>NC_090922.1:1103818711-1106647133 GCF_040938575.1 Ambystoma mexicanum
AACATTTCCTAAATCTGAAAACATCCAATTTAATAGTAACAAAGAAATAAAAGTGCATAAAAAACTTAAACCCTTTATGGACTTCAAGATCCATAATGCGTGTGGTACTGGGATGGGGAAGTGGACCCAGAAGTCAATGAGGATTGAAAATGTAATTGAAAGAAATCTGCAATCTAGTTGTCATACAAGCTACCTGAGCTGGACCTTTAAAAATGAAGATGAGGTTCAGGTGAGAAGGGGTTGGTGTAGTAGTGTAAGAAGGAGCAGGAGAACTTGCACTCTCCCAAGCCGTGGGTTGGCGAGAAACCGGTGCGCCCGAGGAAGCCGGGAGACCAGAGAAACCGTGGTTACGGAGAAGGGAGCAGTGGAGACTCCCGATGCGAGAGACCCAGGCGGTGTCTGAAACAAATTTAAACCATAATTAAGTTCTATGGAGACCAAGAATCGTGGGACTGTAGAAAACGGTGGCCGCCAGAAGATTAAACACAACCCCGGAGTGGTGAACTATAAAAAGGCAGAAAGGGGTGCAATTTCCCTACAGCAGATCTACATTAAAATACTCAATTCCAAAAAGCTTTTTGGATTCTGTTCTTTTGTCCCCTGGTTTGCATTTAATGTATGCAGGGGTCACATCCGCAACCCCCAAAGCCCTTAATGCCGAATTAGGTGAGCAGAGGGAACACCCCCGCTTACCTAGTGCAGCATTTTGGGATTAGTCATTTTCTCCCATGCCAAATGCGCAGAAAAAGCACATTCAGCATTTTATTTTCGTTATTTTGGTGCAATACCACTACAGCCAGTAGGCTATTTAATAGAAGTTGAAGAACAAGACAGAAAAGTTTTTAACTGGCATTGCCATTAGCCAAGAGGCTTCTTGAAAGAAGTGGAAGTGCAAGACAGGGACATTTGTAACCTCTGACTCCTCACAGCTGGCAGTTCAATTGATTATTTGACATGTGTGGTAGGTCAGAAGGAGGAGACTGACAATTGTGTGCCATGTTCACAAGTATTTTTATTAAAATAAAGAAAATTGCCTAACGTTTCTTATGCCAAGGGTTTCTCTACCTAACTTAACTAAACTAGGGTGCTAATCATCAGTCCTTAAGTCCAAATTAAATAGTTTGTCCTCTGTCCAAAAATCTAAGATACTCTTCCCTTAACATAAAGGCAAAAACAACAAAAGACCAGGAGAATGACTCCCTTCTCCTGGGATGATTTTCAGCACAGTTCCTTTTAGTAGGGCATCTTCAAATAGTCTCTGGCTATTCCTTTTAATAGCTTTTCAGTTCCTTCAAGGGATCTTCTCAGGCCCTTGTAGACCTATTCTATGCACTCTTCAGACATGCTCTCCCCACTCTGAGGAACATAGACAAAGTCTATGTTTGACTCCTTCTTATGCACTTGTGGTCTTTTCTAGAATATGATATGAGCTCCTGTATGACTCCCACACATCTGGGACACTTTCCAACTCCTGGGATGAGTCTGCAGGGTTCCTGAGTGGGCTTCACTCTCTTTATCTCTTTGCTGGGACGAGTAGGCATGGTCCCCGAGCAATTCTTTATGCCTCGCTCCCCGGGTTTCCCACTCTCCCCTTTACTTGTAGTGTCAGGGGCCTGCGTCATCGGGTCAGTGTTTCTTCTTTCCCGGATTCGGTCAGGATGGTTTCACCCTCTTGCTGTTTGCAGCATGCTTCTCTGTGTCTTGGCAGTATCAGCAACAAAAGGGGATTCTACTGGTTTCCCTTCTACACCACCACCTTCTTTCTTCAGTTCTAGAATTCAGTCCGTTTCCATGCACAGACTGCCTGAGGTCTGTTTCTGGCGTGCAGCTTCCTGGCACGCAGACAGGGGGCCTTTCCTTCGGCCCCGCTAGGACATCCCTCCAATGACTTTTACCAACTGGGTCCTCTCAGCTGGCCGGGCAGCGCACTGCTGTCACTTCTCTGTAGCTGCTTCCAAGCAAATGAAGCAGCCTTCCCAAACCCGCCAGTTTGAAACTCCCAAGCTTCACGAAGTCCACCTCTTTTTATGATGCACTGCTCGGGCTTTCCCAGCTTCTCAAAAAAGTCTTTCCTTTGTGTTTGTGACGCATTCCTTATACCTCTGGTCAGCTCCTTTGTCTCAGTGCCTACTAAACAAACACTCTCTATTCCTCCTACATTCTTGTTCGTCACAGTGCCAGGTTTGTCTTCTGGTGTAACATTACAATAGTACATGCAAGAGGAGTCTGGATATTTGTTAGTCAGTAATGCAGTGTTGGACTGTGCTGAATAAAATGAATAGGGTTCCTCACCGGAAAGGGAGTCCTTATCCCCAAGAGGGAAGTCTCTTCCTGTGAGGTCCTGCTGACCGCCACCCCTAGGGCGATTGTTGCGTAGCAGGCTCACCTCCCTAATCTCACAGGAAGGGCCCCGCCCCCCGGAGAAAGTATCTTAATTTCTTGATTAGTCACTGCGATGAACCTGGTAGCCTCCTTTCCCTAGGTAGCCTCTCCACCTGTGGCCAAGCGACGGCAGCCACTACCTGATCCTGACCCTGGGGGTGGCTATTTGAGGGAGGACTACATGGAGGAGGCAACCCTGAGGGCGGTGAAGCGACATCATTGGGAGAGACATGGTATCCCCATTCCCGTTTAGGGATGCCTCTTCAATACCACAGGCCCTCATGACATACTGTGGCAGTATTCCACAACACTTAGTCATAGAATTCTTAAATACCATGCAGTGTTATCAGTAATAAAGACTTACAAAAGGAAGAGAGCAACCAGAATGAAGATTACTCTGCCAGACCGAAGTGAATAGTCTAGCTGTTGGAGGAATTGGCTCCAAAGAGCTTCCTTCACTTCCGCAGGATTTCAAAGATGGAGCCAAGCAGAACTGGAGAGTGACCTGACCTGTCAGATGGACACGCGAGCAAATAAGGGACACAAGTCCAAGCAGACCACCAACATGAGACATGGAACAGGGGAAGCTCTGCTGCAAACGCCAGAGCGGGGAGAGGAACAGCGAGTGTTGGTGATGCCGACACTTACTGACGCCCCGACCAATGCAGAGAGGGGCACACATGGAGGACACGGAAACCGCCTAATAATATCGGTGAGCCCAAGAAAACAAAAAAGGGGACACCGGAGTGCCTCACGGCATGGACTGCAGAGTAACCCAGAAGGTTGGGCTCTGTTCCAAGGCAGTGAATAAGGGCACTGGGACATTGTGAAAACCAAGTGGACAAAAGTGAATTTGGAAAAACAGTGTTGTGCGAGTCTGGGACCTGCACCCATAATCACACATAATGAAAATAATTCTCAAAGAAGACTCGTACCCTTTGAGAGGTTGTCCTATCAGTAGAGTACACCAGGACGACAGCTAGAGTGAACAGTATGATAAAGACCTGGCAGGAGATTATACCAAGTTCTTTGCAAGTCTGGGACCTGTACCCAAATTGTATCAAGAAACTATGTGAGAACCTGGCAGGAGAGTATACTAGGTGTTTTGTGGGTCAGAGAATCCGAAGATTCATGCCCTTAGGCTTTTGAACCACATTGACTGTGGAGAGAAACTTGGGAAAGGGAACATGAAACTGAACATTATCCATTTGGAACCGTTGCTGGATTTATACCTTTTTGTTGAACTTGAACATTTATGCACTTTTCAAGCCAAAGACAATACCCATAACAACCTTAGAGTTACTTTTAGAATGAGAGGGCTAGGCTAGGATTTCAAACACAGGACATTTTTGCTTTGGCCATCTTGACATAGGACATGCCCTTAGTAATTGGTTGAGTTAGAGAAATACCTCCTAGACTAGGGACAGTAAGGCAGTTTCCAACCCCTTTATTATTTAAATTAATGTTTACAGCAATAATTATGAGTCCTCTGTGTCAGTCTCATTACTGGTTTCTCGCATCACACATGGAACATACAAATGTATTTAGGTGGGAAGGAGTGGGTGTGTTCTTAAGGCCATTGTGACAAAAGGATCCGTCACAGACAATGCCTGAAGCTCACTTACCCTCTGAATAGATGTAATTGCTATAAGGAAAGCTACCTTGTAAGTGAGATCTTTGAGGTGTGCTTTATGCATTGGCTCAAAAGCAGAGCCCACGAGTTTGGATAGGACAGTATTTAAAAATCAAATCTGTGGGGTGGGTTTGTAATTGGAGGATATAGCAGTTTTGCTTCCTCCATGTAGCCTTTGACGACTGGAACTTTCCACCAATAAACATTACTCTGCAAAAATGTATAAGCAGATGGAGCTGCTAGATGGACCATTCATTAAAAACAAGACCCAAGTCTAATAGGTAAAATGGGAAGTGCAATATATGGGATAGTAAGCAGTCAATTGGGTTGACAACTGACTTTTCAAACCATACCACAAATCCCGTCCATTTGTTAAAGTAGCAGTGTTTAGTGTTGGGTTTACAGGCTTCCTTTAGAATTTTCATACATGTCACAGGCAAATTAAGGTGACCAAATGATGACCTCAGGAGCCAAGCTGCTAAATTAAGGATGCAGGATTAGCCCTAGATTCTGTGACATGGTGTAAGCACATCTTACTTTAATTGGCAGACAAATGGACATTTTGAGGAGGTGGGAAAACCCTGCCTAACAAGCCCACATTGGAGCTATTAGAATCCCTTAAATTCTCCTGGTGCATCTTGTGGATTACTTTGGGGTCTGAGGAAAAGCATACGAAAATATCCCTAACTAACTGATCCACAGTGCGCTCGCTCTGGAGTCCTTCTGCAGGAACCTTGAAGCATGGTTTAGGCCTTTCTGGTTTTCTTTTCTGACAAATAGATCTATATCTGGTTGCTGCCAGCGTGTACAAATGTTGATTAAAATGTCTGACTGTAATCCTCGTTCTGAGGGTTGATATGTGAATCTGCTTAGTGTGACTGCTTGGCATTTGTGTTGCCCTGGAACAATGTGAGATTGGAGGTGTATTCTGTTTGTGGATGTAAAACATGGCTATTGCGCCGTCTCTAATAATTAGCACATTGTTCCCAATCAATTGATGTTGGAAAGCTTGGAGCACTTTATAAACTGCTTGCAATTCGGGAGTATTGTGTATCGTGTGTGTGTCTGTTCAGATTTACTCAGCGTTCGGGCGAAGTGTGCTGAAACTCTCCCATATACTGATTTAAGGTGTTTAGGCTTGTCGCCAGAGGAAGTCTCCCGAGTGTAAAGCTTGCCGTTTGGAGCTGGGGGACTGGCCCACGGAAAACCTTGATTTCCCTGATTCAAAACCGGGACTGGCCTGTTCTGGCTCGTATTCCTCCACCTCAGCATTTCGACCACTGATCTGTAAGTGTTTTTGCTTAAAAAGCCTGCACGACTGGCATGTGTCTTCCCTGTGGTCCATTGGAAGACAATTCCAGACCATGTGCATGTACTTCCACGGAAACATTTTGTTGCACGTGTGGCAGAATTTAAAGAGGGTATTTTCCGTGGCAAAAGCTGGCAGACATCAAGATTAATAATAACAATATGGTAATGTAAGGAGACATTCTCCTTAACTCTAAAGTGTAAGTGTTGTCCCCCTCTCTCCCTACTGTGAAGGCCGAAGTGTGTAGCTGCAGGCGGTCGAATGCTGATTACCAAAGCGGTTATACACTGCTATGATGGTCGATCCTGCGGTTGTCATGCCCAGTCAAGACGTTTTCTGCAACAATGGTCCAGTAGAGTAAAATATCTCTAAATATATACAAACACATTAATGTACGCTCATTTACGAGCAATGCTACCACTCCAACTAACACTTAAAAGTGCGATCAACCCGATGGTGGGGAATAAAAATCAATCGGAGGACCTTAACGCATGAGGGATCATGAGAACAGTACACTTCAAGGTAGCAATAGCACACAAGTCAAGGTAGGGATAGTATGCAAGCCCAGTTGATGTTCCTTTTAGAAGTCAAAAATAAATCATGTAATATTCTGCATCAACAACCAGATAATATTCTTTGATTTCTTCCTGACCTTTGACTTTATATACATCTACTGTGCCCACCTTGTTATCAGGACTCTGTTATAACTTGGTCCTCTATTTTGATTAGACCTTCTTGATCTAGACCGGTACAAATTGGGTCACTCCCAAAAATACCTCACCTTCACTTTTCTTTGTACTGGTTTTACAATAAAATTCTCTTGAATGAGAAGAGCATGAACACACCAATAATGATTCTCATTCAGTCCCCCGCTGTCCCAATTACCTTACATTCTTAGGGCTAACATTACTGGTGTTTTCGGTCGTTGAGAGTCAGCGTGCTTCCCCTCTGACTTGGCGTCTCGTGGCTTTTCGCCAACTCCTCTTGCGTCAGGTTGTCTTGGATGGCAATACAGTGTATCGTAAACCGACTAGTCACGCATCTGCCATGGCAGAATGGTTTCTGCGTTGTTGCGAGGATCCTTGGCCCACCACGAATCTCCTGTGGTCACGCCGCCACTCCTGGGCTATTTCTCTCTCTTCGGATACAGCGCATCCAGCTCTACTTCTCCTGGTTTTCTCGCTATGACTGTAGCACGTCTGGTACTTCTCGTTCTCTCACGATTACAGGACATGATACATCTTGCCTCCGCTTCTTCTCTCCGGAGTTAGTGCTCAAGCCCTTTTAAAACTTGCGGGCTCTCTGTGAGGAGTACGATCACCCGCACTGTGGGTGGGTGTGTGTTCGCCTGGGCTTTTTTGACATTTTCAATGAAATTGAATGACGGTAGATCAACTTTTGGAAAATGTGTGGGGCTAATCCGCACACATTTTCCTATGCTCACCGCACGACATAAGCATAGACCTGTGTACTCCGGGTGGACACAGCCTACAGGCCCCGTCCCCCTGTCATATTTAGTTGGGATATGATGGCCAGGAGTACACGGTTGCTCTTGAAACTTCATGCAATACCCGTGTTTTACTGTTGACAACACCCACTTCTGTGACGTGATCCCCTCTCATACGTGGATGAATGATGTAATGCAACCCCCTACTCGGAGTCATTGTTTTGTGGGTGTGGCAGAAACTTGAGTGGCTTGGCCTCTAGCCCTGCTAACATCCCCTTCTGAATTGTCTGGGAAATGATTACTGAAATGCAAACAGTTGTCCCTGGTCGGTAAACCACATGTGGAACCTGCACCTGAGGTATAGCCAGACTGGCCTGAGGATCTAGGATAGCTTTGGTCATGAAAACTACAGCAGCTGGAAAAGGAACCTCTCGGTTGATGGGGTTTATTTGAAATTTGTACCAGTGTCTTAAAGTGTTTCATGTTCTTTTTTTGCAGTTTTGCAACAAAGCTCTACTACTTTACCAAATAAGACATTGTCCTCCACATGCATGTTTAGCAGTGTTTTATAATGAAGGAAGTGTCCTAATAGATTCCTTGTGCACCAGGTGTGCATCTATTTTTAAAGGAGCCGATCAGTGGCTGTTCATTCTGTACTTGAGCAAGAAGAACAAGTTACTCTCTTACCTGGTAACGGTCCGACGACGTATTCCATATCGCTCCCTCCCTACCTGCCCCGCTACAGAATTTCTTATACGATTGCAGCTTACGTTTCCGCAAGGCTTCTGTGACCACTGGAGCTTGAGGGCCCATTGGAGAGATCTCATCCGCAACCTGGCCTCTGGCACCAGAAGAATGCATGATGCCATGAGGCCGAGCAACCTCAAGAACTTGAACGCTGGGAGCGTCTGGGCAAGTTGAAACTTGTGCACCATCTGCTGAATGTGAACAGCCCTCACCTGGAGAGGGAAACCCTGCCCCAGGGATGTGTGGAGCACTGCTCCGATGTACTGGAGCCGCTGTGTTGGCATCAAGTGGGACTTCTTTAAGTTGAGGGAGAAGCCCAGCTTGTGAAGGGAGTGGCAGGTGACGGACAGATGACCCAGGACCTGCTCGGGTGAGCGTGCCCTGATCAACCAATCGTCCAGGTAGGGGTAGACGTGAATTCCCCCTTTCCCGAGATACGCTGCCACCACCACCATGAGCTTGGTGAAGACCCTCGGGGCGGAGGTCAATCCGAACGGCAGGACCCGAAACTGAAAGTGCAAGTCGCCAACCGCAAACCTCAGGTACTTCTTGTGCTTTGGATGGATCAGCACATGAAAATAAGTGTCCTTGAGGTCGAGAGACACCAACCAGTCCTGAAATTGAATGGCCTGGAGGACTTGAGAAAAAGTAACCATCTTGAACTTGTCCTTCCTGAGGAGTTTGTTCAAACCGCGTAAGTCCATGATGGGTCTCAATCCCCAGTCTTTCTTCGAAATCAAAAAATAAGGGGAATACCATCCCTTGTTCCTCTCCGTTACAGGCACCAGTTCTATGGCGTCTTTCTCCAACAGGGATGGAATTTCCTGCGCAAGGAGCGGAGATTCCCTGGTGGATTGTCGTGAGGCCTCTGCCGGAAAGGAAGACAGTAGCCGTGGGCTATGATCTCCAGAACCAACACATCTGAAGTAACGGCACGCCACTCTACAAGATGCTGCGCCAGCCTTCTCCCAACCGGCAAACCATGGGATCTGGCCTCATGACTGAGCTGAAGTGGCTGCAGCAGTGCCTGAGGGCAAAGAGGCAACTGCCCGAGCGTCCTTGGCACCTCGAGTACCCTTTTTTCCACCTCTGGCAATCCTACGGTGGCCCCTATGACTAGCAGCTCCTCTCTATTTACTAAAGGACGAGTAATATCGGAAGGAACCTCCCCTCCATTGCGGTCCCCTAGGACGAAAAGGCAGAGGTTGGCGAACTGCAGCGCTCAACGACTTTGCTACAGCTTTGGAGGTCTGCAACCTCTCGTCAGCCTTGCTACCAAAAATATGTTCACCGTCAAAGGGCATGTTGAGGAGCAGGGCCTGCACATCAGGAGCAAACCCCGACTTCCGCAACCACGCAAACCTGCGTATTACGGTGCTCGCCGCCATGAACCGGCTGACGCAATCAACCATGTCCAGACCCGACTGAACGAACTCGCACATGGGGTCCTTGCCATCCTGCACGATAGCAAGAAAACCATCCCGTTCCTCCCCTTCGGGAACATGATCAGCCACTAAGGAGATACAGTTCCACAGAGTGTGCGTGAAACGAGACAAGGCACAAACAGAGTTGGCAGCCTGAAGCGCCATACCCCCAGAAGAAAACACCTTCGCCCAGCCGTCAAAACTTTTGTCGTTCCTATCAGGAGGGATGGTAGGGTACGACGCCTGCTTTGCGGGGGCCGTAGACGCCTGCACCACCAAACTCTCCGGAGTAGGGTGCGTAATCAAGTAGCAGGGGTCGCCACTTGCTGGGCGATATTTCTTCGGCAAGAACTTGCTCACTGCCGGGAGACTCTCCGGAGAAGCCAAGCCGCAGCCACCCTTCTCTGCAAGGCCATATGGAATGGTAGCACTGGGTCAGTTGGTGGACCTTGGTCGAGGATATCAGTCAGGTCATCCTGCTGAAAACCTCAGGGGGGGCAGACCACCCCAGGTAATCCGTGACCCTCGACATCAGGCAACGACAGACGCAGGTCCTCAAGTTGGCTATGACCAGAAAGGAGGTCATCAGGAACCTCACCTTCCTCAGACCCCTCATCCACCTCAGAAATATAATCCAGAGGCCGGAAGGAGGGTACAGAAAAAGGAACAAAGACATGTTTAGCCTTGACCAGAGCCTTTCTGGGGGGTTCCACCGTACCACGGGGAACCTCCGACAAAGCCGCCTCGAAAGGCGTCGAGGGCATCGACGGAATCAGCGTTGACGTCGAGCACGGCGCCGACAGCTTCAACAGCATCGACACAGGCCTCGAGAGCGGAGCCCCGAGCATGTCTCTCGACAGCTTGGGCGCCGACTACTTCCCCGGAGGCAGAGCCCCGAGAAAGTCCGTCGATGACCTTGGCGCCACAGGCTTTGACGTCTTCTTCAAAGACTTCACAGGTTCTCGCGGTCTCGAGGGCGTCGAGGACCGGGACCTGGAACGGGCATGCCTAGAGCGACCATCCTTGTCCGACCGGGACCTTGAAGGCGCCCAGTGGTCACGACTGCTCGAGCCCGAAGGCGGACAAGCGGTGTCTCTAGTACAGCCACGGCCGGCATCCTTAGACAGCGCAGACGGACCGGAGTCCTGCGATTGAAAAATCACCAACATCTCCTTTCGGAAGGAATCCCATTCCTCAGGAGTGGAATGCTTATTGGGACAAGCAACCTGCCGACGGGCGGAGTCCTCGGACGAGGACACGGGAAGGCGACCTGTGACGGCACTTCATGGAGTGCCTCAAAGAGGCAGAGGAATGGCGGGACCGACTCCCAGACCGTGAACCCCCGGACTCATGACAACGATGCGGAGAGTCGCCCCTCGAATCATCCGCCGAAAGACCAGTGGAATGAGACTTCCGGGGCTTAGCCACCTTAGCGACCGACAGCTTCTTCTTACGCTCCCGCAAGGCCTTCGATGTGAGCGATTGGCAGTCGACACAGTCATCCGTATCATGGTCCTCCCCCAGGCACCAGAGGCAAGCGTTGTGCGTGTCCGTCAGCGACATCTTGGACCCACACACCCGACACTTCTTAAACCCGGACCGCGGGGTGGAAGAAGCTGAAGACATCATACAATATTCAATAAAGAAACAGGTTCAAAGAACCGAAAGAACAGGATTCAGTAGAATCGAGGCGCGCTGAGATCTCCGAAGCGAACACATTTGCGGAAAAAATGGAACTGAGGCTACGGGCGTCGTGCGTCCTACTTATAACATCCGGTGACGTCGGCTCGACGGAGGCCATCGAGGACGGTGTATCAACGTCATCGACGCAGGACGCAGAAAGTTTTTACGAAGCAGCACAGCTGTGGCAATTACTGTCATAAATATGGAATACGTCGGAGGACCCAATGACCTCAAAAAAAGCATACTCATTTAAGCTTTTATCGAGTACAATGTGCAGGAGTGATATTATTTTCCTCCTTCAACATTGTCCTTATTCAATCTTTTTCATTTCTTTTTCTTTTATTGGTGCCTAGAGACACCATTTGTGTCCTCATTTTTTTCTTAAACAAAAGACATCAAACCTCAGACATTTTGAGAGAAAACAGAAAAATCTCTGTTTTTACATATACATCATCGTAGCAGACAAAAAGGACTCCTAGTTTGTATAACACACTCAGAACAGAATATGTACAATTAAACATTCAATGTAAGCAAACGTGCATAAAAACATCAATAAAAAGATCACAGATCTGCATTTATATGTGATATAATCAGTTTTATCCAGGCTGGGAATTTGTGGGAACCTATCCTCCTGGTTTAGTCAGAGGTGGAAGTCCATAGTTGGTCAGAGTTGCCAGATCTTTTTACTTCACAGTTGGTATGGTGGTCGCCTGACCAAATCTTGGTTTAGCAGTGTGCCCAGAGTCTCTGGTCAAAACCCAGAATTCCTTAGCCACGCATGTCTGTTAATCAGAGTGCCTTCTGCATCCATTGTACCAGCAGTTTCTGCAGCATCAAGAGTGTTTTTGATGATGGTGTTTGCCCTCTGTTTAGGTCTTAAGCATTTCAGACCTAAGTGGTTCATGGACGTCGTTAACAAGATCCTGCATGTGGTCCCATTGTGCTCTATTAAATGTGATGAATCCGAGGATGTCACCACTCCTTTCCCTAGCTTAGCCTTCGCCCTATGTGGCCAGGGGATGGCTGCCGCTACCTGATCCTGACCCTGGGGGTGGCTATATTGGGGAGAACCACCTGGGTGAAGGTGACTCAGGTAAAACTGTGTCCTTGGAGGAAACCACATATCCTCCTTTCCCTTTTAGGGATGTCTAAACCCCAAACTCCCATTAGGGAAAACATATTGCTGACTGGAACGAGGAAGAGGCAGAGAGTAGTGAAGATCACTCCCGGGTAGCTCAGTATCCAAGCCCCCCCCCGCCCCCCGTCCCAAGTCATTCAGAATTAAATTACAAAACAACTGACAGGAAGAAGCGACCGAGTAATGATGATTATAAGGAATGAACAGCAAATGCTGCGGCCTAGTTGTTGGGACATGAGTAAGCAGACCGGGAAGTTTAAATGCGAGCTGGTCACAGCTGACATCAGGCAGCAAGAGGAAAGCTGCAGACGCCGAATCAAATTGTGAACCGTAAACTGGCTGAACACCATGTTGAAGGCAGTAGTGCCATGGCAGAGGTCTAAGAGGCAGACCCGACGAAGGAACGGAGAAGCAAAGGTCTGAGCAGTCCACCGCTTCAAAAGCAAAAGTTGTGTAAACCGCGCATCATGAAAACTAACACCATAGGACGGCAGCACTGGAAGAGGAGCATGCGAGAGCAGTACAGCAAGGAGACGAAGAATAATGAGGCAAAATAGACAACCGGTAGACTCTGGGAAGAAAGTAGGGTTGCTGTGTAGCAATGGCAGAAATAGCCACTGAACCTAGAAGAGATGGATGGGTTACTGAGTGGTTAAAGTAAGGGAAACGCTTCTTAAGAACGCTACAAACAGAAAGCAACAAAATCATTAAAGAAGCCAGAGGATTTAGCATGCAGGTTGTTAATGGATTATTAAACTCCAATTGGGAGAGGAAAGAATAACCCATATGATGACAAAGACCTGGCAAACATCTATACTAACTGAAGGTTGTGATATAAAAGTGTTACAAAAGTGTTACATGAGACAAAGACCTGAAAGGTAATGACACAAGGTAAGTATATGAGTAATTAACTGCTTATGTAATAAAGTCCTGGACACAGTATACCAGGTGAAGTTTAATATCTCTTAAATATCCTGGCAAGAGAGTAGGCCAGGTGAAGTTAAGAACCTGTGCAATAAAGTGCTTATCTAATAAAGTCCTGGACAGTAATACACCAGGTGTATTACTGAAGGCGCCAAACACCCATACCATGTCGATCTCTGGAGTTCTCACTGAATGAAGGATAGGATCCAAGTATCCTGAAACTAAGAAGCTGAGTCGAAGGAACCGCTGGTGACCCGCTGGACGGTTTGGCACCCTGAGCCTGCTGTCGTCCGACTGGACCCCTCCACATCTGATCGTCCGAGAAGGTCTGCGAAGGAGCTTCAACCCATTTGAAAAGTGGGACAAACTATTCTCGGCACCAGCATCAAACCCTGCAAGTAAGCCTTCTTGGAAGTGTCCCATGGCCAACCAGTGGGCTGATCATCTTGCAAAGGACCTTTGCTCCGATACCGCCGCCGTTTCAAGGAGGCCTTTGAAACTTGGTACATCGCAAGCTCTGTGTTCACGGCACTCTCACAATGAATTTTGTACACTTGGCGTTCCCAGGTCTGGAGTAAAGAGCGCCCGAACCGGAGTACAAGCGGTTACCGTGTCGCCCAGCCTTGGTGATGAACTTTGCAAGTGCATTGCAGCTGTGACCCTCTGTGCCCTGGAGCCTGCTACAGTGAAGCTGGCCTGATCCATCCACTAGGATCGGGGAAATCGCCACTTTCCCGTTTGGGAATCAACGCTGTAACTTGGTCGCTGAAAGCTGCAGAGCCGCCAGATTTACGTATTTGAACCTGCAACCGAAGTGGACTTGAATTCCCAAGTTTGGTCCGGAGTGCGCCAGTGAGTAATTGCAACCCTTACCGGGGGCCCCTAGCGCATCCATCCATTTTTACAAACAAGTTGCCCCTGGGGGCCCTTATCCTTTCCACTGCTAGTGCGAACTAGCAAACTATTCCCAACTCTTGGAACCTGCTCTGCCCAAATAGTGGGAACCTATTTTGCATCACCTCACCCACCTTCCTGAGCTACTACAGCCCCTACAAAAGACCCTGTTTCACCCATCTGCACTACCGCGTGTGCCAGCATTGCAAGTACATTTGAGCACTAGGCTCCTCTCATCATAGGGACTAAATTGCCTTTCAGTTAGGGTTGTATTTATTACAGAACTGCCTAAAGACTATTTACACTACCTGCTTCGTTCCCTTTTCTAGGTTGTGGACCCATTTTGTGCATTAACGCTTTAGGCCCCTTGATCTCATATATATGTATTTTAGTAGGATTGTGTTGGTTTAGAAGTGTTACTGTTAATAACTATTGTGTTGAAACTCAAAGACCTTGAATAAATGTATTTGTATTTTTAATATATATACACACCTGACTGGGAGTGATTTGTAAGTGTCCTTAACTCTGTGTGCTCATTGGGGTCTTATAGTCACCCTCACCCCTCCCGAGACCTAGTCTTGACCGCCGCCAATGCTACCTTAATTGGTCTGGCTTGTCCAGAAGATTACCCTGTTCCAAGAAACTAGGCTGGCCTTCTGAACCTCTGCCCGCCAGGTCAGAGTTCAGAAATCCATCTTAACATAGAAGAAGATGGTTTAGAGAAGACATTTAGGCAATCCTTTATAGTACACTCTTAGGATTGAGGAGGGCTTTTAGTTGTGGATACCAAAAAGGTCTTTTCTAGGTATGTGTGTTTTGATGTTGCCATCTTAGGGTTCCCAAACTTAGATTTAATAGACGGTTGAAAAACATTAAAATGACAATAAACCAGAACCTCTTTTTGGCATAGTGGTGATGATCTCCCTTTCAAAGGAAAAATAATGTGTCTCATCCCACGGAATCTCCTCACCACCCTGGGCCTTGTCCCCACCCAGGTGATCTTCACACAGTACACCACCCCCATGGTTGGGATCAGGTAGCGTCTACCTTCGCCTGGCCACCTGTGAGGAGACTTTAGGCAGGGATTCAGTGAGGGATCCGTAGGATTCTTCACAATAGCCTAACTATTGGCAGCTGTGGCAGGATTGTGAGGGGAGCAAAGATAATGGGTTTTCTGCTTTCTTTTGACTAGGTTTTGTAGAGTTGTGTCTCAATTTGTATGTTATGGGGATGTTACGTTTGTTGTAACTGACAAAATGAATGACCAGTGACAAAACGGATTAAATCAAAGAAGAATATTTCTTTTTGCGCCGGTTGGCCTTTAGAAAACAAGTATGCATGTATTACTGTAGGGCAGGGGTCTGCAAGCCACAGCTCTCCAGATGTTTTGAACTACAACTCCCATAAGCCCTAGTCATCATAGTAAATGGTAAGAATCATTAGAGGTGTAATCCAAAACGTGTAGAGAGCTACAAGTTGCAGACCCCTGATCCAGGGGAATAGCAAACATGACGGGATAATTTCTTGAGGTTCGTATTTACATGTAAAGGTTCGTTATTCAACACTGTGGGAAAATCAATGATGCCAGATAACAATATATGCTGGTAACAGAATGTATGCAATCCGCGTGGTGGAGAGCCAGGAAACAAAGGAAGTCTGGTTAATGAAGCACCCTGCACGTCTCTACTGGCAGTGTGCTATCCAATATGCACTATTATCCAGCTTTCAAAACGTAGTTATCTATCTTTTTATTATCTGACACGCTAATATGGCGATGACAGGTGCTGGATAATAGAACATTAAAGATAATGCAGGGCTGGATAAATAAACTTAAAACTGTAGTTGGTAAATGACTTCCAGGTTGTCCAAACTATTTGGTGCTTCGCCAAGATGGACCTAAGGGATATCTGACACAAAAGCCCTTACAATGGCTAGTGTTGATCTTGGAAATGCAAGGGTATGTAAATGGCAGAAGTAAGCCCCATCTGAATGTTACCTGCCAATGTAACAAATATGATTTAACAAGTCTATTATTAATAAGATATCTACATAGCCATATTGAAAATACCTTAATTTGTTTTTCTTTCTTCTTGCGTGCATCTTCCCATTCATTCACTATTCTTCCCCAAAGAATCCAAGAATCTTCTTCTAAATGATGGCTGAGATTGCTGGATGCTGAAGAACTTGATACAAGTGAGGATCCACTGTTTCTTCTTGAGCCATTAACTGATTTCAAGGACTTGCTGTCCGTCTCTAGTAACCTGCAACAGATGTCAAAATATCAGAATGTTAAATAACGGTTACAGATCTGTGGTACTGCTTGCATTTTAATCTGTTGACGATGTAGGGCAGGAATGAAGGACTGACTGTGAAAAACAATCAAGTACAGTATTGGAGATTTTACAAAAGTAACTTTGAGGTCGACTAAAACAATAATAAATTAATACGCATTTAAAAATAGACTATAAGAAGTCATGTAACCGTGATTTTCACTACACATTTCCAACGTCTCAATTAGCCATAAAGAAGGCAACACATACCTCGTTCTTAAATATATCAAACATCCTAGCAGTTTTTTTCCTTCAGTTTTATTTGCATTCTTTTCTGATGTGCCTATTATTGCCATATGAATTTCAATTGCTCGCCACTGGTGACTATTGCATCTGCCGCTTCTCTTCACATGTCTAAAGCACCTCTTCATCATAACATCTTTGCAACAGCCTTCCGCTTTCCAATTGGAATGTATTCTGGGTAGTCCCATTTACAAATGATAGCACCTGCTATTGTTCAACTTCCTGCAGCAAATGCAGACCCTGTACCTTTTACTTAGCACAGGGCCTACCTAGTATTGCTTACTGATGTCAGCCCATCTCCGAAGGTCAGCATCTGTTTTATAGTACCAGCAACCACACCAGCTCATGCCTCGTATTAGTCTTCTACCTGGCTGTTGACGTTTTCTATTTCTACACTGTTTAAATTAACGTAAGGAAAAAACTATGTTCCCCCCATTAATGCATTCAGCATTAAAAGGCATAGCAACAAAGCATGTGTTCACCTAAGAAGCCCAATTGATCTTGTTGAGATAATACAGTACGCTTATTCGGGGCGATGATAAAAAAAAAGTTCTCCAAACATGTCTTTGAACAATCACACCCAAGAGATTTGCTCGGTCAACTGCAAACCCTTCAATGCCAAATGCTTTCCCTTTTCCCATTCCTTTAAATGATATGTCTAGAGTTCCTGTAAACTTCTGTAAGGATTTCTGTAAGGATTTCTTCTAAACCCATATAAAAGTTAGTGTTGGGAATCAATTGCTTCGATGAGAAATTAAGCATTAGTGGATGAGTGGAATTCCATTAGTCAAAAACCTCAAACTCAAATTGTGTTAATACTCAACCACCATTTCATACCTCTTGATTACATTACAAAAACTATCTCCAATAACCCCATTTAACCCCATAAATCATACAGTAGTTTTGTTTAGCTTCCCATTTCAGATACACAAGAGGAGATGTTCCTACCAGTGGTTAATTCAAAATCTATTTTCTAATTTCTTTATGCAAATTCAATTCGTTACATATTAGCATCTTGTTCAACCAACTTGAGATTGTTAGGTGAAACGTTATTTGTCTTGATTCAATCCAGCACTTCAATTAACGTGAGTATAAGTCTCAATTATTGTGCATAGTTTCTTGTAACGTTATTCAACAGTGGCTTCCATACCAACAGTGCTAAGGCAAAAGGGTAGTGCCAGTAAACTAGTATATGCATTATACTAGAAAAACAACACAAAGGAGTGACACAAAATATCCAAAAAGACACAAAATTAATTTTGCGAATATTCCAGGCTCACTTCCACCTTGCGGAATGGGGTCATGTCCCTTTCATCTCCTCCTACGGACAACGTAGCTTGATACTTTTGACCAGAATTCTTTATTGATAAAGGGCTATTGATACCTTTAGTGTTTTGTCCGATAAAGGCATTTCATTTGTTAATTCACCTTGTTTATCTTTCAAATATTTTGAAAAGTGTCGCCCCAGGAAGCAAGGAAATATGTATATCTTTGTTGGTATATCAAAATGATTTACCCAGCAGTCTTCTTTCTGTGGCTTGCACCCGATTAGAATCACATGTTTTGCATAGGCCGCGATCTCGTGGTTGGTTTCGCAGCATTACATCTTGTTTTTCGATTCTAAAACTAGAGCATCATTGGAGGGCATTCCTGTCACACCATCCCTATGGTACTTTTACATGGACATATGATCCTTCATGCGTAAACGTACTCAGATTGATTGTTTTTCTGACAGGACGCATGTAAGTAACCGAGTGTGATGCTGTATTTTGTACCGCCAAGTCAGAGAAAGATTACTGGGTAAGAAATGTTTGTCTTCCAAAGCTTGTGACTGTTTAAATTCCAATCCTTTGCAAAGACTAGCAAGCAGTACCAGAAGGAAGCTGGTGAGCTGATGGTACATTAGCAAATAAATGTTTCAAGACAGGTTAAGCCCACTTGTGAATCAGCTCTCGCCTGTGTATCAGCATGACAGTGCTGGGTGAATATATGTATTGAACTCCATATTGCTGCTTTACTCAGGTTTTCTACTGGCATATTTGTGATAAACGATTATTTTGCACCTGGGCCAAGAGTTTAGCGAGAAGCTGGGGTGGATGGAAATGTCTTATGAGCCAAAATATAACAGTTGTGTACACTGAATCATCCATCTTTAAATGCTAACTTTAGTGATGGATCTCACTCTCATGCTGCGAAGCCGACGAAGAATTGACTAATTTAACACATTTCTTTGGTCCTGGAAGGTAGAACCTTACAGCTCTTCAAACATGTACAGTGTTTATTTAAAGGACTTATTTACATGTATTTTTAAAAGGACTTATTTACATAGAATAGTTTAATTAATTTTTATTTCAAAAAGTGCAATTGTTCTTGAAGCCACTTTCGGTTTATGAATATTGAGTAATTGTTCTGTGACTGAGTAGGCTTTGAATTATGGTATCCTCCTGATGTATGCAACAGCTATCAGGAATGTGACTTGGTGAGTACCCTTAGCAGTGATTTATGCATTACTACCTTCTACTGTATTAAGATCCCATCCAGGAAGACAGGGTGTGATGGTGGGTATATGCCATTGACGCCATCCATAAAAGCTTTGGCAATAGGCGCCTTTCACCAGGACACCTCATGTTGTGAAGTGGTGTATGCCACAAGCACTGTCAGGTGGACTTTAAGGGAATTGTAAACCAAACCAGTATCCTGGAGGTACAGCAAGTATGTTACAATATCTGCTGGAATACAGTCAATAGGTTTAATATTTTTGTCTGAAAACCGGATGATGAACCGCGTCCACTTATTATAGTAGGAGTGTCCAGTGTTGTGTTTTCTAGCCTAAAGCAAGATTACCAATGCATCTCTGAAGCAATTTCAAATGGATAAACAAGGACTGAGGAGTAATGCTTCCAAGGTCATTGTGTGACGGCCTGGGTGTGTTCCCTTAGCCAGTTGTTGGGTAAATAAGTTGTGCATTAGGCAGAAGTTGATTGGTGGTTGGACTGCAATCTTCATGAGGCGTTCATGTAGTAGTTTGTGAACTATCTTGTGGATTAGGTGTCTGGCAAAAAAAAAACTTAAACAAATATCCCTTAACTCATCCATAGCGAGTTGCCTAGTGGCCCATTCTTTGGATACCTGGATGCAAAGGTTAGGCATTTCTGTTATTCTGGCCTGTTGCAAATATATCCACAGAAGGTTGACCCCGCACAACAAAAATCAGTTTGAGTGCATGCGTCTATTTCCCACTCGTGTGGAGGGTGGAGAACCCTGCTCAAATGGTCTCATGGCCAGACCCATGCTGGAGAACAACAGTTACAGGTAAGTAACTTGTTCCTTCTCCAGCATGGGGTCTGGCATGGATTCACATGTTCATGAATAAAGAATACATAGCAGTACACACATGCACAACCACGGGAGGTGGCAAAGGCTCAACATTAAGCATTACATCAAACTCAACATTAAGCAATTCTTACCTCCTCACCAGGCTCACCTTAGGCGAACAGGTTGCGCAGCACTGCTTGGCCGACCCTGGACTCCTCCCTGGAATCCCGATCAACGCAGTAGAATTTC
The DNA here is from genome assembly GCF_040938575.1 of Ambystoma mexicanum. Classification (NCBI taxonomy): domain Eukaryota; kingdom Metazoa; phylum Chordata; class Amphibia; order Caudata; family Ambystomatidae; genus Ambystoma; species Ambystoma mexicanum. The sequence continues at coordinate 1,103,838,430 of NC_090922.1, forward strand.
GTGAAGGTGTGCGTCGACCTCCACGTAGCAGCCCTGCAGATGTCCAGCAAGGGCACACCAGATAGGAACGCCGTGGTAGCTGCGATCGCTCTGGTGGAATGGGCTCTCGGACAGCCAGGCAGCGGTCGGTTTGCCAACCAATGACAGTACATGATACAGCCGGAGAGCCATCTGGAAATGGAAGCCTTAGAGAGAGCCTTCCCCTGATTGACAGGTCCAAAGTTCACAAAGAGTTGTGACGTCTTCCGAAAACACCTTGTGCGGTCCACGTAGAACTTCAGCGCTTTAGCCACATCCAGCGAGTGCAAAGTCCTTTCAGCCGGCGACGAAGGCGACGGGAAGAAAACAGGCAACACCAAGGGTTCGTTGAGGTGGAAGTCCGACGGCACCTTGGGCATGAAGGAGGGGTGCGTCCTGAGCACTACCCTCGTGTCGTGAAAAGTCAAGTACGGGGCCTTGCAGGAAAGGGCCTGGATCTCTCCCACCCGTCGTGCGGAGGTGATGGCCACAAGAAACGCTGTTTTCCACGACAAGAACTTCAACGGAGCCGAGTGCAGAGGCTCGAACGGAGGTCCCATGAGCTTGGTCAGCACCACGTTGTGCTCCCACGCTGGGGCCGGAGCCTTCACCGGCGGGAACGATCTGAACAGTCCCTTCATGAACTCTTTCACCAGACGATGAGACCACAAAGACGTCCGCCCCGTGGTTCTGGTGTATCGGGAGATCGCAGCAAGATGAATCTTGATGGACGCGTGCGCCAGTCCAGCCTTGGCCAGCGTCAGTAGGTACGGCAGTACTTGGGGAGCCGTAATCCGTAGAGGGTTAATCTTCTGTGCGTGGCACCAGACAGAGAACCTCTTCCATTTGTGTCCGTAGCATTTAAGAGTTGAGGACGCCCTGGCCTTTGCAAGAACCTCTCTGCAGTCGGCCGGTATGTCGTATCCTCCAAACTCTAGCGCTGCAGGAGCCAGGCCTGCAAGCTCAGCAACTTCGGGTCGTGATGGAGGATGGCGCCTCCTTCCCTGGAGAGAAGATCCGCGTCCACTGGCAGCTTGATTGACGGGGACGCTGACAAGTCCAGAAGGTCCGGGAACCATATCTGCCTCGGCCACGCAGGTGCGACGAGGATCATCCTGCACCGTGACCTCTTGAGCTGGTTGAAGAGCCGGATCAGCAATGGCAATGGAGGGAACGCGTATAGAAACAGGCCCTCCCAGGGGAACGAGAAAGCATCGCCCCTGCTCCTCGGCTGGGGAAACCTGCTGGCGAACCTCCGGCACTTGGAGTTCGTCGCCGTCGCAAACAGATCGATCTGGGGTGTGCCCCACCGTCGGAAGAGGCGGTCCACTAGATCCTGTCGTAGTTCCCACTCGTGGCACGAGCGTAGCTCTCTGCTGAGCGAGTCGGCGATGGTGTTTTTTATCCCTGCCAGATGAAACTGCACCAGAAACATCCCTTGGGCGACGGCCCAATGCCACAGATCCTGCGCCTCCTTGGACAGGGCTGGGGACCTGGTTCCGCCCCGTTTCCTGATGTAGAACATGGTGGTGGTGTTGTCGGTGAAGATCCTCACCACCTTGCCCTTGAGGGACGGAAGAAAGGACCTGAGGGCCCAAAACACTGCACAGAGCTCCAGGACGTTGATATGGAGGGACTTCTCCGTCGGAAGCCAAAGGCCTCTCGCGTTCAGATTTTCGGTGTGCGCTCCCCACCCTTCCAGGGAGGCATCCGTGGTCACTGTCTCCTGGTGGCCGGGGGTCTGGAAGTCCATGCCCGCCGTCAGATGCGCGCGGGTGCCCCACCACCGGATCGCTCGTCGGAAACTCTCGTCAAGTGTGATTCTCTCCTTGAAGCTGCCCGTCGTCTGGATCCAGCGCGCGTCCAGGAACTCCTGCAACGGGCGCATCCGGAGCCTGCACAGGCGGATGAGGTAAATGCAAGAAGACATCATTCCGAGGAGGGACTTGATGGACCTCACTCTGGCCGCGTCCGCAACAAGCATCCGCTGCACCTTGCCCAAGATGGCCATCGTCCTTTTCTCCGACGGAGAGGCCAGAAGCGACACTGTGTCGAGCTTCGCTCCCAGAAACAAAGCGTCTTGCGCGGGCACCAGGTGGGACTTGGCGTAGTTTATGGAGAATCCCAGGTCTGTGAGTAGTTGGACGGTCCTTGCCGTGTGCTCCACGGCGAGCTCCTTCGTCTTCGCTCGGATGAGCCAGTCGTCCAGGTAGGGGTAGACGTGGATCCCCTCTCGGCGCAGCTGCGACGCCACCGGTGCGAGTGCCGACCTCAATCCGAAGGGAAGGGCTCTGAACTGGTAGTGACGCCCTTGGACCACGAACCTGAGAAACGTTCGGTGTCCTTTAGGATGGGAATATGGAAGTAGGCATCCTCCAAATCCAACGACGACAGGAAATCGCCCTCCTCCAGCTGACCCAGGACGTGTTGGAGGGTGACCATCCGGAACTTCTGTGCCTTGATGAATTTGTTCAGTCGTCGTAGGTCCAGGATGGGACGCCATCCTCCCGTCTTCTTCTTCACGAGGAAGTATCTTGAGTACACTCCGGAGCCCCGAAGCCTCTTTGGGACGAGCTCGATGGCGCCCTTCTTGAGCATCGCCTTTACCTCCAAGAGAAGTTGAGGGACGTGATGTTCTTTCCTGGCCACAGGTGGGACGCCCGGGCACCTCTTTAGAAACTCGAGCGCGTGACCCTGAGCTAGGGCGTCCAGCACCCAACGGTCGGTGGAGATGGACTCCCACACGCTGACGAAGCTCGCCAGCCGGCCTCCCACCGGGGTGCTTCGGTGGGGGCCGGACCCACGGCCGGTTCAGTCCTGCTTCGACGAGGCTTTGCTGCCTTGTCCTCCTTCGCGACGACGGCGGGGTCCGCCTGACTTGCCTCGTCCCCTGTAAGCTTCCTGTGACGACGAACGGGCCGCTTGACGGTAGGTGGAAAATCCGCCGATGGAACCTTTGTAGGCACCCTGTTTGCCTCCGCCGCTCCGAAAGGGCGGCCGCCGTTGCTGGAAAACCCCAAGAGCCCGGGCCGTCTCCGTGTCCGCCTTGATGGCTTGAAGGGAATCGTCCACTGTTTTCCCAAACAGGTTGTTTCCGTCGAACGGCATATCCAAGACTCTAGTCTGCACGTCCTGACTGAAGTCAGTAGCCTTGAGCCATCCACGCCGCCTAAGGCACACGCCGTTGCCCAACTGGCGAAATCCAGTGTCAGCGATGTCCGTCGCAATCGTAATGGCTTGGTCTGACGCCACCTCTCCTTCCTGCAAGATCTTGTCGTCCGGTAGGAAGTCCAGCAGGGGGGCTAGTTTGTACCACAACTCCCTGTCGTAGCGTGCTACGATAGCCAAGGCGTTGGCCGCCTTAATCGTCGTCGCTGCAGACGAGATGACTCTGCGTCCCATCGTATCTAATTTCTTTCCCTCGCCGTCCGGCGGGGAGGTCGATGTAGAGGCCGCCCCCCCCCGCTTTCTTCCTGGCCGCCGCGGAGACGAACGAGTCCGGGCGGCTGGGCCCGAAGGCACAAGGGGGCCGCGTCCGGGACCCGGTACTTCTTCTCATACTGATCCCTTCTAGCCGGCGTCGTGGATGGGTTCTTGAGGAGGGCGAGGCCCTCATCCCAAATATCGTCCAGTAGAGGTACAGAGAGGACCGTCTTCCTCTTGGCCTTGTGCCGTTGATAAAGGAAACCTTCCTTCTTCTTCTCTTCCGGGCAGAGCTGGAAAAGCTCGGATGCCCTGGCGATCATGGAGTGAAACGATCCAATCTCGTCGGGCGGAGAAGCCCGGGTGGGAGGCGACGACGGCAGATCCTCGTCGTAAACCTCGTCGTCTGTACCCGTCGCGGCCGTGTCAGTCCCCGTATCATCCCCACGTGTCGTGGACGGGGAGGAGGGCTGAACAGGGCGCGATGGCTGAAAAGGAGGTGGAGGATGAATCCTTCTCTTAGGGGGAGGGTTCCCAGAAGGGCCTGGCTCCGGGTCCCCCGTCGGGAGCGGTTCCTCCTCTAGTGGTAACGGCAGTCTCGTCCTTATCTCCGAGCATAAGGACTGTATAGCCAACAAAATGGCCGCCGTGTTGTCTTGCGGCACTGGTTGAGGGGAGTCCGACGGGCGGTCAGGAGCCCCGTCGGCACCCTCGACGTTATCGTCGTCTCCAACGTCGGGGTCCCTCCCGACGGGCTGGTCTTCTTCCACGCCGACGCCGTGGATTAAGACTTCGATCAGCTCTTCCTCAGAGGTTGAGGCCGAATCCACGACGACCTCCTGCCCCCCCTTTTTCTTCTCCGCCGGAGGTTTCACGGGGGTTCTGTCGATGGGCATAAAAGAGGACTCCCTCCGCGGTGGCAGGGAGACTCTGAGCCCTGAGGTCGCCACCACTGGTGTAGCCTCCACAGGCTGAGCCAGGGCCGCTGCGACTGTCTCGATAGAGGCCTTGGCCGGATGGATTAAGGCTTTCACCACCTTAGGTGCGCTCACCGCCTTCTCCTTGGGGGGAGGGTCACTGCCTCGCTCCCCCTCCGATGGGGCCTTCGAGCTCGACCGGGGTCTCTCCAGGAGCTTCGCTGGGTGCTCGGCCTTCCTCTTACCCGAGCCAGAGCGTTGGCTCGTGGTTGATGGTGCCGGGGAGGATGCGCCCTGCCTGGCGTCCGCAGAGCCCGACCGTTCGGCACTCGCGGTGCTTGGCCTTCTGTTGGACCCCCTTCGCCGGGGCGCCCTCAAAGGTCTTAGAAGACCGCTCGGACTTCTTCTTCTTCTCGCCTGACAGGCTCTTCCCTTCCAGCCAGTTGGCGAGACGTTGATGGCGGTCCTTCATGGTACCCTCCGACATATTGATGCAAAACGCACAGTCCTTTTCCACGTGCGTCTTGTCCTCATGTAGGAAGTAAAGACAAAGGGAGTGTTCGTCCTCAAAGATGTTCTGAAGCTGGCATCCAGGGCAGACCCTGAACAGCTTTCTGGGCGTCGAGCTTCCCTTCTCCTGGGCTATGTCCGAGATGGGCCTGAGAAACTTCTGGAGTCCTCCAAAAGCGTGGCTCGACGAAATCTTCACCCTTGAGGGGCGTAGACGAATCCGACACGGGTCCCCGTTGATCGGATGAAGAAACAGTGGAGCTTGAGGCTCTTTTGACCGAAAAAAAGAGAAATTTTTTGAGAAAAAAACATGAAAATTAGCACTAACGCTCGAGAGCAATAGCACGAGGATCCCAACACTTGAACATGCGGTAAAAATCTGAAGATGGCTGCCAGAGGCGGGGCTTAGGTAGAGGGCAGTCATTGGCTGTGGTCAGTATGACGCAGAGATCAGTGATTGGTTACTACTACGAAAGACAGATCAGAAACTAAACTGATACTGATTTTTTCTTTACCGAGGATTCCCAGCCTGACGATGGGGAATATTCATGAGCATGTGAATCCATGCCAGACCCCATGCTGGAGAATAAACTAGTCTTCAGTCTAAACCTATTTCACTAAACTGGCCCTACCGCTTCGAAAAATCTAAAAGAAAAATAAGGTTGCATGCCCTGCACTGTGGGATTTTCCATGGCAATTTTACACTGCCGTCCTAGGAATTCCTCCTGGATCTGGATCCACTAATTATCATTGATAACAGTTCCCGCTCAAAGAAAGAGTTCTTGGCAGTCTAGAACGATCCCTCAAAGGTTTCCCAAAGTTCGACCAAAAAGTAAAAAGTTCCAAAACAAAAACAAAATGCAAAGGTTTCTTTAGGTAGAAGGATATTTCCCTGATCCTTCACCACCTTGATTGATCTCTCCCCACTTTGATCAACTATTGGGAGCATCCGTGCTTCCCAGGTATCTGCTCTTTACTTTACTGATTAGGCCACTGCAGCCACTTTGGGTTCCTCTGTCCCAACATCTCACTTATCTCTCTGGATTTCAGTAATCTCACTTTCCCCATCTGGCTCTCTTAGCTCTTGTGGGTCGCGGTGACCCTTCTGGAGGTGCCTTTGACCCTTCTCTTGCTCTTTTCATGGGGCTATGTAACCCTTCTGAAAGTATGTGGGACTCCTCCCTGGCACACATGGGTCACTGTAATCCATCTGGAGGTTTGTTTTGCTCTGGTTTCTTGGGCTCCCGCAAACCTTTTGCTTATCTTGTTTTCCCCGTCTTCCCAGAGATGGGGTTAGGGTAGTCCTTCACTCTCCCCCACTCGTTTGTTCGTTCCTCTCCTCTCTCAGACCTGGGCAACACGTGTACCTGCTGTGTTTGCTCTGGTTTCTTGGGCTCCCGCAAACCTTTTGCTTATCTTGTTTTCCCCGTCTTCCCAGAGATGGGGTTAGGGTAGTCCTTCACTCTCCCCCACTCGTTGGTTCGTTCGTTCCTCTCCTCTCCTCTCCTCTCTCAGACCTGGGCAACACGTGTACCTGCTGTGTTGCAGGGTTTTCTCCATGGAGGGTTTGTCTCGAAGCGTTCTCCTCGGCTTACCACCCTTTGACACTGGGTAAGAGTGGTTTTTGACTTACTTTTGTCTCAACGTTCTTGCTCCGGTTCAGAGCAGAGGACCCAGTCCTTCCTTCGTTCCCACATTCAGCAGCTGTTTGCTGGCTGCAGGCCCAGCACAGCCTATATGTGGTCACCCCTGCAGGAACGTGCAATCTCTGCTTCTCAGGCCCAGCGTGCTGCTTTGCTTGGTGGACAGTGTCTCCTTCAGGTGTCTGCTTTCATCTGCGCTCCAGCCGGCTCTGCTGGTTTGCATGACGCCCGTGCCTTGCTGACTCTCATGTCAGAGGCTCAGCACGGCATAGGGTTTCTCCACCTCCATTCAAAGCTTGTTGGCCCTTTATTCTTGCTCTGAGATTCAAAGTGGGCGGATGGCTCTACACCTGCTGTCAAGCCTGTAGAATGTTCTGCACTAATTTTAGGCAAATACAGAGGTAATGTCAGTGTTACCTTGAGTCCAAAACATATATGTGATGTCAGTCTTTCTTACTCCCATGTAGGGAGATACTATTTTAGGTATAGGGAGTACCCCAAAGGAATGAGAGTCCTTGTACCCTGAAGGGGTCCCAGTGAAGTCCCACTTTCCCAAAACCCTAGGGATGGTTTTGCTGAGCAGATTCACCTCCCTAGCCTCAAAGGGCATGGCTCCCCGAGGGAAGCAGGAATGAATTCCTGAGATTAGTCCCAAAACCTACAACCAAACCATTAAGTAACTGGTAGACAAACATGCCCCGAAACAATTTTGCACCGGGACTAAACCCTCCACCTATGGTGTACTCAAGAACTGACTGACAAACGCACTATCTGAAAAAATTAAAATAAGGATGGTGCTAAACATAAGCATGAGGAATACCTCACCCAAAAGTTATCACACACTATTACCCTTTCCCAAGCATTCATCACTGATGCTAAAGCTGTGTGTTACTCCACAATACTTGCTGCAACCACTAAAAGTAGTAAAGCTCTCTGTGGCGGTAAATCACTGCTCCAACCTGTTTTCCGATTAAATTAACAATTTCAACAGCAAACGTTAATAGACCAGACAACCTATCTACTCCCAACCCCTGCCCCATTCACAAGTCCACCTTGCATAACACAACCTTAGAACCCCTCACCCACAAAGCTTCACTGATACTCTTGGGCCACTAAAACCAACCTCAAACAACATAATTTTACTGTCATCAAATAGTTCTCAGAATCTGCCCATACCACCTCCTCTCCTCCACATTGACAATACCTCAACACAACAACCGCATCCATCTTCCCAAGCACCTTAAAAACTGGATTAATCCACTCCTAAACAAATAAAATACTAGACCGAGACAACCTAACTACTGGTTGATTACTAGCCTTTTGTTCATTGGTAAAATCCTTGAGAAGTCTGTTGCTAGCAAACTCCACAGTGGGATTAACTAAAATGGTCAGCTCTTTTATTTCGGATTTCACTATTGGAAATTGACATTAAAAAACATAACCAGCCAAACCTCTTTTTGTAAAGCAAAATTAAAAGAATAAATAGCACCCACTTGATCTCACTCACCGGCCACAGCAGCATGCAACCCATTCCTGCTCAACCAATAAAAAAGGAGCAACAGCACCCGGATGCCCTACAATTCAGACTAAAATTCATCACGTACATTTAATCTGCACTTCTTTTGACTTCACTGGTGACCCTTAAGGGGGCATTAGGTCTGGTGATTCCAACACTGAAACCAAATATTCATGCAAATTTAATTATATTCCCTCCTGCTCCACGAATTTGGCTTGTGTAGATCTGATGTCCCTTTCTGCCCTCGCCCATTTGATCATGTCCTTAGACCAACCTCTAATCAAAAACCCAGTTGGTTGCTATCATTTCGTTGCAATTGGCCTCTTGTCCAATATTATCACTAACATAACACATGTCATCAACAATTTGCCTTTCCTTCTACTTGGAACAATACCAGCAAGCAAGTCTTAATCGTTGCTGGCGACCTCTAGCCCGTGAAATTGGATAACACTTCCATAAATATTTCTTAATTGCGGACACACCCACCACAAATGTATAAAGGTTGCTCTTGCATGTGTGCATTTGGAGCAATCCATCCTTGCCCATGTTAGGGTGCAGAAGGAGGAGACTGCTGATTACTACAGACCTTTATTCAGTAAACAAATAAAGAGAACCCCTATCTTTCCCCATATCTACGAGGGGTTTCCCTACCTCAACTAAAGTGCTTATGGGTCTGTCAGGATTCCTTTTAATTTAAAGAGTCGACTGTCCTGTGTCAAAATGTCCCCATCACTGTGCCTTACACTTATAACTGAACTAAAAAGTTGCACCAATGTTCTTGGTCCAGGAGAATGACTACCTCCGATCCTGGTTTTGATATTACACACAAAAAAAGATTGCTGATCCTTTAACACTTTGCGTCAAAAAGTTTACTATTTCTTTACTCCAGGGGGAATGATTCTCTTCCCCATAATCACTGGTTTGATCCTCCTCGCAAACTCAAGAACCAGGAGAATGACTCACTTCTCCTGGCCTTCCTTGACTTTGTTCTTACAGTTTACAACACCAGGTGGAGGGACTCTCTTCCCCTGGCCTTTCTCAGGCTTACTTCACAGTCCACAACACCAGGGGGAATGTCTCAGTTCCGCTCGCCTTTCTATATACTTGGTATCACAGTTCAACCCTCTATTGGTTTGTTCCGGCAGACCTGGTTCACTCTCCTGCCAGGTACTGCCATGAAGATGACGACTTCTATTGATCTTCCCTTGTGGGTGCGGGTCCCAGATCCATATCTCTCTACTACTTTTAATTTGGCAGACATGGGAAGATGGCTTGCATTATATGTTTCTGCTTTTGGGTTCTAGACCCTTCCCTGGTAGTCAGCGGCTTTACTTGAACCCCAACAGGAGGGAGCCTCCCTCCAATTCTCTATGGGCTTCTGTGCAAGTTTCAAACCCTTCTCTGCTGGTCAGTGGCATGTCTTTTCCCACTGGGAAGAGGAGGTTTATCCCTGAAGCTATGCTTGGCTCTCCACTCCACCCTGCCGGGTCTCCTGCATTCCCAGTTACCCGCTTTCCAAACGGGAAGCGTCACCGGGTCTTCCAGCGGTCGTAGTTCTTTCCCAGTCTTCTGTTCCGACCGGCCTTCGCCAATGGCCCCCTGAGCCCCTCTGATTTCAAACGGTTTTGATGCAGTCACTAGATCAGATGGTCCACTTCCCTGCAGGTATGGTATAAGACTGCCACTCCTTCGGCAATCCCGGTCGGAGTCAGCTTCCTGCCGGTTTATCTGCTGTTTCAGCAACATCTCACCTTCTTGCTCCCTTCTTGGGAACAGTGCTTCACTGGACCCGATGGTCCACCTCAACACAGGTGTGGGGCTGCCACCCCCTTAACAATCCCGGTAGAGAGCAGCCCCTTCTGTCGGCTCCTCTGCGGTTTGGTGTTGGCAACGTCTCACCCTTTCTCCTTTGCACGGTTTGAATCTCCCAGGTCACTGTTGTAGGGTCCAGACTTCAGAGGTAGAAGATGCTAAGTACTTTTTAAGTTTCCTTATTATAGGGCGTGTGCCGTCCTTGCGTAATGTCAGTCTTTGTTAATGGCTCTGTGGTGTTCTTAATGCTTCTTGTGAGCCACCTCGTCTCAGTACTTACAGTTTTGTCGGTCTTCCAGGCACTGCAGTAATACCTGGGCCTACAAGTAATGGCAGTTAAATCTTCAGGTTTGCAGACATACATGGAAGTGTTGGGTAAGGTATTGGGGTCTACACTGTAGAGAGGTGTGTAGAGTGTTGGGTGAGGGAGGTTGTACTGCGCTCTCCCTATGTGGTCATCCTTATCCTTAGAGGGGGGAGTCTCTCCCCATGACATCTTCCCGCTGAGTACCACCCCTACAGGGACTATCAGGTAGCAGCCTCATCTCCCTGGCCTCATGGGAAGGGGCTCCCCCCTGGGGAGAAGTGACAACATCCAAGGGTCCGTCACACCGACTATACATTTTTTGTAACATTCTGCTCGTTTTAGACATTTCTTTTTAAATTGAGATTTGGTTTACAATAAACCTTACACACATTTTAAAAATGAAAGTATAACTCCATCATCAAACTAAGAAATGTAAAAGAAAACATTAATACAGAATTACATATACAATCAATCCAAGTAACTTAAAACATAATTTGAGAAATTACAAAGCTATTCCTAAAGACACATTTGCACCCCCCCACCCCCACATGAGTCTGGCCCACAGTAATTCCCTGGAAACATATGTATCAAAACATTTAGGATATTTGTAGAACCTAGTTATACTCTGTTGCAGACTTGGACATACCAAGACCCAGCGCCTCAAGGATTTCACGAAACCTGGACGATTACAAAAATGGCAATTCAGGGTAAAACCTGGTGTTTCAGAAGAGCCCTAGTGTTTAGTCCATTCTCTAGTAGGCAGCTGGTTGAGTCTAAAAAGCATATAAAGAGATCGAACGTTGCTGCAAGGAAAATGGATCGGATACACAGATCTTTTTTTCTTTCAAATATTGGATACTTTGTTTAATGGTTTAATAGCGTCCAATGTCAACAACCAATCCTGCCTAAAGAGTTTATATTTCACCTCCTAGAAGTTCCTCCTCCGATAAACTGATGGAAAGAATTAAATCCTGCATCCTTCGTATATACATATTTATCGATTGTGACGTTAGGTCCTCTGCCACTTTACTTAAGTCACAATAGAGCTAATTTTCCACTGGCGTGAGAAACTTAGAATAGTTTTGACAGTTGGCTCCACAAGTAACAAGCTTGTAAGGACGTAAGAGCCAACTCATGATGAATAACGCATTAGGAAAAGCCAAGGCAAGACTCAGAACCTCTTTCTACAAATGCCCTTGTAGGACATTCAAATAGCTGCCTAAATGCAGGAGGGGCAAGTCAAGCCCATTGAGTAAAACAGGCTCAATTTTCATATGGTAATATCGTAAAGCAGGGAGAATGGAAAATGTGCATACTCGAGACACTAGACGTTTCATATGCGAGTCGAGTGGACGAAGCTGGGCACTCAGGGAATCTTTCCACATAGCTATAGAGGATACATTATAGAAGGAACACACTCTATCCTCTCATCTCCCAAAACCCACCTCATTACCTTGGGTTTAGTACTACTGGAAAAGATACAAAATTTAGATTTGGAACCATTGGCCTGTAAGTTGTTCTTTGCCGCATATTGGAAGAATCTGTCTACATTTTGCTGCAGGCCCTTCGGCGCACGATCGAGGAAAATGAAACCATCTGTGAATGTTAGCCAGTGCAACTTCAACTGGCCTATCCTGCCAGGAAAAATATTATCCGTCTGCCACAACTTATCAATGTCACTCAGGTACACATTGAAATGTTTGGGAGCTAAAATGCAACCCTGCACAAGACCAATTTGGAGGGGATTGATCTATAAAGAGCACCCTCCCAAGTTTAACAGATCTTAATCAATGTATTTCTATGAAGAAGAGCAATGAGTTGCTCCAATTTAAAGCAAACTCTATAGCTTAACAGTTTAGACCAGAGCTTAGCTCGTATGACAGAGTCAAAGGCAGAGGACATGTCCAATGATGTCATATAGACAGGACCAATGCAACAATGTTTAACATTGTAAAGTAAATGAGCCAACACGGTTGCATTAAGGACTTAACGCATATATGTCTGGAAGGCACGGTATCAAAGTAAAACAGACAAGTGATCACAGTTCAAGTGTTTATTGAACTTTTTCAGGGGAATGACAAACGCCTTTCTAAATCTAAGATGGGAGCAAGCAACGACCATCAAATAATAATGATACAGTCCTAGTGGAGTCTAGTAAAATAAAAAAGGGCCTATACTAAAAAAACCTATTGCCAATCCTTACCGCTATACTACAAAATAGTGTGGGATAATGTTCACAAACAGAAAGAAGTGTTCACAAAATGATAAGTCAGGCTGTTTGGAACATTGGCCTCCCTTCCCCATGTGTTTAGCATGGCGCAAGGCAGGTCACTCGAGCACAGCACACTATTGGGCTTCTTCGGCACAAGGTCACAGTTCCTTTTACCAACATCAGGGCCTTCGGTGCTCAAGTCGCTTTCGTTCAAAGTCTCTTGCTTCAGAGGGCCTGATTTAACAGAAACAAAGAAAAGTTCCTTTCTAAATATTCAAGTTTTGCAACGAGCGCCAGCCACAGAACGAACAATAACATTCTAAACAGTTTGCTGGAAGGATACGTCCTGGCTCGGCCCAGTAGGAGGGGCAGAGCCTAATGAACGAGCAGGTGTAGCCCAATGCGGTTTCGACTGCGGAGGCCGTATTAATGGGCAGTTGCAGTTAAGTCAATTTGCATGGAAAGTGCTTAATTTTCATCGTGATCCAGCCAAGTCACAAAGGCGGAGGTTGTGGCCAAATGAGTGCCAAGAGCACAGTGAAGAAGTTGCAGAGGGCACGGAGGCAGCAGCTGGGAAGAGTGTGAGCTGCAGGATTGTGGCAACGTGGACTCCAGATAGCTGTACCAATGTTGGTCCGTACATGACGGATGCACAAAGAAAGCTGGTATAAAAGAACCACTGGCAAAGTGCGAAATATATGTGGCGTACAATTGCAGCAGCAAGGTTGGCATAATATTCTCGAGAGCAGCGCCTTTATGGTGGGACAAGACACAGGAGCGCCCTGTGGAGCTCAAGCAGACTGACATAACCCAAGCACCGCCCTAAAGGCAGGACTGAACAGAAATAAGGCTACTATATATAAAGCCCGGTGGGGACTGGCCATATATACCAATGTGCAGAACAGTGGAGTGCCACCCTACATGAACTAGGGCTATGCATCAAGGGGGCTACCACCACACGCCATCCTGGTTACACACAGACACGGACTAGCGGCCGTGCAGTAGCCCCGGGATAATTGCGCACTCCGGAAGTCGACAGAACAGGACACCGACACCGACACAGAGGGATAGTGATTGCTGCTGTGGACAGTCAGGTGCCACCCCGTATGAGCTAGGGCTATGCAACTAAGGAGAGGGAACGTGGTGGGCTCCCCCGGGTACGCCTGGACACAAAATAGCAGTTATGCAGTGGCCCTGGGTGTGGGTACCCATCCCAGTGGTCAACTAGTCACATATCCAAACAGCGCCATTATATAGCAAGAACTGCCCTTCGCAGTCATCCATAGCTGGTTGGTGGCAAGAGTAGGCGGCATAACTGCAAGCATTGCTCAAGGACAAAGGGTGCAATGCAGTGACAACACGCTCCTTCAACACTAATACATCATATCAAGCAGCAGCATGATCTCAACCCAAGTGGAAACGAGGGACCGCCGGTTGTAAAGCGGTCTAGGCGTGGTGAAGGACTAAGTGAACAAAGTGACACTGTACAGAATAGATCCTTGTCGCAGAAGATCAACCATGGCACTCAAGCCCCAGAAAAGCAAGGATAAGCAACCTGTGTTGGATATTTTGGCTAAGCCCACCACGGCGGCTGAAAACACTGGTTAAATGCCTCAAGAGGAGAAGGAAGTTTTGTAAAATTCAAGTGGCCTTAAGGACACCTCAGAAGTAGTCTGGGTCTTGCAGCAACAAGTGCGTAATCTTGAAGACAGAGCCGAGGACGCTGAAGGCAGAGCAAGGCGCAATAACGTACAAGTTATTGGGCTCCTGGAAAGCGAGGAAGGGGGGAACCCGACAAATTACACCGAGTCCCTACTACAGCAAGAAATTGGCCCCGGCGCCCTCGCCCAAGGCTTCAAAGTCAAAAGAGCGCATAGATCACGGACGAGGAACCACCATCTGGGGCCCCGCCAATGCCAATTATAGCCCGGATACTAAACTACCGAGATAGGGAGAAGATCCTTGAATTCTTCTGCAAAGGAGGGACGATCCAACGAGCATTCACCAAAATCACTGCTTACCCGGGTTACACTCTACAAGTACAGAAGCTACGGATGGACTACACAACAGTTAAAAGGTGATTGCGAGCTTCTGAATTGAAGTACATGCTATTGTATCAAGCCAGGCTGAAGGCGATTCATAAAGGTTGTGCCTTTTTTTTTTGAGAGCCCAGACGATGCAGACAAATGAATGGAAACGCAGAATCTGCCAACTGGTACAGAAGCTGGTCTGAGCAGCGACAAGTTGATATAACCAGTAAACAATGACGGGTAGCAGATGTTTATAATTATAAAGTGAAGCAACATGAAGACTCCCATGATGGGACCTACACGAAGACAAGATCGCAAATACAGGAGTCCAGGATGTGGTGCTAATTTAAGAATGCACCTCACAGGAGCACCCTACCCCTATGATCAGATTTGTTTGTTCAGATACTAGCAGTTCTTTATCCGCACAATGCGCCCACCCAATAGGACAATACCCTGGAACGAGGGCGAGAAGTGGGGATGCCCGAGCACAAGGTATTGAGCTGGGCAATTGTTGGGAGTGGGGAGTAAGGGAGTTGGGGTAGTTAGTCGGGAGTTAGCCTATGTGTCCACACTGTATTTACTGAACTTGAACTCTAACACTGGTCTGCTGATAAGCGTCAGAAGCTATAAATGTGATCGGGGAACTTAGAATAGTATCCTGGAATGTCAGGGGCCTTAATAGTTACATCAAACGTAACAGAATTATGACTTATATAAGGTGGCAGAAAATTGATATTGCACTCCTGCAGGAGACTCGCCTCACAAAAGAGAGGCAGACTAGGTGCGTCATACTATGCTTATGCTCGGGGTGGACCAATATGTATGGCGCCATTGATACCTTTAAAAGGTACTTGAGATTTTCCAAGATAAAGAGGGCAGAATGTTTGTGCTGCGGGGCTGGGTTGAACACAGGGAATTCTGTATAATCAACACATACGCACTTAACGAAGAGACTGCGGCTTACTTTCGCACATTATATCCATTAATTAGTCCACACAGAGATGGTACATTGATATGGGGAGGTGACTTTAATTGTATGCTTAACTCTATACTGGACAGGTCAGATCATAAAGTCATGCACCCTTTTGGCCAAAACCCTACGCACACTGCAACCACAGGCCTGAGGATACTCTCATTATGCAGCTCCCCAGGACCTGCACACTAGGTTAGACTATATTTTTACAGGAGAGGACACCCTGGGGGAATTTGGGGCGGTGGAATATAAAGCACGAGTGTTATCAGACCATGCCCCGCTGGAGGTTACGTAGCGAGCGATCCCCACCACCCCCCCAAGAGCACGTATCGCGATGTGGAGATTGAGGAGCGAGTCCCTAAGAGATGAAGCATTCCAGGAACAGTTAAAAGAAGGGGTGCAAGAGTACTTTACTTACAATACAGGAAGTGTAGAGTCAGCAGGCACTTTATGGGAAGCCTTCAAGGTAGTGATCAGAGGGACTGCAATTGTCAAGGCGAACAGGGTACAGTCCGCAATAGAGAATGACTTGGGTAAGGTGGAGGAAACCAAACTAGAAGCCATAAGCAGGCAGAGTGCTCTCCCGAACGCGAGTGCTCGAGAGGTTGTTGCCCTGCAGCAGGAGTGTCTAGGACACTGGGATAGATTGGGCAAACTGAGCTACAGGAATTATTTAGAACGTCAGCACACAGAAGGAGATAAACCTGGGCGCCAGCTAGCCTGGCTATGCACAAATGAGATGGAGCGGAGCATGATTCGAGCAATTAAGGCAAGGGATGGAAAGATTTATGACACGCAACAAGACAAACAACTGTTTCATTGAGTTTTATAAGCTGTTATATGAGAAAACATTAGTCACTCAGGAGTCAGAGATCGAAGAGGCTTTAGAGCTGATAGATCTCCCCAAGGTGGATACAGAGAATCCGTGTGGGGAAGTTTAATGGAAGTCATGTGTGAGTGATTACCAGTAATTGCCCGACCACAGTAATGGGACATGTTGGGTACAATGCTTGGGTGCGAGTCGGTTTTCTCCCAGAGCTGGCTGTCCGTGTAAAGGGTTTATGAAGTGAAGGGGGTTGGGGGTAGAGTTCCTAAATATCCTATCGGATAAAGGTGTTAAAGGGAGGGGGATACCGTGTCTCACAAACAGGTGTCCAACTCCCACTCCCCAAAGAGCCCTCACCCAGGTGAGCCTCCCGCACTGGTCCGCCCCCAGGGTCTGGATCCAAAGGTGATGGCTGTGTCCTGGCCACCTGAGAGAGAGAGTGCCCCGGGGACTAGAGGGTGAGACACCTTCTGGTTTCTCACACTAGTCCCAGGGACCTACCCCCGACTCTGGATGTGTCCAATCTGCTGTCCAGAATACAATTACAATCGCCCATCCAAACTAACTTGTATATTACATATCTTCAGAGCAGCAACGAAACCGGAGTGAAAAAGTTCACTTTGTCTATTTACGGAGCATAAGTGCATGGTAGCGTTACCCGTTTCCCACTCAAGCGACCCACCACTCCTCGATATATGCCTGCATCATTGCTACTTCCTGCCAAGGTAAATTATTGGGGATCCATACAAGAACCCCTCTGACTGATGAGGTAAAAGAGTAACAAAAACACACTTGCACTCCATTTCTTTACAAGCTTCTTATGCTCCTCATCCAAAGGTACATCTCTTGCAACAATCGCTCCATCTACATTCCTCCTGCATATACAGGAACAGATCCTCGGCCACTTAACCACCCAAGTCAGTAATTTTACATTCCCAAACGTACTGTTCCACAT
The DNA here is from genome assembly GCF_040938575.1 of Ambystoma mexicanum. Lineage (NCBI taxonomy): Eukaryota > Metazoa > Chordata > Amphibia > Caudata > Ambystomatidae > Ambystoma > Ambystoma mexicanum. The sequence goes on from NC_090922.1 coordinate 1,103,855,572, forward strand.
GTACTGCCAGTCTCCGGTGAATCAGATGCCCTATACCATACAAGGTTACCTAGATGCTGAAGGGCCCAATATCTCCCTCGTGAACCATATATTGGTGCTTCCAACACAAACCATACTCAAATCTCCACCACCCATGCATCCATAGTGACAAGACCTCCTGACAACCAGGCAATAAAAACACTAAGGAAAAAGGCTTGGTGCACCGCTTTACAAGGAAAACAACGTTTATTTTGTATACATAAAGGAAAAACTATTAGAAGGTCCATTAGAACCAAACTGACATGGGGATCTGTTGGTTCGAAGCAGGTACATGGTTTTTAAGAAAGGAGATTGTCACTCATGACGTCAACAATATACAGTGTTATCTTATTACCCTAATTGGCTACCACCTATATACATACTAACAGCCCCCTAGAGTCCCTTAGCCACATTCTAATCTATCCCTACCTTCTAACACATGGTCCCCCTAGTCCGTCACTGGGGTTCCCAGATGCTGGAATGGCGAGTTACTTGGGAGGTTATCGCCCCATTGGCTGAGTCACATGGTGTGCACCTGGTCATTAGCATAAGCTCAGTGGACAACTCTGAGGTCAAATTGTCCCTTTGATATTGATGAACAAGTTACTTCTTACCTGGTAACGTTCTTTCGATGGGATGTTCCTCTGACGTATTCCTTATCTTGATAGATCATCTCCAGCTTGCTGGCCTCGGAATTCTTTTTTTCAGTAGAGGGCGCTGCGCGTCGACGTCCCTCGAGCCGATGTCCCTCGACAGCCTCCGTATCGGCGCCAACGTCATCATGCATATAAATAGACTCGCGCAGTGTCCGTTACTCAGTTCCGTTTTGACGTTTAACAGTAGCTTTACATTAATTGGTTATTGACCCTGAAGGAGCGTAAGCTGTAACCACAAGGGAAGTTTTACTGAGGTGATGGATGGGAGGGGCGATAAGGAATACGTCAGAGGAACATCCCATCGAAAGAATGTTACCAGGTAAGAAGTAACTTGTTCTTCGAAGGGATTGTGTCCTCCGACGTATTCCTTATCTTGATAGACTCCCATAGCAGTGGTGTGTAACTGGAGGTGGGAGTAAAATTGACATGTTTCCCTTAAGAATGAACAGAATGTAACACAGCTTTGCCAAATCTAGTCCCTTGGCTAGAGGAGGAATCCAGGTTATAACATTTTGTGAAGGTATGTGCAAACGACCATGTGGCAGTCGCACATATGTCTCGAATCGGTACCCCTCTTTGGAGGGCCAAAGAGGCTGCGATACCCCTGGTTGAATGAGCCCTAAGATTTTGAGGAGGCTCTTTCCCTGCCAGTTTGTAACATTCCAGAATGGCCAAAATAATCCATCTGGAAATGGCCAGTTTTGTTATCGGTAATCCCAATTTGTGCCTTGAGTAACCTACGAACAGTTGGTCTGCTTGCCTAATCCTAGCAAGTCTGCTGATGTAAAAGCTCAAAGCCCGCCTTGGGTCCAGCCTATGTAGCCTTTCTTCCTCTTTCCCCGGATGGGGAGGAGGATAGAATGAAGGTAAGGTAATCTTCTGAGGATGTGGAATTCAGAAACCACCTTTGGGAGGAAATTAGGCTTCACTTGTAGGACAACTTTGTCTTTATGAAAAATTGTATGAGGGTGTTTACAAGATAGCGCTTGTAATTCGCTCACCCTCCTAGCAGATGTCAATGCCACTAATAAGACAGTTTAAGGGTGAGAAATCTTAACGAAGAAGAGTGGAGTGGTTTAAAAGTAGTACCCATCAGGAAATTTAAGACTAAATTTAAGTCCCTTAAGGGAACTTGGAATGGTCTTGGAGGATAGACATTGGTTAATCCCTTCAGAAATTGTATTACTAAGGGTAACTTGAAATACGATGGCTCCTCTGCAATGCGCTTGAAGATCGATAGCGCTGCGAGATAGCCCTTGATAGTGCCAACCTGAAGGCCCGAATTTGCCAAATAGAGTAGAAAAGATAACACCGTTGGTGTACCACATGAAAAGGGATCGATATTCTTTTCTCTACACCAGCTGCAAAATTTGTTCCAATGGCAGCGGTATAAAGTCTTTGTTGCTGGCCTTGTGGCCGAAAGCAACACCTCCATGACGTCATCTGGGAGGTCCCAATCCTTGTATCTCAACCTTTCAGATACAAAGCGTGAAGGTTGAGGGTTCTGATATCTGGATGGAGAACCGGACCTCCCTTCTGCGAGAGAAGGTTCTCCTTGAGTGGAAGACGAATTGGAGGGCAGATGGACATGTCCAGAAGGTCTGGGTACCACATTCTCCTGGCCCAGTCTGGGGCAATTAGGATCATGGCTTTCCGGAACCTTCTCAACCTCCTGATCATTTGAGGAATGACAGGGACTGGAGGAAACGCGTACAGAAGTGGAAACTCCCAGTCCACTACGAACGCGTCCCCTAGAGCTCCTCTCGGGGGAAATTCCCTTGAACAAAACTGATCACACTTCCTGTTGATGCTGGTGGCGAACAGATCCACTTGAGGGGTTCCGCAAAGGGTGAAGATCTGTTGAAGGACTTCCTGGGCTAGTTCCCACTTGTGGGAGACTGTGCTCTGCCTGCTCGGAGCGTCCGTTGTCAAGTTCTTCTCTCCAGCTAAGTGAACTGCCGATAGAGAGATTCCTTCTTGGATTGCCCAAAACCAGAGCTTCATCGCCTCTCTGCACAGGCATCCTACGCCTCCTCTTTTGTTGAGGTAGTGCATGGCCACTGTGTTGTCCGTCATTATCAGGACATTTTTCCCCTGTACAGATGGCAGAAAAGCCTTCAGCGCTAGTCTGATTGCTCTCAGCTCTAACAGGTTGATATGTAGTCTGGACTCCGATGGAGACCAACGACCGCTGATGGTCAAGTCGTTGGCATGGGCTCCCCACCCCGTGAGTGAGGCATCCGTGACTACTGTTATCTCCGGCCATGGTTGCCAAAACAGTTCTCCTTTCAAAATGTTCTCCTGACAGGCCCACCACTGAATGTCTCAAGCCACCTTGTCCGGAACCTGAAGGAGATCCGTCATTCTCCGTGAGAATTGTGACCACTGAGTTCTTAGTGCCCACTGAAGAGATCTCATTCTCAGGCGCGCCTCTGGCACAAGGAAGATGCAGGATGCTATGAGGCCTAGCAACCTCAAAGTTGAAGACTGGGAGACGTTGGGCATTTTGAAACTTGGTGACCATCTGCAGAATATCTTGAGCCCTCACCTCTGGTGGCAAGGCTTTTCCCAGGGAAGTGTCCAGGACCGCTCCAATGAACTGGAGTCTCTGTGATGGTATCATCTGTGACTTCTTTAAATTAAGGGAGAAGCCCAGTTTGTGAAGGAAGTGGCAGACATAATCTAGCTGGATCTGAGCTTGTTCCGGAGATGCAGCTCTGATCAGCCAATCGTCCAGGTAGGGGTAGACGTGAATCCCTTCCCTCCTTAGAGTTGCAGCCACTACCGACATTAGCTTGGTGAAGACCCTCGGGCGGAGGTCAGCCCAAACGGCAGAACTCGAAATTGATAATGAGAGCCACCAATTGCGAACCTCAGGTATTTCCTGTGTTTGAGATGGATTGGCACATGGAAATAAGCATCCTGAAGATACCAGCCAGTCCTGGAGCTGAAGGGCCTGAAGGATCTGAGAGAGAGTTACCATCTTGAACTTGTCCTTCCTGAGGAACTTGTTCAATTCTCGTCCAAGATAGGTCTCAGTCCTCCGTCCTTCGGTATTAGGAAGTAGGGGGTTGTGGGGGGGGGGGGGGGGGGGGAGTACCAGCCCTTGTTCCTCTCCGCTACAGGTACCGGCTCTATGGCACCTTTCTCCAGCAGGTCTACAATTTCCTGCAAGAGGAGCGGATCTGGAACTTTCAGAGAGCTGTTCCCCGGTGGATGACTGAGGAATGCGTAAAAAAGGCAGGCAGTAGCCTTGGGCAACTGCCTCCAATGCCCAAGCATCTGACGTAATAGCCTGCCATTCCGTCAGATGTTGAGTTAGCCTGCCCCATACTGGTGTCTTGTGAGGAGAGTGATTTAGAGGCAGCTGATGCAGATGTATTTTTAACCTGTCCACCTCGGGTGAATCTTTTTTGACCTCTTTGAACCGACTGTCCTCTGCCTTTTCCGAATGTGGAATAAAAGCGAAAGGATTTACCTCTCCAAGAGGTTCCTGAGGGGCGATATGGTGTTTGACGGATTACAGCACCCAGGGATTTTGCTGCTGCTTTGGATGTCTAACTTTTCTAGGCTGTCATCCACCTTCTTACCAAACAAAGAAGAGCCGTCAAAGGGCATATTTAAAAGTCTGGCTTGTACATCTGAAGCAAACCCATCGCAACCACGCAAATCTGCGGGTTGTAGTACGTGCCGCCATGGCCCTACTGATACTGTCAGCAGAATCAATGCCAGTTTGAAGGGATTCGCACATTGCGTCTTTACCATCCTTAATGATGTTTAGAAACGCTTCCCTTTCTTCTCCCTCTGGGAGGCAGTCAGCCGCTGATGAAGCACACTCCCAAAGTGTATGGCTGAACCCTGCGAGCGTACAAGTAGCGTTAATAGATTTCAACGCCATGCTACATGCAGAAAAGACTTTCTTAGCCATAGAGTCGTATCTTTTGTCATCCCTGTCCTGTGGAACAGTAGGGTATGCCGATCTACTGCCTGATGCAGTTGCTGCTTGAACAACCAGACTCTCTGGAGTTGGATGTTTAGACAAAAATTCAGTGTCAGTAGCAGATACCCTATATTTGGCTGATAATTTCTTGTTAACCGCCAGGATAACCTCAGGAGTTTCCCAGTTAGCCAATATTTTTCTTTGTAATGCTGCGTGAAATGGAACCACAGGATCCTCCTGTGGGCCTTTAACTAAAATGTCTGTAAGGTCATCCTGTTGAAATGCAGGTGAAGGTGTAGACCAACCCATGAATTCTATAATCCTTGCCATTAAAATTCTGTAAAGGGTCTGGGCATGTTCCTCTGGGTCTGGTTTGGCAAATTCTACTTCTGGGGAAGTATCTAACCCACTTGCCTGATGTAAGGATTCTCGAAGGTCCTTCAACCCATTTTCCTCAGAGGTAAATTCCTCTGGTTCAGGTGTTGTGGTTCTCTGCAACCCAAAGGGTCTTCTCTGCAACCCAAAGGGTCTTTCTTGATCCGAATACTCCCCATATTTGTCGTAATTGGTTGAGAAAACGTCGACGTCGTCGACGCAAACGTTAAAGGCTTCGAAGACACCGAAAAAGGCGTTGAGAAGATCGGAAGAGGCCTCGAAGAGCTCGAGAGGATCAGAATCCTACTCGAGGTTGTCGATGACATTCTCAAGGTCATGTTAGAGGCCCTGGGTATGACCACTGGCTGTGAGGTAGTGACAGCCGTGAGTTTGTTCTTTATCGGCGTTGAAGACGGCGTCGATTCGATCGACCTATGCATCGATGAGCCCTGTGATAATGGCATTGATGACGCAGATTTATGTATCGAAGGGACTTTCAACAATGTCGTCGATGGCACAGTGCCTTTGCTCGAGGGTTCGTGACGCTCTCGAGTAGTTTCTTTCGCCGGGTGCAACGACTCGCGGCGTTTTGATTTTTCGGGTCTTTCACCCAGGGTATCACCCTCAGCTGTCTTCGAGGGGGTCGAGGCCGCTTTCTCGAAGACGCTAAGCATCCTTTCACGGAATTCCTCCCACTCAGCCTGAGAGCTATGTTTTGTGGGGCAGGTGACTCTTTCCGGGGAAACAGAAAAAGACGAGGAAGGGAACCTTCGACGTCTCTTACTCGAATGCTTGGATCTCGAAGAGTGGTGGGAACTGCTTCGAGACCTAGAACGAGAATGTTTCCTGTGTCGGCGAGGAGGCGAATGTCTCGACTCTGCCGCAGAGACTTTCGAAGGAGTTTTAACTGTCTTACCTCTCTCAAGCTTCCCCTTACGCTCCTTCAAGGCTTTCGCCGTCATGGACATGCAGTCCTCGCACTCCGAACATTGGTGCTCCGATCCCAGGCACCACAAACAGATCCTGTGAGAATCTGTCAACGACATTTTCTTTCGACAGTCTCAACATTTTTTGAAGCTGGACCGTGGAGTCGTCGGTTCGGACGAGGAAGCCATCGAGTAAGTGTTGGTATTCTCGAGGAATAATGAAGAATTTATCTGACTAACGAACTGAGCAACACGATTCTGAGGCCCACGAAACGTGGAAAAACGGAACTGAGCAACGGACGCTGCGCGAGTCTATTTATATGCATGATGACGTTGGCGCCGATATGGAGGCTGTTGAGGGACATCGGCTCGAGGGACGTCGACGCGCAGCGCCCTCTACTGAAAAAAAAATTCTGAGGCCAGCAAGCTGGAGATGATCTATCAAGATGAGGAATACGTCAGAGGACGCAATCCCTTCGAAATGTTATTTGTATCGCGCTCATACACAAGTGTTTCAGAGCATGATGAGGCAAGGGAGGGGAACAAGGGAGAACAAAAACAACGATCTTACTAGGCCCAGTGACATTGAGAACGTGCAAGTGCAGGGGAGAGGGAAGGGGGAAAGTGCACGGGGTGTGGGGGGTGAAGTGGAAAGTGCTGAGCAAAGAAATAAACAACAAAAGTGGTAGTGCAGCCAGCAAGTGGCAAGTGCTAGGTTTAAAGCACAGACAGGGGGTGTCTGATAAGTGCAGAAAAAGGGGGGACTGTAGGGTTACAGATACAGACCCAAGGGCAAAGGTTGCCAGGAGGCAGTGCGGGTGAGCAAGTACCTGGGCCTGAAATCTGAGGGTAACCAGGTGCACGATGCCGAAAATAACAATACGCTCCTCTTGATATGAGACACGCAGGCGCCACAGCAATACCTCCCCATAACTGAACTAGATGTGTTGGAGTCACCTCTTGCTCTTCGTATCACAAATCGTGGGATGTTCTGATCCTTGTTCCCCCTCATCTATGGCCCACCCGTGGTACACCCCCCGCTTTCTCAAGAAATACATTAATCAGCCATCCTATGAATTTAGGTCCTCTATTCCCCAGCCGCCTAGTAGTTCAAATACGTTCTGTTATGTTAGATGATCATGTAATGCGCAGCATAAACCCGCAGGCATCAAGGTGCTGAAGAGATCCAGTGAGACAATGGTAAAGAGTTGAGAATGTACAGTTACTGGAATAAAAGGGTTTTTCCCCATTTTGTTTTCTCAATATTTTCAAGAATTTCAAATAACCAAACAATATATTAACAAAAGCTCAACAGAATACATAATACACCACACTGTATTACATAGGCAAACAAATTATAACTAATTCAAAGCTTGAAGAATTACTACAACATCGCAGATAACTGAAACTACTCTTGCTCCTTCTATGCATAAATACCTAATCACAATCGCTTTGTATATAACACCCCAACACTGAACAACAGACACCAAAACACTCCACAGACTGAACAAAACAACAACGGGGGTGGGGAATCCTAGATCAACGCTCATGTACAATTACCAGCTCGCTGAGACCTATGAAATTAACTAATCCTCAGATACTCATCCACCATACAACCCATTAAATGGTGCCCAAAGAGCCTGATATTTAGCTTCTTAGCCCTGTCTCTCAAACATTACCTGCTCAAGGTCCGATAATAATAATAATAATACATCATTAATCCACCAACATATGACCTTAGTCCTCCAATGGGTATCTGCATCCCTTCATAAACATTCCTGAACATAATGTAACTTCCTCTTTCTTTGCTGCTCACAGCAAGAGATAAGTACATTCAGGTTTAGCACTGTTTATGAAGTGTTTTTTTCTAATTGCTCATAACGTTATTGCATATTTACTTGAACTGCTTTGACATAATTACAATGTCGTTTTGATTTTGACCGCGTTAATTATTTTGTGCAACTATAAAGCGTACCTTCGCTCAGTGTTCCTTTCTGACACCAGCTACTTCCTGCTGGCGTCAGAGATAACTATTAGGAGGCGCGGCACACGTATTCTTTCATGTGTGTCACGTCAGCTTTCCAAACAGCTGATTTGAAGCCCGCAGCAGCAGGCCCCTTCGTAGCTTTGCCCCCGCTTCTCGGGCTCCTTGGGTTTTTTTCTCTTCAAGCCCTCCCTGACTTGAGCAGGGGTGAATTGCTTGTTTCTGACATAGGTGGTGTATTTCGTTGTCTAACGTTATCTGGTCTGTTTGGGACATTGCTATAGGGGTAGGGCGGCAGACTTGAACGGGTTGCGTTAAAAATTGTAGGTGCAGACTGCGAGCTGTGTCCCTAACCCAGGCATCCCCCGATAAGGTATGCCAAGCTCTTGCAGATCTTAACTAATGGTCCCGTAACGTCTAGAACCTTGTCCGGACAGGACTTTCAGGCGCGATCTATACCTTTCCTAGGATTTTTTTACATTTTTGCCCAAAAAGGTGATTTTTTTTAAATCTAGCTCAGGTGTTAGAGCTACCTTGTCTGCGATATCTGGACGAGGGCATTCGGCTCGGAGTCTGGCTCTGACCTCCTTATCAAGGGGTTTGCGCAGTCTGGAATGGACGTATTAAGCTGTTCTGGAAGACAGTTCCCAGTCAGTAGATCTGGGATGTATTAGATCCTCCGGCGCGAACATCCTCTTAAAAGGAGACTTGTTCCCGGATGTCTTCTTGGGGATGGCGGCTGCCACAATCCCAGAGCTTGAGGGATTCAAACCCTCTTCTTGAAATTCCTCATCAGAGGTGGTGTGGGAAAGATCAGCGTCGTATGCGCTTCTGTTCTGATCGTCTTCTGTGCCCTGTCTGTCTCCCTCCGGGCATGAGGGTCTATTACCCCCATTATCTTCCTCGGGGTATGAGGGTCCATCATGGGAAGGGGTTACCTTCCTGCTCATAAAGGCTTTCTTTAGCCTGAAGATGGCGTCCATTACGGCAGCGGTGGCAGGTTCTGGCAGGCTCGCGGGGGGGGGGGGGGGGGGGCAGGGGGAGGGGGTTGGGGGGGTCGGCAAGCCGGGATACATCCCCCTTCAGTAAGGAGCTTTCTCTTTTGGGTCTTTTTTCTACCAAGTGGAGATGTCTCTCGTAGGTGCTCCTCCATTGCATCTAGGCGGTGTTGAATTGGTAGGAGCATGTCAGTCACTGCCTTTTTAATGCTTGTCTCAACTAAAGATCCCAGCACTTTTTGCAGGCTGTTAGCCATTGCCACCTCATCAATATAGCAGGTATCTTCCTCACACCAGACCAAGCCTGATCTGATTGAGGGGAGTACTGCGCTGCCATGGTTAATTAAAAGCACCTTATACTATTTTTTCCTCTGGGCTTCTGGACACCTTCTCTGTAGCCCAGTAATAATAGTTCAGCTTGTGAATACTGTCCTTGAAAAGTAGCTGAAACTGGAGGTTTTCTTCCCCCTTTTTTTATGCAAATCCGATAAGATAACAATCAAGGATCATTTCTGTGAGAATTGTGCCTTGTTAAATGGATCAGGAGAAACAGTTGCGATCACCGCTGTGAGGATTCCAAGGCTCTCGTCCGCATAGACCGTTATAATAATAATGGTCATGCTCACTCAAGCGCCGGAATCCTGCAGAAAGGACCGCGGGAAGCAGGAGCTACCCTGGCGGTTTTTAAATTACGATGAAAGGCCAGATCCGACATACTTCGGAGTTTCAAAAGGAAGCCTGTTCCATAACGGAACAGCTGCGACTGAGAAAGCTCTACGGCCCAACCTAGCTTGGCGAATATTTGGCAATGAAATCTGGAAATCCCAAAAGGAGCAGAGTGGGCATGCCAGCACACAGCAGCAACATTTTTGCTACAGATAATCTGGGCCTTGATCATTGAAGGCACGATGGACTAGGCACAATGCCTTAAACTCAACACGCTGAGCCACTGGAAGCCAATGGAGGCTACGCATTCCTGATGAAACGTGGTCAAATAAGAAGGCAATTCTCGGGGCACTAGCGTCCTAAATCTAAACCCAACATGCTGGCAGCTCGAGAACTCTAACCTGACTCCCATAGATTTGTCCTTTGGGAAGACCGCTGCCCTCCCCTCGCTCTGCCATTCACATTCCAAGCTTAATCTGTCAAGGGCCTGACGCTGGATACAATTAAACAGTAATCTATTTGGCATAAATGCCACAGTTCTCTGCTTCGCTACTGGGGCTTGGGAAAGGGAAATAAAATTCAAGATTTTCTCATGTGCTAATAGATTTTCTTTAGTCTGAATCTTTTGGCCATGCTGGGACGTTGCACGTGCATCCTAACAATAGCAACCCCCACTTTAAATCCAACATTATGAGCATACCTATGCCCAACTCATGCACCTTCCCAACCCTGTGACCAACAACTTCTTAAACCAATTTTTATCAAAGAGGTCACACACCAACTGTTCCTCAACCAATAACAAATACTGTTCAGAACTACAATGTGCCAGCACATCTCGAGGAGGAGAGCCTGCTCTGTGTCAGAATCTCAATCCCTAAATCAAATAGTACTACGTCGGCACTATACATATGAATAACCGCCACAATGCCTGGGTGGAGTCCCCCACAAACTGCCCCACCTAGCCAGCTATTCCAGCTAATCTCAGAATGTAGTGCATAGTTGATTTGGCATCCTCAAAGAACTGCTGGTCATCATCCACATCTATGCACAGATTCGCCAGTAGCAACAGAGCATACAGTATCTTCTTGACTTTCTCAAAGGTTCTCCTGAGTTTTTTTTGTGCCCACTACATAGTATGGGTAAAAGGATAGCATATTCCCATTGGTCGCCCTCGCCAATGATAAAAGTTCGACTTTATTGTGATAACTCAACAGCTGCAATCATGATAGCTCGAGGGAATCCTCTGGGTGGCTGCCTCTGTGCTGGTATCTGGTGAGCTCTGTCCAAATTCATGCCCTGCAGAGCTGCGCAATCTTCAAATAGGGTTGATAGCAGAAAGATTTCCATGTTGCCTTTCTTGGTACCCCTCCGGCAGTCCCAGTATCCTGATTTTGTCCCTCCGCGATCTGTTCTCAAGGTTACTGAGCAATCATTCCACTGTGCGTGCCCGTTGCCTTCCAGCACAGAGACTCTTTTCCACATCAGTGGTCCTCTCGCTGACCTTCCATACATCTTGTCTCACAAGCGGCATGGTGATTTCGAGGTAGTCAATTGAGTCTGCAATCTGCCGATTCCCCTCCATTATCAGTGCTCTCAAAACGCGCATTTGAAGGGTTGCTCAATGATTCTTCCTCCATCATCGCCATCACAAGCGTCCCCACCTTAGGCCATTTGCACTTGCTTCTGTACCACCTTATGGAAGATAAGCTTGAGTGGCCCACGTGTTGAAGCCTGTGCCTGCCTGGCACCCTTCCCCTCATTTAGGCATTTGGCCCGTAGGCTGTCCCAGGCCACTGCCGCCTCCTGTTGCTCATCACCCTGCCTCTGCCAAGCACTTGCCTCCTTAGTTTCTTCTCAGCACTTTACTTTCTCACAGGCTAGGGTACTGTAATGGGTCAGAAGTAAGGGTCGGGCAGAGTATCAGGTTTTGGGTTTGAAATAGTACCTTTATTGTAAAAATAATAACAGGGGCTGGGGAAATCCTACCTGTCCCTAGGTCTAGGAGGGGTTTCCCTGCCTCAACAAAGGTAATGAATGTCTGTGTTAGGATGTTCAACAAATAAAGCGCCTTCCGTCGTGTCCAAAACACTAACCTGACCTCACATGCTAAAATAAATACAACGTGAAAATAGGGATTTCTCTGACCTATAAACTTCAAGCTTATGCTTGAAATTCCACACAAGGTTCTAAGGTGCATAAAAGAAAAAAGGAACAATGTTCCACCAGGAAAGGGGTTTTCCCTTCCCCCATGTTTTTTCTGGTTTCCCACAATCGTTAAGGCACATCAATAATATTCTGACGTTTCTCAAGGAGAGGACTCTCTCCCTGAATACTTCTTTTTAGCCACTTTGTTAGCTCACCGTTTTAAGGAGGGGGGGATTGATCTTTGAATCCCTTCAGTCTTCACTTATTCAACAGTCTTTATGTCACTCAGAGGAAACAGGGATTTCCTTCTTCTCCCTCTGGTTTCCTCTTACTGTTCCACAAGTTCAGTTGTATTCCATGATCTTATTTTACACCTGGTTTACTCTCCTGCAAGGACCTCATCACTGGTTGGTCAATTCTTTTGTTTTCCCTTTTTATTCAAAAAGGGGTATGGTTGTTCCTGGTTTGCATCGACTGATGGTTTCTTGCTTTTACTCCTTCTCTGTCCTGTATACTCTCCTGCAAGGGTAATGTAGCTCCCTCTCAATAAGGGGTATAGATCTTCCCTTTGATTACGGATTACTGTTTCATACTGTCTTTTGCACTGTTCAAAAAGAGGGGTTCTTGACATCGAGAACAGGCTGCGCCAGGCCAATATCTGCATTCGGAATCTTCCAGAGGCCATACGAGATGCGGACCTTAAAGAGCAAGTGACAAATATCTTTAAAGATCTGCTCGGCGGCGAGGGAGAGACAGATGTCCCGAAAGACAGGATTCACTGCGTAGGACCGATACGCAATGACCCGGGGGCTCGCCCAATGGCCTCTTACCTGCAAAAAGAACTGATCCTTAGGACGTCAAGGAAAGCTGCGCCAATTTACTACTGCAGGAAAGAGATCCAACTCTACCAAGACATATCACAATTCACCCTGCAGAAGAGAAGGGACATGAGAAGTCTACTGGAACATCTGCAAGCCAAAAAGATCACCTATAGATGGACCTTTCCCTTTGGCCTGCTCTTAACCTGGAATGGCACAACCCATAGGATAACTAACAAAGAGGAAGGAGCTAGAATAATGCTAATCGAGCTAGATTACGAGCAAGGCCCTGCAACTCTAAACAGACATACTCCTAAGGATCCTCTACACTGGGAGTGGACGACGAAAGAACACCCCAAACGGAAGCTCCAAAATCTACCCCCACGAAACACACCTGGCCCACTTCCGTCGGCGGGAGAAGCATCAACAACATAAAGATGCAAACTCGACAAAGTGCCAGGTCGGAACCGGAACACACACTATAATCATCATTGCGGCTGCATGGGCTCATCTTAGAATCTAAGTAGCAGAAGAGTTTTTTTTTTTTTTTAGAACACCCCGCATATGTCTCCCTGGGTAGCTCAGTGGGTTGCCTCCCAAGCTTTATCCATGAGTGGTTTAGGAAGGGCAACCTACACTAGGGAGGGGTGGAGGTTCGTGGGCGGGGGGCCGGCAGAGGGGAACAAGGGGAGCACGTTTAGGTTAACTCACGAGGATAGAGATCAAGGGACGGGGGGTACACAGGGACAAGTGGATGACCATTATACTGACTAGCAAAAGGAGGATTCCCAGTGGTGGGCACACTATGAGAAATCTGGATATTCTAGTGCCTGGCACTTAACATTAGGGGGCTGAATACCCCAGTGAAATGGCGGAAATTAGAACACTTTCATTCCATGCATCAGCCCAATATACTTGCACTACAAGAAACACATTAGACTATAGGACTGGCATCTGCTTAAACTACGACAATACCCGCAAACTATCCAGGCTAACACCAAAAATAAGACAGTAGGTGTGTCCAGGCCTCAATAGTGAACACACAAGTAGATCAGGAAGGCCGCTATATCTTCGTTCTTGCTAAACTGGGCCAGATTACCCTGCGAATAGCCTCAATGTATGCCCCAAATACAGGGCAAGAGAGCTTCCTAAAATTGGTCCTGTCGCGTCTAGTGCAATTTGGGGAAGGAGAGACCCCCCCTGCTAGGGACTTTAACATGGAACCCTGCGCGGGACTGAAATACAAGTGCCAAACATGCCCGGCCCCCAGTGTCCAAAGCCCTTGAAGCCAAATTTGAACTGGTACTTAGGGATGTATGAATGGTGCTGAGAGGTAATGAGGTGGCATACACACATTACTCCTATGTGCATAAATCGATCTCTAGGATCAACTACATTTGGGCTTCACCAACACTAATAGGCCGCATCTCCGACATCTCAACTCATACTATTACCATCTCCGACCACGCCCCGATAATGCTCACCCTTGCCCTCCCCAATAAGATCTGCGAGGAGTTAGGGCAGAAAATTAGTTCATTTTTCTCCGTAAACCCCAGTGGGGAGACCAGCCTAGCCACTTGATGGGACGCCTTCAAGGCAACTATAAGGAGAGACCTCATAGCGGTAGTCGCACACAGGGGTAAACAAAGGAAGAAAGTAGAAAAAGATCTCGAAAAAAACTGAGACACATAGTGAAGCAAATTGAGACAGACAGCAGTATGCGGCTCCAGAGGGTGTACAGGGATGGTAGGTGCAAATTAAACCTGATGCACAAGACACAGGCAGAAAAAAGGCTACTCTATTTCAGGCAACAATACTACATCAAAGCGAACAAGGTGGATACATTACTGGCGCGACAACTGAGAAAGAAAAATGCAAGCCAAACCATCGTGGGGGTAAAGGGCCCGGGAGGAACAATGGTTACGACAACTGACCAAATCACGGCACAATTTCACACCTTCTATTCAACCCTGTATAAATCGGAACACCCAGACCCGCAACTCCAACGCGAATATCTACGCGTGACCCCACTGAAGACAATTCCAACTGTAGAGAGGGATCAGCTAGAAAGGGACATTACCCAGGAGGAAGTTCAGGAAGCCATAGCGAAACTCCCTTTAAAAAAAGCTCCAAGCCCAGATGACTACTCCGCAGCCTTCTATAAAAAATGTAGCCCAATTCTGGTCCCTAAACTTACAGATCTATTCAACTCTTTCGCTACCGTGGGCACGGTTACTCACTCCATGGAAGAGACTAAGATAATTTTATTCCCCAAGCCGGGCAAAAACCCGGTTAAGTGTGGGTCATACAGGCCAATCGCACTTATGAACTAAGATGCGAAAATATATACTAAGGTCCTAGCAAACCGCATCAAACATCTGATGCCAGTACTAATCCACCACGACCAATCTGGATTAATAAAAAACTGTCAAAGCCACAACAACTTGCAGAGGATCTGCCATTTATTGGAAAAAGTAAGCAAAAAAGGAGACAAGGCAGTGCTGGTGTCATTGGACGCAGAGAAAGTGTTCGACAGGGTAGAATGGGCTTTCCTTTTCAACACCCTGCGAACAATGGGATTCAGGCCCAAATACATTGTGTGGGTGCAGGCCAACTACGCTAATCCCAAAACTAGACTGATAAATGGCCAGCTGTCTCATGTGGTCTCCTCCAGAGGGGTACAAGGCAGGGCCGCCCCTTATCCCCCCTCTTATATGCACTACAGCTAGAACCCCTGTTGACACGGACCCGCATGTCAGTAGCGATTAAAGGTATTCGCTTCGGCACAGACAAGCACAAAATGATGGCATATGCGGATGATATGTTCATGGCCATTACAGACCGGGCAACCTCACTCCCTGCAGCGCTGGCAGAGTTAGAAAGATTTGGCCAGGTAGCCGGATTAAAAAATAATGTCCCGAAGTCGGAAATTTCAAATCCATCAGTAGACAGGGATGACTTGCCCAAAGCCAAAGATGTAACGCAATTGAAGTGGGTCCCCAAGAACATCAGAATCCTAGGGATTTCCGTCACGCGCATTCTAGGGAAGTTATACAAGGCAAACTTTCAACCCCTTGTCGCCCAAATCCAAATTCAACTCTAGACATTGACTCCACTCACAATCACGTGGTGGGGTCGAGTCAAATCTATTAAAATGGTGGTCTTACTCCAGATCCTCTATCTATTTCAGGCCCTTCCAATTAAGATTGCGTCGTGTTTCTTCCAAACGATAAATAAAATGATCTCTAAATTCATTTGGAAGAACATGCCCCCACGGATTGCACTGAAGAAGCTGATGCTTCCCCCAAATAGAGGGGGCTTGAGTCTCCCAAACTTCAGAGAATACTACAGGGCTGCACAACTATGAGTGATAAAAGATTGGTTTACAGCGGGCTCGGACAAAGGGTGGGGACAAATGGAGACCACGCTAATGATCCAGGGGAAGGGGGATAACTTATGGCTTAACAGGCAGGACAGCCCACTGAACATCCATTGTAGCGAAATTATGAAACTTGTAGAAGACACATGAGACCATGCAATCAGACAACATCCATCACGACATTCACCTCTCCCTTCACCCCAATATTCGCCAGCTCCCAGTTCACTCGTGGCATGCAGAAGGCAACCTTTGCAAACTGTCGAAACGCAGGGTGCACCAAAATATGCGACATATTAAGGAAAAATTAGGCTTACAGGAATCCAAAAGGTTCCAATATTTTCAAGTGCGCCATTGGCTGCTGGCCCCTCCAATCAAACAAGCCGCCACACGACCTTTGACGCCATTTGAAAGGTAACTAATCTCAAACCCAGGAAATGTCAACCATTTTGGACTTTCTCCAGGGTGCTTATGCTGAACAATACTGCCCTCAAAAGCTCTGCATACTGGAAATATCTTTAACACTTGATGGTTTTTCCAATTGAACAGTTGTGTCAAATGTGTACCAGGGGTGACGGGCAAGGAGGGAGGGTAGAGAGGTGAGGGGGGGGGGGAGGGTTTTTAATTCCGTTATATTAAAACTCAATAAACAAACCCTGAGCTCTTCTAGGTTCTTCTTCTCTCCCTGGTATAGTCTCCTGCCAGGGTATTATATAGTATACTTATAAAGGGGTATGGGTCTTCCCTTTTTATTACTATTCCACACTTTCAAGGTGGGGTTTCTAATCCCTTTGTTTCTTTGTACTTCTTTCTGTTCTCTTATCACTTCTCCTTTCACCCCTGGTTTACTCTCCTGCCAGGGTGTCACAAAATACCTGTTTGGGTGTCAGTCCCAGACTCACGGTTTGCCCGGTTCATTATCCTGCCTGGGCTTCTTTGCATTTCTTTCACTCTCTTTTGTATCCAAGAAACACTTCTCCAGTATTGGGTCACAGACCCAGTCTTTACAGACTTTGCATCAGTTATACCGTCTTGATTAGAATTTTCATTAATGTTTGGTTCTGTATTAATTTTGCTGCCTTCAAATAGGCTTTTCACATTGTTCACATCTGTGTCCATTATATTGCCTTCTCTTAGGCCTCACACAATGTTAGTTTCACTTCCAGTGCCTTTTTTCGTAGGCATTTCTCAAGGTTCGTGGCTATATTCATTATACTGCCTTCTCTTCGGATTATTATTTTTTTTTTAAACATCTTTTTATTAACTTTTATTAACTGGTTCACATTAACATCCCACACCCCAGTAATTTCCCGACCACAAGTTACAAGCCCATCAAATTAAAGAACAGCAGTTACCTCCACATTGCCTTTAGTGTCCTTTCGGCACCTCTACAGATTAATCAATCACACCCCAATGCTGACTGGCGAGGTGGCCCCTTCCAACCCATCCCCCATCATCCGTATCTTCTTCTCTTGTCAACAGATACGCCGTCAATGGGCCCCATATGTCCTTGGGCCTATTCTGCAGCCCACACAGGGCAGCATAGTTGTTATCAGTATCATACAGCCTGAATAGGTCCTTCAGCCACACTTTCACCTCGGGGGGGAAGGGGAGAGAAATGTGTCCATTTCATAAGAATGCATCTTCTAGCTATAATCACGCAGGATGTCAAAGGCTTACCACTCTTTTTGGGTATACCCGGGTACCATCCCAACAAACCACATAACATCGTACGCGGGACATTCACCCCCAATATATCCGAGACAACCTTGAAGACCCCCTTCCAGAAAGTGTCAAGAACAGCACACTCGCATAGCAAATGGATTATACCTCTTCGGATTTTTGCGGTATCAATTGTATGGGTTCTCTCGCATTGAATGCGATATTCGGCCTGAAGCACCCAGGTAACTCATGTGCTTTCCCTGCGTCATCAGCGCTTGTTGCATTTCCTTGTCTCCTACGTTTCGCACCTACTCCCTCTGTGCCTGGCTACCCATGACAGGCACACCGTGAACTTCGCCCGGAGTGTATTTCCTGCACGCCATTTTAGCCAGCCTCTGAGCTGCATTCCGAACTTTGCTCGCCTCTGGTATATCTCGCAGTCTCAGGTCTCGCAGTCTCAGTTCGTTTTCGTTCTCTCTCTCTCATTATAAATGTTCCGGTCTCTCTCAGCAGTTTCCAATGATCAGAACGAGACATTTGTTTGTCGTCTTTGGTTATCCTCATTACTCCATCACTCTTCCTCGTCTCAGTAATAGAAAAGAGGGGGTACATAGTGCTGTTGGCTAGAAAAGCCTAGGAATTCAGTAGCCACATTACAATAAGCCATACAGTGTAGTATACATCCTTGGAGTTTAATAAGAGTCACCACTGACGGGTTGTTAAATTCTGATATTCTCTTGCCCCCTCTGGAGTTTGTCTACCCCTAGATGGTCCTCCCGCAGATAGCCACCCCCAGCGTCAGTGTCAGGTAGCTCCTGCCTTTCCCTGGCCAGGTCAGAGAAACTTCCCTATAGAGAATCAATGACGATGTTGCTAAATTTGTCACAATACTCACTCCTTCCACTGCAGTGGGTTTGGGCAGTGGCTATCTTAATTCTGCCAGTCCACCTTGGTCTTCACTGGATGTATTTTTGACTCCTCAAGGCAGCTGATATCACTCGCCTGCCAGCGGGGGTCTCACATTCAAAGTCTTTCATCTGCTCAGGAATCTATTAGGACAGCCAAGTCCTCAAGCCTTCCTGTCGCATGTCGGTTGGGGAAGTGCTGTCATTCCTATGCTCCAGGGGCTCAAAAGCCAATGGCATGCCAGAGAAGTGCTAGGAAAACTGGGAAGACTATTTCAGTCCACTCCTTGCTTGTGCTGCTTGCCGGTAATTGAGAATCATGGAGGAGACGCCAGCAAGCGGAGACATGGTGTTCCCAGAGCAGCGGTCTGAAACCTTTGGCTCACTAGATGTTTTGGACTACTATTCCCATCATTCCTCACCATTGACTATGCTGGAAAGGGTTATTGGAGTTGCAGTCCAAAACATCTGGAGAGCCAAAGTTTGCTTACCCCCTGTCCCAGATCAACACTGCTTTTAAAGCGCCTCTACACCTGAACAGGTTGCCGACATACTTCAGTCATAGATGTCGATCAAGTGATGGAATTCGGCAAGTAGTTGAATGGGCACTTGCCAAAGTGGTTATAAAGATCTTCAAAACCAATACCCTGGAGGCCCAAACTGAGGGTTTCATGGCCTAAACGCAGCACTTTACTTAAAGAAAATGTGATAGGGAGCTGATTTGTGCACGAAGGTGTTCGCATTGCGTTTTCACACATAGATTTTGAGCAGACCAGCAATCCTCCTGATTCTAGAAGTTCTGCGATTCAACAGTATTTTCCAAGTGCGCAGAAAACAGACTGAATGAGCATGATATGCAATTAATGCTGCCAGTGCTTGAGCTAACCATCGAGCTACAGCTTCTATTTGAGTCTTCCTTGTTTGTATGTGTACTTCTCGCTAACTGGAAACAACCTAGTGCCTATGGGCTACACAAGCTACAGCTTTTATGAGCTTGTTTATTTTGTTTCTGTGCACACTTCCCGGTTAGTTAGAGAAAAACTACTGCTTCGGAATTCTACAAGCTATATGTTTTATTTGCTGTTTCAGTTTGTTGACTGCTACACATGCTTCAGGAAAACACATTGAACTTACCATTAGCTCCTGCACATGTAATTATTACACCCAATTATTTACACCACAGCGCGTTACCGTTGTGAGTGTGAAATCAACTTGCAAGAGTCATAGCAGGTTAAGGTGACCTAGGTTTTTTTTCTGACCAGAAAATCCCACACCTACCCATTACCTCGTGTACATATCCTCTTGCAGTTTTCCCCTTTACCCCCCTTCCCCTCTGTAACCTAAACCTAAGCCTGTTCCCCGCAGTTGTTGCCTCTTGGTGGCCTGTAAAAGGTCATAATTGGGCCAGTGTGCCAACCAGGGTGAGAGGAGTTGTCACACTGCTACTGTGGTTATTGGAAGGGTGTGGGTTAAAACCCATTCTACCCAAACTTTGACACACTCTTTCTTGCACATTTCTGTGGTAGAGTTTTCTGTGGGCTCCACCCATTTGACACCATGGGCCTTGCACCGTAGTCTGTGCCTTTGATCTGGCAAAACTTCTGCTGGACAGCCCTCAGCAGGTAGGTTACTTCCTTCCAGGTAGCAGTCTCCCTAGTTGCCCAGGGATCGACGAGTAGCAAGTCTGCTTCCTCCCAGTCTGTCACTCTTTCTACAGACCCTGGATTTTTCTTTTTCTTTGGTGGTATGTCTTGGGATGCCTGATTGGCTGCTATTTACTTGCCTTCTTAATTGGATCTTGTTAACATTAGTCCCTCTGTATTGACTAGGCAGTAAAACATTGTTATTTTTAATTACTGGCTCCACCTCTTAAAGGGCACCTTGCCACTGAGACCATCTTGGAATTTTGCATTGGTTTGCAACTTGCGGCTGTCTGTGTTCACTGCTTGAATAGATGCAGTGTTCCTGCCTTTTCATACATTAATGGCAGACTTCAAATCTTATTTCACTGGTACTGTAGTAGGTTAGCTTTTTTGCAAACTTCAACTCTGCTCCATGGTCTGTCCTTGTCAGGAACAGTCTGCTGTGACTTGTAATCAGATTGAGATGTTTGAGATTTTCGCTTTCCCAAGGGGATTGGGTGACAAGCCCAGAGAATCCTGCTCCATCCACACACTTACTTGGAGGAACATCGGGTAGCAGCCAGACTATCACAGACCACTGTGGCTCGGTCCCATCATAGCAGTGAATGTGTAGCGTATCTCACTTACCATAACACTCACAAACCAACTCGCAGAAAGAATGGGGTTCACAGACACAGTTGTTTGGTTGCATTTCTTTAAATATATATGTTGTGTGTTAGGGGGTAGTGGGTGGGGGAGTCAGGTGGATTGGCTGGTGTGTTGGCGGGGAACCCTCAATTTATTTTAAAAAAAATGGAAAGAAATTGTCAAAAATGACCATTGGGAACAATACCCTAGAATGTGCAAACAAGAAACGTGACCTTGTTAAAAACACGTACAACCCAATAGACTTTGCGTCAAAAGCCATGGTGGTGACCCATAACCCGGTCACTTCAAATAATATAAAAAAAGATGTGGTATGCAGCAAAGCTCACAGAAGCTTCTGTGAGGGTTCAGGAATGCGAGGCAAACAACTTTTGGATTTCTCAAAATATGCCATTTTATTAAATCATAGGTTTCAGTAAACACCTCACTGTCCATATCCGGACAATAATTTTGCTGCCCATCATAAGCTAAAGGAAACACTCTAACAAATGATATCTGGCCCTCGCAGTCATCAAATAAAAAAGAAAATATATGGCAATTCACAACAACATCAACAGTTGCATTTATAATGTTTTCACAGTCTCTCTTTATAACCTGGGAGAACTCCTCTTCCCCAGGCTTCAAGTTGGATTCAGTTCCAAATTCCAACAAAAAAAAAACAAGGAAATCTTGATTTATAAGCAAGTTCTACAGTTCTTGGCTCATTCAATCTCTCAAAACAAAGTTCTGTTAAACCAATGTTCAACCAAAAGAAAGATTCCTCTTCTTTCTTGAATAATAATTTCTACTAGGTGCTTGGTCAAGATGCTTTGCCACAATTTATGAATGTCAAAGAAATACAACTTCTTGTAGGATTCAAAGAAGCACAGCTTCTGGTAAGTTTCAAAGAAACACAGCTTCTGGTAAGTTTCGAAGAAACACAGCTTCTGGTAAGTTTCAAACAAACACAGCTTCTGGTAAGTTGCAAAGAAACACAGCTTCTGGTAAGTTGCAAAGAAACACAGCTTCTGGTAAGTTGCAAAGAAACACAGCTTCTGGTAAGTTGCAAAGAAACAGCTTCTGGTAAGTTGCAAAGAAACAGCACAGCTTCTGGTAAGATGCAAAGAAACAACTTCTTGGTAGCTCTTCTCAGCTCTCTTATGACTATAAATCACAGTTTACATCTTTGTCAGTTTAACTTTACGGCACCTCTACTGCCACCTGGTTGACTCTCATACCAGGTCCACTTCTGCATGGTGAATCTTTGTAAGTCTACTCGCCTGGCCCATAGTGTTGCACAATCAACTGTGCTTCTGAAGTTTTAAATCTACCGACAACCAAATGTTTAACCACAGTTTCAGCAGTTTGCAACTTTGACTTTCAACAACTTTTCAGATATGACAAGATTCACTTTAGTGCCTCTCAACACTACCAAGTAAGCAAGGCACTCTTCTTCTGAACATTCACCTTCCAGATGGGCAGCCTCTTTGACACTCTTGTCTTTATGCAACACCAACAACCAAAATGCCTTTAAGGATGTAGTTCTACCTTTCCTGCTTTTGGCTTTGGCAATGTGAGTTTTTATATCAGCTTTTATGGAACAAACAATCAACAAGCTTCATCCTTGGACAACCTTGCATTCACCCCTTCTTCTCTGGCCAACCAGAGCAGCTTAATTGTATGCCTCGTTAGTGTCTTTAGGCTTTGGCAATGCATGCACCACTCTTGGCGTTGGGCAATGCTTGTTCCCCTCTTGGCTTTGGGCAACGCATGTTCCCTGGGACTCACAATGATTCAAGTTCAGTCACTTGGGTTCAGAGCTACAATGTTTTCTACTGCATAAATTACTTCAGTTAACCTTCACTTTAGAATCCCTTTTAAGCACACACAACCAGTCTTTCATTGTTTTTCCTCAGTTTAGCATTCAATTAGTAGAATTCAGAGAGTTTGACTCATACACAGGTGCTACCTTTGTGTCATTCCGTTGGCTGGCAATTAACGGTTGGATAATACTGTTTTCAGTCGGATGCAAGTGATTCTCCTTAGCAGTTGCCTGTCTTTATTCGCAGAAGCGATCAGAACACTCATCGGGTTCCGTTTTCACTACCTTTGCCTGCTGCAGGACTTTAACTGCTTCTGGCTCCTTTTGAACAGACACTTCCTCAGTGAAGTTGTCTTTGTTCCCGCCACGCAGTCATCGTCTTGTTCCTGAGACCCTCAGCTGTATACTAACTTCCAGCCGCAGTCGCTGGCATGCTTCGTGCTGCGCAGTCTCTGCAATCAAGTTCACATGGGGGAAAGCTATCCTCCTTCAAGATTTGTGCTGTGCAACCTCTGCATTACAGATTCAGGGAGAAAGGACCATCTCATGGCCGGCAGCTTAAATCTGCTTCACAGTGGGCCGGGAGTGCTCTCTTTCCACCTACTTCTGTTCGGACTGCCAACAACTTGCTCTCCTTATGCTGCTACTACTACTACTGCTACTGCTACTACTCCAGCTCCATCTCCATCTAACGGCCTGCATCTGAGGGGGCCTTTTAAGCCTCTCTGCTTCCCTCAGGCATGGGATATTAGCCTTAACAGGCCGACTACTTCTGCAACATTGCTCTGGAGCCTTCTTCCTCAGCATTACAGACTGCTCCGTACACAAGGCAGAGACGGTGGTGTTCCCCACAAACCAACACACAAGGTACCTTGGAATGCTGACAACTATGGCATCTGAGAAACAAAAATATCAGACTTGACCTGCTCCCTCCACAGATTAAAGAAATTGAATTTAGGAATCAATGAGAGCAGGGTGGGGCACTATAAGAAAAATGCACGTTCTGCTGGATACTGAATTACGAACAGCATACAGAACAGTGCTGTAGATAGCCCTGAAGAAAGTGGTACACTTACATTAGACCACTGAAACCGGTAGGCTCAACCTGACCGCAGTCCAAAAAAACTGACCAGAGATATGGTAAGAGGTCGGAAATGATAAAAGATTCTTCCAAGAATCATAGGAAGAACACATCTATTTTCTTACAAACCAAATACAGATAAAGCCCAGAGTAAAGGAACACTTTCTGTGCAATATATGGGGTTGTAATTTTCAAAATATTTTGTGGAAAACACTTTTTGAAAAATAAAAATCTGTCCAGAATTTTTCAGACAGTATACATTCTCAGCTTTGTGTTGTTTAAATACCAACGTACAAAACTGACAGTACTTTTACGGAATGTATTTTTAATTTTTTTTTTGCCAAACAAAGAAGCTGAATAAAGAAAATAAAAAATGTCATTTGTAAGGCGGACGACACAAGCCCTGATGGTCATGACATGTGCCTTTTAGAATAAGCTTGACAGCCAACTTGACGGTGTGTACAATAGGTTAGCGATAGGGCAAGTCTTCTCTCTACTATCCCCTCACCCTACCCTACATAAGCGGAGCAACCAGCGCTACCTAGGGATAGGAAAACACATGGGTTTAGTTCAGTGTGGTTGAAGGGCAAGACAGACCAGGGCAACACTTGGTGATTAGATAAAATGTTGTAGTAACTTTACCTGAGACTTTGTTGTGTGAAAATTTGATTAGGGAAGCATTGAGGTACGAGACTCTGAACAGTCCAACACGTTTGTGTGTTTTAGCCATTATTTATAGACTTCCTTTCACTGCACCTCTGGGAATTAATAGTTTCTAACTTCATACGTCTCAGACAAGCTTTCCTTATGTAGGATGTTTAAGGATTTCACATTAACTTTACCCACATCAGGGTGTTCAATTTGGGGTTTAGACAAATTATGACAATAAGCCATTACGTGCCTTGGTACTTGCAAATGTTTCCTCCCTTTTGAAGGCAAATACTGTGCCTCATCCCATAGGATCTCTTCACCACCATGAGCCTCCTCTCCTCCCAGGTGATCCTCCCACAGAGCACCATCACGAAGGTCAGGATCAGGAAGGGTCTGCCTTTCCCTGGCCACCTGCGAGCGGACTTTAAGCAGGAGTTTAATGAGGGATCCGAAGAATTCATCACACTTCCCATCCGGCCACGAAACCAGAGCAGACAGCATCCAAAACCCCTGGGTTAACAGGCAACCTTTTCAATCTGAGTGGGGGCAATCTTTGATAGGTGCCATTTAACCCCTCCCTGCATGGCAACATTCTCCATTAATGCTGCAGACGTATCCAATATTGAACAAACCTCATATGTACTTGGGAGTTCCAAAACAAAAACCACAGGACGAAACGGGGTACAAGAAACCCAAGCCCTCACATTAGTATCCAGTCTTGCACAGACACAGCAGGCCAAGCCATTGGGGAATAAAATAGTCTGCCAATCAACCACGAAGAGCACAGAACCAGAGGAAATCCGAAATATCCAACCAGCCTTTTTAAAGACTTCCTCCCATAGCCACAAACCACAAATCCTAAGCCAAATAGAGCACTACCCTTAAACCCATGACCGTCACAGCAATATAGAAATCAGGCTACAGAGTGTACCACTATTAACAAAAGAGCTCTCTGCACTTACACAGAGAAGGGATGGCCCAAGAGAGTCAAGAGGTCCAGGAATGCTGGTAAAGAGTGGCGACCAGAGAACCCCAGCAACACCAAAGGAGGCCTGTAAGAGCTAAGTGATTTGAGAACCCAGAGAGTCCTGGGGCCCAAAAAGACAAGCAGGATTGAATCCTGCCTAGGCATGGGACACGACCAGAGTGTGGGAATATCTGTGGTGGGTTGCAAAGCGAGCAGGACGATTTATCCCTGGGCGCATTATGTGCAAAGCATTAGGTTTATTTGTAGAGCGCTCAAACCCGGAGGCATAAGAGCACTACCAAATCTAAAAACACTTAACAGACTGCATGACTACCAGTTTAACAGGACAGATGTATCCGGAATAGATGCATCTTGAGGGATTTCCTAAATTTGCTTGATTAAGACCCGAGTCTTAGAACCCAGCAGAGGTTCTGCCACTGGATGCATTAAACCTAAATCTCGAGCATGTAAGCATATTAAGGGTAAGGCTCGATTAGGGTTGAGTGGTAGCATAGAAGTTTAGTCTGTTGGCATGGTAAATGGGGGCTTTACCAAGAAGACATGTGTGCCCCAAAGTGGCCAATTTAAATGTGATTCTAGCAGAAACTGGCATCAGTGAAGATGTCTCAGGGACTTAGTGATATGAACATGGTAGGGAAAATTCACGCAATTCTAGCTGCACGGTTCTGCAGTATCTGAAGCCTGTGACAAATTTTAGAAAGTTCAGTATTGATCGCATTCCAATAATCTAATTTTGATCCAATAATTGGCCAGTTGGAAGGTAGTCGGAGGAAAATAAATTGACTGATCTGTTTAAAGGGTCTCAGGTAATAATTGGTGCTACTAACGATTTGATAAATTTGAGAGGCCTACTCCTAGAGACTTTCTTTAGTATAAAAAAGTAACAAGATTTTAACTGAAAAGAGGAATATTGAGAGATCGAACCCTGAGGGGGGTGAACAATCATCAGTTAATTTTTGGTGGTATTGAGGCTAAACCAGTTATTCTGCATTCAGGACTTAATCTGGAAAATCGTGTCAGCCACAGTTTTATTGTCCGATAGTGGACACCCTGTAAGGTAAAAAAAAATTGTTGGGAACCGTCAGCATGACAGTGAAATTTAATGTCAAATGTAGTAAGTAGGTTGTGAAGTGGCTTGACATAAATATTAAAAAAATTAAGGGGATGAGGGATTCCTCTGGGGGACACCATATTTTGTGTCTACAAAGTCAGTAGCATGCCCATACAGGGTAACGCAGCACCTATGATCCCTCATAAAACCAATGGAGTGCAGAATCTGAACACAGAATAGTGTCTCTTTAGAAAGACCTCGAGCAGAGGAACAATCAAGCATTAATATTAGGGAAAACTGATTGTTCTCCAGGTTCCATAGACTGTCCTCCCTAACAGCCAAGTGGTCAAGTTCAGCGATCTTGGGTCGTGATGAAGGACTGAGCCTCCCTCTCTGGTGAGAAGGTCCGGAACCACCGGCAACTTGACTGGAGGCGACGCTGATAGGCTGAGAAGGTCCAGATACCAAATCTGTTTTAACCACGCTGGGGGCCACGAGTATCATCTTGCATTGAAACTGTCTGAATGTGTTGATGGCTCGTAGCAGTAGAGGGAACGGAGGAAACGCGTACACTAACAGCCCTTCCCACGGGAAGGAGAATGCATCCCCCAGGCTCCTCGGCTGGTGAAATCTGCTAGCAAATTTACGGAATTCGGAGTTCGCTGCTGTGGCAAATAGATCGATCTGGGGTCTTCCCCATTTGATGAACAGGCAGTCTGCCTGATCCTGACGAAGCTCCCACTCGTGGCAGGAGCGCAGTTCCCTGCTGAGGGAGTCTACAATGATGTTCTTGACTCCTGCCAGGTGAAGAGGGACGAGGAACATCTCCTGTCTGACGGCCCAGTGCCACAAGTCCTGCGCTTCCTTGGAGAGCGCCAGGGATAGAGTGCCCCCTTGCTTCCTGATGCAGAACATAGCGGTGGTGTTGTCCATGAAGATCCTCACCACCTTGCCTTTCAGAGACAGTAGGAACAACTTGAGGACCAAGAACACTGCTCGTAGCTCTAGGATGTTGATATGCAGATCTTTCTCCTCCGGCAGCCACAGGCCTCTGGCATGCAGGCGTCCAGTGTGCGCTCCCCAACCTTCCAGGGAGGCGTCCGTGGTGACTGTCTCCTGGTATGGGGAGTTTTGGAATCCCGTGCCTAAGGCGATGTTGGAGCGGATGCCCCACCACCTCATCGCCCGATGGAACTCTTTGTTGAGAGGGATCTTGTCCGTGAAGCTTCCGAACACCTGTATCCAACGGGCATCCAGGAATTCCTGTAGGGGGTCGCAATTGCAACCTGCAGAGTCTGACGAGGTAGATGCAGGTTGAGATCATGCCCAGTAAAGACTTGATGGCCCACATCATGGCCATCGACGACAGCCATTGTACCTTTCCTTGAATGGCTGCTAGACTCTCTGAGGGCGACGCCAGGGAAGACACCATATTGAGTCTGGCACCTGGGAACAGCGCATTCTGCAATGGTGTTTAGGAGGACTTCAGATAACGTGACCATCCTGCATTTTTGGGACTTTAAGAATTTGTTTAGACGCCGTAGGTCCAGGATGGGTCTCCAGCCCCACCGTCTTCTTTCTGACTAGAAAGTATCTTGAATAGACTCTGGAGCCCTGGAGCCATTGGGGAGCTAGTTCTATCACCCCTTTTCGCAGCATGGCTCGTACCTCTTCCAGAAGCTGCGAGATGTGCTGCTCCCGACTGGGAACCAGTGGAATATGAGGACACCTGCATTGGAACTCCAAGGTGTACCTCTGGGGTGAGAGCATCCAGTACCCATCTGTCGGTGATCTTTCTTGTCAGCTGGCCTTCCACCAGAGTGCACGAGTGGGGGCCCAACATCTTGGTTGGCTCAGGCTAGCTTGGGCGCCAGCGTCCTGCCCCACAGGCAACGGCGACGCAGTCCTTCGCTTCCGTAGGCCTGGGAGAGGCCTCTGTAGGCTTCTTGGGTAGCAGATCAGGAAGGCTGTCTGTAAACTGGAGAACCCTTTGGACGACCTGCTTGATTTTCCTCTGGAGGAGCGAAAAGACGACCAGCAGTGCTGCCGGAGAGTGCCAAGTTAACGGGCCGTCTCCATATCAGTCTTGATGGCCTGTAGGGACTCGTTGACGGCCTTCCCAAACAGATTTTCCCAGTCTAAGAGGATGTCCACCGCCTTCGCTTGGACCTCCTGACAGAAGTTAGTGGCCTTCATCCATCCCTGCCATCGAAGGCAGACACCATTCCCCATTTGTCGGAACCCTGTGTCGGCGACGTCCAATGCCACTATGATGGCGTGGTCCGATGGCAATCCTCCTTCATGGAAGACAAGTGCTTCCATCTTCTTCTCGTCAGGGAGGAACTCCAGGATCGGCCCTAGCTAGCTTGTACCACAACTCCCTGTCGTACAAGGCCAGGATCGGCAGTGCGTTGGCTGCCTTGATTGTGGACGCTGCGGTGTAAATCACCTTCTTCCCCATGGCATTCATCCTTTTCCCCTCGCTGTCCAGAGAGAGCAAAGACGAGTACGGGTTAGCCTACCATTTTCTAGCAGCCGCCAACACCAGAGTCCGGCGATAGTTGCAACCTCAGGCACTTGGGTGCGGAGTCCGGCACCCTATACTTCTTTTCCAGCCTATCTCGCTTGGCTGAGCTGTGCAAGGGTTCTTCATGAGGGCCAGACTCCTTACCAAACATCGTCCAGAAAAGGCACCACCATGATAGTCTTCCTCATCGCCTCTCACCTTTGATGGAAGAAGCCCTCCTTCTTGGTCTGCTCGGGTGCCAGCTGGAATAGCTCGGAGGCCCTGACGATCATGGAGTGGAACAAACCCACCTCATCCAGTAGGGAAACCTATTTTTGTAGATTGGGAGCTCCTGGGCTGAGGCCAGCACCATGTGGCTCTTAGTTTCTGGAGTGGCTGTCTTTCTTGTTCAGGCCTCTTAAAAAAAAACACGGGATTCCACAAGTTTAACACTTTGAGCAGTGACCCTAAATAAGAAAGAATAGGAATACCAAATAGTCTTTCTAGAATTCTATACAGTAATTGCTAGACTCAAAGTTTTATTTTAGGCACACTTCAGGGGGTGAGTCACTGATTAAGTCTGGTTTAGTCTGTTCTTGAACACCTCAAATTCGCAATGCAGATAAAAACTATATGTATTTTGATTTTCACAAGTTGCAGTTATAGCATGTTTTTCTCTGCCGTTGTCTGTCACGATCATCCCAAGACATTCCATTTCGGAGTCCTCGGGCACTTGACAAAATCCTTGTGCCTAAAAGCATGTTACAGTGTAGAAATATTTCACCATAGCACAAAGTGGTCATTGATTTCAGTGTGCCACAATTAATGCTGTAATGTATCTGTCATTCCTAACTTCCTGGCATGCTGTTCATGGTGTTTGTTTGCATGTATGAGGCAACGAGTGCCCAGAGTAGGGGATGCCATGCGAGTGCACTGCTTTCCCTGCGCTACTCTAAATTCTTTAATACACAGTTGCCAACGTCTGAAGCCTGAAAAGTAGATCCACACAGGCTTGACATGTGGCCTACATTTCACCAGACCTGCAGATGAACTGACCTACTGTTTAATCTCAGTTACCAATTTGGTGGTATCCACTACAGGGTGCAATTTGCTTTCTGACGTTGACAACATTCAGACATGTAATTGCTCATTACTATAGCTGGTATGATAACTATAGCTGGTAATATAGCTCAGTGGGTTGAGCGCTTGCTGCTGTGATGTGTGTGATCTGCAGGTTTGAATCCCGGCAAGGCCAACTTGGCCTTTCATGCTTCTGAGGTCTAGAAAGGAGTACCAACACAGGTTGGGTGACATTGTATGTATATCTGCTCGATATAGAAAGCACTTAAGCGCAAGTTCTATATAATAACACATTATCATTTGGCCTTGGACGTCTGCTTGCATTCACAGTAATTTGGTAATATGGGCCTATATACAGTGATATTAACAATACATATGGTGATTAATTTTTGTATGAAATGCATATCACATTACAGTGATATCGTAACCATATTTATTGTAGTGTACTTAGGAACAATGCTATGTGATGCCGCTTCCCGTTTCGTCAAGGTGTGAAAGGTTGTGTTCCATCGCTTCCCGTGATAGCACTTTGGGGTGGGGGTTAAATTACATCACTTCCTGAGATGTAATCGGCGGGCAAGGGTCGTGTTATGTCACTTCCGCTACCTCTGGCATTTTAGTGAAAGGAAGTCCCAGCCAACCGGGGGGGGGTTTTTTCTTCGCTTTTACAATTCCAATTACACAGTCTATTTTTACTTTTCGTCCCAAGAACAGGGACGAGTATCTTCAGATCGATAATGGTGCCCAAGTGGCATCCTGCTTCTCCCAGTGCACTCAGTACCCCCTTCTGTATGCAGGGGAAGGTGGCAGGGCTTTGCTTTCGATCAGGAATGCTTTCTCGCTCTTCTCGGTCACCGGGTTCTCATTCTCGATTCCTCGTCAGGTCCCTGGCATACACTCGCATCGACGATCAGAAGCGTTTTCCGCAATGGTGATTTCAGCATAGTTGTGCAGGCGTCCTGCCCACCATGCTACACTTGTGGTCACGCCACCATCCAATACCTTGTTCCTTCTTTGATCGACACAATGCTTTCCTCGTATTTGCGCTTTGTACTGGAGTTCTCTGCTATGTTGAAAATCAAAGGCTCCACGACTCGCCTTCACTCCACCTCCACAAGGCGTGATGTTAGGGGGCTTCCTTTGTGCTCAAGGCTCTCCTCCTCGTCTCACACTCGTTGCAGTTAAATATACGTCTCTTGTTAAAGAGACATCTTCCTTTTTCACATGGGCTTCTCTTTGCATTGCCTTCAGCCAAATGTAAAGATGTCACATTATTTGTTATAATAGTCAGTCCCGTGTATGAGGCTATAGTAGGTGGTTTAGGGAGTTCTTCACAGTAACAGGAGTCTGTGTCACCAAAGCGGGAGTCTCTCCTCTGAGGTCTCCCCTGCCTCGACACCTAGGGAGGGTCTTTTGAAGCTGGCTCACCTCCCTAGCCTCACAGGGGGAGTCTACCTCTTCGGGATAAGAGAAAAATACCTGAGAGTCATCACAACTCCTACAACTGTTCAGAGTAGAGCCATGAGGAGACCAGTTATAAATGAGCCCTGTTGTCCCATGGTTTCACCCATCCTTTTGGTTAGATAGTACAAAGAGAAACGTCCCTTTCCATTGTAAAATACTATCTAGCACCAATAGCCTTTAACCAAATAAGTCAGAAATATATATGTTTTTTACCTTGTGTTCCGTCAGATCCACCACAGGCCTGCAGGGTCATAGAACATAACTTCAGCTGGGGTCACTATTTTTATATTGGCATTTTGCAATTTGGAACAAATAAAATAATTGCTCACGCCCAGCCACCCCCAACAGCTCTCCCCCCGACCCCAGAGCTGCTACCTTTCCCCACATACGATTAATGAGTTTAGCTCCTTGATGTCGCAGGTTCCACTGAGAGTTCAGACAATGTCCAGGATTCTTAAATTTTGCGGGCACATACGGATTCAATAGAACCCCTTAAGTATGTTAACAATAATCCCCAGTCTTCTTTGAACTTCTTATAGCCCCCCTGTAGGTTATGGTTATCCATTCCAGCACCAAGATATTCCAAATCTCCTGCAACCACTCGTGGAGTGTAGGGGAATTTTATTTTTCCACTTCCAGGCTATTACAAGTAGAGCCGCCGGAATCAAAAATGTGCACGTGTTAAAAGTTGACTTCCCCTGTGGTACTGTTTCCTTACATCAGAGACCCAAAAGACTCTCCAACCTCCCCAGCGGCAAGTCTACTCTCACCACCTCCGTCAGTACCTTGTGTACTTGTCCCCAATAAGGTCTCAACACCAGGGAGGACCACCAAATATGCTCCCAGTCCCCCCCCGTACCCACCAACCATCTGACAGTGTCCCTGGGTACATTGATCAGAGCCTTTCTGGGGAGTAGTGCCAGTGGGTTAGTACTTTATAACGCATTTCTCTCAATTGGATAGATCTAGTAAATTTAGGCATATTTCCCCACAAACCCTCCCATTCCTCTTGTGTCATTTGTCGACCCAGGGTTGTCTCCCATTTGTCCATATATATATATATATATGCTGGCAGTACAATCAGACAATTGCGCATAAGGATAAGGGAACACATGTCTAGCCTGCCAAACCTAGGCCAGCAACTACCACTTGCAAACCATTGGCAGAAGGGTCACCAGATGGCTGATAAGAAAGATGTATGATTTATAGGCCTCGTGAGAGTACAGCAAGAAGCTAGAAGGGGCTTCAGACTTAAACTAAGACAGACATCTTATAGATGGTAATATGTGACAAACTGGGGACTGTTTAGCTGGTGTGATTTGCTTACAAGTACCTCTATGGCGTTGCCACATCCTATAATTTATACTACAAGGATACACAGTGGTTAGTTTTTAGAAGCAACTATATAACTAGTATCTTTATCCAAAGCTTGCACCATATCCTTTCTCATAATATATAACATACGAATCAGTAACACACAGCAACAATAGAATATGACATCTTGATTAAGAAGATAAACGCTCCAATTGTGGCGCTTCAAGCTTTAAGATTATCCTCGATAACCCCTGGCATTCTCGCACTTCATCTGAACTCTTTTAAAATGTTCCCCTTAATACCAACTTTGTGAACCAACACATATAGGTCTGCCTAACAAGTGCTGGGATATTTTATAACAGCCCGTGAATTTTACCTTTCACTACGCTATAGAGCACATTAATCGGGATTACGCAGTTCAAGCACAAGACGTGATGTAAAAAATCTCAACATGATCAAGCAATAAGTCACAGGCTCTACCGTGGGCTGTTCCGGGTCTTCTAAATGTGCTGAGCAATTCACTACACTTTTCTACTTTTTGTCACAATTTTGAAACTTCCGTTTCTACACGTAGACATGTACGGAAATTGAGTCATCTTTAAAAGTGATGGGGCATGACAGCGCGTTAATACTCGAACTTGTATTGGACACACGGCCTCAATACGTGACTTCACTCGCGCATTAGCGTTACGGCACACGTTCATTATTAGCATAACTAATGAAAGGTCTCAGATAATGGCGCGCGTGAGGGACACGGACGCGAGACGTAGAATTTTGCAAATGGACTAAGGGTCTTTCAAAAGCTGAGGGGGAGTTATACTTATGTGATCACTGGGTCCCTTTTCAAGTTATGACAGTCTCACGTTTATGAGTTGCAGCACAGTACCTCATTAGGGCGAGTGAGCACGAGAAAAGTTCAAGAAGTATGGGCAAACACTGTCGAGGACATTCTCAGAAGGCGAACTGTTACCCTGCTATCAAAGTTTAAAAACACACAAGGTAAGCAACCTTATGTCAAGCTTGAGGGCGTATTGAGCTTTTTCCCCCACACAGGGCAAGCAGTGCTT
The DNA here is from genome assembly GCF_040938575.1 of Ambystoma mexicanum. Lineage (NCBI taxonomy): Eukaryota > Metazoa > Chordata > Amphibia > Caudata > Ambystomatidae > Ambystoma > Ambystoma mexicanum. The sequence continues at coordinate 1,103,889,332 of NC_090922.1, forward strand.
CAACATTCCGATTTCTCTTGATTACCATCCCAGCTTACCAGTTGGTAAAATTTAAGGGCAAGACACTGGCCAAGAGAAGGATCGAAGAACACAACAATATGAAATAAGGGGACAGAAAGTGAACCTCCTTATTTGGTAAGGAGTGAACTTATTCCGGCTATTGGGCTATTATGCACAGGAGACCGTGAAGTTTAGAGTCTCACTTAATAACCTGCCAGCCCCACATGGGTATCCACTCACGTATATTTATTTGCATGATTAACCAGATCATTTATTCATAAGACTACCGTGCAACACTGGCACTGTGTTTAACAACATAGGCTTACACTATTGGAGGTACTGAGGTGCTCGTACTGGTGCCATCAGGTCACTCAGCATGACTAACATATTACCTAGGATAAACGACAAGGGCTAAAAGGGGGAAAAAGCATGTGACGAAAAACAGGCATATTTATGTAACAACTTTGCTAATGCTATCAACCATTGTCAGTTTCCTTTCTGATCCTCATCTCCAACCCTGACATTGACCAAATATGGTTATGTAAACTTTCATCATGACTGCATTATTATTCTCCTTCACACGAATGGCTATGTTGCACAATATGGTAATACCCATTTCGTGTCTGATTTTGTTTTCATTTTGTGATTGTTCTTTAACCTTTTATTTGTTACTTTTTCATTTTTGTGCGATTGGTCTAAATATGTATGGTACAGCCTTGAGGACGACCTAGGGTCGAAACACGGGTCTGATGTTTTTTGTCTACAATAATAAATAGCAATTTGTGTTACGAACCACAGTGTTTTGAACGACTTACAAGAAACACTATCTCAGGGTTCAGCACAGATAATCAGCACAACCAGTCTCAGCACATTTGTCCATATACTTCATTTTTTCCACCTCAGGGAGGGCTCTTTCAGCCATCAGTGTAAAATGCTGAGATGAGATGCATATCTCCTGCGTGAGATGTAATGTATTTCTCGAATACTGTGAGCTGCCTACCTGCCGCTAACGTATTGGTGGGGTGTCCCATCCAATGCCTCAGTTGTTGATAAGGAAGCCTGTCACCCTCTGTGAGGCCAACATTGTTTTTACAATGTTCAAATGTTTTAATAATCTGTCTTTGCATGTTGTCTTTAAATCATAAACACCCTGCGTCCCTCCAATTCCCGAAGGGTCTTCTGCTCATTCCCAGTGCGAATTGAGGATTCCCAAATAATGGTGTAAATAGGCCCAGTAGCGTGGACACCTTCACCCCCCGCCTTTATCAGATCATCCCATAGTTCTCCCACTAGTGTGGTAATCTGGGACGCCCTCATACGAGGAGGTATATCCCCTTTTGCCAACCATAATACTTCATTTAAGGGGCCTGTAAGGAAGGCATGGTATCGAACATTAAGACACACAAAAGTGACCACAGTTCAAGGGTGTTTATTGAACTTCAATTGGGTTTGAAAAAGGCCCACCTAATCCTAAATCTAAAGATGGGAGCAAGCAGCGACCATCAAATAATAATAACGCAGTCCTAGCGGTGTTTGACAAAATAAAAGTGCCTATGCTAATAAACTTATTGCCAAACCTTGCTTGTAAATAACAAATGGTGTGGGAAACCATGTTATACAAAAGAAAAGTGTTCAAGAAATGATATGTGGGATAGTTGAGCCATTAACTTCCCTTCCCCACGTTTTCAGCACCGGACAATGCGGCACACTCAAGCTTAGCACATATTCTGTTTTTTCTAGCATGAGGATGCAGTTCAATATCTCAGCATCAGGACCTTCTGTGCCAAAGACACTTTGCCATTAAAAGCCTATTATTTCAGAGGGCCTGATGTGACAAACATTCAAAGTTCCTTTCTTCTCCGGATTATCATATACACAACTTCTCTGGTGATTAACTGTTCACCCGGGTCCCCCTCTGCTGGGCTCAGACTGACTAGCACAAAAACCTCAATTGGTCTCCCTCCATCGGGCTGAGACCAAATTTCTCTCATTTTCCAAACTTTCTGTACTGTATCAAAATCGTAGACTTTGCGACTGTGCGTGGAATTTTGTTTTACCTGACGCAGGACCACTTCGATTCACAATTCTTTGTTCCCTTCTTAATGCAATCCTTTAACTTTCACTTCTGCCACTTCTCAGCTGGAAACCTTACAGAGACCTTCGATTGAGCACCCACGCGGGGCCAGACCACTCTGTCAAAGATATTGTATCTTGCTTTTCAAAGTTCAAACACTCATCAGCAGTTCAACTCTACTTGTATCTTTTATCACACGCGTTGTAACAATGTTCATTCCAGCGCTAGCCATACAATGTTGCTGCTTGCAACCTTGTCTTCAACACAGACCGGTCTTGTATCCGTCTTCCCAACTCACCGGCTGGGTGGATTTCACTGATGCTGCTTTGTTCTTGGAGCCAAGGACGGTACCACAGCGGCTGCTGCTTCTACCCGCCTTGATTAGTGATGCAGGAGGGAACCGGGTATCTGACACACAAAGGATTCTTCAGTCTAGTTTCCTGGTTTTATGCTTTCTAATCTCGAGTGCTCTTAAAAGTAACAGTTTCTTGTCGGAAAGGTGAAGGGAACTTCCTTCCTTGTGATCCCCTCCTGTTTTGCCATCTTTCTTCTCTCGTTCAGCTGCAGTCTAGAAACTGCTGTGTCCTTGTGTGCTTTGCCTCGCTCAGAGTGTGCTTTCATGCTACGCCTTTCATTCGTGTGGGGAAGCTTAATGGAAGTCAGGTATGAGTGATGGTCAGTAATTGCCTGACCTCGGCTAACCATTGTATTGGGACACGTCAGGTATACTGCTCCGGTGTTAGTCTTTTCTCCTAGAGCGGGCTGTCTGTGTCAATGTTTTCTTGTAAGAAAAGGGGACAGGGGAGTACAATTCCTATCTGATAGGATGGCGTAAGTGTGTTACAGGAAAGAGGGATAACGTGCCTCGCCATCCAGTGTCCCACTCCCACTTCCCGAGGACCCCTCACCCATGTGATCCTCCCACACTGGTCCACCCCCAGGGTCTGGATCCAAAGGCAATGGCTGTGCCCTGGCCACCTGAGTGAGCGATATCCGCGGGGACTAGTGGGTGAGACACCTTCTGGTTTCTCACAGGGCCCCCACCACTGCTCTATCCTTAGGTACCCATCATTTACGGTCGTCCCCGGAAGCAATTGTTTCAACACTTGCAGTTGGGCTGCTTGGTAGTACTGTCTGAAGTTAGGAACGACCATTGCCCCCCTATTCCTCAGAGACATGAGAGTCCGCCAAGCCACCCACAGTTTAATTTTCAATATGAAAGCGGAATGGAGCCTTTTAAAAAATGTCCTAGGTAGGGGGACCGGCAAAGCTTGGAAGTAGTAAAGAAAACATGGGAGGGTCACCATTCTGATTCTCGGCCATCCGCCCCATCCACGATATATGTAGAGGACTCATTAAAAACCCTCATTAATCAGGTAACAAAAGTTGGGATCTTAGAGAGACCCGAAAAATGAATAAACAGTGATATAACGAAGAGAAAGTGGGAGTAAGTTCCAATTTAGAGGTGCTAAGGAAGAGAAAGAACGGAAACTAGATTGAGCACAGGAAGGATGTGGAACTATAAGAAGATAATGAGACGCTGAACGAAGTGAACAAGAAGGAAGATAGAAAGAAACAAGCGAAGAAAGAAAAGGGGGGCAAGACCATGAAGAGCTTTAAAGACTAAACATAAAAAGTTAAATTTCAGACTGATGAAAACAAAGCCATCCACATTTAGCCAGAGAAACCGAAATAGAGTCACGAGGGGCATGCAAACAAAGAGTATGAATAGAGGCAATAAAAACTGATTTTAATGGAACTAAACGAGAAACAGGAAGTATAAAAAGTGCAGAAGAACAATAAAAAAAGCTGTGACAAGATTAAAGCAGTCACCAATAACTTTAAAAGGACGAGCTTTGCAGATGTTCCTGACGATTTCATCTATAGAACGAGCAGATAATGAGATGTGATGCACAAAAGAAAGATCTAAGTCAAAGAAAAGGCCTAAGTTACGGGCCACTGATGAGATAGGTAACTGAGATGGAGGAAAGGCTATAAAAGAAGGTGAACTAGAGGAAGAAATATTAGAACCAGGAAAGAAGAGAACCTAACAAGTGATCTGGCATACATGATTGGATAGCCAGTAAAAAGGCGCTAGGTTTAGGGTGAACATCATCCATGAAGTGTGGAAATGAAAGAAAGAGCTGTGTATCATCAGCGTAAAAGTGATGCGAAAACCCAAAAGAAGAAAAAACCCCTGCTAGCAAAGAAGTATTGAGAGCGAAAATGAATGGACCAAGAACTGATCCTTGAGGAACACCACAAGTGAGTGAGTGTGTTTCAGAAGAGACCCCCGCCCAAGAAACCGAAAATGTTCTCTGGGATAGATAATATTCAAACCAAGCTAAAGTAGAACCAGAAAAACCAAAAGAGGAAAAGAGCAGAAGAGTGTGATCAACAGTATCGAACGCAGCAGAAAGATCCAAAAGTATAAGGAGAGAAGACTGTTTAGTGTGACGTGCAGAATGCAAAGAATGGAGGACAGACAAAAGAGCTGTCTCAGTAGAATTTACTGGACGAAACCCAGATTGGAAACAGGGGATAATAGAATTACAAGAAATAAAAGTAGAAACCTAAGTGTTTGAGAGTTTTAGAAAGGTAAGGCAAGAGAGATATAGGATGAAAGAAGCGGAAGATACATTAGCAGAAGGCTTTTTGAAAATCGGAATGATAGAATAATTACGGAAAAACAATATAGACAAGTACTACATAAAATAGTAAGATCAGGTATAGGTAAAGGATACATTATACTCTCCCAGTTAGCGCTATTTCCACAGCCCCCACCGCAGATCACCCGGTACGGTCTGGTCCGCTGGTTGTCTTCCTTGTGTTTGCTTCCGCCACGAGCCTCCCACAGCTGCGCAGGTTGGCGTTGTGCTCCAGCCAGTACCGGCTTACTAAGCTTTATCCCCTGCCAGCAGCAGCTCTTTCATCATCTGGTTCACCGCCCGGTCCTTCCTCCACCTCACAGAGTGTCAGGACCGTTCCAGAAGTTCCAAGAGAAGGGCGCGCGCTCCCGGGCCTCTCCTTTCCAGCAAGCACCTTCCACGTCCGAGTGCACCGATTTGCATCCTCTTCTTCGTTATCTAATGGGCTGGGTGGGAGGAAGCCATTCGCCCACTCTCCGGCGTCCCCTATACAACTGCTTAAGTAGAACCGCCACTGGGTGCTAAAAGAGACCACCTTTCAGAACGGCCAGGGACGAGCTGAGTTCAGCATGTCCTCCTCCCGTGGTCGGCCATTTTGGAATCTGGTTACCACTTTTTTTTATTTTTTTTAGATTTTTAGATCTTCTATGTCTCTAACAATTCAACTTGTTCCCTGCTTATTAAAGTTTTAAGAACCAATGCCACTCGACTACAATTTAGCAGGCTGTTAGAGTTTTTTAAATTATATTCATTAGCATTGCGTTAGAAACAAAACTACAAAACTATACACACAACCCTGCAACACAACGTAAAACATGGGTCACAAAACCGCTCATGAAGAGCGCCATAATATAACATTTTCACATGACCTGTTGCACAAGGGTGACGTCTGTCCCGAAGAATACCCTTGCACAGTCTGTGAAAACAAACTTCTGCCAGAATGGTGCAGATGGCACATAGACATAATTCCTATTGGAAAACCAGTCAACACTCAAATCAGAGGAAAATAACCCATGCCTGATGGTAAGCAATGCGCCAAAATGCAACTATATGCAGCTGCTGGTGGCCTTACAAAAGGTTGACTGAAAAAGAGAAACCATCCTCACCCGAGTTGTGTTATATCCGCTGAGTCCAGTTGGCTCATGATGGATAAAAGCACACGTGCAGACTTAGATAATGTGTGCATTACAGAAAAATAAATAGGTAATCAATACTCAATGCAGTATGAAACTCTCCACCCCAGATTATAGTTGTATCCGTGAAATACATCAAATGCTTTGCCAAACAATCAAAATTCTAGGAGAACAAGTTGGAATACAATTTAACAGCAGCCATGCTACCAAGAGGTCTACCCTGGTCATTCAGTCCAACTGTGTGCGTGCAAGGAACAGACTAAACAGGCTTAAAGCAGGAGTCAATGGCTAATGCTATACAGAACGCCAAGCAAGACTTCACCCCTCAAGCACAGAGAAATGAAGCCTACACAAGGGCCTGAACCGCTTACAGGAATGTCGGAGAAACAAGTGGTATCGCAGTCAAATAGGCAGCTGGTTGGAAGACTCACATGGAATGGAGATTGGTCAGTGGGTTAGTGGGGCTGTGGAAACGAGGGAGACCTGTAGGAATGTACCAACGGGGCAAGCTAACGCCTCATTCCCTACCTAGGATGAAGGGAGTCACCATGCCAGAGCACATACAAAAAAAGGGCAGTTCTGGCAGGTGCAACCCTTAACAGGAGAGCTGAAAAGAAATGAAGGAGGACTGTCATTTCAGGAGGGATGTTAGACTACTAGGGCAGACCACCGTGAAAGCAGAGAGGCCAAGAAACAGATGGGACTGCCTTGGGTTGGCGTAAGGTGTTTGGTAGGCCAAACGGTAAAGAGGAAGCCAACTGGAGGTAGGCTCACGTGATATCCCAGAAATGTGCATAAAATGTACATTCATACAGGCAATAAAAGGTTTTACCACAAGCAGGTCACAAATAGCAGGAACAAAATAAAGTTGTGAGACTAAGGCTTATGCTGCAATGACCAAACACTGCACTCCCTGGCAGAATGAGGAGGATGAGGGTATGGATGCAAACGCAGTAGCTGTGTATGTTGGGAGAAGACAAAAAAGCAGAGAGCAGTGCAGATGCCCTAAAGCTGTGGGAATTAGCACATTGCAAGCCACACATGCCATCACCACGCATCTATTAAAGAGCAGTGAGAGCAAGCATCACCACCCAACTGGCCTTAGCCATCCGCATGCCAGGGAATCCAGACAGTATGGATCTTAAAATTGAGAGACTTGCGTAGCATAGTCTAGTACTTTTTATGTAGGTCAAGTACCATTTCAGGGATGTTTGAAACTTCTTTGACATTTGCTGCAAGCAAACTTTGCAGTAAATGTCAAATTAAAGTGTCATTGTGTGTGGCTGGTCTATGGGTGACAGCAGTGCACTAAACATGAAGTGGGCTTATGGGGACATGCACCATTTAGTAGAAAGCACAGGTAAAATGGTTACCCGTCACCATGGGTCGAGTGCATTTCTCTTAGGTCAAGTAGGTAAACTACGCTACTCGACCTGCAGGTCTAGCAGGATTTTAAAGAATTTGCAAGGCCTGCAACTGTCTAACCACACATTCATGGGAGGAGACGGAGGAAAAATATCTGACACACTGCAAAGGAGCCATGACATGTGGGAGCCAAAGGTGTCTCAGACTCCACCATAGGCAGTTGTGGCAGCAATATTAACATGCTACATTTACAAATGTACAAATAGATTTAATTGGATGGTTCAGGACTCACACATTCCAAGACATTAAGTGTATGTAACTTCCTTTCCTAGCATTAAATTGAAGCACTCCAATATCCCTCAGGTATTTCAATACTGCCTACACTGCCCACACCAGCCATAGACTGACATGGACATAGTTCACTGAGCCCCCAGCAGACCTCAAACCCCAAACCATGTCCCACCCACACTGACTAACCCAATTTCTCAGTGACCACTGACATACATCCCAACCAGCACCCTGAACAAAGACGCAAAGTGGAGCACACTGGACGCTAGCCAAAGATACCTGGAAACACCCACCATTCTCACAGCCAAGGGACATTACCAGCCACGGAGTCCCCCCTTCTCTGTATATATTGCTTATTTACAGCAGTTTAAAAGTGAACACAAAACTGCTCATGGTGTATCCTATTTCACAAACAGGTAGAATTTGAGATCTATTAATCACTTCAACTAAAAACACCACCACCAGGCACAGTTAAATACCATTCACTGGAAAGCACATGCATCAGATACAGTACAGTGAAATGTGAACTTATTGCCTTTTAGATTCAGCTTCTAATAACCCATAAGCAAACTCACCATCTCTGGCGAATCCACCGCCCGTCTACACATTATTTGGGGATGGGCTAGTTACCTAAGGCGGTTGGGTATTGTCAATGACAGATAAATCCATTGAAATTCAATCTGGGCAGGAATCACGATACCCAAGATACTGCAAGACTCATACATGCTAGCCTTCATCATCTGTATCTGAGACAGAAATTCCTTTTCCCCATCAAGCAAGTGGGAATCTCGCCCCATAAATCCAGTGGCCTTGGTTTAGATTGCGCCAGACAATACACAACCAGCATATAACCACATTTGATACAGCATGGGTCAACCACTACAGTTTCGTTTTTTTATATATTAACATGCGTTTTGCGCTTAACGAGACCAACCTAGTGTAACAACTCGTGGTCAATGTCTCTTATGAAATGTGAATGTTAAACCAATGACCCCCATCAAAGAGATAAATTAGTGGAAGGGTAAGTTAAAGCCTTAATTTCCCCATATGGACCAGCAATTACATGACTGCAGTCAGATGCGACAGGAGGTATTGGAGCAAATCTGTGGTGGTTGGTGGTTCTTGAAGTCTAGAGCGCATAATTAAGTGTAGTTGTGCATATCTCAAAGTGGCTATATAGTCTAATAGCCCTCACTTGGAACGGCTATGCTTCAATGAACTTCCATTGCTGGAATAAAATCACCACCCAATCTCATGTCACCCTATGCCTGCCCAGCTTGCGGCACATTCATATTGCACGACAGGTGCAAACCCTCCCCCAGATCTATCAAAGGACAGAGGTGGTGGGGTGACGTTATGGTACTGAATAAAAAGGTATAGTGGTTATTTTTGGGATGCACATGTTGCCAAACATTTACCAACTGATACAACTCCATAAACACTCTGGCCGATATTTCAGCCTTTTACAGAGCCCGCAGTTTAGCCAAAGATCCATCTAATGTATTGTATTACCCACGAGTCATCTAGTGATTTAGCAGGTTAAAATATTACATAGGAAGTCTGGATTATCAAAATGGGTTTATTACGTTTATCAAAAACTACTTTTTGTGATTGGAGCATGCCTATCACAACAAGCCACCTATCTTCATCATTTGCCATTGGGTTAATTTAAATTTCTGACTCGTGGATCAGTATGACAGCCCCCTCAAATGTGTAGGTAGTGTAGGGTTTCTGAAGGCCGCACTTCGCTGCAAGTTTGCTACATTGAAACAGCACCGGATAGGATTCCTGCAGCATCATCACCCCCAGCCTATCAACATATGCCATCACTTTATTTTGGCGAGACAAAATTGTTCAGTGCTCTTACTTTCCGAGACAAGCCTTTCAGCATACCCTTCATGACATTTCACCACCTAATACGTGCAAGTGCTGAACACCATTTTCACCCAAATCTTTCAACATGTTTAGCAAATCCCATCTCAGGATTCACCAATGGATCAACTGCTGGGACATTCCAATACAGCCTCAATTTCACCATTAGCAACAAGATATTCCTGCACATTTTCAAAAAACACTAGCCATGTGTGCCAAACGTCCCCCAGAATCTGTGCATAGACATAGCCACCACTCCCTGACGCCCCAATACTCAGATGAAGAAACCATGCCCTCCCCTCAACCTAACATTACAATTGTTTTCCAACAAGTGCCACATACCAGAGTCACGTCAAGGTTCCCCCCCTCAATGTACCACTCTCACTTTAGTTATTGGGAGACTTTTCAACCTTGCATGGTTTCCTTTCACAAACCGCTGGGAGTCAGCCGTGAAGCACAACCGGAACTACATGGAACCTCTGGAGTTTAACCGCAGAAGTACAGTGTTTTACAGTTCTTATTGTGCAATCGAGCAAAGCAATGAGACCAATCCCTTCAAAGTTACTTCATGTCACAGCATCTTAAGCAATGTCACAAGCCCTCTGTGGGGCTCCCTGATCAGGTCTTAAAACCTCACGGAATTTAGATCAACATTACTGCTAAAAATTGCTGCCTCAGGAACCTTATTCAATTCTGCACCACTTCCACAAGCATCCGCTAAGGTGAAATGCAACACAATATCCAGATGCACCTTTTCAACTTAACAGAGCTAACTTGGCACATCAGATGCCCCGCGTAGACACGCTCTTGCTCGTTTATTCTCTCTGCCCCTTAAACAACGGCAGTCACACAAAATAGGGAAGCAACAGTGAAATCAATACAATGGAAAGGGGGTAAAGCTATTTCTATTTTGCACAAAACAACTGGAGGGAAGCAAATGTGCAAACTTAAGGTTGGATCAGTCTCCACAAAAGTGAGCACAAAGGACCAAGTGGCTTAGTAGGCATGCACACAATCTTTAAATCAAAGTTCAATGAAGGTTTGGGGCGAAAGTCAATATTCCAAGCAGGAAAAGTCACTCAGTTGGTAATCAGCTCTCCACTCCTGCGAATCTGGGTCTGTGAAGGAATGTCATATCAGGGCACGGATTTGGAGGACTTGGTTATCCAGGTTTACATTCGGCTCTGGCTTAGGGATGTCCATGTATCCCAGACACCATATGGACCTACTGGGTCCGCAGTTGGTTGCCTCAAGGCTGCTTGCATGTTTGCATAGTACTTTTTGATAGACTTGTTCCTCTCACCAGGCTCAGTTGGACAACTTTCGACTAGCTTTGGTCTTTACTGGACTTTTATGGGTGCAGGGCCAATTGCCCAACTAACTTCCGGCCCCAGGATAAAAAGGCTTTCCACAGGTCCTGCCCAGTAAAGCTTGCTTGGTTCCAACACTCACCTAAAAAATGGAAACCACCACCACCTCTAATCTGTTCGCCCCTTTCTCCGTTGAATTGTATCTCCTCCTTGCCCCTTCACTGATGTTCTCTCCTTTTCCTTCTTTCTCCCTCACCCTTCCAAGTCACAACCCCGCCTGTCTTGACACCCAAGTCTCACACCTGTGATCTGTATCTTCGGGTTTTTCTTTTATCATTTTTATTTATTTGTTTTAGTTGTACATACAACTTTTCAAATGCATCATTTAAACATAAATACAATCAAAATAAGAGCATTATATTCATTAGAGTCATGACTTCTTAAAATATTTACATACAATTATTTCGTATCCAGCAGTTTTCAGTTTACAAAGTTGAAAATGTAATCTTACACTCGTGAGTCTTAAAGGTGAGATTTAATCAGCATTAGATTCTCTCAGTTCAGCTGTACTACCCTCTCAATAGTGCATAACCTTAGAACAATTTTCCTTAGAAGTTCAGTTTCGTTCATCATTTTATTGTAGTTATGTTTAAGGATATATGTTGAGCATTAAAGATTATCCACATTTGATGTGGCGTCAGTATGCGATAATCAGCAAAAAATGTATGCAAATATTCTCGCCTTAATGTGGTTAAATGTATGCATTCGACCATAAGATGTTGTAACGTTTCCAAATATCTAATCAAATTGCAGAATCGACATAGATTTAGATGTGTCCTTCAGTCGTGAGGCTATTAGTGCCTTTGTAGGCCATAGATCGAAGCGTAAGCGCATTAGTTGAGTATCATAGTGTTGGTCAGGAAACTTCTCCAAATATACCAGAACTTGATTTGGTCTTTTTTTAAATTAAATGTCCGGCGGTAAATACTTTATATTTATTACATTCTTGCCAAGTGTCATTCCAGTTAGATTACCAGCATTTTTGCTTTGCTCGTTCAGGTTTGGTAAAAGGTTCCGATCAATATGAGCTCTATTCATTATTGAAATACAGTATTGTTTCCAAGAATCTAGAGCCATATTTCAATTTTTTTCTAAAAACGGATGTTATTGTTGGTACTAGGGAAGAATGGTACATCTCTTTATTTATACATTTAGTAGATCACATTATGGCATTCCATGAAACAATTGCTTTCATCGATATTAGTCCGAGTTTGTACCAAACTATTTCAATAGGGAAAGATTAGGTATAGGCAATAAGTTCTTCCAAACGACTCCCTCGAAGTAGTCCCAATCTGGCTGATTTTCTGGTATGCGCGCCATAAGTTATAGCAGGGACTACTTACTCTTAATCAAATGTTATTATGGAGAGATAGGAGAATTTTCCATATTTCGTATGGACTCGTTTTGCTTGGGAGCACAATGTTTGTGTTTTGTACTTCAGGTCGTTTTTATATGGGACGTCTGCTTTGTTGTCATTGAAAATATGTCCTAGATATTTATACTGATATATAATATCAATTTTCTGTATTCCTATTGTCCATTTAAAGGATGACCTATTTGAATTTCTACAGCATTGCCATCTTAGAATATTTCACTTGCAAGTGTTAATAGTGAGCATGTTTTCTGATGCATAATTTGCTAGTCCTTGCAGTTGCCTCTGTAGCCCTATTGGGGTCTGGTCAATTATGAGTTTTGGAGGGAAATCTCTCGTGTTTTCCAGGTGTTTATTCATATCTTTAATATAAAAATTAGAGAGTTGCGGCTAAAATGCAGCCTTGTTTCAAGCCACGGTAAGTAGGGATTGGATGGGTTAATAATCCTTCTTGGTATAGTTTTTTTTTAAAACTTCTCTTTATTGGCAAGGAGCAGTAGCAGGTGCATTACATACTACATCAACAAAACAGATTACATGTTTAAGGGTATGGACAAACAATCAGTGCATTAGTGACAGGGCAGGCACATTCACAAAAACAGATCAAGTCCAGTGGGGGGAGCCACAGTTCAGCCTACACTCCTGTCTGATCTGGCGATGGAGGCGAGGATAAGAGCTCCAAATCAGCTTTGCTGTTCAAATAGCTACAGAACTCTGTCCACACGTTTTTGGGGCAAGCATTCACAGGCAGTGTATTGATATAGTCCTCCACACACACCTGTGTCCAAGTGAGAGCCTTAAGCCACATTTCTAGCGTAGGGGGGGATTGCCGCTTCCAACACTGCAGAATGCATCTCTTGGCCACTATGGCTCCCACATTCAAAAATTTAGCAACCTGTCTAGCCCCCTCTCCCTCCCACCGCCCGAACAACACAGCCAGGGGGTCAGGATCAATCTGGAACCTCACCATCTCTGAGAGGGCCTCGAGCACAGCCTCCCAGAACGGGGCCAGCGCCCCACAGGACCAGAACATGTGTGCGTGATCCGCCTCGTTGGATTTGCATCTCTGGCAAACGTGGGGTTGATTTTGTGCGAACTTCCCAACCACATGAGGAGTATAATACAGGCGATTAAGGAGTTTGAATTGCACACATCTAAATCTAGAGTTGAGGGAAACCTTACGTGTGTGTGTATACACATTGTCGCCCACATCTCATCAGTGATTGCCAACCCCAGTTCCTGGCTCCATGCATCACGAATCTTATAGGATGGTTCTGCAGTACGTTCTATCAACATTTTGTAAAGGACGGATATCATGCCCCTGCCCCCTGCAGAGTTAGCAATGTAGCAGATTTCGGTGGACTCTGGGGGTTCGTCCGGGTGCGAGGGCCACATGTCCTGCACTGCCGCTCTGAGTCTAAAGTATTGCAGTAACTCCAGTGGTGAGCCAGAGCGTCCTGGCCTCCATGTCTACGGGGTGATGAATTTCCCTTCGGGGAATAGGTCGGAAAGAGCCCGATACCCCAGGTCCAGCCAGTGTCGCATGAGGAGTTTATCCTGCGTGGGGGCGAGGCCTGGGAATGACCATATGGGCAGCCATTTATAGTACGGACTGAGGTTAGAGTGGGGTTGCAGCATCTGTTTCCATGCCCTGATTGTGGTGGACACTGGGTCAGCCGGGGCGTCGGAATGATACGAGTGGAAGAGGATCAGGGACATAACATTTATCTCCTCAGTTGCCAGAATCTCGAGTTTGACATGAGGAGGTGGGTCTTGGTGGGTCTTTATGCCAGTGAGTTGCGTGTTGCGCTTGTGCAGCAATCCAGTATCGAGCTGTATCGGCACGTTGAGACCCCCCTTTCTCGTATGGTAAAGTCCTATGCTGCCATTTCCTGCGGACGGCCTCGGGGTGCCACAGGAACCTGGCAAACCCTGCGTGTAAGTCTGTGAAATAGTGCTTCCCGGGCCAGAGTGGGACGTTGGCGGATATGTATAGGAGCTTTGGAACTATAATCATTTTGATTAGCGACAGTCTTCCGGCTAGGGACAGGGGGAAGACTACTCCACTTCTTCATTCTAGCTTCCGCGTACTGCGCAGCAGCCCCATAGTTGTCGGCCAATAGGGAGGCCCTAGACAGAGAGACCTGAACCCCAAGATATTTGATGCCTTCTGGGGCCCACCTGAGTGGGAATTCGCATGATGGTTGAGGGGTTGCAGGTGTGAGAGGGAAGATATCTGATTTGGTGTAATTTGTAGTAAAGCCCGAAAATGTACCTATTTTGATTATCTCACAGATGATTGGGTCTAAGTGGACCGAGGGGTCCTCGATATACAGAAGCACGTTGTCTGCATACAATGGTATAATTTTGGGTGTGTCGCGCAGGCGTATCCCCTTACGAGTATGTTTGTCTCTTACACTGTCCGCAATTGGCTCGATAGCCATCGCAAATAGTAGCTTTTCTTTCTTGCATTACATTTTACCACCTAGTTGCTCTCGTTTTTAGCATGATATTTTGAGCAAGACACTATATATTAAGATCTCCTACCACTAATATTGTATATGGCTGTTTTTCAAAATGTTAATGTTAAAGGACATTTGTACCGCACACTATCACCACCGGAGTGGTCCCTTGGCGCTTAAATCAATTAAGTCCATCTGGTTTACAAGATCAAAAAAATAATCATCCCATAGTGCTGGATTCCAATAAAGGTTCAAGATGGCAGTGTGAGTCGCCAGAAGGCATAAGGCGTATGGCAATATAAGTTTTGCTAATTGAAAGCAGGGATGTGGGGAGGTTCATGCTGAAAGGCTACCATTCATATCCAATTTGAGGCCAATCAAAAGGCCGGCCATGGGTCTGCCTTTTGGCTGTTTAATGGCAGGAATCCAAGAGATGTCGTAATTTGGCCATAAGTGTTGTGTCATTATCCACGTTTCTTGTAGTATTATTAGAACATAGATCACCAGAGGGTGGTTGCTTTTAGCACGCATGAGGTGTTTGATCCCTCTGGTGTTCCACACAGCCATCTTAACAATGTGAGAAGTCGAGTTTGGTTGGCATTAATGGTTTGGGTGGTGCTTTGTCTCCTTGATAGCTTTCTTAAGCCAAGTCCATGTCCATATAGTTTCCTGATCTGCATGGTTCTTATCAATATACACTGCGTGTTTTAGTTGTCCTCTGTTACCCTCACATTTTATGATTAGTTGATCTATCTTTTCTGGATTGGGTTGAATTTTTCAGAGTTTTGAAGATGAGATTTTTTCTGTCCGATTTTACACTTGAACTTTGTGTATTTCTTGTGGTGTTCCATTGTTTGGTAATCGATAGTGTGAAACCTTTGTGTGCTAATGTGTTTTTTTTTCTACCCAAATAGTTTCTTTAACGATTTGTGAAGGAACAGTTAATGTTACTATATCCATCTTATGGTTTCTATGCAAATAGACTGATTGAATATCATGAGAGTCAATTATTTTTAGGTTTGGAATTTTCTTAAAAACAGTTCCAATAGTTAGTTTATTGGGAAAAATCAACTCTTTTTCTCTCATTCATTGGTAGATTTAAGGTGTCATGGCAATGTCATATTTTTTTTATCGCCTTAGCAGAATCCCTATTTGGGGGAAGAGGCCGCTTCAATATGTTCGCCATTTTCTCCCGTGCGTGAGCACCATCTCATTTTAGGGGTTTGATGTTATTGATCTTTTGAGGTACATGAGCAGGCTCTCATTTGTGAACTAAGACGATTTATAGGACCCAATGATGGTTTTCCCCTTATTTGGTTGTCAAATACAAAATCACTATTACGGCGGTTTTTAATACGAGCCATTTTTTGTTCCATAGCGGCGAAAGTGTCATTTTCAGGTGACATTTTCCGAGGGAAAATTAGAATTGGATATGCCACGTAGGCAGTCTGCATGTTCTTGTTCATGGCCAACATTTGGTAAGGAAGTAACAGAATATGTTAAATAGTTGATAAGGCCCTCAATTTCTTCTACATTTTCTTCTTCTTGCTCTATAGCCACCAAAGTACATGATTTGTTTAGGGTAGGATCAGTACCACCTTGGTTATTTATTACCAGTTCTTTAGAGACTGGAAACTTGGCTTTGGATCGAGTGTCCTGGTTCAAGTGGCGGGGTTGTCAACGCATCTATGAATTTTATTTATTTAGTATTAGATGTCTTGTTTGTTATCGATTGACTATTAAATCCGCAAAAAAAAATCAATCTCTTCTTTCTTTTTTACATAGGAGTAATTGGAAAACCTTGTATACTGGTTCTTGTGAATCCTGTATTTCCACCATGGATGTATGTAGTGCAAAGTCAAGTTGTACAGTGTCTTTTGCTGGCATCTCTAATAGATAATTTTCTAATGACTTTAGACCCACCCCGATTCTTACCTTGGGTTGCAAGTTTTAAGTTGGAATGTCATCTATTATAATTGTTGATGGCAAAATCATTCGCTCTTTTATAGAGCTTAAATGTTTATGCGTTAATAAAGCAGCTATCCAATCGATTTTTGTGGACAGTAAATTTAATAAGATGGTAGGCGCTTTTTTTTTAATTCAAGGTTTCATATTTTTCTGTTATGGTGCAGACATTATTATTCATTGCCGTTAGAGTAGTTTCATAAATTGGAATCGGTAATTGCTTTAACCCAAAGGAAGGTCTCGGGTGGGTTTTGCGAAAGACATCTCAGAGGAAACAGAAGAAATTAAAGAGGTGTTTGGTGAGCGGGGTTGCATCCTCTTTCAAGGGTTCTCCCAGTATCAGCCGGTTTTAGGGATACCATTAGTGGTACTTTGTTAATCCTTTTTTTGCGTAGTAAGATTAGTTTGCGTTGTGTTGCGTTGCGTTTTTTACCTATCTTCTTGGGTAGGATGTGTAAGAGTTCCTCATCAGTAATCTGATGTGTGGGCAGCTGGTTGGTGAAACCAGCGGATTGTCCTGGCATAGTCCTGGCATAGTCAGTGCTTTTAAAAGAACATGGGTAACATTGCAGATTCAGCACAAGAAGTCCTCAATAAATTTGAATCTTTAGATGTAGGCTGCCAAAAATTCCTAATGTTAAATAATTTAGAATGCTTGTATTTTCTGGAAGTGGTTTTGCACTTTTTCCCAGGGGATATATGCGGTACTTGTTCCACCGTGTCTGGAGAATTTTGATGTTGAGTGCCAATAGAATATTGGCATGGCTGGGTATAGCCATTCTTAGAGTGTAAATGGCCATGCTAATAAAGAAGGGAAATACAGGCCAAGTAACTAATTTGCACCAACAGTATTAAGGACCTAAATAGAGGGAGGGGGGCTGAGTAGCAGGATGGATGATCAGCTGAACAGCCGAATAGCACTCTCGAGCACTCCCACGATGCGCACCAAGTAGGGTTGCTGGGAAATGTAGGCAGGGCCTACTCGGCTGCTGAAAGTAAAAGGATAGGCTTTTTTGTTGTTGTTGCTGAAAGAGTTATTTGTAAACTATGTTCTACTATGTTCAGATTGTTTTAGTTGTGGGGTCTACCAAAAGTAGAATATATTCTGTCACGGGTAGATGAATTCCACAATTTTCTCACTAGGGGAAAGCAGGAGAAATGCCAAGTCAAAGGAACACAGGTGCCAAACAGACCAGCACGAACAGCACTATCGAGCACTTCCACGATTCATGGTGGATTTTTCCTGACCCATAGCAACTTTGCCCTCTTCCTCTGTCCTCTGTCCTCTGTCTTCTGTCTTCCTGACACTTCTCGCCTTCCCTCCTTCCCCCTCCCTCATTCTCACTCCTCCACTTGTTCCTGAAGGTCTCTTCAATCCCTATTCACCTCAAACTTCCCACATCTATTCCTCCCCGACTTTATACTACTCTCTGGGTCTTCATTGGGGCTATGATGGAGAACATAATGGGCGTGCATAAAATGACAGACCACCATGTTGAAGTCGGTGAGTTTGAAGTGCCTTTGCTCGCCTCCAACATAGGGCCGCTGAGGACCTCCAATATCAGCCTGTGCTGCCATTCAGCATCCCCAATGAAATATCTTGATCAATAATATCTCTTGGAATCTGTGAGTAAGCTTTGCAGTCTAACCCACAAACTGTGCAGTGAAAGATGCTATGTTGAGACTTTGTTTTCATCCTGCCGGACATGCGATTTGCATGTTTTTATGAATCAGGGCTCATGACATTTTTCCCCCCATACCCAGGTATTTCTGTTTTATTCCAATTCTCAATAGATATAGTATTCCGGGGCTGCAGGTGATGGGAGGAAGCAGGGGTATCTGCCATATACAGGGCTCACTACCTAATCTACTGTCATGACTGTTTTTGTTTTAATTGTTTATTGGTTAAGCAGAAGCTCAACCTTAAAAAACAACTATATAAAAGCAGACACTTTTACAACAAAATCATTACATATTAAAACAAGGATCAGAGATTAACATAGATAATTATAGCAGCATACTTCCGTCTAGTGCAAACGAGACCTTCTCTTTGTCCCCCATAGTTCATTCATTCACCTTTCAAAAAACTATCAAAGTTCAAATTATTTTTTAAAATAACAATTACAGTCAAGGACAATGAAGTTGAGCAACCAGATAAGCAGTTCATAGATGATCACTGTCCTTTGAAATCCCAGATTCTATAAACCTTTTAAAATACATTTCTCAGAGGCGCAACGGTTTTACAAAACATTAAAAGAGGTTTATGGGTTTCTATCTCCCCCGGGGAACCACAAAAGTGACAGGTCAGTCATCCTTCAGTACCTTACGCCTGTTCAAAATCTCTTTAGTAGAATTTAAGTTCCACCTGAATCTGAGAAAATCTTGTCTATCCTGATACCCATGGAAAATAATTAAATGTGAGGCCATGGAGCCAAAGTGTTTTGGTTTGTGTTACCAATAGCCGAGTCTCCTTGCGGAATGCAGTTTCTCTATTGTGAAAAACCAGTCCTGTAGACATACGGCTTTTTGACTTTCCTTGGATCATTAAGTCAATTATATCCATACTTACAGATGTTCAGTCTTTCGCAATGGTTTACAAATGTCTTTGGGATTGCTTCTGTTTTCATCCAGAAGTTCCTTCAGATCTGCATAAAAGGTGGGACCCTTTAACATTAAAACGCTTTGATAAAATGCTAAGATTTTCCAGGTCCCCAAAACCCTAAGGGATCATATCTTATTAGAACAGATGCCACAGCATTTGGCATACATCACTCTTCCCCAAATTGTACTTTCGAGGCAATCAAGTATGCAATTTAATTATCAGATTTAATAGGCCCGGTTGAATCCCCCAATTTGAAAGCTTCCACCATAACCGTTTTCTTTTACCCAAATTGAACGCATGTGTAAGGTCAATAGCAGCTGTAACGATAACCTTGTTTTTGTTATCAAATCCAAATCTTGCCAACAGTAAGAGAAAGCGATTTATGTTGGTCCCATGCCATTTACGAAATCCTGTTTGATGTTTACCTATCCTCCCGTTTGAATATGCCCAGTCCTCCAAGTCCTTCAAAACAACTGCTGCAATGATTTTACGATCAGCTGGTAAAATGGAAATAGGTCGATAGCTATTGGGGTTTTCATAAGCTCCCTTTTTTAAAAATGGGTACTATAAATGAAGTTTCCCACTCCAAAGAAAAAGTTCTACTTTGCAAGATGTCATTAAACAAGAGCAAAAGAATAGTTGCCCAAAGGTTGGAATCACTTTTAAGGAGTCCATTAGTTAAATAATGTACTCCTGGGGGCACTGGAGGAGCTGGCTTTTGTTATCATTAGCTTAACCATTTCAGGGCCTGTTTGCAACTGGATGTAATTAGAAGAGGAATCCTGATTTTAAATGTACTATTGGTTTTCAGCTTCCTTGGCATATAGCTTAGAGAAGTGGCGAACACATGCTCTGAATGGCTACCTGACATGTTGCCACATGTTCTCAAATAGTAAACCAATTTCCAAACATTCTTTGTGTCTTTTTTAATTAAACAATGTACCATTAACTCAGCATCTCTATGTCCCACAACCATCTTACAAAAAAATAGGAGACTGCCCATGCGTCGTATCACACACTGCCTCCGTCCAAGGATCCCCTGTAACAACAAACCATGGCTGTGTCCTTGTGTGCAATGACATACATATAAAGTGGAATTGTAGAGAGTTCCCTGATGGCAGCTTCACCAGACTTGCACATATTTATAATAATAAAACAGGGGTGGGAGGAAAGACACCCCGACCTCCAACAGTCTATTAGTAACCATAGGACCATGCAAAGTAGAGCCAATCACCTAGAAAGACAACCAGCTGATGTACACTGCTTTAAAAATGTTGTCTCCCCTCAAAATACTCCATCTACAAATCGTTCACCTTCTGCCATTTGGGAAGCTGTCTAGGATTGGAGACAGTGGGGAAGCCTCGCCTCCACAACCTCTAGCGCGAGGATAGCATGGTGGCGGATGAAATATCAGACTGGAGAATCTAGGAACGCCAAGACATAGAAGACTGCTGTAGCAGAGCGATACAGTCCGCCGAGGTGAAGCATGCAACAGAAGCTGGGACTTTCACCTGGAGTGCAGATGACAGCGGAGTCTTTTTTGTAACCAACTTTATTCAAATTCCACTTGCCACAGCTTGTATACTTGTGCCGGAAACTCGAGGCCATGTTCCAGGACGGGAGTCCAAATCTTGGTGAATCTATGAATCACCCGTTCTTTGGCCGCTATGACTTTTTCCGCTACTAGGATGTCCCAGATTTTGGTCCACCAGTGGGGAATGAGAGGGCTTCCAGGTGACAGCTAAGGCATTTGAAGCCTCCGTCACATAAAGAGGACTCTTCAGGTGAAAACAGGGTTTATCCTAAACAGAGTTACAGTGAGGAAGAGAGACGTTTCAAGCACACGGCTTAGAAAACCTTGAAAAGATGATAGCATGTTCTGGGAAAGGATTCATTTCCTGACGGAGCCAAGAAAGAAGCCAAGAGCCCCAATTTGCTACTGAAATAAACAGGGCTCTTTATACCAGAAGGAAGTCATGTTACGATATGTTACATGAATTTCTAATACAGCTTTCCTAAAGGCCAAATGATTAGATACTTTCTTTATGGCCAGTGGGAGCTCATTCCATAGCACCGCTGCAGCAATGGAAAAGGCTCGGCCTCTGATCCACACATGCCAATAGGGAGGCACCATAAGCAAATCAGCAGCTACGGAGCGTAACCACTGATTTGGTAGGTAACAAGTGAATTTTAATTGAAGAAAAACCGTGCCCTGGGCATGCAGCGCCCGATGCACAATGCTTTAAAGGTTAGGCGCTGAGTCACTGGGAGTCAGTGAAGAGACCGAAGCACTGGAGAGATATGGGCTCCATAGGGTGTGTCATTTGCCACCCAGGCTGCTAGGCTGAATCAATCCCTTAGGCTGTGACAGATATAAGGAGTTACAATAATGTAGCCGGGATAGTACCAACGCTGCTACCATTGGCGGATGGAGAGAAGCAAGGATCATGGGAAGCACGTTGCTTAAAACTTTACGCTGAAAGTAGTCAGCTTGACAACCAGCTGCCACTTGATTGTCCATGGAGAGCGATGATGACAAAAGTACACCCAGGTTTTTCACGTTCTCCGCAGGAACTGCCAGAGGGCCAAGAGCAGCCAGCCAGAAGGAGGACACCCAGAGTGAGAGATTCGGGGGACAGCCCACCACCAACACCTCAGTCTTGTCTCTGTTCAATTTAAGCCAGTTGTGGTTCATCCACTCTCCCACGGCCACCAGGCACCTGACGCCAAAGGAGCAGATGAAACAGACAAGTGCCCAGATGTAAATGTTAAATAGAATCGCAACTTACATCAGTGCATGAAATGCACCTTACATCATTATGAATCTGTATAATTTATCTTGTGTATCTTTGCCTGTATCTGTGTAACCATGAGACCTCTGGTCACTTGTATATTCTTTTAATCATAAGTCCAACAACTTCTTGTAACAGCGCCTCGATGCCCTTTGGCCTGCAAGTGCGCTATACAAATGCAAATAAATAAAATAAATAAATCTCAGCCAAGGAAGAACCCTGTGGCACTAGACACCCAAGAAGGGAGGAAGCAGAAAGAAAAGGGGGCATGGAGAGAGTCTGAGTACGGTCCGCCAGGAACGACGTGAACCAGGCCAGTACCTGCCCAGATATACCCATCTGGGCAAGACGGGATAGCAGAATGGGGTGGTCGACTGTGTCGAATGCTAGTGATAGATCTAACAAACCTGCCTGGCAATATCGTCCTGGACAAAGGCCAGAACACTCTCTGTGCCCCTAACCAGGTCTGAAACCGGACTGAGCGGGATTCAGGAGGTGAGAGGATTCAAGAAACATGGATAGTAAGGGTGACACCAGAGACTCCAGGAGCTTAGACAAAAAGGGGAGGAGGGTAACTGGATGAAAATTAGATAGAACAGAGGGATCAAGTGATGGTTTCTTCAACAGAGGAATAACCCTAGTGGCTTTAAGCTCTTGTGGGACCAGTCCTGACTGGCAGTACTAGTTAATGGCCGCTGTGATCTCTGTCAGAATGTCTGAGGAGATCGTTTTCATGACAGACAGAGCAACAGCGTCAGAGGGGAGCAGGATATGATCTTATGGATAGCAGCTGCTACCATCTCTTCAGAAAACCAAGGAAAAGAAGACCATCCCGTCTGGTCAACACAGTCCACCATTTGAGGTGGGTTGTTCTCACTAATAGGAGGAGTGTTCATTACCGTGGCGATATTGGCACGAATGGTCGTGATCTTCATGATAACATATTGAGAGGGCATCCTGAGTAGGTATATTGGGGGTCAAATTGGCCGAAGATAAAAGAGACAAAGTGTTTTGGGCACTATAACCCTTCAGCAGTGAGCAGGACACATTACTCTACATGCGCGTGTGGCACTATAATCACTAAAAGAGATCACTAAGAGAGAGAGCTGGGCTCTATATCTGTCAAGAAGCAACCTTGGTCTGATATAGTGTCCCTGTATACCGATGACGCGCTTCTCTTCATTCGCTCTGCCTCCATCAATTTGGCTCCGATATTGGAGGAAGTCATCCGCTTCGGACACATCTCCGGGCTGAAAGTGAACTGCGCTAAATCCACCCTCTTCCTGCTCACAGACTGCACTCCCCCCCCCACCCATATACTCTGGGGTTTGCTTGAGCTCAGCCAAAATTCACCTATCTCGGAATAGAAATAGCTCGCCATTTTGAATTGCCTTCAAAGAAAACTATCAAAAATACCTCACAAACCTCGAAACTAAGGAACTGGGCTGGAGTAAACTGCCGATTTCCCTTGCAAGCAGGATAGGGATACTGAAGATGATAGTACTGCCCCAACTTCTGTACAGGTTTACCAACATCCCATTATGGCCAGGTGATGGGTTCTTCCGTACATTGACTCGCACGATTAATACATTTTTGTGGCACTCAGGCGCGGTCCGTCTGAAACTTGGGACCTTGTCCACCCCAATGGAGGAGGGTGGCTTCGGTGCTCCTGATTTGTACAAATATTGGCTGGTAGCGCAACTCCAATTTACATCATACTGGTTCAACACATTAGACACCCCTCCACACGTCAGGCTCGAAAAAACTAGCAGTTAGCGACCGGGACATTTGTTCCCTAGTCGTTCAACCCATCCCTCCAGCTTCGGACTCACCCGACCCGGTGGCCTGCACGTCCCTGGCCTTAACAAAGACATGGAAATTACTTGGTACCGTCCACCCATTCCACGGGAACCTCCCACTCTGGAACCTCCTCCCAGGGGTCCCACATGTACCACTGCTCGTAGTGCGCCGTTGGGCCGAGGCAGGATACAAATTGATTCGAGACATTTTTGAGCAGGGCAACTTCATTGAATGGCCAGATCTCCCAACGTCTCTGAGACGGAGACCTCCTATATGGCTTCAGTACTCGTCTCTCCGAAAAACCCTCAAACGCAAATACCTTATGTTTCCAGCGATACCACCAGATGACCCCGCAATTGCGGAGCTAACCTCCCCCACACCCACGAGGGGTAAAGTGTCCAGACTCTATAACATGATTCAAACTAGATCCATCCCTTCATTTACTAAACTCAAACACGCATGGGAAGTTGACCTTGGGCTGGAAATGACCGGGGAACGCTGGACCCATATGTGCACACGTATACACAGAGTATCCTTTAACTCCTGCTTCAAACTTCAGTTTAAGGTACTCCACAGGTATCACTATACCCCGAACAGATTTCACCAC
This sequence comes from Ambystoma mexicanum, assembly GCF_040938575.1. NCBI lineage: Eukaryota > Metazoa > Chordata > Amphibia > Caudata > Ambystomatidae > Ambystoma > Ambystoma mexicanum. The sequence continues at coordinate 1,103,913,682 of NC_090922.1, forward strand.
ATGCTTAACGATCACTCCCCAAGATGCCCCAGATGTGGCTATGATGCCGCCGACTACATTCACATGATTTTGTCCTGTCCTTGTTAGGCAGAAACCTGTGCAGTTCCCTTCGGGACCACTGCAAAAGATTTAGGACTACAGGTGGTTGGCAGTAAACCGAATTGGTAGCAGTCTGTACCACCCAGATTTACCTGGTAGCTGTGGCTGAGCAGTCAGACTTCTCTCAAGAGGAGTTAGGCAGTATGCAGAGTATGCACAATAGGTACAGAGACACAGTAGTACAAGCAAACACGGACCAGAGCTTTGGTGTAAAAGTATATAAATTATTTATTTAAAGACGCACTTGTAATTTACACTAGCACAAAAAGAGGTAAGTAAACTCAACACACTGTCACTATTACTAGATGTACATCCCTTATTCCTTATCAGACAAGCCCTTAGTTAACACCACTTATTTCCATACAGAGGTGAGCGCTTAACTAAAGATGGCACTCCAATAAGTTAAGAACAAGGGAGGGGAAAAAAGGCAGAAATTAGGAAAAGCACACAATACTTTAGAAGCACCCAGCAAGGCAGGAAAGTCAAGTCTACTTGTGAGCAAAAAGTTCAGAGGCCAGGCTCCCTCTTTGAGAGAACAGAGCACCAATGCGCCCAAGATCACACAGTTTTAAAAGTCTTGAAAAGTCTTGCAGGGAGTTCAGAAAAGAATTAAGTCAGCTCAGAAAAGTTCAGTTAGCCAGCCTAGGGCCAACCCAAGTGGTAAGTGGAAGCTTTAAGAGTCACCCCACACAGACCGTTGCGAGGGAGGCCAGGCGGACACAGTACCTTCAAAGTGGAGAGGATCCTCCAGCGGGGGCAGTTGTTCCTGGCAGCAGGTGCAAGTCACGGCGTCGTCCAGAGGAAGAGATGTCTCGACGTGGAGGAAAGCTGAAGGTCGTTGCACTGCCAGGGAAGAAACTAGCCGCGGAGTTCTCCGGTTAAAAGGTAAGGCCCTTTTATTCGTGGTGGTGGAAAAACAGTGGTATCCCGGTTGCCGGGTGCTTGGCACAGGCAAGATGGCCACGAGATGATCCTGGAAGGCGAAAAGACGGGCAAACTGGTTATCCCTACCAGTCAAAGGAAGAAGACTCTCCGGACTGGATATCTCCTCTGTCGTCGGGAAAAGTGGTGAGACGGTTCAGCAGGGCTCCACCGGTGGTGTCGTCGTTGCAGGTCAGCACAGCTTCTCCCTTTTCGGATTCTTTAGGTCCTGTGGCGACTTCTGAAGTTCCAGTCCCCAAAGCCCTGCTTTTATGCAGCAAACCCCCATTCATTCAGTCAAGCTGTCAATCAAACATGCTAAGTAGTGAGCCGGGCGGCTCACCACTTGATCCAATCACACAAGAGTGCGACTTGAGTTGCCAAGGCAACTCAGTCCAGGGTGCCTAAACCCCCTCCCACACCCCCTGTGCTACCCAGACAGAGTGGCACCACTTTTGGAGGCTTCTGTGGAGAAGCACGCCAAAAAGTGGAACAAAGGGCTCGACTTGGGTTGGAGTCACAGAAGCGAACACAAATGCCATTTTGGAACTGAGTCTCGGCAAAAAATACCAACCGGTGATTTTATATTAGTTTAATAAACCGGCGGTATGTTCGAGGCTATATTAAACAGTGGTAGCCTCGAACAATAGGAAAATCCCATAGGAAATATTTGCGGTCGAATATAAAAATTAGTATCCACTGCCACCAGCCAAAACTCGATCAGGGGGGACGGAGACGTGCCCCCTCGAACAACAGAACCTGGGGCAATCGAATTGCCCTGACCAGTACATCCACAATATGATGGTTTGTACTGGTTTCTGTTCATAATTTGGGACTAGTAAAGCCAATGGTGACTTTACATGCCCTGGGAGACAGTAGTCAGTCCCAGGGTATGGAAGTCTATGTTTGGGGGTCGCTACGACACCCCTGGGAGGGTGCTGTGTAACCCACATACCAAAAACACATGAAGCCCTATGGGGTAAAGGACCCCATAGCCCATAAAACACATTCAAAGTCAAAGGAACACCTCAAATCATGTCTAAGAGTGGGAGAAAAAGAGTCTCACTCTTAGCAGGACAAAGAAATAAACCCCACAAAATCCAGCAAAGCTGCTGGGGGACTCACTAGGTTTGGGAAATTAGCCTTTACAGAGAATTCTCCCTAACAGTCCTCGCCTCACCCAATTCTGGGATTCGATATGTTCTCTTATGTCAACCATTCTTGAGCATCCCATCATCCCATCTCCAATGAGATGTCTCTTCCACGACTTCCCCGAACTCCACCGAGATTCCAAAAAACTAGCCGGCCTCTGCATGCTGCTCGCAGTACGGTCCATTCTACTCTGCTGGCTTCGGCCCACACCACCCACTCATGCGCAGTGGCTCAGGGCAGTCACCTGGGCTTCAGACATCGAAGAATCCTGATCCCTACTGCAGCCCACTTACTCAAGACCCAGACATTTTTGGCTCAGATTCCGTTCCTATATGTCCGCTACAGATACTGCATCAGATACTACATCCCCGGCTCCCACCTCCCCTCACCCCAACCCCCCCCCCTCTGATCCACTGTCTCCCCAGTCCCGCACCCACTCTTCATGAATCTCCCAAGTGTACAATCAAACTGTAAGCTGACTCTGTATACCTGTATTACATATATTGCCAATGTATTGTATTTGCCTTGCATGTTGCTCACCTATGTCTGTACTGCCAAGCTAAATAAATAAATGTTTTTTTTTAAAAAGAAGCAACCTTGGTGCTAAATACCCGAGATGGGCAAACAAGTGTGCTGAGCGGTATGATCAGGAGACTGTCTGGATTGTAGCACCCATCATGCTTTTTGGTTCAGTCTTTCGAACAGAGGATCCAGATGGAGATCAGTATCCCCATTAGATAGGAAATCATATGCAATATAGTTGGTTCCCTTCCGTCACACTTTAATTAGGATATTTCATAGTTTGAGAAACCTCAATAGTTCCAATATGCATTTATTCCAACTCCTTCCTTGTGGCCGGAAATGGTCAGGGTGCTATACCCATGCCTTTCTAAGCATATGATATTCAATACCTGTCAAGTTGCTTACTGTTTCGGTGCCCGAGATAAGGGGGTCTAGATTCTCGAAATAAACTAGCATGCTCCTCTCAAAAATGGACTTCTATACGAGTTGTCCTGGTGTGATGCCCACGAATGAATAATGAAAAATGAGAATGCATTACTTACCGTAAAAGCATTTCTGATGGTTGTATCTGCTTAGATTCACATGCTGTGCATAGGTCCGACATCCAGTGGTCACTGCGGAGTATTGCATTTTGTTTTTCGTAGTCGAAAAGGGGACGTCGACAAGGCGTGTCTGAAACACTATCCCTATAGTGACGTGCGTTGTACCCACAATCCCTCACGCGTCGAGGTCCCTCTGTTTGTATTTTTCTGCCCTGAGGGAGCCTTCTAGACGTGAGTGAGTACAGAAAAGAGAGAGATATATAAAGGAAGTCTATGTTCCTTCCATCCGAGCGGGGAGGAAGGGTGGGCGCATGTGAATCTAAGCAGATACAACCATCAGAAATGCTTTTACGGTAAGTAATGCATTCTCTTCTGATGTTTGTTAATCTGCTTAGAATCACATGCTGTGCATAGACTAGCGAGCAGTACCCGGAGTTGGCGGTGGGTTATGAGAAGGAACAGTAGAGAAAAGGTGTCGTAATACTGCCTGTCCCACCTGGGAGTCAGATCTAGAGTGTGTATCTAGACAGTAGTGTTTTGTAAAGGTGTGCACAGAACTCCAGGTAGCCGCTTTGCAGATGGACTCAAGGGGAACATTTGCAATGAATGCTATGGATGCCCCCGTGCCTCGAGTAGAGTGTGCTCTTGGCCTAAAGGGCAGTTCTCTCTTAGCAAGAGTATAGCAGAGAGTGATGCATTGAACAATCCATCTAGAAATAGTGGATTTTGAAACCGCATCTCCTTCTCTTCCTGCTGCCACCGAGACGAAGAACTGATTAGTCTTCCTCAGTGGTCTGGTTCTTTCCATGTAGAACATGACCGCTCTGCGTACATCTAGTGTGTGCAGAGTCCTTTCTCCCAAATTGGAAGGATTTTGAAAGAATGTTGGTAGTTCTATAGATTGGTTTACGTGGAATTTAGAAATAAATTTCGGAGCAAACCTAGGGTGAGTGCGTAGAACCACTTTATCTTTGTGAACTGTAACGAAGGGGTCTAGAATAGAAAGAGCCTGAAGTTCACTTACTCTCCTGATGGAGGTGATAGCTATTAAAAAAGCAGTCTTAAGCGTGAGGTGTTTAAGAGATGCTTTGTGCATGGGTTCGAATGGAGAGCCCATGAGTCTGGTAAGTACCACATTAAGGTCCCATCCGGGAGCTGGGTCAGCTATCGGGGGGTGTATTCTTTTTACTCCCTCCATGAAGGCCTTTATAACAGGGATCCTCCACCACGACACTCTGAGTTGGGAAGTGGTGTATGCAGAAAGTGCAGCTAGGTGGACTTTAATGGAGTTAAACACTAGACCTGAATCCAATAGGTGGGTCAGGTATAGGACCACATGTGTGGGAGAGCAGTCAATAGGGTTGATGCTTTTACTCCTGCACCAGATGACAAATCTTTTCCATTTGCTAGAATAGCAGTGGCGAGTGTTTGGTTTTCTGGCTTCCCTGAGGATGTCCATGCATCTTTGCGGGAGTTGTAGATGTCCGAACTCTATGATCTCAGGAGCCAAGCTGCTAAGTTCATGTTCTGGGGGCATGGATGCAGAGTCCTGCCCTTGTCCTGAGACAGCATGTTGTACGGGCAGGGGAGTTTTACTGGGGGGGATAGAGACATCTCCATCAAGTGAGCGAACCATGGTTGTCGTGCCCACATTGGGGCCACTAGTATCATGGTCACTTGTTCCTGGTGCATCTTGTGCACCACTCTGTTGAGAAGGGGAGTCGGGGGAAAAGCGTAAACAAATTTCCCTGACCATTGCATCGACAGACCGTTCCCCTTGGATTGGTTCTGGGGGTACCTGGAGGCGTAACTTAGGCATTGTGTGTTTTCCAGGGTAGCGAACAGGTCTATTTCTGGGAATCCCCATTGTGTGAAGACGTCGAAGACGATGTCTTCGTGCAGGCGCCATTCGTACTCTTCGGGCAGGGGGAAATCTCTGCTGAGACTGTCTGCCAGCAGATTGAGTTCCCCGGGTATATGTAGTGATAGTAGGAACATGTCCTGTTTGAGAGCCCACTTCCATATATTCTGGGCCAGTTTGGAGAGGCCTGGAGAGTGGGTGCCCCCTTGCTTGTTGATGTAGTACATGGCTGTAGTACTGTCTGTAAGGACCATTACTGTTTTGCCTTGTAGGTGTTCCTGGAAGGCTCTTAGCGCCTTGAACACAGCTAGTAGCTCCAGTAGATTTATGTGTTTGGATGCTACGTTCGGAGTCCACACTCCGTGAGCAGTCTGATGGGATAGGTGCGCCCCCCATCCTGTGAGGGATGCGTCTGTGGTTAGAGTGGCTTCCGCCGCGGGTGTGGCAAAGGGTTTCCCTTTTTCCATGTTTTCCTTTGTCCACCACCGTAGCGAGAGAACCAAGGCTTGCGAGACCACAACTAGATCCTCCCATAGTCCGCTGGCCTGACACCACTGGCTGTTGAGCCACTCTTGCATTGGGCGCATGCGCAGGAGCGCGTGAGGTACCAAATAAATACACGACGCCATCATTCCTAGCAAGCGCATTGCTTTGCGTACCGTCACCTCTCGACCGGTCACATATTGAGGGATTTGAAACAGCATGTTTTGGACCCTCTCTTTGGAGGGGAAGACGAGGCCGTCCTTTGTTTGAATTAGAGCCCCTAGGAATTGCTTGATTTGACTGGGGTCTAAACTGGACTTCTTTTCGTTGATGGAGAAGCCCAACTGGAACAAAAGGTCTACCGTCTTTTGGGTATTGGAGAAGCATGTTTCGTAAGAATCCCCTGTTATGAGCCAGTCGTCGAGGTAAGGGTAAACTGGGATGGACAACCTGCGCAGGTGGGCCGCTGCCACTGCCAGCACCTTCGTGAATACCCTTGGTGCTGATGCTATGCCGAAGGGTAGCACTTTGAACTGGTAGTGTTTGCCCTCTATCATGAACCTGAGGTATTTTCTGTGCGCTGGCAACATTAAAATATGAAAGTATGCATCTTTCATGTCCAATGTTGTCATGTAATCTCCCTGAGAAAGCAGTGGGATCACTTCCTGTAAGGTTACCATACGAAACTTTTGGGGTTTGATAAACTTGTTCGCTGGGCGCAGATCTAATACAGGGCGCATGGTTAGATCCTTTTTGGGTACAAGGAAGTACACTGAATAAATACCTTCCGTTACCTGAGATAGAGGCACGACCTCTATGGCTCCTTTTTCCAGCAGTTGTTGTACTTCTTGGATAAGGATGGCAAGATGTTCCGGTGTCATGCGACGTCCCCTCGGGGGTCTGTAGGATGGGGAACTGTTGAATTCGATACAGTATCCGTGGGCTACGGTGGAAAGTACCCAACGGTCTGACGTTATCTCCTCCCATGCAGGAAGAAAGGATGTTATCCGGCCCCCGACCGGTGTTGCATGGGAGGGGACGCGAATCTTCGCGTCACTTGGAGTTGTTGGGGGCTTGGGAGCCTCTGCGGGTGGATCCCCGACCTCTCCCTTTACCCCGGCGTTGGCCTCTTTGGCTGTACTGCCCACTATTGGTCTGGTAATTGGTGGCAGGGTATTGTTGATGCTGACTTTGTTGTTGTTGTTGGCGTTGGCCACGAAAAAAGCGTTTGTTGCCATAGCCGCGTCTGGTAGTGGGCTTAGAGATTTGGTCAAGAGTCTTGATCGTATCGAACTCTTTTTTCGCCATCTCTAGAGCTTCATCCACCGCTTTTCCGAAGAGGTTAGAGTCTTCCACAGGTTTATTTATTAAAGACGCCTGTGTCTCCGGTTTAAACCCTGAGTTGCGCAGCCATACATGGCGTTTTAGGAGTATTCCCTGCACCAGGGAACGTCCCGCTGTTTCTGCCGCGTCCAGAGAGTTTTTTACAATGCTCTGGTTCACCTGGGTTCCTTCGCCAATAGTTGAAAGTAGGCGTGTACGTAAAGGCTCCGGTGCTTCCTCGGCGTCCTTGCGCAGTTTGGCCCACTGCGCGTCTGCATAGCTAGCAAGCAAAGAATTGTTGTTCGCAATTCTTGCTGAGAAGGCAGCCGAGGAAGTTACTCTTTTTGCAAGGGCATATAGCCTTTTGCCCTCCTTGTCAGGGGGTGCCTCACTGGTGGAAAGTGGTACCCCTGCCCTCTTTCTAGTATTAGATACTACTAGGGAATCCGGAATGGAATGTCCCCTAATGTAGAGCGGGTCTGAGGGAGAAGGAGTGAAAAGTTTTTCAATTCTTGGATTGACCCCTCTGATCAATGCGGGGGTGGCCAGCGAAGGGATGATTCTTCTCTTCACTGAAGCTAGGAGGGGAATGGTTTGGCTGACCGGGGGTTTCTCTTGAATTACTTTTTCCACAAAGTCTAATTCTGGAGAGAGCTCCCCAGTGTCCAGTTCGAAATGTGCTGCTGCTCTGCGCAACAGTGCATTGAAAGTGGGCTGATCGTCAATTGGAGACGTGTTCCTAACCGGTGAATTGTCAGGAGGATTTAGGTTTAGGACATCAGTGTCGGAATACACTGATGGGGATTGCCAGGGGTGCGAAGGTCCTGCTTCAGTGTCTTCTCGGAAGCCTTCTTCTATAATGTCTGGCCTGTCTTCCAGACATTCCTCCTGGTTCTGTCCTTCTTGATCGTACATGAATTCATCCTCCTCCTCCAAGTATTCTTCCTCCCTAGTGAGGTCGTATACGTTATGGAAGTCTGAGGCTGTGTCCACCTGGGGATCGACTAGCCTCGGATTTTTGGCCCTGGGGTCCTCCTGAGGCCCTTCTCTAGTCCTCTTGTGAGTTTGAGAGGTCTGGGTATTCATAAACCTTTCCATCCTCTCCATACAGAGGTGGAGTCTTTCCATGGTTTCATGGGGTACCCCAGAGCGGTCTGGCGGGGGAAAAATAGAGTCATCTAACTGGAAACGGCTCGACCTCTCCCAAAGCGTCGAGGAAAGTGTCCCGTCGCCCTCCGAAAAACCTTCAGGTGTGCTGGGTGACCCCCCGACTGAAGGGGGTAGTCCTTGCCTTCCTTCGGGCTATTTCGGCGTGTCTTTCGACTTATGCGTAGCGCTCGACGTATTCTTCGGCGTACGCTTCTGGGCGTCGGCTACAGCGATCCTCGCCAAGCTTTCGGCGACTCGTTTGTCAGCGACTCGTTTGTCGGCGGAAGCTTGCGTTTTCGACGCTATGGGTGTCGAACGCTCTACGGCGGTATGCACCTTCTGTTGATGCGCGCCGGCCGATGGTTTGGGGGCGGCGCCCTTATTTGCCGAAAGCCCAGTCGCTGGTCGCGGCTGCGGTTGCGAGAGGGGCTTCGAACCTGAACGGTCCGAGGAGGCCGCCGGTGGAACCTGCGTCTCCTTGGGCGCCGAAGCTCTTTTCGTCTTAGACGAAGAAGAGCCGTGGGTTGTGTGCTTATGTGAGTCTTTGTGTGCGTCAGTGTCGCCGGGGTGTTCATCCCCATAAGCAGGGCGTGAGCCGAGCCCGTCGGGGCCGGGGACAGACGACGAAGCGCACAAGCGCTCCTTAGAGGGGGTTTCGACTTCCGTAGCGGAGGTCGTGTTATCGCGTTCCTCGTCACTGTCGGTGGTAGCAGCGGCGGGTGAACCTTCGGCCTTCGACATCGCGTAGGCCGCCCACCTTTTAACCCTACGGTCTTTTAGAGTTTTAGGCTTAAGAAGCCGACAAGCCGCGCAACCTTCCTTTTTGTGATCGAGGGGCAAGCAGCGGTTACACCGTGAATGCTTGTCCTTCCAAGTAAATTTGCCTTTGCAAAGCGGGCAAAACCTAAAGGGTGTCCTCTCCATAGCCGAGGCAATAAATCGCGATAAGCACCCCAAGGGAAGGGAAAGGGAAAGGCATTCTAGAAAGACCCAGAGATGTCCCACGACCCCACTCTCCCTACTGTATATGGCCTGCGAGGCCAGGCCACGTGTTCGGCAGCGCCGAAGGATTTCCTCCGCTCGACCCTCCGTCGAAGATTCTTTTCGGCAGAGAACAGCTTACAACTGCGTCGAGGGAGGGATTATTAATATTATGAGAAAAAACGACCAAAGGTCGAGGAGTTGCAATGTCTCTCGAGGAGCTCCGCGTGAAGGCGACCAGAAGCTGGGCGGAAAAAAACAATCTGAGGGACCTCGACGCGTGAGGGATTGTGGGTACAACGCACGTCACTATAGGGATAGTGTTTCAGACACACCTTGTCGACGTCCCCTTTTCGACTACGAAAAACAAAATGCAATACTCCGCAGTGACCACTGGATGTCGGACCTATGCACAGCATGTGATTCTAAGCAGATTAACAAACATCAGAAATATTTTTACGAGACAGTCTGCATCTTTAGCAGCACAAAACATGTTGCACCTACATGACCGCAGAGTGCGCACAACTTGGCCACCATAAGCGAGACTTCACGTCCTTTATAACTTCTGCACAGGTTAGTAATTTTATTTAAAATAAGCACATGGATTTACACAAAAGTTAGAAAAAATGGACAACGTGCTAAGGGCCAAAGGAAGCTTCATTCAACTAATTGCTTGCTTCGGTTTGTTTAAAGTAAAGCTTTTGTTTTACTATTTTCTTTGCTTAAAACAGCAATGCTATAACACTTCACAGGAGACGCACAGCTCTCATGTTTTCCGTGGCCATGAGTGAGAAGTCCATCCAGTACTTTTTTTGTTTGGAATTGTTGGACTTATTTTTCCATTTAGCAAAGCTAACACTACAAGTCCCATAATCCTAAAGGGGACAAAAACAGAACTGGATTACGTTCTCACGCATGGCCATGGGAAACTTGAGCTCTGTAGACGCCTGGAGTGGTGACTAGTTCTGGAAACTTCAGAGTGCTCCGGAGCCCCTTTAACATTGGTGTTTCGCACTTAAAGGTGCCAACATAGAGAATACCTTTGCAAAGTGTATACAAATATTGTAAATAACCTAACAAGCATCACATTATTTGACATGAATGGCATTCCAATGCCCCGTATTAAGCGAATTTGTAAGCTTCGGAATCCGGGTTCGAAAACCATTCAGGGCACTATTCGGTAAAGGGAAGGGGTCCCAGAGGTCATACTATTTCTAACCACTAAAAGATCGGTTGACCACTATTAAAAACATAATGTTACAACAATTATTTGGACTCAATTCACTTAATTTCAAAGCACCCTGCATTACAACTACCACTTGAAAAACCGCGTGGTTCTAGCCGGACGGAATCTACATCACATTAGAGGCCCTTGCATTACGTACTCAACTTAACAAGGCAAATCAACAATTCATATGTCGAAGTTTACAAAATTAAAGTTTGTTGCACCACTCAAACGTACCTTGTAAGGTTCATGGTGCACTGCTTGCTCACAGGAATCACCCACTGCAAAGTTCATCACCCGCCTACCTCTCCACTGACAATGATTTACTCTACCCAAACAGAGCCATTGATAGCGCGACTGGGCCCAACCATTCGAGACCATCTAGAGGGAAGGAACATGTAATCAACTCTATATTTTTCCAAATCTGAAAACAAATGTCTTGATCGAGTGAGGAAAAAAGGAAAACATTAACAAGCTAGTCAGTTTATATGATATATTGCAATCGACTCCTGCACTTAAACATATTGCCTGTGTTGTGAGGAGAATGGTTTCATTCTTTGGGAGCAGGACAAGAGATCACCATGCAGCCATCATGGTGTCAGATAGCGCCGCAGTAAGGCACTGTAGGATAGCATACTTGCACTCAAACAATAAGACTGCAGTGAGTCACTGTGTCTAAGGAAGAATCCCAGATTACAAGCACCATTACCAGGTTGCAACAGCCCTCGGCCCAAGTTAATAGGGCCCGTGGATGCAAGGACCAATGGATGTTACTACCTGGTAAAGGCCAGAATAGGGGTGGTATTATTGCTGTTAGAACATTCCACCGAATGAGGGCAGAATGTTACTTAAAACAAGTATGCTCAATGATTCCCGTGGCGAGGAGACGCGCGTAGAGGTCTCTCACGCCGGGCTGCGACAGAAAAAAACTTCAGAGTAGCATTGTGAGTGCAGTGGTGGAGCAGCTCGACCCTACGGTCCCTGGAGGTGGTGATAGTGCCGCTGCGATTGTTGAGAAGCGGCTTGTGCGGGGCGGCGCAGCCGATCGCAGTTGTGCGCACACCGAGGAAGGGCAGCGACATTGTTAGCTGCGGTGCGGGTCCCCAGGCGAGACTCCGGTGCCGGCTCAGGAGAGCCTGGCGTGAGCTGCAGGAGACAACAGAGAGGTGGTGGGCAGAAGCTGCCCCCCTCGGAGTGCCCCCCAGGGAGGAGCTCTGCGTCGCCTTCCCGCAGCTTCCAGCAGCAGGACTGCCCGGGAGGGGCTGCCTCCGGACCGGGAGAGATGAGCAGGACGGCGGGCGCTAAGCCAGCTGAGGAGAGGAACACTAGCGGGGGAGAGTGCCGTCCGGGTGATCCCGGCGATCGTCATGCGGCCTGACATAGATCAGGGATGGGGCCCCCCTCACCTCCGATCGGGATCTGGCGGACCTGCAGTTACGGTGAGCCGCTGCTCCTGGGGGTTACAGAGGAGGCCCAGCATAGTCGGAGGGAGAAGTCCAGAGGAGCGAGGAAGCAGCACCAGAGAGGTGTCTGCAACGTCCCCGGCCATTTGGAGGGTGGAGGCCCCAGAAGTGAATTGCCCGCAAAGGGGGTGCGGTCTGGAGGCCCCACTGGTTAAGTGTGGGGCCACTGGTGAGGGGGGGATTGCTCGGGTGGTGGACCTGCCCAGATCGGGTGGCGGAGATTTGGAGCAAGTGGGGCCACTAAGTCCTGGTCCCCTCCCAACGGGAGGGGTATCTCGGCAGTGAGTTGAAGAGATTTCCCAGGCGAGCAGAGACCCTCGGGAGGGCGAGAGTTGAGGGAGCAATCTCACAAACAGAGCGCACCAACAGAAGAGGCTTACCTTGGAGGCGGCCGGAGGAATAAGCAGCAGGAACCCCAATGTCCAAGAACAAAGGGAAGGGGGGCCCCTCGGCGTCGCAAACTCTCTCTGCTAAAAAGGATGCGAACTTAGTCCCGATGTGGGTGGCTGAAACTGCGTGCAGCACCCGAGGGCGAATGCAGGCGGACGCTCCCGAGGCTCAGAACCAGTCCCCCCACCGCAGGGAGCGCAAATCTCGAAGGAGGACATGCAGGTATGGTTCATGTCCATGGTACAGGATATAAAACAGGCGGTCCAGGAACTTTGGCTGGACGTTTCAAAGCTTGAGGAACAGACCGATACATTGGAAAAGATTGTGCAAAATGTGGAAGACGAAGCGCAGCAGTACAGCAAAACATAGGAACAGCTGGTGCGCTCGACACACAATCTCGAGCTCCAATGCGAGGACCTAGAAAATCGGTCCCGCAGATCTAATATCCATATTAAGAACATGGTGAAGTAGGTGGAAGAGAGGGACTTAAAAAACACGGTGCAAGAAGTTTTCAGAGACATACTGGCAGAGGATGATGCCAAAATTGTTAAAATTGACAGGGTCCACCGGGTGGGCCCCAAGAGGATGGGCGCCCCGGGGGAATGGCCCAAAGATGTATTGGTGGTGATGTCCTCATATCCACAGAAAGAGGAAATTCTGAGAAAAGCCAGGGGAATGGACCACAAAGATGAATGGGGTGGAAATTCACTTGTATTAGGATCTGGCTCAAGTGACCCGTCAGAAGAGGAGGGCGATGGCTCCTGTGGTTAGGGAACTGGTGATGAGGAAGATTTGGTACAAATGGACCTTCCCGTTTGGGTTGTTATTCTCCTGGGAGGGAAAGCCAAGAAGGGTGACGTCTTGTGAGGAGGGGCTACAGGTGATGGGTATCCAGGAGGATGAAGGAGTCGAAAACCGCCAGCGGCTCAGGGAGGAACCCCGCAGGAAACCATAGCAATGTAAAGCGGCACATAACAAGAGGAAGCAGTCGGCGGGAGGGAAGCCTTGACGGCGGCAGGCGTAGGGCGATCAAGGGGCGTGCAGCCCAGTGGGGGAAGATGAGCACATATCCCTGGAAAGGACAGAGATCTCAGGCGCTCCAATGGTCTTAAGGAACGTGGCCCGGCGAGGACATCACCGCCAGAATCACACGAGACAGCAGGTAATGTGGGGTTTAGGACTCCCCAGGGTGTTATTCCTGAGTTCTCTGAGGGACCGGTGCGACGGACACTGCATCCTAGCAATCATAGGTCCCTGGGCCCTCCTCGGGACAGTTGTGGGGCTGTTGGGGGGGAAGGGGGAGTTCAAGTTCAGGGAGAGGCGGGGGGGAGGGGGTAAACAGGGGAGAGGGAGCCCAGTGGGCAGTTGATATGTGGAGATCTAAGGGGGCTTGCGCATTGTGGGGGGGCATTGCCAATGGGGAAGCTGAGAATTTTAACATATAATGTCCGAGGCCTAAATGCCCCCGTTAAGAGGAAGAAAGTTGAAGAACTGCTGAGAAGGGAGAGGGGGGACATCCTGTTACAGGAAACACATATTAGACACCAGGATAAAGCAAAGCTGCGTCTAAGGGGGTTCAAGCGGATAGTGCAATCAAATGCGGCAGACAAAAAAGTTGGGGTCCTGATCGCATTCCACGACGGGATGAATATACAGCTTCACAATACCCAGGCGGACAAAATGTGGCGTTTTGTATTTGCCAATGTCACAACAGTAGAGCAGAGATTCACTTTGGCTTCGGTTTATGCTCCAAATACGGGGCAAGATGGCTTTCTGAGCGAGATGGTGGGGAAGCTGGAGGCCTTTGCAGAGGGGGAGATAATCCTGGGGGGTGATCTGAATCTGGCGTGGTTCCCCGAAGTGGACTGGAGCACAGGGAGCCACCAAGGACCGGGGGCTCCATCAAACCGTCTTTGCCAAAAAATGCACCAACTCGCGCTGTGCGATGTGTGGCGGGAAATTAACGGGCAGCAGAGGGGATTCACATACTTCTCCCATGTATACAACTCAATGTCCAGGATAGGTTATTTCTGGGTTGCAGTGGGGTTATTGGGGGAGGTTCAAGGGATGGATATAGGCCCCATTTCTCTGTCCGATCACGCACTGCTATGATTGGAAATAAAAGCTCCAGAGAGGAGGTCAGGTCTCTGGAGATGGAGGCTCCCAGAGGGAATTCTCCAGGACCCGGAGCTAGGGAATTCAATTAGTGAAAAGAGAGGAATACTGGGCACTCAATGATACAGGAGATGTTAGTATGGGCACAGTGTGGGAGGCCTTTAAGGCCGTGGTGAGGGGGCCCTAGATAGCCCTGAAGGCTTCTAAAGATAAGCAGCGGTATGCGTGGGAGCTGGATTTGAAGATGGCAGGCATTCGAGGGGAATTCTCAAGGAATCCCACCCTCCGCCTGAAAAGAGCGAAGGCACATAGAGGGCCAACTAGATGTGCTACGCACACAAAAAGCAGAGAGGAGCCTTCTACATCTCTGTCACTATTACTACATGAAGGCGAATAAAGCCGATAAGTTCCTGGCTAGGCAGTTGAGAGCGAAGCAGCAGGAACTATCGATTAAAAGGCTAAGGAATGCTCAGGGGGTGACAGTAACCCACACGGGAGACATGGGCAGAGGTATTTAGAGACTATTACCAGAAGCTATACGCCTCGGGAAAGCCGGATACCTCGGACCAAGATTCTGTCATGATGCCTACCTCCAAGGAGCCAGGTCCGACCCAGCGACCCCCAGAGGCAGGCATCATTTCCCCCAGGAGAGTGCCAGCGGGCCCAAGCTGGGGCCCTTTGGACGCAGTCCTGGCGCCTTAGGCGCCAGGCTCATGTTGAACCTCTGTCCTGGCGCCTTAGGCGCCAGGCTCATAAAGCTAGACATGTGTTCAAGTGTTTTAATGTGCACTTACCTGATGCAGACCATGCTGCCACATCCAGGCCCTCTTGAGGCCTGCATGGAACTACTTTACCTGTGGGACTACTTTCCACCCGGGTGTGGTCGGGGAAGGATACATACCTGATCGGAGGAAGGATACTCTTGGGACTTCTTCCAAAGCTATTTACACCACACCCGATCAGCAACTCAGGCTTCTTGTTGTTCTGCTCCTCGCAGCTGGACGCTCACTGTGTCAGCTCCTGCATCTGGACTTCAGCCACGCCTGTCAGCATCCTGGATCACCTGCAAAGGGAGACAAGAGACCTTACCAGCTAAATCTGCACCACGGAGACATCACCGACGATCCTGAAAGGGAAGACATTATTTTTAAAAGCATTTTGTTACGATCGCTGCAGCGCTGCATTTCACTCACCTTTCCTAGGTTCCTCCATCTTCAGCAGCGATCATCCGGAAACACAGCCACTTCCCAGAGCCTAGAGAAAAAGACAAGAATAAGAGGTGAGAGAAGGAAGGGAATAAGACTTACCTGTTGGGTCTTTCCCATTTCATTTCGGGTCTTGCCGCTTCCAGGCATTTTCCGGACCCCGGCCCCTATGGGGAAAAAAGACAAAGACATTGAATGAGCGTATGCAAAGTCAGTTCCCGAGCGCTCATCCAGAACTAACCTGCCATTTACTGGAACTGGAACTGCACGTTTCACTTCGGGTCGGTGCCATATCTCCGGCATTCCGAACCCCGGCCCCTAAGGGGAAAAAAGACAGAAGCATTAGCGCTTGCTGCAAAAAGACAATGAACATTATTATTAAGCTTGGACTTTTGAACTTGCAACAGAACTTTTACAGAGCCTTACCTGAATAGTCAAGCTTACCTGAACTCCCATCAATCCTCAATCCAGTGAAGTAACTGGGTTTCAACGCGCCCCTGCATCAGAAGCAGGATGGAGAGCTCATCCTTCCTGACCCTAAGGTGAGACTTCACGGGGAATCGTGGAAGGGTATCGTGGAGGGTTGGAAGAGAGTGGGAGGCTTGAGCATAACTCAGTCAGTAGGTAATACTCCCTTTTCACGCACAGGGGAATATTCCTGCGAGCCGGAGAAGCCAGAGTAGAGGGCCCTTCCTCTCCATCTTCAGAGTCCTGCGCTTCACCATTGAAGAAGCATCAGCACTCGAAGCCAGACCTGCGCCTCCGTGGGAATCAGGTGAGCGTTACAGATTCCTACTTAAAAGCGATAAAGTTACCTAGGCTGTCAGATGAAGAGCGGGAATCCCTAGAAGGAGAAATAAGGGAGGACGAAGTCTGGAAGGCTATAAGAGAGCTCCAGGTAAACAAAGCTCCAGGCCCTGACAGGTTTACGGCGGCCTTCTACAAGAAGTATGCGGACATTCTATCTCCCCATTTAGCAAGATTATATAACCCCTTCAAGGAAGAGGGGAATGTGACACAGTCGATGAATGAGGCCAAAATACTGGTCTTTCATAAAGCAGGAAAAGACCCATTGCTTCCGAGCTCATACGCCCTATAGCCCTAATCAATTTAGACTCCAAAATCTACACAAAAATATTAGCGGCAAGGCTGACCCAGTTTCTCCCCAAAATGATTGGTAAAGACCAGTCAGGCTGTATCCCGGGCCGTCAAACCCATGATAACATTAGGCAAATAATTCATCTGGTAGAAAAGATGGGGATTAAGCAAACTCTGCCAGCCCTCCTGCCACTACATGCCAAAAAAGCATTTGACTGGGTAGAATGGTCCATGCTGTTTAAGACCCTTAGAGTTATGGGATTTGGCAAACAATTTTTGAAAATGAATAAAGCCAACTAGAACACACCCGCAATTAGGATAGTTTTGAACGGTGAAGTCGCGGGCAGGGTGGAATTGTCAAGGGGCACCAAACAGGGATTCCTGCTATCGCCTCTTCTATATGCGGTTTTCATCGAGCCTTTGCTGATAAGGATCAGATAACTACCCTTGTTTGTATGGATGGAAATGGCTGGCACGCAGCATAGGGTGGTGGCGTATGCAGACGATATGCTAGTTATCCTGTCAGACCCGACGCGATCCCTCCCAGTGGTCTGTCAGGAACTTGAAAAGTTTGGGACGCTTCCAGGTCTGAAGGTAAACAGAAATAAATCGGAAGTATTAACTTTGGCAGGCGATGTCGAGGAGTTCAAACAAGTGGCAACCTCTTTAAACCTGAAAGTAGCGGGCACTGGGATAAAATATCTGGGCATAACCCTTATGGGTAGGATAGAGGGCCTCTATGGTGAGAACTACACAGATATTTTGGCAAAAGTTAAGAGGAATTTGGAGCGCTGGAACCCATTGATGATTTCTTGGTGGGGGCGCATGGTCTCTGTTAAGAAGTCCGTCCTTCCAAAGTTGTTATACTATTTTCAGGCTATCCCGATTAGAGTTACCAATTCTTTTTTCAGAGCGCTAAGATAGTCTCTTCCTTTGTCTGGAATAAGAAACCACCCAGGGTGGCTAGAGGAGTGCTATCAGCACAGCATCAGGACAGGGGTCTAGCACTCCCGCACTTCCGTAGGTATTATCAGGTGGCGCAACTGTGGGTATTTGAGGAATGGATGGGGGGGAATGGCAAAAAATATGGGCGTAGCAAGATAGAGCGGTAGCAAGGTCCCCATTAGTGGAGCTCTTATGGAAAGGGATACATTGTAGACACCCTAATTTACGCACTAGAAAAGTCAGGGGGGCCACTCTCGAAGCATGGGATGACCAAACGCGTAAGGGCGTCATGACAGGAGTGCCAGGCCCGTTTACTCCTATGTTTGAGAACCCAGATTTTCCCCCAGGGATGGAGAAAGGGGCGTTCAAGAAATGGGAGAATGCAGGGTGGACAAAAATAGGAGAAATGTATCAGGACCAAGAGGTCAAATCGTTTGAGGACTGCACCAGGCATTTAAAGCTCAAAGAGTCAGACAGATACAAGTACGAGCGGCTCTGACACTGGCTGGCGACGCCAGCAGTCAAATGGGCGGCCTTGAGGGATCTCACCCCCTTTGAAAAGTATAACTTAACCAACTCGGGGGTCAAAGAAATTATTGTCGACACTGTAATTTATAAATGTGCAGTCGGAGGATATCAGATGGAATTACATGTTAAAATGGGAAGGGACACTGGGGGAATCCATTAGTAAACCACAGTGGAGGGAGCTTTGGGGGAGTATCCCTAAATTGACCCAATCTATCCAAATAAGGGATATGTGGGTTAAGATCGTACTGCAATGGCACTACACACCGGAGCGCTTAAATGTGATGTACCCGCAATCAACCAAACTATGCTGGAAGCGCTGCGGGAGGGAAGGCAACTGGAGGCATATTTGGTGGGACTGTAAAGGGATTCAAGCCTTTTGGATGGGAGTGAAGTCCCAAATGAAGGGGATGTTTCCTCACATGGATCAGTTGGGGGTGAAAGTCTGGATGTGTGGGTTGAGGGACCAAATAGCCAAGAGATACACGAAGGCGCAATGGAGGAGCTTTATGGGCCTGGTCATTGTGGCATGGGCAGTGATTGCCCAGAACTGGAAGCAATGTGACCCTCTGGGAATGTTTAGCTGGCTGCAGAAGGTGTGGACACTGGTCACAATGGAAGAATTATCTCAATTTACAAGATTCAAAAGGAGTCCTTTTCCAAAGAGTGGGGGGTGGTGCTGGACTATCTCCAGTCGGTCTATATGATGCAATGGTGTTCCCACAAAATCAGAACTCTGGATTTATTCCAAGCTAGGGAACCTCCACAATAACTATGGGTATGGCCTCCGGTGGGTGGGGGCAGAGGAGTTGGGGGGAATTGTTGCTATGGTTCTGTTTCTTATTGGTTGTTATCTTGTGAAAACAATAAAATATATTTAAAAAAAACAAGTATGCTAAGACAGGGGACTTGGACCAGCCATGAGCACCAAGTGCAGGTTTATGCAGCCAATCGGGCTGCGTGAAACGTATTCACTAGTATTCCAAACACACTGAATGCGGCACATCCCTGCCATTTGCTGTCAGCTGCCTGCTTCCTCAGAAGCGGGTGCTAAAGATGTTTTTCCAAGTAAAAAACTGAAAAAAAACAATTATTTCCAATGCCACCGGCATGTACTTAAGTCAGTCTTCCATGATGGCATCATCCTCATCAACACATCCACAGCCTGGGTGCGTGTCGTGTTAGCACAAGTTTTCGTTTTTATTTAGTAAAATAAAGAGGTTTAGTAAAGAGGTTTTACATCTGCATTTCGATATCGAAGTGCCAATGGCGTTACTACATGGGAGGAGGCGCAGCACTGCCGCCCAATGGATGCTCGCTTTGACCCTTAACTCGGCCGCGCACCCAAGCATTAACACCGCATGAGCACCCTCGGCTTCGGTGCTGGCCAATCACGCTGCTCGGAACACGGGCTGTATTTACAGGAACTGTTAAGGAGATTTTCTTTTTGCAAATCTTACCCAGCAATACTGCTATGCTCACTGGGATATTTTCAATGACTTTGAAAGTGAATGAGACTATCTCACGCACCTCCTACATGCACTTTTATTCTGCGATCACAGAACCATTATTTCAAGGTACCAGTGGGGGTGGAGTTTTGTCTGTCATGCTTTCCTATGGGAGCACCCCCAACTTTTGTGTTTATCTTTTGCAATGTCATTTTCACAGGTGAGTCCATAGACCAATCAGGAGTGGTCATTTATTATTTTACGATTTACACCATAACTCATATTCCATGGAGTGCTGCGGTGCCACACTGTGTTCCTTCTCTTTGTTCGAAGTAGTTTTGCTTCTTTACAGGCATCATCTGAACAGACTGGTGGCAGTCTTTACTTTTTGAACTATTTTCCTGATGCACGATTAGGTTTTGAGCTCCCTGGTGACCCCTAGTAGGTTACTGGATTCATATTTGCACGCTCTTTGTGTTTCTTGTGCTTGGCTTTCTTGGCTGCTTTTTAGCCACAATAATTAAAAGGGACCATATACTCAAAACCGTATCTGCTCGTGTTTTACATCGTTTTCAAGATGGTGTGGAAGGTCAGACACAGGAGACAGACAACTTCAGACTCACGCTTATTAAAGTAAAACAAAATGCCTCACCCTGCCCTACTTCTAACCTCAAGGTACCCGATTCTACAAAATAACAAAAGGGTGCTCAGCAGGGCGTCTTCCATAAATCAACCTCATCCTCCGTCAAAAACTGTGCTACTTTACTGGCTGGCCCTACCACTACCAAAGGAAACAGAAAAGATTTAGCCTACAGAAGTGTTCTTACTCCCCTTTCTTGGCTTGTGCTGGTTGTTGCATGACCCTCCTCCCAAAATGTGTTTCTTGAATCCTCTTCTCTTGGGTTTTTACAGGCCCTCAGCAAGCAAGAGTACAGTACACAAAGTTCAAATGTCTCTTGGTTGCTGTCCTGGTATCCAGACATTTGTCTAGTTGTACAGTTCAAAACAAAGTTCCTTGATTTTCTACACAGAAGGTACTCTTGACCCCTCCACACAGCCTTGTTTGAAATAAGTTTGCACTACAGATCTTCTAATTCAGGTTCACTCCCGGAATAGAACGAAATGCCCGAGTTAAAATTACTGACCACACCAAAAGACCTAAAACACACACCAACGAAAAAAAGTTCGAACTTTTTGTGGTATGTGTTTAGGTGTTTGGGTGTTTGGGTGTGGTGGTATGGGGCAGGGGGGGGTATGTGGAATCCCCCGCAACACTCCGCTCACTACAATGAGCAGGGGTTGCGGGGAACACCCCTCCACCCTCCCGCCAGACCAAAACAAAGAATAAAAAGCAGGGGGCTGCAGGGGTGTTCCCCGCAACACCCGCCTCACTATACTGTATAGTATAGTGAGCAGGGTGTTGTGGGGGACACCCCTGCAGCTAACCCTAGCCAAAAAGAAAAATGAAAAAAATAAAAGCCGGGGGCTGCGCCGGTGTCCCCTGCAACACCCGCTCACTATAGTGAGCGGAGTGTTGCGGAGGTCCCTCCCTGCCCCATACCACCACACCCAAACACATACCACAAAAAGTTTGAACTATAAAGAATAATTCTTCCAAAAGAACAGGAGTAGTTTATTCGCTCAGTATAGTGAGTGGGGTGTTGCGGGGGACACCCCTGCAGCTCACCCTAGCCAAAAGCCAAAATAAAAAACCCCGGGGGATACAGGGGTGTTCCCTGCAACACCCCGCTCACTATACTGTACAGTATAGTGAGTGGGGAGTTGCGGGGGGACACGCCAGCAACTCTCCCAAGCAAAAGTAAAAAAAGACCCTGCAGCGCCGGTTCCCGGTCACGGAAGTGAAAGGGAACTAGCTCTGCAGGGACACAGCGCGTCAGGAAAGGTAAGTAGGGCATGGGGGTGTTAGTGAGGGTGTGAGTGAGGGTGCGTGTGAGGAATTCTGCATGATTTGTAATGGAAATGTTTGCATGGGAAATGTACAAACATTTTGTAATGCGTACATTTCCCATGCAAACATTTCCGTCGCTGGAAAATCAGCCGAGTATAAATCATGCAGATCCTCACTCCCTCATGGGGTTTGTGTTTTTGGCTCTCTGGTGACCCCTAGTAGGTTACTGGATTCAGATTCGTCCCCTCTGGGTGTTTCTTGTGCTTCTTGTTCTCGGATAAGCCCCTGATGGGTTTCTGGGTTCAGGTTCATGCCTTCAGGTTGTTTCTATTGCTCTCTCTTCTTATAGCACCCCCAAGGGTCCTTAGCTATGCTATCTAGTTTCTTGATACTCTTACACCTTTCTGGAATGTTGTGCAGTTCAACCGCCCTCCTCCCTCTCCTAGGAGTGACCTGGGATGTATGTTTTGGCCGTGGCACAATTGTTTGCAGCCGAATTGACCATAGTCAATTCGGCTGCGAAGCCAATTTTGCCACGGCCCTAATTAAATTTCAGTTCTCTTCTGAGTGGGAAGCGGTCGCTCCAGGAGCATGGGAACCATGCTTCACGTGTTGTTGGTTCACTGCTTGGCTCTTATGTCCGAGCGCTGTCGCTCAGACATGCTGCTTTGGTCTCTAGGCGTCGGAAAGCTTTGCACCTCAGGATCCTGGGCCACCTTTGTTTGGTGGTGTTCCGCAGCCTCTCCGCCCACCACCGAGGCAACATGTCCCAGCTGTGCGCTGTAGTACAGGCTATGGTGGAGCATGGCATTGCTTGGGCTGGTTCCTGCTCTGTGGCTGGTTCGCTCTGCAGCTGCTCCTCCCTTCCCGGTTTGGAAGAAGGGAAGAAGGGGTGAACTCCCAGGATTCGTCACAATAGCCTGCCCTTTGTTGGTCTTCCTTGCACACTTTCTTCATGCACCCTTGGTGGGCTTCTTGCAAACTGCCTGCAGGCTCTCCTTTGTGTGTGTGCTGGCAGGAAGTGGGGAGGGAGCCGTCTGCCCCAATGCACATTCGCCCAGGTGCTTGGATGTTGCTGGGCAGATTCTGGGAGGTTGGCTGTCCACTACTGGACAGCCACAACCAAGTTTGAATGTTGCAAAATGTCCTTACTGGGGGTATGGGGTAGCCCTCAGTCCACTTTGTGGATATAAGGAGAAGAGCTAGGTCCAGGAACCGAGCTGAAGAGATACAAAGAAAAAGACTAATGTGGGGCGTCGGAGGAATGCTGCTGAAACCAGCAGTGGCTCAGCCAATACTACTGCGCACCTTAGCTTTCTAATTGACAGGGAAGACCTCCGAGTGGTACATTTCTCCCTAAGAATGGTGGATCCAACCAGTCACTTGTCCTGTTTGTGGTACATTGCCTCTTTGCATTTCCTCTGCAATGCCCGGGACCAGTTAATCGCAGTAAGACCTTCCGGCTGGACAAATGGCTGGAACTCTTCTTGGGCATCATTGACCCTTTGTTGGAACTCTGAAAATCCACTATGCTGACCTCCACCAGGAGACACGGCTGTAGGAAGACTAATTCAACCTCTGGGTTGCTGAGTGCCTCCTAACTCTGTCTGGGGTCAATGCAAGAAGTGCATCCACCAAGATCTCTGAGAGGGACTGTATATGGGTGTCCCCACTACAGTCTGAGGTCTCCAGAGGAACCTTAAGGCAACCGGCTGTGAATGTCTGGAACCCGTGGCCAGACAGACATGCACAGGGACCACAATGGTGAACCTGGTTTTCCCCAGCGAGTTACTTTCACCTGGGGCAGTTTCGACCTTTATAGGTGTTCAGGGGCCTGAGATCCCTTACTTTTGAAACACTCCCTTCCCGATTGGGTTTGAATTGTGTGCAAAGTCCTTCTTACCATAGCGCTATCCGAGGCTGTTACAGGACAGTACTTCTGTGGTTTACCCTTGAAAACCCCAGGGGTACCTTCTCCTTTTGCTGGAATGCAACGTAAGACCCTTAAATCCCCATTTTGCTTGTTGCACTTGCCCTGCACTATGAATATTAACTGCACTAACTGAGGGGCCCTCGTGGACTACCCATCTTTCTCCTCAGGCACCTTTTGGGACACCTAAAAGACTACCAAAAACTTGGTACAGGTCAGGGATGAACCTAAGGTTTTACTATATGGTGCTACATGCCTTATACTTATAAGACCTATGTATTGATATGTTCTTAAAAAATCGGTTCTCCCTACTTTGGTGAATGCATTTATTGTTTAGATAACTGCTTGCGATTCTAAAGTAGTGTGTGATCCATAGTGGGTAACTGTAAGGAACTCATGGTGGCAACAGGGTGTTTATTAAACTGTAAATGCAGGGTAGAAAGACGACTAATCTAAACCTAAATCTAAGATGGGAGCAATCTTCGACCATCAAATGAAAAATAAAGCAGTCCTTGTGGCGTCTAGTCAAAATAAAAGGCCTATACTAAAATAAAAATGTATTGCCAAATCCTCACAACTAATTACAGAAAGAGTGTGGTATAGGGTTTCAATCAAGAAAGAAGTGTTCACAAATAAGTCAGGATGTGATTGCCAGGGCTCTCCCTTCACCACATTTTGAGCACGGGACAAGGTGGGTCTCCTGAGCACAGCACACAATCAAGCTTTCCCAGCACGAGCCAACAGTTCTGTTCCAGCTATCAAGTTCTTCAATGCTCAAGTCTCTTTACTAAAAATTCTCTTGCCTTCGCGGGCCTGAAATTTTCAACAAACACAAAGTTCTGTTTCACGTATGGCTCTGGGTAACTGCTTCACCCCTGGGTCACCCTCTTTCGGGTGCAGACCCCTCACCAGTCGTATGCAACAAATCAATTAACCAGTTCCTTTCTCAACGAACTATGGGTGATGACTTTGCAACCCTGGATCTCCCTCCGTCGGGTTCGGACCCCTTTTCAATTGTCAGCCTCCCTCCTTCAGGTTCACAATGGCTTTTCTTGCATTCACCAATCACAAAGTCCTTTTCAAATATTTCACTGTGGACATCCCTCCGCCGGGTTCACTCTTGCCTAGCTTTAGTCTGTTGTCTTTTGTGGTGTGCGAAAGTGTGAAAGTGTCGGAAAAGGGGGGCGGGGGCAGAGTGTTTGAGTGTCCTATGTAATAATATGGGAAAGAGGGGTTAACAGAAGGGGAATACCATGTTTCACCCATAGGTGTTCCCGTTCCAGTCCCTGAGGACCCCGCTATCCAGGTGATCCTCCCTCACTTGTCCACCCCCAGGAACTGTTTCCAATAGCGATGGCCGTGCCCTGGCCACCTGGATGACAGATCCCCGGGTTCTAGTTCGGGAGACACCCTCAGGTTTCTCAGTTTCCGAACTGAGTTGTATATATGTACTGAAGTATTTTTATTTGGCTTCAAATATTTAAGTGTGCCTTAGTGTAGCATTGTAATAAATGATTGTTATTTTTATAACTTGCCTTTTTGGGCTTTTTTTTTAAATTACATTTTTCATGAAATACAACCTACCATAACAAGGCAACATAATTCTTCCCAACAACTACCCGCCTCCTCTTCCCTCCCCATATCATGTATCCAGGCCCTATCCCTTCCCCCACCCAGTCAATCCTCCCCATTGTCAATTGATCCCTGCCCAGGCATCCATTGGCCTATCATAATGTCTCTTGACCAATCCTTGGTGACTATGTACCTCCCTCTAATGTCTCTATTGGTTCCACCCCCTGCCTCGTCTCCTATGAACCAGTTCACAGGGGTCTTTGGTCTTGAGTGGATGCAAGCTCATTCAGTAGCAGCTCCCAGTTCAGCTTCAAATCATACGCCCCCTCTGGGACCCTATGTTTGCTCATATACTCCAGCTGTGCCATTCCCCCACCTACATATATCCTGGAGTCATTGCCACACCGATGGACCACCGGCCCTTCGCCACAAAATGGTTATCTGCCTCTTGGCCAGAACCAATAGGGACCTGGTTATTTTGTTTCTACCCCATGCCATTTTTCCCGCAATAGCAAACCCCACAAACATATCTCATGTGTGCATTCATATATGCTTCCCAATAGTGCATTGAGGCGTCCCATCACTCCCCCCCCAGAATTGTGTTTTATTTGGCAGCTCCAGACCATACACCAGAATCTAGCATGATCCTGCCCGCATCGCGGGCATTCATGCGTAACCAAGGGATCTATGATGTGCAGCCTCTCTGGCGTTAAGTACACCCTATGGTGGTGGTGAAATTGGGTGAGTTGGAATTGGGCATTCTGAGACGGTTTGCTAATTTGCTCCCACATCCTTTCCAGGATAGGTGACCCTGCATCTCTTTCCCATTTTACCTTAACCTCCCCCCACCCAATTCCTCAGTTGCTCTTGCAGTCTGCAGAACCATGTACACCCTAGATATCTTTCCTCTCCCACCCTCGACCTCCAGCATCATCCGCATAAGAGGGCTCCCCTCAGGTTTCTATAGTATTTCTTCCCACAACTCTGCAAATAACTGCACCATCTTCACATAGATGAGGAAGTGTCCATTCGCCACCCCATATGCCTGTCCCCATTCGTCGAATGCCATTAGTTTCCCTCTTGCAAAGAAGTCCTCCCACTGAAGTACACTGCTTCTCCCCCAAGTCTGTCAGCCCAATGCACCTCAATGCCATCCTGATGGTTGAGTCAAAGCTGATTTGCACCCCCAGGTCATATAACACCTTAACTTTCAACCTCCCTAATAACCTTCTCCAAACCTCCCGCACCACTTTGGAGACATTTGTATCCCCTTTGCCCCCTTATGGGGTTCCACAATAATTCTATGCCTTGTCCATCCCCTGCAATCCCCCCCCCCAGCAACTCCGTAAACACCCCCCCCCCCACCCACGGGGCTGTGTTCCAGAGAGCTACAGACTGTAGCTGTGCCCCCGCAAGGTAGAGCTCAAAGTCAGGCTTGTTTAGTCCTTCCCACTCAAGTCCCCAGTCCGAGAGGGATTTATTTATATAGCGCTTATACACAGGTGAAATGCTTCAAAGTGCTTCAAGGCGGGAAGGTAACAAGGGAATACAGTAATCATTCTTAAGCCTTGAAGATTTTGAATGATCTAAACCGAAAAACTAGCATACTAGGCCTGACAACATTTCTCCTAGTGCAAGTACATGAAGTGGTATAGTTGAGACCAAGCTCAGGGGTGGTGGGGGAAAAAAAAAAATCGGACGGTGTGGTCATTGAAAAACGGTGGTGTGGGGGGGGGCGGGTGGCCTGGTCCTAGTACATTTAGGTCATCCATGCGCACAGACAGAGGTGCAGAGACAGGGGGGTGGGGGGACAAAGAGTCCATTCCAGCAGGGCCCGAGTTAAGTGCAGAGTCAGGGAAAAAATGTCCTTTGAGCCAAGGCCTGCCAGTGGAAAGCGAAGTGATTTCTCTCTGTTGATTTGGAATCCTGACAGCTTTCTGAAGTTGTCCAATACTTCCAGGATAATGGGCATATTTTCCAGAGGACTATCCACATACAGCAAAATATTGTCAACGTAGAGCCCACTTGGATACCTGTTTCGGGGATGTAATTTCAGACATACTGGGCTAGTGGTTCGAGTGCCAATGAAAATAGAATTGGGGAGACTGGACAGCCCTGTCATGTGCCGCGGTCCAGGATCCATCCCTGCAAAACCCATCTCCCTGTATTGACCCTGGCCGTTGGGTTCTTATATAATAGCTGTAGCCACTGCAAGGTCCCGAGCCTCAACCCATAGGCCTCTAGCACTTTTAACGTTCAAGGCCATTCAAGTGAGTCAAACGCCTTGACTGCGTCCAGCAGCCAATGCCATCTCTCTCTGCGAATCCTTAACTAGATTCATTACATGGTGCAGACGGCGTACGTTCAGACTGGTATCTCTCCCTCCCACAAACCCACACTGGTTCGGGTGCATTAGACTAGGGGCCACTCTTGCCAACCTGGATGTCAGCACTTTGCCCAGAATTTTTGCATCAACATTTAGAAAGAGATCAGCCTGTAGGAGGCACATTGGGTGAGATATTTATCTCGTTTCAAAAGCACCATAATTGCCTCCCTCATTGTCACCAGCAATTCCCCCTTCTGCAGTGCATTATCATATACCCTCTTTAGGCGAGAAAAGGCTATTTGAGGACCACATGTGGGGGCGACCCTCGGGGGGGGTGGGAGGGATGACATGACATCAGGTGGGACACAGTACCCTCCCCCCCTTTTAGGGATATTCCCTTTATTCATTATGCCCTCATGGCATACTGCCATCATCCCCCTCAACAACTTGACAATTTTACCAATAGCATTCCTCAATATCGGAGAGAAAATAAAAGAACTGAGATGAGGAAGAGGAAAAGAGTAATGATGATTTCTCCTAATGCAAACCAGCACCAGCCGTCTAGTGGCTGGGAGAATGTGATTGGCCCAACATGGTTTAAAACCATGCCGGGAAAAGAAGCATGGAGTTGGTCTTCTTACCCAGCTGGGGTGAGAACAGCCAAGGAGAGATACCGGGAGTACGGCGACTGACGGCGCAGGAGATTCACTGCTGACGCGGTTAGGAGCAGCCTGAAGAAGCAGAATGTCTTGCCAGGTCGTGGAAGGCCTGGGAACGTTGTCCAGCGAAGCTCACGGGTGAAAGCACTGCCGCGGCGAAGAGGGGAAGCTGCCAAGGGGAGCTGGAGGCGTGGTGGAAGCTCATGAGTGAACAAAGCACTCTGCAGACTCATACGAAAAGCCAGCCGCAGAGACACGAAGGACGCTGAAGCCGCTGCTGAAAACTGGTGAGCCGGTACAGAGGGATAAGGCCCCCGGGGCACTTTGGAGGGTGTACCCCATATGAAGGAAACAGTGTGAGAGCTGGGGGAAGCCGGAGCAGAATTATAGGGCCCCTGGGACATTTGGTTACAAGATAAGAAGTCCGTGGAAAAGGGTCTGGGACCCGTAGCCACATTATAAAATACATGTGGGAAAAACAGTGTGGCAGAAAAGACTTCAATGCAATGAATATTAAAAGACCTGGCAGGGGAGTATACCAGGTGAAAGTAAGGGCGTATAAAGTGAACTACATAAACAAAGTCCTGGCAGGAGAGTATACGAGGTGCTTTGTGAGTTAAAGAATCCCAAGGAAGAGTCAAACCCTAAGGATTCTAAACTGCAGTGAATGTGTGAAGAGAAGGAACCTATTAGGAGAGTATAACAGGTGTTTTGCCAGTTTGGGATCTGCACCCAAATTGCATCAAGGAATTATATGAAAGAACCTGGCACAGGAGTATACCAGGTGTTGTGTGAATCAGAGAATCCCAAGGAAGATTCATGCCCTTAGGATTTGTGAATTACGTTGAATGTGAGAAGGACTTGGGGAAGGAGACATTTCCGCTGGAATAAGTAGCAACATCTTGAGGAGGGGAGTACAAAGAACCTGGTTATTCTTTGGAACTTTTTTTTGGTGGAGATACCTGGGGAAGGGAGTCATTTGCTGGAACTGTGAGCATTGTCAATTTGGAACTTTGTTGGATTTATGCTTTTCTGTTGAGCTTTGACATTTGTGCAGTTTGGAAGTCAGAGACATTACCCTTAGCACCTTAGAGTTGCTTTAAAGTGTGAGAGTTAGGATGTGTACCTCAAAACGGGACTCCACAAACAACCTAACTACCCCCACCCCCTGTTGCACTCCAACTCCCCCTTCTCCATACATTCACCCCAACTAGAAGCTCCTGTCACCTCCCCATCCCACTCCGTATTCCACCCCCGACCCCCAACATGAAGCACCTGTCCCCCTAACATTACACCATATGGGTGCGGGGAAACAAAAGCAACCATCTGCACGGTGTCTTAATGCAGCCCATGCAAGCCTCTGCCCCCGACCTGCGGCCGCCTATGGCCAAATCCCCTTGATCAGTCTCGCCGGTAGCGAGCGTGCGTCATCCTGGTGGCGCAGTCAGCCATTGTCCACCATCTCATGCACTGTCTCTGCGGGTGTGAGAAACTCTGATCTCTGATTTGAACATGACATGGGACAGGCCCTGATTTGGTTATCGTTGCCGTCGCCTGCCCGATGAATGTGGGTTAGGCGCCAACAGGATCTGCATTTCCAACCATGTCCACACTTCCTTTGGGTTCTTGAAGAGGTGCTCAATCCCACTGTGGTAGATCTTAAGTTGTGCTGGGAAGAAAAGGGCATATTTAATGCCCAGCAAGTGTATCTTCTTCTTGACAGTCAAACAATTGACGTGCTTTCTGGACCTCCCTGGTGTAATTCGGAAAGAATCGACTCAATAGCCGTTGTATGTGATGGGGCCATTGGCTTGCGCCATTTGCAGCAAAGCATCTCGGTCTTGATAGTTCAGAAGCCTTGCAATTATTGTGCGAGGAGGCGCGCTTGGGGTAGGGCAACCCGTCAGGATCCTGTGCGCCCTTTCCACAGAGAAGAATTTCTAGAGCTTTATTGGGGCAAACAATTCTGCAAGCCATAGCTCCAGTAAGAGCTCCATGCTGGGCCCCTCTTCCTTTTCCGGTACTCCAAGGATGCAGAGGTTATTGTGGCGTGCCCTTCCTTCGCTGTCTTCTGCTCTATTTTCCAGCTGCGTGAGCCTCTGAGTGACTGTTGCTAGTTGCTTCTCCATCGCCTTGATCGCATCCTCGGAGTCAGAGATGCAATGTTCTGTCTCTCCGATCCTCGAGGTCAGATTCCGTAGGTCTTGTCAAAGGTAAGACACTTCTGTCGAAAGGTCATCTATCTTCTCCTCAACAGAGGATCTGGACTCCCCTATGGCGCCCATAATGTCAC
This sequence comes from Ambystoma mexicanum, assembly GCF_040938575.1. Lineage (NCBI taxonomy): Eukaryota > Metazoa > Chordata > Amphibia > Caudata > Ambystomatidae > Ambystoma > Ambystoma mexicanum. Next base: position 1,103,943,818 of record NC_090922.1, read on the forward strand.
AGAGGCAAATCTGAGATTCTTGTATTTCATTTCCTATGCTCGCCACCATGGGGGCATAGGCCAGAGAGGGTTGGGTGGCACCTACTGTATACTGGTCCACCTTGCTTTGGAGCCCCGCTTTTTAGCTTTGTCCTTTACCAAGGTGCTGCATGTACTTGGCCCTGGCACTGGGAACCATCCCTCCGCCACACCACTAACTCGTGCCCATACCCTCGGCATCTGTGTAGTTCATGTGCCCTGTGGTCCCACAACCAGAAGACCCATGGGGTGGGGTGATGGAGCACCTGTGGTGGCTCCCTGTGTGACAAGCACCCCTTTTTAAATGCCCTCTACTGGTTTAAGTATAATGGCGCTCGTCTCGTGCGTACTGAGTCCTCAGGTGCCCATTATAGGCCGCAGATGGGAGCCCTAAATTCCCTGGATGCCGTGCATCACTCACCGCAGGGCCACAATATATAGGCCTCTGATCCTCCCTGCCACTCTACTGTGTCCTGTCGCAGCTGAGGTCCCTTTTCCTGGATGTTTAGAGAGGATTCCGACCACTCCAAGAGGCAGTACAGGTAGCAGGTCCTGCCCGAAGCGGTCCTCCAACGAGTAGGGTGCGGGTGATGTAAAGCAGATGGGGTAAAACAGACAGGGTATCCAGCCCTCATTTATGTCACAGCGAGCTCGGCACTGGCCTGTGTTTTACTGCTGCGCTGAACCGTGACCCTTGTGTTTGCACCTCCATTTGTCTTCTAGTGCACCAGACACCGCCACGGGCCAGGTCCCTGCATTATTGACGTCGTAGCCAGCAAGCAAGCCAGTGCAGCGCCCTAACAGTCACGCCTTCTGACTGCCTGTTCCCCGACTTAAATTCGGGGTGAGGTGTCATTCTTGGGCTGCCCGCCCTGTCCTCCCTGTCCTCCCCTAGCACTGACACCACCACAGGCCCGGTCGCTGCCTTTCTTTGGTACCCGGCTGTCTCCACTGTGTGCGTGCCGCTCCGAGCACTCCTCAGCGACCACGTCTCATGTGGGGCAGGGGGCTCCCGCACTTTGTCAGCCTAGCCGATAATCTTATGCTCTGGTGATCTGCAAGGCGGGCGATGCCGAGCCTGCCTGCTGATTTTAGTGCATCGCCGGCATCCGTTGGTTCCACCGGACCCAGCAGCCTGCCTCTCCCAAGATGGCGCTGTTCACCTTGTCCGCTCCGACTGACCAGGCGTTGAGGGGTTTATACCCTCTGTTTTTGGTTGGGAGTTAAGCGACCTGTGGCGGCGACACTCCGCCAGCAGCAGATGTAAAGGGCTGCTTATAATTCCACTGGGGAACACTATTTATTTATCAGGATGTCAGCAGCCACGTTGGAATGAAGGAGGCTCACATCCTCATCCACTCATTTCGCAACAGCAACCCCAAAGAATATTAACAACCTTTTTGCTATACAAAGTGTATATGGCAGTATGTCATTATCTTGACATGCAAGAGGATCAGACACCAGTTGCAGCATCTCCTTCATTTGACTGAATAACATGCACTTGTGGAAGGCAGCCATGTTTTTTCAGAGTCTCCATACAGTCTTCAGGCATGTTCAGTTGTCCATACTGCAGGACCACAGTAGCCAGGTTGTTAACCACGAGCCTTGAAAGCTTGAGTGTCACATGCTTCTTGCCAGGCTTACGAGAAATCCTGCTTGCACAGCAACATCTTGTGTAGAGCAGCTGACATCTACACCAGTACTGTGCAGAAACACTTTCTCAGCCATCTACAGATAAAAAGGATTCCCAAGCGCAGGCTGTTTAAATTTCATTAGGCGCTGAGGAATTAAATTCAGTGGAAACTCATATAGAACACTTACTACCAGGGCATCAAAAGGGCAGTGGCAGAGATGAGAGCTTGTGAAACCTGGAGGCAAAGTCTTGGCAACGTGTGCTTCCTGCATTTTCTAACTAAACTATTTGTATGCCTGCATTCTGCAAAGAGGTTGTTTAGCATTTTGTTATTGACTACCCATTCCTGCCCTTTTGCCATTGCCCTGCTCAGCGACTTTTTTCGTTCTTTCCTGGAATTGGTGCTGGTCTTTTGGGCCAATTCTCCTCTAGATTACCCAATGCCACAAGTGATGAGCGTCCCAAGAGAGAATATGTAACCTTGTCCCACGCTGCTTTTTGATGTAGCACGTCATGGTTGTGTTGTCAGTTTCTAATAGTACTTCCTTTTTTCTGAACCAGAGGGATGAAAGTCTTGAAAGCCGTGTAGACAACTCAAAGATCCAGTAAGTTGATGTGTTAATGTCTCAATCCTAAAATGGATGCAGCTGTTGAAAGGACTTTTCACTAAAGGAAAACGAAGGAAGACTCTCACCATCAAATTCAAAGGTTTTGATCAACTGGAAAGATTTAGGACTTTCTGCATCATGGATATTCTGTCCTCTGTAAGGAAGCAATGGTATCGCACAGTAAGACAGACACGTGATCACAGTTCAATGATGTTTATTGAACTTCAATTGGGTTTGAAAAACGCCTATCAGAAAAGTGTTCAGGAAATGATATGACAGGATATTCAAGCTGTTGGCTTCCCTTCCCCAGGTTTACAGCATGGGACAAGGCGGCAAACTCTAGCTTAGCACACCCTCTGGCTTCTCTAGCACGTGGATGCAGTTCAAAACTTCAACATCAGGGCGTTCCGTGCCAAAGTCTCTTTACCATTGAGAGTCACTTATTTCATAGGGTCTACTGCAACATGACAAACCTTAAAGTTCCTTTCTTCTTAGGATTTCACATATACAACTTTTCGGGTGATTTACTGTTCACTCCCGGGTCCCACTCCACTGGGTTCAGACCAAATTCGCAACCTTGGCTTCAACACAGACCAGTCTTGTGTTGGTCTCCCCAACTCACCGGCTGTGTTGATTTCACTGACGCTGCTTTGTTCTTGGAGCCAAGGACAGTACAACAGCGGCTGGTCCCCACCTTGATTGACGCAGGAGGGCCCCGGGTATCTCCGACACACCATGCAAGATTCTTCGCCTGGTTTCCTGGCCTTACACTTTCTATTTGAGGTTTCTGGAAAGTAACGGTTCCTAGTCGAAAAGGTCAAGGGAACTTTCCCTCCTTGCGATCCTCTTCCGTTTTGCTGTCTTTCCTCTATCATTCAGCTTTTGTCTCGAAACTGCCGTTTCCTCGTGTGCTTCGCCTCGCTCAGAGCGTTCTCTTGTGGTCCGCCTTTTATCCATGTGGGGAAGTTTAATGGAAGTCGTGTGTGTGTGATGGCCAATAATTGCCTGACCTCGCCTGACCATTGTATTGGGACACGTCAGGTATACTGCTCAGGTGTTAGTCTGTTTTCTCTCAGAGGGATGTCCGCGTGAATGTTTGTGCTGCAAAAGTTGAGGAGGGTGGGGGGGGGTAGAGTTCCTAAATATCCTAACCTGGTAGAATGGGGTAAAAATGTTACAGGGAAGGGGATACTGCATCTCACCATCCGGTGTCCCACTCCCACTCCATGAAGACCCCTCACCCAGGTGATCCTCCTGCACTGGTCCACCCCCAAGAACTGGATCCAAAAGCAATAGCAGTGTCCTGGCCACCTGGATGACAGATCCCCGGGGACTAGTGGGTGAGACACCTTCTGGTTTCTCACACCTTCCAGCAGGCACCATTGATCTTACAGGCATTCTTGAAGTGGACACATTGGCAAACTCACGTGAATAACTATAAATCATGCCATCAAAAATGCAAAAGAGATGCCACTTGTCCTGCGGTCGGAGACAGTATTTTCAGGATAAGGGACCACTCTCAACCTGGGGTAGGTGGCCTACCAGGGCAATACAAGAGCCAGACCTACCCCACATGTCATGTGGAGAGGTTGAGGGGGGACCGGAGGGCGCTGGGGACTCCTGTCCCTGGAATGCATAGTGCCCCAGTCCTGTTCAGGTCTCTATACTTTCAGATGGTTCTCAAGCAACTACAAAGATCATGCACCAGACTCTTAAAATCAAAGGGATGAATAATGGTGCCCGGGAAGGAGCACCAGTGGGAGAAAAACTACCACAATGCACCTCAACCCAAAGGACAAGATACAACCTTGAACAGGATGAAGGACCGGTTACCCTAATGGGAATGGACTAGGCTTCCCCCTTCAGAAGGTAAATCATAGACCAAACACCTACTCCCACAAACCCCAGACTGGCTATAAGGGAGCAGCGGAGAAAGAGGTTAAAGCAGGGAGATGGCTTCTATGGGAGACCAGGGAACGATCTGCGAAACCTTTGTAGACAGACCTACTTGGTCCACGAGAGGAACAGAGTACAATCCTACGAAAAAGATGAATCTGTGAGGGTGGGGGAAAGAGGTCCTTATGAAGGCTTGCAGGGAAATTCCCGGCCTACAAGGTGTGATGAATCACAGATATTCGTCCCTTCTCTCCAAGGCGGAGCCTCCCCCTTTGAGGCTAGTGGGCGAGCCCGCTCCGCAAGACCCTCACTCGTGGTCTGGGCAAGTGGGAACTCACTGGGAGAGACTCCCCCACCCCCCCTTACGGGGACAAGGACTCCCGTTCCTGTAAGTAATAAGTCCACTACCATCATGGCATATATGGGACTATCGGATATGAAGAATATTTCAAAGGCCAAAGACTTGGCTGAAGGTAAAACTGAAATAACCCATTCTGTGCAAGAAGAAGGGTATGTCTCTTTAAAAGGACACACAAATAATGGCAACGAGGAGGCTGGGAGAGGACAGCACACTGAGCCAAAGCACAGTGCTAGCAAAGAAAGGAGAGTGCAAGACAGGGAAGCCCCCCTTACGAGGCTACGCCGGGAGGAGGCGGAAGCAGAGCGTCACAGAGCATGCAACTTCTGAAGAGGTCCTGAGCAGCGTAGTGAAGCGTAAGCAGTTTGGCATTCCCAGGAAGCGAGAACCGCACACAAAACAAAGCAGTACACAGGAGGTGATGTGGGCAGACCGTCCGTCAAACAACACCGAAACCACCCAATACGTGAGTCTGAGAGTTGCCCTGAGACGCACAGTCCTAGGCAGTCGCCACAAAAAAGAAGATCAAGTGTGAGAAACCAACCAGGAGTCGAATCACAAGAGACAGACCAAGAAGAGAAGCCAAGCGAGGGCCAAGCGCGAAAGCAATCCCCTCCAAATACTGAGGTAACCGGAACAAAGGGGATACCGGCAGGCTGCCGGGGCATCATAAAATGAGAGAAATTCATCCGAGTGACATTGACGAAGTACCAAAATCATTAAAGTGGAACTGTATTAACGTAATCAGGAGGTTGACAAATAAGACCCAAAGATAAGTTGAGGAGTGGGCATGAAGAGAAACTTATCCCAGTGAAATAATCGAGACATTACAGACAGAAGCCTTAAAGTGGAAAAGGAAAAGAATGGCCCAAGAGTTACGAATACCCCCAAGAAAGCAAGTGTTCAGAAGGGGTTACAGGAAAAAGAGGAAGTAAAGACATTACTAAGTTTAGAATCATTAGCATTAAGAATATTTACACTCAAATCAAAGAATAATATGAAATGGTGCCAAGTAATGTGGAATACCTACCCCAAGAAGGGAGACCAAGCTTGAATACATTGTAAAGGAAGTCCAGGATCTGGTCAAAAGGGTGGAAAGAGACCATTTGAAGACCTCTCCAAGAAGAGAACTATCGAGTGAATAAGAGACAATGACATACTTGAATATTAGAATACAGGAGAGGTTCTCCCAATCTAACTTAAGTTGCTTAACCTAGTGGTAGGGGTCAGGGTAGGAGTCGTTTTTGGATGGAGGACTTCCCGATGACTGATGAGCACCTTTATTTATATAAGCGGGAAACCCCTCTAGCAATCGTTGGGCATCATTATTATTTGAATAAACCTAATTCACAATGCCCTCTAAATTTCTGCCTCCTTTCGTCCAGAGGATAGCTCGGACAGAGATTAGCCAAGGGAATCGGCTGACTCGAGTAGGTCAGGTGAGGTCAGAGAGCAGGTGAAGGAGGAACAAAAGAGTGGAGTGGTTAGCCGCTGGAGGACTTAGAGGAGACTTGAGAGTTTGCACAGAGAGGAGGGTAAGGTGTTGGGTTTGAGAAAGGATGGAGGGAGCATAGGTGGTGGGTTGAGAGGGAAGCGAGAGGCAGGTCTGTGAAGGAGCTGTGATGAATCCAACTGAGTCATTACGGATTCCCTGGTGGCAACCTCATCCCATGTGGCAAGGGGGTGGCAGCTCCTACCTGATCCTGACCCTGGGGCGGCTTCATGAGGGAGGATCACATGAACTACCAGGGAGATGTTATGACTTCATTGGAGGGGCCAAAGTGTTGTGCCCTTTCCCATGACAAAGACCCTCTGAACCCAAAGACCTTAATGGCCCATTGTCAGATAACGATTCTCCCCTGTAGAGGAAGTAAAGAAACCTTTTCTCTGCATCATTCTAGTCGGACCCCCAGTTTTCATTCAAACACCCATAACTGACAACACCTTTTGTTCTTGATGTGCCTTTCTTTAAGAGTTCAAAGGTGCCCATGACTTCTAATCTTGACGTGCCTTTTCATGAAAATCATAGACAAAAACCACTGAGGAGTTAAAAGCCCACAAGAAGTTATGGACTTCAACTCCAATAACCACTCGGGTACTGAGACGAGGAGTGACAGGAGCTCAAACTGCAACATGGGGACTGGTTTTTCCAAACCTGGATTGAGTGGGACATTTAAAAATGGCCACCGCACTATGGAGAGAGAAAGACAGCATGAGTTGCAGCAGACGTTTGTTTCCATTCACGCTGGGGCTCCTGAACGCAATGCACACCGAAGCCGGCAAAGCGGAGGAGGCTTTTGGGAAAGGAAGAGGATTGCTGTTTGTGAACAGTGAGGACCGTGGAGATGCCAGGAGCAGTGCAGAAGCTCAGTGAAGTAGTGTCGCACATCAAGGCAGCAGATTTCACCCCCCCCCCCCCCAACCCTCTGGGCAGAGAAGAGCTGGTGTATGACCACATAGCTGCGCCTTGTGCTGGGGAAGCGTCCGCACACTCCAAGCTGAAGAACAGAGTAGGAAGCCATACAAGGGGCATGGGCAATGCCTGGAACGCCGGAGAAGACCAGTGAGTATGCCCAAAGCAGCAGGGGACCCCGGGGCATTCAGAAAACCGCACCAGCAAGTGATTGATAGGTACAAGATTACTAATGCAGAAAATATGCAAAAGGCAAAGTTTGTTTAAATGCAGCCAAGTGTATCTGAGAACAGTGAAACAAAGAGGAAGTCCTGGCAGGCGAGTATACCAAGAAGTTGAGACTGTACAAAGATTCCTGGCAGGAGAGTACACCAGGAAATCGGAGTCTCCTCAAGAGAAGTCCTGGCAGGGGTGTATACAATGTAATCTGCAGAAACACAAGAACTTTTACAGAACGACTATGACAGAACCTTTTGCTTAAACAGAAAGTTTTGGTTAGAGTCCAGTGAAGACACCAAGGACCTGTTAGCCAATGAGACATGTTGCTAACCTGTTAAAGAATCCAGGGGAACAGGACCATCCTCTGGATTCAAGGGTCTTTACCTTTGGGAACATTTTTGTTGAAGTAATTCTTACACTTTTGGTTTTGAAAATGTTTTCCAACATCAAGTTAAAGACATTTCCTTGCGTCACGCCTCCTACCTGGCGCAGTTATGTGGTGGCCCGGGTGCCTTCCTGGCAACTTTACCCCTGCTGGAGACGAATTAGTTCTCAGCGTGCCGTCTGCAATGGGCGCGCCATTGCAGAGAGTCTGCGCATGCAGGGGAAGCCGTGTTCGGCTCTTCGCGCATGTGCAGTCCAGAGGTCCCTCTGGGTTACCGAAGCAACCATTCCTGGCATCCTCCAAGCCTCCTCTTCACACGGCTGCCTATAAAAGGCAGCATTAAGACGGTTCTCTGCGCATCTCAACGCGGAATAGCACTTGTGTGTGTCCTTGCTCTTGGAACTAGTTATTCTGTCTGTTCCTTTCATTGCTCTTTGAACCTTTGGATCCTTGTTTCCCTCCTGACCCTTGGTCCTCCAGTTCTCTGCATTTCTGGTTCTTTTCCTTGTCCTTTTGCTCCTTGCTTGATCCTTATGGTTTTCTCCTCGATTGCTGACCCTCCCTCTCTTGGTCCAGTTATCTTGCCTTGTACCTGTTGCCTTCTCCAGCCGCTGTCCTCTGTGGCATCGCGCCTGCTCTTCCATCTACATCCTGCACGACCACCATTCTTCACGTCGCATTGTTAACAGATAATGAGTAGCCTTCACTGTCAGTGCACTGCACTGTCCTTGCAAATTGTTAATCAGGGAAGGGCCGTCCCGCGGCGTGGGGAGTTGACTTGTGTACAGGCATGTTATAAATTACATTTCATATCATTCAACGTTCCCCTGTGCTGTAGGATAGAGTTGGGTTAGATTCCGACGTCACATTGTCTTCTGGTCACTTCTTTACGGCAGACTGGCTTACTCATCCCAACAACTTCAAAGGAAAGCAGGCAGGGGTGTTGCTAGGTCTGGAAAAGATCAGGGGCCAAGGTAATGTCAGGACTGGCGGGACAGGGCTAGTGTAGGGGAGGAATGGCCGCGAGGCCCTCCTCACCTACAGCTTCCTCCCCAGGTGAGGACCATGACTCGGTGGGCGCCCCCTCGTGCCACCCGGGCCCAGGTGGAGGAGGATTCACCCGCCGACGACATTGCCCACACGTACCCTTTCCTTGCATTTACCAAAATTAGTTAGGCCTAGACGCCATCTTGCATAGCAAACATGGTGTGAGTTCAGCACACTGTAACGAGGCCCCCACCTTTGGAGGGCCTTTCATGCATCTCTGCCGCCTCAGCAGCCCTGGCAGATCCGCTGCGAGCGCGTTCCCATGAGAAAGTCGGAGATGAGCTAAACCCGAGATGCCAACACGGCAACATTATATTAGTCACAATGTAATAGTGCACCCCGTATGACCCAGACCGCAAGGCCGGGGTAACGGGGAAAAAAGCTGAAGCATCACTATCTGAAGAAGGTAGAAAACAATTCAAGTATTGGTATTAATGAACTACCTCTGTTTAAAATGTGAATAAACTATAAAAATGTAACGTTATATGATATCCCTCCAGGTCTGGACTAATGCTGCTATAACCACGGAGAAAGATGTTGACCTGTAAAAGTGTTTTTCAATAGTATGTAGAAATTTGAACTCATATATGTTTTCTGAATCACCCAAAGCGGCAACCATCAATCTCTGTAGGCCATAACCTAGATATCCCTCGTATAACGTTTAATGTACATACAATACGCACACAATGTAGTGAATATAATGTTAGGTAATGAAAAGGTACCGGAACCGACTGTATTAAAGAAATGTGTAACGAAATTGAAATATATGTATGTGTCTAAATAACGTCAAAATAAGGCAGAACAGTATAAAACTTCTGCATTCACTGATCAGCAACGCACGAGGAAAATACCTTTGTGGGTATATGCAAGGCCATTCCCTCTCCCACCCCACCAAGCCTGCCAGATAAAAAAGCTAAGACTTGTGCCGCGCTCCCTCACCTCCCCCAACCAAGCTGGCGTTACTTCAGAGAGTCAGAGGCCCCGGCGCCGCAACCAAGGCCACAGCCCGCCACCTGTGTTATTTACAGCACGGTAATAAACCCACGGTTGAACCCACTGATCTACCAGCACCCTCTCATAAATCCCACGAACCCCCCAAGAATCCTGACCCCGCGCAAGGACGACCCCCATCATTGGGACAAGACACAGAGACCCATCTATATAATAACTTCTAACGCAGCAGACAGACATGTATCATTCGGCCCAGGCCCCAGAGCCCCGTCCCGCGACCTAAAATACCGGTCAATAGGACACAGGTAAATCTCACCCCAACCGACAACCACCAGACCTCTCTCGAGGTGCATTCCTCATGTGTTGTGTTTATTTTATAAGATAAGCTGTTGAAGCGATTTATTAATGAACTTAAATGTCGTTTTCTGAATAACTACAGTGTGCATGGCCTAGGGCAAATGAGACAGGAAAGGTATTCGTCATTGTCACAGGCTGCCCCAGCACATCAACACCGCGCAGATGACCTCAAGCCGGCCTGCCAGGCCCAACCCAACCCACGAGGCTGACCAGTGACGTCGTCACGCCAAGACCAACCCCGCTGCAGCAACACCTATAGTTAGTCGACGCCACCCAATCCCAATTAACTTGTGCCCCCTATAGTGTTTAGGGGTTGATGACGTTTTTTGTATTAGAAATACGCCTGTCTTTGCTATTGTCAGACAGAGCGCTCTCGTAGGTTGCAGAGTTCTTTGCATGCCTTATTTTTTGGATAAACTCCCACTTACGCTCACCCGCACTCTGTCTTGGCCTTATTCCCACTACGGGAGAGTCCCTTATTGTCTCTCATTGCGGGGAGGATCGTGCTGAATTGGGGGCGCTTCCTTTCAGTGGTGACCCCGATAGCGTGATATCTCCAAACTATTTTTCCTAACTCCTTCTTAACGACCCCCTTGTGGCACGAGAATCTCCGGTCGAGAAGGGATACGCACGGTGAGCCGTCTCCGGGAGGCCGCCCGCCAACGGCGACCGGCACAATAAGAAGTGCGCACTCAATGAGAAAGGGTACGGGATCCCGATTGGAAAAAAATCCCCTTTGAGTGCCGCTCGCCGGAGCCAGGGGCTGACCGTTGAGTTACCGGTGACGCCGCCTGGACGGACCCAGTTTCGGAGAGTATCGGTTCAAGACGGGCACGTGAGTACCGAGTGCGAGTGATCGTCAAGGGGAAAAGAAGGGGAATTGGGAATAAAAGAACGGGGAAAGGTAGAGGGGGAGAATTGCGGAGGTCTACTAAAGACGGGTCTTGAAACTTTCTTTATTCTTTCTTTGCATATGGCCATTAGGAGTAAGAAATAAGTGACGTGGTAGAAGTGACGGAAACCTAGCTCCGAAAGGGGGTGGAAGGCGGCGCCGCATAGTGCTATCTAGACTAGTACTGGGAATATATGAAGAAGTGAGAAATAAGTTATTGGTGTCTAGCAAAAGGAGACACCGGGAATATTTTTTAGTGATTGTGCTCTCTCTCTATTTCTTTTTTTTCCATTTCCACGGGGTAGGGGGTGAAAATGAGAAGGGTATAAAGTAGTTAGAACATCTTAAAAAGTGGGGACTCAGTAGTGGCACGTACAGACGTGAACACAGTAACCTTAGCAGGAAAACAGGGACAGCTGGCTAGGGAGGAAAGGGAGGAAAAAGACAAAAGTGTGAGTGGAAAGCATTGTGAAGGGTGCGCGCACCGTACGAGTGTTGGAGACGAACGGGTGGCCGCGAGGTGGTGCCAGAGAGTGTGGCCATAACCAGTACTTGATCAATTGCAAGTGAGATCACATAAGAGTGCCTGGGAATGGGAAGGAGATGAGATATGGTGAGTGAGAAGAGATTTGCACAGTGAATAACAGTGGGTGATAATTTTGAGAGGTCCGCTCTTGTCTGTGCCATAAAGGTATACATACGCATATCTACACCTAATCAAAAGTAACGAAGGCGAACGCGGTAGCGCTAGCGATTTAGAGGATGGGGGCTGAAACTCCCTTGTCACACATTTGTAAGAGCTTGCCGGGATATGCTGAACGCATAAATAAATATCATGATCAATGGTTAACAGAATTGAAAGGGGAGGGGTTGCCCCAGATTTGGCCAGAAGGAGGGTCTTTTGACAAAAGCGTTCTTGATATGGTATGTACATGTATTCGCCTCAAGTACAAGGGGAAACAATGGCAGAATAGGAAGGAGATATTAGATCTTTGGAGATTGTTTGAGGAAGTACCCCCACCCAAAGCTCCAGCCCCAAATATTGATTTACCTTCCACCACAGACAATCCACTAATGATCCCGCGAGAGGAAAAGGAACAGTTAAGTACAGAACAACCTGCGGAAGTGGTTATGTTGTACCCAATATTACCTAAACCAGCCCCTGCAGCAGGATATAGCGACCCGATTTATGTGCCTCCCCCTTCGACCAGCACGCCACAAAGACCAACTGCACCCCCACCATACGAAAACACCAGAGAGCGCGCCCAGGGAGGCACACAGAGGGTGGATATAGAGAAGTTAACGAGTGACTTAGAGTCGAGGCTTACAGTGGCAAGAGATGAACTCTCAAGAATAAAAGACATATGTGAACGCACAGCATGCGCCCCCACACAATCTGGACGCACGTCTAGAGCGTCGAGCGAAAATAGACAAATTGAGGAGGGATGGAAAAAGGGGGAAATACTGTTCAGAATTGAGGAAGAACCGACCAGAATAATAGAAGTGGGGACAGCAGAAGGAAGCATTGGTGACGTCTCACGAGAGAGAGGGATCAGAGAGGATTTGTTATGTGATGTCAGAGGAGGGGGGGATGAGAGTGATAGATTGAGCATGGCAGTAGGAGGAGAAGGCGAGGAGCTAGATGGTGCATGTTCACTGGGGACTATAGAAGATGAATGGATGGGACGACTAAGAAATAGGGTGGGGAAGATGGCGTCATTGGAGTCAGCAGTGACTAAGGAAAAGGAAGCTGCAACGGCAAAAGGGAAATTACAACTCCCATTACTCCACAGGGGGGGCGGGAGGCCAAACTATATACCGTGGGCTCAGATGGACAAGGCTAATTTAATGAAATTACTACCACAGCTGTCAGGAGGGGCAAGCAAGTGGATATATGCATTTGAGAAACATACCGCTGGTATACCGCTGGCAGTAGGCGATGTGAAGAGCCTACTAGTGTCCGCAGTAGGGGATCAGGCAGACAGAGTATGGGCTAAAGCGGGTTTTCCAGCTGTAACTTTAGAGTGTGATCGCCATGATGGGGCTTCTTTTAACACCGTGCGAGCAAGGGTGTGGGACGCACTGCGGGAAACCTTCCCAGATACCCCTGATTTGCAGTCAGTAATGCAATGTACCATGAATGACGGGGAGGACGCTATGGATTACATTCTCCGGGTGCAGGAGATGTGGAGAGCGGAAACGGGTACGCCCTGGCACCAATCCACATCTCTATTTTATTTCATCATTAAGAGAGGGCTCCCAAAGGAAGTGCAAAAGGCACTAGATAAAATAGCAGGCGTTGAGGCAAAAGGCTGGCCGGAGATCCAAAGCATAATAGTACACCATTGTAAACGGATCAAAGAAAGAGAGAGGGAAGTAGCACAGAAAAGGTTGGCGGACGAGGCGAAGTTGGTGCAATCAAAATTGGTGAAGGTCGCAGCCGCGGTAGCGGGACTCCCACTCATACGGGAGGGAGAGGAAGGAGAGGAGGGGCAAATAGCAATACAAGGAAGAATAGCAGCGAATTGGGCAGGACAAGGGCAACGACAGTGGACAGAGCAGGAGCAGAACGGAGGTCCAACGTGGCAAGAGTGGGCCCCAAGAGGGGGAAGAGGTGGGTACAGGGGTCGAAGAGGAGGACAAGGGTATGGAGGAATGGGAGGAAATGGGTGGCAGGGTCCCAGAGGTCCACAGGGGAGCTGTTGGAATTGTGGGAGATGGGGGCATTACTCAAGAGAATGCAGGAGCAGACAAAACAACGGTTTCCAAGAGATAGAACAGTACGGACACCCCCATCCAGGAAGCCCCTACGGCCTCCCCATGGGACAATACCAGCAACCAGACAATGTAGTACAAAGGAGTAACGCACAACTACACGGACATCAGTACCGAACACAAACCAGCCCACAGAATAATGACAATGTGCACTACACGCCTGGTAACACTTTCGCCACAGTAGCTAATGGGGCACCCGCCCCCGCACCTTACAGTGGAGTGTCAGTTGTTTCGGGGAACATTTTCGATCAGGGGGGGGCAATGAGACACCCCGCATAGGACAGCCCACAGAGAGCACTTGCGTGTCCAGTACTGTCTACGACCCACAATGCATCAGAGGAACCATTGATAGGAGCGCAGATAGGAGACAAGCAATTCATATTCATGGTGGATTCGGGAGCGGAGAAATCATGCATTAGAGAGGGCCGGTTCCCGTTATCTAATAGAACGTTAGAGACGCAGGGGTTCTCTGGGGCTGTAATTGAAGTTCCTTACACAGAGGTATTGGATGTGACAGTAGGGGGTAAAACAGTGAAAGCACCCTTACTGTACTATGAAAACTCTCCCATCAACTTACTGGGGAGAGATCTCTTAAGCAAACTAAATATGACAATATCATTCACAGGGAGCGGCATCGTATGTTCAACGCCAGGCATATGCCCCCTCCGTATATTAGCAGTAATACACGGCCACACAATCATGAAAGAGATCAGAGGAGTACCAAGAAATGAGGAGATGTTTGTTGAAGGTATGAGAACATTGGCTCTCATAGTACCAGAACTAAAAAGGGTGGAGTGGAGGATCCCAGCAGAATTCCTTTTTCGTCCCATAGCAAGCCCTGACACTGCTCTTGGGACAGTACTATCGTTGGATTTGCATGCAATACATGTATCAACAAACAGAATATGTGTGATTGGTATTGACATGGAAGGATGCGAGTGGCGGACAGTATTGTGTACAAATGCAAATATCCCGCTGAGAGAGCTCTCGGACGAGGAGCTATTTTCTGACACTGAGGGAGATGGTGAAATAGTGATGGAACTAGCAATGCCCTGCGACATTGTAGTTACAGCCAGAAAAACTAAGGTTGAACTAATGGCGGTAGTAGGAGCACCGCACACATTTTTTGATGAAGACATGAGTTCAGTACCCACTAACTTATGGACTAATGGCCCCCACGATGTAGGGTTGCTGCATGAAGTTCAGCCTGTGGTAATAAAATTAAAACAGGGAGCAATACTACCCCGGGTGAAACAATATCCACTGTCACGAGAAGCAGAAGAAGGGATCAGAGAAACAATAGATGCACTGCTAGCACAGGGCATAATAGTGCCCTCAAACTCCCCATGCAACACATGCATTTACCCAATCAAAAAAGCGAAGGGGGGTTCATGGAGGATGATACAAGATTTACGCCCACTGAACGATGTGGTGATGAAGGAGTTCCCTTTAGTCCCGAACCCGGCGACAATACTGTGCAACATTCCAAAAGTAGCATCACACTTCACAGTAATTGACTTAAAAAATGCATTTTTTTCGATCCCCTTAGCAGAAGAGAGCAGGTACTTGACAGCATTTACATTAGGAGGAAGGAGGTTCGAACACTGCAGACTACCACAAGGATATTGCGAGAGCCCAAGCATATTTAACAGGGTACTACATGAAGATCTGGGGAATTTGTCTGTAGAAAGCACAGTGATTCAGTACGTTGATGATTTATTGGTTTGTGCACAGGCTGAGGAAGAGTGCAGACAGGACTCGATAACACTCTTGACATTATTGGCCAATAAAGGGTACAAGGTGGACAAGGGGAAGTTACAATACTGTCTGACAGAGGTCCTATACTTGGGTCAGCTGATATCAAAGGATGGCAAGCGAATTATACCAGACAGGGCACAGGCGATTAGAACAATTGGGGAGCCCAAAACAGTAAAAGAGATGCAGAAATTTCTGGGTATGTGTAACTATTGCCGAGCATGGATATTGGACTATGCGGCGTACACAAGGCCCTTGTTACAGGCACTGAAAGAAGCACAACAAGAACACAAACACATAGAATGGACAGAGGAGATGAACACAGCATTTAACTCACTAAAAGAGCTGATATCAAGCGCTCCAGTACTAGCAAATCCAGATTATGGGCGCGAATTCTTTTTATTTTCACACTGCAAAGGAACACTGATGACAGCAGTACTGACACAGAAAACATCTTTAGGGCACAAACCACTTGCTTACTATAGCGGCACCCTAGACGCAGTAATGCAAGGTCATTTCGCGTGCGAGCAATCCCTAGCTGCAGCCGCGTTCGCAATTGAAAAAAGTGCCACGATAGTGATGGGCTGCCCGGTGACACTGTTTGTGGAACACTCACTTTTTGCAATATTAGAGCGAACAAAGAGCACATTGACAACACAACGCGCCACAGCATATGAGATAATACTGTCCAGCGCTAACATCCATATAGTAAGATGTAAAACAGTGAACCCAGCCACATTCATCACAGAGGCATGCACCGTAGAGGACATGCAAAACCACAACTGCGCCACGTACACAGGTGACGAAAGTAAGGATCAAGTGATTTTTGAAAATGCCCTGACCGAGGGTGAGGTGTATTTTGTGGACGGGTCAGCATCAATAGACATGGAGACAGGAGAAAAGCATGTGGGTATGGCAGTGGTACGATTAGAGGAAGATGAATATGAGATACTAGTACAACACCGCCTCCCATCACACTATTCAGCGCAAGCAGCAGAACTAATAGCGCTAATAGAAGCATTGCATGCCGCCAAGGGGTGCGCAGTGACCATATATACAGACTCAGCATACATGACAACAACAGTTCACGGTGGGTTGGCCCGGTGGGGGCGGAGAGGGTTTCGGCGAGCAGACGGAACGCCAGTCCAGCATGCAGAATTATTGAAAGAACTGATTGAGGCCTTGCAAGACCCCACGGCAGTGGCCATCGTAAAATGTCAAGCTCATACCACAAATACAGATTTTATATCTTTGGGGAACGCGGCAGCAGACGCCGCTGCCAAAGCAGCTTCATATTTACAAAAAGGTGAAATAGGAGAGTACATGTTGCACCACACAGCAAGCCAAGAGGTCCCCACAGGATATAACATGATGTCCACACAGGAGATAATAGAGCTGCAAGAGGGAGCTAGTGCAGAGGAAAAATTGCTGTGGACTAAGAGAGGATGCAGCAAATCACCGACTGATTTATTGTGGCGACAAGAGAGTTCAGGAAAAGTGGTAATGCCAATTACGCTGCTAGAAATAGCATTTCAACAACTACACTTTCCCGCACACAACACAAAGAAACACATAATGGCAGAGATACAAGAAGATTGGTTTGCACCTTGCCTCCAGGAACACGTCACAAGGTTAGCTCTAGAATGCACGACATGTCAAATTTACAACTCAGGTATGACATTGCGTACACTAAGGGGTACGATACCAAAACCAAGTGGCCCATTCAGAGAGCTCCACATTGATTATGTAGACATGGGAGAAAGGTGTAACGGGGCTCGATACATGATTGTGGTTGTATGTCCATTTTCGAGGTGGGTGGAGGCAGGTCCATGTGCCCGCCCTGACGCGAAGGGCGCCGCGAAGTTCCTAGTGCGGGAAGTGTTTCCGCGCTGGGGAATTTGCGACGTTATTCGCTCAGATAACGGGACGCATTTTGTTAATGAATTATTTAAAGAAGTGACTACATTATTGGGAATAAAGCACAAATTATGTTCGATTTATCATCCTCAAAGTAATGGCGTCGTGGAAAAGATAAATGGCCTGTTAAAAAGCAGATTATCAAAACTTTGTTTTTCCCTTAAAAAGACTTGGATGTACTGCCTGCCTTTGGCCTTGTTTGAACTACGAAACCAGCCAAGTAAGGACCACCATTTGTCCCCGCACGAGATCGTCACGGGAAGAAGAATGCACACAGCGCATTCGCCTCTCCGTGAGCGTTCTGATGCACACAGAAGCGCAGCTATATTGGGGGAGGAGTTCACAGAATACCTGCGAAAACTGACACGGGCAGCGCGCGTAATTGCAAAGCAACTAGCCCCCCCCCTCGACAAGAGAGGAGGGGAACGCGACTGAACCAAACAGGTTGCCTGAAAAACCACTACAGCTAATGCCTGGTGACCTTATATATGTCAGAAGTTTTGTGCGGAGGTGGAATGCACCACGTTTCCATGGCCCCTATGAGGTAGTGTTTTGCACGCCCACAGCAGTAAAGGTGAAGGGCCTGCGATATTGGGTGCATTTGACAGACGTACGTAAAGCTTACAGCGCTGCGGAGAGTGAGGTACAGGACGAGGCACAGGCAACAGCGGACGATGAAGTTGTGCAGAATGAATGATTGGAATTTTGTGTGCATTATGAGATGAACAGTGAACACAATTAGCGCGCAACAAATGTCCTGGACTAAAACATGTACATATGTATATGCAAATTTTCTTTTTATTACAATTTTTGAAAGTTTTGCGTGGGGTTCTTTTTTCCTCTCCTGTGCTCTTTAAGATGTTTTTTTTTGTTGTTGTTGTTTTTAAACTGTCATGTTTTTATTATATATATATATATATATATTAAGTAAGGTACGAATAATGATGATTGAAAGGCTACCTTGTCTGTCAACACACCCCCTCCCTCACCCAATCCTATATTTTATCAACGAAACGTTACAACGTGGAAATGTTTACATGTTTGTACTTAATGAACTCTTGTGTCTCAAACAGGATTTATCATGGCATCGAATGGGCAGCCTGCAACTAATAGATATGTTAGATTTAGAGAAATGTTAGTGGCTAGATTGACATATTCATTTGAATGTGGTTTATCAATGTGTGCTATTGTGTTCTTCATCTCAATGTTTTGTCTAGTATTACACTGGGTTATAGCGTTCATCTCTACCGAGATGAACGAGGGGGGAGGGGGGAACAACACCACCCTTGCCCCTGGAACGAAAACAATTCCGACTGTAGGTATCAAAGAAGGTGATTTCTTGATCTGGGATGGATCACACTTTGTGTGGGGATACTATACTACACCACCCACTGCTGTCCTGTCACAATCAAGAACCAAAAATGTAAATAATGACACAATGTCCCAACCTGGAACATACAACAACCGCACGATCCCTCCCGCCCCAATTTCAAACAACGATCTCTTGTTTATTAAGGAGGATGGAAAAGTGATTATGATGACAGAACACAAGTCCCTATATGAAGAATTAGAAAAGGGGGGTGGGAAGGAGGAAGGGGGGCCTGGTTCTTCACCTACTATAACGAAAGAGTACAGAAGAAGGGAGAAAAGTAGGCGGAGAAGAGAGACTGGTGGACAGGGGTATGATGAGTATTATGGGCTAGGGTTAGACAAAATGGAAGACCCACGACACCCTCACCAAGCAAATAAATGGTATGCAGATATGAGCACAACAGCCAAACAGACAACCAATGAGAGCTGCTATGTCTGCTCGCTTATCCCCCATGCATCAGGCACACCTAAAGTATTGTTGCCACGAGAATTGCCCATTGTGGATGCCCAATGTCTCCTTCATCTCACGCTGTGTAGAATAAAGAACACTTTTCAAGCACACGATGTCTCTTTCAGAATGCTACAGAACAACAAAACGTGCTATTCACAAGCGTCTGGAGTGATCTGTCTTAAAGAACCTTTCTTTGCAATACAAGGGACACTGTTTTCCGAAAACAAATGGAAAGATGAAGAAGTACTGTGTAAGGCAGAAGCACTGAAAGGTGTCCAACCGGACAAGTTGCGGTGGATGGAAAGAACGTGCTTGCCAATATGGAAAGAACACATCCCTAAACTAACATGGGTAACAGCGATGGAGAAACCCTTCAAGCTACAAAGTGAAATACAAAACGAACTATGTTTCAAGGGAGAAGGAAAAATGGCAATGGGAACGAACAAGAACTGTAACAAAACTCTCACCATCCCAGATATGAAAAGAGGAACCGCAGCACTAATGGACACATACTGGGTATGCGGAAACAAGGCGTACTTGCACCTTCCCCAATCATGGAGTGGTAGCTGCTCAATGGCCACTTTGCATTCAACACTAATGGTGATTCCAGAAAGCCACATTGACAGAAGTAACATGATGAAAGGAGGCTTGAACCAGGATGTAGCTTCTCCAACTACACAAGCGCACCTTTATGTCCTGTCCTCCGGAGGGAAAGAGCTCTCAAGGAACAAGCGAGCCTCGAACTACATATCGCAAGCATCATCTGATTTATTGGCACAGATCCCAGACAGGTATCGCCTGTTCAGCTCCGTGGAAACATTCTTTGCCTCGCTAGTATCAAGTGTCCAAGCACGAGCAAATGCAAAATGGCTCCAGATCACACGGTGGGAACTGATCCAGTTGGCCAATGACACTGAAGAAGGGTTCAACATAATAAAGGTGGAACTACGAGCTCTGCGACTAATGACCATGCAGAACAGGTATGTTCTAGACCTGTTAACAGCGATCGATGGAGGTGTTTGCCGAAAAATAGGAAGTGCGTGCTGCACGTTCGTACCTTCCGAAGACGCAGAAAATGGGTCCCTGTCCCACGTTATTGAAGCAGTACATAACCTGGGCGAGAAGATGAAAATGGAAGGTGGAGCTGAGGATAGCTCGTGGTTCGACAATATCTTCTCTTGGGTTCCCTCATGGCTTGGAGTGACAATGAAGTTCCTGATACCAATAGTGGTGATCATCCTTGTGATGTTCTGCCTGTGCCAGGTGGGCCTCCGATGTTGTGCTAACGCAGTTCCTAACGGCGCAATGATGATGGTGACAATGGGCAACTCTGGTGGTACAATTAAGGCAACACAAGAAGTACATGTGCAGACAGGAGCAGATAACACCCCCAGGTACCAGTTAGTGCCTATGTGCCGTGATAAGTTCATAGTAGATAAACTATGGCACACCACTATCAAAGAACCGCGAGACGTAGAACTGGAATGGTATGAGGAGGTCTGGGTAGATCTGGAAGAAACTGGCGACTGTATATATTTAACCTGTACACCAGACGAGTATGCTAGGAGAGGTGAGAGTTTAAGGGGGGTGTGCAGAGCATGGATGCCTATAAAAGGAACCCCTGCATGGGATGACGCAGTGATAGAGGAACAAGAATGTAGAAGATTGGAAGAGCTAAAGAATTCGTTACTTTAGTAACGAAAGGGGGGAAATGTAGGGGAGGAATGGCCGCGAGGCCCTCCTCACCTACAGCTTCCTCCCCAGGTGAGGACCATGACTCGGTGGGCGCCCCCTCGTGCCACCCGGGCCCAGGTGGAGGAGGATTCACCCGCCGACGACATTGCCCACACGTACCCTTTCCTTGCATTTACCAAAATTAGTTAGGCCTAGACGCCATCTTGCATAGCAAACATGGTGTGAGTTCAGCACACTGTAACGAGGCCCCCACCTTTGGAGGGCCTTTCATGCATCTCTGCCGCCTCAGCAGCCCTGGCAGATCCGCTGCGAGCGCGTTCCCATGAGAAAGTCGGAGATGAGCTAAACCCGAGATGCCAACACGGCAACATTATATTAGTCACAATGTAATAGTGCACCCCGTATGACCCAGACCGCAAGGCCGGGGTAACGGGGAAAAAAGCTGAAGCATCACTATCTGAAGAAGGTAGAAAACAATTCAAGTATTGGTATTAATGAACTACCTCTGTTTAAAATGTGAATAAACTATAAAAATGTAACGTTATATGATATCCCTCCAGGTCTGGACTAATGCTGCTATAACCACGGAGAAATATGTTGACCTGTAAAAGTGTTTTTCAATAGTATGTAGAAATTTGAACTCATATATGTTTTCTGAATCACCCAAAGCGGCAACCATCAATCTCTGTAGGCCATAACCTAGATATCCCTCGTATAACGTTTAATGTACATACAATACGCACACAATGTAGTGAATATAATGTTAGGTAATGAAAAGGTACCGGAACCGACTGTATTAAAGAAATGTGTAACGAAATTGAAATATATGTATGTGTCTAAATAACGTCAAAATAAGGCAGAACAGTATAAAACTTCTGCATTCACTGATCAGCAACGCACGAGGAAAATACCTTTGTGGGTATATGCAAGGCCATTCCCTCTCCCACCCCACCAAGCCTGCCAGATAAAAAAGCTAAGACTTGTGCCGCGCTCCCTCACCTCCCCCAACCAAGCTGGCGTTACTTCAGAGAGTCAGAGGCCCCGGCGCCGCAACCAAGGCCACAGCCCACCACCTGTGTTATTTACAGCACGGTAATAAACCCACGGTTGAACCCACTGATCTACCAGCACCCTCTCATAAATCCCACGAACCCCCCAAGAATCCTGACCCCGCGCAAGGACGACCCCCATCATTGGGACAAGACACAGAGACCCATCTATATAATAACTTCTAACGCAGCAGACAGACATGTATCATTCGGCCCAGGCCCCAGAGCCCCGTCCCGCGACCTAAAATACCGGTCAATAGGACACAGGTAAATCTCACCCCAACCGACAACCACCAGACCTCTCTCGAGGTGCATTCCTCATGTGTTGTGTTTATTTTATAAGATAAGCTGTTGAAGCGATTTATTAATGAACTTAAATGTCGTTTTCTGAATAACTACAGTGTGCATGGCCTAGGGCAAATGAGACAGGAAAGGTATTCGTCATTGTCACAGGCTGCCCCAGCACATCAACACCGCGCAGATGACCTCAAGCCGGCCTGCCAGGCCCAACCCAACCCACGAGGCTGACCAGTGACGTCGTCACGCCAAGACCAACCCCGCTGCAGCAACACCTATAGTTAGTCGACGCCACCCAATCCCAATTAACTTGTGCCCCCTATAGTGTTTAGGGGTTGATGACGTTTTTTGTATTAGAAATACGCCTGTCTTTGCTATTGTCAGACAGAGCGCTCTCGTAGGTTGCAGAGTTCTTTGCATGCCTTATTTTTTGGATAAACTCCCACTTACGCTCACCCGCACTCTGTCTTGGCCTTATTCCCACTACGGGAGAGTCCCTTATTGTCTCTCATTGCGGGGAGGATCGTGCTGAATTGGGGGCGCTTCCTTTCACTAGCTATAGCCTTTTGATTGTAGCCCCTAAGCTTCAATCCAGGGCTACAACCAAAAGACCCGGGGCTATAGTCCCCGCACCCCAAGCAACAACTTCTGCAAGCAGGTACGCAGCGAGACGCCTTGCATGACACCTTGCACCTTTTGTTGTTTGTTTTTACGTGTGAGGGTCAGGATAGGTTGTTTTGACCCAAGAAAGATTTTTCAGTTACTGACATGCTGACACAGACAGATCCTTAGTTTTAGTTTCTAGGTAGGGACGTTACTTTTTAGTATAGGGCTAGAGGGACATTTTTTCAACCCATTTTCCTTTAATAAAAATGTCAACCCTTGAAAATACAACAACATTGTGTCTGGCTCTCATTTCTGACCAATCACAAAGACAGAGTAGTGTTGGGAAAAGCAAGTTCTGAACAGAAGCAGATAGGACCAGAAGGGATTTGGAGCGTGTACAGAGAGAGAGTAGAGAGACACCAGGAATGTAAAGACAGGAGAAATGTGCGAGAGGGAAAAGACCGGCGAGTGAGGAAAGGGTTGAGAGACTAACTGGAGGACGTTCCTAAGGTAGTCAGAGGGACAGGGCCACATTAGGCCATGTCTAGCAATAGAGCTCTCTACAGTCATAGGGGGGAAGAACACGGTGGAGGACACAAAGGAAAAAGGGAGCGTGGAGCTAAGAACAGGGGAGTGAGGGCAATTGACAGAAAGGGATCTACATTCCCTATGTAGTCTACCCGAAATGCAGAGTAGTGGACAACAAAAGGTTTAGAGTAATTTTGAATGTTTGCTCTATAAATTGTGCTGAATAGTCAACTTGCATGCCAACTGCATGTCCATTTGCTTCTTTGAACAAACCCTCTTTAATTGATTCAATCACCCGAGCAAGTTATCAAGTACTACATTTAGCTGCATATTTAATTTTTCTACAGAACTACTGGTGGGAATGCTTGAGCAATAACAAAAAGCAAGAAAAGCTGGCAAATAAAGGGTGGTCTAGCGGGGACACATATGAAGCAACTTATTACTTTGCATTTGGTTAAATATAAACCTTTGCAAAACACAGAAGTAACAAAAATACACATATTAATTAAAATTCCATTATATCATAGCTCATAATTTCAATTCACATAAAATGATTAAAACATACAATTCCTCAAAATATTTCAGTTATTCGAAATATTTCATTACGTTCTGTTTCATGCTAAAAAGTATAAAAAGGATAAAAGAATGACTATTTCTTTTCACACAGTTCAGTTTCGAAATATCTTAAAATTGACACTAATTCACGGCTTGGGTCAAAACCACCAAGTATTGATTAAATCTGCATTTGGACAAAACTCTAAAAGGAGTTAAAACGATCGCTCGAATCCTTGTCTTGCACCTATAGCTTTCCCGGTAGAGATTGCATTCAATTTGCAATGTAACATTTCACAGCGGTGCTTCCTTGAAGGGTGTTTTTTCAAATAAAAAGGTGCATCATTGAATGCTCTTATTTCATATTTTAAGTTAGGAAATTATTGGTACCCCAGTGTATCCAGTTAAAAATTCATTTTCTTTTTGTCAACATAAACCGCTACCAATTTGTCAAGGTTAAAATCTTAAATCGCTCAGTATTTTATACCCGCTTGGAACCATTCTATTAAAACTCTCGAGGAGGTGCAGAGTAAATCTGTGTGGAGCTTTGCTAGTATACAATTCGAAGGTGGGAGCAAGAGGGATCTCAATAGTTGTAACTGCTTCCAGTCTGCCCGTGCGTGCAATGATACAAGGCCTACCTCGTGTCTAGTAACTGATGTAGGCGTCCCCTTAGGAAGAGGAAATAACCCTTTCCATAGCAATGACTCCACTCCATACAATAGTCATGGGACCACTTTTGGATTACAGTATTTGATCATGGGAATAGCTGAGAATCTCCCATACTTCCTATAAAATACTAAAGTTTCAGAGGTGTTCAGTCTGGATTTTCTGATCATCCGATCACAATTGTTTTGTTTCGATCTCCTAGAGTAGATATCGACACCTAAGTATTAAAATATTTGAACAACTACCAAATCTATGCGAAGACCGGAGGCGAGCATTAAGCTTCCTCTTATTTTTACTCTTCAGCAGATTTAAATCTTAAGATTTTCTTTGGTAAAACAAATATATATTTTTAATTTTTCTTATTTTGAAAAACGAAGAAAACATAACCATACTCCATTTCCCCATTAGTTCCAGTCTCTCTGGTCGTTCTCATGTCCATACTGAGTCACTTCCTACCTAGGTCCCTTCTTTTTCTGTTCTTCACAGAGATAAGTACCTTCTTCGTATGTTTCCCTGTGAAAGATGCTATGACTTGTATTGAATGCATCTTAGTTTTATGTATTCATGCATTTTATGAATACAGCACATTGAGCGGCCCCTCGGTCGCCTTAACACCTAAGAATTATTTGCCTCACAGCGTTTATATGCTGTTCATCCCTCACGGAGCAAGCCGCAAAAAGGGTGCAACCTCTCGGTCGCCAGCACACCTACAAGTTTTGTTTATCCCTCATGCACACGGAGGGGAATCCAAATTATAGCAAATTAGAAACCGAGCGCAGCCTATCCCACAAGTATTTCACTCGCGCCCAGGTCTTCGGCTGCCGTCAGGCAACAATAAATGGTATTCTAAACAAACGTAATAACCCGCGAACAGCGGGTAACAAAGTGCATGCACAACAGCACGAAAAGACTAGGGCTCTTCTTCTAACCTTGCAGAGTCGGCAGTGAAATTACAAAAGTCGCTCACCAAACAAAGATACAAGCATTAACAGGCTCAACAGCTGCAAGCTCAACTACGCTACTTTTACAAGTGCGAATATAAAAATAAAGCAGCAGAGCACTGACTGAGCAGACGCCACAGCAAACAAAAGGCAATGTCAGCCAAACTGATCCTAAAAGACCTCCAGCAGCCACCCCTTCCCCTCCAGGAGGACGTGCCTTTCAGCCTGCATCTTTCAGGCACACAACAAAAATGGATTGAGGGTAGTATCGAAAGCCAGGAGCAAGTGCTCTTTGAAGAAGATGGCTCCAATCTAACGTTGAGTTTTAAAAGAGTCGCTATACGCCCTGGAGTGGGCAAACTTGTGAAAGAATCTGTTAAAGAATCTCCTAAGACTCTTTTAAAACTCAACGTTAGATTGGAGCCTTCTTCTTCTTCAGAGAGCACTTACTCCTGGCTTTTGATACTCCCCTCCTCTCAATCCATTTTATGATTATTTAGGATACACTATACGCCCTGGAATACTTCATTGAGGATGGACTCAAGAAGAAAGGCTCAAAAGAAATGGGCAGCACGTCCTCCGAGAAGCCCATCAGTGGGTCCACAAATAAGGGGAGAGAACAGAACCGAAAACGCAAAGCCTCACCAACTCCACAGGATCATAGTAGGGAGGATAAAAAGAGACCTCCTGAGACTGTTAATGCTTTTCTGAATCTGAAAGATGCTTTTCTACAAAAGTCGACTGTGCCGAGCCTCCTACCCCCCCCTTCCCCATGGGCGCAAAACACAGGGGATGACTCCTCATCGAAATCCAGAGATTCGGAGTCTAAAGCTTCTCAGAGGTCCAAAGGGGGGGGGCAAAAGAAAGTGCAAACAGAAGCATCTAGAGGAGCCTAAAGAGGAATTAACAGATATGTTTGACCCTGAGCCAATAATACATCCAAGGTCTAACAGCTGGTGGACGTCACCCAGGGTAACAGCATACATGGCACAAAAGCTGCGCAAGCCCATTGAGAAAGAGGTAAGGCTGCAAATGCGCTCAGAATGCCCCAGACCAGAGTTGTCAGGCAAAGTGGCAGAGACCCCAGAGTTTGATCCAAAGATGACCACATTCATCTCAAAAGCAGCCAGAGATCTGAGGAAAGGAATGGACCGAGCCTGGAGAGGCTGCCAAGAAAAGGTCCTAGACTTGTGCAGGCCCATAGCTAAGACCATGGACTTAGAGAGAGCCACGGATACCAGAGTGCCGGTAGTTCCAGTAGTCCTAGCCAATTGGACACAAAGAACAGTATGCGTGATTGGTAATGCAAACTGTGCCCTATCCTCCGAAAGGAGAAGCCTTCTGCTAAAAGTGGATTCAAGGTTAGGAGATCTAGCTTCCTACGAGATATAAGAGGCCGCCCAGGGACTGCTTTTTTTCAAAGCCTTTGTTAAAGAAATGGGGAGATTTGTGGGTATGTACACAGCTCTGGAGAAAGTCCAGGCATCTATCAAAAAGACTTTTCCCACAAGTGTTTTTTCCCGGGACCGGCCGCAGCAGAGGTTGTGCGTCTGGTCGCTTCCATTCACAAAGACGACCTCACAACTCCAAAGCACACTACTGGGAACCCCGGCAACAAAAACACCTTAGCAGCCCGTGGCTACAGAGGACGCAGGGGGGCGCGGTTACTACTGCCACTCAAGCACACCACAGGTGAGAAATGGGGCATCCTACCCTCCCGTCGGATGCAGGACGCGGTTATTCTTAAAAGATTGGCAAATGGTCTCAAGGGATGCATGGCTGATGCAAACAGCAAAAGGTTTCCGCCTAGAATTCTGCATGCTGCCTTTGCAACAGAGAAAACCAAAACGCTTTTCCATAGCACACAGCGAGAGCGACTTTCTAGAAAAGGAGTTAAAAATATTATAGAGCAAGAGTGCGATCGAACCTAGCACTGCGGGACATTCATTCATAAGCAACATGTTCCCAGTACACAGGAAGGAGAGAGTGAGACCAGTAATAAACTTGAAAGAGTTGAACGGCTGGCTGGTCTACAGACACTTCAAAACGGAAGGAATACACCTTCTCAGAGACATCCCCCACAAAGCAGAGTGGATAGTAAGACTAGATTTGAAAGACTCCTTTCTTACAATACAGATAGCCAGAGAACACCGGAAATACCTAAGCTTCATATGGCAAGGACAAACATGGCAGTTCAGATGCCTCCCGTTTGGACTTGCATCTGCGCCATGGGCCTTCACAAAGTTTATGAGAGTGATAGCATCAGCCATGAGTGAGAGGGGAATCTGAATGATCGTCTACTTAGACGTCATCCTAATACTAGCAGAGAACTGACGAGTGCTAATCCAGCAAACTCAATGGGCTTGAAAACTCCTGTGCTCTCTATGATTCCTGATAAACCAACAAAAATCAGAGCTCACTCTGAAGCAAATCTAGAGTTCCTGGGGTTCATAATAAACACCACGAAGGGGACGCTAGAGCTTCCGGGCCACAAGATAAAAGCGATAATGAAGGAGCTCAGAGCGACATCGACGAAGGACATAATATTGCTTTGAACTCTGGCAGGAATGGTCAGCGTTCTAGCTGCCTCAATACAAGCCATTTTTCCAGGGCCCCTACACTGCAGAGCTCTGCAAAGTTTAAAGATCCAACACACCTTCAGGAAGGCATATGACCCAGAAGCGAAGTCAGAGCTACTATGGTGGCTCCACAACATGGAATACTGGAACGTGCGTGCCATATTTGGAGACACCCTGCAGCTGATCATAGAATCAGATGCCAGCAGTGTAGGATAGGGAGCAAAGTGTGACCACCTAGAGACAGGAGGGTAATGGTCCCAGAAAGAGCTAGACCTCCACATCAACTGCTTGGAACTGCTTGCAGGCTTGTTCGCGGTGAAAGCTTTCACCAAGGACAAAGTAAAGTGTTGTATCCTACTCAGAATGGACAACATTTCGGCAGTCCGATATATAAACCACATAGGGGGGACACGATGACGCATTTTAGTAGAGCCAACAAAGGACTTCTGGCACTATTGCCTCGAGCACAAGATCTCGGTGACATCGGAGTACCTACCAGGTTCCCAGAACGTAGTGGCAGATTGGAATTCTTGCTACTGGAACGACTCCAGCGACTGAAAGTTGCCCAAAGAGGTGTTTGCACAAATTTACGACCCTCTGGGGGATCCTGAACACTGACCTCTTTGCTTCCAGGTTGAACAAGCAATTACCAACATTTTTCAGCTGGAGTTTGTTCCCAGAGGCGCAAGAAGCAAATGAGTTCTTGCAAGCGCGGTCGGCGGTGATGCACTACGCCTTCCCCCTTCATAATGTTAGCCAGAGTACTAGCAAAGATCAGGAGAGGGAGCAGAAGTGGTAGTAATAGCCCCGAATGGAAGTCGTAAGCATGGTTTCCAGTTTTGATGGAACTTTCTACAGATTCGCCGCGATTCCTCCCTCCCAGAGATGATCTGCTACAGGATCCATCAGGTTACTACCATCCACTGACGAGGATCAGCCAACTACCTCTCTTCGCGTGCAGAGTGTCAAATCCAGTGCTGCAAAGTATGTGTTGATTGCTCTTAATGCCCTTTGAAGGCCAATAGGTGTCATATTGAACAAAACAATGTCATTGGGATATGCCAAATAATTTATTTGAAAATGTCCTATCCTTCGGGGGAAATTTCTAATATGTTTAAATGTTTCTCCTAGATCACACGACCATTATTTTTGCTGTACCAGTTAGTCTAAACATTCACTATTGAAAACTCATACAATTATCTCTGCGTCCTCTTTTTCTGAGATTTTTGCCATAAGAGCAGCAAGTGCTTCCAAAAATATTTCAATCTACTGATTTCGGATTAAAATATAAATTACATACATAACAGCAATGTTTTGGCAAGGTTCCACAATCGCCCTCCACCTTTACCATTTGAATGTCCCTCCTTTGTGTTTTCGATGTTAGACATCGTCAAGCACAAGCCATTTTCTTTTTACAGCGCACAGGAGACCCTCCCCCACAGGGCGACCTTGCACGCCCTGAGTCGCATCCACTGTTGAGACCATATAGCAGTCTATTATTGAGTATTACCCATGTCTCCTGCAGACATAACGGGCACATTTAGGCATGGAGTCCAAATCTGGCTCTAAAAATGTGTGACATCCGCAGTTCCACTGGTACCAAACTGCCCTGTTTTCGCACTTTTAGACGCCAGATTTGCTGTATGAAAGTGCTTAGCCCCACTCCTTAGAATGCAAACGGTCATTTGTATCGGGTCTGGCGACTTAGCTGACCGTTTCAAAAAGGCAAAGAAAAAGTAAATAGTTACATCAGATTTTCTGCCTTTAAATATGGGTTAACGCAGGCCCTTGTCGGCCACTTTTACCAGGAAGCGTGCTGTTTTTTTGTTTCTCAGTCAAAAAGGACTCACTTGGACTTCTCAAGCTCTCACTGGCTTTCCCGCTTAGATGATATCTCGTGCTGTCCGACAGCGGGCAGAACTTCAAAGTAGCTTGGCTTCAGGTATGAGCGTGGAAAGCCACAGAAAACACAGTAAACACACTCGCGGCACTCGGCTGTAGCTCCCGGTTTTGAGCTATGGCGCCACCTTCTGGATGGTAGAGACTGCGGAAAGACTCAGTTCAGCTTCCAATGTGTAAAGTCCCCACACAGTAAACACACTCACAGCACTCCAAAGCAACAACTTATATATTTTCACTAAGTAGCAGTACATATGTTTTAATTAGAAGCAATGTGTTTCCTCCTTAAGAATTACCAAAATATGATGTACTAAGGAGAAGTGGTCTACTGGATTTTCCAAGAAGCATTGAACACCATTTAACACAGAGGATCGGTATACAAGTTGGCTTTGGGAATGAAACATTCAGCTCGAAACTAGTCAGCTACAAAGAAATAAAAGAAGTCTATGTCATTTTATTTATTTATTGTGCTATGGTTTACATAAAACCTTACACAAATAAACACACATCTCAAAACCAATTTAACAACAATAAATAACTCTGCACACTTAAAGTACAATTACATGTACAACTGATTTTAAAAACACATAATATACAATTCATCAGTCTCATTATAAATTTGCAATTAAATTACCAAATAGAAAAACATTCAGACCTGTTCAAAAGAGCATTGTAAAAACAATCATAAAAAAAACAGAAAAGCACTAAGGAATAGTGCCCATGCAAGTCCTGTTTACCTGCCAATCAGATAGACTTAGCACCAATTTAGACATAGCAGATGTATCTCCTAATTGCTCACAGATTTCAAATTAAAAAATGTTTTCAGTGCAATTGACAGAGCGTTAACAGCTATCAGACGTCTCTCTATATATTTTTCCGAATGCACCACAGATGTAGAGTAAGTAAAACGTTTATGTAATATGTCCAAGCAACTGGACAAGCAGTGTGGGCTGAGGCACTTAATTCCTGCCCATTAGCTCAGATTCCACACCTACACTTTCTCCCCTCGACTAAACGAATACAAATCAATTTTTATGCGAAGGCTTTTGAACTTTACCCAGGGATGCTCGCCTCGACCAGCGTATATGAACGAGGTAGGTTTATAACCTTAACACAAATATCTAGTCATAGTGCTGTACAACTTTCACACTAAATTCAAGAGCAGTTTCTTAGAAAAAGGTTTAAAAAAAAGTGGATAATTTCTGGAATATAAATTACAGTCGCCACAATTGTCTGCTTTCATACAGTGCTGTACATATATTTTCATCTGCGACAAGGGTGGTGGAGAGGGGTGGGTGCCATAGGGGTGGTTTTCACCAAGGCTTTTAGTGGGTTGGGGCAGTGCTCTGGAAATGTCCAAAAAGGGCTCCCGAGTCAGGTTCCTACAGAGGCCCCACCTGACTTGCCCCACATGCACTGACCCCCTCAGGCAGCACGTTTAGCCAAAGTGCTGCATAGTTAAAGGTCTGCCTTTAACTGAGAGGCTGATGCCTCTGCTTTTATCTAATCAGAAGCACTGCACCTGCAAGCAGCCCATTAATCAAGCGGCATCTTGAGTAAAAAAAAGGGCCACCTACTGGGAGTTGGCTCCTCACTCAATGAAACAAAAGGAGAGACTGACGGGCGGGGGTTGATAAAATGTAAGGCAAATTGTGCATTTTAAAGACGATTTATTCAACAACTGTGGTCAAAACTAATAGCCGCATGGTGAAGTGGCCCACATGGGCCACAATTGTGCCCTACTTTGACCCTAAAACTGTTCCCCAGTAGCTTTTTGTGTTTTTGGGTGGGCCATTGCCCTATAGGCCGACCCAGCATGAATACGACCCAATAACAAGCACTGCTTTTATATGAAAACCGGTGATGTGTTCGAGGTTCAATGACGCAACCTTGCACTGAACGCCAACAAGGCCCAATGTGAAACTTTGGGGCAGCAACGCAGGAAACCTGTGAAGGACCGAGTGGAGCAGGTACAGCTGAAGCAGTGACTGTGAATGGCAGAAACACGTCTGACGAGTCCGCGGATGAGTTTCTGGTTGACGGAAGTCTGACAGATAAGTTTGGCTTGCTGCCCTTAATCGGGACGCCATTTTGCCACTTGCTGCTGTTCTTTAGTGATGTGCCCCTTCTGCAAGGTAGGAAGCCCTAAGGAAGGGGATGGGGCTCTCTCGCTGCGGTGAGGTGCACCAAAGCACTCTGCTTGGTGCCGTCGCTCAACCGGCTGCGGAGCACAAGTACTTCTCCTGCACGATTCTCATAGATAGGACGTTTCCAACAAAAATATTGGATGGTTATGTTTTTTTTTTCCTTTCTTTTCTACATGCTGTTTCTTGTCTTGTGATTCGCCACTTTTGCTTTGTATTGGCTTTGTGATTGATGTTTCCTTGTTGTAGTAAAATCTTAAATAAACAATTAAAAAAAAAAAAAAAGAATATTGGATGGATCTCCGTGGAAATTGCCCACAATATGTGTTAAATCAGCCCCATATTGAGATAAGTTACTTTTTGTTACAATGCCAGGGCTGTGTTTGATTTTATTGGAATAGGGTACAGTTTAACCTCTATTCTCAAAGCAACGATTCTTGACTGGAGGTTTAAAGTTCCCACTGCCATAGCCTCCAGGATACACAACTAAGGTCCTGCGTAAGTTTAAAGTGATCCTATCAAATACACTTGACAGCGCGGACGTACCTTTATCATTTCTTTGCGATGGTTAAGGAAAGCGGGGGGACTCGCATTCAAACTCACCATTTGAGTTTCTAGAGACACTGTCTGTTCTGCATATTTAGTACACTAGTGTCCCATCCAGTTAGAGGCCCCATGGTCCCGATTAAGGAGGGGTTGGAGAGTGCTCCTTCCCCAAAGCCAGTGAAAGTCACTGACTATGTGATAGGTCTCCGCAGGAGAATGTCACACATGAAGGCAGAAGCATCAGTAAACTTAAAAGCAGGTCCGGCTCTGGTCAAACATTGAAATGACCAGAAGGCCAACATGGTTGAGTTTACTCAAGATCACCAAGTTTTAGTTATGGTTCCTACAAGGCAGAGGGCCTTACAGGACAAGTGGATAGGACCCTTCAAGGTTGTGGGAAAACTTGGAGAGGTCAACTATCTGGTGGACTTTGGCAATCCTAAGGAGGCTCCCAGGGTCGTTCACATCAACTGTCTAAAAGATATGTCTCGAGACCAGAAGTAGGAGCTTTGCTTCTAGCTACAGCTGTCATGAACCACCGGACGTGTCCCTTCTGGACTTCGTGGTCCCTGACCCATAGGGGACTGAACTCAGCAGTACTCCCAACATGGCCGCTGAACGTGAAACGCTATTTGCCAGTCTCTGCGTTGTACGCTCTGCGTTCTACAAAGCAGATATGCCCCCGCGCGTCTCAACGCTACCGCTTGCAGTAGTCAGTCATGTGCTGCTGTAGCTCGTACAGCGATTTCCACCGATTCCTGGTTCCCGGTCCCCTAATTTTCCTCCTCCTTCATCCTCCCCTTTTTGTCCTCACCTTGCATTCCTGTATTTCCTTTGCACTCGCCTTCCGAGTGCGCTCCTCGCTATTTCCTGGACTTTTATCCCGGACATCTGAACGCTCCCTGGAGACGGGACACAAACCGCACGCTGGAAACCCAAGGACCCACGCACAGGGTTATACAAGACCCGAACGGTGCGAAAGAAGACTTCATCGAAGAACTCGAACAAACAACACAGACAGGTGAGAAGAGGGGAAACCTGCGACAGATTGAGACGCCAACAAACTGATACAGTTACGGACATGGAGGCTGCAGTTCAAGACCTCATGCGCGGCATGCAGGAGTTAACAGAAGTTCAGAATCTTAAGGCCGAGAATGCTGCATTGAAACAACTAGTCCTGTCACGTGATTCCGCGAGCAAGGAAAGTGTGTTGCTGGGCGGAGTGGTGGATAAATATGATGGCTCATCAAAGAACCTTCGTGGCTTCCTCGATTCGTGTTTAGTGCACTTTACCTTTAAGCCCTACTACTTCTCCACCCCCAGGGCAAAGGTGGGCTTTATGATTTCACATCTTTCCGGGAATGCATTAACTTGGGCAACGCCCTTAGTTAATTCGGGTGATGCCCTCCTGGATGACTATGATGGTTTCGTACGGACGCTAAAGACCATGTTTGACCGCCCAGAACAGCTTTACAGTACCCAAGAACGCCTATTGGACTTCCAACAAGGATCCCAGGATATGCTTACCTATGTAACACGCTTTAAGCAACTGGCCAAGGAAGCAGACTGGTCCTCTGAGGCCTGTTTTACCCTCTTTCGAAGAAGGCTGAATGAAGAGATAAAAGACGAGCTAGCCAGGGTAGCTCGCCCAGGTTCCTTCCAGGCTCTCATGGACCTCTCTTTACAAATAGACTTGCGTATCCAGGAAAGGAAGGCGGAAAAGAAGAAGACTAAAATGCCCTACCAAAAGACGTCTACAGAACCTTCCTCTAAACCTGAGCCCGCTCCTTACCCGACCACAGACCCAGAACACATGCAACTAGGAGCCTTCCGCGGACCCATAACTCTGCAAGAAAGGATGCGACGGATTCACACCGGGCTGTGCATGTACTGTGCCTCTGATAAACATCTTGTGAGATAATGTCCTTTAACCCCTCCACGGCGTTCGGGAAATGCCAGCTCCCGATCCTAGATGGAGCACAGCTTCGGGAGAGAGATGTTTGCTCCACATCTATTCCATCCTTGAACTCTCCTGGACAAAACAATCTTGTGATTCTCCAGGCCTTTCTATCGCCTTCCAAGAAAGAAGCTTATCCCATTCTGGCATTAGTGGATTGTGGGGCCATGGGGATATTCATAGATCATGATTGGGTCATTACCAACCACATTCCATATGAAACACGAGACATCGTGCAACCTGTAGAGGCTATCGATGGAAGACCTCTTTCTTCAGGACCCATAACCCTGCAAACCAAAGAGATCCTGCTTTCTATAAGCCTCCATCAAGAGAGGATCAAATTTGACATCATAAGATCTGCCCATTATCCAATGGTACTGGATATGCCCTGGTTACAAAAGCACAACCCCTACATCAACTGGGCAGCAGGATCCTTGTTTCTTGGTTCAGAACACTGTATGTCCCACTGTCTATCCCTGGATTCCTCGTCAAGATCCTCTGAAGATACACGAACAGACCAGCAAGGTCCATTCACGGTCTCAAATATCATCCAGGTTCCCAGGGCCTATCAGGATTACACTGATGTGTTCTCGACTGCTATAGTTCAGGCCCTACCCCCTCACAGACCTGAAGACTGCGCTATTGATACTGAACCCTCAGCAGTGATCCCCTTTGGAAGGATGTTCATTCTATCACAGTGGTCTTCAAACTTTTTTGGCCAGGGCCCCCCTGAGCAAAATTTGGGCAGGTCGGGACCCCCCAGAAATGCCAAATGGACAGTATATATTGCGCGCCGTCACCTGCTCCCATCAAAGTCGCTGGGCTCCCTCATCCCACTCCTACCCAGTCGCTGGTCTCTCCCCACCCCATCACACACCCAGGGCTCTCCCCACTCTGCTCCCATCACTATCCCATGGTTCCCGCCCATTGTGCTCCCACCATAGTCCCTCGGTTCCCCCATCCCGTTCCCAACACAGTCTGAGGGCCAGTGGCGGCTGGTAAATCTTTTTTAAGTGGAGGGGCATTAAGGGGAGGTTCGGGGGGGTTTCCTCCTGTGAATTGTTTTTTAAATAATAGGTTAAAATGTTGCATTGTAGAGCATACTTTTAACAAAAAATGGGTAAATAGCCAAACAGTTTGCAATTGTTGCTGGGAGTCCAGGGGGCAGGCATTGATATTTTATTTCTATCGCGCTCGTACACAAGTGTTTCAGAGCATGACAAGGCAAGGGAGGGGAACAGAGGAGAATAAAACAGCGATCTTACTAGGCCCAGTGACATTGAGAACGCGCAAGTGTGAGGGGAAAAGTGCATGGAAGGGGGGAGAAGTGGAAAGTGCGAAGCAGAGGAGAAACAGATAAATAACAATAAATAAATAATAAAGGCAACAAACAGTGGTAGTGCAGCCAGCAATTTGCAAGTGCTACGTTTAAGGCAGCAGACAGGGTAGGTCTGATAAGTGCAGGAAGAAAGATGGTTCTCCTCAAGTTTTAGAGTGGCAGGGCGCTGTTCCAGAGGGAGGCCCCAGCCGAAGACGGAGATCTACCCCCAGCTCGTTTCTTTGATAAACGACTGACCCTGAGGGAGTTGGAGGTAGAGGAGTGAAGAGCTCGAGAGGGGAGGTATTTGCGGAGGAATAGCTGAAGGTATTTTGGACCCAGGCCCCAGAAAGCCTTGTGGACAAGGCAGAGGGTTTTGAATGATAGATGTCCGGTAAAAAGATACCATCCCTGTCCCCTGGGCCCCACTGGTCCTAACACAATGAACATGATTATGTGTATATGCAAGGCGCTGCACATTCATACAGCAATCACTCTATCATTCACATGAGCATCCATCACCATACACTCACTCATAACGCATCCAAACACCTGTTTAAATAAAAACAATGAACATAAACGTACCTTCTGCATTGGCCTGTGTGTGGGTGCTGAAACGGCCTGCTCCAGCTGCTCTGTCCGTATGTGCGAGGAGGCGCAGGAGCTCCCCCTCGGACATACAGACATGCAGTGCCCCAGCCAGCATTTCCAATGAGCTATGCAATGCTGGCGAAGCAAAACGCCACAGCACTTGCATGGCTCAGTGAGCATGTGCGGCTGGGGAACTAAACTGAACTGTCAAAGGGAAACAGTGTTTCCCTTTGACAGTTCAGCCAGCCCAGGAGCACTCCATTAGCTGGATAAAGCAGCTGAGGGAGTGCTCACTGTTTCACTGGGCTGGCTCCTTAGCTCCACCATAATGGGTGAGGGGCCACTGGGTGGGCGCCTCTTGCCATTATGGATGAGCCGCCAGGCTCGGACAGGCCTATAGGGCAATGCCTGTACCAAAAATGTAAAATGCTAGTTTGGGCCAATCAAAATGGGCCACCATTTTGGCCAATGTGGACCATTTTGATGAGTTACTTAACTATGCAGTTAGTAATGTTGACCATTGTTGCTGAATATATCACAATTTACTTACATTTTAACACAAAGCACCCCTTTGGGTACTATTGAAACAGTGGGCTTCATAACTACTCTGGCGGTAGCTGTGCCGGTAAAACCGGCACTGCTGCCACTGGAGTTGCATCCGGGTCTGGCACCCGCGAATGGGCAATTACTAGGTCATGCCGAGTTAGGCGGACATGATAATTGCCCTTTCGAAGGTGCCGGTAGATCCCCATTCCCATTTGAGCCCCATATGGCTCAAATGGGAATGGGGAGCTCGGATGCACCGGCACCGTTAATAACGGTGCTGGTGCATCCGACGAGCTGAGGTCAGACCTGGCGGGGGCTGTCAAGCACCCACGAGCACAACTCTTACTATGGCGGAACGGTAGCAACGGTGCCGGTAGCTTACCAGCACCGTTGTTACTGGTCCGCCATAGTAGTAATGAGGCCCAGTCTGTGACTAAAGAAATGAATATCCATTTACAACTGTGGGCCACTTTTTCATTGTTGCCTGAGACAGTTTCATGCTTCAGCCCGCCCATGTAGGCCACCCCTGCCCATTTCTTCCAATCTAAAAAAAAAAAAAAAAAAAAATCTTTTTTCATGCTGAGCTCTCAGGGCCCCCCTGGGATGCACCCGCGGACCCCTAGGGGGTTGCGACCCACAGTTTGAATACCACTGTTCTATCAGAACCAGAGAAAAGAGCCCTCCGAGAATACTTGGATACCAACCTGGAAATGGCACTATACAACCATCCAAATCCCCGGCGGGAGCTTCGTTGTTTTTGTTCCCAAGAAAGATACCAAGGATCTTAGGCCTTGCCTTGATTATTGTGGTCTTAATGAATGCACCCTCAAGGACCGCTATCCATTGCCCTTGATCTCGGATATCCTGGAAGCGGTGAGAGGAGCTGTAGTGTTCACAAAATTAGATCTCAGAGGTGCCTACCAGCTGATCCGTATAAAGGAGGGTGACGAATGGAAAACAGCCTTTAGAACACCCTTTGGTAATTTTGAATACTTGGTTATGCCCTTCGGACTCGCCAATGCCCCAGCGGTCTTCCAACGTTTTATGGACCGGGTGTTCTCCGATATGATGTTCCTCTTCGTCATAGTTTACCTGGACGATATACTGATATACTCCAAGGACCATCTGACGCATGAAGAACATGTTAAAGCAGTCTTACAGCGTCTACGTGAACATAAGCTCTTGGCTAAACCTGAGAAATACCTTTTCCATGTGTCTACTGTTCACTATCTCGGATTTGTCCTTAGCCCAGAAGGAATTGGAATGGACCGCTCGAAAGTAGACTCCATTCTATCCTGGCCTGTTCCAACTACTGTGGAACAGATTCAATCCTTCCTGGGGCTTGCTAACTTCTACTGAAAATTCATACCTTCCTTTTCGGAGATAGTACAACCGATCATTACATTGTTGAAGAAGGATACTCCCTTTCACTGGACAGCAGTCCAAGATGAGGTGTTTCAACGATTGAAGTCGGAGTTTACACAAGCCCCCATCTTGGCTCAACCTGACATTGATCGACCCTTCCTAGTGGAAACAGATGCCTCCAACTACGCCATAGGGGCAGTCCTAAAACAGGAATTTGATGACAAATTAGAACACCCCATCGCCTATCTTTCACGCACCCTGACTCCTAGCGAAACCCACTATTCTGGAAAAGGAACGATTAGCCATCCGTCAAGCCTTCACAGATTGGCGTCATCTACTCCTGGGAGCGAAACATCCTGTTCAGGTCCGCACGGACCATCAGAATCTTCAAGTTCTGCAATCCTTGGAATGTAGGAACAGTCGTCAAGCCCGTTGGGCCTTCTTCTTTGCCCAGTACCAGTTTCAAATCCATCATGTTCCTGGAACACACAATATAATTGCTGACGCCTAATCCTGACGTCCAGACTACGAAATTCTTGAAGACCGATCCTTCCCAAAGATGTTTCCCCACACAATATTTGTTGCCCAAGCAATCAGTCTCCTGGAAGACATTTGGAATCAAACCCAGTCCTCTGGGATCTGGAAGGAGTTTACTGGGAAGAATCGATGGAATCTCAAAACAAAGGACGGATATTTGTTCAAGGATAATGGTCTGGTCATCCCCATGCAGAGACTGCGACAAAGGATCACAAGCCTGTCATGACACCCTTCATTCAGGACACCGTGGCATCACCAACACTCTCCGTTTAATAAAAAGACAGTTTTGGTGGCCAAAAATGAAAGATGACGTCCAGCATTACATCCAAACCTGTGCAGTCTGCACTCAAAATAAGCTCAAAATAAGCATGTTGACAAGAAACCAGCGGGTCTCCTGCTCCAACCAGCACTGACAACAAGACCTTGGGAATTCATCGCTACGGACTTTATTGTGGAACTACCACCTTCCAGGGGATACACAACTATCATGGTTACCATCGATTTATTCACTCACATGGCTCATTTCACACCTTATATAAACTACCATCCTCCTCTGAACTCGCTGGAATCTTCCTGGAACACATATTCCGACTTCATGGACTACCCTCCAAGATCGTATCTGAAAGAGGACCTCAGTACATATCTCAGTTCTGGAAACACTTATGTCGTATACTAGGAATCCAACGTGCCCTCTCCTCAGGTTATCATCCACAGACCAATGGAGCTACTGAACGCGTGAACCAAACCCTGGAGCAATATCTTCGCTGTTTTGCCACCAAGGTCCAGGACGGTTGGTCACTTCTAATACCCGTGGCTGAATTTGCATACAATAATTCGGACCACTCGGCTGTCAAAACCAGCCCCTTTTTTTGCAGCCAAGGATTCCACCCTTCGGTTCTACCATCCATACTCCCACATCCGACCCCAGTTCCTACAGTTGACTCCTGGATTGAAACCCTCATCAACGTACACAGAGAAGCCAAAGAACACCTCGAAAAGGCCCGAACAAACACCAAGCATTATGCAGATTCCAAAAGAAGACCAGGGCCTTCATATGCAGTGGGTGAAAATGTCTGGCTATCCTCAAAACTACTGCCTCGACACTTACGACCAAATAAGTTGGCTCCCAGGTACTATGGCCCTTTTCCATAAAGGAAATCGTTAACCCAGTGGCCTTCCGACTCAAACTACCAGAATCCTGGAAGAGGATCCACCAAGTTTTTCACACTTCTCTGTTGAAACCATACGTCCAGTCCTCCCGGACTGCTCCAAGATCTACCCCTGTGATTGTCAATGATCAATTAGAATACGAAGTGTCCAGAATATGTGACTTCAGGTACAGACATGGCCAGCTAAAGTATCTGGTCGAGTGGAAAGGGTACCCTCCCAGTGAACGCACCTGGGAACCAGTCTCAAACATAAATGCCCCCAGACTATTCCGAAGGTACCACCTTATACACCCGGGTAAACCCGGAGGAACTGGGTTTCGGAGGAGGCATGCTGTCATGAACCACCGGACGCGTCCCTTCTGGACTTCGTGGTCCCTGACCCATAGGGGACTGAACTCAGCAGTACTCCCAACATGGCCGCTGAACGTGAAACGCTGTTTGCCAGTCTCCGCTTTGTACGCTCTGCGTTCTACAAAGCAGACATGCCCCCGCGGCCCTGCGCATCTCAACGCTACCGCTTGGAGTAGTCAGACGTGTGCTGCCGTAGTTCATACAGCGATTTCCACTGATTCCTGGTCCCCTAATTTTCCTCCTCTTTCATCCTCCCCTTTATGTTCTCACCTTGCATTCCTGGATTTCCTTCGCACTCGCCTTCCGAGTGCGCTCCTCGCCATTTCCTGGACTTTCATCCCGGACATCTGAACGCTCCCTGGAGACGGGACATGAACCGCACACTGGAAACCGAGGACACACGCACAGGGTTATACAAGACCCGAACAGAGCGAAAGAAGACTTCATCGAATAACTAACAAACAATACAGACAGGTGAGAAGGGGGGAAACCTGTGACAACAGCTCAAGAGGAGGAGGAGAGTGAACCTCTACCTGTCCTACTCAGAGGACAGCCTTTAGATGAGAAAATAGAAGGAGTCAATCTCTCTTCTAATTTGACACCTGAACAACAGGAGGAGTGCACATTTCTGTTAAATCAGTTTGCCTCCCTGTTCTCAGTATCACCAGGCTTGACCCCTTGGGGCCAGCATGATATTCTCACTGGTGACTGTTTGCCTATTAAAAGCAGAGGTTACAGGATGTCAGATCATGTAAGAACCCACATAAAGGAGGTCAACAAGATGCTTGATCTCGGGGTAATAGAGCCATCTACAAGTCCATGGTCTAGTCCAGTTGTACTAGTGCCAAAGGCAGGATCCAAGGAGCTGAGATTCTGTGTCGACTATAGAGTTCTTAATGCAGCCACAAAGACTGATGCCCACCCTTTACCTAGGATAGATGAACTGGTGGACAAACCTGGTTCGGCCAAGTACCTCAGTATATTTGATCTCACTTCAGGCTATTGGCAAATAGCACTGACAGACCATGCCAAGGAGAAAACTGTATTCTCAACCCCAGCAGGCCTCTACCAGTTTAAGGTAATGCCTTTCGGACTAAAGAATGCACCTGCTACATTCCAAAAGGATGGTTAATCAAGTTCTGACTTGGATGGAGGACTTCTGCATGGCATACTTGGATGACATTGCAGTGTTCAGCCCTACTTGGAAATAACACGTTGACCACTTAGGATATGTTTTGTAGGCTGTTGAGCAGGCCCATCTGACCATAAAGGCAAGTAAGTGTAAAATTGGTCAGAGCAAAGTGGTCTACCTTGGACATGAGGTAGGAGGAGGTGAAATCATGCCATTGCAAGTACAAGCTGTACAAAACTGGTCCACCCCTACTACTCAAACCCAGGTGAGAGCCTTCCTAGGCCTCACTGATTACTATAGGAACTTCATAGAGAACTATGGGACCATAGCTTCTCCCTTGAATGTAGTCTCATCACCCAAATTTCCTAAGAAGGTCAAGTGGAATGAGGAGCGCACTCAAGTATTTGAAGGCCTAAAGAAAGCCCTTTGTCAAACTCCAGTCCTAAGAGGTCATGACTATAAGCAAACCTTCATTGTGCAGACAGATGCTTCAAATACAGGTATAGGTGCAGTTCTGAGCCAGCTAGATGAGAAAGGTAGGGAGCACCCCATTTGCTTAATCAGCAGGAAGCTGAAGGAACCTGAGACAAGGTGGGCAACCATTGAACATGAGTGCTTTGCTATTGTGTGGTCACTGAAGAAGTTTAGACCATACTTGTATGGATCTACATTTGTGATTCAGACTGACCACCAACCCTTGAGATGGTTGATGCAAATGAAAGTGGAAAACCCTAAACTACTGAGAGGGTCAATCAGCCTGCAAGGGTTTGATTTTTCCATTGAACACAGGTCTGGGTGTCACCACCAAAATGCTGATGGTCTCTCCAGGATGATTGATCGACTGGAGTAAGGAGATTCATCCAGGAGTGGATTAAATCCCCCTGTCCCTTAGTCTGGAGGGGGACGAGTGTTGGGGAGAATTCTCAAGAATGTGCTAATTTCCCTTACCTTTTGAGACCCCCAGCAACTTTGCTGGATTTCTAGGATCTTAATTCCTACCTGTAAAGAGTGAGCCTTTTTTTCACCACTCATGTATTTTGATGTGTGTTTTCCTTTTGGGTTCTTTGGATATGGAGTTTTAAAACAACTCCAAAGGCATCATCTTTTTCCTGTGTGT
Organism: Ambystoma mexicanum; assembly: GCF_040938575.1. Classification (NCBI taxonomy): domain Eukaryota; kingdom Metazoa; phylum Chordata; class Amphibia; order Caudata; family Ambystomatidae; genus Ambystoma; species Ambystoma mexicanum. Next base: position 1,103,986,452 of record NC_090922.1, read on the forward strand.
CACAAAGCACCCTCAGTGCAGTGGCACAGGGGTGTCTTTCAGACTCCCCAAGGTTTAAATACCTTCTCTGGGACGGACTACTGTCTCCCAGAGCATGTAAAGTAAAATTTACTTTACTAGCCTTTTTAAATTTACAGACCCAGCACACACTATCTTCCTAGAGTGCTGGAGGGGTTGCCTAGCATCCCTCCCCCTCCACCCCTCTCCAGGACCCCCCGCCCCGAGTCTAAACACTCATGTAACAGTCAAATGTTACCTTTTCCCACTTGAAATGGCTGGTGGCAGTGGTTTTAAACAAACTACCATGATTTTTCCCGACGGCGAACACCAGAAGCTAAAAATCGGGTCAGCCATGTTTTCCAATATGGCGCCCAAGACCTATCTGTAAAAACAGACTCCAGTCGACTTTTTTGCGCCATTTCTTTTTGGAAAGGTCCTTCTTGCGTTTGTCTCTGTGCACCAAACCAGGTTTGGACCCTTTGTTCGTTGGCCTTTGGCGGTCTTCAGTGCTGAAGGCCTCCTCTTACGCCTGAGTGTCTGGGGTGGACAGGATGTGAGAGAGGTGCCCGAAACTCCCTGTGCTTAGTCTCCTAGGAGACCTGAATGCACTCTAGCGTGATTGGCCGGCTGGCTGTCCGGCAAGGACAGCCACCCTACTGTGTGAGTGACAGCCAGGCTGGAAGGAATGGGGGGAAAACTGTTTAAAAGCAGGACTCTGGGACTTGGAAAGCAGAGTTGACCACTGGAACAAAAGAACCGAAGATGAGCTGAAGGAAGATGACTGCTACAACTCCTGGTCCACTGGTGAAGCCCTGCTGCAGGTCCAAATTGCCTGAAACTCCATCGACAGAGAAGCCCTTCAAAGTTAGCTTCTTCCCTTGAATTTGGTGGGAACAACCAATTCGTAAGCCGCCTGGACACCCTCCCCATACTGGTCGAATTGTCTCCAAAGTGCTGTTGAAAACCGGGCAGTGCAGGAACCTTCTGATGTGCTCGTCCCCACGACTGAAGCTCAGGAACAGCGAGATCTTCAGGAACTGCCAGGAACAACTGCCTCAGCTAAAGCTTTTCTTCACTTACAAGGTATGTGCAAGTGCGGTGCAGAACTCTGTTCAGCCGCAGTGAAATATTGTGAAACTTTCCCAACTTTGAAGGCTAGTCCTTCCCTAAACCAACATAAAACTTTTTGCCTGACCAAATTCTTCAAAGAACCGTGGCAAAGACTTAACCGTTTACTACCAGAAGAACTATGCTATCCTATACAAGACTCTGAACCATTGACTTGGCCCAGGCCTATTGAATTGAATTGCTGGTTGTAGTGAACTGAAACTACTTGCCCTTCCTCTGCAAAGTATTTGTGCTATCTTTCTTTTAACCTTGTTTTTTTACCCCATTTTTAAAGTAACTGAAGTGTCATTTTGCTCCCACTTCAGGGGAGCTGAAGTTCAGAACTGATTGGTTGTGTACTGTAGTGTATTAGATCGTGATATTGAGTGCTCTTACTAGTGGAATGTTTTCCAACTGACTGTGTACATAAATGTATATTCTTTTACCAAGAAACCTTGAGTGTTTGTTTGAATCATTGTGATTGCTAGTCCTTTGTGTAACCTATTGTCCTGCTCACTTTACTCTTGAGATAAGTCTACAGACTTCCATGTTTCCACTTAGAAATGCTAATAAGATAGTCCACTTTCAATAACAAGCCTCACCTGATCAGTCTCTCACTGGAACAGAAGTACTTAATTAGAAGGGGTCAGTGTGTCCACAACGATCCTTGCCACTTACTTCCATCCAGCATTCCTAATACAGCGTTAACACCCGATCCGGAGGGCTGGATCGGATGTTATTGGCCCGGGCCTCGAGTTAGTCGGTCCCGAGCCAATAACACCCAATCCGGGCCCAACGCTATTGGATGGAAACCGGGGTGTTTAAAAAACAAACAAAAAAGTATTTTCATTCAAAGAACGGGACGCATTGTATTTTTTCCCTACACTTCGTTGCTGTAATGTATTTGAAATATTTTAAATAACTGTAAAATTCAAAATTAAAGTAAAATAATTAAAAAAAAAAACTAAAATAAAATAAAACGAACCAGACACACACAGCGTCCTGTTGAATGAATGAAAATACTGTGGCAGGATGGGCGCCATGCATGCGGAAGGCGGGGCTTAATACGGAGCCCCTCTTCCATTTCCATGGCAGCCTGCAAAGCGAGATGGAGAGAAGCTGGTGCCGCCACCACAATCAGGCAAGTGGGGTTAGGATTAGTTAATAAAGGAGGAGAAGGGTGGGGAGGCGAATGCGGGGTGGGGTGGTACGGGGCGGGGGAAGCATCCATCGGGTTCCATGGACCGTGAGCAGAGAATGGAAGTATCAGCCCGCGGTCTGAGGAACCCGATTGGCTGTGCCCCCAGTCCGGGGTGCTAATTAGGCGATATGCCCCGAGGTGGCAGGCCAACCCCTACAGGCAACAGCCCACTGTCCAAGTTAACTGCCAGAGCGCAGAAAGGGCCCCTTAACGAGGGTGGCGGATCATTACCTACAGGATCGGCCCACCACTGAGGGGGCATATCACCATTAGCACTCGTGTAGTTCACCACACAGGTGCTAATGTTTGTTTAAAAAAAAATGTTTTCTTTCTGTGAACGGGACGCTGCGTTACACAAACATGGCGGCCCATTTCCATGGTGGCCAAACAGAGTGAGAATCGGGTATGTGGGGTTTGGGGGGGGGGGTGTACAACAAAAAAAAGCAGTGTCAGTGGGGCGGGGGGTGGCGGGCTAACCAATGTCCCTCAAGCAGAAAGCAGATCTAATAAGTGGGCACTATACATCAAGAACAACCCCTATATAAACGTCTTGCAAATAAATAAATGAATAAAACAAAACAGGGCTCCATTCCTGAGCTTCAACAAAGAAGAGGGGATACCACACAGGATGAATCTGCTCAAGGCTGCAGGGAGCAAGACTGGTTCATAAAAGTGGCAAGTTCCGGTGATCATAGTTCCAATAAATTGGGGAGGATATCGAATGAAGCATGGTTATTTAGGAACCTTGAGTTTGAATAATCTATGATGGAGCCAACCTCATTCTGAAAAGGGAAATCATGGGAGTCCAGGATATAACCTTCCAGGAGCAATGACAAAAATGTCATTTTAGTCATGAAGTGCCAGTGTTGCTGGATTTTTGCAAACAGGTCCCACCTCTTTGGAGTTTCCTCCCCGTTGATACTTTGCTGCTCTCGACAATACTTGAGCATTAACCTCAGGTCCTGGATACCCAATTTCATTTTTTTCTGCATAGGTCTGCCAGGAGATGGACCAAAGGCGTTTCTTAGAAGTGAAAAGAAGTGTACATGGACAACAGAATGTCATGCCTCTTTCTTTAAACTATTAATTTACCTCAGACGTTTAATGCTGGCATGGAGTCCCTGAACAGAACCTCAGGATTATTGAGTGATTCTCAGTATCCTCTTCCTTATCTGAAAGAAGTGGAGTCACTTAAGGATGTCCATTGTTTAGGCCCGTTTCCTGTAAAAAGATGAGTAAACCCAATCGTCCAATCCAGCAACATTGATAAAAAAACAGAATGCTACATAATAGATCTTACCAACAAAAAAAAACTACAGGCCCACATTCTGTACATGCTTTGGTACTCCCCGAACATCAATTTTGTTTCGCCTGAACCTGTTCTCAGCATACTCTTGCTTGGTCTTTTATCATGGCACCTTGACAATTCAAATATTTCAATGTCTGTCACAAGCCACGTTCTCCATTTCCTCAATCCAACTCAGCTTTCAATTTCCTGAACCATTACCACCTTTTAGAGAAAGGAAAGGAGACATTCTGATGTAGCTCAGCGACACATCCTATACTTTTAAAGGTCTGCCAAGAGGCGTTGTAAAGCCGAATTGTTTGCTGGGGCATTCAGCACCACATGCTCCGGTGGGGTGGTGTGAACCTGAGCATCTATTATCATCTCCTCCTTCTTGATGTTTTCTAGAGCATTGAACATGCGGATTATAGCTCCACTTTTGGGGCACGTCAGTGTTTTGTCAGTTATGGAGACAAAGTGAAGGAAGCACACAGAGGGGTGCCAAAAGAATCCCCCTGGAAGATTGGACTCCAAAGACATTTCAATCACAGCAGCCGATTTGGAGGTGTATCATCAGTGTCAGACTTGTTGAACGTTGACGCCACTTTTTCTGCCCCAGGTAAGTGCCTCAACAACTAGCTGTAGCAATCATTAGATCACCCAGTAAGGTCAGGCAACAAGATCCAAGCACTACCGGAATCCATGAAGCAGCTAATTAGGGCTCACTGGCCTCGCCCAGGACAGTTGCAGTATAAGTCTGGGACCCCAAAGGTGTGATGGCAATAAGAATAGGTTGACCATGTCTCCTGGAGCCAACAATTCAATGTGCCAAGTCTAGTTAATGTGCAGGAGTGAGGTGAGGGCATGGCCGGTCTGCAGTTCATTCAGCTTCTCAGGTAGCAAAAGAGGCGGGTGGATTGCATAGATTGTAATGCAGTCTAAAGACCCATGCCCATGGAAACTGCACTGAATCTTCCTTCCGAGCCCGATACGCACCTTCCGGAAGGCCGAGCGAGTCAGGGAGACAATTCATGGTGCCACTTATAAGCTGTTGGCCACTTAAAAGGGTAACACACGCAAACCTGGAGAAAGTGATGGTCCACAGTGCCACTCAGAAGTACAGGGAAATATGAAGACCCAGGCTGGGTCTGCTGGGTCACTCTGCAGCTGACTTGAACCGTGCCACTGGTAGCTCTGACCATGGGTGGCTGCCATCCTGGTGTTTCCCCTCCTCCCCCTGGGCCTCAAATACCACCTGGAATTACAGAACCTGTAGGCCACCTCGGCCTGGCCGCACGGATCAGGCCTTGTGGAGCAGCAGATCAGACCCTACATCCGGCTTGATCCACTATCAGGTCGTGCCCACCGCCTTAAGCACAATTAAAAAAAAAAGTGTATATACAAGTAATGTATTATCACTGCTGCATTGAAAAAGAGAGTTATGACAAGTGGTAAAACGAATAAATTTTAACATGTGAACGTGTATGTTGACCGTACAGTGACAATTGTTTTTATTCCATACTGTTAAACTCTAAACAACCTAAGAAACCAACTATGCAGCATATTCCTTCACAATTACTTCCACTGCACTCGCTGACTGCATGCTCAAACCAACGCCCCCTTAACTGCAATCAAATGTGCCATAACATCCCCTCTTTACATTTTCTGTGTATTTCCTTATTTCCAGCGCTTGCCCAGTGGCTCCATTTAATTAGCGTTTGGTTTCATGTGTGTAAAAGATTCATGTTTTGGAGTGTCTCAGTCATTTGAGCTGTGATAAAGAATAGATGGGCTGGTTTAATTCGGCTGCACCAGTTAGCATGGGTAGGTTTCAAAAGTCTCTGTATTAAACCGAGAAACGAAAACATAAAATCGCATCACAAGGATAACGTATTTTAGGAGGATCACTGGAGAACATTTGCTTGCAGCTGCTTTCAATGGGTGATACCATTTTTTACGAAATCGTTGTAATGATGCACCCTTTCCTAAGCAATAAAGTGAGGGAGGAAGAGAGAGAGACATGGATGAGCTGTAGAAAGCACCTTAGCGGTCTCCCATACACTAGGGTCAATGTATTTCAGCGATTACATTAATGAACATGTGTGCGTCTTTTGAAACATCTAAAACCCACAACAAAGCGACAATTCGGTTAAGAAGTTACATGCAGTTTGATAGCAAAACAAGTAAATTAATTTCTATCATTTGATTGCAAGCAAAGCATTGACCGTAATTTAGTTCGATCGACTGCTTCTCATGCTGCATGTTAGTGTAGGGCAGAGATCTTCAAAATGTGGGGCGGGCCCCCCAGCGGGGGCACAGCCTCATTCCCAGGGTGGTGCGCGTAACTGGAGTAAAGGTAAAGCGGGGCATGGGTGAGCCCTGGGCTGGGGTGGCTCATCCATAATCGGCGAAGGGTGTCAACCCAATGACCCCCTCACCCATTATGGAGGAGCCGAGGAGCCAGCCCAGTGAAACACTGAGCGCTGCCTCAGCTGCTTCCAGATTCCGGATCATGATGCTGGAGCGCTGGGGAGGAAACTTCAGGACCGGGGCAGAAGTTACGTTCATGTTGATCTATTTTTTATTTATAGATGAGTATAGATGTGTGTATGCTTGTGTTGAGTGTGTGTATGCTTGTGTTGAGTGTGTGTATGCTTATGTTGAGTGTGTGTATGCTTATGTTGAGTGTATGCTTGTGTTATGAGTGTGTGTGTATGCTTGCTTGTGTTATGAGTGTGTGTGTGTGTCTGCTTGCGTGTGTTATGCGTGTGTGTATGCTTGCTTGTGTTATGCGTGTGTGTATGCATGCGTGTGTTATGCGTGTGTTATGCGTGTGTGTGTGGGTGTGGTTGATTTTGGCGAGTGGAGTGGGAGGGAGGAAGGAGGGTTGCACAACAATGCATTTTAAAAATTCCTTTGTTGCACAATCCCCCTACACGCCTGCCAAAATCAGCTCTCCTTCTGAGGAGCTGGAGCCCAGGGGACAGGGATGGTATTTTGTTACTGGACATCTATCATAGATATCCAGTCAAAAATACCATGCTTTCCCCTTGGGTCCCCCCAACCCCCAATCACCTTGCATACACACAGGGTAGGTCTGATAAGTGCAGGAAGAAAAAGGGGGAGGGGGCTCTATGGGAGTAGCATGCAGTGATGGCGCGCGATAGTTCATGGCGCAGACGGGCTAAAAAAACGGTGGTGTGGGAGGTTGCCCAGAGCAATTGCCAGTGGTTTAGATTCATTCGAAACCTTCCACCCATCACTTTTGTGGTCAGTTTGTTTCTCCTTGTGAGAGAGGGTATGCCCAGACGTGGGTCCCTTGCTCGCTGCGCCACAGGGAACCAGGCTGCACCTCACTGAGGAGGTCCAACAAGCCGAAACATGTCTGGGGTTGCTTGGTTTTCTGTGCAGAGGGGACCTGGCCTAGCAGTTCGGGCTGGGCTGCTACCTTCGGTGGCGGCAGCTGCTGACTGATTTGCACATGGCTGGTCCCCTTTTGCAATGGCGCAGACGGGCTAAAAAACTGTGGTGTGGAAGGTTGCCCAGAGCAATTGCCAGTGGTTTGGATTCATTCAAAACCTTCCACCCATCACTTTTGTGCTCAGCGCGATAGTTCATAGCCATTTGGACTCGCTGTCCATTTGGCATTTTTACGGGGGGGGCTGCCCAGATGTTGCTCAGGTGGGTCCAGGCCAAAATAGTTTGAAGACCGCTGGTGTAGGGATTGCTATAAATAAAATAAACTATATTTAGCTAGCTTCAGGCCGGACTGTATGGTCCGAGGTGGTCTTTTCTTTGGTTTAAGTTGTATTTTCATGATGCATCTAATTATGGTGGGTGACTCCACAAGTGAAACTCTGACCCACATCCGGGTGCCCGTGACATCAACGTGGAACAGGAATGATGGCCAAGGGGAACCCGGAACTGGTAGAGGATGGGGTGAAAGCGAGGAGGTTGTAGGCACAGGTATTCATTTTTCCTTCATCACCCCCTCAAATATGGGCACAGGTGTAGGTGCAAACCATCATCAATAACTTTATTTTGCCCATAGGGCCATAAAAGTACATCATGGCACATACAAATCAATAACAGAAAGAAATATACATATTAAACATCCCCTCCTTGCTGTTTATTGATATGGTGCCATTCCCCTGTGCCTTGCTTATGTCTCAAGCCGATCACTCTACCCTTGGTCTCTTGTTCGCCCCAGTAATGCAAGCCAGATGTCTCCCCGATTACCACAATGGTTTGGCCTCAGGCTGTCTGTCCCCTGACCTTAGCCCCACGGGGACTATGTTTGCACCTGTGAGCACAGGCCAGCACTGAGTGGTTGCAACAGGTGTGTCCATTAGCCGCTCAGAGTGAGCTCCTACTTTGATTGTGGTATTAACTGGGGGATGACATCTCCTGGAAAAGCCCAGTACACTTCTTCTCATACTTGGCTCCCTAAAGTCAATTTGGACATAGTCATACGCGCTTTCACCAAGGTAGGGCAACCTGGTGCACTTTAAGATTTGTCCCTTTGTCACAAATAAGCAAGTAAGCAGCCCCAGACAGCCCAAATACAATGAGTGCGCTTATTCACAGGTCTCCCTCGGTTCATGGAGGTTAGGTGTAAGTTTGGGGAGCATAGGTAAGTAAATTGACGCTCCCCTAGCATGAACTGTTGCCTTAATTCCGGTTGCAGTGAAATTAATTTGCCCATGATCTGCTCAACTTGTTGACTCTCTCATGGGGGTGTAGGACCAAAGGGCACCTTCAGCCCTAGTTGCAACCCTAAGAGCAGAAAGCTGCAGAGGTAGTTGAGGGGTGTGCTTTTGTGTACCTGTGGCGTGGTTATGCCCCCGTGGGGCTATATTAGCCAGAGGCACTGTATGAGTCGAGGCTCTCCCAGTACTTATTACACTTGCGCAACAGGGACTCATTGCGTCCACAGGAAGCATGTTGCTCTTTTGGCAGGGACCCATCCCCTCCTTCCCCAGATAGCATTGGGTTCATTATATTACATTATCGGGCTACTTTGGAACCTTCTGACTGTTGAAAGTGTGTTGGAATCCCTCCCCATACATTTTGCTACAGATTACGTGTGGTGGGTGCAAATGGTTTTGAAATTGATCAGCAAGGTCTGGCTAGACGTCCAGCTAGAGTGTAATGATGCCATCGTTTCGGGCATAAAGGTTGCGTGTAGGTTTACTGCAGTATCATTTGCATGGGGTTTCTGGAATCCCATGCCCAAATCCGGCAATCTCAGAAATATAGGGCTAACATGGTGTCCCAGAATTGGCGGAGGGCGAGGAGTGTAGGAGAGGCGTACACACTGTAGCCTAGTCATGATTATTTGGAGACTTCGATCCTCTTTAGTGGGCTAGTATTTCAGTATTTTGGGACAGTGAGCTCGTTACAGGACTTCAATGAGTAGCACAACTTTAAGTGGGTGACTATTTAAAAGAAATTGTTTCTATGGGTGCAGGGTGTATGTTTTACTTTTAATTTCTCTGGTAAAGTGCACATAAGGACTAGTTCATGAGCTTTTTTGACCAAACAGGCACTTTAGGTATAAGCAGTCAGAGTTACAACTGCCTACACATGCTTACACATGGAGGGAAACTATAGGCTTGAGGACCTCTCTTGTACTTTTGGGCCAATAAAAGTGATCACACACCATAACCATTTAGATGGCAGTAGCTGGTGCAATATTTAGATCAGGCTTGTACATCTGCATTTTTACTTTGAGCATTCTGTTAACGTTAAGGAAGTTACTAGATGACATGGCTTGCACATACGCTAAATTGCCGGCCATGCTCAAGTTTGGGCGTTCAACAGCTAGCCCACCCATACTTTGCATTTAAACATGTATTGTGTTTCAAGTTTGTGAATCGAATAAGCCACTGTGTGATTGCTTTAGAGCACATTTGGTATAGGATACAATGGGACAGTGAACTCTAAGAGTAGCTCCATGGAAAGGTGCTAATGGGTCCGCAAATTGCCATGGTACAGATCTGATACAAAATTTGGCAAAAAAAAAAAAGTTAGGTTCTTGGCACTGTATGGAACAGGTCCATAGGATTGAGCCTTGTGCAGTTAGTTTTCTTCCCTTCACATAATTTTATCACCCCTGTAAGAGAGAAAGCTGCTTTCGGGAAGTGGATCATTAGCCTATGGTTGCCTGATAAGGCACAGTTGGGCTTTGAACATGCATGTGTTCAGTTGCAGAGGGCTTTCTTGACTAGACAAGTTTTTAATGCAATTCTCAATGTGACTGGTAGCCATTGGTGCACCAGTGCTGGAGTGAGTTATTTGGGGTTTCCCATATGGAATAGGGCTTGCAAGGGTGTTACAGGGGAATATCTTAAGCAAAAAGATGTAGCCACGGCTGGGCAGTTGAGAGTAAACTTAAAATATTGTAGGCTCTGTGTGCGTCCCCTCATTCAATATTATGAGGGGAAGGTGGTACGCAAAATTATATATGGGAGAGATGTAAAGCAGCCTTGGGCAATGGACAGATTAGCTATGTGGTAATCCCTGATCTGGCATAGAGTTTTGAGAATGTCAAATTGTATACCAGTAGTAGCACTGCGGTATGTGCTTGGTCTAAAATTGCTTTTAGCTAGGGCCAATGGTGTCATTTTTTTTTTTTTAGAAGATATTAGTTACGCCTATTCATTCCCCGTTTACACTACTTTCGCCTAGATGTCACACTCAAAGAGAGCTGTTTCTCAATAGATTTGTTGAACGGTGGACTGACTTGTCCTCGGAAGTGGGATTCACATCTACAGATTTGGTGGAAAACCTGATCCGGGTTTAGATTACCCTGCATAGACATGACTAGATTGTTACTCTAGATATATTTCATGCTTACATCTCTGTTTTGAAGATAAATCTTTGGGCATATAGGAACCCTATCTTCTTGTCTTTCCTAATACTCTGGCCTGCACCCATTTCATGAGATTCAGGTTCGACATCACCGCCACCAGATATACTCTTGAGATGGAAAGTAATATCAGTACAAGCTGCTTATTGCAGATTTGGTGGGGCGACTGGAGACCGATGTCATGGACATTTTGAGTCATGTAATTCTTCTTTGTCCTTTTCTGCATGCACAAAGCACTTATTTTAGTACATTTACTTTTAATTGACTATGACATTATAGTGTCTAGACTGTTGACGGGTTATCCCACATCCGTTGGTCTTGCTGTATTGGAGGCATTTGAGGCTCCTTGATTTTTATGAGGAAACGAAATTTGTGGTAGTACATAAAGAGACTTTAAATGGTAAAATGTATGTGAATTTGATGTATTAATCAAATGTTTTTGGTGTGTGTTTTGATTATAAAGGTTTGAATATTTTTTTTAACCATATAAAATAAAGGCAAAAGAAATGCTGCTTTTAAGAAGCCGATTATGACATATATGATAAGGCACCGTTGGGTTTTGAAGATGTATGTGCTCAGTTGCAGAGGGCTTTCTGGGCTAGATTAAGGCAATTCTCTGTGTGACTGGTAGCCATTGGCGCACCCGTGCTGGTGTGATCTGCTCGGATAGATTTATCTCTGAAAGTAAAGAAGCAGCACTGCTTTGCAACATTTCCAATTTGCCAAATATCTTGCCAGGTAGCCCTTTGTAGACGTTGAAATGAAAGCCAAGTGAACTACATGGATTAAAGCATTTTCGTGAGACAATATGTCCCCGAGCACAAGGGGCAACGGTGAAAAGCACTTCCGAAAACAATGATCTGTACAACAACACAAACTTGTTGCCCAATTTGAACCATAGATTCTGAACTGTTAAAAAGAATTATGAAGCCAGTATGCCAATCAAAGGGGTTCAGTCGAAAGGTGAAGAGGGGGGGGGGCTTGTTGAATCTTGCATGAAAGACCTCAGGCTTTGCTCTGTTGAGGACAAGCTGCTTTAATTACATTAATTACTGGACTTGGGAGACTTGGTATAGCACCGGTGGGCAGGAGGCCTAAACATGGTGCGAATGTTTGATAAACCAGAGTCTAATTAGCTTACATGTTGCATGTGATATTGTGCTTCTAAAAGATTTTTCTCGAACAGAACAATGTAGAGGTTAAAGAGGAGTGGGGGAAAGGTTGCTGTTTGGGGCTTTCTGTTGGAGGTGTTGAGAGCAGAAAGATGTGACCCAAGTTTCATCTGCTGTGTACGATTGAATAGGAAGACTCAAGCCAGCACCAGGTTTTACAAAGAAGCTATATGTAAAAGCTGGGCAGCACTGGAGGGGTACATTGTCTATGGTAGTAATCTAAACATAAACCATAGATTACCACCACACTATCACATTCTACCTACAAGAGGCCCAGCCCCTGTCATTCAATGAAACCCAAAGACTTAGCCCGCTGCACCAAAAACCTGAAAAAAGGACCACCTCACACCCCTCTTTCTCAGCCCTCACTACCACATCCGACACAAACCCAGAGTCCTTGGTCCAACTTTACAACGCTTTCATTGCTCTAGATGTTGGCACCCTAGCCTAGCTTAAAAAGCGCAAAGCCAAACAAGCTCTAAAAAAGAATGCCTGGTCCACCCCCGAACCCCTCGACTCCCGCACCAAGAAATGCACTGCCTAAACGGCTTGGAGAAAAGACCCGTCCACAGCTTCCAAAGCCGAGTACACCTCCCAAGCCATAAACTACAAAAGAGCAATTCAAGCTGCCAAAGCCAGCAGCTACAATGCCAGAATAAACAATGCACAATACAACACACACGCTCTCTTCACCATCTTATGCGAACTTGAGTCTCCAGTCTCCCCTCCCTCAGACCTCATCATAGACAGATGACATCTGGTTCACCAAGATACAAGAAGCCCTCACAAAGAAAATCCCCTCCCTCCAGATAAAACCTGTGCCAAACAACTGGCCATTCCTCGACAAAATCCCACCATTCATCTCCAGGCCCACACTCCCCCTACAAGCTGACCAAGCTCCCGATTTGACTTGCGCCCAGTGTCGGAACTCAAAGTCACAAATATAATCGAAGGCCTCAAGCCCTCCCGATGCAAAGGAGATGCATGTCCTGCCCCTATCATCAAAGGCTGCGCTGAGACGCTTACACCAAGCATCACATTCAACATAAACTCTTCCTTCGCAACAGAAACAGTGTCAACTGCCCTGAAAGAAGCTTGGATCCTCCTGCTTCTAAAGAAACCCCCCCCTTGACCCCACCATCCCCACCAACTACTGCCCCATCACCACTGTACCCTTTCATCCCTAAAATCCTCGTCCGCGCAGCATATATCCAGGTCCAACAATACCTCAAGGACAACCACATCATGGGCATCCGCCAATTAGGCTTACGACCAAGGCATGAAACCGAAACCACCCTACTGGAACTGAAAAAACAAAGACAACAAAGACTCAGGAAAACTCGCCCTGCTCCTCATGCTGGACTCATCTGCAGAATTTGACCTCATCAACCACCTGACACTCTGCAATCACCTCACCACAACAGCAAAGCTCTCCCCAGCAGCTACATACTGGATCAGATCGTTTCCAGCAGACAGATCTTGTGTCTTCATGGTCGACCATGCTGCCCCACCGACGTCAGTAACCTGCGGTGTCCCACAAGGATCCTGCATTAACCCAACCCTGTATAACATTTACACTAAACCCCTTATTGATCATCTGGATACCCTCAGCATATCCTACATGTATTATGTCGACGACACCCAAATCCTCCTCTCTCTCTCTCTGGAACCTACCCCTTTGACGCTGCAATCATGAACTTAGTTTATGACATTGTCCAAAACTGGATGGCAACCCACCAGTTATACCCCAACAACGACATACTGAGATCCTCATTGTAGGCTCTCACTGCACCCTCTGCAGCATAGACCCAGCTTAGAAAGCATTTGACATCGACGGCAACTGGATCAAAACATCTTCTGCAGCCAAAATCCTGGGCATCTACCTAGACGACACCCTTGACCTCTCTTGCCAGGTCAATGCCATTGCCTCCTCTACTGCCTACACCACAAAACATCTGAATTCCTGCAAGCCTTTCCTCACCACTACCAACCGACTCACCATAGCCAAAGCCATCACTGGAGTCAAACTGAATTACTGTAACGCTCTCTCCACAGGAACCTCGGAGCGTAATTTGTGCAAGCTGCAAAACACCCAAAACAATGCCCTCCAAGCAGCCCTAGGTTTGTCCAAGCACAACCACATCACAAAAGCCAGGAAAGACACCCACTGGCTCCCGATCCGGGAACTGACTAAATTCAAGACCCTATCCAGCACACAAGTACACCACGAATACTGCCCCGGCCTACCTTTCATGCCGGGTGGAGAAACGCACCCCTGCGCTCTCCAAGGTCCACTAACAGCCACCGCCTCAGAGTGCCCACCTTCTTTGGAAAGACCACAGGAGGACAGAGCTTTCCAGTCATGGCCGTCAAGCTCTGGAACAATCTCCCCATCACCCCCTCAGAAAGGAACCCTCATACTGGACATTCAGAAAAAATGTAAAAACATGTAATTTCGCCTAAAAGCTCCCGAGCTAACAGACTAAGACTTTCAGATACCCGTTTCCCCCACCCTCCCCCTGTTCCTCGAACCAAGACTACCATAACACCCCCTCCTACTCCGTTGTGTTCATCTAAATTATAAAGCCAGTATAGGTCCTGCAATTCTCTATGCATTAGAGGAGGCTCTGCAATCTGCACGTATGATCTGGCTAGATAAGTTAGAGGGCAAATTATAATGCTCCATTTTTAATTTGCCTGAAGGTGTCCCAGTTGAAGGCCTGAGATTAGAATATGTGTTCTGCAGATTCACTCGCTCGAAACACAAGTAGACGTCTAGTAGTGGGAATACACTTCAGCGGAATAAACCACAGCAAGGATATGGACCCACATGTCCATCAATAGGACTTCGAGATCTTAAAGCCCAGGGTTTCACGTTAATGAGGACTCAGGTATACGAGAAACACCAAAATTTGTGTGTGGTCACAACCTCCTCAGACTCAGCACAGGGGAACTGTGACCAGCATATACCGTAGCAAACCTGAATACACGAGAACAGTAGGACACCTTCAGTTCAACCTGTTTTTCCGTCCCCGATGAAGGCCACCCACTTGCCAGCTCTATTGAACGGCTGATAAAATTGGCCGAAACAGTACTGTCGACTACCAATTTTTTTCTCCAGTTTGTACTACCAACACGGTCAACTGTGTACTTAACATACATGTTATTTGTTCACCGAATTCCCTAGTTCTTGTAAGGGATGATAAATGTTTATCTGAATTCAACTCCAGTCATTGTAACTGGACTGAACATCTGTGTATTTGGTACAGTATGCTGTTATTGTATGTGTCCTGCTTTGCAAAACTAATTTGAAAATGATATTTTATGCATTAAAGCTTTGGGGCAAACTGCTGTTTTTGCTCACAATGCAATTAAGAACAATGTTTTTCTTTAGGCAGGGTTAATGTGATGAATGTATGCGAGTTCAGTCACCATGATCACTTTATTATAATCTTGTGCTTTCAGACCCATGCTTCGCCCACTCGTGGAGAACTGGAGTTATCAGGATCACCCGAATGTGCTCCCTTATCCGATTCTGCTGTGACGAGCGCCACGACATCACAAGGGTTTAGGGTGGTGATGCTACTTCAGCACAGGTTTCATGAACAGCTTCAATTAACCGTACAGTCTCATCCCCAGTGAACGCTCAGACAGGAGCAAAGGGATAGCAGCAGCCAGCATCGTTTCCCAAGAGCACTTTTCCTTCCAGTGCCATTATCTCGTCAGTCTATGCAGCGGATGGAGTAGTATTTAAGCGATTCATAGAAACTGAATAACTCTTAAGGTACTATGATACCCTTTGAGCATGTTGAATATGAGAGAGAGGACTAACAAAGTTGCAGCAAACTATTTAATGCAAGGCATTTCCGGCTTGCTTGCTATATTTGTGCCACTGAGTTAGTCTTGTTCACAGTTGTAATCCTGATTTTGGTGCACATTTACTGCTATTTTGAACAATGCATGACAGTGCCAATTGCCCTACTCATCTCACTGGCACATTCAGATAGCAATGTCTTAATGGTCCGATTTCTCTTTTTTTATTTTATTTTAAAGTGTTTTTCAGTTTACAATGAACTTTTACATCATGACAAAATAAAATAAAGTAAAAAGAAAACAAAAAACAATAGATAACCCAATATTCAGAGACATATTTGTCAGGAAAACAAAGCAAGAAGGGTCCCCTATCGTTCTTTTTTTTTTTTTAAATATAAGCTTGTGAGCTGCAAACCAACTTCTTGAAAGCCTGCGAAGCAGAAGAAACGCAGTAGCATCTATCCTCCAACAACAACAGTCCAGATTGAAGCAAGCTACTAATAGTTTATATAAAGGGGCCTTCCATATATACTGATGCTGTTATTTGTTTTAACTGTTGAACTTTCAATACTATTTGTCCTCAATCCAGACACTTGTCCTTGGATTGAAAGCAAGAATACACTTCAACATGCAACATTTCAGCCATCTACAGAATGTGCCCAACTGCTGGATCTGTGGCCAGTATCAAACAGTAAGACCGACACAAGTGATCACAGTTCAAGGGTGTTTATTGAACTTCAATTGGGTTTGAAAAACGCCTATCTAATCCTATATCTAAAGATAGGAGAAAGCTACGACCATCAAAAAGTAATAACGCAGTCCTAGCCAAGACTGTAAAAATAAAAGGGCCTATGATAATAAACCTATTGACAATCCTTACTTCTAAATAAAAATAGTGTGGGAAACAATATTTTGCAAAAGTGTTCAAGAAATGATAAATCTCTTTGCCATTCAAAATCTCCTGATGCAACACGACAAACATTAAAGTTACTTTCGTCTTAGGATTTCACATATGCAATTTCTCAGGTGATTTACTGTTCACCCCGGGTCCCCCTCTGCCGGGATCAGAACCACTTTAACACAAAACCTCCCTTGGGGACAGCCTCCCAGACACCTTGAAACTTGAGGAGAACCATCTCCAGTTCTGGAAGCACCTCAAGACCTTCCTGTTCTCTTCTGCCTTTGCCCCTCCTCTCCCCTGCTGATCTGTCTTCTCTTTCGGCATCATGCTCCTGGCAACCCTTTGTCCTTCGGCCCCAGGTACCTGCTCATCCTCCTGCACTGCCTCTTAAGCCACCACTTGCACTAGGATCTGTATCTGTACCCATACAGGCCCCCATTTTTCTTCTGCACTTATCAGATATACCCCATCTGCCAAATTACATACTTACCTCTGCCTGTATTTATTTTATTTATTCCATTTATTTATTTGTTGCACTTATTATTTATTCTGTTTCTCTCCTTTGTGCCGCACTTTCCACTCCTCCCACTTCCCCCTTTTCCACTTGCGCGTTGATAATGTCACTGGGCCTAGTAAGATGGTTGTTTTTATTCTCCCTTGTTCCCTTCCCTTTGTTTGGTCGCACTCTGAAACTCATGTGTATGAGCGAGGCATAAATAAAATATATCAATTGCTCTCACTCTGCCGGGATATGACCAAATGTATCCAATTTTCCAAACTTTCTCTACTTCATCAAAATCGAACAGCGTGCAGGATTTTGCTCAACACGTTACAGGACCACTTTGATTCACAATTATTCGTTCTCTTCTGGATATAAACATTTGCACTTTTGCCACTTCCCAGCTGGATAACTTACAGAAAGCTTCGATTGAGCACCCACGCAGTGCCGGACCACTCTGTCAAAGGTATTGTAGTTTGCGTCTAAAGTTCAGTCACTCATCAGCAGTTCAACTTTACTTGCATCTCTTATCACACACTTTTCAACATTGTTCGTTCCACTGCTCGCCAAACAGTGCTGCTGCTTGCTTGTATCTGTCTCCCCAACTCACTGGCTGTATTGATTTCACAGACGCTGCTTTGTTCTTGGAGCCAAGGACGGTACTATGGCAGCTGGTGATTCTCCCTGCCTTAATTGACGCAACAGGGCTTCGGGTATCACCAACACACAATGCAGGATTCTTCAGCCTTGTTTCCTGGTCTTATGCTTTCTAATCGTCGAGGCTTCCGGAAAGTAACTGTTCCTTGTCAAAAAGGTCAAGGTAACTTCCTGCCTTGCGATCCCCTTCTGTTTTGCAGTCTTTCTTTTCTCGTTCAACTGCCAACCCGAAACTGCTGTTTTCAGGTGTGCTTTGACTCACTCAGAGTGTGCTCTCGTGCGCCTCCATTTATCTGTGTGGGGAAGCTTAATGGAAGTCAGGTGTGTGTGTGATGGTTAGTAATTGCTTGACTTTGCTCAACCATTGTATTGGGACACATTAAGTATACTGCATGGGTGTTAAACTGTTTTCTGTCATAGCGGGCCGTCCGTGTGAAAGTGTTTGTGTTGTAAATGGGGGTGGGGGGAAAGTTCCTGAATATCCTACCTGGCAGGATGGGGTATACGTGTTACAGGGAAAGGGATACCGCATCTCACCATCCTGTGTCCCACTCCCCAAAGGCCCCTCACCCAGGTGATCCTCCCGCACTGGTCTACCCCCAGGAACTGGATCCAAAAGCAATGGCCATGTCCTGTCCACCTGGATGACAGATCCCCGGGGACTAGTGAGTGAGACACCTTCTGGTTTCTCACACCATCTTCCACATAACGTAGATGCCCAATTTCCTAAAGCACCAGTTACTTTTAAATGTTGTGATATCTGCAGTAATTGAAGATTAGTTTACATATCATATGGTCCTAAAGCCTTGTTTTGGTCACTATTCACAAAAGGGGTTTTTCAGATCTGCCAAATGTATCTCTGCCATATCAAATCCATAACAATGTGCTGCAATTTGGCTATCTTCTCCTGCCAGAGGCTTTCTCTGCTACACTAATCATGTTCCTTTGATCATGGTTATCCGCAACTGCAAATATTCTCTGTATCCACCAGAAATAAATGCTACAATATGCCTATATTTCGTTCCCCATGGATAGGGATGGAACTTGTTACACTGGACATGCGTTAGCTGCTATTAGAACCTTTTCCAAACTGCCATCACCCCATGAGATAAGAGTCCAGCTGGGAGACATTTTCTGAAGGCATGGGTTATCTGACACATGGAAAAGGCATAGAGCGGAATCATTATACAGATTCTTACATTCTCCCTGCTGCTTAAGAAAGGGGTGAAAGACACTCCAGTATCACTCTGATTAATCACTCATGAGCTTATGGCTCTATGTACAAAGATGTTGCGAAATTAAATGGCCTTGGAAACTATTCTAGTTTTTAAAAGGAGATCTCTGCACACTAGATGTGCCACAGTGCTGTATATTTGTCCCACATTACAAAGAAAACCTTACTGACATTACTCATTAGAAAATCTGTAGCTATATTACACAGAGAATACACATATACGATTGTCCTTTTGCTCCTGGATAACCAACCATATTGAGTCATTCCAAGCTCCCATAATTCATGGGATCCTGTAGAATGTTGCTATCCTTTTGGGAATGTATGGTTTATATTTATTAATCAGATGTGTTTCAATTGTATGGGGAAGAACTGTCAATGCTCTGAAAGTCCAAGATCCTGTTGAATAAGGTTATTGAAGAACTGTGTGAGAAGGAACCTTATTATCTGGAGTTAATTGTTCAAAACATGTAAGGGCATGAGGCTATTGGTAATTAGCCTCAAAGAGGAGAATCAGTGGGGGAAAATGCAGACATGTAAATTAATGCCTACCGAATGTTGATGGGTAATTCAATTGCAAGTGAATTTAAAAGAGAAGAGTATGTTGGTTCAAGAAAGACAAGGCCCTTATAATCAGTACTAGGCCTTCTGCAGTTTAGGAAAAGAATACATTTTGAATTACATGCATGTAGTCTGGATAGAGAAGCAAAACTTAGCAAAAAATTATGTTTGTTTGCCAGCTTGAATTCTACTGCTGCAGTAACTACAAAAAGTATATCTTTCAAAAACAAAAGTTACTTCAAACAAATACTGATTGAGGAGTGGGATTTTTAATTGTATTAAGGCTACACATCTGTATTGGTTATCCCCTGTAGACTGGAAAACAACTTTGGGTGTCCGAGTTTGCCTGGCTCCTCATAGAAGGCTGCTGTGTTAGTTAGGGAGATGACAAACCTTCCTTAGTGAAGTCGTAGAACCATCCGTTAGTTACAGTGTAGTCAATCTACTAAGAATGTTATAAAAAAAAAACTGTTGATAAGGGGGCAAGGTAACACTTTTGGATTGCTTTGGGATTGTATGCTGTTAATTTCTGTGTTCACCCTGCAGTGCTGCTATTAAAGATTTCTGACCCGAATCTCACCCAAGATCAGAGTTCCATGTCTGTTTAGCATGACAGTGTTTAATATCCTGTTCATACACAGATTGTTTGGTCTCAATACAAATTGCTGAAAAGGAAAAAGGATTTAAAGATGGCTGTGCTCCCAAAATGATTACCCTCCCCCACCCCTTAACCCCACCCGAGGCAGAATGTAAGTGCCTATTCTGGGGCAAGGAACTTCATTGTACATTTCTATGCACAATGATTGATGCATGTGAGCAGTCCAATGTTTTCTGCAGCAAGAGGAGCAATTACCTACAGCAGATGTTTGTTATTTGGAACTTTATTATCCAGTAATATTATCCAGCTGCTGAAACAGACTTGCTGCTCTGGCTACTCTGTTACTGGTCAATTGCTCTTTCTACCATTCTTCAACTTGCATAATTGCTAGCCAATATCCTGGAGTCTCCTGGGTGGCCTACAATGGCGCTTTTCCTCTAACACCAGTTAACAAAAAGATAAATCTTCATTACAGAGTTGAATTTTAAATAGCTTATTGGAATCCTACTCCATACCTGTATAATTTGGCTATGTTAAAAGAAATTCTACTTTAAAAACAAACATTGGTAAAAGCGGATTAAGAAAATCAAAAGATAGTTTTTTCTTTAATCCAGCTCTTAAAAAAAAAAGAAAAAGAAAAAAAAGAAATCCCACAAAATAGTGATTTACACAATGCAAGAGAGGAAATCAACTGCAATATTTAAAAAACAAAAAGAAAAACGTACCTATTTTGTTCCTCTAACTTCGCCAAGAGCTCAACTTCATCTGGACTCAGCTGTGAGGGGGAAGAAGGAGACTGTGCCGGCGTGGAAAGGGTGGTAGATGAGGATGTAGTGTGTAATGAAGCAGATGGACTTGCCACCTGACTGGCCATTTGACTGACAGTATGTGATACCGTGTTCTTCACCCATGAGAGAGTAGAACTCAACTTTTCTGAAACCTTGTCTGTCGCCACCTGGAAGTCGAAACAAATTTGCTTTTTAACATTTAAAATTGGAAACGCTAACACATTTTTGAAAGAAGCATAAGAAAAACTGAAAAACTGCAAAGGTATTTTTGGCAGGCTAAACATGATACCAAGGATAGAATTTAAAACTTCCGCCAGAAATAACAATCATCCGTTACTGTATCTGAGAGCAACAGTTGTACATGTTGCTTTTTTATGTGTCATCTACTCTCTTTATCTCTTTCAGATTTACCAGAGCAGTTGGAGACCATACAAACTGCAGAAAAGCCTGGTATAAATACCAATAACATAAGTATCTCACAGATACTTCCGTTAATGGGATTTAGTTGCTTCAGGCGATTGCACATGCGGTTCTGAATGAGTCGTGTGCATCTTATTTGATGTTTTCATTACTTAATGAGGCAAAGATTTTAACTATAACCATGTCTTCCAGACTTGGTGTGGTGCTTCCCAAATTCGTTCACAATGACCAAGTGGGATTAGTTATGGAACGACAAAGGTTTGACAATATCCAAAAAAACATTAATAAGATGGCATGGAAAAGCTTTTCATTAGGGTGGATATTACCCCCTAAGACAACGAAAAGGATTTCAACTGGGCCAGCTGGTCATTTATCAGGTTTCTTAGGGGTGCAAGATTGGGGCAGAATTGGATAACCTGGATTAAAATGCTTTTTTTAACCCCAAAGGCTAAACTAGTTGTCCATGTCAGGGATGGGCAGAGGGACGAGACGGGTTTGTCCCTTTTCCCCCCCTTCCCATTCGCTTTGGTAATGGAACCATGGGAAGCAGCCATTCAGAAGGCAGATGGGGCAAAAGGGGTATTGGAAATTACTCTATTAAGCTACCTCATTGGAAGGCAGTATACGATAATAGTCCCTCAGTGTTTCTTTACCTCTAACTGGCAGTGTAAACAATTATCTAAGATATTTCAAGCAAAAAGCCCCCTATGTTTGAGGATGTGGAAAATTGGGCACTACTGACACACCTAGCGAACAGACCGGCTGGGCAGAGGTTCTTTCTTGGACTAGGCTAGTAGAATGTATTCACTGAGTTAGATCCCCGCTTTGTACTTTTAGGCATCTCGGGAGGAAAGGAACCATCCACATTTACCTCACATGACATATGTTGTTGGCTACAAGGGCTTATCTGGCATGCAACATGTTCTCCCATCACAAAATGAATGGTTATGCAAAGTGTGGGACATTACTGCAATAGAAATATAGACTTACCTGGTTAACTACTCGTTCTTATAAGTTGAACGGTTCCCATTTCTCACCAAAAACACCAATTAGCATTTATTATAGATTAAGGCATAGGAGAAAGCACAAGTCGATATGGTATAGAAACTTGGAGAACTGCAAGGTGATTATTATTGAAGCCTTAAAAGACTATCGAATTTTCATGTGCCATCTTCTTTTCATGCTTACATTTATGTTCATCAGTTACTAGTGAATTCATTGTATCATAGCATGTGACAAAAGGGAGTATGGCAGGGGATGGTTTTTTGTAGACATTTGAACTTGTCTATGGTAATGGCAGTTCCATCAAAAGCATTTGAAAAGGTGTATTGGATTACGTCATGCATCCTTATGGCTCCCGGTGAGGTGGATTGCACATTACTCACAGAACATGCATACACTTCTATTAATCACTGGACACCATTAGATGACTTCAGGCCAAGAGCAGCAGGTCTCCCGTGCCTGGCTGAAAATATGAGTACCACTTCTCGCCCCATACCAGTTATGCCCAATGTTTGCTAGTGGTTTCCCTAGGACTCGAATACCAGGAGTCCTAGCGGATAAGACCCGAGTGTGCAGTTCACTACAGAGGTGGCAACAAGCGGAGCGGCTGAGGAGCGCTGACAAGATCGCACCAGTAATAGAACACTGTATAGAATCGTGACGCCAACTCAAAAATGACTAACATTTCACCATTTCCAAAAGCAGGTGGACATGTGTGCAAAAACAGGGCAGGGCTTAACCTCAGTTATATGTCTTATGATGATTGTAAACCAGCCCCTGGGGAGAAGGAAGGGAGCGGATGGACTGGAGAACTAACTGGTGAAGGGAGCCAAAGAAGGGGACATGCAGGAGAATAAAAGGGGGCAGCGAGAACAGGGCAATGTGGGTTGTATGGGTGAGGTCAAGGGAGGAGAAGAAGGGCCAAGAGACCAGTAGGAGGTAGAACGGTGCAGCAAAGCTTGGATGTGGATTACAGATTGCATGTGTAAGGTGAGGTATTGGTTGCTGAAAGAAAGTGGTACTTGGGTGTGAGAGAGTAATGATGCCCCCGGACTGACGCACGCTCTAAAATTTCTAAATAAATAAGAGTGTAAGGTGAGTGAGACTACAGTGTAGGTGTGTGTGATTCAGAGTGGTTGAGAAGGGTGACAGAGTGCAAGGAAGGTGACTGGGAGAAGGTTGTGTGGAGTAAAGTGTAGGTGAGAAAAGTGTAGTGGAGAGTAGCGAGAGGAGAGTATTAGTGAGTTGTTATGTTATTTTTCTTATACCGCGCCAAAGCCCGTAGGCATCCAGGCGCCGAGAGACAGATAAGGCGGCTACCAATAAGGAGGAATATGCTAATAGAAGAGGTGAGTCTTCAAGAGTTTCCGAAACACAAATAGGTCCCCGGTTTTACGCAAGGTAGCTGGCAAGGCGTTCCAAGCCTTGGCGCCTTGGATATGAAACGCTCTGCCAAGCCCACGGGCTTGTTTCACACGGTGGTGGACTAATAAGAGATCTTCCGCTGATCTAAGTCTTCTAGAGGGTTGATAGACATTTACAACATCTTTCAGATGGCTAGGTGCAGTCCCATAAATACATTTATGGCAGATGGTAAGTAATTTAAACCAAATGCGGGCCTCAACAGGAAGCCAGTGTAATTCTTTCCTGGCAGCAGTAATCGGTTCAGAGCTTTTCATCTGGAAAATTATGCAGATGGCTTTATTTTGTACTTTCTGGAGTTCATAGTAGAGTGAGGAGAGTATAGTAGTGTGCAGAGGGTGCACTAGAGGGAAGAGCGAGAAGAGTAGTGTGAGGAGGGTGTAGAAAAGAAAGCAGAGTGGAGGTCAGGAGTAGAGAGGAACATCTGAGGGAAGGAAGAGAGGGGAGAAACGGTGAGAGGACTAGCAGTGTGGAGCAGGGAGGAGAGTATGGGGAAGGGAAAGTAGACAGAAGATGATCAGGGTGAGGACTAGTACACTGGCGTGAGAGGAAAGGGCAAAAGGAACCTCAGTAATTCAGAAGTACGTAACCCAGTTTTTGTTTTCTCCATAGAACCCCTGGATAGGTTTCCTCTAGGAATTCCTAGAGGGAGTCGGATAGATAGGGAGTTTGCCTTTAGGCCATCACAACCAACAAGTTACCTTGTAGACCCTAGGGCTTACTGATCTCTAGTGGCAAACATGGGGTATGGAGATGACTGGGCTAAGGAGGGAAACACCCAGAGGGGACAAGAGAGCAGGATAGTCATTAGTAAACCTTAATAAAAACCCTTGAACATACTACATGAGTTGATGTATCCTTGAGACCATCTATGACATTTCCCAGAATGCCTTGAACTCAGTTTCCCCATACACTGCTTTGTTATGGTAGTGAAAAAGTATAGGGTACGTTTAGTACAATGGCTCAATGTAGTGGTTCAGTAGCCTGGGGAGTCTACCTGAGAATCCATTTCTTAAGTCCCTGGTTCAATAAACATGCTACAAAATCCAGGCGCTTGTGTCTCAATAAAACTGGTTAATTAAACTTGCAACAAATTCCTGCATGCTTTGGTATCACAGATTCATTATGTCCCTTAAAGGTTCCAGCTTGCTTTATCATCAACTTCACTGGTCCATTTGTGTTACTTCATGTTCCAGTACGCTTCAGTGTGTTTGGTTGCAACAACCTTTTACAAAAACGAATCACAAATACATACTTCCAATAAACAGACAAAAGATTAAGAACAATTCAGAAAACAGCAATACAAGAAGGGAAAAAAAGGAAAGGAAATGCAACATATTAACGCCATCAACACATTGCAAACAAATCACTAGTTAACAGATATAAAACCAAACATTATAAAACACAATTTAAAACTGAACAATAAGCTTAAAAAAAGGAAAAACCTTTCCTATAAAATTTCCCATTTGTTTAAAAAACTGTCATGATCCTTATGACGTTACTCTAGCTCCACAGGCAACAAACCTAAACAGTAATAACAGATTTTTAGAGAACAAAAGAAAGGAGAAAAGATCTATGTAACATGTAGGCATACGTAGAGGGAAGTTAGTCAACAATGTTGCAGCTGGCGAGCACCTGTACAACTGCAACTGTTAGCGTATTATGGACGCCAGCTATTAAACGGTCCCAAAACATTTCTGGTATGAAATTAGCACTCAAAAATCCAAATCTAGTAAACAGTCTAGATCTAATTACACCAGTTCCTTGGAAGTCCATTAAAAGATGTTTCAACGTTGAGTCCGGGACGGCAGCTGCCCGCCGGCAGAGAGGGAGGTAAACCGGCGAAGCGGGTCTTGTGTGCAGCATACGGGACAGAGAAAGCCCCCGCCAACTGCTACGGGCTCGAAGTCAGTCATTGGGGACCGGGCTACTCCCTTGGGGGCGCCCGATCTGGGAGCGGGAGCCGCGGGCTGGAGAGCGTGGAGAGCTGCGGACTGGGCCCTCCGGGAGGAACCTAGGGCAGCAATTGAGCAGCTTCAGTCTGCAGCTGCATGCCTCCGCTGGGCACTGGTGGTTGAAGAGCCTGAGCCGGGATCCGGAGGCAGCGACTGAGCAGCATCATTTAGCTTCTGTGCACGTTAGCGGGGCTACAGGGGCTGAAGAAGAGACTGCACTGGGGTGTGCATGCACTCAGTACTATCAGGCCAGCAGAGTGCCAGAGGCAAACGGCGAGCACCAGAGGAAGTGAGAAAGACTGCTGTGCCCATACATGTAACTGGGAGTTGGAGTGCGAGCGAACCGGCAAGGGGTCCGGTGACTCACTCGGAGGGGACAGAGAGACCCCAGGAGTGGCCTGGCATACTCTGGTCGGGCCAACCGTCACTAAAACAGCAACACCGGCGGGCAGGGGCTCCGAGGACAACATCCTGTGGAGCTCCACTCCACCCCAGGTGAGACCCCCCCTCCCCCATGACACGGAGTTAGACATTTGGGCGCACGGCCCGTGCTCTGCCCCTGCTGAGCAGCAATATCCGAGTGAGTCCTGAACCCCCAAAATGGTCCTGCCACCACCTCGGGCTGACGCGGGAGCGCGCTCGGGGGCCCCCCGCCCCTCTCCCCTGCTTATTTTTGCCGCCCAACTTTGCACTGCCCTTGCTGACACCTCGGAGGATGCCAGATTGGCACATGAAGACCCTGAATTCAACAGGCCCCGCTCTGGACCCCTCAAGCCCACCACAGTGATTGCAAAGGCCCTTGGGGGGATATCCATCTCCTCCCCCATGGACTGAGGCCTGCTACAAGAGCAACTTTGGGCCTGAAAGACAGTCTGCAGCCGACCACCAGATCACTTCAAATACCAGATCAGGGCGATCACTGTTACGAGAGAGCCTCCTTCTGCACACTCCCAGGGAACTCCAGATGCCCCGATCAGCCACCACATGAGACCAGCCCGAGCACGGAACTACAAATAACATTTGGGTCTGGACAGGGCGCAACAAATAGGAGCTTCGTGACGAGCAACCCCCACCCTGATCTGAGTAGCTACATCTTCGGGAAAGATCACAATACGGGACACATGAGTTGACGCAGACAAGCATCCACATAGATACAAAGTACAACTCAAGACTTTTACATTAAAAGCGTGTCTATCTGGGGGTGACCCACACTCTGTGGTTGGAACCCCTTGCACCTCGCTGATCAGCCCCGGCTTGGTGTTTGGGGACACTATCATACCCAACCACACGGAATACCGATAGGAAACCTAATCGGACGGAGCCACCCCTAACAGAGACCCACGAGAACAAGTGTCAGGAGGCCCACATAGAGTCTCAACAGGGAGAGAACCTGATGCCCGGGATTAAAGGGAAAACCCCCCCAAACAAGAACCAAAACACCAGCGAAAAACCAAAGTCGTCTGCTAGAAAGCTGCTGGAACACAACGCAACAAAGTGCCCCCCAAGAACCTCCAGACCAGGGAGACCCAACGACGCCTAATAATTCTGACATGGCTATAAATAAGGAAGAACTACTTGACTGCCTTAGGGGCATGGAATCCAGGTTAACAAACACGCTCCAAACCCAAATAGAAACAATGAAAGAAGAGCTGAAGACATCCCTGAAAGAGGGATGACAAGAAATAGACGAACTCGGAGGCAGAGTGGATACACTCGAAAATGGACTCTCACATAGGGCGGAGGAAGCAAAGCAATACAACGGCCTACTAGACCAAGTTGCCAGAGCTACAAATAATCTAAAGGTCCAGACCGAAGATTTGGAAATTCGCTCACTTAGATCCAACATCCGGGTCAAGGGCCTCCCTGAAACGATCCAGGATAAAGACCTACGAGACACCATGCAACAGTGCTTCAGCAGTATCCTGAACGACGCCCATCCCCCCAGAGAGATTCGAATTTGACAGAATCCACCGAGTGGGTCCTAAAAGGAATAAACCAGGAGTGAGACCTAGAGATGTCCTTATCGCCATGACCTCTTATAGCCTGAAAGAGAACATCTTGAGAGCCGCACGTACCCACAAAGAACTAAAAATCAATGGAGGGCGAATCCAACTGTACCAAGACCTAGCACTGGTCACCCTACATAAGAGGAAGCTTATGCAGCCAATCACAAAAGCACTACAAGCCAAACAAATCGCATACAGATGGGCATTCCCCTTTGGTCTAGCCTTCCCCTGGAAAGGGAAACAAAGAAGGATCAGTACATGCGAGGAAGGTCTATCATTACTACAAATGGAGGAAGAACAAAGTCAAACAGAAACTAACCCACAAAATAGGGCACCCAGCAGCCAAAGCAACCAATGGGAATGGTCATCCGAAAAGAGAAGATTAACAGAGAAAGGAAACTGGCAGGCCCCTTCAAATATCACAAACGGAACACCCTGAAGAAGACACTAAATAAAGAGGCGTCTGGAAGAGACACAGAGGAAACACCTGACCGCAACAAGTGGGCCACCTCAAACTAACCCGAAACAAGACACACTAAGAGACAGAAGCAACAAACATATCCCATGCAAAAATGGTAGAGACACTGATCGTCTCATTAAATGTACAGGGGCTGAACTCCCCCGGGAAACGACAAGCGATTCTCAACAGGCTCGAGAAGTTGCCTGCAAAGGTAGCTATCCTGCAAGAAACCCACCTCTTGAAAACGGACAAAAAAAGAATGCATAACAAGGCATTCCCACAACAATACTTTGCCTCCAGCGGCTCGAAAACAAAAGGGGTCGCAATACTGTTGGCTAAGGGACTGAACTTCCGAAAACAACAGATAATTAGTGATACTGAAGGGAGATACCTGGGAATCAAAGGAACTATCAAAGGGAAGACATACACGATCCTGGCGATAAACGTTCCTAACGACAAACAAGACCGATACATCACAGATCTCCTATTGAAAATAGGGAGCTGGTGTGAAGGCCAAACAATCATAGGAGGGGACTTCAACTGCATAATGGACCCTAGCCTCGACAAAACACTGCCCCCTACAGCAGCCGACCAGAGAAACAGACAGGCGTTGGGAAAATTCTTCAGAGAGCTAGAAGTAATCGAAACATGGCACGTCTTCCAAGGGGACACGAGGGAATACACTCACTATTCTGCAGTACACAGAGGTTATTCCAGAATAGACATGATCCTGATTTCAGCAACTCTAATCCCCCAAGTGACTAAGGTGGAAATAGGAACACAATACATTACAGACCACGCCCCAGTACTAGTTAGTCTGGAAATAGACGGAGGGGAAAACAAACAACGCCTGCCGTGGAAACTCAACAACCTGATCCTGCGCGACCTAGCGCTTAGAGCACACATGCCAGGCGAAGCCGCAAGGAGAAGGCCAGAGGACAAGGCCTGCACTCCTCTTTGCCGCTCCGCTGCAAGTGCCTCCATCAGCTGAGCTTGAACAGCTGATCGTTTCCTGCAACATTTCCTTTGGAGCCCCAGTGTGCCTCGCGCACACAACAGAAGCCGCCAGCATGGAAGGCCCGGCCACCATCTGCAATGCTTTTTCAAAAGCATCTTTTGAATCTCCTGCCGTTTTGATGCCGGTTCCCGTCCGCAGCCCACAGCCTGATTCGGCTCCCCACCCTGCCGGCTCCACCCCCGCCCCCGCCATAAAGGGAGACGGGGCCCACAGCCAGGCGAAGCCGCAAGGAGAAGGCCAGAGAACAAGGCCTGCACTCCTCTTTGCAGCTCTTCGCTGCTCGAAGTCTGCCGTCCGCCGTGGAACTCTGCCTGCAGTACAAGGTAAGGAGTCCCACACTCCTGATCAGCATACCGCACTCACTTCTAGACTCCAGCGTCTGCGTGCACGTACCCTCACATGTTCGCTACCTTCAATACCTACACCAACAAACATACGGACGCGCGCCTGCAAACTAGAACCATGCAAATTTCTATTAGCCCTAATATTCCAGCCTTAACAAACTACAATCCCCATAGGCTGCGCCACACTATGGATCAGAGTCCACAAAGTAAGAACTACCTTGACCACAATGCAACTGTAACAATGGCCATGACTCCTTATAATGTGCCTCCCACGGGCTTGAATATGATCACCCCATTGTGCAATTCTTCTACCACAGCCATGCCACCCACTGATGCAAATGCTACCTTATCCAGGACCATAGAAAATGTGCCCCCCACTACCACTAATGTGATTACCGCAATGTGTAATTCTTCTACCACAGCCATGCCACCCACTGATGTAAATGCTACTTTATCCATGTCCAGGACCCCCACTACCGCTAATGTGATTACCGCAATGTGCAATTCTTCTACCACAGCCATGCCACCCACTGATGTAACTGCTACTTTATCCATGTCTAGGACCCTAGAAAATGTGCCCCCCCACTACCGCTAATGTGATTACCGCAATGCGCAATGTGCAATTCTTCTACCACAGCCATGCCACCCACTGATGTAACTGCTACTTTATCCATGTCTAGGACCCTAGAAAATGTGCCCCCCACTACCGCTAATGTGATTACCGCAATGTGCAATTCTTCTACCACAGCCATTGCCACCCACTGATGTAAATGCTACTTTATCCATGTCTAGGACCCTAGAAAGTGTGCCCCCCACTACTGCTAATGTGATTACCGCAATGTGCAATTCTTCTGCCACAGCCATGCCACCACCCACTGATGTAAATGCTACTTTATCCATGTCTAGGACCCAAGAAAATATGCCCCCCACTACCGCTAATGTGATTACCGCAATGGGCAATTCTTCTACCACAGCCATGCCACCCACTGATGTAAATATCTCCCCCGAACCCCACCTCAAATGTGCCCTCATCAACGCCCGATCCATCAATACTCACGCCCTAGACATCCACAACCTCATCACCACCCTCGATCTAGATCTCCTAATGGTCACTGAGACCTGGCTACACCAAGCCTCAGGCCCCGCTCTATCCCTCGCCCTCCCACCAGGCTATGCCATCACGAGACAAGATCGCCTGACCGCAGGAGGCGATCTCTGTCGCTCTCATAGCCAAAGATTCGATCACCATCAGAAAGGTTGACAAAACTATAAACAACAGAAACTACCTTCAATTGAAACGGACTATCTCGCATCACTGCACCATCACCCTACACCTCATCTATCGACCACCAGGCCCCCTGGGAGACTTCCCGGCATCACTCACTCACCTCCTGGCTGACAACCTGAAAAAGTCATCCAAAGTCATTCTCCTTGGGGACATCAACCTAGGCCTGAATGACACCAAAGACCCTGGTGCCAAATCACTTGACACAGCTCTAGCCACTCTAGGATTCGCCAACACCATCACAGACCCTACTCACGCACTAGGCAGATCATTAGACTGGATAGCCCATCACAACTGCCCCCTAACAGTCACAGGTAATACCCCCACCCCATGGTCTGACCACCACACCATCACCTTCAACATCCCGACCTCCTCCCCACCCCCTCAAACCCTTACCACCAGCTCTCACAAGAAGTACCCACCAACTGACCAAAGAAAGACTCTTACCCTTCCTACAGGGACCTGCCTTTAAACCCCCCTTTTCCAACAACCCAGAAACCCTTGCCAAGAACTACGACTCTGCTATCACGGCAGCAATCAATGCTATCGCCCCACTTAAGCCGCGCAAAACCAAACCTACCAGCCACACCAATGCCTGGTTCACCCAAGACCTCCTCAAACTGTGCACAGACAAGCGAGCAGCACTAGCTCAATGGATGGCAAACATCCTGTGATGACAAAGACAAACTTAACTTCAAATCCCTCGCAAACGAATATAAGAAAACCATCATCAAAGCCAAAGCCAAATCATTTGAAGATACAATCTCCGAGGCCAAATCAAACACAAAGGAAATGTTCGCCATATTCAGGGAACTCGAGACCCCTACACCAACCCCTCAAAACTTCACCAAAGATAAAGCATGGTGTGACGACATCCAAACAGCCATGCGCAATAAAATCAGCTCACTCCAAACCAAAATTCTGAACACTAAACTAGTGCTCCCCACCCCCCCCACCTTCTCCCTCTCATCACCCACAGAGGCCGCCCCTACCTTCTCTTTCAAAACCATTCAGGAAAAAGACATGATCAACATCATGAAAAACATCAAACCCTCCAATTGCAAAGGGGACCCCTGCCCCGCCTCCATCATCAGACTGCTCAGACACCCTTGCTCCTTTCCTAACAGCCTTCGTCAATGCCTCCTTCACCAAAGGGAGAGTCCCCTCGTGCCTCAAGGAAGCATGGGTCCGACCTCTCAAAAAAAACCTACACTTGACCCCACCTCCCCCAACAACTACCGCCCCATTACCACAGTCCCATTCCTCCTCAAGATTCTAGACAAGGCAGCCTACCTGCAGGTCCAGCACTTGCTCGAAGAGCATAACCTCTTAGGACTGAGACAATCCGGCTTTCGGCCTAGGCACGGGACAGAGACCGCCCTACTCTACCTCAAAAACCAAATGGATGACGCTAGAGACCAAGGCAAACCTGTCCTGCTCCTTCTCCTCGATCTCTCTGCAGCTTTCGATCTTGTAGATCACGACATCCTCTGCCATCACCTAACCTCCACAACCAACTTCTCCCAAGAAGCTACCACTTGGATCACCTCCTTCCTCCAAGGCAGAACCATGCAGGTCTTCTCTGACCTATCCACTGCATCACCCACCATCATGCTATGTGGTGTGCCCCAAGGCTCCTGCCTCTCCCCGACCTTGTATAACATCTTTACCCGCCCCCTCTTCCTTATCCTTATCCTTGACGCCATGGGCATCTCCTACACCAACTACGCTGATGACGCTCAGATCCTCCTCACACTAACAGGTAACTATGACACTGACTGCGCAACTCTTAACAACTTATACAACACAATCCAAATGTGGATGGCTATCAACGGCCTTTGCCTTAACTCTGACAAAACTGAGCTCCTTCTTGTAGGATCCCCCAACACCCTCAAGAAACTTGACTCCCAGTTTAGCCACTTTACCATTGACTCAATCAGAATTCCAGTACTCGACAAAACGCTAGGCGTCTATCTAGTTTCTAACCTATCCATGACCAGACAAGTAAACGCAATTGCCTCCTCTGCGGCTTACCATGCAAAACTCCTCAACGTAATCAGGCCTTTTCTGTCAAAAGACACCTGCACCAACATAGCTGGAGCCATAAATGGTTCCCGACTAGACTACTGTAATGTTCTCTTCTTAGGGACCTCCAGCAAAAACCTCGAGAAGCTGCAAGTAATTCAGAACAGCGCCTTGCGCGCTGCACAAGGCATTGCCCAGAGAGAGCACATCACCGCTGCCAGAAAAGCATCCCATTGGCTCCCCATAAAGGAAAGGATTATATTGAAGACGCTAAGCATCACCCACAAATGTGTCCATCTCTCAGCCCCAGCATACCTAGCTCAGAGAATCCACCCAGTCGCGTCCACAAGACCCACCAGGACACCCTATGCCAATATGCTCTCCGTGCCCAGGGTAAAAAGAGCTAGAGCAGGTGGCGCCAGCTTCCCCTACCTTGCCGCACTACATTGGAACAACCTCCCCACCTCTCTGCGAGCTGAACCCTCATTGACTGCTTTCCGCAAAGCCATGAAAACGACTTTGTTCACCTAACCAACCTCTCATGTTTTAAACTTTAATGACTAACATGTATGATGTACTATGATGTATGATGTACTCTGTTGTATGATTCTCCTAATCCCTTGACACAGGATCCTGCCTCACTGTAACCCAAGGCACAACCT
The DNA here is from genome assembly GCF_040938575.1 of Ambystoma mexicanum. Taxonomy (NCBI): domain Eukaryota; kingdom Metazoa; phylum Chordata; class Amphibia; order Caudata; family Ambystomatidae; genus Ambystoma; species Ambystoma mexicanum. The sequence continues at coordinate 1,104,019,735 of NC_090922.1, forward strand.
ATACCTGTAACTAAGTTCCTTTACAAGTAACAGCGCCACAATACCCCTGGGCTGCCTGCGCGCTATATAAATTAAATTAAATAAATAAATAAATAGGAGGATGCAAATACAATACACTGCATGAAGCAGAGATTCCCCCCGAGATGGGAGGAAAACACTCTAGAATTCACCTAACAAGGAAATTTGAGGACTTATATAAATCAAATATCCCCCCTTGTTGGAAACAACTAAAAGCGGACCTGCTGAGGTGGGATAACCAGGAACTATCGTGGTTCGCCAGAATAGCAGCGGTAAAGATGACCCTTCTCCCCCGCCTAATATATGTGACCAGCTCAATACCCGCAGAGATCCCGCCACAGATAATCAAAGAACTTCAAAACGCAGTATTTAGATTCATATGGGCGAAAAAGAGACCCAGAATACAGAGACGCATACTGACCCGTCCCCCGCTCCTGGGAGGCCTGTGGGTTCCAGACTTCGGCAGATACATCATGGCAGCGCACCTGGCCCCTATACTACAGTGGGCCAACCCAACCGACGCCAAAGGATGGAGAGCCATAGAACAAGCATCCACACAGATCCCGATAACAGCACTCCTAGCACTGAACCCCAAGGCCCGCGAAACAGAAGGAAAACTATTAGGAGCTACTAAAACAGCCCTGAGTAACTGGGACAGAGCCATGCAAATGAAAAAGATCAAACGAGGGTTGGGCCCATTATCTCCAATAGCACATAACATCGATTTCACACCTGGCTTGAAGAAGAATTTCTGGGTAGGATGGAAAGGCGCAGACACTCTGACATTGCAGGACATGTACCAAAACGGTGACCCAATCCCTTTCTTAGAATGCAAAAAGAAATTCAATCTGGGGGAAAATGAAAGATTCAGATACATGCAAGTACGACACTGGATCTCCCATCCGTCAGTGAAAAGAGCGGGAACAAGAACCCTAACAGGCTTGGAACTAACAATGCAAGAGGGGAAACCAGGGAGAGGGAGATCTAGAATTTACAGACTGCTCGATGGAGCACAAACAACGGACAACCTAAGATACAAAAAGAATTGGGAAAAAGATGTAGGAGAGCCGATAACAGAAAGAGAGTGGGACCAGATATGGACAAGAGCTCATAGATCCTCCAAATGTACAGCAATAAAAGAAGCTGCATATAAATTATGCTACAGATGGTACATGTCCCTCCACAGATTACACAAAATAAACTCAGAATATCCCCCAAACTGCTGGTGACAATGTGGAGGGAGAGGGGACCTGTTCCACATGTGGTGGGCATGCCCCAAGGCGATTACCTATTGGAAGGAGATACTGGGACACATCAAAGACATTACTGGCAGAGACTTACCACTTTCACCCAAAGTGATCCTGCTGGGAGCTGAGGCAAAGGGTATATACGCGGCATCGGGGCATATATTCACTCTAATAACACACTTATTATCAGCAGCACGAATGACATTGGCACAAAGGTGGAAAACGCTAGAGGGACCAACGACGCCATGGTGGTGGGTGAAAATATGGGGAGTAATGGCAATGGAGAAGGTAACAGCCATAAGAACAGAGACTTACCAGAGATACCTGTCCATATGGTCCCCTTTTAGAGACTTTGTTGGAGACAGGGAAGCTCATTTCTATAAACCACGGACTCTCAGAAATATATCGAACACCTAACAACCCAGAACAGAGAAAGAGAGAGAGAGAATCAGCACGACAGAAAAAGGGAACAAGGCGAAAAGTAAAGGGGGGAGGCTAACTACCCAAGTGCTACACTCAAGAACCTATGTATGAAAGAAATTAACACTGCAGAGAATCTGGTCTACTTGGTAACCCTTACGAACTTTGTCGAAGAAAGAGAAGCCTATTTCTTCAAAACTCAGATTCTTAAAAACGTTTATACCTCCTGACAAGTCAGGAACACAAAAGAAGAGGGAGCCTCATATGGGGATGTCTCAGCAGAAAAGTGAAAAGACCCTGGAACCCAGAGATAAAGGATCTGGGTGGGGGGGTGAAGAAGAAAGTTAAGAAAGAATCGATAAAACTGGAAATCTCTGTTGTATAGCAGCAGACTACGAAGTTATGACGGTGACTCATTGTCAAAAAGTTATACTTTTGTACATTTGTTAAAAGTAAAATCTCTTCAGCTCTGCAAGGAAATAAAACTGTATACATTTTTTTTAAAAAAGGGCAGTGGGGAGGTTGGAGGAATAATAATGTATAGTTAAAAATTGGAGGCAACTTACACAACAACGGGTGACATTAACCCTGAATGAAAATGTGGTTTTATGCACTGTGATAACAAAGTATAATGATTATATGCTGTAATTGATTATGCCTCTATTGAAAAATAAAAATGGTTAAAAAAAAAAAAGATGTTTCAAGGTTTGGGCTTTCGGGTTCAAACAGATTTCACATAGCTTTAAGGTCAGAGCCCCTTGGCCTCTTTGTGCCAGGACTTCACCAGTTCTTGCTACATTGAATTGGATTCTGAGGAAATTATTCCTTATTTCCAATCCGGAAATTTAACAAATAGCTTGGCACGAAGCCCAGGTTCTTTTCTTCAACTATGAATTGATTTGATCTTGTTTTGCCCTGCATTGAGTCGATTGTGGTGATCCAATCCACTTATGTCAGCTTTTTATTTAGCCTTGCAGGGATTATGTAGCAGGGTATCCAAATCTGTACTTGCCTTTGACAATTCCACCATGGTCCATTCTTCCAATGTTCTCAAGCTCTCAGAACCACCCCTCTCAAAATGCTCTCTAATTTCCCCATATAGAGAATTCTCCTTTGCAGCCAAAATGAGCCTAAAGAGTGACATCAGCTTCCATTCTGCAATTATTTTTAAGGAATTTAACCCTAGTTCAAATCTGAGGAGACTCATTGAGACACACATAGGAAGATTAAGAACTTTCTTCCACACCATACCCTCCCATTTCTGCCAGTCTGTATGCCACAGGAAGGTTTTGGTTTTGAGCCCATAAAGTATGACTGGTATAACTTTCGCTTTGTAGAATCGAATCAATGGCAGTATAGAGAATTTACAATATTTTGCAAGAATTTTTTTCATCTGGGCCAGTAATGACAAGGTTTTGTTTTGTAGATCCTTTTCCACCTTACAAATCGCAGGAGACGCATACATTTTGAAGCCCAGATATAGCAGCTCTTCAACTCTCTCGATTTGCTGACCTCCTATCTCCTATTTACTTTAAGGAATTTTTTTGCGACTGTCTAAACACCATGATTTTTTATTTTTTTGGGTTAAGGGCTAAGCCATTCTCCCTAGCATAGCTGTCCAGACCATAAAGTATTCTCTGGAGTCCCACAGGAGAGCAATCCAGGAGAACCACGTCATCCGCGTATGCCAGCCAGTGAACCCTTGATGTACCGATCACTGGACTGGCTAATGCACATGGCTTCATCGTGGCACCCAAACAGCCTTATTGTACCCCTTTTTCCACTTTGATAGACTGACAGATTTCCTTCCTCATCAACTCGAATTCTCATGGAGTTGTCTTTGTGGAACTCGATCAGCATGGCGAGCAGCCCCTCAGGGATACCCCACGCTCTTAACTTTGCCCACAGTCTACACCTGTCCACCTGATCAAAAGCTCTAGAGAAGTCCACCCAGACCCCATACAACAGACTTCCTCCAGGCTTATCCGACTTCTCTGACATAACATTAAGAGCGACCCCATTTAAAGCTGTTGAGAGGCCCTTACGAAAGCTGGTCTGGTACTTAGAGAGGGTCTTATGCTCTTTTACCCATTTCTCCACTTCGCCTAAGAGGATCTTCATTAAGTGCTTTCCCTCTATATCTAAAAGGGTGATGGGCGATAATTGATTGGAGACATGCAATCCCCCCCTTTGAAAAGTGGAATTATTATGGCCGACTTCCAAGTAAGAGGAAGTGCCTTCTTTAGCAGGATTTCCCCATATAACCAAACTAACAATTTGGCCCATATAGTTGGATTCTCTTTTATAACTGACTATGTAAACCCATTTGGAACTGCTGCTTTGGAGGTCAAGCTCTTCTTAATCATTTCCTCCAAACGCTGAGTGTCTAACAGGAGTTCCCATTTCACACTCTCCGAGACTACAAATGTGGGACTTTTACATGTGCCAAACGCGAGAGTGAGATAATCCACCCAGACCTTTTCCGGAACCAAGTTACAAAGTGAGCTTTTTGAGCAGCCCTCCAATGAGTTTATCACCTTCCAGAAGTGCCCAGAAACTCTATTTGCCACCAACCTTAGCATGAGTTCACTGTTTTGTTAGAGACGCATGGCCTTCCTTCCCACCGACCATTGTTTGTATGAATGATGAGGTGCTTTGGATTTTTTTCTCTGTTCATTCGTACTCAATTTCAACTTTTTTAGACTCCTTATTTCTTGATTCAAACATTTTTTTCATCAGCATCGTGACTTCATCAAAAGTGTGACAATGCACTGGCATTCCCACCTCCTCCCACACTCGGCGGGCAGGTGGACCAGATCAATTTTGAAAAACTGGCCAGTGTGCAGTTCCGCCTTAATATGAGGTCAGGAGTTTCACTAAGGCACTTATTCAGACTCTCCCCATCCCTCTTATATTTTTGGAGAGGAATTCTCACTTTCCTACTTTCCACCTGCTGTTCATGCCTACATTGCTCTTCAAAGACAGTCTCTGTAAAAGTCAGGGCCAAACGAGAGTGGTTGCCCCCCCCCCCCCCCCCTTTTGTCTACGATCATTGAGACATTTTGGGAAAAAAGGTTGAGGAACAAAAAGAAGTAGTCTATAACTGAACTAGTTTTCCCTTGTGATCTTGTCGAATTAGATGGGATGTACCCAGGAAGAGAACCATTCCCCATTTTCAGCCCCCAACTTTCCAAGAACTCAACCCAAGATCTGCCTCTCCCTGAGGGTTTCTTTCCTAGTGAAAACTCCCCCTTCTTTGTCGGGCATAGACAATGCACATTTAGATCACCTCCCAATATGATTTGCGCGCCCCCATAAAGGAGCTTAATTTTCTCCATTGAAGCGGCCAGCTCCCTAAAGAAAGCATCTTGACTTGAGCGCGCGGGATTCTAATACACATTCACAAAAATTATATCAGACATAATGACCTGACATTTCAATGAGACTTTTCAAATTTGAATCCCACCTTCATTTTTTAGGATTAAAACCGGTTCTTTCAATAAGGAGTTTCTAATTGCCACAAGCTGCCCTCCCGATGGTCTCCCTTTCCCTTTTTGGGTGGCACCTTGGGAGATCACTCTAAAACCTTCAGTTTCGATGGGGTTAACTAACCAAGTTTCTTGTAGCATTACAATATCCCCCAGATTGAATAGGAGCTCCCTCATTTTTGGTGATGTGAATGTATTGGGACCCCGCGTGTTCCAATAGATAACTTTAAACTCCTTTCGACTAAAGATGCTGAGTCCCTGCCCCCAGCTTGAGGAAAACCTGGGACATTATTTCTGGCAGTAATGATATCGGCAGATTGTCTCTATTCAGACCATTGGCCATGACCCTTGCAGCCGTGGGATGGCCTTCTTACAATTCTCCAGACCATTCTGTTGCTCTTGATGTCCATTTAGGTGTGTTCTGTTTAGTCTTCTCCAAATCTGTCGGGCAGAAATTTAGCACTTGTATTCCTAGCCCCTCTAGTTCCTTCGCTGCTCCACTTTATTATGGCCTCTTTACATTCTCTTGAGGTCAAACCAACTTCTACCAGATATGCATTTCGAATTTCAGAAAAGCGAACGTATTCAATATCTTCAGATTTTATCAGATACAGACTCTGCACTTTCTTGAGGAAAGACACAATGGTGCTTCTGCATAATGACTTAGTTGCTTTTTTTATTCGAGACCAGAGAAAGCCAGAGCTTTGGAATTGCAAATGAAGTTTCTGCCTCAAAGGCTACTCCTTGAATAGATTGGTGTGAAGCCTCTTCTGGGGCCTCCTCAGTGATATCGCTTCTTTTAGTTTCTTCTCAGGATTTACCCATTCCATTATGATCCATATTCAGGGAGCATTGTTTTCCAGGCCCCATTTTCACTTCTTCAACCATCACACTTTTGCAAGTGCTATATATTTTAGGTTGACCTGACTAGAATGGGAGCTGTTCTGCAATCAGGTGTAAACACTCCTTATGTATTGCTATTTACCTCAATCGGTTTTGATGCTGCAGATTGTTTATTTAGTAGGAAAATGGGAGCCACTGGGATTATCTTGTTATTACTATCCCGACAAAATGTAGGGCCCGGAGGCTCCTCCCCCGCTTCCTTCCAGTTCGTAGCCCCACGCTTACATTAGTCACCCTAATTTCTTCCTGGGTGGTGACTGCCAACTCGTCAGGTTTCTTATCTTTACGATAGGGGGGCTTTTCCTTGTGACTATCTATTGAAACAGCTCTATTGGGAGCTGAGCCAAGATCAACAACTTCCCTCCCGTCTATTGCACAGCCTGCTATCATTTTGGGGAGTGATTTCAGAAAGGAGATTGTTTTAGTTTTCACTATTTTTGCTATTCCTAAATTTTTGGTTTTCTTCCCTCCCTCCTGAATGCACACCGCCCCTTTGCTTTTCCTCTTCGTTCTGGCCTCTCTTTTCCTTTGTCTCTTTTTGATTTTAGATAAACACTGCTCTGTCTCTGTACTGTGCTGTGCTGGTTTTTCCCCTCTTGGGTTGTTTCAATGCTATCTTCCTCCTGGTTTGGTGCTTGATCCATATTCTCAAGGGACGCATCAACTGCGCCAGCCATTCGCAGAAATTTTTCTAAGACAGATTCGGCGAGGGGAGTATCATTGAGTAAAGAAGAATTTCTCTCCTCTTCTCTTGTTTCCTCTTGTGTCCCATTCATGGTTGGATGAATTTTTGTCAAGAGATCTTCAACTAGGAATGTAATATTCCCTTCCTCTTTTTTTGACACCACTGAACATTGGATTGCAGAGATATCCATTCCCTGTTTTACCAATTCCAACCTCATGTCTTTTACCAATGGTGCCAAGGAGGAGTTGATGATATTGTTGCACTCTACCAAATTTGAGTCCACGTTTGCTACCTCCCTTGTCAATTCTAGGAGGATCCCTGCTTGCCCCTAGACCTCTGTCCTTAAGAGTTCGAAAACAGAGACCATTGAATTAAGGACAAAATTAAGGGATGCAAAGGTATTATTGTCTCTTGCTTGTGTGATATCCAAATGTCGATGAGGGTTCAGGAGCTACTGAACACTCCTCCGATTCATCTCTAGAGTTGTCCCCAGAAGATAGAGTGCCGATTACATCTTTGATCTGAGGTCCCTCATTAGCCTGACCGGACTCTCCATCATCAAACTCGGATTCAATAGTGTAAGAAATCTCATGTGCATCCCCCTTTTCCTTGTTATTCACAGTTTGCTGCAGTATAAGGTCTTGGTTGATTATAATTGTGTCAACATCATTAACACTTGTACTTCTCTTTTTTTCCCCAAAGTGACTGTCAATTTTTTTCTGAATTTTTTTGTTGTTGTTAGTGTGTGTTCCAGACCACGCTTCCATGTGTGGGCAATACTTTCCTTTCCTTCACTTTGGCCGGACCTTGACCGCGGCGTATGAAATTCCATTACAGCCTGGATAGAAGCCTTTGAATGCATTTGAGCATGAGTAACCTGAATCGTGGAATGTTCTACTGAGCTGCCACTATTTTCCCCCAGGCCCTTTTCGGGTTCGCTGTTTGCGGCTTCAGAATTTATTACTCCTTACAGTTACTGGAATTATTCCATCCTGCTCCGGGGCTCTGAGATCATCTAATAATGCATTGCTGCGGAGTTTCATCGCTGTCGTAGATTAACTACTACGCACTCTGCTATGTAAGGCAAAATAGTGTGTTTTGAGGAGTTTAATTTCTAGTGCGATCGTGGTCACCTGTGACTCCTGTGACGCTAGACCCACCTCGAGTGACTAGCCAGCCCCCAATCAGCAGACCCTGGCTCCTAGCTTTACCACTAAAACTGAGTTCAGGGGGTAAGCAATAAGGAGGAAATAGCTGGCTGCAGGTGTGAGGGGTGAACTGTAAACAGGGAGTGGTGGCCGAAGCAAAATTAAGCCCCTAGCCAAACATCCTTGCCTACTTTTCTTTGGTTGAGATTATTATTAATATTCCCAGCTGTTGGTTTAATCACTCAGCACACAGCTCTAGAGCAGAGCAAAGCCGAATTAGCGGGATGAAAGAGACACATTCTCCATAGTTTCCCGTTTTTTACTCACTTTTTTTACTCACTTTTTTTCCCTCACTTTTTCGAGTACCCATCAAGCACCTATCAAGCACTTGATACAATGCGCACTGCCTGCAAAATGCCAGCAAAATACAGCAACTTTATTGTGATGGCCAAACAGTGGGATCAAAGAGACCCAGTCTCCACAGTCTCCCACAGGCCGCACAAATAAAGTGCTGATGGTAATGGCCAGTGTCTGGTCGTGGTTCTGGTCAGTAGATTAGCTTTTAAATTAATTTTTCTTTTCTGACCTTAATCTGACCTTAATTACTTACTCACTCACTCTCTCCAGTTGACCGCCCACCCAGGCCGCAAGACACCCGCTACTGACTTCAACAATCAACCAAGAATCACCTTCAGACCGCTTCAAGCCACCAGCCCGAGCCACAAGATGCGCTGCGGTCACCAAGTACCAGGGTTCGATCTCCGCCGATCTCCGCCTGCACAAACACAGTGCGCAGCTCCACGCCACAAGACGCGCTACGGTCACCAAGTACCAGGGTTGGATCTCTGCCGATCTCCGCCTGCACAAACACAGTGCGCAGCTCCACGCCACTCTCTCTCCCGATCTCTGAAACTTCCTGTTAGTGGAAGGGACCTTCCGCACCGTCAAGCCGCACTGAAACTGACACAGATTTCAGCCGCTTCCGACAATGCTTCGTGACATCACACGATTCCCTCTGAGTTAATGCCACTTCCTTTGCATCACCATTGAAGTACCACTCTACCTTTTTATTTATGTTGCAATGTTTTTTTCCTCATAAAAAGGGTTACAGCACCCTTGGTCCCATGCTAGCTTAACTGGTAGTTTTTCCTAATAATGTAAATGTTTTCTTTTCTTTCCCAACAGACTACCACAGTATGTGCAGGGATCGGAATAAGGATATGATAAGTAGGAGCAAAAAGCAGCTCCTTGGTATCGGGCATCATCCAGTAAGCAGAAACTACCGTTAAGGAACTAGCAGCAAGTACATTGTAGCATATACCATGTAGAAAATCTAACTTCCACATAAGATGCACACTATAACCTTTTGTCTGCTGCGATTTTGGGGTCTTCTAAATGTTGCCTAATTCTCATTTAAATGCATTCCCAAGCACACATGGTTGTCAGATGGGTATGCCTGTATGACAGCAGTAGGCTTTGGGAGCCAAAGGTAGCTTCTGGTAGCTGTTGCCATCAAGCTTACCAGGGTCTTCTAAGTTATAAGCAGACATATCACAGCTCTCTGCTCCTGGTATTTTCAAACCTTGCATTTATTTTAATTAATATAACATTTTTGACTTGCAACCGTTTTTTTTCCTATATCAATGTCAGCTACCATCCCCTCCTAAAAGGTTACAACAGCATCAGTTTTGTGAACATGACATTTTCATTTTGAACAGTTTCTTCTCATGTATCAATTTTTGTGTCGTTTCTCTCAAGAGTTATTAAACCCTCTGTATTAAATACAGAATTACATTTTGCAATTGTCACTATCTTATCAATATTTGTTCCTTCGCACCTTCTACTGTACCAGACTCAAATTGAAATCACAAATTAATCTGAAACTAACTTTTCTTTATTAATGTTGGTGTCATTTATCTCCTAAAGAATTACCACAACCTCTTTTTTGTTAAGTTCGCTTTACACTCTTTCACCTTAATTTGGAAATCTCACTACCCTCCTCTCAAAGGGGTATTTTCCCACTACAGTAATTCAAATGGCACACCAGGTTCAGTGCACATCCTCAATGCCTGCTGTATGCGGTTTAGACCCGGATGGCCACTGACGGGCCCTCTGGCTAGCCACTAGCTTCAGCTTTCTTGCTTTTCCCTTCCTGATCAAGTCGACAGTTCAGTCAGGATTTGCTTACTATATTTCCGTTTCTTCCTCTTCCTATGTGCTTTAAGAAGGTCATCTGACTTAATTACATGATGTGGTAAAGTGGAAACAGACTGCTGGTGAAGGTATTTTGGATAATTAGGCTGTGTAACTAACAAGGAAACTGCAGCTGGCACAAAATGCTGCTGCGATGTACCTTGCGCTTCAGGCAGATAACCGGCATCCTCTGCAATCTCCATTGGCTTTCTGTTGCTCTCCTTGAGCAGTACAACAAGCTGTCCTTTATGGCTGTATGAGCTTTGCAAGGAGATGGGCCAAAGAATCTGTTGTCAAGAGTGGTGTACCAGAGAGTGGCTTCACACAATCCAAGGTCTTCAGAGGGGGTTGTGCCTCATTATGCTAAGGGTGCTCTCTCTGTATGGCCCACTGGTTGGTTGCACATTTGATTAATTCCAGGGTTTGGAAATGCCCTGCCCTTGCACTAAAATGCAACCCACATTCTCCCTGGTTCAACTACACCATAAAATCCTGCTTCCTTTTGGCTACTCGGCATAATTGCTTGTTAGTTGTTAGAATATTTAATGAAGTACAGGTATTCCACACAATAAATGATAGATTTGATAATGTGTTCACCATGAGCCGTCTCCATGGTTGTTGGACATTTTGACACGGAAAATTCATGAATGAGCACGTCAATACAATCAAATGTTTGGTTTGGGCCGGAGCTGGTGTGTAAAGCCTTATACTTTCTGCAGCATTCTACAAGCTGTCTGAACCTAAAAGTTTGGTTATGTGTGCTTCTACCCACAATAAAGTCAGTTTGGCGAAACAAAACCAGTTTAGGCAATGCCTGCATAGATGGACATCATTTGGGGTACCTAGATTTACCAGCTGCTGCCCCTGGCTATCCCTTTGGTATCTCTGGCACAGGCTATGCTATTCCTGGCCTAGTGGCCAGCACACAGATTCAACGTTTGATTCATTGCTCAGTGAAAAAGCAATGTTGGGCTGAAATAAATCACTTTGTTTTTCAGCAATCTAAGTGTGTTTATTCCCATTCACCTTTTCCAAACCATGGCTGATTGTACAATGAGAGCTACAGCCACAAGTAATTCCTGAAGGAGTGTATGTTTTGTCCATATGCATAAGGAAACAATAAAATGTCCACAATACCACAGAATACTTATTGTGGGGTAGCTGTGTCCCTATGTATAGGTATTCCGTGCTTGTGCTCCATCTATTCGTATGCAGATTGATCAAGTGTGATGTTTTATGTGCCACACTTCATTATTAACTGAGCAAAGCAGTTATTTCTATGTACATTTACGAAATCTTTGTTATGCACAATGTATAAATTGATAGGGCCAGATCAGTGAATTACCAGTAGGTATTGTCTGCCCCCTGCATGCCATCCCAATAAATCATATTTGTTTTACCCAAGAGGTTTTGATGAAGATTTTAATATTTTCTGATTTATTTAAAGTGCAACCTGGTTCTTCAAATTTTGCATTTATTAAAACAAAATCAACTGGCCTACTAGCCAAAGAAAAACATGCTAAATTCTTAGTGTCTTAGTATAAAATGTAAAGTTGCAATGTTAAGAAATGTGCTCTACTCAGTAGGGAGACAGTGATAGGAAAAAAAGTACCGGCTTCTCCACTTGACCAACATGTTCTATCCTGGCAAATCACTTTACCTCACAGAGCCTAATTCCCCCCTATCTTCTCCAAATGAGATGACCAGAAGTGATTCCGGTAAATTTACACAATACCAAATTAGGTGTTTGTTGATTCAGCCATCTAGGCAGTCACCTTCCATAACAAATCTAGAAATCAATATGAGGGGGAACAATAGTTCTCTTCATTATTCTATAGACCGCTGCAGTTAAGCCACTGTGACGACAAGGAATGAAGTGACTGACCAAGTGTTGCAATAGTGGTTGCTATAGAATTTGATTAAATAAAAAACAAACCTATCTATCCCTAACTCTAAAGTGGGGGGGAGAGTTCCCTACTTAAACTAAAGAAACTCGGGTGCTCGTCAGGAAGTCTGTGTGAGTCAAAACAAAAAGCCACCGTCCTACTCTATCCCTGCCACTACAACAAAGCACCACAAAGTCCAGCTACTGTTCATCCTCCAGGAGAGGACTCCCTTCTCCTGGACAAATAGGGCCCAAACGCCTTTCAGAAGTGGCGTTGCCAGGGAGGGGCCTGGGCCCCTGAAATCCTGGGTCCCCCTCTTGAGTCCCCCCTACCTATGCTGGACTACTCTCTGCATGGTCTGCAGTGCTGCGTCCAATCAGGGATCTCGCAAATGCTCTCTGGCGTGATGTCGATCTAAGCAAGAACAGCCTAGGGATCGGATCCCATTTTGATCAGATCAATATTTTTGAATACACATTTGCACAATTTGGTTAGTGCTGAAAATAACCTCCACCACACTGGCGGCTTAAACCGCGAATGGTTAAATTCAGAAGTGGCACGAGAAGAGTGTCAAGAATTTTAACATTTATTCACTGGAGGAAAATGAGCATCTAAAGTAAAGCATCTAAATGGGAGCAAGCCATTCAAATGGCTAAAAAGGGTAAACACTGCGTGTCGCTGTTCATATTTGCGTGAAGTAACCATTGTTTGGTGAGAGGGCATTGGAGGATGCGAGAGTGCAGGTTAGGATAACAAAATATTTTCTCAATGTAAGCTGCAACTGTCCAGTGGCACCATAGTGTGTGAGACACGGTCAATGTAGAGTGCTTTTTAGCCAATTGCAGCTTTTTCAAAACAGGACTTTTAGGTGGTCACGTTACTAAGAGAAAGTACAAATCCCAGAATGCAAATTGAAATAAAATTCTGGGCTGGTTAAAGGTGTCAACATGACGGCACCAGCAAAAGGGAGGTTAGTGACTGCACGCGACAGCCACCTAGCAAAATTAGGTGGAGATAAAAGCATGAAATTTAATTACAAAAATGCAACATAGCTCCGGGTATGGGTGCCATTCAGCCTTCACTGGAGTGGAACGCCAAGTAGGTTGTTGGGATGAAATGTTCCTGTGCCCGTTTAATCGCCTCTCTTCTCCTAGCTGGTTCCCCAATGTCTTTCATTGTTCTTAAAATTGTTTGCTCCCTTATGGAGGTTTTCACAATCTGACGGTTTTTACACCATTCTCGATCCACCCCACTGGGATGATGAAGCTATTCACTGGAGTCCATCTCTCCAGCACCACACTCCCGTGGAACTAGACTGGGAGCTGTATCACAAATTGGTTTATGGTTTTCTTTGTTTGTTTGCCCCCTCAAAGGGTTTTTCCATTTTGCTGGCTCCTTAAGGGTGAAGGAAATTACAATGTAATGGTTTTCTTCTTATCTTTGAGGAAAGCAACGTTAGGGTCATGATCTGAAAAGACAGGACTCTTGGCAGGATCTGGTGTTGACCAATCAGCAATGGGTAACAGTGGTTGGCAGAAAATGATCGGGGTTTGGCTCGATGGACCAGCCCTAGACAATTCCAGGGTGTGTACAGTGATTCTCTCCTTTGGCAGGGGTTTCCCCAACAATTCAATTTTTGAATAGAGAAGGAGCGCATAAACTATCCCCGGGCATCCAACCCATTTAGATACCTCTGTTGTACTTTCCAGGGTCAATACGATAACCCCCTGTTATGGTGTTTTAGGGAGTTGGGGTCTCGGATTCACAGACACCATCTTCTCAAATGTTGAGGTAGGTATTCTCAGTTCATACCATTCACTTGTCTCCCTTGTTGCCTTAAGTTTCAAGGAATGTCTTATGAGTTTCTTAAACAGCTCGTTCGATCCCCCACAGACTTTCGTTAACTCACGTTACTTGTATTGGGCTCGGGATGCTTCAACGGGTCGATAGGACTTCGGATTACGCCGTTAGAATACTCTGTTGTGGGGCACCAATTCTTCGAGCCTTGCGCTGCTCGTGTCTCTGAATTTCATGATACGCCACTATCGATATCAGTCTTTGTGATGTGGCCATCTGAAAGGGTCGAATTGCTCTGTAGACATTCCACCAATGGTTCGATCAAAAGTGTAAAATAAAAAGGGGGACAGAGGGCAGCCCTGCCTTGTACCTTTTTTCTTAGTATGAAGGTTTTGATTAATACCTATTCACCTTCAACACCGCGACCAGGGACCCTTATAGCAGCCTCATCTAACATATGAACCCCAGCAGAAAACCCATTTTTCAGAGGACTGCCCAAAGAGGAGCCCATTCTATAGAGACAAAAGCCTTATACGCGTCCAATAAGGCCAAAATTACATCTGATTGGTGAAGTCAAGACTCTGACATTGTTTCTGCCCCCGAACAGTCTACGCAAGTTGAGGCATGCTGACATTCCTGGCATGATGTCATTCTGATCAGGGTGGATCAGATGAGGGACAACTGTCAGCAATTCTTTGGCTAGAATTTTCACCAGGATCTCGACCCCCCCCATTCAACAAGGAGATCGGCCGATATGATTAAGCGCATTATTTTACTTTCCCCTTGTTATGAATGGCCATTATTATGGTTTCCCTGAGATCCCGGAATAAGCAGTCTTTTTTCTGCAGCTGTTGAGCATATTCAGAAGGTGATTGCACACCTAGTCACCAGCAACTTCCATAGTTCCAGAGGGGAACCATTTGGACCCAGTGCCTTTTCAAACTGCAACTGTTGCATGCCTCCTTCCACCTTCATATAGGTTAACTTTGTTTCAGAGGTTTCTCTTTTGTGCCTTGTTCAACAGCCTCATCCACAATCTTTAATAAAAGACCCCAAACATGTGTTACTCAGTTTGAAGTTGTGGTGTAGAACTTTGCATAGAACGCCATGAAAGTTTTGTCCCTTTCCTCCTAAACCCATATCAGCATCCCTGTATCACTCTTAACAGTTGCCATCCACTATCTCCTTACTCTTGAATGGCCAGCCATGTGAATAAACTCCCACTCGTGTCCCCATGTTCGTAAACTCCACCATTACTCATGGTTAAGATGGATTTCTGAACTCGGTCCTGGAGGGACCGAGGTTCAGAAGGCCAGCCTAGTTTCTTGGAACAGGGTAACCTCTGGACAAGCCAGACCAATCAGGGTAGCGATAGCCGCGGTCAAGACTATGTCTCAAGAGGGGTGAGGGTGACGGAAAGACTTCAATGAGCACACAAAGCAAGGACACTTACAAATTACTTCAGACAGGTGTTATATTAAAAATATAGACACATTTATTACAAGGCCTTTGTAACATTGACCATAGCAAAGAATCGCAATAATACTACATTAAACCAACACATCATAATCAATACAATATATATATACAAGACCGAGGGGTCTCAGGAGTTAGGAGCACGTAATGTGTAGCCCACCTAGATGGGGAGGAAAACAGGCAGTGCAAGTAATCATTAGGCCCAGTTCGACGTCCGAAATACACCTAACTAGGAGGAAGACCGAGCCCTATGAAGAGAGGAGCCTTATGCTCGAAAGTACCTGCAAGCGCTGGTGCCAATGGACAAAAGAGGGCCTCTTCAAGGATATCAGGCAGTTCAGGAAGGTGAATGGAGCGATGCAGAACAAGTCCCCACTACTCAAGCAAGGCCTCCACTTGTGGGCAGAGGCAGGGTGAGAGTGCAGGATAGAGTCGCTATTTCGCAACAGCGGTAGAAAAGAAACGGGCTCCTGCGCGAGGGGCCACCGGTTGGGGTATAGACTACTCACCGGTCCCCGACACAGGCAGTACCAGACTTCTCCAGTTCAGTTCACGTTGCTGGCAGGTTCAGCTGCGATGATCAGGATGTCTCGACACCGTGTAGATTCTGTGTAGCCGGATGCAGGGTTGAGGGTGTCCCAAATGCAGCGAACGTGCACAGGTTGTTACCGCAGCAGGGCAACACGGCAACCGCGTTTACTCTGGTCCGGGCGCACTCGTCTCACTTCAGACCTGGGAATGCCAAGTGTACGAAATTCGGTGTTAGGGTGCCATGGACGCAGCGCAAGCAGTAGACCAAGTTTCGAGGGCTTCCCCGAAACGGCGGCGGTGACAGAGCAAAGCGTCCTGCGTAAGCGGTCAGCCCACTGGTTGGCCCAGGGACACTTCCGAAGAGGCTTACTTGCAGGGTTTAAAGAAGGTGGCGGGAATAGTTGATCCCACTATTCCAATGGGTCGAAGCGCCTTTGCAGACCTTCTATGACGATCAGATGCAGAGGGGTCTCGCAGGACGACAGCAGTTCAGGGTGCCAAACCTTCAGCGGGTCACCAGCGGTTCCTCAACTCAGCTTCTTGTTGCAGGATACTTGGCTCCTTATCCCTTGTTCGGTGTGAACGCAGGAGATCAACATGGTAGTGGTGTTTTCAGCCTCCTCTTATCCAAAGTTCCCTTCGCGCCAAAACGGAGAGGACCCAATGGGAGATCTGCTCACAAACACTCACACCATACATGGACCTATCACGGACCACAGTGGTCCCAGGCATTCAGGACACTCCAGACTCTCTGGCACCCAGGATGTGTATTGGGAACAGACATCCCATCCCACATCCTGGAGGCACACACAAGGCATGCAGAAGCCCGCGAAAGCATTGTGTTTCGCAGGAAAGTGCATGACCAAATAAGGATGGCCACGGGTCAGCACGACCTGGGGGAAGGTGAAGGGGCAAGACGGTCAGCGGACACGACAAAGAACCTCGTGGCATGGCCATCTTGGAGCCAGGCCACGTACTTGTACCAAACGCGGTAAGCACGGATAACATAGCAAAAAAGGGTTCAAAACACAAAAGAAACAATAGCTGCCATCAGTCCTGTCCGTGACACACTTGCACAGTTCATAATAAGTCCAGCGAGAGGTTTCTAGGGCCTTTGGAATGACTAGAGACCCAATAATGCGGTAACTTAGGTTACAGTGCCCTCTTGTGTTATGTTGCACAAAAGCTGCAACATGAGAAAAGGACTAAGGGAAACAAAGTCTCCCCGTACTGACTGTCTTAAGGGCATGTCAGTTTCTCCATAAGAATTGAGCGAAAGCCCAGAGGAGTGCGGCGGAAGGCTGCGCTTCTCTGGCAAAGTCTAGATCAGGGTGTAAAACAGCAGCAAAAAGTTTGGGGGTTGCCACATGGAGGGAAAATTACATACAATATGAAATCTTTCCTAACACTCATCCATTTCAGTTGCCTGGCTTTGTCAAACAAGAAGGTCCTCGCCTTGTATTTGGCCTAATCCTAACTCCTGGCAGGGCCTTTAACCAATGTCAAGAGACAGAACTACCTGCTAATGGCCCTAGGAGGGGGACAAGATTGCATAATTTTACCTAGTGAGGCTAGAATGACGTGTCCAAGGAAAGACAAATAAACAACTGAACATTGGGAGAGAAGAGTAACTTATTACCGCCATTCACAACGGAACTGCCAGCACATTCCAGTGTTATAATGTGAAATGTTGTAATATTTAGTTGGTATTTTGGACAGAGAAACGACAGTTTAATCCAAGCCGTTTACCTTTTTGGTGAGGAAAAATGAGAAATGTCATGATGAAGCCACAAGTTCAGAAAACAAGTTTTATTACAGTTAGACATGTGCATTGAAACATGTCGGTCTGTTCTGCAATTTGATGAATAAAATGCAATTTATGTGTCTGCCATATTTCAATTATTATGGAATTACGATGAGGCAAGTAGATTTGTTTACAAGACCAGTAGATCTCTTGAACATGTTCCTTTTAGAAGTAGATTTTTAGTAACATTCCACACCCCTAAGAGGGCTGTACTAATATCTCCCCAACAGTCAGATCAAGTGTTCTTGAAATCTATTGATGGATTGCCGTGTGTTGAATTGTTTGATCATGCTGCAGATCACATAACCACTGTCTAGGAGCACATCAGATGTGTGGCACCTGCTTGACTGGTTAAATAGTTGGAGACCTTGACCTGCAGGTCTACAATGGGGCACATGGATCCACAGCAATAAAGGAGGTCAAGCACGTCGGAAGAGGTGTTAGATTGCACTAAACCACACTGAACTAAGGTTAAGGGAACTGTGTAGGAGTCTACAGATGAAGGTAATATGTGCCCCCTGCTTTGGCAGTTGAATAGCTGGAGAGAGTTTGCACTGCATGTACTCTCTTGGAGGACGAAGGACCAATCCCTACTCAAGAATTTCATATAGAAAACTGGAAATCTAGATTAGGGACCATGAGTTTATGCTTAGAAAAAATAAGTCAGAAAGGACTTTGCTACACAGATCTATCATATCTGGTATTCACAGTCTGAGGAGAGCTCTAGTTATACTTACATTGGTTAGCTTTTGTGTCAAACAACATGAAGGATGTATTGGCTACATTACAGGATATTGGTTGGGAGAGAGACTTTCATTGGTGGCTGGATGTGGTTTCACTTTAAACCACAGCTGAAAACTCTGAAAATGGAAGTATAGTATTGTACTTGTCATTTGTATAGCGCTGATTTAACCATTGTTATAGTTTCAATGCGCTGTTAGTGGGAACGCCATCGGAGGACCAAAGTCCAGAGTGTTGAAGGTCCAGGGGCACCATTAAGATGCGTGTGTGTGTGTATTTGGCCGAAGAAGGCTTAGCAGGGCTGGCTGGGCTCCGGTAGAAAAGCAACCCATGCAGTCAGGCATGTGGATGGGTGCGTCAGTGCTAGTGACTCTCTAGGTGTTCAGTGTGCCCTAAAGTATAGTAGGACTACACCACATTCTGCTATCAAGGCATAGTTGGATGTAGGTATGCATAGAATTTATGTGAACAGCACAACCAAATATTTTGTCGTATTCCTTGCTGTATACGGATGTGTGTGGTTAGCCATGCCTGTGGCCAGTGGAGAGGTGGATTATACATACCATTGCCCCCAATAGGAGGCGATTTGATGTGAGGGTGCCTGCTCAGGTATTTGGCATCTACTCTTGGTTCTCATGGCTGTGAAAAAAAGGAATAGCCACAAACAATAGTCTATGTTCCAAATAATCGTCACAGGAGGTCAGCTTCTTCTATGTGGGTTAGGTGTTCAAAAGGCGGCAGAGAAGGCATTGGTTCCATCTCAACCGCTGTGCTTCTAGTACTATTGTTGTGATTAGCCCATTTTTCTGTCCATTTGCCAGGTGCAGTTGTTCCTGAATTCTGTGCCATTACATGAGAGAATGCTGTGAATCAGCTAGTGGCACTTTGAGGAAAGACAGGGTTGTGATGGGTGTATGAGAGTGTGCGGTCCGGGCCAACGCAAACACAGACGGCACCTTCAGGTGTTTAGAGCGAAGAAGGTCGGAGATGTAATGAAAGCAGCCACCCAGCCTGGGGAGAGAGTTCATATACTTTGGGTTAATGGGGTTTTCAGGAGACAGCGGAAAGAGCCACGTTTTGAGGGCTTTTATGAAGGAGGGGTAGTTTTCGGTGTGGACGGATGTTTAGAGGAAGAGTGTTCCAGAATGTGGTCGCTAGGATAGAGAAAGCTGAGCCGGCAAATCTAGTGGAGTTTTGCGGTGGGCTAGCCAGGAGCAGAGCTGAGCCAGTTCAGAGGTTTCTGGGGGACTTGTAGTGGATGATTTTTATTATCCCGAGTGATGGAGAGCTCGGTGTGTGATGCACATGACTTTGCAGGAAGTGGTAAAACTGCAGAATAACAGAAGTATTGCAAAGACACTTTTCCCAAACCAACTACATATTGGCTCGAGTTATAATTGCAAGTATCGAAATTGGGATGGGCAATCAGCTTCTGGATATGAGGCAGACTACCCCTGGGGAACCAGGAAATAGGTATATAGTGCACAGCAAATCTAACGTTTTGGTCATTATAGATGATCCATTATGCTTTAAAATGTCCCTTAGGTGCGTACTTTCCTAAACCTATCCAGTTGATAATACACAGATTTCTTTGCATGACACCACTTCTCCATGGGAGTCAAAAGGAGCTCCTGGATGCGGTTGGTTTCAAGATAACCAGGGGCTCTTGAGCAACAAGCAGGAGCTAAATAGCTCCCAGCTCCTGCCAATTTCGACCCCCATAATTATTTCCCATTTTAGACATTTACTTACTACAAGGGACTGCAGGTTTGCACTGCCATTTTGTAACATTTATTTACAGGTGGGAGAAGACATTTCACTTGGGACAGCGATTTTATGAGGAAAGCTTATTGATTACCTTTATGCAAACACTATACACAAACTCGGCCAATACAAAGTTGACCGAACAGAGTCAGATATTGATATCGAGTTTCAAGATCCTACACTAATGGTGCATGACAAACTTATTTCAATGATCCACAGAAGACAAACTGTTTTTAACTCGATATTGCATGCCAATTCTAGTCCTCTTTTGCTAAAAGAAAAAAGAATTCCTTTGTATTTGTATTTATTGATTTATTTGTGAACTGTTACAAGCTAAGCAAAACTTTCGTAATGATCTTGAAAAATGAGGGCAAACCTTCGATAACAGATTTAAGACTGGGGATGTGTTCGCTCTTTCAAGCTATATAACATCCAATATTTCAACTGAATTCAATACCAATCTCCATATATCCGTAAGGCACTACAAATACATGATCAGCTGCAAGCAGGTATTGATTTAAAAATTGGGTAGATACCCGAGATTTGTTTTGATAACTTCGAAGGAAGTGTTATGCGGTAGCTACATGTCCCCAATTAAAAAAGCACGGTCACCTGCAGTATCTTGAGGATTTTTCGTTTTAGACCATTGCCAGGCATAGCCCTACGCAAGGAATAAGATTGGAGCCATTGACAAATAAGTTAACCTTCCTATTACACCATTGAAAATGAAAATTATGAGGCAGTTAGACAAAGGACTGCATGGCAGTCTACTACTACTACTACTTTTGTGAAACTCATGATGCGTACATTTCTGAGTTTTCCTCTTTTGCAAATGGTAGGCACGTAACCATATAGAATGAATGTGAAGCGGAAAGGAAAGTCAAAGAATTGTCGATCTTAACCGTATGACACCTGCAAGGTTTAAAATGGATCATGAGAACCACACATTGATTGGGAATTTATTGTTTTGTAATTTGATTGCGACATGCACTTCTATTTATTAATTGAATTCATTTATTTTGACTTTTGCTTTTTCACCTGTGGCCAGTAGGTGTCCCTGTTGCCATTGCGAGCTAATTTATCCTTTTTATTTTCAGAGTTGTGCGTTGAATTGTAGACAAACGTTTACTCTTTATATATGTTCTTACTGTCAGTATTATTTTGAAGTCATTATATTTTACAAATAAGCCTCATTCTTTTTTGATACCATAACAACTCGAATTGCCAGATGTGGACACATGGTGCTCTAACTCAAAATTGCGTCATTCTGTTTATTTGTAATGGAGTGAAATCCTTCATTTGTTAAAATGTTGGTGGCCCTTCAACATATATTATATTGCAGCAGCGGTATTGTGACTTGAAGGTATATAAGCATGACGGTAAAAGAGGTCATGCATCCCACTATGCCTTGCGAAAGGAACCCGCACATGGCAGAAGTGGGCTCCGAGTACTTGTTTATGCCCCAAAATATCAAACTATTGCGAGAGGGCGACTCCCAGCCTCACTGAAGGACGTGTTGGAGCTTGTTGGCACAAATGAATGCAATAGGAGGGCGGGAGCTGAAGATGATGCTGGATGGGGTAATGGCGAGTAGAGGGGGTGCAGCTGCCCTCAGAGGGGGAGAGAGAGGACACTGGTGGCCTTTGGCGCCTGGAGTCGTGGACTAGCCGGGCCACGGAGCTTCAGAGGCCCCCTGCTGACACTGGAGTGGCACCGACCCGCATAAAGGACACACATAGTGGAGGTTTATGAGCGCCCGAGGAGAGGTCTGAGACCATCCTGAGTGGGCGGCAACGTGGAGGCCCTACAGAGGTTACGGAGGCTGGAGGCCTTCCACCCAGTATGGCGATACCTGCTCCCAGGTAGGGTGGGTAGACAAAGTGCAACATTTGGGACATTTTTCGGTCAGACATGAGGCCTTTGTGGCGGAATTGAGAAGCGGAGTTGATAAGATGGAGGAGAAGGTGGAAGGCCTTGAAAGAAACCAACTGTCAGCGGGTCTATCATAGATGAAGGTGGATGCGAGGTTGGTCGACTAAGAAACTAGAGAGTTGGACCTGGAGCACTGGGAGCATCGCAACTACCTCAGAGTCAGTAGATTGAAGGAGGGAGAAACCCCAGTGGGGCTGGAAAGCAAAATGGCAGACATTGTTAATATTCTCTTCAAGGACAATGCAGGGAAGGAGTTACCAGAGGCTCGGAAAGTTCAAAAGATGAACACAGTCTGTGAATTGAGGTTGATTGAGATTTGTGGATGGCTCACGAGCGGACTTGAGTAGAGGTCGGTATAAGGCCACTGCCCTCAACGTGCTGTTTTGCTGGCATTACTGCTGGCATCCTGTGGACTGTTGGACTATAAGGGTGAATGGACTGCATTTAAAAGCACATTGAACTATTAGCACTGACCATTAGTGTTCTATTCTATGTCAAGAAGGAGGCGAGCATTATGCTTCATCTTCTATTTTATTCCTGTCTCCAGCAGTTTCAACAATAAATCATTTAACATTTAAGTGGAGAAAAAACTTTTTTTTTTAAAACAAAACTACATTTCCATTCTGCTCCGGGTCTGCTGTAGTCCTCGTGATCTGTCCCTGTGACCCTAGTACATTCACTTCCTGTGCTCTCCCTCTTCTTTCCTGTTCTCCAAGCAGATAACTACCTCTTATACCTAGCTGCGTAGTTTAGGTGATTTTGAAGAGCTGATGAGTTAGTTCAAGCAGCGCATGCTAGAATATACAGTAATGCCCACCAGTTACGCGCGCAGGCGTTTATGTAGGGATACGAGAAATGTTAGGATTCTCCTGAGCTAACACACATTAGGAGACAAAGAGTATTCATTTGATATTGACTGACCTAGTGAGGAACTTACATTTTGATAACTTGGTACCGTGTGAAACGAGCGAGAAGGCGGCGACCCCATGCCGCATTACCAACACGTTTGGGATCTCCAACCTCCTCCTCAGAATCAAAGCGCGCCGTTCAGACTGGGAGCAACATTCGCGCGGTTAATGCGAGACAGCCCCCACCCGTGTGAAGGAGGAGTTAGGAGCACGAGTGCTCGCAACGTGGGCCACATCCCTCGGGGGGGGGGCGGAGTTAAACCTACAAAAGCGAGACTAGGCTCCACGAGAGCCCAATAGGAGCATGTGGCTCTAGAGTGAGTGAAAGGGGCCCAAATAAGAGCACACAGCTCATGGTGAGGAAAGAGCCCTCACCCTTGTAAAAGAGGAGCTCCAATGCGCGGACAGATAGAATTCTAACGCTTGTCAGAATTCTAACGTTCGTGTTGTATGGAGCCTCAGGAGTGAAACAAGGGATCATTAAAACTCATAAAGATAAGAGTTTGGTACTGGAAAGTGCCCTCTCCCAATAATGGGCGGTTAACACAAAGAGCTAAAAGAATACTAGCTCAGAGTGATACAGAGAGCAAACTCAGCTCTACTAGTTAAGGTGAAGTCTCAAAACATCAAAAATGAGCAGTGGATGTACCACTACACCGAGAAAGGTATTGAAAGGCACTTAACAGTACTGAATATGACAGATTTCGAATCGAGTGAGGAGGAGCAGGAGGCAGCCTACTCAGAGGACCTAGCCTACAGCTTCAAAGAAGTGCTGGGAGACTCATTTATAGAGGCAGTGGCTCAGGGGGTAAGGCCCCTCCAAGACAGGCTGGGAACAATAGAACTATATCTGGGCCAGAAGGAAAAGAGCACCGTATCAGAAAACATCACATACACAAAAGTCCCTCTGGAGGACTTACAGGAGTGTAATAAGGCCCGGAAGAGCATGAACTCTTCTGACCCCCCCCCCCCGGGCCAAACAGACAGGGTGGAACCAAAGGCCCCGAGGCTACCGACACGTTCCAAAACTGAGAGACGCTTTCATTAAAAAGTTGGGAGTGCCGAGCCTCAATACCCCCTACCCAGGGGAAGATAATATGGGTGAGGAGGAGCAACATTCAGAGGAAGAACCAGGAAGGTCTCCACAATCCTCACAAGATGATATGGACAAGGAAGAGGTACAACCTCCACCCAAGAAAAAGTTGAGGAAACTCAACAACATCAAGGAGAAAGAAGGGATGTCAGATATGTTCCAAACTGTGGACATACGAAACCTGAGGTCCTCAGAATGGATGCCATCGCCCAGGGTCACGCAATACATGACCAACAGACTACGGAAAGCTCCAGAGAAAGAGGTGCGCCAGAGAATGAGGGCAGAAGGCCCCAAGGCCAAACTCCCAGGAAAAGTACCAGAAGCACCAGAGCTTGATCCGAAAATGTTGACCTTCGTCTCGAAGACCACCAGGGACCCCAGAAAAGGGATCGATCGATCCTGGCGAAGTTGTCAAGAGAAAGTGCTAGACCTAGCGGGGCCACTAGCGAAGATTATGGACTTAGCGGAGTGAGCGAAAGATACAGGGGAAGAAGTAGACCCGGAGGTACTCGCCAACTGGGCCCAGAGAGCAGTTTGCCTCCTGGGTAACACCAATTGCGCCATATCGTCAGAGCGCAGAAGAGGGTTACTCCTCAAGATAGACCCTAAGCTAGGTGACCTAGCATCATACGAGGCCGGCGAAGCAGCCCAAAGACTGCTATTTGGGGAAACCTTCAGGAAAGATATGGGGAGGTTCGTAGGGACCTACACCTCATTGGAAAAGGCTCAAGCATCGATAAAGAAAATATTTCCCGGGAGAGTTTTTGGTGGGACTTGTCGGTACCGAGGCTGAGCGACTGGTCACTACAAAGCCACAAGAATGCCTCATAACAGAGCTCACTATTGGGAGAACAGGCAGCAGGACACCTTTTTTCCACCCAGAGGCCGCTTCCCAAGAGGAAGGAGGAACAGAGGACAGGGAAGAGGGCAAAACTTCCCCACAGGTGAGACAGCACGTTTACCCGCCAGTGGGGGGGGGGGGGACATCCAGGTTTTGGGAGAACTGGCACGTGATTCCATCGACGCCTGGGTTCTGCAGAAAGTCAAAGGCCTGCAGCTAGAATTCACAGAAAGACCATATCAATCCCATTCCCCCTGCCCATTGTATTTAGCGTTAGCAGAGAAAGAGATCCTAGACTTAGAACTACGAGGACTAGAGAACAAAACAGAGATAGAACCTTGCTTGACAAGCCCCGAGTTTATAAGCAATATGTTCCTAGTTCACAGGAAAGACAAGTGAGGCCCGTGATAAACTTGAGGGGAATGAATAAGTGGGTGGTGTACCACGACTTCAAGATGGAAGGTATCCATCAGCTCAGAGACACCCTGAGACAGGGCCACTGGCTCACAAGAGTAGACTTAAAGGACGCATACCTCACGATACCAGTACAGGTGAAGTACCTTCCTTTCCTAGCATTCAATTGTGGCAATTTGCGACTATGCCATTCGGACTAGCCTCAGCGCCTTCACGAAACTCATGAAGCCGGTAGCTGCGACGATGAGAGAGAAAGGGATCGGAACGATTATATATCTAGATGACATCTTGCTGATGGCAAACTGCAAAGAAACGCTCATATACCAGACAAACTGGGCGTCAGACCTCCTGAAGTCATTAGGTTTCCTAGTGAATCAAGAGAAATCAGATGACACCAGCGAAGAGGATGGAATTTCTAGGATTTGTCATAGATACCAGAAAGGCAACACTAGAATTTCCCCTCAGGAAAATAAGAGACATTAAGAGGGAGATAAGGAGTTGCCTCAGCAAAATCCTAATTTCTCTGCGTACGAGTGGGGCTGCTAACAGCATCAATACAAGCAATATTCCCAGGACCCTAAAACTATCGGGCCCTTAAACGGCTCAAGATAGAACATCTACAGCAGGGTCTTCAATACCATCAACTTGTACCTCTAGACGGAGAGTCAAAGACGGAATTACAGTGGTGGTTACAGAACATGGATGCCTGGAACGGGAAAGCCATCTTTGGCGACCGGCCCGATCTAGTGATAGAATCAGACGCAAGCAGAGCAGGCTGGGGAGCCCGCTGCAGAGAATTAGAGAGGAGGGAAGTGGAGCTCAGAAGAGCTCAAATTATATATCAACTGTCTGGAATTACTAGCCGGATCGCGTGCGATCAAAGCTTTTACGAAGGGCAAAGTGAATTCTGTATCCTGCTGAAGATGGACAACATTTCAGCGGTCAGGTACATCACTTAGGAGGGACGGAGTCCAAGTTATTGGCGGAACTAGCCAAGGACTTCTGGCATTTCTGCCTGGAATCAGGGATGTCAGTTGTAGCGGAGTATCTCACAGGCCCGCACAATGTAATAGCGGACTGGAACTCCAAATATCTAACAGACACCAGCGATTGGATGCTGGACAAGGAAATCTTTCGACAGATAGAAGGGATCTAGGGACCAGCACATACAGATCGGTTTGCGTCCAGACTGAACGCGCAAAAGAACAGATATTTTAGCTGGAGGCTGTACCCGACAGCAGCAGGAGTAGATGCCTTTCTGCAAGACTGGGGAGGAGAAACGCGCTACATGTTTCCACCATTCATTATGATGAACAGAGTGCTAACGAAAGTGCGCAGAGAGAGAGCGACACCGATAGTGGTAGCGCCAATATGGAAGTCACAGGTATGGTTTCTGGCACTAATGGAATTAGTAACAGATTACCCAAGAATACTACCAGCACGGGACAGTCTACTCACGGACCCAGTTGGGTCATATCATCCTCAGAGTGCGAGGGACGCCCCCGCTGATGGTGTGCAAGATAGCAGGAGATGCTGGAATCTCCCTGGGATTTCGGCGCAGGCTGCTAGCCTCATCGCTGAGTCGTGGGCACCATCGACTAGGAGCTACAACGCAGCTTGGAATAGATGGTCAAGGTGGTGCAAAAGGAGAAGTCTTCATCCCGTTTCAGCACCTCTAGTAGAAACATTAAACTTTTTAGCTGAGCTACTACAAGATGGGAAGGCTTATAGAACGATAGGAGTTTATAGATCGGCAATATCAGCGGGCCACACACCCATAGAAGATGTACACGTGGGGGAGAATGAAGAAGTAGTAAGACTGTTGAAGGGAATAAGGTTCAGAAAACCACCACAGCCAAAATATGACTCGCTATGGGACGTCGCGGTAATCCTCAGACTACTAACCAGTTGCCCAGCAAATAAATGTGTCTTTGAAGCAACTATCCGGGAAGCTAGCAATGCTGTTATGTATAGTGTCATGTAGAAGAGTAGCAGATGGTAGAGCTCTAGATGTGGACAGGAGAGCATACGGACCAGAGGGAGTATCTTTCACCCTAGTGAGAAGAACAAAGCTGTTATGTATAGTGTCATGTAGAAGAGTAGCAAATGGTAGAGCTCTAGATGTGGATAGGAGAGCATACGGACCAGAGGGAGTATCTTTCACCCTAGTGAGAAGAACAAAGACCGACTCTGCGACAATTGTCTACCCCTATTTGCAGGAGCACCCCAAGTGGTGCATCGCAGCCTGCATAAAAGAATACCAGCTGAGGACATCAGAACTGAAGCCCATGGTAACAACAGTTGCCGATAGTGTGTAGAAAACGTTACAAAGCAGTAGCCACAGCTCCTCTAGCAAGATGGGTCAGAGAAGTAATGCAGAAAGCAGGAATAGATATGGCTAAATTTGGAGCGCATTCTGTCAGGGGCGCAATGGCTACAAAAGCGCTAGCGCAGGGCGTGAGATTGCAGGATGTATTACAAGCAGCCGATTGGGCAAGTGATACCACTTTTAGAACATTCTTTTTCAAGCCTGTACAATCAGTGGCAGACACAGTAATGACAAGCTTTGAACTAGCATAATGCTCACCTCCGTCTCGACATAGAATGAAGATTACCCCTGCTAAATAGCGCAGGTAGACTTGATTATATTAAAGACAAGGAGGCGAGCATTACATTCCCGCCCTAGATACACGGGAGAGTTAATGTAAAATGATAATGATGTACTCATGAATACAGTTTCTCCCAGAATAGGGTGTGTATCCGCCTCCCTAACAAAATGTGTTGTATCTTTCCTTAGGAGATGATCAGAAGAATTGCTGAACCAAAACGATAAGCACAGAAGCTGCAGAGCAAGACCGCCAGTTCTAGAGCGCAACAGATGCAGATCAAGATAGGCCAAAAGACGATTATCAAGTTGGGATCTGTTGAAAGCCGGTTCAAGTTGGATTGCAGTTAAAGAGCAGTCAAGAAGATGGAGAGCACAGGAAGTGAATGGACTAGGGTCACAGGGACAGGTCATGAGGACTACAGCAGACCCGGGGCAGAAGGGAAATTTAGTTTTGTTTTAAAAAAATATATATGTTTTTTCTCCACTTAAATGTTAACAAATGGTTTATTGTTGAAATTGCTGGAGACAGGAATAAAATGGAAGATGAAGCATAATGCTTGCTTCCTTGTCTTTAATAGAATCAAGACTACCTGTGCCATTTAGCAGGGGTAATAAAGACTATCCTAAAGTTGCTAATAGATATTCTTCTGTTTTTTATTTTTTAAATGCAGTTTCTTACAAACTTTTTAATTTTTTTGGCAAACACAAAGTTGGTTTACAAGTACAATTGAATTATTTCACACGATGTTCCAATTTGTTATAATGTATCTCACTAATTATCAGCTCATTATTCAATTAGTCAAGGTAAAATGTCAATGCAAATATTAGTTTGTCGGATCCTTCTGATATGGCTGACCACCAGTCTTCTCCACTGAACAATGGTCTTTTTGCTAATTCAGACCCTAGGTGTTTAGTTCTCTACAAAATAATTCCAGATGT
This sequence comes from Ambystoma mexicanum, assembly GCF_040938575.1. Lineage (NCBI taxonomy): Eukaryota > Metazoa > Chordata > Amphibia > Caudata > Ambystomatidae > Ambystoma > Ambystoma mexicanum. The sequence goes on from NC_090922.1 coordinate 1,104,048,571, forward strand.
TTCAGCGCTGTGTGTCCATCCTCAATAAAGCAACATCTGGTGTTCATCTCTGTATCTTTTCCTTTTCTTAAATTCTGCACTTTAGTATGAAAAAGGTTTAGACGGAACTTCAAGAACAGTGTTCCTAGGCATTTACAGGGAATCCTTTCCATGTATTTGGGCAGCTTGTTAAGGGCCGTGGATTCTGATGCACTCTGCAGCATACAACTATGCTGTGTTCTTCGTTCTAAGGTTTCAATCCATTCTTGCTGCCATTTCTTTTTGACAGTATTCAGATTATTTAGCAGGATTTCTTTGTTGGTGTTTATTTGCGTAAGAGTCATTTTTCAAGATTGCTTCCGATTGTCCAATATTGATTAATTTTTATCTACAGTTGGCTTGTTCAAGATTTGAAACTGAGGAAGACAATTCTCGCTGATCACTTTACTATATAATGACAATGTGTTCCAGATGACCCTTGCATTGATTGATGTTAAACCTAACCTTGTATCGTATACAAGCTGTAGGAGTACCATTAGGGAGTTGAAGGATTTTTCTCCAAAATACATTTTCGCTCTGCGACCATGTCACGTAAGGACATCCCAAAATTGCTTCGGCACCAAGGATCAAGGCCGGTATTACTTTAGCTTTGTAGAAATTGATGATGGGTTTCATTGTGAATTTGCCGAACTTCCTGTATATGACTACGCCTTGGGCAGAAAATGCTTTGCTTTTTATTTTGATCTTGTGGACCATGGGCTCATCGTTGATGTTAGAGTTAATTAAGACTCCCAGATATTGTGACTGCTTTACGCATTTTATTCGGTCTCAACCTAGCTTCCAATAGAATTTTTCTTTGAAATTTATTTTTTATCCTTTGAGGTTTTTTATGACCAGGATCTCCGTTTTTGCAGAATTTATTTCTAGACCATTATTGGCAGTATATGTTTTTAAAGCTGACAGTTTGCACTGCAGACCAATTGGGGTGGCGTCCAATAGTACAATGCAATCCGCGTAAAGCATCCAACTCACCCAATTCCCATTCATTTTCAGAGGGAAGGATTGAACATCTCCCAACGCGGTAGCCACGTCGGCTATGAACAGATTAAACTGTTTTGAGCCTAGAGGGCACCCCTGTTTGACACCTCTGTATGTTTTATTCGGGGCTGATAAGAGCCATTTTGATCCAGGCAGATTTTGATTTGTGTATCAGAGTACAATTCTTGGATTGGTGATATTAGGCTTGGTGGGCATTTCCACTTTGTCAATTTCGCCCAGAGCAACTCTTGGTATACTGAGTCAAAGGCGTGAGCCAGATCCACAAATGCGAGGTAGATTTTTGTGCCCTTCTTGATGGTTTCCATTTATGGCAGGTTAAGCATTAGTAGGTTCAGGCCACATCCTACACCTTTTACAAAGCCCATTTGGCGGGAGTCTGATATTCCTGCCGATTTAATCCAGGTTGTTAAGTGGATCAGTAATTGGGTTGCAAAAATCTTGACCACCACATCTAAGATGTCTATTGGTCGGTAATTGGTGGGAGCTGATCGGATGCCCTTTTTAAATACAGGAACTATGATGCACTCTTCCATAATGGTGGTATCAAATGTTCTTTCTGTGTGTTCTTAAACAGATTGACACAAAAAATGGCCCACTCTTCAGGGTTTTGCTTTAACATCTGGTTTGTTAACTCGTCATGGCCAGGCGTTCTCAGCGCGCTCATTCTCCTAATGTTCTCCAGAATGTCCTCTGCGCTGATGTCAAGGTTCCAGGATTTAGGGCACTGATATTGTGGTACTTTGTGCAGTTTTTGCTTCTTGAGTAAGGATGTGCAATGATCAATCCATTTTTCTTCCGTTACCATGTTACATTGACTGGATTGTTGGGGAGCCTCTGTATTAATTAATGCCCAAAAATCTCTTTTTTTGTGCCATTTTCCTCAGCATCTCTTCGGCAACATGCTGTTCCCTTGTGATTTTATGAGTCTTTAACCAATTTTTGTATCTCATTGTTATTTTATTTTTTTCTCTATGCAGATTTGGGTTCTCACTTTGCATTAGGGCTGCATTTTCCGTAGTTCTATTTTTGAGGGCAGTGTCAGGATCATATATATATATGCTGTCTTTGAAATCTCGATTTTACTGTGTGTAACAGTTCTCTAACAATACTTAAAATAAAGACTGAGCCACTGAGTAGTTTGTATGGATTTCCAAGAGAACCTGAATCTTTTATTAACAGATATTTCACTTTCTTTTAGATTCAATGTAAAGGATACGTTTCCGGGATGAACTCTCTCCCTTTGATGACCAGGATTTCAGATCAGGAACCTTCAGGTAAGAATCAGTTGAGATTAACGTGCATTAGTTCAACCACTGCTCAACTGGAGCCTTTTCCTCTATTCTCACTCTTTTCTTGTTTCTGGTGTACTGTCTCTTGTTTGTATAATCTTTGCTTGTATCTCTTTCTTCTTTTGTTTAGGATTCTCTTTCTTTTCTGTTAACTCCTTCAAGACAGGAAGTCAGGTCTATTCTGGATACTATGTCACAGTTTCACAAACACATCTCATGAACGTTCGTTTCCACACCTTCAGTAAAGCTTGTAGGCTTCTAGAGACTGTTGCGAAAGATGTTCAGGTTAAGGCAATGTCTCTTGACCTGGTATCCCCCTCCTGTGTGAATTCAAATCATTTCATCACTTCGAACTTGCAGATTTGCCTTGGAAGTCTCAAGTTCTACACACTTTCCAATGTTTAGCATCTCTCATTAAGGAGCACTGGATCCTCTGATTTATTTGGATTAGCGTCTCCCTTTTCTCTAGTACTGTTTTTTACTTCTCATTTCTCTCTACACTTATGACATACTTTGTTTGTGTCCATCAGCTGTTAGCTGAAAGAAAGTCAATCTGGCTCAGTTTCTCTGTTGGTTCACTTGAATTCACCTCCTCTCGCTCGGCGTGAGAAAAGCTGTTTTCTACTCCCGGTACTTCCGATCCCTCATTTGTTAATATGCTATGATTCTTGTAACCGCTTGTAAACTAGGTCACAATTTTACGTTCATACATTTATGCATGTACCTCAACGGGCCGATCCCTCCAGATGCGGCAGTGGTTGGCTTCTTTTTTCCCAGCTTTCGACTGCTGTTCCCCTTTAGATTCAGTCCCGTTCAGCGTCCCGGTCTCCTGACTCAGCGCCGCCGCCTCCTCACCCTGAAGGCACTATATTTTCCCTCCAGTGAAGCGACTACGATCACTTCCGATCCTCGATCAGGATCGCGTCTTCTTGCGCAACGGCACTATCTTCTCCCTCTAATGAAGCGACAGCGATCACTTTCGGTTATCAAAACAAACTCTTTCAAGTGCAACGGCGCAACCTTGTCAGCATCTGGCTCATTAATAAGCCCAACTGTAACAGTCGATCTCCGTTTCTCCGTCAGCAACCCTTGTCTCCTAGGTAACTAGAAACACACACAATCATTAGAAGAAAGTCCATACATGCAGGACTTCCCATATTTATAACATAAGCTTTGTTTTTTCTATTACTATGTCTGTAATCCTAGGCCGGCAGGTATTCACATTGTCACACTGTGCCCCTGCTTCTTTCAGTGTACAGTTGTAGAAGGGAGCAGTACTCTATTTCCACCGCCTTCACGGTTTGATTTGGCTAGAGCTTCCGTGATATTTCTGATTTTTGTAATAGTTAGTCTTAGTCTATTTCAACTCGGTGCTACATTCACGGAATGGCTCCATGTTGCGGCGGAAGAGATCTTTTCACTTGTGAAAGCAATTTTTACAAGATTATGATCGCTTTGTGACATGTTGATAACACTCAAGTTAACAACCTTTCTTACGAAGAGTTCAGAAGCATAGAAATAGTCCAAGATCGAATGCTGGTTGTCTCTTTTCCAGGTCGCGTTGGGTGGCTTATCACCTTTGGTGTTACCATTCATTAGCGACATCTTTCTAACTTACATTTCATCTAGCCACTCTGATCTGATCACTTATCTCTTTCGTTTTACAATTTCTATCGTGTTTTTCCGATTCCAGGGAAACGCATTCCATCTTTAGATCCCCACACAGAATGATGTGATTTGTTTCGTGATGTTATCAATCAGGCCGCACACTTTCTCAAGCAAGTTCTGCTCACCTATTGCACGATGCTACCAATGTACGCTGATGTATATTCTCAGTCTTTCATTTACTATTTTTTGCTGAGATTCATTGATGGTCATTTGAATTTAAGGTGAGTGGTTGACAGAGCTCATAATTTCAAACCCATTTATCATTTTGACCAGAGTGATCAGGCCCGACATCATACGGCCTTTCGATTTTTTAATGGCCGGATTTATTGCCATTTCATATCCCTCAACACATGGTAGCGTGAGCAGCCAAGTTTCTTGAAAGCATATAATGTCAAAAGTTTTTAGCGACGTTGCAAGGTTTTGGAACAGATGGGCAAAGTCACGTTTATTCCAGGAGCCCATCTGTATTAACACCGGTACACAGTCAACTGTGTATTAACTAGAACGGTTGGGATTCAGGGCACCAGCAAGCCAACTCCAGCTCTCAGGTTCATTTTTTTTTATCCACGACACTGTTAAGGTTTCTAGTCACTTTAGAAGCTTTGGTATCACATGCAAAAGTAATTTTGATTTTGTTTTTAGGAATTTGTTGTTCTTCTGGGTTACTGCAGTCTGACCTCTTTTTCGCTCATTTCATATCGATCTTAGCCGTCAGATCTTTTGTTGACATACAACAGTCTTTTGAAAATGTATCCTGTTTAAGATTAGTTTCACAGTTCTCGCTCTCGCGTTGGTTTGATCGTATTAGGATCTTGGTTGGAGAGATGGTTACAGAAGGTACAGTGGCAATATGAAAAAGGAAAGTGTTAGAGTGCATTTGGATGAGACACTGATATATACAGCAAATTACATAATTACAGTGAGCAGGAATACAAGTTAAAGCAATCTTGTGACTGAATTTTACATAAATATACACTATACATTAGCTAGGATATGCAGCACTTCTACACGAGATCACAAATTTACAAACATAAAGCAGATATGCCAGTAATTACAAGGTTACAGGCCGGAGGCAGAGTGAGCTAGGGTTCCTGCACAAAGAGCCAGGTGTTGGTGTTTCTTCTAAATGGGTGGAAGGCTGGTTCGGATCTTAGTAAGAGGGGTAATGAGTTCCCATAACTTGGCTGCAAGTACTGGGAAACTGTTCCCTCCTGCCTTTTCCAGTTTTAAGCCTGGGACTTTGAGGCAATGTGCCTGGGCCGATCTCATAGGGCGGTCTGAGGTATTGCGTACAGTATTTTTAGTCAGGTATGTAGGAGCTATGTTGGAATCTATCTTTTGCCTTTCTATGGATGACGTCCGCCTATCTACTCTTAAGTCCTCTTCCAGGTCCATCCTGGGGTGATCTTTTTGCTTATTGTTGTGTCCGTCACAGTTGTCTATAGAAGTTTCTCTTAGATGATTGTGACTTTGAGCTGGTGATCGAGAAGTTTGTTTTGGCATTGCCTTTTTGTCAGGGAGCATTTGTCTTTCTTCCATCATTGCTCTACAGTCGGCAATTGTTACAAATCGATCAGGCTCTGCAACTTTCTCGCTCATGGGTACTTTATGATTGGAGTCTTTCTCCGGCGTGATGAAGATGGTGCATATTCTTTTAGAGACTTTTTACTAGTTTTCCTTGAGGTTTGTTGTGGGAAGGTATCTCTGTCTCACTGCATAATATGATTTGCCACTCTTGTGAGTCACAGTCTTCAGTTACCTCTTCATCACTGTCTTGCATACGTAGACAGGTTCAACTACCCGGCCATCAGATTTTTTTCCTCGCCCTAAATCACCCTTTGGGCCGGGCTCTCATCACTTGATGCAGAGTTTCTCTCCGTCACCGGTTGGCGGTACGACCCAACCTCGCTTGTTGTTACGATTTTTTTTATTGGCACAGTTTGAATAGTCACGTTCAAGGATTTTATATTTCTCAAGATTTTACACAAGATTATGGCCTTATATTTTTTGCCTCTTGGCATATTTTTTGTCTTCTTGTTCTTAACTTGATTCTGATTTGGCCCCTTGGTTTTTACAGTTTCATCTCTTTGCTCTCGCAAAAATAGCGTAGCTTTCATTGTTCTTAATGGGGAGGGAGGAGTCACTTGTTTTACTTAATTCCTGGTTTATACAAGTTCTCTCTGCGTTAGTGGAGGTTGGTGTCAAGGCGACGGCCATCATTGAGATGTGCGCTGCCTCGGTCAGTTTGTTTCCCACGCTCTCAGTGCTTTCCAGCTTTTGCTCTAAGTTTTGAGGTACAAAGAGGGGCCCGTCTTCCTCGCTTATCACAGAAGCTAGATTTCTCCTGCCTCCTATATTTGTTGCTGTGGATTTGGGCTTTGTGCTGGTCCGCATGATTGCGAGATTTGATTCTTTCTAAGTCGGCTCATTCTTTGACTATTTCAGGACCCACATGGCCTCTATAATCTTTAATTAGCTGCTTCATTTTCAGAATCATTAATGCTTCTCTCGCCACCTCCGCCAGTAGTCTTTTGTCGGCTGTGTTATTTTTCATTTGCTCTCTTGAGAGGTTGTTTGTAATTTTGTTTTTCTGGTTTTCATGAGTGACTTGCGTTTTCCTTTCACGCAGCTCCATTTCGATGTTGATCATTTTAGCGTTCATCAGAGCAATTAACGCATTTTGGTCTTTGTAATTATCGTTAAATTGCTTGTACATTTTTGTGAACGGAGCTATAGCAATCATCATAGCTAAGATGATGTTGGGTCTTAGCGCAGACACCACCTTCTCAACCATCCCAGACAGATCGCAAACATTTTTTCAGCTAGAAGTAGATTTTAAATTCCTCAAAGGATACGTTCTCATATTCGGGAATCCCCTTTCTATAAACGAAGAGTCTGACGATGACTCGTCAGATGTTGAAACGGATTCATTTGATTGTTCTTGACTCCCGTTTCTAATTTTCAAGTCGTTGTGTGGGCTTTCAGTCGCAGGGTTTCCTTGCCAATGGATATTCTTTTTTTGTGAGCATGTGACAATCAAAGGGGGGCTGGAGTCTACCTGCCTTCTTTTTTGTGGATGCCTTGACTTGGCCTCCTTTGCCGTTTCTCTGCCACTATTGTTATTGATTGACCCAAGGTCAATGCTTTGGTTCTGTACTTGCCATGTTGTGGTTAATTTTTGCTTTAAGTTTTGTAAGATCTCGCAGGAGTCGATCAGCGACAGCAAATGAGTTGCGTTGTCTTTTGGGAGTAGTGATTCAGTAATCGCTATTTGTGGCTTCCTGTTCTTTGAAAGAATTTGCTAGGAAGATACTCTCCATATCTAGCTCGTTTAAGTGACAGCCGACAGAGATTTGATTAGCTAGTAATTGAGCTGCGAATTCCTCCTGGTTAGTCTAGGGACAGCCATTGCCAGCACCCACACGGGCCTCAAGACCCTCCGGAGTTGCGCATGCCTCACATTGTCAGGTAGAATGTAGCGGTGGACAATATATGGACTGATATGAGTCTTCCTTTATTGGTTGCACTATGTTCTTGGATTACCGCCATTAGCTTTGTCTTAAGCTGCAATGGTTGCGCACCTGTTTCGGCCTTTTATTTCTGGTCGCTCGGGTCTTGATCCTCTTCACAGGTTGCATTGTGGTTATTGCATTTGTTAATGTACATCTTGTCTTCTCGTTCTTCGCAATGCTTATGTAAGCGGGTGCTTTGATCGACTCTTCGCCAAGCCAGCACTCAGAGCTGAGGAACACCAACTCTTTCCAACTCTGGTCCTGGGTGGAGAGACACAGAGCCAGGTAGTGTAAAACTTGGGAGCTGATGCATTTTATATCTAAAAGTCTGACGAAGATCACAGTAACTCATGTAACTCTCCTTACTTTCTTGACTTGGCCCGCCTCCTTGCTCACGCAAACTTTTTCCAGAGCCCGCTTTTTTGGTGCATAGTAATTATTTGCTATCATTCGAGCGGGAGCGGGGGCGGGGACAGGGCTGGGGGCTAAGGGGGAGGCAGTGAGCTTGATGGCAGTCAGATAGCGGCTTCATGGATATAATGTGTGCATTATTGTGTGAGGATATGTGACCAGTCAAATCTCCACTACTGGCAATAAATGTTCTACCACACCCCCCTTCAGAGCTGCTAGCCCACTGCGACCGGGTCTGTGGAGGGGGCGGCACGACTGATCGCCTCAAAGCCTGTGGAATGGTGTTCATGGAGATAGGATCTCTCGTCTCGCCAGGAACACCAGAAACACTGCAACGCACTCTGAAACGCTACGCGTCCGGGTGTGAGTTTTTAAAAAAAGGCTTCTTCTTCAAAGTAAACAGTAAAGAAACACTCGTAATGACAAGCTAGCAGCAGAGGGGTCGTTCTTCCTCAGTTTCTGGAGAAATGGCATACTCTGGACAACCACCCAGTTCATGATATCCTACTTGATTTTGCTAGGGCTGTCTTCACTATCAAAGAGTGTGCTAAACAAATGAGATGCCCTATGTGCTGAAAAACTCAAATGTATTTTAGAACCTGCATGCTGAGGACCAGAAACTGTGTTGCGTTCTTATTAAAAAATATTTCATTTTATTCTGTTACAATTTCATAAAATACCTAATTTCTAAACAATTGTGAAAACGCAGTTCATTTCCAACAAACATATTTTGGAAAAAAAGGGTTTTTTGTGCAAAGAACGCATTTTTATGTAAACATTTATCATATACTTAAAACACTAACACACAATACAACCATTCGTTCTCAACCAAATCCAATTTAGTAAAGATATTCTAAATCACTTTTGCAGTAGTAATATTCCTACTTTGAAAGTCCACCATTATACATCAACTACAAGTATCCAAGATTATTCTAGTAATATTCCTCTCATCATTCGATTTCCTTTTGTATAGTTTCGACTTGACATCAATTGGCCAGTGTTTTCATAACCATTGGTCAACATCTTCTTCAGGCTTAGTAGACTTATTCAAAGGCTTTATCAATGCTACAATATATAAAACACCACCACCACCATGTTTAAGAACATTAAAAATGCTTAAAAACAGACAACAACATTGTTAAAAAACACAATCTCTTTCTTCCTCAGTATGCTACAATTATTTCATGGATGGGGAGCAAACTTATTTTTGTATACACTCGAACCCAAAATGCTGGGAGTCAACTAACCTCCCTGTGCAGAGAAGTAAATAAATTACTATTTTTGAGATGGGCCAATCAGTCCCCAACTGTCTTCAAAAAGAACCTAGAAACCCCCTTCTTGTACATTCCTGATATTTGAGTCATATCAGCTCAAGCAGGTTTAAACCCCCAGTGGGTACGAAATTGAAATGGTTATTTATATTTATAAATGTTTGTAAAGAGAGGCAATCTCATCTGTACCTTTAAATTCTCTTTTTGCTACTTTGCAAAAAAGTTCCACTTCTAGTGGTTTCACACTGCGTCTTCTCGCTAATGTTTGATGGGTAAATTAAAGTTTTCTAATTCCACTTCAAAGGCGTGGTCTCAGCTAATTTCAATTCCTGTAGGCGTCAAAGGGAATGAATAAAATTGACATTTTAGCTAAAACACAATTTGTTTCCCCATTTACGATAATAGTGTTTAGTCATTATGTTTAGATCTTTAAGGTGCCAATGACTGTAAAGGTTGTGAGGAATTAAGCAAAAAACTTGCTTTTACCTTCAGTCAAATAGGGCGCTTAACGCATGTAATTCCCTGCTGTAAAATTTGTCCATCCAGTATAGACTGAAAAAGGGACAAGAAAAAATAGTCATCTAAACTTTTGCTTATTCTTAGCGTAATAGGCCCAACACAAAAAGATCCTAAACCAGCTTACCTTAGTAATGGCTTCAAGATTAGAGACGACACCCCGCTCGGGGGGAAAAAAAGCAGCTGCGCGTTTAAGCACACAGAGTACACTGCAAGGTAAGCCGCACCGAACTGGACGCTGGGCTTACTTCGTTCTTTCTCATAAAGGGTAGCCGTGATCAGGTCAGCCATTCCCACAGCCATTTCTTCATGCGTGAAGGAAATCGAGAGGAGACTAAGCAGTTCCTCCACCTTCCCCAAGTCAGACAGAAAACGGACTGTTTCTTCATGACTTTGAATGCTCTCGAACGAGCAATAGAAGATAGAAAAAAAGATAGAAAAAAGACTGAAGGATTAACTCAGCCCAAGACAATCCTAAAAACAGGAAAAAGTGAACAATTAAAATACACTCCTTAAGATAGAATAAGGGCTGAAAAGTAAATAAGTCGGCCCTACAAACGAGAATCCTTAACCAAAAAAAAGACACATTATTCCTTGGGGAATGAAAATATTCCTATGAATGGAACAAAGGCGGGCCTCAAATTACTCCGCCCCCAACAGACTAAACGAGAATCTGCAGAGTATCTTAAAGTCGAAATACAAATATTAAGGAGCTGGATAATATTAACAAGAAAAAACCTCCTCATTGCATCACTAGGTGTGATAATTACTTAGCGTAACCAGATAAAAATGAAGCGTACCAAATGTCTATTGCAATGTTTTTTTAGAAAATGGAAATAACCGTGAACAGGTTCATGGTATTTCCCGACTTTTCTAGACATATAGGTTAATATAAAGTGTACTAATCATAGCAGATATATTAACTCCATTCCTTCTGCAAATTAAGGCCATCAGTGTAACTTTTGGTATGATAAATCCACCATTGTTGCCTTCGTGAAAGCCTTTTGGAAGTATTTGCTAAATCCGTGCCTCTTAATTTCTCAATGGCCCACCATTTTAAAGGTATCTGGATTGTGATTAAATTCCAAAAAGTGAGCCACAAGAGGTGCATTGGGATGTTTGTTCCTAATTTTTGATCTATGTTCAGTGACTCTTAATTTCACCTGGTGCGATGTTTTGCCAATGTATGTTTTTTCACAGGGGCATACAATAGCATTAATTACATTGCTACTGTTGCACATAGTATGATCCCTCAAGACCCGTAGCCTCTTATTGATGAACAAGTTACTCTCTTACCTGGTAACGTTCTTTCGATGGGATGGTCCGACGACGTATTCCATATCTATGACACTAATCACCACAGCTGTGCTGCTTTGGGAAATCTTTCGGCATCTGCGTCAATGATGTCGATACGCTGTCCTTGAGGGCCTCCGTCAAGCCGACGTCCCCGGATGTTATAAGTAGGACGCACGACGCCCGTAGCCTCAGTTGCAGTTTTTTCCCCAGAACGTGTGGCACCAAACCACTGCCAGTATGACCACAGAAAGCCTTGCGGAAACGTAAGCTGAAATCGCATAAGAAATTCTGTAGCGGGGCAGGTAGGGAGGGAGCGATATGGAATACGTCGTCGGACCATCCCATCGAAAGAACGTTACCAGGTAAGAGTGTAACTTTTTCTTCGAGGGGATTGGGTCCTCCGATGTATTCCATATCTATGACAGACTCCCAAAGCAGTACCAACGTATGGAGGAGGGAAAAATAATTTAGAATATATAAATTTAGAATGCCCAATCAAATTGCAGAGTAAAGGACAGCCTTGCCAAAGGCCAGATCCTGCCCATGGATAGAATCTAGGGAGTAGTGTCGTACAAAAGTATGGACCGAAGCCCATGTGGCTGCTTCACAGAGGTTACGAATAGGAACACCCCTCTGCAGGGCAGTAGAGGCAGCCATACCCCTAGTAGAATGGGCCCATAAGCCTACCGGAGGGTCCTTACCTGCCAGGCGGTAACATTCAGAATTTGCCAAGATAATCCATCTAGACAAAGTCTGCTTAGTCACAGCTTGTCCCAAACGCCTTCCAGCGTAACCAATAAAGAGCTTATCGTCCACTATGACCCGGGACATGCGTGTAATGTAGAAACTTAAAGCTCTCCTAGGATCCAACCTATGGAGCCTCTCCTCTTCCTTACCAGGATGTGGAGGAGAATAAAATGGCGGAAGAACAACCTTCTGGCTTAAATGAAATTCCAACACCACCTTCGGAAGAAAGGAAGGACAAACTCTAAGGACAACCCTGTCCTTATGAAACACAGTGAAGGGTGGCTTAACTGAAAGGGCCTGCAACTCACCTCACTCTGCGAGTGGAAGTGACCGCAACTAAAAACACAGTTTTAAGGGTTAACAGCCTCAAAGGACAATAATGTAAAGGCTCAAACGGAGCACCCATAAGGAATTTTAGAACAAGGTTCAAATCCCAACCAGGCACATGGAAAGGTGACGGTGGAAACACATTAGTGAGTCCTTTGAGAAACTGAGAAATTAAAGGAATTTTGAAATAGCAACACTCCTCAGACGAGCGCTTAAATATATACAGCGCCACCAGGTAATCTTTAACAGTACCCACTTGCAGGCCCCTGTGGGCAAATGAAAGCAAAAAAGACAGAACCACGGGAAGGTCACATGAAAAAGGATCCACATTCTGAACCCTGCACCAGTCGCAGAACTTTCTCCAATGGCAATGGTACAGGGACTTAGTCGCCGGCCGTCTGGCCAAAAGCAACACCTCCATCACGTCTTCAGGGTGGTCCCAATCCTTGTACCTCAACCTTTCAGAAGCCAAGCGTGAAGGTTGAAGGACCTGACCTCTGGATGGAGAACCTGACCCCCCCCTCCCGTGAGGGCAGATCGTCTTGGTAGGAAAGACGACGTGGAGGGCAGATGGACAAGTCAAGAAGGTCTGGGTACCACGTCCTCTGGGTCCATGCCGGAGCAATGAGGATCATCCGGGAACCGAACCTCCGTAGCCTCCGCAGCACTTGCGGGATGACGGGAACTGGAGGAAACGTGTACAGCAGTGGGAAGGACCACTCTACCACGAACGCGTCGCCTAAGGCTCCTTTTGGAGGAAATTCCCGCGAGCAGAAACTTTCGCACTTCTGGTCGACACTGGAGGCGAAGAGATCTACTTGAGGGGTCCCACAAAGGGCGAAGATCTCCAGGAGAATCTCCTGAGCCAGCTCCCACTTGTGAGCGATCACGCTCTGCCTGCTCAGAGCGTCCGCCGTCTCGTCTTCGTCTCCGGCCAGATGAACTGCCGAGATTGGAACTTCCTGCTGGATCGCCCAGAACCTGAGCTGCATCGCCTCCCTGCACAAAGGAAGTGACCCTGCCCTCCCCCTTTTTGTTGAGGTAGTGCATGGTCACTGTGTTGTCCGTCAGAATCAGGACATTCTTCCCTCGCACAGTCGGCAGAAAAGCCTTCAGGGCAAGCCTGACGGCCCGCAGCTTCAACAGATTAATGTGGAGTCTGGACTCCGACGGAGACCAACGACCGCTGACTGTCAACTCGTTGGCATGAGCTCCCAATCCCGTGAGGGATGCGTCCGTCACGATCATCACCTCCAGCCAGGGCAGCCAAAATGGAGCCCCCCCCCCCATCAGATTGCCTTCGACGGCATACCACAGAAGGTCCAGGGCGCCAGGGCGACCGAGGACGGCACCTGAACGGGGTCCGACGACCTGCCGGAGGACTGTGACCACTGGAGCTGAGGGCCCATTGCAGAGATCTCATCCGCAACCTGGCCTCTGGCACCAGAAGAATGCAGGATGCCATGAGGCCGAGCAACCTCAATAACTTGAACGCCGGGAAGATCTGGGCAAGTTGAAACTTGTGCACCATCTGCTGAATGTGAAGAGCCCTCACCTGGGAAGGGAAACACTGCCCCAGGGATGTGTTGAGCACTGCTCTGATGTACTGGAGCCGCTGTGTTGGCGTCAAGTGGGAGTTGAGGGAGAAGCCCAGCTTGTGAAGGGAGTGGCAGGTGACGGACAGAAGATCCAGGACCTACTCGGGGGAGCAAGCCCTGATCAACCAATCGTCCAGGTAGGGGTATACTTGAATCCCCCCTTTCCTGAGATACGCTGCCACCACCACCATGAGCTGGTGAAGACCCTCGGGGCGGAGGTCAATCTGAACGGCAGAACCCGAAACTGAAACTGCGAGTCTCCAACCGCAAACCTCAGGTATATCTTGTGCTTTGGATGTATCAGCACATGAAAATAAGCATCCTTGAGGTCGAGAAACACAAACGAATCCTGAAGTTGAAGGGCCTGGAAGACTTGAGAAAGAGTAACCATCTTCAACTTGTCCTTCCTGAGGAGTTTGTTCAAACCGCGCAAGTCCATGATGGTTCTCAATCCCCCGTCTTTCTTCGAAATCAAAAAATAAGGGTAATACCATCCTTTGTTCCTCTCCGCTACAGGCACCAGTTCTATGGTGCCTTTCTCCAGCAGGGATTGAATTTCCTGCGCAAGGAGCGGATCCGGACTCTTTAAAGAGATTCCCTGGTGGATTGACGCAAGGCCTCTGCCGGAAAGGAAGACAGTAGCCGTGGGCTATGATCTCCAGAACCCACACATCTGAAGTAATGGCACGCCACTCTACAAGATGCTGCGCCAGCCTTCCCCCAACCGGCGAACCATGGGACACGGCCTCATGACTAAGCTGAAGCGGCTGCTGCAGTACCTGAGGGCAAAGAGGCAACTGCCCGAGCAGCCTTGGTACCTCGAGTACCCAGTTTTCCACCTTTGGCACTCCTACCGTGGCCCCTTTGACTAGCAGCTCCTCTCGATTTACTAAGGACGAGTACTATTGAAAGGAACCTCCCCTCCATTGTTGTCCCCTAGGACAAAAAGGCAGAGGTTGGCGAACTGCAGCACCGAACGACTTCTCTGAGCTTTAGCGGTCTGCAACCTGTCAAGGCTCTCGTCAGCCTTGCTGCCAAAAAGATGTTCACCATCAAAGGGCATGTTGAGGAGTCGAGCTTGCACATCGGGAGCAAACTCGGACTTCCGCAATCACGCAAACCTGCGTATTACAATGCTCGTCGCCATGGACCGGCTGACGCAATCAACCATGTCCAGACTCGACTGAACGGGCTCGCACATGGCGTCCTTGCCATCCGTCACGATAGCAAGAAAACATTCCCGTTCCTCCCCTTCGAGAATATGATCAGCCGCTAAGGAGATACAGTTCCACAGAGTGTGCGTGAACGGCGTGAAAGGCACAAACGGAGTTGGCAGCCTGAAGCGCCATACCCCCAGAAGAAAACACCTTTGCCCAGCCGTCAAAATATTTGTCGTTCCTATCAGGAGGGATGGTAGGGTACGACGCCTGCTTTGTGGGGGCCGTAGACGCCTGCACCACCAAACTCTCCGGAGTAGGGTGCATGGTCAAGTAGCAGGGGTCGTCACTGGCTGGGCGATATTTCTTCGGCAAGGACTTGTTCACTGCTGGGAGACTCTCTGGAGAAGTCCAAGACGCAGCCACCCTTTTCTGCAAGGCCATATGGAATGGCAGCACCGGGTCAGTTGGTGGACCTTGGTCGAGGATATCAGTCAGGTCATCTTGCTGAAAATCCCCAGGGGGGGGGGTACACCACCCCAGGTAATCCGTGACACTCGACATCAGGTGCCGATATGAGGACTCGGCATGCGTGCAAGGCTCAGGCCTACCAAACTCCATCTCCGGAGAGGTGTCTAGACAACTGGTCGTCGTGCAACGACTGACGCAGGTCCTCAAGTTGGCTATGACCAGAAAGGAGGTCATCAGGAACCTCTGCAGGAACCTTACCTTCCTCAGACCCCCTCATCCACCTCAGAAATATAATCCAGAGGCCGGAAGGAGGGTACAGAAAAAGGAATAAAGACAGGTTTAGCCTTGGCTGGAGGGTTCCACCATTCCAGCCTGGGCGCCGGTGGCGTCAATGACTTCCTTGGAGGCAGAGCCTCGAGCGAATTCGTCGAAGACCTCGGCGCCGATGTCTTCTTCGAAGACTTCACAGGTTCTCGCGGTCTCGAGGGCGTCCAGGACCGGGGCCTGGAACGGGCATGCCTAGAGCGACCATCCTTGTCCGACCGGGACCTCGAAGGCGCAACGACTGCTCGAGCTCGAAGGCGGACGAGCGGTGTCTCTAGTACGGCAACGGCCGGCGTCCTCAGGCGGCGCGGACGGACCGGAGCTCTGCGATTGAAAAATCGCCAACCTCTCCTTTTGGAAGGAATCCCATTGCTCAGGAGAGGAATGCTTGTTTGGACAAGCAACCCGCCGACAGGCGGAGTCCTCGGACGGGGAAGGCGACCTGTGACGGCGCTTCCTGGAGTGCCTCAAAGAGGCAGAGGAATGGCGGGACCGACTCCCAGACCGAGAACCCCCCGGACTCACGACTATGCGGAGAGTCGCCCCTCGAATCATCCGTCGAAAGACCAGTGGAACGCGACTTCCAGGGCTTGGCCACCTTAGCCACCGACAGCTTCTTCTTACGCTCCCGCAAGGCCTTCGATGTGAGCGATTGGCAGTCGACACAGTCATCCGTATCATGGTCCTCCCCGCGGCACCAGAGGCAAGCGTCGTGCGTGTCCGTCAGCGACATCTTGGACCCGCACACCCGACACTTCTTAAACCTGGACCGCGGGGTGGAAGAAGCCGAAGACGACATACAATATTCAATGAAGAAACAGGTTCAAAGAACCGAAAGAACAGGATTCAGTAGAATGGAGGCGCGCCGAGATCTCCGAAGCGAACACGTTCATGGAAAAAACGGAACTGAGGCTACGGGCGTCGTGCGTCCTACGTATGACATCCGGTGATGTCGGCTCAACGGAGGCCCTCAAGGACGGCGTATCGACGCAGAAGCCGAAAGATTTTCCGAAGCAGCACAGCTGTGGTGATTACTGTCATAGATATGGAATTCGTCGGAGGACCCAATCCCCTCCAAAGTAACATTCTGGCAGGATGTATTAATGGTGCAATTGCAGCAGCCTCCGCAAGGGTAATGGCCTAGGACTGCTGACATGCCCCATAGAGTAGTAATTAACGGTTGTTTATCTTGTATACTGCTCCTATCTGCTTTGCAAATCCAGTTTTTTATATTTTTGCCTTTTTTAAAAGCAAACATCGGTTTAGCCAGAGTAAGTAGATTTAATTGGAGCAAAAGCAAATGTTTGGCTATGATCTTCTTTATCTTATTTTGGTGTGTATTAAATGTTAATGCACATACAAGTCGATCATTTGGTGGTCTATATTCGCTATCTTTATTTCTTTCTTTCTTTCTTTCTTTCTTGGCACTTTAACATTTTGAACAACAAAATCCAATATAACAATATCCATTTCGCAACATCATGTCCAAATTACAAAACGTACAATAACAATAGAACTTAAATAGACTAATACATAACAATACGGACATCCATAACTCATATAGAAAAACATTTTCCAACCTTATGAAAAAAATTCATGATACAACCAAAAAGACAAAACAGAAAAACACACAACTAACATTCCCCCACCACCATAAAAAACATCCCCTACTCAAGGGGTAAATCATCAAACACTGGAACCTGTACATGCAACCATATAGGTCATTAAAAGGTCCCCATAGCCGAGAATAATGCCCCTCCTTTCCCTGTTCAACTAGCAGAACTTTATCATAGTTCGACAAAACTTGCATGTCCAATAGCCACTCCTCCACACTAGGTTTCTTTCTAGATTTCCAAACTCGCAAGATCTGTTTCATTGCCAAAACTAAAACTCTATTGATGCAATCAGCACTATCTCTAGCCCTGTCCCCTCTTCTCCCCCTGTTGGACAACAATATGGTCGAAAGGAAAGTGCAAGGAAGTTGCTTTTCTATTACAAGGTCTAACCTGTCCAAAAATCAGATACTCTCAAACCATGACATATGCATCAAAGAACCCCCACTACTTCCACAACCCCAACAAGAATCAGAGTCCAAAAGTCCCAACCTAGCCATCTTGGACGGTGTCCAATATAATCTGTAAAGGACCCTTTGCCTAATATATCGCAGCTGTAAATCCCTCTTTGCTTGCACCCCTACATGAAGTAAATAGACCCATTCTTGAATAGGGATATCCGCAACAAGGTCATCCATCCAGGCCTGGCGAAGTTTGTCCCAAGCCCTCACATCCGTTTCTTTCATTGGCATTAACCTCATATACGTTGAAACTACACACGAGGTAGAGCGGAGAAGGTCACAACGAAGATCTCTCATTAAAGACCCCATCCAACACCTCTGTCCTTTCAGTCAAGAGTGCATTCAAGGCATTATAACAACCTTTTTCTCTAGCTCCAATCCCAAAGAACGTTCTAAATTGGTCAAAGGGGATCATGCGACTATTTAGCCACACATCACTAATTCTAAGTATGCCCCTCCTGACCCAACTCTTCCAGCTTAAGGGCCTATTTGCTAACTGGAAATAAGCATTATGCCACAAAGATGCATCATGATGCATCCAAGCATTCCCACCATCAATTACCATAAAGCGCAACAACGCCTCTCTAGTAGCGCACATTGTAGGCAGCTTCTTCACTGAAGACGGTACTTTTAACAGAGTATATGTCTCTAAGAGCATAAGGTGAACATTGGGTACTCTCAATAATATGGCAATTGGGAACATATTCATTAATATCAGAAAAATATTAGGTTGATTTCTTCAAGAGAAAACCAGTGCAATAATTCATCAAGATCGGGTATCCAAATCCCCCATCCTTCACAGGACATGTTAAAATAAATTTAGGAACTTTAGGCCTTTTACCTTCCCCCAAAGAAAACCTTGGAATGCTTTGTCAACAGGAGCAATTACTTTTTTTGTGCATTTTAGGGGGATGGACTGTATGATGTAGAGAATCTTTGGTAAAAGCACCATTTTAACGGCATTAATCTTGGCCCATAATCCCATCTTCAACTGGCCCCACTTTAATATATCCCTTTTAATTACCTCCAATATTCATGATACATTGAAAGCAGTCATTCTTTTCAAATCTCGAACCAAGTGAATACCCAAATACTTCATTGCTCCCATCTCCCAGTGGCAATTCCAAGAACCCAAAACATCACGTGGGATACTAACATCCAGAGGGAAGGTCACTGTTTTTCCCCCAATTTATCTTGTGGCCTGACAAATGACCTACCTCTTCAAGCATCTGTTTAAGTTTCACACATCCCTCCGTCGGATTAGACAAGATAATAGTCATATCATCAGCGTAGCACAGAACTTTCATCTAATTTCCAAATTGAAGGCCATGAAGACCCTCTTCCTGTTTCAAGTATAAAATGAGGGGTTCCAATGCCAGATTAAACAGGTACGGAGACAATGGGCAAACCTGTCTTGTTCCCCTAGACAACAAGGAGGAGTAGGACATAACCCCATTCACCCATACCTTTGCACTAATATCGGAATTCAATGCTCTTATAGTCTTAATGAATGTGTCAACAAATCCCAACCTTCTAAGAGTATGATAAAGAAAAGACCAATTGACCCTGTCAAAGGCATTTTCCACATCCATAAAAAGCAACAAGGTATCCAGAGTTTTTATCTTCGGTAGACCCATAATGTCAATCAACGTCCTAATATGATCGGAACCATACCTACCTCTCACAAATCCAACCTGTGAACTACCAATCAGCTTACCAATGCACGCATCCAGTCTATTAGTCAATATTCTAGTAAAAATGTTGAGGTCCACATTCAGAAGAGAGACCGGCCTATAATTCTCACATTTCCTACCATCCCTCCCCAGCTTCGGAAGAACGATAACACAAGCCTCTTTCATGGTGGGACAAATTATCCCGCTGTTAGGCAGAATCCTGTGCAGTGCCCTTAGGGACAACTACACACAATTAAGACTACAGGTGGTGATACAAGTTTTACCTTTGGTACAAGCCTGTACTACTATGTCATAGTGGTAGCAGTGGCGGAGCAGCCAGGGTTATCTCAAGAGTATATGAGCAGTAGCAGAGATTACACAAAGAGACCACAATTACTGTGACTCAAGCAAACACTGACTCAAGGTTTCAGGTAGAAAAATATAAGTACATTTATTTTTAAACCATTCGTTATAAACACAACACTTCTATTAAACTTCAATAAAAACCACAAGTTAAATATACTAAAACTAACCAATTCACTTTGTACAGTAAGTCTGAAGATAAGTACCCTGTTTTGGAATGAACCGGTGTTGGGCACAAAAACACGTTACCACGGATATGAATGCAATCACTTTTTGACAGTTCGGTCTACTAAAAAAACGCGTATCCGTGACATGAAATGCTACCGGGGCAAAAACACACTTAGCACCTGAGATACCCAGAGGGAGTTGGAGGCAAAAATCACAGGCAATATTTTGGTTAGGCAGGCAGAATCAAGAAACACGCAGAGACAGGAGTTCAAAAGTCAAAGGGCCGGAGCCAGGATCGAAAGACACCGGGGTCAGTTGCCGAAGATCACTGTCTAACAGTTCACGATTCAACAGAGCCAAAAGTACTTCGATACTGTCAATGTTCGGAAGCAAAAGTTATAAGAAGGAGGGAAGACAAGGTCAAGCCTTGGAAATGAAGAAAAAGGGATTCACCTAGTTTCCTCAACAGAACACAGTACCTTGTTCCGCTGTTGCAGCTGGTACCCTGGCAGTTGTTCCTATTGGTTTCCCGCAGACCCACGATTCCTGGAGCTTCGTCGAGAAGTAGGACGTCTGAAGGTGGTCTGCACCACACAGGGATGAGGCCGGCAGCAGCGACACGTAATAAAAGGTGCGCTCCTTAAAAACAGGAGAGGCTCTTCAGGTGGCTATCCGGACCACTACAGCAGTGTGCAGCGATTTCAACCAAGGAAGAGGATCCTCTGGCTGTAGAAGATGAGCTGGTTATCCCCACCAAGCTCAAGGGACAAAGACTCCGGACTGGATCTTCTCTGAGTCGTTGAAGGGCAGAAAGCTCAGGACTGCAGCAGGGCTTCACCGGGACGGGGTAGTTGCAGCAGCCATCGTTCTCTCCACTTCTCTTCGTTTCCTTGTAGTTCCAGTAGGGACTCTGACTTCTAGCCCAAGAGACCTGCCTTTTATGCAAAAAAAACCCATTCACCCAGCCTGGCTGTCAATCACCCAGCAGGGGGGTTGTCCAGCCCGGACAACTACCCTGGCCAATCATGACAAAGTGCGACTTGGGTTTCCTAGGATACCCTGTGCAGGGGGTGACATACCCCTCCCTCACATTCAGCCCACCTAGACACTCAGGCACCTTGAAGATGGCTTCTGGGTAGAAGCCTGCCAAAAGACAGTGAACAAAGAAGGCGAACCTAGTTTGCCACGCAAAGCAAAGTAAAACACAAGAAGGACTTTAACAAAATGAAATGTTGAAAAAACCCAACCGGAGCCAAAAGATAGACGATTTGGTCAAGCGGGTTTATGTTCGAGGCTAATATAATAGCCAAGAACAGTACCACCTTTATCTAATTTAATCGCGGTAGAAAAGTTAGAGTAGATACCACTGCCACCAGCCAAGTCTAATTGTTAAAAGAGCGAAACAATGCTCTAGGAGTTACAGATAAAAAGGGATACGAGTTAACCCTTTCCAGTACTCCATGGAAGATGGGGTGTATTGGATCTGTGGTAGATTGACTATGTAAAGTTAATGGTAACTTTACCCTTTTCTGGGGGACAGTAGTCGCCTCAGAAATGGAGTCGAGGGAAGTCTCAAAGACAACCCTGTGCAACGGCACTGAAGGTGCGGCGTGACACACACAAAGAAGGGGGCTACTGAAGTGGTGTACTTCAGAGTCCACAAAAACAGATGGAAACACATAGCAAAACACAGGTAAGAGTGGGGGGGAAAAGCTCTCACTCTTAGCAGGTGGAAAAAAATAAACTGCAGAAGTCCAGGAAAGCTGCTGGGGGACTCACTAGGTGAGGGAAATTAGCCATAAATGAGAATTCTCCCCAACACCCGCTCCTCATAAAGCCATTATACAGGGTGCACAGGAACGGTACCAGCACTCCACTCAGCGTCTAGTAAAACTCTACCGGAAGACCACCCTTCCCCGGCGACTTGCCCTTTTTGAATTGACCAATTGCCACCAATAATTCCTCCTCTGTAACAGGGCTATCCTCCATCAAAGACTGCGCCTCACTCAAATTTGGCATGACTATCTTATAAAAATAAAAAGCGTCCATTTCAACCGGAGTTAGGAATTGATCGTCCCGATATAAAGTATCATGAAATGTCCTAAAACCCAGGCATATTTCACCCTTTTTAATAATATGATCACCATCGTCAGCCACCATTTTTTGAACAAAGGAGGTATCCGTTAGACCCCGCAACCTATTTGCCAGCAGTTTCCCATTTTTGTCACCTTGCTCCCAGAATTTTTGCTTCATAAAGAGCATAGCCTTTTCATATTGGGCATCCATGTTTTGCTTGAGTAGTTCTTTGAGCCTTCCCACCACTACCCTGTCCTCAACACTCTTAGATACTGTATAATTTGTCTGTGCTTCCTCCAATTCCTTTTCCAATTTCTGAAGCTCAGTCAATCTCTTTTTCCTAAGCCGGGATGTAACTTTCATCAGTTCCCCCCGCACAGTCGCCTTATAACTTTCCCAAACCATGACATCAGAGGCTGAGCCAACATTAATTTCAAAATAGTTCTTCGTGACACCCTCCAGAGAGTCAGCTACCCCCTGTTCTCGTTAAATATAAGTTTTAAGTCTCCACCTAGAAAACCCTGAACCCTCCTGAACTATACTCAACTGCATAGTCATCAGAGAGTGGTCCGAAATACTTCTTTCCTTAAGTCACATCCTGTAATTTGCCAGCCAATCTATCAGAAATAAGAAAATGAGCAATCCTCGAGTGAGAGTCATGCACCTACGGCGAGTAAAAGGTGAATTCCCTCTCCTCCGGGTGAGCAAACCTCCAAACATCAATTAAATCCAGGCCATCCATAAACTCTTTAAAGGCTCTACTTGCGCTCTCAGCAGTATATCTACATTGTGCTGAACGGTCCATTTTCCCGTAATTAACACAATTGAAATCACCCCCCAAAATTATATATTCCCCGCCCATCTCTCTCAGAAGTAATGACAGTTTCTTAAAGAAAGGACTACCACTGCTACACGGACCATAAATAGAACCCATCGTGATTAGCTTATCTTCATATTTGACATCAATAAGAAGTACCCTCCCTTCCTCATACATCCCTACCTTATCCACCTGAAGCAGCAAACCTTTGCGCAGCAGTACACCCCACCCCCCCTTGATTTAGAACTGTGGCAATTTAGAAAGGTCTTAGTATACCATCTATTTTTGAGCAGATGCACTGAATCATCCAACAAATGAGTTTCTTGAATAAGGGCAATATCTATCTTTTCCCCCTTCAGCCTATTCAGTACCTCTTTCCTTTGCCTCGGAATGTTAAGGCCTTTAACATTCCAGGAACATACCCTCAGATCACCCATGGACATGCACTATACAACTCAAAACCAATCATACTGGTCCAGAACATGTTCAATTCAGAGGATGAAAGGGGGAAGCAAATAGACTTACAGTCATACAGACACTGCAGGACAACACACAAACAAACACACTGAACCCATGAACAAACATACAGCAAATTCAACAGCACACCTTCCAAAACTGTAAGTTGATAGTGAATGCATTTATGTAAAAAAATCCAAAGTCTTGAACTGTAATTGCCCCAGAACCCGTACCCAATACTTATTCAGCGATAATATTTACAATAGCCTTTCCCATAATACCCTTAACACTATCCAAAAAGAACTCCAAATCAGTACGGAAACCAAGAGTAACCCTCCATTTCCCCATCCGAAGCACAATACCATTTCAAAGCCAGCATTAGTGAAGCCAAAAGTAGTGCGATCCAGTATCTAAATCCCAATCCCGACAACGTATTATACCAGAGCCCCAACAGTAGTCTGTCATTGCGATTTAACCAACTCAAATACCCCATTCAATCCACAGAAATATACAGTGAAAAGAGAAAAAACAACAACATATACCCCATCCCATATCCAAGCAATGCCGATAATAACACCCCTTCCTCATCCCCAGCCTCTCTACAACCTGCAAGGCAATCATTTAAGTAGCCCTACATTGCATTAAGACTTCAACTAATCTGCAACCCAACCCCCCACACCCACTATTATAGATCAGTGAGAAATGGATGACAAGGCATACTACTCAACATAATATCACTACAAATATGGCCTTAAGCCCAGTTTCCGGCCTAGACCCATCAATTGGAGCTCATTATCAAACCGGATTACAGTGTGGCCTTTAGAGAACCAAAATCTAAAGGAAGCATCAGAGTAGGCACCAGCAACCCCCTCCCCAACCACACTCCTGCAAACCCCAGAGCCCAGACACAATAAGAGTATGACCACATCCTCCCCACCCCCAATCAGTGCCTAGGCCAGAGTACCTACTTGTAAAAAAGAAGACACACACACAAAAAAAAATAGGAATGCATCACAAATCACATTTGCAAGGAAGCTCATCTGGAATCAAGGTCTGCTGGTCTCCAGAATGCTCTTGCCACTGTCTAGCAGCCCACAGCCACAGAGCGAATAACAATACGAGCCTCTAAAAGCATCGGAAGCACTCACGTGACCCTCTGCGCTCCCCTGAACTCATCTAACAGTTCTCAAGTCATCCATGTTTTTTTTATTATAATTCTGTTTATTACGTTTTAATAACACAACAACAAAACAAACATGAATCATAGGCACACATCTGACCATGATAGTAAGGCAATTTCAAAATGCAAAAGGAGCTCTGTAGGGCCGAGAGCCATCAGACGTTTGTGGGATGAGGCAGGTAACCAATCTTAACAGCAGTACAGATCTACTTTCATCGGCTCATCTCGGTTAGCATCAAGCCATTTACCCCATATTTTTTCGAATTTGCGGGGGCAACCCCGTGCATTATAAATCCGGCGCTGTGAGGCCGCGCATCTGTCCAACTCATTACTCCAGCGGTTCAAAGAGAGGGTCGGCAGAGCCCCAGTTAGCCGCGATTAATCTTTTGCCTGCCTCAAATTCCAATGCCAAACACATTTTTTCATATTTCGAGAGATCCACTTCACCCCCCGATTCCCAAGAGTATCATTTTGGGATCCCTGGGGATTGGTGTCGCCAGGGTGGCAGAGATCGTGTTAATACAGCTGTCCCAGAAGACCTGTACCACTCGGCAGTCCCATATCATATGGCAGAAGGTGGCAGGTTCCGTTTTGCATCTGAGGCATGTCCCGTCTTCCAATCCCCCCCCATCTGGCCATGGCAGTACGTGAATAGTATGTGCGGTGAAGGATCCTTAGTTGTATTAGTCTGAGTTTAGAGTCTATACCAATTTCTCTAGGGGACATCAATGCCTCTACCCAGTCTTGTCATCCATGTTTTGATGTATTCTTTCAAGTAGGCCATTCCCAGGAGTACAGTATGGATGTACTACGCTTCAGCGCCGTATACATTAGGATTCCAGTGGGAGGAAATAAAAAATAGAATATTCTCTTTTTTGGCCCAAGAGATCAGCAATAAATGTGGGTTGATTCCCGCAGCCCAGGCCAACATTCTGCAACATACACAGCTAGTTAAATACCCATAGATCATTCTTGGTTAACCATACTAGACTAGCAGCCTGCACATTTTCCAACTAATTCGCTATCTATTTTAGACAATAATATCTCCCGATGTTGATAGCTAGCTCTTTTTTCAGAGTTTCTAAGTAGTTTGGATGGGTATCCTCTCTTCTTTAGTCTATTTTCAATGATATTAGATTGTTTTGCAAAGTCCACTAGTTGGAAACAATTTTGACGGGCTCTAAGGAAATGACCATATGGGATATTGGATTTAAGCGCCTGTGAATGGAAACTTTCATGATGGAGAATGGTGTTCCTATCTGACTCTTTCCTATATAAATCCACTAATAATACACCATTGACTTCTTTAATCAATAAGTCCAAAAATGAGATTTCCTTGTTATTTACTGGTATAGTGAATTTTAGATTCGGATTCAACTCATTTATCCACTCAAAAAAGGCGAGATAATTGCCTTCTTTTCGGTCCCATATTATTAATATGTTGTCAATGTATCTTTTGTAAAATTTCAGCGCTTTTTTGAAAGGGTTATGATCTGCCAAAATATTGCACTCTTCGAAGGCCCACATATATAATGTTGCATAAATGGGGGGAAAAGCTGCCCCCCCATCGCAGTACCTTTGATCTGCATAAAGTGCAAATTCTTAAAGCGTAAGAAATGTTTTGTCAACACAATTTCAAGTAGCTCAACTAAGAAGTCACTGGGTACTGTGTCTGTATCTACGCTTTGGTCTAAGCATTTCTTAATGACTTAGTGAGTCTAGTTGCGGAATGTTTGAATACAGCGATTCGACATCAAGAATAACCAACAGGTCACTTCACGTCGAAAGGTAACAGTTCCACAGCTTTAATGACATCAGTAGAGTCTGCTAGATAGGTAGGTTTTAATTTGGCCAATGGTTTCAAAAAGAAATCCAAATATTGGCCGATGGGCTCTAAAATGGACCCACAGAGGGATACTCTGGACGACCACCCAGTTCATGATACCCTATTTGATTTCGCTAGGGCTGCCTTCACTATCAAAGAGGCCACCACCAATAAAAGATGTTACAAGAGCTATGGCTCTAAATATGATCGCCAAATACAAGCCAGTAAAAAGAAACGAAGGCAGGATATAGCAGCTGCATTAAAATATAACAGTGAATATGGAGGAGCTATCCATATATATCAAAGCGCTTAAAAGATCATTATCGCAGCTGGCTACGAAATCATAAGGCTAAAAATAAAAATGATCTGTGGTTGTGCCTAGCGAATCATGCAAGATCTAATAATGGAAGTATTTGCCCGTTATTAAGGGTGCTGCTAAGTATAACCTACTTATTAATAGTGTAAGTGAAGCAAGCTGGGAGATCCATATTAGAAATTATTTGGGATGCGCTGTACCTGCTGAAGAGTGCGAAGGAAGAGGCAAAAGCAAGCAAAGTCTCAGAAGCTAGAACTGCTCACGTTATTGCCAAATGGATCCTCCACATGCCCAGAGCACTGGTGAAGCACCCCGCAGAGAGGACGCACCGTCGGGAAGAAGCAGACGCCAGGAAAGCCGATGCCAGCCTCAACAAAGCCCTAAACGTGACCTGAGACCCCAAAGAAGTTGCAGCTACTCGGGGGAAACGCTGGTACCTTCCAGTGAGACGCTAACAGGTACGCTGCAGGTCCAGAGGAGCGAAGGGGTGAAGGTGGAGGACGCACAAAGGGGGTCTGGGAACCGAGTGCGAGCCTGGGAGACACATCCATTGGAAAACCAGAAACAAAAGTCAATCCGAACATTGCAAATCTGGGACCAGCACCCATAGAGAGATAGTCCATGAGAGGACAAAGGCTTGGCAATTAGAGTATACCAAGCCTGATTAGATTTTGCAAGTCTCTTATCCGCAGCCAAAATAAGTGAAGAAAATACAGTGCAACAAATCCTACACTTGGCAAAGGGCGTGTGCCAAATTGTTAGGATAAATAGGAGAAGTATTAGGAGGATATTCTGATAGGGCCCCTAGGGAACCCTCGCGTATGGAAACAAGGCACAATCACCACACACTAACTGATACACCAGACACAAGGTTCACTTCCCAAAAGCTAGGGTTTATTGCAAAGCAAATAGTCCCAGTTGGCCAACTGGGTCTCACGTCCTGCAATGTGCGTCTCCAGACCCCGAGGGATGCAAGAGAGCGAGCATTATACAACAGTTACATATATACAAAACAAACATCTCACTATCAGTAATGACATGTTCAATACCGCCCATAATGCATTTCCTTTGAATTGGATTTGATGATTGACAATTGTGACACATATGACACCTTCAGACAATCATTTAGCAACAGTTTGCAATCTGTGCACTTGCCGACATGATTCTTTGTTTTAGGGAACACACTGCTCTTGTTCTTTCAAGCAAGCTGCGTGCAGGGGAGAGACACATTCCAGGCCTTGCTATCTTCTAGTTTCTATTCGTGTGCTAGGGGTCAACTCACTCTACAGGGCTCAGTGAAGAGGGGCCGTAAAAGAGCATAATTCAAGCCATTAATTGTTTGTTCCTACCATTTCTACCACATCAGTGAGGCGTAGTGATTAAATGCCTTGTTGCTTACTTCCAAGGACTTGTGAGGGAGGAGACCGGGCATTGCTGTCTGGATTGCCTGCGTTGTGTTTCAACATGTAGCTTGTGGCCTTGCTCTATGCATGATCAACAATGAAATAGCGGAATAGAATAAGCTTACAGCAAAGCAGTTTGAACAGAAAGCAAGAAGCGAAAATTAGACAAAATGGTGAATTCTATTCCATCAAAATGGATGCACTTTGGTCATGCTTATGAGTCTGTACTACTGATCCTGAATACATGATGTGGTTGGTTTTCAGCCAACAAAATACATCGCCTATGCTATGGGAGGGTAATTTCTACAGTCACAAACCCTCCTCTTGGCTGTAAGCCAAACGCATCATCCATGCATTGCATCCTCTTCTGACCAAGTATCTGATTCTGAACTTTGCATACTACTATAATCGTCATTGTCATCAATATTGATTGACATGAATTCTTTCACGGTCTTCATTGCATGATTCATTTGAGTATCCAACCCACAAGATTTTTCCCGTGTTACTATATGTACATACTCCTCACTTATTTCAGTGCAAATTATTGGTAAACAGTGTATGCAACAACATGATGTCATAAATATCCCTAGCACTGCTACTAGGATTGCAACTAGTTTCCATTCCCATGAGCGTAATATTTCCCAAAACCAGGAGCTTATGTTTTATTCCCAACTACCTTCTGGGGGATGGAGGTCGGAGCTCAAAACGTGCAACTTTTTTATTGCTTCAAAAATCGTAGGAGATGAGTCACTTACAAACACGCAACACAATGATCCCACGATTTTGCAAACTCCAACACGATCAGCCAAAATTATGTCAAGAGCCATCCTATTTTGGAGTGTCATCAATCTAATCCCTTTTTCCTCCAATGTCTTGTACAGTATGTCTGTTGTCCCATTTATCGTTTTCTCTAATATTCTGGACAGTTGTCTTATATTATAGGAGTTTATTGCTTGGCCCCAAAATGGTATAAATGATTTTGCTATGTCCTCTGCAATTAATCCTCCCTCCTCGTCTCGTTGTGGTCTTGATATGGATAGTTTGGCTATGTCGGCTGTTTTTGAAAGAAACACCACTGGAAACAGAATCCCTAAATAACAAGTACCTCCCCAATTTCAAGGCACCCAGGGATAAGCTTTTTCTCCACATATGAAATAGACAGGGTCACCTATATACCCTGGTTCTTCCTCTCTCTCAAGTATTGCAATGTTCATACACCAGGTGTATGTCCCCTACCGAATAGGAGCCTTTTTTCTTTAGACAAAATGGAACAGAGCGTGGACTGTAATTTACTGCATAGGAGGGGGAACTGTATCTTTATTTCCTTCTATGTTCATATGAAACGTAATTACAGATGATTTGTATGGCACATATAATCGATCTTTTGGTGTGACTACTTGTCTTATTAATCTTGCTTTGGTAAATATAGAGCAACCTACATGTTTCATTACCATCTCCTCGAATTCATCCATATTTGTTCTATCCAATTGACCCGTTTCACTCTTATTCCATTTCCATAGTACAATGCACTTAAGGATGCGTAACATGCAGAATTTAATGGCAATGGCTGCACATACCAACCTATTCCCTTACCACCATGCTGTGGTAAGTGAGCACACACCCAACAATTGTTCTTTCTCAGAATTGAGTGTGTCATATTCATTATTAGCAGTAGTGTGTTATTTCCATATCCTTCCCTATGTCCCTCTTCCATTGGGGACAGAGTATAAGTAATTACATGGACCGGGCTTTCAGTAGCAGAACTATTTCTAATTGGCAAGAACACATCTAATGGGTGTATTTCTACTAAATACCATAATACCAACACTGTCATTACTGGTTCTATTATACTCATAACACACATGACTATGGTTAAGATTGGCATACAATTTTTTCGGCACTGTTTTTTCGGAATTCTTACAGTCTCTATATTTACTACATTATCAGTCAATTTTACCGCCTTACTCCTGGTACGGTGTGATCAATGAATAGTGCGGGTGCACTTCCGGACTCAGGCTTAGTGCCAGCCTGTGGCGCAACGATAAGTGGTGGGTGCCAAAGTGTCGATGCGGGCTTGGTGTCAGCCAGCAGTGATGCAGATTCTGCTGGGCAACGTTGGGGCACTCTTAGCCCTTTCTCTTTTATAGCAATCTTTCCAGGCTTTGTTTCCGGATTAGACATATTTTGTGACAAAGAGCTGGCATCAATTTCTTTCGTTTCTGGGGCCGCTGTCTCTCTTGTCGTCTGGATCGGTCAATTCTTTCAATGGCGATGGGAGCTTCTTCACATGTGTTGCATTATCCACGCCTTTCTACCGTCCACACGGATTGCAGTCTGTGTTGCCAAAAGGATTTGGTAGGGTCCACACCACCTGGGTGCGAGTGATGATTTTCTGTCAAAGTTCTTCATCAGAACCCATTCCCCTGGCTCTAGCGAATGCCCCGGACCAGTATATCTGATGGGAAGAGCCTCCTGCACCCGCTGATGAATCAAACACAATTTCTGTATTAACAGGTTACAATATGTACTGAGCACAGGATACTCTACTTCTCTCAATCGCCTTGGCTAAGGCGCACACCAAACATTCGCCGGCCTCCCCATCACGATCTTGTAAGTGGAAACCCAGTCCTTGCCTGCACAGACGTGCACATGCACAATAATGCTAGGGGCAACGCGTCTGTCCAACACAACTTATTCCTGCACAGATTTTGCTAATTTTGGCTTTTAATATGCCGCTCTGGCGCCCAACAAGGCCGGCACTCATGGGATGTCTGGCGCAATGGAATCGTTTGTCAATCTGGAGACCTGCGCAAATTTGTAGTAGCACTGCGCCCACAAAATGCGGGCCATTATCTGACCATATGACCCGGGGCAAAACCGCGAGAAGTACTCCTTCAACATCACTTTTGCAATGCTCATGGCAGTGCAGTCCTTCAATGGATATGCTTCCACCCACTTACTCAACGCACATACAACCACTAGAACATATTTCAAGTTTTGTCACCTTTCCATCTCTATGAAATCAAAATGGATTACCTCAAATGGCATAGAAGGTGGGCCAAAACTACCTGTTGGAGTTGCTATCCCCTTCCCCACATTGTGTTGCAGACACGTAATGCAATTCTGGACTAGTCTTTCTGCATTTTTCTTTATGTGTGTGTTTTTCCATACTGTGGCTAAGTGCTGGACTATCTTTTTTGCACAAATGTGTGTGGGACTGTGGGCCATTGTGACCATCGCCGTTACAAAGGAGTTGGGCAACATCCAATTTCTACTTTTCTTATCCAGCCAGTAACCTTCCAGATCTAATTCTGCGGAGCCCTCAGCCCATTCCTGTATTTCATCAGCAGTGGCTTCTGCCTGCATCTCTTTAACAGTCGCAATCCCATTCTCTATCATGCAAGGCACTTCCTCTGACTGTACTGTTAACATCTTGGTATTCAAATTAGTGGCAGTTTGCTTCGCAATCCTGTCTGCTAATGCGTTTCCCTCTCCCACTTTACATGTTACTTTTTTATGCGCCTCGCATTTCACTATTGCTAGGCGCTTCAGACACGTAAGTGCAGACAGCAATCGTACAATCAAAGGCCCATGTTGAATTCTAGTTCCATGTGATGTCAAACCCCTCTCAGCGCAGAGTCGGCCAAAGTTATGTACCACCTCAAAGGCGTACTGGCTGACAGTATATATGTTTACACTCAGATTTTCAGAAATTTCACATGCTCTGGTTAATGCTATTATCTCCGCGGCTTGTGCAGAGTTGTAGGGGATTCTTTTACTTTCTACAATACTTTTCTGTGTCGTAATAGCATAGGCAGCAGTAGATGTGCCATCAGGTCATTTGAAACAGGAGCCATCACAAAACAGTTCTGGCTCTTTCTGTGGGATGTCTGTTAAATCAATTATTCCATTAGTTTCTTCCTCAGTACCCATTAAACAATAATGGGGAGGTGATTCACTCTCACCTAGCTCTCCATTGGCCAGTGGCATTAATTCTGCAGGATTCAAAGCGCTACACCTCATAATTTGGATGTGTGGTGCAAATAGGACAATTTCATATCTAGTCATTCTAGCGGACGTGAGGTGTTGCGTCTGCGTTCTATTTAATAGGACGTCTATGGCATGTGGCACCATTAAAATTAAGGTGTGCCCCAGCACCATTCCTTCAGTTTGTATCACTGACGCAGCAGCCGCTGCAACAGCTCGCAAACAACGTGGTAACGCGCAAACGACAGGGTCCAGCGCGGAAGAAAAATAACCGCATGCTCTATTTCTTCCACCTTGTTCCTGTGTCAAAACAGCCAACGTGCAGCCTTCATTCTCATGCACAATCCAAAAAAATGTTCATAGTTTGGTGTGCTCAAAACTGGGGCGGAGCACAATGCAGTTTTGAGCAGATCAAATGCTCTGGCATTCTTGTTTCCATTACAAATGCATCACAGCATCCTTTTTTGTCAATTCCACCGTTGGTTTCACAATCATTGCAAAGTTCACTATCCACTGCCGGCAATAGGAAGCCATGCCTATTATGGCTCTGACTCCTTTCTGTGTTTTTGGAATAGGCATACCAGCAAAACTCTCTATTCTTTCTGGTGTCAGTCTTCTCCCCTCTTTCGAAAGAAGGTAGCCTAAATAAGCCACCTTCTTTCGACAATACTGGAATTTCTTCAAACTAGCTTTATGGCCATGTGCTGCTTAGAGTGACAATAACAAGACAGTGCTTTCTTTACAAATGTTCTCCCTATCCGCAGCAATTAATAAATCATATATATATTGTAATACGCAACCTGTCGGTAGTTCTAACATATCTAGCTGTTCTTTCAATGCCCTGCTATAAATACTCAGACTCTCTGTATAGCCTTGTGGAATGCGTGTGAATGTGAATGACAGCCCTCCTAAAGTGAAAGCAAACAGGTATCTGCTATCTTTGCATACTGGGATGCTGAAAAAAGCATTTTTAAGGTCTATCACACTAAAATATTCTGTCGAGGCTGGTATAATTGTCAAAATCGTGGGGACGTCTGGGACCAATGGGAATTGAGGGTCAACCACTTTGTTCAATGCGCGCAGATCAATTATGAAACAATACGGTATCTCATTACCTCCTTTCTTATACACCGGGAGAATGAGGCTGTTACATATGCTACCTGTAATTTCTTCAATTACCTTCAATTTTACCAAACCTGAAACAATACTTTTCAATGCTTTCTCTCCCTCCATTGAAATCTTATATTGAGGAATACGTGGCAACGTTACTCCCTCCTTCAAAACAATTTTTACTGGCTCTATTTTCAAGCATCCCACTTCATTGTCATTCAATGCCCATATGCAAGCTGGTACCTCACTCAACTCTCCCGGCAAAGGTTTGGATAAAACTTCAGACACTGGTATATTCTGTGGCGAAATTGTCAAAAACACTCCATCAGGAGTGCAATGGATAACTGCACTCAGTTTTTTCAACAAATGTAATCCTAAAAGATTCTCCCCACAATTTTCTGTTAAGAGAAATGGACAATATTCAGTAAATGGATCTAATGTTACCGGTACAGATTGGGACACTGGATTGATTACTGGCGTACTTGCGAACCCTACTGAAATATTACTTTTCCCTGACAGCGGTATTTCCGGAACCAAGTGGTAGTCTATTGAGCATTTTTGCGTACCTGTGTCTACGAGAAAGTTGTGCTCTATATTCCCGACTTTCATTTCTATGTAAGGTCCTTTTTGGATTCACGGGAATAGACACATTACAGGCCTTGCTATCTTCTAGTTTATATTCGTGTGCTAGGGGTCAACTCACTCTACAGGGCTCAGTGAAGGGGGGCCGTAAAATAATATGTTTAAATAGGTATAAAGAATCCCTATTACAATGAAAACATCCTACTCCACCAACAGGGATATAGATATATGTAATACAATAAAGAGCAAGATGATACGTGTTGTTTACTTGCCTCCAACCCCCTCACACAAAAACTCTAAGGTTTTCCAGCATCACTAGTCCTGAAAAAATGGACCGTCTGCTATAACTGATTTACACAAATGTATAACAAGTTTATTATTCAAATAATTTAAACTGAATTTAAACAAAAAACACTACCCTCACCTAACACAGTGTACTAAACATTAAAAAACAAATATAAAACAAATGTAAAACATCAAATAACTTATTTATACGACACAAAAGATATCACATAACACACAAAAAAATCTCAATGTGTCACTAAAACAACAAGCATCCCAACATGTTTCTGTTCTTAACTGCCCAGTTCAGGCGAACATTCTTCAGGGGATAAATTTAAAAGCATCCACTAATCTCTTCCACACCGTGTTGAAAGGGAAAATAGAACATAATTCAAGCCATTAATTGTTAGTTCCTACCATTTCTACCACATCAGTGAGACTAGCTGGCACCTGCGTAGTGATTAAATGCCTTGTTGCTTACTTCCATGGACTTGTGAGGGAGGAGACCGGGCATTGCTGTCTGGATTGCCTGTGTTGTATTTCAACATGTATCTTGTGGCCTTGCTCTATGCATGAGCAACAATGAACTAGCAGAATAGAATAAGCTTACAGCAAAGCAGTTTGAACAGAAAGCAAGAAGCGAAAATTAGACAAAATGGCGAATTCTATTCCATCAAAATGGACGCACTTTGGTCATGCTCATGAGTCTGTACAACCGATGCTGAATACATGATGTGGTTGGTTTTCGGCCAACAAAATACATTGCCTATGCTATGGGGGGGTAATTTCTAGACTCAATTCTTGTGAACTGCCTATTGTCATTTGTACAAGCAAGTACAGGCCTGAGGGGCCTTAAAGGGAGAAGAATACTATAATAAAAGGACTCCAGGGGAAATGATTACAAACCTAAGCTTAGAGGCCTACAGTTTTGGGCATTTCTGTGTGTGCCACTTTTTGCCCAGGAGACTGGGAACGTATCTGTAACTTGGAACCACAAAAAGCATTTTTAATTTTGGAAGAGATAATCCTTTCACAGTTGATTTATGTTATTAGTGTTAGGGACAGAAGTAGTCTTTTTGAGACAATAGGAACAGACTTTATAATGTGGATATTCTGACATTTTCATTAGTTTTCTTAGAGGCAGGGAAGCCCCTCTTCGTTTTAGGGACAGGGGCATTTCCCCCACCCTTTTTTATGTAATAAAGTTTTCTGCCCCAAAACATGCCCCATTGTGTTCGAGCCTTACTTTTTTTAAATTAAATATTCTATTGGTTTTGTCACAAACCTAAAAACATAAGCATAATTTACATTAACCCATAAAACATCACATCACACATTCCTCGTCTCATAGGTCAACATGTACATAAACACAGTGAACAGTTCACACGGACGTCACTTAACATCGTCGTTGTGAGCACTTATTCTATTCCCTCCCTCCCATTTCCCCCATATTTTCTCGGCTTTCGTTGGGCAGCCTCTTGCTGTATACATCCTGTGTTCCATGGCTGCACACATGTCCATGTCAGCAATCCATTGGTTTAAAGTCGGTCGTTTCGGGCCCCCCCCATTTTTGGGCGATATTGCGCTTGATCAGGCAGACGGCCGTGGTTAGTAACATCTTCTCCCACTTGTTAGTGGCATTTTCGTCTGGCATGCCCAACAGAATTACCTTGGGGTCCAATGGCACGTCCGGGCCAAGACTTCAGACAGTTTCTCTGAGACTTACTTCTGACCCCTTACTAATGGCATCCCCTGTGATGGGCATTAACTGCAAGAGGGCTGCTAAAGGTGGGAAGCCTTTAATGTCAAGGGACTGAACTCCCCCATGAAGAGCCCTGATCGCATCGGAATTCTCCAGAGCAGGTGTGGACGGTATGCAGTCTTTATATCGAATTTTATATAAAGAATGAACATATCCGAACATTTTATGGAGACATTTTTTATGGCGATTGCATTTAGGGGTGGGGTAAAGGGTTAAATATTTTTGGGAAATGGTTGGGGTGGATATTACGGGGTGGGAAAAGGGGGTTTGGGAGGGGGACCCCCCCAAAAAAAAGAAAAAGTGCATTATCTATAACATTTTTCATTATAAAATATTCTAAATATATTCATTCTTTAGCAAATATTTCAGTATAAAGACATGTAACTGCCTGGACATACTGTTCTTGAAGGAGACCCGGCTGAGAGGCAGACGAGAGGGGGCAGGTGAGGGAGGTTATGTGGGCAGGAAGGTCAAGAGGGGTGGGGTCGGAATGGTCCGCCACAGGAGACTACGCTTGCTCAATCAGGAAATCCTTAGGTGGCAAGGATAAATGGCATGGGTGCAGATAATATTGGCCTCGGTCTACTGTCTTAACCAGGGGCAGCTGTACTTCTGTCAATGGGCGTTGGGCGTAGTGTTGACTGTGCAAGGAGATGCAGCCCTCTCTTGGAGCCCCTCTCCCTTACTCTCCTCTTTTTCTCCAATATCACCTAAAGAGGTCCCTAGACATGTTCTCTATATGAAAGTCTCATCCAAACAGGGGTTCCCTTGATCATCCAGAACTATCAAGGACAACATTGTCTCCCTTGCTCCAGCCTTGGCGGATTTCTACAATCACTCCTTTGCCAATGAATCCTTCCCATTACTCCTCAAGCACTCCCTTGTGCACCCTCTCCTTAAAAAAGCCTTCTGCTGACCGCCTCCTGCCCAGTAAACTATCGACCTATCTCCATTACCCCCTTCCTGGGCAAACTCTTGGAGAAGCTGGCCATCTCTCAGCTTATCTACCACACTGAATCGGTTGGTCGTCCCCACGACCACCAGTCTGGCTTCAGAGGTACGGAAACTGCTCTCCTGAACACCCGTGAAGACTTGCTCTCGATTCCAACTCTCCTTCCATTCTCATTCTTCTTGACCTTTCCTCTGCCTTTGATACAGTCAATCATGCCACCCTTATAAATCATCTCCGTGATACCCTTGGCATCACAGACCTGGCTCTGGACTGGTTGACCTCCTTCCTTTCTGACCAACCTTCCCATGTTCAACTGGGCCCTTTTCTCTCCTCCATCACACTCTCCACCTGTCGTGTCCCTCAGGGCTATATCTCTCCTCAGCAGGTGCCTCCCTCTGGAATGGCCTCCCTGCCCCTCTCAGATTTAAGCCATATCTCTTCCTTCTTCCCTCTCCCCCTCCCCCTGCTAATGCCCCTTCAGCCTCTTGACTGGCTGCCTGGTTCCTTCAGATTCTCAGAGGGCACCAGGCCCGCTTCGACTGGTGCACAGCTGCACTTTGTCTCCACTGAACCACCCCCTCCCCCAACCTGCACTTGCCCTCTGGGCTCCCTCCTCCCTCTTGAGCCCTTCCAGCCCCGTCCCTCACACTTAGCATGTGGACCTTCTTCTCCTGCACTCTCTGCATTACCCTGGCACTGTCCACCTGGCCTCCCCCAGCACTCACTTAACCCACGGGCCCTGACCAGCACTTCCTGCCCTCCTCTCTCCCCCCCCGCAGTTCTTGTTACTACATTTGTAATCCGAATGTCAAGGTCTAGTAGGAATATTTTTGTTTTTTCTTCTACTTTTCACCCCTCCTCTCCTGTCTTGTTGCGCCTTGACACATATACGAGGATAGATTACCTGCTGTTGGAGAAGGGCCGGGTGAATAGGATGAATCACTGCGATATGCGACAGGTGGGTGGGTCAGATTATGACTTGGTGGAGATGGTCTGCCTCAATAGGAGGTACTCCATATGGTGGCACACACTTCCTATGGAGGGATCAGGTCTTCGCAGAGCAACTGGATGAAGGGATCAAGGGTTACTTCGAGTTAAACAATACAGGGGAGGTTCAGAAATGCAAGGTTTGGGAGACCAGGAAGGCAATATGGGAAGGGGCTCAACAGAAAAAATGAAATTACTATCCTGGAGAACTCCCTGTGAGAAGAGATAAGGGCCCTGGAGTTGGACTTGTATGGTACCTCGGGATGCACTAGGGAGAAGCAGAGTAGTCTTAATCAGAAGCGCCTAGAACTGAAATCGCCGAGTCTGGGGGGACACAATCCGAAAGCAGGAATTTATGAAACAGGAGACAAGGCTGACGTGTTAGCTTCCTGATTCAGGCCGGAAAGGTGGGTGTATAGAATACATGATTTTGAGGGAGTGATGCACGAGTCCTGTGGCATGTCAGAACACCACAGATTTATTTATTAAATAAAAGGACTAAACACCTATCTTTCCCTATGCTAAGGGTTTTCCCTACCTATAATAACTAATAATTTGTTATTTATATAGTGCTTTTATCCAAAGCACTGTAGATAGAACATATATGCATACATTATTACCTAATCGAAATTGGTACTCTCTTTATCGACCTCAGAAGCATAAAGGCTGAGTCAACCATGCCGAATTTGAACCTGCGACCTGCAGATCAAACGCAGATCGCAGCAATGAGCACTCAACCAGCTTATGTTACCCAACAAAACTAAGGTGCTCGTCAGTGAGCATCCCAAATCAGAATCGGTCCACTGTCCTAACTAACCTACTCTAACTATACCACTATTAGAACGACACAATCCAAGAGAATGACTCCCTTGTTCTGTGAGCTGGTTCTTCACCAAGTTAACTATTCTCAAGTAGTTCTTGGGAACTACTTTTACTGGTTCACAGTTCCAATACTGTGTTCTTCAAGTTTTCAACCTTCTCTTTAATATGTTTAATTTTTTGTATTTTTTTATTGTGCACATAG
Source organism: Ambystoma mexicanum (assembly GCF_040938575.1). Classification (NCBI taxonomy): domain Eukaryota; kingdom Metazoa; phylum Chordata; class Amphibia; order Caudata; family Ambystomatidae; genus Ambystoma; species Ambystoma mexicanum. The sequence goes on from NC_090922.1 coordinate 1,104,087,233, forward strand.
GTTGTTAAACTTTTTAGCATATTACAAAAGAAAAAAGCATCAACTTTATAATATAAAATTACAAATCATTTCATCATTTGAACAATAAAAATGCAAATAATGGAAAATAATTGGAAATAAGCTAAGTCGTTAAAACAACAATTAAAATAGTTTATGTCCTCTTATTAGTCTATTAAATTCAGAAGACGTCTAGCCTATTAGGAACAGAAGGCTCCGATACCTCCCTCATAATTTCGCTTCACAATAATAAAAGACGCTGCATTCATGATAACAGATTCTGCCACCGCCAGGCTGCTGCAAAATTGATCCCCTCTTCTATTTTCAAGGCAATTGACAAAACCTCTACATCCTCTTATATATAGGGCTGTCAGCGCTATGCATGAGATCAATATATGTCTGCTCGTCTCAACTACACGTGAACAGTGCCTGCACATACTATCCTGCGTTCAACCATCTACTAGTGAATTCCTTAGTTAACAATAGGTTCAAACGAAGTTGCATTGTAAATCTCCTAAACTCTGGGTTAGACCATTAAGTTGGATAACTGCGCAGTTGACCACTCTTGAAGCCCTGGAAAGCTAATTCTCTGTATCCCTTAAGGGCGTATAATTTGTCAATGCACGTGATCAGATCCAAAATTTGTTCCAAATCAGGGCAGGCTTCCATCGTTTCCAATTTGAGACCCAATTTGCTCAAGTATTGTTTTGTAAACTAATAAAAGTCCTTAACAGCATGGTTCTGAGGGACCGTCTGCAGTTCTTTACCGAGCAGTTGTAGTAGGTTATTAGAACTGCAGCTTGTTTTACCCAGTTTGAAATGCAACAGCACCTTCTTTACTGATCACACCGAGGACAAAGATTGCAACCCATATTCTAATCTCAGGGCTTCAACTGGGACATCTTGGGGCAAATTAATAATGGATCGTCATAATTTGCCCTCAAACTTAACCAGCCAGATCATATGTGCAGATGGCAGAACCTCTAATGCATAGAGAATTGCAGAAACTATACTGTCTTTATAAATTTGGACGAATTCTTCAAGGTTTCGTCCTCCATTATGATCTATGTAGTCTTTTATTGCTAACCATATCTTCCAGATGTTTGTATGTATAAAGGCCTCGTAATGGGATGCCGAGTCTTTTATCCATATAGGAAAGCCTAAATACACCACTTCCTTGACATTCTCTAGGGCAATGCTATCCATGTACTATTGAGGTTTTCTGGCCACAACTTGTGGACTAATGCATCAAACGTACGCTGAAGACCAATTTCTGTCTGATCAAATATTATGATGTCATCAGGGTACGTCATGCATAATTTTAACACCACTAATGCTTGGGGGGTAAACATTTTATAGGCTTGATGGACGATTCCATATCTGCTGTATACAGGGTGCATAGGACTGGGCCCAAAACACAGCCGTTTTAATCCCCGATAATTGGGGTACATTCTGAGAGAAAACCTTCTGCACTTAAACGTACTGCAAAAGATGTATTTGTATACAAGGATTGAATATAATACAGGCAATCAGGATCGATGCCCCATTTTCCAGTTTCCTCCAAAGCCTTACTCTGGAAACAAGATCAAAAGGCTTACTGTCTCCAGAGCTCTGGTTCTCTTTAGGCTGGACTACTGCAATAGCCTCTTTCTAAATCTGCCTTCCTCTACTCTCCGCCCTCTGCAACTCATCCAGAACAGGTCTGCAAGACTTGTCCTTGGCCTCAAGCCCAGGGATCGTATCCCTCCAGGACTGAAATCTCTGCACTGGCTCCCAGTGGGTGCGAGGATCAAGTTCAAAACCCTTTGCATTGTCCACAAGGCCTTCTGGGGCCTTGGTCCTCAATACCTTCAACTCTCCCCTATTATCCTGGAGAACTCCCTGTGAGAAGAGATAAGGGCCCTGGAGTTGGATTTATATGGTTCATTCCCGAGCTCTTTGCTCATCCGCCTCCAACTCCCCCAGGGTCAAGCAACGAATTGGTGGTAGATCTCCTTCTTCGGCTGGTGCTTCCCTCTGGAACAGCCTACCTGCCTCCCTGAAACTTGAGGAGAACCATCTCTGGTTCCAGAAGCACCTCAAAACCTTTCTCTTTGCTTATGCCTTTTCTCCTCCTCTCCCCTGCTGACCTCCTGGCTGAATCAGAATCTGCACTGGTTACCTGGCCACCCTCTGATCCCGGGCCCAGGGCCCTCCCCCGCCAGTCACACACACCTGCACTGCCTGCCTGCATGCATGCCTACCTGGCACCCCCCCCTCCTACACCCACCCCCGTGCACTAGGGGACTGTTTCTGTATCCTTTCAGTCCAACTTCCAGCACTTGACACCCGATGTCTGCACTTTCCTCTGCACTTACCCTCTGCTGGCCGTTACTTTTACTTATTGTTATTATTCTATTCCCATGTACTGCACTGTCCCTTCCCTCTCCCCTCGCACTTTTCCCTTTCCCCCATCCCATGCACTTACGCAATCTGAATGACACCTGGCCTAGAATGATCGTTGTCATATCAAAGGCTTTGGAGAAATCAACAAAACAGTATAATCTGTTTTTCCCCTTGGGTCTTAGATCCCTCAAAAACTGTACCATCATAATATTGGATGTAGTGCTGCATTTCTTCTTTCTAAAGCCTGTTTGCAATATGCTTGCAATATTTTTCCCTTCCAAACAGGTATTTAGGTTTAGGCGTTACAATAATACGTTGGCAAACAGTTTCTGGATCAAATCAATCATCGCCACTAGGCAGTAATTTGATGGTATTAATCTATCTCCCTTTTTAAAAATCAGGACTAATATGGATTGACGCCAGATATGGAACAAGTTACTTACCTGTAACTGTTGTTCTCCAGCATGGGTCTGGCATGGATTCACATGCTCATGAATATTCCCCGTCGTCAGGCTGGGAATCCTCCGTAAAGAAAAAAAAAACAGTATCAGTTTCGTTTCTGATCTGTCTTTCGTAGTAATAACCAATCACTGGTCTCTGCGTCATACTGACCACAGCCAATGACTGCCCTCTACCTAAGCACCGCCTCTGGCAGCCATCTTCAGATTTGGAAGCACGTGAAGTGGCAGTATGACCAAGTGAAGAGCCGCAGAGGGGTAGGCGGGAGGGTTCGCATGTGAATCCATGCCAGACCCATGCTGGAGAACAACAGTTACAGGTAAGTAACTTGTTCCTTCTCCAGCATGGGGTCTGGCATGGATTCACATGCTCATGAATAAAGAATACCTAGCAGTACACACATGCACAACCACGGGAGGTGGCAAAGGCTCAACATTAAGCATTACATCAAACTCAACATCAAGCAATCTTACCTCCTCACCAGGCTCACCTCAGGCGAACAGGTTACGCAGCACTGCTTGGCCGACCCTGGACTCCTCCCTGGAATCCCGATCGACGCAGTAGAATTTCGTGAAGGTGTGCGTCGACCTCCACGTAGCAGCCCTGCATATGTCCAGCAGGGGCACACCAGAAAGGAACGCCGTGGTAGCTGCGATCGCTCTGGTGGAATGGGCTCTCGGACGGCCAGGCAGCGGTCGGTTTGCCAACCGATGACAGTACATGATACAGCCGGAGAGCCATCTGGAAATGGAAGCCTTCGAGAGAGCCTTCCCCTGATTGACAGGTCCAAAGTTCACAAAGAGTTGTGACGTCTTCCGAAAACACTTCGTGTGGTCCACGTAGAACTTCAGCGCTCTAGCCACATCCAGCGAGTGCAAAGTCCTCTCAGCCGGCGACGAAGGCGACGGGAAGAACACAGGCAACACCAAGGGTTTGTTGAGATGGAAGTCCGACGGTCCCTTGGGCATGAAAGAGGGGTGCGTCCTGAGCACTACCCTCATGTCGTGAAAAGTCAAGTACGGGGCCTTGCAGGAAAGGGCCTGGATCTCTCCCACCCGTCGTGCGGAGGTGATGGCCACAAGAAACGCTGTTTTCCACGACAGAAACTTCAACGGGGCCGAGTACAGAGGCTCGAACGGAGGTCCCATGAGCTTGGTCAGCACCACGTTGAGCTCCCACGCCGGGGCCGGCGCCTTCACCGGCGGGAACGATCTGAACAGTCCCTTCATGAACTCTTTCACCAGACGATGAGACCACAAGGACGTCCGGCCCGTGGTTCTGGTGTATCGGGAGATCGCAGCAAGATGAATCTTGATGGACGCGTGTGCCAGTCCAGCTTCGGCCAGCGTCAGCAGGTACGGCAGTACCTGGGGAGCCGTAATCCGTAGAGGGTTAATCTTCTGTGCGTGGCACCAGACAGATAACCTCTTCCATTTGTGTCCGTAGCATTTAAGAGTCGAGGATGCCCTGGCCTTTGCAAGAACCTCTCTGCAGTCGGCCGGTATGTCGTATCCTCCAAACTCTAGTGCTGCAGGAGCCAGGCCTGCAAGTTCAGCGATTTCGGGTCGTGGTGGAGGGTGGCGCTTCCTTCCCTGGAGAGTAGATCCGTGTCCACCGGCAGCTTGATTGGCGGGGACGCTGACAAGTCCAGAAGGTCCGGGAACCATATCTGCCTCGGCCACGCAGGTGCGACGAGGATCATCCTGCACCGTGACCTCTTGAGCTGGTTGACGAGCCGGATTAGCAGTGGCAAAGGAGGGAACGCGTAGAGGAACAGGCCCTCCCAGGGAAACGAGAAGGCATCGCCCATGCTCCTCGCCTGGGGAAACCTGCTGGCAAACCTCCGGCACTTGGAGTTCGTCGCCGTCGCGAACAGGTCGATCTGGGGTGTGCCCCACCGTCGGAAGAGGTGATCCACTAGATCCTGCCGTAGTTCCCACTCGTGGCACGAGCGCAGCTCCCTGCTGAGTGAGTCGGCGATGGTGTTTTTTATCCCTGCCAGATGAAACGGCACCAGAAACATCCTTTGGGCGACGGCCCAATGCCACAGGTCCTGCGCCTCCTTGGACAGCGCTGGAGACCTGGTTCCGCCCTGTTTCCTGATGTAAAACATGGTGGTGGTGTTGTCGGTGAAGATCCTCACCACCTTGCCCTTGAGGGACGGAAGGAAGAACCTGAGGGCCCAGAACACTGCACGGAGCTCCAGGACGTTGATATGGAGGCACTTCTCCGTCGGGAGCCAAAGGCCTCTCGCGTGCAGTTTTTCGGTGTGCGCTCCCCACCCTTCCAGGGAGGCATCCGTGGTCACTGTCTCCTGGTGGTCTGGGGTCTGGAAGTCCATGCCCGCCGTCAGATGCGCGCGGTTGCCCCACCACCGGACCGCTCGGCGGAAACTCTCGTCGAGTGTGATCCTCTCCTCGAAGCCGCCCGTCGTTTGGATCCAGTGCGCGTCCAGGAACTCCTGCAACGGGCGCATCCGGAGCCTGCACATGGGAATGAGGTAGATGCAAGAAGACATCATTCCGAGGAGGGACTTGATGGACCTCACCTTGGCCGCGTCGGAAAACAACATCCGCTGTACTTTGCCCAGGATGGACCTGGTCCTTTCCTCCGACGGGGAGGCCAGAAGGGACACTGTGTCGAGCTTCGCTCCCAGAAACAGTGCGTTTTGTGCGGGTACCAGGTGGGACTTGGCGTAGTTCACGGAGAATCCCAGGTCCGAGAGAAGTTGGACGGTCCTTGCCGTGTGCTCCACGGCGAGCTCCCTCGTCTTGGCTCGGATGAGCCAGTCGTCCAGGTAGGGGTAGACGTGGATCCCCTCGCGGCGCAGCTGCGCCGCCACCGGTGCAAGGCACTTGGTGAATACCCTGGGTGCCGACCGTAGTCCGAAGGGGAGGGCTTTGAACTGGTAGTGACGCCCTTGGACCACAAACCTGAGGAATTTTCGGTGCCCCTTTAGGATGGGAATATGGAAGTAGGCATCCTCCAAATCCAACGACGACAGGAAGTCTCCTTCCTCCAGCTGCCCCAGGACGTGCTGGAGGGTGACCATCCAGAACTTCTGCGCCTTGATGAACTTGTTCAGCCGTCGCAGATCTAGGATGGGGCGCCATCCTCCCGTCTTCTTCTTCACGAGGAAGTATCTCGAGTAAACTCTGGAGCCCCGAAGCCTCTTTGGGACGAGTTCGATGACGCCCTTCCTGAGCATCGCCTTTACCTCCAGGAGAAGCTGAGGGACGTGAAGCTCTTTCCTGGCCACGGGGGGGACGCGCGGGCACCTTCTTTGAAGCTCAAGCGCGTGGCCCCGGGCTAAGGCGTCCAGCACCCAACGGTCGGTGGAGATGGACTCCCACACGCTGACGAAGCTCGCCAGCCGGCCTCCCACCGGGGTGCTTCGGTGGGGGCCCGACCCCACGGCCGGTTCAATCCTGTTTCGACGAGGCTTTGCCGCCTTGACCTCCTTGGCGACGACGGCGGGGTCCGCCAGACTTGCCTCGTCCTCTGTAGGCCTCCTGAGACGACGAGCGGGCCGCTTGACGGTAGGTGGAGAAACCGCCGCCGGAACCTTTGGAGGCGCCCTTGCCTCCGCTGCTCCAAAAGGGCGTCCGTCGTTGCAGAACCCCAAGGGCCCGGGCCGTCTCAGTGTCCGCTTTAATGGCCTGGAGGGAATCGTCCACTGTTTTCCCAAACAGGTTGTTCCCATCGAACGGCATGTCCAGGACTCTGGTCTGCACGTCTTGACGGAAGTCCGTAGCCTTGAGCCATCCACGCCGCCTAAGGCACACGCCGTTGCCCAACTGGCGAAACCCAGTGTCGGCGATGTCCGTCGCAATAGTGATGGCGTGGTCCGACGCCACCTCGCCTGCCTGTAGGAGTCCCAGGGCATCCGCCATCTTGTGGTCCGGTAGGGAGTCCAGCAGGGGAGCCAGTTTGTACCATAACTCCCTGTCGTAGCGGGCCACGATAGCCAAGGCGTTGGCCGCTTTAATCGTCGTCGCTGCCGACGAGATCACCCTGCGTCCCATAGCGTCCAATTTCTTTCCCTCGCTGTCCGGTGGGGAAGTCGATGTGGAGGCCGCACCCCCCCGCTTTCTTCCTGGCCGCCGCGGAGACGACAGAGTCCGGGGTAGGCTGCGCCCGGAGGCACAGGGGGGCCGCGTCCGGGACCCGGTACTTCTTCTCGTACCGGTCTCTTCTAGCTGGCGTCGTGGAAGGGTTCTTGAGGAGGGCAAGGCCCTCATCCCAAATGTCGTCCAGTAGAGGCACCGCGAGGACCGTCTTCCTCTTGGCCTTGCGCCGTTGATAAAGGAATCCTTCCTTTTTCTTCTCCTCAGGGCAGAGTTGGAAAAGCTTGGATGCCCTGGCGATCATGGAGTGGAACGATCCAATCTCGTCGGGCGGAGAAGCCCTGGTGGGAGGTGACGACGGTAGATCCTCGTCATACACCTCGTCGTCCGTACCCGTCGCTGCCGTGTCAGTCCCCGTATCATCCCCTCGGGTGGACGGGGAGGAGGGCTGGACGGGGCGCGACGGCTGAAAAGGAGGTGGAGGGTGAATCCTTCTTTTCTTGGGCGGGGGAGCACCAGAAGGTCCCGGTTCAGGATCCCCCGACGGGAGAGGTTCCTCCGTCGGCAACGGTAGTCTCGTCCTGATCTCTGAACATAAGGACTGTATAGCCAACAAAATGGCTGCCGAGTTGTCTTGCGGCACTGGCAGAGGGGAATCCGACGGGCGATCAGGGGCCCCGTCGGCACCCTCGACAATGTCGTCGGTCGCCTGCGTCGGGATCCATCCCGAAGGGCCGGTCTTCTTCCACGCCAAGGCTGTGGCTTAAGACCTCAATCAGCTCTTCCTCTGAGGTTGAGGCCGAATCTACGACGACGCCCTGCCCCCCCCCTTTTTCTTCCCCGCCGGGGGTTTCACGGTGGTCCTATCGATGGGCACAAAAGAGGACTCCCTCCGAGGTGGCAGGGAGACTCTGAGCCCCGAGGACGCCACCACTGGTGTAGCCTCCACAGGCTGAGCCAGGGCCGCCGCGACAGTATCGATAGAGGGCTTGGCCGGATGGATTAAGGCCTTCACCACCTTAGGTGCGCTCACCGCCTTATCCTTGATGGGGGGGACACTGCCTCGCTCCCCCTCCGATGGGGCCTTCGAGCTCGACCGGGGCCTCTCCAGGAGCTTCGCCGGGTGCTCGCCCTTCCTCTTACCCGACCCAGAGCGTTGGCTCGTGGCTGAAGGTGCCGGGGAGGGTGCGCCCTGCCTGGCGCCCGTAGAGCCCGACTGTTCGGCGCTCCCGGTGCCAGCGGACTCGCGGTGCTTGGCCTTGTGTTGGACCCCCGTCGCCGGGGCGTCCTCAAAGGTCTTAGAAGACCGCTCAGATTTCTTCCTCTTCTTCTCGCCTGACGGGCTCTTCCCTTCCAGCCAGTTGGCGAGACGTTGATTGCGGTCCTTCATGGTCCGCTCCGACATGTTGCCGCAAAACGCAAAGTCCTTCTCCACGTGCGTCTTGTCCTCATGTAAGCAGTAGAGACAAAAGGAGTGTTTGTCCTCCTTAAAGACGTTCTGCAGCTGGCATCCAGGGCAGATCCTGAACAGCTTTCCGGGCGTCGAGCTTCCCTTCTCCTGGGCCATGTCCGGGCCTGAGAAACTTCTGGAGTCCTCCAAAAGCGTAGCTCGATGAAATCTTCACCCTTGAGGGGCGCAGACGAATCCGACACGGGTCCCCGTTGATCGGATGGAGAGTCGGTGGAGCTTGAGGCTCTTTTGACCGGAAAAAACGCTCGAGAGCAATAGCACGAGGATCCCAACACATGAACGTGCGGTAAAAATCTGAAGATGGCTGCCAGAGGCGGTGCTTAGGTAGAGGGCAGTCATTGGCTGTGGTCAGTATGACGCAGAGACCAGTGATTGGTTATTACTACGAAAGACAGATCAGAAACGAAACCGATACTGTTTTTTCTTTCTTTACCGAGGATTCCCAGCCTGACGACGGGGAATATTCATGAGCATGTGAATCCATGCCAGACCCCATGCTGGAGAACTGCTATTTTGCAAGTCTTAATTATGTGACAAAAGTAAATTACTAACAAACTTGCCCACAGAGCTGGGTTGTCCTTAAATATCAGGTTGGGGACGCTGTTGTGCCCAGGTGCTCGTGATGCTTTTGATTACAATCGCTCCAAATTAATCTCATCTACCTCTAATCCTCTAATGCACCCGCCCAAGTTGCCCCCCCTCCATACTCCCCCGTCCCCACACTCGCCACCAACTCCCGCTCTGCAGTCTCAGATGTATCATGAAGCTGTGTTGAATTTACTGGGGGGGGGAGTGAATAAATACAGCTGTTGGATAATATCAAACTAGCCTGTGAGACCGAATTAATTTCTGTCAGGAGAAAAGACTTACAAAAACTGTTAAAGCTGCGCCTAAATCTAGACCAGTTATTCATTTTTAGCCACAAGCAAGCTGCCAAGCAATGCTTCTTATAGAAGACTTGTGCATTTTTAGCCAGTTCCTATACACCTTGTAGCCAAATTAGTTGTACTTTTCTGTCTGGTACTTAGGGATAACGTCCCATTCTTTTTTTATAGCCATCCTGTCCCTACGATATTGCTTCTTTTTTTCCAAGATGACAAAGGGTTTGGAGCAATTACTAGTACCATTATTTACATGCCCTTTCTTTAGATTTGTGGAAGCTGGGATGAGGCCTTTTATAATTTTGATCAAGTCCCAATCGGCCGCCCTTAACAAGTGCTCTAAAATCATTGAAGTTCAGGCGTAGTGAAGCATTCAGATTTTTTATGTTCCTATTTTCCCCATCAGATTGTCTTCCAGAATTTCTCTACAGATTGTCTCATATTTTTGTCTCATATTTTTTACCTCCATGGATCAACCTAATGCGCCATGGTCACTCATCTTATTGCGCACAATAGTGATTAGACTACATCCAGCGCTCAGATCCACATCAGCTATAACATAGTCAATAAATGATGTAACAACAACGTTAGACCAAGCATGTTGAGGTTTAGTATCGCTCCTTGGCGCAGTGTTAACAAATTCTAGATCATAAAAGTCGATTAGTTTTAACCAAGAACTATTTCTCCCAGCCGTGCTAGTTTCAAACGGATGTAATGACCTCCAATTGAGATCACCAGTCAACAAAACATGACCATGCGGTGATCTCTCAGACCAATATGAGATTGCACTTGTTAGAGTATTCTGTATTGTCAAGGTCTGGGAGCAACCCGGTGGGTCATAAACAATTTCCTCCAATGAGGACGTCGAGGGCTGTATTATTCCCAATAGGACATTTGGTGAATTCTTCGAATCTGGGAATGTAGTCAAACCCAGGTGTGCCTTTACTCCTACTACAAGGCCACCACTCGCCCTCCTCCTCTTAGCCTGGGTAGCATAGTTGGACAATATTTGATAGCCATTTATTGAAATAGGCTTGGTACTCCAGGTCTCTTGGAGTAAAAATATATCAGGCTCCTTCAATAGGGCCTGGCCTTTGGGATGAACAAAAAAGGAGCAGTGACCTGGTTTATTCCATGAAACCCAGGCTAAACTTAAACTTTTTTTCCCTTGTCGATTTGCACCATTATAAGAGCATAATGGTATCCAAAGGTCGGTGTCTGATGTCTTTTCCCGCGCTTGAGAGCTCTGGCTTTGTAGAGCTCTTAGCGCAGCTCTATCTGATGTTTGAGTGAGAGCTGTTAGACCTGTTAGTAGTGCTCGTTTGCTTTCTTCTTGCTTCCGCACAGTAATGTTCCCGAAAGAAATTAACGTATGACCAGCTTGCAATAGGATCTCCACATAGGTATTTCGTATGTTTATTCTTGTTCTCACCGTGTCTTACTTTACTTGTATTTATTCTTTTCCTTTTACAAGCCAAATTCATCCAACACTTAGGACTTTGTCCTCGACTTCCTGGGTTCTCAGAACTACTCTCGTTTCACTTTGGGCTTGGCCCTCATTCTACATTTCAATCTGCTCTTCAGGTTTTCCACTTTCACAAAGTTTTCTTATTTTGTACAATCTCACGTTTGTCTCCTTGACTACTTGATTATACATTTGAGTAAGGATTATCATTGCAGGTTAATACTTTATCTTACCTGGGACGGGTCGGAGTGTTCCAGTAATGATTCTCTCTCTCCCGCTTCATTCAATGCCAGTACTTTGTATTTACTGCCATGAGCAGGAGTGTTCCAGTAATGGTCTTCTGTCCCCCTCCCAGGTTTCCCGCTTTGCCAGTTACCTTTCATGCTCAGGGATAAGGACTGGTTGGGACCTTCTCTTCTACTTATCAGTCTGGCCTCTCTAAATTCTCCCTTTGTGCCTCTTCTGTGTTGCTTCATACACAATCTCCCCAGTATCTTGTTTGCCGGTTTGTTCCATGTTGCATCCACAGAAGTGGTGTCTGCATCGTTCACTGACCTGCTAGTCCACCACGGCTCTGTTGTGGTCATGCCACCAATTCACTTTTGTCCAGGATAAGGACGACTCGCTTCAGCCTCAACTTCTCTCTTCTCCTCTCTTTCCCTTCCTGACGCCGTACGTAAGTTTCAGTCTGTCCCCTCTCCGGAATAGGACTCTGCATGTCCAGTTTCCTTCAGCATACACCAGCAAGTGAATTTGTAACTCACAGGTTCTCTCTCTTTTCCCAGTGTCCACCTCTTTCTTTAATTACTTCGCCATGTGTCTTCCCCAGCTCATTCTCGCAGTCCTTTCTCTGATTTTCTTTGCTATGTATCCCTCCACAAACCTTTTTCCTCGTCTCAGTACAAGGTAGTTTTTCCTTCAAAAGGATAGTCAGAGTTTCTTCTATCTATACGCATTTGTATAGAGCAAACAAAATCACCAAAGGCATCGAGGTGCCGACAGCTGCAGGTAAGTAAGCACAGAGACTAGGTGGATATCAAGTTTCTTGAAGACAATAACACATTTTGGTATGCTCTTCATAACTTTCTTCACTGGAAATGTTATGAGGTATATTTCTTAGGGAGATAGTCATAAGAAATTGAGTCCTTGTCCGCAAAGGGGGGAGTCCCTTCCGGTGAGGTCCCACTCATCTACTCCTATGGAGGGTATTGTGGAGCGGGCGCATCCCCCTAGCATCACAGGAAAAGGCTTCCCCTTAGAGAGAAGTGATGGATCCCTGTGATTCGTCACAGGTCCCCGAAGGGTATTTTGGAGTGCTTTGCTAAATTTTCTGAGCACTTGTATACAACGAAGGTGGCACAAGCGAAGTGGTGATACAAAATATTGCGGGAGTGGCTTTCCCGACCCTTACTAATGAGGAAATTATCCATTTGGATTCTCCCATCATGCGACAGATTCAGGCAGCAATATATAGGATGCCCTTGGGCCAGGCCCAGGTTAGGACTGGTATACGATTGGGTTTTACAAACAAAATGTTATTACTGCAGCATTTGGTTCAGCTTTTTGATATTATGGCCACATGAAGGGCTGCCCCTTCCTTTAGCAAGGCAATCATATCTGTGATTACCAAAGAGGGCAGAGACCCGATCAGATGCCAATCCTATCGCCCCATATCCTTGTTGAATGTGGATGAGAAGATTTTCACCCGTACCATAGCCTCTAGAATGGAAACTCTAATGCCCAGTCTGGCACATCGTGACCAAGTGTGCTTTATCCACGGTCAGAAATTCTGAGGAAGACCCTAAATTTGATTGAAACTACGTAGGAGTGCAGGGACGACCAGACCCTTTTAGCAGTGGATGCCGAGAAGGCTTTCGACCAGAGGATTCGAGGCATTAGCTAAGGTGGGATTCAGTGAAGGAATGTTGAGGGGAATCAGTACCCTATACATCAACCCCTCAGCCAAGGTGAATGGGAAGGGGCCAGGTTATGGAGGGGGGGGGTACGAGAAAGCGTTGCCCATTGTCCCCCCATTATTGTCCTCATCAACAGAACCGTTGGCTGTGAAGATTAGGATGAACTCTGAGGTAGAAGGACTTATGGTGGGCGAGATGGAATGCAAGCTTGGGTTGTACACGGACAACATCATCCTCCAACTACGCAACCCCCTCACATCAGTGCCAGCAGCGCTTAACACGATATGGGAGTACACCTCATTGCCCGAGTTCAAGGTTAATGTGGAAAAATGTATATTCGTCCCATATGGTAATGGCCCGGGTGCCGACTTGGGATACTTAACCCAGATGAATGTGTCGAACCAGAGGGAAGGGTTCAAATACTAGGGGTCAGAGTGATGAGGACTTTCAATGAGCTATACAAGGCCACCTACGCCCCACTGTTGGTTGGTTTATATTTGAGGGATGGGCTACACTTACATTGTCTTGGATGGGTAGGCAAAATGCACTCAAGATAACCATCCACCCCAAGTCCTGTTCTTATTCCAGATGCTCCCGGTGGCGGTCCCAGAGCCAGTACTTATGGATCTGAAAGTTCGGACTCTGCGGTTCCTCTGGCAAGGTTGAAATCAGAGTGGCATATGACACATTTATACTGGCGAGGTAACCTGGTGGGTTAGGTTTCCCCAGAGATGCAGAGCTTTAACAAGGCTGCCCAAATGAGAGCCCAGGTCCTGAAAAGAGACATTTTAAACAAAGAAAGGCATGCAGGATAGCAACAAAACCAAAGAACAGCAATAAGACATACCTGAACAATATCAAACGGGCCGGCGTCAGTGAAGTAACTGGACCGCACTCGCCCATGAAAGACAACGCGCCCCTGCAAAGAAGGCAGGACGGAGAGAACGCCTAATTCTACCTCAAGGTGAGGAGAGGGCGCCAGAGGGACTGAAATCATACGGGGGTGGAGGGAGGACAATTACCCCAGTCGGTCAGTCTTGAACACAGTCCTCCTGTATTTTCAGGCAGAACCTTCCCTGCAGACCACATTAGGGAAAAGCTGAGAAGCATACCAGAGAGTAACCCGGCTGGGTGGCGTCCCTGTAGATACCAGGTGAGCGTAACAGCAAGTCCATGATGGGTCTCAATCCTCTGTCCTTTTCTGGGATCAAAAAATATGGGGAATACCATCCCTTATTCCTTTCCGCTACGGGTACCAGTTCTATGGCAACTTTCTCTAGCAGGGATAGGATTTCCTGCGCAAGGAGCCGATCCGGACACTTCAAAGAGAGCTTCCCTGGTGGGATTGTTGTGAGGCCTCTGCCAGAAAAGAAGACATTAGCCGTGGTCTATGATCTCCAGAACCCACACAACTGAAGTAATGGCACGCCATTCTACAAGATGCTGCACTAGCCTTCTCCCAACCGGCAAACCATGTGACATGGCCTCATGACTTAGCGGAAGCGGCTGCGGCAGTGCCAGAGGGCAAGGAGGCAACTGCCCAAGCGGCTTTGGCACCTCGAGTACCTTGCTTTCAACCTCTGGTACTCCTACAGTGGCCCCTTTGACTGGCAGCTCGAAAGGTGCCTCCCCTCCCTTGCTGACCCCTAGGCCGAAAAGGCAGAGGTTGAAGCACTGCAGCGCTCAAAGACTTCGCTGCAGCTTTGGAGGTCTGCACATCAGGAGCAAACCCCGACTTCCGCAACCACGCAAACCTGCGCATCACGGTGCTCGCCGCCATGGACCGGCTGACACAGTCTGCCACGTCCAGACCCGACTGAACTGCTTCACATATGGCATCCTTACCATCCTGAACGAGGGCAAGAAAACCATCCCGTTCCTCCCCTTCAGGAATATGTTCAGCCGCCAACGACACACAATTCCACAGAGTGTGCGTGAATCTTGCAAGGGCACAAATGGAGTTGGCTGCCTTTAAAGCCATACCCCCAGAAGAAAATACCTTCTTCGCCCAGCCATCAAAACATTTGTCGTCCCTATCAGGAGGGATTGTAGGGTACGCATCCTTCTTTGCTGGGGCCGTAGCCGCCTGCACCACCCAACTCTCCAGAGTAGGGTGCGTAGACAAGCAGCAGGGGTCACCACTGGCTGGGCAGTATTTTTTTCGGCAACAACTTATTCACTGCTGTGAGACTCTCCGGAGCAGTCCAAGCCGCTGCCACCCTTCTTTGTATCGCCATATGAAATGACAACACCTGGTCAGTGGGTGGACCCTGGTCCAAAATATCCGTCAGGTCATCCTGCATAATATCTACAGGTGGAGCAGACCACCCCAGACACTCCGTCATCCTCGACATGAGGCGCCTGTACGAGGAGTCAGCATGCGTACCAGGCTCAGGCCTGCCAAACTCAACCTCCGGGGAGGTATCAAGACCACTGGCGTCATGTAAAGATTGACAAAGGTCTTCCAATTGGCTATGACCAGACAACAGGTCATCAGGAACCTCAAGAGGCACAACCCTCTCTTCCTCAGACCCCTCCTCTACCTCAGAAATATACTCCAAGGGTTGGAACAAGTCCACCCTGGGAGGAGGAACAGAGTATGGGTCAAACACAGGCCACACAGACTTGCTGAGAACCTTCCTCAGAGCTTCCACAGCATCAAAAGGCATTGAGGGCGCCGATGGGAGTGACGTCGACCAAGGCCAGTGCCCTGAGCGTGTCCTTCAATGGTCTGGGCGCCGACGGCATCAACGACTTCCTCGGAGCCGGAACCTCAACCAAGTCCCTCGACGGACATGGCGTCAATGCCTTCTTCGAAGGCCTCACAGGCTCCAACGGTCTCGACGGCATCAAGGACCGGGACCTGGAGCAGGCACGGTGGTGATCATCCTTGTCCGATCGGGACCTCGACGGTTCCCGATGATCATGCCGACTGCCCGAGCCTGAAGGCGCCCGAGCGGTGGCCCTAGCACGTTCCTTGCCGGCTTCTCTCGAAGGCACAGATGGAACGGTGCCCTGCGATTGGAAATCGCCATCATCTGCCGGAAGAATTCCTGCCATTCTGCCAGCGACGAGTGTTTTCGTGGGATAAGCTACCCGCCGTCTGGCGGAGTCCTCTGACGAGGACGGGGAAGGCGACCTGTGATGGCGCTTCCATGAATGCCTCGAAGAGACAGAGGAATGGCGGGACCCACTCCTGGAACGAGACACCCCTGGACTTACGCCAACGCAGAGAGTCGCCCCATGAATCATCGGTCGAAAGTCCCATGGATTTGGAAACCCTACCTCCCGACAACAACTTCTTCCGCTCCTGCAAGGCCTTCGACGTCAAAGACTGGTATTCATCGCAGTCATCAGTGGCGTGGCTCTCGCCAAGGCACCAGAGCCAGACGTCATGCGGGTCCGTAAGAGACATCTTGGAACCGAAGTCCCGAAACTTCTTGAACCCCGACTTCGGGATAGCAGAAGACAAAGACACATTTCTCGAACAATAGAAGAACCGAGGCGTGCCGATATTTTGAAGCAAAAACGTTTGTGGAAAAAATGGAACTGAGACTATGGGCGTCGTGCGTCCTACATATAACATCCGGTGACGTCGACCGTCGGAGGAGGTCGCGTATCGACATCGACGCAGGACGGCTACGCCGAAAAAGTTTTCCGAAGCAGCACAGCTGTGGTAATCAATGTCAGAGATGTGGAATATGTTGGAGGACGCAATCCCCTCAAATGGGTCTTTTAGGGAGATACCTGCAGCAGAGTGCAAACTGATGCAAGCTCCATCACTGCTCAGGCAGGAGTTCTAAGCCCTGTTCCTGGTGTCATAAGCAGTTCAGAGACAAGTTCAGCATCAAACCCATAAGCAAGAAAGTCCAGTACAACAGTGGGATTAAGCAAGGTTTTGAAAACATCCAGTGCCACTCTTCCGAATAGACAAACCCGGCTGCTGCCAAATGAATAAAGGCCATCCTCTGAGATTAAAAGTTCTATAAACAAGGATCTACAAAGGAGCTATTCAGACATCCATGAGGTAGGATGGGGCATTCAGTTGGACCGTCATCATAAGACAATGGCAAAATGTACTTGGTAGGATGTGCTGAGACCTCTGGTCTTCTGTGTTCTGGGAGAGCAAGTCATAGCATCATTTTTATTAAGCATAGCTGGGGAGGGAGACGAAGTTAGTATCTCGGTGCATGCCGTGCTTGATGAAGACCCCGGTATATCTAGTACTTCACAAACACCTCATTACTTGTGGGACCACCTCAAGGCTAAACTTGAGAAAAGTAGAACATTTAGTATGGGAACATCCAGAGATCAAATAGTCCTGTGAACAACCCGTCTGGGATGAACAAATCACCTCCTAGGTGGTCACACCAAAACAAAAATGCTTAATGACTGGCTAGCTCAACTTTTGTTTTTCCCAAGCATTCTTTGACAGACACTAATGACTCAGATAATGCAGGTCAACTTCAGAGTACTGCACCAGGAACAAATGGAATTGCTTTATGTTAGTTCTTAACAGCGCAAGGCGGGACACCCTTAGACAGGAATCCATGGAAGAGGACAAGAACCATTTAAAAGGAATTAAATGCACGGAAACCACAAACTCTGCAAAGAACATCCAAGGCAAGAAAAGAGATTGGTTGCATGGAGATAGGTGGCAAAGGATAGCACTACACAAAATCCTACGTGTCTGGAGAAGGGTCCGGATGTACTAGCACTTGCGATGTGGGTTGTGTTATGGACACCTCTTTCCAAGTAAACTGTTTATAAACTTCAACCTTCTTTATTCAGCCTCATTTCATGGACTACACGCAACAAATATTTGAGTCGGGTACTACAAATACTACTGTAAAGTAAATATACAAGATTGACACATATAATTGGTATTAATAGGTACTAGTGTGAAAGCCTGTGTACACAGGCCAAAGTGCGTAACGTAAGAAATATTTTGAGTGTTAATAAATCCGTTAATAGGAAAACCTTTTTTTTATTTTCATCAACACAGTAGGACCATAATATATTCTAAGTCAACAGCTCCCTCTAGTAATGAAAACAGGTAGGGTGGTGCAAGCCAACCTGATGGTCACTACCTAGGTTTGCTTGCCAAATGCAGCACAAATTCTTTATTTTAAGAGCATAGAAAATGTTTGTGTCCATGCAATAAGAGGAAGGGGGAAGTTGGTTGATGTCTTTGAGCAGATGGCTAGGTCCAAACAAAGCAACTTCAGTTTTGTAAGCATTAAGTTGCAGGTGATTATTAGACATCCAACAATTAACTACGTTCAGGCATCTGCCTTTTCGCTGGAGTGCGTCTTCCTTATTGTCAATTTTCACAAAGAGCTGTGCATCATCAGTTTAAGAGTGGAAGTTAAAATTAAACTTCCTAAAAATGGCCTCATATACAAATTGAAAATAAGAAGGTGCTGAGCCCTGGGGAATAACACAGCTCGGTGGAAGAGGATCCGAGGCAAATTCACACTTGACCATTGGGAACGATCAGACAGAAAGGAGGTGAACCATGCCAGAGCATTATCTGAAACTCCACCAACAGATTTTAAACAGGAAATTAAGATGTCAAGATAAACCGTATCAAATGCCGCAGAGAGACCCAACATTATCAGAAGAGAAAGTTTGCCTTTATCTGACCAATTAAGGAGACTATCCCAGACTACCGGCAATGCTGTCTCCGTCCCTTGCATTGGGTGGAATCCAGAATGGAAGACGCACAAAAGAGAATTTTGTTCAACGGGATCCTTAAGCTGAGTGGTCATGATTTTCTCCAGAATCTTTCTGGACCAAGGGAGGCCCACAACCGGCTGATACTTTTGCAAGATATTGGGATCCAGATTATGTTTTTTTGAAAGGGGTAAACTGTTTAAGTTTGAGTTCCTCTGGAACTGTTCACTGGACAAGAGAAAGATCAATAAAGCTAGTCATAAAGGGTTTCAGCTAGCTGCACATGCAGGTAAAGCAAAGAGATTATCATTGGCAGGTTTTAGGTTGTTCGGTAGCTGTCTGGAGGGACTGGTTTAAAATCAAACTGAGGGGGGTGGCAGAGGGCATCGTGAAGCAAGGATGGTCAAGGGGGTGTCAGGAGGGTGCGGTGACCTAACTTCGGTCTGCGCCAGGTTGTGATCAAGGTTCTCAAAGATGGTTATAAAATGATTGGACTTTGTGTAAAAACGTTGATTTGGCTTAAAATATAGCGATGTTATACTCTGTTAATGCCAATTTGACTTTAATTGGCAGGGAGGGACATCTTTCTTTTCTCCATGAATTTTCAGACTGGTTGTATTTTTTCTTTAAAGAGGCCAGATTTGGAGAAATCCAAGGGTTCGAAGGTTTTCTAGGTTTACTTTGAATAAGAGGTGCATAACCAATTACAAACAGAGATCAGAACACAGGTTTACTTTGAATAAGAGGTGTATGACCATTACAGAGATCAGAGCACTGCACTGTAAATCTGGTATATCATTAGTGAAAGTTAAGAGCATCTGCAAATGATTTGTTGGGAATATCCTCGAGGCCCACCCTCTTCCGAAACATGCGAGATCGCTTCAGGTTTGAAGATGCAAACGA
This sequence comes from Ambystoma mexicanum, assembly GCF_040938575.1. NCBI lineage: Eukaryota > Metazoa > Chordata > Amphibia > Caudata > Ambystomatidae > Ambystoma > Ambystoma mexicanum. Next base: position 1,104,106,453 of record NC_090922.1, read on the forward strand.
ATTGGGTATCGTACAGGAAAAGAAACAGACTAAATTATCAGTCCAGCATAATAGGCATATGGAGTGCAAAATAATTCCAGCTCCACAAACCGCAATAGGATCCAGGCAATGACCAAGGAGATGGGCGGAGGAAGTGTCCAAGAGTGTTAACTCATGACAATTGAAAATATCCTGAAGATCAGCAGAGTCAGGTAAAGGATTGTCTAACCAGAGGTTAAAATCTCCAATGGATGCCAACTGTCGATATCCGATTCCCTTGTTGGAAAGTTAAAAAGGTCGAAGTTGGTAAGAAAAGTCGCTATAGGACCAGGAGGAATGTAGACTAGAATTAGTTTTAATGAGGAATTAGGGGATGCAAAATATTTAGCTGGCCTATCCATATGGGAGACCTTTAAATTGCATCTATAAATGATTGCAATAACACCTCCTCTTTTAAATTGACGATTAACAGTTTGAAGGCACATAGTGACCAAAGAGTCATTAAACCCAAGTTCAGTAGAATAGAAGAGAAGGTCTAGCCCATATTCTAAGATTAAGTCATGAATTTCAAGTGAATGTAATACCGCACATCTGGCATTGATAAGTGCAGCATTGATTCCATGCAGGGGTATGTATTTGACATACAAAGAAATATTAGATGGACAATTAATAATGTCTAACTCACAAAGAATATTTAGGAGGAGGGCGTCCTGGGAAATCTCAGAGCAAGCAGTGTGTCTTTGAAATACCAGATATGAGCCATGAGGGGGAGCTTGATTTCTACAATTCCCACATAAGAAGCAAGTACAAGGAATCCAAAGAAGCAAATAGCATACAAATAAAACTTCCATAGAAAAATGGGCAGCGTTTTGTCCCAAGCAAGAGACCAGAAAAGGCTTTGTGTCAGCGCTTCACACCGACGCGGGTCCGCTATGGCATGTGGGCAACTAAGTGGGACGTCACCAATAAAGATTGTACAGCAAAGTTTCACAGGAATTTGACTACTGACACAAAGGTAACTGAAAATTAGAACACAAGATGAATGAAAAGGAATGCTTCACTGTTTTTAAAAACACGCTGATCACATTAAGACAAATGATAACATACACGTGCATGCAGCAGTTATAAAAACTTCACATTATACAAGGAATTCTTAAACGGTGAACAATGAAAACATAACGGTCCTAGTCATTCAAATGGCTTGTTTAAGACGGCTATTCAATAAACTAACTTCAAAAGTCTAAGCAATTTGAACGGTTTAGCACGGTTAATGAGATGAACTTGAAGCAGAGCAGAGCACAGCACAATAAAGCTGTCCCCCAAAGGTTCGACCCTATCGGCGATAAAAAGAAAAAACAAACCACACACAGAAAGCCTTAATGTAGAATATCTAAAAAACAAAATGATGAAAAGCAGGGGGAACCCAAATGCCACGGTGCCCATATTATGGAGAACGTAATGGTTTCCCTTTAAAGACGAGCAACACAGTGAAAAAAGATGTATTTTGCTTAACTGTTCTATTGACTCCCGATGAGCAGTGCCTGCAGTGCGTTATGTGAACTGCCAGCATGCTGATACGCCTGCCTGCCAAACGGCATTGCTGAATTGGCACATTAGCGTAAAAAAACTGCTTAGGAAAGCACAGAGGAAGACGCAGACCAAAAGCAGCAATAATTCACAGATAGAAGCTACCGCAGGAAGTTCAAAACTGGGGAAGAAATGCTGCGCAAACACACAGTGAGAACATACGGTTAAGCAGCGCACATTGTGCAATGTCAACCCAAAGAAAGAGTCTTGTGATTATGCAACAAAATGGATTACTCTTCAAAGCTACATTAACGCCCAGTGCCCACCCCAGTATCATATTATTTTTACCACAAACTATGTTGTAAAACATGGAGCTCCTTAGTCTTAAAGTATATTCAGAACACAGCTTTAAGTGGACGAGCGCTCAGCCCTGGCAGTCTCCAAATATTGCAGTTGAGTCAGGGCTCTGCCACACTCTCCAAACTGACCTCCCTTATCAAATTTCTTTACAAACATGAGAGGCAATACTGTTCTTTACCAGTAGAGGTTACCTTCAGTAGAGTTTAGAAACACATCAGTTAAAGACATTTAAAATGAGACACTTTTCAAACAGGAAAAAGAAATTATAAGAGAATACATTGTTTGATTTTTGCCACACATTGTATTAAAGTATTATCTTTATTTGTATAGCGCTTGAACACGTAGGTGTCACAGTGTTGTGATACAGGGCAAATACAATACAATAATACGAACAAGAGGTGGTCTATCAGCACAGTACAACTTATCGTTAGAATGCCTTTAATTAGTATCAATGAATAATGGATTTCTTTCAGAAGATCTGTGGAATGGCATGCTGTACGGAGCCCTGTTTCATATTTGAATATATTTATTTTGGTCAAATATTTTACCCACATTAACCATGTTTAAATGCATCTTTTAAACAAGAATGTTTACTCTATCATATGCACATATGTAAACTTGATTGGCTCCGTTAGGTCACTCCTTTAATTACACAGGCCACTCCTCTTTTAAAGCTTTATTAGCTACTTGGCATTTGAGTCTGTGCAAGACTCTTTTTAGGCCCCCTCTATTTCTTATCTCACTCAAAGCGCTTACTCACACAAACTATATACCTTGTTTTGACAAAAAGATTTTCACTGATGCAAAGCCCACACTGGCATTGCTTGCATTCCCAAAATTTTGGGGGAAACATTAACAAATTCTAATTTGAAAAACGAATCGTCAATGCGTTTTTTTCTTTTTACTTTTTTGTGCATTTAATTATAAAAACAAACCATAAGCACATGTTATTACATCTTCATTACATTTCTATACAATTACCTACATAATTCATAAAATACTTTTCAAATTGTTTTCCTTTCTTTTAAACAGAAGTCCAATCTATTAGAAGGTTAAAAAAGAGGAAAACAAAAACGATAAAAAAATAATTCTAGCTCTTAGATTCTAGTCCTCGAAGATCAAGTTAAAAGAGTCTGATCAATGGTTTACTCCATTTTAGGTCAAAATTATTCTAAATTAAGCAGTGACCATACTTGCTCCTGGTCAAATTGAGGTTGTAAAATTAATTTGCCCTCAATGCGTTTCAGAACTTCCTTCCAGATGTGATAGGCTGCAGCGGTGATCACAACACATTCTGCACCAACTAGGGTGCTCCAAAACGTGTCTAGTTAGATATGTTCAATGCAGCTCACTAAATCTTTACAGCTCTTCCAATACAGAGGCTTTAAGGCCGGGCAGGCAGTCAAATGACGGCCCATATCCAGGCGGTGGGAGCATAAAGAACATGTGCGCACCTCCAAGCCCCACGAAACTGCATAGTAGTCAGGATATTTTCTCCAAGATACAGAATAAAACGTTTCAGGTCCTTTAAGCAGAGTTTTTTCAGGTATATCCTGGGGGTGTCCAATGTAAAGGCCTGATAAGAGTACTCAATATATATCTTTTTTTGAGAAAGATAATCTATGTTTTTTATTCTGTCCGATTGCTTCGTATGTTTTTTTTAGGATGGATTCCAAATCAGGCGAGCTGTACAAAAGCAACATAGGGAGATGGTCTTTCTGGATGAAAGGCTGCACATTGCCGCAATTCCTATACAAAACTGTTGTCAGCCTGGCCAGCCTTTAGTTTCCCAATTTTTTTATTTGCTTATCATACTGGTGGGTGTGGGTCTTAAGGTGGGACGCACCCGACGGTGAATGCTGCTTGTAGTTTAGAAGCATAGGTAGGTAGTTTGGTCTACAAGGTGGGGCAGAGGGTAACTCGCCTGCCGCTTCGGCAACATATTGATGAGTAATTGCCTTTATGTTGGCAGATGTCAGACACAGCCGTGATTGTTGTGGATTAGACTCCACTGAAGGCAGATCGTGGTTTGTCTTTCGAGCCATGGAGAACCATGACAGCGATAGAATGTTGTGGTCACTCGCTGTAGTTTCAAACACTTGAAAACCTTGGATTTCTGCGCACAGGGCTTTTGAAGCGAAGATGTAGTCCAGGGTAGCCGACCACTGGCCTCTCTTCCATGTAGGTAAGTGGGGCTGACCTTCCCGAATCCTGGCGGCGTTGTGTAGATTCCTGGAGGACATAAAGGTCGTCCAGGCTTCGCCTCTTAGTTCAGCTTGTGTAGGCTCAGTGTGCTGCGTACGTAGATCCGTGGATTGATCGCACTTTGCGTTGAGATCTCCGCAGATAAGTACCCATGGGGTGTCCCAATCAATAAGGATGGAATCAATTGTTTCAGCCATGGTTTGGCAGAAGAGCGATGTCGAAGTCCTTTGGGGATTCCAGTAGACAGTGATCAGAGCGAGGAGAGGCGTGGGACGGCCTTTTGGGTTTGAGTTAGAATTTTCAGCCAGGCGATTCCATTCAATTAGCACCGCCAGGACCGCCTAACAGTTGGCCGTGATCTTCACGATTTTTAGATTTTGGTCTGACCGCACCGCAATTAGAAGTCCTGCCGATGGCCGGCCTAAAAGGCCTTTGACAGCTGGCGAGATCACAATGTCGTATCCATCCATCGAGGGTTTGTGTTGAAGCCATGTTTCTTGCAGGCAAAAAATATCGAACTGTCCCAGATCCAAGCAGTTTTCGTTAATTAGGTGAGCGTGTCCTCTTGTGTTCCAGGAGGCCAACGTCAGTAGTTTAGGCTGCAGGCAAACGTCGGCTTCCTCTGGCGATTGCTATTTAGCTCTGTTTCAGGATAGAGCTCCTTTAACCCAGCCCCATGGACCACCCGATGTTGAGGACTTTTTGGGCGCAGGTGATAGGGGGGGGTGAAGCTCGGTTAAGAGGTCTCTGGATATGTGCCTCTCTTCGGGGAGACCGCCGTCTCCAAATTTGATTTCTTCTGTCCGCGCAAAATCTATCTTGTTGGTGGTGGGTCGGGCGGCGCGTGGATATTTCTTGTCTGCCTTCGTTGAAACGAGAGTCCGTCCGAGCTGGTACCTTGGCCCGTACAGCTTTAGATGGAGTTCTTAAATGGGCAGGGTGGGCCTGTGAGGAATGACGACGATAGTCAGGTGCTTCATGACGGGACGTACATTTTCTTGGAGCGTCAGTGAAGTGGGTCCTCAGTTCATCTCTGTGGTCAACGTGTCGTCGGGATGGACTGTGTTAGTTGGTTTTTCTGTTCTTAGAATAGAATTCTCGGGTGGCCGTTTATTGATCAAGGGGTTTTAGTTCCGACAGAAGAAGACCGCGTGATTTGAGTTCTTCGCCTGCTTGCTTGCATATGTCCTGGATTGCAGAGCTGTAGATATGCAGGTAGGCCTTGGCCTTATTGTCCCTGTGGTAAGGCTCGACCCGCTTGAAGAAGTCCGATTTCAGTTGCTTTAGGGAGACTATGGACGATGTTATTTTTAAGACGGTTCTTCTGTTCAGAATGGTGTACTTGTCTTTGTTAGATATCTGCTCAATTTTAAAAAGGCGGATGGGGCCGTCCTTCTCAGAGAGAGCCTCGTTCTTTCCAGTTGGTTTGTGGGGGGCGATGGGCCTCGACGCCGTGGATTTATCTAGATAGGGTCTTGGTCTGGATCTGCTCTGAGGTTCTGGTGAAGCACTTAGGGGAGGGTTAGGATGCCGCGTCCGAGTTGGGCTTTGAGGAGCTGACTCCCCCGATGAAAGAACTGGGGTGTCAGGCAAGACTTGGGGGTTGCAAAGCCGATGAGAAGTTGGTTGAGAGTCATAGGAAGTAGAGACTTTCTCGGGCGAGTCCTGGACTTCTTGCGCAGACGCTGTTGATAGAATACTTGAATTCAGGAAATCTGCTGGCGATATCGGGGACTGGGTCAAGTCTGTCACGGATTGTGGCCGGGACGCAGCAGGGTCTGTATTGGCCAGCAGCGTGTGGTGATTAGAGCCGACTACGCCCGTTTCCAGCGAGCGTTTGCAGGGTTGACGGGTCGAGGTTGGCTGATGATCATTCGTCGCTAGTTTTAGAACCTTTTTCCCTTGGGCCCTCCGTTGGGTCAGACTGGGGTTGGTTGCAGGGGTTATCTTAAGAATCGAAGTAGACGTGCTGACAGATGGCGCCAGCTTCGGTTTGTTTGCGAATATTGGAGCAAGGTCGTTGGAGGACTTGGGTTGGAGGGTCTGGGTGGACATATCGGCCATAGTCTTCGGTGAAGGACTCTTTGTCAAGATGGAAAGAGATTGAGGCGCGTCCGGCGCCAGAAGTGGCAAGTCTTTTTGGATATGGGGGATGTCATGGGGGATGTCGTACTTCAAGTCGATGGCAGTTATGTAGCCTTCCAGGAAGGTTAGCTTAGACTGAATGGTAGCTAAAATAGCCGTGTTGTCTGTTGATGCGTCACCTAGTGTTTCGTAAAGTTTACAAAAGGGGGCCATTGCGATGGTTATTGCGGACATGATTGTGGTTAAGTCTTTTCCGTTACTTGATAAGTCTTTATGGGGAGGGGAAGCGGGATCCATGAGTCTTCTAGTGTTCAGTGGTGTGTCTCTGGGGCATAGAGATGTGGGGTTCCCCAATGAGTGCCTGCGCCTTGAAGTACTACCTTCCAATTCTGATGGATTGAACTTCCTTGTAGTTGCGGAGCTCGGGTGGAATTCGGGGTCTTCCAAGAGGGAGGTGTTGCCTGAGAAATCTCGTGGCATAGCCAGAGGGGTGAAGGTAGATAGGTGCGTCTTGGTCCAAGGTTGGGCAGACATTTCTCTGTGACGTGGGTAAGCTTTGGGCTGTAGTAAGTCCTTAATGACCGAGAGGCCCTGGTTGACCGGTCGAGCATTGGTAGTTGACGGAGGGAGTGGACTGACCTCCGGACTTGGAATGGGAGGCAAGGTCTTCTTCGCCTGGCCATCTGGTGGGGCAGTTAGAACAGTGCTGTGTGCACGATCAGAGTCCAGGATGGTCAAAGCCGGAGTATCTAACGGGTTTCCACCACATGCAAGGGTTTGGGCAAGAGCTTGAGTAGGTGGAGGGAGTTGGGAGTCTTTGGTAGCGAGAGTTTTCCTGGTTTTAGGGGCAGGTGAGGTTTCGTCAAGGGCTTACAGAATTTCTGCGTCTGAGTTCGGAGTCGGTAGATAGCTTTCTTTTCCCTTGAGTCTTGAAAAAGTTCAACAGGGCGGTTGACAGGAGGGGGGGTGTGTAGAGGAAGTTTAGCATATCCCTCTTTTTTCCGCCCTGGTGCGGGGCAGCGTTTTTGGACTGCCTGCTACTTTTTAGTGAAGTGCCAAGAAGGTTTTGCTGCTTTTTTGTTGAGGTCGGTAGTTTATTGTGCAATAGTTGTGAGGGTGTAGCTTTCAATGCAGAATTGGCTTTTTATTTTGTAAAGCGGTCTTTTTTTGTTTTTGGATGGGCTTGATTTATGCGGGCAGGTGTCTGATGATTTAGAACAATCGTCGGAATCTGAGTCATTTATTGTCTCCAAAAGAGGCTTCAAAAGTTGTTCCTGGGTTTTATTTTGAGCTTTGTTTTGGGGTTCCAAAGGTGGAACAGAAGGCAAGATGTGGTCCACGGCTGTGTTTGGTGGTGGGCCAGTCAATTCATCAACAGCCGCCAAAAGTGGAGAGGCTGCTCCCTGTGCGGAGTCGATGGAGGGGTCCCCCGATGCAGGGTGCGTTGCTGGCAAATTCTGTACACAGGCGGGGCCAATCGTGGCGGGAGTGAGCCGGCTGTCATCCGAGACGGCGTGAATCGTGGCCATGGTGGTCTTATAGGCCAGGTTCTTCTGAGAGTTAAGGTGGAGTTCAGTCGTAGTAGGTTGCGCCCTGGACTGGGCTGAGGACAATGCCCCCACCAGCCGGGGAGCCAATCCAGGTGAAGGTGTTCCAGTAGGCGGAGCAGAAATGGATCGAGGATCGATCATGAGGTCAGGTGCCATAGAATTCAAGAAGGCCGGGGTGGCTGTGGTCGCCGACGCAGGCGCCCTCAGACCCCCTGGCGGGAACCCTCCGGTCCCCGCACAGGACGGGCCGCTCGCCGAGGCGGTAAGAGGGCGCGTGGCGTTAGGTGCTAGAACCGGCCAAAAGTCTGTGGAAGGCTCGAGGGAGCCGTCTCTGGGTGCATTGAGAGGAGCTGGAATCATCAGGTCTCCGGGCCCAAGGAGGGCGTGTGAGGACACTAGGTCCATAGAGTTTGAGGCCGGCGGCGGCCGAATCCCTGACGGCTGAACGTTGCTGTCAGGTAATTGAGAAAGGAGGAGAATGCTTCTAGGGGGGACCGTGTCCAGAGGGGACTGCATGGCGTTCGCCGCCGCTGCTTGGCGTGGAGAGATAGCGGTGGTGGAAGCAGACGAGAGAAGTAAGTTCTTTTTCACTCGGCTCCTTAGTAGATGCTGGTCCGGGTCTTCCTCCATGGAAGGGGGTGAGGATAGAAGGGTTGGGGAGGCAGGGAAGGGAAAGGGGGGGAAGGAGTGGGGGAGAGGGGAGGGGGGTGGGTGGGTAGCAGGGCTCGGAAGAGGCCAGAGAGGAGGGACGGGTAGCAATCAATCTGGACGGTCTGGAGAAATGGGCGGCGGAGGAAGCCGCGGTAGGGCAGAGGCGAGGGCACAGCTGGTGAGTGTCAATAAGTCAATCAGTGCCTACCTCAGCGTCCTTCGGGCATGGATGAGCTGCAAGCGCGTTGGTCCGCCCTCCGGGTCCCGGCGCGGACTGGAGCAGACTGGAAACTCAGCACGAAACTGCGCGGAAATGAGTTTTTGTAGCAGATCGAGGTTGCACTTTCTTAAAGGTGTATACCACCAGACAAAGATCCCAGAGGCAGGAGCAGCAGAGAAGCACGTCTGTGGCAGTGAGAGAACTGGAGCAAACTCAGCACGAAACTCTGTTTCAGTTTCCCAATTAATTTCATCAAGTCATTTGTGTTCACATATGATGTCAAATTGCATGGAGTAGGGTTAGTTTATGGTGCCAAATAGATTGTATTTAGGCTAAGGCATTATCCAATCTCAGAGCCTGGGGCTGAAGATGGAACATTGATGGAGCATAGGATTTTGCCCTCGATCATGTCCAGCCATCCTACACGTTTTAATGGTAGAGCTTCTGGGCCATATAGTATGCAGGTATTATGCAAACTCGATAGATCTCTAGCATCCCTTCTATATTGTGTCCACATTAGATATCTATATAATGCTTTACAGCCAGCCACTTTCTCCAGATTTTGGGCATGAGTATATTACCATAATATTAGTTTGAAGGTTTGTGTTTTATAGGGAATCACAGATATCGAAATTCTTCAATGATATCAAGTTTGTTATTGAGCAACCATTTGAAAGGTGTGTTTTTGGGTATTTTTCCAGCCAGGCACATGATTTTTGTTTTTGGTATGTTTATTACCATGTGATTATCTCTCGCGTATTGGGCCAATGCATCCAGGGAGTGCTGCAGGCCAATAGGGGTGCAGTCGAATATGATAGTATCATCCGCATATGTCATGCTCAATACAACTTCCCGGTTGATCTTTGGGGGGGGGGGTTGTGTGCTGATCTAAGAGCTTTGCCTATATCTGCAGCATATAAGTTGTAAAGGAAGGTAGTCAGTACACATCCCTGCTTTAATCCTTGGTTAGTCATCATATTCTTGCTGAGGATTCCCTTCTGATTCAAACGGATTACAACTGAGGTATTGGTGTGCAGCATCTTGATGAAGTATAGGAGTTGGTCGTCTATACCCCACTTCTGTAGCTTAACCCAGAGCAGGGAGCAGTCAACCAGATCAGGGGCCTTGTTGAAGTCCATGAAGCAACAGAATACATTTTGATTTTTGCCATCCAAAGCCTCAGCCATAAGGAAGTGTGGAGCACAGATATTATTACAGGTGCTATAAGTCTTCCTGAAGCGGACCTGGGAGGGTCTTAAGATGCCTTTCTCTTCTGCCCATTCTGTTAGTCTTTTAAGTATTATGGTTGCAAATATTTTCTGGCTGGAATCAAGCATGGCCAGCAAGCGATAATTGTCAGCATCGGATGCGTCTCCCTTTTTAAAAAGACTGTGGCAAGTACCAAACGCCGCCAACTGTCTCGGCATCCACAACTTAATTTGATTTCAGAAAATAGACATCAATAGTTTACCCAAAGCTGTGGATTTGCTTTAAACTGAATTTCTTCGGCATGCCGTCGGGGGCTGGAGTTCTAGAGGCTTTTTAATATATAATAATGTTTTCCATTTCCTCTATTTCCAGGCCCACTCCACTATCCTGTAGATTGTACATGTCTGCCCTTTCCTCTTCGTGGACAGACACCTTATTTGTGTAGAGCTCTTGGATATGGGTGGCCCAGGCTGAGTGTTATTGGGTTCAGTTAAATAGCCTGGGGGGGGCTTTTTGATATTCATTGAGAAGCGACCAACATTTTCGGCTGTCATGAGATCTCAGTAGAGCCAATATAAATTGCCAGTTGGCACTCAGAAGGGAGCATTTGAGTTGTTTCGTCCAGTTTTTATATCTGGTATGGGGTAAAATAAGGCTGTCCCCCTTTCTGAGATTTTTCTTGCATAATATTATTGCGAAGGGCTGCTATGTCTTTGCGGAACTATTTTCCGCCGATGTATTACAGGTGCCAATTCGATACGACCCTTCTTCCCAAATGAGTTCTTGCTAAGTATTTGGGAACATTGGGTTACCCTCCTGACAAGCGCCTGCAAGTTCCAAATGTGTTCCCAAAGCCAGGGTTCCTCCAGGAGTTGTTTGGTCTGAAGATAACTTAATATCTTTTACTTTTTTCAGGGGATCTTCTTATGCGTTTCCCAAAGGAATTGATGACTATGTTTTGCTTATGAGATTCATTTTTCTGGAACTGGGTGGAGTTAAGTCAACTGTCCATATCAGCATAGCATGATCTCTAAGTGTGCCTATAATGCGGGACACTGGACCACAGCATGATGCCATTGCGGGATCGATCCATAACTACGTAATCAATGTGTGATCTGGCCGAGCCATTAGTCCACGTGTAGCGCGGCTCCTGCGTATTCTGCATGGATATTGGTAGGAGGGTCAGATTATGCGAGGTTAGAAATTGTTTCCATTGGCAATCCTTGCATCCGCCTCATTTATTCATTTAGTGCAGATCTTTGGCATTTAGATCACCTATCAACATGATGGGGTATTTTGGATGGCGATCATACCAATTCATGTTTGTTTCTGCAATATTTTGTTGCGTTATTTTTGTATAGGTCCCCAATATTGGATGATCGTAAACATTAATGATCAAGATTTTAGGGCCTGTAGGAAACGTTAGGACGCTTAGCACATACAGTGAATATGTTTTAGTGCCAAATCGGTCAAGCAGTAGGTTAGCTCTAGCCCGTTGCCAGCCCCCCACTGGCTCTGCCTCACAGCATAATTAAAAGTCAGAGAGTAGCCATCAATACTAAAAGGTTGGGTGAGCCAGGTTTCTTGTAGAAAAAATAGATTGTATTTCAATAGTGTGGCTAGGCCAGGAAGGCAAGATAGGAAGGTCTGATAGCCTGGCGTGTTCCATGAAAGGTAAGTCATTTGACTTGCCGGGATAGGTGGTCAATGTGCCTATTTCTGTACTGTTTCTGGGGCCCACTATTTAACGTCAGAGAATGTTTTCGTTTTTTGGCATTTTGATGATTGTAGCGCTTGTAATGCTGCTCGGTCCGAGGATGGAACGTCAGTCCTGGGTATGGGGCCTTGAGTAAATTGCACAGAGTTCGCACAGAGTTTGCAGAATTCATTTCATGTCTTTGTTTGCGGCAGATAGTAGGAGCAAAGCCCCATTCTTCCAGGGGTGCCAACTTGTGTTTTTAAACATGCCACCAGTAATGGGGTAGTGAATTTAATTAGTGCCCAATTTGTCTAGCTGCCTATCTTCGGTAGCTCTATACTAGAAATGTCTGCTGAAATGATTACTTTCAGATGTGTCATTTCATTGAAAGGCTAAAATGTAGGCGCTATTTAAGAATAGGCCAGCATTTGTTGGGTGAACTTCTTCCAGTATTACCCATTAGCCCATTTGCTTAGTTTCTTCAAAGACATTTGCCTCGCAAGTGTGAGGCTGCAGGACCTTGTTCTCAGCTTGTCTTGAATCTTGGGGTTTCCCGTTAAATATTGTGGCAGTAGTTGTGACTTTACTTTGCACAAGAGGACAGGTCAGATGAATGGAGCTTGTGCTGGTGGTTTCACCCATTTATCCAGAGGGCCCTGTAGGCTTGTTTGTCTGAAGGTGCCGTCTGCAAGGTAGTTGGTCACTGTAGTTCTGTTGTTACTTTAGCATTTACATTCTGGTCCGTTTTAATGGTTTTTAGGCTTGATACTTGTTTCATCAGGATTTACTTTCCTTGCCCTTTTCCTGTTGACTTTCACTGCCGCAGCCATTATAGCAGCTTCCTGGTCAACACTTTCTATCAAAGTCATATCAGGTAGCTGAGAGGGTGAAAAGTGTATTTCTTTGAAATCCTAGTCATTTGCCCAGGTGGGCGAGGAATTCTCAATGTTAGTTTGAAGTAGTGATAGTGACTTTTCATGTGCAGAGTATGCAGGTTTATCCTCTGATGTAACTGGATTGACAAGTCCTGCACAGGTGCATTATCTATCACCCGTCGGATGTTCAGTTCTTTTGCCCTCAGGGTCTATGTAGTTTGGGAGAATCTTATCTACTACTTTAGTCAGTGCTTGCTTGAGGCCCAATTGCTCGTTTTGAACTGCCTCTAATCGTTTAGCGATGGCATCAATTTTTGTTAATACATTGAGGGCAAGTACTTCCGCAAGAGCATCTACCTTCGCTGTCAAGGAATTAAATGCTTGTAAAGACAATTATCTTTTGCATGTTTCAAATTTTCCCATGTAGGCCCTTCCTCCACACTGCCACTGTCGACTTCCTCTGATTCAGACAAACTGAAAGACATCTGAAGAGTCAGAGGGTCACTGGAATCCTATAACCATGTCTAGAAGGGAGTGGGTATTTTCAATTGTGGGTGAAAGCACTGGATCAGAGGTATCTAGTAGGCGGTACCCGTTGTTCAATATTAGATGTTTTTGTTGCAATGCTATCAAAAAACTTGGTTATTTCCACCTGCAGTTCAGCTATTGTGGAAGGTCCATCTTTCTTAGCACTCTAGGTTAGTTAATTCAATTTATTTATAACTTCAGGACTCCTCTGGGTTTCCCCCTCTATATGTCGTGCTTCGAAGACCATACTTCTTCGAGGCATGTCAGGCAATTAATTGTTCTTTTTTGCTTTTACCCTAACCAACCTTCTAATCTGTGCTCCTAGCGCTTGCCACAAGTCAGCTCTGCAAGTCAAAATGTAGCATAAATAATAGTATGCACTCTCTTGCTTGTGGGTTGATTTCTGCCGCCTATTACCCAGATGGTGATAAAATGTTTTTTTCTGAAATGTTGCGCTAACTCGCCGCAGACCGCTATCACTTTGCCCCACTTCACCCACTTGCAATACTATGTATTTGTAGGTTTCCAGAACAGTTGTCGTCCATGCCATAGTAATCGGTTGCTACACACCGTACATTTAGCAATATTTATCACCAATAAGGAAGGGGGCACCTCGAAAAGGCGGAGTTAACTTGGTTGATATCCAACACGCTCAAAAGCCTACCATAAAATGTGCAATTAGGCTATTGGAAGCTGGAGTAGATAGTTTGCCTGACTTTATCAAAAAGGAATTAACCATAATTTAAGAAATGGGAACAACAAGGCAGCACTTTTAGGGACACCGATGCTATAGAATGAGCCTGGAAAAGGTCAGATTAAAGAGCATAAAGCACACTCGCAATATTACAAAAAGTAGATCAGGGCTTAGTGAGGGAGCCCCATAATGCAAATGCACAGTATTGCTTTAAATGGCGTGTAAGCAGGAAGCACCCACATTCTGGAATGCAATTAAATTAGGGCTCATCACCGAGAGCCTTTGGTTTCCTCACAATGATCAACCCGTTTTGGTAGCCCAAAGAGGGGAAAACAGGACATTGAAACTGATCAGTGACAGAGAGCATTTAACTGGAAGTGCTACAAGGCGGTCACAATTGACACATGGCAGAAAGACCTTATAGGGTAGCCAACTGTGGAGCACAATCACTTTGGTGCGAAAAAGCAGCAAAGGAGGCTGAGCAGATTTACAGAAAACAAGGACATATGTGGACTCACCCCAATAACATTATAAAATGCTAAGTGGAAACAAATTGATCAGTGGTAACAATGCAATTACCACGTCCTTCCTACATTCCAGGATACACTGCACAGATCGAGCGGGAATTGTACGAGGTCAATTTGAGAGTTTTGCTGCAATTATTTCATGCACTAATATCGGATTACATGTTAAAAAGGGACGCTAAACTAAACGCCTTCATTTAAGCATAGATTCACTTAACTGCACTAGATGGCAGAACAGATTTCTCAGGGGTTCGTTTCTATTTAAAAGATGATATAGCTGGAGCGTGGCATAGACAGTGGGTTAATGGGGTGTGTACAGACCGATCTCAATCCACACAATACAGAACTCAGGGGAGGAGGAGGAAGTTGGTTAACTTCTCAGATACCAGCAGTGACTCTGCAGTTGAGGATTATTATGACTATTCCACGTACAACCAACAATTCTTTTTTATAGGCCAGTGACCTTTTTATGCAGAGCAGACCTAAGAGGCAGAAAACGGGAGCCCCAAATTCAGGAGTCCCAATTCAGGGGCAGCAGGAGACGACTACGTTAATGGAGGAGAACACACTCCCGGTAAATGATCAGCTCAGTATGCAGATTTGTAACCTTTCAGGGACAGAGCTATCACTGGCCCAATTGTCCATACTATCCAAAAGGCCTTTCATTAGTTACAGCCACGACAACGGACTGCTTTAATATAGGAATGGAGTCCGCAATGTTTGTTTACAAACATTTTTTAAGGATCATCCAGTCTAAACGAGAGAAAATGATTCTCGTCTCCGTGTACCTTCTTTCCTGTCTCCATGTACCTTCTTTCCTTTACTCAACATGACAAAAAAAATCCCTAGGGATATCGTCTTGATACAACACAACACTGAAGAGAAAGTGGCTTTGTAAACCCTTTCCTCCAATTCTATCCTTATTTTTAAGCCAGCAGATAAGGGATGCAGAATAGTAGTCATGAATACCGCACAATACCTCCAAACAGGGATGGCTCTTCTTAATCACCCAGACAATGATACCATTTTGAGAAGGATCCAACTAAAGAGATCCATCAAACTAGTTTAGATACCACTCTCTATGGGTATCAACGGCGTGGATCACAGAAAATGTATTAGATTTCTTGAACAGCACCCCCACTTTATATGAAATCCATAAGGAGTGTCCGAGTATGAATCTATTCTGGAAACCGCTTGCCAGTTTATGGACCTTTCTCAAACCCATGAGCTAAGGGATACTATTCAAACAGTTGAAGGGTTGTCCTATGACCCAGGGTCGTATTTTCTAGTCACAAGGGACAACAAATCCTTATACACAAGCATCCCGAAACAGGCCATTGAGTGCATGAGGTAACATTTGAATTCATATAATTTACAAACAAGTGTTCAGCACATTTTCATAATCGAATTGATGACTATTGCCCTCAGCAAAAACATTTTTGCCTTTGACAATCAATTTTTCCTGCAAACCAGAGGTACTGCTGGGAGCAGCTTTTGCCTCAAGCCTGGTCATTCTGTTCATGGCATCAATATCTTGTCCTGGAAACATATGACATCTTCATTTGGGAAGAAACTGAGGACAATTTACAACAATTCCTAGGATGGCTCAACATGTGTGACATCAACATTTAGTTTACCATGGAATATGACTGACCAGATTAATTTCTTGGACCCAATTATCAAACATCAAGCATGTCTCCTAGAATGCACACTTTGAAAGTGAACTAGAGTGGTTCTATCACTAGGTTTCCTATAAAGTAGTCATCCTAAACACATCAAGGATAAGCTGCCCTGTGGGCAGTATTTACACAGTATATGCAACTGCACGTTTATAATTGAATTCTACAACAATGCCAGCATGCTGGACGACAGACTTAGAGCATGTGGGTACCCAAGGAAACTCATTAGTGATTCTAAAAAATGGGCCCGTTTTACACCATGGGAGTCACTACTTACTCTTCAGGTCCACGCCACTAACCAAGGACAGATCCAATTGACTTGTACGATTACATATGGCCCTCACATTTTCGAGGTCAAATAATTGATAAATATTGGCCTCTGATAAAACTAAATCTACCTGAAGTGCCATCCTCGTGCTTTGCATTCAAATGCAATGAAAACTTACGTGAACATCTTGTTCACTCAAAAAGGGAAACCCCTAAAGCACATCTTTGGAACTTAAAACCAGCCATTGGTATCTTCCATTGATTCACATGCTGTGAACATTTCCAGTCATCAAGCTGGGAATCCTCAGTTACTTTTTGATTCCCCTTGCCGTACGTAAATATAACCTACATTTTGTAGCAAAACAGCCGTGTTATGGGTGTTTTTGGTGGATCTACGTTGAGACTAATGGAAAAGCTAGAGTTACAAAATAGTGCAGCCGACTTGCTCGCATTTTCTAATGCAAGCTTTTCCAAATGTGCCTTTTTGTCCCCTGCTTTACATTTGATGTATGAAGGGGAAATCCCCCGCAACCTCTGTAGCCCATGATCCCGAACTAGGGGAGCGGGGGAAAACCCCCGCAATTCCCGCTCCCCTTGTTCAGCATTATGGGCTACATTTGCTTTTACCAAGCCGAATGTGCACTGAAAGCACATTTGAATTTTTATTTATGTGCTTTTGGGCCAAACCGGTTTTTGGTCCCCACCAACGGGACCTCCAGTAGCCCTAGTTTAGACCCTCCTTTTCCTCTTGCCCTCAGATTCTGTCCCTGTGGTACCAGATGTCCCTGGTGTGCAAGAGGTTTTAACCTGATGGGGTGGAAGGAGGGTGCATGTGAATCTATAAAAGATACCAATGCTGGAGAGCAGTATTTAAAAAGGTAAGAAACTTTCTCCTTCTCCAGCATTGGATCTTTCATAGATTTACATGATGTGAATAGACTATGTGGCAGTATACAGACACTGGAGGTGCATAGAAGGGGAAAACCCCTCAACCCTCATACCTTATAGCCAATCCATAGGATCATACCTTACTGGAACAGGTACTGTAGGACTGCTCTCCCTGTATGCACTTCTATGGCATGCTGCTTCTCCAGGCAGTAGTACCTTGTGAAAGTATGCAGCAATGACCAGGTGCACGCTTGGCAGATGTCGGATCAGGACCCCCGACCACCATACCGCTGAAGCTGCTGTAGCCCTTGTTGAATGTGCATGTGGAGGGGTTTCCCTGCTGACTTGTGACAGAAGACAATTGCCGAAGAGATCCACCTTGCTATGCTTTGTTTGGATAGAGCATTGAGTTTATTCGTCAGTCCATACAATACGAAAGGTTGTGTTGATTTCCTGACAATGTAGTATTCTAACGCTTGCTTGAGGTTGAGCGAGTGTAATGCCCCCACTGCCAGTGATAAGGGCTTGCTAAAGAAAGCTGGCAAGGATATTGTGGAATTTGTGAAAATCTGTGGTCACTTTGTCGAACAATCACGGATTTGTCATGAGAAGTAACCTGTCCTATTGGAACCGCAAGTATGGCTGGTTGATTGCGAGGGCTTGCAGCTCAGACACCCTCCTAGCTGATGCAATAGCCACCAGGAAAGCGACCTTCCAGGACAAGCATCCCAGAGATGCAGAAGCCATAGGTTTAAACGGTTTCCTTATGAGCCCTGAGAGTACAGTGTTGAGGCCACATTCTAGTGATATCAGTCTTATTGGTGGAACATTTCTGAAAATGACTTTGAGGAGGGAAACTCCATTCTCATGCCTGGTGTATCTAGAGATGGCCGCCAGGTGCACTTTAATGGAATTGTGGCAAAGGCCTTGTTTGGCTAGGCCTAGCAGATATGGCAGTACCTCTTCTGGCGTCATCCGGAATGGGCTCCGTCTTTCCTGGTGTCGTTGGCGTTGGGTTTCGCACCACTTGCGAAATCGCTTCCACGTTTAGGCAGAATTATTTGTTAGCAGCGGGAGCTCCCGCCGCCGCCAGGAGCTATCTGCACCCTTGAGATATGTTCAGACTTCCGAACTCCACAAAGTCAGGGCCACGCCGTCAGGCGCAGGGATTGAAGGTTGTGGTGCAGAATTTTTCCTTTGCCTTGTATTATGACGTATGCTCGATTGCTGAGTCGGATGGGTTTGTCCCTGGAGAGCGGGTCCGCATCAGAGTACCAGGTCTGGCGAGGCCAGTCCAGCGCAAAGAGAGAATCACCTTACACGAGTGCCACTTGATAGCCTGTATCGTTCGGCGCATGATCGGGAATGGCAGGAATGTGAAGAGGCTGTCCCATGGAACAAGCGAAAGCATTTCCCATTGATCCCTTTTCAGGCTTCCTCCTGGCGTACCTGCCGTACCTGGCACACTTTTTGTTGTGCATCGTGGTGAATAGGTCTACTGTTGGCCGAGCCCAACGGTGCAACAGTGATTGCAGTATTGAGGAGTGGAGCTCCCATTCGTGGTTTTGGGACATTTGTCTGCCTAGGCTGTCTGCCGTCTGATTCGGTAACCCCGGCGGGTGGAATGCTGAATGCGGATTCCGTGGGCAATGGCCCAGTGCCATGTCAGTTGATCTTCCTTGGACAATCTCCTGAATCTCGTTCCTCCCTGCTTTTGCAGATAATACATTGTGGTGGTGTTGTCTGTGAGGACTTTGACTGTTTGGTTCTGTATTATTGGGAGGAAAGATTTGCGTGCCCACCAAACCGCTCTGAGCTCGAGTACATTTATATGTAGGGATGACTCCTGGGGCGTCCATAGCCCCTTGACATGTGGTTGGTCCACTTGAATGCCCCACCCTAGGAGGGAGGCGTCGGTAATCAGTGTTTTCACATGCGTTGGATCCACAAATGTTTTCCCCTTGCAGACATTAGCTGGCCCACCAACGAAGCTGTGAGTGCAGCTTGAGAGGGATACACAAGTTGTCTCCCCCTCCCCCATGATCCAGTGATCTGTGTCCAGTTCGCTGCCAGGAACTCTTGTAGCTGTCTCATATGAAGTCTGCAGTGCGGGGCCATTGGTATGCAGGACGCCATCGTCCCAAGTAGCTGCATGCATTGATGCACTGTTTTTACTTTGCTCTGCCTGAATGTCTTTAGCAGGGCCGCGCGGGTCTCGACTGTCGCTGGAAGGACAGAATTTCGCCTCCAGGAATATCAGCCTCCTGGACGACCGCAAGGAGGATTTCTTGTAGTTGATGGTGAAGCCCAATGTTTGTAATAGGCCCACTGTTGGTGCTATAGGAGACTGTGCTCCCTGCCTGGGTGGGGATCGCCCCAGGTAGTTGTCTAAATAAGGATAGACATGGTGTCCCTGTTTGCACAGGCTGGCTGTCACTGGTGCAAGGCACTTTGTGAAGGTGCGCAGAGCCAATTCACGCCGAATGGTAGGACCTTGAACTGGTAGTGTGACTTCCCGACCACAAACCTGAGGTATTTCCGGTGCCCTGGATGGATGGATACGTGAAAACATGCATCCTGGAGGTCCAGGAACACAAGGTAGTCATGGTGCTGCATTGCCTCTATGTAATGCTGTAATGTGATCTTAGTGAACCTTTGGCGATTTATGCATTTGTTTAAACTTCTCAGGTCTATAATGGCCCTCCATTTTCCATCCGGTTTGGGGATGACAAAGTATCGGGAGTACACTCCCTTTCCCCTTTGGTTCCTCTGGACTTTTTCTATAGCCCTTTTTTTGCAGCATGAGCTGCACTTCTAGTAGGAGCGCGGTCTTGTGTGCCTGTGGTTGGTGGTTTGGAGGTATGGAGGTATGGGATGGGGTGTCTGTCTGACCTCCAGTAGGTGCTCTTATACTACCACATCCAGCATTTCCATTTGTCCTTTGTTATTTCTCTCCAGTCTCGGGCAAACCTGGTGATCCTCCCTCCCAAGGCACCGTGGGATGGACAGTCACTGTTGGGTCTTACCCTGCCGTCCCCTTTGGGATCTGGTGGGCTGCTTGCGATGCTGATTTTGGTGAAAGTTTCAATTTGTGGTATCCTTGGTATGCTCTCTTGTACCCCTCTTGTACCCCTGGGAGTAGTATGTTGAGCCTCTTGAATATTGACGTCCCTTGTTGGATGAGGACGGGGATGTTCTGCTGGCTGCTTCCCTGAACCGACGAAAAGGTTGACAGTTCTGCAGGGATGTTAGCGACCCGACTGTTGGTGTCTGTTTTAAAATGCCTTTTAGAGCTTTGTCAAATTTGGACCCAAACAGCTCATCACCATCGAAGGGCATGTCTACCACTTTATGGTGGAGATCTGGCCGGAAAGTCGTACATCAGAGCCACACTGGTCTTCTTTGGAGCACCCCGTTGGCCACTTGCTTAAAACCTGTTTCCACCAGGTCCACCACCATGCTGATACCTAGGTTGGAGGACTCTTCCTCTTCCTTCAGGATTGCCTTTGCCTCCTTAGGCTTCTCCTCTGGACGATTCTTCAGAATTGGTGCAGGTTTATACCACATCTCCATAACATATCTGGCTAGGGAGTTAGCAGCTTTAACCGGCGATGGCTCCAATCGCTAAGACCTTTTTCACAAAAGTGTCCTGTGTTTGCACTTCATTGTTTAGTGGTATAGACACTTAGCTTTCCGGCTTGCCGCTGCTGAGATCACTGACTCAGGAGATGGCTGGGAAGTGAAACATTTTGGTGCATTTTCCAGTACGTTATACTTTTTGTCTAGACAGCCTTTCACCGCTAGAATCGTGAATGGTAGCTTCATTGTTTTCATCCCCTCTCGCCAGACGTGGTTGAGGATGGGAATTGAGACCACCACCTTTCTCCTCTTACTCATATGGTCAAATAAAAAGCATTCCTTCTCATCCTCGGAGGCAAGAAGGCCCAACTCTGCATGCTTTCATGACACTAGAATGGAACCCTGGGATGTCGTCAGGGGAGACTGCTTTGGTGATTCCTCATCCTGGGGAAACTCCTGGGGGGAACCTGTGTCCCAATCATTGTCCTTTCTCAGAGTGGTTTACGAAGATGTGGGGTTGTGGGGGTTGCCCGCATCTGTATCGGTTAGTTCCCCTTCTTGCGGCACCAATCGAGTTTATGGCGAGACGGTACGGCACCTTTTGCGTGATGGAACGGTTAGTGTTGGAGAAACACTCCTGCCCCTGTGTATTGGCCGAAGCATGGGGGATTCTGGGGCAGATCGACAAATCGACCTGGATCACGAGCACCCTCTGGATGACCTTGCTGATCTTCCCTGCAATGTGGACCTGTGTCTCCAAGTAGACCTGGATCTGACTGGAGAGACTGTTGTGGTAGCTTTGGCACAGCTGGCTGAGGTGGCGGTGAGGCCGACATCCCTGGTCTCATCGGAGCTGCATCAAGTTGGATGATGACCCTCTGTAGGGACGAGAGCACTTGCATGGCTATTAGGGCCTGTGAGTTGCTTCACTGTGCCCTTACTTCCCTGCCTCCTCTTGCTGCTGTCAAACTGTCAGGTCTCCTTCTTGAATATGACTTCCTGGCATAGATGGCCTAGCTGGAGCCTCCTACTCTATCACGGACTGTTCCAGGTCTGTCTATTGATGCTGCGCCTTGAAGTCGGTATCCATATCGTACTGTAATATCTCCTCTGGTATTACGTCGGATTACTGGATAGGAGAGAAGGGTGTGGTTGGGTGTGGAGGTTGCATCTCCTGAGGATGTTCCTGCCTCTCTGTCGATGGGGCCGTCATCGACGGTGTCGGGTCCTCATTCAGTGTTTTTTTGGGGCCCGGACGAGTCCAGTTTTTGTGGTGTCACAGACAAGCCCATTTGGTGCAGATTGGATTTGTGAGATGTCATCATGGACAAGCTGGATTTGAGAGATGTCGTCAGACATGGCAGTTTTATGTGGTGTTGTCGAAGGGTCAGGCACCTGGTCTTCATTGGCGTCGATGGGCTGACTTTACGTGACTTTTGCCGCTCCTTCTCCATGGCCATGGTCAGCGGGGTGCTTGTGTGCCTTCCATGCCATTGACTGTTTATGCACTTTCGGAGTGGCCGAAGGCAAGATAATTGTGCCTCCGGCCGTGCTCCCCAGGAGATCTTTGCGCCCCCCCCCCTCCATTGACGGGGCCTCGCCCTCCCTCACTGATCTTGATTAATGTTTGTGCTTTCATCCTTCAGTTGATTTGCTGCCTTCTGCTGCTAACCTCTGCCCAGTAATTATTGGCCTGCGGGCGATGACGGAACATCTGGCCCCTTTGGTCTATAGGCCGCCGCTGACGGCTCGTAGCCGTGGACGATCTTGTGCTTGCCCTTCTACACAGGTTGTTCTTCCGACCTGACCCTTTCCCTCGACCACAGTCCTTTCCCCACGGGGCGAGCCATGCTTTTAGTCGACTCGACGAACAAGGGGTATTCAGGGTAGTTCCCTTTGTTGAGCCAGCAGATGAGCCTTCTATTTCTATCTTTGAGAGCTTTGGAGGCAAGACCTCGACAGATGGTGCCGTTTTTAACGATGTAGTGGGGCAAAGGCAGTATTTACAGTCCGGGTGGTCATCTCCTTCATATACATTTTTGAGGATAGTGCTTAAAAAGGGGTATCTTTTTGCCCTCCATACCCAGAAAACTTCCTCACCTTCAAGGGTGTATTTGATGTTGTTTAGAGAAAATACTTATTTTCTTTGAAAATGTTGTTTTGAAGAGTTTTATCTAAAATTCTGAATGTAGAATCTGAGGGGAAGAGGAAGAGGATGTTCTAGTCTAGGGCTACTCGAGGTCCCATTAATGGGGACCAAAAACACACAACACAGATTTTAGGCTTCAAAATTGAGGGTCTTCTTGCCTAGGGCAAGGGGAATCAAAACGTAACCGAGGATTCCCAGCCCAATTACAGGGAATATTCTATGAAAGATCCAATGCTGGAGATGTAAAAAAAAAAAAAAAAAAAAAAACAAATCACACAAAAAGGAGGAAAGGTCACCCATGGAAATCTTTTCTGAGGCAGCAACCCCAAATGGGGTCAATTATGAAAAGCAGCATGTTGAAATCTTACAGCAAATTGGAGAGTCGCACTCTGTTTACATAACGTGAAAGGAGTAATGCATGTAATGACAAGAAAATCTAATTGTCATTTAATATTAATAGGGTTTTTGAAAAAAAGACAAATTGAAACACATATGGGATACATTACTCACCGTAATCGTATTTCTGATGCTTGTATCTGCTTAGATTTACATGCTGTGCATAGGCCGACATCTAGTGGAAGCTGCAGAGTATTACAGTTTGTTTTTCGAAACTCAAAAATGGGCGTTGACACAGGGCGTGCCAGCAATACTATCCCTAGTGTGACGTCCACTGTACCCATGATCTCTCACGCGTGTAGGACCCTCAGATTGTGTTTTTTCTGACATGAGGTAGCATGAGGAGTAGCGCGAGTACAGATTATCCAAGCAGATAGACAGATAAGACTACAAGCATCCATGAGCCTTCTCTCAGAGGGGAGGAAGGGTGGGGCATGTGAATCTAAGCAGATACATGCATCAGAAATACGATTACGGTGAGTAATGTATCCCTTCTGAGGCTCATGGAATCTGGTTAGATCACATACCGTGCATAGATTAACAAGCAGTGTTAGAAAAAGGAGGTGGGATGTGAGACAAATAAATGTCTTCGAACTGCTTGTCCCACTTGAGTATCTGTCTTGGAATGAGTGTCAATGCAGTAGTGCTGAGTAAAAGTGTGAAGAGAGCTCCATGTAGCTGCTTTGCAAATGGTGTCAAGGGGTACATTTGCAATGAAAGCCAGAGTGGCCCCAGTGCCTCTAGTAGAGTGGACTCTTGGCGTAAAAGGCAGAGTTCTTTCACAAAGGGAGTAACATAGCTGGATACAATTGACTATCCACTTTGAGATTGCACCGTTAGAGACGCAATGTCCCCATCTGCCTGTAGCTACGGAGACAAACAGTTGATCTGTTTTCCTTAGCGGCCTGGTATTGTCTACATATTAGAGGACTGCTCTTTGCGCATCTAGAGTGTGTTCTTTCACTCAGCAGAGGTTTTGGGTTCTTGGAAGAAGGCCGGAAGCTCAATGGACTGGTTAACGTGGAATTTAGAAATGAACTTCGGTGAGAACCTAGGGTGTGTTCGTAGAACCAGTTTATCCTTATGAACAGTAAAGAAAGGATCCTGCACTGACGGAGCCTGAATTTCACCGACTCTTCTTATGGATGTAATGGCTACTAAGAAGGCAGTTTTATAGGTCAGGTGTTTGAGACTGACTTTATGCATAGGTTCAAAGGGTGGGCCCATGAGTTTAGCAAGCACCACATTAAGGTCCCATCCTGGTGGTGGGTTTGAAATTGGAGGGTGGAGTCTCTTTACCACTTCCATGAAGGCTTTAACCACTGGTACTTTCCAACACAAAACTTTGTCATGGGAGGTGGTGTAGGCTGACAGCGCTGCCAGGTGTACCTTGAGTGAGTTAAATACCAACCCTGCGTCCAGCAGGTGGAGCATGTATGTGACAATCTTGGAAGGAGTGCAATCAACCGGGTTGATTTGCTTATTCTGGCACCAGATGATAAATCTTTTCCATTGATCAAAGTAACAGTGCCTAGTGTTAGGTTTCCTAGATTCTTTTAGGATGTCCATACATCTCTGTGGTAAGTTAAGATGTCCAAACTCTATGACTTCAGGAGCCATGCTGCCAAGTTCATTGAGCTGGGTTGAGGATGCATTGTTTGACGTTGGTGCTGGGACAGTAGGTTGTCCCAGCACGGGAGTCTGATGGGTTCACACACCGCTAGTCGGCATAAGTGTGGAACCACGGTTGCCTCGCCCACATGGGAGCAACTAGGATGAGCGTCATCGATTCCCTGTGCATCTTGTTGACCACCTTCCTCATGAGAGGGGTTGGTGGAAAAGCGTAGGCAAACATCCCCGACCAGTTCATCCACAGGGTGTTCCTCTTGGGAGTCTGGCTGAGGGAACCTGGATGCAAATCCTGGGCATTGCCTGTTTTTGCTTGTGGCGAATAGGTCTGTAGTGGAGAAGATGTCTTCTACGACTTCTCTGTGTATACACCATTCGTGTTCTTCTGGGAGGGGATCTCTGCTTAAGCCATCTGCTAGTGAATTGAGATCCCCTGGAACATGTTCAGATGGCAGGTAAATGTTCCGTCTGAGTGCCCATGTCCAAATTGTCTGGGCAGGCCTGGACAGATTTGGCGAACGAGTCCCTCCCTGTTTGTTTATGTAAAACATCGCTGTCGTACTGTCTGTCAGGATCTGTACTGACAGGTTCAACAGGTGGGGTTCGAACGCTCGAAGCACTCCAAAGACTGCCAAAAGCTCTAGCAGATTGATATGATTCTTGGCCACTGAGTGAGACCAGAGACCCTGAGCTGTGTGGTGGAGGTGGTGTGCTCCCCACCCTGACAGGGACGCGTCTGTAATTACTACAGCTTGTACCTCCGGATCGTAAAAGGGTTTCCCCTTTGACAGGTTCTCTCTTGTCCACCAGTGAAGACTTAGTACAACTGTTGGCGAAACGACCACTACATCATCCCACTGACCACTTTCCTGAGACCACTGTTTCGCCAACCATTTCTGCATGGGTCGCATGCGCAGGCGCGCGTGGGGGACCAGGTAAATACAGGACGCCATCATGCCTGGCAAACGCATCGCTTTGCGCACCCTTATCTGACGACCGGGCTGATATAGAGGAATTTTCAGTAGTAGATTCCGAATTCTTTCCTCTGATAGAAAAGCTAACCCCTCTTGAGTGTTTAGAACAGCTCCTATGAACTGTTTGGAGGTGCTTGGCACCAGGCTTGATTTTTTCTCGTTGATAGAGAAACCCAATTGGAAGAGGAGGTCGATCCTTCTTTGGATGTTTGACCTGCAAATTACTGGGGTCTCCCTGTGATGAGCCAGTCGTCGAGGTAAGGGTACACTGGGATTGCCTCCCTGCATAGGTGTGCCACCGTCACCGTCAGTACCTTGGTGAATACCCTTGGAGCCGAGGCTATACCAAAGGGCAGCACCTTGAACTGGTAGTGCTGACTGTCCACCTTGAAGCGCAAGAATCTTCTGTGCGCTGGGAACTATGGAAATATGAAAATAGGCATCTTTCATGTCCAATGTTGCCATGTAATCCCCCCTTTTTAGGAGGGGGATTACCTCTTGGAGAGTAGTCATGCGAAATTTTTGGGGCTTGTCATACTTGTTTGCAGGGCATAAGTCTAATACTGGGCGCATTGTCAAATCTTTTTTTGGCACAAGGAAGTAAGTTGAATATATACCCTTGTTTACCTGGTTGCCCAGGACGAGTTCTAACGCGTCCGTTGCTAGAAGATTGACGATCTCCTCGAGGAGGATCTTTTGGTGGTCCAGAGAATGTATTTTTTATTGTGGAGGGTGGTTTCGGGGGCGCTCGAGCAGTTCGATGCAGTATCCTGCAGACACTGTGGACAGCACCCATCTGTCCGATGTGATCCCTTCCCATGCTTGGGTGAAGTTGGAAATGCGCCCCCCTACTGGCGATGCGTGAGAAGGGACCCTGAGCGGAACGTCACTGCTTTGCGGAAGGTGTACCACCTCTGCTGGGGCTGCCTCTACCACAGCTTCTTTTGTTTCCTCTGCCGTAACTCCGGGTAGTCTGCTGGTTGTTACCCCATGATGTACCCTGTCCCTGTATATAATTGGAGCCCTTTTGGGAATTTTGGCCGCGTGGGCGATGAAAATTACTATTCCCTCTTTGATTAGGGGGCTCATTTGTCAATTGTCCCAGGGACTTCAGAGTATCATACTCGTCTTTGGCAGTTTTTAATGCGTCCTCTACCGCTTTGCCAAACAGAAGATTAGGTTCCACCGGCATGTCAATTAGGGATGCCTGCGTCTCAGGTTTAAACCATGACTGTCTTAACCAAGCCTGCCTCTTAAAGACGGTGCTCTCTGCTATGAGCCAGCGTTATCTGTGGTGTCAAAGGTTGCCTTAAGAATGCAACCGGACACGGCTCTTCCTTCTGACACGATCTGGGCCAACTAACCCTTTAGTGGTTCCAGTGCGGAGTCAATGAGGGCAGCTACCTGCTCCCACTGGTGGCAATTCTAACTTGCCAGCAGAGTGGTGGTGTTGGTAATCCTTGCTTGGTACGCGGAAGTGGAGGCTACCTTCCTTCCCAACCCGTAAATTCTCTTGCTCTCCTTGTCTAGGGGAGGGGGGTCTCAGATGACGATAGAGGAGTCCCCGCTCTCTTTCTAGTGTTTGTAATTACCAAGGAGTCGGGCTTCAGTTGACCCCTTATGTAAAGCGGGTCTGACTGGGCAGCCCTGAACAATTTCTCGATTCTGGGGTTTACGGCCCTGGTGAGATTAGGAGTGAGAAGGGAAGGATCAATTCTCCGTTGGATGGACTTGAGAATTGGGATGGCTTGAGCAATGGGTATTTTTTCTCCAACTAGTTCTTCTGCAAAGTCCCTCTCTTCCTGCGTCCCCTGAGTGTCTATGTGAAAGTGCTCTGCAGCTCTAGACAAGGCCTCATTTAGGAGGGCTGGTTATCTACTGGAGAGTCGGTAACCTGAGGTTCTTTGCGAACAGGAGAGTCTATCCTATAGACCTCTGCAACGTCTTCCTCCTCCCCATCCTGGCCCTCGTCATCTCCATAATAATCCACTCCTGTTTGGTTGTCCAACATTACTAAATTTGGATCCTCATCATACTGGTGGGATCTTCACCATACTGTTGGTAGGGTTGTATGTAGAAAGGGTCTGAAACTAGGCCCCGAGTTGGAGTCTCAAACCGAGGTATCTTACTAGGGGGCTGAGGGTCCCTGGATCCTGAAGGAGTAGTATTATCTGGGGTATAGCCGAGGGAGTGTTCTGGGTTTTTAGAATAG
This sequence comes from Ambystoma mexicanum, assembly GCF_040938575.1. Classification (NCBI taxonomy): domain Eukaryota; kingdom Metazoa; phylum Chordata; class Amphibia; order Caudata; family Ambystomatidae; genus Ambystoma; species Ambystoma mexicanum. The sequence continues at coordinate 1,104,134,332 of NC_090922.1, forward strand.
AAATCAGCCAGGGAAGACATTCTCCTCATAACCCTGTCTAGGTCTTCACTGTCCATTCACTGGAGCTGGGAATGACGACTTCCTGAGAAGTTTTTTCTAGAATGGTTTTGGACTTGGGGGCAGAAACAACGGTCTTGGATTTTTGTTTATCTGAAGACTTCTGTTTTTCCCTATGTGTCTCTGGTGCAGAAGTAGGTTGAGAAGACTTTCTGCTGTTTACCCCCATCCCCTTGAGAAGAAGAGAGTGTTTCCCTGACGTTTCCACCTTCTCTGAGCTTTTTGATGCCTGGCGTCGAGATTCGGGGGTACTCTCTCTCTCTACCGAGTGTGCACGTCGGGACTCGGAGGCAGACGCCGCGCGGGCTGCCGGAGCCAACTCCTGGTGTGCGGCCTGGGGGTGGCGGCCGGACGCGTCTTCTGACGAACATACCTCCGTGACTTGGGGAAGCAAGGCACTCTTGGCAACTGTGGATGGTTGCCTTGTGTCATCTGGCGATCTCGACCTGGAACGCACAGAGGACACAGATTCTGTGGACCGCTCTCTTTGTGCCTCTTTCCGAGAACTCGACACGCGTGTCGCCTCTCGGTTGGACTTAGAGTGTTTACGTGTAGTAGTGGTGTGGGTAGCGCTCGGGTCGCCGGGTGTGTTCCCCATAACTGCCCTGCCGGACAATCTTCCGAGGTCGGGGACTTGCGCTTGGGCATCTTTCGACACCTCTGTGCCCGCGCCGTCCGAAAGTACGGCGTCGCTGCCATCACTGAAGGCACCGTCCGGTTCCATGGCCTCGAGTTGCCTGGCGTGGTGGGCCCAATGTTTGGTCGAGCGGTCCTTTAGTGTTTTCGCCTTGAACAGGCTACACGCTCTGCAGTTCGCCTCAGGGTGATCCTTCGGTAAGCAGAGGTTACAGGTGGCGTGGTTGTCAACCCAAGGATACTTGCGGTTGCACTTGGGGCAAAATTTAAATGGAGTGCTCTCCATATGCACCTATGGCAGTGGGCTGGTGTGTTTAGGAAATAATAATAATGGCAGCGGGCTCGTGTGTTTAGGAAATAATAATAATAAGAGTGTAGAGTATGTTTCCACCCCCCACTCTCACTACTTACGGGGGCTGAGGTCAGAGGCCTTCCAAGGCCCGGGCCGAGGCTAGCGCCCTTCCGAGGCCCAAAGTCTGTCGTGCAGCTCTCGACGGTTGTTTGTTCTTCGGAGCCGGCATCGATCTTCGATGTCTCGACGTGGAAGTGAAAGAACAGGGAAATTAATATTGATTTTTTGCAAAATGGCTGAAAGCCTGGGGACTCCACGCAATGCTTCCGACCAGTATGGCGGAAAAAAACAATCTGAGGGTCCTACACGCGTGAGGGATCATGGGTACAGTGGACGTCACACTAGGGATAATATTACTGGCACGCCTTGTGTCGACGCCCATTTTCGAGATTCGAAAAACAAACTGTAATACTCTGCAGCTTCCACTAGATGTCGGCCTATGTACAGCATGTGATCTAAGCAGATTCCAAAAGCCTCAGAAATATATATACAATGACAGCCTTATACACACACATCAAAAAGTAAAATTGTAAAAGAGCTGCTTACAAACCAACCAACTACCAAGACAAAATCCTCCCTGCGTGCACCCCAACAAAATTTTATCAACATTGTGTACAGTAACGAATGAAAAACACCAGGGATATGCCACATACATCCCACGAGTTGTGCAAACATATCCACTCTTGCACCCACAGGAGGAAGATGGTGTGCAAACCAAAATGACTTTCATGCACATTTGCATCACATATAAGCAATCAATGCTTAAGCGTTCATGAGGTTACAAAACCAGCAAAAAAGACCACTTCTTGGCTAGAAGGCAGTTTCTGGACAAATGCCAACTCGAATTTCAGCTGCTAACTGGCCATCAACGCAAACGGTGGGCCAGCCTTCAAACACCATATTTAGAGGCTTGGTGTGTTTAGAATCTCTCTCATCTTTAGACACATCTTAATACAAAGGCACAGCATACCAAGTCATGTCCTGGTCCCCTCTACCAATGGGTGTCTACGACACTGGACACGTGGTGCCCAGCAAGAGAGAGCAAGAAGTGAGGTTTTGGTTCCAGCAAAAGCGTAAAGTTAAAGCAAGGATTCCAGCCATGTAGGTTCTGGACAGCTGGTCACCCCTCTGCGAGGATCGTGGTCTCTGTTGAAAATCGCACATGTCCGAACGATGAGCAGGCCTTCCCCTAGATTCTCAAAATTCACTAGGCAGTAAGCTCGCAACTCCAGAAGATTTTTCTCATGCATTTGGATATTCATTTGTTCCTGTGATCTTGTTTGCCTTTTTACCCAAATCTATGATTATTTGAAGGTATGATTGTTAACTTCTGAGGGGGGATTTCTATGCCAACAGCGGAGCAAATTTGGATGGTGTTTAAGGTGGAGAAAGGAAATCCACTCCCCCTGGGCCAGAGCATTCGCATGTCATCACAGGCATTGCTGTTTTTCCCCCCATCTGTGCGCCATTACCTGAATCCAATGATTGGTACAGTTGCACCAGAAAGGAAATAAAATGTACATTTTGTCGGACCGGTATACCGGTTTCACTGTTCCTACCAGGACACTCAAGGTATATTTATTTTATTTATTAATTACTTATAAAGTGCTGAGACAAGACGCGTAGGTATAGGAGCGTTGACAAGACAGACTACACTAGACAAAAATCAAGAGGAGTTACTGAAATAGCAGTGTTCAGCCACGCATGATGGTAAGAGAACGGCAGGAACTCAGATCAGGTGGTAGGGCATTCCAACATTCAGGTGCAGCATAGGAGAAAGACTCTTGAGCAACCTGAATTAGTTTGCCCATGGGCGCATGCAGAAGAAAGGAGTTGTTGGATCCAACCATTCTGCGTGCTGGTTGCCAGAGAAGCCTGTCAGTAAGTATACTTGGCTAGTTCCATAGGGGTGTCATTGGGGTGAACCATGGTAAATTGTGGTTGAGAACATAAGTGGGCTCAACTCTTCAGGAACACCCTCAAGACTTTCATGAGCTGGGTAGACGCTCTCCAAGCATTATGTGCCTGCACGAGACACCCGAGGAGATGAGCATCTATTATATAACGTGCATTTGTCGCAAACTGCATAAATATACTTGCGATTTGATCATCTCTCAATCAAAGTCAAGTCACATATGCATGGAGCCTATGTTTACTGCCTATTGACTTTGTCAATGTATGGTAAAACAGAGAGATGCATATGTGCACTCTGAACTAACGGCTTTAAAAGCTCTTCCTTTCCAGCACAAGAAAGATACCCGAACCATTGTAAACGCTTTTCAATTGCATTTGACTAGTAAAGAAAACATCTATTCACTGGAAATGACATACGATGCCTTAATGCCAGGAAAGCTCTGCATATTTAAAATTAAGTGTGTACCGAATAGTGAATTTACTATGCGGACAAATAGTTGGTTCAAGTATTCAGCCAGTGGCGAAAAGTCCGCCAAATAGGAGATCTTTTTCTAGAACATATTAAAGCATATGGTAAATGTCACTGCACAAACAAAGAAAACTCACCAGATAACAGATGCACTCATGTTAGGTTTATTAAGGCAGAGCAGCATCTGGGGCTGCCACAGCAAGGGGTCAACACAATTAAAGTTACTAAGCAACTAGGGTCTGGTTTCACTTGCTTTACATATATCGCACGAATACGTGAAACCTAGGTGTGGTAGATTAAATTGAAGGAATACCAGGCACACTACATTTTCTGCCCCAGAAACAATGGTGGGGGCTGGGAGTCGCATCTCATTGCCTAGCCACGGCACCCCTATACCGCTTTCTTCTCTAAAAAAAAAAAAAGTGAAGGCTTGGGGGATGCCAGGGCAAGGCCCAGCAACTCATATGAACAATCGAGGGGGAACGTGGGGAGGAGTCACGGGGCATTGGCAAGGCCCAGTGATCCTAATGATGCAACAATTGAGGGTGTGGCTGTACCTTGTCCCGGCGGCCACTGATGCTACTTTTTTCTTTTTAATGTTTCCTAGAAAAAAAAAGCAGCATCCCAGGCATCCAGGCCAAGGGCGGGCAACCCCCATGCAACAACAGCGGGGGTCACTGGCCCTTGCTAGCCCAGTTGTTGCATTAAGAAAAAAAAAGCAACATCTGGGGCTGCACCATGGCAAGGGACTGCGACTCCTTCCCCTGGTGGCCCCAGATGATGCTTTTTCTTTTTTATTAATCGAGAATCGGGCCTGTTGGGCAGAAACCTGTGCAGTTCCCTTAGGGACCACTGCAAAAGATTTAAGACTACAGGTGTTTGGCAGTAAACCCACTTGGTAGCAGTCTGTACCACACAGATTCACTTGGTAGCTGTGGCTGAGCAGTCGGACTTCCCTCAAGAAGAGTTAGGCAGTATATAGAGTATACACAATAGGTACAGAGACACAGTAGTACAAGCAAACACTGACCAGAGCTTTGGTGTAAAAGTTTATAATTATTTATTTAAAGACAAACTTGTAATTTACACTAGCAAAAAGAGGTAAGTAAATTCAGCACACAGTCACTATCATATATACAACCCTAATTACTTATTAGACAAGTCTTAGTGAGAAACACCACTTATTTTCAGACAGAGGTGAGCGCTTAACATAAGATGGCACTCGAATAAGTTATAAAAAAAGGGAGGGAAAAAGGCAGAGTTATGGAAGCACACAAGTTTCAATACTTTTAAAAGAACCACAGTAAGGCAGGATAGGCAGAGTTCTACTGGAGAGCAAGGAAGTCAATTGCAAGGTCCACGCTTGGAGAGAGCAAACAGAAGGGGTCCAGGTTCACACAGTGGGGTTATGCCCAAAGAGCCTTGTAGATAGTTCGCACAAAAAGGATGAAATTAAAGTCAGGAAAAGTTAGCTAGGTTCCAGGCCAGCACAGGTTAGAAAGTCGAGGCTTTACTGTCACCCCGAACGATCTGTCGCAAGGGAAGCCAGGCGGGACCCAGTACCTTAAGTGTGAAGGAAGCTCCAGCGGGGGCAGTTGTTCCTGGCAGCAGGTGCAAGTCGGCGTTTCATCCAGAGGAAAAGGAGGTCTCGCCGTGGAGGAAAGATGAAGGTCGTTGCACTGCCAGGGAAGAAACCAGCCGCAGAGTTCTTCGGTTAAAAGGTACTGCCCTTCTCTTCGCGGTAGTGGTAAGCCGTGGTATTCCGGTTGCCGGGGTGCTTGGCACGGGCAAGACGGCCACGAGATGCTCCAGGAACGTGAAAAGAAGGCAAAACTGGTTATCCCCACCAGTCAAAAGAAGAAGACTCTCCAGACTGGAGATCTCCTCTGTTGTCGGGAAAAGTGGTGAGACGGTTCAGCAGGGCTCCACCGGTGGTGGCGTCGTTGCAGGTCGGCTCAGCTTCTCCCTCCTCGGATTCTTAGGTCCTGTGGCGACTTCTGAAGTTCCAGTCCCCAAAGCCCTGCTTTTATGCAGCAAACCCCCATTCATTCAGCCTAGCTGTCAATCAAACATGCTAAGTGGTGAGCCGGCCGGCTCACCACTTGGGCCAATCACACAAGAGTGCGACTTGAGTTACCAAGGTAACTCAGTCCAGGGTGCCTAAACCCCCTCCCACGCCCCCTGTGGTACCCAGACAGAGTGGCACCAATTTTGGAGGCTTCTGTGGAGAAGCCCGCCAAAAAGTGGAACAAAGGGCTCGACCTGGGTTGGAGTCACAGAAGAGAACACAAACGCCATTTTAGAATAGAGTTCCAGCAAAAAATACCAACCGGTGAATTAATATTAAATAAATAAACCAGCGGTATGTTCGAGGCTATAAGAATTAAATAATTAAAGTTGGTAGCCTCGAACAATGGGAAAATCCCATAGAGATATATTCGCGGTCAAATATAAAAAGTAGTATCCACTGCCACCAGCCAAAACTCGATCAGGGGGGACAGAGACGTGCCCCCTCGAACAACAGACCCTGGGGCAATCGAATTGCCCCGACCAGTACGTCCACAGTATGATGGTTTGTACTGGTTTCTGTTCATAATTTGGGACTAGTAAAGTCAATGGTGACTTTACATGCCCTGGGAGATAGTAGACAGTCCCAGGGTATGGAGTCTATGTTCGGGGGTCGCTACGACACCACTGGGTTACGGCACGGAGGGTGCTGTGTAACCCACATCAAAAACACATGAGACCCTATGGAGTAAAAGGCCCCACAGCCCATAAAACACATGGAAAGATAAAGGAACACCTCAAATCATGTCTAAGAGTGGGTGTAAAAAGAGTCTCACTCTTAGCAGGAGAAAAAAATAAACCCCAAAAATCCAGCAAAGCTGCTGGGGGACTCACTAGGTTTGGGAAATTAGCCTTTACAGAGAATTCTCCCTAACAGGGCCGCCGGGTAAATCCTGGCAAAGCCCGAGCAATGGGGAGGGACGCTTACCTTGCGGCTCCAGCGAGGGGGTGGGGAGGATGGTCCTCTTCTCCTGGTCCAGTGCTGGGCACGGCTGGTGGCTTGAGTAAAGTGAGGGGACAGGTTTCCCTCACAGTGCTCAATGCCAGCCAGGCCCACCACACACCAGCATAGTTCCTTGGGCAGGCTGCAACATCCAATAAAGAAAGACGTATTGGCTGATGCAGCCTGTCCCCCGCTATCTAGGTTTCTTATCTCCCGTAAACACAGAAAGATATTCAGTTATTTCAAATAAGATAAATTCTATGCAAACCGCACCCAACTTGAAGAAATACAAAAGGGTTAATTTCCACCTCCATAATGAGCAACACCGCCAAGAAGCAGGAACAAGGGCTGAAGGAGGAGCGGGAGGAAGGTGATGAGCCCCTGACATACCCCACTAGGGGGTGAAAGTAAAGAGAAGCCACGAAGGGCTGAGAAGCCCTAGTGCCTATGCAAGACTGAGAATCCATGTAGCCAGAAAGGGGTGAGAATGTTGACAAGTTGAACCGGGCAGAAAAGACAGAAAGGCTAGCAGTGGTTAGGGCGGAAAAGACAAAGGCCAGGAGTGGTTAAAACATACTATCAGCCGCAAGTGGGTGAGTTACCCAGTGGGGAGGTGAGTTTGGGAGGCAGACTCCAGGCATGACAGAATACCGGGGACCCCGAGCTGGAGAAAACGACATCCCCAAGTGAAACAAATACCGACTCACAAAGCCTGTTGTGATAGACAAGGAAGAGACTCACAAGACCTATCAATTAAGCATGGAACTGTGAACTGATCAGAACATTTTGCATATGGGCACTGGCTATACTTGTTAGGGGGCATTGTGGGAACTTGCCACACTGGTTACTGGGCATGCTCGATATGAACGGGTAAAAATACAGATCGATCTTTCAACTAAATAGAGTAAAACTGTGAGGTCCAACTATATTTAAAGTAGGGTGATGATCTAGACGCCCCATATTTTCCCATTTCTTGAAGCACAATAGCTGTAGGATGAAATAGTGAGGATAACCCTCAATTAAGACTCCAAAAAAACAAAAAAAATACAAATAGGATGGAGCCCCTAAGACTCAGGACTCTCATCCTGGGAATTTTAAATTCGTCATATCCTTTTGCATTAAAAATAAATGAGCGCTCTTGTGGGGTCTGTATCATGCTTTCTAAATAATCCACATTCACCCACATACCTGCACTTTGAGGATAAAGTGCTAGCATTTAAACACAAGCAGCGGACAGTCATCTTGTTGAGCGGCCAGAATGGAGAGTGGTCTCTGAATGAAGATGTCATCATGCAGTACTCCTGTGAAAATTGAAGCAATGCTCTGGGTGTCAAAAGTCAACATCAATGTCTCTGGAGCGAACTGTACCAAATACACAAGAATATAATTGTACCCATGTGTGTTTTACTAGGCATGAGGCAATGGGAAAAGGAGAGCCTGGGAAGTCAAAACCCAATGACCTCCACAGAAGACATTGCAGATTAATGCAGACTGCTTTCTGGCAGCGGTCTAAGTCTTCAGCAAAAAGCACATATTGCACGTTTGAAGAAGAAGAACATGGCTATACTGGTAGAAGAACTGTGTCAACATGTATTCCCAGGATCAGACCATCCATGGAGTTCATTGGCCCTCTACCTGAAAGTTCAATCTGGTTTCCATTTTTCCTGAGAGTGCACAATGTTCTACCTTTTCACAGTGAACACTAGTAGGGCACCCCAGTTTCAAATACTCTAAGAGCAATAGGAACACAAAGCAAAGCAAACTAAAGCGTCCCCACGAAAGTAAAATTAACTTCTTGTTAATCTCCGACAAAATGAGAAGTGCATGGACAGAATGTGTTTTTCTAGATCTCTCATTGCCACATCGGTACCAAGCAAAACAAGTGCTCCCAATGGTACTGAAGAGTAACGGTTTTGGAAGGCGTTCCAAGATGCTGCCCTTGACAGCGAGAGATGAAGAACATGTGGAAAAAAAAACCTTTTTGTCGGTTTGATTCTTGAAACATAGTATAAGAAGAGTGCACGTTTTAAAAGCAATGTTCTGGGAAAAATACTGTCTCTAAATCGGTTGTTTTCTCGGCTTGCTGAGATCTAGCAACAGTCGCACTTATTTACTGTGTGCAACATTTTCTGCAATGTTATTTTGGGATGTTTTCTTCTTCAGAGCCGATAAGAATATGTCGTCACTTCTTCCTTGCATGTAGGCTTACGATTTAAAAAAAAAATGTATTTCCGTTTTCAATTCTAGGCCCAAGACAAGCCTGCTGTAAACCCCAATCGCAGCTGCAGATCGCCCCATCCAGGAGATCAGCTCAGCAACCTGTACCCAGCAACCACACGCACTAAACACTGAGAACAACGTACCCCAGCCCCGGGATCCAACCGGTACAGGACTCTACCCCCAGGGAAAGCACCAACCCCAAACAAGGAAGGCCGGCTGTCACAAGGACATCGATCGGACCATCCCAACACCAAAAGGAAGCAGCAGGAGACGGCGGACGGGTCTGAGTAGGAGGGACCATCCAAAACAGCACAGAACCTGGGGCATCGCACCACGCACCTACAAGGGGTATCTGTAGGAGCCACCACACACCACCCAACCCTTGCTCACCAGACATACCCGCCTAGTGCACAATGTCGGAAAACAGGAACAAAGACTCCCAGGTGCCACCCAGAAATCCTAGGAAGACGCAAGAAGGATCACTAACAAAGATATGGGCCAAGGAGACCGACCACCCAGGGCGCTCCCCATGACTGATTGGTCGGCTGACGCAAGGACTGATACAGAACAAGAGGACCAGGACAGACCGGTGAAGATCTCCACAGCAGGACCGAAACAGATGGACGCTCTGAGAGAGGAACTGGCAGACGGCCTACGTGATATAAAGAGGGATGTCAACAAGATCGAGGAGAGAGTGGACACAAACGAGAAAGCAATACAAGAACTCACCGAGGATGCTAGGAAAGCAGATGCCCTGCTGGAAACCCTGGCGGCGGCCACCTACAACCTCGAGCTCCAGGCCGAGGACTTGGAGAACAGGTCTAGGAGATTGAACATCCGAGTCAAATGCCTACCAGAGGCGACACTGGCCCAGGATCTATCGCAGGTCCTTAAGTCGGTGTTTGGAGACCTCCTAGATCCAAACGTAGCCCCGGAGATTCAATTCGACCGAGTCCACATGGTGGGGCCGCAACAACAGGAACCAGGAGCGAGACCAAGGGATGTACTGGCGGCCTTCCACATTACACCCTCAAAGAACGAGTTATGGCCAAGGCCAGAAATGCAGATCAGATTACCTTTAACGGAACAGAAATATTCCTCTACCAAGATCTGGCCCAGGCTACGCTCAACAAAAGGAGGAAGATGGCCCCTGTCTTGATATTCCTGAGATCAAGAGAAATCCACTACAGGTGGCCCCACTCCTTCAGACTGACCTTTGAGTGGCAAGGGTAGCAACCAACAAAAAAAAAATCACTAACTGTGAGCAAGGTCTCTCTCTACTGGGCATCGACCACAACCCCCACCCTCCCAACTACAGGCGACCCCCACCACCAACACACACAGTACCCCGAGGCCATGGGAGTGGGTCCAAACTAAAAGATCCAAGAAGGGGGAATCCCAACCAAACCAAAGATTCCCTCCGCCTGGACACAACTGGGATTTGATGGAAACAACCTCAGATGCATTGATCTGAGAACATTCTGCGCAAGATCACTATTACCTGCACAAACTCGCCTGGGGAGGGCGTACGTTAAGTGAGGTTAAGTTCTGTTAAAGATAATTTAACCAGTGCCAAGTTAAATGCTAGTATTTTTGAGCCAGTCAGTGGCTAAGCGAAGCCCCGCGAAGAGGAGGGGGGACACGGAATCTGGGAAAGAGATTGGGTGATCTCACCTGGGGCAATTCTGGGAGTAACCTAGGGTTCAACGCTCAACAACACAAATTGAGGGGTGGGGGGCAAGCGCCAGTTGAATCCGCCCAGGGGGTGGGGGGCAGAGCGAAGAGGGGAAGGGCAGGGAGGGGGCATGTGTCCGGTAGGACCAGATGATAAAGCAGAGAAGACAGACCAGGAAGCAAGGAAGTCCCCAAGTCTACACAGGGAACCAAACAGGATAAGACCTCCAAGGAAATACAATGGCTAGTAAGGACAAGCTGAAGATCTTAACCCTAAACGTCAACAGCCTAAATTCACCAATCAAAAGAAAAAAGATAGAGAGGTTCGTGAGAAGGGAACAACCTGACCTAGTAACACTACAGGAAATGCATATCCAGACCCGAACCAGACATAGAATAAAACTCTGGGAGTACGCGAGAATCCTGCAAGCCACGAAACCCGTCAAGAAAGGGGGGGGGGGGGGAGGTTCTTCTTGGACTGAAAGACAGGCTAGATCTGAAGGTGACGGGGTCAGAATCAAACAAACAAGGGAGATACCTAGCGGTTGCTCGGGAGGGGAGGGAGGTACACTGTGGCAACACTATACGCACCTAACACCGGCCAAGATGCTTACATCCAAAAAGCCCCGACCACCCTCAAACACTTTGCGAAGACACCCATCATACAAACAGGGGACCTTAACATGACCTGCGACCCCAACAAAGACAGAAGCAGCACATCTCCAGGAACACAGGGACACCCATCAGAGGACCTCAGGGGGAAGGTGCACGAGATGGCGCTAGTAGACATGTGGAGGGAGCTTGAAGGGGACAAGGAAGGCTACACCTTTTACTCGCATGCCAATCACATTCGATAATAGACTACAGCTGGGTCTCCAGATCGTTGCTGGGAAAAGGCACGAGTATTGGTCTGGGCACCATAGCAGTCTCGGATCATGCCCCAATGACCCTTACCCTAAAAAACAACTGGTCGCCCTCCGGCCTGTGGTGATGGCGATACCCGGCCCCTCTCTTTAAAGACGAAACGCTAGTCCAAGAAGTGGCCAAAGAAATTGCGGCTTCTTGAGACAAACAGGGCCGGGGACACTGCCCCGCAGGTCTGATGGGACGCATTCAAACCAATAATCAGAGGTAGAATTATAGCGATCAAATCCAGAAGGGACAGGTAATGGAGGCTGGAGGAGGCCAGGCTAGAAGACAAACTAAAGGACATAATGTCCAAGATGGGATGAGTGCAGACCCAGGGATTAAAAGGGAATACAGGACCACACAAGAGGAGTTAGACCTAATACGTACAAGGGTGGCGGAACTCAACTTACTACGTCTTAAACATAAGTCCTACATCAAAGCGAACAAGTCAGACTGTCTGCTGGCCAGACAACTGAGGAGGAAGGAAACAGACAAAATAATCTTAAAAATAAAAGTTAAAGAGGGGGAAACTAGCACCTGCAACAAGGACATAGAGAGGGAGTTTGTCCAGTTCTATACTTACCTGTACAGCTCAGAAAATCCATCACCGACAACCCAGGTAGCATACTTATATAAAATAGATCTACGGAGACTACGGCAGAGGAGAAGGAATACCTGGAAGGGGAGTTAACTAGAGATGAAGTCCGGGCAGCAATGAAATCCCTACCTATCCATAAGTCTGCTGACCCAGGCGGCTTTGTTGCTGAATTCTATAAAACACACAAAGAACTACTTATTCCCCATCTCGCAGACCTATTCAATTAGATTGGCAAGGACAGGGCCATCTCGAAATTCATGGAAGAGGTGAAATTGATTCCCATTCCGAAAAAAGGCAAGGACTCCACCGAATGTGGTTCCTACCGTCCCATCGCTCTAATAAATGTCAATGCAAAGATCCACACGAAAATCTTGGCGTCCAGAATGGGCCACATTCTTCCTGAATTAAATCGGGCTGACCAATCAGGCTTCATCAGGGGACGCCAGACTGGAGACAATGTCAGGAGAATAGCCCACCTGATCGAAAAGTCACACTAGAGTGGAATCCCGGCCCTCCTACTGGCGATTGATGCCGAGAAAGCCTTCGACCGGGTTCAGTGGGCATTCCTCTATGCAACCACGAGGAAGATGGGCTTCGGACCCAAATTCCTAAATAGGGTAAGAGCCACCTACAGGCAGCCGATGCTTCGGCTCTCCATCAATGGGCTAGTATCGGAATCTGTAGCAGTAACCAGAGGTATGAAGCAGGGGTGCCCTCTGTCCCCTATGCTGTACGCCCTACATCTTGAACCCTTCCTAGCAGTGGTGCAGGCAAATGAGGAGATAAAGGGAGTGCCCTTCAGAGGGAACACACACGAAATAGCAGCATTCGCCGAGGATATGCTTTTCACGGTGTCCCACCCAGAGACTTCCCTTAATGCCATTGAGAGGGAGCTTAACATGTTTTGGGAGGTCGCCGGTTTAAAAATAAATCCAGCCAAATCTGAAATTCTCAACCTCACTCTCACGAGAGCAGACGAGCAGGAACTCAAACTGTCCTCCCCCTAGAGATGGGTGGAACACTCTATAAGTTACCTGGGGATAAAACTGACTAAATCACTGGGGACGCAATATCAAGCAAATTACCCACCCCTCCGGGAGAAGCTTGGATCTCAAATGGTAGATTGGGGGCTGCTAGCGATTACATGGATGAGACGCATAAATGCATTAAAAATGGTAGTGCTGCCCCAACTACTATACCACTTTACAGCACTCCCGATCCACGTTCCGGGGGGCTACTTCAGAGCCCTATGCAAAATAACCACTAAATTTGTGTGGAACAACAAACCTCTGAGACTGGCTGCAAAACTAATGCAAGCCCCGTCTACCCGGGGAGGAATGGGGGAACCGGACTTCAGAGCTTACTACATAGCTGCCCAGGAGAGTTGTTAGGGACTGGCAGAAAGACGACATGGAAAAGATCTGGAGGCCCATGGATAGAGCTGTCACCAGGGGGGTGGAGGGAAATTGGAGGGAATACAATGGTCAACTAAGGCTGATAGACCCCCGCAAATGTACAGCAGCTCCATCACATCAGTAGTGGGAGACGCACGAGACGAAGCAGTCAAGAGGCCGCACATTATTACGTTCCCCTCGCCATACACACAGCTCTTTGATAACCCACAATTTACACCTGGCCACAAAACGCACGCATTAGAGTCCTGGAAACAGGGGGGCTGCCTCAAAGTTAGAGATATGTTTTAGGGGGCCCACGTTAAACAGTTCGAGCAATGCAAATCAGACTTTACCATGACTGAAAAGGAAAGGTACACATACGTCCAGTTGAGACACTGGCTTCTCCATCCATCCATGAAACAAGCAGGGGTTCCCCAACTAACCCCATTCGAAAAGTACCTGAATAGGGGCCCAGGTGACAGCCGAGTGGTGGCAAACATATATAAACACATACAACTGGGTGAAGACCCTACTTCAAGGACATACATTAAAAGATGTGAGACCTCCAATGGCTGCGCGATGGAGGAAACGGAGTGGACAAAACTGTGCGAACATATCCCCAAACTGACAAGATTCCTCCAGATTCGCAAAATCTGGCTCAAACTAATGTTCCAGTGGCATCTGACGCCAATTAGGCTCCACAAGATGTACCCGACACCTCTCAGAAGTGCTGGAGGGAATGCGGTGGGGAGGGATCATGAAGCCACATCTGGTGGGAATGTCCCAAGATAGATCACTTCTGGGTGGGGATACAGGAAGCAATTGAGCAGGTTCTATAGGTTAAAATCAAGGGAAACGGGGGCCTCGCAATGATAGGCCTAGATGGCACACTAGAACAACTCAAATCAAAGCCTGCCCGCAAACTATGCAATAATGATGATGGCAGCTGCTTTAGTACTGGCACGTAAATGTAATTCCAGGGACCCTCCTCTGGACCAAGAACGGATTGCAAAGATATGGAACACGTAGCCATGGAGCGGCTCACCTACTCCATTCAAGAGGAAAACAAAAAGGTTCTGCTCTGACTGGTCAAGCCCAATATCATACCTAAGGGAAGGTGCCCGTTCAGCGTGGTGCCCAAGCAGTATGGGCATACTGGGAATAATTGACCGGCCAGGGCAAAGGTGAATTGGAGCGACCCACCGCGTCAACTTTAACAAAGGACCGACGCTGATGAGGCACTCATTACCCGCAATCCAGCAGTCAAAAGGAGTCTCTCTGCTAAAGGATCTACAACCGGATCAGAATGGAATGAGTTAATGTTGAAAAATGCCAATAAAAGGTTTTTGGAAAAAAAACCTTCTCCTCTAAACCAATCACTGTCCTCAGAGTCATACTGCCCCCATCCAATGACCGTCCTCTTCCTAAGCCCCTCCTCTGGCAGCCATCTTCAGATTTGGTAAGCACGTAAAGTGGCAGTATGACCAAGAAGAGCCGCAGAGGTGCAGGAGGGAGAGTTCGCATCTGAATCCATGCCAGACCCATGCTGGAGAACAATAGTTACAGGTAAGTAACTTGTTTCTTCTCCAGCATGGGGTCAGGCATGGATTCACATGCTCATGAATAACTAATACATAGCAGTACAACATTACACAACCACGGGAGGAGGCAAGGCTCAACAGAAACAATTAACTCTTACCTCCGGAACAGACTAACCTTGAGCAAACAGGTTGCATAGCACTGCTTGGCCGACTCTGGACTCCTCCCTGGAATCCCTGTTGACGCAGTAGAACTTCGTGAAGGTGTGCGTGGACCTCCACGTAGCAGCCCTGCAGATGTCCAGCAGGGGCACACGAGACAGGAATGTCGACATTGCAGCTGTCGCTCTGGTGGACTGGGCTCTCGGACGGCCGGGCAGCGGTCAGCTCGCCAACCGATGACCGTGCATGATGCAGCCGGAGAGCCACCTTGAGATGGAAGCCTTGGACAATGCCTTCCCATGGTTCACAGGACCAAAGTTCACGAACAGTTGTGAAGTCTTCCGAAAACTCTTTGTGCGTGCCATGTAGAACTTTAAGGCACGAGCAACGTCCATCAAGGGGAAGGCCCTTTCAGCCGGTGACAAAGGATTTAGGAAAAAAAAAAACTGTTAACACCAAAAGCTTGTTGAAGCAGAATTCCAACGGAACCTTCAGCATGAAAGAGGGGTGGGTCTGCAGCACTGCCCTAGTTTCGTGGACAGTCAGGTATGGTTGCTTGCAGGATAGGGCCTGGATCTCAGCCACACTCCTGGCAGAGGTGATGGCCACAAGGAAAGACGTTTTCCACAAGAGGAACGAGAGGGGCCTGATGTATAGGCTCGAACGGGGCCCCCGCCCCCTATGAGCCTCGTCAGAACCACGTTGAGTTCCCACACCAGGGCAGGAGCCTTCACCGGCGGGAAAGATCGTAAAGGCCCTTTGAGGAACTCCTCGACAAGGTTGAGGAGACCCCAGTGAAGCTCTTTCTGGAGACCTGGTGTAGCGGGCGATAGCGCCAGATGCACCTTGATAGAAGCATGCGCCAGGCCGGCCTTGGCCAAGGGAAGCAAGTATGGAAGAATTTGCAGGGTCATGACCCTCTGCGGGGTAATCTTTTGTGACCGGCACCACGTAGCAAAACGCTTCCACTTGTGAGCATAGCACTTCAAAGTCGACGACTCCCTGGCTTTGGCGAGGACCTCTCTGTAGTCCACAGGCAACTTGTATCCACCACACTCTAGGGCTGCAGGAGCCAAGCCCTCAGGTTCAGCGATCCTGGGTCGTTGTGCAGGATTGCACCTCCTTCTCTGGTGAGAAGATCCAGAACTACCAGCAGCTTGATTGGGTGCGGCGCTGACAGACTAAGAAGGTCCGGATACCAAATCTCCCCACACCAAGGCAATGAGTAACACCTTGCATGGACACTGTCTGAGTGTGTTGATGGCTCGTAGTAGGAGAGGGAACGAAAGGAACATGCACAGAACAGTCCTTCCCATGGAAAGGAGGCCATGTCCCCCAGGCTCCTCAGCTGGTGGAACCTGCTGGCAAACCTCTTGCGTTTGTTCCCGTCGCAAACAGATCCATCTGGCGCCTGCCCCACTCGTCGAACAGACGGGCCACCTGATCCTGACGAAGTTCCCACTCATGGCACGAGCGCAGTTCCCTGCTGAGGGAGTCTGCAATGGAGTTCTCGACTCCCTCCAGGTGAAGAGGGACAAGGAACATCCCCTGTCCGACGGCCCATCCCCACAAGTCCTGCGCCTCCTTGGAACGTGCTGTGGATCGAGTGCTCCCTTGCTTCCTGATGTAAAACATGGCTGTAGTGTTGTTCGTGAAGATCCTCACCACCTTGCCTTTCAGGGACGGGAGAAACAACTTGAGGGCCCAGAACACCGCTCTTAGCTCCAGGATGGATATATGAAGATCCTTCTCCTCTGTCAACCACAGGCCTATGGCGTGCAGATGTCCGTTGTGCGCTCCCCATCCCTCTAGTGAGGCGTCTTTGGTGACCGTCTCCTGGTATGGCAGGTTCTGGAATCCCCTGCCCTGGGCGATGTTGGAGCAAACGCCCCACCATACAATCGCCTGCTGAAACTCATTGGTGAGCGAAATGTTGTCTGAAGCTCCCGGACACCTGTACCCAGCAGGCATCCAGGAATTCCTGGAGAGGCCGCATCTGCAACCTGCAGAGCGAGATGAGGTAGATGCAGGACGACATCATGCCCAGCAATGACTTCAGGGCTGCACTGTGGCCGTCCTCTCCGACAACAGCCGCTCCACCTTCCCCAGAATGGCTGCTATCCTCTCCTCCGAGGAAGACGCCAGGCAAGACACTGTATTGAGCCTGGCGCCTAGAAACAGCGCATTCTGCGATGGCATCAAGCAGGACTTTGGGTAGTCAATAGAGAATCCCAGATTCGTTAGTAGCCAGACGGTCGTCTCCATGTGTCCTTCCTAAACCTTCTGTTGGCCGACTTCAAACCGAAAGGTAGGACCTTGAACTGGTAGTGCTGTCTCTGCACTACGAAGAATAGAAACCTCCAGTAGTTCCTGTGAATGTGGATCGTGGAAGTAGGCGTCCTTCAGATCCAGATGCCAAGAAGTCTCCTTTTTCCAGTTGGCCGAGCACGTGCTGCAATGTAACCATCCTGAATTTTTGGGATTTGAGGTATTTGTTCAGATGTCGTAGGTCTAGAATGGGGCTCCACGCCCCCTCCCGGCCCCCCTGTATTCTTTCTGACCAGAATGTACCTCTTCCAGGAGCTGAGGGAAGCACTACTCCTGACTGGCCACTGGAGTGATCCGCGGACACCTGTGCTGAAACTCCAGGGTATGTCTTTGGGCAACAGCGTCCAGCACCCATCTGTCAGTGATCTTTCTCCACTCGCTGACCAACTTCAACAGACGGCCTCCCACGGGATGAAAGGAGAAGGGGGGGGTGGGAGCTGGGGCTCCAACGTCCTGGTCGGTTCATGCTCGCTTCGTCGCCGGCGTCCTCTCCTCTGCTACCATGACTACTCTGTAGTCCGTGGATCTGGAAGGAGGACGGTACAATGAAGACAAAACTTTTGAAAGCTGTCTCGACTTTCCTCTGGAGAAGTGAAAAGAAGAGCTGTGCTGATGAAGTGTGCCCAGGGAATGTGCCGTCTCTGTATCCACCTTGATGGCTTGTTGAGACTGGTCAATGACCTTCCCAAATAGGTTATCTCTGTCGAAGGGCATGTCCAGCTCTTTCGCTTGGAGCCAATGGTGGAAATTCTTGGCCTTCAACCAGCCTTGGCGACAAAGGCATACAGTGTCCCCCATCTTTCAGAACCAGTGTCGGCGACATCCAACGCCACTGTGATGGTCTGATCAGACGCCCAGCGATTGATTCAATCTTCTAATCGTCGGGGAGGAACTCCAAAATGGACCAAGCTTGTACCACCGCTCCCTGTCGTACCTGGCTAGGATCTCCAGTGTGTTGGCCACCTTGATGGTGGCCGCCGCAGTATGAATCACCTTCCTTTCCATGGCATCCATCTTCTTCCCCTCGCCGTCTTGAGAGACCGAAGACGAGGAAGAGTTTGCCGACCATTTCTTTGCGGCCGCTGATAACACCGAATCCGGCGATGGTTGCGACCTCAGGCACGTGGGAGCAGATTCCAGCACCGGGTACTTCTTCTCCAACCTATCCTGTTTGGCTGGAGCCATGCAAGGGTTCTTCATGGGGGCCAATCCCTCCTCCCACACGTTGTCCAGCAGGGGCACTGCTATGATAGTCTTCCTCTTGGCCTGGCGCCTCGGTACAAGAGACCCTCCTCCTGGTTTCTTCTGGCACAAGCTGGAATAGCTCGAAGGCTCTGGCAAACATGGAATGGAACGACCCCACCTTGTCCAGTGGGGACGCCCTAGGTTGTGCATCCAAATGCAGAGACTCACCGACTGCTGTGACGATATCCTCGTCGTCCGTCACCGTGGCCGTATCCACCCCGTGTCTGGGACTGCTGAGGGAGAGGGGGCATGATGTGGATGTGGAAGCTGAAATGGGGGCATCGGGTGATGCTTCCTTTTCTTCGCTGGAGGCTGATCGGGGACCTGTGGGACCATAAGACCCGGGCCCGGTGGCATCCTCTTCTGGATCTGACACCAAGGTGTGAAGGGTAGACAGAATGTCCAGAGACACATCCCTTAGCAGAGCTGGAGGGATTGGAACACTAGGCCCCGCGCCGTCGTCGTCCTCCTCTTCCACGTTTTCCTGGACAGTGTATAAGGACTCCTGGTCCTCGTCGTCCGTGGACAAGACCTCCATGGCTTGGCCCACAACCTGGGAGGGCTGTTTCGGGGCCTCCTCGCCCCGCACCCTCAAAAGTCATATCAACAGTTTCACGCCTCGGGGGTCGGGATACCTTCTGTTCTGCGAGGGCTACCTTCACAGGGTCAGCCCCCTTAGCCATTGAGTGCAGACTCCACCAGCTCCATCGTCGACAAAGTCTTATCCTGTGCCGATTGTGCCCGTTTGGTCTGATCGGCCTTTTCCTCCGTCCGCGGCTTCTCAGGACTTCTCCCACAGTTTAGCCGGGTTGGATAACTTCCTTTTCGAGGAGGAGATGGATTGCCGACTGGCAATGGAGACGGAGGGTCACGTCGATCGTGCCCTGTCCACCTTGGGACCCGCTTCCGCGCAAAACCAGTGGACTCAGACTTGCGGTTCTTGGCCTTGTCTTGGGCCCCCCACGGATGGCGCACCCTCAATTGACTTCAAAGACTGCTCCTCAGAGCGGCTGGTCCTGGGTGAGGCATGACCTTGCTCGGAGTACAGGGCAGAGGCTTTGGTGTGCAGCCACGCCGCCAGTCTACTGTGCCTATCCCTCGTCATCTTCTTGGAGAATGTGAGGCATATCTCGCACTACACTTCCTTGTGGTCTGGATGCAGGCAGTAGATGCATTACAGGTGCTGGTCTACAAATCTGGAATCTTAAACGATCTTTGCCCTTGGATCTTCGCCCTTGAGGGGCGCTAAAATTTACCGACAACGGATCCACGCTGTCGGCAGATGGAGAAGAGAGCACACAGGTTCTTTTTGAACAAAAATAGAACCTTTTTCCATCGAAAGAAATGTAGTAGTAGCTTGCAGAGCAAACTCAAGGACTCCCAAACTGAAGCGTGCAGTAAAAATTTGAAGATGGCTGGCAGAGGCAGGGCTTAGGGAGAGGACTGTCATTGGATGGGGGCAGTATGACCCAGAGGACAGTGATTGGTTTAGGAGTAGTAATACAGTTTTTAAGTGAAAGTGAAACTTTTTCTTTTACCGAGGATTCCCATCCTGACGATGGGGAATATTCATGACCATGTGAATCCATGCCAGACCCCAGGCTGGAGAATTAACACTCAATTGCAGAAGTGCACATATCCCTCGAACATTGTTCATGTAAACGAGCAGGCGAATCAAGATACGTTGGAGGGAAAGGATTCTAAAGATAAGCTACTGGAAAATGTACAACCTATCACATAGGACCTTGCGCTCAACTATGGGCAACCTACAAAAGAGATGGAGGAGACGCAACGTTCGGATCAGAAACTTAAGAGGGGCTGGAAGGCCAGTACATTATTAAAGTTGTCCAGCCATTATTTAGCAAATTCTAGGAGAGCCCTCCAGTCAACCCCCAGAAGTGGAACAAGCACTCAAAGTGGTTCCTAGCAACTCCACAGAACATGTATAAGAATTGAGATGCAATTTACGGTCTGTGTCGAACAGATGGTGACTTCAAGGCAAGATGTAGGATGGACCAAGTGTTCAGATCCATTCTCCTGGTCTTCCTGTGAAATAGGGGGCAACAAGGAAGATATTTGTTTGGTTTACTCTCCTACCAAACTTAGCATTCTTTGCTTTCATACGGAATCCCAAAATCCCTTATTTGCTATACTTTAATTGGGTGCGGGTCCCAAACTCAATTTCTGTCCACAATAGCCTGGTTTACTCTCCTGCCAAGCTAATGTTTATTTTATTTTACGTCTACTTGTCATGCATTTGTTTGCCATATTACTCCCCGTTTTTCCGTATTTTTCTCAGCGTGTTAGACCAAAAATGTTCTAGGAGCCTTCTTTGGTCCTTTCCATGCTTGTCGCGGCTCCCCCGGACCTCTTGTTGCTTCCCACCAACACACGTTCCTTCAGTTTGGGTCTGCGGCTTTTGGGCTGTAGGATTGCTTCTTGAGGCTCCGCTAGCTGTTAGGCTTGTTCTCACTTCGGTTTCTCGTTCTCAGCCTTCTGCGTCCTTGCGGTCGGCTTCTGCATTTCTGCGGACACAGGAAGATACTCTTGCATCTAGTCGGTAAGTGCGTTTCAGAGTAGCTGGCTCTCAGGCTATGTTTGTTCTCTCTTCCCCGGAAGACCACGTCTTGCCTCTGTATTGGTCTTGTGTCTCTGTGCTCTGCTCTCCAGCAGACAGCTTTGTTTCTCCGGTCACAGCTACCCAGAGGAGTCTTTTCCTGGCTCTCAGCTGTGCTACATTTAAACTCCAGCATTGGGAAAGGAAGTAGTTCTGAACCAATCGGGTGTCTTAAAGAACTAAACTGCTCATTTCATATTGCCAGAGAGATCATCATCACAGGCTTCTTCCTCATCTCAGAACCTGGATCCAAATATAAGTCAATACCGGTTTGTTCTTTACTCTGCACTAATGAATTAGTGGTAATGGTTTCACAGTGGAATATATCAGTTGTATTAGGGGAGAGGGGAGGGTAATTTAATTCCTGAAAAGCTGCTAAAGAACTTTCAGCAGAGCTATACCGCGTCTCCTGAAGATAATCATCCCCAGTCCCATAAGGGGCTTCCCTTTCAGGTTAGCCTCCCGCTGCGCAGCGCTCCCAGGCAAATTATTGTACTGTGGACGTACTGTCCTGGCCCCCTGGGAAAGATCTCTACCTAGAGGAAAAGGGACAACATCCTCATATTCGTCACAATACTCAAAGGCCAGCTCTAGTGCTGCCTCCAAAAAGATAAAAAGAAAGGTGCTGGACACAGGGTTGGTTGATGTTTGGTGGGAGACGCAACTGGAGGAGAGGGATTTCTCCTTATAAAGACTACTTTTTCACCAGTTCCCCATCAGGGGCCTGACTGGGAGCTCAGCGATTGGCCAAATTATGCTGTCTGACTATGCGCTGATCTTCAAATATACATACTTGGGAGCTCACTGAGACAAAAGGACGGACTGGTCGTTTTCAAGGGGGGCTCGGAGAGAGTATTTAAAAACCCTGTTAAAAAAAAAAAAAATCACAGTTCAAAGAACAGAGGAATTTTTTGTTTTGCCCTTAATGCAGCCTC
This sequence comes from Ambystoma mexicanum, assembly GCF_040938575.1. Lineage (NCBI taxonomy): Eukaryota > Metazoa > Chordata > Amphibia > Caudata > Ambystomatidae > Ambystoma > Ambystoma mexicanum. The sequence goes on from NC_090922.1 coordinate 1,104,156,390, forward strand.
CGACAATAGTGAAGCCAATATGTTGGATGCATTTAAGCCAGTGATAAAGGGAAAAGGGATTGCGATGACTGCCGAGAGGAGATGGCTGTGCTACTGACAGAAAAGCATTGCTGAAGGAGCTAGAGGAACTAGGCAGGAGTCTGCAACCTGGGGCTTATCAGATATTTATTGGACTACAACTCTCTTCATCCCTAACCATTGACTGTGCTTGCTAAAGCTGAAGGGAGTTGTAGTCTAAACCATCTCAAGAGCCAAATGTTGGAAACCCCTGGACTAGTGGATGGAGTCATGTCCTTTCCTTGGATTAAGACGTTGAGTAAAGTAAGAGCTGCCAAGAGTCAACTGGACCTCTTGTGAGTAAATAATGCTGTATAACCTCTGCACACGTCAAAATTATACCAAATCAAAGCAGTCAGATAGACTTCTAGCTCTAAGTTGCGAGGCCAAAGAGATACAAGGCCAAAGAGATACCAAACGTTTTAAGGCTGTCAGGGAATTTAAGAAAATTCTTAATCAAGGAGCCTCAAATACAAGCTCAAATAAATTTTATTTGAAACTATACTAGCCTGAATTTCTAGGTATTGGCCTGCAACTCCATTAGTTGAAGGAAGGGTGGGAGGTTGCCTCGATTACCTGCTAGTAAGGCGGAAGAGTTGGAACCTCCAAAATTATGAGGCAGAGTTGCGATTGGTTCTCTTAATCCATACTTAGCACCAGGTCCGGATGGTTTTACAGGGCTATTTTCCAAAACATTTACCACATTTACCCCCTTGTTAGTCCCTAGACTTCCATCCCTTTTTAATGCTTTCCTTAGAAAGTCAATATATATATTCGTAGACCCCCACACGTCTAAGCATAGCTGCTAGCAGAACATAAGTGTCTTTCAAAGAATCACAAAAGGCAACTTTTTCAGGCAGTCCTGTAAGCTTTGTCCCAGACGTTTGTACCAGGATATAGCCACCCTTCACCTAGCCAATATTAACATCAGTACTACAAAGCATCTATAGGACTTTGAAGAGTTTTATCACATCCTAGTAGGACAGTCTTGGGACCACAATCCCCAACTATCTCACCTAGCAAGTCAGACGCTGATCCCCCAGAAAGGGTGCACCAGGGGAAAGTGAAAATCTCAATGCATGAAGTTTGCACTTTCACCTCCACAACGCGTACTGGACAAAGTCACCAGTACAAAAGTAATAAGTGAGATCATATTGATATTATGATCATCTTGTTCCAATGAAAAAGTCACCAGCTAAATACGTAGTCTGCAAACGTGTCAGTGGTCAAAATGGGTCAACTTAACACGTGTTCACGTGCATTTAAAAAATAATAAAAGAAAATAAAGTGAATTTATAAACTGGTTTGTACTTTAATTCTGAAGTAGCCCTAAAAACGCTCTCCGCTAATTGGGGCCAATTTGGTAATGCACATAATTGTACAGCAAATGTCACCTGGCGATATCTGATTTTGGTAAATTACTAAATAAGGTCACCTGCAGAAAGTAACATGTTCACAATACATGTAGAATCACAGTTCATAAAGTTGTCAGATGATAGATTGGAGGCCCGAAATGACTTGTGTATGCAAAGTTAGGAACTCAGACAACTTTATTTCTCTTGGGTTCTTAAAACGGACATTCCTCTTAGATTTAGATCATGGGCTTTATAGTTTGATGCTGATGATCTTGCATGCTTTCATCCCCATATCTGAAGTCGCTCTGGCCCAGACTGGCTTACAAAGACTGCTTTTACATGAAGTATTTGATCTTCACTTACTGCCTACCCCAATTCATGCTCCAATCTCCTCCTTACTCTCAGAACTTTTTGCCTATCCCAGGTCCTGCCGCCTACTACAAAAATGAGAGCGGCCTCCTTTACCAGCCCACATTAACATGCAATGCAGAGGTTCATATGCCTTAAGACTGTTATGGAAATTGTGGCCAAAGCTCCTCAAGTGCGTTTCTCAAACTAAAGTACATGAAGCAATGTAACAGAGAAGGTCTCCCTTGCACCTTGAGTCACATAAGCAACATTAAACCACACCTACAATGATGTACTCCTCTACATGACATCTAGAATACCACGCATTCTAAGGTAGAAAGGTTTCCGTGCAAGAAGGATCCCAGCTACCATAAGGATCTGTAGCATAGGAGAATACAAACATCGTAATCCTCCCATACTGCAACAGTACATGTGACAGTGTGAGTAGGTGTAGGCGGCGGAGGGAACGTCCTCAGCAACAGTGTGCATATCTGAGGAGGCAGCCAGAGCGCTCTCAAGGCACACATATCCAATTGCCATAAACAGAGCAGCAAAACTCATTTGGACTAAACAAGGTCTACATCACAGCAGTCCCACAAAACCTTCACTGGCTTCTTCTTGAGACGTGAATTCACCTAAGGTTTGTGACTACGACCATTAAGAGGTACTGGACACTATAGCACACTAACAGTATACCTCTAAGAGCAGCTTCAGGAAATTATCATATTTGACATTGCACTCTGGAGCATCCATCACAGAACACCACAACCCAAAGAAATTCAGGTTACTCAGCAGAAAATCTCCCCTGTGTAAACAATCCTAAAAACATTCAACTCAAAAGTAGAATCACTGAAGATACCAGGATGCTTACTGTGTTGAGAATTGGAATACCAGTTCCTGAAAGCTCAGCTTCTCACTCTGAATACTCATATGCTGAGCTGCCACCCCCATTTATTCCTCTTGCTTTTCACTTTCCAGCTTTCTTGCCACTCTATTATGCCCCTTCGCAGATCATGTGTGGCACCATCTGTACAAATCAAATAAATGAACTTCCAGGGCCTGAAGCAAGCCAGTAAGAAACACATTAAGCCAAATAACATTTCTAGGTAGAGCAGATATTCCCCTCATTTGAATACAGCTGTACCAACCATTACATTTCGCCATCGGCTACTTCCCAGCCCAATAAGAGTACCATGTCAATATGAGAAGACAGACCCCAGACAACCTTATTGCCTTATCAGAATGTATGGCAACAAACACAGGCAGTGGGGCAACAACCCAGTCTTTTTGAGATACATACTGCCATTCATCAATTGCTGCAATTTTCACCATACTCGTATACCGAGACTACAATCTCCTAAATGCAATGCTAACATTCAGCTTGTATAACCGCTCCATATAATCACAACCACAAAATATTGTAAGCTATACCCTGCTCACCCACCAGCTCTTCCAACAACATCCCAGTGAAATCCAAAAACAAGAATTCTCCTTTTTTATTAAGAACCCATGCTGTTTCGTGAAGACCTCAATAACAGCCATTAGCAGGTTTACATTCTGTGCCAGAATATGTATATAGTCGGATGGTGTCAACAGCGGGACAGGAGGGTCCTACACTATTGCAAATACAACCCTGTTACGTGCCTCTGGTCCAACACTATTGGTTTCAAATGTAGTAAATTTGTGCAGCCCTAGCGACTGTACAAGGGATTTACAGACATCATGAAGGTGTGCTCATACCTCCATCATAGAACCTCACACAGAAAGGATCATGTCCAACGTTATCACCACAGTTTCCAGAATTGGAGATTGGGGTGAACCATTGCAAGGTGAACTCTGCCTTTAAAAGTAGCATTCGGATACATCTAGAAAACATTGAAAGCAGAAGTGAGATTTGCAGCACGCCATCTACTACCACCCTCATTCCTCAAGGGAAGCTTCTGCTTACTCAACAATGCCTCACACCCAGGAACTTTTTTATTTTTGTTTTATTTTTTAACTACTGCTCATTTAATTACGAATTTGATGCCAGTGACCTAGAATTACGAATAGACTGCAGAGATTGCAGGACATTCAAAGACCAGGTATATACAGGTGTGATCTTTGAAAAGTACTCTTGGCACAAGGGTTAACCTCCTGTTTTTAAGAATGTGTGCAGCTTGATACAATGTTACTTGATAAGTAACATTGCCTTACTCCCAAGTCCCATTTCCTTCACTCCATACATATGGAATATCAGAAAAGCAACTAGAATTCTGAGCGAATGGCAACATCTTAAAACGAAGCAGTTTAAAAAAACGGCATGCTTGAAATGGGTACCTGACCTGGAACGGGCATCCAAGGCGTAGTACTTACAAAATGTGTGCAATGTGGTCACCATTGCCACTCTGCATATTTCCTGCAGAGAAACATGTTTTTTGAAAGGCAGCCATGGCTCTCCCTCTATAGGCCTGGGGATTGTAATTTGGGCAGTGCATAACACTTCAGAATGTAGTCCACCACACACACTGCAATGATGCCTATGCGGCCTTTGTAACATAGGAGTGTACAACGGGGGAGTGTGGCTAGCAGCCATGTGAGGCAGACGTGCTCACAGGCAACTCCTGCAGATCCTACACTGAGAAGCCTCCAAAAGGGACTTAGATTTTGACAATATACTCTACACGTAGAGAAATGGCAATGGGAAACAGCAGAGAAGCTGGATTGCGTGGAGTGGCATAATGCAAGTCTTTGAGCAGTGCCGCGGTGAAGGAGGCGTGAGGGATGCTGGAAAATGGTAGTGATGAACAAAGGAAACTGCGTTGGGCACATGCTACTGGGCCAGTGAGAGCGGCGAGTGGAACCACCCAGCAGTGAAGCAGCAACCCAGACGGTACACCAACCGGAACGTGCAGGGAACGCGAGAGTCGGCAAGGTGCATCCGAAGTGCTGTGGCTGAAGGCACTCTGACAGCACTGTGAGATGACTGAGAATGGAGGAGACTGGCAGTTGGGACGCTGCAGGCAAGTCACGAGAGACCGAGAAGTGTTACAACGGGTGGTGCTGCAGAGACAGAAGGACGTTGCGGTGGGGCTACTCATGCCCAGGAGCCGATCGACAGAAGTGGAAGGGTGGCACAACATCAACAAGGCAGCCAATGGGCTGGGGCAGCACACGAGAGGCAGCGCAGTGGAGATAGGAGCCCACCGAAAAATCAGCTGAGCTGCGGGGTGTGGTAGCCACGGGGTGTGGCAGAGAAATGGTAAGGAGTCGGGGGTAGCCCAGAGCACTGCACAAATAATACAGACTGTTGGGAATAAGACTCCCCCACGCTGCCCGCGGTGCTCCGAACCGATGCAAAGAACGTAGCAGAGAGATGGCGCACATGACAGAGGGCACTTCTTAGCCCGTGGCCCCGCTCGCTCATGCCATATTAACGGAGCACAGAGGAAGATCACGGCAAATAGGCAACGGAACGCACCGTGCAATGCTGGCAGTACATGACGCCCGGGGGGGGGGGGGGGGGGGGGTGAGCTCCCAGTAACCCTAAGAGTTAGGTCAGCTGGCTGCTGACGCCATAGGCACGCATGCAGGGCTAGAGACAACAGCCAGCGACGTGGTTAGAAGGCCACAGAAAGAAGGCCTGTTTAAGGGAACACCAAACGGTAGCAATATAAATTAACCCCGAGCAAACCAGAGCCGCTCTATTCTAGAAGGCGTAGCTGTGATGCTGGAAATGCATCGGAGGGACAGGGCCTCCGTATCATTGTCCTTTACTGCTTTTTATCGTGTGTTCTGTCGTGTTTTCCGCGCGGGAGTTCATGTGGGACTCCTGGCGGTGCAGCTCTCTTTTGGTTTGGTGTACAGACCCATGGGATACCCTTATGGCACCCATGGGTGGGGTTACAACCTTGTGCCCCTATTGTATGTTTTTGGGCACCTGTGTGTGGCCCACAGAGCAGGGTATGGGCTGGTGGCAGCTCCATGCTGAATTTGACAGGTGTTCCGAGTATCCTCTATTTTGGGATACCCAGGCCCTTCCAATGGAATTAGTGGATTCCTGATAGGAAACAAGATGGCCCCTGTGGCCTCTTGCTTTCTATTGCCTGTTACCTTGTTTTCCCAAAGTCCTGGGATGCCCTGACTCTGTCCATATATGGTGGGGTTGTGAAGTCTAGGCCCGACTGGCTGGAGCCTTCCCAGTGACTGTATGTTGTGGGTACACCCTGTGGGTGGGACCTGGGTGAATGGAGTGTGTGACAAATACACATTCTGTGTTGTGGGTGTCTAGTATCTGGTGTTTGACACAATGACTGAGACAGCCCTGCCCGAAACTGGTATGAATGCAGTGTGGAGTGTTGAATGGCTGGGTACTTGTCCCAATACACATAACCTGTTGTGAGTGTCTGAAGAGAAGTGAATGGCCTGAATGCACGGTGTGCCCGATTGGCTGCCTGCCTGCATGAATGAATGCCCTTCTGACCGATTGGTTGCCTAAGTGTGACCCAGCAGAATGAATGGGAGATCAACTAGTATATCTGGGGGCCTCTCACTGCTAGAATTCATGTTCAGAAGCTGAAGAGAAACTGGAGTTGAAACTGAAGCTTAACCTTGAAGACCTGCTGGAGGAGAAGAATTGCCGTTGCTCTCCTTCATCAATCTGAAAGCTGCTGTGTCTCCAAGGACTGACCCAGAGAAGACTTGGTAAGGCGCCCTCTTCCCGAGCTACGAGGGACCATCGTGCACCAGCAGATCTTTGCCAAAGCTCCCTGGTAGACAGACCTACGTCAGGCTGCCGACCGGAGACGGGGACTGCCGCAGAATCCCAAAGAGAAACGCCCAGACTGTAGTCCGCCGCTGTCGACGACCGCTGTCGCCCACTGGAGCCGCCATGCTCTCATTTGCCTAAGAACTTAATTTGATCCAAGGACACTCGTTTGCATCTCCGCCCGCTTTATCCTGCTGGAGAAGGCCCGACCACCGACGCGCCAAGGAGCATCTGCCGGCGGGATTCCCGCCACCTAAAGACCACAGAGACGCCGACGACTCAACGCCCTTGCTGGGCCACAGTTCTTCAAAATCTCTTTGCGGTCCAGAACTACCGTCACGAGGTGCACCGCACGCCTCTTCCTTGCAGGACGCCAACGCTCCGTTGTCGACGAGCACCGTTAGGAACGAAGCTGCCACTTCACCGTCGTAGTTCACCCTGTTCTCCGTCGGACGTTCGACGACCCGTGACTCCTGCCTTAAACAGGAGGGCACTTAAGAAGGGCTGTCAATATCCAGACAACGAACGCTACAATTCCAGGTACACTGGGGCTGTAGAACTACTGTAGAGGGAAATAAGACTCGTAGAACAATATATGGACTGGGCTTGTGATACATCTTTGCTTTACAGGGTGCCCATGTGGGGGGTGGGATCTCCACACAGAATTGTGCCTAGTTGGTAAAGGCCAGTATTCTGCCAATTGTTAAACCATCTTGCTGTCCTTCCCCGCTCTACTGCTGGTTTCCTCTTTATTGATCTGTGTGGTATTTTGACCGTATAGCTGATGCACTTTAATGAGATCTGTTAATTGTGGTACCACTTTAGAACTGTATATATTTACCATTGTTGATTTTCTGACCACAAAGTGAGTTATTGTGATAGTGTACATAACCTTGAATATTAATTATATAAAGACTGTGTTTTAACTAATACAGTGTGTGGACATTCCTTTGTGGGGGCTTGGGGACTACACTGTACTTAAGAACCAGCCTGCATCACCTCCCGAGAAGCTAGGCCTTGATTGCTCGACCATAGCTACCAAATGGAGAATCTTGGCTGGGGTCCTCTGTCTCTCCTCTACCATATAGAGAGCAGAAGTACAGACACCCCGCTCCAGTCTTTACAGTAGCCTTCAAGGACATGCCCCAGGCAGGGTACACAGGTGCCCATGGATAGTGTTGACTGTAACTCTGCACCAAGACAAAGCATTGACTATGACCCGATGCTGGGTAGCAGAGAGCAAGAAACATTGCGAGCAGTCAGAGGGAGCTGGCAATACAGGGCGTCGACCACCAAAGCCAGCCACTACAAAACTCATCTACCTTAGGGTGCCCGAACAAAGAAGACGATAGTGGCAGAAAGGTGTGCAGCAGGGACATTTTGTGAAGTGCACCAACAACTTACAGTAGACCGAGGCGGCTATGCGAACCACGCTGAGGGCCTTCGGTTGAGCATGTGGTGCCCCCACTGGGCAAGTGAGGGAGAGGGTGCCACAGGAGTTGCAGAGCACGATGACGACTAAGAGTGGTAAGAACAAGCAGAAGCAAACCACATTGGAAACCTTTGCAAAAAGCCAACCCAACCGTCAGAAAGAAGACAGTGCCACTTGTTCCTCGTCTATATACCTCTATTAGCGAACATAGCTAATACAGGGCAGCAGCAGATCCTAGAAGCCATTGAGGCACTCCAAACAACACTGGAGTCCAAGATCGACGGAGTGGCTATAGATGTGGCACTATTGCGGCAGGGTGTTCGAGCTATAGCTGACCACACCAGGAAACTGGTGGAGCAGGTCAAAGTGAGTACGGAAGTGAGAGTGCAAACAACGAAGGACATCAACACTCTCCAACAGAAAATTAAATTACTGGAAAACAGGGCAGAGGAAGCGGAAGGTTTGGCACGCAGAAATAACTTCAGGATTGTGGGGCTGCCTAAGGGAGCGGAAGGGTCCGACCCACCACGTACATTGAGAACATGCTGATCGAAGAAATAGGGGAGACAGAACTTACACAGGGATTTACTATAGAAAGAGCACATCGTTCCCTCATCAGGAAACCGCCGCCGGGTGCCCTGCAGAGGACGGTGATAGCTAAGGTGCTAAACTATAAAGACAGAGAAAAGATCCCGGCTTTCTCCAGATCAGGACGGTCGATGCAAAGGGCATCAGCGAAGATCTCAGTGTATCCAGACTACACCTTTCAGGTCCAGAAAAGAAGGGCCCAGTACATCACGATCGAGGCGAGGCTCAGGAAAGCAGGCCTCAAACATGCTGCTGTATCCTGCAAAGCTCAAAGTGATACATAATGGAAACGTTTTTTTCTTTGAAACGCTGATGGAGACAGAAGAGTGCATGGATGGAGCCCGGATATGCCAGATCAGAATCAGCATTCCCTAGGAGAGGGGGAGAGCCCGGCACAAACTGTCATACTAAAACTAACAAAAAATTGTAGATTTGGGTATGAACAGGTTTAAGACACGTAGTGTTTGGAATTTATATGACTTATGGAAGCGATATGATATGTTAAGTAGATGACAGGACCAACGCAGTGGGCAGGGAAGCCTGCTAGAGAGAACGCCGAGAGCAGACCTTCCCCACTCCCATGAGTAGTAGTAGTTTAAAGGCCATAGTATAAGGCGAGGCCATAGTATAGGGCCCGCCCATAGAGCATCAGGAGCCTGGTCTAGCCGCTGGGCAGAATGGAGCAGAAATGGGGAAGTCCCTGCATGTTTTGCATAGCGGGACGAGCTGGGAGTTTGGTTTGGAGTGGGGTTGGGGGGTGAGGGAGGGGGTGGAATGGGATAGCCGGACATACATGATAGATAGCTGCATCAAACTTCTGCTGAGGCTGGCATCAGGCTGGTGGCCACACTGATGCCCTAGACGCAATATTACAATGGTTGAAAAAATGAAGATTATGACATGGTATGTCTAAGGATTTAATAACTATGTGAAACGCAGAAGAGTGTGCATGTCGATCAAGAGGAACAATGTAGGGATAAGCCTTACTACAGGAAATGCACCTAGACGCACAAAAGCAGAAAAACATGGTGAAGGCGTGGGGAGGGGCGATGGCGGGCTCCGCTTACTCCACATATGCGAGAGGAGTCCTCATATGGGCGGACCCAGCTATCCCAATCAGGGTGTTGACAATGAAGACGGACAATGAGGGCAGGATGGCGATGTTGCACGGGATATTGGAAAATCGCAAGATCTGTATTGTGAACACGTATGCCCCCAACCATGATGCCACAGTGTTTTTAGATCACTGTATGCAAGACTAGGACCCTACAGGAGAGGGACTCTGATCTGGGGGTTGGGAGGTGGAGTTCAATTGTACACTAGACCCAACCATAGACGGATCGGATGAGAAGCGCAGCCAGCCGTCTCCCCCGGCCAAGGTGCTAAACGTGCTGCTGGAGCACTTTCAGTTACGGGACCCATGGAGGGTACAGCACAGAGGAGGCAGGGAATAATAACATTCTGCCCCACATAAGGTTTATACAAGAATTGACTATTATGTTCGCTGCAGGTGAGCACGAAGTGGAATTTTCGGAGGTGGAATACTTAGCCAGGGTCCCGTCTGATCACTCCACACTGGTAGCGATATGGAGGGTATCGGCCCCAAGAACACCGATACCCACATAGAAACTGAGAAGCGAAGCACAGCTAGATAAAGCATTTGCTGAGCACATCCGTGAGAGGACAATTGAGTACAATGCAGTAAATGACGGGATGTACAGAAAGTAGGCACGATAAGGGCGGCGTACAAGGTGGTTATAAGAGGGGAAATGATTGCGGAATCGGGAGGGGTGCAAAAAGCTATAGTAAATGAAATGCAGAACATGGAAGAGAGGCTCAAGGTGTTAGAGGGAGAGGCCAAAGTGCACAAAGAGCATGTAGAGGAAATAATAGAACTAAAACAGGCATGTTTGAAGCAATGGGACAGATAGGCTAAATTCAATAATGCAAAATACCTGGAGAGGAGACACGCATAGGGAGACAAACTAGGAAGAATGTCAGCCTGGCTGTATAAGCGAAATAATACTAGATCCCCAATATCTTCCATCCAGAACAAAGACTGAGAAGAAATAAACACGTAAGTGAGGATCAACAAGGTCTTCACAGATTACTATAAAGCACTCTATGCAAAACCTTTCGTAGGCAAGGAAGGAGACCTTAAAGAGGTACTGGACCTCATTACCCTGCCCCGATTAGATGCGCTTCAGGCGGAATCCTTAGAGGCGCCCATAACCCCAGAGGAGTTTGCAGCCACCATTAGATCACTGCCTACGGGCAAGGCCTCAGGGTCAGATGGACTCCCCAGTGAATTTTACAAAGCCTATGGAGATACATTGGCGCCACTGTTGGCCAAGGTGTACAACGAGGCATATGCTGACCGAATACTCCCAGATAGCTTGAGAGAGGCCTTCATAGTACCACTTTTAAAACAGGACAAGATGAGCACGGACTGGTGATCCTACAGGCCATTGTTGTTGCTGAACCAAGATAGCAAGATCCTTACAGCGATCTTGGCAAGTAGGCTCCGCAGAGTGATACATGTGCTGATACACCGGGATCAGACTGGATATGTACTAGGGAGGAACATTACAGAGAACCTTAGGAGATTGCATCAAGTGATCTACAACACCGGTCACACAGAGGAGTGCGCGGTTGAAAGACTAGATGTGACTAAAGCATTTGACTCAGTACACTGGAATTGGCTGTAAGCCACAATAATAAGGCTGGGGATAGGGCCACGGTATATGCAATAGGTACAGCTGACGTATTCTGAACCAATGGCCAGAGTCCGAACCGGTAGCACATTTTCAGACAAGTGGCAACTATATAGAGGCACAAGACAAGGCTGCCCACTATCCCCAATGCTATACATTATAGCGGCGGAGTCTATGGCAGTGTATCTGAAACAGAAATACAGAGATATGGGTATAGAGGCAGGTGGGGTGAAGCAGGTGGTGTCCATGTATGCGGATGACATGCTGCTGTATCTGAGCAATCCAGCAGTAAAATTGCCTTACATCCTTAAGATGTTGGATAATTTGAGTGCGCTGACAGTAGTTAAGATAAAGTCATGATTATTCCCACAGGCTGCGATGGCAGAGGAAAGGAAAAAGGAATTGCCAATCCTCCCCCTGCTGTGGAAAAGGAACTGTTTTAGATACTTGGGTGTCAACCTTTACCGAGACCCCACGCAAGCACACAAATGTAATACAGTAAGGGCCAAAAACGGGCTACGGAAATCCATGGAGCTCTGGAGCAAGCTACCCTTGTTGGTGATGGGCAGATCAGCGCTGCTGGAAATGGTAGCGCTGCCGAGACTCATGCATTGTTTTTCTAATATACCATACAACATCCCTAGGGAGTTCTTTCGGGACTTGGAAAAGATGTGCATGGGATTCCTGTGACCCGGGAGGGGAGGAACATTGTGGCCCTGGGCATGCTACAGAGACGGTATGACCAGGGAGGGTTAAAAATTACAAATTTCAAGCTGTACTTCCTTGCATGCCAGTTGCAACACATGGTGCAATGGATGGCAGATGAGCCCACGGCAGAAACAGCGCTATTGCATATAACTGTCAGAGGTAGATACCTAAGGGACCTACTGTGGATTCCCCCTGGGGTACGATCGGATTACCCTTACTTGATAGAACTGGGCATCCGAATCTGGAGAAGGGCTTGCGGAATCATGGGACTGGCGTATCCCCTCACGACTCGAGCACCAATTGCGGCAATCCTGGAGGGTAGACCAGGAAGCAGGGGAATGGTGAGAACAAGATGGGAGGAGTGTGGGATAGCTACAGTAGGGGATCTGCGGAATGAGAAAGGGTTGATAACGTTTGCAGAGTTTCAAGAGACCACAGGAACACAGAGGGGCCAGTTTCTGTTGCACAGCACAATGATAAAAGGTATTACGAGATAGATGGCCCGGAGAGCAATGAGGAGATCATAGGGAGTGAAGGCACTGATACATTACTAGCGATTGCGGAGAGGGGACATGCTGTCTTGAGAATCTATGAAGTACTGATAGACCGCAATTCAAGAACAGAATTGAAGTGCAGAGAGAGGTGGGAAAAAGAATTGGGGAGGGTGTTTGAGGATAAAGAATGGAAGGCAGTGAAACGGTACCACAAAAAGGTCTCAAGGAATGCCAGGCTACAATTGACACAAAGCTTATCTCACGCCTTCTATTGTCGCAACCTTTAAGGGTGCAAAAAGATAAGAATGTCCTAGATGCAAGATGGCGACTTGATGGCGAATTCTGGGTTGGTACATATGCTTTGGGGTTGTCCGATGGTGCATGGGTTCTGGAAAGAGGTGGCATGCAAAGCACACCAGGGTGGCATAGAACTGGCTATCGAGACCCCTGAGGCTTGTATTCTGGGAAGATGCAGGCGAAATGCGAAAGACAAATCACTAAATAAAATCAAAGCCCTGATGTACATATTGGCCAAACATAGTATAGCTATGAGGTAGAAAGATGCTAAAGAGACGAGAGCAGCTGGTTGGTGGAGGGAGTTGGGAAAGTGGGTCGCTGCAGAAACCCAGAGCATGGGAAAGGGCACTGAGTGAACAGAAAAATCAAGCTGGGAATGGACATTCAGCGATGGATGGTGTTGACTGTAACTCTGTTTGCATGCAATGACGAAGATGAAGCCACGCACACCGCACAAGGCGGAACCAATGCAAAATGATCAGGAACTAATAGACATGTTATGGGCAGGCGAAGTTGGGGGATGATGGGGGAAATAAAGTTCAATAACAGATATGTTGCAAAACAGTTGATAAACACTGAGTGTGTTATTGTTTGTTGTGGTATAAAAATGCAATAAAAAAGTATTTTAAATAAAGAAAAAGGAGTGTACAACCCTATGTTCTAAAAGGTGCTCAGAGTTCCTTAATTTGTCTTTTCCTTGTAAAACTTGACTGCCACATCATAGCACCCTCCTTGAATCCGATGGAGGACTGAAGAATTATACCAGAAGGATAGATCATCACTCAGATTCACCAACCAGGGGTTTATGTCCTTTTCATGCACCAGTAGCACAACCCAGTCCATTTTCTGGCGTACTGAAATCTAGGTGAAGTCATCAGAGTAGCCTTAAAGAATATCCACATTCTGCTAAGGCATACGTACGGTTTCGTGGGTTAGGTCTTCAAGAACCAGGCTGCTAAGAAGAACAAACGGAGGGGATGTATGGAAAAAAAACACCTCATGGGCCCCCATCCCTGTTTGGAGAGGTCAGTCCACAATGAAAAAGGCAGAGGACGTTTCTCTGAAATGTCTAGCAGCTCTAAAAACCAATACATGTTCAACCAGGCTGCATCCAGGCTGCATCTTTTAGAATCATTTTGACCCTCCTTCTGTGGCATAATTTGTGAATCTCCTTTGCATAAAAGGAACTGAAAGCGAAGGATGAATTCTCCGACTCCTCCCCTGGTTGTTCCATGATGTGCAGATAGGGCATTCTCTGTTGGTTTTAATGTTGAAAAGATCTATCTGGGGGGGAAACACCAGTATCAGACAATTTGATCTGACCGGTCCAATGACTCTTCCCACCCCCCCCACTCATTGGTTCCATGGGTGAGTCAACAAACAACAAACAATCGTTGCATTGAGTCCACTATACCACATCAATGTTGAACAGTCTATTAAATAAGGATCGTCATGTCCGAATAGAGGTAAAGAATGCGCAGAACCCTAAAAGGATCGCTTTAGTTCTAGGATGCCGATGTGCGCCTCTCAAACCTCAGGATCCCAGAGATCGCCCCCTTGGAGATGACCCATAGTGCTCCCTAGCCCAGGAGAGATGCGTCCACGGAGATGGAGACCATGGGAATCTCCTGAAGAAACAGGATCCCCTTCCAAGAGGTTCCGTGCATAAGACCACCAAGCAATGGTCTCCATGACATGACCTGTGATGAAATTAAAATAAACATGGGCTGTGAATGTGCAGTTTCCAGTTAGATGTCAGGTGCAACTGAGTGTTCCTTATGGATAATTGTGCCTTCAGGGCAGGTAGGACACAAGAGGCCACCAGACCCAATATTCTGTGATACATTATTTAATTTTTTTCTGCCATATATTATTGCCGGAACCATCCAAGACTGCAAAAAGAGCTTTGCAGGCTTTGGAATAGACTTTGCCAGACAAATAAATTCACGGATCATCCCTTGGAATACAGAAGGTCTTTTGGAGGGTGTCAAGTCAGAAGGAGGAGAAAGACAAGGTTCGGCCATTTCAAAAGATGTTTATTAGAAATATGAAAAATGCCTACCTTTCACTACCTAACCAAACTAGACTTTGGTGCTCGTCGTCTGCTCACAAATCCAAATGAAAAGTCTGTCCTCTGTCCAAAGCAGAACTACTCTATCCCCACCCTTATCCTAACTAACTAAAGGCCAGGAGAATTACTCCATTCTCTAGGGATTGCTCTTTAGCAATGTATTTTCAATACCGAATATTCAAACAGTTATTTGCTATTTCTTGCAACAGTTCATTCAGTTCTCTTAGGGGACTTCGCCACGTCCCCTCTTGCCCTTGGTTTCTCAGGTTCCGCCGCCCTTTGTGCATAATAGCACGTGTATATCATTTTCTTTAATTTCTCTCAAAGATGTCTGATAGTACCTCTATTGCCAACACCAGTTTCACCAGTGGTGTTCCTTCTCTCATTGCTTTTTACAAACTCTTGTCTCCGCACTTGGATCTGTGTGATGTACTTAGTGACCAGTTTCCTTACTTTTATTATTCTTTCCTTCACTGGGACGAGCAGAGTCCCTTTATACTCTTTACTCTTCTCAGGTTTTAAGCATTGCTTGTGACAAGTAAGCCGACTCCAATCATTATATTCATACCTCGTTCTATGACGAATATGATTGTGCCCCTCGTTATATATGCCTTTATAGTGCTCAGGACACGGCCTGCAGACATAATGGCGCTAAACATAAACAATAAAAACAACATACAAAAACCAGATAACAGGACTTCAGTGAAAAACAAATTAAGAAAAGAAAACAGAAAATTAAAAAAGGAGGTCCATCTAAAGAAAAACTAAAAACACAGAAGATTCTCAGGACAGCCCCACATATTAAGTTAAAACAGCACACCAAAGGCTGCAGATACCAAAAGGACTAAACATTCTACATAAACAGAAGAGCTATACTGAGTCAAACTATCAATCTTAAATTAGTCAAACCCCGGTAAAGATCTTCACAAACACTTAAAAAAAAAAATAAGGGAGGTTGCTACCACCACACCCTTTCACCACACCCACACATTCACTTAATTCATGAATACACCAGCTGTCCAGTTCAAGCCGCTGAAGGACCTTAGAGCCTGAGGATCTAGCAATCCCTGGCCCAGTTTTTTGGCAGAGCCATGCCATCACTTTATTTCTTAATGCTTCCTTGGGTTCTCTTCCTATTGACTTCGCTACATTAGCCACTACAAAGTTCCTTCTGTCCATAACGTAATCTCTGACGAACTTGTCCTCAATCGTGGGCATATGTGTTTTGCTAATACGTAGATCCTTGGAACCATAGGACTTTCTTTCACAACTAGCACAGGGGCACGTCCACGCTACGGCTGCCACAGAAGGAGTAGGTATAGTGATTTGGGAGACAGATGAAATTTCAAGTATTTTTGCTGAATTTTTCTCCCTAGAAACAAGACCATTCACCACAGGATTTGTCTGGCAGTACTGCTCTGCCATATTAAGAATCTAAATCGTCTGAGAAGAATTATCCACCTTAACCAGCAAAAACTGAAAGAAAGATGTATCAATAAGGTCAACTGAGGCACAGAAATTCACAAAGTTTCTACACTGCATTAGCTCCCGAATTATATTATCTTTAACATGTCGCCATTCTTCAGGCTCAAGGCATACAGTTTGTTGTTCCTTCATTCTCGGACGAACCATTGATGACAATGGCTAACCCTCTGCCATGAGATTTTCCTAGTTTTTGCTTGGGACAATGCTGAGGGTAGGAGTTAAATTCACAACGTCTCCAGCTTCATTACCCGATAACTACACCTCCCAGGGCATCAGTCCGCTTCCCTAAAACAATGGTATTCATATTCATTGCAACATGTAATTTGTGACAAATTATTATGAGAGATAGCAGCGCAAGCACGATTTAGCCGAGGCGAAAAGTTACAAGTATCAAGGCTGGCCACGGCCACCACCGAAGTGGCCCCCTGCATGCGAGTGCAACAGTTAGATAATGGGAACGTAGCGAGGGGAGGGGGATGGAAGGGGAAATTGCATAGTTAAAGGTCGGAGAACTATGAGGGCGGGGGAGGAGGGAGATTGGGAAATAGTTTGGGTGTCAACTCTAAAATAATGCATATACAGAAACCGTTTAACAGTAACAGTACAAAATTCATGTCAGAACATCGAGACAGAAACAGTGGAAAATGGCCCAAATTGTTAATGTAAATCCCAAACCTATAACATTGATGAGCTAGAACGTCAGGGGTCTTGGGATGCCGATCAAAGCATGCAAGGTGATGGCATATATAAACAGGGTGGGCGCACACATATTTCTTCGAGACGAAATTGCTAGGGGAACAAGCTAGTAAATTCGCACCAGGATGGGGAAACCCACCGATTGTACACATCTTATTCATCCAGAACACGGGGTGTCCTGACACTGGTGCACAGAACAATACCATTCACCCACTTGTCAACTGAAGCTGACCCTGGTGGCAGATAACGTGGTGGTGGTGGACGAATAAACTGTGTACCACTGAGGTAATACTAGTTAACATATATGGCCCTAATGTAGATGACCCGGAATACTACGCTAAGGTGTTCCGGAAATGCGCTAAATACCAAACAGCCCAAACCATTTGCAGGGGGGAGGGGGGGACTTTAACACAACACTAGCTCTGAATATGGATAGGACGTCACATACCCCAAGGCCAATGTCTGATGCAGCCCGCGAAATAGGCATACACATGGCAGATTTAGGTTTGATAGACGCTTGGCGAGCACTGCTGCGCGGCTGACGGCGCACCTATATCTTCTATTCAACGGTGCACGACATGCACTCCAGGATCGACCTTTGGTTGGTGAGTCAGGGGGGGCATAGCCATGACTACTGAAATGGGAGTCCTTAAGGACATACGTAAGGGAACTGAAAAGGAGAATGGGAGAAAAAAGCCAAACTCCAGAGGCGCTCTGCAGCTTCCCTGACGTCATGTATAGCATCGGCAATCAAAACACAATTAGATGATTACGGGCCGCGGCAGACCAAGAAATATGCTAATTTGACAAACCAGTGGCAGCATGGAGATACAGCAAGCAAGAGAGAGATCAGGCAGGCTACTAGCGCGATTAGTCCGGGCCGAGAAGTGTCAGGAGGCTATTAGCAAGGTCTTCTATGACTTTTACTCTAGGCTGTATTCACCCCAAAGCACAGCCACGAATGAGGAAATAGCCAGCTACCTCTCTGAGATACCTACCACCCTGTTATCCAAAGAGGCCAGAGATACCCTGGACACTCCCATAACGTTGAGTGAAATTAAAGATGCCATAAGAACCCTACCGAATCGGAAGGCACCTGGCAGTGATGGCTTAAGGGTAGAATTCAACAAGGAATTCATAGACGTGATAGCCCCCCGCCTGCTCACCTTGTGGTCTGAGGCGCTGGAGCTACGGACATTACCAGCTATCACGCGCGAGGTGGTCATAACATTGTTGCTAAAACCAGGGAATCACCCAGAGAAATGTGGCTCCTATCGACCTCTATCCCTAATAAACACAGATGCAAAAATATACGCAAATCTACTGGCCACACGACTCAACCCCCCACAGCGACAAACATTCGCCGAAGCTACAACATCCTGGCAAACATTCAGAAAGACACAGAAGGGGTCGATATGGCCTTGGATATGCAGAAGGCCTTCGGTACAGTCTACTGGCTGTTTCTATTCAAAATACTAGAAAACTATGGCTTCGGGCTGAATTTCATAAAGTGGGTCCCGGTGCTCTACACACAACCTCATGTGCGAGTGCGTATATGAATGGGGGGGTAAGTGCTTAAGTTGGCTGGAGGCACGAGACAGGGCTGCCCATTATCCCTGCTACTGTTCGCTCTAGTGAACAAATCACTGGCTGACCTGCTCGGAGCAAGGTTTGGCAAAGCGGGTACACCGCTGGCAGGCAGGATAGAGCTTGTTACCCTCAATGTCGATGACTCATGTTATATATCAGAAACCCGGAGAAGTACATGGCAACAGTACTGAAAGCAGAAAGGAGAATTCAGGGAGTACTCAGGCCTGAAGCTGAACTCAGCAAAATCTGAGATCTTCCCATTCACAGACATAACCACAAGTCCCACAGACTTACTCGGTCTTACATGGGCGCCCAACACTGTGAAATATCTGGGAGTGGAAGCAGCACACACTACTCAACTGGCACTACTCAACTGACCCGAACACTTCACTATGGGAAACTCAGGGAGGCGCTTTGTACTAAGCTCACCCGTTGGAGGCACCTCCCGATCTCACTGATGGGACGTCTAGCATTGGTCAAAATGATCATACTCCCAAAGCGGATTTATCCATTCAGCACAATATCAGTGTTGCCGGGAAGACCCTTCCTCACTAAAATACAAGGAGCATGTTCAACCTTCATATGGAATGGGAAACCGAGACTGAGCTGGAAGCACCTCACAGAACCATATGCGAAGGGAGGACTGGGTGCCCCAGACTTTGAACGTTACTTCCTTGTGGTGCAAGCTACTTACGCCAAATCTTAGACGAGGGTGGACCAGAGGGTCCACAAACTACTGAGGCACCACAGGGGGAAGTGCCACGGTACTCCTACACAAAATAGCTGCAATAAAGAGAATACACGACAACACCATGAACCCAATACCTGTGACGTGCAAAGCATGAGACTGACTAGCAGGTGACCCGAAGGGTACAGTATTGTACCACTCCTGCATACCGCTATGGGGCGCAGTTTACTTACCACCAACTCGAGACACAGCAACGTCCACGCTCTGGAGGGAGAGAGGTATTTAACTAATGGGGGACGTATTTGTAGACAAACATTTCATTAGCTGGGAAGAAATAAGGCCTACAGTGGGGGAATAGTCCACTCCAAAAGCTACAATACCACAGACTGTGCTCGGCAATGACCAAAATGTGAGAGGGCTTCCCTGAGGAACCCCCTACACATGTAACCTGGGATACGTGCTTACCCTTAGTGTCATGAAGAGATCTGCCTCCACACTATATAAGCTCTCACTGTCACACAGAACATCTCAAATCCTTAAGGCTAAAAGCGAATGGGAACAAGACCTAGGGACCACCCTCATGGACACAAACTGGTCGTGCTTTGCGGATTGACAAAGAGCATATCTTGTAATTCCAGATACCGGCTAATTCATTACAAAATACTTAACAGGGTCCACTTCACCCCTGCACGTCTAATAAGCATTTGTAACACAGCAACAGGGACATGGCCCAGGTGTGGGAGTGAGGAAGCAGGTATTTTCCATATGATATGGTTGTGCACGAAGATTACGGGATACTGAGCTGAAGTCTGATGAGCTGAATGCAATGTCTGATCGTCAAATGCAACGGGAACCGGGATCATGTATACTGGGCATTGTATCTAAAATGAACCCCACCCAACGCAAATTTCTTAATCTAAGTCTATTACTGGCCAAACGTGTGATATTAATGCACTGGAAAAACAGAGGACCTAAGGTTCTGGGGGATTGGGTAAGAGACATGACCTGGGCAAATGATAATGAAGAAACATACACTGCTCTCTTGGCAATGTCAAGCCGTCCGAAAGATATTTGGGCGGGTTCAGGCAATACTTGCCAAATAAAAGACAGAGAAGAAGTGAACAAAACGTGAATTGTATCTGTGTAATAATATGGGGATAAACTGATTTCAATGTGAGATACTAGACAATGTCTTCAAAAGTACTGTAAGGTGTCGGTCTGTGCAAGATAAATAAAGGTTTAAAAAAAAACAACAGATGCTATTCTCTTTCAGAACCTTCATGTCTTGTTCCACACATGGCATATGAGTGGCCATAGGGCGATCAGAGATCAGATGCTCTTATCAGTGGGGGAGCCATTTCTCTTACCCTGAAGACGCTGCCACCTTCACGCACTACTAGCCAATACCTCTGATAGACGCAAATCTTTAGGGATAGGCTTCCGAACAAGATCACTATGTGCTACAACAACTGTATCTGGTATTACAGAATTAGTTTTTTCTTGCTCAGGCCCCTTGACCCCCTGAGAGAAGGATTCAGACTTGGGGAGGACAAAGGTGAAATGACAGAGTGCCCAGACATTGGTTTAAGACCATTCACCCTTTTAACTTGCATATTCTGCACTCAAAAACACACTGCACTCAAAAATGTGCCCCAAAAACACACGCATTCTAAACGGGGAACAACTTTAAAGATGTCCCCTCCCCGGAGGCACAGGCCACATCATACAAACTCACAGACTGAAATACATATCCAGTACGACATGCCACCTGCCTAAACTTCCGAGTACCGCTGTATAGGGAGGACTCCACTCCCCGGGTATGGATTGATCAGACCTCGGTGTGAAATGAAAAGGAAGTTCCTTTTCAGAATGTGAGTCTGCAGGCTTACCTCCCTAGCCTCACAAGGAAATGCACCCTCTAGGGAGAAGTGACTAAATCCTGCGATTCGTCACAAGGGAGAGATAGGTCGTCGAGGGGGTGATTACCACAACGAGACAATCATCCAGTTATGGGTAGATGTGGACCTCCCCCTTAACAGGAGAAAGGATGAGGCTTCCCAAATTATTTTGGTAACTCGAAGGGCTGAGCCAAGACTGAATGGGAGGTCATCATATAAGTAGCAGAAGTTTGCCTTTGCAAGTCCGAGATACTCTCTGTGTGGGGTCAGATAGGTAGGTGCCTATAAGTGTCGTGAACATCTATTGGATGCTGACCAATCACATCTGGGCAGGATTCACCATCTTGCATCTCTCCCAAGGCAGAAACGAAGTGAAGTTTGAAAGATCGAATAATTCGAGCTATTTTTTTTGTTTGGCAATGTGGAGAACCTCAAAAAAACATCCTTCTCTTTGTACAGTTGGACAGCTTCTGCAGCCGCCAGATGAAGGAGCAAGTATCTCTACTAAAAGATTCAATGAAAGTTGTTAGGGGGAGGCTGAGGTGAGGAAGAAAGGAGGGAGCTTAAGCTTCTTCAGTACAGAGCCCAGGTGTCTGAGGGATTTGCGGTTGTTTTACCGTAGAGGAAATGTTCGATGGAGCAACGACCGAAGATTATTTGTTCGAAATAATCTTCCGTCGTTTCTCCTCTGAACATTTTCCGATGTGCACAAACCCCTACCCACAACCCTAACCACAACCCCACCCACCCCCTAGCCACCCCTCTACAAACCCTCCAAAACACCCCCAAACCCTTACTTAACTTCATTTCTGTCTGGCTGGTCCCTACAATGCCAGTTCCCCTTCACTTTCGTGATCGGGAACTGCCACCGCATGGTCCTTTTCCTTCTTCTTCTGATCAGCTGCAGGGGTGTCCCCCGCAACTACCGCTCACTATAATCTAGCAGTGTTTGAGGGGACACCCCCGCAGCCCTAAACCGAAACCAACTGGCCTATGCAACCAAAAGTCTGAAAGAAGGTCAAACATTTGGTGGTACCTTCTTTTCGACCTTTGGTTGATTAGGTCATTTTGATTCGCTAATTTTGGCCAAAACCATTTGAGGTTAGCTACTCCCAAGCTGTTGAAAATAGAAGGGCTCACTCTGACTTGCGTATTGTGATCTTTGGGCTGGTAACTACAAAATCATCTTCAGATCAGTAGAAGCTAAGAAAGAGGAGGGAACAAATGTTGAGGTTCTTTCTGCAGGGTGGACGGCAATCTGTCCCTTTTGTCCAGTTTGTCATTCTGGTGGGATTGAACTCCCCTAAACCCAGAGAAGGTTTCTGGGCAACCAGGTCTTGCATAAGTAGAGGACAACTCAAGAGATTTTTTGGGATATAGCCGAAAGTGATGTTTCTGGCAGGGTGTTTTTTCACCTTGAGGAGCTCTTGTTGAATTAAAAGGTTGTAGTGCATTGAAGAGGAAAGACTTCACCTCGCCCTCAATTTTAGTGTGTCCACACACTAACAGCTGCACTCTCCAACATGTCCATGGCAAGCTGCCTTGCCTCAAATATACCCAACGGTAACCAATTCATCTTGTCATTTGGTACTAGACTTGAACTACGTTCCTGAGGGCGTTCAACCAACCAATGATACATAAGGCGCTATACAAATGCCAAGTAACATAACATAACTAGTGGTGGAGACAGAAACCGAACAGGTGAAAACGGGAGTGGGGCAGACTGTGGCACAGGTGGAGAAACAGTTACTGGGTGTTACCGTGTAAGTTATGAAGGCATGGTCTCCTCGATTACACCACCAACCTGCGTCTGAACCTTTGCAAAAGCGTGTCATCTTGATGAAAGGAGCGGGTCCTTACTTTTAGAATGGGCTCTGCTGGTAAAGACTGAGTGTAGAAACATAGGTGATGTGGTGTGATAACCGTAGATCTGGCAGTGAGCTCCATGTAGAAAGTTGGATCAAAAGGTAGACCGATTCCAACAGTATGTGCAGGAATATCAGTAAGGTAAGGTAGAAGGTTTTGAGGCAACAGGCTGTGGGGCTGCTACTGCCCTTTTCCTATAAGGCTGCTACTGTTTAAGAGCAGTGTGTGGAGGTAGTCTGCTTTCTCCCTTACCTAATGTCTTGACTGTCTCCTTTTGCGCTTTGTCTGCCTTCCCAGCAGCGCTCACCAAGCTCAATAAGGACATTTGTGGGAAAGCGTTGAGTGTCGGAGAGGGAGCTATTGAAAAATCAAACTCCACTCTTCGCCATAACGCAGGCAAACCTCATCACTAAATGGGCGGCTTTCCAGT
Organism: Ambystoma mexicanum; assembly: GCF_040938575.1. Lineage (NCBI taxonomy): Eukaryota > Metazoa > Chordata > Amphibia > Caudata > Ambystomatidae > Ambystoma > Ambystoma mexicanum. The sequence goes on from NC_090922.1 coordinate 1,104,179,854, forward strand.
CATAAGGACTAATACCATACTAGAGCGTCCTTCATGTAGCACCTCATTGGGGAGGGGGGGGTAAGGGCGAGAGAGAGAGAGAACAAGGGTTTGAAGAGGCGAAAAAGGGGGAAGTGTGAAAGGGAGAACAAGGGGGAGGCAGAGAGGGAGAATAAGGGGGAAGAGGAGAGAGAGGGCTAGATTAGCACTAGCAAGAGAGTGAGAATATGAGTGAGGCAGAGAGAAAGAAGGAGAGAAAGAACAAGAGAGATTAGCCAGAAAAGGAAACCTCATCGTAAGCGCAGTGCTTGAGCACTTCAGTTCAAAGTTTGCTGAGAATGTCCAGCAAAAGAAGAATAAGTCTTACCGTTAAAGCTATGTTTTTGAATAAAGAAATGAGTACCATTACCAGCCTCAATAGATGTGATAAGCTCTTTGGCTGACTGATGCAGTCTCCCTTAGCTAGAGCTTATTACAAGAAGTTAATTTCAATATTTGTATATGGAAGTTACACACGGTGTACTCATTTTTCCAGTCACAAACCTAAAGGTTGCAAGCAAAAATGGGAAAAGATTTATTGGTTTCACGAGCGCTACTTTTCACACAAATGTCTTATTTGAGCACCCTCAAAAGCCGAATCTAAAATGAGAAACTGTTATGAAGGCTACCTCTTTCTGCACAGATTCTTTGCAAGCTACTAGCCAACCATAAAAAAGTCATGCACCACCTCAATTCTACACAAAAGAGCACACAATTCCTTACTTGCCCCAAATCCATCATTACTAGCCAAGAGCTAGTGCTACTTTTGAGCCCTTTCTTCATATTCACTCGGATAGCATTGATGGCATACTTTGGGGAATGAGTTCTGACAAAACCTTCTCCCAAGTTTATTTAGATCTGAACTTAGAATTACACAAGATTAGTCCTCTGCAATTTCAGCTCCACAACTTGGCAAGTGACATCACCTGAAAAGCATTGGGCCATTATTTTAATTCAACAATCCTTACAATGCTTTGGGTTCTGGCCCCTTTTTTTCACTTCCAACAATATTCTGATTTTGCCCTTCCCATAACAATCTGTGCCCTTCTCATAACAATCTGTCAATTCCTGTTTTTAGCAGTGACGTAGCCGTACATAGGCCTTTGAAGGTGAGGGCATATGTCACTTTGATAACACATACTGACACTGTGGATCACATGATTTTTACATGTGCTGCATTCACAGCCAAGCAGGTAGAATATATGAAGCTCATGTGTAATGTTTTTGGGATAAGAACCAGGGATGAAATATATTACAAACTATAACAGCCAAAGCAAAGGATGCCTCATGGCTTCTTACCAACTTTTTGGGGGGAAGAGGAAAAGATTATAAAGCTAAATAAAGTTCAATGAAGAAAGTGTCCTGAGGATTTGATGACACTCCACGCTCGTCACTTGCATTAGTTGAAAAAAGAAAGTTATGTAGATCCTGGGGACTGTCGCTTGTTAGGGGGACCAAGGGTATCCTCACAGACCCTGAATAGAATAAGCATATTTATATTGCACCCCTTATGTGCCCGTCTACTCCGTTTATAGATGGTCTGAATGGTGATGCCATTAGTATTCAAAAACTAGTTTTATTGATTCGTTGCCCCTATGTCAAAACGTGTTTTGACCTCACCAGAACCTCATCAAGACAGGCTTAGTTGCTTTGTTCCTGATGCATTTGCGCAATGTTCACCTATTCACTATTAATGGGATCTCATTCCCAACCTTATTTGTCTTATATTCAGCAAAGGTCTGTGCGGCGTGCACTAAGAACGCTATAATAAAACAAATGTATTCCCGAGCAGCCTTTTTGTAGCGACAGCAGGGCAGGTTCAAATGTCACATGTGCATTCCAGAACACATCTGCAGCTACACAAAGTTCCAATAGACAGAGGGGGCTTTTTAACTGCATGCACCTCTAGTTAGAAATATCAATTGTGTATGCCAGCAGTCTGGTGGCAGATTAATATTGAAATATAAGCCATTTCTGGTATGAACATGGTGGCTACAGAGATTACCCTGTGATACAGCAAAAAAAACATTTGCCAACATCCATTGTCAGCTTGGTGAACAGAGACTCATTAATGACAGGGCCTTGTGTTTATTCAGCCATCTGAGCTGGGGGTACACATACCAACCATGTTGGGTCCAGCCCATGAAGCACCCCCTTTTTACCTCTCCCTAAGAAAGGTTTTCGCCTTCCTCCAGGGAACAGCAAAACACCATTTGAGGCTGCCAGGAACATGTGCTACAAAGACAGTCTCTGTTAGGCGCTAATGTCCAGCAAGGAGACTCGGGCACCATATTTGTAGATCAGCACATGTTTATTTCATGACACACCATGACCACCACCTCCTCTGTCCAACCATAATCCAAAGCATTGTATTCTAGTTCTTGAAGGTGACAGCACATGTGGAATGCTGGTAAGACTCAACGGGGGTCGAAATTCGAATTCATGGAGCAGGAGCAAGAAGCAGCTCTTCGATATCAGGGTTTTCCTCTTAACAGAAGTCATACATTGTGGCCCAGTACAAGCCTCATTAAAGGAGTGCCTGAAATATGTCAGAACATTTTTGTCCCCCAATGATGAACATGCCTTGAGCACCGATTTCTATTCAGGCGTTGGTCTGTCTTGTACTATGTTGCCGTTTGTTGGATCCTGTCTCTTGCCATGTTGCTCAACAGGTCTTAACTTTTAAGTTTGTTTTCAATTGCTTTCCCTTTGATTTCTTTCACATTTCTTTTCTGTCAGTTCTCCAGTTCTTCCATCTTGCTGCTTCCTCTCATTTAGTCTTATCTCTACCTCCCAATTCTTCCTCTGCTACTGTATCTTTACTCCCCACTGTATCTTTACTCCCACAACATTTTTATTTCGGCTGCCACTCTGTGATGCAACCTTGTTCACCAGCTCTTTCTCTCTGCTGCAGAATGTGGAACTAATACATATTATGCAAGCAATCTAAAAAACAAATACTTAAAATAACTTTCAAATGAGATGATAGAATGTTGTGTCCAGTACTTCTTAACATTCATGGTTTACATGTCTTCTAGAGGTTTGGTAATGCATAGTCACAGAAACAGAGTTAATGACAGATAGGTATATTTGTGTGGGACTAGTTAGGCTGGGAAGCCAAAAGTAGCTTTTGGTGACAAGCTAACCAGGCTCTTGCAGGCACTAGCCAGAAGCTAAAGCTCCCAGTAATTTGAAACCATGCATAATACAGTGTTCGAAATTGCTGGGAGCTCTTTAGCTCCTGCCTGTAGCTTAGGATAGCCAGGTTAGCTTGAAACAAACAGCTACCAGGAGCTACTTTTGGCTCCATATGCCAATTGGTGCCTTATAAACATACATATCTGACATTAACCTCAAGTATTTGAGAATGTTAATAAATTAGAATTAGGGCACATCTAGTACACATGTAAACATAATGGATCTTGCATAATGGGCAAAAAGTTAAAGTTGGCCTCTCTTGTGAAAGTTCGGTTTGCAGAATGCTGTGTACTCGCTCCTGGTTCCCCAGCTGTAGCTCGTGCCCGACACACAGGAGCTAGTTATGGCTCCTGCTCCTTGAATCTTAATTTCAAACCCCATACATCATTATGGTCCCAATACATCATTATGGTCCCAACTTTAAGCAGTACAACACCTCCTCCCGTGAACTCAATACAAACAAACGAAAATGTAAACTTCAGGAATGCATGGAATAAAACAGAAATGCACAAAACAAAGTAGGATCAACCACAGACCCAGTTACCCTCGTTCCATTTTAGGAACACATATAATTTCTAAACGTACAAAGGATACTCCTGCTCCTACCTAAACGCTGTAAGCCAAACTCCTGACCATCCTCCCCAACTTTTTCACTCCCCCCCCCGACTCACTCACTTGCTCTCCACCCTCATCACCCCCCCCAATACAGAACCTCCATCATCCTCCTCATTCTTCACCCAAGGTTTCCCCAGGATTTCTTTCCACATCTATCTACCACACCCCGTCCAAATTGTATACAGAAATGCATCTTTTGCTCCACACTAATTTGACGTATCGAAAACCGTGCCGATCACTATACGAGGTGTTTAGTACACTGGTAATAACTTCTTCACAAATCTGGGATTCCGCACTATGTCGGGCTGGGAGGATAGCTCAGGGGAAACGTGTGTGCCTTGTAAGCAAGACAACACAGAGCAACACAGCTTCAAATTCCAGTCCCACGCTTAGAGACTGTTCTCTGGTATTTAGCAAATTATAAAAGAATTGATCAATTACATCACCCACCCGCACATCCTTGACGCCCTGTTTGCAGTTACTTTTTTCGGCAAATTCTCTTTGCATCCCTTTAGTACACTAATCTATTGTGTACAACCCCCAAGCTTTCCCGCCCCTCATCAAGTCAAATGGCATGAACCCTATAAGGATATTTGGAGTATACCTATGGGGCTTAGTTAAATAACATGCTCCGCCAATTCAACCTGCTAACCAAAGCTCGTTGCACAATGTTAATCCTTAATAAATCTGTTGACTCTCCATCAAGCCATTTTCACTGAGATTATACAAAAGCAGTTCTATGATGCTATATGCCCCACTCCTTCAAAATGAAAATATTTGATGACAAACAAATTGCACACTATTATCAGTCACAAGACTTGCCGGTATCCCTCCTCTATAAAATAAAAATAAAATAAAAACGTTTGGCAAAAATGCAATAAACCTACCCATGATGACCGACTACACATCGAAACGGACTGAAATATTAGCAGTACAGTCAACCAGCACTAGTAGAGATCTTGCTTCCTGCCCTAGTCTATCAAATGGACCCATTATAACCATTGCCACCTTGCACCATACCTTATCTGGCAATGACAGGATGTACGATCTGCACTGTCACAGCCTCACTTTTATCGCTAAAAGCACACCGCGTACAGTCCTTTACTACCTGCTCCACCTTACTATCCATTACTGGCCACCAATATGACTCAACCACCTTTTAGTTAGAGTTCTACTGAAATGCCCTTCATGTGCCAGCTCTATCAAACAACCCCTCAAAAGACACAGGTGGAACCAACCTATCGACCCGGGCAAATACCCACAAGCCCAATGCAGATCGTCCAGAGCCAGTGCATACCCCTTCCCTTCGGGTGGCTGCACCGGTACATCCTTCCTTCAAACTCTTGCAAATCCACACCAACTCTGTAACCTTTTCAGCTTCCCACTGGCTGCCACACAAATAGCGTGTTTTTCTTTAACACCATCCATCATTTGCACCACTTTTTCTGCATAAACTGGTACAAACTTTAAATACTCAGCCATATGGAAAAATGAGCTTAGTTGTTCCTTGGATACTGGAGCTGGTTTCTGCAGCATGACCTTTAGCAAATCTTCCCTTGGCTTGAACCCCTTTGTATCATCAATAGTATGACCTAAATAGGTGACACACTGTACTTTCACCTGACATTTAGTTCTTTTCACCATCAATGCTTTCTCCTCTACCACTGTAAATACCTCATGCACTTTCTAACTTTAGGTTCACTTTTTGACTTTCCCACACCATTATATATTCTTGGAAGTAATCTTCTTGGAAGTTTAAGGAACTCATGATGGCAACAGTAAAGACCGACACAAGTGATCACAGTTCAAGGGTGTTTATCAAACTGTATGCGGGTTGGAAAAATGCCAAATCTAAACCTAAATCTAAGATGGGAGCAAGCGCTGACCATCAAATGAAAATAAGGCAGTCCCGGTGGAGTCATGTCAAATAAAAAGGGCCTATACTAAGAGACCTATTGCCAAACCTTACAAATAATACAAAAAGGGTGTGGGATAGTTTTCAAGAAAAGAAGGAAGTGTTCACAAATAATATGTCAGGGTGCGGTAGCCGGGGTCTCCCTTCCCCACGTTTTAAGCACGGGGTAAGGTGGGATCTTGGAGCACAGCATACAATGGAGCCTTCCCAGCATTTCTGTTTGCAGCTCTCAGGGCTGTCGATGGCCAAGTCTTGTTTCTCTTGAAAGTCTCTTGCCTTCAAGGGCCTGACGTATTCAAATAACAAAGCAAAAGTTCCTTCAACAAAATGAAGTTAATTTCCTGCTTTTACTTAGGGTGATGATTCTTCAACCCTGGATCGCCCCTCTTCCGGGCTTGGATCCTAAAACAGTTTCCATCTAAATCAAGGCCTTTGGTGTGCGTGGTTTCTTTGTCCCGAGAGCCTGATAAGTTTACCAAGACAAAAAAAAACCAACACACACAAAGTTCTGTTCTACGCATTTCTCAGGTGATGGACTCACTCCTGGGTCCCCCTCTTCCGGGTACAGACTGCTCTGTTTTCAGCCCCCCTCTGCCAGGTTATCTATGGCTTTTCTTTCTTTCACGAATGTTAATGTCTTTTTAAACAGCTCCAGCAGACATCCCGCTTGCGGGTTCACTCTTGCCAACTTCACATCAACATTTATTTTCAATGTTCACAGGTTTCACTTACCTTGTTTTTTCTCATATGGCAGGATTCACTTCCCTTGCTTTCTTTATAGTTCTTAGGTCAAAGGCTTTCAACTGTAAAGAGATTTTGCTTGACCTCCTGTATGACCACTTTGACCTATCTTGGCGGCTCCCCTATGGCCAGAGCTTCTCGGAGCAGCACCCATGCGGTACCTGTCCCCTTTTGCAGCTGGTCGCCCCTTTACAATGTTACAATTGTTTGAACCTCTCTCACTTTGCGACTTTCATTCACCACAGCCCAGTTCTTATCGGCTCTCCCCTCGACTCACCGGGTGTGATGAACCGCTTGGCTTTCTTCTTAACTGGGGTAAAGGCCGGTACCAAGGAAGCAGGAGTCTCCCTCGCTCCGGCTTATCAGCATCAACACGCTCTGTGTACCGTTGACTTCTGCTGCCGCACACTTGGGCTATTTGTCTCGGGAGGATAGCTCAGGGGCAACATGCTCGCCTTGGAAGCAAGACGACTCAGAGCAACACAGGCTCAATCCCCGGGTCCACGCTTAGAAACCTCTGGGTATTAAGCGCGTTATAAATAACCAATCATATCATATTGTCCTCGGTCTTACGATTCCTTCTGTGGAGGGTTTGCAGGATTGTGTCGAAAAGGGCAAAGTTGTGTTTCTCCTTGTCGGCCTCTCTGCATTTGCTGCCCTTCTCCAACTCTTGAACTGCCGGGTCTGGATAGCTGTCTCATTGCGCAGTCTGCCTTGCTCAAAATGCGCTCTCTTCCTCCACCTTTTATCCCTGTGGGGAAAGGATTTAGATCAATTGCGCGACTCTGCCTGATCCTTGCGGCGGGAAAGGTCAGGAAAGCAGTTTTATTAGTCTGCTCTCTTTCGTGGGGTAAGACAGTGTTCGTATTGGAAAGGGGAGGGGTTGGATTGACAGAGTGTCCTACGGGACGGGATGGAGAAAGTGTTCTAAGGAATAAAAAGGCTTTGTTCTAGGGGGTAGGTGATTTCGGAAGGGTGGGTTTTGGAGTGCTTTCGAAATTAGTAGAAGGGTTTGTGGGAACTAATTGTTCACTTTTGACTGAGAGTTCAAAAAAAGTGACAGGGGGATGGGATTCGTAGGGTTTGCAGGGCAAACAAGAATAGCTTGAATCGTGAAATAAACAAGGGGGTTGTGGAAAGTGTAGTATTTTATCTGAGCAGGTTGGGAGTGCAGGAAATAATAATCATCGCAAGGGGAATAAGAATGATTTGGGTGTATTCGGATAAGGAACAGGAAAAAAAGGATTCTGAGAAAGATGGTTTCTGAATGCAACAGGGTGTGTAATGGATTCACCAGAGGCGGAGGGGGTGGTGGATTCTCGAAATGGAAGTTTATCGGATGGAAGGGAGGATGAGTTGATGCAGCCCATAAAAGCCTCGGGGACCTAGTCTTCCTCACCCCTCTGTCCGGTATAGTACTGCGTCTCACCTGGGACATTCCCCCAGGCATAACACCGGGCTCCACTACCCAGGTGATGCTCGCTCGTCCACCCCGAGGGTTGGGATCTGAGAGCGCCAGACCTCCCCTGGCCACCTGAATAAGGGCTTCCCGAGGTTTACTTGGGAGAATACCCTCTGGTTTCTCACAGAAGCATCTGGCATATTGCCAAATAATTCATGCATAAACCTCAGGAAAATAAAAGCTGTAGATGAAAAATCCAAATGGCATGCTAAAAAACCTGAAGCCCCAAATGGTGTTACAACGGAAGTGAGATGACATTATGACTCATGTAACTGATATGCTGACAAATCAAACGTCAAAAACGAAGTCGCCCGTCCCATTGTGGCCAACAATTTTAATTGATATTTGCTAACATGTGCCTATCCACCCAAATATTGGCATTCAAATCACGCATAGTTATTGTGGGGAAGGAAGTGGTCTTCCTCCCCCTCGGTACAACCAAGGTATACAGGCCCAGTGAGGCTAAGGGAGGGGGGAGGGCCTCCTGCTCTGTACGTACATGAACCCCCATAGTATATAGAAATAGACGTATAACATCATCTGTGTCACGGCATGAAGACTCCATTTTGCAGTAGGCCCCAACGCCATTTTCGACTAGGCCCAAACACCACCACTCTGAAGGACTGTAGAAATCACATCTCCGATCTCTCACATAAAGGAACCAAGCCATTAGCACATCACCCCTTAAGCTTCCCCAATTTGCCAGTGAAACCGACAGGTAGCTGTTGAAAGTTTAAAGGCAATCTAACATTGTGCTCTGGTTTACACACAAGATCAGCACTGCATTGCTGGGACAGATATGAATATCCGGTGCTGCTTGTTCTTCCCACACCAGTACACTGGCACCCTTGTGTGCCACAAAATATGTCCATAGCTGCACTTCCCTTGTATTCAATGTGAACCGACTCACGACCCAACACAGTTATGGGGGCTTGCTCATGTACACAAAAGGGTTAATATCCACTGACGCATGAGCAGAAACTGACTTCCCGTAACTGCGCTCATACGACTTATGCAAAATCATTGTATACAGGGAACCTGATTCCACAAGCATTTCCATGTCCATCCTGTTGACTGTCATGATGCCCCAGTGGGCACACCTCTTTGGCCTCTGAAATTGCACAAGGTCACCTTACCCTTCCAACATCTTGTTATCTTCCCCATCCACCATACTTGTAAACTTTGCTCATGAAGTGTCTGTCTTGCATAGCGTTTCAAAATGCCATATTGGATGCTCAACATTGGCTGGCGAAATATTGTCAATTACAGTTTCACTTGTTTATATTCCCATTGGGGTTCCCCAAATCTTAATGTTACTGATGAACTATTCTTTTTTGCCACCAAATGGCACCCTTCCACATGATTGCTACGTGGCATTCCCTAGCCGCTGGGAGTAAACAAACAACGCTGCGCCAAGGTGCTTTCCTTGGCACAAACCCAAGACCAGCGCTGTATTATTATGCCCGCTTATTGTCATGTTCTACATACGCAAGCTCACCTCAGTCCATTGGCCCCTTTATTCGGCTATTCATACTCATAGGGCAAATCACCTTCACTCCACTCCGCTGGCGACCGCTCTTCCTAGAACACTTCCCTGCTGTATATGTGTCTGATTTGCCAGCCTTGTCTGCCCCCGCCTTCACGTTGTCAGACTGTGTCTGGACACCCAAAGTGGGAGTTCAGATTGGCCGGGTGTCCCTCATCAGAATGTTAAGAGGGGACTTCCAGCAAGGCGACTCCAGCACTATATTTGTAGAACACACGTTTAGTTCATGCCATCACATGTCCACCACCATCTCTGTCCAACCGTACTCCAATGTATTGGATTTCAGTTCTAGAAGGTGACAGCACATGTGGTATGCAGGTAGGAATCAATAAAATGCAGGTAAGACTTAGATAACAATACAGCTTTATGTTGCAAGCTTTAACAATACAGCACCGTCCTGTTATTCCAATGGCCACCTAACACAAGCATGCCGATTTCTGGAGACCTTTAGATGTAGGCAGACCGAGGGTAAGCATGCAGAGTTGGAGTAGCCCATTAAAGCGCTTCAATCACAGAGGGGGATCTTGGATTGTGCTAGAGCCCCCAAACCTAGTATGCCCCCTCCCCACTTTGTGCAAACAAGTCACTCTGGATATGACAACAAAAAGGCAAATAGTAGCCTGGGCCCATAACAACAAGCTAGATGTGGCCCAATCCGTTAAAGCTTTTTGCCTATATGGGGGGTGGGGGAAGGCGGTGTGGAAGGAGTTTCTACCCTTAGTTTATTCATCTCTGGACTATTCTTGAAGACGGATTGTACTGGAACACTGCTGGGGATACAGTGTGTTCCAAAGTCCTCTGCCATAGAGGTGAATACAGAGATCCATAGAAAAAGCAAGCTCTCCCCCCGCCCCCCGACCATCCTTAGGGCCTATTTGGGATGACCAGCTGGCTGGACAAGGCCTACTGCAACTGAGACACTGGTAACCAGGAGCCTGCGTTGGAGGCAACAGAGCCCTGCAAGTGTTCTCCATAGACTTTACTGGTTGGGAAGAGCTGAATAAAGGACTTGCCTTTCTCCTGAGACCCTGGACTGTGTCCCCCAGTGGCCGCAAATCCTGAGAAGTGACTCAGATCAAGCTGCTACTGGACCTGCAGTGCTGCCTTTGGCACTCCACAAACTCGGAATCCATGTAACTGCCCTTTTGATGCATTGCAACACCGACTCACTGAAACACATCTTCCAGTCTTGACGAGACCACCGGCTCGACTTCATGGATGCAACTGTCACTGCGCCTCGACCACTGACATGATCCAATGCAAGCATCTTCCCGACCCAGTAGAAGCATTGTCTTGACGCCAACTAAGCCCTCTGGAAGATATTGACTCTACTGTTTTCACACAGACTCCACTGTAGTAAAAACCTAGAAGCCTTGCTTTACACTGTTGAGACCCAAAGAAAAGAAACTAAAAAGTATTTGAAGAGGCCTTGTCCCCCCTGGTCCACTATAAAAGACCCTAGTTGCTTAAGCCCCACATCACAACTTTTTTTTTTTCTTCAGTAACTGCCATTTTGCAGCTGAAATATTTGCCTGAGCACCCCTGTCCACCAACCCAGAGTGCCCCTATATTTTAAAGCCGCCTTTCTCTGTATTTTCTCTTATATGGGTGAGCCAGCAGAGAATATTCGTTCTGTAAAATTTGTGTACGTTTGATTAAATATCCTATCTTTATAGAGCCTTGGTTGGTCATTCATTTACATTGGAACCCCTGTACTATTGTTTTTGTTGGTTGTGAGCCAGCTCACACCCCTCCTGAAGAGTATAGCCTGCCCTCAGGCTGTGCTACCCTAAATGGCGAAGACAATAAACCTGTTGGGCTGTGTCCTTTACACCTTTATGATTGGGATCAGTATTGGTTAACTAGTAGTGTGGGGGCCCATAAGCCATTGCTGATCACTGTACTCCTGCAGGGCATTAGTTCATTAGTTATTTCATCACATTAAGGGGACCTACCCTTAGCTTGGTCATACTGCTGCCTCATTCACTACCACTAACGGACAAACAGTGGCATGTTGGTGGGTCAGACAAGCAGAGTATCGAGTGTCAGCAGCAATAGCACCAAAAGAGCACCCCACCCACTAAACGGATGTAAAGAGGCTGCACAAGCTGATATGCACCATTTTGGAGGATCTCTTCAAAAAGGTAGACAATAGAATGACTGAGGGCTGCTTGAACAGTGGTATAGTAGAAGTAGGGGTTACACGGGGGGGCTGCAGAATTAATGCCACTGGAGGTTTCAATGCTGCAGTACTTCCTATACAGCTGGGGAAGGAAAGACGCCCAGAAGGTATAAAAATAATAATAAAAAAACATTTTAAAAAAAAAGATTAACCCCAAATCTGAAGCCAGTACATATGCTGTTGGACCAGAAAGAGTCCCAAAGGGGCCTAGAAGACATGACTACAGAGCTGAGACACAAATGATTCCACAGAGGCAAACAAAATGATGGTTAAGATGAAAGAAGTCTGTGTGTGCGCGACTGAAACCAGGCTGGACAGCAAGGATGTGCAGATTAAAATGAATGTCTAGGGATCAAAAGAGTGCGCCAACGGACCCCCTCTTTGGAACAAAAGGTGGATAAAGTGATGGATATTTATGATCTGGCTGAATTCCACAACAAAGTGTTTGAGCTATAGTACTGCATGATTAAAATAAAACTGGAAAGGAGAGGAATTGTTCTGAGATCTGCAAAATGCTTTTGAGTGACTGCTACATTGGAGGATGCGGCTCTTCATGAAGTGCTGCAGGTTGTAGACGATCACCTTTGTAGGGATAGAAGTCACTAAGTGATGGGGGTACAGATACATCATGGCCAGAAAGATCTGACGACAGAACTGGTTTTCTGGGACATCTGCTAAGTGGTGGGGGGGAGGAGTTGTCCCTAGAAGGAAGTGGGATGATGTCACTTTATAATTTGACATTCCTTTCATGGCACTAAACACAGCAACTGACAAATTAGGATGACTAATGGCTTGGTGTAAGGTTGCTTTAGTGTGGTGTGAGGGGAAAGAAATGAGTGGCCGACACAAAGTTGTAATGTTTTCAACATCAGACATCTTTATTAAACAAAGAAAAGGGTTGGATGAAGGCCTTTCTCTCCCCATCCTAAAGAGAGTTAACTAAAACTAAAGATGTGGCTCATCGTCAAAAACTTAAACTGTCTTGTGTCAAAAACCATACTACTCTGACCCTCACACTAAACATGAAACCTAAAAAGTACAAGAAAACGTATCTGACTTGCATTTGGTAAAAAGTGTTCACCACCAAGGTAAATAGATTTCCCCTCCCCTGGATTACTTAAGTATGATAGCAAAAGTGTCTCTTTCAAATAATCGCTTCTAAAAATGTTCAAACTGTCTCTTTCAAACAATAGTTCCTTCAGGATGGTAATGTGATCTCTGGTGTGCTTCTTTGCCGTATACTTTGCAAAACAAGTTAATTTCTGTATACAACTTTAATGGACCTCCTGGTGTACTCCACTGTCAGGAATTATTGATCCCCTGGTATACTCTCCTGCCAGGGATCTTTACACTCTCTACTCAACTTGACTGGACCTCCTGGTATACACTACAGCCAGGAAACCCTTTCTGGGTCTTACAGATCCCCTTGTGTATCTTGCCGTCATTGTCTTAATTCAACACAGTTGTGTTACTTCACAGTGTTTTCTGTTTTATTGGTTGAGGTATTACTTGTTCCAAACTTCTCCACAATGACATTTCATGTACAGGGATGTGTTAATGTTTTGCCTTTTTACAACTTCATTACTATGGATTTGCTTGGGTTAATACTTGCTCCTAATTTCCCCACATTGATATCTCATGTATGGGAACTTGTTCAAGTTCTGTCTTCGTATTTCATTGGGTAGGTATTCAAATATATATTTTCTGTTTATACGTCTGTTGGTACGGCCCAGGGTCCCCAATGACTCTGGGTAGACTAACCAGTGTATTGTAGCTTTCTCGACCCGTGGCACGTTGTGGTGAAGCTCCTGCTTTTGAATGGTCTCCCTTACACTGCAGACCTCATTCCCGCTCTCCAGGCAGCTCTGCATTCACATGCCAGCACAACCGTGCTCCGGGTAGTTCCACCATTGCTACAGACTCTTCAGCGGTTCTCTCTCGTGCCTGCAGTGTCCCTTCTGGCCTCGCACAACACAGGCTTGCAACCAGTGAGTGGTAGTGCCTGCTTCCCATAGCACGGTCCTTCACTGTACTGCTGTCTGATTCGGCTCTGCTTCCCCCAACCAGTCTACGCTTTGCTTCCTTCTTCTCCGGCTCTCCTGTTTTTAAAGCGGACACCACTTTTTTAAAAAACTTTATTTATTTCGGCTGCAGCAGAGCATACAAATAGGCATGTGAAACAACCTGTCTCTTACAAGCGTTGTTTAGTTTGCCCCACATCCTCCCCCATCCCTTTCCATGTCCTTCTTCTGTCTCACCCGGAGTTCATAAGGTAGTCCATTGGTCCACACTGCCCATGAGCGGGGAGAAGGATCTCATGAAGGACATCACCAGCTGTGGCTGAAATGTTGGCACTGGGGACTGGAGCGGGCACCATTTTTAAATGTCCCACTTTCTCGGGACTCCCCAAACAACTAGTCTGCATGTGTAACTTTGTTTATTTTGATCTGCATGAACTCCTTCCTCTTCCTCGTCTCAGTACATGAGGCTTTCTGGGAGTTGGAGTTCATAGAATCTGACATTAAAGACAAGAGATGTTAAAGGAGTGTTGTGTGTATGGAGGTATGAACAATATTTTGCCTAGAGTGATTTCCATATGATGTTTCCACCTTCCATGAGCCACCAGAGGGAGAGTGATTGATATTACCGAGGATGTACATGAGAAGAAATTTACGATAGCACAGATAGGAGTTGCATGCAGTTTGTCCCCAAAATGCTCAAACTGTTGCAAAACTCACACCCGTGGAAACAGCTACTTTTAGACAAAAGCCAGACTTGCATAACAGTCATGGAATACATAAATGCATCTTAATATGAAATACGTGATCTATTTTATATCCATTTCATTTTCTCTAGTGGACCTTTAGAAAGGTACACATACTAGTTGGATATATACACCAGTGTGTTGGAACACTCCTGGCCATCCACCCAGGTGTTCACATGAACATACGCCTTCTACTATTGCACTACCACTCAGAGAGGCCACTTACTCAATTACTAGAATGAACTTGGGCACTGTTGTAGTGACCTGGTGTGGAAGCTTCAAAGACTATCATTGCCATGATATAATAGCACCCCCTTACCCAGCACTTCATGCAACTTCACTCACGGCTCATGGAGGGCTGGTTCACCTCTTCATCGTAGCCTATTCATTCATGTCTTTTGTGTTCCCTCCATTCACCTTTATGCAGCCAATTCTTAGCTCTGCCCTTCCAACAGTTGGCATAGCCAGACAATTACTTTTTTACACACACACATTCTTAGCTCTGCCCTTCCAACAGTTGGCATAGCCAGACAATTACTTTTTCTCACACACACACACACACACACACACACACACACAACCCCCCCCCCCCCCACCACCACCACCACCACCACCACCACCACCACCACCTCACCACCACCCCCCCCCCCCCCCCCCTTGGTCATCTTTCTGCCCAAAAATCATCCAAAAAACACAAAGGGCTTGCCAGACGAAGCAGGATTTCCTGGACCACAGACAAGATGCACATGAAGGGAATGTGTAATTCAACACCTTGTTAGGGATCCATTCACCAAAATGGTGCACACACAGGCAATTGGTTTGAAACATTTGATGTTTAGGAACCAAGGTAACTTCCGGATATCAGTCATTGGCCAGTAAGCAGGCACAACCTCTGGAGTACAAAGAACGAATAAAAAGCATGCCGCTAACCTAACTCAGTCATTCAGAGCTGCCTGCAGTCAAGGGGAGGAAATGGAAGTTATCGACACTTGAGGAAGTGGGGGATAATTGCTGTGGAATGTTGTGACCCAGTGGAAACACCTAGACCATTGACTTTCATGCTCTACAAGGGGGACATAGGGAACAAAAAAAAAAAAAAATAGTACTCTGACATACACACACTCGTGAGAGTGTATCCTCGTGACCTTTGACAAGAGGTAGATGGGAGCTCTTTGGTTACACAAGAAGAAAAAAATAAATTTGGTGCGGATGGAAGGATTCTTCTTTCTCGCACAGCCTTGTGATCATGGTCAAGCAATTTATCTTGTTTTCAAATCATTCAATAGTTAAGAACGAAAAGGATACAGTACATTAAGTTGAAGAGATTTAAGGAAACGCAATTATCTTTTGTGAATAGCATATGCAAATATGTTGTGTTTCAGCCATGGTAAAGAAAGCAATCATTGCAGCACTTGGTGCTGGGGATGAAGGGGCTTGTGAGAGTGCAGCATTATGATCATGGGCAAACAGTATATTCAGACACCATGGGCCTCATTACAAAGCAGGTGCTGACGGAATGAAGGTGGCCGGTACCGGCCCCCTTCATTCCGTCAGGGCTGATTACGAGCTTCCCATTGCGGGACTCGGATCGGATGCCTGTTAAAACCAGGCATCCTTTCCGGGTCCAGCGAGGAGAAGTGGGAGGTAATAACGGGCCAGTTGTAATGTGCCCGTTATTACCTCCCTCCCCATTCCCATTGAGCCCTATGGGGGCTCAAATGGGAATGGGGAATGGTTCCTGCAAGGAGGAATTACCGGCTCCTCCTATGTCGGAATGAGCCAGTAAGTTCTCATTGCAGGAACCCGGTAATGGAACCCGGTTTGGAGGCAGCCATGGTGCTAGTAGCACCATGGCTACCTCCAAACTTGTAATGAGGCCCCATGTGTTAAAACGGGGGAGGCTCGGAAGCAGACAGCATTGTAAAGTCAATGGATTGTTGCACAGCAGCATTGTGTGCTTGGCCATACAGCACATTACAAACTCTGATGTTCCACAATTAAACATGACAAGACATGGAAGCAAACATGTATGCCTGTGTGGGGGTTCTTGATCCTTGATTGGGAGAGGCAGATTGTAGTCCCTCAATCTGCTCCTGTGCTCTCCTCACACTAACTTAAAATGACCCAGAGCACCAATGACAATTATTGAGTCCTTGATGCAATCAGCCAAACACAAATATGACCTTGCAGCTGCTTGCCAGTGGTAAATTCTAGATTTGAGAGTCAAGTCAATAGCATGTATTTCTGTTGGCCATAGATCCCAAATACTCTTATCATACAATTACTTACTTTTCAGGATTCTATCAAACATTTCATATTTCTCTGAAAATGTAACATTTCAATGAGCATTTGCATTAGAAGAAATTAGTGAATAGGTACACCTCAACATGACACTACCTTTTCTACAGAAAAAGCCAGTATAATCACCACAATATGGAAAGCTTGTAGGATGCAAAGGGCCCTGCAGGTGTGTTGGGGCACTTGTGTGCTCCTGGTAGAATTGTTTCATCAAGACACTGGCGAGGTGGGAGATGAACAGCTTGCATTATTTTCAGTGTATTGAACAAGCTTTTCTAAAGTAGAGTGAGGGACTATAAAACAAAAGTCAACGTTAGATAACACTTTTCATTCTCGCAACATAGCTCATTCACTCAGCTCTGCGTTATCTATCACCAGGTCTCAAAACGTGCACTTGCCATTGGCTAGTGAAAAACCAACCATTAGGTGAGTACCAAATGGTGTACAGTATGCATGTGGGACACTGTAGGGGCGAATGACTTTGTATGTGTAGCTAGTAGCTTGCAACATACAATGTTTACCCCTGGAATCTTCCACGGTTTCCTTCCCTGGTTGCTTCTAGATGCCTTCCTGATAAAATACCAGTCTTTTATTCTTTATTAATTAGTGCACATGGTTCACATATAAACCTTTTACACCAAATACATTACAATAATACAATCCATAGACATACAAAATGATGCATATTCCAAATATAAACTATTAAAGAGAGTCTCACTCTATGCCCATCTTATTAAGATGAACATCTCAAAACTCACTTTAACTATATCAACAATAGCATATGCTATCTAAACAGAGTAGTCATTGATGACCCAGCCAACAGGCAGTACCTTCATTTCTCCATCGTATGGTAGATTTGCCAGCATCACACCGGCCTTACTGCTAATCCCCCTTAGGTAGGTAATAGACTGTACTCACCCTTCCTCTATATATGATGGGCTGCGGATATAATTACCATGGATTGCGCAAAAACAAGCGAGACCAAAATTGATTGTGCAGAATTTGGCCAATACTGCCAACAAATCCACTATGGCCCTTCACATAACACCCAATCAGAGATGGACAAGCAGTTACATGTCGAGGGGTGTCCATAAAACGTTTGCGAAAATGACATAACCTATGGTCATACACCAATCCCTGCCATGCACCAGTATTAGAGAAGGTTAAGGTAACACTTAGTTTCATGATGAATCGGCTTGGAGACATCACATGTCACTAATAAGTACTTGAAGGGCCTTTAAAAGGGAAACTTTGCTAAATGTATTCAGCCAAAGTTTTTCGAGTAGACAATTTTTCGAAATTCAAAATGTTCTCCCCTACTGCCGATTCCGAGGTCCCCTAATGGGACCCGTAAGGTACGTTTGGTCAGACCAAACGTACGTTAAGGGTCCTGTTAGGGGACCAGGGTGCAAATAACGGGCTTGCCGTTCGCGAGCCCGTTGTTTGCGCCCTCCCCATTCCCATCGAGCCCTATGGGGGCTCGAATGGGAATGGGGAATGGTTTGTTCAATGGGGACTTACTGGTCCCTTCCAGGGTCGGAATGGACCGGTAAATCCACATAGAACAACGCCGGAGGCGGTACCGGTATGGGAGGCAGCCATGGGGCTAATTGCTCCATAGCTACCACCATACTCGGAATGGGGGCCTATGTCTGTAAATTCCAAACTTATGTTTTCAAAGAAAGTCTCACATGAGGTTTTGAGTTTCCCATAAGCTTTGTATTTCACGGATATGCCATTGATTAGTCCTGAGAATATTGCAACTAAAGTAAGATTGGTCTCATAGTCTTTCCAAGATCTTCAGATAAAGCCTACTATGGGCGATCTTCCACCGTGTGAGAAGTGATATTAACCCCAGGGCCTCAATGGGTACTGACTTTGGAAGTCCCAATATAGCCCGCCATAGCTTCCCTTCCAATCGACTAAGCCACTTAACATGCTTTTCATTAAATACCTCTAGTCCATATAAGATTCCCGGCACAATGCATGCCTTGTATACCTTCTGGTATCCCTCAATCGAGTTGCCTCCTTGAGATAACAAGAAGCTTTTAATAGCTCAAAATGTCCTTGCAATCAGAACACCTAAATACACATACTGGTCGACAACTTCAATCTTTGTACCATCTAGCTCCTACTTTATTGATAGTAGGGGTAAGAAACGCATTACTTAATCAAAAACTTTGTTTTCGCTAAATTGATACTTAGATTAAACGCATTATGTGTATGCCAAAGTGAATAAAGATCCTTACGAGACCCCAGTAGCCCTGTAAATAATCACAGTATCATCTGAAAATGACAATTAACTGAGAAAATAGTTTCCAATTCTAGGGGGAAAATTGTTACACAAGCAGGGCCTTGTGCATACCCGCCCCAAAGATTGTAAAGCAGGGGCGCCAGCACGCATCCCTGCTTGAGCCCAAGATTCGTATCAATGCTGTCCGACAACTCCCCATCATGATTCAGTTAGATATTCACTGATGTACCCAGATACATTTCCTTGATAAAATATACCAGAGCCAAGTCAGATACCCCATATTTACAACTTTTTCCATATGTGTGACCTAATGACACCGTGAAACGACCCTGGCTAGAGCTTGGCATCAGGAGTCGGACGTGTAGCACTTATCAAGTTATAGAGTACCCAGATATTATAAACACTACTCATCCCAGGACGAAAACCAGTCTGCTGCGGATGAACATTCTTATTAGCTGGTGCCCAACAATTAAGGGGATTTAATAGCAAATTACAGAATATTTAACACATGCAATCAATCATGGCCAACAATCTAATTGCTTGGATCAGATCTGGCCCCAGTCTTGAAGACTGGCACAAGCATGGACTGTTTCAAGCTAATAGGGATATGCCGCTCAATAACCACCTGTCTATATATTCTGTCTAATAAGTCTGCCCAAAATTCAGAGGCTCTTTTTAACACAATACTTGCCAGACCGCCAGGTCCAGGGGCTCTGGGTGGCTTGGAATGTTTAATTATCCCTAGAATAGTATCTGCTTCAGTGTCCAGATCGAGCGGGCCACTATTAATATAGTCTTACTCCTATAATACAGTCCAATGATGTAGATCATCCAAACAGTCTCAGAGATGGGATTGATCTCATACTGGCTCTTCCCCAGTATATGTTTATTAAAATAGGAACAGACTTGGGATTCCAAGATGGCCACGCTCCAAGGGAAGATGTGCTGATCACAGCTCGTTCCTGGACCGCAATGAAAAGGTGGCAGCATTGCCGCAGCACCCAAGAAAACAATGTCTATTGCTCACTCACCCCCAGAGGCGGATGAGAGCATGGGGAGAGCGCCTCCACCCCTTCAGAGACTTCCCGAAGTGAAAGGAATCCAGCGGAAGCCCCGAGCAGCTTCGCTGACGTGTGGCGGTGCAGGAGCGGACAGGGAGCGGGGGAAGGAGAAGCTGGCATGTGGCACTTCAGTGGAGAGCGTGAGCCGAGTTCTGCAGCAGACGCAGAAAGAAAGGAGTTTCCTGGGGGAACGGAAAGTCCCCATCTTAACAGAGACATCAACAGCAGGCGAGGAGCGGAGACTATGGAGTGGCTTACCCGCTCATGAAGCAAGGGGAGGCCCAGGAAAGGGAATAAGTCTTGTAGAGCACCGAGAGTGTGGGCCCCCGAGTGGGCGTGACCCACCAAAGGACCGGAGAGGCCAAAACACAGTGGGAGCAAGATAGTGCCCGGGCCTGGACAACGCAAAGCCCACAGCACTGACTCTCGGGCGGAAGACCACAGAGAGATCAGGCAGAACTCATCCCACATAATATCAAGTGGGGCCCACACCAGGCCAATTCTGTGGGAGGTCTCCAACACAGGGCGCATAAACCCAACTTGATCAGTAGCCTACGGGCGGATGCGAATGGACGAGGAGGAAACAGGCGGTACATCATACAGAGGACAGCCCCTAACCTTGGGGGTTGTGGAGCACGGTGGGAACGTTTAAAAGGGGCACATGTCTAAAGCTAAGGGCAGGGGAAGGAGCAAGGAGACCGCAGCTCACCTAACACGGCCGCCTAGGGATCTGAGGGCACGCTGAGCAGGTGCTGGCAACTGGAAAAACAGAGGGCCCATAAACCTACACCATCCCAAGACGAGGCAGCAGGAGGGGGGGGGGGGGAAGAGATACCAGTACCATCCAGCCCCATGGCAGTCAACTAAGAGGACCTGGTGCAGTGCCTGGCGAATCTCCAGACGAGGATCACAGAGTCCTTTCAAGAACAGTTCTCCTCCTTAAAATCAGACTTCAAGGGAGCTGTGCAGGAGATCAAGGGGGGATACTCTTGAAACTGGGAGAACGAGTGGGCACGAATGAGCGGGCCCTTCAAGACTTGGCGGAACAATGATGGGGGCACTGGAACAACTGGCACATATGTCACACAATCTAGAGCTCCAGACCTCGAGAATAGGTCACAATGGTCAAATATACGCCTCAAGAATGTACCTGAGGAGGTCGCAGACAGAACTCAAAACGACAGCCCAGTCCTTTGCCGAACTCCTACTGAGGCCCCTCCCAACGGGGTCCAGTTGGACAGAATACACAGGGTGGGCCCACTAAGGAGAGAGCCGGGAGCATACCAGAGTGACGTCCTGGCAGCATTTGCATCATACGGCCAGAAAGTGAAAGTCCTGAAAGCCGCCTGTGCGGCCACCTCACTGAAAATTAACAGCACAGAGGTCCAACTCTTAAAGACCTGCCACAATCCACCCTGATGAGACTGATGGGACCAGTTGTTAAGATCCTCAACCAAGAAAAGATCTGAACCAAGTGGACCTTTGTATTTGGCTTGCTGTTCAAGTGGAAGGGGAATCAATGCTGGGTGACGACTTGCGAGGACGACCTCAATGTGGTGGCACCTGAAGACAGCAGTGGGTCTTCGGCCAAGAATATGCAGGTGGGGGCAACCAGAGGAAGCGACAATGGGAATGGACAATGGCAGCGAGGGAGAATAAGCCCTCCCGCGTGCCAAAAGGCTGGAACAAACCAGCAGACATGCCACAGAAGGGGACGTGATAGAGGGGCATTAAAAGGCAGATAAGCAGAATAGTCTGGATGGAAAAGCAGAGACTGTAGGGCCAAGCAATGGCGGGAGGAGGGGATTGACGTGCGTCACTCTTGGGGTCACTGCTCTGGCGTGGGCTGCACTGGCCGCGCTCGTAAGATCTGAGTGGTGACAACAGAAACGGGTAGTGATGGGAAATCAGCTGGGGGAGTGTGTGCTTTTGGAATTTCATGGGGAGGCTTAGTCTGATCTCTCTGCAGTTCCTGAACCCAGGTACCGGAACATGGTCAGGATACGTCCCGAGGTTATCTGTAGGGCACATGGACCGGCATGGGTGGTTGTTAGGAAGGAGGGAGGAGGGGGTGGGGAAAAAGGGGCGCTGGGAGGAGAGAGGGAGCTGCAATTTGGTGGGGGATTGGGGTGGCAAGGGGGGGGCGAGGGGACAACATTCAGGTAGCAGCCACAGCGAGTAGGGGCGGGGGTGAGAGGGGGGGAAATCAGTAAATAACCCCCGGAAGGTACTCTAAAGACGATGGGGCAATGTAAATCCTAGGGAGGGACTGATTGATGGGGGCGGGGGGTGGGAGGATGGAATACCGAATTCAAGGTCCTCACTTATAATATCAGGGAATTAAACTCCTGGGCAAAACGGCGTAAGGTGGACCGTTACTTGAGGCGCAAGAAACCAGACTTTCGTGCGCTCCAAGAGAACAACATTTTTAAGCAGGACAAATCGAGGTTCTGATTGCAGATGTATCCCCATGAATACCAGGTTATTGCGAAAAACAAGACGGCGGGGGTCATTATAGCTTTCAAGCACATGCCCAACGTGGTGGTCCTTGAGGCGAAGGGGGGCAAACAAGAGAGATGCCTTTAATTCTGCAATAACGCAGACAGGTTTACCCTAGCCACAGTATATGTGCCAAATTCCAGACAGGATGGTTTCTCAGAATGACAATGCCTGAACTGCAATGCATGGCCAAAGGGCACGTTATTTTGACTGTAGCATGGGTAGCGGGGGGAGGATCACAGCAGGCCGGGGCATACAAACCAGGGCGCACCATCCCAAAAACTGAAAGATAGATTCAACGGAATGGGGCTAGTGGATGTCTGGAGAACATGTAAGGGCTCAGAAGCGGGACACATATACTACTCACACGTCCACAGGGCTCTGTCTTGCATAGACTACATCTGTATTTTTGCCCGGTTAGCGGGGCGAGTCCGGGAAGTTTCCCTGGGGTCTCTGGCACTGTCTGACTATGCCCCACCAAGTGCAACGACAGACAAGATGCAAGGACAGGTCAGAGGGGGCTATGGCATTGGTCCCTCCCAGATTGAATACTGGCGGACCAAGTTGTGTCAGTGGCGGTCGAAGGGACAGTCCTACTTTCAGGACAATACCATGTCAGACACCTCCCCAGGTATTTGATGGGATGCTTTCAAAGCAGTCATCAGGGGAGAATTGATTGCTCTCTGGGCCTCCAGGGACAAACAAAATAGGAGACTTGAAGAAGAATTGAATCACAACCAAGACATTATGCCTAACATGGGAAACTGCCCATCGAGAGCGACGCTGAAAAGTTATAGGGCAATCAGGGGCCAGTTAGATCTGCTGAGGGCCAAGAAGGCGGAGAGTAGTCTCCTGAATGCGAGGCAGCGGTACTATGCGAGGGGGAACAGACCGGGGAGACTCTTGGCGAGGCAACTTAGACAGAGGGGAGCGGCCCAAACAATCTTGAAAATTAGGGACGAAGGAAGAGAAGACGTGGTGGACACGGTAGGAACCCTTTCTTTGGAGATCTTTACACCTCAGATAGACCTCAAAAGGCATACCCGAATGTGTTAGAACTGTGTTTATTTACCCACTTTGACAGTCTGCAGACATCGCTTTTTGCTCACTGTACTTTTCACAAAGGAGGAAATACATTTGCATATCAAAGCGGGCAAAAACCACAGCACAGGTTATCATGCCATGTCTTTCTAGAGAGGGGCGTCTGCTACCCTTTTTGTATTTTTGCAAGGAACTTGGGGTTGGTCACCTTAGGTTACCTGGGGGAACCCAGACGTGTACCCCTTGCTCACTGTGCTCAGAGAGGCACGGCTCCACCTCACTGATGAGGCCCGACAAGGCAGTAACACGTGTCTGGGGTTTCTGTTAGCACTCTTGTTCAAAGGAGGTTTGCCAGGCATTTCGGTGCTCGACTACCTTTGTGGGCGGAACTAAGACTGTTCATGCAAATGGATATTCCTCCTTTGTAAAAATACAGTGAGCAAAAAAGCAACAGCTGCAGACTCCCAAAATGGGCAAAACCACAGAACAGGTTATCATGCCATGTTTTTTCTAGAGAGCAGCGCCTGCTACCTTTTTTGTATTCTAGTATGTGCTGTGCCGTTGGACCAAGGACTTGCCAGCCTTTGTCAGTACAAACACTCTGACGAAGGCAATTAAAACTCTGTTCTCCAAGATACTTGGGCGAGCTAGCACCCTTATCAATGCGATGCTGAGCCTCCTTAACACATTGACCCGGGAGGCCATCTACCACACATTGGCCCAAAATGATCACATCCATGTATCTGCACTTCATCACTGAGGTACAATGTTTTTTCCAAGTTGCAGTATTCATTGAAATCTCCCATGATGATACACTGTGTTCTAGCATGGAGATTATGCCACTCATTAAGTGTTACTTAGCACATGATGGACAAGTCATTTCCCTCACTGAAGGATCAGATCATAAATATCAATACTAACAAATGACAGAAAGTGGTTCACTTTGTGCCCAGAACACATTGCACTAATAGCAATGGAGTGAGAGTGCTGTGGAGCAAACAACTCCAACGTTTTGGGCCCAATACACAAACTACCTCCAAGAGGGCTTTTTCCAGATTTAATAGCTTGTCTACAAAGCGTTTTATAACCATCCAGGGGTACTCGGTGCACATCCAAGTTTGCTGCAACGAGAACATATTCCTATTTAGTCAGAAACGAAGGTGCTCTAGTGTTCCATGAAATTACATTGCACTCTTTAAACGTCAACTTCAGTCAATGCTGGTTTGCGACCCAAAGCTGCAGCCAAACATGTCCAATCTTCCATGTGTTCACTTTGGGGGACGAGGATTCGTTTAGGCAGCGTTTCACATTCACGGATCATTCTACCATTGATGCTCGTGACAATTATTAGGCTATCAAATCCTTCTGGCAAATAGCACAAACATATATCGGGCATACTCTCTTCAACGCGTATCCCTGTGAATTCAAATCCCATTTTGAGAAATTGGTCATAAAAAACGGTAACAAGTATTCCACAATAATTGGTGCCCACTTACTTTCACCCAAAGCATCAGCAAGATGACTAGCTCAATATCCTTGGAGCTCACACTTCAATTGGGGAACATGATGAAATAACTGGGGTCCCTTTCCTCGATTAAGACATGGACTTTCATTTGTAGCAAACAGTTCCAAGATTTGAATCGAGCAAAAAAGGCCTACTATTGATGGCAAAAGGTTTTTGTGTCTTGCCTTTAGGCTCAGAATAAGGCAGATGATGTGAAAGCCCAGCTTGCACAGAACCATCAATATGTTCACAGGTAAAACTCATATGAACATTCCCAGAGGTTACACTATCCAAGCAATCACTCTGCTGCTGGGAAGTAGTATGGCTGTTATGAAGAATAGGCAAAGCTTCAAGATTTCTATCCGCCACAAGCTTATCTAAACAAGAATCTAGAGTTCCCTTTTTACCCAGGATTTGGTTAGCCCTAGGTCTACTCTTTTCCATAGGACAAGGGCTCACTTCGTTTATCTCATAAGCATCCTTACAGGATACACAAAAGATTATAGTTATAATTGATTATTTATAACAAACTAAATACCGAAGAGGTTTCTAAGCGCAGACCCCGGGATTCAAACTTGAGTTGCTCTGCGTCGTCTTGCTTCCACGACGAGCGCGTTGCAACGACGAGTCTCTGTAGTAGTACACGCTAGTGCCCCTGCATTTCTTTCACTGGGGCAGGGTCACATTGCTATGCTTGGCTTGGGCAACTTCTTACAGTTCCTCTTGTGCTGCATGCATTTGCCTTTTACCATAATACTGATGCCTTATTATTACTCGAATCAGGTTCTACTAGCGGCAACCTGGCGGGAAGGATCCTATGGTTATGAACCACTCCCGAAATCCGAAATTGTTAAAAACAACCAAGGAAGTGCATGTTTCTCCACCCTCACCAGAAGCCTGCTGATTCGACATGGTAACACAGTTGGTTACTGATTTCTCTCCTCTAGACGTTAACAATTCCTCATCAGATTATCGCTCATTAGTAAGTTCCATGACATGAGAATGATTCATATCCATTGCACTTTTTGCAAATACCACATCAACAATTTTGATAATAAGATCTCAGAGGACGTTTTTTTTCCCTTTGAAATATGAATGCATAACACAAGGAGTGGTTTTAAGCCTAGTTGCCATGAACAACTCTTCCTGCTGGACGAAGACCTCACTACTCATTATAGAGGACTTATTATGGGTTGAATACAGGCCATCCGCAGTGGCAACTAAATCACGTGATTTAGAAGAATTAAACCCCAATTATATTTTCCTGGCCATTGAAACATGGTATAGGCGAGCTTGGCAGTGGGTAATCAAGGGATTCCAGCTGTAGAGTTTAACAAAAGTTCAGCAACGAATTGTCAATAGGGGGAAACAAAGAGTTTTCTGTTTGCGATGCTGCAGTCACCCTTAACTCAGGCTCAGTGGTGCCTCCATGTTGCAAACTGTTCAACTGGAAGTACAACGTTATTTTCCCCTTAACTATTTGCACGTTTAGGGCAGAGCTTTTAAGCCAATAACATTTTAGAGTGTACTATCCCTTTAAGCCACCGAAGTGGCCTGGAGAATGCGTTGAAAAATTCCCCTTACCTCTCCCACCATGTCATATGATGCAACTATTGCCATGCACTGCAGCCACTTTATTTAAGACATGGTCTTCAGCAATGCTCTTGCCCCTACACCTAAGTCACCTGGAATAATCAATGCCCACTTTTCCTTCGGCCATGTCCCAGCACCCCAATCCAACCGGGATTCGACACAGACCTGCTGCATTTTGTTTTTTCGTTTCAAAAGGTGGTTTTAATAGCGACTTCCTATGCCAGTGCCTTGCTGTCCCATCCCTTAGCCACACAGAATGATACTAGCCTCACAGAATGATACTGTCTCCTACACAGCCAGTCCCTGGACTGGTGTCTTTTGCCGCTGTTTCATCCCGCCTGGTACCTGGCAGGACTGACGCTCTCTGCTACTACTACAATGTTGGTGTGTTTGTTTTCTGTGGGGCTTTTATTGCTTTTACTGAGGACTGAGAATTATTTTCTGCTGGTCTAGGGGGTGCTAATTGTTGGTGTTATTTTCTGTAAAGGCAGGTGTTAACAATGAACTATTATTCCATTGACCCATGTACTGATTTCTCCGATGTACATTTTCCATGTACTTATTTTGGCTTTCTTTTAATGCAATGCCAGTTTCTTAGGTTCCCTCTTATAACCTGAAAATATGCTGGCACATCATTTGCATGCAGGAGACTAAAGACAAGACCAAGACAAGAAGCTCTTTGCATTTCCCCATATAGTTGCTGTCTGGGCAATGCCAGGTGTGGGTGCTTTATATTGGTGAATGTGATGGAAAAATACATGTATCTTTAATATTTATAACACGCTACATGCCCGTAGGCCTCAGAGCGCACATAAAAGGCACAGACTAGACAGACAACATATGAGATGAAGAAGGCAGAGTTATGTAAAGCAGGGCAATTAGTCTGGATTAAACATAAATTAACAAAAAGGTGTATTAGGGAGATGTTGGGCACGTAAGAGGCAATGGCACTGGATAACAATGATATACAATAACCCATCCCCGCCGTTGACACACTGGTTGAGGTGAAGTGTCCTGAGAAATTGTATCCACTAACAAAGAGCCTGAAGAGACAAAACAATACTAGTACAATATGAAATCATAAAAGTGCCCTTTCTTTCTTTCTTCCATACTCGATTTTCTACATGCTCGCCTTCTCACTTTTCTTTCCCTTAGAAAGGCTGCATTTTTCCATTCTACCCTCCTTCCTCATTCTCTCCATTCTTCTTTACTTACCTCTTTCCCTCCCGCTCATTCGTTATTTCTAATCCTATTATCTTTCTTCCTTTCCTGCCCCTCCTTTTATTTTCCGTTACCTTTCTCTCTCCTTCATTCACTCGCTCTCACTCCCTCGTCTTTCTTACTTAACCTCCCCTTTTCTTTACCTTCCCTCCCTTTCCATTCCTCTTATGCATGTTCCCTCCTTGCAGCCTTCCCCCACCTTTGACCTAGTTCCCTCCTCCACCCTTTCCTCCGATTCATTCTATCCTGTTCCTTTCACCTTGTCACCCCATTCCTAACTTCCACCCTTCTTCGTCCTCCCCTTTCCTCTTCCCAGGTTATCTCTTCCCTTCTCATTCATGTTGCTTCCCCATACTCTCTATTGCTTCAAGTATGCTTCCCTTTCTTATTCTCTCTTGTGATTTTTCTGAAATTCTATGTGCGCTATGATCTCTCGACCGTCTCAGAGTACTCAGCGTCGGGGACCCGAAAGCGGAACAGTGCAGATTGCTTGTGAGGATGCGGTTTAGACGCAGTCTTTGCCAGATAAGGTCTGACTCTCAGGGCAAGGCACCTCAACTGCTCGCCTCAAGCGAAGGGCATGGATTGTGCCCAGTGTCAGAACTTTTCGGCCCTTGCAAACGAACTCTGCCTCGACACCTTGGGGCCCTCACTGAGAATCTAGCAAACAAAGCTTAAAAGCTTTTCTGACTGGACACTTAGGGTACCAACTGCCTTTCTTGGTTCTACTAGCAGAGACCACTAAATGCGTTTGCTATTAGTCAGCAGCCACACACCCAATTACTTTATCTAGGAAATTGCCACAGGATGAAGCGCTAAGGTCAGACTGATGATATGTGCATAGTCTCTAAGGAGCCATCGTCTTCATAAACTATAGGCTCTAGCACATTAAAATGCATTTGCTGGGCAAAGAAAAACCTCACCAAAAGCAGATTAATAATCGCAGACAGGTTTTACCCTGCATTCAGCTCGTTGGTGTGGGGCTGTGAATATGGATTTGAGATTAATGAAGTTCAAGGTCTGTCTCGTGTTATACCACCTCATTTGGAAAACCAGGAGGAGGGGGTGGGGGGTCCCCACTGGAATTTGAAGTGGGAAACATCTCTGTTATAATCTATGCACCACACAGTTGCATCCCTAGCCGAAGGCCTTTACTGACGTTGCACGGAATGAATCCTTCCCATTCCTGAATAGTATATCCCCGATTGTGTGATAAGGTATGTGCTCCTGGAATACACTACTGTGCCAAATGGTACTGATTGTACCCAAATAAACGCATTTACCATGCCACTGCCAGTTTGCATTTGAAAGCCTTTAAATGCATCAGTTCATTGTATTTTTGTTAAAATATGCAGGATTTTCCAAACTGTGGGCAGGTGCCTCCCTCCCAACCGCCTCCCCCCCAAATATAATTTCCAAATGCCCCTCTCCCCCCATATCTTCCACCCAACCCATTTGTGTACCCTTGTCTTGACGATACCAGGGTGTTCCAACATTAGCCAGTTTGTGGAAGGGGTGGGTGTCCTTGGCACCTGGCCAGCAAGGGTGAACAGTGGCAGTCTGCGGGTTGAATGGGCTCCAAGGCAAATAGCCCCCTTTAAGAGCAGTGCCCACAAAGGCGCAGAGGCTTTTTTTTTACTGGTGTAAACTGGGCAGAATCGAAAGTTAATGTGATGCCTGTTCAACATTTTTATTTTGCAATATAAACAAATAAAATATAACAATAACCAGTCAAATACCCAGCAGTAAAACATAAATGAAGTATATCATACAACTGGACAATAACAATAATAAATTAGCTAATAAAATCCAACTGATGAAGTCAAGGGAAATAAGAAAAAGGCAGAAGCAAGAAGAAGAAGGAAAGTCAGTAAAGGTTGTGAATTTACAATTTCAACAGCCAGATACACAAATCATGCAGGGCATCACACATTAATAATGTTATGAGATCCATGGTATGTACAGGAAAAAAGTATAGTAAATCATAAAATAATGGCAATGAGATCTCCAGAAAACAGAATTAAACAAATGTAACCCACACATCAACCATATGCATCAAGGAAGCTTCCCCATATGTCCCAAAACGTATCAATGTCTCCTGCTTGTTTGTAGATAACTTTCTCATAGGTGGAGATGGTGAGCAGCTCCTCCACCCAGTCATCTATACAAAAGGAGCGACTTGATTTCCAAGATCTTAATATAGTTTTCTTTGCAATCATGCAAGCGCAGAGAAGCCAGATCATTTTGCTGAATGAGACTTCCTCCATCAGAGACACATCACCCAGAACCAGTAGAGAGGAAGCCATGATACAGCAAAGAACCAAACCCAACCTCTCACAGACACCCTCCCGTAACGTCTTAGTCTTTGGGCAGAACCAGATCAAAATGACACAGGGTGCCTCTCGCGTTTTTACACTTCCAACAAAGTTCTTTCTCTAGAAGTTGTCTTTTGAATAACATTACGAGCGTCCAACAAGACCCAAAAAGGAGCTTTGTCTGTGAGGCTCTAAGGCCCCCGTCCATACTCACTAGGCGTGTATTTCCACACCATCGCTGCCAGCAATTCAGAACATCTTCCCCAAGTTCTTCAGCCCAGGTGGCCGGCAACCTTGGGTCTGCTTTAAGGCAAGCCTTTAAGACTCCATACATAGTAGCTCCAGGGTGAGATACACATTTGCAGGTCTGTAAAGTTGACCAAGCTACATTCTGAGCCGCCAATTGAGACACATCCATACTTGCAGTAATAATGCTCTTTAATCTCCTATATTCTACATATGTGCAATCAATCATGTTAAATGAACGGCTTAATTGTGCATATGATATCCATTTGTCACCTTTAATCAGATCTTTAAGGTATTTTATGCCCATTAAAAACCATCCTGGCCAAAATAGGACTTTTCCTTGTGATTTCAAAGCCGGGTTAAGCCAGATGGAAGCATCAGGGAACAAGTAAGGCTCAGTACCCATGCGTTTAGAACTATCACCCCAGCATTCCTGTAAGAACTCGGTCAGTGAATTAATCCCTTTAGATGTTTTTTTCTTGGTCGTCAGTGAGGCTTTTGGATCTAACTGCGACAAAGCACTGCACTCCCAAGCTAAATTTTATGTTTGTTCCTCACCTGTTTCCATGATCTTGCATAGATGACAAGTTTTGAATGACAGATGGTAGTCGGCAAAGTTCGGTAAATTCATTCCCCCTCGCTTTAAAGGGAGCTGCATTTTCCACATTGCAAGTCTTGGTGGCTTTCCGTCCCAGACGAACTTTTGCATGATCCTGTCAAATTTCCTTGAAAAGATGTTCTGGTATTTTAATGGGAAGCATAGATAAAATATAATTTACCTGTGGTGCTAAATTCATTTTTATACAATTGATCTTCCCCCACGTGGACAGCTTCAAAAGTTCCCATTTATCTAGGTCAGATGTGAGCTTTGGCAAGATCATTGAAAGATTAATTGTTGACAACTTAATCACCTCAGGACCAATCCAAATACCCAGCTATTTGATCTTTTCCAGACACCAGATGAACTGAAATTGAGCACAGGTGTGTCGCAGGCAAATATTGTTCACAGGGAGAATTTCAGACTTACCCCAATTCACATTATAACCAGAATCTAAGGAAAATTGCTGGATATCTCGCATCATGTAAGGTATGCAATTTGCTGGATCCTGTAGGGACACCAGTAGATCATCTGCATAGAGCCAAAGTAGATTTTCATGATCATTCCGAATTATTGGTTGAAGACTGTCATCAGCTCGCAATAACACTGCCAATGGTTCCATTGATAAGATGAATAATAAAGGCAAAAGCGGGCAGCACTGTATGGTACCCCTATGAAGCCGGAATACGTTCGAAATGAAGCCTTTTGTAAGTACACTTGCAGATGGATTTGTGTATAATAGCCGTACCCAACGCTTAAAGTCCTGGCCAAATTTCATCTTGTCTAAGCACGAGAACAGGAAGGCCCACTCCACACGATCAAACACCTTCTTGGCGAGATTACTGCAGCAGCAACTGGTTGCCTATCTCCTTGTTCAATTTATAACAACAGGTGTCTCATATTGTCGGCCACAGCCCTCCCACTGACAAAGCCAACCTGGTTCCCATGGACTAACAATGGTATAACTGTTTCCAATCTCATAGCTAAAGACTTTGCCAGAATCTTGCAGTCAGCATTAATTAGACTGATTGGCCTGTAGTTTTCACACCTTGTAATAGATCCATCTTTCTTCTGCAAGACCATTTTTAAAGCGTGCCACATCGAGTCTGGCATGGGTTCAGTCTCCAAAGCGTTGTTATAAACATCACAAAGAAGTTGTAGAGCAGAATCAGGCATGCTCTTATCAAAAAACTCTACAGGCAATCCATACGCAGCTGGCGACTTGCCCACAGTAAGTTTAGAGATGGCCAGACGAATATCTTCAACTTCCATTCTCCCTTCAAGACTCACCGTTTGGTCACTGGACAGTTGAGAAATGTCTAAGGAATTCAGGAAGTTTTCTATCACAACATTCTCGCAAGTCAGTTCCGACTTGTGGAATTTTTCATAGAAGTCGTGGAACAGTATTTTTATCTCTTTTTGTTGTGTTTTCAAGACATTACTTGGATCTCTAATTGCATTGATAAAGCGATCACTTTCAGCTACCTTCAGCCTGTGTGCCAGGGGTTTGCCTGCTTTCTCCTCGTTCTCAAAATAGTTAATTCTCTGCCTGAACAAGGCATAGTCTACCTGGTCGGATATTAATTTATTTAATTCAAATTTTGCCTTCCTCAATTGAGACTTAACTCCTTCATCTTGGCTTGCAGCAAAGCAATTGTCTAGACGTTTAGCATCTGCAGACGTCCTCTGAATTTCTTTGGCCTTTAATTTCCTTTGCTTGCCAGTTTTTGACATTAGCACGCCACAGACCAAGCATTTCATTGCTTCCCAGATTGTGGAGACTGGGACATCATCAGTCCTATTAATTTGAATGAAGTCTTCAATTTCATCTCTAATCTGTTCGTTTTGCAGACTGTTAGAATTAATTTTCCACCTAGATGATTTGATCAGAATATGTTGCAAGGAAAGACGTAGGGACACAGGTGCGTGGTCTGATAAGGCAATGAGCCTGATACTTGAATCAAAACACCTGAAAGTCACCTGGCCCAAGGTCAAAAAGAATAAATGCCGGAATAGGCATCATGACACTATGAGTGGAAGCTATAGTCTCTTTCAGACGGGTGCTCTAAGTGCCATGTCCGATAGATTGAATTCATTCATCAGACATTCTAAAGATCTCCTCTTCTTCGGGATACACGTGCTGTCCCCATTTGAGCTGTCTAACGCTGGATCCAACACTTGGTTAAAATCACCAGCTAACACAAATGCACTAACATCATAACTTTGAAGCAATTGCGCAAGGTCATGGAAGAAAAGGGGATCATCCAAATTGGGTGCATACACATTGCATAAAAGCATTGTTGTATCTAGTACTTTAATCGAAACACAGACAATTCTTCCTTCTTTGTCTGTTTTACTTGAGAGGACTGATAAGAGGCAGATTGTTCTAAATGAGTAGTGAAACACCTCTTTTACTGGTTGAATAGGTCGAGAAAAAGGTTTGGCCAACCCATCCCAGTTGAAGTTTCTCAGCCTCTTTACAGTACAGATGTGTCTCCTGGAGATATGATATCATATGATATGGCATTTGTAACGCGCCTATACACAAGTGTTTCATGGCGCGAAAAGGAAAGCGATGTCGCAAGAAGTTGATCTCAAATAAGATAAGATTTTTGTCCATTTCACAACAGCCATTCATGAAACAATGTTAAGATGATTTACAGATCTAGAATGAATGCTGCCAATCGTAGAGTCAAAAAATAAGTGTGATTAGTATAGAACAGTGAGAAGAGAATAAAGATCAGAAAGAGGAAAGGAGAAAGGTAAGAACCCATACCCCATCTGGGCACGAGTCAACCAGATAACTCTGGTACTAGTTACAAATAGATGGCACGCTGCTCGAACATAACACTAAGGTAGTACTCAAATACAGTAATCTTAGCAAACAACTGTACAAATAAAATCACCAGCCCCAGCCCCCCTGCCCTCACCCAATAGATATATTCAATAGCTGACACCAATGTGTAAAAAGAACTTTTGCCCTCAACACACCCCTAAAACAACATCATCTATGGAGCGTATGCCATAATCAGTCGAGGTATTGACCTATTAATAAGGCATATCAATTGCAATACCTGAGGTACAGCATTAATAAACACATTTGAAGCCACGCGATTGAACGTGAGCAAACAACCTAATGCTCAGAGACGGGTATGCGGCCTTTGTAATCGTCAAAAATGGCTTACATTGCATATTGGTTTAGCACTTGCCTTATCTAACGCCTATGCCACTAAATAAGAACACATTCCCACAACAAGAAACCGTACACCACCAGGGCAGCCCCCAAATAACCGAAAGTTATGGGAATGGGTGTTATGTACTAGGTAACCCATGGGCACTGATTACAGCCTCCCTCAAAACTTACGTTAAGAAGAAAAAGATCCACCTGTGCGAATGATATTGTGCGCATAGCGATGTCCAAGAGCAAAAAGAGACCAACCCTGGGCCAGGTAGAGGAAGGCGATGGTGTGCTCTCCCCACTGTACACGTGAGATGAATGACTTCCCAGTATACTCAGAGCGGTTGCGGCCACAGGTTGTCAGCTTCATAGTTATACGATACAAATAACAGCTGCTGTTCCTCAGTTTAATTTTACAAACCAAGATATGGCGAAGGCTGAGTCGGATTTTATGTATTCCAACCTCTGGTTAAAATGTTGCACAAGGACCTCCGCATAAGGCACCCTAACCCGTGGAACTATCGCGCCAGCCTTTTAATGTATGCATTGCTATCGTATGTAATAGGTGAGGAGCTACTCTACCCAGCTCAGCATTTACGAGTCCCTGCCCGTTTTCTCGAAAAATTCCCCGCAGTGTTATGAAGCCGATATCAGTTTCTGCTGAGGGTACACACAGACTCCAGTCCCATAATCGCAGCTACCACACTTGACATAATCACATGATCTTGTGCAAATTGGTCCATCTGCCTCGGCACTAGCTGTGCCCCAAGCGCGTGTACTTAAAGAGCCTCTCCTCCCCCGGCCTCCCACCACCCCCGCCCCCCGACCGCTTCATGGCTGTATCTCCTCCTCCCTGGGATGCAGCTGCAGTGGCTCAGTCAACGCATCCCGGGCTCTTGAGTCCCTAATGCTGGAGTAGGATTTCTGTGTCCGACAAAGCCTGGATGACTGAGGCTGGTGGACTCTCCCTCCGTCTGCCTGCAAGCTTCGTGCATGCCGGAGCGCCACGATATAGCCCCAGTTGTTAGCGGAGCACATCCCAACTTGTCGGTAAAAGCCTTCTTGAGGATGGATCCCAAACGGGCATGATAAGCAAGCTCTGGTGTCCACATCAGGGGCCCCCAGCGCACACATGGCAGAGTTTTGGAGAAGACCCCAATGTACATCCAGTGCTAATGTCTAGAGTCTGGACTAGCCTTTTTTTGTTGTAACCCCTGAGCTTCACCCGAGGCTACAACTAAAAGAACCGGGAGGAAAGCACCCACCGGCTTCACGAAGCAGGAAACACAGTCCCATAGGAAAGGCAGTCAGGCAGCACTCACCTTGGAGATGTGTTAGGCAGATGCTACGGAAACGAACTTCGCATCCGGTTCTGGTATCACTGCAAATGTCTCTGCGGCCGCCTCTGCTTTCTTTTGCCCGAAGTACAGATATGATAAACACAGAAGCAGCTCCAGGACGGCCTAAACACTATCTACTTCAGCTACCGATATGGTACTGTCTAGTTCCCATTCGAGAAAAGGACCCTAGCAACGCGTCTCTCCCCTCACGTGACTTTCAGGACAGTCCGAGCCATGGTTGCCTTAGCCAGCTAGTGCTGTTTTCACCAGCGTCTCTCCCTCTTTCTCTCAAATGCATATTTGATAATTTTCAATCATTTGACCGAAACTCTTTTGGAGGGCGACAACAGGAGGAGTCCGAAAACAACAACGGATGGGTCAAGGAATGGCGGGTTTAATTTAAGTTATACTGATCTGATGTGCTATGGGAAGAAGGGTGTGTTGGGCTAATGAGGCAGGTAGTCAGTGGGACAAAATGACATAGGGGTGAGTAGTGGCTAAGCCACGCGTTCAGCCCCACACTGCTGTCAAAGCAGCAATTATCCCAATTATAAATACCTACTAACTTCTCAATACACAACGCCATCATAGGCGTCCCTGGGGGTGGTGGAGGGGCAGACACTATTGGCTCCCTACCAGTTGGTTTCCTGCCTCCCCCCTCTGGCAAATAACTGTTTCCAGGAGCCTTAAGGTGCTCCTTTGCCCAGCTGCCATGCTCTGCCTAAACTGGTGTTGAAAGGAACACTGCAGGAATCAATGGGCCATGAATATCACTGTTAAAAAGCAGGCTACCTACATGCTGGGCACACTATTGTTTCCCAAATGTGCAGTTTACCCTTGTGCGGGGTGGGGGCCAAAGACTTTTCCAAACTGAAACATGCTTCTTAAACTTACCTTCACTCGTTTTCTTTAAAATAGATTTTTTTTGTTGGACTGCCACACAAATACCCTATGGTTTTTCTGCCCCTTGCTTTGTGTTTTATCACAGGATATATTTCTAAAGCGGTTATATGCTTGTCAAACTGTTTAATCAAAAATAAATTGTATTGCGCTGACAGCAGTTATTAGGAAATTAAACTGGGTTCCTAGGTGCCAACTTTTGATTTTCACTATGGAGGCAGGAATTCCCCCACCCTTGCCCTGAATTTAAGCAAGCTACCAGTAACCCCATCTCCTGAGTGACCACATTTTATAGCACTTGTTTTTTATATGGAATTTCAAAAAGTCATACGATTTACAGCCAGTTTTAAATATATAACATTTTAGCAACTGCCACTTAACCTGTTGAGCTACCCTGGCAGCCTTCTACTGTAGGGCATGTCTGTGGATCCCTTAATGTGTTAAAATTCACTGCATTGCCAACAGTGCAGTTTGTGTACATGATTTCACAGTCAACAGTATTTCATCTCCCGCACACTGACCCTGTGCACACATTCATTGACGGTGTACCAGTGGCGGCTTCTCCATAATGGACGAGAGGGCACTGACCCACGGGCACATCGCCCATAATGGAGGAGCAGCCCAGTGTAAACACTGAACACTCCCTCAGCTGCATTTTTTTCAAAATGAGGGAGCACACCTCGCCTGGCTTGAACTTTCAAAGGGTAACACGGTTTCCGTTTCACAATTGTGTTCCTCAGCCTCGCATATCCAATGAGCCATGCAAAGCCGGGGGTGTTTTGCTTCCCCAACCTTGCATTTCCCATTCGGTATCCTGGCTGAGGAACTGCACGTTTGTATGTCCTCGCGCTCCGGCTCTTTCACGCATGTGCACGAACCACAAAGCGCTCTTTGCTGCCTGGTTCCTGTTTGTGCTGCGCAGCAGCTGGAGCGCTGGGAGGGAACATCAGGACCGCTGCAAAATATATGTTAATTTAAATGTGTATGTATGTGTGTATGCTTGTGATGGGTGTAATGAGTGAGCGTATGATGATTGGTGTGCGTGTGAATGAGTGAGTGCCTGCTACGTGTGAAGGTTGTGTGAATGTGTTTTCGCTTGTGTTTGTGCTGGGCCGTGGAGCTGATTTTGGGAGCCCCACCAGCCAAAATCAGCTCCTTGTGTGAGGCACTGGGGGAGCAGGTGTCAGGCATGTCATTTTTCTACTGCCCATTTATGATAGATGCCTAGTAAAAAAATAGCATTGTTTGTGAGGCGCTAGGTGCCCATAGGGCAGGCAAGCCATTTCTTTTACTGGGCATCTATGATAAAGCAAGCATGATCAGTGTTATTATGTAGCTAGACTTGCATTTGAATGCAGCCAGTCTAGCCATTTCTTGTTGTGGCATGACATTTTGTATTAGGCATCTTTGATAAAGCAAGCATGATAAGTGTTATTATTTAGCTAAACTGGTATTTCAATGCACCCAGTCTAGCCATGTCTTACTGTGCCATATTTTGTATTGGGCATCTTTGATAAAGTAAGCATAAGTGTTTTTACATGCCTAGACTGGCATTTGTATGCAGCTAGTCTAGCCATTTCTTACTGTGGTATGCCATTTTGTATTGAGCATCTTTGAGAAAGCAATCATGATAAGTGTTTATGTGGCAAGACTGGCATTTTGATGCAGCCAGTTTTGACATGTTTTCATACTGCAAGACTAAAGAAAGGCGATCCCCACTGTAAACACTACGATCAGGGGTCAGAACTACATAAACAAAAAGGATACTCGAGGGTCAAAAAGGCTATATGATACCTAAACAATATCTGTGCTACATAGTCGCTTTATAGACAATATGTATCAAATGGACAATAAGTGGTCTGCTCGAGATTGTTTGGTTAACAAAGACACTGAGAAGGGTTTTCACTAACTGCGCTCCCAACCATATGGGATCAAAGAGACTTAAAGAGTCTAAAGATATACATTAAGACCAAGAAATAATGGAACATGTAATGAATACGGAGTCATTGGTTTGATTTTTAAGTCTGATTTTTAGTCAAGTGAAAGTGCACACAGTATATTTCTATCAAAATAGATAGCACACAGTATATTCCTATCAACATAAATTTCACAACCTGTGAGTAAGTTGGAACATGAAAAGCAGACGCGCAAAATAACTATACCCAAAATTTGGAACAAATCATATATGTGGACAAAAAGCACCTATTTCTTACTCTGCAGAACATTACCAGTAATGCGCACAACCATTTACAGGATCATTTCTCACACTTACCAATTGTTTGGTTAACAGCTGGCTTTTTATTATGCGAAAAAAAGGCAAATTACACCAACAAGTGTAAAGAAATAGCTTTCTTAATGAATCACTCGAGTAGTACTCCAGTATGGAAAATGTATTTTTATTGAGCATGTTAACAGTCTATGGGCCTCATTACGACCCTGGCGGAACAGGTTAAACGGCGCCGTAAAAGGTGACGGCGCCGTTCAACCCGTTCTGCCACATTACGAGGGAAAACCAGGCATGCTTACCTGGTCCCGCGAGGGGAAGAGGGAGCAAATAACAGGCCATCTCGTTATGGCCCGTTGTTTGCTCCCTCTCCCATTCCCATTCAGCCCTCTCGGGACTGAATGGGAATGGGGAAGGACTGTGTCCGGGTCCTTGAGGGAGGAATTACCGGGCCATCCGAACTCACAATGGCCCGGTAAGTCCTCATTCCGAGGACACGGATGCGATTTCGGTGGCAGCCATGCTGCCAATAGCGGCATGGCTACCGGCCGAACTCGTAATTAGGGCCTATATGTTTTCATACTGTGGCATGGCATTTTTAATGGTAAAGCCAACTGGAGTATGTTCGTACGTGGGGA
This sequence comes from Ambystoma mexicanum, assembly GCF_040938575.1. NCBI lineage: Eukaryota > Metazoa > Chordata > Amphibia > Caudata > Ambystomatidae > Ambystoma > Ambystoma mexicanum. The sequence continues at coordinate 1,104,219,205 of NC_090922.1, forward strand.
TACTGCCATATTTTGGCAGAACAAGCGTGCACATGTTTTCTTATAGTATCATTATTACTGGCATTATGTGCATTATGTGCAAAGCACATGAATAGGTGCCTATATTGGAATACTGGCATATATTGGTACAGCCAGCATGGAAATGTATGAACGCAGCCAGCGTGAAATTCTTTTTTAATGGCATATATTGTGGGCAAAGGCATCATGAAACTGTGTTGGCGAAATGCTCCTCTGCTCTGTTGGTGATTTGCATCTATTGGATTTCTTTCATTAGTTACCATCCAAAAAAAATTGCTAACATTTTACCCAATTTTTCTAAAAAAGTATGCTGTAAAATACACCTTTTTAAGTCATTATTTTAAAAATGTTCTTTGGGGGGTTAGAGAAGCCCCCAGCACCTCTTGATTGTTTCAGGTTCCCTCGCTACGCTACGCTCAATGATACTGGCATATTTGGGGGAAATATTTATGCCACTCCAATTAAACAATTCACCAGCCGCCACTGGGAGGTATAGGCAGAAATGGAAAACTGTAAACAATTCTATGGGCACAAATTGAGATTTTTGTCCACATTGCTAAAGGGCCAAGGGAGCAGTTGTCTCCTTTCCCCCTGTACTCAGTGACTTTCTGTGACATTTCATCTGGTAAACATGCCGTCCTTGACTATCATTTGAAAATGGGGCATGAGTGATATCTCTTCTGTTAAACAGACTCTTTTTGACTGGCGATTATTTAAAGCTGAACTGGAAGTGATGTCTCGTCTGCTAAACACCACCTCTAACTACACATTATTTAAAGCTGTGCTGTGAGTGATGTCTGCTTGAGTTAAAAGAATGCAGTCTCTTGATTAGTGCAAGGACATTTTTGCAACTGTTAAACATGAGATTTTTTAGGATGCATATTAACTTGACGCAAAACCTTTTTTCCATTAAACATATGTTTTTTGATCCACCTTGGTAACATATAGGTACAGTAAAACCAGTTTGGCCTGTTGACGCTTATTTGATGTGCTACTACCCCACCCCACCTTGTTGTATTTGTGCCTCCAGTTTGCCCCTTATAGTGATTTCTAGTGACGCCACTGCACCCCATGGAGTGTGACATGGTTAGTAACCTGTCCTTGTCGAGAGGGATGGAGGCACCTCTCAGCCTGGGGTGGGATGCCGACCAGGTGAAAGCCAGAGGCTGTCCTACTCCAGAGAGGGAAGGTGGCATTTGGGAGAGCCCCAGTTCCTGCCCCCGCTCTCCAAGACCCTGTATCTTTCATGCCAACATTCTGAAGAATCTGTGAGGGAGCCTGTGTCAAGCAAGGTGGGAAAAATGAATTTTCCCATATGCTGCATTGGAGGTTAGAATTATTTTAGGTGGGAGAAAGAGAAAAATAGCAATATTTTGTATGGAAAAATATGGAGTCTCCCGCCTAAATCGGGAGGGTTGGCATGAATGCTGTATGTATCTCAACAGTACCACTGTGGATCATCCCACACCTCCTGACTATAATGCTGGCCCGTTTCTTTCTTTTCCTCTTAGGCAACATCAAGATGCAGCCAAAGTCTAGGCAGACGGGCCGCAAGACAATCCACCAGAGCTTTCCATCAGACAACCCCAGTCATCAAACTGCTATGTGTGGTGATCTCCTCAAACAGGACGAAGGACTGTGAAAAGTCAGAAATGAAAATCGGGCACAAAGGTGCCATGCTTTTGGTTAGAGACTTTTATTAACACAAGAAAGGCTGGGAAAGGGCCTCTCTGGCCTCTCTGACCCTGCTCTAAGAGGAATTTCCCTGTCTAAAACCAAACTAAGGATCTGTGTCAGGATGTCAAAATCTGTCCTTGTGTCCAAATGTTCTATCCTGACCCTCACTCTACAAATCAAAACTATAAGGTGAAAAGGGAAAATGTCTTTAACCTGGTGATTGCAAAAAGAGTTCATAAATCAAATATAGAACAGCTCCAACATTAGAGTTCTCCAGGGTAAAAGAACCTTGGTTCCAGAGTGTGATTCCCTTGCCCTAGATTACTCTTCAATGTCAATGATTCTTGGTTTAACAGTTCTTTGTATCTTTCTTGACCCATAACAATCCTGTTAATCACAAAGCTAGTTAGCCTTGTAGTTCCTTCTTTCAAAAGTTCATTCTTGTTCAGCAAACACAGTTCTATATCCTTTCTTGGGATGTCCTGTGCATTTGCAGCTGCCTGGTATACTCCCCGGGCAGGACATCTTATGCACTTGTGATTGTCTGGTATACTCCTGTGCCAGGACTTCTCATGCACTTGCAACTGCCTGGTTTACTCACCTGCAAGGACTTCTTATATTCACAGGTATAGTTCCACTTTTACTTCCACAATTGCATGTACCTCCCTGAGTATTGTACATCTGGTTGATTTAACATTCACTCTTGGTTCCCCCCATATTTACATTCCATGCACTCGTAAAAAGCTGGGGGTCTGTTTTTTCAATATGCCTTCTTGTTTGGCAATTTGTCTCTTTAATGTCTCTGTTTCTGTGGCTTTAATGTTTACAGTCTGTATTTAGTGCGGTCGCTGAAACGCCCCAGGATCCCCACTTTGCTTGGGCGGACTCACTGGTTCTGTATGGCATCTTCAGTCTTGTTCTCGCTCCCGCAGCAACGCTTTGCTGCCGGCTTTCCAATCTGGACTACTTTCCCATTGTTCCGGTTTCTCTCGCGGCTTCACTTCAGCACGCCTATCTTGGTCCCGGTAAGTGAAACGCAGCTTTCTCTGGTTGCCGAACTCCCAAGAATCTTCCCTCGACTCCTGGTGTGTCTGCGGCATGTCCTGCTCGCACTGCGTTCCTCTGCTTCCCTGTTGGCGAGGCCCTTGACACTGCCACACCAGTTTGTGCTTCCCAGTTCCACAAGCCTCGCAGAGAGGTGAGACGACTTCTCCCAAACAGCAGCAGCCTCTTGCATTTTGTTTTCGATCTTTAAATGTCCTGCACACTGTCGCATCTTGAAAAACTAGAACGTTAATTGAGCTTGAGGCTCCTTCTGCTCTGCATCATTCCCTTCCTCTTCTTCTTCCCGCTACTTGGATACTTGTGTAAGATGTAGTCCATTGATGTTAACGGGTGCAGAATACTTGGGAAATATCTTTCGATGGCTCCAAAAGATGAGCCAGTTCTATATGGAGGACAATTAGAGCTGGGAAAGGTAGTCTTGGATCTTTTACCCTTTTGACCAGGGGAAGTTTGGCCTAAAGGGTTTTAGGGAAAAGGTTTCTCTGTTTTCCCTAAAGGGAGGTATAGATGCATGGCAATAGACCATTAGGGTATTGGGTATCAAGGGGTCTTCATGGGAAAATTGGGAATACCATGGTTCATCCAATGAACCCATGACATCTCCCCAGAGGCTGTCTCCTCCCATGTGATCCTACCTCATATAGCCACCCCCCGGGTCAGAATCAGGTAGCGGCTGCCGTTCCCTGGCCTCATGGGAGGAGGTTACCACTGGGAAATCAGTGATGACTCCATTGGAGTCATCACAGAGCGCACCCATAGCATAATTTGAAGTATCCATCTCCACTATGCAGGGAAGATTGAGATCAGGAAGCCGTAGAATCAGGGCTGACGTAAATGTTTTCTTTAAAGCTGTCAGTGCTTCAGTCGTGTCTGTGTTCCAGGTATAATTTGTTACTTTTTTCATAAGTCGAGTCAATGGTAATAGGATGCCTGAATAATCCGATATTAATCGCCTGTAAAAATTGGCAAAGCCTAAGAATCTTTTTAACTCCTTGACGGAACCAGGGTCAGGCCAATCCACAACAGCAGAAACTTATTTGGGGTGCTTATGAATTGAGAATTTATTCCAGATACGAAATGCATACCTGGTGAAAGGAACATTTGGACAGCTTAGCATATAAACTATGGGTTTGAAGATGATGCAACATTTCTCTTACATGTAACACATGTTCCTCCAAGGTAGACGAAAGATAAGGATATCATCAAGGTATATTATTACATAATACATAAGTGTCTAGGACGTCTCTAAAGATATATTAAAAAAACTATTGGAACACGGCAGGAGCATTTACATAACTGTGAAAAACCAAAGGGTGTCTCCTCCACTAGTCCCCGGGGAGCTCTCTCTCAGGTGGCCATGGCACGGCAATGGCCTTTGGATCCAGACCCTGGAGGTGGACCAGTGTGGGAAGATCACCTGGGTGAGGGGTCTTCGGGGAGTATAGGTAAGGCCGCCGATGGTAAGATGCGGTATTCCCCCTTTTTTGTACACCTAACCCATCCTGTTTTTTTAGGATTCTTCGCTGTCGCAACCCCTCCACACCCCTTTCTACCCAAACACTGGGCCAAGGGAGGGGGAAACTAAGTGTAACAATACTAACTCTTATACATCGCTCTGGACATGTCCCATTAATCAGATCAGGCAAAGTCAGGTACTTGACTTTAAGTGCATACAGCTGATACCAATTAGCTCTCCTCACACGGATAAAAGGCGGAACATAAAGACACACTCTGAGCAAGGTGGAACAAGAGTAAGAGCAACACTTATGGGGCAAAGGCGAACTTACTGGAAAAGCGAGACGGCCAAGGGACAAGATCAGCGGGTCGAGAACCCCAGGCGTTCCCTACAGGAGGTCATTGCCTGCAAAAGGCATCAAAAGACACGTGGAGAAGGCCAAATCTGAAAGCAGAAGGCTGCATTGTGTTTCAAGGATGCCAGCGACCCTCCCGGGTGAACGGCAGAGTTGGAGTGGCGAGGCAAAGCCTGTGGTACTAACCTTGACTGGTGAATTGGAAAACAGTAAAGACAAGAAAAGAACGCACACAGCCGGTTAGTTGGCAAGTGACCTGAAAAAACTGCTGTGTGTTAATGAAAGATTGAAGTGGCAACATTATATCACAAGTGAAGGCTGCACGCGTGTGGATGAGATGCGAAGAAAGGCAGACCTGTGAACGAACTTTGAAGTAAGGACAGTTGTGAAACCAGCAATACTGAGTAAAAGAGTTGTCCGGCGAAAGGAAGTAGCTCACTCGAAAGTCTCTGTGAAAGGTGAATTGTTTGTAGCAATAAAGTCAATGAACAGTAAAGGTGAAGTGAATAAAATTAACCCTGAGAGAAGGGGAGAGTAAAAAGCTGAACATTGAACTTTGAGTCGAAGTGGTCTTGCTAAGATCTGTAAAGAAAGCCACACACATTCGAAAGTCTTCAACATCCAGAAACAGTCTGAGCACAACTGAGGGAGACCCGAAGTGTAATAGGTTTGGGGAAGGGAGGTCCCTCCAAGTATTGTTGAACTTTTGTTGTGAAAGATCTGAGTCCAACAGAGGGGCACCAATGTGAACTTTGTGATGTGGAAGGTCTGAGCCCAACAGAGGGGGACCAACTTGAAACTTTTGGTGTGAAAAGTCTGAGCCCAACAGAGGGGGACCAACGTGAATGTTTGTTTTGAAGAGGTCTGAGCTCGACAGAGGGGCACCGGCGTGAACTCTTTATTGAACGTTGTTTGGAAGACTGGAAAGAGAGACTTTAACGTGGAAGGCCAGGTGGGCATCGGTCCATGTTCTAAACTGTTTTTGTGGTGAAAACCTGAGCCAGAGTGTGTCATCCTGCTTATGAGGACAGCCTTAGTCCGGGCTGTCTAACGTGAGGAGGAGAGCTGACTCAGCCACATTTATTCTTTATATTTTGAACACTGATTTTCCTGTACATACATATCTCCATTATACACTTTTTGTACAAGAAATAGGGCAGGCATTAGGTTTCGTTAGCATAGGCCATTTTGATTTGACGGATGCTACTAAACTGTTTTATTTATTATTTGATGATCAAGACTACTCCCATCCTAGTTATAGGGCAAAGTAGGAGTTTCTCCAAACCCAGAAACTTTAATAATGGTTTTACCAATTGTACCTTTTGTGTCAGTGTCATACTTGTGATACCATGACTCCCCTACATAACCCAAAAGGCATACCAAGATATTCGTAATGTCCATACCGTGTCCAGAATGCAGTTTTTTTATCGTCTCCCGGAACCATCCTGATTAAAGGGTACAGATTTTTTACTGTAATGGCATGGAGTAGGCGATAGTACACACATGGCCGGAGTTTGGTTTCATCCTTCTTTGGCAGGAAAAATATTGGTGCTCCTGCAGGAGAAGTGGATTGGTGAATAAATCCTTTCCGAAGATTGTCATCTATGTATTGTTTCCGGACTATTGGCCTCATTATGACAATGCCGGTCCAGAATTAACATGCTGGTAATTCTGTTTGCTGGCAAGTTTCCGGACCTGCAGAGTACAAGTTTGCCAGTGGGCTGGCCTGATTTACCTTCAGCCAAGAGTTGGAGGTAAGTCAGGCACTCCACTAGCAAATAACAGCCGGTATTACTGTTGCTAGTAATACGGCAATCCCCCCATGGAGTCCTATGGACTTCATAGAATGGGGATTGACATACCCTTGCTGGCATCTGTAATCTGCCGGTAATTCTGGCAGACCAGGTGCTGGTAACGGTGTTACCGTTTGGTGGTATCCTACCAGACTTACCTGCGGGATACAACCAAATCTACAATGAGGGCCAAAGTTTTCTTTCATCAGATAATGCATAAGTGCGACCGTAGGGAAAATTGGCTCCTGACATGAGTTCAACATGGCAGTCATAGGCCCTCATTACAATTTTGTCTGTATCCCCCAGGTAATTGCAGCAGGATACTGGAAAAACTGCCTTACTGTTCATCCCACCGGATCCACAGGCAGTGGAGATGCCGGTAAGTTCCCATTCCATGGCGTCCCAAAGGATGGAATTGCCAGAATTACCGGCAATGTTAGTACAAGTGCTGGTGATTCTGGTATGTATTTGCCGTTAGGGGCCTGGAACTCCAGGCAGTTCAGGCCAGCCAGCAGTTCACTGCCCCCACCAGAAAACGTGTGTTTTCCCGGTCTGGAAAGAATGTTGGTGCCAGAGTTACCAGCATTTTTTCCAGACCTTATAATGAGCCCCATAGTCTCCATGATGGGGTAGCTTCTCTGGCTCCTTCGGGTCAAACACATCCCTGTAAAGTCGATATTCCATGTATAGATTACCTTTAAAAATGAACAGATGTTGTTCTGCCTTCTGGGAAGACTTCTTTGCGATATTCTTGGTGTCCACAAGGGGCTGATATCCTTGTGAGCAGGAAGGTGGACATTGAGCACCTTGAAATGCTAGTGTGTTAGACCTCCAATCTATGGCAGGATTATGATATCGAAGCTACGGTATCCCTAGTATGATCCGGAAATGGGGGCGACAATAGCAGTTGAATGTAATGATTTCATGATGTAGCTTGCCACATAGCATGGACAATTATTATTATCAGGGAATTTATTGAGCGCAGACGTAGCTTCGTGAAGCAACAGAGCACTTTATAATCATAGTGGGAAGAACACAGTAAGGGACGTAGAGAAAAAAGGACCGGTAAGCTAACGGGAGGGTCGACAATTGGCCGCATGGGGGAAGGCGGTGGAGTGCCGATCACTAAGTCTGAGGTAAGTGGGGAGTGCAGGGTGCATTGACCTAGTTATTAAGGAAGTGCAATTCCTTGAAGTAGAAGGTCTTGAGCTTTTTCCTGAACTGTAGAAGCGATGGGGCAAGTCTGATGTAGCCGGGGTGAAGGTTCCAGAGTCTTTGAGTGAAGACAGAGAAGGCCTGTCTTCTGGTTCTTGCCTTCCTGCACTGTCGTAATTCAATTCTGTACATTTCCCTACTTCTGATGAATCACAGGCCTCCAGCGATGCTTAGTCTTTGAGTGAGGTAGTTTGGGGATTTCAAGATGACAGCCTTTTAGATGATGAAACATGATTTGAAGATGATACAGGCTTGCTGTCATGATGCCTGCCCCCGGAAGACCAGACCAGGCCCAGCAGCCCCGGAAGCAGGCATCATGCCACTTGGAGCATGCCCAAAAGCCCCAGGTAGGGGCTGTTTGGGTGCAGTCCTGGCGCCTATGGCGCCAGGCTCATAAAGATAAAGTCAGTCCTGGCGCCATGGGCGCCAGGCTCATTATTGATAACTTACCTGAAGCAGACCATGCTGCATGAAGACTCAAGCCAAATGAGGCTTAGGAAGGACTATTTTACTGAAGGGACTATTTTGTTACTTGGGTGGGGCTGTGGAAGAATACTTACCTGGATCTTCTTCCAAGGCTATTTAAACCACGCCCGGACAGCCACACGTGCTTCGCGTTATTCTGCTTGCTGCAGCGTAACGCTCACCGTGTTTTCAGCAGCTCCAGTCTTCAGCCACGCCCGCTTCAGTCCTGGGACTCCTGAAACAAGAAGACAAAAAGGATAAAGGTTAAAACAGGAGTTTTAACTTAAATCCTTACCTGAATCCTGATCCATTTCGCCAAGGAACTGAAAGACAGAAGTCTTTGAAGCATCGCTTTGCATTTCTACGGCGCCGCGCTGAACTCACCTGCTTGGCGGTACTTCAGCATTCCATCACGCTCTCTCCATCTCGCGGCCGCCCTCCGACACCTAAGGAGTCAAAGACAGCAAGGTGAGCAAGGGGACTCTCTAAGGCCATACAAGCTACCCCCAAGGACTTACCTGATTTACCACGGGAGGTACTCACCTCATTTCGGGTCGGCGCAGTCAACTCTGCTTCATCGCCGAACCCCGGCCCCTAAGGGGAGAAAGCAAGGACAATACCAGTTACCTCCCACAAAACTTACCTGATTTACCACGGGGGTCTCACCTCATCTCGGATCGGCACAGTCAACTCTGCTTCATCGCCGTACCCCAGCCCCTAAGGGGAAAAAAACAATAGACTTACCTGAATCTTACCGAGAGCCATTTGGAAATCTTCGAGTGGATTAATCGGCAACCTGCAAGGAATCGGACAGAGTGAAGAGCTGACATTTGAACTCTTATGAACAATTGGACTGTAGAGTCAATACTGGAACTCACCAATTCCTCTACGCCAGTGAAGTAACTGGTCATCAACGCGCCCCTGCGGTCGACGCAGGATGGAGAGCTCATCCTTCCAAACCATCAGGTGAGACTAAGGAGGGGACATCAAGAGTGATCAGTGGGAAGACAACAGTAGTGGGGAAGGTGGGTTGTCACTCAATTCCACGGGTGGTTAATTCCTCTTCTCCTTTGCAGAAGAATATTCTTGCGAGCCAGACAAACTAGGCTGAGCGGGCCAGTCCAGTCAGTCATCTCGGCGCTACACGTCACGCTGGTGGAAATAACAGCGACCCAGTTCCGGTCGACTCCCCCGTGGGAACCAGGTGAGCGTAACACTTGCAGTGGGAGTCAGGTCAGTTCAATGAGGGTTGGGGTGAAGTGGTGAATATGCAGAGTCCTTTAACAAGTCTTGCTGCTGCATGCAGGACACATTTCATTGGTGCCAGGGTAGTCGCTGGAAGCCATCTCAAAGGGCATTGCCACCATCCGAGTGGGAGAGGACCAAGGCTTGGATAGCGTATTAAAGTTGTTTTCTGGGATGAGGGGCTTGATTTCCCGTTGGAGAGATAGTTGGTGGCAGGCCGGTTTTGTCTTCCTTGCTATGTGCTGTTTAAACGCAAGGTTTCTGTCAATATTGAACCCAAGGAACTTGGCACAGGGAGCCAGCTGTGGTCTGAACCCCTCGAGGTTCATAGCAGAGAGACAGGTCTGGATGTCGGGGTGTTCATGTTGTTGGTCAGCAGTAGGAATTCAGTCTTAAAGTGGTTGAGCTTCAGGTAAGCACTGGACATCCAGGATTGGATCAATGTGAGGGAGACCTTGAGACTGTGGATGTCTTTGATGGAAGATATCTTGAAGTTAGATCTGCGTCTCATCTGCGTATTTATCATATCCCATAGAAGACAGTGGTCTATATGGCACCATTAGAACCAGGCTTGTGTTTCCCCAGTTTTTCCTTCCAAGATGGAGAGTGGTTCCTACGGCAGCATTCCAGTCATCCAGAACAAGTCTGAACCTATGTCTCTGCCCACGTTGCTAGTGACGACATATCAAGCTTCTCTGACAATGCCTGGACGTGTTTCTACTCTTACACATCAACGCTCCGTAAGTTTGCTCCTAGGCTTTTCTGTGTTTAATGATTTCAAGTCTGTGTATTTCTAATCTCTTTCCCCTGTTTACTCATACGAGGAACTTCAAACCATATGCTACCCGATCCACGGCTCTTATCGAGTCGCGCATTTGCTCACAGGTAAGAGAGAGACCATTTACATTTTGGTACGCATGTACCTTTCGCTTGACATCTTTTTCATGGTAAATCTCTTTGTGATTAACTTACATGTGGGTGTATCTTTCTCTTCGTCAGTGTTTGCAGTTGACACAGCAATGTCCAACGCCATCTTCTGGCTCCTACGGGCGTTCACAGTACTTCACTGTGTTTCTATCTGATCACACATGCAAGGTAAATCACAGTGCGTTAGCAGCCCTTTCATTACGCGTCTGGAAACAAACCCACTAGAAACCTTCCCAGATTAGTAGGACTCATCTGTACTTTGTTCCTACTTTCTACAGAATTCAGCATGCTACAGGAGATAGTAAGATACTATGTGATTCCTCACCTATATAGAAGGTATTACGTCTTTTTCTCTTCTTCCATAACACGCAGATGAATGCTAACAGTTCTTCTATACTCTCATAACCTCTTTTCTATATCCTTTGTGCTAGAATTAACATCTCCCTTGGTCATCGCTGGAACCACGCTCAGCTCGCCAGACAGAAAGAACAAACATCATCCGGGAGCTGACAGTGTTTTCTTCCCCAGAGGGTTTCCCTGGAGTTCTCATTTCCATCCTGGCCATTGTAGCCTTAGGAAGGGAAAGGGTTCACTGGGGGGCTTTTCATTTACCACAATGTTGCGGTTCCAGAAACAGGTTGGTGGATTTATGCTTTGTTGGTGATTCCAATAGTAAAACTGATTTAAGTTTAAAACAAGTTCTCCAGTTTATTACAGTTAGCGACGCTTAAGAAGGAATGGAATCACCAACAGGTACAATCTTCTGACATAGATCAGGCGCAGCAGCAACAGTTGTTTGCAGCCATTCAGTCTCTTACGGCCGAGGTTCAGGCGCTTAAACAGGAAAAAGCAGTATTACGCCAACATATGGTGAGATCTCCTAGCTGTTCTGAACTCCCTCCAGGCCCTTTACCAGGGGATCGATTTGATGGGAATCCCCATAAATTAAAAGAATTCTTGGAATCCTGCAAAGTGCAGTATGCGTTTAAGGCTGCCTTCTTTCATACCGATAGGGATAAGGTGGGCCATACGATTGCGCATCTTACAGGTCCTGCGTTAGCATGGGCTACGCCACTAGTAACAAATAATATCCCTATCCTGGATTCCTATCCAGCTTTTGTAAACAGCCTAAAGGCCATGTTTGGTAGGCAAGACATAACTGTCTCTTCCCAGGAACACATTTTAGACTTTTGGCAAGGTTCTCAAGACTTGTTGACACACACAAACAGATGGCCGCAGGCAGCACCTGGGCAGATGACACTCTTATTACTTTATTTAGACGTGGTTTGAATGAAGATCTCAAAGTTGAAGTCTCTCGTATACCACGTCCACCCAATTTGGCTGAAATTATTGCAATGGTCATGTAGATGGATTATAGACTCCAAGAGAGACACCATGAGAGACGGAAACATCAGAGCTCACGGACCTCGCCCGATTATCAGTCTATGGCTCTCAAAACCCCGGCCACTGACAAGCCCTTTTCACCGAAGAACGTAACCGACGCTGTACCTTAGGATTGTGCATGTACTGTGGCTCCAAAGACCATCTTGTACAAAACTGCCCAGTTGCAACCCCCAGATGACAGGGAAACGCCTGAACCCGACCGTCAGAGCAACCACGGTTACGGAATCATCTTTTTGCTTTTCATCTCATGTCACTGAGGTCCCTGATTTTCCAGTGGTGGTTCTAATGGACTTTCTTTAGCTGAGCAGGTGAGCGGATCCGTTGCTGTGACCTTCCAATCCCATATTGATTTTGTTGTTGGCATTTGTGCACCCCTGTGCTCTGCTGTCCTCACCCACCCCAGACTTCCTCCTTCCCTGTGTTGCTCCTTTGTCCCGCCTCCCGCTAACCATGATTGGCCCTCCTCATGTGTGTGAGCGTTGTTGCTGCCTGGGTCCTTGGATCGTCGCGCTCCCTGCTCGCACTTTCACCAGCTGAGCAGGTGAACGGATCCGTTGCCTGAGACCCTCTGGCCCCATATTGGTTTTGTTGTTGGCATTTGTGCGCCCCTGAGCCCTTCTGTCCTCCCCCACCCCGGACTTGCTCCTTCCCCGTGTTGCTCCTTTGTCCCGCCTCCCGCTAACTCTGATTGGCCCTCCTCGTGTGTGTGAACGTTGTTGCTGCCTGGGTCCTCAGATCTTCGCGCTCCCTGCTCGCACTTTAACCAGCTGAGCAGGTGAGTGGATCTGTTGCCTGAGACCCTTCAGTCCCACATTGATTTTGTTGTTGCCATTTGTGCGCCCCTGAGTCCTGCTGTCATCCCCCACCCCGGACTTGCTCCTTCTCCATGTTGCTCCTTTATCCTGCCTCCCTAGCCCTTCCACTTACCCGGATTGGTCCTCTGTCCGGCCTTACCGATCCCTCCCAGGACATCCCTCTGCCCATGCAGACTTGCAGCTAAGGGCCCTAGGCAAAGGGCGGCTCCAACAGAGGCGGCTCCTTATCGTGCCTGCAGGTGTTTGCAGGGGAAGCCAGTGGCCAGCCATCATCCAGCAGCGACTAAGCAAGGTAGGAGTGGCCCGGGTTAGTAGCAAAGCCTGCCCTCTACCCTGACAACCCTGCCCCATTGCAGAATCTCAGACTTGGGTGTTTTTCCAAAAGAATTGCATTGTAAACGTATTTGAAATTGCATTGTGAAACCTAGGCCTTTTTCCCCTTATAAAGGACTCTTGCACTTAGATATGTTTTCTAGCTGTGTTCAAAAATTGCATTGTGAAAGTATTTGAAATTGCATTGTGAAACCTAGGCCTTTTTTCCCCTTATACAGGACTCTCGCACGTAGATGTGTTTTTCTCCATTATCTAAACAACATTGTGAAAGTAGTGCCATTCTGTGGTTTTTACTTCTTACCAAAGCATTCCTATAGCAAACCTCTCCCATTGTCTGAGCGCCTGTCGTCTTGTCCAATTGTCTACTACTGTCTCATCTCTCCCTGTCTCGTCCTTCCCTAGTGTTCTCCCTTCCCCACCCACTTCATCCCCCCTTTCTCTTCTCTCCTATCTACACCCACTCTATGGTGCTCTCTGACTCTCCTATCTTCTCTAACGGCTTCTCTGTCGACTATCCTGCTCTCCTCACTAAATCTGGTGGAAGATGTTTAAAAATGATATCCTGGTTTCCAACCCAGGCCTCTCTATCGCTGACACCTATACCAGTGCCTCCTCCAGACAAACCCTAACTGACATCCTCTTTGTCATTCCCTCGCCAGACCTGTGGACTCTTCATATTGTCTCTGTGCTCTCTCCCTTCTCCTCCTCTCCCATTAATGGTGGCTCCTGATGGGAGGCCCTCCTGGCCTCCTTCCACTCCTCTAAGGTCATCATTAATGTTTACTTGAATGGTACCATCCTGGTCCAAGGCCCTCAGGCCAAACTTCTCCTCTTTGATAGACGCTTCCCGCGCCTCATCAATTTCCTTCCTTCTCCTGCTGTCCCATCTCTTCCCTCCACGGCTTCCTTCCCTCCCCCTGCTGTCTCCTCCTTGGCTACCTTGCCCCCTCCTCCTTCCTCTTCTGCCCCCCTCGGGCCTCTTCTACACCTCCGCAGGGCGTACCTCTGATCTGTACCCCTCCCCGGAAGTCTTTCAAGGACGGCAACCTTCTCCATATTGCCACTCTCAACTCTCGCTCAGCTGTCAAACTCTGACAACTGCCGCCTCCTGGAGGAACTTGACCTCGATGTCCTCGGTCTCACCGAGACATGGTTCACGGCCAGCTCTGTCATGAGCTTTGACACTCTCCTCCCTGACAAATACAAGATCCTCTCCACACCCAGGTCCAACCGTTGTGGAGGGGGTGTAGCCCTGATCTTCCCCGAGTAGATTCCTGCCTCTGTCATTCCTACGCAGGCCTGCTCCTCCTTCGAATGCCTCGTCTACAGGCTCTCTCTCTCCTAACCATTACCTTACTGTGGCTACTATCTATCGGCCACCTGGTCAGATCTCCCCCTTTCTCTATGAATGGGCGGACCTCTCCTCTTCCCTCCTGGTCTCGACCACTGAACTCATCCTTCTTGGGGACTTTAACATCCACCTGGATGCCTCTTGCCCGTCCTCTGGACTCTTTTGCGACCTCTGCGACTCTCTCTCACTCTCTATTCTCCCCTCTGGCCCAACTCACTCTGCAGGGCACACTCTGGATGTTCTGATACCTTCAGACCTTCCCCTTTCTATCCCTCTCACCACTCCTCTCCCCTGGAGTGATCATGTTCTCCTTTCCTCCCAGCTCACCCTCTCTACCCCTCAGGCCAAGCCAACTCCGGCATTGCCACCCATCTTCTCGGTTATCCGACCCATGAAGCGTGTGTCAACTGAGGCTTTCGCCGCTACTTTCTCAACCCCTCTCCAACTTTGGCTGACTCACACCCTGATACAGCCCTCTCCATGCTGCATTCTGCTATATCTGATACTCTTGATGTTCTTGCCCCTGTTATGAGGATCCGCTTAAAGCCCAAAGCCAAGTGCAACTCCTGGTACAACTCAAACCTCGTCACCCTCAAACACAAGTGCAGGGTGGCTGAGAGGAATTGGCGTGCTTCTGGTACATCCTCTGACAAACTGGCTTGCCGCCTGCTCCAAAGCCCACACTGGCTCTCTGTCTGCACCAAAAATAGAGCTCACATCCAAGCCAGCGTCTCTGCGGCATTTAACAACTCGGCCGAACTCTTTAAAATCTGCAAGGAACTGGCCAATCCTGCTGCAGTCTCTACCTCTCCTGTCCACTCCCAGGACCTCTGCATGGCTCTGTCTTTTCATTTCATCTCTAAAACGCAGGACATCCTGTCCTCTCTCTCTTCCTCTCCCCCTCCTCCCTCTACTCCCTGCTCTTCCTCCGGCCCTTCTTCGACCACCTCTTCTCCCTCCTTCTCTGCCTTTCCCCTGTTCTCCCCAGACAAGGTTTCTAGACAAGTCTGATCTATGAAAGTCTTGTTAAAACAGGTTCCTCCCTGTTCCTCCAAAACCATCAAGGACCACATTGACTCCCTGGCTCATGCTCTGGCCGACTTCTGCAACCACTCCTTCGCCGCTGGAGTCTTCCCATCCCCCCCGAAGCACTCCCTTGTGCACCCTTTTCTTAAACCCTCTGCCGACCCATCCTGCCCAGCTAACTATCACCCAATCTCCATCACTTCTTTCCTGGGCAAACTCCTGCAAAAGCTGGCCATCTCCCAGCTTAATCTTCACACTGAATCTGTTGCTTGTCTTCATGACCATCAGTCTGGCATCAGTGTGCCAGAAGCATGGAAACTGCTCTCCTGAACATCCGTGAAGACCTGCTCTCCAACCTTGAGTCCAACACCCCCTTTGTCCTCATCTTACTTGATCTCTCTTCTGCCTTTGACATGGTCAACCATGCCATCCTGCTCAACCGTCACCGTGATAACCTGGGTATCACTGGTTAGCCCTCCCAGGTCCAAATTGGGTCCTTCCTCTCCTCTATCTTTATCTCTACCCATGTTGTACCCCAGGGGTCTAACCTCTCTCCCTGGCTGTTCAACCAATACCTGGCACTTCCTGGCCAGCGTATTGCCGCTCTCTGCCCCAATTTACAGTGCTATGCAGATAACACTCGGCTCATTTTCAGGCTACCTTCAGCCACCTCTTCTCCTTCTCTCATCTCTGACTGTCTGTCTGCTATCCAGGAGTGGTGTGCCACCAATGACCTCTGCCTTAATGCCAGTAATACTGAGATTCTCCTTATCAGCACACCCGCTCCCTCCTTTCCTGTCACTCTCTGGCCGGCCTCTCTTGGCCCTCTTCCTGCTCCCACCTGCAATGCTAAAAACATTGGGGTCATCTTCGACCCCACACTCTCCTTTTCTCCTCACATCTCCGATGTCTCTAAGAAGTCACACTACCAGCTGCACCTCCGCCGAGGTATTCTTCCTTTCCTCTCCTTGCCCTAGAAGCTCACTGTCTCCAGAGCTCTGGTTCTCTCTAGGCTGGACTGTTGCAACAGCCTCTTCCTAAATCTGCCTGCTTCTACTCTCCACTCTCTGCAACTCATCCAGAACAGGACCGCAAGACTTGTCCTGCCTCCAAGTCCCTCAGGGTCAGTCGCTTCTCCAAGCAACTAGTTGGTGGTAGATCTCTTTCTCCGGCTGGGTCCTCCCTTTGGAACAGCCTCCCTGCCTCCTTGAAACTTGAGCCATCTCTGGTTCAGGAAGCACCTCAAAAGCTTCCTCTTTGCTTCTGCTTTCTCTCCTCCTCTCGCCTGCTGAATCTCTGGCTGAAACTGCATGTAACTGCACTGGTTACCTGGCCACCCTCTGATCTCGGGCCCTGGTCCCCTCTCCCACCAGTTGCACACCTGCACTGCCTCCCTGGCAACCCCCGCACTTGGGGACTGTTTTCGGTGTCCCTACAGCCCCCTACCAGCACTTGACACCTGATCTCTGCATTTACCCTTGCCACCAGCTGGCCGTACGTTTACTTATTGCTTTATTTATTCTATTTATTGTTTTTATTTATTCTATTTATCCCATGTACTGCACTGTCCTCCCCCCCCCCTTGGCCCCGCACTGTTCCACTTCCCCCTGCACTTGCGCGATCTGAATGGCACCTGGCCTAGTATGATCGTTGTCTCCGTCTTCCCTCTGTTCCTCCTCCCTTGCCTCGTTGCGCCTTGAAACACTTGTGTATAGGCGCATTATAAATGCCATATCATATCATATGGTCACCTTTACGTGGAATTCTGTTAGATCAATTGAGGTTCCTGCATTGGTGGATAGTGGGGCTGCAGGCAACTTTATTGATGATCTCTGGGCAGACAAACATGGAGTACCTCGTTCAGCTAAACCTGTTGCTATCCCCGTGGACTCAGTAGATGGGAGTCCACTGATATCTGGACCTATTAGTGAACGGACAAGCCCTATCCAGATGAAAATTAGCTCTCATGGGGAGATCTTGATATTGGACATTATTCGTACCGCCCATTATCCTGTTATTCGGGGTTTGCCTTGACTTCAAGCCCATGATCCATACATTAACTGGTCCGAAGGCACTTTTTTCTTGGGGTCTCAACATTGTCTAGAACACTGCCTATCCAGTCGGGCTGTGGGGTTTCATCCTAAGTCCTTGTACCCAGTACAGGAACCCAGGGGCACTGTTCTCAACCAAATCCAGGAAATCCCCTAAATCCTATCATTCTTTTCAAGAGGTATCTTCAAATACAGAGCATGCCGAACTCCGGCCACACCGAAGGGATGACTGTGCCATCAACCTAGTCCCAGATCAACCCATCCCATTTGGACGTATGTATGCTCTTTCTACATGAGAGAAAGAGGTCCTTAAAGAATATCTCAAAAAGAACTGTCATAATGGTTTAATTGCTGAATCTACCTCTCCTGCAGGACATTCTTTATTCTTCATTCTGAAAAAATGCACCACAGAGCTCAGACCATGCATTGATTTTCCCGGGTTAAATAAAATCACAATCCCAGATCAACATCCCATGCCATTGATCCCTGATATACTAGAAGCAGTCAAGGGCGCGAACATTTTCACCAAACTGGACCTGCACAGGGCATATCACCTCATTAGAATCAAGTCCGGTGATGAGTGGAAGGAGCCTTTCGCACACCCTTTGGGAATTACGAATATAGCGTGATGCCCTTCGGTTTCTCTAATGCCCCAGGTGTCTTCCAATGGTTCATGGACCACCTTTTCTCTGACTTCCTACTTCATTCCGTCATCATATAGCTCAATGATATACTTATGTTCTGCTAAGGATGTTGAAAAAATGTGTCACATGTCAAGGAGGTATTGGACTGCCTATTAGACAACCATTTACTCTGCAAATTGGATTAATGCGAATTTCATCAGGAAAAGGTGGCATATCTAGGTTACATCCTATCTGCGCAAGGGATTTCTCTGGACCACCGTAAGGTATCTGCAATTCTGGAATGGGCAACTCCTGTTTGCGTCAAAGATTTCTTGGATTCGCCAATTTCTATCGCCAATTTATCCCCAATTTCTCTGAAGTCATTCTTCCGTTGACCACTCCCCTTAAAAAAGGTGTTCCGTTTGTGTGGTCAAGTGAAGCACAAGGGGCTTTTGATACTCTCAAGATCCGGTTTACCTCAGGCCCTATCCTTTTCTCTCCAGGTCAGGGTAAGAGGTTTATCGTGGAATCGGATGCTTCACATCACACTTTAGGCGCAGTACTTCTACAGGAACAGGACCAAGGAGTGGAATGCCCCGTAGCTTATATTTCCAAGACTCTTTCATCATCAGAACTTAATTATACAGTCCTTGAGACGGAATTGCTTGCCATCTAGCGTGGCTTCGAGGAGTGGAGGCATTTATTACTGGGAGACCAACATGCCATTGAGGTCCGGAAGGACAATCATAACCTTTGTGCCCTGCAATATGCAAAAATCTAGGAACAGTAGGCAGGCTCGTGGGGCCCATTTCTTTTCCCCGTTTGACATTGTATTTACGTTAATTCCCGGGCAGAGTGACCCTCAAGGTTGATGCTTTGTCCAAGAAAGAGTCAGCCCACTTGTCTCAGTTCCGGACGGAGCCGCTGTCTCCCAAAGCTTGGTTCGTTCATGTAATTTCAGACTGTCTGCAGTCTGTATCTAAAGCTACCATACAATTACAGATGGGTGATCTGCATGCCTTTAGCGCATTGGGTCTCACTCTAATCAATTGATGCAGTTACAGGAACCATAAGTTGTTTATCCCGACGGCAGAGCTTCAGAGGATAGTACTTCTTCTGTGCCACAATTCACAGATGGCAGGTCACAGTGGGATCAATACCACGGAACTCGTCCAATGACATTTTTGGTGGCCGTGTCTTCTTGCAGATGTGAAGGATTACGTCTCGACTTGTGCCATTTGCCTACAATCAAAGATGCTTCGTCGTCCCCCCTTGGGACACCTTACGAAAATGCCAGTTCCAGTCCGCCCTTGGCAGATTATTTCAACATATTTTATTGTTGATCTTCGTGTGTCGGAGGGCTGCACCACTGTGATGGTTATAATAGACTACTTCTCCAAAATGCCCATTTTGTATCGCTTCCAAGGGTTCCTATCGCGGTTCAGATTGTGAGGATCTTTATTGAATGCATTTTTTCATTGCATGGACTACCAGAGACCATTGTCTTGGATCGGGGGCCGCAATATACCTCCCGGTATTGGCAGCAGGTTTGAAAATATCTTTACATTAATCGTGCTCTTAGTTCAGGTTTTCATCCTAAGACCAATGGCCAAACTGAATCAGACACTGGAAGGTTATCTCATATGTTACATTTCCTCAGCTCAAGACAATTGGACTGAATTATTATCTTTGGAGGAGTTTGCCTGCAATAATGCCAGGCATGCTTTCCTTGGCACCAGCCCATTTCATTGCTCATATGGCTTTCATTCTACCTGTTTCCCGGTTGGTGCTTCTTCCGCTTCTGCATTCCCAGATGTTGATGGTTTATTACTGGAGATTCAAAATGGTCATCGGACGGCGCAGTCCTCTCTTCTTGCAGCTCAGGACCGCGTGAAGCATTTTGCTGACCGTCACCGCACCCCAGCTCCTGAGTTATCTCCGGCCGACAAGGTATGGTTGGCTTCCCGTTTTCTATCCCGACACCTGGTGCTGTCAAAACTCTCCCCTAGATTCTTTGGGTCTTTTTCTGTTCTTCAACGGCTGGGGGCTGCTGCCTAACGTATCCGACTGCCACCATCCTGGCCCAGGTTCCACCCAGTGTTTCACGTTTTGCAGCTCAAAAAGGATGTGGTGGATCGTTTTCATCGGCGGGCAGGTGCCCGTCCTTCCTCTGTCTATACCTCTTCGGGCCCAGAGTTTGAGGTGGCAGGGATCTGTGATTCCCGTTATCATCACCGTTGACTCCTGTATCTTGTGGATTGGCGTGGTTATTCCTCTGCTGAGCGCTCCTGGGAGCCCACCTCTGCTGTTCATGCTCCTCTTCCGGTCCGACGTTTTTATCGTTGTCATCTGGGGAAACCCGGTATCTCTGCCCTTTGGAGGGGGCATACTGTCATATATGGAACCGTTGGAACCAGGCGTCAGGAACTAAGATCCACGTAGATTAGAATACCTCCGTCCCCAAGCACCAGTCAGAGAGATGTAATGGACTTGCTGACTGGTTATTGAGGCCACAGGTGGCAGGAACAGTAAACTCTGGGTCCCAGGTGACTGTAAGGAAAAACAGGCAAGTTAGGTTTAAACAAACAATCTTGATTCGTTATAAATCTCAATGTAGGAAATGTAAAGACACCTACCAATATGGAGGCCGGAGAAAGAATAGATGACACTAGTTCCCTCCTTGTGTCTATGAGATGTCGTGGTGGAGAGAACAATTAAGGCAACAGGATTGTCGCCTTACCAAGACAGCAATGAGGTGCCACCATGGGGTAAAGAGGATGGGAAGGGATCTGCATGGGAAAAGTAGGATTGGACAGAGGTAGGGCAAAACAAGGGTTAAATGTCCAAAAGTGTCAAAATCCAAATGCAAGATCCAGAGCAATCCAAAGTCCAAAAGCCAAGGTCAAAGCAGTTCGTAGTATTCAATCCTGAATAGGCGCCAGATCCAAAAGGAAAAACCAGGTAGAAAATCCAAATAACGTAGTCAAGTCCAAAATCCACATAAACCAGAAGCAAGAACAAAACGCCAAACGCTGCCGAATGAACAACAGCTGAGAATCGTATTGCAGCGTGCTTGGCGTCTCTTTATGCTGCCAGCTGGTTTTCACGTGTGCGCATGATCAACGTGTGGGAAGACCCACGTGATCTGGAAAAGGACAGGCCCCGCCCCAGTACACGTGATCGCTCTTACCATGCAGCCCGTGCAACGGGAGCCAGGGGGACCGGCTGCCGGGACGTCTGCCATGGCAGCTGCCAATGCCAGCGTTGCCAGCACAGAACCGTGGCACCCCGAGACATCGCCCGCCGGGGGACGTGGGATCTTGTGGTCAGTGATGGTCTTGGGTTGCGCCTGCAATGCGAATGTGCCCTAGTGCCAGAGTATGATGGGAGGCATATGGACAGACTGGGCACAGGACGAGATGGGCGCATGACACCAGGCTCGTGTTTCCCCAGTTTTTCCTTCCAAGATGGAGGGTGGTTTCTACAGCAGCATTCCAATCTTCCAGAGCAAGTCTGAACCTATAGCTCTGCCCACGTTGCTAGGGACGACATATCAAGCTTCTCTGACAATGCCCGGGCGCGTGGCTACTCTTACACATCAACGGTCCGTAAGTTTGCTCCTAGGCTTTTCTGTGTTTACTGATTTCAAGTCTGTGTCTTTCTAATCTCGTTTCTGTTTACTCATACTAGGAACTTCAAACCATATACTACCTGATCCACGGCTCTTATCGAGTCGCGCATTTGCTCACAGGAAAGAGAGAGACAGTTTACATTTCGGTACGCATGTACCTTTCCCGTGAGATCTTTTCATGGTAAATCTCTTTGTGATGAACTTACATCTGGGTATATCTTTCTCTTCATCAATGTTTGCAGTTGACACGGCTAGGTACGATGCCATCTTCTGGCTCCAACGGGCGTTCGCAGTACTTCACTGTGTTTCTATCTGATCACACGCGCAAGGTAAGTCACAGCGCATTAGCAGCCTTTTTGTTACGCGTCTGGAAACAAACCCACTAGAAACCTTCCCAGATTAGTAGGACTCATCTGTACTTTGTTCCTACTTTCTACAAAATTCAATAAGCTACAGGCTATAGTAAGATACTATGTGATTCCCCACCTACATTGAGGGTATTACGTCTTTTTCTCTTCTTCCATAACACTCAGATGAATGCTAGCAGTTTTTTCTTCTATACTCTCATGACCTCTTTTCTACATCCTTTGTGCTAAAATTAACATCTCCCTTGGTCATCGTTGGAACCACGCTCAGCTCGCCAGACAGAAAGAACAAACATCATCCAGGAGCTGACAGGGTTTTCTTCCCCAGAGGGTTTCCCTGGAGTTCTCATTTCCATCCTGGCCATTGTAGCCTTAGGAAGGGAAAGGGTTCACCAGGGGGCTTTTCATTTACTTCAAGGTGGCGGCTCCAGAAACAGGTCGTTGGATTTATGCTTTGTTGGTGATTTCAATAGTCAAACTGATTTAAGTATAAAACAAGCTTTATTACAGTATTGGTGAATGTGGATGTTGTGTGGGGAACGGTGGGTTCTGAGCAGTTCCATGTAAAGATTGAATATCACAGGAAGCATGATGGATCCTTGCGGGTCTCCACAGGTGATGGGTAGAGTTGGTGATCTGGAAGAATCCATTTGTACAAACTGTTGGCGGTCCACAAGGTAGGATTTGAACTAACTGCGACAACTGTGATTTATTAAGCAAGAAATTCTGCAGTGTGCCACTAACATAAGCAGAAGGCAAGTCCTTGGCAACAGGAAAAATCCCCCTGGGAACTTTACACCCCTCCGCCTCGATTAGAACAGGGCTCGGAGCGGAGCAAAATCCCCAGGGAAACCCTTTGGGGGGGAAAAACCCTGTGCTGGAATGGAGAGCGTGGGTCGTAGCAGCTCTTCTGTATTCGGAATCCCGGACTAGGGTGTTACAGGACTGGATACTCTCAAGAGGTTGAATGGAAGCCTTCGTCTGCCAGAAAGAACGAATAAGAGTAAGTATGTGCGAGAAAGATGAAGAAAGAGAATGGTGGGCCGAGCCAGCACCTGGAGACTGTAGATGAAGATCCCCGATCAGGCTATGAAAAGGGCTTGAAAGTGTTGGACTTCCTTCAAATGGAGGTGTGAGAACTCTGTAACCCGAAAGAAATAAGAAAGAGGATAGATTCCGGACTCTGTTCTGAAGCCCGCCCGTCCCTGCGCTACTTACAGGGCTACGGGTGTAACCGAAGCTACCGGCTTCCGTGCCGGTGGCGTGGTCTTCAGCGGTGGATGAGAGCTTTCTGTCATCATGTACCTATATGGCGTAGGGGGTTAGTGCTGTGTTTATCGCTAATATGAACTCGACCCTCGTAAAAATTCCGACCCCACTCGTCTTGAAGTGTGTTCCGAGTCGAAAGTCGGAGGATGCGCTTCAGTTTCAGAGAAGCAGACCGAGGGGAGGTGACAGCACAGTGAGCGATTCGGGAACCAGGAGCGAACATGACCGCAGAGATGGGAGTTCTGAAACAAGAAACGGCAGATAAGCATAGGACAGGCGAGAAGGGTTGGAAGTAGATTTTCCCTAGACAACAAACTTACAAGCATCTTCTAAGAGAGTAGCGACGCGCTGGTATCCAGGAACCGGCGGATTATAAAGCGTCACGTGACTCTGGGCAGGTGGGGCTCCTCTAGAGGCTGGAGAGGACAGATGCGTTGTACAGACCCGGCAAACACCCGGTGGCCATGTTGGATTCCAATAGTGCACCAGCATAGCGAATACGGCCACGGTGCCACAATGACCAGCGGCCGTAGTGAGACATAACACCAGCTGGGAACAATCTTGCTGTCACGACCCTCGTCCAAAACCCCCTCTGGCAAACCCATTGGCCAGGTGGAGTCAGGTCTCGGGCCTCTAGAGCCTGGCATCCTCTTCAAAAGCCCTCATGGGGCCAGTCCTGGCGCCTATGGCGCCAATCTCATACACCAAGAAAAACAATGTGCTTGGGAACTTCTTTTTTGTATTGTCAGCCAACATGGAGGCATCCACATAGCTTGGTTCCTAAGAACCAAGCTATGCAGTCTAGTGTTTTGGGTGTGGTAGCCTATGGACTACTTTACCTGGACTGTTTTGTTGGGGCTATTTAAACCACACCCGAGCAAGACAACACGCTTCACATTACTTTGCAGCTTGCAACGTGACGCTCACCGTGTCCAGCTATTCCCTCAAACCTCGGAGAAGCAGAACCTGCAAGGAGACAAAAGGAACATCATTAGCAGCAGCATCTTACCTGCAGTCTTCATCTTTAAACACTTGCAGCTACTGAGAACAGCTTCTGCGAATCTGCACGCCTCCCGGACAGAACGACCTGAAAGTGGAAGATAGAGGCAACATTAAAGAAAGCAGTAGAGACATTTACAAATTACGAACTGCTCAAAAGGCTTACCTGGCTAGTCGCCTCTCGGCTGGCACCACTCCGGACATTCCACTCACACTGAAGAACACCGCGACCTACAAGGAAGGAAAACACAGGTTAGCAAAGGCAAGACTTTGCAGCCCTGTGCATAGCGCTTACTTACCGCATCATAGCGCTCTTAATGCACCATCATTTACCAGCAGGGCTCAACCAAGCCAGTTTGCCGCGCTGAAGCTCTGCAGCTCTGCATACCTAAGGGAGAAAAAAGAGACATTTTAAACAAAGAAAGGCATGCAGGATAGCAACAAAACTAAAGAGCAGCAATAAGACCTACCTGAACAATATCAAACGGGCTGGCATCAGTGAAGTAACTGGACCGCACTCGCCCAAGAAAGACAACGCGCCCCTGCAAAGAAGGCAGGACGGAGAGCACGCCTAAATCTACCACAAGTCTTGAACACAGTCCTCCTGCATTTTCAGGCAGAACCTTCCCCACCTACCACATCAGGGCAAAGCTGAGAAGCATTCCAGCGAGTAACCCGGCTGTGTGGCGTCCCTGTGGATACCAGGTGATCTCCATGCAGCAATGTAGATTGTCGGTGAGTGTCTGGTGGTCTACTGTGTCAAATGCTGCTGAGAGGTGTAAGGAACTCATGGTGGCAACAGTATAGTCAGACACAAGTGATCACAGTTAAAGGGTGTTTATTAAACTGTATTGGTAGGTTGGAAAACCGTTAATTCGAAGATGGGAGCAAGCTTCGACCATCCTACAATAATGAGGCAGTCCGAATGGCGTCTTGTCAAAATAAAAGGGCCTATACTAAAAAAAACTATTGCCAATCCTTACGCTAAATACAAAAAGACGTGTGGGATAATGTTCATAAGAAAGAAGGGAGTGTTCACAAATAATAAGGCAGGATGCAGTAGTCGGGGTCTCTCTTCCTCACGTTATCAGCACAGTGACAAGATAGGATTATGGAGCACAGCACACACTCGAGCTTTCCCAGCAAGAGCCAACAGTCCTGCTGTCAGAAATCAGGGCCATCGGTGGCTAAGTCTCTTTTTGTCATGCATGCTGGACGTGGTCCTACCTCCTACGCTCGTAGAACAGCTAGACCGTTCTATTCCAAATGGCGGATGTTCGATACGTTGCCGGGAAAACGACGTTTGCACTTTTCACGTTGCTAACTTCACGTGTATTCTGCTTCGTCACGTGAACTACGGCATTACGTATTTAAGCAGCGTGGAAACTTCACTCGCTGCTTCTGATCGAATCATTTGGCGTTGTGTAGCTGAACCTCCGGTCTGCTTCCTTGCAGGTTACTACAGCTACTTTTTGGGCCTTCTATAGCGTGTTTTCCGTCACACGCTGATTCCTGGAGCTGTTTGGTTGCGTGTAAATCCACACGCGCACGCTATCTTCAAACGCTGCTGGCCTGGTCTGCGTGAATCCTGTTCGCGTGTAATCCACACGCGTACGCTATCTTCAAGCGCTGCTGGCCTGGGCTGCGTGAATCATGTTCGCGTGTAAATCCACACGCGCACGCTATCTTCAAGCGCTGCTGGTCTGGACTGCGTGAATCCTGCTCGCGTGTAAATCCACACGCACACGCTATCTTCAAGCGCTGCTGGCCTGGACTGCGTGAATCCTGTTCGCGTGTAAATCCACACGCGCACGCTATCTTCAAGCGCTGCTGGCCTGGACTGCGTGAATCCTGCTTGCGTGTAAATCCACACGCGCACGCTATCTTCAAGCGCTGCTGGTCTGGACTGCGTGAATCCTGTTCGCGTGTAAATCCACACGCGCACGCTATCTTCAAGCGCTGCTGGCCTGGACTGCGTGAATCCTGCTCGCGTGTAAATCCACACGCACACGCTATCTTCAAGCGCTGCTGGTCTGGACTGCGTGAATCCTGCTCGCGTGTAAATCCACACGCATATCTTGTCTTCGAACGCTGCTGGCCTGGACTGCGTGAATCCTGCTCGCGTGTAAATCCACACGCATATCTTGTCTTCGAACGCTGCTGGCCTGGACTGCGTGAATCTTAATCGCGTGTAAATCCACACGCACACGCTCTTTTCTTTGCGGCTGTACAGAACCGCGTGAACTTTGTTTATACCTTAAAAGGAGCGTTATTTCCAACTCCTGCACCTGTGATATTAACAGGGGGATTGATTCATTTCTATACTTTACTCTACGTGGGAAGGAAGCTTTTCAAGGATAATTGGAAGGTGACAGTGAACAGTACTTTGGACGCTATCCTGTGGTGCATCAACCCGGTATCTAGCGTGAGCCTCGTTCCGTTTGGGATAAGTCTCCCTTACTAATCTTCCCTTCCTTGTCGTTGTTCTACCTTGGATTCCTCAAGAGACTCTGCTGGATTCGTCTGCCCTAGACTCAAGGTCAGTGTGTGCATTCATGACATTTTCTATTCCATCATATCCAGGTTGGGGCAGTTATTCATGATACTTTATTTTGTTCTAGGCTGACTTCCTATACCTTACCCACGCCCTTTCCAGTGATCCATCGCTCTGCCTGTTTTACCGGTCAGAGAGTTGTATCATTTGGAAGGTCTTAACTTGACTTCACAACTATCAAAACGCGTGAACAGGGATCCGGAAGACCCTACTACCTGTATCCTTTTGAGCACCGTATCCTTTTCGGTTAATACTGTGGTGCTTTCTGACACTTTTCTACCAAAAGTCTCTTGCTTCCGTGGATTTGATGTATCCAAAATAATTAAAAACATTATTTTTCACATGTACATTGGGTGATTCCTTTTCCGCCCCTGGGTCCATATATGGGATAAAGGCACAATATCCATATACTTATGACACGCCAGTTGTGAGGTTCGTTCTCCAAACAAATCTGGTTTATTTTCAGAGTGTCTCACTCGGCGGACCGGGTCTCAACTCCTCACGATGTGTGTTCAGACACTGTGAGATGAGATGAGATGACGAGCGAGCAGCGGTAAAGCAGTGATATATATACATAATACATCATCATTCTACAGCATTATTCGGTCCGCCCCTATATGTGACAAACAAGCTAGGGTTTGATAATTGACAGTTATGCATGTAACTTCATTCAGTCTAAACATTAGTATTTGTGGCCGAGGCTGCAGAGACAGTTTTCTGTTATGGGGAACATGGGGCATCAGCACAGGGAAGGATATCATGTTCTAGCAGGGAAACATTCCAACTAACATTATCTGTTCACTGCGCTCATGAGCTAAGGGTCAGACAGTTCTGAAGCAGAGAAAATGCCATCCTTCTTGAAGGACCACCATTAGTTGCATATAATTCTCATTTAACTGCCTTTTACAACAGCGCCGGCAAGACAGGCTGGCACCTGGGCTGCTGATTAGTAGCGGCTTTTGCACAGCTTCAAGGCTTTACCGAATAAGAAAAACAATGTATTTCTGCAGAGTTTCACATTCCTGTTTATGTTAGCATTCAGAGTTCAAGCTGTGGCCTCGCACCGTGTGTGGATCTGAAGTACAGAATATATTTGCAAAGCATTACAGAAAAGAAAATGGCAGGCAATTACAAAACGGACTCCCAATGGTCACATTCAGGTTTCATGGTTTGCAATGTTGGTCACATGATGCGATTCGCTTCTGGCCAACATACTATTCATACTATTCAGGCTATGCGATTGCATCTACTGTTTCACAAACCCTCCTTTTGGCCTTAAGCCAATAGCATCATCATCCGAATATTGCATCCTCATCAGACCAAGTGTCACTTTCCGAACTACCCATGTCGTATCATAATCATTATCAGAAATATTGATTGCCATAAACTCTTTGATTATTTAATGTTCATGTCTGAGACCACCATTTATCATATGAGGTGTGGGCTTCACAATCATTGTACTAATTATCTGTACATATTAATTTGTAAATATGGAACAAATGGCTGGCAAACATTGTATGCAACAACAGCAGACTATGAGGATACTAAATATCATGACCAAAATTGCAATCAGTTTCCATCCCCAGGATTGTAACAGTTCCCAGAACCATGTACTCAAATTTAAATTCCTGCCACCTGTGGGAACATGGATTTCAGAACTTAGGACGTGTAATTTCTTAATTGCTTCATATATTGTAGAGGAGGAGTCACTTACAAAAACACAGCACGCTGATCCCACTAATTTGCATACACCTCCACAGTCAGCCAAAATAACGTCAAGAACCATTCTATTCAGAAGTGCAACTAGCCTCACTGCTTTTTGTTCCAGTGTCATGTTGTATAGTATGTCAGTGGTTCCATTCATTGTTTTTTCTAACACCCTGGACAGTTTTCTAAAATTCCATGAATGTATTGCCTGTCCCCAAAAATGTATAAAGGATTTAGCTATGTCCCCAAGAATTTGCTCAGCAGTATCATCTCGTCGTAGCCAGGATCTGGATATTTTTGCTATTTCAGAGGTTGTGGTAAGAAATGCACCGGGTAAAAGTATCCCTAAGTAACAGGTACCTTCCCAGTTTCTAGGTAACCATGGATAAGCTTGGTCCTCCGCACACAAAATAGACAGAACCTCCTATATATAATGGTTTCTCTTCGTGCTCAAGTACAGCAGTATTCATACATATGGTAAATGTTCCCAGTGGGTGGGAACCTTTTTTCTGCAAACAAAACAGAACATAATGTGGACTATGGTTAATAGTGTAGGAGGGAGGCATGGCATCTTTGTTTCCTACCAGAGCCATTTTGAAAGTAATTAGGGACTGGTAAGGCCTAGAGAGTCTATCAATGGGACTGGTCAATACAGTGTTCATTTTGCTTCTATTTGTAAACACGGAACAACCCAAAGGTGTCAATACCAATCTTTCCAATTCATTTATGTTCGTTCCATCAAAGTTTCCAGTGACACTATCATTCCATCTCCCAAAAAATAGAGCTCTTAATGATGCATAACAGGCAGTACTAAGGGGTAGAGGATGTATATATCAACCCACTCCTCTTTCCACATGCTGGGGTAAATGCGAACACACCCAGCAATTGGATCGATTCAAGATTGCATGTGTTATATTCATAATCAGTAATAGAGTATTGTTATCGTAACCTTTTCTGTGTTTAACATCTCGTGGAGGAAGAGTGTAAGCAAGCACATGAGCTGGGGTCTTCATAGTGGGAGCATTGACAGTGGGCAATAGGGTGTTCATGGGATGTATAGCTTCTAAGTACCAAAACATTGACATTAGTGTAGATATGATACAGATAGGTATGATCACCAGGAGCAGTTTAGTCTTCGTAGGCCAAGTCTTTCTCGGAGCAGATTCAATGTCAATGTCTATAGTTCTATTAATGTCTTCATCAGCGCAAGCGGCAGCAAGAGCGAATACAGGCATGATCTATAAGGGCTTATTTCAAAATGTTTCTCAGTGTCCGTCGAAAAAAGTCTCCCACGGCAACACACATTAAGTCAGCAGAGTTCAAGCAAGTTCAGTTTGGCCAGTTTAAGATGGCGGAAAGCTGGTGTTTACCTTCAAAGGCTCCGAAAGACAGGAGCAAGTATCAATATCAATTTTTCATAGTGTTGGTACCTTTTCCCCCGCTTGTCCACGCTAGATTGCAAAGCCTGTCACTTTCAATGATAGCACCGGGAAATCGCGTGTCAGAGCTCTCATTCGATACAGCTCATACACTCCCTTTCCCTAGGCCTCCGTTTCCAGCTTCATCCATTGGCCAGAAACACAGGCTGTTACAATTACTTCCGGACGCAAATTGTACCTTAAAGCTCCAGGTACAGTATGATCAATTAATAATGCACTATCGTTGTTTGCAGCAGATGCAGAAACAGTGCCAATCGGCGATGCAATTGGTGATGATGAGGCAGTGGACAAACAAGGTTGAGGTAACACTGATGTTTCAAATTTCGTTGCAATCTCCCCAGGCCCCTTCTCGTGCTCAGGAAGTAGTTCCGGCTGAATTTCGGCAATGTCTTTGTGATCAATCAAGGTTGGTTTACACTGAAAGTCAGGATCATCGGTCCCTTTCTCATGTGGCAAAGGAAACGGTATTCTTTTTGTGTGCATTGCGTGAATCCAATGCTTTCGACTGTTTACTCGAACCGCAGTCTGTGTGGCCAGGAGTATCTGGTGAGGTCCCTTCCACTGCAGTGCAAGCGAAGATTTCCTCATAAAGTTCTTCACTAGGACCCAGTCCCCCGGTTGCAGACAATGGCCTGGGCCCGTGTATCTGACAGGAAGAGCCTCCTGCACCTGCTGATGAATCAAACACAAGTTTTGAGTCAACTGTTTACAATATTCAGTAAATAGTGGATACTCTATACCTTTCAACCTTTTCGGATGTGGCACATTCCATACATTGGCTGGTCTTCCCATAATGATTTCATAGGGGGAGAGACCAATCCTTGCTTGCACAGACATACACATGGACAATAAGGCTTGTGGTAATGCATTGGCCCATTTCAATTTACTTTCGGAGCATATTTTCACCAGCTTATCTTTCAAGAGACCGTTTTGCCGTTCCACAAGATTGGTACTGATCGGATTTGTGGCTGAATGGAATTGTTTATCAAATTGGAGGCCTGCACAAATCTGTAGTATCACGGCTGCTATAAAATGTGGGCCATTGTCTGACCATATGACACAACCTCGGAAAAGGAAAATATTCCTTTAACCTGGATTTTGCTGCTGACATAGCTGAACAATCTTTCGGGGGATAGGCCTCCACCCATTTGCTAAATGCACAGACCACTAAAAGGACATATTTAAAGTTGTGGCATCTCTCCATTTCTATGAAGTCAAAATGAATGACCTCAAAAGGCATTGAGGGAGGACCAAAACTCCTACTGGTGTCACTGTTCCCTTTCCAATGTTGTGTTGTAAACAAGTCATGCAATTTTGAACCAATCTCTCTGCAGTTTTCATAATGTTGTCATTGTACCATACAGAATCAATGTGCTGATAAATCTTTTTCGCACATATATGTGTTGTACCATGGGACATAGTAACCATTGCCATAACATATGCATTTGGCAACATCCATCTACTGTTTTCTTTGTCTACCCAACAACCCTCGAGATCTAATTCTGCTGGAACCCCGGACCATTGTTCTATTTCCTCAGGAGTGGCTTCTGCTTGTATTTCTTTAACAGTCCCAATTCCATCCTCTATCATGCAGGACACCCTCTCTGTTGTTTCGGCATACATCAGTGGCGGTTTGTTTCGCAATTCTGTCCGCAAATGCATTTCCCTTTCCTACGTTACAGGTTACCTTTTTATGAGCGTTGCATTTCATTATTGCTAATTGCTTGGGAAGTGCAAGTGCTGACAACAGTCTCACTATTAAATTGCCATGTTGAATCTTAGTTCCATGTGACGTCAGAAAACCCCTTTCAGCCCATAATCGGCCAAAATTGTGCACCACCCCGAAAGCGTATTGACTGTCAGTTTATATGTTCACACTAAGGTTCTGAGAAATTTCACATGCTCTGGCTAAAGCTATTATTTCCACAGCTTGTGCTGAGTTATGTGGAATTCGTTGGCTCTCTACAATAGTTTTCAGTGTAGTAATAGCATAAGCAGCAGTTTTAAATTCAGTAATTTAAAACAAGAGCCATCACAAAACAGTTCTCCATCTGGCTGTTACGCTCACCTGACTCCCACGGAGGCGCTGGCCTGGTTCGCGCTGCTGTGACCTCTTCTAAAGTGATGCGCAGGGTTCGGAAGACGGACTGGACCGGGCCCCCAAATCTGGCTTGTCTGGCTCGCAGAAGTATCCTTCTGTAGGCGAAAATAGGGGATTAACTGTCTGCGGGGTAATGCAATCGGCCTCCCACTTTCCCCTCTCACCCTCCTTGAAACCCTTCTGTGATTTCTCGTAGCCTCTCACCTTAGGGTCTGGAAGGACGAGCTCTCCATCCTGCTTCTGATGCAGGGGCACGTTGGTATCCAGTTACTTCACTGGATTTTCGGATTGGTGAGAACCAAACTTGCTTGGCTTCCAGGTATGTTTTTTGATAAGGGGTTCCACATTTGTGTCCATGCATTAATGTACTAATGCTAGTGTCTTTTTCCCCATAGGGGCCGGGGTACGGAATGCCGGGGAACAGGCACCGACCCGAGATGAGAGGTGAAATCCTTGTAGAAATCAGGTAATTCTTTAATGAGCGTTTTTTGGTAATGTCTTTTCATTCGCTCATTAACGCTGATGTCTCTTTTCCCCCTTAGGGGCCGGGGTCCGGAAATGCCAGGATGCGGCGCGGACCCGAAATGAAGAGGGAATGAATCAACAGGTAAGTCTTAACATGGAGATTTAGCTTTCCTTATTCCCTTCTCTCTCTCACCTTTTGTTCTGGTGTTTTTCTCCCTAGGCGCTGGGGCGTGACTGCGAATCCGGATGATCGCTGCTGAACTAAAGTCTTCCTTTTCAGGATTGTCGACGAGATGTCTCCGGGATGCGGATTTAGCAGGTAAGGACTTTTCCTTCTTCTGTTCTCTTCTTCTCTTCCTTTGCAGGTGATCCAGGATGCTGGCAGGCGTGGCAGAAGTCAGGATGCAGGAGCAGACACGGTGAGCGTCAAGCTGCTAGATGCAGAACAAAGCAAAGCACGTGTGGCTGTTCGGGTGGGGTTTAAATAGCCTTGGAAGAAGTTCCAGGTATGTATCCTTCCTCCAATCAGGTATGTATCCTTCCCCGACCACGCCCGGATGGTAAATTAGTCCCACAGGTAAAGTAGTTACTTTCAGGCCTCAAGGAGGCCGGGATCCTGCAGCATGGTCTGCATCAGGTAAGTGCAGCCAAGCATTCCCATAATGATCCTGGCACCTATGGCGCCAGGACTGATGTCTTTTATGAGCCTGGTGCCATAGGCGCCAGGACACTGTCCAAATGGCCCCTATATGGGGTTTCTGGGTCCTTCCTTGGGGACTGGATGTCCGCTTTCGGGGACGCCGGGCTTGAACCGGCTCCCCGGGAGCGGGCATCATGACACTGGCTCTTTCAGGGGTACATCGGTTAAATCAATTCTTCCTTTCGTCTCTTGCTCAGTAATAATTAAGCAATCATGTGATAATTTTTTCTCACTCCCTTTTTCACTTGGAGGAGGCAATAACTCGGCCGGATTCAAAGAGCAACATCTCTTAATTTGAATATGCGGTGCAAAAAGGATTAATTCATACCTTATTAGTCGGACAAATGTGAAATGTTGCATCTGCGTTCTATTTAAAAGAATGTCTACTGAATGGGGTACCATCACAGTTAAAGAGTGACCTAAAACCATCCCCTCGGATTGTTTCACTGATGCGGCAGCAACAGCTCGCAAGCAATGTGGCAAAGCGCATGCAACAGGATCCAACGTGGAAGAAAAATAACCACATGGTCTATTTATGCCCCCGTGTTCCTGAGTCAAAACAGCCAAAGCACATCCATCATTTTCATGTACAAACAACATAAAACACTTGTCATAATTTGGCGTGCCCAAAATCGGAGCTGTGCATAATGCAGCTCTGTGTTATGACTCACTACAGGCGCTGGTTTATTTGGCACCGGAATAGATTCTGCTATGCTACCTTTCTTACCTATCCTAAAATGGCCAACAAACTAGCCCGTTCTAGTGTTGCTGATTTGGCAGACTCTGCCTGCTCTGGACTTCCGTGTTCATGCAGTCACGTGACGGTATTTAGAAGCCGGACCGGGGTAACTCAGCGCGTCGCTACTCTTCTGAGAGACGCTACGTAAGTTCGCTCCTAGGCTCTTACTTTCCCTGATGAATGCGTGTTTTTTCTAAACTTACCTTCTGTGTGTTGTTAGATCTTTTTCTACAGACAAGCCTTCCGAGCTACCATCTCCAGACCGGAGTCAGAACTGGGTTGTTAAACTCCTCCCACCGTCTCCAGTGATCCATTCAACTCGAGCCGTCTGCTCCACCTCCTCTTTTTCTTCACCCCTCGGACCTTTCTTCCTTGTTGGTGGATTATCCTATCCCTCTAGCAGTTCAGCTAGGAGTTGCCTTAACAAACGTTACACAAACCTTTTTCTCATCTTTAATTCCGAAACTAGTATCCGAGGACCCATTCTTATCTATCACTGTCCATTATAGAAATTCCAGCGTTCCGAGTTGACACCTCGCCTATGAGATTTCCAGGATTTCACTATGACACCTCGCGTAGTGGTGATCTGTTTCATTTGTTTCCGTAGTTTAATAGATATAATACTCTGAGCAGGTCAAAAGCTTTTTGACACTCCATGTTCCATGGCAAAGGTAAGGTAATATCCTTCCTTGTCAATGCCACTATGGGTTTCACAATCTTAGAGAAATTTAGAATCCACTGCCTACAATATGAAGCCATGCCAATTAAGGGCCCTGGCTTCCTTCTGCGTCTTTGGAATAGGCATATCAGAGATGCTTTCTATACGTTCTGATGTCAATCTTCTTCCCTCTTTCGATAGGAGGTAGCCCAAATAGGCCACCTCCTCTCGACAATACTGGAATTTCTTCAACAATGCCTTGTGATTGTGTGCCGCTAAATGTGTCAATAGTAAGACAGTGCCTTCTTTGCAAATGTCTTCCAAATCTGCTGCTATAAGCAGATCGTCAATGTACTGCAATAATGTACAGCCTGTCGGTAACTCAAGCATATCTAGCTGTTCCTTAAATGCTCTACTGTAAACTGTTGGACTTTCAGTGTAATCTTGTGGAATACGTGTGAGTGTGTTTTGGGACAGTCAATCCTAGGTGCATTTAAGGACAGTCTACTTGCTAGCCATTGTGCCTTAATCTATTGTGTCACTGTGCCTGCTCATTACTCCGCTACTCTGAATCCATAACCAGGTCGCACACTGACCACCCATGGCAAACCTCCTCTTAGCCACTCTCACCTTAACGGCTACACTCGCCTTGCTCCACCACAACAACACCACCCGCAACAAACCTCGACCACAATCACACCCAACCCAATATCCTCCATACACCTCGACTATGGGCTTTTTCGAGACCCAACACACTGACCAGCCTAACGGCACCCTCAGCCCCATAGAATGGCGGCGGATCCATTCTATGGGGCTGAGGGTGCTCCACCCTCTCCCTGGAACCCATGCACATTGAAAGACAGAAACCTGAGACTCGGCTCTCGGTTTATAACCCCTATGACACTCACCAAAAAACACTCCCCTCTCCCCATGCACAATCAAGCTAACGCTGCTCAAATTTTGAACATCACCCAAACAGCCCCCCTGAGCACATCCGAACAGCCGCTGATCAAGGACGCCCTCATCAATGCCCGCTCCCTGGTCGCCCATGCGCTAGATATCGCTAGATATCGCAGACTTCATCTCTACCAACATCCTGCACTTCCTGGCTATCACTGAAACCTGGCTGAACCAAGCAGCAGGCCCAGCGCTATCCCTCGCCATCTCAGAAGGCTACTCAATACTGAGGAAAGACCAGAACAAAGGAGGAGCAGTAGCCTTCATCGCCAAAACATCCCTTGGCCTCAGATTAACTCCACCGCCTAGCTTCCGGTCTGCAGAACTTCTGTCAGCCAAGCTTCAACTCTCAGCTACACAAACCATACTATTACACCTCCTCTACAGACCCCCAGGCCCCATCACCACATTTGAGGAAGAGATATCGGACCTCTTGACCACCAACACCAAAACAGGATTGCAAATTATCCTCCTTGGCGACCTCAACCTCGGTCTCGGTGACACAAACGATGCCAATGCACTCTCCCTGGAAAGCACCATCTCCCAACTAGGGTTCAAGCTCAGAATCACAGATCCCACCTACAACAAAGGCAGGACCCTGGACTGGCTAGCGGATCTCAACTGCTCTACGGCCAACACAAAAATCGAGCAAAGTGCATGGTTTGACCACCACGCCATCTCCTTCTCCATCCAAGGGAAACCACAACCAAACACTCCTACCCCCATCATCCCCCAAGCCCTCACCAGAAATAACCGCAACATTACCTTACAAAACCTCAGCCCACTCTTATACAACAACCTTACCCCCACAAACTATGTTAACCTAGATGCGGAGAAACTTGCTGACCTATACAACAAAACGCTACAATCAGCAGTTGACACCATCGCCCCACTCAAACTCACCAAAGCCAAACCGGCAGCCCACATGAACAAATGGTTCACACCAGAGCTAAAAATCCTCCGAAACTCCAAACGAGCCGCAGAAGCCACCTGGAGAAAAACGCCCAACCCCTCCAACAAAACACAACTCTCAATAGCAGCCACCACCTACAAAACTAGCATCTTCAAGGCCAAAAAAGAGACATATGACAACAGAATTGAGAGCGCCAAATCCAAAACAAAAGAGCTTTTCAATATCCTCAGGGAACTCGAATCCCCGCCCACTCTGGCAGAAACCTGCGTGAAAGATGCAGACTGGTGTGAGAGGATTCAAAAAGCACTAGCAGACAAAATCACCATGTTACAATCCAAAATCGAACAGAAAAAGCTTAACCTATCCAAAAAAACAAACCATCCACCGTCCACTACTCCCAAAACACCTACCTGCCCCCCCTTCTCTTTCTCACCAGTATCCACTAAAGAAGTAGAAAGCATCATTAAGGGCCTCAAACCCTCTAGATGCCAAGGGGACTCATGCCCAGCTCCCATCATCCAGGAAGGCGCCAACATGCTGACCCCCTTCATAACAGCCCTTATCAATGCATCCTTCAAATCAAGCTCAGTGCCTAGCACCCTCAAGGATGCCTGGGTCATGCCACTGCTAAAAAAAACTAATCTAGACCCCAATGACCCAAACAACTACTGGCCAATAACCACCGTTCCCTACATCCTAAAGATCTTAGACAGAGTGGCCTACCTGCAAATACAGAAGCACCGGGAAGACAAAAACCTCCTGGGTCTCAGACAATCTGGTTTCAGCCAAGGCACGGAACAGAGTCAGCCCTACTGGACCTAAAAATCCAGATGGACGAGGCAAAGGACAAGGGTAATCTAGCCATTCTCTTGCTGCTAGATCTATCAGCAGCCTTCGACCTCGTTGACCATCAGATCCTCACGGAACATCTGATGATGTCAGCGGCCTTCTCTAACCAGGCGACTGCCTGGATCCAGTCCTTCCTAACCAACCGAACCACCTGGGTCTTCTCCCCGGGGACCTCAGCACTCCCTGTCCCCATCACATGTGGCGTCCCTCAAGGCTCATGAGCCTCGCCGACCCTATACAATATCTTCACTAAGCTATTGTTTGACCGCCTAGACAACCTGGGTGTCACATTCACAAACTATGCTGACGACACCCAGGTTCTCATCACCCTATCAGGGTGCTTTGACGAGGACTCCACCAGAATCAACAATCTATACTTGGAGATCCAAGCCTGGATGGCAGAGCACGGGCTATGCCTCAACGATGAGAAAACTGAGCTCCTTCTTGTCGGCTCCCAACCACAGCTAAACAAACTAGACCCCCGTTACGCGTCCATCAACATAGACGGTAACCTAATCACAGTTGCCAAAGAAATTAAAACCCTTGGGGTTTATCTAGACTCCACTCTCTCGCTCAAAAGACAGGTAAATGCCACAGCCTCATCCACAGCTTACACAAATAAGCTTATCAACGCCTGCAAACCTTTCCTTTCTGCCTCCAGCTGCATCACTCTAGCCAGAGCAGTAGTGCTATCAAAAATTGACTACTACAATACACTTTTTCTCGGCATGTCAGAACGCAACCAGAACAAACTACAGGTGCTTCAAAATAATGCCCTCAGAGCCACCCTCAGTATCCCACGACACGCCCACATCTCCAGCATCAGGCAAGATGCTCACTGGCTTCCGGTACGAGACAGAATCGCCCTCAGATCCGTCGTCATTGTCCATAAATGCCGCTCCAATGATGCACCCAAATACCTGGCAGACAAGTTCCACAACCACACTTCAACTAGACCAACCAGAGCGCCATACTCACATTACCTTTCCGTTCCCAAATACACCCTAAAAAAAGCCGGTGGCGCCAGCTTCCCGGTCCTAGCTGCCAAACTTTGGAACGCTATGCCGCTAAACCTCAGAACAGAACACTCCTTTTGGACTTTTAGAGCCAAAACTAAAACATGGCTTTCCAACAGAAACTCTGCCTAATGTACTTCCTCTCCGCATGTCCCTGTCGACCAGCTTGTAACCTGGTCTTCCACACTTATTGTTGTTATTTCACAGTCTTGTATTATTGTATATTGTATATTCTTGACATGTTGTAACTGCATCTAAGTCTTGCCATGTTGTAACTGCACCTAAGTCTCCGGCGCCCGGTTACCCCAGGGTTCGGCGCGCGGTATAAATAAAGAAACTAAACTAAACTAATGTGAATGAGCGCCCTCCTAATGTAAATGCAAACAAATACCTACTGTCTGGATGAACGGGAATACTAAAGAATGCGTTTTTCAAATCAACTCCACTAAAATGTGATGCAGAAGCTGGAATCATAGTCAAAATTGTGGTGACATCGGGCACTTGTGGGAATTGTGGAGCAACAATTTTGTTCACTGCGTATAAATCAATTATAAAACGGTAAGGGATTTCATTACCTCCTTTCTTGTATACTGGAAGAATCGAACTATTGCAAATACTACCAAAAATCTCCTCAATTGTATTTCTGGAAATTAACTCAAACACAATGCATTTCAAAGCGTGCTCACCTTCAATCGAGATTTTGTATTACGGAATACGCAGCAACCTAATTCCTTCTTTCAAAACAATTTGTACTGGTTCCACTTTCAAACATCCTACATCGTTATCATTTACTGCCCATATACGAGTCGGTACTTCACTCAATTCAGTCGGTAATGGCAGAGACACAAATTGCGATACAGGAGTTTGTTGTGGTGCTATCGTCAAGTACACTCCATCAGGAGAACAATAAATTACTGCATTCAATTTCTTCAATAGATTCAATCCCAACAAATTCTCGCTGCAGTTTGTCGTCAAAAGAAATGGACAATTTTAAGTGAATGGACCTAGTGTGATTGTCACTGGTTGTGAAACTGGACTAATTACTGGTGTACCTGAGAACCCTACTGAAACATTTCTGTGCCCTGACAGAGGTATATTTGGAACCTGCTGATGGTCAATCAAACATTTCTGTGCACCTGCGTCCACTAGAAAAATCTGCTCCCTATTCCCAGCCTTCATTTCTACGTAGGGCCCTTTCTGATCAACGGGAATAGGCACTGGTTCCAAACCCTGCTTTGGGCTGTCCTAGTGGAACAGTACATCATCAGATGTAAAGTCTCCAGAGTAATATACATTGGAGGGATTATCAAAAACATTTACACCATTCATGGTGTTCTGTTGTTGATTCTGATTAACTTGACTAACCTGAAATTGTGGCTGCATCTGACTTCTGTTCTGGCCTGCTATTCCTGTATGACCTCTAAACAGTCTTCTCGAAATAGTCCCATTTAACCTCTGTAATTGCGGGCACTGTGCTTGCCAATGGCCTTCATGTCTGCAATAGGCACATTGATTTATACCTATCGGACCCCCTTGCATGTTGGATGATAAGGCAAATTGGACTCTAGACGGTGCGTTTCCGCCACCTCTATTACCTTTGGCTACCTGCTGCAGTAGCACTCTTGGTTTCAAATCTCCTTTCTTCCTTATTTCCTTATCCTTTTCTGAATTTACTTGGTTCTCATAATATTGGGCCATATGTAATACTTCACTTTGTGATTTTGCTTGCCATGCACTTTCAGATCAATGTCTGAATTTCCGGTAACAATCCTTGCACAAATTTATCAACAAATAATCTCTTACCAGGTTCGGGTCTTAGATCTTGACTCCTAAAATCTGCAAATACATCTTCAAACTGGTTAGAACTGGTTAAAACTGGTTAAAAAATCTGTTGCTCCTTCCAATTTGTAAACAAGCAGTCAATGTATCCCAAACTATTCTCTTTTCAGGCACTAAAGGTTTCAATTTCTCTACTATTTGTGAGGGCAAAGTTAAAATTACTTGCAGAGGTTTCTCCCCATCCTTTCTCTCACCATCAACTCCGATCAAAGTTTCCCATGTATCGCCTAGCATCGGTACATCATTTATACCTCTAATTTGTTTCCATATGTCATCAGGAAGAATCACATGGAACAATAAATAAATGTCACTCAGTGTAAAAACAGATGAATTTAGACCGGATTCAATTGCCTTATAAAAACCAGCAAGATTTTTCCTAATGTCAGGGACCATCTGTTTTATAGTGTTCACTTCTTGTCTAGAAAAGGGGACATGTACAAACTGTGAATATAATGGGCTTCTATCGTTCGCGCTGGAGTTTGTCCTACGGCAGCAATTTCTACTTTCGGGACAAACGTGGGAGGCACCTCCCTCATAGGCAATTGCAAAGTAGGGGATTCTGCATCTGTACATCTATTAAGCAACAAAGCCAAATCAAGGGAAAAAGCAGCAGTTCCGGTGTCAGGCGAAAATGCTCTTTTATAAATCCTCATCAAATCAGCAGGACAACAAACCTTCTTCTTCATGCATTCATCCGGTAAATATTACACCATAATCTTTATCACCTTTCTCTGCATTTCTGGTGTGTACTGACTAAACGTATCATGCACTTCAATCGGGGAAATGGCAGCATCTGTAGTCCATCTAAGCGCATCTCGCATACAAATTCGCATCTCTTCACTAACAGATTATAACGACGGACAAAATCGTTTCTGGACATATGACATATGCGGTTCACGCTTACTCATTATTTCTCTGTGCAATCGATCAAGTTTTCGCTTAAACACAAATATTCTCCCTACATGTTCTCGTATTTTCGCTGCATTATCTTGCAAATTGGCAAGGACAATCAAACCACGCAACTCTTGCGGTATCATTGTATCAGTTAAGTCACTCCATACCGTAACAAGATAATCGCCCATATATTCTAACAATACGTGTTGTTCACCATGGCTTCTGTGATCAGATATGGAACTTTGCACAGCCACTTCATTGCCATCATCAATATACGTCTCAGCCCACTGTTTTAGTTCATCTTTTTGTTCCTTTCTAACCGTACTACAAGTCGTTCTAATACTTCCTCTTTCAGGCCCCATTGATGCAGAACTGCCAGCTGAAGCGTATAACTCATGCTCTGTAGGAGGTGGAGGAAATTATGTTATTGGCGCAGATGGGACGGTTACTGCAGGTGCAGATGCAAGCGTGGGAATAGCAGCAGGAGGAGATACATAGGGAGGCGGTGCATTCAGTATCTTATTTATCAATTCGTCTGATGTATGAAAATCTTGTGAAGGATATATTTTCTGTATGTCTAATTGTAAGGCCCTATCCATGTTCCTAATGGCTTCTGTCTGCTTCTGTTGATCATACTCTAGCACTTTCTCTATATTTGACATATGTCTACGTTCGTGTTTCTCTCTACTTTTCAAGCGTTGATTCGCTTCCTTCTTCCAGTCCCTTACAAGTTCTAACGCTGCAGGTCTGGCCTTTCTCTGTAGCAAATCTGATTCCAAATGTTCCATACGCACTAGTTCGAAGCTCCCATTATGCGGCCACTGAAGGTCTGATACACGTCTGGTCTGCCTATGCCAAATCGCATTAAACATTATTTCCCCTATACCGTATTTAATGTACATTTCGTATGCCGGTTGACCCCTCGGATGTCGCGGCCTGGCCAGTTTCCAAAGACTGTCCACCGCTGTTAAAAAATCTCACTAGACAGGAAGACAATGTCCCAGGCATGGTTAACTCTCACCTCTTCCACCTGGGCATTTGTTCTTGCAAGTAGAACACTCAACCAATATCAGGACGCAATTCTCCGGTATACAGGCTCAACCAAGAATCGTTACGACCACGTGTCTGGCACAATTTGCCTCGCTTCCAGGACCCTCGCCTTGATGTTCTCTGGGCACTTCTCGTTGATTAGGGATCGGCTGTGTACAGATCTGCGGAGGAGTCTCTAATCTCTTCTGCAGGGGCGCCCAGAACACCTTCCAATCCCGGTCCGGCAGCTTCGTCCTCAACTCGTCTTTGCCTTCAAAGTATGCGATGGAGCATCACACGGAGGGTCCCAATTCCGGTGCCATTTTTGTAAGAGCATATATGGAGTAAAGGCACAATAACCATATACTAATGACACGCCAGTCATGAGGTTCGTTTCCCAAACAGGTTTGGTTTATTTTCAGAGTGTCTCAGTTGGCCGACCTGGTCTCAACGCCTCACGACATGTGTTCACAGACACAGTGAGATGAGAGAGTGAGTGTAAAGCAGTAATACATATACATAATATATCATCATTCTACAGCATTATTCTGTCTGCCCCTATACGTGACATACAAGCTAGGGATCGGTAATTGACAGTTATACACGTAACTTCATTCAGTCTAAATATTAGTATTTCTGGCCGAGGCTGCAGAGATAGTTTTCTGTTATGGGGAACATGGGGCATCAGCACAGGGAAGGATATCATGTTCTAGCAGGGAGACATTCCAACTAACGTTATCTGTTCGCTGGGCTCATGGGCTAAGGGTCAGACAGTTCTGAAGCAGAGAAAATGCCATCCTTCGTGAAGGAGCACCATTAGTTGCATATCATTCTCATTTAATTGCCTTTTACAACAGCGCCTGCAAGACAGGCTGGCACCTGGGCTGCTGATTAGTATCTGCTTTTCCACAGCTTCAAGGCTTTACCGAATTTGAAAAACAATGATTTCTGCAGAGTTTCACATTCCTGTCTACGTTAGCATTCAGAGTTCAAGCTGTGGCCTCACACCATGTGTGGATCTGAAGTACAGAATATATTTGCAAAGCATCACAGAAAAGAAAATGGCAGGCAATTACAAAATGGACTCCCAATGGTCACATTCAGGTTTCATAGTTTGCAATGTTGGTCACATGATGCGATTAGCTTTTGGCCAACATACTATTCATACTATTCGTGCTATGTGATTGCATCTACGTTTCACAATCCCTCTGCCGGGTTCACTCTTGTCAACACACTGTATAGGACTTCAGACTTCATCCTCTTTTATTGACATCCCTCCTTCGAGTTCACTCTTGCCGACTTTGTCAATCGCACATTTTCTCAAGCATTTCTTATGATGAAGGGTTCAATTCCCTTAGCTTCACAATCTTCTGTCGGTCAAAGACTTTCGACTGTACAGAGGATTTTACTGAACCCCTGTATGACCACTTTTACCCCCTTTCCTGCCTTTCCCAAGACCTTCTGGTACTGGTAGTTTCAACAATCGGGTAATCAACCCAGGGCTTTCCTGAGTGAGCACCCATGTGGTGCCAGACTCCTCTGTTACTGGGTTT
Source organism: Ambystoma mexicanum (assembly GCF_040938575.1). NCBI lineage: Eukaryota > Metazoa > Chordata > Amphibia > Caudata > Ambystomatidae > Ambystoma > Ambystoma mexicanum. The sequence goes on from NC_090922.1 coordinate 1,104,262,701, forward strand.
CCCCCTTTTAGAATCAATAGCTCTTTATGCTTTCATAGTCCAATTAGCCGTTTGCTACTTTTCGTTCAACACAATTCAGGATCTTGTGTACCGTTGACATCTGCTACAACACTCGCTGGCTACTGTTCGCGGTCTTACGATTCCTTCCGCGGAGATTTCATGGGCCTTGTTGTAAAGGGCAAGGTTGCTTCTCTCCCTGTCACCCTCTTTGATCATGCCGTCTTTCTCCTCCTCTTGAACTGCTGTGGTGAGTTTGAGGAGAACTAGGAGGCAATGATGGCCATCATCAAGGATTTTAAGGGCATTGCCGATCACCTTAATGGTAGCTGTTTCTGTGCTGCATCTGGGTCTGAAGCCAGTTTGGTAGTGCTGAAGGAGGTTAGTGGCTTTGATGTGTTGGAGGAGTTGTGTGGCTACTACTTTCTCAAGGATCTTACATAGAAAGGGAAGATTAGTAATAGGGCGGTAGTGTCATGATGCCTACCTCCAAGGAGCCAGACCAGGCCCAGCTACCCCAGAGGCAGACATCATGTCCCCGTGGGTAGTCTCAGCAGTCCCAAGTAGGGGCCCATTGTACTCGGTCCTGGCGCCTTTGGCGCCAGGCTCATATTGGACAACAGTCCTGGCGCCATAGGCGCCAGGCTCATAAAAGATGACTTTGTGTTTAAAGGTGCTTGGTGTAAACTTACCTGATGCAGACCATGCTGCAACATCCGGGCCATCTAGAGGCCTGAATGGGACTACTTTATCTTTGGGGACTACTTAACCACACGGGTGTGGCCGGAGGAAGAATACATACCTGAGAGGAAGGATACATACCTGGAACTACTTCGAAGGCTATTTAAGCCACGCCCAAGCAGCAACTCACGCTTCGCGTTGTTCTGCATCTAGCAGCTGGACGCTCACCGTGTCAGCTCCTGCATCCTGACTTCTGCCACGCCCGCCAGCATCCTGGAACACCTGCAAAGGGAGAAGAGAAGAGAATAGGAGAAAGAAGAGTCCTTACCTGCTAAATCTGCATTCCGGAGACATTTCACCGACGATCCTGAAAAGGAAGATATTCATTTTAAAAGCACATCGCATCGATCACTGCAGCGCCGCATTCCACTCACCTTTACTAGGCGCTTCCATGTTCATCAGCGACCATCTGGATCCGCAGCCACATTTCAGCGCCTAGGGAGAAAAAGACAAGAACAAAGGTGAGCTAGGGAAGAGAATAAGAAAACCTTAATTTGCCATCATAAGACTTACCTGTTGGGTCATTCCCACTTAATTTCGGGTCGGTGCCGCATCCTGGAATTTCCGGACCCCGGCCCCTAAGGGGAAAAAAGAGACATCAGCGTTAGTGAGCGAATGCTAAGACATTACCTGAACGCTCATTAAAGACATACCTGATATCTACTGGAACTGCACCTCTCACTTCGAGTCGGTGCCATATCTCCGGCATTTCCGAACCCCGGCCCCTATGGGGAAAAAAGACACAAGCATTAGTGCATTAATGCAAGGACACTAAAGGAACCTCTCATCAAACAACTCACCTGAGTTTCCTTCGTCGGTTCCATTGCTCAACTCGGAATCTTTGTTCTGCACCTGAAATAGAGACAACGGACAATTATTATTTCGGGCTCATACTTATAAACAGAATTCTCACAGTACTTTACCGGGAAGGTCAAGCAAACCTGAACTCTCTACAGTCCATGATCCAGTGAAGTAACTGGATTACAACGCGCCCCTGCATCAGAAGCAGGATGGAGAGCTCGTCCTTTCAGACCCTAAGGTGAGACTTCACGGGGAATCGCAGAAGGTTTTCGTGGAGGGTGAGAAGGGAGTGGGAGGCTTACACATTATCCCGCAGATTGTTAATACTCCCTTTTCACCACAGAAGGATATTTCTGCGAGTCAGACAAGCCAGATTTGAGGGTCAGGTCCTGTCCATCTTCCGAGTCCTGCGCTTCACCATAGAAGAGGCAACAGCACTCCAAACCAGGCCTGCGCCTCCGTGGGAGTCAGGTGAGCATAACAGAACGCAAAGCCTACCTACAAATTCCCACCCGGGCGCTATGGAAACTTCCGAGACAGACCAGCTGGCCCAGCTTTTGGGGGAATTACGGGCAGAAGTATACTCCGCCCGCCAGGAGAATAACGCTCTCAAAAGAGAACTGATCCTATCTAAGGAAAGAACTGATGACCTGGCCAAACGGTTGTTGCAGGGTCAGGCAGGACAAACTCCTTTACCTAGTTCCGGGGGTAATCCCACTTCTATGATTTCGAATAACCCGGTACAAATCAATCTACCTGGAAACATGCCTTTGGCCCCGCCTGAACGTTTTGCTGGGGACCCCAAGAAATATGCCGTTTTTATGAACCAATGTCGCTTACACTTCCTATGCAGACCTGGGGCCTTCCCTAATGACCAGACCAAGGTAGCTTTTGTATTATCTTATCTCAGCGGCAGTGCTGCCGATTGGTCAGTTCCTTTGGTAAATCAAGATGACCCAATTCTCCAGGATTTCCAAGGCTTCCAAGCAAGCATGGAAAGATTATTCGCTCGACACTCTCAGGGACAGGCCCTAGACAACGAACTGCTATCCTTACGACAAGGTAACCAGGATCTCTTATCTTACATCGCCACCTTTAATAGGTTGGTTGTGGAAACTGGGTGGCCAGAGAATAAAAGGATCATATTATTTCATCGAGGTCTGCGCGGAGAACTTAAAGACGTGCTAGCCCAAATAGTAAATCCACCCCAAGTCTGCGTGGAGTACATAGACCTTGTGGTCCAACTTGATCACAGACTTCAGAATAGAAAAGCAGATCGATCCAAGTTTGAAACCAGAGTGTTGATCAAAACTCACGCTAACCCCAAGAGTACCGACGTTTCAGAACCTATGCAAATCGGTGGAGTTAAAGGACCGTTAACGCAGAAGGAACGGGAGAGAAGGCGGCAAAAGCAATTATGTCTCTATTGCGGGGCTTCTGGTCATTTTCTACAAGATTGTCCGGTAAAACCACCTAAGAAGGTGGTTGGAGCCACTGACAACAATTTAACAGAACCTGTTTCGGGAAACGACCAAGCCCGACAAGCGTAGAGGTCCGCTTGTCGAGCTTGAAAACAAACTCTTTGACCTCACATTTCATCATGCCAATGGTCCTCGTGGATCCGAAACAGCCTTGGCGGTTGCATGCTATAAAGGCATACATCGACAGTGGAGCTATTGGAAACTATGTAGATCGTGAATTGGCCTCCAGGATTAATCTCCCTCTCCGTCCGAAAACTAACAAGGATGTCATTACTACAGTTGATGGAACCGAATTAGCCTCAGAGCCGGTAACTCATTCCACTACAGAAGTGACACTAGTGGGTCAGGATGGACATCGGGAAGCTATTGTGTTTGACGTAATCAAGGCCCCACAGTTTCAAGTAATTCTAGGAATTCCTAGGTTAGAAACACATAATCCTCGAATAGACTGGCTAGCAAAGAGAATAACCTTTCCTGATTGTGAACAAACTTGTTATCCAAGAAATCCAAATATGGGCCTGGCCTCAGTAACTTCCGCCACTATACAGCTACCGACTGAGTACCAAGAATTCCAAGACGTTTTCCAAAAAGAACAGGCCAACACGTTACCTCCCCACCGGTCGTACGATTGTCAAATTGATCTGGTACCCAATGCTCAACCACCTTGTAGTAGGATTTATGCTCTTACTGAACCTGAGAACCTTCATTTGCGTCAGTATTTAGATCAGTACCTTGCCAATGGTTTTATTCGCCCGTCAAAGTCTCCTGTTTCCTCAGCTCTGTTCTTCGTGCCGAAAAAAGAAGGCGACCTTAGAACATGTATTGACTACCGCGCCCTAAATCAAATAACGATTAAGAATCGTTATCCTCTGCCTCTGATCCCTGAACTTCTCGACCAGGTAAAAGATGCTTGAATGTACACCAAGTTAGATCTCCGGGGAGCTTATCACCTGGTGCGTATAAAAGAAGGCGACGCATGGAAGACTGCATTCCGCACCAAATATGGGCTCTTTGAATATCAGGTGATGCCCTTTGGATTGTGCAACGCACCTGCCACCTTTCAATACTTTATGAATGATGTTCTTCGGGAACTTATCGATGTTTGTGTCATCGTATATATCGACGACATCCTGGTGTACTCCTCTTCGGAATCCGATCACAGAAAACATATCAGGGCAGTTCTTGAAAAATTGCGCCAGCACAAACTGTTTGCAAAACTCGAAAAATGCATTTTTCATACCACAGAAGTCGAGTTTCTCGGATTCATCCTGGCACCTAAAGGAGTCCGAATGGACTCGCGAAAGGTGGACGCCATCCTCAAATGGCCAACTCCTAGTTCTGTGAAGGGGGTTCAGAGCATGCTTGGTTTCGCCAATTTTCATCGAAGATTCATCCCGGAATTTTCTCGAGTGGTCCAACCCATCACAGCTCTCTTACGGAAGAATAAATGCTTCGAATGGACTCATGAGGCAGAACAGGCCTTTCAAGACCTAAAGACTAAATTCACCTCCGCACCTGTGTTGAAGCATCCACGCCCTGATCTCCCTTACATCGTTGAAACCGACGCATCCAGCTTAGCCATGGGAGCTGTCCTGTCTCAAAGGGATCCAATAACTAACCAACTACACCCTGTAGCCTTTTGGTCCAGAAAATTCTCGGCTCCTGAAATTAATTACGCAATCACCGACAAGGAGTTACTAGCTATTAAGTCCGCCTTCAAAGCATGGCGTCATTACCTCCTCGGCGCAAGACACACCATCACAGTGATTACAGCTCACAGAAATTTGCAATATTTAAAGACGGCCAAAGCCCAATCATCACGTCAACTCCGATGGGCTTTATTCTTTGCGGAATTTGATTTTGTAATCACATATCGCCCTGGTTGCAAGAATGGCAAAGCGGACGCTTTATCCCGGATTGGGATGGAAGAAACAAATTCGAGCTTAGAACCTGTACCGATTATACCTGAACAGAGAATTTTGGGTTTGACCTCTTTACAAACTATTGAGGACGTTCAAACTCGAGTTAAACAACTATTAGACTCCACAGCCTTACAAGAATGGAGCCAAAAGGGGTCACACTTTTCCGTTAATAACGATTTAGCGTACTTCCAGGGGCGATTATTTCTGCCTAACAAAGAACTGCAAGAACTCGTTATTGCCCATTATCATGATACATTAATGGAAGGACATCCAGGTATCGCTAAAACTGAGGAAAAGATCAAACGACAATTCTGGTGGCCATCCTGGAGAAAAGACATAAAATCTTTTGTGATGTCTTGCGGAGTTTGCGCCCAAAATAAAGGTCAAAAGAAAAGGCCAGCCGGTCTTCTACAACCTTTGGATATTGCACCGGCACCTTGGCACACCTTGTCGATGGACTTTATTACCGACCTGCCTCCTTGCTATGGATACAACACTATCTTGGTGATTGTGGATCTCTTCTGCAAAATGGCCCATTTTATCCCTTTAAAAGGGTTACCCTCAGCCTCCATCTTGGCCAAGGAATTTCTGGAGAACATAGTTCGTATGCATGGTTTTCCATCCATATTAGTCTCAGATCGAGGAAGCCAGTTTATTTCCCATTTTTGGAAAATGTTGTCAACTGGCGCAAATTGATGTACGACTATCCACCAGTCACCATCCCCAAACCGATGGCCAAACCGAGAGAACTAACCAAACCCTTGAACAATATCTTCGGTGTATGTTGCACCAATCTGAATGCAATTGGAAAGACATTCTTTGGATCGCAGAATATGCATATAACAATTCTGTACATTCTGAAACAGGACAAACCCCTTTTTACACCTTGTATGGTCATCATCCTCGAACCTCAGACCTGGACCCTCCACAAAACCTGGAAATGCCTGCGGTAGATCATTTGCATTCCACGATAACCCGAGCTTTCAAAGAAGCTACGACTCATCTTCAGCAAGCCAAGAGAAAATACAAAGAAAATGCTGATTTACATCGAAGTGGAGCACCTCCGTACCAAATAGGGGACCAGGTGTGGCTAGCAACTAGACATTTAACTCTCAAAGGACCGCAGACTTTCAACCCCAGATACATAGGACCCTATCCCATCAAGGCTATAATCAACCCGGTGGCCTTTAAACTCGATCTACCAGCGAACATGCGAATTCATCCAGTTTTTCACGCCTCACTGTTGAAACCGGTGCAACCAGGAACCAGACTGATCAAACCACCAGAACCAATTCAGATTGATGGGGAATTAGAGTTTGAAGTTAAAGACATATTGGATTCCAAGGTGTTAAAGTCAAAACTCTTCTATCTAGTTGATTGGAAGGGGTATGGACCTCAGGAGAGATCTTGGGAACCAAGCGACCATGTACATGCGCCGCGATTAATACAAAAATTCCACCGAAAATTCCCAAACAAGCCAAAACCCCTGGAGAGAACAACCTTGGGAGGACCTTGGGAGGGGGTACTGTCATGATGCCTACTTCCAAGGAGCCAGACCAGGCCCAGCTACCCCAGAGGCAGACATCATGTCCCCGAGGGAAGTCTCAGCAGCCCCAAGTAGGGGCCCTTTGGACTCAGTCCTGGCGCCTTTGGCGCCAGGCTCATATTGGACAACAGTCCTGGCGCCATAGGCGCCAGGCTCATAAAAGATGACTTTGTGTTTAAAGGTGCTTGGTGTAAACTTACCTGATGCAGACCATGCTGCAACATCCGGGCCATCTAGAGGCCTGAATGGGACTACTTTATCTTTGGGGACTACTTAACCACACGGGTGTGGCCGGAGGAAGACTACATACCTGAGAGGAAGGATACATACCTGGAACTACTTCGAAGGCTACTTAAGCCACGCCCAAGCAGCAACTCACGCTTCGCGTTGTTCTGCATCTAGCAGCTGGACGCTCACCGTGTCAGCTCCTGCATCCTGACTTCTGCCACGCCTGCCAGCATCCTGGAACACCTGCAAAGGGAGAAAAGAAGAGAATAGGAGAAAGAAGAGTCCTTACCTGCTAAATCTGCATTCCGGAGACATTTCGCCGACGATCCAGAAAAGGAAGACATTCATTTTAAAAGCACATTGCATCGATCGCTGCAGCGCCGCATTCCACTCACCTTTACTAGGCGCTTCCATGTTCATCAGCGACCATCTGGATCCGCAGCCACATTTCAGCGCCTAGGGAGAAAAAGACAAGAACAAAGGTGAGCTAGGGAAGAGAATAAGAAAACCTTAATTTGCCATCATAAGACTTACCTGTTGGGTCATTCCCACTTCATTTCGGGTCGGTGCCGCATCCTGGAATTTCCGGACCCCGGCCCCTAAGGGGAAAAAAGAGACATCAGCTTTAGTGAGCGAATGCTAAGACATTACCTGAACGCTCATTAAAGACTTACCTGATATCTACTGGAACTGCACCTCTCACTTCGGGTCGGTGCCATATCTCCGGCATTTCCGAACCCCGGCCCCTATGGGGAAAAAAGACACAAGCATTAGTGCTGAATGCAAGGACACTAAAGGAACCTCTCATCAAACAACTCACCTGCGTTTCCTTCGTCGGTTCCATTGCTCATCTCGGAATCTTTGTTCTGCACCTGAAATAGAGACAACGGACAATTATTATTTCGGGCTCATACTTATAAACAGAATTCTCACAGTACTTTACCGGTAAGGTCAAGCAAACTTGAACTCTCTACAGTCCATGATCCAGTGAAGTAACTGGATTACAACGCGCCCCTGTATCAGAAGCAGGATGGAGAGCTCATCCTTTCAGACCCTAAGGTGAGACTTCACGGGGAATCGCAGAAGGGTTTTGTGGAGGGTGAGAAGGGAGTGGGAGGCTTACACATTATCCCGCAGATTGTTAATACTCCCTTTTCACACACAGAAGGATATTTCTGCGAGAGGTAGGGTTTTGTTTTGAGTGAAAGAGGACCCAAGATCAAAGTAGAGCCATTTACAGACATACTTGGTTCAACTGTGTCCTTATTAACCAACTTGAAGGGTTTAACATGGGCACATGCAATGTCTATGAAGTTTCTGGTTGCCACACAATGGTCTCCATTGATCTTCATTACTCAGCTCATCTTCTTCGTCCCAGTATTTTTGTACAAAAAAGAAATAATTTCTTGATGGTTTGTATGAAAAGTCTGGAAAAGGGTTTTCAGTAGTTTTGAAATCAGTTTTTGATGACATTTGTACAGAGTATGGGAAAGTGTTTTCAGTAACCTTCCAAGGTGGGTGAGGGGAGGTATGACAATAAGCCATTAAGGCATGGGGAATGGATGAGGTATCCTCAAAAGAAAAAGAAGGGATACCAAGGCTCGTCCAATGATGTCACATAACTCCCTTGAGGATTGCCCCCCGCCATGTGATCCTCCCTCATAGCCACCCCCAGGGTCAGGATCAGGTAGCGGCTGCCGTCCCCTGGTCACATTGAGAGAGGTCACTGCCGGGAAAGAAGTGATGACACCATCAGATTCATCACATACCCTTCCCATAAAGACCGGGCTTTCCGTCCAAGGGCTATTCTCCCTGCTTTGACTTAAAGTTTCTCCAAGGGAAGGAATTTTTTTTTCAACCTCGGTATCCCACCTCCAGACAGGGCTTTCAGGTATAAACCCATCTTCTTCCTACGAATCAAAAGGGGAATATGGGAGTGAGGACTCATTAGCGTTTTTGAGAGGCTCTCAAATCTTGGAAAGTCTGTACCAAATATGATCTCTTATGGCAGTCCGGGAATAACAGCAGCATTTATTTGGGTTGATTCTCCCTGTACGCGGATGGTAACTAGGGTTTTGTGATTTACTTCATCATCCCGACGGACGGAGGTAATTTTTACAGGACGTTCCCTTCCCAGTCTCTGGTTGATATTAAGTTAGCTCTTACCACTGTCTTCTTGCTGCCGGAATCAGGGACATCATTTGGGGGTCACCAGAGGTCGCAAGAGTGACTCCTACCATCTCCCCAGCGACCCCTGGCCATCATTGTGCGGCCCCTGGACTGTGGACTGGAGCAAACTATTTTTAAAAAGTTAAATGCAAGCTCCAGGCTCCCTTTTCCTCATCTCAGTACTACGTAAATGCTTTGGGGAAACAACGCAGCATAACCCTTTCTCGATCATTTGAGAGGGTGTCCTAAGAGGGATACATGGGAGAATGTCCTCAGAATTCTCGCATACCCTTCCTCAATAATAATTCCTTTCCGTCCAAGAAATATCTGTTGAGGAATTCTCGAAGGGTTGTTGCTGGCAGTCTACCTGACCAGAGGGCCCATTCTTAAGGGAATTCCTGGGTAGAGGTGTTGTTCTTGATTTAAATCTTCCACCCATATGGTTTTGGAAATGTATTTGGGCTATGTGGGAGACCCATTGGTCAAATTGGGGTAGGTCGCTAACCAGAACCAACTGGGCTGGCTAGTTGGAAATTACTGCCACATCTAAATTTAGTTTTCTTGCCAAGATAGTGATGGGGATTTGTGTGTGTCTCAGTTTCTCAACCTGGCCATGGACACAACCCACCTTTTCTTTCTGTAAGGGAGGAATGGCATCACAAGTATGACACTGATGTAAGAGAAATAACTTAAAAACCGTTATTCTATTTTGAGGTTTAGAAAAACTCCTGCTTGGCCCTATAGCTATGATGGGAGTAGTCTCTATCATCAAATAATAAAGAAAACACAGTCCTAGTTAGTCTCTGTCAAATGAAAATGGCCTATAATAACAAAACCTAATGCCTGCCCTATCTCTTATAGAAACAGTGTGTAATGGGGAAAATGTATGCAAAGGAAAATCAGTGTTATAACAATAACATAAAGGATCAAGATGGCTGAGTCAGCTCTCCTCCCCATGTTGGACAGAACGGAGTAAGGCGGCCCTCGTAGACAGGATGTCACACTCTGGCACAGGTTCTCAAAAACAAAAGCAGTTCAAAATGTGGATCGAAGCCTGCCTGGCATTCCACGTTAAAGTCCCTTATTCCAACGTTAACAGTTCTTTCACAGTTCAACAAAAAGTTCACGTTGGGCTCCCTCTGTCGGTCTCTGACCTCTCAAAGCTTTAACAGTTCACATAGGTCTCCCTCAGCCAGGCTCAGACCTCTCAATCACATCACTTGCAGGTGTTCCCTTCTCCAAGCTTAATTCACATTCGTTATGGGTTTCCTTCCCCTAACTTATCACACTTCTGGATATACTGTTGCAATTTCAATCTTTCCTTAAGACACAGCGGCCTTTCATGTTGTTCGCTAACTCACCGCCTGTGTGCATTCCTTTCTTGTCTTTTGGGCTTTAATTCAGGAGTCAAGGTCAATACCACAAGCTGGCCTCGCCTCCCCAACTCTGTCGTTCACCCGGGAGGGTCGCCAGTGTCCTTGAAACACAATGTAATCTTCTTGTCTGGGATTTGGCCTTCTCTGCATATCATTAATGGCTCTTCAGAGGCAATGATCTCCTGCAGGGATCTCCTGGGTTTCTCTACCCTTTGCTCTCGTCCCACGATCGGTCGTTCTGCCCCAGTAGGTTCACCTTCACCCCGAAAGATCTCCTTCTCGTGTTCTACCTTGCTCAGAGAGTGTATCTATGTTCCACCTTTTATCCGTTTGGGGGGAGCTAATGGGTATCAAATATATGTGATTAAAGTCAAATGCCTGACTTTGCCTGACCCGATTAGCGGGACATGTCCAATGTAATGCTCAGGTGTGAGTCTGTCTTTACCCAAAGGGTGCTGTCCGTGTGAAAGTGTTTGTGTAGGGAAGTGGGGGGGGGGGGGTTGAAGTCTCAAGATATCCTACCTGGTAGGATGGAGCATGGATACGGGAAAGTGGGGAATACCGCATCTCACCATCGGTTGTCTCACCCCCACCCCCTGAATACCCCTCACCAGGTGATCCTCTGTTGTGGTTGGATCTGGTATGAAAGGGAGATGTTGTATTGTAAGTCTTGTCTTGTCACTGGCCTGGAGTGCTTGCTATCAGAATGTTGATGTATGAATGAGCAGCTCAGTAGAATGTTGTGTGGATGTGTGAGTGAATGTTCTAGGAGTGTCAGTTGGGGCCTGAGCTGGGTATGGTAGGATGGCCGGTGGGTCTACTCCTCTGTATGTACTGTTATTACCCATCCATGTCCTGTCCTGTTCCATATGTGACTGTATATACTTAAGAGTAACTGGATTATGTACACACTGTACATTCTGTATAATAAAGCTCTACTTGGACTAATCTGAGACTGCACAGCAGGTCTGTGTATGAGTGCTGAGCTGATTGTGTGCTGAGCTGATTGACTACAGAAAGATTTTACAACATCCTCCCACACTGGTCCACCTCCAGGGTCTGGATCCAAAGGCGATGGCCGTGCCATGGCTACATGAGAGAGAGATCCCTGGGAACTAGAAGGTGAGACACACTTTGGTTTCTCACATACCCTTCCCCTATGCGATGTAGCCGCATCTGTTTCACAGGGAAACCGGGAAAGGAAATCCACATTCCCCTGTTCTTCACCTTTTTGGTGTTCCACAGGTAAACAGTAGGGTTGCAGGTATAAGAACCATCGCATAACTCAAGGGTTAGAGTCCTTTTTTTGACTTATCCATACCAAAGGTAAGTGGTCAGTGATGAGTGTGGATTTTCTCCCTAGAACGTAGTATCAAAGATGGACATTTGCCCATTTGATGGCAAGGGCTTCCAGTTCCACCACAGAGTAGATCTCTCGGGGGAAGAGTTTACGACTAGTGAATAGGATGGGGTGTTCTAATCCATCATGTACTTGCGATAATACTGCTCCTAACCCTGTGATGGAGGCATCGGACTGTAATACGAATTCTTTTGAGAAGTCTACTACTTTTAATATTGGATTTTGACATAAGGTTTGTTTCAGGTTACTATACTAAGCATTGTCCTCAGTCCAACACATTTCCTGAGGTTCCGCATTTCTTAGTTTGTCTGTCAGTCTGGCTGTTCTATCTGAAAATCTTTGGAATAAACCTACGATAATATCCAATCAATCCTAGGAATGCCCTGAGGTCTCTCTTGGTCTTGGTTGTGGGAGCATCTTGGACGGTTTTCATATTTTCTTAGTGGGGCTGGACACTGCCATTCTGTACAAAGAAGCCTAGGTATTTCTCTGTTGACTGAACCAGCTTACATTTTGTTGGGTTGGCTGTTAACCCGGCCTCTCAGAGGATTCTCATAATAGTAGAAAGATGGAAAAATGGTCTTCCAAAGTTTTACTATAAATGACTATGTCATCAATATAGGCCCCACAGAAATAAGGCTGTAATATCCTGTACATGATACCTTGGAAAGTTGCAGTGGCCCCATGCAATCCAAAAGGGAGGGCCTTGAATTGGAGTAGCCCTATTGGCATCGAAAAAACAGGTTTTTCCTTATCAGGTCCATGCACAGGGACCTGCAAATATCTTTTGGTTAAATCTAGGGTTGACAAGAATGTGGCATTTCCAAGTTTATCTATTAAATTATTGATTCATGGCATAGGATAGGCATTGAAGGTGGAGATGGCGTTGACCTGCCTAAAGTCTATGCAAAACCTCCAAGTGTGATCAGGTTTATTCACCAACACAATAGGGGAGGACCATGGACTCGAAGATGATGTTTGCCTCTAAACATTTTTTAACCTCATCAATCACTACCTGCTTTCGTGCTTCTGGGAGTATGTATGGCTTCAAATGGACCACTTTCACCTTTGGAATTCTGATATAGTGGTAAGTACCATGTATTCTCCCTGGTTTCTCAAAAAATACATCAAGGTATGCAGTAACAAGGTTGTTCAAATCCTTTTGCTTATTTTAGATAGTTCTTGGGGAATACATTCAGGGTTGTCTATCTCCTCGGGTACCAAACAAGACAATATAGAGGAGGTAGTAGCAGAAGGATTTTCTTTCCACTCTTTCAGGAGATTTACGTGGTAGAGCTGGGTCTTTTGCCTTCTATCGGGTTAGGCTATTTTATAGGTACAGGTTCCTGTTTGTTCTAATACCTCTTGGGGCCCGTGCCACTTTGAAATAGGTTTATTTTCAGAGGTAGTTAAAAGGACTACTGAAAATGACCTTCGATTTACCTTTTTGTCATAGATACATTTTTGTTGCGCTTGAGCTTTCTCCAGATGAGTGTGGACTACACTCCGGACAAGTTTCATGTGCTCTCGCAATCGGGTAGCTGTTCTGTGAGAGGGGGATTGGCTCCTCTTCTTTTTCTTCCCAGGCCTCCCGGAGCATGTCTAAGACATCTCTTGGTGCTCTACTGTAGAGAAACTCAAAAATGAGAGAAACCGGTGGATGCCTGAGGGGTCTTTCTCTCTGTAAATAGGGCCCACCGGATCATACGATCCCATTCCTTTCCATCCTCGTCTACTAACTTTCTCAGAATCATTTTGAGGATCTTATTAAATCTCTCTACCAATCCGTCCATTTGGGGATGGTTAACTGAGGTTCTTAGGTTGGTAATGTGTAATAATTACTTACCTTTACCCATGAGCTTACTCATGAAATTGTATCCCTAATCCGTTAGAATTTCCTTGGGGAAATCAACCCTAGAAATAAATGGTAACAGGTGTTTTAAAATGTGCTGGGTTGTGTTGTTCTGCATGGGGAAGGCGTCTGGGTACCTGGTAGCGCAATCAATAATTACGAGAACATATTTATTGCCCAGTTTAGAAGTTTCCAATGGTCCAATGACATCCATCCCGATTCTAGAGAAAGGGACTTCTATTATCGGGAATGGCTATATAGTGGCACTTAGGGAATATATGAGCTGTTATTTTGGCATATCTTGCATGTCTGAATGAAGTTCGTTATGTCAGCATGGATACCCGGCCAATAGAATTTCCCACTGATGTGAGCTTCTGTTTTAGATTGTCCCAAGTAGCTCCCTGTCAAATGAGAGTGTGCAATCTCTAGCACAATCTTGCAATGGGTTTTGGGTATTACGAATTGAGTCTTACTTATGCCTTCCCTGGAGGTTTCCCTTCTATATAGTAATCCCTGTTTCAGGAAGAAAAAAGGAGTTCCCTTTTCTTGTCCTTCTCCCTCAGGAATCGCTTGTAAGAAAGCCTCTGTGTGTACTGGATTATTGGGCTGGGTGAAGGCTAGATCGGGAAGGATGGTAGGTTCCTCCTCCCTTTTTGTTTCGGTGGTACGTATCTCATCGGCATCTCCAAAGCCTAAGTTACCTCTCTGAGTTTCCTCTAGTTCAATTTCTTCCTCAAAAACAAAGGCAGTTCAAGATATGAATCGAGGCCCGCCTGGCCTTCCAACGTTCCAAAAGTTCTTTCACAGTTCATCAAAAAGTTCACATAGGTCTCCCTCTGTCAGGCTCGGACCGCTCAACAATTCATAGCTCAACAAAAAGTTCATGTACATCTCCCTCTGTCGGGCTCGGACTTCTCAAAGCTTTAACAGTTTACATAGGTCTCCCTCAGCCGGGCTCAGACCTCTAAATCACAGCACTTGCACAGGTTCCCTTCCCCAAACTTAATTCACATTTGTTAGGGGGTTCCTTCCCCTAAACCTATCACACTTTTGGGTTACCTCAGTCGGGCTCAGACCTTTTACTGATGTTGAAAAGTTTAGAATGTGCAAGGCACTTACTATAGACCTCCACAGGACCACTTTGACTTTCTCTTCAGCTCACACTCTTACGTTATTTGCTCCAGTATCTTGGTAGTTCAGCACCTTAAGCACAAAAGTTCAAAGAAATCTTTCTCTTCAAGCATTCACCTTTTCACTTCCCATTTTGCCGGGGTTAATCTTGACCATTATGCATTTCAGAGTTTGGTCACTTTGTCGCTGTATAACAAAAAATGTCACATTTCACAGAGACTTTTGAGTGGGCTACTTCCTTTCGGCGGACCACTCCGCTACTCTGTATCATTGGCTTCATAGTTATCAGCCACTTAAAAATGAATCAATGGTTAGCTTTCTTTCGCATCTCATCAGCACGCGCAACTTCAATTGTGAAATATACTGTTGCAATTTCAATCTTTCCTTAACACACACTGGCATTTCATGTCGTTTGCTAACTCACTGGTTATGTGCATTCCTTTCTTGTCTTTTCGGCTTTAATTCACAAGTCAAGGTTAATACCACAAGCTTGGCCTTGCCTCCCCAACTCTGTCGTTCACCCGGGAGGGTCACTGGCGTCCTTGAAACACAATGCAATCTACTTGTCTGGGATTTGGCCTTCTCCGTGTATTATTCACGGCTCTTCGGATGCAACAACCTCCTGCAGGGATCTCCTGGGTTTCTCTACCATTTGCTCTCGTCCCTCGATCGGTCGTTCTGCCCCAGTAGGTTTGCCTTCACATCGAAAGATCTGCTCCTTCTCGTGTTCCACCTTGCTCAGAGTGTGTCTCTATGTTCCGACCTTTACGTGTGGGGGAGAGTTAATGGGTATCAGATGTATGTGATTAAAGTCAAGTGCCTGACTTTGCCTGACCCAATTAGCGGGACATGTCCAATTAAATGCTTGGATGTGAGTCTGTCTTTCCCCAGAGTGCACTGTCCATGTGAAATTGTTTGTGTAGGGAAGGAGGGGAGTAGAAGTCTCAAGATATCCTACCTGGTAGGATGGGGCATGGATACGGGAAAGGGGGTGAATACCGTGTCTCACTATTGGTTGTCTCACCCCCACACCCTAAAGACCCCTCACCCAGTTGATCCTCCAGCACTGGTCCACCCCCGGGTCTGTATCCAAATGTGATGGCTGTGCCCTGGCCATCTTAGAGAGAGATCCCTGGGAACTAGTAGGTGGGAAACCCTTTGGCTTCTCACATTTGCCAGTTTCCTGCCAACCTTGGGGAAGTAAATCCGACCGCATTGTACATTTTCTGCTCCCAGTATCCAACTGTGCCAAATAGGTCTTCCCTCTAGGATAGCAGGGATTCTATAGATGGTCCTGGTACCTGTATGTAGAAAGGCATGGGGTTTTCTCTGGTTCTTACTTTGTCTTCCCCTTTTGGGTAGCTTTCTTTGGGTTCCCTTTTCCTTCCGTCAGTGTAACGTGTGACTAAGTATATAAGATGTTCTACATCTTAAATACTCAGTTCTACTTTTTCCTCTCAATTCAGCCTGTCCCAAATGGGGGTTTCTTTTACTTGATTGTCAATAAGTTCAATTTTATTCAGAGGGCAATTTTCGTGTTGTATGACCAATCCCTCTACAAGAGTAACATGGTTGGTTTAGGGTAACAGATACTTGTTTCCCCTTGGTTTCTTGCAGTGGTATTAATTCTTTGGAATGGGTATACATGATGTTTGCACCTATCACCTCCGGTTCTGGTTGATCTCCCTGTGTTAGACTCTGACGGCCCTTGAACACCTAGTGTAGCCGTAGAATTCTTCAAGGTAATATGTTTCCCGAGTGATAAAACAAAACACTCCAGGGAGGTTATTAACCAGAATATGGACACCAGTTGACCTTTGGCAAGTTGAACTGCACAGGGATAGCCCGAGGGGAGCTCCAAAGACTTTAGATACCTGTAGAGAAAACCATGCATATATCAAAAGGTGGAATGCGTGCAGTTCAATTAAATCAGGTAAATCACAGCTGTGGACTAACCTGTGGTAATGGTAAGTAGTGAAGATTTCCCCTGCAAGACATCAATCACGAAAATAAGGAATTCTGTGGTTTTGGTAATAGATTATCACACAACACTTCTACACAAACCAGGCTTACCAATATGCAGGCTAGATGAAAGATGCTGTTTCTGGTCCAGAGGGAGGAAGAACCTACACCTGTTAGTCTAGAAAAATACCCTACCATAGCATAGACGGTATATTATGTTGGCCGAAAACCAACCGCATCATATGCCTAGCATCGCCAGTACAGAATCGTCCGCATAACAATAGAGCGTCCATTTTGTACCAACAGAATTTGCCATTTTGCAATTTTGTTTTCTCTTGCTTTTCTGTTCAAACGCTTTGCAAAATGATTTTTTTTTCGTTCTGCCCCTGCACAGAGCAAGGCCACAAGATACACGTTGAGAGACTAGCCCAGACAGAAATACATTGTTTTCCTACCTCACAAGTCCTTGAAGGCGAGCAGAGAGGCATTTAATCACCAAGCAGGTGCCAGCTGGTCTCGCTGAAACTGCAGAAATTGTAGAAATAGACAGCTAAAGACATGAATTATATTCACTTTCATGGCTCCTCCTTACTGGGCCCCTTTAGATCATGCTGACCCCCAGCACACAAATAGAAACTAGAAGATAGCATGCTTTGGGATGTGTATCTCCTACGAACACAGCTCGCTCATGGAACAAGAGTATTATGTTCTCTGTAACAAAGAATAGTGTCTGCGCCTTCGCAGATTGTAACTGTTGCTGAATAAATGTCTTAGAAGGTGTCATGCACGTCATAATTGTCAATCACCGATCCCTTGCTGAAGAAGACACATTATGGGTGGTTTTGATGTGTCACTAACTGATATGATGATGATCTTTTTGTATATATGTGACTGTTGTTGAATGTTCCCTCTCTTGCATCTCACGAGGTCTGGTTAACCCACGTTGCGAGAAGTGAGATTCGGTCGCCCGACTGAAACTATTTGCTTTGCAATAAACCCTAGATTTTGGGAATTGAACCTCGTGTCTGGCGTATCAGTTTGTGTATGGTGATTGTGCCTTGTTTCCATGCACGAGGGTCCCCCAGGGGCCCGTCACACCAACGGAACGAGGACGCCTACACCTGGAGTGGCAAGTTTCTAGTTCTGTGTGTGCCACTGGTCCCAACGGCACGAGGACGCCTAAACCTGAAGTTGCGAGTCTCTAGTTCAGTGCGCCACCGGACCCGACGGGACGAAGACGCCTTACAGAGGAAAGTTGAATAATGAAACAAAAGATGAAGTGGAGACAGCGTCCTGTGAAGAAATGAAGAATGTTCTTAGAGCTGATTTAAGTATAACAAGGAAAGAGCACATCTCCGAGATCAGGAGACAACATAACTGGTTCTCTACCAGAGATAAAATCCAACTGAAAATTACTTCACTCACCTACAAATGCCTAAAGAATGAGGCACCATGCTACCTTACTAAGAGAATTACTAGAAAATCCTCAAGCAGGCCCACGAGAACAGTTAACTCGACCTGCCTTTCTGTGCCAAGATTCTAACTATCCAAAGTCGGGGGCAGTAGTTTCCCAGTGAAGGCAGCACAGCTCTGGAACTCCTTGCCGCCCTCTTTGCGAGTTGACCAAACATTCATTAAATTTAGACAGATTCTCATCATCTGGCTTAAATATAAGGACCAGTAAGTCACATGCCTCCTACCGTCCCCGCATTGTAAATAGATCTCAAACTGCCCTTAAATTATGTTCCTGCTTGCATAGAGCTTTCTCTGTATTACATGTATCTATATACCAACTATATTGTGTATTCTCACGACTTGTGTGTATATGTTCAATTATGTTCCTGCTTGTATAATGTCTTCTTGTAGCATATGCATTTATGTACCCACTATGTACCCACTATATTATGTATTCTCACAACTTGTATGCTTTTTGACATATGAAACCTAAATTGAAAGACTTCTTGTATCCTCTGTGCCCTGATACCCTCGGGTCTGGTGCGCATTATAAATAAATAAATAAAGAAACAAATGCACAAACGTTCTGTAGGAACAATTCCGCTAAAACAGGAGCAGAAGGCAATCCCCTGCATGGAACAAAACGGGCCATTTTCGTGAAGTAATCAATCACTATCCACAAGGTATCAAAACCCCTTATGGATGGTAAATCAACAATGATATCCATAGATATCATGGTCCAAGGCAGGTCTGGGACAGGTAGAGGATGGAGGAGACCTATAGGTTTAACGAGAGCAACCTTCCATCAAGCACACACTGCACAGGAGGCAAGATACAGCTGCACGTTTTTGCTCATGGACGGCCACCAACACCATCTCATGAGTAAGTCTAACGTTTTCCGTAGACCTGTATATGCTGTTACTTTAGAGTCATGTCACCAATTGAGATCCTTCGTACGCGTACGGTCATCAGGCAGATACAACCAACCTTGGACATAGGGCAGGTCATGGACAAGATCCATGTTAAAGTCCTTGACTTCTGAAGGACCAGAACAAACCCATTCCTGCAACATAGATTTCATAGAGGGGTGTAACACAGACCCACAGGCCACCTGATGAGGAAGCACATATGTATTGTCGGTTGTAGACAGTGGATTAGGATCATGGATGCGGGATAGAGCATCCGCATTATAATGTTCTGACCCTGGGCGATAAGTGATAATGAAATGGTAGGCAGAGAAAAACTCATGTCACCTGGCATGGCGGGCAGTATTACACTTCACAGAACGCAACGCCACTAGGTTTCTATGGTCTGTATTGACTTGGACTGGCATGGAGGTGCCCAATAGATGGTGACACCAAACAAGAAACACGTCACGAACCGCAAGCAGTTCCATTTCCGTGACAGAATAGTTCTTTTCATATGAACTAAGCTTGCGTGAATGGAAAGCTACTGGGTGCAAGATTCCAGAATCACGATATGGCTGAGACAGAATGGCATCTACCGCCACATCAGAGGCATCTGCCTCCACCACAAAGGGCAGAGTAGGATCTGGGTGCTGTAGTACAGGAGCGGTTGTGAATGCCTACTTTAAAATATCAAAGGCTTTTTGTGCTGCAGTATTCCACGCAAAGCACGTCTTGCTGCTTGTCAAGGCAGTCAATGGGGCTACAATGGTTCAAAAAGAGCGTATAAAACGCCTATAAAAGTTTGAAAACCCCAGAAACGACTGCAAGGACTTCAAATCCTTCGGGACGGGCCAGTCGAGGACAACTTTCACCTTTGAATTGCTCATACGTATCCCTTTGTTGGTGATGACATATCCCAGGAATTCCACCGAGGAGACATGGAAAATACATTTTTCCAATTTGGCATAGAGGCGATTGTCCTGCAGTCTTTGCAAGACCGATGCCACATGCTGGACATGGGTCTCGAGAGTCGGTGAATATATAAGAATGTCATCTAAATATATCGCCACAAAAATATCCAGCATATCTCTGAATATGTCATTGATGAAGTGTTGGAAGGTGGCTGGAGCGTTACATAGGCCAAATGGCATTACGCAGTATTCATACAAGTCATACTGCGTTTTGAATGCCATTTTCCATTGATCACCCTGGAGAATCATTAGAAGGTTGTAAGCACCCCGAAGATCCAGCTTGGTAAAGATTTCAGATGACCCCAGCTGATCAAGAAGAACAGAGATAAGAGGAATCGGGTATTGGTTTCAGATCGTGACCGCATTAAATTCATGATAATATATACATGGTCTCAAATCACCCTCCTTCTTTGGTACGAAGAACATAGGTCAAGCAGCGGGTGAGTGGGAAGGCGGAATGAATCCCGATTTGAGGGACTTCTCAATATACTCTTTCAAGAGAGCGTCTTCTTTTACTGTCAGGGAATAGACTCAGCCTGCCGGTATCTTGGCCCCCGGAATAAGATCAATTGGACAGCCATAGGCTCTGTGTGGTGGTAACAACTCGGCTCCTTTGGGATCAAAAACATACCGAAATGAGGCATAAACGTCGTGTAAGGGGGCCATTGTAACAGCACAGGTAGTTGGGCAGTCTTAAGCAAAGAGCGACAAGAGGTGGTGGGAGTAACTATGGAAGACATACATGATTCCTCACAATATGCAGAACCAAAAACAACCTCTCTGGACTGCCAGTCAATACAAGGATTGTGCAAGGCCAACCAGTGTAAACCCAGGATGACCCTAAACTGAGGTTCGGCAATGACGTCAAAAGATATGGTTTCCATGTGACCTGTACTGGTTGTCATGCTCAAAGGGATGATCTTTGAAGTAGCAAAACAAGATAGGAGCGTGGTTCCATCGACAGCGTTGACAAGTTCTGGTTTGGCCATGGGAACCAAGGGTATGCCCATGTCTCTAGTATATTGCGTATCTAAAATTTCCCATGGCACCAGAATCAATAACCACCCTAAGTGCCCATGAAGAACCAGAGGGAACCTCCAGTTGGGTCAAGACCGTGAATGCCACAGAAGTAACAGGGTCCTCAGACTTTAAGCTTGGCAATCGGACCCCGTCTACTGCCGGGCTTTCGAGTTTCCGTGTTTTTTTGGGTTTCTGTGGGCAAATACGCAATATATGATCCGGAGAACCACAATAAAAGCGTCACTCCCGTTCTTCAGGAGTCAAGGGCCCCCGGACCGCACCGATTTGCATAGGCTCAGGGTTTCCAGATACAGAGGTTGGTATGGGCATAGGCACAGGGACAGGAACGTGGGTCTTTCGTTCTCCTTTCCGTTCAGAACATCTGGCATCTATTTGGATCACCAAATCAAGAAGATCAGGAAAAGCAGTAGGAAGAACAGGGACTGTAGACAAGATGTCCTTCAATGACTCGGATAAGCCCTTATAGAACAAAGAGGACTTCTTTGGCTCTGGCCAGTTCATTTCAGTGGTTAGCTGATTGAACTTAGCCAAGTACGAGAACAACGTGGAATCACCCTGTGTAAGATTCAATAACTCCAAGTCTGTGGCTTGTGACTTGTATCTGGTGTCAAAGACTCAACTCATCGCAGTCAGGAGGGCGTCACAGAAATACAGCATGGGGCTGCCTTCTTCAAGTAAGGGATTAGCCCATGCTGCCGCTGTTCCTCCCAAATGGGAGAGTACAAATGCAGCCTTAGTAGCCAAGTTGGGGAATGAATTTGGGCAGCATAAGAAGTGCAAACGACACTGATTGACAAAGGTCCTGAAAACCTTGGGGTCACCGGTGAACCTCTCTGGTGGAGCAAGAAGAAACTGAGCAGTCAAATACACTGGTTCCTGTCCTTGGTTCATGGGAAAGAGCCCAGAGGTCGAGGCCCCTGTTGCCGAAGTAGCAGCCGGACAGGTGGTGGGTATGGCTGCCTGGAGTTCGCCCATACGACGTTGTGTGACATTATGTGCCGCAGCCATATCTGTATGTAAATCCGCCACCAGCTGCATGATGCCTGTAAAGTTTTCACTGATGTCCATATTGAAGGCTTCTTATTTTGTTAGACTCGGACGGCCCTTGAACATGTAGTGTAGCCGTAGAATTCTTCAAGGTAATATGTTTCCAGAGTGATAAAACAAAATACTTCAGGAAGGTTATTAACCAGAAGATGGACACCTGTAACACTCACCTGGTATCCACGGGGACATCACTCAGCCTGTTCTGACCTCTTACGACCTTGAACCCTTTCCTGGAGTCTACTCAACTGGAGACTGGGTCTGAAACACAGGATTGGTAGAGTTTAACTCCCTATTGTCTATGTGTGCTTGAACCCCTTCTTCCCACGGGGTCCAACCCTTCCCTTTGATCCACAGCTCACCTTGTTTTCTTGGAAAGTGTGCTCTCCGTCCTGCTTTCAGCGCAATGGCGCGTTGATTGATGCGGGCTTGTTGCTGCCTAGTTACTTCACTGGCAAGAGTCCGACAGGTAAGTATAATGAGTCTTTTGAACAGTTCTCTAATTTCGTTCCTTTCCTTCCTTAGATGATGGCCGGCGTCCGGGGATGGCGACGTGCTGCTGAGATGAGTAGCGCTGAAGGTGAGTGAGAGCGCGATGCGACCCTTTCATATTTGTATTGAACTGAGTTCTTTTCCTGTGTCTTTTAGGTGCCGCAACGTTTTCAGCGTGGATGCCGGTTATGAAGAAGAAATGCGGTGAGTAAGCGCAGTATGCAGCGACTCTAGATGTTTCCACGCTAACCTGGAGTGTCTTTTCCCTCTTGCAGATGGATGAGAAGTTCCGGAGACAGAGTTCCTCCAGAGCGGCTCGGATTCAGGTAAGCGTTTGAAGCTCGTACAGTCTTTAAAAACAAGTGAAGATTTGCTGAATGCTTACTAATGCCTTTTTCTTTTCTTTTCCCCTTTCCTTAGGAAGCGGCGTGCCGGGATGGGAATGACACCGCCGAAGATGCCCGCAGAACAGAAGGAGCGATGAATGATGGGCAGAAGCGCCGCAAGGTAAGGCTGTCCCTAACAGTGTTCTTGTTCTTGCAGGAGCTGAGCGCAGAAGAAGGATGCAGGCCTACTGGAGACCGATCCGAATACGGTGAGTGTCACGCTGTAGGTGCAGAAGACACAAAGCATGTTTCTCAGCCTGGGCGTGGCTGAAATAGTCTCTGGGTATCCCAGGTGTCTCTGGACTGAACCACACCCAAAAGGCCAGACTGCACAGGCAGTTCTGGGAACCAATATATGTGGGGGCATCCATCTTGTCCCCATCAATGCACTACAAGTCCAATCCCCAATGCTATCCTATGGGAGTGAGTGAGTCTGGTGCCACAAGCGCCAAGTCTGACTCCAAGTGGGTCTTTGGAGGGATGGAGAGGCCCTTGAGGGCCATGAAGGTGATCGTGGCCTGGCTCCAGCCTGACATCTTGGAGGGCTGGGGACATGAGGGGCAGGAATCATGACACACCAGTTGACCTTTGGTGAGTTGAACTGCACAGGGATATCCCGAGGGGTGCTCCAAAGACTTTAGATACTTGCAGAGAAAACCACACAGATATCAAAAGGGGGAATGCGTGCAGTTCAATTAAGTCAAATAAATCACAGGTGTGGACTAATCTGTGGTAATGGTAAGTAGTGAAGACCACATATAGGTAAACCTTGGGTCTGAAATGGGATTTCCCCTGCAAGACATTAGTCACGAAATAAGGAATTCTGGGGTTTTGGTAAACAGATTATCACACAACACTTCTACACAAACCAGGCTTACCAATGTGCATGCTAGATGGTTGATGCTGATTCTGGTCCGGAGGGAGGAAGAACCTACGCAGACGGAACAAGGATGCCTAAACCTGGAGTGGCGAGTCTCTAGTTCTGTGTGCGCCACTGGACCCGACGGCACGAGGACACCTAGACCTGAAGTGGCAACTCTCTAGTCAGTGTGCCACCGGACCCGACGGCACAACAACGCCTTACAGAGGTAAGTTGAATGATGAAACAAAAGATGAAATGGAGACGGTGTCCTGTGAAGAAATGAAGAATGCAGAGTCCCTGTTACGCTCACCTGGTCTCTGCGGAGGCGTTGGGGCACGGTTGCAGCCCTTCTGGGAGTGCGGTCGCTCGGGTCCGACTTTGCCCTCTGCGCTTATGTGGTGACTGGTGATAATAGGTGATGCTGCTCGAAACTGCTCCTGCGTGGAGAATAGGGGGCGTGAGTATGCCAGCTTGTGCGCCTGATCCCATTGCAGACCCCTTCTCCCAAACCATGGTACCCATGGGATGCGCTGTCCCTGGAAAACTCACCTGTTGATTAGTTTTGATGAGCACTCCGTCCTGCTGCTTCTGGCAGGGGCGCTTGTATGATCTGGACCGAGTTCCTTCACTGGTCCCTTGCACGTGGTAGTCCAGTCCTGCTGCAACTAAGCTCCTATACTTCAGGTAAGTGTTCCTGTTTGCCTTTGTCTTTCCTCGTCTGTTTTTGTTGTATTGTAAAGTTTGTTGTGAATTGTGGCAGAAAGGGAGCCCGCGAGGTTCAGCGCAAGGACTATGAAATTCAGTGGTTCGGATGGGCTGCGGGTGGGAGCGGTAGTGGGAACCTGCCTGATTACCCACTGAGTACAGTGAACATGAGAAGGTTGTTTTGCTCCCACACTGCGCACACAAAGTTTTGAAACAGTAAGTTTTTGTTGTAAATTTAATCAGCAAAATTGCAGCCTGACACGTGTTTCGAGCACCAAGCTCTTCCACTGAGGCTGCATAATGTTAAATGTAGTTTTAAAATGTCAAATAATACATTTAATTACAACAAATGACAAAATAAGAGCCCAAACCCAAAGGAACCGGGCAATTGTGGTGGTACAAACAAACCAAAATCAGGTAAACATTGGACATATACATGCAATTTCTGCAAATAGAACAATTCGTAGAAAGTTCTAAGGATATAATGTAGTGCACCCCAGTTCATAAAAAAGAAGAAAAAGATATGGGGAGGGAGAAAAGAGAATTATTATTTGACAATAGCTATATAAGCTAGTAATTCCAATGGTGATCATCCGCTCAATGTACGTGTTAAACGATTGCCATGAGGATTGTACCTTAATGTTGGCTTCTCTTAGCTGAATACTAGGAGATTAAAATTGACAAAACAACTAATTAAATGAGGTACTTGCCAGTGTTAGTAGAAGTAGATTGCCAAAGGTGAATTCAAAATTCTATTGAATCTGTAGCAAAGGTTCACTGTCATAGTTGAAGGGTTATATACACTTACCCATAAGTCTAGGGTATGACTAGGGTTAAGGATCAAAATTTATCACGGGCTCCACTAAAATAGAAGTGAAAATAAGTTGGCCAATTGGATTACAAACTAATGACAAAACCAAGCACAATTAGATTATAATGAAAAGGATAGACCAATAGCACGTACCAGTTAATTTGCAGTTGCAAGGCCAGCTTTGTTTTGTAAATTATTGCTTGTGCTGGTTTGGTCAAGGAGTTGGAGGCAAGTGTTGAAGCCGAGCGGGCGCAGAGATAAAAGGAAGACAAAGTAGACCAATTAGCATTGTCAGCCGGAGGCTGTCTAGATGCGCAGCTGATCTAGCGGAGACCCTCCGATTGTGTAGGGGTCAGTGCAAAGTACGTTACTTACCAGCGTGTACGCTGCAAAGTGACGAGCAGGAGCCAAACGTTTGCGGCTCATGCCGTGTATTACAACTAACGAAAAAGCGTGGCAACGTAAAGAGATGGACGGCAATGAGTCTCAAACGTGTCGCCATCTTGGTCGTATAGTTGACCGCGATATTCAATGTGAAATTAAGTATATCTATGTTAGGTGCTGAATTAATTGCATGTAACATGGAGAAAAGAAGGCGAATTAGTCAGTTTGGAATAAGATATTAAAACAACCACGTTATATGTACATGTTGTACAAGTTGGATGCTATATATTTAGGGTTGTGAAGTCCTTGTAATTAAGTCAAGTACACTATCACAATAACGCACTTTGTACTCAGAAATCAACAATGGCAAATATATACAATTCTAAAGTGGTACCACCAATATTATCAGATCTAATTAAAGTGCATCAACTATACTGTTAGAATGTCACACAGATCAATAACAAGGAAACCAGCAATAGAGAAAGGAAGGGAAGCAAGATGGTTGACACAACTGGCAGAATATTGGCCCCGTTACCTAGACACAGTTCTGTGTGGAGATCCCCCCGCCTGGGCAACCTGTAAAATAAAGATATATAGCACAAGCCCAGTCCATCTATTGCTCAATCGTCTTGTTCTCTGCTATAATGTTTTTACCCCCTCAATGCACCTGGTGGAGTAGAGTTCTTCGAAGAAGCGCCGACGGATCCTTCTTGAGTGACCCCCTTTCAAGCAGGAGTCACGGAGCGTCGAGAGGCGTCAACGAAGGTGAACTTGGCGGGGCACCTCGGCGATTGATTGTTCAGGACTGCAAAGAGTTTCTGAAGAACTGTGGCCCAGCAAGAGCGTTGAGTCGTCAAAGTCTTTGTGGTCTCTGGGTGGCGGGAAACCCACCGGCGGATTCTCCTCGGTGCGTCAGCGGCTTTGACTTTCTCCGGCAGGACAAAGCGGTCAACGTTGCGGACAAGGGAGTCCTTCGATTCAAATGTTCTTAGGCAAAGGAGTAGGCGGCTCTGGTCATCGGCGGCACGGCGTCAAGCGGTCCCCTCTTCTGGGGCAACACGACTTCGACAGGCCTCCAGCGATTACGCAAACCTGCGAACCTGGTCGACGGCAATGGACTTCGATGTTAGGCAGAAACCTGTGCAGTTCCTTCTGGGACCACTGCAAAAGATTTAGGACTACAGGTGTTTGGCAGTAAACCCACTTGGTGGCAGTCTGTACCACACAGATTCACTTGGTAGCTGTGGCTGAGCAGTCAGACTTCCCTCAAGAAGAGTTAGGCAGTATACAGAGTATTCACAATAGGTCAAGAGCACACAATAGAACAAGTAAACGCTGACCAGGGCTTGGTGTAAAAGAGATATAATTATTTATTTAAAACCACATCTAGAAAAACACACAGGCACTAATAGTAAGCAATTCAAAAACACGGTCACTAAAAGATATACACTCCCTTAAAAGAATATTAGACAAGTCTTAAGTAAAGTCCCACTTATTTTCAGACAGCGATGAGCGCTTAACGTAGATGGCACTCTAATAGTTTGTTTTAAAAAGGGAGAGAAAAGTAGAGAACAAGTTAAAACAGATCCCAACACTTTTACCAGAACATAACAAGAGAGGAAGGCAAAGTAAAACCGTGAAATTAGAGTTCAAGAGACCGGATCCACTTTCAGAGGATCCAAACGAAATGTGCCCAAGGTCACACGGTTGCAGTGCACAAAAGTCGTGTAAAGATTCAAAAAGGAGTTGGACCAAAGAAAGGGACCAGTTAGAGGGTCAAGGCGGCCAGCCCAGTCCAGAAGGTTAAGGAGTTATTATTACCTTGTTGCAATCTTTAGAAAGGGAGGCTGTAACGCTCACCTGATTCCCGTAGAGGCGCCGGTCTTGACTGGGCGTATACCGTATCTTCAAAGGTGATGTGTAACACACGGCTGGCTCTTTGGGCTGGACCTCTGTGCACTGTATGTTTGACTCGAAGGGTAAGATGTCTGCAGATAGAAAATATGGGATTAATGAACTGGGTTATTGAATGTCTCTCTCTTCTTCCCTTTCTCTTCTCCTGTAGAACCCCGAAGGTTAACGCTCTCACCTTAGGTAAGTGAACGCTGTGCTCTCCATCTGCCTCGGGGCAGGGTGCTGTAACCAGTTTCTTCACTGGATAAGGGGAGCAGGCCTCTTGACTTCAGAGGACTGCTGTCCGTCGTTTATTGCACGAAGGGTAAGTTTTGAGTAATTCTAATGTCTTTAAAGTCTTTAGTAATGATGTCTCTTGTTTTGCAGGGTTCCGGTGATGGTGGATGACGGGCTGAAGTGAGTTGAAGATGGAGCCCGTGTGATGAATAGAAGCGCCTGGAAGCACGTAAGTAAGCGCTTGTTGCCTGCTTCACGATGCACTCTAACTGTCTTTTTATTTTACAGGTACAAGTTCAGAGCGGCTGCAGGGTGCCGGAATACCCACTGGGTTAGATGTGGAAAGGAGTAATGGCACGTGAGTATTAAAGTTCCCCAATGTCTATAAACGCACCTTGTTTTGTCTTTCAGATGCGGGATGCAGCGCCGAAGGCCTCCAGAGCGTGCGAAGAGTTGGTAAGCTTTTGTCTTTCAGATGCCGGAATGCAGTGTGAAGACCTCCGGAGCGCACGAAGAGTAGGTAAGCCTTTGTCTTTCAGAATGCAGCGCGAGGCGTTGGTGACAGCCGATGGCCCAGGTAAGTGAAGAGCTGTCACTGAAGACCGTAATGCTAACCTGTTCTTTCTTGTCTTTATAGGTGTTGCTGAAGACTGGATTCAGGATGGTAAGCCTTTTTCCTTAGGCCCAGGATCAGATGCAGAAGACACGATGAGCGTTCTGCTGCAGAGGATGCAGAATAATGCAAAGCAAGATTCATCCATCGGGTGTGGTTTAAATAGCCTCCTGTAGTGCTTAGGTGTCTCCTTCCACAGCCACGCCTAGGTAAGAAAAGAGTTCCTGCTTTCCAGAAGAGTTCCAGTGTTCTGAACCTAGGGAGTGGCTCCTGCCCCACCCAACAGGAAAAGTAGTTCCAAACAGAAGAGGATCAGAGGCTCAACTGGCAGGCAAGTAAGCAGCATGGTCTGCTGCAGGTAAGTCCACCCAAGCATTATGAGCCCGGCGCTTCCAGCGCTGGGACTGGGCATATTTATGAGCCTGGTGCCACTGGCGCCAGGACTGGGTCCAAAAGGTCCCAATTGGGACTGGTTGGCACTCAGAACCTGGGTTATGAATCTGCTTCCAAGGGAGTTGGGAAAACCCTGACCTTTTGGAAGCAGAGATCATGACAGAGGCCTGGCGGACACGGTACCTTAAAGTAGTGAGAATGCTCCAGCGGGGGCAGTTGTTCCTGGCAGCGGGTGCAAGTCGGTGCTTCGTCCGGGGGAAGAGAGGATCTCGTCGTGGAGGAAGACAGGAGTCTGTTGCACTGCCAGGGAAGAAACCAGCCGCAGAGTTTCTCAGGTACTAGGAGCAGTCCGTTGATTCGCGGTTCAGTGGTGAGTGGCTATCCGGCCGCCGGGGTGCTTGGCACAGGCAGTTCGACCACAAACCGGGCTGGGGTGCGAAGAAAGAAAAGTAAATTGGTTGTGCCCACCAGTCAGGGGAAGAAGCCTCTCCAGCCGGGAGATCTTCTCTGTCGTCGGGAAGTGGTGAGTCGGTTCTGCAGGGCTCCACCGGTGGTGTTGTCATGGAAGGTCGGCTCAGCTTCTCCCTCGTCGGATTCTCAGGTCCTGTGGCGACTTTTGCAGTTCCAATCCCCAAAGTCCTGCTTTTATGCAGAAAACCCCCATTCACTCAGCCTAGCTGTCCCTCAAACATGCTAAGTGGTGAGCCGGCCGGCTCACCACTGGGGCCAATCACACAAGAGTGCGACTTGAGTTACCAAGGTAACCCAGTCCAGGGTGCCTAAACCCCCTCCCACACCCCCTGTGGTACCCAGACAGAGTGGCCCCACTTTTGGCGGATTCTGTGGAGAAGCCCGCCAAAAAAGTGGAACAAAGGGCTCGACTTGGGTTGGAGTCACAGAAGAGAACACAAATGCCATTTTAGAATCGAGTCTTGGCAAAAAATACCAACCGGAGAATTAATATTAATTAAATAAACCGGCAGTATGTTCGAGGCTATGAGAATTAAATAATTAAAGTTGGTAGCCTCGAACAATGGAAAAATCCCATAGGAAAATATTTGCGGTCGAATATAAAAAGTAGCTTCCACTGCCACCAGCCAAAACTCGATCAGGGGGGACAGAGACGTGCCCCCTCGACTAACAGACCCTGGGGCAATCAAACTTGCCCCGACCAGTACGTCCACAATATGATGGTTTGTACTGGTTTCTGTTAATAATTTGGGACTAGTAAAGCCAATGGTGACTTTACATGCCCTGGGAGACAGTAGTCAGTCCCAGGACATGGAGTCTATGGTGGGGTGTCACTATGACACCCCTGTGTTACTGCACGGAGGGTGCTGTGTAACACACGTCGTAAAAACACATGAGCCCCTATGGAGTAAAGGACCCCATAGCCCATAAAACACATTCACAGTCAAAGGAATACCATAAATCATGTCGAAGAGTGGGAGGAAAAGAGTCTCACTCTTGGCAGGAGGCAAAAAACAAACTCCAGAAACCCAGCAAAGCTGCTGGGGGACTCACTAGGTTAGGAAATTCAGCTTAAAGAGAGAATTCTCCTTAACACTCGCCCCCCCCAGACTAAGGGACAGGAGGATTTAATCCACTCCTGGATGAACCTCATACCTCTAGTCGATGACATACATCCTAGTGTTCTGAACCTAGGGAGTGGCTCCTGCCCCACCCAACAGGAAAAGTGGCTCCTGCCCCACCCAACAGGAAAAGTAGTTCCAAACAGAAGAGGATCAGAGGCTCAACTGGCAGGCAAGTAAGCAGCATGGTCTGCTGCAGGTAAGTCCACCCAAGCATTATGAGCCCGGCGCTTCCAGCGCTGGGACTGGGCATATTTATGAGCCTGGTGCCACTGGCGCCAGGACTGGGTCCAAAAGGTCCCAATTGGGACTGGTTGGCACTCGGAACCTGGGTTATGAATCTGCTTCCAAGGGAGTTGGGAAAACCCTGACCTTTTGGAAGCAGAGATCATGACAGTACCCCCCCTCAAGGCCCCTCCCAAACCGGGCTTCTCCGGGGGTTTTGGCTTGTCAGGAAATGTTCGGTGAAATCTTTTGATTAGGCGAGGAGCGTGGACATATTCAGCAGGTTCCCAGGATCTCTCTTGGGGGCCGTAGCCTTTCCAGTCAATTAGGTAAAATAGTTTAGATTTGGAGATCTTGGAGTCCAGAATGCTTTTGACTTCAAACTCGAGTTCCCCATCAACTAAGATAGGTTTTGGAGATTTAGTTAGTCGGGTTTGAGATTGCACGGGTTTTAATAGAGAGACGTGGAAGACCGGATGTATCTTCATGTGCGGGGGCAAGTCCAACTTGACCGCTACTGGGTTTACTATGGTAGTGACGGAATAGGGACCAAGGTATCTTGGGTTGAATGTGCGTGGCCCTTTTAGAGGTAGATATTTGGTGGATAACCAGACTTGATCCCCTACTCGATATTGAGGGGCTTCCTTCCGATGTTGATCTGCTCCTTTCTTGTATTGTTCTTTAGCCCTTTGAAGGTGAGAAACAGCTTCCTTAAAGGCTTGGGTGATTGTAGAATGCAGGTAGTCTACTGCTGGTGTTTCAAGATCTTGGAGGGGATCCAACTCCGAGGTTCGAGGGTGACTGCCGTACAAAAGAAAAAACGGGGTTTTCCCAGTTCCCGAATGGACAGAGTTATTGTAGGCATATTCGGATATCCAAAGGATGTCTTTCCAAGTTTTTTCAGTTTGTTGCAGCATGCAGCGTAAATACTGTTCCAGAGTTTGATTGGTCCTCTCGGTTTGTCCGTCGGTCTGAGGGTGGTGGCTGGTCGATAGTCTCACATCAATTTGAGCCGACCGACAGCAACTTCGCCAAAAATGAGAAATAAATTGACTACCTCGATCCGAAATTAGAACCGAAGGAAAACCGTGCAGTCGGACGATGTTTTCGAGAAATTCTCGGGCCAGAGTTGCTGCTGTTGGCAAGCCTTTGAGCGGAATGAAATGCGCCATCTTGGAGAATAAGTCCACGATTACTAGATTCGTATTGTATCCGGAGCATGGAGGTAGATCGGTGATGAAGTCCATAGAAAGCGTATGCCAAGGGCGAGGTGGGATGTCAATAGGGCGTAAGAGGCCTGCTGGTCTTTCCTTTTGACTCTTGTTTTGGGTGCATACTCCACAGGACATTATAAAGTCTCTGATATCTTTTTTCCAAGACGGCCACCAGAAGTAGCGCTTGATCTTTTCTGAGGTCTTGGCTATACCGGGATGTCCTTCCATTAAAGAATCGTGATAACAAGAGATTACTTCTTTCTGTAAATCTGTGCTGGGTAGGTATAATCGTTCTTGGAAATACAATAAGTTGTCCTTTACTGCAAAGTCCTTTCCTTGCAGATGCCAATTCTGTATGTCTGCTGGAGTTACAAGTTGCCTGGCTTTATCCTTAACTTCCTCTATGGATTGTGTGGCGATTACACCCAGAATTCTTTGTTCGGGAATGATTGGTACAGGTTTAGGGTTGATCAAGTGTTCTTCCACTCCCATCCGAGAAAGGGCATCAGCTTTACCGTTTTTTGTACCAGGTCGATAGGTAATTATGAAGTCAAACTCGGCAAAGAATAATGCCCAACTGAGTTGTCTAGAGGATTGGGCTTTTGCGGTTTTCAAATATTGCAGGTTTCGGTGACCGTAATCACAGTAACGGTGTGTCGGGCCCCCAGCAGATAATGCCGCCAAGCCTTAAAGGCAGACTTGATAGCCAGAAGTTCCTTGTCAGTAATCGTGTAATTGATTTCAGAAGGCGAGAATTTGCGGGACCAAAATGCCACGGGATGCAACTGATTGGTTACCGGGTCCTTTTGTGATAGAACTGCCCCCATGGCAAGGCTTGAAGCATCAGTTTCCACGATGTAGGGGAGTTCGGTGCGAGGGTGTTTTAAGATTGGTGCAGAGATAAATTTAGTCTTCAAATCCTGGAAAGCTTGTTCCGCCTCGGTAGACCATTCAAAACGTTTGTTTTTCTTTAACAAGGCAGTGATGGGCTGGACTATTCGAGAGAATTCGGGGATAAACCTGCGGTAAAAGTTAGCGAAGCCTAACATGCTTTGCACACCTTTTACGGGGGATGGTGATGGCCATTTGAGAACTGCATCGACCTTCTTTGAATCCATACGCACTCCGCCAGGTGATAATATGAATCCCAAGAATTCAACTTCAGTCACGTTGAAAACACATTTTTCCAACTTAGCGAAAAGTTTGTGTTGACGCAATCTTTCGAGGACCATTTTCACGTGTTTCCGATGTTCAGATTCCGATGAAGAATAAACGAGGATGTCGTCAATGTAAACAACAACACACACATCTATGAGCTCTCTGAGGACATCGTTCATAAAATATTGAAAGGCGGCCGGGGCATTGCAAAGTCCGAAGGGCATGACCTGATATTCAAATAGCCCATACTTGGTGCGGAAGGCCGTCTTCCATTCATCGCCCTCTTTTACTCGTACCAAGTGGTAAGCTCCTCTGAGATCCAGCTTTGTATATATGCATGCTTTTCTGACTTGGTCCAGGAGTTCAGGGATCAAAGGTAACGGATATCTATTCTTAACGGTGATCTGGTTCAGGGAGCGATAATCTATACAAGTTCTAAGGTCTCCTTCCTTTTTTGGAACGAAGAACAAAGCTGAAGAAGCAGGAGACTTGGAAGGACGAATAAACCCATTTGCCAGGTATTGATCCAGGTATTGTCGAAGGTGAAGGTTCTCAGGCTCGGTGAGGGCATAGATTCTACTACAAGGAGGAGTAGATCCAGGTATCAGGTCTATCTGGCAGTCATAAGACCTATGAGGAGGTAGAGAGTTAGCCTGATCCTTCCGGAAAACATCTTGGTATTCTAGGTATTCGGGAGGTAACTGGGGAGTCTCTGAAGAAATTGCTGCCAGTGCAACACCAGGTGGAGGGTGACCAGTAGAGACACATTCTGGAAACTGGACCGTTCTTGCTCGCCAATCGATCAGAGGATTGTGTTTCTCTAACCAAGGTATTCCCAGAATAATCTGAAACCGAGGGGCCTTGATCACATCCAACACGATCTTCTCATGGTGTCCATCTTGACTTATTAGCGTCACTTCTTGAGTGGTATGCGTTACTGGCCCGGAGGCTATCTCCGTACCATCCACCGTAGTAATGACGTCCTTTACAGCCTTGGGACAAAGAGTTAGATTCATCCTCAAAACCATTTCATGATCCACATAATTGCCGATGGCACCGCTGTCGACGTAAGCTTCAATTGCATGTAATCGATCCGGATTATCAGGGCTAATGAGGACCATAGGTATCACGAAATGCGAGGTCACAGAACTGGTTTTCACGCTCGGCAAGAGGACCTCTATTCTTGTCGGGCGAGGTCGTTTCCCTGCTCAGAGTTTGTAACTTTGGTAACTGCAGCTCCTACTGCCTTCTTAGCAGGTTTCACCGGACAGTCTCGAAGAAAGTGCCCTGAGTTTCCGCAATAGAGGCATAATTGCAACTGTTTTCTCCTTTCCCGCTCCTTTTGTGTTAGAGGACCTTTCAGACCCCCTATTTGCATGGGTTCCCCGGAGTCTACTCCTTTGGAAGGAGTTGGCGGTTTGGAAAATACTCGAGCATCAAACTTGGAACGATCGGCCTTCCTGTTCTGCAGTCTGTGATCTATTTGAACGACTAAGTCTATATAGTCCGAACAATCTTGTGGGGGATTCACTACTTGGGCTAACACATCTTTGAGCTCTCCACGTAGACCTCTATAAAACAGCGTAATCCTTTTGTCCTCAGGCCATTGAGTTTCCACTATCAGTCTGTTGAAAGACGCAATATAAGCCAAAAGGTCTTGATTACCTTTTCGCAACGAAAGAAGCTCATTGTCCAAGGCCTGCCCCTGTGAATGTCTTGCGAACAGTTTTTCCATACTGAGCTGAAAAGCTTGAAAATCATGGAGGACCGGATCATCTTGATTTACTAGAGGGATCGACCAGTCTGCCGCATTGCCACTAAGGTACGAAAGCACGAAAGCTACTTTAGCTTGATCAGTTGGAAAGGCTGCTGGCCGGCATAAGAAATGCAACCGGCACTGATTGATAAATACTGCAAACCTCTTTGGGTCAACAGAAAATCGTTTGGGCGGAGCCAGAGGTACATTCCCAGGTAGGTTGATCTGCACTGGATTCATAGAGGATGTAGAAGGAAGATTTCCCCCAGATGTGGGTAACGGGGTCTGTCCGGCTTGTGACTGTAGCAATTGTCTAGCGAGATCATCTGTTCGCTCCTTGGAAATAATCAGTTCCCTTCTTAGAGCGTTAGTTTCCTGACGGGCTGCATGCACTTCTGCCCTTAGTTCCCCAAGTAACTGGGCTAGTTGGTCGGTATCCGAGGTTTCCATAGCGCCTGGACGGGAGTTTTGTGGTAGGCTTTGCATTCTGTAACGCTCACATGATTCCCGTAGAGGCGCCGGTCTTGACTGGGCGTATACCGTATCTTCAAAGGTGATGTGTAACACACGGCTGGCTCTTTGGGCTGGACCTCTGTGCACTGTATGTTTGACTCGAAGGGTAAGATGTCTGCAGATAGAAAATATGGGATTAATGAACTGGGTTATTGAATGTCTCTCTCTTCTTCCCTTTCTCTTCTCCTGTAGAACCCCGAAGGTTAACGCTCTCACCTTAGGTAAGTGAACGCCGTGCTCTCCATCTGCCTCGGGGCAGGGTGCTGTAACCAGTTTCTTCACTGGATAAGGGGAGCAGGCCTCTTGACTTCAGAGGACTGCTGTCCGTCGTTTACTGCACGAACGGTAAGTTTCGAGTAATTCTAATGTCTTTAAAGTCTTTAGTAATGATGTCTCTTGTTTTGCAGGGTTCCGGCGATGGTGGATGACGGGCTGAAGTGAGTTGAAGATGGAGCCCGTGTGATGAATAGAAGCGCCTGGAAGCACGTAAGTAAGCGCTTGTTGCCTGCTTCACGATGCGCTCTAACTGTCTTTTTATTTTGCAGGTACAAGTTCGGAGCGGCTGCAGGGTGCCGGAATACCCACTGGGTTAGATGTGGAAAGGAGTAATGGCACGTGAGTATTAAAGTTCCCCAATGTCTATAAACGCACCTTGTTTTGTCTTTCAGATGCGGGATGCAGCGCCGAAGGCCTCCGGAGCGTGCGAAGAGTTGGTAAGCTTTTGTCTTTCAGATGCCGGAATGCAGTGTGAAGACCTCCGGAGCGCACGAAGAGTAGGTAAGCCTTTGTCTTTCAGAATGCAGCGCGAGGCGTTGGTGACAGCCGATGGCCCAGGTAAGTGAAGAGCTGTCACTGAAGACCGTAATGCTAACCTGTTCTTTCTTGTCTTTATAGGTGTTGCTGAAGACTGGATTCAGGATGGTAAGCCTTTTTCCTTAGGCCCAGGATCAGATGCAGAAGACACGATGAGCGTTCTGCTGCAGAGGATGCAGAATAATGCAAAGCAAGATTCATCCATCGGGTGTGGTTTAAATAGCCTCCTGTAGTGCTTAGGTGTCTCCTTCCACAGCCACGCCTAGGTAAGAAAAGAGTTCCTGCTTTCCAGAAGAGTTCCAGTGTTCTGAACCTAGGGAGTGGCTCCTGCCCCACCCAACAGGAAAAGTAGTTCCAAACAGAAGAGGATCAGAGGCTCAACTGGCAGGCAAGTAAGCAGCATGGTCTGCTGCAGGTAAGTCCACCCAAGCATTATGAGCCCGGCGCTTCCAGCGCTGGGACTGGGCATATTTATGAGCCTGGTGCCACTGGCGCCAGGACTGGGTCCAAAAGGTCCCAATTGGGACTGGTTGGCACTCGGAACCTGGGTTATGAATCTGCTTCCAAGGGAGTTGGGAAAACCCTGACCTTTTGGAAGCAGAGATCATGACAGAGGCCTGGCGGACACGGTACCTTAAAGTAGTGAGAATGCTCCAGCGGGGGCAGTTGTTCCTGGCAGCGGGTGCAAGTCGGTGCTTCGTCCGGGGGAAGAGAGGATCTCGTCGTGGAGGAAGACAGGAGTCTGTTGCACTGCCAGGGAAGAAACCAGCCGCAGAGTTTCTCAGGTACTAGGAGCAGTCCGTTGATTCGCGGTTCAGTGGTGAGTGGCTATCCGGCCGCCGGGGTGCTTGGCACAGGCAGTTCGACCACAAACCGGGCTGGGGTGCGAAGAAAGAAAAGTAAATTGGTTGTGCCCACCAGTCAGGGGAAGAAGCCTCTCCAGCCGGGAGATCTTCTCTGTCGTCGGGAAGTGGTGAGTCGGTTCTGCAGGGCTCCACCGGTGGTGTTGTCGTGGAAGGTCGGCTCAGCTTCTCCCTCGTCGGATTCTCAGGTCCTGTGGCGACTTTTGCAGTTCCAATCCCCAAAGTCCTGCTTTTATGCAGAAAACCCCCATTCACTCAGCCTAGCTGTCCCTCAAACATGCTAAGTGGTGAGCCGGCCGGCTCACCACTGGGGCCAATCACACAAGAGTGCGACTTGAGTTACCAAGGTAACCCAGTCCAGGGTGCCTAAACCCCCTCCCACACCCCCTGTGGTACCCAGACAGAGTGGCCCCACTTTTGGAGGATTCTGTGGAGAAGCCCGCCAAAAAAGTGGAACAAAGGGCTCGACTTGGGTTGGAGTCACAGAAGAGAACACAAACGCCATTTTAGAATCGAGTCTTGGCAAAAAATACCAACCGGAGAATTAATATTAATTAAATAAACCGGCGGTATATTCGAGGCTATGAGAATTAAATAATTAAAGTTGGTAGCCTCGAACAATGGAAAAATCCCATAGGAAAATATTTGCGGTCGAATATAAAAAGTAGCTTCCACTGCCACCAGCCAAAACTCGATCAGGGGGGACGGAGACGTGCCCCCTCGACTAACAGACCCTGGGGCAATCGAACTTGCCCCGACCAGTACGTCCACAATATGATGGTTTGTACTGGTTTCTGTTAATAATTTGGGACTAGCAAAGCCAATGGTGACTTTACATGCCCTGGGAGACAGTAGTCAGTCCCAGGATATGGAGTCTATGGTGGGGTGTCACTATGACACCCCTGTGTTACTGCACGGAGGGTGCTGTGTAACACACGTCGTAAAAACACATGAGCCCCTATGGAGTAAAGGACCCCATAGCCCATAAAACACATTCACATTTAAAGGAATACCATAAATCATGTCGAAGAGTGGGAGGAAAAGGGTCTCACTCTTGGCAGGAGGCAAAAAACAAACTCCAGAAACCCAGCAAAGCTGCTGGGGGACTCACTAGGTTAGGAAATTCAGCTTAAAGAGAGAATTCTCCCTAACACTCGCCCCCCCCAGACTAAGGGACAGGAGGATTTAATCCACTCCTGGATGAACCTCATACCTCTAGTCGATGACATACATCCTAGAGAGTCCATCAGCATTTTGATGGTGACACCCTGACCTGTGCTCAGTGGTGAAATCAAACCCTTGAAGGCAGATTGACCATCTCAATAGTTTTGGATTTTCCCCTTTCATTTGCATTAACCATCTCAAGGGTTGGTGGTCAGTCTGAATGACAAAAGTAGAACCATACAAGTATGGCCTAAACTTCTTCATTGCCCACACAATAGCAAAGCATTCTCTTTCGATTGTTGCCCACCTTGTCTCAGGATCCTTCAGCTTTCGGCTGATGAAGCAAATGGGATGCTCCCTACCTTTCCCATCCAGTTGACTGAGGACTGTACCTATTCCTACATTTTTGAAGCATCCGTTTGCACAATGAAAGTTTGGTGATAGTCAGGTGCTCTGAGTACTGGGGCTTGGCAAGGAGCCTTTTTCAGGGTCTCAAATGCCTGATTGCATTCCTCATTCCATCTAACCTTTTTAGGGAATTTAGGAGAGGAGATGATATTCAGTGGAGAAGCTATGGACCCAAAGTTCTCAATGAAATTCCTGTAATACCCAGTGAGACCTAAGAAGGCTCTCACCTGGGTCTGAGTAGTAGGTGTTGTCCAATTTTGCACAGCTTCAATCTTACTGGGCAAAGGCCGTATTTCTCCACCTCCTACCTCATGTCCAAGGTAGACCACTTTACTCTGTCCAATCTGGCATTTACTTGCCTTTATGGTCGGATTGGCCTTTCCAAGAGCCTGCAAAGCATATCTTAGGTGGTCCACATGTTCTTCCCAGGAATTGCTGAACACTGCTATGTCATCCAAGTATGCCATTCAGAAGTCCTCCATCCCATTCAGAACCTGGTTTACCATCCTTTGAAACGTGCAAGTGCATTTTCCAATCCAAAAGGCATAAACTTAAACTGGTATAAGCCAACTGGGGTAGAAAATGCAGTTTTCTCCTTGGCATGGTCTGTCAGGGCTATTTGCCAATAGCCTGACGTCAAGTCATATGTGCTGAGGAACTTGGCTGCACCAAGTCTATCCACCAACTCCTCTGTCCTTGGCAAAGGGTGGGCATCAGTCTTAGTGACTGCATTAAGAGCTCTGTAATCCACACATAATTTAAGTTCTTTAGATCCTGCCTTTGGTACTAACACAACTGGGCTAGACCATGGACTAGTATTAACCCGAGATCAAGCATCTTGTTGACCTCACCTTTGATGTGGGTTCTTACATTTTCTGACATTCGATATCCTCTGCTTTTGACTGGCAGACAGCCACCAGTGAGTATGTCATGCTGTCCCCAAGGGGTCAAGGCTGGTAAAAGTGAGAACAGAGAGGCAAACTGATTCAACATAGATTTGCACTCTTCCTGTTGCTCAGGTGTCAGATTTGAAGAGAGATTTACTCCTTCAATCTTTTCGTCTAAAGGTAAGCCTCTGAGGAGATCAGGAAGAGCTTCACTCTCTTCTTCTTCCTCTGATGATGCTAGAAGCAAAGCTCCTACATCAGGTCTGGAGACATACGCTTTTAGTCTGTTGGTGTGGAAGACTGTTGGAGCCTCCTTGGGGTTGCCCAAGTCCACCAGATAGTTGACCTCTCCAAGTTTACCCACAACTTTGAAGGGTCCCATCCAAGTGTCTTGCAAGGCCCTCCTCCTTGTTGGAATCATAACGAGAACTAGCTTGTCCTGAGTAAACTCAACCATGTTAGCCTTTTGGTCATGCCAGTGCTTGACCAATGCTTGTCCAGCTTTCAGGTTATCACTTGCTTCTGCCATCATTTGTGACATTCTCCTTCGGAGACCTATCACATAGTCAGTCACTCTGACTGCTTGGGGGGAAGGAGCACTCTCCAACCCCTCCTTTATCAGGGCCAATGGACCTCTGACCGGATGACCATAGAGAAGTTCAAAGGGAGAATAACCTACTCCCTCCTGAGGGACTTCTCTATAAGCAAAGAGAAGGCATGGCAGTAGAAGGTCCCACTTTCTTTTAAGGGGGTCCTCTAAAGCGCTTATCATGCGCTTTATGGTTCTGTTGAACCTTTCAACCAGTCCATTTGTCTGAGGGTGGTATGCAGCTGAGAACTTGTAAGTAACTCTGCAGGTTTTCCACATGGCTTTCATGTAGTGGGACATAAAATTTGACCCCCTGTCAGAGATTACTTCCTTAGGAAACCCAACCCTGGTAAAAATACCAAGGAGGGCCTTAGCCACCGCCGGAGCTGTAACAGTCCTCATAGGAATTGCCTCAGGGTATCTAGTAGCATGGCCTACTACAACAAGTATAAACCTGTTGCCTGAGGAAGTTGGAGGATCAAGGGGACCAACAATGTCAATCCCTACTCTCTCAAATGGGTCTCCCACAACTGGGAGAGGCACTAAAGGTGCCACATTCCTGGAGCCAACCTTACCAGAAGTCTGGCAGGTGTGGCAGCTCCTGCAGTATTTATCTACTTCGGCCCCCATCTTTTCCAATAAAAGTAGAGTGAGAGCCTTTCCTTAGTCTTCTTGAAACTCAAGTGACCAGCCAAAGGAATCTCATGGTATTACGCTCACCTGACTCCCACGGAGGCGCTGGCCTGGTTCGCGCTGCTGTGACCTCTTCTAAGGTGATGTGCAGGGTTCGGAAGACGGACTGGACCGGGCCCCCAAATCTGGCTTGTCTGGCTCGCAGAAGTATCCTTCTGAAGGCGAAAATAGGGGATTAACTGTCTGCGGGGTAATGCAATTGGCCTCCCACTTTCCCCTCTCACCCTCCTTGAAACCCTTCTGTGATTTCTCGTAGCGTCTCACCTTATGGTCTGGAAGGACAAGCTCTCCATCCTGCTTCTGATGCAGGGGCGCGTTGGTATCCAGTTACTTCACTGGATTTTCGGATTGGTGAGAACCAAACTTGCTTGGCTTCCAGGTAAGTTTTTTGATAAGAGGTTCCCCTTGTGTCCATGCATTAATGTACTAATGCTAGTGTCTTTTTTCCCATAGGGGCCGGGGTACGGAATGCCGGGGAACATGCACCGACCCGAGATGAGCGGTGAAATCCTTGTAGAAATCAGGTAAGTCTTTAATGAGCGTTTTTTGGTAATGTCTTTTCATTCGCTCATTAACGCTGATGTCTCTTTTTCCCCTTAGGGGCTGGGGTCCGGAAATGCCAGGATGCAGCGCGGACCCGAAATGAAGAGGGAATGAATCAACAGGTAAGTCTTAAAATGGAGATTTAGCTTTCCTTATTCCCTTCTCTCTCTCACCTTTTGTTCTGGTGTTTTTCTCCCTAGGCGCTGGGGCATGACTGCGAATCCGGATGATCGCTGCTGAACATGGAGGCGCCCTGTAAAGGTGAGTGGAATGCAGCGCTGCAGCGATCGACGCGATGAGCTTTTAAATTAAAGTCTTCCTTTTCAGGATTGTCGGCGAGATGTCTCCGGGATGCGGATTTAGCAGGTAAGGACTTTTCCTTCTTCTGTTCTCTTCTTCTCTTCCTTTGCAGGTGATCCAGGATGCTGGCAGGCGTGGCAGACGTCAGGATGCAGGAGCAGACACGGTGAGCGTCCAGCTGCTAGATGCAGAACAACGCGAAGCACGTGTGGCTGTTCGGGTGGGGTTTAAATAGCCTTGGAAGAAATTCCAGGTGTGTATCCTTCCTCCAATCAGGTAAGTATCCTTCCCTGACCACGCCCGGATGGTAAATTAGTCCCACAGGTAAAGTAGTTCCTTTCAGGCCTCAAGGAGGCCGAGATCCTGCAGCATGGTCTGCATCAGGTGAGTGCACCCAAGCATTCCCATAATGAGCCTGGCGCCTATGGCGCCAGGACTGATGTCTTTGATGAGCCTGGCGCCATAGGCGCCAGGACACTGTCCAAAGGGCCCCTATATGGGGTTGCTGGGTCCTTCCTTGGGGACTGGATGTCCGCTTTCGGGGACGCCGGGCTTGAACCGGCTCCCCGGGAGCGGGCATCATGACAGCACTCCCCCCCAAGGCCCCTCCCAAGGTTGTTCCCTCCGGGGGTTTTGGTTTGTCTGGGAAGAGTCGGTGGAATTTCCTGACTAATCGAGGTGCATGCACATGGTCGCTGGGTTCCCACGACCTCTCCTGAGGTCCGTACCCCTTCCAATCAATTAGGTAGAACAGTTTTGACCTAAACATTTTTGAGTCTAAAATGTTCTTCACTTCAAATTCGGGCCCCCCATCTATTAGAATAGGTTCTGGAGGTTTGAGTAGTCGGGTTCCGGGTACCACTGGTTTCAGAAGTGACACATGAAAAACAGGGTGAATTTGCATACTAGCTGGTAAATCAAGTTTAACAGCCACTGGGTTAATTATTGCCGTAATAGAATAAGGTCCCAGATATTTTGGGTTAAAAGTTCGAGGCCCTTTGAGTGGTAAATGTCTGGTAGCTAACCACACTTGATCCCCAATCTGATACGGAGGTGCTTCACTCCGATGTAGATCAGCATTCTCCTTGTATTTTCTCCTGGCTTGTTGTAAATGCGTAGTTGCCTCTTTGAAGGCTTGGGTAATTGTAGAATGCAGATGTTCTACTGCAGGCATTCCGAGGTTCTGAGGTGAGTCAAGGTTTGAGGTTCGAGGGTGATGCCCAAACAAAGTATAAAAAGGACTGTGGCCAGTTCCAGAGTGTACCGAATTATTATATGCGTATTCGGCTATCCAAAGAATGTCTTTCCAGTTGTTTTCAGATTGCTGTAACATTCACCGTAAGTACTGTTCAAGGGTCTGATTTGTCCTCTCGGTCTGACCATCGGTCTGAGGGTGGTGACTGGTCGATAATCTTACGTCGATCTGCGCTATTTGACAACATTTGCGCCAGAAGTGGGAATTGAATTGGCTTCCCCGGTCAGAGATTAGTATAGATGGGAATCCATGTAGCCGAACAATATTTTCGAGGAATTCTTTGGCTAGGACAGAAGCTGAAGGTAAACCTTTCAAAGGAATAAAGTGGGCCATTTTGGAAGACAAATCCACAATTACAAGAATAGTATTATACCCCGAACAAGGAGGCAGGTCCGTAATAAAATCCATTGATAGGGTGTGCCAGGGTGCTGGTGGTATATCTAGAGGTTGAAGGAGACCGGCTGGTCTTTTCTTTTGACTTTTATTTTGGGCGCAAACATCACAGGACATCACAAAAGATTTAACATCTTTTCGCCAAGAGGGCCACCAAAATTGTCGTTTCACCTTTTCCTCTGTCTTGGCAATACCGGGGTGTCCCTCTATTAATGTATCATGATAACTGGAAATAACTAGTTCGTGTAATTCCTTATGTGGCAGGAATAAGCGTCCTTGGAAATAAGGTAAACCATTATCTATGGTAAAGTCTGATCCCTTTTGTATCCATTCCTGTAAGGTTGTAGGGTCCAGGAGTTGTTTCACTCTGGCTTGAATGTCTTCAAGCGTCTGTAACGAAGTCATGCCTAGAATCCTCTGTTCGGGAATTATTGGTACTGGTTCTGAGTTTGTATCAGATTCTCCCATTCCAATTCTGGATAAGGCGTCTGCATTGCCATTCTTGCAGCCAGGTCGATAGGTAATCACAAAATCAAATTCAGCGAAAAACAAAGCCCATCGGAGCTGCCGTGATGACTAAGCCTTGGCGGTTTTCAAATACTGTAAATTCCGGTGATCAGTGATCACTGTGTCGAGCGCCAAGCAGATAATGCTGCCAGGCTTTAAAAGCGGACTTAATGGCTAACAGTTCTTTGTCCGTGATTGCATAATTAATCTCGGGTGCCGAGAATTTTCTGGACCAAAATGCTACGGGATGCAGTTGGTTGGTTTCGGGATCTCTTTGGGACAGGACAGCTCCCATGGCTAGGCTGGATGCGTCAATCTCGACGACATAAGGGAGATCTGGACGCGGGTGTTTCAATATAGGTGCGGAGGTAAACATAGATTTTAAATCCTGAAAGGCCTGCTCGGCTTCTTCAGACCATTCAAAACGTTTATTTTTCCTCAAGAGTGCAGTAATGGGTTGTACCACGCGTGAAAATTCCGGGATAAACCTGCGATAGAAATTGGCAAAGCCGAGCATGCTTTGAACCCCTTTTACAGAGCTAGGTGATGGCCATTTGAGGATGGCATCCACTTTTCTTGAGTCCATTTGGACTCCTTTGGGTGTCAGGATGAAACCTAGAAACTTGACTTCTGTGGTATGGAAAACACATTTCTCCAATTTAGCAAATAGTTTGTGTTGGCGCAGTTTTTCAATTACTGCCCTGATGTGTTTTCTGTGATCAGATTCCGAAGAGGAGTACACCAGAATGTCATCGATATAAACGACAACACAAACATCGATGAGTTCCCGAAGGACATCATTCATGTTACTTCACTGGATTTTCGGATTGGTGAGAACCAAACTTGCTTGGCTTCCAGGTAAGTTTTTTGATAAGAGGTTCCCCTTGTGTCCATGCATCCAAGTATTGGAAGGCAGCCGGCGCGTTACACAATCCGAAAGGCATCACCTGGTACTCGAATAATCCGTATTTAGTACGGAAGGCAGTTTTCCATTCGTCGCCTTCTTTAACTCGTACCAGATGATAAGCCCCCCGGAGATCTAACT
Source organism: Ambystoma mexicanum (assembly GCF_040938575.1). Taxonomy (NCBI): domain Eukaryota; kingdom Metazoa; phylum Chordata; class Amphibia; order Caudata; family Ambystomatidae; genus Ambystoma; species Ambystoma mexicanum. Next base: position 1,104,307,380 of record NC_090922.1, read on the forward strand.
TGGTGTATATGCAAGCGTCCTTCACCTGGTCAAGGAGTTCAGGGATCAGAGGCAGAGGATAACGGTTTTTAACCGTTATCTGGTTCAATGCGCGGTAATCGATACAAGTTCTAAGGTCGCCTTCTTTTTTGGGCACGAAGAACAAAGCCGAGGATGCCGGGGACTTTGACGGGCGAATAAAACCATTAGCTAGGTATTGATCCAAATATTGTCTCAAATGCAGATTCTCAGGTTCGGTAAGGGCATAAATCCTGCTACAAGTGGGTTGTGCACCGGGCACCAGATCGATTTGGCAATCGTACGATCTGTGAGGAGGTAACGTGTTGGCCTGTTCCTTTTGGAAGACGTCCTGAAAGTCTTGGTATTCCGGAGGTAGTTGCCTGGAGGCAGAGGTTACAGATGCTAGATTAATCTTCAGGTTTTCTGGGTAGCAGGTTTGTGTACAATCCGGGAAGGTTATTCTCTTAGCTCGCCAATCAATTCGAGGATTATGTGTCTCTAACCAAGGGATTCCAAGAATAACCTGAAACTGTGGAGCCTTGATTACATCAAACACAAAACCCTCCCAATGGCCGTCGGGACCAATAAGAGTCACCACAGTAGTGGAATGTGTTACCGGTCCAGAGGCAATTTCAGTTCCATCGACTGTGGTGATGACATCTTTGCTGGTTTTAGGACGGAGAGGGAGGTTAATCCTAGAGACCAATTCACGATCCACATAGTTTCCAAAAGCCCCACTATCGATGTATGCCTTTATTGCATGCAACTGCTTAGGCTGTTCTGGATCTACGAGAACCATTGGCACAATGAAATGCGAGGTCTGAGAGTTAGTTTTCAAGCTCGGCAAGTGGACCCCTACACTTGTCGGGCGGAGTCGTTTCCCGAAACAGAGTCTTCATGGTTTTTATCAGCTGCTCCTACCGCCTTTCGGGGCGGTTTTGCCGGGCAATCTCGTAGAAAGTGTCCAGAATTCCCACAATAAAGACATAATTTTAACTGCCGCCTCCTTTCACTTTCCTTTTGAGTTAAGGGTCCTTTAACCCCTCCAATTTGCATAGGCTCAGAGACATCAACTCCCTTGGGATTAGCATGGGTCTTGACCAACACCAGGTCTCAAACCTGGACCGATCTGCTTTTCTGTTTTGAAGTCTGTGATCCAATTGGACCACTAAGTCTATATACTCTGTGCATTCTTGGGGCGGATTTACAACTTGGGCCAAGACATCTTTAAGTTCTCCGCGAAGGCCTCGATAAAACAACGTGACTCTTTTATCCTCTGGCCATCCCGTTTCCACAATTAGTCTATAAAAGGTTGCAATATAGGATAGGAGGTCCTGATTGCCCTGTCGCAGGGATAGAAGTTCCTCATCCAGAGCCTGCCCCTGAGAGTGTCGAGCAAATAACCTTTCCATGCTTGCTTGAAACCTTTGAAAATCACGGAGAATCGGGTCATCTTGAGTAACCAGTGGAACTGACCAATCGGCAGCGCAGCCGCTGAGATATGACAATACAAAGGCTACCTTGGTCTGATCATTAGGGAAGGCCCCAGGTCTGCATAGGAAGAGCAAACGACACTGATTCATGAATACGGCAAATCGTTTGGGGTCCCCAGCAAAGCGTTCGGGTGGGGCCAGCGGCATGTTTCCAGGTAGATTAATCTGCACAGGGTTACTGGAAACCACAGGAGCGGGGTTCCCTCCGGAACCAGGTAGAGGAGTTTGCCCAGCTTGACCTTGCAAAAGCTGTCTGGCCAGGTCATCAGTTCTTTCATTTGATATTATTAAGTCCCTCCTGAGGGCATTAGTCTTTTGACGAGCGGCATGTACTTCGGCCCGTAATTCCCCCAGTAATTGGGCCAACTGATCAGTTTCAGAACTTTCCATAGCGCCTGGGTGGGAATTTGTAGGAAGGCTTCGCGTTCTGTTACGCTCACCTGACTCCCACGGAGGCGCTGGCCTGGTTCGCGCTGCTGTGACCTCTTCTAAGGTGATGCGCAGGGTTCGGAAGACGGACTGGACCGGGCCCCCAAATCTGGCTTGTCTGGCTCGCAGAAGTATCCTTCTGTAGGCGAAAATAGGGGATTAACTGTCTGCGGGGTAATGCAATTGGCCTCCCACTTTCCCCTCTCACCCTCCTTGAAACCCTTCTGTGATTTTTCGTAGCGTCTCACCTTAGGGTCTCACCTTAGGGTCTGGAAGGACGAGCTCTCCATCCTGCTTCTGATGCAGGGGCGCGTTGGTATCCAGTTACTTCACTGGATTTTCGGATTGGTGAGAACCAAACTTGCTTGGCTTCCAGGTAAGTTTTTTGATAAGAGGTTCCCCTTGTGTCCATGCATTAATGTACTAATGCTAGTGTCTTTTTCCCCATAGTGGCCGGGGTACGGAATGCCGGGGAACATGCACGGACCCGAGATGAGCGGCAAAATCCTTGTAGAAATCAGGTAAGTCTTTAATGAGCGTTTTTTGGTAATGTCTTTTCATTCGCTCATTAACGCTGATGTCTCTTTTTCCCCTTAGGGGCCGGGGTCCGGAAATGCCAGGATGCGGCGCGGACCCGAAATGAAGAGGGAATGAATCAACAGGTAACTCTTAACATGGAGATTTAGCTTTCCTTATTCCCTTCTCTCTCTCACCTTTTGTTCTGGTGTTTTTCTCCCTAGGCGCTGGGGCGTGACTGCGAATCCGGATGATCGCTGCTGAACATGGAGGCGCCCTGTAAAGGTGAGTGGAATGCGGCGCTGCAGCGATCGACGCGATGAGCTTTTAAATTAAAGTCTTCCTTTTCAGGATTGTCGGCGAGATGTCTCCGGGATGCGGATTTAGCAGGTAAGGACTTTTCCTTCTTCTGTTCTCTTCTTCTCTTCCTTTGCAGGTGATCCAGGATGCTGGCAGGCGTGGCAGACGTCAGGATGCAGGAGCAGACACAATGAGCTTCCAGCTGCTAGATGCAGAACAACGCGAAGCACGTGTGGCTGTTTGGGTGGGGTTTAAATAGCCTTGGAAGAAGTTCCAGGTATGTATCCTTCCTCCAATCAGGTAAGTATCCTTCCGCCAATCAGGTAAGTATCCTTCCCCGACCACGCCCGGATGGTAAATTAGTCCCAGAGGTAAAGTAGTTCCTTTCAGGCCTCAAGGAGGCGGGGATCCTGCAGCATGGTTTGCATCAGGTAAGTGCACCCAAGCATTCCCATAATGAGCCTGGCGCCATAGGCGCCAGGACTGATGTCTTTTATGAGCCTGGCGCCATGGGCGCCAGGACACTGTCCAAAGGGCCCCTATATGGGGTTGCTGGGTCCTTCCTTGGGGACTGGATGTCCGCTTTCGGGGACGCCGGGCTTGAACCGGCTCCCCGGGAGCGGGCATCATGACACATGGGCTAACTGCAAGAACTGTGGTCTGTTCTCTTGGGGTACTACAAGTTGTTTGTTGTTCCCAGGTGCAGACTCGGTTGGCTCACTGTAGAAGAGGCCCTCTTCCCAGTGTAACCTATATTTCCCAGGCTCTTGCCCTTCAGCCTGAGCATCTGCCTGGTGGCGAAGACCTTCCAGAGTTGGACATTCTCTCTATCCCTTACTGAAGTCCGCCCTGTTGGGTCCACCTTCTGCCAGTAAAGACTGCAGCTCAGGATGGTCAACAGGATCCAGATCTCCAATGATTTCCTGGCCTTCTACTAGCTCTTCTTCAGAGTCTAGTTCAACCACACAGGGTTGTACCTCCCTCTCAGCCTCAGCTGGAGGGGGAGCTACTGGTGTAAGTTTGGACAACCTAGGGGAAGTCCTTGTTGGCTGCACTAGAGTTCTTTTTAGAAGTTTTAGGTTTCCCTTTTTCTTCTATTTTCTTAGAGACAGCAGTTGACATCTCCAGTGGAGCAGGAGTGATCTCTTTCTTCATCATCTCCTTGGGAGTACCTCTCATGGTTCTCTCCCTTGCTGGTCTGGTGAGCTCCTGTAACCTTTTACTAGGAGGTCTGGGGGTGTGTGACACTACTCCAAGAGTTTTCAAGTCATTACCCAGCAGAACTCTTCCTGACACCTCACTTTGTATGCTGACAGGTATCTTCACAGTCATGTCATTACAATGGATGAGAACTGGTAATTGGGGAAGCATCTGCACAGGCCCTCCAGCTAACTTGGTGAGGCGTTTGGGTGCCTTAGCAACATCCTCAGCCTGAAAAAGCGATGTGTCCACCACAGTTATGCTGGCCCCAGTGTCCCTAATGGCAGGAGTCTCCTGACCGTTCACCTGGACACTGTCTTATAATACTCTTTAGTATTATCTGGGATAGAATTATAGACATCTAAGTTCTGTTGTTCCCACAGACCCAGAAACACTAAAGAAACACTAGCTGAGACTCCAATGGGTTCATCAGCCAGTAATAGAAAGTTTCCACTTGCCATTTGGACTTCCTCCTCTGGAGCGAAGGCTAAGGATACAAGCTGGACCCCTGAAGGTTTACTCTTACATCTGGGATCTCCTTTCACATGGTCAGTCGAGCCACAAACAAAGCATTTACCGAATGCTTTCTGGAATGGTGGCTTGTTCTGACCTCCTTCTGGTTTGGCATCAGGAGGAATACTAGCCTGATTTGGTTTCCCTGGTGGCTTACCCTTTTGGTTCTGGTTGAAGCCCTCTTTGGAATTGGAATTGGAATTATTAGAATTCTCTTTGGAGTCCTTCTTTGGCTGATTTCCCTCATCCTTTTTCTGAGTAGCCCCAGAATCCTTGTGAGTGGCCCTGTTGGCAACCCACAAGTCAGCAGCCTTAGCTAACTTCCTGGAATCTAATTCCTTTGAATCAGCCAAGTGCTGTCTGAGCTCAGGAGAGCAGGCATCATAAATTGACTCCAACATTACATGATTCTTCATTCCTTCATAAGTGTTAACTATGTAACCCTTAATCCATCCCTCTAAGTTTTTCAAGCTTTCACTCACCCAGGTAGACCAAGGGGTACCATCATGCTTTTTGAGGGTCCTAAACCTCTTCAGGTACCGGGAAGGGGTCTTCCCAAATCTAGCTATCAAAGGTAGCTTCACACATTCATAATCCTTCTTATCCACCTCCCCCAACTCCATTACCACATCAGTTGCAACAGGGGGAAGCCTAGAGAACAACCAGGGAAGTAACTCATTCCCTGTGATGTCCTGGAGCCCATGATTATACTCAAACATTTTCAACCAATCCAACACATCCAATCTAGGTTCATACATACCCACTAATTCCTTAGGCATCCGGGGTCTTTTGGGAGTGGAACTCCTAGAAGAACCAGAGGAGAGAGAAGCATTTTCCACAGACAACTTTTTCATTTCTAATTCATGATTAAGCTCTATTTCTCTGAGTCTTAACTCAGCTTGCTTCTGCTCAGCCTGGGCATTCATTCTTCTGAACTCTAGCTCTTGGTTTCTTTCAGATTGAGCTAAAAAACGTTTGTACTCTAATTCAAGCTTCATTTTTTCAAGTTCAAAATAAGCAGGGTTACATGTGGGACCTGGTATAGGCCCAGTAGGTACAGTAGGTAAGGCAGACAGAGGCTCAGAGTGGCTAACTTCATTAGGTTCACTTTCCTCTTCTGACTCATGCTCAAGACTTTGATTCAGATCAATACCATCACTGTTTCCTACATTTGCTGCGGGGTTAGATTCCTCTGTACCACCCAGACTTTGGTTTTCTAACAATCTTTCTATAAGTTCCATTTTCTTGCCCTTCTCAGAGAGATTCTTATGTCTACACAATACTTTTAAGCAATCAGCAGTTTTGGCAGACAATAATTCTAGGGTATAACTCTCCATAGCAGACATAGTTAGAAAATCAGCTTTTTAGTGCTAAGCTCTGTGGTTAGTTGTCCTAAAGTGTTCAACAAGCATTCTAAAGTGTATACTCAATACAAATCCCACATCTGTACACCAGTGTTAGGCAGAAACCTGTGCAGTTCCCTCTGGGACTACTGCAAAAGATTTAGGACTACAGGTGTTTGGCAGTAAAACCACTTGGTAGCAGTCTGTACCACACAGATTCACTCGGTAGCTGTGGCTGAGCAGTCAGACTTCCCTCAAGAAGAGTTAGGCAGTATACAGAGTATTCACAATAGGTCAAGAGCACACAACAGAACAAGTAAACGCTGACCAAGGCATGGTGTAAAAGAGATATAATTATTTATTTAAAACCACATCTAGAAAAACACACAGGCACTAATAGTAAGCAATTCAAAAACATGGTCACTAAAAGATATACACTCCCTTAAAAGAATATTAGACAAGTCTTAAGTAAAGCCCCACTTATTTTCAGACAGCGGTGATCGCTTAACGTAGATGGCACTCTAATAGTTCGTTTTAAAAAGGGAGAGAAAAGCAGAGAACAAGTTGAAACAGATCCCAACATTTGTACCAGAACATAACAAGAGAGGAAGGCAAAGAAAAAAAACGTGAAGTTAGAGTTCAAGAGGCCGGATCCACTTTCAGAGGATCCAAACGAAATGTGTCCAAGGTCACACGGTTGCAGTGCACAAAAGTCTTGTAAAGGTTCAAAAAGGAGTTAGACCAAAGAAAGGGACCAGTTAGAGGGTCAAGGCGGCCAGCCCAGTCCAGAAGGTTAAGGAGTTATTATTACCTTGTTGCAATCTTTAGAAAGGGAGTGCTGGCGGACACGGTACCTTAAAGTAGTGAGAATGCTCCAGCGGGGGCAGTTGTTCCTGGCAGCGGGTGCAAGTCGGTGCTTCGTCCGGGGGAAGAGAGGATCTCGTTGTGGAGGAAGACAGGAGTCCGTTGCACTGCCAGGGAAGAAACCAGCCGCGGAGTTTCTCAGGTACTAGGAGCAGTCCGTTGATTCGCGGTTCAGTGGTGAGTGGCAATCCGGCCGCCGGGGTGCTTGGCACGGGCAGTTCAACCACAAACCGGGCTGGGGTGCGAAGAAAGAAAGGTAAACTGGTTGTGCCCACCAGTCAGGGGAAGAAGCCTCTCCAGCCGGGAGATCTTCTCTGTCGTCGGGAAGTGGTGAGTCGGTTCTGCAGGGCTCCACCTGTGGTGTCGTCGTGGTAGGTCGGCTCAGCTTCTCCCTCGTCGGATTCTCAGGTCCTGTGGTAACTTCTGAAGTTCCAGTCCCCAAAGCCCTGCTTTTATGCAGAAACCCCCCATTCACTCAGCCTAGCTGTCCCTCAAACATGCTAAGTGGTGAGCCGGCCGGCTCACCACTGGGGCCAATCACACAAGAGTGCGACCACCAGCCAAAACTCGATCAGGGGGGACGGAGACGTGCCCCCTCGATTAACAGACCCTGGGGCAATCGAATTGCCCCGACCAGTATGTCCACAATATGATGGTTTGTACTGGTTTCTGTTAATAATTTGGGACTAGCGAAGCCAATGGTGACTTTACATGCCCTGAGAGACAGTAGTCAGTCCCAGGGTATGGAGTCTATGGTGGGGTGTCACTATGACACCCCTGTGTTACTGCACGGAGGGTGCTGTGTAACATACGTCGTAAAAACACATGAGACCCTATGGAGTAAAGGACCCCATAGCCCATAAAACACATTCACAGTCAAAGGAATACCATAAATCATGTCCAAGAGTGGGAGGAAAAGAGTCTCACTCTTGGCAGGAGGCAAAAAACAAACTCCAGAAATCCAGCAAAGCTGCTGGGGGACTCACTAGGTTAGGAAATTCAGCTTAAAGAGAGAATTCTCCCTAACACTCGACAGCGGCAAAGTCCTGGTGCTTCACTTCGTTCTCCTCAGTGGTCCCGTCTCGGGTCGGCAGCCTTTCGAGGGTCTGACTTTCAGGGAGCTTCGGCAAAGGTTAGCGGTGCTCGATGGTCCCTCAGAGCATGGGAAGAGGGCGCCTCACCAGGTCCTCTCTCGGATCAGTCCTTGACGAGTTCGGCAGCTTTCATATCAGACTGAAGCAAATGCAACAGCAAGTCTTCTTCTTCCAGCTGGGCTTCGAGGATCAGCAGTTCCAGTTACTCTTCAAGTGTAGACACAGCTTCTGAACAATTTCCAGTGGTGAGAGGTACCCAGATATATTATTCTGTCTCTCATCCACACTGCTGGCTCACACTCAGCAGCCAATCATACAGAAGTGCATTCATGCAGTCAGTCAGCCAATCAGACATACAGTGCATTCAGGCCATCCTCCTCCCTCTCAGACACTCACAACAAGGTATGTGGATTGGGACAAGTCCCCGGCCATTCAACACTACACACTGCATTCAGGCTAGTTTCGGGCAGGGCTGTCTCAGTCTTTGTCTCTCATACCAGAAACCAGACAGCCACAACAAGAAGTGCATATTGGTCACACACTCCATTCACCCAGGTCCCACCCACAGGGTGTACCCACAACATACAGTCACTGGGAAGGCTCCAGCCAGTCTGGACTGGACTTCACAACAACACCATATATGGAACTTCCACCCAACAGTCAGTCGGGGGGAAGGAACAGAGCCAGGGCTTCCCAGGACTTTGGGAAAACAAGGTAACAGGCAACAGAAAGCAAGAAGCCGCAGAGGCCCTCTTGTTTTCCATAAGGAATCAAATGATTCCAATGGCATGGCCGGGGTATCCCAAAATGGAGGATACTCAGAGCATCTGTCAAATTCAGTATGGAGCTGCCACCAGCCCATACCCTGTTCTGCGGGCCACCCACAGGTGCCCAAAAACATACACTGGGTTCACAGGGTTGTACCCCCACCCAGGGGTGCCGTAAGGGTATCCCATAGGTCTGTTCACCAAACCAAAAGAGAGAGAGCTGCACCGCCAGGTGTCCCACATGAACTCCTGTGTGGAAAACACAACAGAACACACGATAAAAAGGCAGTAAAGGACAAGGATACGGAGGCCACGTCCCTCCGATGCATTTCCAGCATCACAGTCGCCCCCCCAGACTGAGGTGGAGGGTGCCTAATCTCCCACGAGATAGACACCCTCATCCAGACGGTCAACATACCTTCTGGAAAGGCTATCTGCATTATCGTGACTCTTCCCTGGTCTGTGCTCTATGGTGAAGTCTAGCCCTTGCAGGCTAATGGGCCATCTGAGCAGTTTTGGGTTCTCACCCTTCATCTGCATAAGCCACTTCAGGGGCTTATGATCTGTTTGGACCTTGAAGGTAGACCCCGTAAGGTAGGGCCTAAAACGCAGAAGGCTCCAAACTATACTGAAACATTCCTTCTCAACAGTAGCCCACCTACGTTCTCTACCCTTGAGTTGTCTACTGATGAAGATGATAGGATGTTCCCTCCCTTTGTCATCTAACTGGGACAAGACAGCTCCAATTCTGGTGTCGCAGGCTGTCAGACTTCGGCTCCACCTCCCCCTTCTCCTCACCTGAATCTTCTGATACTGAGTCCTTTACCGTAGTCCGGATTCGGGGACGTTCCTTCTTCTTGGTAGAGATAAGATCCTTAGGTGTTCTAACCTTCTTATCGTGCAAGTAAGGTCTGGCCCCTCCGGAGGCCACCTTGGCAGTAGTGGAAACCTGCCGTGGGGGGCTCCCAATGGGCCAGCCTCGGTGCCCAAGGGAAAAAGCCGGAACGGCAGAAAAAACCCTTGAATGAAGTTCTGCAGGCAAGGTAAGGAGTGGTTCCTAAGGCAAGGTATAAGGCAGGTACTCCCAGGCTGAAATGATGAAGATTCAGGAATTATGGATCGAAAAGCGAGGGCTTTCTCCAAAGTCAGGACACTGTAGAATGTCTGGAGTGCCAGATGTCTCGGATACAGAAACTGATAGGAGCCGCAAGCGGTATAAGGCACAGGAAGGTAACAACGAGAAGTAGAGTGCGAAAGGTTTCGCTGGCAGAGAACTGGTTAACTGGAAGGCTAAGAGAGGAGTGGAACGCGAAAGGGATCGCGAGCAGAGAAAGGTTTCAGGAAGGCAGAGCGAGGAGCAGAGTGCGAAGGGTTTCGCAAGCGGGGAAAAAGTAAACAGAAAGGTAAGCAAGGAGCGGAGCGTGAAAGGGATCGCGAGCGGAGAAAAAGGTATCAGGAAGGCCGAGCGAGGAGCAGAGTGCGAAGGGTTTCGCAAGCGGGGAAAAAGTAAACAGAAAGGTAAGCAAGGAGCGGAGCGCGAAAGGGATCGCGAGCGGAGAAAAAGGTATCAGGAAGGCAGAGCGAGGAGCAGAGTGCGAAGGGTTTCGCAAGCGGAGAAAAAGTAAACAGAGAGGTAAGCAAGGAGCGGAGCGCGAAAGGGATCGCGAGCAGAGAAAGGCAGAACTCAGATAGTCGGTTACGAAAACCACATAAACAAAAACACAGAGCGGACAGAAGGAGAAAAAACAAGCTCACGCCGAAAACGAGAGCGTGAAGGAAAACTCGGAAAGAAAGTTACGAGCAACTCTGAGCGCTGGTAGAAGTGTAGGCAATACACAGATACAACGCGCCGAGCTGGAGGCGGGGCCTAGATTTATAGTGGAGGCAGCCATGATGGGTGAGGACTAGAGCGTCCATCGATCCCATAGCTTCCACCCTCGATTCCTGACAGTATACCCCCTCTTCCTTGGGGGTCCCCCCTGCTTGCCTGGGTGAAAACGATGGAACCTTTTCACAAGATGAGGAGCATGTATGTGGTAGTCAGGCTCCCAGGTTCTCTCCTCCTTAGGATAGCCCCTCCAATGTACCAGGTACTGTAACCTGCCCTTACGATACCGGGAATCGATCAAACGAGCCACCTCGTACTCGTCCGGGGCAGGATCAACCTTAGGGCGTCCCTTATGGACAGGCCTCTGAAATGGGTCTTCCTTGTACGCCTTGAGAAGAGAAGTGTGAAAGACAGGGTGAATCCTCTTGAGGGAATCCGGGAGTCTAAGTTTGAAAGCCACCGGATTGATCTGTTGAACTATGGGAAAGGGTCCTAGAAATCTAGAAGAAAACTTCCCCTTGTGAATCCATCTCGGAAGAAATCTGGTTGACAGCCATACCAATTGTCCCACCTTCCAGTCGGGGTTTGAGCGTCTGCTCCTGTCTGCCCACTTCTTCTGGGCATTCTGGCTGGCTAGATGAGCTTTCTTGGCTGTCTCCTGTACCTCGTGCAGATCTCTGAGAGCCTCATCTAAGGCCGGAACCTTGGTCGATCGTGTATTAACCCAGGGTAGATGGTGTGGGTTGAAACCGTATGTACAAAAGAACTGACTCATCTGTATGGTGGTGTGAATTGCATTGTTATAAGCAAACTCGGCCTGGGAGAGAAATTCAAACCACCTCCCTTGCTGTGGACTACAGAAACACCTAAGGTACTGTTCCAAGCTGGCATTGAGTCTTTCCGTTTGGCCGTTGCTTTGGGGGTGATAGCCCGAGGAGAGAGCCCTATGGATTCCCAGAACCCGACAGAGAGTGGCCCAGAATTTTGAGGTGAATTGGGAACCACAATCAGAGACTATAGTCCTAGGCAAACCATACAGGTGGACTACGTCACAGAGGAAGACAGTAGCTGTCTCTGAAGCCGAAGGCAGTTGCTGAAAGGCTGAAAAGTGTGCCAACTTTCTGTAGGAGTCACAAGTGACCATAATTACAGTCATACCAGAAGACACCGGAAGATCCACAATGTAATCCATGGAAATATGTTCCCAGGGGCGATTAGCTAGAGGAGGCTGTTGCAACAAACCTATTGGCCTACCAGTCTGATACTTGTTTGCAGCACAAACAGAGCAAGTAGAGACGTATTGACTCACGTCCTTTCTTAGCGTTGGCCACCAGAAACCCCTACTTAATAAGTCATATGTCTTTCTGATGCCAGGATGACCTGTCAAGGGTAAATCATGGCACCAGGAAAGAACCATTCTTTGAAGCTTCTTGGTGGGAACATAAAGCGCCTCCTCATGGTAATACAATCCATCCTTCCCCTTGGTGATAGTAGGCGCGAGCTCTGGGCAACTCTGATACAGGGGTATAAGCTCCTTGAGAAAAGTGGTCGTGGAGGCCAAAATCCTGAGCTTGGGGAGAACAAAGTCATGCCCTTGATATAATCCTGACACCTCCCCCTTACTTCGGGATAAGGCATCAGCCTTCTTGTTCTCCGTCCCAGGAATGTAAGTTATCACAAAGTCATACTATAGAAAGAAATAGGCCCATCGGGCATGACAGGCATTGGTGCATTCCATTTGCTGGAGTACCCTGAGATTTCTGTGATCGGAGCGAATCAAGAAGCTATGAGCAGCTCCCTGTAGGAAATGACGCCATTCCTGACAAGCTAGCTTGATGGCTAGTAGCTCTCTTTCCAATACGGGATAGTTCCGTTCGCTACATGTTAAGGTCTTGGAAAAATAAGCTACAGGATGCTCAAGATCGTCCTCAGATTCTTGGAGGAGTATGGCTCCCACTGCTCCAATGGAGGCGCCAGTTTCCATGATGAACCGTCTTGTCTGGTCAGGTTGGATCAGGATGGGAGCCGTGGAGAATCTTTCTTTAAGGAGTTGGAAAGCCTTCTGAGGTTCTCCTTCAAAAGAAAACCGTACTCCCTTCTTAAGTAGAGAGGTAATGGGGAGCACAGTTTGTGAGAAGTTGGGGATGAAACGCCAATAAAAATTGGCTAAACCCAGAAAACACTGTAGCTCCTTTATGTTTCCGGGTTCCTTCCAATCGTGAATGGCCTTAACCTTTCTTGCGTCCATTTCGATCCCTTCTTGAGAAAGGATGAACCCAAGGTAGGACACAGAAGTAGCTTCAAACTGACATTTTTCGGGCTTGACCAACAACCTATGGGTAAGGAGTCTTCTCAACACCTTCTTGACCTGTGCTCTGTGTTCATCAAGGGATTTGGAGTAGACGAGGATGTCGTCTAGGTAGACCACCACGGATAGGTATAACATGTTATCAAACACCTTGTCCATATACCTCTGGAAAACTGCCGGGGCATTGACAAGACCAAACGGCATGACTCTATACTCGTACAAGCCGAACGGAGTGCGAAAGGGGTCTTCCATTCGTCCACCGCCTTGATCCTAAGGAGGTGATAGGCCCCTCTTAGATCTAACTTGGTGAAATACCTAGCCCCTTGAACCGCCTCCAGGATGTCTCGTATAAGGGGCATGGGGTACCTATCCCTTATAGTGATCTTATTAAGGCCTCTGAAGTCTATGCATGGGCGCAACTCATCCGAATCCTTCTTGGGGATAAAAAACAATGATGCACCGCAGGATGACTTGGATTCCTGAATCAGCCCGTTCTTTAAATTAGCGTCCAGATATTCTCTGAGGGCCCTTCGTTCCGGAATGGACAGGGGATACATCCTTCCGAAAGGCACGATAGAATCAGGCACCAGGTCGATAGAGCAGTCCTCTGCCCGGTGTGGGGGTAGCTGCTTGGGGAGAGTATCCAGAAAGACTTTGGTGTATTCATGGTATTGGGGCGGAACTGTTGCTACGATTAAGGAGCCAGGAGCTTCGGGACCTTCCCCAGTCACCACCATAGCCGCAGCCGTAATCAGACAGTTTGATTTGCAGAATTGGGAGTCGAAGCACACCTTGTTGGCAGACCAATCGATAAGAGGATTATGTCTCCTCAACCAAGGTATTCCCAGAACTAAAGGAAAATGTGCTGCACGTATCTGGTCGAATACCAGGAGTTCTTGGTGATTGCCCACTCTCATCTGCAATGGAATCGACTCCCACAGGATAGGACCCGAAGAAAGAGGTACACCATCAACACCCTGAACAGGTATGGGTCTGGACTTGGGTCTGGTAGAGACTAGGTTCTCCTTAGCCCAGTTAAGGTCCATGAAGTTACCCGCAGCACCACAATCCAACATTGCCAGTACCTCTACTGATGTCGCTTCTGATAACTTCACGTGGACCTTGAAAACCAGTAAACTATTGTCTTCGCCCTCTTCTAGGGTTCTTGAGTGGTTGCAAGGGTAACTGGCAGGTCCCCCGAGACTTCCCTTGCAGCAGCCCGGGGGTGGAAGTTTTCCTTCTTCCTAGGAGGAACTTCTGGACAGTTTCTCAACAGGTGTTTAGAGGATCCACAATACATGCACAATCCCGCCTCTCGGCGCTGTCTCCTTTCTTCAGGAGTCAGAGGTCCACAAGCTACTCCGATCTGCATTGACTCTTCAGTGGACGATATCGGTCTCTGGACTGGAGTCTGGGAGGGCAGGCCTATCATCTGTGAGGTTCCCCGTGGGCGTCTCCTTTCTTGTCTGCGTTCATGCAGCCTGAACTCGATCTGGAGAGACAAGGTCATCAAGTCACGAAATGACTGTGGTCTGGCTATCCTCGCAAGCTCATCCTTGATCTCGTCCTGAAGTCCTCTTCTGAAGATCGTCTGTTGAGCCGAGTCCGGCCAGTCCGCCTCTGCAGCCAGTCTGAAGAAGCGTGAGATATATGTTTGCACGTCTGTATTTCCTTGACGGACATCAAGAATGGCTTCTAATGAGGAGTATAGAACCTCAGGTCTATCAAATCTATCCTTAAAGGCTGTCACAAACTGATCGTAGACATTCAGGGATGGATCATCATTGGAGACCAGTGGAGTTGCCCATGATAAGGCATTTCCAGAGAGATTGGCAATTATGAATCCGACCTTGGCACGGCTAGTCTCATATGCATGAGGCCTGAATGTGAAGTATACTTTACAGGCGTCCAGGAAATCCTTGAGACCTCCTGGATGACCATCATACTTGCCGAATGAGAGAGGCATCTTGGGCAGGTCTCCGTGGTCATCTCGACGCAATACTACTTGTTGGCGAAGGACTATGTTTTCAGCCCTTAGGGATTGTACTTCAGCTGTCAAGTTCTGTATAGCCGCTACGAGTTCCTGGTATTGTTCCAAGGATGCCATGATTGTAGTTGGGCGTTGTATGCTGTCAGACTTCGGCTCCACCTCCCCCTTCTCCTCACCTGAATCTTCTGATACTGAGTCCTTTACCGTAGTCCGGATTCGGGGACGTTCCTTCTTCTTGGTAGAGATAAGATCCTTAGGTGTTCTAACCTTCTTATCGTGCAAGTAAGGTCTGGCCCCTCCGGAGGCCACCTTGGCAGTAGTGGAAACCTGCCGTGGGGGGCTCCCAGTGGGCCAGCCTCGGTGCCCAAGGGAAAAAGCCAGAACGGCAGAAAAAACCCTTGAATGAAGATCTGCAGGCAAGGTAAGGAGTGGTTCCTAAGGCAAGGTATAAGGCAGGTACTCCCAGGCTGAAATGATGAAGATTCAGGAATTATGGATCGAAAAGCGAGGGCTTTCTCCAAAGTCAGGACACTGTAGAATGTCTGGAGTGCCAGATGCCTTGGATACAGAAACTGATAGGAGCCGCAAGCGGTATAAGGCACAGGAAGGTAACAACGAGAAGTAGAGTGCGAAAGGTTTCGCTGGCAGAGAACTGGTTAACTGGAAGGCTAAGAGAGGAGCGGAACGCGAAAGGGATCGCGAGCAGAGAAAGGTTTCAGGAAGGCAGAGCGAGGAGCAGAGTGCGAAGGGTTTCGCAAGCGGGGAAAAAGTAAACAGAAAGGTAAGCAAGGAGCGGAGCGTGAAAGGGATCGCGAGCGGAGAAAAAGGTATCAGGAAGGTCGAGCGAGGAGCAGAGTGCGAAGGGTTTCGCAAGCGGGGAAAAAGTAAACAGAAAGGTAAGCAAGGAGCGGAGCGTGAAAGGGATCGCGAGCGGAGAAAAAGGTATCAGGAAGGCAGAGCGAGGAGCAGAGTGCGAAGGGTTTCGCAAGCGGAGAAAAAGTAAACAGAGAGGTAAGCAAGGAGCGGAGCGTGAAAGGGATCGCGAGCAGAGAAAGGCAGAACTCAGATAGTCGGTTACGAAAACCACATAGACAAAAACACAGAGCGGACAGAAGGAGAAAAAACAAGCTCACGCCGAAAACGAGAGCGTGAAGGAAAACTCGGAAAGAAAGTTACGAGCAACTCTGAGCGCTGGTAGAAGTGTAGGCAATACACAGATACAACGCGCCGAGCTGGAGGCGGGGCCTAGATTTATAGTGGAGGCAGCCATGATGGGTGAGGACTAGAGCGTCCATCGATCCCACAGCTTCCACCCTCGATTCCTGACACAGGCATCCGTCTGGACGATAAAGTGTCGGCTGTAGTCAGGCGCACACAACACAGGTGCCCTACACAGACTTTCTTTCAAGCCATCAAAGGCTCTCTGACAGTCCTCAGTCCAATTAACCTTCCTAGGTTGTTTGGGTGAAGTCAGAGCTGTCAGGGGTGCAGCTATGGTTCCATAGTCTGCCATGAAATTGCGATAATACCCAGTGAGGCCCAAAAAGGCTCTCGCCTGGGTTTGAGTAGTGGGAGTCTCCCAGTCCTGTACATCCTGTACCTTACTGGGGAGAGGTTGGATTTGACCCCCTCCTACCTCATGACCAGGATATGTGACTTTCCCCTGAGCTATCTGGCACTTGGTGGCCTTGATAGTGAGGTTAGCCCTTTTCAAGGACTGCAACACCTTACCCAGATGTGTCAAATGCTCTTCCCAAGTGGAACAGTAGACGGCAATGTCGTCTAAGTAAGCCACACAAAAGGCTTCCAGCCCACTGAGCGCATGGTTGACCAATCTCGGGAAGGTGGCAGGGGCATTCTTCAACCAGAAAGGCATGACCCTAAACTGGTAGAGTCACTCTGGTGTTGAGAACGCCGTCTTTTTCTCGGCATGGTCCGTCAGAGCTATTTGCCAATAGCCTGAGGTAAGATCAAAGGTGCTCACAAATTTGGCAGCACCTATTGTGTCCACAAGCTCATCAGCCCTGGGCAATGGGTGCGCGTCAGTTTTGGTGACGGCATTGACTCCTCTGTAGTCCACACAGAACCTCCAATCCTTGGTACCTGCCTGGGAACTTGCCTTGGGGACAAGGACCACTGGACTGGACCAGGGACTGGTTGAGGATTCAATAACACCCAGATCCAACATCTTGGCGACCTCAGCCTGGATGTGGTTCTTAACAGTATCCGACATACGGTAGCTCCTGCTTTTGACAGGCACACTGTCACCAGTGTCAATCTCGTGCTTACACCATGGTGTAAGGCCTGGCGTCAGTGAAAACAGAGAGGCATACTGCTGGAGCAAAGTCCTGCAGGCCCTCTGCTGCTTTGTTGTCAAATATGGAGAGAGATGCACTCCTTCCACTGAGCCATCCTGAGGGTTGCTATGCAGCAAATCAGGAAGGGGCTCACTCTCATCCTCTTCTTGCTCTGAAGCTAGCAAGAGACATGAGACCTCTGCTCACCTGTGGAAAGGCCTATTAACATGGAATACCTGAGGGACTACCCCTGGGATTCCCATGTCAACCAGATAATTGACCTCACCCATCTTGGAGATTATCCTGAAGGGTCCAGTCCATTTATCTGCCAATGCCCGAGGCTTGGTAGGCTGCATCACGAGGACCTCCTGTCCAGGAGTCCAATCCACTTGCAATGCTTTAAGGTCATGCCAGTACTTGTTCAATTCCTGGCTGGCCTTGAGATTCGCTGTTGCCTGACCCATCATCTGTGTCATCCTCTGTCTGAGGCCTAACACATAGTCCCCCACTTGCTTGGCGGGACCTGGAGGAGTGGCTTCTAAACCTTCTCTGATCAAGGCAAGGGGCCGCCTCACGGGATGTCCAAAGAGTAACTCAAAGGGGCTGAAACCAACACCCTCTTGCGGTACCTCTCTGAAAGCAAACAGCAGGCATGGCAGGAGGAGATCCCATTTCCTCCTTAGGGGCTCTTCCAAAGCACATATCATGCCCTTGAGAGTTTTATTAAATCTCTCAACCAGACCATTGGTCTGGGGATGGTAAGAGGTGGAGAACTTGTAGGTTACCCCGCACTCTTTCTACATGGTCTTCATGTAACTAGACATGAAGTTGGATCCTCTGTCAGAGACAACATCCTTGGGGAATCCAACATGGGTAGAAATGCCCAGGAGAGCCCTGGCAACCACCTTGGCAGTTACAGTCCGAAGGGGTGTAGCCTCGGGGTACCTGGTGGCATGATCTACCAAGACTAGGATGAACGGATGTCCACCTGAAGTGGGAGGGTCCAGGGGACCGACAATGTCGATGCCCACCCTCTCAAAATGGTGTGCCAACCACTGGCAATGGCTGCAGCCTCTGCTTAGTCTTCTTGGTACCAAGATGACCAGCCAAGGGCACCTCATGCACCAACTGCAGCAGGAAGGGCCTGTAAACCTGGGCTACCACCAACCTCTTGAGGGTACCAGGTTCAGGCTTAGTGGGGTCACTAACAAGGAGCTCACCCTCCCAATAAATACGGAATGTCCTAGGCACGTCTCCTTGTTTCGTTCTGATCCTCTTAAAGTGGATCCAGCTTTCTGAACTCTAACTTCACGGTTTGATTCTGCCTTCCTCTCTTGCTGTGTTCTTTTGAAAGTGTTGGGATCTTTTTCAATTTATGCTCTGCCTTTCTCTCCCTTTTAAACTGAATTATTAGAGTGCCATCTGCGTTAAGCGCTCACCGCTGTCTGAAAATAAGGGGGGCTTTACTTAAGACTTGTCTAATATTCTTTTAAGGGAGTGTATATACTTTAGTAACTGTGTTTTTGAACTTGCTTGAGATTAGTGTCAGTGTGTTTTCTTAGATGTGTTTTTAAATAAATAATTATATATCTTTTACACCAAAGCTCTGGTCAGTGTTTGCTTGTTCTACTGTGTGTAACTGCCCTATTGTGTATGCTCTGTATACTGCCTAACTCTTCTTGAGAGAAGTCTGATTGCTCAGCCACAACTACCAGGTAAATCTGGGTAGTGCAGACTGCTACCAATTGGGTTTACTGCTAACTCCTGTAGTCTTAAACTTTTTGCAGTGGTCCCTAAGGGAACTGCACAGGTTTCTGCCTAACACTGGTGTACAGCGGTGGGATTTGTATTGAGTATACACTTTAGTGTGCTTGTAGATACTTTAGGACAACTAACCACAAAGCTTAGCACTAAAAAGCTGATTTTCTAAACCTGTCTACTATGGAAAGTTATACCCTAGAATCATTGTCTGCCAAAACTGCTGATTGCTTGCAAGTATTGTGTAGACATAAGAACCTCTCTGGGAAGGGCAAAAAAATTGAACTTATAGAAAGATTGTTAGAAAATCAAAGTCTGGGTGGTACAGAGGAATCTACCCCCCCTTACCTCCCCCCGCAGCAAATGTAGATAACAGTGATGGTATTGATCTGAATCAAAGTATTGATAATCTTGATAATGAGTCAGAAGAGGAAATTGAGCCTAATGCAGTTAGCCACCCTGAACCTCTGTCTGCCTTACCAACTGTACCTACTGGACCTATACCAGGTCCCACATGTAATCCTGAATATTTTGAACTTGAAAAAATGAAGCTGGAATTAGAATACAAACGTTTTATTGCTCAATCTGAACGGAATCAAGAGTTAGAGTTCAGGAGAATCAATGCCCAAGCTGAGTTGAAGCTCAGAGAAATAGAGCTTAATCATGAACTTGAAATGAAAACGTTGCCTGTGGAAACTGCTTCTCTCTCTTCTGGTTCCTCTAGGAGTTCCAGTCCCAAAAGACCCCGGATGCCTAAGGAATTAGTGGGTATGTATGAACCTAAGTTGGACGTGTTGGATTGGTTGAAAATGTTTGAATATAATCATGGGCTCCAGGACATCACAGGGAATGAGCTACTTCCTTGGTTGTTACCTAGGCTTCCCCCTGTTGCAACTGATGTGGTAATAGAGTTAGGGGAGGTGCATAAGAAGGATTATGAGTGTGTGAAGCTAGCTTTAATAGCTAGATTTGGGAAGACCCCTTCCCAGTACCTTAAGAGGTTTAGGGCCCTCAAAAACATGATGGTACCCCTTGGGCTACCTGGGTGAGTGAAAGTTTGAAAAACTTAGAGGGATGGATTAAGGGTTACAGGGTTAACACTTACGAGGGAAAGAAGAATCTTGTAATGTTGGAGTCAATTTATGATGCCTGCTCTCCTGAGCTCAGACAGCACTTGGCTGATTCAAAGGAATTGGATTCCAGGAAGCTAGCTAAGGCTGCTGACTTGTGGGTTGCCAACAGGGCTACTGACAAGAAGGGTGAAGGGAAACAGCCTAAAAAGGACTCTAAAGAGAATTCTAATAATTCCAATCCCAAAGAGGGATCCAAACAAAACCATAAGGGTAAACCACAAGGGAAACCGAATCAGGCTAGTGTACCTTCTGATGCCAAACCAGAAGGAGGTCAGAACAAGCCACCATCCCAAAAAGCATTTGGTAAATGCTTTGCTTGTGGCCCTACTGACCATGTGAAAGGAGATCCCAGGTGTAAGGGTAAACCTTCAGGGGTCCAGCTTGTCTCCTTAGCCTTCGCTCCAGAGGAGGAAGTACAAATGGCAAGTGGAAACTTTCTATTACTGGCTGAGGAACCCATTGGAGTCCCAGCCAGTGTTTCATTAGTATCTCTGGGTGTGTGGGAACAACAGAATTTAGATGTCTATAATTCTATCCCAGATAATACTAAAGAGTATTATAAGGACAGTGTCCAGGTGAATGGTCAGGAGATTCCTCACGAAGTTAGCTGGAAGGCCTGTGCAGATGCTTCCCCAATTACCAGTTCTCATCCAGTGTAATGACATGACTGTGAAGATACCTGTCAGCATACAAAGTGAGGTGCCAGGAAGGGTTCTATTGGGTAATGACTTAAAAACTCTTGGTGTGGTGTCACATACCCCCATAACCTCCTAGTAAAAGGTTACAGGAGCTCACCAGACCTGCAAGGGAGAGAACCATGAGGGGTACTCCCAAGGAGATGATGAAGAAAGAGATCACTCCTACTCCACTGGAGCTGTTATCTACTGTATCCAAACAACCAGAAGAAAAGGGGAAACCTAAAACTTCTAAAAAGAAACCAGCAGTCAACCCTCCAGTGCAGCCCACAAGGACTTCCCCGAGGTTGTCCAAAGTTACACCTGTAACTCCCCCTCCAGCAGAGGCTGAGGGGGTGGTACAACCCTGTGTGGTTGAACTAGACTCTGAGGCAGAGCTAGTGGAAGGCCAGGAACTCATTGGAGATCTGGATCCTGTTGACCGTCCTGAGCTGCAGTCTTTACTGGCAGAAGGTGGACCCAACATGGCAGACTTCAGTAAGGGACAGAGAGAATGTCCAACTCTGGAAGGTTTTCACCACCAGGCAGATGCTCAGGCTGAAGGGCAAGAGCCTGGAAAATGTAGGTTGCACTGGGAAGATGGCCTCTTCTACAGTGAACCAACAGAGTCTGCCCCTGGGGACTACAAACGACTTGTAGTACCCCAAGAGAACAGACAACAGTTCTTGCAGTTAGCCCATGAGATTCCTTTGGCTGGTCACTTGAGTTTCAAGAAGATTAAGGAAAGGCTCTCACTCTACTTTTATTGGCCAAAGATGGGGGCTGCAGCAAATAAGTACTGCAGGAGCTGCCACACCTGCCAGACTTCTGGTAAGGTTGGCTCCAAGAATGTGGCACCCTCAGTGCCTCTCTCAGTTGTGGGAGTCCCATTTGAGAGAGTAGGGATTGACATTGTTGGTCCCCTTGATCCTCCAACCTCCTCAGGCAATAGGTTTATTCTTGTTGTAGTAGACCATGCTACTAGGTATCCTGAGGCAATTCCTATGAGGACTGTTACAGCTCCGGCTGTGGCTAAGGCCGTCCTTGGCATTTTTACCAGGGTTGGGTTCCTAAGGAAATAATCTCTGACAGGGGGTCATATTTTATGTCCCACTACATGAAAGCCATGTGGAAAACCTGCGGAGTTACTTACAAGTTCCCAACCGCATACCACCCTCAGACAAATGGGTTGGTTGAAAGGTTCAGCAGAACCATGAAGAGCATGATAGGTGCTTTAGAGGACCCCCTTAAAAGAAAGTAGGATCTTCTTCTGCCATGCCTTCTCTTTGCTTATAGAGAAGTCCCTCAGGAGGAAGTAGGTTATTCTCCCTTTGAACTTCTCTATGGCCATCCAGTCAGAGGCCCCTTAGCCCTGATTAAGGAGGGGTTGGAGAGTGCTCCTTCCCCCAAGCCAGTCAGAGTGACTGACTATGTGATAGGTCTCCGGAGGAGAATGTCACACATGATGGCAGAAGCTAGTGATAACCTGAAAGCTGGTCAAGCTTTGGTCAAGCACTGGCATGATCAAAAGGCTAACATGGTTGAGTTTACTCAAGACCAGCTAGTTCTAGTTATGATTCCAACAAGGCAGAGGGCCTTGCAAGACAAATGGATGGGACCCTTCAAAGTTGTGGGTAAACTTGGAGAGGTCAACTATCTGGTGGACTTTGGCAATCCCAAGGAGGCTCCCACAGTCTTCCACACCAACCAACTAAAAGCGTATGTCTCCAGACCTGATGTAGGAGCTTTGCTTCTAGCATCATCAGAGGAAGAAGAAGAGAGTGAAGCTCTTCCTGATCTCCTCAGAGGCTTACCTTTGGACGAAAGGATTGAAGGAGTAAATCTCTCTTCAAATCTGACACCTGAGCAACAAGAAGAGTGCAGATCTATGTTGAATCAGTTTGCCTCTCTGTTCTCAGTTTCACCAGGCTTGACCCCTTGGGGACAGCATGACATACTCACTGGTGACTGTCTGACAGTCAAAAGCAGAGGATACAGGATGTCAGAGAATGTAAGAACCCACATCAAAGGTGAGATCAGCAAGATGCTTGATTTCAAGGTAATAGAGCCCTCTACTAGTCCATGGTCTACCTCAGTGGTGTTTGACCCAAAGGCAGGATCTAAGGAACTTAGATTCTGTGTGGATTATAGAGCTCTTAATGCAGTCACCAAGACTGATGCCCACCCTTTACCAAGGACAGATGAGTTGGTGGATAGACTTGATGCAGCCAAGTTCCTCAGCACATTTGACTTGACGTCAGGCTATTGGCAAATAGCCCTGACAGACCATGCCAAGGAGAAAACTGCATTTTCTACCCCCGTTGGCTTATACCAGTTTAAGGTTATGCCTTTTGGATTGAAAAATGCATCTGCTACATTTCAAGGGATGGTAAATCAGGTTCTGACAGGGATGGAGGACTTCTGCATGGCATACTTGGATGACATTGCAGTCTTCAGCCAAACCTGGGAAGAACATGTGGACCACCTGAGCTATGTTTTGCAGGCTCTCGGGAAGGCCAATCTGACCATAAAGGCAAGTAAATGCCATTTGGACAGAGGAAAGTGGTCTACCTTGGACATGAGGTAGGAGGTGGATAAATAAGGCCTTTGCTCAGTAAGATTGAAGCTGTGCAAAATTGGACAACACCTACTACTCAGACCAAGGTGAGAGCCTTCTTAGGTCTCACTGGGTACTACAGGAATTCCATAGAGAACTATGGGACCATAGCTTCTCCACTGAATGTCATCTCCTCTCCTAAATTCCCTAAAAAGGTAAGATGGAATGAGGAGTGCAATCAGGCCTTTGAAAACCTGAAAAAGGCTCTTTGCCAAGCCCAGGTAATCAGAGCTCCTGACTACCACCAAACTTTCATTGTGCAGACGGATGCTTCAAATGTAGGAATAGGTGCAGTCCTCAGTCAACTGGATGGGAAAGGTAGGGAGCACCCCGTTTGCTTAATCAGTAGTAAGCTGAAGGATCCTGAAACAAGGTGGGCAACCATTGAACGAGAGTGTTTTGCTATTGTGTGGGCTCTGAAGAAGTTTAGGCCATACTTGAATGGTTGTACTTTTGTCATTCAGACTGACCACCAACCCTTCAGATGGTTAATGCAAATGAAAGGGGAAAACCCAAAACTATTGAGATGGTCAATCTGCCTGCAAGGTTTGATTTCACCATTGAGCACAGGTCAGGGTGTCACCACCAAAATGCTGATGGTCTCTCTAGGATGTATACGAACAAAGGGGAGGGCGTCCTACCACATTTGCATTAAACAATCCCTGCTTTCTTTATTTACTGCAGAGATAGGCTCCATTCTGACATACTAAGTATCAACAGGTTTGTAAACTCATAATTAGACGAGTGATAAATACACATAGAATGATGAAATTGACTTTTAGGCTGCTTAATTTAACTAAAAAGTCAAAGAAAAGGAATGGAATGAATTCAATCAATCATAACATTTAATAGTTTTATATGAACAACACATGCCCACTTATTTTGCAAACATAATCCAATAGGAGCAAAGCAAAAAATAGATTGGAAACATAATTCAATTAGTTGCCATTCCGATTTGCGGTAACATAACATGAAAACTCAACAATTAATTCATAAATTGTCATTGGAGAAAAAACGTGAAATTGTGGGTGATAAACCAAGATAGTTTTTTTTACAGATACACATATAACAAAAATATTCTGCGGGAGGTAACCAAGTCTATGGCCCTACGTCTAGATGTTAATCAAACAAGAAAAGGGGACAGACTGTTGAAATCCAGGCGGTAAGTGGTCCCAGGACGTTTTGGCGGCAAGCGCCTTTTTCAAGGGTAATGACCCAGTCTCCCTATGGGGAAAAATGATATGTAACAAATATCAATGTCGTGTTGTGCAGCAAAACTGATCTTAGTATCTCATACAAACAATATATCTTTTTTTAAAAATTAAAAATCAATTTTAAAAAGGGCAGGGGTGCAGAAAGTACAGTGCCCACCAACGCCAAAGTGTGTTCCAACCCAGAA
Source organism: Ambystoma mexicanum (assembly GCF_040938575.1). Classification (NCBI taxonomy): domain Eukaryota; kingdom Metazoa; phylum Chordata; class Amphibia; order Caudata; family Ambystomatidae; genus Ambystoma; species Ambystoma mexicanum. The sequence goes on from NC_090922.1 coordinate 1,104,331,903, forward strand.
CTGACCTGCGTGGGATGAAATTGAAGGTAAGGATTCAGGTTCCTTTATTTAAGGATGAAATGAGGACTCTGTAGCCAGTGTGAATATGGCTTGTGTTGTCTTCATGTACAATACCTAATTAAAAAGGGATGAAGACCATATAAATATGGTAAATACTAGTGCTGAGAAAGAACAAAGCTAAATACCAGGCGCTTTGGTTAGCGCTTCTTTTGGGAAAGCAGGGCCTTAGAGACTAACGGCAAAAATCGCAAATGAAATTACCTGATAATCTAGATATAATTCATAATGCAAGCTCTGTACAAGGGGTGCTCTTGTAAATCTTCAGCTGAGCTTTAATAAATCCATGTGTTGGAAGTGGCGAACAATCGTAATGTGACTCCGGCTCGGAGGTGGAGTTCTATGCAAGAAAGAAGAAAATGCACATGTACCAGTGGCCTAAGATTATGGAAAGCCCTAACTCGAAACCTGTATGAACACTAGGCGGACAGGAAATTGAGTTACCTGTAGTTGGACGAACTTCGAACAGCTTAAATGATGCTGCGTGAGTGGCAGAGTGTTTATTTCAACTGCGAACCGGCACCAAATGCCTCGTTAAAGTCAGATTCAGTGGTGTTTAAAAATTAGCTATATGCACAGGAAATGGTCAACGCGCATGTGCATGGAGCAGCCAGATATTCGCGCGCATGCGTCACAGAAAAGTGTGTTAGGCTCTGCGCATGCGTAAAGTGAATAATCATGATGTATCCAACGAAAATATGTTGGACACCGCGGTGGTCATGGAGACTACAAAAACGTCACTGTTATTGAACCGTGTCGTGACCAGAGGCATTATTTAAGCTATTCAGCTAATTATTAAATGCGTGTATGACACGGGAAACGGTCATGCACATGTGGGCTCTGAAAACACTAATGATAGTCCCATAGATGTTAGAAAACTCTGTCAATATAAATGCCATAATATTGCGTGGTAAATACCTGGAAGAAAAACGTGCAGAGTGACAGTGGATCAGTCCTTGAATGGTTCAGAGGAGCTGTGATGACTGATAAATAAGTTTCCACACATGGGGGAGCTCCAAGAGAGATTCACAATTGAGAGATCTGATATTTAGCTAAATGTCATAGGTGACATTTCATTTAGGCCCCTGGTGGTGGTTTGTAATTTAAAAATCCACCAAGCCTCTTTGTGATTAAGGGCGTTGGTGGTGTTGGTGTTGTTGGTAATAACATCAACAACCCACCATCTCATGTCATCTGCACCATGTTGATGTTCAATGTAGTGGGAGACCAGGGGTGCTGTTTGTGTCCTGCAACGGATGCGGGACCTGTGTTCCCCTATACGTTTATGCACTGGTCGTTTCGTCTGACCCACATATCACATTTGGCATGGGCATTCAATAATGTAAATCACATTAGCAGTTTTACAATTGGAAAAGTGTTTTATTTTCCAGTCTTGTTTCCCAATTTTAAAGGATGTGATTTTTTTCGTTAGCTTGCATACATTGCAAATACCACATGGATAGTGGCCTGTGATCTCTCTTAGACTCCACAAATTCGACCTTTGTGATTTTTTAGTTAGTCTAGAATGTGTGAGTATGTCTTTTAGATTTTTTCCCCGTTTTAGTGCCATCCGAGGTAGGGGTTCATCTGGGAGGCTAATTTGTACCAATGGCCAAAACTTTTTGATGGTGGCCTTAATGTGGGTGGTGTCAGGGCAAAATGTGGTAACACAGGTCATCTGTTGTTCCATAGTTAGGTCCTTTGTTTTTGGTGAAAGAAGAGTTTCACGTGGTATATATTGGACTCTTTTCCTTGTGTTATTAATTAGTTTCTTGGGGTATCCTCTGTTCCTCAACTTTGTCTGTAATATCAAGGCATTTGTCTTGTATTGTTCTAGTTCTGTGCAGTTCCGTCTCACTCTCAAGAATTGTCCAAATGGTAAATTGTTTCTGAGGTGGCCAGGATGAAAGCTTCTGTAATGGAGGAGGGTATTTCGATCAGTCTCCTTTCTGAACATGGAGCAGATTAATTTGTCCTCTTTTGCTGTGATAGTTAAGTCCAAAAAATTGATGCTTTGATTACTTTTCTCTAGTGTGAATTGGATTTCATTCATTTGGTTATTAGCCCATTTCAAAAAGTTGTCTAGGGATGTTTCATTCTCCTGCCAGATGAAAATAATGTCATCAATATACCGGAACCATCGTGTGATTTTATCATGGAACGGGTTGTTAGTATTAAGAATGAACTGTTGTTCATATTCTGACATAAAAATGATTGCCATGCTGGGTGCAAAGGCAGCGCCCATGGCGGTTCCGCTTATCTGGAGGTAAAATGTTTCATCAAACAAGAAGAAATTATTTCGTAGAACAAGTTCAAGTAGCTCTACTATGAAATTTGTTGGTACTCGAGTCTGATTCATATTGTGCGTGAGGTGGTGTCTTATGCATTCTATGGCAGAGTCTTGTGGTATACTTGTATAAAGGCTGGTGATATCCATTGTCACTAGTAGTTCCTCTGTTTGAGAGAAAGGATGATTCTCAAAAATAGATATAGTGGCCATTGTGTCACGTAGGTAGGTAGGAGTTACCTGACTTAATGGTTTAAGAAAATAATCAACAAACTTGCTGATAGGTTCGAGTACCGAGCCACATCCTGATACAATCGGTCTTCCTGGTGGTTGGTGTTGGTTCTTATGAATTTTAGGTAAAGCATAGAAGGCGGGTGTTCTGCCTTCTGATGTAGTTAGAAACATTGCTTCTTTATCAGTGATCCAACCATGTTCTGCAGCAAAGCTGACTGTTTCCTGGATTTTGTTTTTTATTTCCCTAGTGGGATCTTTTTTCAATTTCCTGTAGTTTGTGGGGACGTCCAAGAGATCTTTAACCATGTTTTTGTATTGTTCCAAGTTTTGGATGACTATACCTCCTCCTTTATCTGCTGTTTTTATAACAATCTGTTTATTAGCGGCAAGGTTTTTTAACGCTATATGTTCCTCTGGTGTTAGATTGGATGTTTTTTGTTTCTGTGATGTTTGAAGTTTAGTCATTTCTCTCCTAATGCATTTCTCAAAGGTAACAATAGAAGGTGATATTTCATTTTCTCTAGGGTTGAAATTGGAGGGTAACCTAAGTCCTGAGTCTTCCTCTTGAGCTACTGATTCTTTATCCTTGAAATAGAATTTGCGTCTAATTGTTCTGAAAAAAGTTGACAATTCTGCACGAACCAGTTTGTTTTATTAGATGGTACGAAGGAGAGACCTTTGGCAAGTATGGCGGTCTCAGCCCTGGAGAGTTCTATGCCAGATATGTTGAAAATTGGAATACTATCTAGTGTCTCCATTGGTTGCGTCGTCTCCGCATTGGATGGCCCCATTGTTGGTAATTGGGGGGGTAAAAAGGCATTGTCATTGGTGGTGGTGGGCCCCAGTATCGCCCTCTGGGGCCCCCTCATCCTAAAAAAGGAACCTGAGGGGGTGGTGGACCAAATTGTCCTTCATGTTGTTGTCTCCCTTGGATCATCTCATCGGAAGATCCAGAACTGGAGGTATCTGAAAATGTGACCCTCTTCCTTCTTCCTTTACTGGGACCAGCTGAACTAATTGCTTTTTCCCGGTCTTTTTTATCCTTGTAATCTGGTGCTAGGTAGGGATAAACATTTTCAATTTTGAAGTTCCGGATGTCTTTGGCTAATTTTTTGTGCTTTTTTTCTAATGTTGAGGCCATAAATTGGTCTAAGCTTGTGTTAATCTCTTTCAGTTTTTCGCGAGCGTTCTGTAGATCTTCATTCGCTAGGAATTTTTCTTCTTCTATTGCTAAGTCCCTTTTAATTTTTACATGAATTCTTTGCGGTGTACTGATGGTTAGTACCATAAGGTCTCTTGAACATTTGGTAGATATTTTACTGAAACTAAGCATGTATTCTTTGTCCTCTAAGAACAAAGCCGGTTCATTTCGGACAATCAGTCCCTGTGGGACCATATTTACTCTTAGATATTCTCTTAAAAAATGGCCATGGACCTCAGTCCGAAAACACTTCTTTTTAAATTTAAGTAAATCGTCGCCAGATGCTGTAGTAGCTATATGTTGTTGTGCTCCATCTAGATTAAAAAGGGTGGGGCCCTGGATAATCTCAGAGGTTTCTTCCTCCGTGAAACTTAGTACTTGTTCCATGTTAAATTGAAGAGAAATGTGTTTGGGTATGAGGCTAGTTAGAACACAGTGTTGGGGAGGTGGGGATGTCTATACCCTGAGGAACGGTCAAGAACTTAATAGGATAAGTCTGGGTGTCCCTATTATAGCAGTAGCTATATCTAAAGTTACGTAACTGAAGGGACTGCTCCAAAAAGTGGTAGGGCTTTATAGAGCTGAACTGTATAGGAACAAAGGGGAGGGCGTCCTACCACATTTGCATTAAACAATCCCTGCTTTCTTTATTTACTGCAGAGATAGGCTCCATTCTGACATACTAAGTATCAACAGGTTTGTAAACTCATAATTAGACGAGAGATAAATACACATAGAATGATGAAATTGACTTTTAGGCTGCTTAATTTAACTAAAAAGTCAAAGAAAAGGAATGGAATGAATTCAATCAATCATAACATTTAATAGTTTTATATGAACAACACATGCCCACTTATTTTGCAAACATAATCCAATAGGAGCAAAGCAAAAAAATAGATTGGAAACATAATTCAATTAGTTGCCATTCCGATTTGCGGTAACATAACATGAAAACTCAACAATTAATTCATAAATTGTCATTGGAGAAAAAACGTGAAATTGTGGGTGATAAACCAAGATAGGTTTTTTTACAGATACACATATAACAAAAATATTCTGCGGGAGGTAACCAAGTCTATGGCCCTACGTCTAGATGTTAATCAAACAAGAAAAGGGGACAGACTGTTGAAATCCAGGCGGTAAGTGGTCCCAGGACGTTTCGGCGGCAAGCGCCTTTTTCAAGGGTAATGACCCAGTCTCCCTATGGGGAAAAATGATATGTAAAAAATATCAATGTCGTGTTGTGCAGCAAAACTGATCTTAGTATCTCATACAAACAATATATCTTTTTTTAAAAATTAAAAATCAATTTTAAAAAGGGCAGGGGTGCAGAAAGTACAGTGCCCCACCAACGCCAAAGTGTGTTCTAACCCAAAACTGACCTGCGTGGGATGAAATTGAAGGTAAGGATTCAGGTTCCTTTATTTAAGGATGAAATGAGGACTCTGTAGCCAGTGTGAATATGGCTTGTGTTGTCTTCATGTACAATACCTAATTAAAAAGGGATGAAGACCATATAAATATGGTAAATACTAGTGCTGAGAAAGAACAAAGCTAAATACCAGGCGCTTTGGTTAGCGCTTCTTTTGGGAAAGCAGGGCCTTAGAGACTAACGGCAAAAATCGCAAATGAAATTACCTGATAATCTAGATATAATTCATAATGCAGGCTCTGTACAAGGGGTGCTCTTGTAAATCTTCAGCTGAGCTTTAATAAATCCATGTGTTGGAAGTTGCGAACAATCGTAATGTGACTCCGGCTCGGAGGTGGAGTTCTATGCAAGAAAGAAGAAACACAGGTCCTGCATCCGTTGCAGGACACAAACAGCACCCCTGGTCTCCCACTACATTGAACATCAACATGGTGCAGATGACATGAGATGGTGGGTTGTTGATGTTATTACCAACAACACCAACACCACCAACGCCCTTAATCACAAAGAGGCTTGGTGGATTTTTAAATTACAAACCACCACCAGGGGCCTAAATGAAATGTCACCTATGACATTTAGCTAAATATCAGATCTCTCAATTGTGAATCTCTCTTGGAGCTCCCCCATGTGTGGAAACTTATTTATCAGTCATCACAGCTCCTCTGAACCATTCAAGGACTGATCCACTGTCACTCTGCACGTTTTTCTTCCAGGTATTTACCACGCAATATTATGGCATTTATATTGACAGAGTTTTCTAACATCTATGGGACTATCATTAGTGTTTTCAGAGCCCACATGTGCATGACCGTTTCCCGTGTCATACACGCTTTTAATAATTAGCTGAATAGCTTAAATAATGCCTCTGGTCACGACACGGTTCAATAACAGTGACGTTTTTGTAGTCTCCATGACCACCGCGGTGTCCAACATATTTTCGTTGGATACATCATGATTATTCACTTTACGCATGCGCAGAGCCTAACACACTTTTCTGTGACGCATGCGCGCGAATATCTGGCTGCTCCATGCACATGCGCGTTGACCATTTCCTGTGCATATAGCTCATTTTTAAACACCACTGAATCTGACTTTAACGAGGCATTTGGTGCCGGTTCGCAGTTGAAATAAACACTCTGCCACTCACGCAGCATCATTTAAGCTGTTCGAAGTTCGTCCAACTACAGGTAACTCAATTTCCTGTCCGCCTAGTGTTCATACAGGTTTCGAGTTAGGGCTTTCCATAATCTTAGGCCACTGGTACATGTGCATTTTCTTCTTTCTTGCATAGAACTCCACCTCCGAGCCGGAGTCACATTACGATTGTTCGCCACTTCCAACACATGGATTTATTAAAGCTCAGCTGAAGATTTACAAGAGCACCCCTTGTACAGAGCCTGCATTATGAATTATATCTAGATTATCAGGTAATTTCATTTGCGATTTTTGCCGTTAGTCTCTAAGGCCCTGCTTTCCCAAAAGAAGCGCTAACCAAAGCGCCTGGTATTTAGCTTTGTTCTTTCTCAGCACTAGTATTTACCATATTTATATGGTCTTCATCCCTTTTTAATTAGGTATTGTACATGAAAACAACACAAGCCATATTCACACTGGCTACAGAGTCCTCATTTCATCCTTAAATAAAGGAACCTGAATCCTTACCTTCAATTTCATCCCACGCAGGTCAGTTTTGGGTTGGAACACACTTTGGCGTTGGTGGGGCACTGTACTTTCTGCACCCCTGCCCTTTTTAAAATTGATTTTTATTTTTTAAAAAAAGATATATTGTTTGTATGAGATACTAAGATCAGTTTTGCTGCACAACACGACATTGATATTTTTTACATATCATTTTTCCCCATAGGGAGACTGGGTCATTACCCTTGAAAAAGGCGCTTGCCGCCGAAACGTCCTGGGACCACTTACCGCCTGGATTTCAACAGTCTGTCCCCTTTTCTTGTTTGATTAACATCTAGACGTAGGGCCATAGACTTGGTTACCTCCCGCAGAATATTTTTGTTATATGTGTATCTGTAAAAAAACCTATCTTGGTTTATCACCCACAATTTCACGTTTTTTCTCCAATGACAATTTATGAATTAATTGTTGAGTTTTCATGTTATGTTACCGCAAATCGGAATGGCAACTAATTGAATTATGTTTCCAATCTATTTTTTGCTTTGCTCCTATTGGATTATGTTTGCAAAATAAGTGGGCATGTGTTGTTCATATAAAACTATTAAATGTTATGATTGATTGAATTCATTCCATTCCTTTTCTTTGACTTTTTAGTTAAATTAAGCAGCCTAAAAGTCAATTTCATCATTCTATGTGTATTTATCTCTCGTCTAATTATGAGTTTACAAACCTGTTGATACTTAGTATGTCAGAATGGAGCCTTTCTCTGCAGTAAATAAAGAAAGCAGGGATTGTTTAATGCAAATGTGGTAGGACGCCCTCCCCTTTGTTCCTATACAGTTCAGCTCTATAAAGCCCTCTCTCTAGGATGTATGTCATCGACTAGCGGTATGAGATTCATCCAGGAGTGGATTAAATCCTCCTGTCCCTTAGTCTGGGGGAGGGGGGCGAGTGTTAGGGAGAATTCTCTGTTTAGGCTGAATTTCCTAACCTACTGAGTCCCCCAGCAGCTTTGCTGGATTTCTGGAGTTTATTTTTTGTCTCCTGCCAAGAGTGAGTCTCTGTTCCTCACACTCTTGGACATGATTTGAGGGGTTCCTTTGACTGTTAATGTGTTTTATGGGCTATAGGGTCTTTTACTCCATAGGGTCTCATGTGTTTTTACTATGTGTGTTACACAGCACCCTCAGTGCAGTGACACAGGGGTGTCATAGTGACACCCCACCATAGACTCCATACCCTGGGACTGACTACTGTCTCCCAGGGCCTGTAAAGTCACCATTGGCTTTACTAGTCCCAAATTATGAACAGAAACCAGTACAAACCATCATATTGTGGACGTGCTGTTCGGGGCAATTCGATTGCCCCGGGGTCTGTTATTCGAGGGGGCATGTCTCCGTCCCCCCTGATCGGGTTTTGGCTGGTGGCAGTTGTTAGGACAGTTTTTCTGAAGTCCAGTTAAGGGCCTAGTAAAACCATTCAACTGAGGCAGTACAAGACTCCACTCTTAGTATAAGACCGTACCACCTGAGTACATGGTAGCGTAGGCAGAGCAGCCAGGCTTATCTTAGGAGGGAGAGAGGGCAGTAGATACAGTACAAGTGAAAATTGTAATACAAATGATCCAAAGAAACACTGAAACACTATGTATTATAAAAATAAAGGATTTATTTAAATACAAGTAGGCCCAGATAAATCTAGGGGTTAAGTAAATACTGAAACATTATATGAAATCACAATATAAAACACAACACTATACTTGAAAGTACACAGACCCAAGTATAGACCTTATTTGGAACACCTAACAGTAGTTCTAGGGAAGTCAAAACCTTGTTATACACATTTAGTATAGGCCAAGCCTATTCTTTGGGAGTAAAAGACCAATGGTTACTTTTTAGATTACTTGTGGTAATACAAGGACAGTAGGCCCTTCCAGTTGTACAGTGACTCTTGGAACAAATCACATAAACAGTCAACTGGACAATATACTTTTGGTGAATAGTGAAACACTTATTCTAGGTGCAGTAAAAACCTATAACTACTTTTGTCATAACACACAGTTATACCAGGTGAGCAAAACCTAATGGATGTAATATATCATTACAGATGCTTTGGAAATCAGGGAACCCCAGATTGAGGTAAGCAATAACTCTTGTAACTTGTTTTGGATGGCACACAGCTAACACAAGGTAAGTAAAACCCACTTACTTTAACTTCACAATGAAGGAGAAAGTAAAACCCAATGTCACACTTTACTGAATAGATAATTCTAGGTAGGCAACAACCTAATGTAGACTTATTAAAGACAGGCTAGCAGCAAGTCAGGGGAAGCAAGACCCAGTTGGGGGACACTCATACAGTTATCCTAACAGGACTAACCTGGTGATACCAACAGTTGGAGGACACTCATACAATTACCCTTCAGGAATAATCTGGTGAAACCAACACATTACTTTTGTAAAGAGGCACAACCTAATCACAGGAGAGTAAAATACCTTCACATCTACTTTCTTTTAGACTGGCAAAACAGTGGCTAAGGAAGGAAAGATGTTAACCATACTTTTAAGAATAGTGCATCACACATCCAAGATCAGTAAGAACTTTTGTAACTGTTCACTCTTAGAATAACAGTTACCAACCAACTCTTTACAAGTAAGTAAAAACACTTGATTGCTTTTCTAGGCAGAAGTCCCAATCCCTTCAAAGTCTTTTCCCTTAGAGCATGAGTGTTCTCAGTGGCAGAAGGGGGGGTCACAAGTACTAGTGACCAACAGGCAGTGTTAGAATAAGTTCTTTAGTAGCAAAAGCCAGAGTTTCCTTAGGAAAACTGGGCAAACAAATGAGTACTTTACTTCTAGGGTTAGAAGAGGGTCCAGGGGCTTCACAGAAAATACCCCAGCAGGATTCTAGCAGTGGGACTGGGTGTACTGGACGAGGGACCTCCCATTCACAGAAAACACCCCAGGACTACACAGAAATCCAAACAGGCTTATGGCAAGTATATACCCAAGCCAACACAGTACCTCAGCAATGAAGAAGAGATTGCAGCAGGAGAACTTCAGGGACTGCAGCCAAATACCCGGTCACTGGATTCCTTGTCCTGGAGAATGAACACAAGACCTCAGAAGGGACTTTGCAGCAGGGATCGATGAAGAAGGCTCTAGGCAAGATTTCTCTTGCGGCTGAATGCGGTTCTGCGGGTTTGGCGCCTTTTCAAGGAGCACAGAAGAAGACAGAAAATCGCGGTTGAATTCTTGTCGATTAAAAGGTCCAGCACTCTTGTGAGGGGACTTTTTGGACTCGATTCGTGTCTCTGGAGATAGACCAAGATGCCCACGAAGTTTCAGCGAGATTCGGAATTCGGAAGACCGTGCACTGCACAATGTCAGGAGGTCCCAGGGTATTGGGGTATTGCAAGAACGCAAGGTCGCAGCAACCCGTGGGATAGCTCAAAATGCAGGTCGTCTTGAGTCTAGTGGGTCTCACCAGGCTCTGGGTTCGGGTCGTCGTTTTCGGAGACCCCAGGTCGATCGGAAGGAAGGGCTGCAGCAGGCTCCGGTTACAAAGCAGGCTCTCCGGCCGCTGGAAATCATTCCCGCCGCTTTTCCTTCGTCATCCTCTTCGGTTTTTGGTTCCAGTGGTCGACATGACTTCAGCTTCCAGGTTTCCAGTATTTATCAGGAACTGCAACACAACCTCTGCATTCTCTCCCCGCATTTTACAAGAAAGGAGCGTTTGGCTGTCCAATCAGGACAGCCAACCCCCCACTGGGATTTGGCCCAGTTGAAGGAAGACCTAAGACAAAGGAGGGGGAAGTTTGGGACCCCTCCCCCACTTCCTGTGCTTACAGACTGACTGGAGCCTGGGCGGGGTGTCCAGGGGACTCCCGCCAAAGACAAAACTCAAACAAAGGATTATCACACCCTGGATGTCAGGGGAAGGAACAAGAAATGACAAGAAACACTGAAATGGCAGAAAAAGAAGACAGGGGCCATTTTGGTAAAAATGAGCACCCTTAGGTGCCTTTACTGCAGCTGTGATTACAGCACGCGGTATAGGTGCACCAAAGTAGTAAAAGGTATCACTGCCACCAGCCATTAAAGGTAAGCTTGTCACTGTAACAGAATTGTTACAGTTTACATGTAAAAGAGGATACATTGTATCTCCCCAGCACTCCACATAAGTTGGGGTGTGCTGTTTTCACAGAATAAGATGTAAAAGGGATCCAAAGATCCTTTCTACCCTTGGGAACTGTAGTTCACTCAAGGTTAGCACAAGAAAGTTAAATGGGGAGCCCCTAGGGCAACCCAGCAACAACAGGCACTTATTGCCAATAAGTTGTTAGACATAATAACTTTAAAAAGACACTATGGAGAGTCTTAAAAATGACACCCATAAAAAGAGTTAAAGACAGGTGATTGTGGAAATTGGTTCCCACTCACTGAGGTATTAATGGAAAATATCTCACTAGAAAAGCAAAAAGTTCTGGAGTTGAACCAGACAAGGAAGATTTACCAGCCCTGTGGAAAACTTACCTAACACTCGTCCCCCCCAGACTAAGGAACAGGAGAAGCTAATCCTCACCTGGATAGATCTCTTGTTTCTAGTCGGTTAAACTGTTTGCTGAGTCAACTAGCAATCTTTTTGTAACCCTTGCTGTGATACTTTTTCTTATATTAGTTATCATTAGCAAACTATATGACCTACAAGTAGTGTTGGGCACTTTACTCTTGTCTAAGGTATAGGGGATCTGTTTAAACAGTCCCTCAGAAGTTGTGACAACCTCTGAACCTACAATAGGCTTTTTAAAAACAGGCTAGCAGCAAGTCAGGGGAAGCAAGACCCAGTTGGGGACACTCATACAGTTATCCTAACAGGACTAACCTGGTGATACCAACAGTTGGAGGACACTCATACAATTACCCTTCAGGAATAATCTGGTGAAACCAACACATTACTTTTGTAAAGAGGCACAACCTAATCACAGGAGAGTAAAATACCTTCACATCTACTTTCTTTTAGACTGGCAAAACAGTGGCTAAGGAAGGAAAGATGTTAACCATACTTTTAAGAATAGTGCATCACACATCCAAGATAAGTAAGAACTTTTGTAACTGTTCACTCTTAGAATTACAGTTACCAACCAACTCTTTACAAGTAAGTAAAAACACTTGATTTCTTTTCTAGGCAGAAGTCCCAATCCCTTCAAAGTCTTTTCCCTTAGAGCATGAGTGTTCTCAGTGGCAGAAGGGGAGGTCACAAGTACTAGTGACCAACAGGCAGTGTTAGAATAAGTTCTTTAGTAGCAAAAGCCAGAGTTTCCTTAGGAAAACTGGGCAAACAAGTGAGTACTTTACTTCTAGGGTTAGAAGAGGGTCCAGGGGTTTCACAGAAAATACCCCAGCAGGATTCTAGCAGTGGGACTGGGTGTACTGGACGAGGGACCTCCCATTCACAGAAAACACCCCAGGACTACACATAAATCCCAACAGGCTTATGGTAAGTACATACCCAAGCCAACACAGTACCTCAGCAATGAAGAAGAGATTGCAGCAGGAGAACTTCAGGGACTGCAGCCAAATACCCGGTCACTGGATTCCTTGTCCTGGAGACTGAACACAAGACCTCAGAAGGGACTTTGCAGCAGGGATCGATGAAGAAGGCTCTAGGCAAGATTTCTCTCGTGGCTGAATGCGGTTCTGTGGGTTTGGCGCCTTTTCAAGGAGCACAGAAGAAGACAGAAAATCGCGGTTGAATTCTCGTCGTTTAAAAGGTCCAGCACTCTTGTGAGGGGACTTTTTGGGCTCGATTCGTGTCTCTGGAGATAGACCAAGATGCCCACAAAGTTTCAGCGAGATTCGGAATTCGGAAGACCGTGCACCGCACAGTGTCAGGAGGTCCCAGGGTATTGGGGTATTGCAAGAACGCAAGGTCGCAGCAACCCCTGGGATAGCTCAAAATGCAGGTCGTCTTGAGTCTAGTGGGTCTCACCAGGCTCTGGGTTCGGGTCGTCGTTTTCGGAGGGAAGGGTTGCAGCAGGCTCCGGTTACAAAGCAGGCTCCCCGGCCGCTGGAAATCATTCCCGCCGCTTTTCCTTCGTCATCCTCTTCGGTTTTCGGTTCCAGTGGTCGACATGACTTCAGCTTCCAGGTTTCCAGTATTTATCAGGAACTGCAACACAACCTCTGCATTCCCTCCCCGCATTTTACAAGAAAGGAGCGTTTGGCTGTCCAATCAGGACAGCCAACCCCCCACTGGGATTTGGCCCAGTTGAAGGAAGACCTAAGACAAAGGAGGGGGAAGTTTGGGACCCCTCCCCCACTTCCTGTGCTTACAGACTGACTGGAGCCTGGGCGGGGTGTCCAGGGGACTCCCGCCAAAGACAAAACTCAAACAAAGGATTTTCCCGCCCTGGATGTCAGGGGAAGGAACAAGAAACGACAAGAAACACTGAAATGGCAAAAAAAAGAAGACAGGGGCCATTTTGGTAAAAATTAGCACCCTTAGGTGCCTTTACTGCAGCTGTGATTACAGCACGCGGTAAAGGTGCACCAAAGTAGTAAAAGGTATCACTGCCACCAGCCATTAAAGGTAAGCTTGTCACTGTAACAGAATTGTTACAGTTTAAATGTAAAAGGGGATACATTGTATCTCCCCAGCACTCCACATAAGGTGGGGTGTGCTGGTTTCACAGAATAAGATGTAAAAGGGATCCAAAGATCCTTTCTACCCTTGGGAACTGTAGTTCACTCAAGGTTAGCACAAGAAAGTTAAATGGGGAGCCCCTAGGGCAACCCAGCAACAACAGGCACTTATTGCCAATAAGTTGTTAGACATGATAACTTTAAAAAGACACTATGGAGAGTCTTAAAAATGACACCCATAAAAAGAGTTAAAGACAGGTGAGTGTGGAAAAAGGTTCCCACTCACTGATGTATTAATTGAAAATATCTCACTAGAAAAGCAAAAGGTTCTGGAGTTGAACCAGGCAAGGAAGATTTACCAGCCCTGTGGAAATCTTACCTAACAGCAGTGGATACTACTTTTTATATTCGACCGCGAATATATCTCTATGGGATTTTTCCATTGTTCGAGGCTACCAACTTTAATTATTTAATTCCTATAGCCTCGAACATACCGCCGGGTTATTTATTTAATATTAATTCACCGGTTGGTATTTTTTGCCAGAACTCGACTCTAAAATGGCGTTTGTGTTCTCTTCTGTGACTCCAACCCAAGTCGAGCCCTTTGTTCCACTTTTTGGCAGGCTTCTCCACAGAAGCCTCCAAAAGTGGTGCCACTCTGTCTGGGTACCACAGGGGGTGTGGGAGGGGGTTTAGGCACCCTGGATTGAGTTGCCTTGGCAACTCAAGTCGCACTCTTGTGTGATTGGCCCAAGTGGTGAGCCGGCTGGCTCACCACTTAGCATGTTTGATTGACAGCTAGTCTGAATGAATGGGGGCTTCTTGCTTAAAAGCAGGGCTTTTGGGACTGGAACTTCAGAAGTCGCAACAGGACCTGAGAATCCGAAGAGGGAGAAGCTGAGCTGACCTGCAACGACGACACCACCGGTGGAGCCCTGCTGAACCGTCTCACCACTTCCCGATGACAGAGGAGATCTTCTTGCCGGAGAGTCTCTTCCCCTTGAGCTGGTGGGGACAACCAGTTCGCTTTCCTTTTCACCTACCAGGACGTCTAGTGGTCGAATTGCCCGTGCCAAGCACCTCGGCAACCGTATAGCCACTTACCACTGAACCGTGAATAAAAGGATCACTCCTTTGAATTGAGAAACTCCGCGGCTGGTTTCTTCCCTGGCAGTACAACGACCCCCTGCTTTCCTCCCCGCCGAGATCTTCTCTTCTGCCGGACAAAGCACCAACTCGCAACCGCTGCCAGGAACAACTGCCCCCGCTGGAGTGTTCTCACCATTTCAAGGTACTGTGTCCGCCTGGCCTCCCTTTCTATAGATTGCTACAAGGTGGCAGTAAATCCTTAACCTTTTAAACTGGGCTGGGCTCTTGATCATCTAACTGGTCCCTTTCTTTTGGTCCAACTTCTTTCTGAACCTTTTCGAGACTTTTGTGCACTTTTTCAACCGTGTGACCTTGGACACATTTCGTTCTGATCCTCTTAAAGTGGATCCGGCTTTCTGAGCTCTAACTTCACGGTTTGATTCTGCCTTCCTCTCTTGCTGTGTTCTTTTGAAAGTGTTGGGATCTGTTTCTATGTATGCTCTGCCTGCTCTCTCCCTTTTAAACCAAATTATTAGAGTGCCATCTGCGTTAAGCTGTCTGAAAATAAGTGGGGCTTTACTTAAGACTTGTCTAATATTCTTTTAAGGGAGTGTATATACTTTAGTAACTGTGTTTTTGAACTTGCTTGAGATTAGTGCCAGTGTGTTTTCTTAGATGTGTTTTTAAATAAATAATTATATATCTTTTACACCAAAGCTCTGGTCAGTGTTTGCTTGTTCTACTGTGTGTACCTGCCCTATTGTGTATGCTCTATATACTGCCTAACTCTTCTTGAGAGAAGTCTGACTGCTCAGCCACAGCTACCAGGTAAATCTGGGTGGTGCAGACTGCTACCAATTGGGTTTACTGCTAACTCCTGTAGTCTTAAACTTTTTGCAGTGGTCCCTAAGGGAACTGCACAGGTTTCTGCCTAACACCCACAACATACAGTCACTGGGAAGGCACCAGCCAGTCTGGAATGGACTTCACAACAACACCATATATGGAACTTCCACCCAACAGTCAGTCTGGGGGAAGGGGCAGAGTCAGGGCTTCCCAGGACTTTGGGAAACAAGGTAACAGGCAATAGAATGCAAAAGGCCACAGGGGCCATCTTGTTTTCCATCAGGAATCAACTGATTCCAATGGCAGCGCCGGGGTATCCCAAAATGGAGGATACTCAGAGCACCTGTCAAATTCAGCATGGAGTTGCCACCAGCCCATTCCCTGCTCTGCGGGCTACCCACAGGTGCCCAAAAACATACACTAGGGGCACAGGGTTGTACCCCCACCCACGGGTGCCGTAAGGGTATCCCATGAGTCTGTTCACCAAACCAAAAGAGAGAGAGCTGCACCGCCAGGAGTCCCACATGAACTCCTGGGCGGAAAACACGACAGAACACATGATAAAAAGGCAGTAAAGGAAAAGGATACTGAGGCCCTGTCCCTCTGATGAATTTCCAGCATCACAGTAATTAAATGTATTATTTGACATTTTAAAACTACATTTAACATTATGCAGCCTCAGTGGAAGAGCTTGGTGCTCGAAACACGTGTCAGGCTGCAATTTTGCTGATTAAATTTACAACAAAAACAACTGTTTCAAAACTTTGTTTGTGTGCGCAGTGTGGGACCAAAACAACCTTCTCATGTTCATTGTAAAGTTTGTTGTCTTGTATTGCTGTCCGTTCCGCTTTTGATATTTGCTTTTTTGCTTTCTTCCCTTGCAGGTGATGTTGCCGGCCCGGCAGAAGCTGCGGAGCTCGAGGTGGCAGCCGGAGGGAACAAGGAACGGAGCTGCAGCGGTACAGTAGCTGGTAAATTGTTAACTACGGGGCATGCGGGGTTCAAATGCAGCACGGCCCTAGGACGGATGTTCTAACCTTGTCTTTCTTCTTCTTCACAGGGTCCGAGTTCGTGGATGTGGATCGCGGTGCTGCAGTGTTGGGATCAAGATCACTGGATGGCAGGAGATGAGTCTGCAGATGAAGCGATGAAGCACTGGTTTCCTGGAGGTGAGTATGCAGGAGAACGCCTGGTTTCAAAGGTAAGTAAACTGGTCCAAGCGACGGTGAGCGTCACATTGCACACGAGTGCACAGTAACGCGAAGCACCGGCATTAAGGATTGAGCAGCTTATATAGCTGAGCTTCTGAAGCCACGCCTGCCACACCCTGCCACACCGAATGAGTCAGCACATGAAGACCAGGCCTAGGGAGCCACACCCGATGAGTAAGCACATGAGGATGTTCTCTGGAATAAAGGCTTTCAGCTCCTGGAAAGTTCTTGTAAAATAAAAGCACTTCTGCACTGAAATAAAGTAAAAGCACTCCTGCACTGAAATAAAGTGTTCCTGCTCACATCTCCATATGAGCCTGGCGCCAAAGGTGCCAGGACTCAGTCCAGCCAGGGCCCCTGTGTTTATGGGTCCCAAAGGGACATAAGTGAGACAAGTGACCCATTGCCCCCATCACGAGACGGTATGGTTTTTGTGTTCTGGGGCCTGAGGACATAACAGTTGCAGGATGAATGGAACAAGGTAAACTGGAGCAGGTGAGCATATGTGATGAAGCAAAGCAAGGGTAATCCAAATAACGTGATCGGAAGTCAGAAGGATGCAGGCCTAGCGGGATGAGTGAAGCACTCCAGAGACCATGGAGCATGACGGGTAGAAGACCGCAGATAACAAGGTAACACAGAGGCTGGACAAAAGCAGTCAGTGGGACAGAAAACAGGGTTCAGCAACTTACGAGCAGACAATGAGGCAGACAAGGGCAAAAACGAGGCAATCCAAATGAAAATTCTGTAGTCAAGATGCACCAGGATACGTAGCAGTAATACAAGGTAGCAGTAAACAGCTCAATCAGATGCGCCGTACTCGGTTCCGGAACGGCTTAAGAGCCCGCAGTCACGTGATACAGCGGTACGCTTCACGTGACTCGGAATCAGAGAATGCTGTGCTAGTGTCCAAGGCAACCGACAGCGCTCAAGTAAACTGGTCCGTGCTGTGAGGGAAACCCTTTGTGAAAAGGGTACAGAACGGGGCCAGAGTCTTCTCAAGGAAGCACAGTGTGATATGGCATTATTTAAATGCAACTCCTTGTCGCTTGTGGAGGTCTGAAATGGTTCCTGAATAAAGCTGAAATTCCGTTTCCTGACACCCTGCCCTGATTGCTGTTCAGATTTTATATTAGGGCTTTCCTGTTAGTTAATAAGACTGTTTAGTAAGATGTGTTCTGGCTTTATATATAAAACCCCTTCTTGTTCTAGGAAGGAACATCCTACAGGGGATTCACACTCCTCCCTGAAGGTGTCGGAGCCATCCTCACCCTCCTGTTCCACTCAGGAATCCCTGTTTCTATCTCTTCACTAGCTGGTTCCCGGGAGCTCCCTAGGACCTGGGACTTGCAGAAAGAACTCAATAGGGCTAAAATGTCTCCCTTTCCTGTCTTTTCTTTCGCTCTGGCCTCTATCTGCTCCCCCTCCGAATTTTCGGGGCATAACCCCATAACATGGCCCCAATTCCCACAGAACAAACAGTGCTCCGAATATGAGGGATCCACTTCAGTCCCACTTACATCTGCTGGGAAACTCTCCACCTCCCCCGACTTCATTTCAAACATCTCATTGTCAGAGGGTGCTCATGAACCTGACAATACTCTTCCCTCAGCTGGAGTGGAACAATTGCCCATCAATGTAATCAAAATGTTCTCAGATTGGGTTCCCTCACCTTCCTCAGAAGCAGAGACTCTTCCTAGGCAAGGGGGAGTCATACAAATGATGACCCTCTCTGTCAAAGATCTTTACATCAGAGGTCTTTAACAATACAGAGTTTGTGGGTCTAAAGGACGGGGATCCTTGAGATAGTCACATTTTCCTCTGGAATGACAAGGGTATTCTCTTTCAGATACTACAAGGGAAAAGTCTGTCATTCTGTCTCTCTCACTATTTAATGATGAGGGATGGCTCTTGAAATGTTCACTTTCTATTCTTAGAATGTTTGGGTCTAGCTCATTGCTTTCACAGTTATTAGGGGTTCCCATTTTGTGTGAACCATTAAGGGAGGTTTCTGAGTAAGATGGCTCTCGTTTCTTTACTCTTTTTCTTTGCAATTTAAACTTTATTTAAGAAAATTTTCATCGTACACCATAGACCAATACGTTACACCTTCATTTAGCTCATTAACAACTTCTACATTTCCTGTACGGGATTCCAGTCCAACTCATAGTTAAAACTCAATAACATGTACCAGAGGTCTTTGCTGTGCATCGGCCATACAGGCTGTAAGAGGAATAATCCAAAACAAGAACGAAAAATAAACCAAACCAAAATCAACATCATAATGAAAATCAAAATTCACGGTGTGATGCAGCAAACACCAGTCACTTTCATATGTGCCTGAAGTGCCTTTGATTGTGGTTTTAGCGAGATCAGGTGTCCTCTATACTTGACTTGAGGTCCTATACCATTGGCTATAGTAGCGAAAATGAAGACATGTCATGGGGTTTATGGTGGATAGTAGGGCTGTCGTGCCCACTGACATATTCTAGTAGTGGAGCCCAATCTGCGAGGTATTGCGACATTCGCCCCTGCATTGCACCATCAATTTTGTTCATAGCAGCCACATACCAGACCCTCGGCCACCATTCCTTGATGTTCGGCTCAACCTTGCTCTTTCAATGCTTTGCTATAACCAGTCTTGCCGCTACCAAGAAATGGGTGATCATATGCGATCCCTTGGCTTCCAGCCTACAATGGCCCTGGGAATCCTCATTGCCCAACAGAATCACCAGTGGGTCAAGTTCAAGTTCAAACCCGCAAATCCCCTTGATCTGGGCAACTACCTACTCCCAGAACCCCTGTATCTGAGGGAACTTCCACCACATGTCCATAAAAGAGCCAGGGGAGGTTCCACAACGCCACTACTGGGGGGAGAGTTGCAAGTTCATTTTGTGAAGCCGTTCCGTGATCAGATATCACCTACACAGTATTTTAAGACCATTTTCTTTAAGGTGAACCACCAGAGATGCCTTGCCCACCCTTGTCCAGATGTGGTACTAGGTTAGGTCATTTATGGGTCTGCCCACATCCTCTTCCCACTTTGTCATATACCTGTGTGGGGCCTTAAACCTTTTAGAAGTCAGTACCTTGTACAGTGATGCCAGTTTTGCTGCTGGCGGGCCACCTATAAATAGTTCCTCGAAAGTGGTTGTGGTCCTTTTCCCCTGGGTAGCTACAGTAGCCAGGGAAGCCCAATGCCTCAGCTGAATATACCCATATATGTCTGCATCCCTCACCTGGAACAACTGTTTGCATTGGACAAAAGTGAGATGGAGATTATCCTGAAACAGTTGTCCGAGCCTGTGTAGCCCCCCCTCAGAGCACCGAATAAATTGCCCACCTCTCAGCCCCAGGGGAACTTTCTATTACCCCACATCCCTGTCATGGGCGAGGGGAAAGTGGTAGTAGCATATCGCTGTATGACTTTTTCCTAGTACTCCAGTGTAGCACTCGTTGTTGGTAGCCCTCTCCTACTCACTCTTCTAGCTCTTGGGGAGAGCCAGCACCATTGATGTATGAGGGATGCCAAGGCTTCCTGTTCAATCGTGGCCCAATGCTTTGGATTTCAATCAACCGCTTGACGCTCTAAGACTGGAGCAATCTGGGCCGTGAAGAGGTAGCTCTCGATGGCCGGCACTGTTAATCCCCCCGCTATTCTCGCTGTCATAGGTGTGCGCCTAGATACCATGGGGAACTTTTTAGACCAAATGAATTTGAAGAACTGCGCTTGCAATTCCCTCAGCGCCGCCCTGGGAACCCACAGTGGGAGCGCCTGGAAGGTATATAAAAGTCTCGGCAGTACGATCAGCTTTATTGCTGCTATTCTTCCCAACCACGAGATCTCCATTGCCCCCCATCACACCAAGTCCTGCTTGACTCGCGCCATCAATGGAGGGATATTTGCTTCATATAGGTCGGTGTACCTCGCCATTGAGTGTGAGCCCCAAGAGAAAGGGAAGTTAGATTTCAGGCGCCCCAATGTCTCCCTTGATTCTGTGATATTAGGATTGTGGATTTCGAATAATTAATCTTGAAACCTGATACCTCCAGAAACTTATCCCGTAAAGAGATGATGTGTGTGTGGGATGTTTTTACCCATGCATCCAAGCCCTACCATAAAACTGTGCAGCACTGGCATGGAAAACATCATGATGGCCAGAACTCCCCAGAGAGCGCACAGGGAAAACATGAAGAATAGGCTACCACCCATTTTTGCCTATGTTGTGAGCACAGGAGGGTACTGCCTAAAACCACCATTGGGCTACACGCACAGTAGCCTGAAACCATTGGGAATGGCAATGCTGATTGCCAAAAAGCAACTCAGAACGGTGGGGAATTCATTTTCTTAATCCCAAAAATGGTTGCAATACCGGTACTCACCACTATCAGAAAGCCGGCGTTTTAAAACCACCAGACTTTTGTGTAAAACTGAACAGAGGAACCCAAACCAGACCAAGGAAAGACTTGCTAAGAGGTGGATACAATGTAAAACTATATTCTGAAATGACTTGAAGGAAGTAATTATTTAATGTATAGGTAAAAATTGTAAGTTTGATTTAAACTGGGAACTAAAGTGACATTTAGCTGAATTCTGCCTGACAACTACCCCCGACAGGAGAAACCTGCTCAGCCACTCTTCCCAGGCCTGGCTGCATCCTGCTGCTCCTGAAAAAAGGAGCTCAGACCTCCCTGATTGAATTAAGGGAGGGGACCTGCAGACTGCAGGAGGTTGAACAAACCCTTGTCCTGGACTCAGGCAAATGTTATATTGGGGGGGCGGTAAAGTGGCTTCCTCTTGGGAAAACTGGGAGGGGCAGTGCCTCTGCTAGCAGCTGAGCTTGGGGGAAGTGGATAAACCAGTTATTCCACCCTGTGATGTGGGAAGCCACACCCCTTTTTGACCAGGGCATAATTTTAAAAAGATAGATAACTCATAGTGCAGACTGGTCAAAATTATATAAATAATACCATTATTCTTGTGATTTTTCGGTGCACATTTTAAGAGGTGTTAGGACCCTGTGGTATGTTCCTGGGGATAGTAGCGGAAAAAAGGTTGTTACTCCAAATGTCTGATGTTAAAAATCTGACACTTTATCATCTGAAACCCATATCCCTGGTGCACATTTGTGTAAAATCTGGAAAGGTTTAGAGGTTGTTATCTGGATGAAAAGGGGAGAATTCTGTCATCAGTGGACACAACATCGTACCAAGACAGGGATCGGATGGTTTGGTGCTACAGAAAATATGTTAACTGGACCTATAATATGAGAAAAATGGTACATAGATAAATATGTATTTGGATCAGAAATAGATTTGTGTGTAATTTGACAAAGGGAGGTTCCTCTGACCATAAAACCTACAGCATCACTCTGACAATCCATTTCCTTCCCCCAATCATGGGAGAGGGGTGAATTGGGCCAATGACAAGTAGAGAGGGGCAGGCTCAGTTATGCCACGCACACACCCACATCCAAAACACATAAAAAGAGACTGCTGGGACAGGTAGAGAGATTCAATTCCGTTTTCTGCGGGACGCTCTGCCGGGAGACTCCAGACTTCACATCCATCAATCTTCAGAGACCAGAAATTTACTTCAGAACTTAAAGCAAGGGCCTAAACCCACAAACTGAGAACTCTTCTCAGCAGGCCCCAGCATCCTTAAAATCATCTGCAAACTATTCCACAGCCGGGCGAGCTGACTGAAGTCCGTGCCAAGAACTTTTGCCAGTACCCAGAAAGCAGTGTTACATCCAGAATCCACTTGATCCGGACCAGAAGCAGACCAGAGATCCAGAGAACCACAGGCCGCTGTATCCAGAGAGCTGACCCAGATCGCTGTGAAGTGCTGAGTCCAGAACCGGAGTCCAGTCCGAAACCTGACCAGATCCGTGGCGAGGCCCATTCCTGCCCAAAATATATTGTGAGTACCGCCAGAACTGTGCAGAACCCAATCTCTTAGTTAAAATAATCTAATCCAAACTATTTTAACCTAATTAGAACAGCCTCCTAGAAATCGTGTCATCTGTCATTTTTAAAGCTGCACAACTGTCACCTGTCAATTCTGCAGCTGCAAGCTGTCACCTGTCATTTTGAGTTTTACTTTAAATCCGAAAATCTACCTTTATTAAATCGTCCGTATCTCTTGAACCGTTTGGGCTAGGAACGAAATGTAACGTTCATTATAAAGCTGTGATTCTAGGCTTTCCAACGAACCTAGAACCGACTTCCTACTCCCGTAATAGTTTTACCGCGATTTGTGATTTGGCCCGATTTCTTCATCTGTAGAAATCAGCAGCTTTTTGCTTCTCTTTGCTAAAATTCGTTTGCAATCTGCTAAGCATTCATAGAGTATTGCTAAAGTGAGCCTGAACTAATACCAACAAGCATCTCTCACTCGCCCTGAACCTCTAGAGGGAATTAAAAGCAATTTTAGCACCTTTTCACTTCCTTGCAAACCACATTAAAGTAATTCGCCTGTGTTTAAAACTCATCCCTGTTTTCTCTAAGCTTGCTGGGGGAACTGGAACTGTGTATTGCATTATAAAGTGTGATTTGTTAGGATTCTTGAAGACTGTGGGCTCTCCTTCCATTTCTTGTATTGCATAGGGGGGGAGTGAATTGTCAAAAGAAAAAGTGATCATATTACCTTTTGCTAAAATCATAACAAGTTATTTCTGTACTGCATTTTATTTCACCTTGCATTTCCTTGAAACCATCAAGCATTTTCAGCTACCTCATCCTCTACACTACTCCTAAGTAACCAAATCAGTGTACCCCTGTAACATTATCCATTGTTGATCACGGTCATATTCTGAAGTGTGATATCAGTTATCAATTTATTTATAAAGTGTGATAGATATATATTGTTGAATTGTCCAAATAAACCTTTTTAATTTGCAAAACAAACCTACTTCTTGGCTCAGTGGGGTCAGGGGGATTCTAAGAGGGGGGTGTTATACAAGGGTTGTCATCCAGAGTACTGAACTGGATATAAAAATACATCAATACGGGTTTTCCTCAGCATCCCAGACTAGGCATTGACTTAGCTGTAGTGTTGATTGAATATCGCTTACATGTGGCAAAGAGGTTAGGGAGTCCCGCATGTAAAACAATGGGTCATCGGCGTAGAGCGCCAACTTATTGTGGTATCCCGCTGCCTCCACCCCCTTTATGTACTCCAGGGATGCACTAAGCAGGCCAACGCTCCATCACCAAGGCGAAAAGGAGGGAGGACAATGGCACCCCTGTCGGATCCCCCTCCACAGTTCCACCGGACCTGTTAGGACCCCATTCACTTTAATTCAGGTAGAGGGGAGAACAAATTTGGCGAGTATCAACTTGCTAAACCGCAGGTCGAACCCAAACCCAGCTAGAACCCTGTTCAGATATCCCCAGTCCACATGATCAAATGCTTTTTCAACATCAAATGAAAATAAGGGCCAGCGATTGTTTGTGCCGCCGAGCCTATGCCGTGAGGTCCACCGTCCGGCGAACGTTGTCCAACGTCTGCCGGCCGGGGACGAACCCCGTCTGGTCTGTTGCCACTACTGCCGGGAGTACCCCTCCTAATCGCGTAGCCCGAAAATATGCGGGCATCGTAGTTTAAGACTGCTATAGGTCTGTATGAGGAGCTCAACGTGGGATCTTTCCCCGGTTTGACAACCAATGTCAGTGTCGATTCCCCCATTGACGAGGTAATAGACCCACTCTCAAGAAAAGAGTTGAACACTTCAACCATGTGGGGGGCAAGGACACCAGCACATTTCTTCTTTTTTCAACAAAACATTTTATTAGATGTTTTCAAGAGATTATACATCAACATCAGCGACACAAAAGAGCATTGTTACAAAACAGTTCATGTATGCACACAAGAGCAATTGCGATTTGTGGGTTTTCTTTGGTAGGGCTGCTACAGTTACTGCAGTTGCGGAAATTTCCATAATACTAGGTTGCCTGGGTTGTTTCTTCCCACTCTAGGCCCTACGTGAGCCATTGGGCAATGGGGAATGGGGGTGGAGGGGTGGCGGGTCAGTCCTGGGAATTTCTCTGCATAATCCATGAAAGGGACCCAAGAGTTTCAAAAGAGGTTCATGTTTCCCAAGCGCAACAACAATGTCCTAGCATTTTGTCCACCACATGGATAGCGATGGCACTCCTGGAATTTTCCAGAGCCGAGCAATGGAGATTTTAGCGGCCAACAGTAGATGGGTGACTAGATTTGCTATCTCGCCTGTTAGTGGAAAGGACCCATCCCCGGTGTCCCAAAGTAGTATTATGCCCGGGTCCCATGGGAGAGCAAGGCCTGTGATCAGCTTAAATTGTTCCAGTACTAATCGTCAGAATTCTTTAGCCTTCGGACAGGTCCAGAGCAAGTGAAACAGGGATCCGTTACTGCGCATCCTCTCCAGCAGTTATGGGGATTTGCTGGATTACTTTTGTTTATCAGCTTGGGTGTGGCGTAGTATCAGTAGCACACTTTGTATCCCCCCTCCCTATTTGAGATGCATTTGGTACTTTTATGCAGTCTTGCCCATATTTGATCCAAGTCTTCCAGTTCTATTGTGCGACCCTGATCCTTTTCCCAATTTTGCATATATTTTTCGTTCCTGTTCAGGTCTGTTTTATCTAATAATCGGTATAAAGTTGAGATTATACCCTTGGGCAGAGATGTTGTCATGGTTCGCTCCAATAGCGTCAGTTCCCTCCCTCCCTTCCCTTTGATTGCATTGTGTGATATCCAATGTCTTAATGGTGCTTAGGGGAACCGCTATGCCTCTGAGGGGTTACATTTTTCTTTACATTCAATGAATGTGAGGGGGTTACCATTAGCTAGAAGGTCTACTATCCTCCACACGCCGCCCGCCCTCCAGGCTGCAAAGCTGTTGGGGGGAATACTGGGTGTGAAATCCGGGTTATTCCAAATTGGAGTCAAAGGGCCAAGAGTGCCTGTGCAACCCCATTTACGTGCTGCCATTCTCCAGTTTGACACTGTGTTTTTCGTGGATGTGAGGGGGCCTAGGTGTACAGAGTTCAGTGATTGTGTAATATGTGGGAGGGAGGAAAATGGTCCAGGCTACCACACTTCCTCGATTTGCTTTCTGCAAGGCTGGTCTGCTGTGGTCTCCCAAGCAAATGTGTGTGAGAGCTGAGCAGCTCGGCGGTATCTGGCCACATCTGGGACCCCCCAGACACCCTAGGTTCTGACAGCGTAGCATAATGCACTTAGATATATGTGTTTCCCCCTGCCTCCATTATACATTTCATGATATTTTTCTGTAATCTCGATAGGTTTCCTTCTGGAATGCTTACTGGAAGCGCTGGCCAGTGATAGATTATTCTTGGCACAATATTAATTTTCACTGCTGTTACCCTACCTAACCATGAGATTTCCTGCTTCTGCCACTGCTCCAAATCTTTTTGAAGCTCTCTAAATAGCGGTGGGAAGTTGTACTGGTATATTTGTTCGGTTTTCCTTGTAATCTGGACTCCCAGATACCCGATGGAGGATTCTTCCCATGGGATGGGGAGGACTAGGGCTAGTGAGTTCCTCTGTTTGCATGAGACATTAATCGCTAGGGCTGCCGATTTTGCATAGTTTACTTTAAATCCTGAGACCTCACCAAAGGCATTGATTTCATGCCCAAGGGGACCCATAGATTTGTCTAATTGTGTTATTGTTAGAAGGACATCGTCCGCGTACATGGCTGTTTTGTACTCTTGCTTACCCACTGTGAGACCCTTTATGTGTGTGTTTTGCCAGAGTTTAAGGGCAAATGGTTCCATTGATAGGGCGAATATTAGTGGGGATAATGGGCACCCTTGTTGCGTGCCTCGAGATTGCTTTCTCACTTAAATTATATTGAAACTTTTCCGAATAATAAATCAAGCCGTGAACATAAGAACACTAAGTGGACTCTTAACACATTTCGAGTAACACCCCCCCCCTATCCCACCCCCGCTCAGAAATCAACCACAATCAAGCTGTTGGTGGCGTCTCAGGGATTACATAGCAATGGGACCAATACAACACACAAATTGACATCCTAGGCTCACACAGGGAAAGAAAAAAGGAAAAAGGAACAAAAAAAGGTCGAATGACGACTGCTTGGAGGAACAAACTCCCTCAGAATCCAGCTTTCTCAGAAGTAGACAAAGTCTCAAAGACTCACAGTTCTCATGGAGAAGAAAGACCATCCAGTCTTGTAAAAAAGAGTTCATGGTATCATGAGTCATGGCCGAAAGCTTCTCATATGTAAAAATCGCCCAAAGCTTGGCCGTCCATTCCGACCTTCTCGTAGACAAGGCACTTTTCCACCTTTGGGCCAGGGCCAGCCTCCCTGCCCGCTGCATGGACTGAACCACCCTGGGGAGGGGAGACAGAAATCCGTCCACAGAGGAGACTCCGAAAAGGACAACAGTAGGGTGAAGAGGAAGAGAGACTCCCGTTATGTCAAGAATCCAGTTCTGGAGCTCCGCCCAATAGGCGTGAACAACTGGACACTCCCACCATAAGTGAAACCATGAACCCCGTAGGTTACATCCCCTCGGGCAGAGCAGTGCCACTCCCGGGTACATTTTAGCTAGCCGCACTGGGGCCAAATGCCATGCGTGTAGAACCTTAAAGTTATGCTCCATCGCCGCTGTATATAGGTTCCCGGTGAAAATGGATTTGAAAATGGCAGATCATGTTGCTTCCTCTATCACCACTCCTAACCTTGTCTCCCACTGCTTTTTAAACCCCTGTCTCCTCTCAACTTCTGCTGTGATTAGGACCTTATAGAATTTTGACAATGAGCCTCTCCGCAAGGGAGAGTCCACTATAATTTTTTCAAGTTTTGAACCCACTGAATGTCTGTCAGAATCCCTTTCAAAAAGAGATAGTCGAAGACGGACATCGGGGAGTCACCCATGATCTCTCTTAAGTAGGGATAATCAATGACCCCACCCTGATGGAAGAGTTGAGCCACACATTCAAGACCCGTACCCGACCAGGCCTGTGTCCCATGAAAGTTCCTACTGCCCAGATCAAACGGGGGACCCCAGAGAGAGGACAAAGGAGAGGGCCAGGACGAAAGCATGTCATTTTCTCTATCGTCCTTCCATATCTCCCATAGAACCGCTAAGGTAGGGTGATTCCTGGCCTTATTAGGGAGGTCTTTGACCGGGGACCAAAGTAGATCTCTCACCTTCTTGGAGTGAACCTGTTTATTCTCTATGTAGGACAAATAGGTCCTCAAATCATCCCTCGAGTATTCTAACATCACTCTTAATTGTGCTGCCTTGTGGTAGAGCCTGAAGTCTGGGAGGCCAAAACCACCATGAGATCTCGGGAGCGTTAAGGTTCCAAACTTGACCCTTGCTTTCTTCGCCTTCCAAATGAAGCGCTGGACCATCAAATACAGAGATCTGAAAAAAGACTTCGGGATGGGGACTGGAAGGGCAGAAAATAGGTACAGGAGTCGGGGTAAGATGTTCATCTTAACTGAGACCACCCGCCCAAACCACGAGAGGGTCAGGGGGACCAGCGGATCAGGTCAGACTTAATCTTAGCTAGGAGAGGAGGATAGTTCAATTCAAATAGTTTGGATGAGTCTCTCGCAAGGAGAACCCTGGATAGGATGCAGCCTCACGCTCTACTCTCATACCCCCCCCATGACTCGCTCCCCTCCGTCTCAGTAGCGGGAGTACCCATTGGCATTAAGGAGGACTTCCCTGAATTGATCTTCAGGCCCGAAAAACTCCCAAACTTTTGGATCAAGTCAAGGAGATGCGGAAGCGAAGACCGAAGGTTAGTTAAGTAAGCTAGGACATCGTCTGCAAATAGGGAAATCTTAAACTCAATATCCCTGCAGCGTACTCCCGTAATTCCCTGATGCTCCCTTATGGCTGTTGCCAGAGGTTCCATACTAATGCATAAAGGAGGGGAGAAATCGGGCATCCCTGGTGGGCCCCCCTAGTAAGCGAGAAAGCCGCTGAAACTGTATCATTTACTGCTACTCTAGCTGTTGGACCATTATAGAGAGCCAATACCTAGCCAATAAATTGTTCACCCAGACCCAGTTTCTGAAGAACTTTACTCATGTAAGCCCATTCAACCCGGTAAAAGGCCTTCTCCGAGTCCAAGGACAACAGGTAGTCCTCCTCCCCTGAAATCGCTACTTCATATATTAAGTCAAGGGACTTCCGAATGTTGTCCCGCCCTTGCCTCCCAGGAATGAAGCCCACCTGATCCCCATGTACCAATGACGGGAGGAGCGGAGCCAACCTGTTAGCCAGAAGCTTAGCCAAAACGTTCACATCTGTGTTAAGCAGCGAAATAGGTCGATAGTATTGGCACTGACTTAGGTCTTTCCCCTCCTTTGGGATGACAACAATACGGGCTGAGAGCATTGATTGAGGGAGATTGCCTGAGACCAAGATCGCATTAGAAAGCTTAGCCAAAAAGGGGGCAAGAGTCACGCTAAAGGATTTAAAGAAAGAAATAGTAAACCCATCTTCTCCCGGGGTTGACCCCGGCCTCATGGAGGAGATTGTGACGATTACTTCTTGAGGCGTGACTGGCCACTCCAAAGGATCAAACTTCTCAGGGGAGAGACGTGGAAGAGGAAGAGAGTCCAGAAACCTATCTATATCTTCCCCATCTCCCACATATTCAGAAGTATAGAGGTGTTCATAATACATGCGGAACTGTTGCGCAATCCCTGGGTCGTCCCTACATGTCCCCCCACACTTTTCTATTTCTACACTCCCGTAGCCTCCAGGTTAGGATTTTATCAGCCTTTTCTCCCCTTTCCATGTATTGCTGTTTAAGGAATGAGAGTTTTCTCTCCGTTTGGCCTATTAATAGCAAAGCCAACTTCCCCTTTAATTGCTGCAACTCCACCCACTTGCCTGGGGACATCTGTGATCTAAGTTTACCCCCCGGTCTCAAAGCCTCAATCTCACCCTTCAGAAGTTTCTCCTCCTTGCACCTCTCCCACTTCTTTGCCACCCCCAGGCCTATGAGAACCCCCCTGATAGTGGCCTTAAAGGCCTCCAAAGCTCCTTCAGTTCGCACCTGTCCATTATCATTGATTTCAAAGAATTCTTTGATTGAGGTTAGGATGGACTGGTACAGCTCCTTATCCTTTAGCAGGAGATCGTTACAGGTCCATCTCCCACTGGCCCGCCAACTTCTTCGGCATTCCGAGTTGAACCTTCACTAATTCATGGTCCGACCAAGGAGTCGCTTCCACCTCAACCTCTGTGATCTGCTCACACAGCGTTCTGTCGACTAAAATATAATCAATCCTAGAGTACGACAAGTGGGTTTTGGAAAAGTACGTGAACGAGGGGGGCAGACCTTCTCGAGTCGAAAAAGGATCTCGAAGCCCAAGCTCAACATTGGTTTCCTGAAACGTGGTAGCAAGACGCCTCTGTAACGGGGAGTCCAGAAAAGGCTGCTCGGATCTCCTATCTGGGTCTGGATTAAGACCATATTAAAATCTCTTTCCACCACCAGGACGCCCTCCGCAAAAGAGATCATTCTGGACCTCATCTCCAGCCAAAACCGGTCTTGGGCTTTGTTGGGAGCGTATACAGAGATTAGGGTCATCTTGGAGCCCCTCACTTCGCCCTTAATAATAAGGAATCGTGCCTCCGGGTCCCTACATTGGGCCTTCAGGATGAAGTGCGGCTTGGCTGCTACCACTATTGCTACCCCTCTTTTCTTGGACTGGCATGAAGCGTGAAAAACTCTCTGTAATGACCTCGCATTCAAGGAAGTTTCCCCGCCCCTCACCCAGTGCGACTCATGAAGAAAAAGAAAATCCAGTTTCAATCTATTAAATTCTCTGATGGTGAGGGACCGCTTCTGAGGACAATTAAGACCTCGAACATTCAGTGAGCCTAGTGTCAATAACAGGTCAGGATCAGCCATAAGGGGGATCAAAGCGGCACGCTGCTTCAAACAAACAACAAAAAGCTCTTCCCATTGCAAAAATGGCTTTGGTTCACCCCTAAAATTTTACCCCGCTAGAAATTCGAGACCCCAACCAGATGATAACAGAAAAATCTCCACTCCCCTGCCCACCATTTGCGGGTGCCTGGACTACTTGCGACATCAAACCTTCTGCCTCACCAGGCCACCAGGAGTCACCTCCAACCGGGCAACATACAATCAAAAAAAACCCTCACACATTCTGAGCCCCCCCAACTCTGCAAACCAAAAAGGTTATCTACAAAATATATCATTCCCCCCACCCCAACGAACTAAATTTGATCTGGGGAGAGGGAAACCTCCCCTCACAGCCTTCCCCTCCTTGAATCTAGCTGAAAAGGTAAAAACACCCGAAGCAAGTCAGGAAGCCGGCAGTCCGGGAGAGGGGGGGCGCCATCTTCCTGAATTTCCTATGTCCCCGAATCCAGCGTCTTTCTATAAATTGCTTAGAGGAGTGTGGCTCCGTAGAGGGATTCCCTCCCTTTGGTTCCCGTTCACTTGCTGCTTCATCTCCCAAAAGCTCCTGAGACACCTTTTGTATGTCAAGTTCGGAGACCAGAGAGTACTTGTAACCTTCAACCTCAAACGAAAGAGAGAACGGGTGGCCCCATCTATATCGCACACCTCTGGACTGGAGCCACTTCGTTAGGGGGGCTCATAGTATCCTGCGCGACAAAGTGAGAGCTGATAGGTCCTGGAAAATCGAGATTTTGGAACCTTCCCATTCCATGGGCCCCCACTTCCGAGCCAGTTCCAAGATCTTAGCCTTCTCAGAGTAGTAGTGAAACTTCACTAGAATCGATCGAGGGACTCTCGCTGGTGCCCCCGCTCTGTGGGCCCTATCAATAGTTGGCTCACTGGTATTCCCTTCATCAAAAAGTTTGTTCACTTCTGCCTTCACTATTTTAACGATGTCTGCCGGAGTCTTTCCATCCCGATCCGGGACTCCTAGAAACCTTAGGTTACAGCGTCTTTCTCTGTTGTCTAAGTCATCCAACTTGAGGGCGATCTTCTCCTCTCTTCTCTCCAAATCCGACAAACGAACATCAATTTGTGACTCCAGAATGTCAATCGAAGACTGGTTTGCTTCCAATGCTTGGACCCGGTCATCCACCAAGTCTACCTTCTTATCTAACATGTCCAGTCTCTCACTGATGTCAGCTCTGAAGCCTCAGATCTCCTCCAACAGAGCGATCATTGTTCCACTCACTGTCTGGGCTTCCATGTCCTCTGGTTGGGCAATCTTAGTCGCTGGACATCTTTCCTCAGTCATCTCTGGGGAGTGGCGAAATTTCTGCAGCTTTTGCCCAGTCCATTGAAAGCGGGGAAAGCGCTGCCTCAGGGACCCACACAGCCTCCGGAGGGTCCCAATGCAGTACACAGCAGAGTTCCACAGATTTAGTGAGTCCGCAGAGGAGAAGGTGACCAGTGCTACCCCTCCCTCCAGTCGGCCTTAAAACAAGAGTAGTAGTGCACTGCTCCCCCCACACCCCAAGGCACCACGTCAGGTCAACAGGATTGAAGCAGCAAGAGCCTGGAGGGGCCGCCACGCCTGTAGGGGATGCCCCGGGACCAACCAGGGGAGTGAGAGCAATTTAAGTGGAGGTTGAGGGGGGCAGCGAACACAGCTCGAGACTGAACTCCCAGGCAGTGATCCTCTGTAACCAGCAGGACCCATAACTTCCTAGTTCAAGACAGCTACAAAGAGCAGGGTTCAGGTGGTCGAGATTCTGGGAAACCCGCCAACCGCATATATGAAGGGTCCAAACACCAGATAGGGAGCGAGTTCAGGGATGTGGCGGAATGCGCCCACCGGAGGAAGGCGATGCAGGCCCCTTAGGTTGGGCTGTCAAGATGGGGGGGTCACAGGGACAGCACCACTCTCACCGGGGTCTACAGTTCACACATTGCTGCTGCCAGAATATGCCAACCACTCCTTTCACCTCGGCATTCACAAAAATGTGTGCAGCTGGGCAGGCTCGCGCCCCCCACGGGCAATCGATAAGGGAGGCAGGACCGCCACCCCCACTGCACAGGGCCCCCCACCCAAGCCCCTCACTGCCCACCGAGACGTGAGGCAAGCTCAGGGACCCGGGTGGAGGCTGCCACGCTCTGGGCTCGGGACGGGCCGGCACCACAAAACAGGCTCTCCTCCTCTCTCGGGGCTGGGGGCCCCTTGTCCAGGAGCCCTCCAGTACTCCGGTGGCTCACCCCGCCGGGAAGACGCTTAACTCCACGAGGTGGGCTCCTCTCCGTACAGGCCATGCTGCGGTCTCCCCCTCCCCTACAGGCTCTACCGAAGCAATCGAGGGGCCTCGCCTTCTCACCGCCACAGCTCACCCGATGATGGTGTCCCGGGGGGGGGGGGGCTCTGTTTGGGCCTCTCTCCACCACACGCCGTGGGCACCAAAGAGGACTTTACAGGCACTTCGAAAAGTTGGATTTTCTCTCCACCAGGTCCCCACCGGCTCAGATTGCCCTCGGGGGCTGAGGGGAAGGTCTCGCTTCACAGGTCCTTTAGGGGAGGCTCAGACCCTCAAATGGGCCCTCGTGGAGGAGATCTGCTTAGAGACGCCTAACCATCTCAGCGCCCCCTGGTGGCTCAACGTGCCTCTAGTTATGTGTATCTTGTCTGATCTCTTGCCGTTAATTCTTAATTGTGTGGACGGGTTCCACTAGTTGGACAATACCCAAGCTATAAAGTTAGGGCCAAACCCGAAATGAGCCAACATTTTCCTAATATAACCCCAGTCCAGCAGGTCGAATGCTTTGTGGGCATCTAGTTAAATAACTGCTAGTTTATCCCCCTTTCTGGAGGTGGATTCTATATGATCATTTGTGCGTCTAATGTTATCATGGGTGCTTCGGCCGGGAATAAAGCCAGTCTGATCCAGGTTTATTAATGTAGGGAGTACCGTTCTCAATCTCGTGGCAAGCATCTTCGAGAATAACTTTCCGTCATTATTCATCAATGTGATCAGCCTTTAAGAGGCACATTGATCAGGATCTTTGCCTGGCTTGGGGGTGAGAATGTTCAAGGATTCTGCCATAGATGGGGTGATGCTGCCTGTGGCACAAAATTAATTGAATAGGGCCGTGAGTTGCGGAGACAAGATATGTGAGTAAACCTTATAACATTTGGCTGTGAGTCCATCGGGACCCGGGGCTGAGTTTTTAAGTGATTTAATCGCCTCCACTGTTTCCTCCACATGATTGGGAGCACCAGGGGGTCCAGTTGAGCTTTAGTGGGAGATGAATTGATGGATCGGAAGTAATGTCCCTGCCTTTTTGGATGTTAATGGGGTACAAGCCATGATTTCCCTGTGGTGATTCATCATCTGTTCCATCTTCCCCTTCTCCCCAAGTCGTAGGGTGCCGTCCCCCCTGAGCTATAGGATGTTGTTTCTGTTGTGTACCTTTTTGAGCCTATAAGCTAGGATGCAATTAGCTTTATTCCCGTTGATGTAGTAGTATTGCTTTGTATATGCCAGGGCATCTGATTTGTCTGCCCAATGAATTTCTAGATCTGTCTTTGCTTTTTTAAGTCCCTTCTCCATTTTCCTGGTTTGGCAGTTCTTATAGCTTTTTTCTAATTCTGCCACTTTCTCTTCCAGTTTGGACCCCTGGAGACGTGAGATCCTCCTTTGCTCTGCTACTGCACTAATTACTACCCCGCGGATTGCTGGTTTCAATGCATTTCAGATCATGGCCACGGCGGAATCCCTTGATGTTTTCTCCCTAATGTAGTGGGTCAGAGTCTCACCCAGTTCCCTTTTTATGCCCTCGTCCAGCAGGATGGAGTCCTGCAGTTTCCAGTATTGTTTGAGGGGTTGGGGATCCCTGAATTTGCAAGTCTGCTGTGACAGGAGCATGGTCTGATAGGATTCTTATGTGAATTTGCACCCTCTCGCGGCAGGGGAAAAGAGCACTTGGAGTCAAGATCAAGTCAATTCTAGAGAAGACTTTGTGTGCATTTTAATAGAAGGTAAAATCTGTGGTTCCCAAATTAGCCAATCACCAGACGTCTACTGTCTCTGTTTCCCATAGAAATTGGGCCAGCCCCAAGGATCTAGAGAAATCTGCTCTGGTAGGGGGAGGTGTTTTGTCCACTTGTGGGTCCGGGGCTACATTGAAATCCTCATCTATTAGGAGGTGACCTTCAGTGAATGTTAGAATCATTGGGATTAGGTCAACCAGAATTGCCTCCTGTGCGTTGTTTGGACCGTAAATAGCTGCAATGGTGAGAGGGTGTTCTAGAAATTATCCCTTTAACAGAATAAACCTACCTTAGGGATCTCTTTTTACAGTGATCTGGGTTGAGGGAACATTTCCACTGAGCAGTAAGGCTACCCCCAACCCCCTCCTGACGTTGCATAGTACGACTTTTTAAACCTGTGAAATTTAATTTGGTGCTCATCTGTCTGTAGCAGGTGAGTTTCCTGTAGGAAAACTATGTCACCTGAGAGTTGGCCTAGCGCCTGTTCCACTGACCTCCTTTTGCCCGGGGAGTTAAGACCCTGAACATTCTATGTAATCATACGTATTTCACGCTCTTTGTCAGAACCCATAATTTCCCTTGGTGGCTTTGCTTCCCTTTAAGTTTATGTCGTCTCCCTCCCATGTGATAGGGGATGGTTTGTTCTGGTCATGCATGTCTGTGTTTGTTTCGGATGTTGATGTTTTGTTTCCTATTGTCTCATTAGTGCTCCTGAGTGAGAACCCTCCCCATCCTCTCCCTCCATCCCTCCCCCTCCCACTCCCTCCCCAACCCACAACTGTCAGGAATGGGAGCATCCCTCAACAGTTGTGGGTCTTTAACTTTAATCTTTAACTTAGGTGCTTAGTTCTGTGGTCAGAGCCATTTCACATTCTGGCTCACAGGGGTGCGAATCCTCCTGAAGAGTAGATTTTGCAGGACTGTCTGTGGTCTTCCTGGAGCTCGCTTAGTTGCTGTGTAGTGGTTCCAGCAAAGTGGGAGCCCAACAGGTGTTCCAATCTAAACCTGCGAAACCCCTATGTTCCCTTTAGTCTGGGTTCTTGTTGTTTTTCCATAGGGGACCCCAAATTCAACGTCTCCGGTTTACTCTGGTCCAGTCAGCGGTAGTGGGTTTCTCCGGCGGCTCTTGTGAGGCTGATTCTCTCTTAGATTCTCTGTTTTCTTTAAGGGTGCGTATTTGTCGCTGAGTACCCTCCCATGTGAAATTTAGTGAAGTCGGGAAGCACCCGCAGTAGAGAACCTTCTTATCCCGCAGCCATTCCATGAGGTGTTTCAGTGCCTTTCTCTTTAGGAGAGTAGTGTTTGCTAGATCTTGATATATTAGGATAGTTGCGCCTCTAAATTGGATGTGCTTAGAAGTCCTGGACTCCCGCATTATTTCTTCCTTAACCTTGTAGAAATGTATTCTTGCTAGGACATCCGGAGGGATAGAGAATGTTTGTTGAGATCTAATACGGTGCACTCTATCAATTTTGAGCGGGGCATAATCCAGGAGAGTTATTATAAACCTGAATAAGTCCTTCATGTAATTATCCAGGTCTGCGTCAGCAACTGAGGCGGGGATACCTCGTGGGCGGATATTATTTCATCTTGAGCGGTTTTCTTCATCCTCCTTTTTAGCTTGAAGTGCTTCGCATCTTGCTTACAGGTCTGATATTCTTCTCATGCCTTCTTCGATTTCAAATGATTGTTGGCAGAGGTTGTTCTCAATGTCAGCTGTTTTGCTTTCCACTGCTACTACACTCTTGTCCAGTGTGGAGATCTTACTCATAACCTTCTCGGTCCCCTTTTAAAATTTGCTTGTCATGGCTGCTAACAAGCCGTGGAGGTCCGATTTTGTTACAGATTGCGTAGACGGGGAGTTGATTGATGCCCATGAATATTCAGCACACTGCGTCTCTACTTGATCCCCTTTCTTTGCTTTTTCAGAATTGAGTTGTTTCATTAGTGTGGTGATGTCAATCTGCTTAGAGTTTTTGCCGCTTTTTGCCATGTTTGCTTTTAACCTTTACCCCTGGGATTTAGATCTCCTCTGCTAGAGCGTCTTCTTGTGTTGTGCTTCAAGGAGTCTGGGTTGGGTCTTCTGAATGCAGCGCTTTGCTTACTAGGTGGGTTCTCTGGACTTGTTGGACCTGCGGCTTTTGTCGCTTGTGTGGAGTGCCAGAAATCAAGGCGGGTCCGCTGCCTCCTTCCTGGCTTTTGCAGTACCGTCCGAAGCAGAGCTTTATGGAGGGAAAATGGGCACAAGTAGGCTTTTCACCCATCCCCTTCTGCTAGATACCTTCCTTGAGCGCTTCTGAGGTTGGACCCAATCCAGCCGCACTGCAAGGTCATTGTTTGGGAGGGGGGTCTTGTTCACTGGCTTGTCAGCATCTCCTTGGTTAAGCAGAAGGGAGTTTATAGTGGTGGTTGCACAACTCTGTTTAGCCATGTGGTGCACCATCCAGCCTTAGACGTGCTGTGTAGGGGACTAAACGCTTCCCCCCGGTTATTTCAGCACCCCCTGCTCCCCCACAGTTTCATCCACTCTGGGTTGTTGGCTATTCCATAGGGATGGGGACCCTGCTTTAGCATAAGTTGCTGCTCAGTGGCGAGATTAGATGTCGCTTTACCGTGGGAGGAGGTTCATTTTCTGCATTTGCGGGTGTTCGCGCAGTGAATGGGGCTATGCTTCTTATAGCCTTCACAATTGCTTCTCTGCACTGGGTTCCACAGGATAAAGGCCTCTTATAGCGCTCTGAGTTCTTTTGGGTTTGCTAACTTTTATCGACGATTTATACCCAATTTCTTGAATATATTGCACTTCCAATTACTTCATCACTGAAAAAGCACAAGACCTTTGTGTGGACCGCTGAAGCTGAACACGTTTTTTTTTTTGTGGAAAACTCTCTTTATTGAATTTTGGAACAAATTGAAAACATTCCCTCAACAAAAGCCCCACCCTCCCTCCCCTCCACCCCCTGAGGCGACGACTACTCGATACCTGATTCGCTTTCTTCCCAGGATCACACTTCACGCTCATTGCAGATCTAATAGTCTCTAGCGTTGTGGGCACCACATCACTCTAAAATCATCCTTAAGAAATGTTACTATTTCCCCCCAGTCCGCGGCGAAGTCCTGTACTCTGTTGTCCATGGCATACGTTGCCCATTCCAAAGCCACAATTTCCCAGATCTTTCGTAGCCAATCCTGAATCTGGGAGTCTCTGGGTCCTTCCACCTTTGGCATCATAGCCGCCAAAGTTAGTATCAGTCTTGCTTTCTCCCTCGCCCTAGGTTTTCCCTCTCTCATGCCTAGGAGGATTTGCGCCGGCGATCTTCCATCTCCGGAGCCAAAGGCCCGCTCCTGCGCCCCCTGTATCTCCCTCCAGAAAGGTTTGATTTTAGGGCATTCCCACCAAATATGCTCCGCTGTGCCCACCAGTACACAGCCCCTCCAGCACACCCCCGGGGTTCCAGGATACATCTGATGAAGGCGGGCCAGCATATAATGCCATCCGACCAGTATCCTGTACCAAGCTTCCTGCAATTGGGAGGCCTTAGCCAATTTGGGTACTTTTCTCCACAACCTCTCCCATTCTACCCCGCTGATTTCCCTCCCCAAGACTCGTTCCCATTTCTGTATATACCCCCACTGGTACTTTGCGCTCCCGCTGCTCAGAATCTTATAAATATTGGAAATCAGGCCCTTCGCTCCATCATTAGATAAAGAGAAAGCTTTCGAATTTTGTTGGTTCTCTAGTAGCTGTTTTCCTGTTCTCCGGGTGTAACACCCAATGCCTTATTTGTGCATACCTTAGTCGTTCCCCTACCTTTATTGCATATTCCCGTTTACAATCCTCGGCAGACCTCAATTCCCCCCCTCAGAACATATCACACAGCTTTTTACAACCTCCATCCTGCCAGTGCTGAAAAGCCCCCTTCTCCATCCCAGGTGTGAAATCCCGGTTACTGAAAATAGGTGTAAAAGGTGAAGGAAATGTTGTAACCTGAACAGGCTTTTAAACAACTCAAGGTGCAGTTTACCTCTGTGCTGATATTGAAACATCCAGATCCCAAACTTCCATTCCTAGTTGTAACTGATGCTTCCAGTGTGGCACTGGGGGCCGTGCTATCTCAACGAGATCTGATAACCAGTGAATTGCATCCTGTGGCATTCTGGTCCAAGAAACTCTCCCCGGCTGTGTTGAACTACGCAATAACCGATAAGGAGTTGCTTACCATTAAGGCTGCTTTTAAAGAATGGCTTCATCACCTGTTGGGCGCACGACATACAATTACTGTCTACACAGACCACCGCAATCTGCAATATTCACAGACAGCACAAGCACAATCTTCACGTCAGCTCAGATGGGCCCAATTCTTCTCTGAATATGATTTCACTGTCACATTCCGTCCGGGAGTCAGAACCGGAAAGGTGGATGCCCTGTCCCGCATCGGGTGGAATCTGGAAGGA
This sequence comes from Ambystoma mexicanum, assembly GCF_040938575.1. Classification (NCBI taxonomy): domain Eukaryota; kingdom Metazoa; phylum Chordata; class Amphibia; order Caudata; family Ambystomatidae; genus Ambystoma; species Ambystoma mexicanum. Next base: position 1,104,370,975 of record NC_090922.1, read on the forward strand.
AAAGATGCATCTGCAGCTCCAGAAACTGTTGCCATAATATCGGGGGCGGGGAGGTAAATTGCTGGGTTTGACAAGCTCCACTCTACCTCCATTGGACCAGCCGAAGTCAGACAATCGCTCAAACCAGAACAGTTGCAGGCTTGGGTTTCCCAGGAACCTCAACGAACCATAGAAGATGGCCTACCTTACTACCGAGGAAGCCTGTACATACCGGAACCGAGGTTTTACACAATTATCATGATACTTTAACAGCTGGTCATCCAGGGATCACCAAAACCTTAGTAAACGTCCAACAACATTTTGGGTGGTCTACATGGCAAACAGACGTTATCCAACATGTAAACACTTGTGATGTGTGCGCCCACAACATGGCTTCCAAGACGAAACCACCAGGACTACTTTGCCCATTGTCCATAACACCTGGCCCATGGCATACGATTCAAGCACGGGCACAAGGCAGGTGGGTCAGGACTAGGAGTACGTCCCGCCCAGGACAGTGTAGCGAGAAGGTGGACTTGTAAGGTGGCTGGCTGGCATAGGCATTCAATGAGCATGACATTGACCCACACCAACATGGCTGCCAAGAAAGAACCCACTATGGAACCCAAGATGGCACCTGGTAGATACAAGGGTAGATACAAGGATCCGACATCTCTGGTGGTCTAGTGTTGATAGGGTGCGGCCCGAAGCTAGAAAACCAAACCCCGGGCCACACCCTGTGCTAAGCGTTTCGTCTGCTACCTACCAGAGCAGTGTCATGCTTACCGCTCCTGTTTCTCCACGTGCAGTGAACATCCATGCTTGTTTGCAGCATACTTACCCGAAGACTGGAAACATCATCGCAAGGATTCCGCTTCCACTTCTGTTCTGATCCTTACCTGGACCACCGCAGACTTGTAGCCGCTCACCCCGATAACTTAATTCTTCGCAAGAGTTCTGTTCCGAGTTTCTGTCCTCCGATTGAAGTCCACAGCAACCACAGCTCCTGGGAACAAGAAAGCAGAGAAAGAGAATAGTAAGAGACTGCAATCCATACAACTCTCATTCCCATCTCCCAGTTTAACCCCAACTCGCCTGGATTCGAGTTGAACTGCATTGCTTACTTATATGCTCCAAAGCAATTCCTGCAAAGGCATTCTGTTGATTTCGCTCGTGGAAAGAAAGAGAGAAAGAAAGAGACTAATTAAAGCGCATCGCATCACTACGAACGAGAAAACAGAGCAAAATAAGCTGCATTTCACATCTTACGCGGCCAAGACCCCGGAACAACGTTCTACAAGAACTCACCTTCTTATTTCCAGCATCCCGTGCATCGCAGCCGGCCTGGACCACTACCTTCAGTGAAGTAACTGGAGTTGGATGCTTACCAGATATCTTCGGCCTGCTTCCTTCATTTTATTACGGTGAGCACCATCATCTGCGTGCCAGCCAGTCTACCTAGGGGGGATAAGAGGGAGGTGAGAGGAAAGCAGAAAGAAACCAATACTGAATATTTGTACTTACTTACCTTTAGGTCATCCAGACCCCAGAGGCTCCAGAGGGGATGCACTCATAATGCCCTTTTAGACGCTTTTGCGGTCTGCGCACTTCCTTGTAGCCTCGTTATTCCACATTTGATTGAAATGCCCATTCCCCTGCAGTGGTGGCTCAAGTCGGGCCTTCCGTTTTTGGGCTCCTTTCCTGTCTGTCCATACAGGGCTGGCGCCGTTCCTTCCTCCTGCTTTTCCTCGACTGGGAATGGATCCAGGTAGACGACAAGGGACCCTGAGAGCTATCATCTGGCAAGTGTAGTTCTGCTGCCGTATCTTGAGAGTCTCAACCGCTGCTCGGAGGAAGGTAACTTGGTGCTGGGTGCCATCCAGTTGAAACATGATGGGGAAGGGCTACCCCAATGATAGTGAATCCCTTTATCTCCCAACCAAGTGGTTAGGGGGCGCATGAGCCTCCAACTTTGGATCATCCCTTGCGAGACATCCTGGAACAGTTGAAGAGACATCCCCCTGTTCTCTTGGCTGCGTTGTTCCCTAGTTTTCTGGAAGATCAGTTCTTTGGTTCTGAAGAAATGGAGTCTAGTCAAGACATCCGGGAGAAGGTTCTGTCGTGTTTGGAAATTTGAGTAGGCTCTGTGCATGCGGTCTATCATAAGGTCGACTCCTTCGTCGACCAGTATCTCCTGGAACAGCCCTTTGATGTAATCTTCTAGCTCGTGTTCCTTGACCTCTCTAGGCACTCCTCTTACCGCATATTGTTCCTTCGAGAAAGATTCTCCATATCTTCCTGTTTATCTTCTGCAGCTTGCTATACGCCTCCAATCCTGCCACTCTCTCTGCTCTAGCTGGTCATGCGCATTCACCTGGTCGCAGAAAGATGTCTCCAGCTCACCCAGTTTGGCTTCATTCTGCACCACGTTGCGGGATAGGTCTTGGAAGGAGCTTTTCAGTCCCTGCATAGTAGACGCCATCTCTTTTTGTATAGACTGGAACAAACGTGCAATGTCCCCTCTTGTGGTGGGTTGAGTCTTATCTTCTGGGGGCGAGTCAGATGCAAGCTTAGCTTGCTGAAGCATATCTTTGATGGACGGCTGGTTTGTCCTTGGACTTGGACTTCCCCGACTTCATCTTGTGCATGGAGGTGCAGAGGTGAAGATGTGGTGAAAGGGCTATGTTGAGGTTGAAGAAATAGACCTCAGCCACGCACTGGCTCTTCCTACTCGGATGCGGCCCTGGTTATCCCTCACTTCCCTAGCGCCGCTGCCTTAGCTCGGCCCACCTCAGCTCGCCCGAGCTTGCCTGCTCCGCTGCCCCAAACATTTCAAGTCACCCCTATCCAGAGACACCTGGGTGGGCCAGTTCACCGGAAATTCTGCCCACTGTCAGGGTGTGGTTCAGGATTCAACCCGTGCCTATCTGCTGGGAAATGCCATCTTCTTGGGCTGATTTGCAGGCAGGCTCACTATAACTGATGCAGCTGCTCCTTCTTATTGCAGACTCGCTTCTTGTAGGCCCCTGTCAGCCCCATTGTCATCGGCTCAGCCACACAGTGTACTGTCCTGACCGGAGCTCCCTTACTCTTGCTGCTTGTCCAGTGTACACTGGCCGTCGTGCTCCATTTCCCTCATGCGGCTGCTGCTGCTGCTGCTCTGTTGTTGCGCAGTGTTCATGCGGGCCACACAATGTTGGGACTGAGATATCACTGTTGCTGTTGCTGCTTTACCCGCCGGTGGGTGGGGCACCCTGGCTGACATACTCGCAGTGTTTTTACCGCTCTGTGTGAGCCCCAGAGGAGGAAAGGGATCAGCGCATAGCACAGCGCTGAGGGATGAAGGGAGGAGGGAGCCGCCTGCTTCTTCTCACCCGCTTGGTATCACAGTGACCAGCATCACGCTGCTGCCTTCCCAAGGGAAAGTGTTCCTGCGGCGGGTGCCAGCCAGCCCGCCTCAGCCTGCCTTGGCGCCTCAGGTGGGGAAAGCCAACCTCACCTCTGCCGGGGGGCGGGGCTGCTGCATCAACTCCGCCTCTTCTCGGTCATAATTAAGCTTTCGGCTCTGGGGCACTCAGGCAACAGCTCTACCCCTCCTCCTATGCGCCCCTCGGTGCTGCCGCCATTTTCGTTCTCCGCTTAGGCCGGGCTATCGGGCCACAAGTCTGTACTTACTTCGTGGCTCCCTCACTTCAGAGCAACTGCAAACTTCGCCTGCTCATTCCCCTTATATTCATATGTGCGGCACCTGGTGCTACGCTGCAAACCGATGCTGATTAAAGGCTGATCCAGCAATTTTCTCAGCCTCGGGCTGCTGGAGCTAACGGATTTACACCTCTATGGGCCACCAGCCAGGCCACACCCCTTTTCTTTACTCTTTTTTTATGGTTTGATGAACATTTTCTGGGTTTGCCCTGTGAGGTTTTTCCCCTATAGTTTCATGAACCAGGTTTCCCTTCAAGTCACCCTTCTTGATTCTGATCGGGTTAGATGTAAAATTCAGTACCACCAATTTCATGTTTTTTTCGCTAAAAAGTAGAGGTAATATTCTTAGCTTTTTCCCTCTAATTGGTATGATATACATAACCATGTTAGTGGGGAAATCTACCCAGATTTCTAAGGAGATAATATGTTTCTCTCAGGCTGGGACCATTTCTTCCAATGGACATGTGAGAAGCCCAAAGGTGTCTCACTCACTAGTCCCCGGGTATCGTTGAAGTGAAATTGGGAGCCTCGTGCTGGAGAGGCCCAGGAGTGTGCTGCGCTCAGGAGTTCGGCCTTGTCCCATGCTTAAAACGTGGGGAAGGGAGACCCAGCCATACCATCCTGACGTATCATTTTGAGAACACTTCTTTCTTTTCTGGTGAACATTATCCAACACTCTTTTTGTAACTTAGTGGTTAGGATTGGCAATAGGTTTTATTTACTATAGGCCCTTTTATTTGACAAGAAGCGACTAGGACTGCCTTACTTTTATTTTTTGATGGTCGTAGCTTGCTCCCATATTAGCTTTAGGGTTAAATGAAGCGTTTTTCTCACCCATGCATACAGTTTAATAAACACCCTTGAACTGGGATCACTTGTGTCTGTCTTTACTGTTGTCACCATGAGTTCCTTACATATAGTGTCAGGAGTGAGATGTGATTCCACTGTAAAAATCTAAACCCATGCGAATAATTGTGGTACCACCAGTAGGGGAAAATAAAATAGTTTACCTCCAGAATTCTGACCGCGTAGCCACGCTGAAAGAGGTGTTATTCATTCAATTGCTTATCCCACCTGGTCAACACGATCTATTCTTTAAAACTCAAGTACTGCTAGACATCCTTCTTCTCTCTCATTACAACATACAACCATGAGACTGGATAATCCTAAAGGTTCACCTGTTTTTTCCTTCATCAAACCCAGTGCTCGGAATCCCCCTCCTTCCAGACCTTTTTTTTCATGGTACCCAAACATTATCTGTTGCAGGGAGTTGCTTCCTTTCTGATTCAGAACCAACTACAGAAGGGACCCTAACATCCCTGGAAGAAATGGAGGCCTAGCCAATGTCATCGCTCAGTTAGTGACCCATCAATTGCAGAACGAGATTAGTCTTCAAGAAAACTTGACTAAGCTAATTGAACTGCAAGCAAGACCCCTACTTCCGCAGGGGGTGCTTCAACCATATCTTGAAGGCAAAGATTTAGGAAATGTGTTCTTAAACTTCAATGCATAGCTGACCAACTAGGATGGGAAGAGAACCCTTAACAGATGACATTTAGCCCCTCTACTGAATATTTTTTTTTTTGTAAATGTTTTTTATTGGCTTTTGTATGGTACACAAGTCAAACATTTATATGGCTTCTACATGTTAATATTGTTGTCAACTTTTCTGTTTAAAGTTACAACAATTAAACAACATTTAACATTAACTGTCTTCGGTGATGTAGTTCAGTTTTCAATTTGTCTCTTGGGTGTAAGGTTATAGGTCCAGGTCCGTAGTTCACATCATGGGGATGGGGATGGGACCCTGAGCAGTTCACTAGGAATACAGGAATCTTGTGTATTCCTGTATTATATTGAACATTGTGTGTGTTCTGCTTTCATTTTCAGGGAGGCATGTCATCAGATGGGAGAAACATGTCTCTTATGAGCACTTTCCATGCTTCATATGTGATGCTGTTCCCTCTTTCCTCCCCCGTGAGGCCTGTACCCCATGCTTCTGTTTCCGCTGCAGCCCAGCGCTCCAATTCTTTGCTCCACCTGTCAAATTGCGGACCGGCTTTCGATTTCCATGCCATTGCGATTGTCCTTTTTGCCAGCACGCACACCATGTCCATAAGCTTCACTATGAGGGTCATTCCGAGGTTCGAGGTAAGGGAAAAAAGATGCCGGTAAAGGATTACCGGCATCCCTTACCGCTACGGGCTATTCTGACCAACCAGACTGCAATTTACGGCATCGTAAAGTACGATGCCGTAGATAGCGGTTTAGTGTCGCATGCGTGACACACCATGCCGATATTAGTGGCATGGCGTGAACCGGAGCTGATCACAAGTAATGCGCACATGCAAATAACGGCCTCCTGAAGCCCGAAAAGTACCTTACCGTCATGGAGTACATACAGACATTCCAGAGAAGGTGTTCAGAACCCTGAGCAGTGGTTCCAAGAGCCACAGGCGCACACAATCAGCACAGGTGGAGGCAATGGAGTCTGGCACAGCAGAAAAGGAGCACACCCACACACCACACCCCCTCGCACACCAAGATGAAACCAATAGTAGCACCATCACTGGAGCTGGAGGCCCTGCTTGCAAGGCGGCAACAACAACAATCAGAACAACCACAGCCCCAACCACAGAGGATACACCACAGGATGAGAAGGAGGTTGAGACAGGCCCAGCATGCACCACCAGTGCAGCCACCGTAACCACGCCGACAGCCCCCAATCCCTCGCATCAGAGCCAGTCCTTCAACCTAACCCCTGAGCAAATCCACACCCTGTACCGGCTTGACTGTGACACAATCACCACCATAGTGGACATGACACATGACAACATAGTGACCCTCGTACAAATACGCACCGCCATCCCCCCTCTACTGGAGGTGGTGTCTGTGCTCCACTTCCATGCCACAGGCACCTACCAGCACACAGTGGGGCACATGCATGGCATATCACAACCGTTAATTTCACGGATACTGAAGCAAGTGCTGGATGCCCTCCTCAAGCACACACGGGACTACAAATCCCTTCCATGGACCCCACAGGAGATATTCAATACAAAAATTGCCTTCCATGCACTGGCAGGCATGCCAAATTGTATAGGTGCCCTTGACTGCACCCACGTGGAGTTGGTGGTCCCGCATACCATGGAGGTGGCGTATCGCAACTGCAAGCAATACCACTCCATCAACGTGCAGATGGTATGCAACGCCAGCAAGATCATCACACATTGCTGGGTCCGATATCCAGGATCAACTCATGACTCAATGGTCCTGCGGAACTCCATGCTACCACGCTATATGGAGCGACATGTTGGTCGACGTGCCTGGCTGCTTGGTGAGTTGCCTGACTGGGCCATGGCAGTGCATCGGGGTTATGAGGTGGGTGCCTGCATACTCAACCTGGGTGGAAATGTTGACGCCAGTGCACGATGTGCACCTCACCCAACACTGTGCCACAGAGCCAGTGAAAGGGCACATGACCACCGAATCCCACAGTGATGAAGTAAGGCCCACACCTAACACTACATGACCAACAGGTGACCAGGTCACATCCCACAACACATGCGCCACTCATCGGTGGCCCTCACACACCGTAAGGGCATCTAGCAATATGCACTGCATATGCACCATGTCGCTGCCTCTAGCATATCACCACACCAGAGAGTCATCCCTGTGAGTGCATTGAACTGAGGCCAGCAGGGATACCACACCGCATCAATGGTACTGCACACCCATAGGAGTGCTGGAAGTCACCATAGCATGGATCAGTGCAGAATGACGAATATGCTACTGACTACAGCCAACGCTTCAAGGATTTTACCCCAAGACTGCTGCATGCATATACGATGCATGTTCTACAAGATGTGAGTGCCATAGACCATAGACCATCTCGAAGATTCTACCCCCTCCATCATTCCATTGCACAGGACACATAGTGGAGCCAGGAATGGGGTCAATGCATCCATGGACATGTGCGTATGGGCAGAAATCACCTGCTGCCATGTAAGACTAGGTCAGTTGTCCACCATGAATGTCCAAACACTTACCTTCATTCCCTTCTCATGCAGGTGATAGTGGCTGTCCCTTCACGCCGTGGCTCTGGACCCCTGTCTGAAACCCACAGGACAGGCACAAGGAGGCCTACAATCTTGCCCAATCCCGTGCACGTGTGTTGATTAAGCAGGCATTTGTCTTGTTGAAGGCACGATTTTGTTGCCTCAGCCAGTCAGGTGGGGCACCCATCTACAGCCATGAGAAGGTGTCCAAGACCCCCATGGCATGTGTAATGCTGCACAATATGTGCATCACTTGGAAAGTGCCCCTGTCCCCTGACATGGGACTTCTACCACCAGATGATTATGAAGGGTAGGAGGAGGAAGAAGGGGCAGGACAGCTTTATGGTGCTGATGCACTGGAGGGACATGGCGTGTGGCAAGCATTGATTGGACAATATAACTGACACACAAGTCAGCAGAGGGTGTCATGACATGAGGACATAGGGCACTGGGTGTGGGGATACATGTTCACCATGCACTGTCAGATATCAGAAGACACATGCACAATGATGAATGTCCACACTGGTTTACCTTTGCAACACAAACGGTGTATTGAAATTTTAAAAGACTAAGTGAATAACAAACCCTCCACCACCCCACCCTCTCCCCTCCCCCCCAACTCCCCCACACACCCTCACTCCCCTCCACCTCCCCCCCAACTCCCCAACACTAGTCCCATGGTGTCCATGTAGGCCACATGTGGCTGGTAGGCAAGTTAGTCCTCGTTCCTGGGGCCCGGGGGAGCCATGTCCCGGCGGCACTGGGAACGGAGTGACCGATGCAGTGGGCTCGTCCGGGTCGAGTTACTGGTTGACGGGGTGTCCACATGCTCAGCCTGTTGGGAAAGACCTGCAGCCTCCAGGGCATCAGCAATGCGTCCGAGGACATCACATAGACGGTTGGTGCTGCCCGTTACCACCTGCCGCATTGCCCGTAATTCCTCCCGCCACTCCTCCCTGGCCTACCGATTGTCCTGCATCAGCTCGGTGATGAGGGCGGTGAGCTGCGCTGCATGCTGCGCATCAGACGATGGTGTGTCATCCCTGCAGGGGAATGGGCTGCCATGACCTGCCAGGGCTTCGCCTGGGGGACTGGGCACAGGATTGGCTTGTTCCTGTGCTGGTCCACGGGCACATTGGCCAGGTGTGTCTGGCTCGCCCGAGTCACTGCATGACACCTGGGTGGGTAGGTGCTGGCCTCTGGGGTGTGGACGACAGAATATGTGTCCTCCTTTGCCGCTCCACAGGTGGAAAAGGGGCTGTCTATGGATTCGAGGGGTGCCGTGGCTGCCACCTCGCCCGCGACGCTTGACTCCTCGGACCTTGGGGTTGACAATGTTCCTGGTGCCAATGCAGGGAGGGGTGGGGGTGGTGCACCCTCCATGGGCCTTGCAGAGGCCGGTGTTGCGCTTCCAGGTATGTCCTTCCTGGCTGGGATGCGGAAGACCATGCCTTTTCCCCTGGAGGTGGTGGGACAGCTGGTGTCGTGGTCCTCGCTGTCATGCTCACTACCTGTGGGGGTAGAAGAGAGGGACGGCATGAGTAATGATTTGAGACCCAAATTTCATACATGGCTACATTCACATATTCAGTCATTTGGGGGTTATGGCCATTTGGGTATGCAACAGCACTACATTCAATTTATGGGTGGGATATGCATGGAGGTGTCAGTGTCACTCATCTTGGCCGGGTACTGTGCTTTCTGACTAGCACACTGTCCACAACAGCTGCACAGTGTGCCTCATGGGATGTGCCACTTTGTGCAGTATGTGTAATGTGCGTTAAGCCCTTGCACTTGGAACTTGCTTGAGTCGCAGTTGCTTCGGCATGAATTTAATGGGGGGGGGGACACCATTCTGTGATTCCTTGGCCGGGACTTTCAAGTGTATATCATGGCATTCGCATTGGCTGATGGAGGACACTCACCTCCATCAGCTGTTGAAGGTGCCCCACACTCCATGTTGCAGACCCCTTCTATTGATTCTTGGCCGATCAAGCCGGCACACGTCTCCTCCCATGGCATCAGTTTCATTGGGGAACTTGGGCACCTTCCGGTCTGCTGGGCCTGGCTGCGGTTTGCCGAGAGGATGCTCCGCACCCTCAGCCGCAGGTCATCCCACCGCTTGCGGAAGTCCTTGGGGGTGCGGGGGGTGCTGCCAACTGCGCTCACCCTCTGGCCACTAGTGCCCAGATGTTTTTCTTCCTGAGCACCGGCTCTCTCCGCATGTCTCCGCTGAAGACTATGTCGGCATGCTCCTCGAGGGTGTCCACCATGATTTGCAATTCATCAGGGCTGAAGCGCTGCTTGCGGAGCCAGTCTGCTGTCTTCTTGGGTGCTTTTGGCATTCCTGCTGCTTCTGATGGCCTTTTCCATGGTTCAAAATGGTCCCAGGGGTCCTGCCTGGTGAGGATGGCAATGGATTGTGTTTTTAAAGATGGCCGCCGCGCTCCTTCCCGTTCCTGTGCGATGACGATATTTCCGGTTCCGCTATTTAACAGTGTCCGTTAATAGCAGTGACAGCTAATTACGGTCACTGCTATTTACGTTCACCGCTAATGCCGCTTCAATCTATGGCGGTAGTGTTATGTACGTGCGCTTCATGCCGCTAAGGGCTTTTTGGGACCCTTTTGCAGCATGGCGCTAGGTACCTTACCGGCATGGTGCAAAGCTCGTGCCCGCGAAGTCGTAGTAGGCCGCTTTTATCGGTCTATTACCAGATCGGACACGTTATTTGCTCCATGCCGGTAAACCCCGGTACTAACCTCCAAACTCGGAATGACCCCCTATGTGTTTAAGTTTACTTAGCCAGGGTTATGTACCCAGAATGCACTCTTTCGGAGACCAGTCGTACCTATTCATACCTGCTTTCTTGCATGCTTGCTCTATTTTGGGCCAAAAAGCCTCTACTTTCCTTCATCCCCAAAACATATGCATCAGGTCCGCCCCTTCTTGTCTACACCACGGGCATACCGACTTAGTCTGCTTATTGAAGCTTGCCACTCGGAGTGGTGTCATATATGTTCTGTATAGTACGTTCATCTGCACCAGTCGAAGCCTGGCATTCCTGGAAACCTCTTTGGGCTGCATCAGTGCTCTTTCCCATTCCTTATCTGTAATGGGTGCTCCTAGGTCTTCTTGCCATCTATCTTTAAGTGCTGTGCTACGGGGGTTGGTCCTATTTGTGAGCTGGTGATAGAGCCTGGATACAGGCTTCCATCCGTCGCACAAGTCACATAACTCTGATAGTTCCATCCTCGTACATGTCTCCACAGGTGTACAGACCCAACTTTTCCCAGTATCTCGTGACAGAGGGGTCTACCTCTACTTTGCCCACATCTGCCATAATCGGCCCGTCAGGTGAGTAGGGCTATATAAGTCGTAATACAGTTTTGGCTCTGTTCCACACCCGCTTCCCCAACTCGAGTAGCATAGGGGTTGTCTCCAAGTAGGTTGGCGGGATCCAGATAATTTCTTTCAGTTGTGCCGGGGCTATAAGGTGTTGCAGCAGCCCTGTCTCCGCTGTGGCATTGTCTGACAGCCATCTAGCCACATGGCTGAGTTGAGCCGCTTAATAGTATTTTTCTAAGTCTGGGAGTTGTATGCCTCCTTCTTTGTAATGTAGTGTCAGTGTGGTTATTGATAGTTTGTTGCGGGACGTCCCCTATAGAAACTCTTTGATCAATGCCTCAAGTGTACGGAAAAATGCTGCTCCGATATATAAGCAGATGTTCTGAAAATAGTATAGAAGCCTCGGCAGGATTAGTGATCAAGGCTCTGCCCATCATTGAGAGGGGTAGCTTGGAACAAACCTTCATTGAGTTACGCAGGCCCTTTATCACTGCCACCGTGATGCGTTCGTGTGCTTGTTCTGATGTGTGCATGATTTTAATCCCTAGATACCAGAACGTTTCTAGTTGCCACTGTATTCCCACTACTGGCAGATCGCTGGTTTTCACATCTCTTAGCCCCGCTAACGGAAATATGCAAGACTTCTTTCTACTGAAGCGTATCCCTGAGTAGCATGCATAATTGTCTAGCACCTCCAGTACCACCGGGGCGTTATATTGGGGATCCCTCAGATAAAGCACGACCTTGTCTGCGTATAGTGAAATTACGTGATACCTCCCTGCCACCCGTAACCTGCATCGCAAAATTGTTTCCTTATGTATATTGCAACTGGTTCTAGTCCCAGGATGTATAACATGGGCGACAATGGGCAGCCTTGCCTGGTGCCTCTCCTTATATCCCAAGCTGCCAACACTGTTCCTCCCATCTTTACCCTGGCTGTCGGCTCCTTGTATAATATTGTAATCCATCTCACAAATCTTTCACCAAACCCAAACTGTCTCAGTACTTCTATCAACCACTCCCAATATATAGAGTCAAACGCTTTAATGGCGTCGAGTGACATCACTGCCAAGTGTTCTCTGTCCTGCCCCGTCTGTGCCATGATGTGTTGCAGCCGGCATAAGTTGGCTGTCGTATTACGGCCAGGCACAAACCCGTTCTGGTCTTCATGTATAAGGCTCCCTATTACTCTTGCCAGTCTTTTGGCCAGTATGGCAGTCAGAATCTTAATATCATAGTTGAGCATGGCCAGCAGGCGATATGAGTCACTGTCTTCCGCCAGTTTATTCGGTTTGAGGATTGAAACTATTAGGGTTTCCCTCATACTCTTTAGCAGAATACCCTTCTCGTATGCTTCCATGTACACGTCGTGCAATAATGGGGTCAGGGACGGCTCATACGCCTTGTAGAATTCTGGGGAGAGTCCATCGCTTCCCTGGGTTTTGCAGGTGGCTAGTGATCTAATGGCCTCTGTTACATCCTCTGGTGTGATAGCTTCTTCTAGTGCTTCTCGCTGTGTCTCGCCTAATTTTGCCAATTCGATTTCTTCTAATGTATCCCGTATGTCACCCAGAGGTATCTCAGTGTCGTGTGCGTATAGCTTAGCATCGAAAGCCGCAAAGGTGTAATTTATTCACAGTTGCGTCCTGTGCAGTACCCCTTCTTCATCCCTGAGCCCTGTTGTTAGGTGTCTTGGGTGTTCCCTCTTACATAACCATGATAGAAGTCTACCAGATGTGTCTCCTTCTTTGTGTGTCCTTGTTGCGCGCGTTACGTAATCGAACTTGGAGAGCCACCCCCACGCCTCTTGGCATTTGGTTCTGGCTTCGGCTAGTTTGAGCTCTTCCTCTCTGGTCCCCAGATTATTGTTCTCTACCCATTTTCTCTCCTCCTCCCACTGCTCTAATTCCACTCTGAGCATTTCTCTAACGCCTCCCGCTCCTGCTATAATTTCGTAGCACATTACCACCTTCAGGGCTTCCCACATTGTCTTCCATTAATCTACACTGCCTTGGTTGTTCTCTATGAACTCTACCAGCTTATCCCCCAGTTCGTTCCTGAAGATTTGATCCGTGAGCACCTCTGTGGGCATACGCCACAGCAGGATTGGGGGTCTAGGGCCTACCATTGTCCAGTGCATTAGTCGGGGTGAATGATCTGAGATCGATCTACCCAGGTACTGTGGTGACTCTACTTGTGCCAAGTGTGCCCTGTCTACGAAGATGTAATCGATCCTTGTGTACAAGCCATGAGGGGAGGAGTAATACAAGTAGACTCTGTTGGTGGGGTGCCATTCCCTCCAAACGTCCACCAGATCTAATTGTGCCAGTGTTGTGTTCAGCGCTTGTGGGGCTGCCTCCATCCGCGTTTGTGGCGGCACAGATCTGTCCAGGTCCATATCCTTGACGCAGTTAAAATCGCCACCCATATAAAGAGGCCTTCCCTGTGTTGGGTTATCTTGGCTTGCAGCATATTTAGGTGGGCTGGTATACCATGGTTGGGGAAGTAAGAGTTCACTACACAGATCTCTGTCTGCTCAATGGCGCCCCAGAGTACCAGGTACCTTCCTTTATCCGCTTCCACCTCCAATGATCTAAAGGGCACCCTGGGATTATTTTCATATTTAGAGTATGTTGCCCCGTGTCCGGTTCCCCCCAGTGGTCCTTTAATTTATCCATGGCTTCCGCTGTAAGGTGCGTTTCTTGGAGTAAGGCTATCTCTACCTCTTTTCTGTGCAGGTAGGATTTGACTCGGTTCCTACGTAGGTAGGTGCCCATCCCTCTCACATTCCAGGTCATTGCTTTAAGTTGAGCTGCCATTTTTGTTGCGATGACCTCTGTAGTCAGCGTCCCAAACCACTTTTTGCGTATCATTATGGCCACCGTTTGTAGCCACTCCGTCTATACCCTGAGTCGCCATTCCTCAGTCGTTAGTGTTGCTTATGCCCCCATCCCTTCTCATCTCGACGACTTTAGAACATTGAAAACAATAAAAACAATGAACACAAACAAAATAACTGTGCCCAGCGACTGCATCCTGTCTGCCGTGCTTGGGCACCCCCGCAATGTCTTGTCCCTTCCGGGGCATCGAGCGCGAATGTTCTCGTTCTGGCAATGGGCCCGCACTAGTTATTTTGTGGGTTAGGTCCTTGCGTTCTGGCAGGGAGGCCGAGCATGTCTCTCAGCCGTTTTTGCTTAGTATGATGTTTCGACTTCCGTGGATCTTCAGTGTGCAGTTCGTTAGTAGCGTTCCAGTGCAGCCGCTTCCCCAGTGGCTGTGTGTTAACTCACATTCTAGGTCCTCAAGTGACCGGGTCGTCCCCGTCTGCCAGGTTGTTGTGCTCCAGCCACATCTGGGCTGCTGCTGGTGTTTCCAAAAAAATGGATCGCCCTTTGTGAATTATCTTTAATCTGGACAGGTACAGTAGCATATATTTCAGATTTAGCTGCCTGAGTCGTGCTTTAATCAGGATAAAGGAGTTTCTTGCTCTCTGCACAGCCGGCGTGTAGTCAAGTTAGATGGTTATCTTAGAATTGCCACGCTCGATCACCCCGCCCTCCCTGGAGTGTCGGAGTATAATCTCTCTGTCCTGGAAGTTGAGGGTCTTTGCAATTATGGAGCGTGGATATGAGCCAGGTGGTAGTCTTTTTTGTAGCGATCTGTGGTCTCGTTCAACCGCAAAACACTGTGATAGCTTGCCTGCACCTATTTCTTGTTGTATCAGGGTTTCCACATATCTCATCGGGTTGGGGCCCTCTGTGTCTTCCGGAATCCCCAGTAGTCGTATATTGTTGCATCTAGCTCGTCCTTCAGCGTCCTAAAATCTCGCTTCCAGCGTCGTCACTTTTCTTTCCAGTTCCAGTACTCTGGCTTTCAAGTCTACTGTGGTCTCCGCTGTGTCCTTGAGTCCGGTTTCAGTGACTGCTACCCTCCGTCAAGTTTCTCGCATCCTGTCTAATCAATTGCATATCTGATTTAATCTTATCTAACTTTGTATCTATGAATTTTCTCAGAGCTGCAATGGCCTCAAGTACTTGACCGTCGCGGCTTTTTGGCGTCTGATGTTTTGTGGATCTCAGGTGCAGTTGCACCTTCTTGCTGTGCAGGCCGTGTTTTTGTTGCCTCAAAGGAGTCCATTATTGTGGTCTTTGTTTTGTCCTTGTTAGACAGCATTGTTGTTTGAGTCTGCCTCTGGGCAGTTATCAGAGAAGCAAGACTGTGGGACTCGTACCCCACCTTTTGTTTTGGGTACTGTGTGCGGCTGTTTGTCCTCACCTATGCTTAGCTCTTTGCTTGGGCAGTTGCTGCTCCTTTTTATTAGTTCTCCCCCTCATCTGGCTCTCTTGCCTGTGGAATGTGCTGCTTCACGCTTCGCCCTTGGGTTGCACGGTCTGTGCTTGTTCGGTGTCTGGGTTTTGCCGATGATTTGGGGCGCGCACCCATGGGGTTTGTGCTTTCTTCCGTGGCTATGCGCGTTGAGTAGGCTGCCAAGATATGTTTGCCAGCTCTGTGATTAAGAGCGGAGCTCATTTCAGTGTCTTGGGCAGCTGCGTTAGTGCTACGGTGTGCCTTCGCTATGGTATGGTCTTGGTGGCTGGTCTGGCTACTTAGAGCATGTGCTGTTTGTTCCCTCCAATCACACGACTTGGGTTTTGCTGCTGGGATCAGGCGTCCCCCCAGTACCTCAATACGGCCCTCAGTAGTGCCCAGCTCAGCCAGTTACTGTGGGCAAGTGCAGTGCAGCGCCCCAGCCGGTAGTATGCTCCTCACTGGCGTATATCTGTTGTCCAGGGTCCCCCTGGAAGATATCATGTGAACCTGTCAAGGCCCGAGGCACGTGTTGCAGTCTCTACCTCTCCTGTTCCCTCCCATGCCCTCTGCACGGCCCTGGCTTCTCATTTCATCTCTAAAACCCAGGACATCCTGTCCATCCTCTCCTCCTCCTCCCTCTACTCTCTCATCTACCTCTGGCCCCCCTCTCCTCCCTCTTTCTCTTCCTTTCCTCTGTTCTCCCCTGAGGAGGTTTCTAGACAAGTCCGATCTATGAAAGTCTCGTCAAAACAGGTTCTTCCCTGTTCTTCTAAAACCCTCAAGGACCGCATTGACACCCTTGCTCCTGCCTTGGCTGACTTCTGCAACCACTCTTTCGCCACTGGAGCCTTCCCTTCCCCCTGAAACACTCTCTTGTGTACCCTCTTCTCAAGGAAACCTCAGCCGACCCCTCCTGCCTGGCTAACTATCATCCAATCTCCATCACTCCTTTCCTGGGCAAACTCCTGGAAAAGCTGGCCATCTCTCAGCTTAATCTTCACAATGAATCTGTTGGTTGTCTCCATGACCATCAGTCTGGCTTCAGAGCAGCCAGAAGCATGGAAACTGCTCTCCTGAACATCTGTGAAGACCTGCTCTCTAACCTTGATTCTAATCTCCCCTCTGTCCTCATCTTACTCGATCTCTCTTCTGACTTTGACACGGTCAGCATGCCATCCTGCTCAATCGTCTCCATGATAACCTGGGTATCACTGATCAGGCCCTGTCCTGGCTGACCTCGTTCCTCTCTGATCGACCCTCCCAGGTCCAACTTGGGTCCTTCCTTTCCTCTAGCGCACTCTCTACCTGTGGTGCTCCCCAGGTGTCTAACCTCTCTCCCTGGCTGTTCAACCAATACCTGGCACCTCTCGCCCACTGCATTGCTACTCTCTGCTCCAACTTTCAGTGCTATGTGAATGACACTTGTTACCCTCGTGGAAGGGCCATTAAGGAGGACGCGCACACGGAGTGGAGATAACAACTTCTTTATTCATCCAATGTCTAACAGGAACTGGCGCCTTCGCGCCTTACCCAGAACTCCCCACTTTCCTTCCCGCTCCCCAATACAATAGCTCCGCCTACCCAACGGCGGGGGCTGCACTCGTTAACCCTCGAGTGCCTGGCAACACCACCCCCGAACAATATGTCCAAACATCAGAGTCAACACTCTTCAACTAATCTCACCGGCTTCTTGACGACTCTCCGAGGTCTCTCGTCAAGGGTGCTTGGCCCCAGAGGTTCCGGAGCACCTTCTTCCTGGCTCAATCTGTCCGGGTCTCTTCCCGGGGGAATCCACGGGTCATCCCGCGGCTCTCGCGGTTCTGGAGAGACCGACCTCTGTGGCAATTCTAGTCCCTCGCGTCTGTTGTAATGTCTAAAATGTTGACAGTTCCTGGTGACAGCTCTATGCTGGTCCTCCGCTGTCACCATAGTGCCTTTGACTGCGGTTACTCTCATGGGGCTTGGGGCAAACCGCGGATTTGTCTTCTTGAGTGTTGGTTGCTGCACGAGCACTTCGTCCCCTATGTGAAAGTCTGGCAACGTCGCATGGCGGCGTGAGTCGGTGTCCCATCTCGCTTTTTCTTTTGCCTCTGCATCCTTTTGAAGCACCTCCAAGTCAGGCGGCTCCTCATGTGACAGGTTGTGAGGGATGCGGGTTCTCACGTTGTAACGGAGCATTAGTTCTGCGGGCGTCTTGTTTGTGGCTTCGTGGGGGGTATTTCTATAATCTCGGAGGAGTCGGCACAACGCCTGGTGAGGGTCGACTGCCTCCACTCTGGCTCTTTGTCTTGTTTTCTTAATTGACGCCATGAAGCGTTCGGCCATGCCATTTGCTTGTGGGTGGCGAGGAGTCACCTTCATGTGTTTGAACCCTAGGTGTTCCGCTAGTGTCCTGAATTCGTGGCCACAGAACGGTGGTCCATTATCAGATTTGACCGTTTTTGGGATCCCCCACTCGCTGAATACTTCTTCTATCACTGCCGCTACTTGTGGGAATGCGGTGGTGGTGACAGTCTTGACTATTGGGACCCTTGAGTGCTCATCTATGAGGAGCAAGAGGTAGTCGCCAACTTCCGTCGGCCCGCAAAAGTCCATTGCCACGCGCTCCCACGGACGTTCTGGAATCTGTGTGTATTGTGATGGGGGAGGGTGTTCTGGAGGGGCTGTGCACTGGCATGCATGGCAGGTCCTCACCCATTCCTCCACTGCTGTGTCCAGAAAGGGGAACCAGACATGGGACCTCAGCTGTTTCTTTGTGTTGTCAGCGCCCCTGTGGCCTTCATGGGCTATGTGAACAATCTCGTTCCTTAGCGTGGCGGGGATGACGATTTTGCATCCTCTGAGGAGGATGTCGTTGTCTTTCACAGCCAGTTCCCTGTGTATCCTGGCCAGCCGCTCAATTTCCTGTTTGCACACCCCCGGGTGCGCCAGCATCGCTCTGCGGTGGTCGTTCCACTTGTTGGCGGACGTGAGGCTGATGGCGAGGGCCATGGTCGGGTCGGCTGCCGACGCGGCGGCAACTCTCTCGAGGGACATGGCGGGAGGTAGCGAGTTGGCGGATATGTACTGTACATAGGCGACGTCACCCTCTCGGGTCAGTGGCGCCCCGACGGGATGTCGTGATAAGTAGTCAGCGGGGTTGAGGTCACCCCCGGGGCGGTGTATGATATCATAGTTGTATTCCTGCAGGCGGATGCCCCACCTCTCGATCCTTGGGGGCATTTTGGTGTGTGGGTTCCCGAACAGGGACAGCAGGGCCTGATGATCTGTGATTAGCGTGAACTTTTTCCCTATGATGAAATTATGGAAGTGTTCGCAGGCCCAGACAGCTGCCAAACTCTCCTTTTCCGCCTGGGAGTAGGCGAGTTCCGGGGTGGACAGCGCCCTGCTCGCATAGGCGATCACGTGTCTTGGGTGGATGTCCTCCCCACTGGTCTGGGCCAGGATGGCGCCGAGGCCCACCGGGCTCGCGTCCACGACAATTTCAGTGTGCCACGACGGGTTGAAGTATGCCAGGCGGTGTGCCTCCGTCAGGGCACGCTTAATGTCTGAGAACGCTGCACGGCACGCAGGGGTCCACTCGAAGGTTGCTTCCTTTTGCAGAAGTTTCCGTAGCGGGTCTGTGAGGGACGCATAGTGGGGTATGTATCTCGCACAATAACCCGCCATGCGGAGGAACGAGCGGACTTCGGCCACTTGTCGTGGCTCGCTCAGGATGGTGTCAACCTTGTCAGGGTCCGGGAGCATCCCGTCGCGGGAGAAAATGTGTCCGAAGAATTTCAGCTTCGATTTGCTGAACCGACACTTGGAGATGTTAAGGGTGAGACCCGCTTGTTGGAGTGCCGTGCACGTGGCAAGGAGGGCCTGGTCATGGGACTCTTTCGTCGATCCGAACACGAGGATATCGTCGCTGTAGTTTAGGGTGCCTTTGATGGGTCTGATTACCTGCCGAATGGCCTCCTGAAAAATTTCCGCGGCGGAAGAGATCCCGAAGTTCAGCCGCCGGTATCTATAGAGGCCATCGTGGGTGGCGAATGTTGTAATGGGCCTGGACTCCGGATGCAGCTCCAGCTGATGGTAACCTTGTTTGAGGTCGAGCTTGGAGAACATCTGTGCGTTGTTTAGTTGGACTATCATGTCTTCAATGCACGGTCCCGGATGTCTCTCCCGCTGGATGGCGGTGTTTGCCACTCTCATGTCAACACACAGACGTATCTTGCCCCCTTCCTTGGGCACAATCACAAGAGGTGATACCCATGGCGTCGGTCCGGTAGCGGGTTCGATGATGCCGTCGGACAGTAGTTGATGAAGTGCCTCCGATACTGCCGTCTGCAGGTGAAATCCAACTCTCCGAGGGTGTTGCGGAACTGGGGTCACCGAGGAGTCAATGTGTAGCCGGATGGGGGGGGCCTTGAGCTTGCCCAGGCCTTTGCACAGCTTCGGGAAACCACTTGCAATGTCAGCTTGTGTGATCACGTTTTGTGGTTGATGGCACGTGACAGTGCCGACTGAGTCCCTCGGATTCTGGCCGTCCGAGGTTGCGGCGATGATGTCTCCCGATTTCACATGGATTTCAATTAGTCCCAGACGAGATGCCGTGTGGTAACTGAGGAGGTACCGGCTCTTGGTGAGCGACCGGATGACATGGATAGTCGTGTCAATCTGCCGGCCGTTCAGGAAAAAGCGTTGTGAGAAGCATCCCACTGTCTGTAGGGGCGTCGCGGCACCCCACTGGAAGATTCTGGAGCGGGGGACTTCCAGTGCTGGTGGGTTCAATATCCTAGCATATTCCTGCTCGCCCATGATGTTGACGGTGGCGCCTGAATCGATCATGAAAAGGAACTGGTGATTGCCCATTTTGACAGGGATTTTGGGGGCCTCCCTGGCCTCTTCAGTGTCATGTATCAGGTTGACGAATTCGTCTTGGTCGTACATGTCATAAGGCAGATCGTATGTCGCTTCTTGTTCATCGTGGTAAGCGGTTCCGTATCCGAAATCTATCGGTGGATGGTCATATTCGTCGGTGAGAACCTTTGGTTGTTCTGTTAGTTCAGGCTGTATCGGGTAACCCTGGGGTTGATACTCATCGATGGCTCTGATGTACCGCCTCTGTCCCACTCCTGGTTGGCTGTATCTGGGTTGGTTGTATTGTGGGAACAGCGGACGGAACGGCGTCCTGGTTTGTGTTGGGGGCCTCGCCGGCGGGAATGGTATGCCCTCTCGGCATACGGAGTGAAAGTGGGCCTCTCTTCCGCAATTTGAGCATCGTTGGGATAGCGCTGGGCACGCTCCGGCATGGGGAAATGACATCCCACAACGATAACACTGCCGCTGTAGGCGGGGAACTTGCATGGGCTGTGTTCTGTATGGGTGCGAGCCTCTGTCCCCTGGGCGGGATGGCTGCAACGCCGCAACAATCTCAGCAGTGTCCAGTTTGGGGTGGGCCGGATTGCACATGGATGTGGCTTGGGCGTCAACCCTTTCGTGTATGCGGGCGAGTTCGCTCACCTCTTGGATGGTGAGAGGTTTCTTCAGGAGCTGTTTCTTGAGGGCCGGAGACAGGCACCCTTCGATGACCCTCAGTCTTATGGCTTCCTCTAGTGAATACGCATCAAATTGACAGTTCGCGCCTTTTACCCGTAGGCGGGTGATAAACTCATCTACCGTCTCTTGCGGCATTTGGGTGCACTTGTTGAACAGGTAGCGTTCATAGTCGCGGTTGACTTCTATTATGAGGAGCTTATCCAGCGCCTTGATCAAGTTTTTGAACGTATTTTGTTCCGCAGCAGGAATCGTTTTCACAACGGTTTTGATCTCTCCGCCCACCAGGTTGAGAAAAATGTCCCTGATGTTGGGAGATTCGCCATCGCCAGACCCCCTTACATAATGTTGAAAATCCTCCATCCAGTCAGTCCATCTCGGTCCCTTTGTGGACTGCGGGGTCATGGTGAAAGGTGGGGGTAGGCGTAGTTGAATTGGTTGTGTGGCGCGGGGTAGTTGAGGTGAGCTGGGCCCGGACCCAGAGGTGGAGCCCCTTCTGCTCATGACGGCTGGTGATGGTAGCTCGTCGGGAGAAAACCCGGGCAGGCCGTGGCGTACTTCGGGTGCCGGAGGGCCAGTGGTCTACTCTCGGTGTGGCGGAAGGAGGAATGTGGTGGCGCGGATGCACGTGGCGGCAGTGAGCAGCCGTCGTCAGGGCAGGAGGAGGTGCGTGCGGCGGAGGAGCCGGTGGGCCTGCCGAGCACGAGCGTGGCGGATTGCCACGGACGGAGTATGGAGGCACGGAGATGGCGGATTGCCAAGGAGGAGGAGGACTCCGTGGTGCGCACTGGAAGGCCTCGTCGCCAGTGTTACCCTCGTGGAAGGGCCATTAAGGAGGACGCGCACACGGAGTGGAGATAACAACTTCTTTATTCATCCAATGTCTAACAGGAACTGGCGCCTTCGCGCCTTACCCAGAACTCCCCACTTTCCTTCCCGCTCCCCAATACAATAGCTCCGCCTACCCAACGGCGGGGGCTGCACTCGTTAACCCTCGAGTGCCTGGAAACAACACTCAGCTCGTTTTCAGGCTTCCCTCTGCCACCTCTTCTCCTTCTCTTATCTCTGACTGTCTGTCTGCTATCCAGGAGTGGTGTGCTGCCAACAATCTCTGCATTAATGCCAGTAAGACAGAGATTCTCCTCATCGGCATACCTACACCCTCATTTCCTGTCACTCTCTGGCCCCCTTCCTGCTCCCACCTGTGATATGATATGATATGGCATTTATAACGCGCCTATACACAAGTGTTTCAAGACTGTGGGGCTAAGAACCTTGGGGTCATCTCCAACTCCCCACTCTCCTTTTCTCCTCACATCTCCTACATCTCTAATAAGTCAAACTACCAACTGCACCTCCTCAGAGGTATTATTCCTATCCTCTCTTTCCCCCAGATGCTCACTGTCTCTAGAGCTCTGGTTCTCTCTAGGCTGGACTACTGCAACAGCCTCTTCCTAAATCTGCCTGCTTCTACTCTCCGCCCTCTGCAACTCATCCAGAACAGGACTACGAGACTTGTCCTTGGCCTCAAGCCGAGGGATCGTATCCCTCCAGCACTGAAATCTCGGCTTTGGCTCCCAGTGGCTGTAAGGATTAAGTTCAAGACCCTCTGCACTGTCCACAAGGCCTTCTGGGGCCTGGGTCCTTAATACCTCCAACTCTCTCTTTGTAAATACTTTCCTACTCAAGCTCTTCGTTCCTCCAGCTCCAACTCCCTCAGGGTCATTCGCTTCTCCAACCAACTAGTTGGTGGTAGATCTTTTTCTTCGGCTGGGACCTCCCTCTGGAACAGCCTCCCTGCCGCTCTCAAACTTGAAGAGAACCATCTCTGGTTCCGGAACCACCTCAAGACTTTTCTCTTTGCTTCTGCCTTCTCTTTTCCTCTCTCCTGCTGATTTCCAGTCTGATACTGCACTGGTCACCTGGCTATTCTCTGATTTCACGCCCAGGTCCCTGCTCGCCCAGTTGCACACCCGCACTGCCTCCCGGCAACCCTTGCACTTGGGTCTGTATCTGTAACCCTACAGTCCCCCTACCTGCACTTTTGGATACCTGCTGTCTGTACTTACCCTTGCACCTGCCACCTGCTGGCTGCAGTTCTTGTTATTGTTTTGATACCATGTACAGCACTGCCCCATCCCCTTTACCCTGGCACTTTTCCCCTCCCGCCCCACATGCGCAATCTCAATGTCACTTGGCCTAGTAAAATGGTTGTCTCTGTCCTCCCTCTGTTCCCCCTTCCCTGCCTCATTGCGCCTTGAAACACTTGTGTATAGGCATGTTACAAATATCATATCATTTAAGCATTCTTTGAAGTTGATACAACCTACATTGCCAAAGAATAGGAAGAAGAGAGCAGTGTGTCCTAAAGGCAATTATAGTAATTGTTGGTTGCAGACAGACAAGAAAGGCAAAGAGACTGCCCCTCTGAAAAGGAACGTTCAGAGAAAGAGTGCCTTGTTTACTTGAAGGTGTTGAAGTGTACGAAAGTGAATCTTGTCATAACCAAAACCTGTTTAGAGTCACAAAGTACTGAGGCTGTGGCAGTGTCACAAAAAACTGAAGCTGTGGTGGTGTATTTGATTGTCAGTAGATGTGAGACTTCTGTAGCACAAATGAAGGTGGAATACAGTGAGACAAAGGAGATGGCCCTCATGGTAAACTCTTGTAGAACTTGACATTATTGAAGTGGAAGTAGAAGTGTTGTGAAGTCATCCTGACAAAGCTACCTACTGAGACTCCTATGAGCCTGATTCACAGAGCGTTTCCCTATGGGATTGCGCCATTATAAAATGCTTCTGTGAATTAGGCCCTAAGTGTTAAACAAGAACTGTGTTTCATTACCATTGACAAAAGTTGTATTCACTTTGAACTGACAAAGAACTATGGTATTTCTTCTTGGATATCTGGAAGTTGTGGCAAAGCATTGTGGCTGGTAATGACATTGATGGAATTGTGATGAAGTGGAAAATCTTTACCTTACCAAGAAGAGCAGCTTTTCTGATATTGAAATTGGGTTAACAAAACTTTACTTTGACAGGCACAGCTCCACCTCACTGACGAGGCCCAACCAGGCCGAAACACATGTCTGGGGTTACTGTTGGTACTCTTGTTCAGAAGAGAATTGTCAGGCATTTCGGTGCTGGACTGCTCTTGGGCAGGACAAAGACTGATATGTGGTGGACATTTCTCTTCTGTGAAAGGATGGTGAGCTAAAGACTCTGGTTGAGACCCTAACCCGAGATATAGGCCGGTAGTAGAGAAACTCCCAGAACCCCACTTGTTTTTGCATATTAAATAGCTTTGGGTTTTCACCCTAAATTACTACGATAATTCAGACGTGGAACCCTTGCTTACTGTTCTTAGAGAGGCACAGCTCCACCTCACTGACAATGCCCAACCAGGCCGAAACACGTGTCTGGGGTTGCTGTTGGTACTCTTGTTCAGAAGAGAATTGCCAGGCATTTCGGCGCTTGACTGCCCTTGGGCAGGACAAAGACTGATATGTGGTGGAAATTTCTCTTCTTTGAAAGGATGGTGAGTTAAAGACTGTGGTTGAGACTCTAACCCGGGATATAAACCGGTAGTAGAGAAACTCCCAGAACCCCCTTTGTTTTTGCACTTTGACATTGAAGACATCAAGAACTAAATTGAGACTGTATTACATAGATGAATTTCATTGTTTCTAATTGTTGAGCATTGGCGCTGAGTTGACCTTAAATCTCGGGGGAGGGGAGTTCACCCAGGTTACTATGAGGTTATCAAAAGAGACTGTGAATTTCATTGTTGATGTTATTTCAATTGCCATACATTTTATTTGTGTATTTGATGTTTAAGTGTGAGGGTCAGACATCCAGTGTTAGAGAGTTTTCATTTAGTTTTGATAGGCAGGGAAATCCTCGTCAGAGTAGGGATAGTGAGGTGTTTGATAACATTTACAATTTAATAACATGGCATATGTGGAAACATCATCCAAAAGTTGTCCGCCTCACATTTCTGACCCCTCACATAACTAAGAAATGGGTAGGCACTGAATAAATACGTTGCAGGAGAAGAGACAGCAACAGCAAGTACGAGCACTTTCAAAAGAAGAAACGAGAGATCGATCTCACACAGGACTCACGAAGAAAAGAACCGAGAGGGGGAGAAGGAAGAGGAGCCCAGAGAACACAAAGCAGATACCCGAGCAGGAAAACCTAGAGGTGAACCTTTCGGGCAGAACTCTCAGTCACACAGAAATACAGATTATACAAAAAGGTCTAAACTAAGCACCCACATACAGGACCAATATCTTTGATACCAAGATAGAGATATTCAAATGTATCCACAAATTGAAATTAAAGACTCATTTTGCCAATACGAACATAGACATGAAACACTCTGAGACAGGATATATTTTTTCGTACAGGTATACCTAGTTTTAAGTATGAAACACGTTAGATAGCGTAGCTCTGCTCCTTGACAAGTGTTGATTTGTCAAGAATACAGCTAGGTAATACTACACCTATTAATCTGAATAGAATTAAAATATTACTTTATAAATAGCCCTTCGGTTCCTCTACTACTTATTACATGATCTGTATTATCCATGTGTATGCACTTGAGTCACACATAATTATGTTACAGGGTTTCTAGATAAATATAACCTCAAGTCATGGTCCAGAGCAGCTCCAACAACAAGGGTTCACCTTTTTAGGCGGCATAAAAAGCCATTCTACCGCTTCCCTCTCGCAAAGCAGGTACAACCTAACACTTGGATTTCCTAAGTGTTAGGTATTGATTCAATTAGTTAGAAGTGTGCACCAAGGGGTCGTCTCTTATGAGTTTCTGTGATGTTGTGTATTTATCGAACCCGCCCTGAGGATGGACGCTCAGTCCGAAATGAATCGGCAAGCATCTCTGCACGCAAATAATGAAAATTAAAGAGAAGATTGCAACCTAAAGAACTATGAGTACTTTGTATTTATTCCAAAGAATTTACTGTAAAAGAATTGAACATATGTGTTAATGTGCATTACTAGAACAAAAATGAATGGGTTGAGAACAAAATTACTAAAGACCGTAGTGATTGTATTACGTTTGTTTATCAATACCACTATGCAAGAACAGGATCTTGCCTGTTTTTGTCATGATTCCTACCCCTCATATCCCCAGCTCTCCAAGATGTCCAGCTGGAGCCAGGCCACGATCACCTACATGGCCCTCAAGGGCCTCTCCTTCCCTTCAAAGACCCACTTGGAGTCAGACTTCGCGCTTGTGGCACCAGACTCACTCACTCCCATAGGATAACATTGGGGATTGGACTTGTAGTGCATTGTTGCGGACAAGATGGATGCCCCCACATATTTCAGTTCCCAGAACTGCATGTGCAGTCTAGTCTTTTCGGTGTGGTTCAGCCCAGAAACAAATGGGATACCCAGAGACTATTTAAGCCACACCCAGGCTGAGAAACATGCCCTGCGTTTTCTGCACCTGCAGCGTGACACTCACCATGTCCGGATCGGTCTCCAGTAGGCCTGCATCTTTCTTCTGCGCTCAGCTCCTGCAAGAACAAGAACACCATTAGGAACAGCCTTACCTTGCGGTGCTTCTGCCCATCATTCATCGGTCCTTCTGTTCTGTGGGCAGCTTCAGCGGTGTCATTCTCATCCCGGCATGCCGCTTCCTGAGGAAAATGGAAAAGAACAGAAAAAAGGCATTAGTAAGCATTCTGCAAATCTTCGCTTATTTTTAAAGACTGTACGAGCTTCAAATGCTTACCTGAATCCCAGCCGCTCTGGGGGAACTCTGTCTCCGGAACTTCTCATCCATCTGCAAGAGGGAAAAGACACTCCAGGTTAGCGTGGAAACATCTAGAGGCGCTGCATACCGCGTTTACTCACCGCATTTCTTCTTCATAACCGGCATCTACGCTGAAAACGTCGCAGCACCTAAAAGACACAGAAAAAGAACTCTGTTCAATACAAATACGAAAGGGTCGCATCGCGCTCTCACTCACCTTCAGCGCTACTCATCTCAGCAGCACGTCGCCATCCTCGGATGCCAGCCATCATCTAAGGAAGGAAAGGAACGAAGTTAGAGAACTGTTCAAAAGACTCATTATACTTACCTGTCGGACTCTTGCCAGTGAAGTAACTAGGCAGCAACGAGCCTGCATCAATCAACGCGCCCCTGCGCTGAAAGCAGGACGGAGAGCACACTTTCCAAGAAAACAAGGTGAGCTGTGGATAAAAGGGGAGGGTTGGACCCAGGGGAAGAAGGGGTTCAAGCACACAGAGACAATAGGGAGTTAAACTCTACCAATCCTGTGTTTCAGGCCCAGTCTCCAGTCGAGTAGACTCCAGGGAAGGGTTTGAGGTCGTAAGAGGTCAGAACAGGCTGAGTGACGTCCCTGTGGATACCAGGTGAGCGTTACAGATCGCAAAGCCTCACATCAAAATCCACCTGGGCATCAGGGAAACGTCAGAAATCGACCAGTTAGCCCACATGTTGGGCAACTACTTTCCGAAGTACATGCAGCCAGGCAGGAGACCAACACCCTGAGGAGAGAGCGGATAGTAGCCAAAGAACGCACTAATAATTTAAGCCGGCAACTTCTCCAGTCACAAGCAGGGCATGCACCATTGCCGGGAAGCGTGCCCTCGATGCCAGCACCATCAGCCAATCCCGGTCAGATAACCCTTCCTGGGGCAGTTCCCTTGGCCCCGCCCGAATGATTTATGGGGGATCCCAAGAGGTTTGCAACGTTCATGAATCAGTGCCGCCTGCACTTCCTTTGTAGACCAGGGGCCTTTCCGAATGACCAATCACGGGTCGCTTTTGTGCTATCCTACCTGAGTGGTAGCGCTGCGGACTGGTCTGTACCCTTTGTAGCCCAAAATGATCCTTTGCTGCATGACTTCAGGGGCTTTCAGCAGGAGATGGAAAAGCTGTTCACCTTCGTACTCATGGGCAGGCATTAGACAATGAACTTCTGTCCCTACGCCAAGGGAATCAAGACCTATTAACTTACATAGCCAAGTTCAATAGACTCGTAGTTGAAGCAGAATAGCCAGTGGAGAAGAGAACCACGTTATTTCATCGGGGGTTGCGGGGGGAGCTCAGGATGTTCTCGCACAAGTAGTGAACCCTTCGAAAGACTGCTCAGAATTCATTGACCTTGTTGTTCAACTGGATCATAGGTTGCAGGACCGAAGAGCAGATCGAACCAGACCGGACCCTCGCCCTATGTATGTGCGTTCAAAGGAGAATATTGCCCGCACAACGGAAGGTTCAGGAGAACCAATACAAATCGGGGTGGTCAGCTCCCCCTTGACTAAAGCGGAAAGGGATAAAAGGAGACAGCAGCAGCTATGTCTGTACTGTGGAAGGTCAGGTCATTTCCTTAAAGGGTGCCCTGTGAAGCCACCGAGGAGGACGGTAGGGGCCACGGACAAGGAAGATACCATCAAGGAATCGGAAAACTCCCCAGCCTGGCAAGTGTAGGGGTCCACTTGTCAAGCGAAGAAAGTGAACTACATACCTCCCATTTTGCACTATCTGTGGTCTTCATCAATCACCAACAACCATCTCGTATGCACGCAGTAAGAGCGTACATTGACAGTGGAGCCGTTGGGAATTACATCGACCAGGATCTTGCGGCAAAGATGGGGCTTCCGTTACACCCTAAATCAACCACCAACACTGTTACCACTGTCAACGGCACGGAAATAGCTTCTGGTCCAGTATCCCAACACACTGCAGCTTTAACCCTTCTGTGCCAGGATGGACACCAAGAATCAATCGTTTTCGACCACATTAAGGCACCACAATTCCGGTTGATTTTGGGAATGCCATGGTTGGTAGCTCACAATTCTCGAATCGATTGGCGAGCAAAAGAATTGGCCTTTCCCGAGACTTGCGCCCACACATGTTATCGCCAAGAGAAACAACCAATAGACACCAGAACCTCCACGCTTGCGACTGTGGAAATCGGCACCCTACCAAGTGAATACCAGGATTTTCAAGATTTCTTTCAGAAAGAACAGGCTAATACCCTGCCAACGCATAGACCATACGATTGCCAAATCAACCTGATACTCGGCGCACAAATCCCTTGTGGGTGAATTTACGCACTCACAGAACCAGAAAACCAGCACCTGAAGGTCTATCGTGACCAATACCTGGCCACCGGGTTCATCCGTCCCTTGAAGTCTCCAGAAGCCAGTCCTCTATTATTCGTACATTGACCTTCGCGCACTGAACCAGATTACCATAAAAAAAACGCTACCCCCTGCCACTGATCCCTGAATTGCTTGATCAAGTCAAAGATGCCCAAATGTACACAAAACTAGACCTGAGGGGGGCATATCACCTTGTTCGCATAAAACAGGGGGACGAATGGAAAACTGCTTTTTGCACCAAATACGGGTTGTACTAATATCAAGTAATGCCCTTTGGCCTTTGCAAAGTGCATGCAGCATTTCAATACTTCATGAACGATGTCCTACGGGAATTGATTGATGTCTGTGCTCTAGTGTACATCGACGATATTCTAGCATATTCCGCATCAAAGCAGGACCATGTTAAACACGTCCGATCCGTATTGGAGAAACTCTGTCAACACCAGCTCTACGGCAAGCTCGAAAAGTGCTCATTTCACGTCTGCGAGGTGGAATGCCTGGGCTTTATTCTCAGCCCGAATGGATGTACACAAGGTAGACGCTATCCTGAACTGGCCATCCCCAAATTCATTCAAGGGGGTTCAAAGTATGCTGGGTTTTGCAAACTTCTACCGCCGGTTCATCCCAGGATTTTCACAAATCGTGCATCCCATCACATCATTGCTAAGGAAAAGCAACAAAAAGTTCCAGTGAACAACAGAAGCCAAGGAAGCTTTCCAGGAACTCAAAGCAAGATTCATATCTTCCCCAATCTTACGCCACCCTCGCCCTGATCTCCCATACCTGGTGGAAACAGACACCTCAAGCATGGCTATGGGAGCCGTCCTCTCACAAAACGACCCCAAAATGGGCCAGATACACCCTGTTGCCTTCTGGTCGCGTAAATTCACACCCCCTGAACGTAATTACGCTATCACAGACAAAGAACTCCTGGCCATTAAGTCAGCCTTTAAGGCATGGCTGCACTACCTCGTGGGCGCCAGACACACAATCACCGTAATAACTGACCACCGGAACCTCCAGTACCTAAAAACGGCAAAGGCCCAATCCTCACGACAACTACGTTGTGCTCTTTTTTTGCTGAATATGACCACGTGATTACATTTCGACCAGGGGTGAGAAACGGGAAGGCCGATGCCCTTTCCCGTATGGGGGTGGAAGAACAAGGGTATCAGACCCCTGACCCAATAGCAATCATCCCGAATGACAGGCTCCTAGGAATCACAGCAACCATAACTCAGAAAGAATTACATGAAGAAATCCAAAACCTGATGAGTCCGGAGCAATTATAAGCGTGGAGTGCACAAGGAGAACATTACAGGATAAAAGGTCAGTTGCCCTACTTCAGGAATCATTTATTCTTACCAAACCAAGAATTCCGAGAACAAGTCATGTCCGGTTATCATGATTCCTTGATTGAGGGCCAATCGCTAAAACCCTAGCCAAGGTAAAACGAAATTATTGGTGGCCCACGTGGTGTAAAGACATTATCCAATTTGTTCTATCTTGTGGAGTGTGTGCTCAAAACAGTCATCCAAGCAGAAACCGGCTGGGCTATTACAACCATTGGAAATCCCACCAGCACCCTGGCACACGTTGTCCCTCGATTTTATTACTGACGTACCACCCAGTCAAGGGTTTAACACTATTCTTGTGGTCGTGGACCTATTTTCAAAAATGGCACATTTCATTCCTCTTAAGGGGCTCCCAAATGCTTCCACTCTGGCAAAGGCATTTCTTGAAGGCATCGTACGGCTCCATGGGTTTTCTTCAGTTTTGGTCTCAGACCGAGGTACTCAATTCGTATTTAACTTCTGGAGAAAATGCTGCTCTATTGTAACGCTCACCTGAATCCCTCGGAGGCGCAGGTCTGGGCTGGGGGTTCTCGGAGTCTTCTAGGGTCACGCGCAGGCCTCGAATGCCACCCTGGAAAGGCCCTTTTCTCACTGAGATCTTGATCTGAAGGGTGAGGTGTCTGCAATTATGAGAGCAAGGGGTTAATATGGATATATACGCCTGACTGGGTAAGCTGCCTCCCCTTCCTGGTACTCCCAAGTAGTTTGTAGGCTAAATGTGCTCACCTTATGTAGGTGAAAGCGGAGCTCTCCATCCTGCGTCTGTGCAGGGGCGCCGAAGCCAGTTACTTCACTGGTTAATTGTCCAGCCTCTTGGTTGCAGAGGATGAAGATTTGGAGCTAGGCCGTTGTTAGCAGCACGAACGGCGGTTGCTTGAATATGGAGGTCCGGAGAGCGATGGAATGGTGAAGGTATTGCAGGCAAGTAAGTAGAAAATGTCAATTTGAAGTTAAAAGCACTTCTTAATGTCTCTTTTCCTTTTTCAGGTCGCAGAAGCAGCTGGGTAGAAAAAATGGATGTCGAGGAATGCACCGAGGAGTGAGAAAGATGAGCGCTGCCCAAAACACGTGCGTATAGATGGAGTTTTGTATTTCTTAATGATGTCCTTTTGTTTTGCAGATGCGAGTAGCAGCGTCGGCGGAGGCGAGAAGAATGCAGCGCAGGTAAGGAAGGTTTCACGGAGGTTTACCAACCAATGTCTTTGCTTCCACAGGGTGCCGGAAAAATGGAAAGCTGCAGCCCGTGGCTTGAGCTGCACCGATGGACTGGGTAAGTGCTGCGCTGGTTCTTATCTCGTGCTAACCTGGTGTTCTTTTCCCTTTTCAGATGCTGCTGAAGACGAAGATGGTATTTCGGAAGGTAAGATTGCGGATTTCTCTTCCCCAGATGCAGAAGTTGAAGATTCTCTGGAGCTGACACGGAGAGCGTCCTGCTGCTATTGCAGAATAACGCGAAGCACGTTGCTCTGATCGGGCGTGGTTTAAATAGCTTACTGGAGTGCTTAGGTGTCTCCTTCCACAGCAGCCTCGCCCAGGTAAGAAGTCCCAACTTCCAGAATAGTTCCAGTATCCAGTCCCAGGGAGTGGTGCTGGCCACACCCAGAAGGTAAAGTAGTTCCAGCCATGGATGGATGAGGATTTCATCCTGCAGGTGAGTGAGCAGCATGGTCTGCAGCAGGTAGGTCCACCCAAGCACCATTCCTTACATCATGAGCCCGGCACGTCCTGTGCTGGGACTGGGTCCCCTTATGAGCCTGGCGCCACTGGCGCCAGGACAGGGTCCATAAGGCCCCTATGGGAGCCGATGGGTGCCTGGAAATGAAGTTGCGACCCAGCTTCCGAGGCAGTTGGGCTAAACCTGACTCCTTGGAGGCTGCGGTCATGACATCTATGGCCCAGATCAACATCCGCCTATCCACCAGTCACCATCACCAAACGGATGGTCAAACTGAGAGGACAAATCAGACGCTCGAGCAGTATCTGCGTTGCATGTTACACCAAGCTGAAGGAAGCTGGTTCGACCTATCATGGATAGCTGAATATGCTTATAATAATTCCCTACACACCAGCATTGGGCAGACACCCTTTTATACCATGTATGGCAGGCACCCACGTACTTCTGAGTAGGACGTTCCTACAACCCTGGAAATGCCAGCAGTCAAAACCTTGCACACGACCATTTCTCAAATCTTTAAAAGGGCAGCTGAACACCTACTTCAAGCTAAGAATCGCCAAAAGAAGTTTGCCGATCAACACCGAGCAAAGTCCCCCAACTACCAAGTGGGAGACAAAGTCTGGCTGGCGTCTAAACACCTGTCCATTAAAGGAACCCGAACTTTCCGTCCAAGATACCTGGGTCCATTCACCGTCACCTCCCTGATAAATCCTGTGGCGGTCAGACTAGCTTTGCCGTCAAACATGCAGATTCATCCTGTGTTCCACGTGTCTCTCCTTAAACCTTTTCAACCTGGGACCCGGGTAGCAACGCCACCGCAGCCAGTAGTAGTCGCCGGGGAGCCAGAATTCGAAGTCAAGGACATCCTGGATTCAAAGTACGTCAGATCCAAATTATACTACTTAGTAGAATGGAAGGGGTATGGTCCACAAGACAGGACATGGGAGCCTTGTGAGTACATCCATGCACCTCGCTTGCTTAGACGATTTCATCAAAACCATCCAAACAAACCAGGACCAGAAAGAAGAGCCACCTTGAGAGGGGCCTTGGGGGGGAGTGCTGTCATGATTCCTGCCCCTCATGTCCCCAGCCCTCCAAGATGTCAGGCTGGAGCCAGGCCATGATCACCTACATGGCCCTCAAGGGCCTCTCCATCCCACCAAAGACCCACTTGGAGTCAGACTTGGCGCTTGTGGCACCAGACTCACTCACTCCCATAGGATAACGTTGGGGATTGGACTTGTAGTGCATTGATGGGGACAAGATGGATGCCCCCTCATATTTCAGTTCCCATAACTGCATGTGCAGTCTAGTCTTTTCGGTGTGGTTCAGCCCAGAGACACCTGGGATACCCAGAGACTACTTAAGCCACACCCAGGCTGAGAAACATACTTTGCGTTTTCTGCACCTGCAGCGTGACACTCACCGTGTTCGGATCGGTCTCCAGTGGCCTGCATCTTTCTTCTACGCTCAGCTCCTGCAAGAACAAGAACACCGTTAGGAACAGCCTTACCTTGAGGCGCTTTTGCCCATCATTCATCGCTCCTTCTGTTTTGTGGGCATCTTCGGCGTTGTCATTCCCATCCCGGCACGCCGCTTCCTGAGGAAAAGGGAAAAGAACAGAAAAAAGGCATTAGTAAGCATTCAGCAAATCTTCGCTTATTTTTAAAGACTGTACGAGCTTCAAACGCTTACCTGAATCCCAGCCGCTCTGGGGGAACTCTGTCTCCGGAACCTCTCATCCATCTGCAAGAGGGAAAAGACACTCCAGGTTAGCGTGGAAACATCTAGAGGCGCCGCTTACCGCGCTTACTCACTGCATTTCTTTTTCATAACCGCCATCCACGCTGAAAACGTCGCAGCACCTAAAAGACACAGAAAAAGAACTCAGTTCAATACAAATACAAAAGGGTTGCATCGCGCATCGCGCTCTCACTCACCTTCAGCGCTACTCATCTCAGCAGCACGTCACCATCCCCGGACGCCGGCCATCATCTAAGGAAGGAAAGGAACGAAGTTAGAGAACTGTTCAAAAGACTAATTTTACTTACCTGTCAGACTCCTGCCAGTGAAGTAACTAGCAGCAACGAGCCTGCATCAATCAACGCGCCCCTGCGCTGAAAGCAGGATGGAGAGCACACTTTCCAAGAAAACAAGGTGAGCTGTGGATCAAAGGGAAGGGTTGGATCCCAGGGAAGAAGGGGTTCAAGCACACACAGACAATAGGGAGTTAAACTCTACCAATCCTGTGTTTCAGGCCCAGTCTCCAGTCGAGTAGACTCCAGGGAAGGGTTCGAGGTCGTAAGAGGTCAGAACAGGCTGAGTGACGTCCCCGTGGATACCAGGTGAGCGTTACAGTTTTGTTCCGATTATGCAAATTATGATTGCTTGTGTTCGTTGTCTTTAACATGATGTTCAGAATGTAAAAAATAGAAACTCAAATTCTATCCAAATATAACATTTTTGGAAACCTCTATGGTGTGACTCAATACACCTGATTGTGCTGTAACTTGGAATGAACTAGAAGGGAGTAGAGTCTTTAGTAATTTTGTTCTCAACCCATTCCTTTTTGTTCTAGTAACGCAAGCCTTCCTGGGCAGAATAGGGTTGTATCCACCAGGAGCCCTTCTATATAATGTGTGTTAATATGCAGTAGTATTTACTAGATCCCAGGTGTCACACTTTTTTGTTCTACGTATTTTCCCTGATTCAGTGTACATCAGGTTTACTGGAGGACGCCTTTGGGTTTAAACTGAACTGTGACTCAACTATTATTAGTCAGAATTCCTTTAGTGGTGCCCACTGCATCCCTTTGTTTTTACTAAGCACTGAATAAATGACAACAATACATGTGGATGGAGTCGGAGAGGCACTGACTAGGGTTGGGCAAAATGGAAGCATTGCGTGTGACCATTGAGCAGCGCAGTGGGAGGGTGGGGACAGGAAACTGAGTGTCGCCCTCAGCACCCCATCCACACACAGAGCTATGAAACAGGGTGCCCCCCTGCCCTGATACTGCTAGCATTTTCTGGGTGCCTTGCTGGTAGGAGACTGTAAATATGTAATCAAATAGGTACACAGGATCCTATTTATATGTACCACATCTTACTCCACCAATAGGAACATAGATTATATTATAAAAGAAGGATAAGATGGTAAACTTTCTCTACTTCCACCCCTCCTTCTCCCCCAACGATTAGACACCTCTGACAGATTCTCCAGCACTACAGGTCTTGACAACATAGACTGCGTGCAGCATTCCAAATTTCAAAAAACATTTTTGTTTAATACAGAATATTTAAATTAAAACATAAGATAATACCCACACCTAACACAGTGTACAAAACTACCACTAAAACCTACAAAATCTAAAAAGCTAAATTTCAAATAAACCACTTACAAATGGACACAGACGAAATCACATATCACAGTACATAGAAAAAACCTAAATGTGTCACTAAAACAACATATAATCCCAACATGTTTCTGTTCTTTAAAGCCCCTTTCGGGCGAACATTCTTCAGGGGAACCTTTAAAACATCCACTATTCTTCTCAACACCGTGTTGAATGGGTAGTTTCAGGCAACCAGCCTGCAAAGAAGGGAGACAGAGGAAACTAATCAGATCCCCAGGGGAGGGGGTATTACCAAATGTAAAGGTGGAGTTGACTCAGTCAAGAGAACAATTCCACAAAAAGGTTTAGAAATTAAACCAATTAGATTTACCTTAATGTGGTGAATCTTCAACGCACGTCTGTAAATGACAGATAGGCTAATTTTTCTTCATTGAAAAACCAAGATACTTCAAAAGGCGTCTTAATCCGCCGAAAATATCGTCACACCTAGAAAGGACACATCACACTACCAATGAGCCACAGATCACTACAGGACAACAGTCATGAATTGTTCAGGATATATTAAATAAAAATTACCTTCACGCAAGTGAAGCCACCCACAACGTGGGGCAAGGGGAGGAAATCCCTTGTAATGACAACCAAGTCTGCAGATGATTACAAAAGAGGACACAGAACCAATCTGTAATATAAGAAGGGCGGTCACCAGCCATCTCAAAGAGCATTAAAATGCACCGATCTTGTCCAACTATGTACTTTCAAGTGAAGAAGAGAATACTCTCAACAGGGGCTTCAGCTTTGTTATGACCAAAACCCATGATCCCTTTGAATTTCGTACTGAGTTTTTTGCATTTATGCGTAAAGTACACCTTAATGAATATTTCAGTGAACACGAAGGTTACAATAGTAATAACTGCAGTGGTCTGCGAAATGCGTCGACCTTCTGTGCACCCAGCTACTCTCACACCGCCGAATCCACGGTATTTGAAAGACAAGTGTTGGCTGAAGTTCTAAAGTTAGAATCCTGTGAGAAATCTCATAATTCGAACTTTAGTAAACCCCAGAGAGATTCTGTTCTAAAACTTGCAAAAGATAAAAATCTCATTATCAGACAAGCAGATAAAGGGGGAGCTATTGTCTTGATGAATCGCAGTGATTATGTTAAAGAATGTGAGAGACTTCTTTCTGACAGTGAGCTATTTGAAACTAACTTGTGACCCTACTGCTCAGCTGATGAAGATCATAAAAGAAAAAGTTACTTTGGCATATGACTCAGAGATGATTAGCAAACAAGAATTTGAATTTCTAATAAGGGAACAAGCCAGGGTACCTGTGTTCTATATTTTGCCTAAGGTGCATAAGAGATTGGTAGACCCTCCCGGACGTCCCATAGTCTCTGGGGTCAATTCCATTTTAGAACCATTGTCTAAGTTCGCAGATTTTTATCTGCGCCCATTTGTGATGAAAATGCAGAGTTATTTGAGGGATACTACCGATGCCATCAATAAAATAGAGAACATAGATTTTGTTCAAGGCAACTCTATATTGATAGGTTTGGATATTCAATCCCTCTATACTATGATACCACAAAGGGCGACATTAGAGGTTGTTGAAGAAATTTTGCTGGGCAGAGAGGATGGACACCCTGTGAGCAGTGCCTTTATTTTGTGGTGTACTGAGTTTCCCCTTACCCAAAACTTTTTCCAGTTCCAAGGAACTTTTTTCCAACAGATAGAGGGCACAGCCATGGGTGCGGCCATGGCCCCTAATTTAGCCAACCTCTATTTTGAATATTTTGAAAAAATTGTGATATACCCAGCCACTAATCCTTATATCCATCAGTTGAGGAAGTGGCCGAGGTATATAGACGATATACTCATTGTATGGGATGGTACGAGAGAAGAAGCTGAGTGCTTTATGACCTGGTTGAACCAACAGAATCTTTTTCTGAAATTTACGGGATCCATATGTGACTTTGAGACTCATTCTCTGGATATTACCATCTTTCATGAGAATGGAGTGTTAAAAGTGAAGCCCTACACAAAGACTACTGACAAGAATTCTCTTCTGCACTTTAACAGCCATCATGCTAAGCATTTGAAAAACAACTTACCTTTTGGGCAGTTTTTAAGGTTAAAAAGGAATAGTAGTAGAAACGAGGATTTCCGTCTAAGTGCGGACGCACTTACTCAGAAACTGCGAAACAAAGGCTATCCACCTAGAGTGATTAAGACTGCTTCAAAAAGAGCATACAATAATAATCGGGAGGATCTTTTGGAGAAAAATGTGAAAATAAAGAGAAAGATTGGTACTGTTTTTGTTAATACTTTTTCAAATTTATCGTACAAAATTAAATCTATTGTGATGAAAACTTGGAAAAAGGTATACAGAGGAAAAGAAGCCTTGCCCCCTTTGGTGGCCTTTAGAAAAAGTAAAAACCTAAGGAACATTTTGATCAGGAATGATGTAACTGAGAAAAGTACACCACTGGTGAGACAAACCTGGTTATGGGGTTTACCGGAAATAAAAGGGCATTTTCCTTGCGGTAAATGTAGTATGTGTGCCCAAACTAAAGAGATTAGATATATACAAATTTAACCTAATCTGAAATGGGTGTGTAATGAAATGACCAACTGTAACACATCCAATGTTGTGTATTTAATCACATGCCCCTGTGGCCTATATTATGTAGGCAAGACTAACAGACAATGTAAAGTCTGTATGGTGGAACATCGGAGCTGCATCAGAAATCAAGTGATTGCAGCTCCTTTAGTGAAACATTTTCTTGATATGAAACATGGCTGCAATGACTTTACGTGGTTTATTTTGAAAAAGGTGTATGGCCATAGGAAAGCCGAGACAGACCAGAAATTATTGAACCTGGAACAAAAAATTATTTTTAAATTGCAAAGTAATGTTCTGGGGCTCAATGAGAGTATTGATTGGCATCTGGTCAGACAAACATAAATGTTTTCTGCTATCTGACTATTGTTTGCAATTTTGGCTGTGTTTTGAATTTTTTTTTAATTTTCCTTATTTTGTGCCATCTATATTTGCAAAAATTTGCATATGTCTGTTGCTTGATTTTTGCAATGCTGTGTCGATTTCTTTTGAATGGTTTTGTGCCCCCCAGTGCACTTTCTTCTCAACACTGCTTCCCCTTGTTGTTGGGTGGTTTGATGCAAAGATGGCCGCTAGTTTTTTCTTACCGGCTAGTACCTAACTGAAGAGTGTAGTCCTTCCTTAGTGTTCACTAGGAAGATTGCATGTAAAAGATGGCCGCTGTATTTTCTTGCCGGCTAGTATTTAATCGAAAAGTATGGTCCTTTCTTAGTGTTTACTAGGAAGTGGTGAGCGTTTTGCTGCACTTGGTGAAAACACATGCTGGTGCTGCACGGTCTTCTTTCAAACCCCGTGAGTCATTAGCGAGGAGTTTGTTTCTCCTAATCTAGAGGTGAGCATGTTGTTCTTGAACTTTAGTAGCTACATTACTTTTAGTGATGTTGGTGGCTATTATCCCTTTTCCGCAGTTTTTTACTTACTGAACGTTGAGGTGTTGTGTACTATCTCCCACTACTTGGTCACGTTCAGCATGTTTTTACACATTTAATGGCTGTGAAGTCCGCTGGTGTATGACACTACTGTTTGGAAGCCTGAGCTCTAATGCACACCCTAGGCTGGGCTTGAAATGGTTTCTTTTCTTCCCTTTTTTTACACATTTGGGAGCCGTGGTGTATCGGTGCATTTTAATGCTCTTTGAGATGGCTGGTGACCGCCCTTCTTATATTACAGATTGGTTCTGCGTCCTCTTTTGTAATCATCTGCAGACTTGGTTGTCACTACAAGGGATTTCCTCCCCTTGCCCCACGTTGTGGGTGGCTTCACTTGCGTGAAGGTAATTTTTATTTAATATATCCTGAACAATTCATGACTGTTGTCCTGTAGTGATCTGTGGCTCATTGGTAGTGTGATGTGTCCTTTCTAGGTGTGACGATATTTTCGGCGGATTGAGACGCCTTTTGAAGTATTTTGGTTTTTCAATGAAGAAAAATTAGCCTATCTGTCATTTACAGACGTGCGTTGAAGATTCACCACATTAAGGTAAATCTAATTGGTTTAATTTCTAAACCTTTTTGTGGAATTGTTCTCTTGACTGAGTCAACTCCACTTTTACATTTGGTAATACCCCCTCCGCTGGGGATCTGATTAGTTTCCTCTGTTTCCCTTCTTTGCAGGTTGGTTGCCTGAAACTACCAATTCAACACAGTGTTGAGAAGAATAGTGGATGTTTTAAAGGTTCCCCTGAAGAATGTTCGCCCAAAAGGGGCTTTAAAGAACTGAAACATGTTGGGATTATAGGTTGTTTTAGTGACACATTTAGGTTTTTTCTATGTACTGTGATATGTGATTTCGTCTGTGTCCATTTGTAAGTGGTTTATTTGAAATTTAGCTTTTTAGATTTTGTAGGTTTTAGTGGTAGTTTTGTACACTGTGTTAGGTGTGGGCAGTATCTTATGTTTTAATTTAAATATTCTGTATTAAACAAAAATGTTTTTTGAAATTTGGAATGTTGCACGCAGACTATGTTGTCAAGACCTGTAGTGCCGGAGAATCTGTCAGAGGTGTCTAATCGTTGGGGGAGAAGGAGGGGTGAAAGTAGAGAAAGTTTACCATCTTATCCTTCTTTTATAATATAGGAGACTGTAAATGCCAGGAGACTGCAAAGTGCAGCACCCCTCATGTCAGTGAAGAGACACACAGATGAGTGATAAGAAACACAGGTAAAATATAATTTCTGGAATCTCAGCTCTTGTAGACAAGACTCACTCTTCTGCCAGCTCTGAATGGTCAATAGAAAATGAAATAAAAGAACATACTAAAGTAGTTGGATGCAGTGGCTCATCGGCAATGCATCTGTCTATGAAGCAAGGCAACGCAGAGCAACGCAGAGCACGAATCCCGCACGCAAGGGCAATTATTTAATTAAAATACCAATGTTTGGAGGCGTGGCTAAGGGTGCCCGACATGGCTGCCTAACTCAGCCCTCTGTGAGGCCCGGGAAGCTACAGATGAACTGAAGCCACTCCTGTCCTTGTTGACAGCCGAGTTAAGAAGCATAATCCGTGGAGGCCGGAGCTGGCTGCCCTCTTACCCTGTTAGTTTTGTCAATGATGACCCGAGGCATTGTCTTGTTGTTGGCAATAAAAAGGCTGTGGTTCTTTATTGCATATGTATAATCATACAACGCATTTGGGTACATTTATTTAACCAAAACGCATAATAATAAAAACTACTGTTATCTTTTGGGCACCGAGACCAGGGGCATCTACCTGGCCCGTGCGGCCCACTTTTTCCCACGACTTTGTGGCCTCTGTTACTTGCCCTGTTATTTCCTTTCTTCTCCTTTTTTGAGTGCGTGGGACTGGGAAAAGAAAGAAGTCTCCTGTATGCACAGAATGACTTTTTGGTGCCCTGTTCAGAGGACCAAAGAGAACTGGCTTATTCCTCCCAGCTCTCTCTTTTTATTCCCATCTTCCTAGCCTGAGTCTATGCATTCTCTCAGGGGCTTCCCACCCCTCTGGCCAGCTGGCGCTGACGGCCATTCACACCTAGGTGTGGCCTTCTTTTGCCCCTTTGTTGCTGTATTTCCTGCCCTTGTGTTTGTCCCTGCCCTGCTGACACCTTGCCGGGTCAGTGCTTGGCTTGGTGTGCTGTTTGGC
This sequence comes from Ambystoma mexicanum, assembly GCF_040938575.1. Taxonomy (NCBI): domain Eukaryota; kingdom Metazoa; phylum Chordata; class Amphibia; order Caudata; family Ambystomatidae; genus Ambystoma; species Ambystoma mexicanum. Next base: position 1,104,412,181 of record NC_090922.1, read on the forward strand.
GGGAAAGGAGGGGCACCAAGGCTGCCCTTCCATTTCTCTGTTTGGCTGTTTACCACAGCCCAAAGTTTGTGGGTGGTTTGTTGCAGTGCCCTAGCCCCCTGGATTATTATCCCGTACCTGGTAGCTCCATTAGTGCCCGATTCCGTGGCACTGGCCATAGAAAGGCCATAGTAAGGCTGTCCTCTTACCCTGTTAGTGTTGTCAATGATGACCCGAGGCATTGTTTGTTGCTGGCAATAAAAAGGCTGTGGTTTTTTATTGCATACGTATAATCATAGTATGTATATAACCAAAATGCATAATAATAAAAAATACTGTTATCTTTTGGGCACCGGGACCAGGGGCATCTAACTGGCCCGTGCCGCCACACCTGTATGGGTTTTCAGCCATACAGTTTCCCCCTCAAAAGTTACACCGTTCTACTTGCATCCCCTTGCTGCTAAGTTATTAATAATCTCTTTATGGACATTGTTCATTCCCTTAATGGACAGGTGAACTAGTGAAATTGCTGTGTGCCGGATGAACTGAATTCCTCTTCCGATGCAGAATTTCTCTATTCCCCTGTTCAGTTTCTTCCTGGCTATGTCTATTACTTTGTAAGAATTGGCCCATGGCCATTTCCTTATGGATAGTATGGCTGAACAAAAGGTTTCAGTCTCTTTCCAGTTGTGCGCTATTCCTACCAAGGATGCGCATGTGTCTGTTAGCAACTTCTTTCTGCCTTGTTCTATCAAGTCGTTGCCTCCAAAATGTATAACTAGGAATTCTGGTGGGTCACTGTAGGCTACCATGTCTGCCAGTTTGTCGTGAATATTCTCCCATTTCATCATGATGTAATGTTGTTTCTAAAGGCTGGTTTTTCTTTTGTTTCCTCGGACCATCTCCCTGTTCTGAAAATGAACGAATAGCCTATGATCCATGACGACTTGAGTGGGGTGCCTCATTTTGTTGGGGAAAATCATGTTTACATTAGTTCCGGCCGTGCATACCATAACAATCAGACTTCCAACCCCCGATTTGTTTTACTTTTTCAACCCGAAGATCCCCTTGCCATGCCGATGTCACTGCACCTATTCTGAAAGAGTGGGCCCCATATTCCCTGCTGTCCCAACCTGCTTTTTCAATGGTTGTCTTGAGGACTGGCTGAAATTGCCCTGCCATCCTCATGTACCAGAAACCGCCCCCCAATGTGCGGGCAGAGCCTGAGGTACTGGTTTGTGATGCAAACTGGGCAGTTCACTCTGTCTTCAATGCAATACGTTGTGATTGCCCTTCTGCTACTTGTTTTGGATGCGTGTACCTCCATTGCGATGTAGTCCCCTTTTACTTGAACCTCCAACATACTTAACCCATCACTTGCTTTAGTGCTTGATGCTTGATGCGATGAGCTCGCTTACTCTAAATGCCCCAAAATATGCTATGGCAAATGCTGTTTTAAACAGTTGTGTCTCCTACTTGTGTGAGCAAACTGTTTAATATTTATGTCCGGAACATACCCAGACTGGTCTGAGTGTATAAGCTTAGATATCGCTGGCGTAAGCCTGTTGGCCATTAAGCAGTAAGTATTTTCCCCACCGGTGAGCATATGTATTCACTGAATGGCATTGTATCCCATGGCCCTCCGATAATTCCTAGCTCCAATTCCTTTTGTATTTTCTTCTTCACTAATGTGGGGCTTTCTCTTGCTGTTCTTAAATTGGCTGGTATTACTCTAGACCCTTGGCATTCGAAAGGCATAATAAATGCTTCCATAAACTCTTTTTCTATTGACTGTCTTATTTCCTTGTCGGGTAAGTTTCTAATATATTTTAAAAACTCTTTATTTTAATGGGTGTCTTCCCCGGTTCGCCTTGGTATTCTACGTTTCTATTGTCTACTCTTGTTGTACCTATGTGGCTTTCATGGTTCTTCTTTCTTTTTTTTTTACACAAGTGTTTTTATTAGATTTTCCAGTGTGTAAAACAAAGACCAATAGTGGTAAACAGACCTATAAGGTGCCACATGAATTCATTTGACAGTAAAAAGCAGATCAATAGGTCACATTATGAATTGGTTAAACGATAATCGACCCTCCCCCCGCCTCATTTAGAACCCCATTTCATAGTCCAGCTTAAGTACCCGTAAACATCATATGAGGGTACGATCGGGAAGTACTTTGCCTGTAGCAGTGCGTTTTATTATAAGTTTTTCATTGTAGAACTTAACAATTCATTGCTTTCCCCAACTCTTCTCCCTGTCAATATTTGCTGTAGCATTAATAAACCCTTGAGTTCTTCCGAAGACAGAGTAAGTGACAACACTGTTCATCTCAACACCTTGTATCCAGAACTTAGTTTGATATTGACCACGCTTCATTAGCCATAGTGTATTAAATACCTTTCGTGAGTGAGTAGATTCGACCTTTGTCACTATAGGTGCTACAGCGTTTGATCTCTTTATCCAGCAACACTGTTTCCTTTGGCCTTTTATACCTTTCAGGTTTCTAAGTATCTTAAGTACCCTCAGGGAGGAAGTTGGAGTAGCCTAATCTCTGGTAACTCTATACTCTGAGTAGGGGGGGTAAGTAGGTGAAAAAAAGGAGCGGAGAAAGGAAGGAAGAGAATAAATAAATAAATAAATAAAGGAATACCTAAATGGTTATTATCTGGACCAGTGGCATACCTTAGTGCGAGTAGATTATTACGGTCACATATTAACCTTATACTTTACCATTTTAGCATTGTTTCAGAAAGTAACTGAACTTTTAACCAACTTTATACATTCAAAAACAATTTCACGTACAGCTGTTATAGAGGCACCCATTATATCTTAGTGCAAGTCGTTTTGGGGCCCCTCTATCAGTCTTTGGTGGATCTTCTTTTTTTGTAGTCCTTGTGGGTAGTCCAGTACATTCATTGCTGCTATGTTCGCCCCCGCATTTGGTGCATGTGTGTTTATATCTGCACTCTTTCCCCCATGAGCAGTACCCTTTTTCAAACTTCCAACATGTAATGTTGCTTCTATTGGTATTATATGGCTTATTTGTGTTCTGGCTGCGGGTATTTGACCTAGCCACCCATGTCTGCTTTTTACGAAAGGGCTGTTCGCCCTACTTCTTGTCCTCTAGCTCTGTGCCTTTCCCACTGTTGTTCCGTGCGTTCTTTGCTTGCGCTGTGCTTTTTTCTGTGCATCATGGTGATTTTGTTTTTAACACCTCGTGAATGTGTATGCTTGCCTGGACCTCATCCCGTTCTATCTCTGGGCGTGCTGCCATGGCTCTCCTGAATTGATCAACATGAGTGAGCCATGCATCTCCCTCAAAGGATTCCCTTACCTACCTTATTTTGACCTGGTACACGAGCAGGGCCCTGCCCTCATTTGGGAATTTCTCCAAAATTACTGTTGGCATGATGTTGAAAGCTTTGCACTTTTCTAGTTTATCAAACTTAGAATTTACTATCCATTCCTGTTGTGCCATGTATTTGCTTGCAAAACTATCCAACAATGCATTCATATCTGTCTCTTTTTTACCTTTGGTTTTCTTTTTCTGCCCCTCAGCGTCTGCTTCCTCTGTTGTGGTTAGTTTCGCCCCTTCTTTGGCCTTTTTCCATGGTGACTCCCTTTTGTCCAGTTCAATGCTGTCATCCTCTTCATCCGTGTCATCCTCAAATCTCTTGCGCACCCAGGCCCATCCATTAATTTTTTCACCCGCTGCTGCCTATTCCACGAGCCTGCTTCCTGTTTTTTCTGCACCTGTCAGTGCTTTCTTTGCCATCTTTACTTCCCTTGTGTGCTGTCTACTTGCACTTGTTTTCTTTTGGAGCCAACTGTGTTTACTTTAAAGCCAATACCTAATCCCCCACACTGAGAAGGGGGTTTAGATTCTATAAAAGACAAGGAGGCGAGTATTATGCATTCACAATCTTTACTCTGAACCACAGCAGCAAAGAATGAAAAACTTTGTAAAACGAAATTTTTTCCAAATAAACACAACGTTATGAACAATACAATGGGAAACATCCCAGTCCAACATGGTGGGTAGGTCATGCCCCGGAGGTAGCCAATGGGCTGCAAGCCAGTCCCATATAGGTCCATTCCTTTATCAACTCCTCCTCTTTCTGTCGCTGAACCTTTTCACATGGCCACTGAACATTTTCTCCACGCAGAGCGAAGAACAAACTCCCACGAAAACGTTGGAACTGAAACCTTCTGCAACTTGGAGCTGAACATTCTGCTTCTTCCTGTGTTGAAGCCATCAACCGAAAGTTGAAACAACAATCAAACACCAGTAAAGGTGGGTGGGATAATACTCGCCTCCTTGTCTTTTATAGAATCCAAACCCCCTTCTTACGCTAGTGTGGGGATTAGGTATTCTATGGCAAGACAGGAGGCTCATATTATGCAAGTTGAAACCCCTTGCATTACATTCACAGCTACATGAGCAATATGTTTATGGTAAAATGTCTTAAAAGTTGACTCCCTTGACCAGTCAGCTGCTTTTAAAATCAAAACTACCCCCCAGAAAGGCTGCTTTAGAGGCCATAGCGCCCCGGACTGAGTGGGGACCAAAAGCGGATGTGTCAACCCCCGCCTCCCGCATAACCCATTTGATCCATCTGGCCAAAGTAGAAGGGGAGACTGGTTTATGGGGTTTCCTGTAGGAAATCAGCAGCTGAGAGGGATTCGGAGGTCTAAAACCTTGAGTTTCAAAATCAAAACATTTCAAACAGTTGACAACACATAATTTACAATCTCCAGGAAAGCTGGATAGGATATTGAGGAAGTCAAGCATTTAGTCCTTCATGAGATAAAGAAAATAACCCCCTGAGGGGTGAACATCTTATTATCCACATCCAGAGCTCTGATATCAGAGACCCTTTTAATAGACACCAGACATAGTAACATAGCCAGTTTGGAAAATAACTGCTGCAGGGACACATCTTCATTAGGAGGCCAGGACCTGAAGAGCTGCAGTACCATATTAACGTCCCAAAGAACCGAATACTTCGGTTTTGGTGGAACCTTAATACGAATAGATTTGAGGGCCCCACGCACCAAAAAGTGCCTACCCACTGGTTCTCCCTTAACCAAAAGGTGACCGGCTGAAATAGCTGACCGAAACATAGTAACAGTCCTGTAGGCTTTCCCTTCCTTAAACAACTCTACTAGAAAATTAACCACTTCTACAGGAGAGGCAGAAACGGGATTGAGGTGCCTAGCCACACACCAGCTAACCCAGCGGTTCCATGCTGAGGAATACCCAGATTTAGTAGAGGGTGGCCCAGGAGTTCCTGATAACCAACATAGAGTCTTGCGAAAGTCCTCTGAAGCACCAGGAAGAGCTGAAATCTTCCAAGCCATAAGGGCAAGGTGTCCCTGCAGGACCAACTCGTGATGGAGACCCCCCAGATTCACCAGCAACTGGGGATCGAGAGGGAGAAGACGGGGAATATCTATTGGCAATTCCAGAAGGGCCGAGAACAAAACCTGAGAGGGCCAAAAGGGGGTAACCAGAGACACCGCTTGTCTGCAAACTTGGACCAGAACCTGAGCTATCATGGCAAAGGGAGGAAAGGCATACCCCAACTGACCCGACCAATCCTGTAGGAAAGCGTCGGTGGCCAGAGCTAACGGATCTGGTCACCAACTGTAAAATTTGGGAACCTGACAATTTAGTCTCGAGGCAAACAAGTCTATCATCAGGGGACCCCAGAGGGACGCTATGCGGGCAAAGAGAGACCTGTTCAACATCCAATCGCTCCTGTCTTGCAGGTGCCTGGAGTTCCAATCTGCAACCTCGTTGCTGACTCCTGGGAGCTATTCTGCTTTCAATAGAATATCCCTGTCGAGGCAAAAATGCCAAAACTCTCTTGCCAAATCCGCCAGGGCTTTGGACCTGGTACCCCCCAGGTGATTGATGTACCTCACCGCAGAGATGTTATCCATGCGGAGGAGAACACAAGAATTCCCTTAATCTTTGAGGAGACTTTGAACAGCAAAGGACCCCGCTAACAACTCTAGACAATTGATATGTAGTTGTTTCTCTGACGCCGACCATTTCCCTCCTGTGGAAACCTGACCCAATCTGGCACCCCAACCCGCTCTGCTTGCATCTGACTCCAGAATGACATACGGAGATGGCCCAAATATTGCCTTGCCATTCCAGGCCTCCATGTGCATGAGCCACCACAGGAGCTCCAACCTGGCCTCTGGAGGCAATTCCACCATCTGGGAGAAAGAGAGACACTTGCGCAAATGCTTGGCTTTTAGGCGCTGTAGCACTCTGTAATGTAGGGGAGCAGGGAAGATAGCTTGAATGGATGCCGACAGCATCCCCACAACCCTGGCTAACTGCCTGAGCGAGATCCTCCCTCTCCTGAGGAGGAGACAAATCTCCTTCTTTATCTTGGAAAGTCTGTTGTCTGGGAGAAGAAGGATGCAAAGCTTTGAATCTATATTGACGCCCAGAAATTGGATACATTGCGTAGGCTTCAATATGGATTTTTTGACATTTATCACAAAACCTAGATCCTGTAAGAGGGTCACAGTGAACTTCAGATGAGAACACAGAGTTTGATAATTCTGGGCTAGCAGAAGCATGTCGTCCAGATAAATTATGATCCGAATCCCCCTGCATCTCAGGAGAGCCATCACAGGCCGCATGAGCTTGGTGAAACACCATGGGGCCGAGGACAGACCAAACGGAAGGGAGGCAAACTGCCACACTCGACCCCCCCCCCCCATTGAATCTGAAGAAACTCCTGATGTGGGGGAAAGACAGGAACCACTAGGTAAGCGTCCTTGAGGTCTAATTTGACCATCCAGTCTGCTGGGAGAAGGGTGTCCCTGAGCAAATGAATCCCTTCCATCTTGAAGTGGTGATATACCACAAAAGAGTTGAGGGTTTTCAGATTGATTACTGGGCGAAACCCCTGGTCCGGCTTTGGGACTAGGAAAATGGTACTCAGAAACTGAGAGGCCCCGTAAGAGGCCGGGACTACCGCCCCCTTGGAGAGGAGATCCCTTACTTCCACATCTATGAGGGATTGTTTGACCTCGTCGAACACCAAAGGAAGGGGAAAGGACAACTGGCAAGGAGGGGCATAAAATTCTATCTGATAACCTTGAACAGTTTGCAACAACCAAGGATCCGAAGTGAGGGCCTCCCACTGTGGAAGGGTTAGTCTTCCCTCTAGACTTTTGAGGGAAATAACTTTTAACACCTGAGAAAGTACCTGATGGCCCTCTTGAACTTCCGGCGCCTCTGCCCGCACGTCCTCTCCAACTCGAGTTTTGTTGAGGGTAAAACTGGTTATGTGCTCCTCGAGCAGAGGAGGGATTGTATGCGCCACATGGCGCAAACTGGCGGGGATGGGAGGAGCCCTGGGTAAAGCGGCCAGAGGAGCGGGCCCTATCTCGTCCAGCCTTGTTAAAAACCTTTGGGGCAAATACTTATATTAGCCTGCGCCTTGTTCAGCGCCGTAAATGTGTGAACACATGCTGACAAATCCTTCAGGAAAGAATCCCCAAACAAATTACCTTGAGCCGAAGGGCCCCCTTCCCTCTCTGACATGTCCGCCATTTTGGAATCCAACCTCATTAATAATGATTTCTCCTCTCCATATATATGGAGGCATTAGCTTTGCAGAGCAGGCACACAGTTCGTTTGATCCACCCCCTTAATGCGCTAACATCTACCGGTGTATTAGAGGACGCTGCCTCTTCTGCCATTTCAAAAATCTGCGTGACTGGACCCAGGATGTCCAACAGTCTGTCTTGACAACTACGCCATGCTTTATCGACTCCCTTCTTGGGGTCTTTCCCCTTCTGGGATAGAAAAGCCGCCATAGATTGGTCTATTTCTGGCGCTAGAGCCACCTTGTCGGCGAGCATAGGTCTGGGACATTCCGACCGTAATTTATTACGTTCCTCTTTGGGCATAGGGTACCTGATCCAGAACTTGAGGAAAGAGGAAACCTCTTCAGACGGCTGCCACTCGGCTGACCTGGGGTGTTGTATCAGGGCAGGATCAAAGAAAGGTACTCCGCTAACATCAAGCAGGGGAGCCTCCTGAGGGGCCACTGAGGTCACCTTCCTTTTTTGCCTCTTAGGGGCGAATCAGAATCATCTGAACTCTCTGAGGATGAGACAGCAATAGGGGGCTCCACCGGCACGAAAGGCGCGGGGGCTGGCCAGGGGGTGGAAGAGATAGGTTGATGGGACTCTTCCCACCCGCGCTTTAAGTTTCTCTTAGGGGAAGATACATGTGATATGGCCATGGGGGGACTGAGTTGTCCCTGGATATCTTTAGTTTTGGCCGTACACTTTTTAGGGGCCTGGGTTGCAACAGATGGGGTAGCATCTTGGGAGGGATGGAAATCCGCAATGCGGGTAATTAACCTGTCAAAGGCTGACGCCAAGGTGTTATTTATTCAAACCTGTTAAGGCTGAGTCCAGAGAGGACTGAATAGCTTGTGCCACTGAAGGCTGGGTATGACTGGCTTGATCCCCCATATTTTCTCCCAACTTGTCACTTTTTTTGGCAGTGCGCACTTGAGTGCTGGCATCTGCAGATGAGGGAAGCACCCTCTTATCCATGACAGCACGTCACAATTTGTCTTTGTAAAATATAAATATGAATATTTGTATCAACAACAGCAGGTTCAATGCTGCAACAACAGTAGCCGAGCAGGCTGACCCTCTCAATTCACAAGAGTACAAAAAACCTTTAGGGAAGGGCCTCCTAGGCAGTATACAGGCAATGCCTGTAGTTCAACAGACAGATCACGTGAGCAGCGTGTGAGGACAATAAACATCACAGTCATTTTTATAAATAAACACTCCTAAATATATTTAAATGAAGACAAAGTAAATGGGAAAATGTATTACACATATAAAATTCAGGCGGAGAGCAGGCTCGAACCGCCAACCTTGTATATAGATAGCAGCACGCTTACTGCGTGTGCTAGAAAGCCTCCTTCAGAAGACGTGCGTCGCAAGTCAGAATGTAAATCTCCAGACACTGGCCGACACGCGGAACAAGAAAGGAGAAACCCGCGGCCCTGCACCGGGCGCGCGTGTCAAATGAATGCAGAAGCGTTCGCAATAGCAACGAAGAAACAAGTTCACATGCAATTCAATAAAGAATGCGAGACACCCTCAGGCTGCACGCGACCTCTCAGAATAAGAGAGCGGGCTTAATGAGCGAACGCCACGCTCTTGAGGAAACAATTCATGAAATACAATCACCTCAGGAGGCGAACGCGGGCTAAAATAAACAAACATTCCTCTCGCCTGCCTGAGGAATAATGAACAGCAGTAACACCATAAATTATCATGAAAAAGAAACATGTTCCCCGCAAACGCTGTTTCCTGCAATACTAGCAACCAAATGTTACAAAGTAACACTTCCAATGCACAGGCTAAGAAAAAACCAGAGGTTTGTTTGTTTGTTTGTTTGTTTTATTCACTTTTTATGCGCACCAGACCCAGGGGTAGCAGGGCGCAGTGGCAAGAAAATGCAAAGCTTACAGGTTACATCAGAGCATAGCGTACAATATAAAATACAGTGATTACAAAGTATACGAATTTGAGAAAGGTCAATCCAGTTACAGGTTACATCCTGGCAGAATGTACAGTAGAAAATACTGTGAGGTCATGGGGCACAGATACTTACAAAATATATATGGGACACGGATAATACAAAATATACAAGGTTCGAGTGCGGGCAATCGGGTTGAAGGTGACAACGGTCAAGTGAGATCAGCTAAGGTTAGTCGAGGTGAGGAGTTGGATGACATTTTTTCTAAAGCAAGGGTAGGGTAAGTCCACTCTCAAGTCTTGTGGTAGTGAGTTCCAAGTCTTTGCAGCCTTTACCTGAAAGCTATTACCACCTATCGTCTTAAGTCTAAAGTTTGGTATTGTCAGGCAATTGGAATTGACAGCTCTAGTCGGTCTGGAGGATGTTCTCCTGTGGAATTTGTCAATCAGGTATTTGGGGGCGGAGTTATTGAGGGCCTTATGGGTCAGGGATAACATCTTAAGTGTTATTTTGTTCTCAGTGGTCAGCCAGTTGTGATGGCGTCTAGGGGCAGAGATGTGGGATCTTTTGTTTATGCCTAGTGCTGCTCTCAGGGCATTATTTTGTAATATTTGTAGTCTTTGCATTATAGTTTTATTCGCTCCGGAGTAGAGAGCATTGCAGTAGTCAATCCTAGAGAGTATTAAGGCTCTAGCCAGGATTAAGCAGCTCTTGTTGGAAAGGAACGGTTTACCGGCTCTTATCAATTTGCACGTGTAAGCTGTGGAGGAGGCAAGGGATTTTAGCTGTTTGTCAAGAGATAGGGTGGAGTCAAGATAGAATCCCAGGGTTTTTACATCCTTGGACACTTGGATGATATTCCCATCTATGTTAAATGAGGACAATTCCTGACCTAATATTTTGATATTAGTTTGAGTGCCCAGGATAATCAACTCTGTTTTATCATCGTTCAGACAGAGGCCATGAGTGGCCACCCAGGCCTGGATGATAAGATATACCTTGTTCACCAATTCCGTGTCTTTCGCATGATCCCCAGAAAGCGGGAGGAGGATCTGTGTATCATCTGCATAATTAGTGTAGGTGATACTGAGATGGTCCAAATCATCAAACAAGGGCTTGGTGAAGATGTTACATAGAGTTGGGGAGACGCAGGAGCACTGAGGGACACCGCATAAGATGGGGGTGGGATCTGCTGCTGCCGAGGGGGAGAAGACTCTCATTGTTCTTTCACTCAGAAATGACTCAATCCATCTGATGGCTTCCGGGGAGAAATGGGCAGCGGAATCCAGGTGACTACAGAGGACTTTGTGATCCACCAAATCAAAGACGGCTGAGAGGTCATGGAGTAGCAGAAGTACTGTTCTCCCTTTGTCTCGAAGCTTGCCAATTTGAGATTTCAAGTCAATAAGGGCGGTTTCAGTTCCATGTAAGGGATGGAAGCCCGATTGTCTGTCTCCTAGGAGGTTGTGTAGTTCTAGATGCTTTTGAATTTGGTTATAAGCGGCTTTGTCCAGAATCTTGAGAAGAAACGGTACCGTAGTAATGGGGCAGTAATTAGTAGGGACGAGGGGGTCTAATGTCTGCTTTTTAAGTAGGGGAAGTACCCAGGACTGTTTAAGGTTGGCAGGGATGGTGGCTGAGGCGAAGGAGGCGTTAATCAGTTTGGTGATAAAGGGCGATAATTCTCTGGCAGCGTCTTTTATTAACTGTGCTGAGCAGAGGTCACCTTTACAGTTAGATGGTTTAAGTGACAAGATAATATTTTCTACTTCCCAGGTGGTCAATTTAGAGAAGTGGAAGGAATCACTGTGCGCCAGTAGATTATTGGTGTTGGGCATTTTAGGTGAATCATGAATTTTAAGTACTTCTTTTTTTTGCTGGATTTTATTTTGGAGAGTAATAATTTTATGTGATAGGGCTTGCTGGATGTCCGTGCACCAAGGTTTGTCCTTGGTACAGGCGTCCGGTGTGGCGATCGGCGACTCAAGTTCCTTTAGAATAGAAAAGAGCTCTTTCATGCTGGAATTAGAGTTGGCTATACGGTCATCATATGAGTTACGTTTTGCCTGGCAAACTTCTTTTTTGTAGACTGAGGAGAGAGTGGTTAGTTTGGCTTTGTTGTCGACTGAAGGACAGAGCCTCCAGGTGGTTTCACTTTTTCTTTTCAAGATGCGCAAGTCTCTTAATTGTGGAGTAAACCATTTGTTTATGTGGGCTTTTGGTTTGCTTGGTCTGAGTTTGAGAGGTGCCAGTTTATCTAGGGTGACGAACATGATATTATTGAATTCTTGTACTAGGGTGCTGGGGCTTAGATTAGCTGATAATGCATTGAGGGTCGGTAATATAGCTGGGATCACTTTCTCTACCGTAATGCATTTTTTATTTCTGGTTAAGCAAGGTGGTGCTATTGGAAGGATTGCGGGGTTAGGTCTAGACGTGGCTAGGTTAAAGGACAGTAAAGAATGGTCTGTCCAAGGTAGGGGTCTTATGGATAGGATAGTGGCTGAGCAGTTACAGTCGGCTATCCAATCTACCGTTCTTCCCTTCAGATGCGTAGGCTTGTCAACTCTTTGAGATAGAAACAAAGAAAGAGGGGGGGGATTTGCCCCATGAGCAGAAAAGGAGGGGACAAAAGACCAAAATAACACCGTAGATCCCTTACTGCTATGTATCAAAATCAACATGATTAAATTGTTCAAAAAAGTACCAAACTCTGGTATCATGCATTTTTATGAAATTCTCTGAAAACAACTGCTATGTATCAAAATCAACATGATTAAATTGTTCAAAAAAGTACCAAACTCTGGTATCATGCATTTTTATGAAATTCTCTGAAAACAAAAAGGGCAAATTTCTAGAAAGTTATTTGAAAAGTTTATTATTTAGACAAAGAAAATCCTGATGAGCATAAAGGTTGTAATAACAAAGAAGTATAACAGAAATTGTTAAAACACTCACAGTTGTAATTCACAATTTTGTTTAAAGAACAGAAAACAATCAATTATTCTTTTTTTGAGAAACAGAAAAAAATATTTTTTAAAATAGGTTCTTCTTTGTTATAAAGTCACAAAGAAGAAGTAAAAAAGGAATGGAGTACTAGTGGAGAGAAGATATATGGACGGTTCTTAAGGTAAACAGTTCTTCCTTCTCTACACAGAACAACCGTATCCTCTCAAACTCTAACTCCAATATTCCTAATGACTTAGGAATATTGGAGTTAGAGTTTGAGAGGATACGGTTGTTCTGTGTAGAGAAGGAAGAACTGTTTACCTTAAGAACCGTCCATATATCTTCTCTCCACTAGTACTCCATTCCTTTTTTACTTCTTCTTTGTGACTTTATAACAAAGAAGAACCTATTTTAAAAAATATTTTTTTCTGTTTCTCAAAAAAAGAATAATTGATTGTTTTCTGTTCTTTAAACAAAATTGTGAATTACAACTGTGAGTGTTTTAACAATTTCTGTTATACTTCTTTGTTATTACAACCTTTATGCTCATCAGGATTTTCTTTGTCTAAATAATAAACTTTTCAAATAACTTTCTAGAAATTTGCCCTTTTTGTTTTCAGAGAATTTCATAAAAATGCATGATACCAGAGTTTGGTACTTTTTTGAACAATTTAATCATGTTGATTTTGATACATAGCAGTAAGGGATCTACGGTGTTATTTAACTCTTTGAGATAGGCCTAGTGCGTGAATAGTGTTGGCTACCACTGTAGCATTGGTATCCGTGGTGTCATGGAAACCTAAGTTAAAGTCCCCAAGGAGGATTATTTGAGAACAAGGTTTGAGGTTATAAGTGAGAAGGTTGTGGAGATCCTCATCAAAGGTGCCTAAGGGGCCTGCTGGTCTATATAAAAGGTGGATGGTGAGAGTTTGATTATTATTTATCTGGAGTTTAGCAGATAAAGTCTCGCAGGATTGGATTGATTGGGTAGGTACTAGTCTGAGTGAGAGGCTTGTTTTGGAGATTATGGCAATGCCGCCGCCTCTTGCACCTTCTCGGTCATTTCTGATTATCCTGTAGCCATCTGGGATGGCTAGCATAAGCGAAGCTCCTGCTGCATTGTGTAGCCAAGTCTCTGTAATAGCGAGAAAGTCAAGGTTGCCTTCTGAGATTAGGTCGGCAATGTCTAGGGCATGGGCGACAAGCGATCTCACGTTCAGGAGTGCTCCAACGATAGTTGGGGTTTTGGAGATCTCTGTGGCTTGGGGGGATGGAATAGTAGGTGTATTAGATGTAGTGAGCTTATTCTTCTGAGAAGGGCAAGTATTGGAATTGGGTGAAGGCGGTAGTCTAAAATAGCGAGGATTGCAGATCTGCTGGAAGTTAGTTTTGATGTTGGTAGGGGGAAGAGATCTACGGGGAGGTTCATGCAGTTTGGTTAGCCACATGGACGTGATGCAGAGGTGGGTGTCTCAAGGGATCCACAGCTAAGGTGTGACTTAGCTGTGGGCCAGCAGCAAAGAAAGAGGAGGAGTTGATAAAGGAAAGGAACTATATAGGACTGGCTCGCAGCCCATTGGCTACCTCCGGGGCATGACCTGCCCACCATGTTGGACTGGGATGTTTCCCATTGTATTGTTCATAACGTTGTCTTTATTTGGAAAACATTTTGTTTTACAAAGTTTTTCATTCTTTGCTGCTGTGGTTCAGAGTAAAGATTGTGAATGCATAATATGAGCCTCCTGTCTTGCCATAGAATCAGGCCTTCTCTGCTTTTCTTTTCTCTTATGCTGTGTTTTTGCAGGCCCCCCACTGAGCTGCTCCAGCCCACTACCTTTTCTTCCTACACCGTGTGCCCAGTGTTGTCAGGGCTGATTTGCTCCTGTGGGTGGGCCTAGCAGCTGCTCCTTCCGTGTCACTGCCTACTCCTCTACTTTTTCTGGCTACTTCTTACACACTTGTATTGCTCGCCTGCTGGAATAAACAAAATAAACAAAATATTCCAAAAAATGCTTCCTACGATTGTTCAATTAAACGCAGTGGAATGACCGCCAGTGCACGTGAGTTGGTCTGCAACTGACTCAACTTTCTTTCATGCGCCGCCTCGCCTGCCGCTTATACTTCTGCCGGGCGTTGACGTTCTCTTAAACTGGTTTCCGGCAGCCCTGGCCAGGCTTCGTTCACGCCTTCTCCTCTCTGTCTGTTTACCGAGTTGCCGTCGTTCAATGTCTCAAAGCCTGCAGCTGCGTCCTCGAATCCGCCGGCCTTCGTCGGATTTATTCTGCCTTTGGTCCCACGCCGGTTGTGGGGACATCACGTGATCGCGGGAGCACGGTTTCGCGAGATCTTGGCCCAACATGATCTCGCGGACCCGCGCTCTGCGAGCGGGGACTTTTGGCACCAGTTGGAGGCTGATGGAGCGCCAGACAAGTCGGTCTGGACAGCGCTGCTCCATATGCGGAGCCAACGTGACTCAAGGCCCAAGCCAATATCAGTTCACTTCCAGGGCGTAAGTGCAATGCCACAGGAGGCCTCCTGGGGGCCCTGGAAGTACACAGCGTGCAGTACAAATGCACACCCTGCTTCCAGTGCAGTTAACTGAAAGGCTTAGCCAAGACTGTGAGTACCTGCCCCCCCCCACGCATGGATATTGCAATCCTGCGTTCTGTTAGCGAATAAAAGCAGTTACAATTACTCTGGCGTCCTGTCGTCCTTAGAGGCCACAACACTGGTAAATTTGCTTCTCTTGCTTCTTTTCCGAACGTCTTAGTTTGCTGCCTGTATTGCTGATTTTGAGTTCAGTGTATACGTCCACTTTGCGTATTGAAACAAACCTCCAATTCAAAATCCTCTGTTTCATGGAAACCTGCAGTTGTTTGTTCCGAGCAAGTCCAAGCTCATGGAACTCCTGGAAACCTGCAGATAGCTGCTCTGTGTAAGGTAAAGCTCGAGGACACCTTAAAATGTTTTTCAAGCAGTACAATGCTCAAGAAAGAAGTATGTCTCCTGTGTGCAAAGGATGACTTTTTGGTGCTCCATTCGGAGGACCAAAGAGATCTGGCTTATTCCTCCCAGCTCTCTCATTTTATTCCCATCTTCCTACCTTGAGGCTATGCATTCTCTCAGGGGCTTCCTGCCCTCTGGCCGGCTAGCACCGATGACCAGTCACACCTAGGTGTGGCCTTCTTTTCCCCTTTTGTCCCTGTATTTCCTGCCCTTGTGTTTGTCCCTGCCCTGCTGACACCTTGCTGGGTCAGTCCTTTGCTTGGTGTGCTGTTTGGCGGGAAAGGAGGGGCGCCAAGGATTACCTTTCATTTCTCTGTTTGGCTGTTTACCACAGTCCAAAGTTTGTGGTAGATGTGTTGCAGTGCCCTGGTCCCCTGGATTATTATCCCAGGCCTGGTAGCTCCATTGGTGCCCTATTCTGCAGCACTGGCCACAACAACCTGAAGCAAGCCTGCTACAGTGTTGGCGGAGAACAAGCTGAATAGCAACCAGCTCAGAAGCCGCGTGGTGAGTATTGTGAACCGGCAGCAGCAGTATCCGCAATGAGGGGAGAGGGGTCGGCCCCAGCGGAAAGACGGGCCCGTGAACACTATTTGAACTGAGCAGCAGGGACGGCAGGTGAGGACAGTGCAGCGGGGACATGAGACCCGCGAGACAGTTCATGTGCAGGCAAACATGAGCATGGCCGAAGGCCCCCATACACAGTCAGTGATCGCTGGTGAGAGTGCCCACACTGAAGAGTGGTCGGCGGTGTGGCCGACATACATCCCCTCTGTTCATTCGGAGATTCAGATTGAACATGGAGATACGCGCCCTGGAGTTCAGATTGCAGCTGGGGAGCAGGTATCGTGAGCGAAGCCTGTTAGCTGGTTTAGAATCAAAGACTTAAATTCACTAACCTGGGCAGACAGAGACTTGCACCGGAGACAACAGGCAGAGATTGAGGAATCCCCGTGGGAGTCCTGCTCTCTCTCACTCCCCAGATTGGAAATCAGAGAGGAGGGAGGCAGAATCCCCAGGGAAACCCTCCTGGGGAATAAAACCCTGAATCGCGGTGGCTCTTCGGAACGAAGGGTAGCAGCTTGGAAGGTCCCTCTAGGCGAGCTGGAGTGCGAAGAGGATTGGAAACCTTTCCGGGGAACAAGATAGAACAGGTAAATGCCAGGTAAGAAGGAATGAGAGAAAAGAGAGTACTACTGATTTGGAAGGGAAACATAGCTGGTATTCAGAATGAGATCCTCAATGGAATGAGGACGTTCTTGGGAATCTCTGGATGGCTGAATGTCTTAGAATTGTTGAGCTGAGTGAACGGATAAGTAAGGGAATGAATGTTAACAATGGGAGGATTGAATGTGTTAAAGAGGGCACTACTTTTAAGGGAATTTACAGACACAAGCGAAAGTCCTAGCTTGAAACCTATAGTGGAGACGAGATACGGCCTGAGAAAGAATCTGTGGGTATGGGAGGCTGACAGAAAAGAGGTAAGTTTAGATTTCAGAGGAAAATGCAAGTTAGCAATATCTTTTTTTTTTTTTTGCATGTTTTATTTTCATGTAACTTATAACAACAAAACATGAAATAACAAAGAAATTCGTAGCAAAAACTATCAGAAGGAGGAATCCTAGCGACGAACTTACGGAGCGTCGGTATGAACAGTAGCGACGCGTATGCTAGTAATACTTCCTTCCTTATCAGGAGTCACGTGAGTAGACGCAGGAACGTAAGATGTGCGTGGAACAACTAGACCGCGGTCTTCCTCACAAGGGACCGTCGCTTTGGGAGCCTGCATTATAACGTTATGTGCCGTTCTTCCTAATCTCCTTCTTTGCCACCATGTCCAACGCTGATAATGTGTAACAGTATACCCCTTTCACAGGGGAGGTGAACCCGGCTTTCCGGGGTGGAAGCGATCGAATTTTCTCACCAATTTGGGGGCATGGACCCCTGAAGCATCTTCCCACGTTCTTTCAGAAGGTGAGTATCCTTTCCAATCAATCAAAAACTGAAGGCGACCTCGTCTGTATCTTGAATCATAGATATTGGCCACTTCGTATTCCGGACCTGTCTCAGTGTTCATTGGCGGGGGGTGTGACAGATGAGTTCTAGCAAAACGGTCCAGAATGGATAACTTAATCTGTGAGACATGAAAAACTGGGTGAATTCGAGACCAGGAATGAGGTACCTCTAATTGCACTGCTGATGCTCCTACTAGGGAGAGGATCTTAAAAGGTCCAAAAAATCGAGGAGACAATTTGGAAGGAACCAGATGTTTGGGGAGAAAACGAGAAGCTAACCAAACCAAGTCTCCCTTCTGAAGTGGAGGTATCTGTCATGATCTCTGCTTCCAAAAGGTCAGGGTTTTCCCAACTCCCTTGGAAGCAGATCCATAACCCAGGTTCCGAGTGCCAACCAGTCCCAATTGGGACCTTTTGGACCCAGTCCTGGCGCCAGTGGCACCAGGCTCATAAATATGCCCAGTCCCAGCGCTGGAAGCGCCGGGCTCATAATGCTTGGGTGGACTTACCTGCAGCAGACCATGCTGCTTACTTGCCTGCCAGTTGAGCCTCTGATCCTCTTCTGTTTGGAACTACTTTTCCTGTTGGGTGGGGCAGGAGCCACTCCCTAGATTCAGAACACTGGAACTCTTCTGGAAAGCAGGAACTCTTTTCTTACCTAGGCGTGGCTGTGGAAGGAGACACCTAAGCACTACAGGAGGCTATTTAAACCACACCCGATGGATGAATCTTGCTTTGCGTTATTCTGCATCCTCTGCAGCAGAACGCTCATTGTGCCTCCTGCATCTGATCCTGAGCCTAAGGAAAACGGCTTACCATCCTGAATCCAGTCTTCAGCAACACCTATAAAGACAAGAAAGAACAGGTTAGCATTACGGTCTTCAGTGACAGCTCTTCACTTACCTGGTCCATCGGCTGTCACCAACACCTCGCGCTGCACTCCGGCATCTGAAAGACAAAGGCTTACCTACTCTTCGTGCTCTCCGGAGGTCTTCACACTGCATTCCGGCATCTGAAAGACAAAGGCTTACCTACTCTTCGTGCGCTCCGGAGGCCTTCGGCGCTGCATCCCGCATCTGAAAGACAAAACAAGGTGCGTTTACAGACATTGGGGAACTTTAATACTCACGTGCCATTACTCCTTTCCACATCTAACCCAGTGGGTATTCCGGCACCCTGCAGCCGCTCCGAACTTGTACCTGCAAAATAAAAAGACAGTTAGAGCGCATCGTGAAGCAGGCAACAAGCGCTTACTTACGTGCTTCCAGGCGCTTCTATTCATCACACGGGCTCCATCTTCAACTCACTTCAGCCCGTCATCCGCCATCGCCGGAACCCTGCAAAACAAGAGACATCATTACTAAAGACTTTAAAGACATTAGAATTATTCGAAACTTACCGTTCGTGCAGTAAACGACGGACAGCAGTCCTCTGAAGTCAAGAGGCCTGCTCCCCTTATCCAGTGAAGAAACTGGTTACAGCCCCCTGCCCCGAGGCAGATGGAGACCACGGCGTTCACTTACCTAAGGCGAGAGCGTTAACCTTTGGGGTTCTACAGGAGAAGAGAAAGGGAAGAAGAGAGAGACATTCAATAACCCAGTTCCTTAATCCCATATTTTCTATCTGCAGACATCTTACCCTTCGAGTCAGACATACAGTGCACAGAGGTCCAGCCCAAAGAGCCAGCCGTGTGTTACACATCACCTTTGAAGATACGGTATACGCCCAGTCAAGACCGGCGCCTCTACGGGAATCAGGTGAGCGTTACAGAACGCAAAGCCTACCACAAAACTCCCGTCCAGGCGCTATGGAAACCTCGGATACCGACCGGCTAGCCCAGTTACTTGGGGCACTAAGGGCAGAAGTGCATGCAGCCCGTCAGGAAACGAACGCTCTAAGAAGGGAACTGATTATTTCCAAGGAGCGAACAGATGATCTCGCTAGACAATTGCTACAGTCACAAGCCGGACAGACCCTGTTACCCGCATCTGGGGGAAATCTTCCTTCTACATCCTCTATGAATCCAGTGCAGATCAACCTACCTGGGAATGTACCTCTGGCTCCGCCCGAACGATTTTCTGGTGACCCAAAGAGGTTTGCAGTATTTATCAATCAGTGCCGGTTGCATTTCTTATGCCGGCCAGCAGCCTTTCCAACTGATCAAGCTAAAGTAGCTTTCGTGCTTTCGTACCTTAGTGGCAATGCGGCAGACTGGTCGATCCCTCTAGTAAATCAAGATGATCCGGTCCTCCATGATTTTCAAGCTTTTCAACTCAGTATGGAAAAACTGTTCGCAAGACATTCACAGGGGCAGGCCTTGGACAATGAGCTTCTTTCGTTGGGACAAGGTAATCAAGACCTTTTGGCTTATATTGCGTCTTTCAACAGACTGATAGTGGAAACTCAATGGCCTGAGGACAAAAGGATTACGCTGTTTTATAGAGGTCTACGTGGAGAGCTCAAAGATGTGTTAGCCTAAGTAGTGAATCCCCCACAAGATTGTTCGGACTATATAGACTTAGTCGTTCAAATAGATCACAGACTGCAGAACAGGAAGGCCGATCGTTCCAAGTTTGATGCTCGAGTATTTTCCAAACCGCCAAATCCTTCCAAAGGAGTAGACTCCGGGGAACCCATGCAAATAGGGGGTCTGAAAGGTCGTCTAACACAAAAGGAGTGGGAAAGGAGAAAACAGTTGCAATTATGCCTCTATTGCGGAAACTCAGGGCACTTTCTTCGAGACTGTCCGGTGAAACCTGCCAAGAAGGCAGTAGGAGCTGCAGTTACCAAAGTTACAAACTCTGAGCAGGGAAACTACCTCGCCCGACAAGAATAGAGGTCCTCTTGCCGAGCGTGAAAACCAGTTCCGTGACCTCGCATTTCGTGATACCTATGGTTCTCATTAGCCCTGATATTTCCGGATCGATTACATGCAATTGAAGCTTACGTCGACAGCGGTGCCATCGGCAATTATGTGGATCATGAAATGGTTTTGAGGATGAATCTAACTCTTTGTCCCAAGGATGTAAAGGACGTCATTACTACGGTGGATGGTACGGAGATAGCCTCCGGGCCAGTAACGCATACCACTCAAGAGGTGACGCTAGTAAGTCAAGATGGACACCATGAGAAGATCGTGTTCGATGTGATCAAGGCCCCTCAGTTTCAGATTATTCTAGGAATACCTTGGTTAGAGAAACACAATCCTCTGATCGATTGGCGAGCAAGAACGGTCCAGTTTCCAGAATGTGTCTCTACTTGTCACCCTCCACCTGGTATTGCACTGGCAGCAATTTCTTCAGAGACTCCCCAGTTACCTCCCGAATACCTAGAATACCAAGATGTTTTCCGGAAGGATCAGGCTAACTCTCTACCTCCTCATAGGTCTTATGACTGCCAGAAAGACCTGATACCTGGATCTACTCCTCCTTGTAGTAGAATTTATGCCCTCACCGAGCCTGAGAACCTTCACCTTCGACAATACCTGGATCAATACCTGGCAAATGGGTTTATTCGTCCTTCCAAGTCCCCAGCTTCTTCAGCTTTGTTCTTCGTTCCAAAAAAGGAAGGAGACCTTAGAACTTGTATAGATTATCGCTCCCTGAACCAGATCACCGTTAAGAATAGATATCCGTTACCTTTGATCCCTGAACTCCTGGACCAAGTCAGAAAAGCATGCATATATACAAAGCTGGATCTTAGAGGAGCTTATCACTTGGTACGAGTAAAAGAGGGCGATGAATGGAAGACGGCCTTCCGCACCAAGTATGGGCTATTTGAATATCAGGTCATGCCCTTCGGACTTTGCAATGCCCCGGGCCGCCTTTCAATATTTTATCAACGATGTCCTCAGAGAGCTCATAGATGTGTGTGTTGTTGTTTACATTGACGACATCCTCGTTTATTCTTCATCGGAATCTGAACATCGGAAACACGTGAAAATGGTCCTCGAAAGATTGCGTCAACACAAACTTTTCGCTAAATTGGAAAAATGTGTTTTCAACGTGACTGAAGTTGAA
This sequence comes from Ambystoma mexicanum, assembly GCF_040938575.1. Lineage (NCBI taxonomy): Eukaryota > Metazoa > Chordata > Amphibia > Caudata > Ambystomatidae > Ambystoma > Ambystoma mexicanum. Next base: position 1,104,433,690 of record NC_090922.1, read on the forward strand.
TTCTTGGGATTCATATTATCACCTGGCGGAGTGCGTATGGATTCAAAGAAGGTCGATGCAGTTCTCAAATGGCCATCACCATCCTCCGTAAAAGGTGTGCAAAGCATCTTAGGCTTCGCTAACTTTTACCGCAGGTTTATCCCCGAATTCTCTCGAATAGTCCAGCCCATCACTGCCTTGTTAAAGAAAAACAAACATTTTGAATGGTCTACCGAGGCGGAACAAGCTTTCCAGGATTTGAAGACTAAATTTATCTCTGCACCAATCTTAGAACACCCTCGCCCCGAACTCCCCTACATCGTGGAAACTGATGCTTCAAGCCTTGCCATGGGGGCAGTTCTATCACAAAAGGACCCGGTAACCAATCAGTTGCATCCTGTGGCATTTTGGTCCCGCAAAATTCTCGCCTCCTGAAATCAATTACACGATTACTGACAAGGAACTTCTGGCTATCAAGTCTGCCTTGAAGGCTTGGCGGCATTATCTGCTGGGGGCCCGACACACTGTTACTGTGATTACGGATCACCGAAACCTGCAATATTTGAAAACCGCAAAAGCCCAATCCTCTAGACAACTCCGTTGGGCATTATTCTTTGCCGAGTTTGACTTCATAATTACCTATCGACCTGGTACAAAGAACGGTAAAGCTGATGCCCTTTCTCGGATGGGAGTGGAAGAACACTTGATCAACCCTAAACCTGTACCAATCATTCCCGAACAAAGAATTCTGGGTGTAATCGCCACAGAATCCATAGAGGAAGTTAAGGATAAAGCCAGGCAACTTGTAACTCCAGCAGACATACAGAATTGGCATCTGCAGGGAAAGGACTTTGCAGTAAAGGACAACTTATTGTATTTCCAAGAACGATTATACCTACCCAGCACAGATTTACAGAAAAAAGTAATCTCTTGTTATCACGATTCTTTAATGGAAGGACATCCCGGTATGGCCAAGACCTCAGAAAAGATCAAGCGCTACTTCTGGTGGCCGTCTTGGAAAAAAGATATCAGAGACTTTATAATGTCCTGTGGAGTATGCGCCCAAAACAAGAGTCAAAAGGAAAGACCAGCAGGCCTCTTATGCCCTATTGACATCCCACCTCGCCCTTGGCATACGCTTTCTATGGACTTCATCACCGATCTACCTCCATGCTCCGGATACAATACGATTCTAGTAATCGTGGACTTATTCTCCAAGATGGCGCATTTCATTCCGCTCAAAGGCTTGCCAACAGCAGCAACTCTGGCCCGAGAATTTCTCGAAAACATCGTCCGACTGCACGGTTTTCCTTCGGTTCTAATTTCGGATCGAGGTAGTCAATTTATTTCTCATTTTTGGCGAAGTTGCTGTCGGTCGGCTCAAATTGATGTGAGACTATCGACCAGTCACCACCCTCAGACCGACGGACAAACCGAGAGGACCAATCAAACTCTGGAACAGTATTTACGCTGCATGCTGCAACAAACTGAAAAAACTTGGAAAGACATCCTTTGGATAGCCGAATATGCCTACAATAACTCTGTCCATTCGGGAACTGGGAAAACCCCGTTTTTTCTTTTGTACGGCAGTCGCCCTCGAACCTCGGAGTTGGATCCCCTCCAAGATCTTGAAACACCAGCAGTAGACTACCTGAATTCTACAATCACCCAAGCCTTTAAGGAAGCTGTTTCTCACCTTCAAAGGGCTAAAGAACAATACAAGAAAGGAGCAGATCAACATTGGAAGGAAGCCCCTCAATATCAAGTAGGGGATCAAGTCTGGTTATCCACCAAATATCTACCTTTAAAAGGGCCACGCACATTCAACCCAAGATACCTTGGTCCCTATTCCATCACTACCATAGTAAACCCAGTAGCGGTCAAGTTGGACTTGCCCCCGCACATGAAGATACATCCGGTCTTCCACGTCTCTCTATTAAAACCCGTGCAACCTCAAACCCGACTAACTAAATCTCCAAAACCTATCCTAGTTGATGGAGAACTCGAGTTTGAAGTCAAAAGCATTCTGGACTCCAAGATCTCCAAATCTAAACTATTTTACCTAATTGACTGGAAAGGCTACGGCCCCCAAGAGAGATCCTGGGAACCTGCTGAATATGTCCACGCTCCTCGCCTAATCAAAAGATTTTACCGAACATTTCCTGACAAGCCAAAACCCCCGGAGAAGCCCGGTTTGGGAGGGGCCTTGAGGGTGGGTACTGTCATGATCTCTGCTTCCAAAAGGTCAGGGTTTTCCCAACTCCTTTGGAAGCAGATCCATAACCCAGGTTCCGAGTGCCAACCAGCCCGAATTGGGACCTTTTGGACCCAGTCCTGGCGCCAGTGGCACCAGGCTCATAAATATGCCCAGTCCCAGCGCTGGAAGCGCCGGGCTCATAATGCTTGGGTGGACTTACCTGCAGCAGACCATGCTGCTTACTTGCCTGCCAGTTGAGCCTCTGATCCTCTTCTGTTTGGAACTACTTTTCCTGTTGGGTGGGGCAGGAGCCACTCCCTAGATTCAGAACACTGGAACTCTTCTGGAAAGCAGGAACTCTTTTCTTACCTAGGCGTGGCTGTGGAAGGAGACACCTAAGCACTACAGGAGGCTATTTAAACCACACCCGATGGATGAATCTTGCTTTGCGTTATTCTGCATCCTCTGCAGCAGAACGCTCATCGTGTCTCCTGCATCTGATCCTGGGCCTAAGGAAAAAGGCTTACCATCCTGAATCCAGTCTTCAGCAACACCTATAAAGACAAGAAAGAACAGGTTAGCATTACGGTCTTCAGTGACAGCTCTTCACTTACCTGGTCCATCGGCTGTCACCAACGCCTCGCGCTGCATTCCGGCATCTGAAAGACAAAGGCTTACCTACTCTTCGTGCTCTCCGGAGGTCTTCACACTGCATTCCGGCATCTGAAAGACAAAGGCTTACCTACTCTTCGTGCGCTCCGGAGGCCTTCGGCGCTGCATCCCGCATCTGAAAGACAAAACAAGGTGCGTTTAAAGACATTGGGGAACTTTACTACTCACGTGCCATTACTCCTTTCCACATCTAACCCAGTGTGTATTCCGGCACCCTGCAGCCGCTCCGAACTTGTACCTGCAAAATAAAAAGACAGTTAGAGCGCATCGTGAAGCAGGCAACAAGCGCTTACTTACGTGCTTCCAGGCGCTTCTATTCATCACACGGGCTCCATCTTCAACTCACTTCAGTCCGTCATCCGCCATCGCCGGAACCCTGCAAAACAAGAGACATCATTACTAAAGACTTTAAAGACATTAGAATTATTCGAAACTTACCGTTCGTGCAGTAAACGACGGACAGCAGTCCTCTGAAGTCAAGAGGCCTGCTCCCCTTATCCAGTGAAGAAACTGGTTACAGCACCCTGCCCCGAGGCAGATGGAGAGCACGGCGTTCACTTACCTAAGGTGAGAGCGTTAACCTTTGGGGTTCTACAGGAGAAGAGAAAGGGAAGAAGAGAGAGACATTCAATAACCCAGTTCCTTAATCCCATATTTTCTATCTGCAGACATCTTACCCTTCGAGTCAGACATACAGTGCACAGAGGTCCAGCCCAAAGAGCCAGCCGTGTGTTACACATCACCTTTGAAGATACGGTATACGCCCAGTCAAGACCGGCGCCTCTACGGGAATCAGGTGAGCGTTACAGAACGCAAAGCCTACCACAAAACTCCCGTCCAGGCGCTATGGAAACCTCGGATACCGACCGGCTAGCCCAGTTACTTGGGGCACTAAGGGCAGAAGTGCATGCAGCCCGTCAGGAAACGAACGCTCTAAGAAGGGAACTGATTATTTCCAAGGAGCGAACAGATGATCTCGCTAGACAATTGCTACAGTCACAAGCCGGACAGACCCCGTTACCCGCATCTGGGGGAAATCTTCCTTCTACATCCTCTATGAATCCAGTGCAGATCAACCTACCTGGGAATGTACCTCTGGCTCCGCCCGAACGATTTTCTGGTGACCCAAAGAGGTTTGCAGTATTTATCAATCAGTGCCGGTTGCATTTCTTATGCCAGCCAGCAGCCTTTCCAACTGATCAAGCTAAAGTAGCTTTCGTGCTTTCGTACCTTAGTGGCAATGCGGCAGACTGGTCGATCCCTCTAGTAAATCAAGATGATCCGGTCCTCCATGATTTTCAAGCTTTTCAGCTCTGTATGGAAAAACTGTTCGCAAGACATTCACAGGGGCAGGCCTTGGACAATTAGCTTCTTTCGTTGCGACCAGGTAATCAAGACCTTTTGGCTTATATTGCGTCTTTCAACAGACTGATAGTGGAAACTCAATGGCCTGAGGACAAAAGGATTACGCTGTTTTATAGAGGTCTACGTGGAGAGCTCACAGATGTGTTAGCCCAAGTAGTGAATCCCCCACAAGATTGTTCGGACTATATAGACTTAGTCGTTCAAATAGATCACAGACTGCAGAACAGGAAGGCCGATCGTTCCAAGTTTGATGAAGGTGAGAGCGTTGACCTTTGGGGTTCTACAGGAGAAGAGAAAGGGAAGAAGAGAGAGACATTCAATAATCCAGTTCCTTAATCCCATATTTTCTATCTGCAGACATCTTACCCTTCAAGTCAGACATACAGTGCACAGAGGTCCAGCCCAAAGAGCCAGCCGTGTGTTACACATCACCTTTGAAGATACGGTATACGCCCAGTCAAGACCGGCGCCTCTACGGGAATCAGGTGAGCGTTACAGTATCTCTCTGCGATGACGATCAGCATATCGCTTAGCCCGATCTTGGGCTGCTTTCAAGGATTGGCGAGCCAGACGATGACCTTTCTGAATGTCGCAAACCATGCGGTCGACTCCAGGGCATTGTGAAGAAGGAGGCGAGATGGAGGGTAAAAAAGGATGGGTGATAACCATAGGAGCAGTAGAACGGGGTTGAGTTCATTGCAGAATGATATGCATTGTTATACAAAAATTCTGCTAGTGGAAGTAACTCCATCCAATTATCCTGAGCTGCGGATACAAAACACAGAAGATACCCTTCCAACGTTTGGTTTAAACGCTCAGTTTGACCATTGGTCTGTGGGTGATATCCTGAACTGAGAGACCTCTTTATTCCCAATTCACGACACAGATATTTCCAGAAATTAGAAGTGTATTGGGACCCACGATCTGAAACGATAGTATCTGGAAGTTCATGTTTGGAGAAGATTTCTGTCAAGAACACTTTTGCCATCTGCTCAGCACCAGGAATCTTGATGAGGGGTGTAAAGGGGTGTAAAGTGGGCCAATTTAGTAAGGTAGTCGATGGTTACCATAATGGTGGTGGGTTGAGACGAAAGAGGGAGATCAACTATAAAATCCGTGGAAATAAATTTCCATGGCTGATCCGGGATAGGCATACGAGATAGTAAGCTGTAAGATGGAACACGAGGAGTCTTGGACTGTTGACACACCACACAGGCGGAAACATAATCACGGACGTCAGATCTTATTGTAGGCCACCAGAAATGTCTAGAGATGAGTTCCAAGGTGTTTCGATAGCCACGATGCCCAGCCACTCTGGAGTCATGGCACATCTTTAGTACCTCCTTTTGTAAAGAGGCTGAGGGAATCAGACTTCAGCTTTATGGAAGTAACAACCTTGAGTCAATTTAAGCGAATGTTGGCTCGCTATTTCTTCACATGTCTGTCTGTTCTGTGACGTTGCCAGTTTCAGCTCCTGAAGAAAATCGGTTGTCATTGCTACAAATCTAGCTTTAGCGAATAAAGGTTCTGGAGTGAATCGAGGAGGAGAGAAATCTTTACGTGAAAGGGCATCTGCATAGAGGTTTCTGTTTCCCAGGAGGTATGTAAACTCAATCCTGAATGGCAAGAAAAAATGGGCCCATCTCGCTTGTCTGCTGTTGGTAGTATGTGCTTGCTGCAGTACTTTGAGATTCTGGTGATCCGTGCGTACTTCGACCAGGTATCTTGTTCCCAATAGCAAATGCCTCCACTCTTCAAAGGCTCTTTTAATAGCCAATAACTCCTTTTCAATGACAGAAGAATTCTCTTCTGAATGATTAAACATCTTGGATAGATACGCTACTGGTTTCTCAAATCCTTGTTCGTTCCTTTGCAGTAAAACCGCTCCCAATGCATGATGTGAAGCATCTGTCTCCACAATAAAAGGTCTATCTTGATTCGGGGTAGTCAGTACCTCAGCGGAAGTAAAAAGGCATTTTAGCTTTTCAAAGGCTTTCTGTGCCTCTTCATCCCAATTGAAGATAACCCCTTTCTTTAGGAGCCTAGTGATAGGTCGAACAGTTTCAGAGAAACAGGGGATAAATTTGCGATAGAAGTTTGTGAAACCCAGAAATCTCTGGATTTCTTTGATGGACGATGGAGAAGGCCAATCCAAAACTGATGATACTTTTCTAGGATCCATAGAAATCCCTTGTGGAGACCAGACAAACCCTAAATATGTTACCTGACTTTTATGGAATTTGCATTTTTCTGGCTTGCAGTATAGCTGGTTCTCTTGAAGGCGAGCTAACACGAGATTGACAAGGTGGATGTGTTCTTCTTTCTCCTTAGAAAAGATCAAAATATCATTGAGATATATGATGACAAAGTGAAGAAGGATATCTGCGAATAGATGGTCCATGAATCTTTGAAAGATTGCATGTGCGTTGACCAGTCCAAAGGGCATAACATGATACTGGTAGTGTCCGAAAGGGGTTCGAAAAGCTGTCTTCCACTCATCCCCGGGGGTAATTCTAATAAGATGATAGGCCCCCCTGAGGTCCAGCTTAGTATAGAATGAGGCTCCTCAAACAGCCTCCAGGATATCAGGAATCAACGGCATGGCATACTTGTCTGGAATAGTAATCCTGTTTAAGCCGCGATAGTCTATGCAGGGTCGTAATTCTTCCGAATCTTTTTCGGGATAAAGAACAAAGAAGCTCCAGCAGGAGAAGTGGATTCTGAAATTAGACCATTTTGGATATTTTGCTGAAGGTACTCCTTCAGAGCTGCCTTTTCTTTCTGGGAAAGCACATACATGTGCCCGAAAGGAATTGGCTGATCGGGCATTAGATCGATGTGGCAGTCGTATCTGTGATGTGGTGGAAGAGTAGGACATTTGGGGGTAGAGAAAACTGAATGATAGTGCTGATGGCATTCAGGAATCCTACTGATGTGGCTAATAGACGGAACATTCTGGCAACTTTCCATCTCCGAAGGGATATGTACTCCTACTGAAGAACGGGACAAACAATGAGAGATGCAGTATTCGTATCCCAAAAAGAGAGTACTGGCTAACCAATTGATGAAGAGATTATGTAATCTCAACCACGGTAGTCCCAAGATTACAGGAAAATGGGCCGTTCTGATAAGATCAAATTCTATGGTTTCCCGGTGAGTCCTAACCAGAACATTTAAAGGTACTGTGTGTTCTCGAATGCCTGAACTCAAAGGAGTCCCGTCAACCCCTTGAATAGGAGTTACCAGTGATTTGGCTACTCTAGGGATCCCTTTACTGGATGCCCATTCGTCATCCAAGAAGTTCCCCGCTGCCCCACAATCGATCAGTGCAGGTACATTCTTCAGGGTAGAATTTGGGAGGGTTATTGTAAAAAAAATCACGACCATGGGTTGGTCAACCAACCCAAGGCCTGGGGAAGATTTGTTGCTAGTAGGGGAACCCTGTCTAAACACTCCTACCGTGGTTCCCCCTACGGTAGGGGTTTGGCGTTTCCCGAAACCTGGGATTGCTTTCTACGAGGTGGTACTAAGGGGCAGTCTCTTAGAATGTGTACAGATGATCCACAATACATACACAGTCCTAAATTCTTTCTCCTCTCCCTTTCTGTGCTAGATAAAGGACCCTTCATAGTCCCAATCTGCATGGGCTCTTCCATAGAAACAGGTTTAGTATTGCTGGGGAGAAACTGCAAATGAGCTCGAGGACTCTTACTCTTCTTCCTTTCATGATGGCGTTCTTGCAACTGGCAATCTATCTGCATGGTAATCGAGATCATTTCTGCCAAATTTGTTGGTCTTGGATTCTTTGAGACCTCATCCTTGAGCTCTTCAGACAGTCCTCTCCTAAATAAAGTGATAAGACCATCATCTGGCCATCCCGTCTCAGAGGACAATTGTTTAAAGAGCGTAATATAAGAGATAAGATCCTTGGATCCCTGTCTCAAATCTAGTAATCTTTCTTGTAAAGATACCAAAATTTCTTTTTGGCCAAACATGGTTTTCAGACTGTTTATGAAAGCAGGATAGGAATCAAGAATAACATTCCCTGACGTAACCAAAGGGGTAGCCCATTCTAATGCTGGACCCGATAAATGGGAGATCACAAATCCCACCTTATCTTTCTCTGTGGGAAAGAATCTGGGCTTAAACGTAAACTGAATAGTACAGCTTTCCAGAAACTCTTTCAGCATAAGCGGTTTCCCATCAAACTTTTCCGTGTGAAAAGTTGACGGTGGAGTTTCAGAAAAGGCTCGACCTATCTGCTGTTTTAATTGTGCATTGTCTTGTCTTAGGGTCTGCATCTCAAGCGACATGGACTGCATTGCAGCCATGAGTTGTTGCATCTGTTGTTCCACAGCTAATCGCCGTCTGCCCCGGTATAACGATACCTTTGGCGTCGCTATCTGTTAGCTGGTTTAGAATCAAAGACTTAAATTCACTAACCTGGGCAGAGACTTGCACCGGAGACAACAGGCAGAGATTGAGGAATCCCCCGTGGGAGTCCTGCTCTCTCTTACTCCCCGGATTGGATATCAGAGAGGAGGGAGGCAGAATCCCCAGGGAAACCCTCCTGGGGAATAAAACCCAGAATCGCGGTGGCTCATTGGAACGAAGGGTAGCAGCTTCGAAGGTCCCTGTAGGCGAGCTGGTGTGCGAAGAGGATTGGAAACCTTTCCGGGGAACAAGATAGAACAGGTAAATGCCAGGTAAGAAGGAATGAGAGAAACGAGAGTACTACTGATTTGGAAGGGAAACGTAGCTGGTATTCAGGATGAGATCCTCAATGGAATGAGGACGTTCGTGGGAATCTCCGAATGGCTGAATGTCTTAGAATTGTTCAGCTGAGTGAACGGATAAGTAAGGGAATGAATGTTAGCAATGGAAAGATTGAATGTGTTAAAGAGGGCACTAAGTTTAAGGGAACTTGCAGACACAGGCGAAACTCCTAGCTTGAAACCTATAGTGGAGACGGGATACGGCCTGAGAAAGAATCTGTGGGTATGGGAGGCAGACAGAAAAGAGGTAAGTTTAGATTTCAGAAGAGAATGCAAGTTAGCAATATCAGAAGGAGGAATCCTAGCAGCGAACTTACGGAGCGTTGGTATGAAAAGTAGCGACGCGTATGCTAGTAACACTTCCTTCCTTATCAGGAGTCACGTGAGTAGACGCAGGAACGTAAGATGTGCGTGGAACAACTAGACCGCGGTCTTCCTCACAAGGGACCGTCGCTTTGGGAGCCTGCATTATAATGTTATGTGCCGTTCTTCCTAATCTCCTTCTTTGCCACCATGACCAACGCTGATAATGTGTAACAAAGCCCCACTGTCATCCAGACCGGAACTCTGCATATGTTACACACAGCCTGACACAGCAGCAGCATAATAAGTGCGCCAGGTGAGGATTGACACAATAAAACTGCGTGGGAGACGCTGCTGTTATTATCTGACCCATCAATCAGCCCAGAGAGCAAGAATAGAAAGCAACCACACAGGAGCTGAGGAAGCCTGCTCTAGAAGCCCTGTAGGAGCTGGTGGGGTGGCACACAACAGTCACTTCTGTGGTAGTAGGTCACAAGGAAAGCTACCACCAGTGTTGGGCAGGCTTGCTGAGTGGAAATAACTGGAGCAAAAGCGCTTGGTGACACTGGCCTGATGCTTGACACGGGGCGCATTGGGCATTGTGCGCATTTAATAGTTAGAGGTCAGAGCAGTGATTTTGCACCCTTGGAATACAGAATCTGGAAGACTTCTCAATAGCTGAGTACACCAAACAGTCCCGTAAGATGCTGAGGAACAGTTGAACCGGAGGCACATACAACACAGCAGGGGAGCTGGATGACCCAGAGGGGACACGAACAACAAGGGAGAGGAGGAGGCGCTCAATATTCTGGGAAACCGGATGTCTCGGCACATCGGGGCATGCAAGACTCAACACTGAGTACCTTACCTTCTGGCTGACCCTCCGGCAGGCTGTGAGCTCAAGGAAGCACTTATCAGCAAGTGTAAGTACAGATCTGGTGAAGATGGGAGAGGCAATGGAGGGTGTGCGCAGCGTTCAGCGACTGGGCTCTGCAAATCAGATCTCATTGACTGCCTACAGAGTCTAAAGACCAAGCTGAAAGAGGAGCTAGCCCAATCCATACAGGCAGAGATGCGGAGCAACACAGAAGAACTCAAGAAATCGATCGCAGAACTGGTCCAAGACACGAAGCAGCTAAATGCTTGGGTGGGTAATGCTGCAACAGCGCTGGAATCATTACAGGAAGATGTGCTCCACCTGCAGGGTGAACTGGCTAATTCTAAACAAGACATGTCTCTTCTCGTATCAACTATAGAACACCTGGAAAACAGACATCAGTGGGAGAATCTTTGCATACGGGGCGCAGCCGAAGGAACAGAAGGCACTGACCTTCGGGGCTGGGTTCAGAAAGACTTTTTGGCAATTTTCCCAGAGATAGCCGAGAAAGGCATCATACTGAATCGAGTTTATAGAGTTGGACCACTTACAAGAACTCCAAGAGCCCAACCTAGAAACATCATTATGAAATTTCCCTCATACCACACCAAAGAGGAGATATTATGTGACTCGTGGAAGCTGGGAACCAACACCTTTCAAGGTCAATCTCTCTTGGTTTTCTAAGACATACCAGCAAATACCTTACAAAAGAGGCAAGCCTTTCGGGAAATCACAGTAAAGCTGCAGAAAGATGGAATCTGATACAGGTGGATTCTCCCCTTTGGGTTGGTGTTCACCTGGAAGGGGAAAGAAACGAGATGCACAACCCTGCACAGGTTACAAATTGGGGGCGAGCAGGGAGATCTGAGCGACAACCGATGCTCCAAGATTTCAGCTCGCAGGAGACCACGCTGCCCCATTGATACCAATTAAATGCGAATCTCGCAACCGCAAGAAGTTTGATGGGAGCAACATGGCTACGTGTCTATACGAGAGGAAGCTGTAGCCTCCTCGCAGTGATCGAATTGAGAGCTTAAGTGTTACCTAATGAAGGGTGGGGTGGGAATATTTCACCTCTAGTCGCAAGATGTGGGGAGGGAATGGGTGAACAGGTCAAGGGGAAGGTGGAGTTGGAGGGAAGGGTCCACATGCACAGCACATGAAAGCACAAACATGTGTGGGGGGGGGAGGTGGTACGTTTGGGGAAGCATGTCAGAGTCATTTGATCATTCACGATATGTATCTGCTTTCAGGGTCCTGACATACAATGTGAGGGGTTTCAACACTCCAAAAAAGAAACATTTCGAATTCCCCATAGCCTATTGTAACACCTTTGCTCTTCCACCCATGGAGAGTAGCACAAATCTGTTGTTACGCCCCAAAGACAAACTCTCAAAATCCAACCGGCCTTGTTAAATTATGAAAGACACTTTTTCCAGTTCCGCATATTCTTTCTAACCTAGTTTGTCTTTAAAACTCATTGCAAACATTCATACAGTGTTTTCAGGAAGGGACCTCTATTCCCATAATCCCCCCAACACAGGGACGAGAGTAATGCAGAGCACAAAAATCCACGAGCACAGGCAACGCTCTAGTGGCAGGGAGCTCACATTTGTGCCTGGGACATTTAAATCACCAAAACAAAGAACGCAGGGAAGCTGCTCCTTTCTGTGTGAAGGAACGTCTGGGAAGAAGTCGGTGGCACCAACTGGCTCGGGAACCTGAAGGGAGAAGGCTACTGGAAGCAAGCGATACATGGCGAGAATGCCAGAAGCCAGTCAAGGGCTCCTGGCCATTCACAGGCATCGGAGAACAGCGATTTGCTCTCCGGAGTCCTATGTGAAGCAAACAAGCGCAGTGGAAGCCTAGGGAAGCAGGAAAACGGTTGAGAAATGGTCACAAAGAAGAAAGCAGCAAGAGGCCATCACCGGCTGGCCACAGAGGAAACAAGAAACGCTGTCAAGAACCGATGAGCCCACAGAGGGAACACCAGGGCGTATTGGCAGGCATGCTAGGCTGAGATAATTACAAATAGAGAAACCAAGAGATAGAGAAACGGTACAGTTTAATAAACCGGAATGGGAAAGACTGAAAGAGCCGTTTTCAAAGACTGTTAAGTTTGTCAATGCTTGTGTCAAGCATATGAGAGAGACACAAAAGAAGCCATATATAAGAAAACAAGTACATAAGCCAGTGAGGCTAAAAAGCGGAACCATCAAAGGTGGGAGGGTGAGCAGAAGCTCACAAATGAAAGAAGCCCTGGCAGGAGAGTACACCAGGCAGCTATAAGATTGTGTATTTGAAAGAAGCCTGCAGGAGAGTATACCATGGGATTACAATGTTTTGTTTTCCAGAATCCTGGCAGGAGAGTAAACCAGGCAGTTGCAAATGTATAAGAGAAATCCTGGTAAGGAAATACACAAGGAAAGTTGGAAGGGAATATGACACAAGAACTAGCTAGCTAGTGTTAAGAGATTTGGGAACAAAAACCCTGGCAGGAGAGTCCACCATGTATCCCGACCACACATAAAAAGAAAGACAATCAGGTTGAAGATAACCTTGAAGATAACTTTTGTTGTTGACCCAAGAGAATGTCAAGAACTGTTATTTGTAACCCAAGAAAGTGACGTAGAATCCAGGGGAAGGGAACGACTCTCTGGAGCAAGCACACCCATCCTTGATAGATTTCCTTTTGTGGGAGTTATACATTTTTCCTTTCTTTTGAACATTTATAAAGCACTCAACGCCAAATACATACTTTTCACCTTAGAATTCATTAATTTAGAGTGGGTCAGAATGGTACCTTGAACAAGGGACGGTTTTGTTTTGGACATTCTGATATATCCTTAGTTTTGAGTTTAGGTAAGGAAACTTTAGCCAAAATCATGTCTAATGTGTGTCCAAGTATCATTCCTGACTCCTCACATATGGTGTTAGTGGTGGGATTCAGACCCAGCTAACAAAAACTGGGGAACCCATCGGAATTCCATGTAAGTTGTGCCACTGATATCTTAAATGGTTGTAGGTGAAAGGGTCAAATGAAAAGATTTGAAATCCAATTGTTTTGAATCAATAGGACCGAAAAACAAAAGATCTAATGCATTTTTTTGGGGTGGGGGGTCCCCCCAAACCCTTGTTTTTTGCCCTAAAACCACATTTTTTTGCTGTACCAAGCCCCCAAAAAAAAGACATTTAAAAAAAGGCATTTGATCCTTTTTTTTCGATCCTTTTGAGTCGAACATATTGCATTCAACCCTTTTTCATTCGACCCTTTGACTGGACACCATCTTAAATGATAGTCACTATTCAACAACTAGAAGAAGATTTTGTACATAAAACAACTGCGGTGGAGACCATCCTTAGTATTAAACAAAGAATATTGAATACATTTCATTTCCCCATTAGATAACAACGGCTCCTTATTTGGGGTTGCCCTGTATGGGACACTTCAAAATGATCATACTATGATAAAAAACCAAACAGTGAGCTCAATCTAGTAGTTAAAGCCAGGATAGATCTTCTCCCAATAGATACCCTAGGTATAAAACCTAGCCTTAAGAGAAGCCCGCCCCCCACCACCCCGACCAGATCCCTGCCAGGAAAGAAAATCTAGGGGAACCTACTCCAGAAAAAGAAACACCTGACCCAAGAGAAATAGACCAGCCTCGAGGGATAAAAGAAGAGAAATGTTAGTATTAAACTAAGAATATTGAATACATTTCATTTACCCATTAGATAACAACGGCTCCTTATTTGGGGTTGCCCTGTATGGGACATTTCAAAATGATCATACTATGATAAAAAACCAAACAGTGAGCTCAATCTAGTAGTTAAAGCCAGGATAGATCTTCTCCCAAAAGATACTCTAGCTATAAAACCTAGCCTTAAGAGACGCCCGCCCCCCTCCCTACCCTCCCAGATCCCTGCCAGGAAAGAAAATCTAGGGGAGCCTACTCCACAAAAAGAAACACCTGAACCAAGAGAAATAGACCAGCCTCGAGGGGTAAAAGAAGAGAAATGTTCCTTTGGAACCAAGCAGACAGAGAGTTTTGTTCAAGATCCCCAGTTCTGTAGTTTCGAACCGGACATTGGAGCGAAAGATACCAGCGAAACCCCTGACATAGCAGAAAACCCTGAGATGGTTACTATGGAAAATCTGTTAACACTGTTAACCACCCACCAGATCCAAGCCAAAGATCGGTTTCAAACCGGGCTGGATTGAATTATTGCCTCTTAACAGAGACCTACATTACCCCATTGGGTGTTACAACCTTACAAGGAAGGGGAAGACCTGGGAAATTATTTACCCAATTTTGAAAGGTTTGCACATCAAGTCCATTGAGAAGATGAAGTCAACACTTGTTATCTGGCTCCTCTGTTGAGAGGGAAGCTATCCAATTCACATCAACTGTTAAATCCTTTGGGTACAGCTACTTTTGAAGAAATTATATAAGGATTGCTACAAAGGGTAGGCCATACAGATCATTTCTATAAACAAAAACTAAGCAACATCAAGTTAAACCCAGAAGAAACACCTGCAGAATTGGGTCCCTGAGTACAAAATACTGTGGCTTTATGGCTCAGTAAGAAATCCTTGTCCGAAGTACTGGATGCCATAATCATCGAGAACTTTCCCTGCAAAGGATAGGAACCAAGATAGCTCCCATAAACCAATATTATAAAGATCTAGAGAGGGGAGAAAGAAAATATGACAGGCAAAGAAAGAGGAGAAATAAGGCCGAGGAGGGCTGAACCCTTAAACCTACTTCCATCATATGCTTTCCCTGTGGACATTCAGGTCATTCGGCAAGACAACGTGTAGAGAGGCAGATGTACACGTCATTTATAGAGCCACCCCCTGTCATACTGCAAGAACAGCAAGAAAACACTGTGTATGACACCTGGTATCATCCCAATATCACATTGGAGATATGAGAGACGTTATGCACTCAGACAACCGTATCGAATGCATCCCCAAACTGATGCGATAGACATGAGCCTGCAGACACCATTGTACATAGAAGAATTGTAAGTAAAGTGTGACAGATGTAAATTGAAGTAACAAAGTAAACATATATGCAACTATGAAAAAAAAACATAAGCACTAAGTAGACAAGCAACAAGAGATGTAGTAGGTGTATATACGCAGAAACGCAAGGTAGATAAGACAACGTAGAAACTTGCTAAAGTAGGAAATAGAACGCAGGTAAAGCAACCATGTCATCGGCATTGTATAAAGGTAAGCGAGAAGTCTCAAAAAGGGAAACCAAAGCTGCAGAGCTGACAGACACTGGAATGCAGATTTGTGCAAGAACAAAGGGTATTTCTTTGGCTCAGAATCAAGGATGCTGCACTAAGAACAACTACATGGCTTGAAAGGTGTCGAAGAGGATAACCTATGTACACAGGACATATTTCTTGTAGATTAAGTGAAGGAGTGAATAGAGGTGAATGGCAAGTATTGTACAATTAAAGACACAGAAAGTACATGCCGAATGGAGAAACCAAGTCTCCAGAGGCCAAGGAGAGTACTATCACCCGATTTAATTGAATCAAATAGCACTAAATAGAAGGGCAGAATGGACAAAATGATGGCCTCCTCACACGTGATTCAGGGCCAGAAAACGCCTATTCATAAAGCTCCAGATGAAGATAGCAATGTACCTTCACTCCCTTTAAAGTTCAGAGGAAGAGAACAATCATCAAGGTCAACTACAAAGAAAAAGCCTTGGCTTAGGACCTAACTGATGAGAGATGGTAGGCTAATTAGCTAAGAAAGGCAGTTGTCTGATGTTTTACTCTTGCACCTAGTTTTGTTGCTTATGTGCTGGTAACGAGCCGAATGTCCAAGGCTGGCAAGAGAGTGTCAACCAATCAGGAGGGCCTATGTAATGGTGGACCATACATTGTTGCAGAAGCTTATCCGTTGCTGTTGTTATGCTATTATCTGTATTTTACATAGTTAGAGGGAGTTCAAGGTATGCCTACCAGATAAGAGGCAACCAATAATGATACTAACACTCATACAAACTATCGGCCCGATTCATAGAATTAAGCGCAGGGTAGGCGCAAGCGCCGTGTGCTGAGAAGGAGCGTGCGCCAGCCGTGGCGCAAATAAACAATTGCACGGCACGCATATTCATGGATTAATAGAGGCATCACTAGCCGTGGCGCAAGGAACATCAAGCTGCACCAGTAACACCCCCAACACACCCCCATGTGCAGCAAAACGCCATCAAAATGCCTGACAAGGCGCAAGACCCCGCGTCATCACTGGTCCAGCATACTGCCGGCCAAGGAAAATCGCGTGAAAATCCGTTGCAGACGGGGCACGTGCCTATTTTCCATGCGACTTATCTGGGGTGCGTCTGGGCTACGCAATGAGTTTCCACGCGATTTGTCTTGGGTGCCTCCAGGGTATGCAATGAGTGTCCACGCAATTTGGTTGGGGTGCGTCCGGGGTACGCAATGAGTTTCCACATGATTTGGCTGGGATGTGTCTGGGGTATGCAATGAGTTTCCATGTGACTTGTCTGGGGTGCGTCCGGGGTACGCAATGAGATTCAACGCGATTTGGCTGGGGTGTGTCCGGGGTACGTGATAAGTTTCCACGCGACTTGTCTGGGGTGTGTCCGGGGTACGCGATGAGTGTCCATGCGACGTGTCTGGGGTGTATCCAGGGTACGCGATGAATCTCCAAGCGATTTGGCTGGGGTACATCCGAGATACGCGTGAGTTTCCACGCGACTTATCTGGGATGCGTCCGGGGTACACAATGAATCTCCATGTGATTTGGCTGCGGTGCGTTCGGGGTACGGGATGAGTTTCCAAGCGTACATCGCGAAACACGCACAAATCCCCTGGAAGATGACCCCTCCTCACGGGACAGCCACATCCCAGCCCCCATCACCCGTGACCACCCCTGCAGGCAGCCCACACCACATGGGACCCCCATCACCTGTGACCACCCCCGCAGGCAGCCCACAACACATGGGAACCCTCCATCACCCGTGACCACCCCTGCATGCAGCCCACATCACATGGAATCCTCCCATCACCCGTGACCGTCCACGCAAGCAGCCCATCCCACATGGGATCCCCCATTACACGTGACCACCCCTGCAGGCAACCCACACCACATGGGACCCCATCACCCGTGACCACACCTGCCGGCGACCCACACCACATGGGCCCCTCCAACACCCGTGACCACCCCGCAGGCAGCGATCACCACATGGGACCCCCATCACCTGTGACCACCCCCGCACGCAGCCCACACCACATGGGACCCCGCATCACCCGTGACCACCCCCGCACGCAGCCCACACCACATGGGACCCCGCATCACCCGTGACCACCCACGCCTGCAGCCCACACCACATGGGACCCCCCATCACCTGTGACCACCCCCGTAGGCAGCCCAACCCATGGGACCCCTCCATCACCCGTGACCACCCCCGCAGGCAGCCCACACCACTTGGGACCCCCATCACCCGTGACCACCCCCGCAGGCAGCCCACACCACTTGGGACCCCATCACCTGTAACCACCCCCGCAGGCAGTCCACACCACATTGGACCCACCCATCACCCATGACCACCCCTGCATGCAGCCCACATCACATGGGACCCCCATCACCCGTGGCCACCCCTGCATGCAGCCCACACCACATGGGACCCCCCATCACCTGTGACCACCCCCGTAGGCAGCTCACATCACATGGGATCCCCCCATCAACCGTGACCACCCCTGCATCCAGCCCACACACATGGGACCCCCCCATCACCCGTGACCACCTCCGCAGGCAGCCCACACCACTTGGGACCCCCATCACCCGTGACCACCCCGCAGGCAGCCCACACCACATGGGACCCACCCATCACCTGTGACCACCCCCACATGTAGCCCACACCACATGGAACCCCTCATCACCTGTGACCACCCCAGCCTGCAGCCCATACCACATGGGACCCCCCACCCCATCAGTGATGGCAACCTGCAGGCAGGACCCGCCTCACCTCATGGGACCCCCCACCCCACCAGTGACGAGAACCTGCAGGCAGGACCCGCCTCACCTCATTGGACCCCTCCCACCCCACCAATGACGACAACCTGCAGGCAGGACCCACTTTGTGGGACCCCCCCGCCCCACCAGTGACGGCAACCTGCAGGCAGGCCCTGCCTCATGTCCCCCACCCCACCAGTGATGGCAACCTGCAGGCAGGCCCAGCCTCATGTCCCCCCACCCCACCAGTGATGGCAACCTGCAGGCAGGCCCAGCCTCATGGGACCTCCCCACCCCATCAGTGATGGCAACCTGCAGGCAGGCCCGACCTCATGTCCCCCCACCCCACCAGTGATGGCAACCTGCAGGCAGGTCCCATCTCATTGGACACCCCCCACCTCAAAACACTTTGGACCAATATACATCAAAGCAGCACATGTGAAATCAAATGCCCACAACACGCTGCACACTCCCGGTGCACCGCAACACCCAACCATTGGTCATGCCCCCCAGTCCATGTCCGTGGCTTCGGAATCCCAAAATCTCACATGCATGCATGTGTGCATACACGAACAACATTAGTCAACAGAAGGGAAGCTTGCACTAAACCATGGAGACCAGACACCACTTTGAATTCAACGGGTAAAAAGTTTCTTTTTTTTAAAATTAAAATATTTTATTGGCTTAAAAAAGAACATAGAAAATCAAAAACAAATACATGTCGCATGATCCTTGTTAATGAAAAAAAAACCTTTATCATTAATAAATCAATCCATATCCTACCATCAATTTGCCTTCCAATTCTGATAGGCGCACACACCCCCCTAATCTTCTCCCTTCCTTGATAACAGAAACTCCAGCATTTTCATTGTGGCAATTAACAATCCAGTTTACTCCCCTATCAGGACCCATTTCCACCACTCGGTAGGACTCAAGGTTGAAACTTCCCCAGATTGTCTATTAAAAAAAAATTCTGACTCGTACTAACGATTGACAGACCATTATCAAGTGCATTGGACATTCCACCATTTCCGACATCTTACAAAATCTGCACCACGGATTTAAAACACCCGGCACCTTCCTCCTCCACTGCACTTTCCTAGTCTCTAAGATATTTAACCAACAACGGAGTAGGAGGTCACGGGTCTTAGGAGAGGGAAATTTCTGCAGATAAGTAGGGAGCACATTCCTACCCTTTCCATCCTCAATCACCAAACAACCCAGTATATTTTTTCTGCACCGCTCTTCTGTGTCAATCCAGTCCCAAGCCTGGAGCTTTAGCTTCACCTTGCATGGGTTTGTCAACAAATCTTCAATCCCAATATCCCTCCCCTTCAAGATTTTCTCCACTTTCTGTTTCCAATAAACAAAGTATTCATCGCAAGTCACATACTCCCCTTTCAGTAGGTCAAACGGGTGAGTAGGAGGATTTTCGGTACATTTGCGGTATAAGGCCATCGTCTTCCATATCACCATGGACTCAAGGGATTGTAATTTCAGCTCTAGCTTTATCGCACTGGTTGGCAAGCTGTTAGGAAGCCCCAATACTTTCCGCCAGAACAGAATATATTCAAAAATCAGTATGAAAATCATACTCAGTAAAAACAACATATAAAACCAGCATTAATACAATTGAAATTAAAAAACAAAAGAACGTGAAAACTGAAATAAATTGGATGTTAAAAATGAAAAACTCAACAAAAAAAATGAAAAACTCAAACATGTGGTCCGTGTCCATTAATGTAAGTCAAAATAAAAACACAAATGAAAAGAAAACCATTCCTCCATGCTGAACTAAAATTGATCCTGGAAAAATACAACTAGTTACAAACAACCAGGGTCCATTGTCCCAACACATGTTTGAAAATTCTTTAAAAAAACCAATAAAAAAGAACTATGTACAAAATGTGGAGCAAAGTCCTGAAACTCCAAAAAGGGAAAAATAAATGAAACCTACACCTAAATAACTATATACAATAGCAGCGGGCTAGTCCACCTCCTCACCATGCTCTCTCTCAGTCTCTGCCAGGGCATCATCGAACACTGAGTCCACTTCCACTAGGCGGGTCTCCGCTTCCCCCTCGAGGGCTTGCAGGGACTCCACCATGCTCCTCTCGTACTACCAGTGCAAGTCTCCTCGAGGACCTCCGCCCGCCTCTCTGCCCAACGCAGTGAATTCTCCGCCCTGGCCATGTCGAGTCGTGCCTCCTGTGCCCGCTGCCGCTCTGCCCTGATTTGCTGGGCCAAACGCTCCAACACGGAAGACATCCTTGTTGTAAGGTCCACGTTTGCCTTCTGCCTGATGGCCGGTGCCTGCCCCTCTGCTGTGGAAATCCCCGAGTCCTGTTGCCTCCTACTCTGAGCCTGCTGCTGCCAATATGGCTGGTGCCTGCGCATCAAGGACAGCCTCTGGGATGATGGCAACCCCCGGAGCTGTCGTGCACGTGCCCTTCTCCTTGGTACCTGCTCTTCCTCCATTGCCATAGCTCCTGTTGCTGTGGTGACCACATCTGCTGATTCCAGCTCGACTCCCGGCTCTGGCAGGGATGTGATCTCCACCAGACTGGCCGCCGGGGTTGGGACAGAAAAGGGGGTCCTGGTGGTATCTGGGCCGGAAGACGGCAGGGAGGATGACTGGCACACAGAGGGGGAAGACGAGGAGGGGGTCACAAAAGTGGCCAGCCCACGGAACCATTGCGAGACCATGAAATGTGCTAGAGACGACAGACCTCATTGTGATGACGTGCAAGCCCCCGATTGGAAGCCTGCAACTCATGTACGCCTCGTAATACTGGCTATCAATGGCTCCACCCAGTCCCGAATGGCTTCATCCGCAGGTATTGGTGTATCTGTTTGCGTGGATACATCCGCCACCTGCGGATGGGTCCGGCCTAAGGCATGCCCGCAGGTGCATACAGATGCAGTCACAGTCCCAAGTGCAGGAATTAACACAGGCACCTCCACGTCGACCTCCGCTGCCTCAGCCCCTTAGTCTGGACTGCAGCCGTCACACCTATGTCATCACCCCACTGGGCCCCATGGACCGGGCTGATGTGGCCTCCTCCTTCTCCACATCGCCGCCAACCTGGATGCCACCCCACTGTCCTCTGCAGTGTCTTGCCCCTGTGTGGGCTCATCTGTCCCTCACACTGCTGAGGAGTACTCCACCACCTTTGCCTTCTTGTACCTACCCTCAGCAGCTGCGGCCGGTGACTCCGACGCGGCACCAGCCTCATTGCTCCTGGAAGATGACAGTACCTGAGAGGACCACTGGGCCTTGCATCTCTGCCTGGTGGAGGCATCCCTGCTGCCTTGCTCCACAGCACTTTCTCCGCCCTCGTCTCCCATCGTCGCTCTGAATGTGAAAACAGAGAAAACAAACATCAAGGGACTGAACATATGTGTGTTTGGCACAATGCAAATGTACATCAGTGGCACTGTCAAAGGTCACAACCATCATCACCGTCCACTACACACTGGGAAGTGGCATTCACACACATGCACAATCATGTATGTCATGCACAACAGACATTCACATCCATGTACAAAGCACTGTGAGCACTTCATATCAATGTACCCACCTCACATGCATGATGGGACTTATACATCTCATTCACACACATCACCTGACAGTCATGCAACAGCCCATGCAGCTATCACATCAGAGTGCACATGAGGCCAAATTGGCAGCATGAGTCAATCACACAATCAAATGCCCATGTGTCTTACATCCATGAGTGTTGGCCAGTCACACACTCACTTTCCTGACACATGCACATGTACACCATGCATGCCTGTGATGTTGATGAAAGCACACATGTGTAACACCACTCACATGCCCCAGTACAGAAATATGCATGCAAACATCTGCATGTTGCTACATGCTTTTGCGCATCACGCATCGCAACCCAAACACCATTGCTGTCACACATGTTTGAACGGACTCACATGCAGCACTTTCTGCGACATGTACACAGACATCTGTACAAGAGGTATGCCAGACATGAGGCCAAGGTGTACACTCCAATCACACATCAATGTGCACATGCACCATGGTGTTCGAGAACACATGGACACTTACCAGTCGACTCCAGACAGCGCTCCAAATCCCGGATCTGGGTATACAGCGCTGGATAGAACCTCTCCAGGACCCGATAGTTGTTGTTGGTCAACCGGCCCCGGCGCCTCACCTAGTCCTCACCAGCCTTGATGAAGCGCTGGGCCTTGTTGTAGGTTCTGGCCTTGAAGTCCTCCCAGCGCTTGTGGACATGTCCGTAGTCGCGGGGTGTCACCCCCTCCGCATTGATGGCACCCACAATGTCTGCCCAGATCCTCCTCGGTTCTTCCATGCCGACTTGCGATCATCCGGGGAAGAGGTCATCATAATGCCCTAGGACTTGCTCCACCAGGATACCAACTTCCCTGACTGAGAAGCTGACAGCCCTCTGCCTTGCTGCCGGGGGGTTGTCACTTGCCTCAGGTGATGTTGGATCAAACATGGCAACCTCTGAGGCAGGTGTGGGTGGGCAAGGTGGTCCTGGGACTGGGCTGTGGAGTGGTAGTATGGAACATCGTTGGGAGTCTTCGGGATTAGCAGATATGGTCACAGTGACAGGAGCACTGGCAATGGCTATACAGCAGGCACCAAATTGCAGGGCCACGTGGGCAGCAGGCACACAGAGTCTATTTGTATTTGTATTTATTTTGTTTATATAGCGCCTTACACCAAAGCGCTGAACATTTTAACAACTTGATACATAAACATTATAACAGTAGAAGCAAATTACAATAATGAATCAGTCCAACAAAACAGTAAGAAGAGCAATTAAACTGGACGGAAGAGGGAGAGCAGAGCAGTAGAACTGAGAGGGAGAGGGAGGGGTGAGGAGGAGAAGGGGGAGGGGAGGGAAGGGTAGGGGAAATGGGGTGAGAGTGGGGAGGAGGGAGAGGGGAGGGAGATGATCAAGGGGAAAGAGGAAGGAAGGAGGGGGAACAAGGAGGGGGAAGGGGTTTCATGGCGGGGTATGGAGAAGGAGAGATTTAAGGGATGTGCGGAATGAGGAGAAGGAAGGAATAGAGCGGATAGGGAGAGGTAAGTCGTTCCAGTGCAGGGGGGCAAGGAGCTGGAAGGAGCGGAAGCGGGGGGGGCACAAGGGGATGGAGGAACGGTGAGAAGGAAGTGGTCTGCAGAACGAAGGGAGCGGGAGGGAGTGTAGAAAGAGAGGAGGGAGGAGAGATAAGGGGGAGCAAGACCATGGATAGATTTAAAGACTAAGCAGAGGAAATTAAATTTAAGTTGGGAGTGAAAGGAGAGCCAGCCAAGGGAGGAAAGGGAAGCAGAGATGGAGTCACGGGAGGTAAGAAGACAGAGGGTACAGACGGCAGAACGGTAGATAGATTTGAGGGGGGCGAGATGGGAATTAGGTAGTCCAAAGAGTAAGGAGGAGCAGTAGAAGAGGCGAGAGAAGATAAGGGAGGAGATTAGAAGTTTAGTAACATGTAAGGTGAGGGGGGCGGACTTTGCAAATGTTAAAGAGGTGGTAGCGACAGGCACGAGTGGTGAGAGAGATATGGTGGGAAAAAGAGAGAGAGGAGTCAAAATGAATTCCTAAATTGTGAGCGTGGGCAGTGATAGGGAGATTAGAAGGAGGAAAGTGAATGAAAGTTGGAGGAGAGGGAGGGGGAAGAGAGTTGGAGGGGAAGAATAAGACTTCAGTCTTGTCAGTGTTGAGAGAGAGAAAGCGGGAAGACATCCAGTTTTTTATGGCAGAAAGACAGGAAGAGAATTTAAGGTGGAGGTCGGGAGAGAAGGAAGAGAAGGAAAGGAAGAGCTGAGTATCGTCAGCATAGAATGGTGGGAAAAGAGTGGGCAGACAGCAGCAGATGGCTCGTAGGAGGCAGCTAGGAGAAGCTTGAGACAGGTAAATTGGCTGGTAGGCAGAAGCGTGGGTCTTCCATGTTACTCGCGTGGCCAGCCAGAAACAGAGTGGCTCCGCACGTGCGGAACGAACGCGTTCGCGTGGATTTAGAGGAAAGGGCCTACACACATAAGTTACATGACACGCTAGACGTTGGCTGTTAGTGTACAGTATCGAGATAGATCAGTGCGTAGGAGACCATCACACGCTTGTGCTAGTGATAGCGGACGGATGTATGGACTTCTAGAGATTCCACGTGATCTCTACCCTACAGCGAGAGTGCGAGAGATTCTAGCATTTCCACGCGATCTCTACCATACAGCGAGAGTGCAAGCTTTTTCTTTCTGTGGGGGATTAGATTTTTGTATTTGAGGCTGACGGTGAGTCGCGTACGCATTTTGCAGACTGTGGGTTCCCCCGTGTCTCACGTACCCCCATTTTCAAGGTCATACTACCCTATGTGTCCTTCGCGTACACCATTTTTTGTTACTGGGTGCCACAGCGTACTGCATTAGGTTTTTACTTTACACCTGGGTTAACGAGGGGTCGCGTACATGTAATTTCTGTTTTTGGGGTGCCTGTGCGTTAAGCAGCCCTGAGGTGCAAAGGGAAGAGGACATTGCTGTTGGGCTGTGGCGAGTGTGCTGGCGTGAACACAGACCCGCTATCCATTTGCTGCATATTTACTCCTTGCCTTGGAGGAACAGAGGAGGTGCGTGTGCCTGTTCCTTTAACCACTGGACCTAGTTACCTGGTCACCTGGTACAAAAGCCCGCCTCCTACGCCCTTGCAGGGCTAAGCCCTGAGGTGCAAGGGGCTGAGGACGTTGCTGTTGGGCTGTGGCTAGTGTGCTGGAGTGAACACAGACGCGCTATCCATTTGCTTCATATTTACTCTTTGCCTTGGAGGAACAGAGGAGGTGCGTGTGCCTGTACCTTAAACCACTGGACCTAGTTATCTGGTCACCTAGTACAAAAGGCCGCCTCCTACGTCCTTGCGGCGCTAAGTCCTGAGGTGCAAAGGGCTGAGGACATTGCTGTTGGGCTGTTTGGCGAGTGGCGCCGTGGCAGAACTCTGACAACTATGACAAACGGGACGAAATCAAGTCATCTGTCTACGACCACATCTACATCAACAGCTACAGCTACGTTGAAAACACGCGCACAGACAAAATGTGAGTGCATTGCGGAAACTAAGGGGAACCCAGTGCCTCACTGTGATCGGCAAAATAAAGTAAGCCATTACTATTCATGCGCATCCACAAGTGAAGTCATTGAGGGACTCCCACAAAATCAAAATCAAACAGTAGCTAAAATGACTGCATCTACATCACATGCTAATGCTGCCATTGTTATGGAAGATGTATTCCCGGAGGTCTTTGCTGCTAATACCTCTACTCAACACGACTTAAGGCTGGAAAGCCGCCCGGGGGACTTCGTGGTGCATCGTCAGTTTGTAACTGAAGTCATGGACACATCCAAAAGATACGAAACACAAAACACCATTCACAAAACTATCTGTATTGAAACTCAAAGCTCTTTACCTTTGGCGAGCAACTCAGACGAAGCTGCCGTGGCAGCTAGGGGCGCAGAGACGCCGACTGAACTGCTGGAGGTCTCGGCTGTGTGCTCCGATGGACGTCCTGAGGGATAGGAGGTATCGGCGTGCATAACGTGCCAGACCGATGCAGTTGACCGCAGCACGATCGATGTGAGAGCCTGCATTTTGCATCCATTGAGAGCCAGCTCGCCTGGGGTGAACAGTGCCGGCACGTCCAGTATTCCACCGGACGCATCAGGGGACAAAGCGTGCGGTACAGAATGCTTGACTGAGCTAAAGCCGGTTGAAGCGATACTTGGGGGATGGTTTGAAGAACATAACCCTGGTCCAATAACAAACATGCTGGTAGACCCTGTAACGTTGGCCATAAACAATAATCATGAAGTGTGACGTGATTCAATGGAAATAGCAAACAACGTGCTTCAAAACTTACTTGCAATGAACAAAGCTTGTAAGGCTAATGTTTGCGACACAACACCGACAAATAAGAATGGAGGGTTGAAGGTTTCATTGAAACGGAATAACACGAAGATTACTGACCTTTGTGAAGAGTCATTAACGAGTATTCCTTACAAACGTGCAAAAACATCTGAAAAAGGCGAATACATTGGGACTCCACTTGACCTATTTGGTTTACCGACTCTGTCCCAGAAAAGGCTTTGCTCTACTAACAAAGGGGCGACTATTTGCAGTGCCTCAAAAACAAAAATGCCACAATTGCCGATTTCTGACGAGTCTGAGACCGATTCTGATTAGACGGCTGATTCCTCCCTCATGGAACATCCCTTTCCTAAAATTAGGAATAACAGAGGTAGTGATGACAGAGTGCCCCACTGCGCCAAAGCCTTGAAACATGGATCAAGCTCAATTACAGCACTACCGTTAAGAGAATTACAAACTATTATTATCCACACTATCCATCTCTTTGTCTCCATTTACAAAATTGTATGAAAGTTTACACGAGGCAACTAGAGACTTAACAACAGTTGTGGCCTTACTAAACTCCAAAGTTGCAAATGTGGAACAAATATGTGGCCAAACTAACAAACAACTTGAGAGTTCGAAAAAGCTAGAGGGACTAAATAAGCTTTTATCTGAACAAAGGATTAATGATGCGATTGACAAAAAGTTGATTGCTGAAGTCGCAATGGAAGCACTCGCGTTATTTAAACAAGATAGACTAAGAACACTACCTGCGGAGCACAACAGCAGATTTAAGGATCCCAAATGTGCAAGTAAGGGGGGAGAAGCCCTTGCCACGGCCAATAACGGCAATTGCGCAAAGTCTCTGGGTTGCAAGCCCTTGACAACGGATAATCAGTTGCAGACCACCTTGCAATCCGCCATCGTGATACCACACACACAAACACTGAACACGGTACCTATGACCTCGAATTCCAATAACAATGGGTCTAACATCCAACTAACCAGGGAATCAAACATGCCACAGTGTACTGACACACCAAGTCAATCTACAGTACCAACCATCGAAATTGTGGACGTGTCTTTTAATACTGCTTTTGAACAAGCGAGAAGTTCTGCAAACCTGGCTCATGGAATTACTCAAGTGGAATCCACTTCAAAGACACTTCCTCAGGAGGCTGCTAAAAGTAACAGTCCAGCAATATCCGTTGCAAGTACAGCTCCAATATTATTCCCTATTTTCAACAAGGAGGAAGGAATACCTCTAAGCATAAATACGGGAAAACTACCTAAAGCACCACAGCAGGAAAACTAAAAACTTACCAGCCAAGAAAGGGAATAAACTAAACGGAGCGCGGAAATTTCTTCAAAACATTAAGGGGGTAATTCATAGATTTCAGCGCAGAGGCAGCGTACGCGAGCAGCGCAGAAAGGGATCGTGCGCCAGCGTGCGCCAGCCGTGTGCGCTAAACAGCATTCTGGTGCACCGCATTTTCATAGAATTCACAAGGCAAAAAGAGGCCTGGCGCACAGAACATCCCGCAGCGTCAGTTATGCCCCCAAGAACGCCCCTCGCGCAAGGAAAAGCCATCAAAATCCCCAATCCAGCACAAAGGGCTGCACTAACCCTGGACCAGCTTACAGGGCCGCTACACAGCAAACGCAGAGAGGGGAACGTGTATTCATCAGGTGCGCTGGAATTATCACACGCGGTAGGGCCTGTGCGAGCGGGGTACGTGTATTACTGGGGTTCGCGGGGAGTTTCACACGTGGTAGGGCTTGTGCGATCGGGCTACGTGTATTAACAGGGTTCGCAGGGAGTTTCATACGTGATTGGGCCTGTGCGAGCAGGCTACGGGTTTTTTGGGGTATGTGGAAAGTTTCACACGCGATTGGCCCTGTGCGGGCGGGGTACGTGTATTACTGGGGTTCGCGGAGAGTTTCACACGCAATTGGGCCTGTGCGAGCAGGCTATGTGTATTTGGGGGGTACGCAGGGAGTTGCACATGCGGTAGGCCCTGGGCGAGCGTCGTACGTGGATTTCGGGGGTACGCGGGAAGTTTCACACGCGATTGGCCCTGTGCGAGAGGGGTACGTGTATTTCGGGGGTGCGCAGGGAGTTTCACATGCGATTGTGCCTGTGCGAGCAGACTACGTGTATTTGGGGGGTACACGGGGAGTTTCACACGTGGTAGGCCCTGTGCGAGCGGGGTACGTGTATTTTGGGGGTGCGCAGGAAGTTTCACACGCAATTTCGCTGTCAGAGCGGGGTACATGTATCCAGTGGGGTGCGTGGGGAGTCCCACATGTGAATTGGCAGTGTGGGTACTCCCAGGTGTGCCCTCTACCCCCTCCATGGGCCCTGCAGGCAGCCCACACCACAGTGGATTACCCTGCACCCCTGGTCATGTCTCGCAGGCAGCCACCATGGGCATGCCCCCCAGCCAGGCCACATGTCACCTTGCACTAGTGATCACCAACTCATGTCCCCCTGCACCCCCACCCCCCAGCCGCGAGGGGCACCTGCCAGCAGGCCCCCACTCATGTCCCACTCATGTCCCCCTGCACCCCCATCCCCCAACAGTGAGGGGCACCTGCCAGCAGGCCCCCACTCATGTCCCACTCATGTCCCCCTGCACCCCCACCCCCCAGCAGTGAGGAGCATCTGCCAGCAGGCCCCCATTCATGTCCCACTCATGTCCCCCTGCACCCCCACCCCCCAGCAGTGAGGGTCACCTGCCAGCAGGCCCCCACTCATGTCCCAACCATGTCCCCCTTCACCCCCACTCCCCAGCAGTGAGGGCCACCTGCCAGCAGGCCCCAACTCATGTCCCCCTGCACCCCACCCCCCAGCAGTGAGGGGAACCTGCCAGCAGGCCCCCACTCATGTCCCCCTGCACCCCCACCCCCCAGCAGTGAGGGGCACCTGCCAGCAGGCCCCCACTCATGTCCCCCTGCACCCCCACCCCCAGCAGTGAGGGGCACCTGCCAGGAGGCCCCCACTCATGTCCCCCTGCACCCCCACCCCCCAGCAGTGAGGGGCACCTGCCAGCAGGCCCCCATTCATGTCCCCCCCTACATGACATAAAGATGCACAATCATGGCCCACTTCTACACCCAAATACTACAGTACGCCACCCCAGTCTTGAGACGCAATGATTTCCCAATCCACCCCACATTGACATGCCTATCTCAAGACACAAACCAAAAGTCAACTATGTACATCAACACATGTCCGTCACACACACACACTGGTTGGACAAAAATAAAGCAATGAAATGAAAGCATAAAAAAATAGCAAACATGAAATGAAAAGCATGTCCAAAAGATGAGTAAATGAAAAGTATAACCAATCCAAAGAAATCCAAAAGAAAAATAGTCCAAACTCTTCCTCCACCAAAGCAAATCCAAAGGAAACGTAAAAAGAAAAATCCATGAATTCATGTTCAAATCCAAATGAAAAGTTCAAATAAATCCATTGTCTAACTATGTACAATCCATTGTCAAGGGTCCATGAGCCCAACGAAAGAAATGAAACCTACCTAAGAAACTACCTAAGAAAAAAACGATATACAAATGTGTGGGGCATAGTCCAATCACCCCAAATCAAAGGAAAATGAAAATGAAACCTAACACTAAAAACTATTTACAATGGCGGCGGGCTAGTCTGACGGCTCACTTTTCGATGTCCCGGGCCAGGGCATCATCGAACTCCCGCTCAATGTCCTGGAGGCAGTCCTCTTCCATGGCCGCGAGGGTTCGCAGGGACGATGACATGCTGACCTCCACTCCCTGCGAATTGCCTCGAGGCACTCGG
Source organism: Ambystoma mexicanum (assembly GCF_040938575.1). Classification (NCBI taxonomy): domain Eukaryota; kingdom Metazoa; phylum Chordata; class Amphibia; order Caudata; family Ambystomatidae; genus Ambystoma; species Ambystoma mexicanum. The sequence continues at coordinate 1,104,463,581 of NC_090922.1, forward strand.
CCCGCCTCAGTGCCCTCTGCATGGAGTTCTCTGCCCTGACCATTGTGAGCCGTGCCTCTTCCGCCCACTGCCGCTCCGCATCAATGGCGTGGCCCAACCGCTTCCACACGGAAGACACTTGTAATCCTGGGTCCTCCTGCCGTCTGGCCGATGCCTGCCCCTCCGATGTCGATGGCCCCGAGCCATCATGGCTCTCACCTTATTGCTGCTGCTGCTGTGCCTGTGCCTGTACCCCTGCTCTTGCTGCTTGCACGTTCTCCTCTGGCTGGGGTGCAGTTGTCGTGGTGGGCACCCCTGCTGGACGTCCGACTCCCGACTGTGGCAGGGATGTGTCCCCCACCAGCCTGGCCGCTGGGTCAGAGGCAGCTCCACAGGGTACCCAGGTGATACATGGGTGGGAAGATGGCATGGCATAGCTCTCAACCATTTGTCTCACAAAGGTGGGTAAAATCACCTGATTTTGTTTCTGGCGGGTGAGACGCCCATTGGAATGAATGGGCGTGCAGGAGACTTGGCGGGTGAGTCAGCCCTTTGCAAGGCGGGTGACACCCGCCAAAAGCGGGTGAGTTGAGAGCTATGGCATGGAGGACGACTGGCGCGTAGGATGTTCAGGTGAGGAGGGGGTCGGAACAAGGTCCAGCAAACGGTGGCATCCAGCGTTGGTGACCAGTCCCAGTAGGTCAACGCGGTCAATGGGGCATTCGAGATGACTGCAGTGTCTTCACGAAAACACTGGAGGTCACCTCGCATGCCCCGTTGACGAAACGCCATCCCACTCAGGACAGGCTCAACCCGGTCCCGGATAGCCACGTCCGCAGGGAGAGGAAGGCCAGTTGTTGTAAGCGGATCCCCTCCCTGAAAACGGGTCTGGACATAGGCATCCCTGCTGGTGCGGGATGATGCAGTCACAGGATCGGGGACAGGATTACACACAGGCACCTCCGCGGCGGCCTGTGCTGCCTCCTGTCCCTGCCCTTGCACTGCACCACTAGCACCAGTGGAATCCCCACCTCCAGACCCCGTGTGTGTCCCTTCCACGGCCTCCTCCTCCACCAAACCTCCACCAACCTGGATGACTCCGTGCCATCTTCCTCCGTCGGACCCTGTGGGGTCTCAGCTGTCCCTTCTGCTGCCGAGGAGTCCACCTCCAACCTCCGCCTCTTGGACCTACCCTCGGCAGCTGCGTCCTAGGACACGACCCCAGACTCCTCACTCCTCGACAAGATGGCAACCTGGGAGGGGAGCCGGGCCTTTTGTCTCCAACTGGTGGTGCGATCCCTGCCGCTTTGCTCCACAGCACCCTCTCCGCCCTCTTCATCAGTTGACGCTGCAGACAGGGAGAGATAGAACACAGGCATCAGGGCACTGGACAATGGACTGATACACACATGACAGTTGTACATGAGTGTCAGTGTCAAACTTCAGACATGGAATCACACTCCCCAACACACATGTCATTTCAACTCACACACATGAGCAATTCAACAGCATTATTGCACCAGGCAGCACCATCCATACACAAACAACAGCACGAGCAGCCGAAGGTGAGCCTGATGTCACATGAAAAACGGGGCGTGCACAACACATGCACACAGGCCACCACACTTACATGCATGTGTACATCTCCACCAACTGTCGCAGTGATGAGATCGCCATCCATGTCACATCTGCCATTCAGCCTTCTACATGTCAGTGTCACATGCATCCATGTTGCATCACAGTTGCACACTTGTCAAATACACACACATGCACATGTACACAGTGCAGATACATGCAGCTGGAACCACCATCCATGTGTGACACCACAACCATGCCAACGTACATACACAGTAATTCAAACATGTGTGCTTCCACACCTGCATTTGGCCTGCATGCTTACCAACACATACACCATCCATGTGTGTCACACATGAGAGGACTCACATGTGTCAGCCTCATGCCCCTGTACATACACATCCATACATGGCCCTACAAAAACACATGTGCAACCTGAACACTACTGGCACACCACAACATGCACAGCGTCCAATCAGTATGCATTTACACTTACCGCTCGACTCCAGACGGGTCTGCCTCTCAAGGACCTGGAAGTGGAGCGCTGGGCGTGTGCATTCCAGGACCCTCATTTGGTGGTCCGACAGGCGGCCCTGGCGCCCCTTGGCATCCGCCGCCTTCGTGAGGCGCTGGGCCTTGTCGAGGGTCCTGGACCTGAAGTCCTCCCAGCGCTTCCGGACATGTTTGATGTCGCGGACTGCCGCCCCCTCCTTGTTGATGGCAGTCACGATGTCCATCCAGATTCTGGTCCGTCCTTCATTGTCAGCGCATGAACTTCCAAAGACGGCATCATACTGCCCCAGGTCTTGCTCCACCAGGACCCCAACTTCCCTGGCACTGAAGCTGGTGGCCCTCTGCCTCTCTGGCTGGGGGTTGCCAATGGTGTCAGATGGTGTTGTGCCCGACATGGCAACCGCAGAGGCAGGTGTGGGGGGGCAACTGGGTCCTGGGGATGGGCTGTGGAGCGATGGTATCCCAGTCGGGAGTCTTCAGTTCCAGCAGGGGTGGTCACAGCAACTGCACCCCTGGCTGACATGCAGGCAGCAAATAGCAGGGCACGTGGGCAACAGGCAGTCAGGCAGAGGCAGATGGCAGGAAGGAGCGTGCTCTGGGCTCTGGGGGCAGGAAAATGGCCTTTTGGGCAGGAGTGTGGTCTTCTGTGTGAATTCGCGTGGACAGCTTGATACGGAGTGCTTTGGCACATGAAAAAATTGCACGTCAGCGTGTAATTCGAGGAAAGGCTCTTAGCGCGTAAGCGCATCAGTGACGTTAGGCGCGCAGGCATTGCCCACAACACGGGTGCATAGTAAATCAGCACGTGAGAAAACTACATTTCACCGTGCTAGTGGAGAAAAGGGCCTTAGCGCGTAAGCACGTAAGTGATGTTTCACGTGTGGGCTCGCTTAAAAGGTACGAGTATCACGCTATTTCCTTGTACGTGCTTTTGTGGAGAGCTTGCGGGTGTATCTTGTACTTCTTGTCGGTTCACACGCGATTACTTCACAATGTTTCCAGTTCGTACTCCCTGTTTCCTCAGACTGCGTTCTTTTCTTCTTTTGGCGGGGGTGTTGCCGACGCGCACACGCGGGTCTTTTTCACGTTCTTTTCCAAGGCAGACGGTGAGTCGTGCACGCATTTTCCAACTGTGACTCAGAGGTCATTGTAGGTTGCGTGTAACATGCGTACGCTTATTTTTGTTTTTCTGGGTGCCACAGCGTAGTGCAGGTTTATTTTTCCATGCACATGGTCTACCAGGGGTTGCGTGCACGTGTGCTTTTGTTTTTGGGGTGCCTGTGTGTTGCGTGACCCGTCATCTTCCCCCAGGGGTCACATACAGCCTTGCTAGAGCACTAGGGTACGAATTCCATCTAGTACACTACCCCTTTCACCCCAATTGCCCAGGACAATTGTTTACTGCAACTCCCATACGCACAACAACATCAGTGCCATGGTTGGGAGGCGACCAAGAAGTAAGGGAGGCAAAGGTGGCTGACCTCCAAAAGGTGGGCTTGGTGGGTGCGGTAGGGGACGTATCCAGGATTTGCAGGGTGCCATAGACCCCCGTGTGTGGAGGACCAATCAGGGACACCCATGCCCCCCCATGGTTGTGGGAAACGTAGCAGACACCATCCCAGCTCAGCCCTTATTGGACCGGCATATTTTGGTACCTGAACCGGCACAGGATGACTCCCAGGATCACTTCCAGGTCAGCAAGTCTAAACCACGTGTGGCGGTGCAAGTTGCTGTCACCAGACCACGTGGATCTGGGGCAGCAATGTCATCTGCTGCCCAAGTAGGCAGGGTGGGGAGGCTGCAGGGGCAGCTGCAGCTCTATTCACCGCAGCTCTGAGTCTCCCAGCCAGTACAGTGTCGGTCCAGGTCCATCAAACCGACGTTGGCCCTGCCAACATCACCCTGCAGCCAATGCCTGCACCAAGACATATGGTCATTGTGCATTCTCACACTTCTAGTATCCAGTCCACCTGCGCTTCTGCCCCTACTGACCAGAGCGGCGTAAGCCACTCAGGATCCGCACCACCTTTGAAAAATAAGAAGGGTGCTCTGGCACTACAGGCTGAGACCCCAGACACGGCTACACACTCCGGCACGTCAAGGAAGTCTAGCTTTAATGACGCCGAACTTGATGCACTTGTGGCCTATGTGACGGCTCATAGCCGCGAAATGGTGGTGACTGCAGGGTGCAAGACCACACCTGGTCAACGTAGGGCACACTGGCAGACCATCGCGGACCACATTAGTGCCCTTGGATTTGTGAGGCGCACAGCTGATGATTGCTACAAGCGGTGGAAGGACCTGAAACACAGAGCAAAGAACAAGCTGGCCTCAAATCATGCCTCTACTCCGGTGAATGGCGGTGGGTCTCCACCAGAGGACAACCAACTCACTGAACATGAGTCTGTTGCTGGAACCTTCGTCACAGAGAAACAGATCCAAGGCGTGGGAGACCTACCAGATTACGATGCATTGTCCGGTGAGTGCCCATGCATGTGTGTGTAATCCATGTGTATGTTGTTTGGGTGACGGGTTCTGATTGAGTGCCAGGTGAGGGTGTGTACTCCTGAGTGGTATGGGTCACCCATGTACTTCCTCCAAAATATTCACCGGCGAGGTGCAGATCGCCTTGCCCTGAACAGGTGTGGTGCCCACCGACGCGGTGGCCGTACGCCACCAGGCAATACTGTATGGGAAAACTCCATGTACGGTAGAGCAGCCCAACAGGGAGCATCGGTTGAAATGATGGCTCAGGCAATGGAGAAGGTGGCCACTTCCATTCTCCCCCCTGAAAGGCAGATGGAGCAACAACAGCAGGCAACAGACACCATTTGCCAATCACACAGGGAAGACATGTTGGCATCCAACAGGGACCGACGAGCGGCACTGGAGACTCTGCGAGAAGCCATTTCTGTAGAGTCACAGGGCCACAGGGAAGCCCTGAGGTTAGAACTCCAGTTCCTCAGGCAGACTCTAAGTGAACTTCAGGCTTCCCAAAATTTAAGGTCAGAACAGCAGCTGGAGCAGCTCACACGTTCGCTCTCAGCTGAGCTGCAGGCAACTCGGGAGGAGATCCGGGCATCACGCGAGGCCATGCGTGCAGAAATGCAGGCAACCCGTGAGGTGCTGCATGGGGATCTCCGCACTATCATCCTCCAGAATCAGACCTTCAACACCCGCATGCTTGCTGACATGGAGGACCATATCAGGGCTTTGCGTGGACTGCCTCCCATAGCACCACCACCTCCAGATGCAGAAGCAGAGGGTGAAGAGAGAGACAGCAGCAGTTCTCCCACAATAGCGTAGCCGTGCAGGCCATGAGCCCATGGAGGTATTTTTCTTTCCGCAACATCCACGCAGGTGGGTGTTGGTGTGCACCCTGTCCTCGAACCTCCTGGGTGGCCCCCCTCTGCCCCCCACATGGCCATTTTTGATTTTTATTATATATTTTTTTACAGTGTGTTGCCTTGTGTGGCTCCCGTGGGCATCCACTGTGCATTCCAGCTGGGCACATGCAGGCCTGTCCTGTCTTTGGGTTAGATGCTTGGGTTCCTGACACACACACCCCTCCTGCTTCCCTTTCCATGGGCTTGCAAAGGGTGTGACCAAGTGACAGTGACTTACACAGTGACATTGGGCTCCCATGAGCTATGTGGGCAGTCTGTAGTCAAAACTGTGTATACATCCCTAGTGGGGATTGTTGTTGTATTGAACACTGCATGGTGTATTGATATGTGCTTGTGCATCCATGTCTTCCTCCTTATTCACAGGTACCTTCTTCATGTCTTCTCAAGGCCGTCTCCTTTGCGGATGCAGTTCATGTTGTATGCAGTACACTGACACATTTGCCTGATGTCAACACTCTGCAGTTGGAAGGGGTGGGTGTGCTGGCTTATTCAGGTTGTAAAACATGCACTATGTTGATTTGGTACTGTCATATTTTGGCAATGTTTCATCCTGTGTTGCTGTATTGTGTTGCTGGTAAGTATTTGATCATGTGTGCTGTTTGTTATTGATTACTTGGAGCATATTGTCTGTGGCCTGTTTCCATTTGGGACGGTGCACTTTGTGACACTTGTGTCATGTGTTGTGCATTCCTTTGTTTGCTTTCACATTGCATGACATGCCCTGGTGTGTTGGGTAGCGGAGATGGGGAGGGGTTGGGTGACATGGCGCTGTTTTCATGTTCTAGTTTGCAAGGGGGTAGTCATTCATGCAGCATAAATGTGTGTCTTTTTGTGACACAGCATTGGTTGTCTTTCGGTAGGTAGGGATGCACACAATGTAACACTTCCAGGTGACCAATCTCAGGCTGGTATGGTTGTGACAGTTGGCTGTCCCATATGTCATCATCATTGATTGTCAGCTGGTATGTGCCAGGGCTGTGTGCACTCCACAGGGGTGTGATTTTAGGTGAAGTAATTAGCCACCAGCTGCGTACGGACTGCCTCACCACGTGCCCTTTCCCCTCCCATGCACAGCGGCCGTGCATGTGGTTGGGGATGTGGGGGCACCACCATGTCCACCGGCAGGCCCCGGCGGGTTGCAACGTTGTGCAGGACACATGCTGCCACTATGATCCTGCACACTACTGGGGACGCGTATAGCAGCTGCCCACCAGAGCGGTCAAGGGAGCGAAAGCGTGACTTGAGCACTCCGAATGTGCGCTCCACTATGCCCCGGGTTGCAATATGGGCTGTGTTGTATCTTACCTCGGGTGGTGTGGTGGGGTTCCGAATTGGCGTCATCATGTGGGTGCTCAGAGGGTAGGCACTGTCCCCTGGGGAGGTGATGATGGGTATCATTAGTGGGGTTGTGACATAACTCAATATCTGACATGCATGCATGTGCAGAGGCATTTATACTCACCAAGCAGCCATGTGTCGCCATGCCACCCAGCTTCTAGGTCCCAGTTTAGGGTTGACATTTTGTAAATGAAACTGTCATGGGTGGACCCTGGATAGTTGGCATATACTGAAGTGATTATTCCATTGGCATCACATACTACCTGCACGTTGATTGAATGCCAGTGCTTGCGGTTTCTAGAGATGTGCTCAGTTGCCCTGGGAGGACGTAGAGCCACATGGGTGCAATCAATGGCACCTAGCACTTTGGGGATGTATGCCACCCCGTAAAGATCCTGGACTTCAGCCTGCCTTTCTGCAGGTATTCTGGGCAGGTATATGTGCCTGCGGACTGATGGGCGTGCAGTCATGATGACCAACACCTGGTGTAGGCAGCGTGACTGTGTGGCCTGTGAAATGCCCCCGACTATGGCAGTTGTCCGCTGAAATGACCCAGTGGGCAAAATAATGCAATACATTGAGCACCTTTTCCAAGGGGATCAGTGCTTGGGAGGACAGGGTGGGAGATGTGAGGTCATCTTCCCACTCCGTGACCAGACCTAATATGATATGAGGTGGAGAGCTATACCTGCCATAGACCTGGTCATCAGGCATCCCAAAAAGGCTGGTCCTTGGTAATAAAATGCATGCCCTGGCTATCCTCCTCCTCTTCCTCCTCCTGCAGTGTCTCACGATCACGACTGCGAAAAAAAGGTACATTCATCGTAGCTGTATGAGCGCGTTGGCTTTTTTTGCGCGTACTTTTTATGCATTGTTTTTAGTGCGCGGGGATGCTTACGCCTGCTTTCGCTTGGCAGACGTGTTTCTGGATTAGTGCGTCTTTTTCTGCGCGCCGGAGAGCCCTGTTCAATTCAATTAATATGTGTTGGTAGCACGCGTGTGGGTGTTGTGAGTATTTTACTGTGGTACTTCCCACGTAACACCCACATTTACGCTTGTTGTTCCTCATTCCACGTGTTCCGCCTCCTTTTTAGGTGACTGCGCTAGATGGTATGCGCCTTCACTGGACGTCTCGCGAAAGGCGTTCCTGGTGTCACAGTGACATTTTTGAACTACTCTAATTCAGCGCAAGTCTCTGATAAGCCACTGTTAGGAAAAGTTTGTATGTAGTACCCTCTGGGACCACTACACACAACTCTGACTACAGGTATAGGCAACCCAACCTTTGGTATAAGCTTGTACTACACAGTTTTGGTAGCGTGTTGAGCAGCCAGGCTTATCTCAAGAGGGGAAAATGTGAGCTGCAGTGGAGTTACACAAAGATTCACAGTTACAAGTATTCAAGTAAACTCTTACACTCAAGGTTTCTTGCATAAACAATTCTTAATTTATTTATCAGTCAATTATAAAGCCTTCTTCAGAAGGAGCAATAGAATAGTAACACACAAATACACTTCAATACTGTACGCTCTGAGTTTCTAAATCAGTAAAGACCCTTTTGGTCAGACACAACCTACACCCTCAGGTGATTTCAATAACTAGGGTGCTGGGGACATTACTATCTTCCTGTTGACATTTAGAATACTCTTAAAAGTTGGTAAAAGGCAAAGGTTATTAGAACAACAAGAGCAGGCAAATACTTTTAGATTTTCCTAGAAGAGTCATTCAGTTCAATAGGCTAAGCCAAAGTCAATGGGCAAAAGTCTTACATAGAATGAAGCACTTGTGGTAAGTAAATGAAAAAGTCTTTGCACAAGTTCTTAGGAGTCTTTGATGAAAAGAAGAATCAAATGTAGGGCCACAATCTGATTAGACTTGTGAGTTGCAGGAGTGGCAAGCACTCTGCAGTAAGAGGTAAGTTCTCTCAGACCTTTTTACAGTACCTTTAAAGATGAAGAAAAGATGCAGCAGATGACTTCTGTTCCTGTGCAGCTCTGCAGGTCTCACTGTTCCTGGGCCTCAGTCGTGGAGACAAGTGTGAGGACATCAGGGGACTCCTGCAATGCACTGGGACGGTCAAAATTCGCAACCCGCAGTTAGGTTTTTCAGCTCCTCGCGTCTAACGCAAATAGCAACACAGCGGTTCCTGGCTGTCGAGATGGACTTTCCTTGCTTCTGGGGTCCTGCACTCTGTTGAGGGGGCTCATGCTCGGTCAGCCCTGCTTCCTGGGAGTCTGGAGGCTCTTCCAAAAGCTCTAGGTCAGCTTAAGAGCAACGCACACCATCTGGTGTTCCTCTCCCTGGCTATACGGTTTCCAGCAGCAACTCTGTGGAAATTCAAACAGCTCTGAGATGGATGTCCAGGTGGCTTACTTTGGAGTTGATTGGTCCCACCAACTCAAGGGGAGAAGTCGTCAGTGCAGGGGCTTCTCTGTCGATGCGAACTTGGCATTTCAGCACTGCAGCAGGGCTTCACCGGGCAAACTAACGGTCCAGGAGTTGCAGCAGGCGTCCTCTTCAAGTTTTTCTTTGGTTCCTTCGTCCAGTGGTTGACTCTGCCTTCCAAGCCAAAAAACTTGGCTTTTATTCAGTTCTCTCCTATTCATTCCAGCCCAGCTGTCAGTCACCCAGCAGGGTGGCTGTCCTTGCCGGACAGTCAGCCGGCCAATCATCACAGAGTGCATTTGGGTCTCCTAGGAGACTAAGCACAGGGAGTTTCTGGCACCTCCCTCACTTCCTGCCTACCCCAGACACTCTGGAGCCAGAGGCGGGCTTCCCTCGTGAATCCAGCCAAAGGCAAAATGAACAAAGAGGCCAAACCTGGTTTGTCGCGCAGACTAAATTTCAAGAAGGACCTTTCCACAAAGAAATGTCAAAAAAAGAAAACAGTGCGCCATTTTGACAAAGATGGCTCCCGTGGGTGCTTTACTGGAGCTGCGAACACAGCCCGCGGTAAAGGCACACCATGGTAGTTCAAACCAAACCATTGCCACCAGCCATTCAGTGCGAAAAGGGTAACATAAAAAATGTTACATGAGAAATGAGACAAAGGGGATACTATGTAAACCCTCCAGCACTCTATTGTAAGATAGGGTGTGCTGTGTCTAGAAAGTTACAATGGTAAGTAAAGTCAATTTCACTTTACTGCTCTTGGAAACAGTAGTTTATCCAAGAGAAGGTATTTAAATCTTTGAGAAATCAGAAAGACTTCCCTGTGCCACTACACTGAAGGTGCTATATGACACAATGTAAAAGATGATGCCTATGGAGTTTGTCAGACTCCACAACCAAAAGAAACACAATGTTCAAAAATCACAATAAAATACATGAGAGAGTGGGAAAAAGGGTCACACTCTCTCCAGGTTAAAAAAATCAAGTCCTCAAAATCCAGCAAAGTTGCTGGGGGTATCTAAGGTGGAGGGAATTAGCACATTTCTGAGAATTCTCCCTAACACTCATGCGCTATGTGTTCCATGAATCAACAAACGGGCGAGCAAGCGCCTGTTTTTCAGTGCTATTTTATTCTATGAATCGGTCCCTTTAAGTATTAATTTCCCTTAACACCTCCACCCAGTAGGTTTTTACTGTTAGCCACGTAGGATGACGCCATAGCTGTCTTAAGTCAAGGTATAAAACCTTTTGGGTAACCGAAATGCATTGAGAGTATGTGAGCTGCAATCTGTTTGTTCACCAGGTTTCCCTACTTTATTGAACTGTTAATAAAGTAGTATTTTGCCATATTCTTGAGTCTGTCCGGTTATTTGGGTCTGAGATCATTTATTGTGGTAAACCCATTTAGCACTTGGAACGCTCCAAGTGCTATTGCACATTTGGTAGCTGTGCGGATGGTTCAGATCCAGAATCCAGACTCTCAGATTCTTGACGTCTTGCACCATCAGTCGGAAGACCACAGAGATTCCTGTGGAGAGCGGAAGGATCACATGTGTAAATCGAGATGGTCGGCAGGTGCCTCTTTCAAGAAATTCCTGTCCGGTCCCCACTGGCGTCCCGCGGACTGAAAGCAAAGTGGTTGATTGGGGAAGAGTCGATACCAAAGGGCTCGAACTGAACAATGACGTAATTAGAACATCGAAAGTGGCAAATAAAAGGGGGGATTATAGTGTACGTGTAAATATATATTGCAGGTAAACGTAACAGGATTGACTTAAGAAGAGATACCTCGATGCCTATTCTCAAGGAGATAGAAGAAAACACATCACACTCCAGACTGAGTATTAAGATTAGATATTCCTGTGGCAAGGCCAAAGAAGGATGTGTTTTACACTCCAAATGGGGTAAAATGGAGATGAGATACATTTTACTAGGCAGGTAAAAAAAAGACGATTGTAGAATTTGTTGTGCACATTTGTTTGGAGTTATGAATATGTTAGTGTAAGATGTTCATTTGTTGGAGAAAAGACACATGATTTTTATTAGTTGTGATCATTCAGGTCGTAGACTGGAAATATAGAACGATAGTAATAATTTGGCTGTTTATCAGACCCTAAAAAGACAGGCGATTGGTGCCAATCATAGGAGGATAACAGTTGAGAAAAAATATAGCAATATGAGATTCTTAGATTGTCAATAATAAAACACCAGGATAGTGAGAATAAATAGAACTGTATTGAAGAAGCAAAGAGAATATTACTGTGTAGGCTTCAAAAAGGTTTTTGGAAAATATTTTGGGGAAATGGGCGGCATCTGATGGTGCTTGTCCGTATTGATTGTTGTGATATAAATAATTATAGTAATAGAATAAAAGATCCAGTAAGTATTGACAGTTAAAAACCACTTGTCATTATGGGGGACACTCCCCTTCTACATGTGTGCAAAACATTACAGAGGTAAAAACCTAAGATTAGGAACTATCATGCTCAATGTGTAAAAGGCACGGCTGACAATATGTTCATGCCTTGGCCTCAAGAGGGTTCCCTATCAAGAACAGTATTGCAACACATGACAACATACTTATATGATGCGTAACCGGGGAAAAAGATACAATAAGTTTAGCTATTTTAGAGCTATGGAAAATGTATCAGAGCGAGAAAAAAGACCCGCCTGAGAATGAGTGGGTGCTTAATTAGCATGTAGAGGAGGGCACAATGCCCTCGGCTCCTCTTTCTCGTTCTGAGGCAAACAGCACAACCAATGAAAAACAGGGATGTTATCATTTAAAGGAGTTAAAAAGCAGCAGCGGGGTATAATAATCTGATATATGTGCCCACCACTTATAGTAGTGAAGATAGTGCAGAAGGAAGTAAGATTAAAGAACGCAAATATATGTCTGTACGTCATGAACATGAGGAGCGTAATGAAAGAAGGAACAGACTGATAGAGATAAAAGAAGAGACCAATAGACAAAAAGGAGAGAAAGATAGAGCCAGTAAAGTGACAATTGTACAAAATTAGTGAATGGAAGGACAGATATTACTCAAATTAGATGGAAACGGTATCAATGAAATTAGGAAAGGGAAGAAAGGGAAGAACGGGAAAGAAAGGAAAAAGAACGAGAGGGCTGGGGAGAAGAAACGTGAGGAAATAGAAGCACTAAGATTGAAAGAAAGAAGGTTGTAGAGAAGGTGAAAAGAGGAGGATGAGAAGACGGGAAGAGCAAGAGCAAAAAAGGAAATGAGAAGGAGTAGAGAACAAAGGGAGGATGGAATAGATCACATCATTAGTAGAACTGGTAGTAATACCAGTTGAAGAACGAGAACGATTGGAAGAAGAGAGAAGGTCAAAACAGCCCCACAGGAAGCTGCACAAGATACCCAGAGTGCCGACATGGGCTGATGAGCATGAGGCAGAAGTTATAAGAAAAACGATTGGGGAAAAGATGGTTACGAGACCAGAGATATTATTGAAGGGCCTCCACCGAGAGAAACAAGAGGAAGATCGGATGACCTAATGATGGACAAGCATAGAATGCTGTCCCTAAACATACTAGATCTTGATGACAAGGAAAGGGATAACAGCCATACCAGTTGGGGTATAATGATGTCAGATTAAAAAAAGGAAGAAAAGGCACGAAGAGAGGGCGCACGTGGTTCGTCAAAAGACACAAACATAGAAAGATGGGCAACATGGTCAGATTTAGGACAACCAAAAGGAAAAACACCAGAACCTATATCATATTGCGAACGACCACAAAGATGGTCGCTCAGTGTAGGGGAAATGTCCGCACCTTAAGCAAGTAGACTGAGGTAATTGCCTGGACAAAGATGAGTGGGTGAAACTAGCCCCACTTGGAAGACAACAGCATGGTTGGATACGATTGTAGAACAGGATTCACACAATTCCCGTTATTAGAGAAAGGGGGATGACGACCACAAAATATACTGTGGCCACAAATGGATAAAGATCATTTGAAAAGTAAATTATCCAGTTTGACTGTAGGAGCAGGAAAATTGATTTATGAATTCAAATGAAGGACAGCGAGAATGACATTAGCAGTGGGTGACATAAAAGTCCTACTAGCAGCCTACTAGCAGCTATTCTGGGGGAGAGAGCTGATGACATTTGGAGAGGAGCAGGATATGCGAGTGTGATAGCACATAACACAACACATGATGGAGCGCCATTTAATAATTGCAGAGGGCGCTGTGAGAAACCAGAATGTGTCTCACCCACTAGTACCAAGGGATTTGTCATCCAGGTGGCCAGGACACAGCCATCACTTTTGGATCCAGTTCGTGGGGGTGGACCAGTGCAGGAGGATCACCTGGGTGAGTGGTTTTCGGGGAGTGGGACACCGAATGGCGAGATGTGATAGCCCCTTCCCTGTAACACCTTTACTCCATCCTACCAAGTAGGATACTTAAGAACTCAACCCCCTACCCTTTTCACAACACAAACACTTTCTCACGGACAGGCCGCTATGAGAGAAATGGACTTAACACCCGAGCCATATACCTGACGTGTTCTAAAACAATGTTCAGGCAATTACTGACCACCACGCACACCTGACTTCATTACACTTCCCAACATAGATAAAAGGCGGGGCACGGGAGCATCCTCTGAGGGAGGCACAGCACACAAGGAAACAGCAGTTCCAAGATGGCAGTTTAACATGAAGAGAAAGACTACGAAACCGAAGGGGATCACAAAGAGGGAAATTCCCTTGACCTTTTCTACAAGGAACCATTACTTTCATGAAGCCTCTAAAATAAAAAGCATAATGCCAGGAAACCAGGCTGAGTAATCCTGCATTGTGTGTTGGAAGTACCTGAGGCCCTCCCGCGTCGATAATCAAGGTAGGGAGATCACCAGCTGCTGTGGTACTGTCCTTGGCTCCAACAACAAAACAGCATCAGTGAAATGAACCCAGCCGGTGAGTTGGGGAGACAGATACAAGACCGGTCTGTGTTGAAGCCAAGGTTGCAAGCATTAACATTGTATGACGAGCGCTGGAACGACCATTGTATGAAACGCGAGGGATAACCAACGCAAGTAAAGTTGAACTGCAGATGTGTAACGCTTACCTGATGCTCTGCAGGAGTGCCTGGCCTCCTGGTATCAGGTGCATGGTCCAAACCACTCCTTCGCCACAGTAACACAGTGTGGCGAAAAAAGCCCTGCGTACGGTGCAGTAGGGAGTGGGTTGGAAAGCTGTTCCCCAGTGATGGATGGATGAGCCCCCAGTGATGACTTGATAGGCCGAGGTGTAACCAGGATGAAGACCTATGGGCAAGATAGTGGGGAAGATTACTAGCTGCTCCAACCTCTCCCCCTTCTTTGTACCCTGAGCCTGCTGACTGACAAGGAGACTGGCTCACCTCTTTATTGTGGTTGCGCACCCACGTGTGTAAGGAAAGCACCAGGTCCAGTTCCGTCACTGGCAGGGTGTGGTCCAGACCAGCTGTGACACACACAATGCTTCTTGCAATAGTCTGTTGAGTGTCCTTTGTCCTTATGGCTGCACTGCGCAGTGCGAGGCAGTGCGTAGTATGTCCTTATAGCTTCGCTGCATGTTGCAAGGCAGCGCATAATATGTCCTATGGCTGCGCTGGATGGTGCGAGGTTGCGCGAGTAATGGTCTCTTGTTCGTTTATCTTTCCTGCAGGTGCTGTGCTCTGGCTGCTGGAGGCTGATGGGAGAGACTGGTGAAGAGCCCCCGAAGAACGGAGCAACTGCACCGGAGGAACTGCTAAGCCACAATTTCAGGTAAGCCCGGTTTCACGGGGCTCAAAGTGAGGGAGATCTAGGAAGCAAATGTTCTCCTTACTCAGCTTCCTTTCTTGTAGAAACAAACCTGATGCCATAAAGGGTGCAGTGTGGCAGGATGCTGTAGTGCGGTAAGTGGGGGAAAACAGGAGAGCCGCCCAGTGAGTATTCTGCGAGAAAAGCAAGAGATTCAATAAATGTTACACTGCTGTGGATGACAGCAGAAGAAACATTAAGCACAGGGTGTGGCCCAGAGCATGGTTTGATAGGCCCGGGCGATCCTGGTGGCCATCTTGGTAGGGGCTGACTTCCTGATATGCTGCCATTGCCATAAGGTGCCTGCGCAAGCCAGCAACCATGGTTGTCCATCTTTGCCCATGTTGCTACGTGTAACGCTCACCTGATTCCCGTAGAGGCGCCGGTCTTGACTGGGCGTATACCGTATCTTCAAAGGTGATGTGTAACACACGGCTGGCTCTTTGGGCTGGACCTCTGTGCACTGTATGTCTGACTCGAAGGGTAAGATGTCTGCAGATAGAAAATATGGGATTAAGGAACTGGGTTATTGAATGTCTCTCTCTTCTTCCCTTTCTCTTCTCCTGTAGAACCCCAAAGGTTAACGCTCTCACCTTAGGTAAGTGAACGCTGTGCTCTCCATCTGCCTCGGGGCAGGGTGCTGTAACCAGTTTCTTCACTGGATAAGGGGAGCAGGCCTCTTGACTTCAGAGGACTGCTGTCCGTCGTTTACTGCACGAACGGTAAGTTACGAGTAATTCTAATGTCTTTAAAGTCTTTAGTAATGATGTTTCTTGTTTTGCAGGGTTCCGGCGATGGCGGATGACGGGCTGAAGTGAGTTGAAGATGGAGCCCGTGTGATGAATAGAAGCGCCTGGAAGCACGTAAGTAAGCGCTTGTTGCCTGCTTCACGATGCGCTCTAACTGCCTTTTTATTTTGCAGGTACAAGTTCGGAGCGGCTGCAGGGTGCCGGAATACCCACTGGGTTAGATGTGGAAAGGAGTAATGGCACGTGAGTATTAAAGTTCCCCAATGTCTTTAAACGCACCTTGTTTTGTCTTTCAGATGCGGGATGCAGCGCCGAAGGCCTCCGGAGCGTGCAAAGAGTTGGTAAGCTTTTGTCTTTCAGATGCCGGAATGCAGTGTGAAGACCTCCGGAGCGCACAAAGAGTAGGTAAGCCTTTGTCTTTCAGATGCCGGAATGCAGCGCGAGGCGTTGGTGACAGCCGATGGACCAGGTAAGTGAAGAGCTGTCACTGAAGACCGTAATGCTAACCTGTTCTTTCTTGTCTTTATAGGTGTTGCTGAAGACTGGATTCAGGATGGTAAGCCTTTTTCCTTAGGCCCAGGATCAGATGCAGAAGACACGATGAGCCTTCTGCTGCAGAGGATGCAGAATAACGCAAAGCAAGATTCATCCATCGGGTGTGGTTTAAATAGCCTCCTGTAGTGCTTAGGTGTCTCCTTCCACAGCCACGCCTAGGTAAGAAAAGAGTTCCTGCTTTCCAGAAGAGTTCCAGTGTTCTGAATCTAGGGAGTGGCTCCTGCCCCACCCAACAGGAAAAGTAGTTCCAAACAGAAGAGGATCAGAGGCTCAACTGGCAGGCAAGTAAGCAGCATGGTCTGCTGCAGGTAAGTCCACCCAAGAATTATGAGCCCGGCGCTTCCAGCGCTGGGACTGGGCATATTTATGAGCCTGGTGCCACTGGCGCCAGGACTGGGTCCAAAAGGTCCCAATTGGGACTGGTTGGCACTCGGAACCTGGGTTATGGATCTGCTTCCAAGGGAGTTGGGAAAACCCTGACCTTTTGGAAGCAGAGATCATGACAGTACCCCCCCTCAAGGCCCCTCCCAAACCGGGCTTCTCCGGGGGTTTTGGCTTGTCAGGAAATGTTCGGTGAAATCTTTTGATTAGGCGAGGAGCGTGGACATATTCAGCAGGTTCCCAGGATCTCTCTTGGGGGCCGTAGCCTTTCCAGTCAATTAGGTAAAATAGTTTAGATTTGGAGATCTTGGAGTCCAGAATGCTTTTGACTTCAAACTCGAGTTCTCCATCAACTAGGATAGGTTTTGGAGATTTAGTTAGTCGGGTTTGAGGTTGCACGGGTTTTAATAGAGAGACGTGGAAGACCGGATGTATCTTCATGTGCGGGGGCAAGTCCAACTTGACCGCTACTGGGTTTACTATGGTAGTGATGGAATAGGGACCAAGGTATCTTGGGTTGAATGTGCGTGGCCCTTTTAGAGGTAGATATTTGGTGGATAACCAGACTTGATCCCCTACTTGATATTGAGGGGCTTCCTTCCGATGTTGATCTGCTCCTTTCTTGTATTGTTCTTTAGCCCTTTGAAGGTGAGAAACAGCTTCCTTAAAGGCTTGGGTGATTGTAGAATGCAGGTAGTCTACTGCTGGTGTTTCAAGATCTTGGAGGGGATCCAACTCCGAGGTTCGAGGGTGACTGCCGTACAAAAGAAAAAACGGGGTTTTCCCAGTTCCCGAATGGACAGAGTTATTGTAGGCATATTCGGCTATCCAAAGGATGTCTTTCCAAGTTTTTTCAGTTTGTTGCAGCATGCAGCGTAAATACTGTTCCAGAGTTTGATTGGTCCTCTCGGTTTGTCCGTCGGTCTGAGGGTGGTGACTGGTCGATAGTCTCACATCAATTTGAGCCGACCGACAGCAACTTCGCCAAAAATGAGAAATAAATTGACTACCTCGATCCGAAATTAGAACCGAAGGAAAACCGTGCAGTCGGACGATGTTTTCGAGAAATTCTCGGGCCAGAGTTGCTGCTGTTGGCAAGCCTTTGAGCGGAATGAAATGCGCCATCTTGGAGAATAAGTCCACGATTACTAGAATCGTATTGTATCCGGAGCATGGAGGTAGATCGGTGATGAAGTCCATAGAAAGCGTATGCCAAGGGCGAGGTGGGATGTCAATAGGGCGTAAGAGGCCTGCTGGTCTTTCCTTTTGACTCTTGTTTTGGGCGCATACTCCACAGGACATTATAAAGTCTCTGGTATCTTTTTTCCAAGACGGCCACCAGAAGTAGCGCTTGATCTTTTCTGAGGTCTTGGCCATACCGGGATGTCCTTCCATTAAAGAATCGTGATAACAAGAGATTACTTTTTTCTGTAAATCTGTGCTGGGTAGGTATAATCGTTCTTGGAAATACAATAAGTTGTCCTTTACTGCAAAGTCCTTTCCCTGCAGATGCCAATTCTGTATGTCTGCTGGAGTTACAAGTTGCCTGGCTTTATCCTTAACTTCCTCTATGGATTCTGTGGCGATTACACCCAGAATTCTTTGTTCGGGAATGATTGGTACAGGTTTAGGGTTGATCAAGTGTTCTTCCACTCCCATCCGAGAAAGGGCATCAGCTTTACCGTTCTTTGTACCAGGTCGATAGGTAATTATGAAGTCAAACTCGGCAAAGAATAATGCCCAACGGAGTTGTCTAGAGGATTGGGCTTTTGCGGTTTTCAAATATTGCAGGTTTCGGTGATCCGTAATCACAGTAACGGTGTGTCGGGCCCCCAGCAGATAATGCCGCCAAGCCTTAAAGGCAGACTTGATAGCCAGAAGTTCCTTGTCAGTAATCGTGTAATTGATTTCAGGAGGCGAGAATTTGCGGGACCAAAATGCCACGGGATGCAACTGATTTGTTACCGGGTCCTTTTGTGATAGAACTGCCCCCATGGCAAGGCTTGAAGCATCAGTTTCCACGATGTAGGGGAGTTCGGGGCGAGGGTGTTTTAAGATTGGTGCAGAGATAAATTTAGTCTTCAAATCCTGGAAAGCTTGTTCCGCCTTGGTAGACCATTCAAAACGTTTGTTTTTCTTTAACAAGGCAGTGATGGGCTGGACTATTCAGAGAATTCGGGGATAAACCTGCGGTAAAAGTTAGCAAAGCCTAACATGCTTTGCACACCTTTTACGGAGGATGGTGATGGCCATTTGAGAACTGCATCGACCTTCTTTGAATCCATACGCACTCCGCCAGGTGATAATATGAATCCCAAGAATTCAACTTCAGTCACGTTGAAAACACATTTTTCCAATTTAGCGAAAAGTTTTTGTTGACGCAATCTTTCGAGGACCATTTTCACGTGTTTCCGATGTTCAGATTCCGATGAAGAATAAACGAGGATGTCGTCAATGTAAACAACAACACACACATCTATGAGCTCTCTGAGGACACCGTTCATAAAATATTGAAAGGCGGCCGGGGCATTGCAAAGTCCGAAGGGCATGACCTGATATTCAAATAGCCCATACTTGGTGCGGAAGGCCGTCTTCCATTCATCGCCCTCTTTTACTCGTACCAAGTGATAAGCTCCTCTAAGATCCAGCTTTGTATATATGCATGCTTTTCTGACTTGGTCCAGGAGTTCAGGGATCAAAGGTAATGGATATCTATTCTTAACGGTGATCTGGTTCAGGGAGCGATAATCTATACAAGTTCTAAGGTCTCCTTCCTTTTTTGGAACGAAGAACAAAGCTGAAGAAGCAGGGGACTTGGAAGGACGAATAAACCCATTTGCCAGGTATTGATCCAGGTATTGTCGAAGGTGAAGGTTCTCAGGCTCGGTGAGGGCATAAATTCTACTACAAGGAGGAGTAGATCCAGGTATCAGGTCTATCTGGCAGTCATAAGACCTATGAGGAGGTAGAGAGTTAGCCTGATCCTTCCGGAAAACATCTTGGTATTCTAGGTATTCGGGAGGTAACTGGGGAGTCTCTGAAGAAATTGCTGCCAGTGCAACACCAGGTGGAGGGTGACAAGTAGAGACACATTCTGGAAACTGGACCGTTCTTGCTCGCCAATCGATCAGAGGATTGTGTTTCTCTAACCAAGGTATTCCTAGAATAATCTGAAACGGAGGGGCCTTGATCACACCGAACACGATCTTCTCATGGTGTCCATCTTGACTTACTAGCGTCACCTCTTGAGTGGTATGCGTTACTGGCCCGGAGGCTATCTCCGTACCATCCACCGTAGTAATGACGTCCTTTACAGCCTTGGGACAAAGAGTTAGATTCATCCTCAAAACCATTTCATGATCCACATAATTGCCGATGGCACCGCTGTCGACGTAAGCTTCAATTGCATGTAATCGATCCGGATTATCAGGGCTAATGAGGACCATAGGTATCACGAAATGGTAGGTCACGGAACTGGTTTTCACGCTCGGCAAGAGGACCTCTATTCTTGTCGGGCGAGGTCGTTTCCCTGCTCAGAGTTTGTAACTTTGGTAACTGCGGCTCCTACTGCCTTCTTGGCAGGTTTCGCCGGACAGTCTCGAAGAAAGTGCCCTGAGTTTCCGCAATAGAGGCATAATTGCAACTGTTTTCTCCTTTCCCGCTCCTTTTGTGTTAGAGGACCTTTCAGACCCCCTATTTGCATGGGTTCCCCGGAGTCTACTCCTTTGGAAGGAGTTGGCGGTTTGGAAAATACTCGAGCATCAAACTTGGAACGATCGGCCTTCCTGTTCTGCAGTCTGTGATCTATTTGAACGACTAAGTCTATATAGTCCGAACAATCTTGTGGGGGATTCACTACTTGGGCTAACACATCTTTGAGCTCTCCACGTAGATCTCTATAAAACAGCGTAATCCTTTTGTCCTCAGGCCATTGAGTTTCCACTATCAGTCTGTTGAAAGACGCAATATAAGCCAAAAGGTCTTGATTACCTTGTCGCAACGAAAGAAGCTCATTGTCCAAGGCCTGCCCCTGTGAATGTCTTGCGAACAGTTTTTCCATACTGAGCTGAAAAGCTTGAAAATCATGGAGGACTGGATCATCTTGATTTACTAGAGGGATCGACCAGTCTGCCGCATTGCCACTAAGGTACGAAAGCACGAAAGCTACTTTAGCTTGATCAGTTGGAAAGGCTGCTGGCCGGCATAAGAAATGCAACCGGCACTGATTGATAAATACTGCAAACCTCTTTGGGTCACCAGAAAATCGTTCGGGCGGAGCCAGAGGTACATTCCCAGGTAGGTTGATCTGCACTGGATTCATAGAGGATGTAGAAGGAAGATTTCCCCCAGATGCGGGTAACGGGGTCTGTCCGGCTTGTGACTGTAGCAATTGTCTAGCGAGATCATCTGTTCGCTCCTTGGAAATAATCAGTTCCTTTCTTAGAGCGTTCGTTTCCTGACGGGCTGCATGCACTTCTGCCCTTAGTTCCCCAAGTAACTGGGCTAGCTGGTCGGTGTTAAGTTCCGCCCTGCGTCCCGCTACGCGGTGACGCAGGGCGTCCTAAATAAAAGCCCCGCCCCCGCGTTCGGGAGGCAGTTCCGGGGCCGACCAGCAACCTGTGTGGGTGTGCCATTATTTCGGCTCCCGCCGGAGCTGCGCACCAGGCCGCGCGGCCTACTAGCATTCTGCCAGCCCCCGCGCACGCAGGCTGAGGGCTGACAATCCAACAATGGCGACGAGGCGAGATGAACTCCACGACAGGCTCGGTGCTTTGAAGGCACCCTAATGCCACACAGCCATCGCGGCGAAATTTTTGGACACCCGGTGGGGGTGCAATCACACACGTGACCCCCCACCCCAAAAAAAATAAAAAAAAAATAAAAAGATTTTTTTTTTTTCCTCTATTCATGCTCTCTGCCACCAAGACCAAAGCCTTTCCCTCTGGACACTGGAGAACCAGGTGGCATCTGACATCCAACACCAGAGGGCAGCAACACAGTGTGAAGGGAGCGCCAGGCCCTGATCTGTAACACGGCGCCTGGGTACGGCAGCACCTCCAAGGTAGCCGTCGGAAGAACTTACGACAACACGGATCAGGTCCACGCCAACATGGCGGCCGGCACATCCACGCCTGGGCCCTCCACGCCGTCCAGAATTGCGGCAAACCTGTCCATGACGCCACCTCCACCTCGCACACAAGGTACTTCGTCGACACTGGTCCAGCCGTTCGACCCATTCACGGATCCATCATCATGCGGACCCAGATGGCAGCTGTGGATTCAGAAGTTCGAGATGGCGATGGAGTGCAAAGAGATCACGGCGCCCAGTAAACTGAAGGCCCACCTACTACTCAGCGTGGGTGACGAGGTACTGCGCATCTTCAATTCCCTGAACGTTGATGATGGCCAGGATGGATACCGAAGCGCGAAAGATGCCCTCACCGATCATTTTCTCCCTCAACTAAACCCAGACTATGAGACGTTTCTCTTCTGCACCACCTTACAGGCAGCGGAGGAAACCCTTGATGCGTACCACACCCGTCTGAGAAAGTTAGCCATGTCCTGCGAATTCACGAACGTGGAGAGGGAGATCAGGAGGCAAATCATCAACGGGATACATTCGGAAAAATTAAGGCGCCTAATACTTAGCGAAAAGGGTATTCCCCTACAGCGGATCCTTGAACTAGGACGTCAGAGGGAACTGGCACACACCAGAGCGGCCAACATGGAGGCCACGCTACACAGGCTGCAACCTGCTCTCAACACAGCTATGGTGGCCCGAATCACCAACAAACAATCCTCGAGAGACGACCACAGTGGCGGGTACGGCCAAAACAGGTGGCAACCGCGCATTCCGGGACCCACAGAGTGTGGCTGGTGCGGTGGCCCACGACATGGCCGTCGCAACTGTCCTGCTCAAGGCACCACATGTGGAGCATGTGGCCGGAAGGACCATTACGCGAAGGTATGCCGATCAGCGGACACCCCCATACAGCCCCTGCAAAACCAGCCGGAGAAGGTCGCGACCAAGAAAAAGAAGCAAGCCAGTGCCAGAAGGGTCGCAGTGGCCAGCTCTTCCACGGAGGATGAAGGGGATGATGTCTCGGCGATGCAGCAGGACCCCTCCAAGGACATCGAGAGAAAAGGAAGGAAGGTATACCTGGTGTCTGCACTGTGCCAAGGCCGAGGACCTCGAAGAAAAGCCGTCCGAAGGCGCAAATGCATGGTCACCATCCAAAACCAGTGCATTCTCATGACCATCGACACAGGCGCTTCGGTGAACGTCATGCCCGAAAGCATCTTCCTGACTCTAAGTCCTCCACCAGAGCTGAAAAGCACAGACACTCTGTTGTATGCATACGGCTGTCGAAAGCCCTTGCCGGTGATTGGCAGGTTCCGCACCACGCTGGAACACGGAAAAAACAGACTATGGTCCAAGGTCTATGTCGTGAAGGCAGGTGTTGAGAGCCTCCTGAGTGGGGACGCAGCGGAGGACCTGGGAGTGGTCCAATTCATCTGCCATGTCAACGAAGACAAGGAAGTGGAGCAGATGCTGAACCAATACCCTGACTTGCAAGAGGGAATAGGCTGTCTAAAAGGCAAAACCATCAAACTTCATATTGATGAAACAGTGCAGCCGAAAGCCGTCAGGCACCGGAGAACGCCATTCCACATGAGAGAACAAGTGGAGCAGGAACTCAAGGCGCTGGAAGAAGCGGGCATCATTGAGGAGGTCACAGGGCCCACACCGTGGGTCTCTCCAATGGTGGTGACACGGAAGCCTAAGCAGCCTGGAAAGGTGCGGATCTGCATAGACATGCGTCTCCCCAACACTGCCATCAAAAGAGAACGCCACATAACCCCAACAATCGACGAGATCGTGGCTGACCTCACAGGGTCGAGTATATTCTCAAAGATTGATCTCAAGGCGGGATATCATCAACTCAAACTCCATAGAGACTCTCGCTACATTACAACGTTCTCAACGCATTTGGGGCTGCGGAGATACAAACGCCTAAGTTTCGGAATATCATCTGCTGCGGAGGTATTCCAGCAAACCATCCAGGAGGTCATCCGGGGCATCCCTGGTGTCCTCAACGTGAGCGATGATATTCTGATTCATGCCCCCGACAAAGAAACACACATCAAGAGGCTTCACGCTTTACTGGGCCGACTACAAGATGTTGGGCTCACAATACACCGGGAAAAGTGCGAGTTCCTCAAATCGGAGATCACTTTTTTCGGGTACAAGTTTGGCAGCACAGGCATCTCTCCTGACCCGCAGAAGGTCGCAGACATTCAGGCGGCAAGCCCACCGAGGACCCCCACAGAAGTGCGCAGTTTCTTAGGCATGGCCACCTACTGCGGGAGGTTCATCCGAAACCTGGCCACACTATCTGAGCCGCTGCGGGAACTCACCAAGGCCAACGTCAAGTGGGAGTGGGGGCAGACATGCCAGGACTCGTTCGACAGCATCAAGGACTCCCTCTCCGCCAACACTAAGATGGCCTACTATAGCACCGAGCTGCCCACAGAACTGTTCGTGGATGCAAGCCCTGTGGGGCTCGGAGCCATCCTAATGCAAGTCACGAAGGAAGGGGAGAAGAGACCGATAGCATATGCATCGAGAGCCCTCACAGATACCGAACAAAGGTACTCACACATCGAAAAGGAGGCCATCGCCGTGCTGTGGGGGTGCCGGCATTTTCACCTCTACTTATATGGGCGTCATTTCACGACGATCACGGACCACAAGCCCCTACTACCCATTTTCATGGGAACGTCAGCACACCCTCCGGCACGAATCACCAAGTGGTTATTGCACCTCCAGCAATATGACTTTGATCTCATCTACCAACCGGGCAGCGGAAACCCGGCGGACTTTCTCTCCAGGCATCCGCGAGAGGCCACTCAACAAGAGATCCAAGTAGCTGCAGAGACGGAGGAACACATATGTCAAGTGGTGCGCGCAATGAGGCCCAAGGCGGTGAGCATCGAGGAAATCGAGGCGGAAACGCACAAGGACCCGTGTTGTGACTTAGTGAAAGATGCCATCCTTTCCGGTGACTGGAAGACCCTCATGAGACACACGCACAACAGAACAGCGGAAGCAAAAGGGTTTTTGTCCGGCATATTCACAGTACGGCAAGACTTGTCAATCACGGAAGGTGGACTGATACTACGAGGAAACCGCATCGTAATCCCTCTCAAACTACAAGACAGGATAGTGGCCCTAGCGCATGAAGGACACCAAGGACTGGTAAGGACGAAAGCCCGCATTCGGCACCGAGTATGGGTTCCCCAGATCGAAGAGCGGGTCGAGACACTCGTTAGCACGTGCCTATCCTGTCAGATAACGGGGGCCCCGCCAGACCCGGAACCCATCATATCAGCAGAACGGGGCCGCTCTCGCTGGGAGGCCATCAGCATTGACTTTTGCAAGCTACGAGAGGGCCTCCATCTGTTGGTGGCCGTCGATGATCACTCCCGATACCCGGAAGTTGAGGTAGTTGAATCCACAGCAGCTGAAGTGGTCATTCCGGCCCTAGAGAAAATGTTCGCAACTCACGGGCTACCGATCTCAATCAAAAGCGACAATGGGCCACCGTTTACGGGAGAGGACTTCAAAAAGTATCTACAGGAACTCAATGTTAAATATCATCACATCACTCCAAGACACCCCCAGGCAAATGGGGACGTAGAACGGTTTATGAGAACTATCAACAAGGTGCTCAGGGTGTCCAAGGCTAACGCCAGCCCCTGGAAGGTTGACCTCTTCCGATTCCTCCGGAACTACCGGGTCACGCCCCACAGCACAACCGGCATACCGCCAGCGGACCTCATGTTCGGCACCGTCATTAGATCTTCGATCCCGCATCACCCAAGCAGAACCCCGGACGCGGTCAACGAGGAACACACAGAAAGAAGGAGAAGGGATGCTAATGCACACATGAGTGGCAAGCGGAGAGCGAGGCCGTCCCATCATCAAGTGGGTGACCAGGTCATCATGCTACGAAACCCCTCCAAGTCAAAATTTGACACCAGGTACGAAGAACTTCCATGGACCGTCAGCAACCGGCATGGAACCATGGTAACTGTGACACGAGGACGCCGCCAAGTGACGAGAAATGCGTCATGGTTCAAGGCCATACCCCGTACCCTGTGGACCGACAAGGAGGGCCATCGGGACGGCGAGGACACTCCTCCCAGCGAAGAAGAGCCGGAGGCCATCCCTGAGGAGAAAGGAGCGGGGGATGGAACCTGGGAGCCGGTGGATGCACCCGGCCTCGAGGGCCCGAACAGCGAAGATGAAGCAAGGGGGAGTGGCCCCCGCGAAGGGCGATACAGGCTGAGAACAACGACGAGACCGCCAGCCAAGCTAAGTGACTATGTGTGGTAACTGGTGCCCTGGTGCCATGAACCCCAATGGCAGGGTGGCTGAGTGTTGAAGACTGTAAGCTTATATTGGACTTCGCCGTTGTTTGGCAGTTAGTGTGATGTTTTGTTTGTTTTATAATAAAGGAGGAATGTTAAGTTCCGCCCTGCGTCCCGCTACGCGGTGACGCAGGGCGTCCTAAATAAAAGCCCCGCCCCCGCGTTCGGGAGGCAGTTCCGGGGCCGACCAGCAACCTGTGTGGGTGTGCCATTATTTTGGCTCCCGCCGGAGCTGCGCACCAGGCCGCGCGGCCTACTAGCATTCTGCCAGCCCCCGCGCGCGCAGGCCGAGGGCTGACAATCCAACAGTCGGTATCCGAGGTTTCCATAGCGCCTGGACGGGAGTTTTGTGGTAGGCTTTGCGTTCTGTAACGCTCACCTGATTCCCGTAGAGGCGCCGGTCTTGACTGGGCGTATACCGTATCTTCAAAGGTGATGTGTAACACACGGCTGGCTCTTTGGACTGGACCTCTGTGCACTGTATGTCTGACTCGAAGGGTAAGATGTCTGCAGATAGAAAATATGGGATTAAGGAACTGGGTTATTGAATGTCTCTCTCTTCTTCCCTTTCTCTTCTCCTGTAGAACCCCAAAGGTTAACGGTCTCACCTTAGGTAAGTGAACGCCGTGCTCTCCATCTGCCTCGGGGCAGGGTGCTGTAACCAGTTTCTTCACTGGATAAGGGGAGCAGGCCTCTTGACTTCAGAGGACTGCTGTCCGTTGTTTACTGCATGAACGGTAAGTTTCGAGTAATTCTAATGTCTTTAAAGTCTTTAGTAATGATGTTTCTTGTTTTGCAGGGTCCGGCGATGGCGGATGACGGGCTGAAGTGAGTTGAAGATGGAGCCCGTGTGATGAATAGAAGCGCCTGGAAGCACGTAAGTAAGCGCTTGTTGCCTGCTTCACGATGCGCTCTAACTGTCTTTTTATTTTGCAGGTACAAGTTCGGAGCGGCTGCAGGGTGCCGGAATACCCACTGGGTTAGATGCGGAAAGGAGTAATGGCACGTGAGTATTAAAGTTCCCCAATGTCTTTAAACGCACCTTGTTTTGTCTTTCAGATGCGGGATGCAGCGCCGAAGGCCTCCGGAGCGTGCGAAGAGTTGGTAAGCTTTTGTCTTTCAGATGCCGGAATGCAGTGTGAAGACCTCCGGAGCGCACGAAGAGTAGGTAAGCCTTTGTCTTTCAGATGCCGGAATGCAGCGCGAGGCGTTGGTGACAGCCGATGGACCAGGTAAGTGAAGAGCTGTCACTGAAGACCGTAATGCTAACCTGTTCTTTCTTGTCTTTATAGGTGTTGCTGAAGACTGGATTCAGGATGGTAAGCCTTTTTCCTTAGGCCCAGGATCAGATGCAGAAGACACGATGAGCCTTCTGCTGCAGAGGATGCAGAATAACGCAAAGCAAGATTCATCTATCGGGTGTGGTTTAAATAGCCTCCTGTAGTGCTTAGGTGTCTCCTTCCACAGCCACGCCTAGGTAAGAAAAGAGTTCCTGCTTTCCAGAAGAGTTCCAGTGTTCTGAATCTAGGGAGTGGCTCCTGCCCCACCCAACAGGAAAAGTAGTTCCAAACAGAAGAGGATCAGAGGCTCAACTGGCAGGCAAGTAAGCAGCATGGTCTGCTGCAGGTAAGTCCACCCAAGCATTATGAGCCCGGCGCTTCCAGCGCTGGGACTGGGCATATTTATGAGCCTGGTGCCACTGGCGCCAGGACTGTGTCCAAAAGGTCCCAATTGGGACTGGTTGGCACTCGGAACCTGGGTTATGGATCTGCTTCCAAGGGAGTTGGGAAAACCCTGACCTTTTGGAAGCAGAGATCATGACACTACGCTTCCCACTGTCACAGTCTAGTGGTGTGTGTGGTGCTTTCCTGGGGTACATGACAAGATGAGTGACTGAACTTTGAAACCAAGATATACGATACCTTTGACAGGGTGGTCTGGCACCGCGTGCATGCTCAATCGAAGGTCTCTATAAGGTGTCCAACTGAGGGTTGACAAAAGTGAAAGAGTGGCAAAGGATTGTGAATCGAAGTGGTCCTGCAATGGTTCAAGCCAAATCCTGTGCACAATCTAAAGTCTTCGATGTTGATACAGTAAAGAGGTTGATCAAAGTAGATAAAGTAGATAAAGTTGGTCCAAGCCCGACAGAGGGAGATCAATTGAAAGCTTTGTTTTACAATAGATAAATTGGTCCGAGCCTGGCAGAGGCAGTCTGTGTCAGATACCAGATTTGCCCTCGTAGTGTAGCCGATGAATTCTTCTTCCCAATGTACCCCTCTGGTTTTGACCAGAGCGATCTATTGGAGAAAAGAATGGATGCCGATGGAAATCCTGGAGTCTCCGTGGAACAACTCGGGTTGAAATGCGGGATGTCAAGGAGACTTGGATAAGGGTATCATGCAGCACTTCGGAACCAAACCTGCATAGGTGAGATAACAACACACCACAACCACAAGATTTGTAAAATGTGACACCGAAGATATACCATGCAATGCAAAAAGGAAGGTTTTGTAATAACAACTGCCAGTAACGATAAGACAAAGACCACCCCCCTCCTTCTACCCAGTCTTATCAGAAAAAGGTTAACCGCTTACCGGTGTTTGTGTCCCAGGAGAAGGATAGTATTCGCAGGCGGAATCCAAGCAATCCACAAGAAGCAGTCCAAGACTATCCCGACAGCACGAGGACGCCTAATAACACCCTGACCCGACGGCACGAGGACACTAGTACACACAGGAAGTCTCTAGTCCGTGTACCACTACTACAGTTCAAAGTTCCAGAAATCCCAAGAACCAAAATACTGAAGAGGATGAGGTCTGACCTGAAGAAAACGAGGTATCCAAGGAGCAGGCAAGAGAGGTCCAATAGCAATCCGAGATCAAGAAACCAGACGAGGCAATTCCAGGCAAGGCGACAAGAAAAAGGCAATCCAATAAACAGTCCGCGTCGAGGAGCCAAGGTGATCAATAACTGTGGAGGAAAGAACAGGGTAACAAGGACAGGAACGGGGAGAACAAGAACCAGATATGGGTAAACAGAATTCCAAACGCCACTAATCTGTGATCAGAAGCACCGAACCAGTAGGAGGAGGTGCTAATAAGGAAGCAATTCACGTGACAATCCGGCGCACTACTCGACGTGGTCCGAGGGAGGAGTAGAGTGGACGCCAGCGTTGCCATGCCAATTTCCAGGTACCAGGTTTCGCCTTCCTTAAAGGGATACGAGCCCGTGGTTTAGCGAGGAACGAGTGCCCATACATAACAGTCTGATTGAAGATTTTGTGTTAGAATGGATGGAAATCCTAAGAAAATTGTATATATGTGAAAATACAAACTTTGTGTTAAAAGTGGATCTGAGCCCTGCAGAGCGGGGTCCAAGGTGAACAGTAAATCACCTGAGAAAGGTGTGCATAGGAGAATCCTAGAAGGAAAGGAACTTTATTATTTGTTTGTTGCATCAGGGTCTCTGAAAGAAAAGACTCTGAACGGCAAAGAGACTTCGGCACAGAAGGCCATGATGTTAAAGTTTTTAACTGCACACTCGTGCTAGGGAAGCCAGAGACTGTGCTAAGCTCAACTGTGCAGCCTTATCCCGTGCTGAAAACGTGGGGAAGGTAAGCCAACAGCTTGAATATGCAGACATATCATTTCTGGAACACTTTCCGTTTGCATAATATTGTTTCCCACACTATTTGTATTTAGAGGTAAGGATTGGCAATAGGTTTTTAGTACAGGCCCTTTTATTTTGACAAGACACCACTAGGACTGCATTATTATTATTTGATGGTCATAGCTTGCTCCCATCTTTAGATTTAGGATTAGGTCAGTGTTTATCAAACCCAATTGAAGTTCAATAAACACCCTTGAACGGTGGTCACTTGTATCTGTCTTACTGTTTATACCATGCCATCCTTACATGTGGTGTCAGTAGTGGGATGAGACTCAATTGAGACACATTTGGAAACCCTAAAATTCAAGAAGCTTAATCATAGATCCTCAGATCCCCCATCACCATGAAAGAATCCATAGGCTTTGATATCTGTAGCGCCAGAGAACCTACTATCCCTCCAGGGAAAAGAGGAATGATTCCAACAAACCTAGTCCTAATACCCCCTCCTGCGTGTTATATAAGATTGGCCCCATAATCTGGCCTTGCCTGGAAGTTTGGTCTAGATGTCCTAGCAGGTGTCATGGATCCCGACTTCCGGGGAGACATAAAGATTCTCCTACAGAACCATGGCAAAATTCCATTTGGAGTACAACATGGGGACAAAATTGCACTGCAAATTCTTGAAAGGGATCTATTCCCTAGTTTTAGAGAGAGTGAACCAGAAGATACTAAGAGAGGTACCTTAGGCTTTGGGGAAGCTGATGAATGATCTACCACTGAAGCAAAAAGGGAAGAAGAACCTACTATTCTTCCCGACCTAGCCTTCGCCCAACAAAATGATCGAGCACTCGCAGAGGCTTTCTTGCAGGTGATTTTTAAAGGGGAAGGATTAGAGAAGGAAAGTTCCTTTTTCTTCGTTAGGCAGGAATTACTGGACAGAAAGGAAACATCCACAGAAGGCCTAAGTAAAACTCAGTTAGTAATCCCCAAAACCCATCAGAAGATCATACTAGAGATTACACATTCTCATTTGACAGGGGGACACAGGATAATCTAAGATCCAGGCGTACATCAGTGGTAAGTTTTACTGGCCAGGTATCCATGCTGAGATGAAGAACTTCATTTAGACATGTGAAATATGTCAGAAAACCAGTACTCATATTCCCTTGCCTGCCCCTTTGAATCGTTTACCGATAATAGAAGTCCCTTTCTCAAAGTTTGGGACGGATATCATTGGACCGAAAGAAACCTCTAGACTGTGTAACAAATATGTTCTCATAATCGTCCATTACGCTACCAGATACCCCAAGGCATTCCCTATGTGGAACAACACAACCCAGCAGATTTTAAAACATTTATTGCCATATTTTTCTAGGGTTGGTTTTCCTAAGGAAGTTGTAACAGATCAGGAATCCAATTTTATGAGCAAACTCATGGGTGAAGTCAAGGAATGGCTCCATATAGCTACCTTAAGAACCTCAGTTTACCACCCCAAACAGACGGATTGATAGAAAGATTCAATAAAACACTCAAAATTATCCTAAGAAAGTTGGTAGATAAGGACTGGACGGGCTGGGATCTCATGATCCCTGGGTCCTATTTGCAGTAAGAAACACCCTGCAGGAGTCCACCGGATTCTCTCCTTTCAAACTACTTTATGGTAGAGAACCTAGAGATGTCCTGGACATGCTCCGGGAGACCTGGGAAGAAAGAGAAGAGGCACCCATTCCCCGTTCGCAAACAGCTGCCAGATTGCGAGAGCATATGAAAATTGTTTGAAATCTAGTCTATAATCATATGGATAAAGCCCAAGCACAACAAAAGTCCACCTACGACAAATAGGTAAACTTAAGATCATTCTCAATAGGACAATGGGTATTAGTCCTCTTACCTACCTCTGGAAATAAACTTGTCTCAAAGGGGCATGGGCCGAATGAAATATTAGAACGAACAGGGACCTGTACCTACAATGTAGCCCAACCTGACAGGACACAGAAGACCCATCTCTATCATGTGAATCTCTTAAAAGTGCAGAAGGAAAATCCTTCTGTCGCCAATGCCACAATACGGTCTTGTTTGGTACCAGAAGAAATAGATAACTTTGAATTAATCTCCCAAGAACTATCTAGTTTAAAACAAGAAGACTTAAAAGATTTAGTCACAACATTCCCTGATGTATTCTGTGAGAAACCAGGGAGAGTGCAAGACACTTATCATTATATCAGAACCCCAAAGGGAAAAGTGGTCCCTTTGAAACCATACAAACTCCCGGAAACTCGTAGACAGATAGTGGAAGGGAGTATATTATTGATCCCTCTTCAAGTCCATGGTCCTCCCCTAAAGTATTGGTCACAAAACCTGACCACTCCTGGTGGTTTTGCATAGACTTTCAAAAGGTCAACACCATCTCCGACTTTGATCCCTATCCCATGCCGCGCATCAACGAATTGATTGATAAACTCAGAAATGCCATCTTCCTATAAACCCTAGATTTAACCAAGGGGTACTGGCAGGTCCTAGTACATGGACCTGATAAGGAAAAGACAGCTTTCACGACAGCCCTGGGACTATTCCAATTCAACTTCCTCCCTTTTGGCTTACACAGGGCCCCGCCACTTCCCAACGGCTTATGGACAGAATATTACAGCCCTACTCCGATTTCTGTGGGACTTATATTGACGTTGTAATTCATAGTAAGACATGGGAAGAACATCTTTTTCATCTCTTTACTATTATGAGAGCCCTCAGAGAAGCTGGCTTAACTGTCAATCCACCCAAATATAATCTGACCCAATCAGCCATGGAATACCCTGGCTTCTTTGTAGGGAATGGCAGTGTCCAGCCTCATTGGGAAAAAGTGAAAGCCGTCCAATATACCCCCACGCTTAAAACCAAGAGAGACCTCAGGGCATTCTTAGGGTTAATTAGTAATTACTGTATGTTTATCCCTAATTTCTAGGACAGAACAGCTAGGTTGACAGATAAATTAAAGAACACCGAACCTCAGAATATTAATTGGACTGACGAGGACGAGGTATGTTAGAACATCTTAGAACAAACCTGTGCCAGAACCCGATCCTAAAGGTAGTGAATTTTTCAAAAGAGTTTGTATTACAAACGGACGCCTCTCTTACAGGATTAGGAGCAGTTTTGTCACAAGTTTTTATTTTAAACATCACATGAATGACAGTTAAATCAACAAACATCACATCTAGCAACCAGTTGCCTCCAGTTCCCTGCCGAATATGCACCAGGCTTTGCCCCCTCCTATTCCCTCTCAACTCTCGTTAGGATCCAGCGGGGCCAGGGCCCTGCCCTCACAGTCCGTTTGGAGGGCTCTTGCTATTAGGCGTAGCTTGTACGTTAAGGCTGGGAAGTTCTGATCATAGTCTAAGATCGGGGCCCAGATGTCCGAGAAGCGGTGGAGGAGGCCAGCCTTGGCCGCAGTAATTTTCTCCGCTATCAAAATGTACCAAAGTTTCAGCCACCATAGCGTCATCAGGGGGCCCGCCGCGGATTTCCAGGTGCGTGCCACTGTGATGTTTGCGGCGAGCAGGAGTTGTGTTAGAAGGATGGCTCTTTTGCTGGTACTCTGGTATATTTCCGGGGACGGAGCTCCCAAGAGGATGGGTTCCGGTTCCAACATCAGAGTCACCTGGGTAATGTCTGTGATTGTAGTGATGCATTGGGCCCAGAACTCCTTTACCACTGGGCACGTCTACCACATATGAAAGTAATACCCTGGCAAGCCACAGCAACGCCAGCATAGGGGGTCTGATGCCCGGTGTAATTGGTGGAGCCTGAGTGGGGGTAGTACCACCGTAGGAGCAGTTTATGAGCGCATTCCCGATTGGTGACACAACAGGAGGAGGAGTGGGTTCTAGACCACATGTCTACCCAGGACTGGTCCTCTATGAGGTGTCCCAGGTCTGTTTCCCGCTGTGACATGTAGGAGGCCTTGGCAGCGAGGAATTCCACTTGTAGCAGCTTATAGAGAGTGGAGATTTTCCCCCGCAATGGCAAGTCTTTAATGGTGAGTTCGAGGCGGCTAGCGGCGCGCAGAGCTGCAGAGCGGGTCAGCGGATGGGAGCATCAGTGTCAGAGCTGCGAATAGGTGAACCTGTCCCTTTCTATTAATTGAAAGGCTGACTTACATTTCTCAAAGGAGCGTGGTTGGCCTCTCTCAAAAAGCTGACCCAGGGATCCTAGGCCACCCGCCACCCAGCACCTGAAGTTTGAGGGGCAAGAGCCTGGGGAAAAGGCTGTGTTGCGGAAGACTGGGGAGGTGGGGCCCAGGCCCCTCGGAATACCTCTCTGTTTCAGCATCCAATCCCATGCTTTCAGACTGTGTTTAGTGGAGGACAGGGGGCCTGCCAAGAACGGCGCAGCGGGGGGATGTGTGGAAGAAAGCGGAGGGGGAACGGCAGGCAAGACTGTTCCATGTCCACCCATTTTTGGCACCTGAGGCGATGGTCCAGGCCTGAATATGGGCTAATTGTGCCGCCGTCTGATACTTCTGGAGGTTGGGAACCCCCAGGCCGCCGAGCCTTGAGCTGCTCATCATGGGCCTCTGGGGGATTCGTGATTTCTTGCCCCTCCAGATGAATCGGAATATTTTCCTTTGGAGACGCTGAAGTGGGGCCTGTGGGATCGCAGGAGGGAGAGATGCACAGGCATAGAGGAACCGCAGGAGGAGGTTCATTTTACAGGCGGTGATTCAGCCAAGCAGTGAAATCTCTTGCGGGAGCCAGCAGTCGAGGTCCCGCTCAAGCTCCTTGAAAAGTGGGGGGAAGTTTGCCCGATCGACTTCTTCCGGTCGGACGGGAATCTGGACCCCTAGATAGGGGATAGCCCCTTCCCTTAGCCGTATTGGGCATACAGATTCAAAGGATTCCCGCTCCCTCGGCTCCAGCCCAATGCCAAGTGCCACGGACTTCCCAAGGTTGATACCCTCCCAAATCTGTGAATCTCAGCGAGGGCTGACTCCAGAGAGGCAGGGATGTCTGTGATTGATAGCAACACATCATCCGCATAGAGTGCGATTTTATGTTGGGAGGAGCCCACTTGGAAACCTTGGATCTGAGCGTTTAGACAAATTTGTTGGTCGAGGGGCTCCATAGCCAGGGCAAAGAGAATGGGAGAGAGGGGACACCCTTTTCTAGTCTCACAAGACAGTGGGATCTTGTCGGATAGAAGACCATTGACTCTAACGAGGGTTTTTGGAGAATGATAGTTGGCCAGAACCAGTTTTTGAAAGGTGGGACCAAATTGAAAGGACTGAAGGGTAAGCCACAGAAAAGGCCAGTCCAGTTTGTCGAATGACTTGGTTGCGTCTAGGGCCAGTAAGGCCAGCTTCCGCGACTCCTGGTCTGCAACGTCTATAAGGTTAAGGACCCTACCAATATTGTCCTCAGTCGACCTGGGCATAACGAACCCCGTCTGGTCTGGGTCTATGATATCGGGAAGGACACCCGCTGGGCGATACTCCAGGACTTTTGAGTATATGTTGGCGTTGAGGTTTGAGTATATGTTGGCGTCGAGGTTGAGTAGTGAAATGGGTCTATACGAGGTGTTGTCTCTGGGGTCTTTCCCTAGTTTAAGGATAAGGACTGTGATTGACTCTTGCAATGAGGATGTCATAGATCCTGAGGTGGCGAAGGAGTTGAATAGGGTTGCGAGAGGCGCTAGAAGTTGGAGGCAAAAGACTTTGTAAAACCGTGTTGTGAATCCGTCTGGCCCAGGGGCTCTGGGTTTGAAGCTCTTAATGGCTGTGTCAATTTCCTCACCTGTAATGGGAGCATCAAGGCTCTCCCTCATCACGTCCTTAAGTTGAGGCAAAGTGGCGCCTCGTAGGTAGTGCTGTTGTTCCGTGGGCGACCTTGGAGATGCTGACATGGTGTCCGAGAGGTGGGCGTCTGCTAGCTGTAGCTTATCCTGGTCTGCGAATTGAACTCTGCCCGGGGGTCGCGCAGGCCTAAGATAGTGTTCTGCTTCTTAGCCTTAGCAAGCTTGTCTACCAGGAGTTTGTTTGCCCTATTGCCTCTCTCATAATATCCTTGTTTGGTTTTAGCCAGCAGCTGGCTAAAACCAAGTCTTTAATATGTTTAATATGTCTTTAATATGTCTTTAATATGTTATCCATTGCACAGTTAATTGACCTGCAGGGTTGATCTCTACAGGAAGAACATGACTTATGGAAAAGACAGGGATGTTCCTTATCCCCCACAGAGTCCATATGGGGACAAGATAGTACTGGAAAGCCAGTTATGCCTCTAGCATTATTGAAAGTTGCAGTGGATTAACTTCACTTTTCTGTGCATTTAACCAGAAACAATCTTGCCACCATGATAGCAAAAGACTGTTTTTTGCCAAATTTGTTAGAACACGTTGCATAATTTATTGTGAACTGTATTGTCTGTCAGAAATTCACATCAGGGCACACCTTGTGAACAGTGAGAGGAGTAATACCCTGTCCCAATGGTCCTTTTCAACATCTGCATATAGATTATGTGGATATGTTGCAAACATGCAATGGCTACAGATATATGTAAGTGGTAGTATGTCCCTTTTACCGATGGATTGAGGCAGGTATATGCATACACCCCGATGCCACATGTGCTACCAAGTTTCTCGTATGTGAGCTATTTCTTAGATGGAGCGTATGCAAAGTCCTGCGGTCTGATAATGGGTTGCATTTTTAAATTAGATGTTTGTACAAATCAACCTTCTGTTAGGCATAAAACATCCATTTTCATCTGCTTATCATCCACAGGCGAATGGTATTTGTAATTGAGTGTTTAAACTCACTCCTTAAAGAGAGGATAACCAAGATAAAGAAGACTTTGAAGAAGGGATGCCTATATTGCCAGCCCTTTGCCTTATTTGCATTGAGAAGCCAGCCTGGCTCAGATCACCACCTGACTCCTCATGAGTTGGAGACTGGATACCACATGAGAGTACCCTTTGCCCCTCCCATTCGAATAAAAACTGATGCCCATAGTGTAGCAAAAACATTAGGGGATGAGATACATGATTATTTAACAAATATGACGGCTAGTGTTTCTTTTATTTCCCAACAAATCAAAAATCAGAGGGAAGGGTCGAAGAAGATTGAAGACAGCCAAACGAGCAACCCTACTGAACTTTTTAAACTACTTAGTGTGTATCCTGGAGACCAAGAGCTTATTAAAAATGTTGTCCACAATTGGAACAAGCCCCGCTTTGAAGGACCGTACCTAGTAGAGGAGGTCACCCCCACTCCCGTAAAGATTCAAGGAAGACGCACTTGGCTGAATCTAAATGACGTAAAGCTCTACAAAGGAGAGACCCATACCCCGGCACCCATTGACAGTGAAGCAAGAGAAGAAGTTCTGTGTATGCAGACCTGATCGGCTACCAAGAACCAACAGGAGTCAACAAAATAAAAACAATTTGAACTGTTGATCATTCCCAAGTTTAAAGGGAAACTAATAACTTTTCAGTGGCCACAGAACTATTCCTGTTAAGTAAAAGAGACAATGCTTTGAATAAAAGAAGAGCACACAACACTTTATGTTGTCTATAACATTGCACACATTCTTGTATGCTGTTTTCATATATATACTTCGATCCTATTGTGAGAAACCTGACAGTATTGCCCCACCTACTCCTCCGGGATCTTCCATTCAGGTGGCCAGGGAAGGGCTATCGCGTTTGGATCCCTACAATGGGGGTGGACAAGCAAGGAAGGATCACCTGAGTGGAGGGTCACGGGGAATTGGGAGGATAATATTATCAAGAGCGAGACATGGTATTCCCCCTTTCACAATTATACAGCAACTCTCCCTCAGCCTTTATGGGGTAATTCCAATCACACCCCATATCCCCCAAACCACAGCTCCTTAAGTACTGGGACGAAGGAGATGTGATTGGGAGCAATGAGGATTACCCATAAAAGCAAGATAGGAATACAAAGTGAGGCCTACTGTGTAACACATTTGAATTGTCCCACTAATAGAGTCAGGCTAGGTCATACACTTGACTTCAACTGTGCACACCTGACCCCAATTGACTTTTACCTGCAGTATAAAAAGGGTGGTTCTGCCAGCAGCATAGAAAGAGCTGGAGTTGCTGACGGGAACAGGAGAGCTAAGGAGCAGGGAGCTGCAGTAAGAGAAGCCTGGAGAGTCCAGACCGAAGCAGCATGCCGAGACGCTGGCCCGGTGTGCTTGAGGGGCTACAGTGTGGCTAAGGAGCCATGCCTCCAGGGAGCAGGAGTGAGGCAGACTGCGAC
The DNA here is from genome assembly GCF_040938575.1 of Ambystoma mexicanum. Classification (NCBI taxonomy): domain Eukaryota; kingdom Metazoa; phylum Chordata; class Amphibia; order Caudata; family Ambystomatidae; genus Ambystoma; species Ambystoma mexicanum. Next base: position 1,104,501,593 of record NC_090922.1, read on the forward strand.
CTGCTGGCCGAGTCCAAAGAGATGTTTGTTCCCTTGAGATGTGTGCCTGTCCCAAAGCTGTCTGAGGGGCAGGTGGTGAGACCCTGAACTCGACCCAGTGTATCCAAAGAGAATGCAAACAGGATTTACAAGCGGCAAGAAGGTAAAGAAAGCAGAAAGCAAGAGAGAAAGTAAAGAGTGGAAAGCAAGAGAGAAAGCATAAAGAAAGGTGTGCTAGCGGGGCAGAAGTATAGAGAGATAAGAGGAAAGTGAACTTTAAAGAATTGAAGGAAAAGGAAAGGGTGCAAGTGCCCTAAAAGCAAGGAAACGGGTGCAAGCAACCCGAAAGCGAGAAAAGGGTGCAAGTGACCCGAAAGCAAGGAAAGGGGTACAAGCAACCCAAAAGCAAGGAAAGGGGTATGCATACATGCCAACATTTTGACGTACCTCGGAGAGAGATATCCCCTAGGGAATCGGGAGACATGCATTTTCCCATAGGAATGCATTGGGGCTATGGTTATTTTAGGCGATAGATCGTGAAAAAGAACAATATTTTTCACTGAAAAATCGGGACTCTCCCACCTAAATCGGGAGGGTTGGCATGTATGGGTATGTAAGGAAGGCATGGTTATCAGAAGCAAGACAGACACAAGTAGTATATAAGGGTGTTTATTAAACAGTATAAGGGTGAGAAAAACAACTAATCTAAGCCTAAAGCTAAGATGGGAGCAAGCTACAACCATGAAACAAAAGAAATGGCTGTTAGTGGTGTCATGTCACAACAAGATGGCCTATAGTAAAGAAAACCTATTGACAAGTCCTTATGCTATATAACAAAAGAGTGTAGTACAAACTGAAATGTCCAAAAGGATTTCGATAGTTCAGGACTGCTCCCTTCCCCACGTTATATCACGGGACAAGGCGGAACAGTGGCATGATTGTGAGCACCCCTTGTGTCTATCGGCATCAGAAAGCAACTTCTTCAGAAAAGGCAGGATCCCTCGAATCAATGTCTTTTGCTTGGTGTCACAAGACTTTTCCAAGCTTTCACCATGTGAGATTCTCCTCTTCCCCGGCTTCCTCGTGATACCCCCTTCATTGGGTTCACCTTCATCTTTACATAACTGTGCAATCACTTTAACAAAATGCGGGATTCACATCCCTCCGTAAGATACATTCTTGCCTTTACAACTTTATCACAATGCAGGATTCGCTCTCCTCTCTCTCACTTGGCATCTCTCTGTCGGGTTGACACTTGCCTTTGCAACTTTATTACAGCGCAGGATTCACTTTCCTTAGCTTTCTTGGCATCCCTCTGTCAGGTTCACACTTGCCTTTACAACATTATCACAATGCGGGATTCGCTCCCCTTAGCTATCTTGGCATCCCTCCATTGAGTTCACACTTGCCCTTACAACATAGTTCACTTAGCTTTACTGTACAATTGTTGACTTCATTTCCCACTTGTCAAAGACTTTGGATTGTACGAGGATTTTGCTTGCACCTTTGTATGACCACTTTGACTTTCTTTTACTTTGGTTTGCCTCTCCTAAGGCCTTCTGGTATTCCAACTATCTAACTTTCAATCTAACAGTTTCACTCTGGATGTAGAGCCTTTGGGAAAGATAATATTCTAGTACCAGACCACTCTGTTATTCTTAGCCTATTTCAGTCTTAAACACATTCGCAATGTTGTAGGCATCCCTCATGGTTTTCTATGACATGCACAACTTCTGCATTTATCGCTCTGGTTACAATGTACTTTCGCTCGTGGTTTCATGAATCCCTGCGAGCCTCATCAACCGCTTTGGTATCTTTCACTCGATAACGCCAGCTGGTCTCATAGTTCACTCACCGGTAGCGCTCAATACCATTAATCCAGTGTTTCCTTGAAGTCAAGGCTATCGGCACAGCACGGCTCACCTCCTCCAAATTCTGTTGTTCACCCGAAGGAGGGCCCGCCTTCACCTTGTGCATTAGCAGGGAGGTTTGCTTTGAAAAATCTGTGCGACCTTCACTCTGCAGCTGGCCAGTCCACGGCTCTTGTCTCGCCTCTTTGCCTTATCTGCCCTGCTTCCATAGTCACTCCAATTTCACGGGACCTGTCCTCCTGCTGCTTTGCTGGTTCTGCTCACCTTTCTCGCATTGCCTCTGAGGTGCTCTCATGCTCTGCCCTTTATCCCAGTGTGGAAAGGGAACAGGATTCAGCTGTGAGTCATCAAGATTAAGTGCCTGACTCTGCCTGACCCTGATATTGGGACATGTCAAACTGACTCGTTGTGTGTGAGTCTGTCTTTCTCTGAAGCATTTTGTCCTTGCAGCAGAGTGTGTGTAGGAAAGGGGTGGGATAAGGTTCCTAGATAGTATATAGAATGAGGGTGTTCTACAGGGAAATGGGTGCAGGGATACCACATCTCTCCCCCGGGTGCCCCACTCCCACTTCCCTGGGACCCCACATCCAGGTGATCCTCCCGCACTGGTCCACCCTGGCAGTCTGGATCCAATGGCGATGGCCGTGCCCCAGCCACCGGGATGACAGATCTCAAGCGACTAGTCAGTGAGATACCCTTTGGTTTCTCACAGGTGCAAGTCACCCAAAAGCAAGGAAAGTGTGCAAGCAACCGGAAAACAAGGAAAGGATGCAAGCGACCCAAAAGCAACAAAAGGGTGTGAGCGACCCAAAGCAAGAAAGGGGTGCAAGCGACCCGAAAGCAAAAAGGGAAAGGTGCCAGTGTGCACAACAAAGTGAGAAGTGTGCAAGAGGTGCAACCAAAAGAAAGCAACGCAAGAAGAAGGTGCAAGTGTGCACGATAAAACATGAAGAGTGTAAAATAAATATAGTTGAAGTAAAAGGGGTTTAAGAGGCACCAGTAAGGATGAGCTAAGACTAAGACTCGTACAGAAAAGAAGGAGAGGGGTTGAGAGATCAAAGGGGTCGCGCCTGGGAGAAGCAAAGAGCCCGGCCTTCTCGAAAGTCTCTGATACTACCCCCATGAAAGAACTGTACATTGAAAAGTACATCCTGACAAGAGGAACTTTTTGTTTGTTTGTTGAGTTTCGTAAGGATTGGCTTAGGCTTGGGAAAGGGAATTTTAAGAGGCCCACTAAAGACATTGTTGAACTTTGTGAAGAGAGGCCTAAGCTTGGGGAAGAGAACCCTAATAGGCCCACTAAAGACATTGTTGAACTTTGTGAAGAGTGGCCTAGACTTGGGGAACCCTGAGAGGCCTAATGTGAACTGTGTCTTTTTTTTGTTTGGAACTGGAAGGATCGAAGCTTGGGGAAGGGACCCCATGAGACCCAGAGTCATTGTGAACTCAATTGAATTACGGCAAGAGCCTTACATGGAAGGTTCCAAGAGCAACCCTTTTGAGTTGAACTATTTTGTACTGGCAGAACCACACCTATTGGTAGGGTAGTAACCAGCTGTGGTTTAAATTTCCTTTTTTTTGGTCAACATTTTTTCTTTAAGAAAAGCCACTATCACATTTGGTTTAAGACTGAGACACAGATGAACTTTGGTTTTGGATTTACGGACATCGACGGCTCTTAGAAGCATCAGTTGAGGGAACAATCCCCATAGAGTTAAGGCCAGGTAGGCATTAAACCAACCGCACAAAGTTTGATAATAAAGGGTTTCAAACTGTTGCTATTGAGTCTGTGTCTCTCTTGATACCATGCCTGTCTCACACTATCCAGCTCTAGTGAGATGAAACAATGATATTGTCACCTGTTTTGGAAACCGGAAGACAGCCCCCATTATTCGCAGGATCATCATTGCAATATTATCACAATTTCTGTTATAGAACGGTGTGGTTATCATGAAAAGTAACAGGAGCTAAACGTTGATAGAGGAGAATGGGAATCTTCCATTTTGTAAGATACACATTGTTAACAAGAAGACTGATTAATACGCAAAATGCAGTACAGCACATTAATGCTTTTGCAATATTTCTTGTAGCTACGTTTTTTACAATGTGTAGTCTTTACTTCCTTATTCTTATAGCATTTCGTCAATTGATTTTTTACAATATAGATGGAGTGTCCATCAATGAAACATCTGTTTCTATTCCTAACAAAAGCATAAGTGACATTTTCCTGGATATTGCCAAAGAAATTAATCAGCTTAAGAGGGATGCTGGAGAAGATTATGAGGATATAAATGCATACCTTGATAAGTCAGGCCATTTAAAAAATAAAGTAAAAAACAGGGTTCTAGATAATGAACACTTCAGTGCTAGGCTCTGTGTACAGATCTCTTGGGGTTGGTTTATTGTTGCAAGGTCACAGTTTGGAAGAGGCAAACCCAATTCCTCTTAATGGGGAGATTTGAGAGAAAAAATGTCCTGGTTACACACAACGCAAGGAGCGGATTGAACACGGCATCAGCCCATATTATCCTAATAGTTGGACGGATCATAGCTTAAGGCTCCACAAACTGACTGGAATATCTCCATTTGAACCTTACCAAATGCCTTGATAAAGACCCTCAGGGGTAGAAACACGTGTCGACTGACCTTCACCCACTAGACAATGTGTCTAAACCTTGTGACAAATACAAATACAAGCTTCTCATGTAACAACCACAGAAGAAACGCTTGAGATCCTTCCATAAATAAGGGTCCGATTAGTTATCCTGCAAGGTAACCAGGACCTTTTTTCTCTCACATTTAAAAAATAACCTATGGTACCAGCACATGAGGAAGGTGGGGGGAGGAACGTCAGATGAGAGCTGCCATGTATGATCTCTCATCCCTTATGCCAGGAGCACAGCCAGGACATGTATAGGACGAGAAATACCTACACACGATGCACTGTGTCTCAGCCATCTAGCAGCATTTATGACAAGAGGACAATTTGAAGGGAAGTGGGCAACCTTATGATGGATCTCAAAAACAACGTTCCCATATGAAGATACTTACATAAAAACACAAAAGATGATAAAAGACCCAATATGGAAGACCAAAATGATCCTGTGCTCGTTGAGTGGTCTAAATAGAGGAGAGATGAAGATTGTGGAACAAAATCGACTGGATTGTGTCGATACATGGGAAACACCAAGATTGCCAGGATGCTTGGCGAGACCACAGCTATTGGTATATGGACAAGTAGCTGCCAGTACAGGATAGGAAGACGGAGTGTTGGGATGTAGTGCAGAGTTATTGATGACAGCACCAGTAAAAATAGTGCAAGTAGTGAATGATGAATGCCTTAAGGAATGGGCCAAGTATTCAAAGTTATTAACGTGGGTTAAAGATGAAGCAGGACCTGTGTCCATATTGCCAATCAAGAATGCAACACTGTGTTTCAGAAACCGTTGTCACACCAAAGTTGGAGAAAATAAAGGATGCAAACACATTATTGATGTGCCAGGAATGAAAGTGGTCCAACTGCTGTGCTGATGGAGCACTATTGGGTCTGTGGATCCAAAGCGTATATGAAGCTACCTATAAATTGGGGAGGAATATGTTCTATGGTGGCAATACATGTTCCTGTGTTGGTGATCCCCCAAAGGGATCGCCACATAACCAACTTTCTGAAAATTGATGCACATCAAAGAAAGAAAAGGTTGCTCGACCTCACCCAGCATGAGAGAGAGAGCTACTTTTTGTCAAAATCAATAGAAGTTTATCACAACATTCCAGATGAGCATACATTGTTCAGTAGGACAGCAGTGATTTTTACCGCCATTATATGCCAGGAATTCAAGCTGCAGCAAAGACCAAGTGGTTACAAATCACAAGGTGGCAGCGGATACAAACAATTATCATAACAATAAACGGTTTAATGCGATTAAAGAAGAATTGGGGGCTATCAGACGCATGACGCTCCAAAACAGGTATGTCCTAGACTTGATTACAGCAATGGAAGGAGGTGTGTGCGCCAAGATTGGGCCTTCTTGCTGTACATACTACCTGCCCATGATGGCGAAAAATGGAACCCTGATAGAAGCTATAACTCTGTTGTCAACCATCCATACGAAAATGGTGGAAAAAGTGGATGAAAGTGAAGACAAAGATTGGCTTTCATATTTCTTCTCATGGGTTCCAACCTGGCTGGCGAATGCCGTCAAAATGTTGGAAGCAATTCTAGTGTTAGTGTTGCTGGTATTCTGTCTTATAAGAATAATCATAGGACAATGTAAGAAGACAGTGAAGAAAGCTGTTGGGATCAAGATAATTATTAATATAAATGCCGTGACTGACGAACACACACAGATCGAGAACACCACCCGTGAGCCCTATGGCAACCCCAGGAACTAAGTTTTATTATCCCAAGGATCATTGGAATTATGTGGGACGTTGGGTGTTCTGTACGCCGACTGGGGAGTGCTGCCATATGACCTGGAGTGTGTATGAACACATAAACAATGCAGGTGACCTGAGGGGGTGGTGACAAAGGTATGGATCCCCAAAAAAACACAGTGTGAAGAAAAGGTTAAGAAAATTGAGGAGGTGGTCGAGGACTCGACAAGAGGGGGAATGCAAGAGAGAAGCAAATGTACACGTCCCTTGCCTCCGTCATACTGGAAGAACAGCAAGAGAACACTGTGCATGACACCTGGTATCATCATAATATCACATTTGAGATACGAGAGACGTTATGCGCTCAGACAACCATATCGAATGTATCCCCGAAATTATGCGGTAGACATGAGCCTGCGGACACCATTGGACATAGAAGAATTATAAGTAAAGTCTGAAAGATGTAAAGTGATGCCAATAAAGAGAGAAGATACATGGACGCACTGAACTTGATGTATGGATATCTAAAGAATGAAGATGTGATTGAAGTAACAAAGTAAACAAATTTGTGGATATGAAGAAAAACCATATGCACTAAGAAGACAAGTGTCACACACGTGTTCCGTTCTGTCACACACCCGTACTTTTCTTTCACACACCTGTTCAAGTTCCTCTGTTCCACTGCCCTCCTCTGTCTCCTCACCTGTACTGCTGGAGTCTGATCTGTATACGTCCCGTTTTGATCTGTACTTGTATCTTTCTTCTTCCTTCCGCTGAGGTGATCTGTCTCGATGGGAAGCCACAGTGGCCACTGGTGTACGGTAGCCCTGCGCCCCCTTCACCGAGACAGACTGCAATGGGGAAAAAGCCAAAGGCAGAAAAAACCCCAGGAAGAGTAACGACAGTGGTTGTAGGTAAATTGTTCCAAGGTATGAAGAATCTGAATCCGTGGGGACAGGTTCCGGTGGATTCTGGAAGTTGCAGGCAATGAGAAAAAACTTAGCGGCAAGATAGTGGATTTGCAAGGAGGTAGAGGAAACAGCAGGCTCCGGTTGCCGTTAGAAACAGAATGTAAGAGGAATAGACTACCGTGTAGCGGAAAAGAGCAGCCTGAAAGCAAGCCGCCGCAGAAAGGTAAAAAGGCGTGAACAAGGAGGACCATACGGTGGTACGGCAGTAGTGAGGAAAGACCGCGCATAAACAAGCGGAATCCAGGAAAGGGAAAGGAAAGAAAATAAAGGGAAAGTTCACTGGGAAAGTTGACAAACCGAAAGCAACAGAGCGAAAGCTGTGAACTGGTTGCAATGCAAAGAATGCTGGGAGGAAGCCGTATAAGAACCTCCCAGCCACCATAGTGCAGACAAAAGACTAGACCGTTACCAGAACGTTCAGTGGAACGTGATGGAACCACTAATGGCAGCCCCATCTGTACCTATTCCAGAGCCTCCAGGTAACCGGACGCATGAAAGTATGCCCCCTTCTAGGCCTGAAACAACCGGGTTTCCCCGGGTACGTCCGATGGAATCTAGCCCATAAGGTGGGGGTGTGAACGTTGGAAGCGGGCTCCCAAGAGTCTTCAGACCGCGTGTAGCCCTTCCAGCCCAGTAGGACTTCCAATCGCCCCCTGTGATACCTGGCGTCATAATATGGGATACCTCATATTCAGCGTCGGTGGTATCCTGGAGGTGGCTGAAATTGGATGTAGGTTAAGAGGAAACACCCGGAAGAAAAGCCTTAAGTAAGGAAGAATGAAAAACAGGGTGAATGTGTTTAAGGTTAGAGGGCAGCTGGAGTTTGAAAGCAATAGGATTGATATTTGCCAGAATAGAAAAAGGACCAAGAAAACGAGGGGACAGCTTAGAAGGGTGAGCCCAACGGGGTAGGAATTTGGTAGAGAGCCAAACCTTGGAACCTACAGTCCAGTCTGGACCTTTTTGTCGATGATGATCCGTCTGTTGTTTGTAAGAACGAGAGGCTGTTTCAAGACTGGCTTTTGCTGTTGATTGCGCCTCTACGATCTTATCCAAGACTGTCTCGACTGCTGGGATGTTGGTTTGTCTGTTAGTAACCGGATTGATGCTTCTTGGATGGAATCCATAGTTACAGTAGAATTGAGTCATGTTTATGGCTGTGCGTTTGGCATTGGTGTAAGAATATTCTGCAGTGGGAAGTAGAGGAATCCAGTCATTCTGTTGATGGTTACAATAACAGCGTAAGTATTGTTCCAACGTAGCGTTGGCTCTTTCCGTCTGTCTATTGGTCTGAGGGTGGTACCCTGATGACAGCGCTCTCTCCATCCCCAGGATCTGACATATTTCCTTCCAAAACCGTGACGTGTATTGGGTACCTCTATCGGAAATGATCTTTTTGGGCAAGCCGTGGAGGCGGAAGATATCCTTGACAAACACTCTTGCCATCTCTTCTGCAGTGGGTACCTTGGGTAGAGGCGAGAAATGACCCATCTTGGTATAAGAGTCGATAGTTACCATTATGTAGGTGCACCCATGGGATCTTGGGAGATCGACGATAAAATCAGTAGAGATTATCTCCCAAGGGTGTGTAGGTAATGAGGGTTGCACCAGCAGTCCAATGGGTTTGCCAGGGTGGTGTTGGCTCCTGGCACAGATGGGACACCTTTTGACGTACTCTGCCACTTCTTGTTTGATGTTTGGCCAGTAGTAAGAGCGTCTAGTTTCCAGGTCAAGTGTTCCGCTTTGTCCTCTATGGCAGTTTGGTTGTCGTGAAACCAGTTGAGTATCTTTCGTCGTAACGATTCTGTAGGTATATACAAACTGCCCTCTTTGAACCAAAAAACGTCTTCTTCCCTTATCCCAGGTGGAATGGCTACGCCTGAATGTTGTTCTGTGACAATGGCCTGTTTCACCTGTTGTAGGAATGAATTGACAAGGGCCACTAAACAGTTCCTAGGGAATATTCTTTCTGGTGACAAAGTAGGTTGGTGTTCGGAATGTCTTTTCCTGGAAAGAGCGTCTGCTAAAGTGTTAAGACAGCCAGGTAAGTAAGTTACACGAAAATCATATTGGGCAAAGAAATGAGGCCACCTTGTTTGACGTGAGTTGATGCACTCCATGGTTTCCAACACTTTTACGTTATGGTGGTCCATGCGGATGGTGAATGGATGGGCACTGCCCTGTAGTAGGTGTCTCCATTCCTCGCAAGCTAGTTTCATTGCTAGCAACTCCCTTTTGAGCACAGAATAGTTGCGCTGACTGGGACTGAGGGTTCGTGACAGGTAAGCGATGGGATGTTCGACACTGTCCTCTTCCTGTAACAACACTGCCACTATGGAGGCTGCAGAGGTATCTGTCTCAACCACAAATGGTTAAGTCTCATCCGGTTGTTTAAGAGTGGGAACAGAACAAAACAATCTTTGGAGATGTTGGAAACTCCTCTCTGCAGCATCATTCCATTCAAATGGTTTAGTGCTCTTTTTTAGAAGCGTAGTGACAGCCAACACCACCTCTTAGAAGTTGGGTATGAACCTGCGATAAAGGTTCACGAGGTCCAAGAACCTTTGTATCTCTTTGATCGAGGTGGGGTTGGCCAATCAAGGATAGCAGAGACCTTTCCTTGATCCATGGCTACTCCTCTTTCGGAAAGGATGTACCCTAGATTTGGAATTGAAGTGACTCCAAAAACACACTTCTCAAGTGTAGCCAGTAGATTGTTTTTGTGAAGGCGTCTGAGGACTTCCAAGACATGTAAATGGTGTTGTGAAGGATCTGATGAAAAAACCAAGTTGTCATCAAGGTAGTTGATAACAGACAGAAACATGAGGTCTGGAAACAATCTGTCCATGAAACGTTGGAAGACGGCCGGGGTGTTCACAAAGCCAAAAGGCATCACCTTGTATTCGAATAACCCAAAAGGCGTTCGGAAAGAGGTCTTCCATTCATCTCCTTTGCGGATCCTTAGAAGATGGTAAGCACTGCGGAGATCCAGTTTAGTAAAGATCCTTGCACCTTGTACTGCCTCCAAGATGTCTGAGATAAGGGGCATGGGATACCGGTCTTGTATAGTAACTTTATTAAGACCTCTAAAGTCAATGCAGGGTCTTAATTCAGAAGAGTCACATTTGGGAACGAAACTCTGCAGGTGATTTTAAGGGTTGGATGAGACCGTTCTGTATGTTATTGTCTAGGTACTCCCGGAGCGCCTTCTTTTCGGTATGTGATAGTGAAAACATTTGACCAAATGGCACCAATGCGATGGGGTTCAATTCGATCGCACAGTCCTCTGGTCTATGTGGAGGGAGTTCCATGCGTGTTTGTTCAGCAAAGACCTGTCGGTATGAGGCGTATTCCGGTGGTAGTGCGTGTACTCCTATAACTCCTTTGTGTTCTGAAGTTAGTGCCTGTACCGGACTGTATGCAGGTTGAGACAGACAGTGTTGTTTGCAATATCCGGAATCGAAACTCAACTGGTTTTTTGTCCAGTTGATCACCGAATTGTGTTTCCTGAGCCATGTTATCCCCAGAATGATTGGAAAGTGGGCTGCTCGTATGATGTCGAATTGGATTGACCCAGTGTGTTGAAAAACCCGAACAAAGAGTTCTTCAGTGGTATGCGTGATTGGACCGGATGACAAAGGGGTGCCATCAACCCTTTCAAGCTTCTGATCCTCTGTTCTTTCCAGTCTGGTCATTCCCGTCTTTCCAGCCCATATTGTATCCACAAAATTGCTGGCTGCCCCACAGTCCAAAAGTGCCAAGGCTTCTATCCATTTTGCGCTGGATTCGACCTGCACAGTAAGCAGCATGAGCTGTGAATCTTCGCTATGGGTAGTTGGGGACACGGATAGAGAAATGTAGGGACTTGAAGCAGAACCAAATCCTCAGACACTTGTCCCTGTTAGGTTTGAGGGCATTTGTTTCCCGGTTTACGGGAAGGTATCTCAGTACACTCCCATATAGAGTGCTTTCCTGACCCACAATAGGCGCAAAGCCCGTTTTCTCATCAACGCCTTTGTTTCTCAGCAGTAAGAGGACCACGTGCAGAACCTATCTGCATTGGTTCTTCTCGAGGGATAGGCAGTGGAGGTATGGCAATGAAAAATGGTGCTCCACCGAATGAGGGTTGCCCACAATGTCTTCTGCGCTTGTTCTTTCTTTCCAAAATCCAGTACTCTATCTGGAGTACAGAAGAGAGTAAGTCAGTAAACGTAGGAGGTCTGGGTGTCCTTGCTAGCTCATCCTTTATCTCTTCTTTTAGCCCATGTCTAAATATGTCATATTGGGCTTGCTCTGGCCAACCTGCTTGTGCGGATAGGGTGTTGAACACCGAGATGTAAGAAAGGACATCCATGGTTCCTTGATGAGCATCAAGAAGATCCTCACAAGCGGTGTAAGAAATTTCAGGCTGTTCAAAAGTCTGCCTTAAGAGTGCCTTCTACCCCTCATAATCTTGCAATATTGGATTTGTTCCAGAGGAGTGGCCCAAGCCAGGGTATTACCGTTCATGTTTGATATGAGATACACCACTTTGGCCTGACTGGACGCAAATGTGGTTGGCCTAAAAGTGAAATGGACTGTGCAGGCATCCAGGAATTCCTTGACCTTACTTGAGGTAACATCAAATTTACCTGAAGAGCGAGGCACTGGGGGTAATTCCGGAGCGGGGAGGGGCTCCTGTTTGTGACCATCTGTTTTAGCATTAGGTTTTCATTCTTTAGGGTTTGTACCTCCTGTGTAAGACCATGGACTGCCCCCAGCAGTTCCTGTACCTGCTCGGGCGTAGCCATAATATCTGGGCATTGCAATCTGTCACACACATGTTCCGTTCTGTCACACACCTGTACTTTTCTTTCACACACCTGTTCAAGTTCCTCTGTTCCACTGCCCTCCTCCGTCTCCCCACCTGTACTGCTGGAGTCTGATCTGTATACGTCCCGTTTTGATCTGTACCTGTATCATTTTCTTCCTTCCGCTGAGGTGATCTGTCTCGATGGGAAGCCACAGTGGCCACTGGTGTACAGTAGCCCCGCGGCCCCTTCACTGAGACAGACGGCAATGGGGAAAAAGGCAAAGGCAGAAAAAACCCAGGAAGAGTAACGACAGCGGTTGTAGGTAAGTTGTACCAAGGTATGAAGAATCTGAAGCCGTGGAGACAGGTTCCAGTGGATTCTGGGAGTTGTAGGCAAAGAGAAACAACTTAGCGGCAAGATGGTGGATTTGCAAGGCAGTAGTGGAAAGAGCAGGCTCCGGTTGGCAGTAGAAACAGAAGGTAAGAGGAATAGACTACTGCATAGCGGAAAAGAGCAGCCCGAAAGCAAGCCGCCACAGAAAGGAAAAAAGGCGTGGACAAGGAGGGCCGCACAGCGGTACGGCAGTAGTGAGGAAAGACTGTGCATAAACAAGCAGAATCCAGGAAAGGGAAAGGAAAGGTAAGGCAAGAAAATAAAGGGAAAGTTCACTGGGAGCGTTAACAAACCAAAAGCAACAGAGCGAAAGCTGTGAAGTGGTTGCAACACAAAGAATGCTGGGAGGAAGCAGTATAAGAACCTCCCAACCACCATAGTGCAGATAAAAGACTAGACCGTTACCAGAATGTTCAGTGGAACGTGATGGAACCAGTAATGGTTGGCCCATCTGTACCTATTCCTGAGCCTCCAGGTAACCGGACGCATGACAACAAGTAACAAGAGATGTAGCAGATGTATATACGCAGAAATGCAAGGTAGATAAAACAATGTAGACGCTTGCTAAAGTAGGAAATAGAACGTGGGTAAAGCAGTCATGGTCAGAAAATTGGCATCTGCACTGTACAAAAGTAAGCAAGAAGCCTCAGGAAGGGAAACCAAAACTGCAGAGCTGACAGGCACTGGAATACAGATTTGTGAAAGAACAAAGGGTATTTGTTTGGCTCAGAATCAAGGATGCCACACTAAGAGCAACTACATGGCTCAAAAGGAGTCAAAGAGGATAAGCTATGTATGCAGGACATATTTCTCTAAGATTAAGTAAAAGAGTGAATAGTTGCTAATGCCAAGTATTGTACAATTAAAGACGCTTTTGGAAGTAGCTTGAAAGTAGCTGTTCCACTGGAAGATGCTGCGATTGAACGTATTGGAACGTTGTGGAAAACAAATAGGCCCTCATTCTGAGTATGGTGGTAGTCATGGTGCTATTTGCGCCATGACTGCCTCCCATACCGGTACCGACTCCGGTTTGGTTCAATGGGGATTTACCGGTCCATTCCGACCTTGGAGGGACCGGTAAGTCCCCATTTACCAAACCATTCCCCATTCCCATTGAGCCCTTGCTGGGCTCAATGGGAATGGGGAGGGTGCAAATAACGGGCCGGTGTGTGCAAAGCCCGTTATTTGTGCCCAGGTCCCTTAACGGGTCCCGTCCTTAACACCTGGTCAGACCAGGCATCAAGGAAGGGACCCGCTAAAGGACCTCGTAGTAGGGCGGTAAGGGATTACCGGCACCAGTCTCCTCACCGGTGCCCGGTATCCCTTACCACCCTACTTGGAATGAGGGCCATAGACTTCTTTAAACCAACACGGTACAGACTGTTGCAATTGGATGGGCAGCTACGTTAATGATTGAAAATTATATATGAGGATGGATATTACAAGGAACCTCTTTTTAATGGTCTAATTTTAATCCCTCTCCACTTTTTAGCAATGTACATCTGGTGCCCTGCCCCCTTTTCCCAGAAGGCCTACTTAACAAGCAGGCGCGCGCTTTTGGAAGTAGCTTGAAAGTAGCTGTCCCGCTGGAAGATGCTGCAATTGAACGTAATGGAATGTTGTGGAAAACAAATAAACTTCTTTAAACCTACGCGTAATGTACATCTGGTGCCCTGCCCCCTTTTCCCATAAGGCCTACTTAACAAGCAGGCACGCGCACTTTTGGAAGTAGCTTGAAAGTAGCTGTTATGCTGGAAGACGCTGCGATTGAACGTATTGGAACGTTGTGGAAAACAAATAGACTTCTTTAAACCAACACGGTACGGACTATTGCAATTGGATTGGCAGCTACGTTGATGAATGAAAATTATATTTGAGGATTGATATTACAAGGAACCTCTATTTAGTGGTCTGATTTGAATCCCTCTCCTCTTTTTAGGAACATACATCTGGTGCCCCGCCTCCTTTTCCCAGAAGGCCTACTTAACAAGCAGGCGCACGATCTTGCCCGCACGCTTTTGGATGTAGCTTGAAAGTAGCTGTTCAGGGGCTCACGGACCTCGGGTACAAGTTATTCTTTTCTTTCCCTGTCTTGCTGTAAATGTTTTTAATCTTCCCTTCGTTAATGAATGCAGGACACAAACTGTTAGAACGTGCCCCATGAGATAATTTTTTCATATAAATGTTAGTACTGATACCTTGTGCAGAAAGCCCAGTGGAGGGTAGCAGTAAGGTAAGGGCACCTGTACTACCTGATGAGATTACTGAAATCTGTTGTAAACGTATTGGTGGATACCTGCAAAAGTGGCTTGGCAGTGGCAAGCGATATGTTTTAGAAGTAAAAATAGTATCACGATACGATATCGCACTTAGTGGACACAAATAGTGAATTGGTATCTTATTGTTGTTGTTAGCCGTGAGCTGACCTGTTTTCATGTGAGTGCTATCTGGCGAAGTTCGCGAACACATTGTTGCATTCTCGCTGGAGGAAAAGCAAGGGAGTTGCACTGCAGTATAAAGACACACTGCCTGAAAGCTGATATACTGTTATACGGTGTAGCACTTTAAACATTTTACTGAAAGCAGGTATTCTGGTTTTCACCTATTGATAATAGGTGTTTAACTGAGGTGTGTGACTTGGCTCATAGAAATATAGCATAACCCTATATATACTGCCGTGATTGTACTTCCTCATTGGGTGGTTGTGGGAGTGAGACATAAGAGTGAGGATGGGACCCAAACTAAGATCTCAAAATCTGAAAAGCAAAAAGGGTAACAGAAGTACATCACCTATTAACCCTCTAATAGCAGTCAAACACTCTCAGAAAGGGAAAAAAGGTTTTAGTGACAAATCAGCGCTGGAACAACCTAAAATATCAAATTTCCTTACTAAAAAGGATGTGTCAAAAGATCTGAAGAATTAATAAATAATCAGTTTACCCGAAAATAGCTCCATGATAGATAACAACTCACTTTTAAATCTTTGCCATGATTTCAGATGACACTCTATGGGGCTCTCAGAGGGTTGGGACCCACTCAGTTTGAGAATTTGTAGAATATGGACAATGTGATAGCGACTAACCTATCAGTGACACCGGACCTAGAAAACCTGGCTCAAGATAATATCTCAATTGATGATGGGGATAATAGACTCTTTAATAACTACTGTGGACATACTTTTGGGTAAATGTACCAAACTCATGAATGAGCAACACATTATAAAGAACCTAGTAGCTATAGTAATTGAGGACATGCAAATAATGAATGAAAAGCCCCCATTAAGAAGTGATGCTATAAAAGAACACAATTTGGAAAAAGAGGGTATAATGGACGAGGCCGTAGGTGATTTGAGAGAGCTATGTATGCTGGTGAATGATGAACATGGGACGACTAACAATATGGACATAGAAATATTAGAGTTAAAGGAAAATGAATCGGGGTGGAGGGTATTAGGAATATAGATACCAATACTGACAGTGAAAATACTCACTCACAAGGACAAAAAAGAAGGGTATATCGCAAATGAAATAACAAAAGAGGGGCCAAAAGTAAGGTAAAGGTGGGAAAAATAAGAAAGAATAACATAGTAAAAAAGAATAGTGTAGTTCTGGCATAGACATCCTTAAAAGGTATTGAGTGTGTGGAGGTAGGAAACAGATTTTAGCTTAATCTGAATTCCGAAGAAAAAGGTGAACGAAGTAAAAATTCCAGTAAACAAGATAAGGGGATAGAAAAATGGCTAAAAGGGAAGAACATGCCAGCGGGTTCTGAAGGAGTATTATCTCCGATCGAAAACAAAGAAATTGGTGCACAGGAGGAAAGTAATTAATCGGTGCTTAGGTATTTGGATGTACCAATCAATAAGGAAATTGAATGACTTAATCCCAGAGAAAAAGATGTGTGCATGGGAAAAATGGAGGGATTGACAATGAGTAGAAATAGAGGAGATAATTGCAAAAAAAAGCCAGGAAGCGCAAGGGATAAAGAGGAGATGGTAATTAATCTGGGAAGGAGTATTAAAATAATTGAGACACATCCCAAGGAAGGAAGCCCCTATCTAAATCGCAATTGGCTCCTCAAACGTTTACATAGGATTCTGTCATGACCGCAGCCTCCAAGGAGTCAGGTTTAGCCCAACTGTCTCGGAAGCTGGGTCACAACTTCATTTCCAGGCACCCATCGGCTCCCATAGGGGCCTTATGGACCTTGTCCTGGCGCCAGTGGCGCCAGGCTCATAAGGGGACCCAGTTCCGGCAAAGGACGTGCCGGGCTCATGATGTAAGGAATGGTGCTTGGGTGGACCTACCTGCTGCAGACCATGCTGCTCACTCACCTGCAGGATGAAATCCTCATCCATCCATGGCTGGAACTACTTTACCTTCTGGGTGTGGCCAGCACCACTCCCTGGGACTGGATACTGGAACTATTCTGGAAGCTGGGACTTCTTACCTGGGCGAGGCTGCTGTGGAAGGAGACACCTAAGCACTCCAGTAAGCTATTTAAACCACGCCCGATCAGAGCAACGTGCTTCGCGTTATTCTGCAATAGCAGCAGGACGCTCACCGTGTCAGCTCCAGAGAATCTTCAACTTCTGCATCTGGGGAAGAGAAATCCGCAATCTTACCTTCCGAAATACCATCTTCGTCTTCAGCAGCATCTGAAAAGGGAAAAGAACACCAGGTTAGCACGAGATAAAAACCAGCGCAGCACTTACCCAGTCCATCGGTGCATCTCAAGCCACGGGCTGCAGCTTTCCATTTTTTCCGGCACCCTGTGGAAGCAAAGACATTGGTTAGTAAACCTCCATGAAACTTTCCTTACCTGCGCTGCATTCTTCTCGCCTCCGCCGACGCTGCTACTCGCATCTGCAAAACAAAAGGACATCATTAAGAAATACAAAACTCCATCTATACGCACGTGTTTTGGGCAGCGCTCATCTTTCTCACTCCTCGGTGCATTCCTCGACATCCATTTTTCTACCCAGCTGCTTCTGCGACCTGAAAAAGGAAAAGAGACATTAAGAAGTGCTTTTAACTTCGAATTGACATTTTCTACTTACTTGCCTGCAATACCTTCGCCATTCCATCGCTCTCCGGACCTCCATATTCAAGCAACCGCCGTTCGTGCTGCTAACAACGGCCTAGCTCCAAATCTTCATCCTCTGCAACCAAGAGGCTGGACAATTAACCAGTGAAGTAACTGGCTTCGGCGCCCCTGCACAGACGCAGGATGGAGAGCTCCGCTTTCACCTACATAAGGTGAGCACATTTAGCCTACGAACTACTTGGGAGTACCAGGAAGGGGAGGCAGCTTACCCAGTCAGGCTTATATATCCATATTAACCCCTTGCTCTCATAATTGCAGACACCTCACCCTTCAGATCAAGATCTCAGTGAGGAAAGGGCCTTTCCAGGGTGGGATTCGAGGCCTGCGCGTGACCCTAGAAGACTCCGAGAACCCCCAGCCCAGACCTGCGCCTCCAAGGGATTCAGGTGAGCGTTACAGAACGCGAAGCCTACTGCAATTTTCCCACCCAGGCGCAATGGAAACCTCGGACACAGATCAACTGGCTCAATTGCTTGGGGAACTAAGGGCAGAAGTACACGCATCTCGCCAAGAAACAAACGCTTTACGAAGGGAGTTGATCATTGCCAAGGAACGGACGGATGATCTGGCCAGACAGTTGCTACAGGCTCAAGCGGGACAGACGCCACTGCCTCCCTATGGAGGGGGCGGCACTCCTACAACCTCAAGTAATCCGGTGCAAATTAATCTGCCAGGGAATGTGCCTTTGGCCCCGCCCGAACGTTTTTCCGGTGATCCAAAGCGATATGCAGTATTCATCAATCAATGCCGCTTGCACTTTCTGTGTAGACCCGCCGCATTCCCAACGGACCAAGCCAAGGTAGCGTTTGTACTTTCCTATCTTAGTGGTAGTGCTGCAGATTGGTCCATTCCTCTCGTGACACAGGATGACCCGCTCCTCTATAACTTTCAAGACTTTCAGACCAGTATGGAAAAGTTGTTCGCAAGACATTCACAGGGGCAGGCCTTGGACAATGAACTCCTGTCACTCAGACAAGGTAATCAGGATCTCCTGGCTTACATAGCGTCCTTTAATAGACTGGTGGTTGAGACCAGGTGGCCTGAAGATAAGAGAATCACGCTCTTCTACAGAGGTCTACGTGGGGAACTTAAAGACGTTTTAGCACAGGTGGTTAATCCGCCGCAAGACTGTTCAGATTATATCGACCTAGTAGTCCAATTAGATCATCGGCTACAGAACAGGAAGACCGATCGATCCAGATTTGAAACCCGGGTACTTTCAAGACCTCAGAGCTCCGCTAAAGGGAATGACTCCGTGGAACCAATGCAAATAGGAGTAGTAAAAGGACCATTAACTCAGAAAGAACGGGAAAGAAGAAGGCAATTACAGCTGTGCCTATACTGTGGGAATTCTGGACATTTCCTTCGTGATTGCTCAGTGAAACCGGTCAAGAAGACCGTAGGAGTTTCTGATAAAAATGCTGAGAAACCGGAATCGGGAAACGACCTCGCCCGACAAGCGTAGAGGTCCGCTTGCCGAGCGTTAAAACCAGTTCCTTGACCTCGCATTTGGTAATGCCTATGGTCCTCATAAGTCCCAATAGACCAGATCGCATGCATGCTATCAAAGTATACATTGATAGCGGAGCAATCGGTAATTATGTGGACCAAGACTTGGCTATCAGGATGGATCTTCCCCTACGTCCCAAGATGGTAAAGGACGTAATCACTACAGTGGATGGTACTGAAATAGCTTCCGGACCAGTTTCTCATACCACCATGGAGGTAACGTTGTTATGTCAAGACGGACATCGGGAGAAGATTGTGTTTGATGTAATCAAGGCCCCGCAGTTTCAGGTGATTCTGGGAATGCCTTGGTTGGAAAAGCACAATCCTCAGATAGACTGGCGAGCCAAGGTAATTCGGTTTCCAGAATGCGTTTCAACCTGTTATCCTCAGCCCGAAATCAAACTAGCAGCCATCACTTCCGAGGATCCCCGATTACCTCTGGAATACCAAGAGTTCAGCGACGTCTTTCAGAAAGATCAAGCCAACACCCTGCCTCCGCATCGGTCATACGACTGCCAGATAGACCTAATACCTGGGTCCACCCCTCCGTGCAGTAGAATATATGCCCTCACTGAACCAGAAAACCTCCATCTCAGGCAATACTTGGACCAGTACTTGGCTAACGGATTCATCCGCCCCTCGAAATCCCCGGCTTCCTCAGCTTTGTTCTTCGTCCCGAAAAAGGAAGGTGACCTAAGAACTTGTATCGATTATCGCGCCTGAACCAGATAACAGTCAAAAACCGATACCCGTTGCCCTTGATTCCTGAATTATTGGACCAGGTAAAAGGCGCCTGCATATACACAAAGTTAGACCTCAGAGGAGCTTACCATTTGGTACGCATTAAGGAGGGCGACGAATGGAAGACGGCCTTTCGCACTAAATATGGATTATTTGAGTATCAAGTAATGCCCTTCGGACTATGTAACGCACCGGCCGCTTTCCAGTTTTTCATGAATGATGTCCTCAGAGAACTTATTGATGTGTGCGTAGTCGTTTATATTGACGACATCCTGGTATACTCAGCCTTAGAAACTGATCATCGTAGACACGTCACAGCGGTTTTACAGAGACTTCGCCAACACCGCTTGTTTGCTAAACTCGATAAGTGCACCTTTCACGCAAAGGAAGTGGAATTTTTAGGGTTCATCTTGTCACCCAACGGAGTTCACATGGACTCAAGAAAAGTGGATGCTATCACCAAATGGCCTTCCCCAACTTCCGTGAAAGGTGTACAGAGCATGCTGGGCTTCGCTAATTTTTACCGAAGGTTCATTCCTGAATTCTCTCGGGTAGTCCAACCTATCACGGCTCTTCTGAAAAAGAATAAAAAATTCGAGTGGACTCCAGAAGCCGAACAAGCCTTCCAAGAATTAAAAGCCAAATTTATCTCTGCTCCAGTCTTAAGGCATCCCCGTCCAGAACTTCCCTACATCGTCGAGACAGACGCTTCCAGTCTTGCAATGGGGGCGGTGCTGTCACAAAGAGACCCCGAAACGCACCAGTTACACCCTGTAGCCTTTTGGTCTCGCAAATGTTCGGCTCCTGAGATCAACTACACAATTACGGACAAAGAACTCTTCGCAATTAAGTCCGCCTTTAAGGCCTGGCGGCATTATCTTTTGGGAGCCCGGCACACAGTAACTGTAATCACGGATCACCGTAACCTCCAGTACCTGAAGTCAGCTAAAGCTCAATCTTCGAGGCAACTACGCTGGGCTTTATTCTTCGCAGAATTCAATTTTGTAATCACATATCGACCAGGCGTTAGGAACGGAAAAGCAGACGCCCTTTCCCGGATAGGGGTAGACGAACTTACAGCTAATCCGGAGCCGGTGCCAATAGTTCCTGAACAAAAGATACTAGGAGCAATCAACACACTATCCCTCGAAGAGATTAAAGCAAGGGTCAATCAACTCATAACTCCCGAAGATTCATCGAATTGGCAATTGAAAGGAAAGGATTTTACAATAGATCAGAACCTATTGTATTTCCAAGGAAGACTATTCTTACCCTGCGTTGACTTACAAAAACAGGTCATCACCTGCTACCATGATTCTCTAATGGAAGGACATCCTGGAGTTGCCAAAACCTCAGAGAAAATTAAAAGGCATTTTTGGTGGCCATCTTGGAGTAAAGATGTTAAAGAGTTTGTGGCTTCTTGTGGTATCTGCGCACAAAACAAGAGTCAGAAGGAAAAACCAGCAGGATTACTACGTCCAATAGACATTCCACCAGGCCCTTGGCACACGCTCTCGATGGATTTTATCACGGATTTACCCCATTGCTCCGGATACAACACAATTCTAGTGATCATGGACCTTTTTTCAAAAATGGCTCATTTTATCCCACTGAAGGGTTTACCTACAGCTTCCATTCTAGCCCGAGAATTTCTTGAAAACATTGTCCGGTTGCACGGTTTCCCTTCAGTACTAATCTCTGACCGAGGGAGCCAATTTATTTCCCATTTTTGGCGGAGTTGTTGTCGTTTAGCACAAATTGATGTACGACTTTCCACCAGCCATCACCCTCAAACCGACGGGCAGACTGAGAGAACTAACCAAACTTTAGTACAATATCTGCGCTGCATGTTGCATCAATCCGAGGGTACTTGGAAGGATGTCCTTTGGATTGCTGTATACGCTTACAATAATTCAATCCATTCTGGGACGGGAAAAACCCCTTTTTTCCTGCTGTATGGAAGTCATCCTCGAACCTCAAATCTGGACCCACCTCAAGCTCTCGGAACACCTGCTGTTGACCATCTGCATTCGACGATAACTCAAGCATTTAAAGAAGCCACAGCTCATCTTCAACGAGCTAAAGAATCATACAAAAAAAGAGCAGACCAACATCGAAAAGAGGCTCCTCAATATCAAAAAGGAGATCAAGTCTGGCTGTCCACTAAACATTTATCTTTAAAAGGGCCACGCACCTTCAACCCAAGATATTTAGGACCCTACTCGATCACGGCCGTGATTAACCCAGTGGCTGTCAAACTAGAATTACCTACTCGAATGAAGATACATCCTGTCTTCCATGTTTCTCTCCTGAAACCTGTGCAACCCGGAACCCGTTTGACTAAACCTCCTGAGCCAATCCAAGTTGACGGAGAATCCGAATTTGAAATTCGAGACATCTTGGACTCCAAAATTTCCAAATCAAAACTATACTACCTGATTGATTGGAAGGGATATGGACCCCATGAGAGATCTTGGGAACCCTCAGAATATGTACATGCATCTTGTCTAGTCCGAAAATTTCATCGGGCTTTTCCCAACAAGCCAAAACCTCCGGAAAAAACAAGCTTGGGAGGGGCCTTGAGGGGGGGTGCTGTCATGACCGCAGCCTCCAAGGAGTCAGGTTTAGCCCAACTGCCTCGGAAGCTGGGTCACAACTTCATTTCCAGGCACCCATCGGCTCCCATAGGGGCCTTATGGACCTTGTCCTGGCGCCAGTGGCGCCAGGCTCATAAGGGGACCCAGTCCCGGCACAGGACGTGCCGGGCTTTTGATGTAAGGAATGGTGCTTGGGTGGACCTACCTGCTGCAGACCATGCTGCTCACTCACCTGCAGGATGAAATCCTCATCCATCCATGGCTGGAACTACTTTACCTTCTGGGTGTGGCCAGCACCACTCCCTGGGACTGGATACTGGAACTATTCTGGAAGCTGGGACTTCTTACCTGGGCGAGGCTGCTGTGGAAGGAGACACCTAAGCACTCCAGTAAGCTATTTAAACCACGCCCGATCAGAGCAACGTGCTTCGCGTTATTCTGCAATAGCAGCAGGACGCTCACCGTGTCAGCTCCAGAGAATCTTCAACTTCAGCATCTGTGAACAAGAATTCTTTATCTTACCTCCCGGAAAACCAGTCTTCAGTCTTCAGCAGCGTCTCAAAGAGAACAAGGACACCAGGTTAGGACAAGGCAAAACCAGCGCTGCACTTACCTCGTCCATTGGTGCATCCCGAGGCTGCGTGCCGCACTCTTCATACTCCGATAACCTGCGGAAACAAAAGACATTGGTTAGTGAACCTCCGTGATAACTTGCTTACCTGTGCATCTGGGGAATAGAAATCCGCAATCTTACCTTCCGAAATACCATCTTCGTCTTCAGCAGCATCTGAAAAGGGAAAGGAACACCAGGTTAGCACGAGATAAAAACCAGCGCAGCACTTACCCAGTCCATCGGTGCATCTCAGGCCACGGGCTGCAGCTTTCCATTTTTTCCGGCACCCTGTGGAAGCAAAGACATTGGTTAGTAAACCTCCATGAAACTTTTCTTACCTGCGCTGCATTCTTCTCGCCTCCGCCGAAGCTGCTACTCGCATCTGCAAAACAAAAGGACATCATTAAGAAATACAAAACTCCATCTATACGCACGTGTTTTAGGCAGCGCTCATCTTTCTCACTCCTCGGTGCATTCCTCGACATCCATTTTTCTACCCAGCTGCTTCTGCGACCTGAAAAAGGAAAAGAGACATTAAGAAGTGCTTTTAACTTCGAATTGACATTTTCTACTTACTTGCCTGCAATACCTTCGCCATTCCATCGCTCTCCGGACCTCCATATTCAAGCAACCGCCGTTCGTGCTGCTAACAACGGCTCCAAATCTTCATCCTCTGCAACCAAGAGGCTGGACAATTAACCAGTGAAGTAACTGGCTTCGGCATCCCTGCACAGACGCAGGATGGAGAGCTCCGCTTTCACCTACATAAGGTGAGCACATTTAGCCTACGAACTACTTGGGAGTACCAGGAAGGGGAGGCAGCTTACCCAGTCAGGCTTATATATCCATATTAACCCCTTGCTCTCATAATTGCAGACACCTCACCCTTCAGATCAAGATCTCAGTGAGGAAAGGGCCTTTCCAGGGTGGCATTCGAGGCCTGCGCGTGACCCTAGAAGACTCCGAGAACCCCCAGCCCAGACCTGCGCCTCCGAGGGATTCAGGTGAGCGTTACAGATTCCACAACTACAATGCATAAAAACCACAGATATCGGTAGTTGGGACAACTGGGCAATCATACAGTTTGGGACAGCAGTGAATGTTGACCTGATAAGGGAATACTCCATTGTATTATGGGTTGAAGAATTTGAAATTATAGATTGGAAGAATATTGGAAATACCACCACGAAAAGAAATAATATATTGAAGCAAAATGAGATGAAATAACTAGGCAAAAGGAGAATGGAGAGGTGGATCCCGGATGAGAGCTATCTAGAAGAATGTTGAGATAAGGAGGTTGACCAGGAAATAACTATTATCTCCTGGAATAATAGAGGGTTTTGTTCCTCCCTACATTAAGATGGAACTAACCTAGTGGAAATCAGTGATTTGTTCGCCCTACAGGAGACGTGGGTTAATGGTACAATACTTTTAGATGGTTATAACATCCTGACGAAACCCACTATTTGTGGGGGTAAAGGACAACCAGCGGGGGGGGCTTTGCATTGGGGCTAAATTCCCTTTACTATTAGAGAGTATGAAGAATTTGGTCGTTCCCCTTTTGTTATGTGTGCCATTATAGGAAAGCTTGGTTATTCTGGTGAAACACTCGTTATCAATGTTTATTCTCACCCTGGGGGCGGGGGGTAAACATAGAAGCTGTGGAAAATGTCATAATTGATACAATTGAAGGATGGTTAATTGTATCCCCCAAATCCGACATACTTGTAGTGGGGGATTTCTATGCCTATTGTGACGAGGCTTCATAAAAGACAGAAAAATTGTATGATTTGTATGGGGAATTTGAGATAGTGCCTCCAGCTGATCTGGGTAAGTTTGAACCAAG
The DNA here is from genome assembly GCF_040938575.1 of Ambystoma mexicanum. Taxonomy (NCBI): domain Eukaryota; kingdom Metazoa; phylum Chordata; class Amphibia; order Caudata; family Ambystomatidae; genus Ambystoma; species Ambystoma mexicanum. Next base: position 1,104,526,386 of record NC_090922.1, read on the forward strand.
TAGAATCATTCCTTACAAATTACAAATGGGATCACCTGGGTAAATATGCTTCAGAGCTGGGGATTGACTTACTTAGAGTCAGGTGTCCCGGGACAAACGGAAAAGTGAGTTACAGTCTACAAGGGCATGCTCAATAAAATGAAATGTTTCGAACATATATCGACTCCCCTTAGCGATCATAAAATACAAATTGTCCAAGCCTTACCAAGAGAGAGGTTGAATAGGCGATAGCATGAATATTCAAAGTATAGCAGGGGAAAAGAGGATATTCTCGGCGGAAAAAAACATGGACAAATTTGACAAGATGTTTAATATACTCTGTATAGATGAACAAGATATTGCCCTAAATGGTTTGCAGGTGATAGGGGATCTACTGGGTATGATACAGAAAACCAACAACAGAGTTTGCATTACACAAAGAACAGGGAAAAAGCATAACAACCTATATGATAGCCAGATTAACAATAGGAAAAAGAGTGTTAGTGAGAAGAGACAGAGAATTTCCTCCATACAAACAAAGTTTAGAAATTGGCTTAAAGCCCACAAGCAAGATGTCCACAATGCCAATTGGAAAATTATTTTAATTTTATGGAAAACACACGACTCCAAAAATATTTGGAACTTATACAGACAGCATCTGGTTGAAAACGAGAACACAGATGTTAATGTTATCACACTGGAAGAATGGACAAAATATATTTCCCAGCTATAATATGTGGAGAATAAGTCAAATAGAATAAATAGAATGAGCTGGGATAGTGATAGGATGACATTCCCTTTTGGAACGGTTGACTTCCTCAAAATAATAAATAAGATGAAATCTTCAAGAGCCCCCGGGCCGGACAGGCTGGCAAATATAGTTATTAAACAGAACCCGGGAAAATGGTCATCTAGTCTCCTGGAATTGTTCACTTTGATATGGTAAAATACTGGATAGCTGGCGTAAAGCCACATTTGTCCCAATATTTAAAAAAGGGAAAAGAACTTCCCCCAAAAATGACTGCCTATTAGCCATGGCAGATACCAGCTGCAAAAAAATGTTATGCTGTTACTGCAAACCATTAATAAATGGAGTAAGGGAAAAACGCTATTATCACCACAACAAACTGGCTTTAGGCAGGGCCATAGTACCCTAGACAATATGGTCATGCTGAATAATATTGTTGTGGATGAATAAAAAGACAACTAAATTATATGTTTGTTTTAACAATTACTCAAGAGCATTTGACTGTGTCGATAGAGATAAGCTTTGGAGCAAATTAGCAGATTGGAAATTCGGCCCCATAATACCCCACTTCCTGAGAGAAATGTTATCAGGAGACTACAGTGACAATTTGCCTAGACAAAGGAATCAGCACCTCACCGGCTATTAAAACAAATTTGGGATCAAAACAGGGCTGTGTAACATCTCCAGTCCTGTATAATCTCTGTGTGGCAGATATGTGTGAAAGGTTCGAAAGTATAAATAATGACCCACCTAAAGTGGGGGAGCTTGTCATTAGCTGTATGATGTATGCCAACGACAGGGTTGTATTAGATAAAACACCAATAGGCCTACAGAGGATGTTAAATGAGTTACATTTGTATGCAAAAGATAATAACCTATGTATTCCTGTGGAAAAAGCAAAGATTATGGTATTTGGGGGAAACGAAAAGGAAGAAGGAAAGTAATAACTTTAAGTGGAAAATTGATACTGAAATTATCGAGGTGGTAGATATATGCCCATATTAGGCATGTCAATTCTGAAACCTCCCCCCTTGTAATTTCTACCATGAAGTGATAGAAAATAAGGTGGTTAACAAATGGAATGTGATAAGAGCCTACATGGCCAGAAAGGGTGGCCACTCTGTGGCTTTAGCCTACCTGGTGCACTGTATGCATTGGAATCTGTGGTTTCGAGACATACAGATGACCTGGCAAAAATAGAGGGGGAAACTGTGGAGATCAACTATGAAGTTGGCCAGATCTACACCTGTGGAGGCGTTAAGATGTGAACTTGGACTTACCTCTTTAGACACTGTGGAAGATAAGATGTTGCAAGTTATATATTAAAATCATGGTAGGTGATAACATTGAAGAGGTTTATGGTTATTGCATCGAATTATTACCATCGACAGATCATTCCATCTAAAACAAAAGCAGCGAACAAAATTGCATCGAATGCATTTACTTTTTTTTAATGGGGGGGTGTGAAGACCGGAGGGGGGTCTGCACTTCCGCTCTCTATATGGTAGAGGGGAGGCACAGAGACCCCTGCCAAGATTCTCTATTATGGTAACGTAGTCGAGCAATCAAGGCCTAGCTTCCCGGGAGGTGATGTGAGCTGGTTCTTAAGTACAGTGTAGTCCTCAAGCACCCACAAAGGAATGTCCACACACTGTATCGGTTAAAACACAGTCTTTATATAATTAATATTCACGGTCATATACACGATCACGATAACTCACTTTGTACTCTGAAAATCAACAATGTTAAATATGTACAATTCTAAAGTGGTACCACTAACGTTATTAGATCTTATTAAAGTGCATACGGTCAGAATGACATACAGATCAAAATAAAGAGGAAACCAGCAGTAGAGAGAGGAAGGAAAGCAGGATGGTTGAGACAGAATACTGATAACTACCGTTAAACACAGCTCTGTGTGGAGATCCCCCCACCTGGGTAACCTGTAGAAGAAAGATACAAGCCCAGTCCATATATTGTTCCCCCTTAGACTTCCCAATAGTTCTGCAACCCCAAAGTACCTGTGTGTTGTAGCGTTCCTCGTCGGGGAAATCGACCACCCTTCTTAAGTGTCCTCCCTTTCAGGCAGGAGTCACGGGTCGTCGAACGTCCGACGGAGAACAGGTGGAGCTACGACGGTGAAGTGGCCGCATCATTCCTAGCGGTGCTCGTTGATGGGGAAGCGTAAACGTCCTGCCAGGAAGAAGCGTGCGGGGCACCTCGGTGTCGATAGTTCTGGACCGCAAAGAGTTGAAGAACTGTGGCCCAGCAAGGGCGTCGAGTCGTCGGCGTCTCTGTGGTCGGCGGGAAAGCCACCAGTGGATGCTCCTCGGCACGTCGACGTTCAGGCCTTCTCCAGCAGGATACAGCGACGACGATGCGGACGAGAGCGTCCTTGGATCAATGAAGTTCTTAGGCAACAGGAGCACGGCGGCTCTGGTCGGCGACGGCCGTTGGCGACAGTGGCGGACAACAGTCCGGTCGCTTCTCCTTGGAGTTCCGCAGCAGTCCCCGTATCGGGTCGGCAGCCTGTCGAAGGTCTGTCTACCAGGGAGCTTAGGCAAAGATGAAGCGTGCGGGGCACCTCGGTGTCGATAGTTCTGGACCGCAAAGAGTTGAAGAACTGTGGCCCAGCAAGGGCGTCGCGTCGTCGGCGTCTCTGTGGTCGGCGGGAAAGCCACCAGTGGATGCTCCTCGGCACGTCGACGGTCAGGCCTTCTCCAGCAGGATACAGCGACGACGATGCGGACGAGAGCGTCCTTGGATCAATGAAGTTCTTAGGCAACAGGAGCACGGCGGCTCTGGTCGGCGACGGCCGTTGGCGACAGTGGCGGACAACAGTCCGGGCGCTTCTCCTTGGAGTTCCGCAGCAGTCCCCGTATCGGGTCGGCAGCCTGTCGAAGGTCTGTCTACCAGGGAGCTTAGGCAAAGATCAGCTGTGCACGATGGCCCCTCGTAGCTCGGGAAGAGGGCGCCTTACCAGGTCCTCTCTGGGTCAGTTCTTGAAGCACAGCAGCTTTCAGATTGCGAAGGAGAGCAACAGCAATTCTTCTCGTCCAGCAGGGCTCAAGGTTAAGCTTCACTCCAGTTACTCCTCGCAGTGGACTTCAGCTTCTGAACACAATTCCTAGCAGTGAGAGGTCCCCGAATATACTGTTGATATCCCATTCATTCCACTGGGTCATATTCAAGCATCCAATCATGACTACGGGCATTCATGCGGGCAGGCAGCCAATCAGGCACACAAGGTATTCAGGCCATTCACTTCTCTCCAGACACTCACAACAAGTTCTGTGTATTGGGGCAAGTACCGAGCCATTCAACACTCCAAGCTGCATTCATACCGGTTTCGGACAGGGCTGTCTCGACCATTGTGTCAAACACCAGATACTAGACAGTCACAACATAGAATGTATATTCGTCACACACTCCATTCACCCAGGTCCCACCCACAGGCGTACTCACAACATACGGTCGTTGAGAAGGCTCCAGCCAGTCTTGTCGGCATTCCCCACACTACCATATACAGAATTTCCACCCAGCAGCCAGTCAGGGGTAAGGGACAGAGGCAGGGCTTCCCGGGACTTTGGGAAGATCAGGGTAACAGGTGATGGAAGGCAAGAGGCCATGGGGGCCATTTTGTCTCCATCAGGAATCTACCGATTCCAATGACAGGCCTGGGCATCCCAAAATGGAGGACGCTCAGGGCACCAGTCATTTCAGCACGGAGCTGCCACCAGCCCGTAGCCTGTTCTGTGGGTCACACACAGGTGCCCAAAAACATACACTAGGGGCACAGGGTTGTACCCCTACCCATGGGTGCCATAAGGTTATCCCACGGGTCTGTTCACCAAACCAAAGGAGAGAGAGCTGCACCACCAGGAGTCCCACATGAACTCCTGAGCGGAAAACACGGCAGAACACACAATAAAAACAGCAAAGGACAAGGATACGGAGGCCCTGTCCCTCCGATGCATTTCCAGCATCACAGGGGGTTTCCCCCAAACCCCTGTTTTTTACCCTTTAAAACCCATTAAAATTAAACTAAACCTTTTACCTTTAAAAAACATGCATTCAATGCTTTTTATTTTGATGCAATTTTTTAGATGGAAAGATATTCAATGGTATTCCTTTCGATGCAATGACCAGATACGCATTGAAGATGGCTTGATGAATGTGATTGGGAGGAGTATGGCCAAGAGGCAGAAGATGAATAATTTTATGAAGGATTTGGAAAATACAGCTCTCACTTTCTTAAATAAAATTAATATGAACTTACTGACGGAAGCAGGCGAGGTCAAACAACTGTATAAGCATCTGAAATCTAAAGCCATAGAATGGGAGGCAATCGAAAACCTTGCCATTTTGTCTAGAAAGAGACGGTATGAAATATATGGCCTCCAGGGAATTCTACCTACCCTCCCCCCCTGTAATGAGTATGTGGGTGCATGGACTGGGGTACTCAGAGAAAAAAGATTGTGTAGGTTCTGTCATATAGAGAATGAGACGATCAGACATGTACTGACTGCCTGCCAAAACTTGCTAGAATGATATTATAAAGGATACAAATATCTGGTACATGTTTTAAGGATGATTACATCAAATCAATTCTGGTCAACCATTTATATGGCCGAAACCTTGGTGTACATAGGGGCAGCGTACTATATATGGAAAAGAATCATAAGTGAATGGAAGAAAACAGGGCTGGAGTTATTGTGATGAGTAGGCTAAGAGTTATTTAGTAACCTAGTTGTGAAGAAAGAAGGAAATGAATGTTTAATCTTATGAGATGAAAGCAAATATAAGAGAGGGGGAAGACACTGGGAAAGTATGGTAGAGAAAAGTCATTGTACCAGATGTGGGAATTTAATGAATTGTAGTGGAGAACGGTTTTAACAAAGTGGTTTCTTAGTAATATTTTAATAATATAGTTTTTATCTTATCGTAACAATATTCTTAATGTTTAGGAATGTATATTGATGCATTGGTTTTATGGAAGATTAGTTTGTAAGGACATGTAATGTAATTGAAATGGTATGAATTTTGTAATATTGTAAAATTGTATGAATTTAGTAATATTGTGATTTTTAATATTGTATTTTATAAAGTGTATAAGGTTTTAATCAACCAATTGCACTATAAATAAATAATAATAAACAAACCATTAAAGACGCAGAAAGCACATGCAGAATGGAGCAACCAAGCCTCCAGAGGCCAAAGAAAGTAATAGTACCAAATATAATTGAATCAAATAGCACTAAATAAAAGGGCAGAATTCTTACAAATGCTTATGTACTATCGACATCTGTCATACACCCATAGAATAAACCACTAACCTGGTCAGACGTTAAAGATGAGAAGAGTTGAGAATCCCTCTGAAACACCCCTCTCCCTTCCATGGCTTAGAAATGCCCAGAAGAGAAGGGATGTCCCAGGGAAACCCTCTGGGGAAAAAAACCCTGTTGTTCCGGGAAATCGTGAAGAGGAGGGTGTGTCTTCAATCCATTCTTGGGACCTGGATATCTGATTAGGGTTATAAAGAGTTATAAAGAGAAAGAGTTATTGGGCCTCATTACAAATCGCCCAGTATGGAAAAAACGGTGGCGGTAAACCCGCCGTCACCGTTGTTTCCATGCCGGGTGATCACAACTCCTGCAGGCGGAGGCGTCAAACCCGCCAGGTCTGACCTGGAGGGTTTAAGACCGCCCGCCTGCAGGCGGACGCGGAAACACCAGCACCATCACGAGATGGTGCCGGTGTTTCCATGATCCCCGTTCCCATTAAGTCCTATGGGACTCAATGGGAATGGGGATTAACACCATTCCGCCTCCGGAATTCCCGGGACACCAGGGTTGTAATGCCCTGGTATTTCCGGGAGTCACAGAGGCGGAATGGTAATACGAGTCTGGCGATAACCAGGCGGTTTTTCCACCTCGGTTACCGCCAGACTCGTAATGAGGCCCATTGTCTTCTTTTATCAAAAGTAGTGGTAAGCAGAATGGATCTATGGAAATAATTCATTAACAGTAATACCGTCGAGAAGTTGGACTAATGCTTCCTTGAGCTCCACCTCTTTCCCTCGTGAGAGTTTTGCTGTCGGAGGGGAAAGGAAGAATGTTATAGAGAGGAAGTAAGTATTGGAAATGTATTTGGAAGGTTCTAAGTGTACCTGAATTTGTCGGATGTTACTGAATGATGAGTACCATGTGGGATTCATGCAGCGCTTCGGAAATCAGGAAATGCTATAGATGAACAAAAAACGACCAGAGTTCAGGATGAATAAGAATTATGTTCAAGAAACCAATCTTCCTAGAGCCCGGAATGTCTGAGGCTCTGTTCGAAGATGTACCCGATCGGTAGCACTTCCCTCATAGTTAGAGAGAGCGAGTAGAGATCAAACGGCGGCACGTACAAGGTTGAGCGAGGAGTCGACTGGGACTCGTGGGGCGTTGTGTGTGCCAGTATGTGTTTGATTGTTGTCCTAATTAGAAAAAGAAAGATAGTTAGGCTTGCAAAGTCTGTTAGTAGAATAGGTAGGAAAGATTCCTGGGTGCGAACTCACGAAGCGTTGGCTGTCAGCAGTAGCAACGCACCGGCGCATTGTTTGTTAGAGAAGATAAACAGCTTCCCGACGCAAGGGCGGAGTTTCAGGACGTGAACCAAACTGCAAGGCTGAAACACCAGGCCTGTTACCACTCGCCATGTTGGGGGTAAAAACAGAGGAAATGTGGGCACGAGACCAACGATGCCGTAAAGACCAGCGACTCCGAAAAGGTGTAACAAGAATAGACAAAATGATGGTCTCCTCACATGTGATTCAGGACCGAAAATCAAGGCCTATTCATAAAGCTCCAGACGAAGATAGCAATGTATCGTCAGTCCCTTTAAAGTTCTGAAGAAGAGAACAGTCAGAAAGGCCAACTAAAAAGAAGAAGCCTTGGCTTAGGGCCTAACTGATGAGAGATGGTAGGCTAATTAGCTAAGATAGGCAATTGTCTGACGTTGTTCTCTTGCACCTTGTTTCGTTGCTTACGTGCTGCTAACGAGCTGATTGTCCAAGGTTCGTAAGAGAGTGCCAACCAATAATGAGGGCCTATGTAATGGTGGACCAGACATTGTTGCAGAAGCCCATGCGCTGCTGTTGTTATGCTATTATCTGTATTTTACGTAGTTCGAGGTAGTTCAAGGCGGGCCTACCAGATAAGAGGCATCCGATAATGATACTAACACTCATAGAAACTATATGTATGTTTCCCTTAACCAATCCCTCCACTCAGTAGGCTTTTACTCTTAGCCACGTAGGATGACGTCATAACCTTTTGGGTAACCGAAAGACATTGACAGTGTGTGAGCTGCAATCTGTTTGTTCACCAGGTTTCCCTACTTTATTGAACTGATAAGAAAGTAGTATTTTGCCATATCCCTTGAGTCGGTCTGGTTATTTTGGCCTGAGGTCATTTATTGCGGTAAACCCATTCGGCACCTGTAACACTCCAGGTGCTATTGCACAAATGTCCTTCAAATAGAAAGGAGGAAACCATGGAGATTGGTTACATGACGGGAAAGGATTGGGAAGAATGTAGTCGTCCTGAAGAGGAAGCTATTGAAACTGCCAGTAATTTCTTCTGTGGGGTTACACTGTTTAAAACCCATGATTCAGCCACTGTAAATCGGGAAGTGAGGGAATTAATTGACTGAGGTAGCAAACAGACAGTGGTAAGAGCTGACTTGATCTCAACTAGAGATTTGGAAAAGGGGCCTCCTATATAAATGACATGTGTCCATGGGGACGCCGAGGTATATCACAAAATCCCAGTTACCATCCGAGTTCAAGGGGAAACCACCCAAATAATTGCTGCAGTTATCCCTTGGTTGCCGGAAAAGCACAGACTTGCCCAGTTTCGAGACCATACAGAAAAATGCAAATAGGACCTCCCTCCCATATTCCCCTTTTACTTCCAGGGAAGAAAATTGATTTATACCAGAAAGCCCTATCTGTAGATGAGATAAAGAGGTGGAAGAAGAATATCCTTCCCTAGGGCGGTTAGGTGAGGCAGGATCACAATGGGGGAGACAATCTCTGTGGGGAGGGTTATGGTATCATTGGCTAAGACATGGTAACCCCCTTTCCTTTCTGAAGATACATCTCAGATTCCCCATGCCCTTATAGTCTATTGTAATACCTTCCCTCTTCCACCCACGTAGAGTAGTACAAATCTGTTGTTATACCCCAGAGGCCAACTCTCAAAATCGAACCGACCTTGTAAAATTATGAAAGAAGCTTTTTCCAGTTCCACATACCCTTCTTTCAACCCTAGTTTGCCTTTAAAACTCATTGCAAACAGTCATACACTGTTTTCAGGAGGAAAGTCTATTCCTATAATGCCCCCCAACACTGGGCCGAGCAGGAGGAGCAGAGTAATGCAGAGCACAGTAATCTACAAGCACAGGCAGCGCTTTAGAGGCAGGGAGCAAACACCTGTGCCCGGGACATTTAAATCACTGAAACAAGGAACTCAGTGAAGCTGCTGGCAGGAGCAAGTTGCTCCTTTCTGTGCTAAGGAACAAATGGGAAGAAGTCGGTGGAACCAACTGGCTCGGGAACCTGAAGGGAGAAGGCTGCTGGAACCGAATGATACATGGCGAGAATGCCAGAAGCCAGTCGAGGGTTCCCTGGCATTTGCCGGCAACAGAGAACATCCCTTTGATCACCAAAGTCTTATGCAACGCAGACGAGCATAGAGGAAGCCTCAGGAAGCAGGAAACGGTGGAGAAATGGTCACAAAGCAGAAAGCAGCAGGAGACCATCACCAGCGGGCCAGAGAGGAAATGACAATTACCATCAAGAATCAGTGAGTTCACAGAGGGATAGAGGGAACACTGGGGCGTTTTGGCTGCCACGCCAAACTGAGATAATTACAAATAGTGAAACCAAGAGAGATAGGGGGAAGGACGGTTGAATAAACCAGAAAGGACGGTTGAATAAACCAGAGAGAGAAAGACGGTAAGAACAGTTTTCGAAGACTGTCAAGTTTGTCAATATTTTACATTTTTTTTATTGATACAGCTAATTCAAAATCAACTTTTCAATATTTTCTTTTACACGTATTTTCCAAATTATACATAATTAAAATGTTTACATAAAACAATACAGTAAAACAAAAGAGAAAAGAAATAAAAGAAACACTTTTTTTTTTCTTTTTTCCTTTTCTCATGATATGTTCTGAACTAGCCAAAATTTAAAACATTTCCAATCCATCATAAGCAGTGTAAGGAAATCTACTTATTGCATTTAACTTAACTAGTTTCCTTGCTTATATTCTCTATCTCATATTTCAATTTTAGACTTTTCAAATACTTTACAATTGAGTAATTTACAGCTTTACTCTCTGTGTGGAACAATCTTATCCATAATTCATCCGATGACAAGATTTCAAAATGAAAAAAATGTTTCTTAAAATGACTTATTTGAGTATGTAATAAATCAACACAGTCTGTAAGTAAATGTTTCAACGTTTCACATTGCTTGTGACAGTATCGACAATTATTCTTTGCTTGTGGGATGAAAACGCAATAAGTCCAATCTATAAGACAAACTGGGAGATTTCATTAAGTATAAAGGGAGCACACCATGTTTCTTTGCAATTAATGGATTTGTTTGAAAGTCTTTATATAACATGCATTGCTCCCTTGTTTTAACCCAATCCATTTGCCATAGCTTTGCTTTGGCTCTATCCGGATTTGTCAGTAGCAGATCAAGTGAGATATCAGCCTCTTGCAAGATGGTTTGTATTACAGATTTCCATTGTACTATAAAATTATGGGTAGAAGTTTCCACATAATTTGCGAATATTGATAACAAATCTACTGACTTCCTTGTTATCATATACTTTCGGTACAAAGCACATAACCTCCATGTGTATATTACATGTAATGACAAGAGACCTAACTCATACCTTACAACTGGCATAGGGTGGGAGTTGGGCAACTTCAAAACAGATCTCCAGTATTTGCCTTCAATTTGATTTAGATTTGTATATCTTAGACTCAGCATCGTATAACAAGATTGGTGTAACTTTTTATTTGTAGTATGTCATGATCGGGACAATTGAACATTTTCCAAATCTTGCATTTATTATTGCATTTATTATTTTGGCTTCAGAGATTGCTGTTGTCAAATTTTCTCTCAATTTTTGATGATATGGAAGATCTGTAGGTTATTTATATTCAGTCCCAGGTAAATATATTCAACAACTACTGGAAGTGATTGGTTCTGTAGGTGCCATTTTCTAGTTGTATTGCCTCTCCCAACTAAGCCAAATTGTACTATTTCTGTTTTCACAGTGTTTATGGTCAGACAGTTTTTGATTGCCTGCCCACCTAGAACATCTAATAATGACTGCAACCCTCGCTGAGTTTTTGATATTAAGGGCCTCATCACGAGTTGGGTGCTAACCCCGGCGGTATTACCGCGTGGGCTATTAGCCCTTCCGCCAAACCCCCTTAGCGCTATTAGCACTGGATCATGGGTTTGGTGGAACGGTAAGCCCCCATTCCCCATTGGGCCCATTTGCGAATTTCCCATTCCCCATTCGGCCCAATGGGGAATGTTCGGCGCTATTTTATTTTCAAGTTTGTTTATTATGTTCGGCGCTATTACTGCCAGCAGTAATAGTGCCGAAAATTGGCAAACTCGTGGCAGATTTGCCCTCAGGTCAGAGCTGGCGGTAAATCCGCCAAGCCTGTGATTTGGCAGACCCTTAAATGCGGTGGTAACAGTGTTACCACCGCATTTAAGGATTACCGCCAAACTCGTGATGAGGCAGTAAAACTAAGTCATCCGCATAGAGTAACCACTTTATCATAGTAGTACCTAATTCCGGTGAGTCAGAAGTCATATTCATAAAACACTGACCCAAATCGGAAATAAAGAAATTAAAAAGAGCCGAGGCAAAGGTCCAGCCTTGTTTGAGTCCTCTTTCAGTTTTTATCGGGCAATCGGCAATCCAGCTGTATTTAGACAAATTTGCACTGACGTTTGAGTATGTAGTTGATGTATATATTTTATTAGGTGCCCTGGGCACTGAGTATCGAGCTATTTTATAAATAACAATTCTCTTTGTACAGAATCAAACGCCATGCGAAAGTCTACAAAGGACATGTATAACGGCTGTTTTCTATGTTGTTCATTTGCTTTAATGATATTAATGACCAATCGGTTTATGCTTGCCCCTAGTCCTGAGATAAAACCTGTTTGAAAGGGATCTCTTAGGCCCCTCTCATCTTGCCAGTAGTAAACTCTTTCAGCAGTAATCCTGTCAAAATCTTTCCCGGTGTATCCAACAAGGCAATAGGTCTATACGCTGCTGGATCAGACCTATGGCCTTTCTTAATAAGGTGAATAATTATTGATTTCCTCCAGGAAGATGGTATAATAGCTGTTTGTATGACTTTTTGGTAAATTAGTCTGACCAGATCTCGGGATTGTATTTCAATACCACATTAGATAAATCATCTGGTCCCGGTGCTTGGGGTGGACTCAATTTAATTATGGATTGCAAGAGATCATCTCTATTTAGAGCAACATTATGTTGTAGTGGTATATTATCAAATTCAGGCAGACAGGAGGGAAAAGGAGATTGGTATATATTCCCATAATATTCAGCCCATCGATGATCCAAGACTGCTGTGGTTTGAATGGATAATTGGGTTTTGTGTGTGGCTTCATTCAGAAGCTGCCAGATACCGGCAGAGGATTTGGAGCTGATTTGTCTATGCATTTTTTCACCATCTTTCTGGGTCATTAAAAACTTTCTAGCTCGTATCTAGTTTCTATAGACACATTTCAAGTGTCTTATTGCTTTGTTACTGACCACCGATGGTGTACTTTTGAGATTTCTAATGTCTCGTCTCAGCTGACTCTTTTACTGTTTGAGCTCCACATCAAAAGCATGTATATGCTTAAAGGTGACGTGTTTATCCAACGTTTTAATTTCACTAAAGGTTTGCATAGCAGTCGCATAAATACCTTTGTCAGGGTGATCACTATGCAGTCCTTACAATTTTGATTGCATCATTAATATAGTCATTCTAGTCCACTTAATCTTAGATCTTCCATTATTTACAGAGATTGTGCCCTGGTTGATGAGTTCAAGTACAGAGTCTGGGAGACATGTCTAAGACCACGTCAGACAAAGCGGCTTACGATCACTGTGGTCATTATGAAACACTTCCAAACAATCACACTGATTCATGAATGCACAATCGCTGTAGATAAAATCAATCATAGCTTCTTGTGTTCCTCTCTGCCAGGTAGACTTTGCAGGAGTGTCACCTGGCAGGGTTCCATTAAGCATTATAAGAGACCTTTCACTCATTGTGCTATCCATCTACCTTTAATTGATTGTGCTAGACCAATTTCTTTTGTTAGTAATTTTTTAGGAATGTTTAGGTCACCCATGATTAGTGTGTGCATTACTTTCCCATCCAAAGCTACGGCTTGTAATGCAGCCTCAATTTGCTCAAAAAATGTGTCTGCAGATTCATTTGTTCGTCCTCAATAAACGTTCAGTATAGCAATCACTATATTTTATTTAGTTATCTTGACTAGTTGGACATAGGGATTTACTGAGAGTCAGGCTTCCAATTTGTGGCTACAATAAGTCCTGACATGGGTCTTTCACGTAAAGGTAGTTCAGCCAGTGTCATAACTATATCATAGTTGTCCAATGTAGGAGCAGTTGCTAGCCAGGACTCTTGAATAGCTACTATGTCGTAATGCTCTAAGTTATTTGTATTTGAGTTTAGTAAGTGCCTATGGCCTCTAGTGTTCCACGTAATTAAATGGCATTTCTCTCTTTCTTGAAATTGTTATGCTTGAGACCGCCAGTTGTTTCGTGGAGTTTTTTCAACTGATTGGTGACATTTGCCTTAAGATTTTCATGTTCTATTATATTTGGATTGGAAGTTATGCTGATCTAATGATTCTCCCGCAAACTTTGCATAACTTGGAATAACAAGAATCCTAACTCATGCAGAGCTGCTCTTTCCTTCCACAGTGTATTCAGTACCAATCCAGATTTAATTGACATGCAAGCCATTGTTACATCACTGTCATCGAGAAATTCGACCATGTCGATATCTGTTGAAGTAATGTCTTCTAAATTAGGAATTTCCATAAAAATATTCAAGAGATTTGACCTGTTAAGGTCATATTGAGGAAATGGATGATGCCTGCAACATATTATCAAATGATGATAATTGTTGTATTGAAATATTTTATTGACTCGAGCTGGTTGTAAATCTGTTCTCAGGGGATGTGTGCAAGAAGGATCTTGTTGGTTTTCTGATTTTCTTGCATTTACAATAATCCACTGTGCTATCTGTTCATTTGGATCCAGTCTTTGTATTCGTGGAACATGGTATTCATAGACCCTGTCTCATGGTCTAGCTGTCTTTCTGGGATAGCCTGAGTTATGTTATGTGATGATATTGTGGGCGCATTCACTTTCATCACTCAGCCTTGACTCAAGGAAGTATATACTATCAGAGATTTATGGATCTCCTCACACATTGCCTCAATAGTTCGATGAAATGTTTCAGCAATCACATTTGGGGTCATTTTTAGAGAGAAAGTCACTGATTCAGTATTGTTGCTAGTCTTTGTTGGTATTATTTTGTGAGAAGATACCACGGTGCATTCTCTTTTATCGCTGATCCTTGATTCAAGGAAAAATATGCTGCCATGGATTTGTGAATCTCCTCAAGCATTGCCTCAATTGTCGGATGTGTTTCAGAGATCACATTTGGGGCTGATTTTAAAGGAAGTATCAACGATTCCGTACCGTTGCTAATCTTTGTTGACAATATATTATTGTCTTGAGTTCTCCTTGTTCCACTATCAGACATCATTAGTTGATGATCAGCAGACATGCTTATTACATTGGCTGTTGGCCCGGTGGTGGCAGATGAACAGTTTCCTAGTAGACCCACAGCTGTGCAGTTGTCTCTCTGATACTCGGCAATAGTTGAGACGAGATCATCTAAGGGCTGGTATTCTAGGTCCACCATTTTCCTTTTCTCAGTCTCTATTAGTTTAGAAACCGTTTGTCTTTATTTGCTTTGGTTGTTGGTACCCGTTTCATGGGCGTGGTTACATTTCTGAAAAGACGCCTTGCGCATGTTAAGGTTTTATAAAACAGTAGATTTTTGATCTTTTTATTTTGTGTCAATTTTGTTATGTCCTGTTTCTTCTGAGCCGGCCCATAAAGATGTTAAAAGTGGTGATGGATTCCTGGGCTCTAATGGGTCTGCTACACTTCCACTGTCTCTCCTTGCTTTATTGGACTCTCCCTGTAGGACTTTGGAAGTGGTGGTAATTTGTTTTTCAGCTCGCACAACCCCTAATTCTTTATTGTGTGGGGTAGCTGTGATGACAATTATACGCTGTGACATGGGTAGTTCCTTGTCCTTTTCTTTCTGTTGTGTTCTATCATTTTGAAATTGATTCTTTGTTGGAAACTGGATGTGAAGAAGAAACCGCTCTAAAATGCTCATTAAGCAACTTGTTTTGACCCATTATTCCTATCATTATATTTAACTGATATGCGATTTTGTTATCTAATGTATCATACAGGCGGGCTAAAGACATCAGAACCGTATTCATCGCTGTTAAGGAGATGTTAATACTTGAGTCTTTTACTAAGCAATCATGGCATGGATGATTGTTTGGTTCCATTTGCTGTGGTTTGCTGGAACGTCTCGGGGTCGGGTTCACAAAAGAAAGGTATAGAGGAGATGACTGTTGCGTTGGCTGTGCAAACATTACTGGCGATTGAGATAAATTCGGGTCGTTAATATTAAAGTGAACTTCTGGTAATCCTGACTGCAATGAGTTTATGGAACACCTAGGTTCCGGTATAAAAAAGTTTCATCCCCTAAAGCTGTTAAAGTCATTTCACATGTATTACTCTCAATGGGTTTCACTGGTGCATTCATCTCAGCTAACGATTTTATAATATAACTTGGCAAACTGTGCACCTGTTCATGTTCACCTCGTTCAGTGGTGAAAGTGTGTCGATGGAGAACAGAGATCGGTTCTGAAACACACAAATTAGAAGATGAAAACGCTGATTCTAGAGCAGAGGGCGTTATTTGCTGCACATGTGAATCATTGTCTTCTGTGATCACATTAAGAAAATGATGGCGCCTCCCTTTACAATGGCGCTTTGATTAGGTGATTAGCCTGTGTTTCTTCTATTAATATTGGCGACAATGCCGTTACATTGCTAGGTCTATAATATGTGCGGATATCAAGGCCAACTGAGTGAGAGTGAGTTTGTACATTTTAACAACGTGATTTCACCGCTGCGGTGGTCATGCTTTTTCTGAGAGAATTCTGTGAATGCTTGACACTCGAATCCCTAGTAGCATTGACTGGCGGCATACCTGATTTCAATGAGTATAAGCCCGGGCCCATGGGAGTAACGATAAGAAGCATAATGAAACTGCACAATCGCGATACTCTATTCACACATTTCTACGAATAATACACAAGGTGTTACCTTTGTTGGGCACGGCAGACACTGATTAGACAAAAGGGGAAGAGTGAAGGGAAGGCACTCGCTGCTCGCTGCTTGGCAGCAAAGCAGCTAAGCAGCCACTATCCAGTCACTCTCCGGCACTTTCGGTGCACTTCGCTGGTGCGAAGCTGGACTTATAGCCACAGGCACACAAAGTGGGCTGATATGACAAGATTCACTTTATGGTACTTCCCCACCTTCAAGTGAGCAAGGCACACTTCCTCTGAATACTCCCTTTCCATAAGGCAGCCTCTTTGCCACTCTTATCTCTGCACCAATGACAACCCAAGATTGCCTTTAGGACACACTACTCTCTTCTTCCTGTTGGCTTTGGCAATATAGGTTGTATCTGCTTCAATGAACAATTACAGCAGCAAGTTTCCCATCCCCAACCTTGCCTTAATTCCTCTGTATTTTGTTAGCCAGAATAATTAACCAGAAGCTTTGTTGTCACTCTCTTGGCTTAGACAGTGCTTTTATTCTCCTTGGCTTACAAAAACATTTAGACCATTCTTTGGCTCAGGGAAAGGCAGGTTTAAATCTTAATTGGGGCACACGTTGTTCGTTCTTGGCTTAGGCAATGCTTGATCTTTACAACTTGTAATGTTAATGTTCACCCTTTCAATTTTGATTCATTGCGGAATATTGATTCAGGGGTTACTCTTCCTCCTGGAATAATAACTAGGCATACGCGGCCACTCCTTTCATGTGTTTTCATAAGATTAAGTTCAGCAATAAAGTTTCACAATATTTCATTGTTAAACAATCAACGGTCCCTTCTGTACCTTCTGGTTTCACTTTGGACCCACATCCTTCCTCGATGAAGGCGTCTCCGGTCCGGCTGCGTAATTAAGTAGACCCTCTCGCTCCTGTGACCCACGGCTTCACAGCAACTTCTCATCATGGTCTCCGACACGCTTAGGCTCACATGAGGAAAGGCAGTCTTCCTTCACGCTGCGAAACCTCTGCACATCAGAGTTTGGGGAAGCAGGACCCTCACAGGACAAGCAGGTGAAATCTGTTGCATCAGGGTCCCGGCGTCCCTTCGGTTCTCCCACTTCTGCCTGGATTACCAACACTGTGCCTTCTTGCTTCTGCTTCTGCTACTGCTGCCTGCACTTCAGGAACAGGTCCAGCTCCTTCTAATGGCCTGCACCTGAGGGGTCTTTTAAGCCTCTCAGCTTCCCTCACGCGTGGGCTATGAGGCTTAATTGCCTGACCTGCACTGCAACATTGCTCTTCAACCCTCTTCCTCGTCCCAGTACTTATGGGATTATGGGACTGGTAGTCCCCAACAAACAAAATTAGGTTCTTTTACTTTTTCTACTTGGCAAAAAGCCATTAGACTTGTGGAATTGCAGGTAAAGTTAAACAGGGGGGCTTCCCAGTCCTTCTGACCTGTCCCCGACCCCTATGTTATCCTCCCGTAGAAACCCACCCCCAGGATCGGGATCAGGAAGCATTTGCCCTTTTCTGGCCACTTGAGAAGGGTCCCAGGCCATATTTATGGGAGGAATCATTCAGCAATGTGAGGTGGACAATTTTGTGAAGATTTTTCAAAAGATGCAATTGTATTCATTCAAAAGGTTGGATAAACGCCTCACTATCACTACCGTGACAAGAATTTCCCTGTCTTAAATAAACTAAAGGAAACACTCTAACAAAAGGTTTCTGTCCCTCACACTTATACATGCAACAACTCAATAAGGTAATATGTGGCAAAGCAAAATATCACAGTTAGATTCACAATAAGATATGTGTTTCTTCTTCTAATCTGGGTGAATTCTCCTTCCCCAGATTCAAACAGGATTATATTCAACAGTTCCAAAAAGATAAGGAAATCCCATCTTGTAATAATGACGTTCTAACTCAGTTTTGTTTGATTCAACTTGACTGCAAATATTCTCCAACACAGTTCTGTTTGGTCAACTTGACAACAAAAATTTCAACTCAGTTCGGTCTCGTTCAGCATGACAACAACAATTCCACAATGGTTTTTCCTCCTTCCTCTTGTGAAAAGGAACTTAGAACAGTTTCTTCTCTTCTTGTGAAAATATTTCTGTGATAGTTCACACATATTTGCTTCAGCAAATGTATATGATTCTACAACAGTTTATACAACTTGCTTCAGTAATGTCAAGATGATTTATCAACAACTCAAAACATAGTTGTAATTGTGCTACTTCTTCTTTTAGGTTTGTTACCACACCACAGTACTTCAGTGACTTCCACCTGGTCCACTTACCTGCCAGTCCTACTACCACAATGTCCTTTGCTCTGGTGCACTCTCCTGCCAGAACAGAGAAAACTATAACAAAGTATTCTGACCTGCTGTACTTTCCTGCCAGTCCAGAATGCATATATTACTGCAAATACTTATGTGGTAAACATAAACCTCCAACAAATCAGCAATGCCTCTTTCTTCACAACATTAAGTTCAAAAGTATCTTTAGGGAAAATAAGAATCACACTGGTTACACCCTTGAGATTTCAACACACAATTCAGGAAATGCTCCACTCCCTCTGAATGATTTCTATCAGAAGGGCCGCCTTCCTGCCACTCATGTTTCCCCACTTAGGCTTTGTTCAATTGCGAACAATGATTCTCTCTCTCTCTTACACCTATTTGGTTTTTGTACTATGGGCTTGAGCCAATTACTCTTCTGATCTTCTTTATATTTGGCGAATAGGTTTTACAATCATTGAAACTGTTACTTGCCCCTTCCTGATGTTGGCAATGGTTGTTTACTCTCATTTGCTTTGTTATAGCTCTCTTTTGGTTTTGGCAATAGTTGTTCAACTTAGTTTCTTGCCTTATTTCCCCCACCTGTTGTTGGCCTCTTGTCAAACCAACATACATATAATCACACCCTTTTGGTTTGGTGATTATTATTCAACTTGCTCTGTTTACAGTCAGCATACTTTACAAAATAATGGTTATTCTGCTTTTGTTCAGTTCGGCATTCAAAATGATTCTTCCGTTTGAATTTCACTCTACTTGTGTTACTTCTAATGTTTAGGCACCCGATCTTGACAAGCGAGCGGTTATGGAGCGCTCCCGGGTCACAATTACTTAGTGAATTCACTGTGTCTGGCGTGTACATCCGTTCGCCTCGCTGTCTCAGGTCCGCTGCTGCTGCTTTGCGCCATGGTCAGGAATCCTCTGCTTCCCGGCTTCCTGCGATTCATGCCAGTCACTGGAGGCGCTCTCTGTGCTCCCACAGCTCACCAGTACTCGCCTAACACCAGAGCCCGACTGACATTGGGAAAAGCTTTCAAATGCAGCGCTCTCCACTAAGCAACCTCTGCAAATTCGGTCCTTAGGGGGAAAGCCATCAACTTCCATGGTTCCTGCTGTGCTACCTATTCTCAGTCTCTGATAATTCTTCCCTCTCTCCCTCCTCATCTGTATCTTCTGAAGAGCTTTCAGTAGCCTCTGTCTGCTTCTTTTTTCTGTCCTTTTGGGTCTTGGCTGGCTTCTTTTCCTTCTTCTTGAAGAGGTAGGGGCAAGCTCCTCTGTAGGCCACTTTGCATGGGTTTGTAACACACCTCGCAGTGGGGACTCTGAGGAGCCAACCCCTGCCAGGAAAAAAAGAAAAAAGCTGTGTGGCTAAAATAAACCTGGGTTGGTGTAAAATGCGAGGATGTTGGTGGATGACCAGATGTGAAGAGATGGTATCAGGATTCCCCAGAGAAGCGGTATTAAAGAACAGGCTTCCGTTAAGTCTGATGACTGAATTTTTTGTAAGGAAGAAAGTAATGTCATAGCAGAACACTCCAAGTCGAATCCAGGTAAAGTCCAAGACAGGCATACCACAGGGCAAAGGGAACCAAGCAACAAGCACTGGAATAAAGGGAGAAACTAAGAGTAAACCCAAAAAGGAGAAACAGGAGGGAGAGCCGGCGGAGCCTGAGCGAAGCACACAGGAGAGCCGGGAACCAGGACTCCGCCCGCTGGGAACAGAACGGTGCACAGGCAGAGTGAGAGAAACCGGGGGGAAAAGCAGCCAGAAATGCAGAGGACACAAGAATAACGAACTACGAGCGCATGAACCTGAAGGCAAGGGTTGCAACACTCCGAGCCGTAGCAAGCACTGAAGGAAATAGCTGCGACGGCCATCTTGGAAAAGACTAGACCACGGATGTGACGGCGGTCTAGAACGTGATGGCACATCAATGGAATCTCCAACACTGCCATAGTTTCCAGGATCTGTGCATGACACCTTTGCATTCATGGGGCCTCATTACGAGGTGGGCGGTAAGGGATTACCGGAACCGGTAAGGGCACCGGTGCCGGTAATCCCTTACCGCCCTACTATGAGTTCCCTTTGCGGGTCCTCCCTTAACGCCTGGTTTTTCCAGGTGTTAAGGACGGGACCCGCAAAGGGACTCTGCAGCTAATAACGGTACTGCAGTTTGCGGTACCGTTATTAGGGCCGTCCCCATTCCCATTGCGCCCTATGGGGGCTCAAATGGGAATGGGGAATGGCCCTGGTGAATGGGGAATTAACGGTCCCGCCAACCTTGGAATGGACCGGTAATTGCTCCATTCACCGCAGAGTCGGAACGAGTTTGGAGGCAGCCATGGCGCTAATAGCGCCATGGATACCTCCAACCTCATGATGAGGCCCATGGTCTGGAACAGCAAAGACCCTCTCAGGACCAATATCCACACGATGCACCATGATGGTCCGAGCATCTCTGCTATCGGACTCCATGAATAGGGATGAACATGGTCCCGCCGGCACACGTAATCCGGCTGCAATGCCACCTGACTGAGGGCCGGTAAAGGTAAGTACCAAATGCCTGTATCCTGGCAGCTCTACCACCAGGATACCGACAGGGTCAGAATGAGGCCCATTGTCTCTTGATGTTCAAAAGTGCCCAAATTAAAGTTCAACACAAAAGTTCAAATCCAACGAAGAGGGTTCCAATGAAAAACATTCAAAGTTCCAGAGAATAACTTCCTTCCCCAGATTCCTTGTTCCACTATTATGAGTTTAAAAGAATAATCAGGCTCCAAAAGGATTACTCTCTCCCCTTGGTATCTTTGTTTTCTTGGGGAAGAGTTCCCTTCCCCATGCTTTGTCTTCATCTTCTTTAACACGTTACAAATCTTGAGGGTATGTCTCTTACTAAGGACTTTTCTTTCCTTGTGTACTTTCACTACAGTTCATAATCCCAAGGGTATGATCCTCCTTGAGATTCTTTATTACTTATTTCTTCATTAATCTTCACTGGCATCTTTTTGTGCCATGCCTTGTTACACAAACTCTTAACTTCACCTGGTACACCTTCCCACCTGGACTTTATTATTCAAATATTTAGCTTTACCTGGTATACTTCCCTGCCAGGACCTTACCACACAAATACTTAACTTCACCTGGTATACTTTCCTGCCAGGACTTTATCACATAAATTACTTTCTTTTTAAGGTTGGGTTTCACTAACCCATTCACGACTTGCTTTACAAATCCTTTTATTTCTAGAACAGTTTTGCTTTTAACCTCTCGTTGCCTTTTCAAGAAGCTAATAACTTTATTAGACCATCCGGTAACCCACTTGTGTTCTTTGGGGTTCACCGGTAGCCCCTGGCCTCCCCTCGCTTTGGTTCTCTTCCGGCCGCAGTACATTTATGGAGCGGCACCTGTTCGCTGGCAACCCGGTAACCCTTTTATTCTCCCAGGGTTTACAAGTTGCCTCCAGTGTTTCCTCGCTCCCGTCTACATCCGTGTATTGACTTTGTATGCGTCCGGTTAAACGCTGTACCTTTGCGTCTCTCTTTCCGTGGTGCACGGTTCCCACTGCTCTTTCTCAGCATTGAGCCGCTTGCACCCAGGCTTCTCCTCTCCTCTTTCGGATTCGCCATTCACGTCGCCTGCCGCTGCGTGCTCTCCCCCAGTCTGGAACTCAGCGTTTTTTAGGATTGCGCTGCCTTACAGCATTGCAGCTCTCCTCTCCTTTTCCTGTTCCTTCTCACTGTCAGCTGTAGCTGGGCTGTATTTGAACTTCCTGTCTTGCTTATTCATCTTCCAACAACACTACTGTTGCTTCGGTCTTCTGGGCCTTATAATCTTCATTACTCTGTGATTCTTCCTCGTGTCAGTGATCATGGGATAATTTCCCAAATGGTCATGAGAGAGTGGATAACGATTTTCGTTGAAAGTAACCCTCACTACTCCCTGCCTCTTCCTCATCCCAGTTGTCCATACACTATCCCTCATGGGAGTTTGGAGAGTAACAAAAGGAGACTTACATAAAGCTTGGGGACGAGTGTAACAGTATGCCATTACGCATTGGGTCATAGAATAAACTTCCCTGGAAGGAAAGGTGGCGCATGCAACTTTCATCAGTGATGTCACCTATTCTCCCCAAGAGTCACCTCCCTACAGGTTGTCCTCCCTCATATAGCTACCCCCAGCGTCAGGATCAGGTAGCAGCTGCCACCCCCTGGCCACACAGCGGGAGGCTATCTCAGAGAAAGGAGTGATGACACCATTGGATTCATCACAGCGTCTTCTTGGTCCAGAAGGAGGCTTCTGTTGTTCTAGATGCAGACCTTTAAAGTTAAGTTCGTAGAGTGAGAGCACAATCAGTGACTATTTAAACACAGTTCCCATGTATCAAAAGAGGTGGGGGAGTCTCTCCCCCCCTGTTCTTATCTTCAATTTCCAAACGTAGTGTGGTTCACTATCCTGCCAGACTTAACTGTTGCCCTTTTTAGCACACAAAAATACTTTAATTGCCAAAAGGGGGGAAAGTCTCTTCCCCTGGTGTCTTTTTTCAACTTAAAACTGAAGTGTCAAGTCTGGTACAATATCCTGCCAAACGTGACTATTAAACTCAAAAAGTGTCTCTTCCTTTGGCAATGGATCCGCAACCCCTTTTTTCTGCTTCTTGTGTTTCTCTTGCCCATCACGTAGGTCCCAGACGACTCTGGGCTGTCTCTGACGTGCTTTGGGCCTCAGCCCCCTGATTAGCTATTTTGTCGCCCTTGTGTGGGTGCATGACCCTTGTGCTTTGCTTTTGTGGGCCTTGCCCAACTTCATATGGTTCCCAGTCCCTGGTGGTGTGTTGCTTTTGTGGGTTCCCTTCCCCAGCCTTACTCAATGGTAAACTGAACAGACCTGGTGTACTCTCCTGCCAGGTACTGTTCCACACAGACTATTTTTGACAGTTCCTTTCACTCTCTCTATTCTTGGTGTTCTTATGGTCCCAAACCCCTTTACTTTGGCTTTGCCTCTGTGGTTCTCTACTCAATATCCCACTGAACAGACCTGCTGTACTCCCCTGCCAGGTACTGTTCTACATAGGATATATGAAACTGTTTATTTTCTACTCAATGTCCAACTGAACACACCTTGTGTATTCCTGTGCCAAGTACTGATCCACACAGCATATTTACACAGATCCTTTCTCTCTCTCTCGTTTCTTGGTTTTCTCCGGGTCTCAGACCCCTTTACTTTGGCTTTGCTTCTGTGATTCACTTCGGTCCCAGACCCCTTTGTATTGACATTCCAGGATAATCTCCAACCAAGTGTCTACTGTGATGAATCTAGTGAGATTATCAGTGAAAACCTGGTATGGGCCTCCTTTCATGTGGCATGGGGAAGGCAGGACTACCTGATCCTGACCCTGGGGTTGGTATTATTTGGGAAGATCACATGGGAGGGGACTCATATCAGGGAGAATTGGTGACATCTTTTTTTAATGATCTTTTATTATTTTATAACATACAGAACAAACTTCAAACAATCCCCCCTCACTCCCCTCCTGAAAGCCCCGGAGTTCCAATTGGTCCGCCTCATTCCCAAGAAAATAATCAACCAAGAAGATCCAGCAGTTTGGGCAACACTGTTCTCTGAATTCCCCTTTCAGATAGGTCAGCGCCTCACCCCACTCCGCTGCACAGTTCTCCAGATTGTTGTAGACCACAAAAGTGGCCCATTCCATGGCTACCAGGTCCCACATTTTCCTCAACCAATCCTGCTCCGTTGGGATCGAGGGCCCCTTCCACCTCTGCGCAAAGGTGGACATTGCCCCTAGCGTAAACATAGTTCTCGCCTTAACTAGGCCTCTCCCTCTCCGAATGCCTGTTCCTGTGCCTCCAAAATGCTGCTCCAGTAAGGCCTGATTTTAGGGCAGTCCCACCATATATGGGCTGCCATCCCATCCTGCCGCACCCTCTTCAGCATTCCTTAGATGTTGTTGGGTAGATCGCGTGCAGCCGGGCTGGCGTGTAGTGCCAGCCGAAGATGTACTTGTACCATGCCTCCTGTAATTACGCCGCACTTGCCCACTTCGGTAACCCCCTCCACAGCCTCTCCCACTCCTCTCTCTCCAGTCTCATTCCCAGAATCTCTTCCCATCTACCCATGTATGCCCAGTCAGTTTTCGGGAGAGCGTCCCCTAGAAGTCTATAGAGGTCAGAGAGTAACCCCCTAGCCCTCTCATGCGTAAGAAGGAACCATTCAAACTGAGTAGGAGCCCATGTAGCCGCATTTCTTATCTCCTCCGTCATCACCCAGTGTCTGATCTGAAAATACCTGAGCCTTTCCCCTTCTCCCAGGGTGAAATCCTGCTTGGACTCTAGGTATGTTTTCACCTGCTGTTACCGGAACATGTCCAACCGCCCTCCTCCCACTTCCTGAAGGCCCCTCTTTCCAACCCGGGGGCAAATTCTTTATTGCCAAATATCAGGGTAAAAGGGGAGGGATACGTCGTGATCCCTAACTTCTCCACAGCAGCGTCCCAGATAACCGTCAGACCCTTCGTTATAGCGCTAAGGTACATGTGTGGCGGCCTAAGGTGGCGCGGCAGCCAGAGGACCTCCCATAGATGATGCCGGGTGACTGCCCTGTCCATTTAAACCCATTGTTTCCTATGCTCACCCGAGAACCACTCCCTGACCACCCTTAGTTGTGCAGCCTCATAGTACCAGAGAAAATCTGGGAGTCCCAGGCCCCCATCCCTCCTTGACGCGGTCATTAGGCGTTGGGCCAGCCGCGGCTTCTTACCCTCCCACATTAATTCCTTTGCCGCCCTGTCCAGTTCTCTAAAAAAGCTTGAGGGGACTCGAAGCGGAATAGCCTGAAAATGATTAAGCAGCCGGGGAAGAATCGCCATTTTAAAGGCTTCCCCTCTCCCCAACCACGATATTTTGAGGGAGTTCCACTTCCGTAGATCCCTTTTGACTGCCTTCAGCATGGGGGCATAATTTGCTGTATACTACCCCTCCAGCACTGGGGTAATTTTCACCCCCAGGTACCTTATTCCCCCGGGACACCACTTGAAAGGGGATCCCTTGTTAAGCTCTGCGGCCTCCCTCGGTTGTAAAGACAGGTTCATGAGTTCAGACTTCTGCCAGCTGACCCGCAAACCCGATACTTCCGCGAATCTGGTCAAGAGTTCCATGCTCGCCTTCGGACTTGTGAGGGAGAGGAGCATGTCGTTCGCGAAGGCTGCCACTTTATGCTGAACTCCTCCAAATGATATACCCTGTATAAGCTCCGCCTCCCGAATCACCTGCAGTAGAGGCTCAAGGTAGATTACATAGAGCAAGGGGGAGAGTGGGCACCCCTGTTTGGTTCCCCTCCCTAGGCTAAATGGGTTTGATGTTGTCCCGTTGGCCGAAATACAGGAGGAGGGGCTTTGGTAGTTAGCCCAGACCATCTTAATATAGTCTTTCCCCAGTCCCATTCTCTCCATAACTTGGAACAAGAACCACTACTCCACCCGGTCAAACAACGCCTTTTCCGCGTCGAAGGCCAGGAGCACTGCTGGAGTGGCCATCTTTTGGGGTTTTTCCACCACATATATTATCCACCAGAATATTATCTGAGGGCTGCCTCCCCAGTACAAACCCTGTCTAATCCGGGCCGATCAGTGCCTGGAGATGCCCCTCGAGTCACTTCGCCAATATCTTAGTGTACAGTTTTGCGTCCGTATTAATAAGCGCAATTGGCCTATAAGCAGTGCATTCTTCGGGATCGTTCCCGGGCTTATGAATAAGAGTAATTTTAGCTTCCTCCATGGACGGAGTGATTCTGCCAGTTGCCTTGAAGGAGTTAAACAGTTGCGTGAGGTGCGGAGTGATAATTTGGGAGAAAGTCTTGTAAAAAGACGCAGGGAAACCGTCCGGCCCTGGGGCCTTATTGCGCGGCAGCGACGCTATTATGTGTCTCACCTCGTCCTCTGGTATATCGCGGCCCAACTCTTCCTCTGCCATGCAGGGCAAGCTAGGTAGGGGCAGAGCCGCCAGGAAATCCCTTTGCAGTTGGGGCGGGGCACCTGTGAGGAGTATAGATTACAATAAAAACCAACTAATCGGTCCACTATGTCCTCTGTTCGATTGAGTCTGAACCCTCCTTCATCCCTCAAGGCCGAGATCAACTTCTGCTCCTGGGCTCCCATAAGGAGGCGCACCAGCAAAGAGTCAGCCTTGTTAGCCTTCGCATAATACTTTTGCCTGACCATAAGCATGGCCCTTTCTGCTTTCTTAGCCATAAGCACCCGCAATTGGCCTTCGGCTAGCCTGTATGCCCTATATGCTTTCCTAGACGGCGCTTCCCCCAACCTGAGCCTTGCCGACTCCACCTACCTTTCTAACTGTGCCTCCAGCTGCCTCAATTGCCTATTCCTGCCTGCCTTCAGGGCGATGAGCTCTCCCCTTAACGTTGCCTTGAAGGCATCCCACCTCGTGCCCAGGCTTGTGTCTGTACTATTGTTCAGTTCAAAGAAAGTCCTTATTTTCCCCCCAATCTCTTCCAGAATCACCGGATCTCTCAGGAGTTCTTCGGGGAATCTCCACTTCCACACGCCCCGGGTACGCCTCCCCAGGCCCAACTTCATCTGCACTATTTTATGGTCTGCTATACCCAGGGGGCCCGCCTCTACCATCTCCACCCTCCCCACCAAGCTTGCTGAGACCCAAATATAATCAATTCTGGATTGGGACCCGTAAACCCCAGACACAAACGTGTGACCCTCCTCCCTACCTCGCAGGGCCCTCCAAACATCCCGCGGCCCCATCTCCTCCACCCGATCCCGGAGTTGGGGCGAGGCGACTGCACCGCCCCCCACCCCCTCGTGTACCGTCCTGTCTAGGCGTCTGTCCCAGGCCAGATTTAGATCCCCCATTAGAATGATTTGTCCCCTTGCAAAATTCTCCAGAAGTCCCAAAGTTTTGCGTAGAAAGCGATCCTGGCCCGTATTAGGAGCATACACCAAAGCTATATTGAAAGGCATACCCGCATATTTCCCTCTAACCAAGACATACCTCCCGTTTCTATCCCTGAGGACGTCAGCGTTCTAAAGTCGAATCCCACTCCAGCACGACCCCCCTGCTTTCGTAGGTCCGGAGGCGAAAAGTATCTGAGAGAAGCCCCTCAACTGCAAATGCCCCTGATCCTTTCTCAGGAGATGGGCCTCTTGGAGGGCAAGTACATCCGGGGTGTGCAATTTGACAAACGTTTCCAACTTAGCCCGTTTAAGAGGGGTATTAAGCCCCTAACATTATGAGTCATCCATTGGAACTCGGCGGGAAGGAACTGACACAGCCCTGTTTTTGGCTCTCTGCCCCCCCTTGAGGACTTTCCTCAGGCGGAAACCATCCTCCACCTTCCCTCCGTCCCCCTCCCCCAGCCACTCTGATGCAGTGTTCTACCCCCAGTAGGCTCTAGTTGTTGAGACACTCTGGTCCCCCCCTCATACCCCTGTCCCCAACTTGGAGGGCCTTTTGACCCTCTTCACCACCCTGCCCCACCGGACTTAACGGTGCTTTCTTGATCCAACATGTTTTCTACTCTACCCTCCTTGGCTCCATTATATGCCCATTCCCCCACCACCCCCCACTAATCAAATTCCAAGGCTCATGCCCACAAACTCAACCCGATCCTTTACCCGGGTCCTCTAATCTCCCCTGCAGATTCCCTCTCTCCGGGGACCCCTCAAAGAGGTTCTTCTTCTATTCCTTTCCCCCACTGTTGACCATGCCCACGGTCTGGGCCTCTCTCTAAGCCCTGGTGCGACCGAAGGACCGCCTCCGGATGCCTCGCCCCCCTCCAACTCCAAGTGCAGTATACTTGCCGCTTCCTGAGGCGTGGTCACTCGATTCTGGGCCCCCTCCCATTCAAACAATAAACCAATGGGGAATGTCCATTTGTACTTTATTCCTCTCCCCGAAAGCTCCCTTAGGACTGGACCCTTGTTCCTCCTTTTCGTCAGCATGCTATTTGCCAAGACCTGGAACAGGGAGATCTCTTGCCCCTTATAATGCACTGGTTCTCACCACCTGGCCACCCGCAGCACCGCTTCCTTCTGCCCATATCTGGCAAATGCAGCCAGGACATCGCGAGGCCTGGCATTGGTGCCCCGGGGGGGGACGCCCCACTCTGTGCACTCTGTCCAATTCTATTGATTCCAGGCCCCCCTCCCCAGGAGGCCTGCAATGACCATCTGGACCTCCCCCTTCAGGTCCCGGTCTGTCACTGATTCCGGAAGATATTTTATCCTTATGTTAACCCTTCTCGATCTGTTTTCCAGATCCTCCACTTGAGCCTCTAGGTTTCTTGTTAAAACGGGTCCTCAGTTTGTCGGACACAGGTGCAGCTTTTCTGGATATTCCTGGGTAGGCCCAGGTCTCGTCCCAGCTGCCTCCAGAGATGGGGGTATGTCTGTGGTACTGGGACGAGGAAGAGGGGTTCAGCATTAATAAGGATCCAAAGTGCTATTGACCAGAATGAGCGGTTTAGTTGTAAAGGAAAGCAACTGAGTGGGACATTTAAATTGAGAAATGGAATGCAGCTGAGGAGAGGTATGGACGGTGTAGCTGAAGCAGACTGGAGTGCTACGGTCACAGTGAAAGCAGCAGGAAGCCCAGCTGATGCCGATGTGAGAAGGGAAGTCATGCAACAGTGCAGACGGTACACAGCGGGAAGCAGCATCGGAGAGGGTAGGCCAGCTGAAGGGGAGGCGTTCTCACATTCAGGCGAGCGACGCTGCGGTCTGCGCGAAGAAGCAGAGAATCACCGGAGCTGTCAGAGCTTCGTAGAAGGAAGAATCAGTCCATTGAAGTTAAGCGGATGCAGTCAGCAGAGTGGGCAGGATATGTGAGGTCTGCCGCATCAGCAAACCAAGAAGCGGAGGTGCCAAAACAGACCGGTGAGTTGGCCTAAACCCAAAGGTGACCCCGGGGTGCTCCAAGAAGGCCATTTGATAACAAATTACAATTTTGAATATCGAATAAAGAAAGTAATACAAACAGCGACCAGGGCGTAATTCCTCCTTCATGGGACACCAATTGAGGGAAACCTATAGCCCACATTGCCAACAGCCAAGAGGCTGTAAAGAAATCACACAGAAGCAACAAGGGTGCAATTTCCTTTTGTGGGACACCAAAGGGGGGACCTGTAACCCATATTGCCAAGAGTCAAGAGCCTATAAAAAGAGGCAGTCATTGTTATTGATATTAATATTTTATTTCTATCGCGCTCGTACACACACAAGTGTTTCAGAGCGCGACAAGGCAAGGGTGGGGAACAGGGGAGAACAAAACTGCGATCTTACTAGGCCCAGTGACATTGAAAATGCGCAAGTGCATGGGAGAAGGGGAGGGGAAAAGTGCATGGAAAGGGTGAGAAGTGGAAAGTGTGAAGCAAAGGAGAAACAGATAAATAAACAATAAATAAATAATAAAGGCAACAAACTGTGGTAGTGCAGCAAGCAATTTGTAAGTGCTAGGTTGTGACCCCAGTGCAAGGGGTGGCCCGGAGGCAGTGCGGGATGGTGGCAGGATGAGCAGGTACCTGGGCCTGGAGGACAGAGGGTGGCCAGATGCACAGTGCCAAGAGAGAACAGATCAGCAGGGAAGAGGGGAAGCGAAGGCAGAAGAAAAGAGGAAGGTCTTGAGGTGCTTCCGGAACCAGAGGTGGTTCTCCTCAAGTTTTAGAGTGGCAGGGAGGCTGTTCCAGAGGGAGGCCACAGCCGAAGACAGAGATCTACCCCCAGCTCGTTTCTTTGAAAAACGACTGACCCTGAGGGAGTTGGAGGTAGAGGAGCAAAGAGCTCGAGAAGGGAGGTATTTGCGGAGGGATAGCTGAAGGTATTTTGGACCCAGGCCCCAGAAAGCCTTGTGGACAATGCAGAAGGTTTTGAATTTATCCTTGCATCCACTGGGAGCAAATGGAGAGATTTCAGAGCTGGAGAGATACGATCCCAGGGCTTGAGGCCAAGGACAAGTCTTGCAGTCCTGTTCTGGATTAGTTGCAGAGAGCGACTCAGTCCTCCTCACATGGGATACTGGTGTGGAGAGTCCTGGAACAGATATTGCCACTAGTAACAATTGTAGTTGTAGGAATTTTTATCCTGCAGGCGAGTGAACCAGGAAAGTAGAAGATGTTTTGAAACAATGTGTTTGTGGAAAAAGGTGTGGTAGAAAGAAAGTGTTACCACTATTATCATTTTGACAAACTGTTGCTTTACAAGAAGACATTTTTGCTATCTTGACAAAAGTATTCAGTTGGAAGAAAAAGTGTGATGTGCTAATGATTGCTTTATATCCTGAAGAGAACACTTTCCTTGGTTATTGAACTTTTGTTTTCTGAGAAAGAAACTGGCCTTAACAAGAAAGATATCGTGGAAGATATCAATTATCTTGAATTTGAACAAGTGTGTTGTGAGTAAGACATTTGCCTTAGCAAGAAGGATATTGTAGAAGACAAGAAGTGCTTTGCTATCTGGCATAAGTATTTTTCCAAGGGGTGAATTGTGAATTGAGGTATTTTTCCAAGGGAAGGACGTATTGGGAGGAAAATAACTTTTGGGTTCAACTGAATGGAACTTTGCTGAATCAGACCTTTTCCACAAGTGTTCCTGCACTGAGCCAGGAGAAGGTGATACAACTGTGGTCTCAAGAAGTACTCTTTAAAACGACATGCCGTCCTTTCATCGAGACCTGTTTTTACGATGGGTGTTTTTCCGCAGAAAGGGCATATAAACGGTTTGGGGGGTTGGGAATAAATAAAATAGGTAAAAAACAGAGGGGTTGGGAGGGGTAAATGTCAAACTTTTTTCGGCAAACATTCTGCGGAAAAACAGCCGTCTTAAAAACGGGTGTCAATGAAATGACATAGAACCCTTTAAAACATAAGTTTGAACATATGCACTGTGGTGTTGAATTGAAGATTGGCAAATATTCCTTGTGTTACTTTGTCGTATGTATTAGCGTAAGGGTCAGACCTTTTGGACACTAGGTCATCCTTCTTTAGTTTAGTTTGTTAGGTAGGGACATCCTCATTATGATAGGGAAAGATATGTGTTTATATCACTCCTTTTCATTTAATAAATGGCAAACTCTGAGAAAACTACACTTGTGTGTATGTCTCGCATTTCTGACCACTCACACTACTGATGTGGCATATGTCTGTGTCCTTTTATGTCTCTTAGGGTCTTTGACCCGTGAGTCATCAGCCTCTTTGCTTTTGTCCCAGACCCCTTTGTATGGGTCTCCCGGGACACTTGGTTCACTTCCCTGCCAAGTGTCTACTGGTACGGCATATGTCAAGGTCCTTATATTTCTCCTAGGGTCCTTGACCTGTATTTTTACTGATGTGGTATATGATTGCGTCCTTACATTTCTCTTAGGGTCCTCGACCTGTGTGTCATCGGTTTTACTTCTTATCGGTTCCCCAACCCTCTTTAGGCACTCTTTGTTTGGTCCCCAGCCCCTCTCTTGGATCCAGGCAGCAACTGCATCTTGTTACTGGTTAACGCTGCATGGCGTCCTGCTTGGGCTTCTCTGACTCTCTGGCCGAGCTTCTGATCCTTCTCTATCTGTTCCTGCTTCACAGTTCAAGAAAAGAAAACAAGGAAATCCTGCTTTGCAACAAAGTTCTAGCACAGTTTGATATAGCTTCAACTTGTCAACAGAAATTCCCAACACAGAAGATATAGGGCTCTTCCTCTTCCTTGAACAGCTTCTCAGTTCCTCAATAACAACAATGATTGTCTTGGTCAGGATGATTTGCCACTCTGATAACTTCTAAAGAAATATAACTTTGTACAACAACCTCACACAGCGCTTCCTTCAGCACCAAAAACAACATAAATGGTCTCTGTCAGGACCACCTTGTAGCACTTCTTCAACTTCAAGGTTTGCCATGCGGGTATACTCCCCTGCCCGAACAGCGTTTCACAACAAGAGCTTTTATGGTTAAGATCAACCGACAAGATGTTCACAACAGCTTCACAGTTTTCAATAAATTACAGCTTTAAAACTTCTTACAGGTCTTCAAGGAAAATAAGATTCATATTGGTGCTATTTAATACTCTTCTGTAAATAAAGCTGCTGTCCTTCTGGATATCCATTTCCAGAAGGGCAGATGTTTTGCTACTCTTGTTTCCCCACTAAACAAGAAACCAAGGACTGACAGGTATAGGGTCTCTTCCTGCTTCTCCCTTGGTTTTGCAATGTCTTTTTATCCCAGCTTTTTCCGTACGTTGTACAAAGTATGGGCAACACGTCTCAGAGTGTATGAACCTTGCATTAGCCCGCTTGAGATTTTGGTAATATTTGCTCAATTGTATTTGCCTTAGTTTTAGTCTCTCTTGACTTGGACAATGCTTGTAGGTATTAACTCTCAACAAAGTCACCCCCTCGGGTGGCTGGGTTTTCCACACTCACCCTTTTAAGGTTATAGTCATTTAGCTTTGTTATGACAGATTCTTGCTGCTTTTTCCTAGTTCGGTATTCAAAATTAACTTGGGAATCACTTTCACTCTTATGCGAGGGCTGCTTGTGCTGCTTTGCAATAGTTCGGTATTCAAAATCATTTGAACTACTTCTAAGCGAGCGTTGCTCACTCGTCGAATGCCTGCTTGTGACACATGAGCGGCTATGGATCACTCCGGGTCACTACTAGCTTGTGAACTCACCAGGTAAGACGTTTGCCTCCATTCCCCCTGATGCTCGCAGGACTACTGTTTCTCCTTGCGACCCGTCAAACTGCTTCTGTTAGTCAGCGTTTGTCCATGTCACCTACAATTGGAACTCCTCTTGCTCCTGCACGTCAGCCACCAGAACCATCCTCAAGGCCCTTGGATGCACACCAGCCATCTGAGACAGCCTCCTGCACGCTTCCCCCTGTGAAGACTCTGCATAACAGATCACCAAGGGACAAGCTTCTCTCCTACACGCTTCTTATCGCACAACCTTTGCACTTCAGATTTCTGGAGACACAGACCCTCCCAGGGCTGGCAACTGATATCTGCCAAACAGTGGTCCCGGTGTCTTCTCTCTCCTCCAGCTTCTGCATGGGCTGCCAGCATGAACTACACTGCTTCGGCTGCTTATCTCCTCTATTCTTCACCATCAACTCTATGGCCTGCACCTGAGGGGGCCTTTTAAGCTTCTCTGTCTCCCTTAGGTGTGGGTCATCTGCATTAATTAGCTGACCACTCCTGCAACAGCCCTTTTCAGCCCTCTTTTTCATCCTAGTATATAAGGAATTATGGGCCTGGAAGTCCCTAATAGAAAAATTAGGTTTACTTATTTCTATTGTTTTACAATAAGCCATTAGAATAGTGGGGCTTCAGGGAAATATGAACAAGGGGGTCTCTCATTTCTCCTGACCTGCTTCCCCCTTATGTGATCCTTCTGAAGAACACCACCCCCAGGGTCGGGATCAGAAAGTGTCTGCCTTTTCCTGCCCCACTAGAAGTTTCCCAGGCCATGTTTTCTGGGGCAATCATTGCTCATTCATGATATACCCTTCTTGTAATGTTGCTGGTTTTTTCAGCCTCTATTGGAAACAGGAAAGGAAATCAACACTGCCTTGTTCTTTTCTTTTCTTTTTCGATGCTCAACAGAGAAACAATAGGGCTGTGGATCTAAAAACCAGCGCATGACATCTTTTCTTAAACTTAACCATTTAAGGGGAGAGTGATCAGTAATCAATCTGAACTTTCTACCCATTAAATAGTATTTCAAGTATGTTATGGCCCATTTGATGGCAATGGCTTCCAATCCTAGAGTAGCATAGTTCTTTTCCCGGGCAAACAGTTTCCTACTACTATAGAGGATAGGATGTTCCATACCATCATGACATTGAGATAATACTGCCCCAAGACCAATATGTGATGCGTCAGTCTGGGAAATAAAGTTTCTATTGAAATCTGCTACCTTTAGAATAGGCTAGCTGCACAATATATGTTTAATTGATCAAAACACCTTTGGTCTTCCGGCTGTCATCTAAGTTTCTGTGGTTCAGAATTTTTAAGTTTATCAGTAAGAGGGGCAGAAATAGAAGAAGAATTTGGAATAAACCTGCGATAATAACCAACAAAGCCTAGAAAATCTTTTAGTTCCTTTCTAGTCTTTGGAGATGGAGTTTCCATAACTGTTTAAACTTTATCCGTCTAAGGCTGAATCAACCCGTTTCCTTCAAAGAACCCCAAGTATTTTACAGCAGATCTAGCTAGATAACACTTCTTTGGGTTTGCAGTGAGTCCCGCTTATCTTAATGCCTGATACAAATGTGACATATGTTCAGGCCAGATTTTCCTATGGATAATAATGTCATCAATATAAGCCCCACAAAATGATGACAAAGGTCTCAAAACTTGATCCATTAGTGCCTGAAAGTAGCCTGGGCCCCATTTAACCCAGAAGGTAGCATTTTAAACTGGAATAACCCAAAGGGGGTGGAAAAAGTTGTCTTGGATGTATGCCCTGGATTGAGTGGCACCTGCCAATATCCTTTAGTTAGGTCGATGGTGAGAGGTACACAGCATCCCCTAATCTGACAATCAGGCCATCTATCCTGGGCGTTGGATAGCTGTCAAACTGTGACACTTCATTAACTTTCCTGAAATCGAAACTCCAAGAATTGTCTGGTTTGACAACTAGGACAATAGGGGAAGAGCAAGGGCTTTGTGATTGTTCAATAATATCAGATTTCAACATAGCCTCTATTTCCTCCTGGATGATTTGCTGTCTACTCTCAGCAATTCTATTGGGTTTTTGATGAACTACTTTTCCAGGGGGAGTATGTATGTAATGATACACTCCTTTCACTCTTCCTGGTTCACTTTTAAACACATTAGGCAATTGCTGTAGAAGGTCTAATAGATCTTGTTTATAATTCTAAGATATCTCAGGAGAGATTAACTGATTGGCTTCATTGTTTATTCATTTATATTGCGCGCCAGACCCGAAGGTATAAGGGCGCAGGAGCAGCATGGTTATTCTCAGCTTAGTTACAGTGCTGTACATTAATTTACAGTGTGTACATAGGTAAGTTACGATGGATACAGTGATACAGTGAAATACAGTTTACGGTTATACATATTTACAAGATTTACAAGAGCGAAGTCAGTTATTGGTCATTGTTCTTTAGCCACTGAATGTAATTACGTCTAAAGTGTGGGTAGGTTTGCTGTGTCCTTAAGGAGGGTGGTAAGGAGTTCCAATGTTGGGCTGCTTTCACCTGGAAGCTGTTGCCGCCCATTTTGGTTTGTTTGAACCTGGGAACTGTGAGCAGGTTAGCGTTGATAGTTCTAGTGGCCTTATTAGGGGTGTATCTTATTATTCTGTCGGCTAGGTAGAGGGGGACTGCATTATTGAGGCATTTGTGTGTTAAGGAGGCTAATTTGAGCAAGAATTTATCGGTGGTTGTGAGCCAATTATGAGTTCTCCTGATGTTAGAGATGTGTTCTCTCTTGGGGATGCTAAGCGCTGCTCTGAGAGAATTATTTTGTAGGGTCTGGATTTTGTTGGTAACCTGTTTGTTGGCTCCTACATAAAGGGCGTTACAATAATCCAGTTTCGATAGTACAAGGGCTCTGGCTAAGGTCATGCGATTCTGAGTGGATATGAAGGGTTTGGCTGCTCTTATGAGTTTACATGTGTAGGCTGTGGTGGAGGCCATGGAGCTAACCTGTTTATGGAAGGAGAGGGCGGAGTCCAGGTAGATACCTAGGGTTTTGACTTCCTTGGCTACCTTGATGGGATTGCCGTCTATAATGAAGCTGGTGTAGTAATGGTCCAGTTTGTTTAGATTAGGGGTGGATCCGAGGATGATAAATTCAGTCTTGTCATCATTCAGGCATAGACTGTGGGAAGCCATCCATGCCTGGATGATGAGGTACACCTTGTTCACCAAGGCCAAATCCTTGTTGTAATCTCCCGTCAACGGGATGAGGATCTGGGTATCATCGGCTTAATTAGTGTAGGTGATACCCAGACTGTCAAGATCATCAAACAGGGGCTTTGTGAGCATGTTGTACAGTGTGGGGGAGACGCATGAACCCTGAGGGACCCCACATGTGATGGGGATGGGGTCAGCGGAGGCCGAGGTGGAAAAGACACGCATAGATCTGTTGCTCAGGAACGACTCAATCCAGCCGATGGCTTCTTGGGAGAAGTGGGCAGCCGAGTCCAAGTGGTTGCATAGAATTTTGTGATCAACTAGATCAAATGCTGCAAAGAGATCTAGGAGAAGCAGTAAAGAAGTTTTCCCATTATCTCTCAGAGTGCCGATTTTAGCCTTAAGATCGATGAGAGCAGTTTCTGTCCCATGTTGGGGTCTAAAACCTGATTGCTAGATTCCTAGGAGATGGTTTTGTTCGAGGTATTTTTGTATTTGTTGATAGGCTGTGTTATCTAATATTTTGAGCAGGAAGGGGACGGTGGTGATGGGTCTGTAGTTAGTGGGTATAGAAGGATCTAGTGAGGGTTTTTTGAGTAGAGGGAGGACCCAGGATTCTTTGAGGTTCTTGGGAATGGTACCTGATGAGAAGGAGGCGTTAATGAGTTTGGTAATGAATGGTGAGAGGTCTCTTGCCGCATCTTTGATGATTTGCGAGGGGCAAGGGTCGCCCTGGCAATTTGACGGTTTAAGGCTCAGTATGATTTTTTCCACTTCTAACGTAGAGACTTTGGAGAAGCTGAAGCGGGTGAGTAGGTTGGGTATAGGGTTCTGATGGGTGGGGCGTAGGGAGGTGTTAGTGGAGTTAATCATTGATTCATTGATTCTTTCTTGTTGTTGATTTTGATTTGAAGGCCTGCAACTTTATTGGACAGGGCATTTTGGATACTGGTGTACCATTGCTTATCTTTCACACAAGTGTCTGGGACTAAGACAGGTGTTTCCAGCTCTTTGATGATAGTGAACAGTTCTTTAGTGCTGGATTTGGCTTGTAATATTCTCTGGTTATTAGATTCTTGTTTGGCAATAATGATTTCTTTTTTATAGGTGGAAGCTATTTTGTTAAGGATCAGCTTGTTGATGTCAGTCGGGCATTGTCTCCAGGCTTGTTCCTTTTTCCGTTTCTCTCGTCTGAGAGCTTTTAGGTGGGCAGAGAACCAGATGTTCAAATGTTTTTTTGGCTTACATATTCTCAGTTTTAGCGGTGCAATAGCATCTAAGGCTGAGCGCATAATATTGTTGTAGCTTTCTACAAGATAGTGGGGGTTGGAGGTAGCTGAGAGTTGGTTCAAGGTTAGGAGAATGAGTGGTATGAGTTTTTCCACTGAAATGTTTTTCTTGCTTCTCGTGGGGATAGCTGTGGCTAATAAGTTATTGGTGATGGGGCTTGAGGCTTCGAGTGTGAAGGTGAGGAGGTGGTGGTCAGGCCATGGTTGAGGGGTGATAGCAGTGATGGAAGCCACACAGTTGTGGTCTGCTATCCAGTCAAGGGTTCGCCCTTTGTTGTGGGTAGGGGTGGACACTCTTTGGGTAAAGCCTAATTCTGACAGGGTATTGTTTATGAGGGTAGCCTGGGGGTCTTTGGGGTCTTTGGTTTTTTTTAGGCCTAGGTTAAAATCTCCTAAAAGTAGGCTCTGGGAGGTATTTTCTAAGTTGTTGGAGAGGATGGTAGTGAGGTCTTCCTCGGAGGAGGTCATTCTCTTCAGATAACAAGCTTGTTAGCATGACTGATGTATTTCTCTCTGGGTCTTCCTTCCATTATTTAAGTAGGTTAACATGATAAATATGGGTTTTAATTTTCTGTCGGGCTGGGAGATTTTATAATTATAAGGTCCCATTTGTTTAAGACCTTCATACAGTCCATGCCTACTAGAAATAATCTTATTGTCAGATGATGGAAGGAGAACTGGCACTTTTTGGCATATGGAAAAGGATCTCATTACCGCCTTGTTATTATAACATTCTTTCTGATGCTCTTGAGCTCGAGTCATGTTAGTTTGTACTATAATCCTAACTGCAGTCATATGTTCTTTTAGTCTTTGGCAGTTTGTGACAATGGAATAGTAGCCCTTTCCCCTTCTTCCCAGGTCTCACGTAACATGTCCAACACAACCCTGGGTTCCTTCCATATAATAGCTCAAAGAGAGAAACTCTGGTATATGACTGAGGAGTTTTCCGAATAGCAAATAGCGCAGAGGCTATCATAATATCCCAATTTTTCCCATCTGCCTCGACTCATTTCTTTAAGATGTATTTCAGAGTTTGGTTACATTTTTCAACCAGTCCATCAGTTTTAATCTGCAAGATATCTTTTACCTCACCCATGAGTTTAGATAGACCCTTGATCATTCAGAATCTCTTTTGGAAATCCAGTTTGGGAAAATAATTGAAGTAAATGTATCAGGATTTGCTGTGAAGTATTGTTCCATAGGGGAAAGGCTTCAGGGTAATGGGTTGCATAGTCTAAAAGGACTAATATGTACTTATTACCCAACCTGGATGTTTCTAACAGACCTACTATATCCAGATATATCAAATCACTCATATTTGCACACAGGTATGTAGATTTGTGTACCTTTGACCCAGTCTGTACGATGGTGAATGCACGGTCTTCGCTGTTCCGCAGACTTGAAGTGATGGCCCTTATAGGGGGGCTGTCCCCCTATGGTGTTGTCCTGGTCTTTTCCCTACCTATGATTTGGCTATACAGATATCCTGGGATAGGAAGGGACAGCTGGTTTTGGGTGATGTGTACCCGGATGGACGCTTTGTAATGGTTGAAGAGTTTGTGGCTAAATTGGGAAGCAGCCCTATTAGAATCCTGCAATACTGCCGGATGAGCGCGGTGGTCCACCACAGGTAGCCGTCGTTCCCACAGGCACCTGAGACGCACAACTGCATGGATGCGATCGTGACTGGGGGTGATGCCAGGAGACTCTCATCTGATACGAGTGTTGAATTTGCAAAATGTGGCAGGGCGGTGGTTAATTCATTGCAAATGTTTTGGGAGTGACTGCGGGTCATGTGGTTCTGGCAAGAAGTGGCAGAGGTGCTACACGAAATCGTGGACATACCCCCAGTCTCCTCCTAAATATCTCTTGGGTGATAATGTAAGATCTCTACAAGTGACCATAGGTTTTTTCACATTGCCTATATTGTGAAAAAATGTATACTGAGACATTGGAAATAATCAGCAGCCCCTATATGTACTGAATAGTTGAGGGTCCTGACATACGCCAATGAAAGAGAGGAGGCATATGTGGCAATGGCTATGGTGCTATGCAGGCCAAAGGACATTTGGGGTCAGTTTCGAAGTTATTTAGCCCGTACGCAGTAAGATGTGGACTCCAATAGACGTGGGATTGTGATGGATAGATTATATATTTTGAAGAAAATGCTTTGTTGTACAAATGTAGGTTACTGTATAACTGTGTCATATTAATACTGGATTGTAAATCCTCTTGGATGCTCTTTGAGCTGCTGTACCACATTTTTTTCATGTCTGTCTGGTTTCTAAATAAAGGTTTAAACATTATTTTGAGAAACTTAGCAAAAGAGCCTCCACTTCCATTATGGCTACTGAGCAATCGATATATATAGCATTAGGGGGGAGTTAATTCAACCAGGGGAGAGGGCGTTGGTCCCCACAGATTTCATTCTTATTCCTACCAGGGGTACTTATGTCCATCTTGCCTCTAAGTCAGGTCTAGCCTGCCGCTATGGCCTAGAGGTTTTAGCAGGAGTTATTGATCGGGTCTATAGAGGAGATGTTAAAGTATTGATGCAAAATAATGGAAATAAAGCATACCAAATTAAAGCTGGGGAACGGATCACCCAAGGCATACTGGAGAGGGCTATGATTCTGAAACCAGAAGAGGTTAAGAATTGTGATTAATCTAGAAGAGGAACTCAAGGTTTTTGGGAAGCAGACCTTGACCCAGTAGTCCCAGTTAGCATATGATATGATATTTTATTTATATTGCGCTTGTACACAAATGTTTCAGAGCGCAAAAGAAAAGAGAAGGAGAAGTTATTCCAGACTAAGCTTTTGCACAGCGTAATGATCCATTACTTGCCGAAACCTTTAATCAGGTCACAAGTGAGGAAGACCTTGACCCAATAGTCCCAGTTAAGATATGGTATGATATGATATTTTATTTATATTGCGCTCGTACACAAGTGTTACAGAGCGCAAAAGAAAAGAGAAGAAGAAATTATTCCAGACTAAGCTTTTGCACAGTAATGATCCATTACTGGCTGAAACCTTTAATCAGGTCACAAGTTAGGAAGTAAGGAGGTGAAAGAATTATCCTTTTTTTTCCCTCTAAGAACTAGATTATTGTATAAGGGTGATGTAGATCCTTCCTGTAATCCTGGGACACAAATTGTGGTCCTAAAAGTAATCAGAACATTGTAAACAGATTCTATTGGCTAGGAATTTATTCCGGTATAAAGAACTTTATAAACACATGTGCCCTGTGTCGGAAAACTAGTACTAAAATGCCCATTCCGCTCCTTTACAATCTTTACCTGTTATTGATGTTCCCTTTTCTAGAAGCGGCCCATATCTTTCCATCTCGATGCACTGGTCCCGGTTCCAGGAAATAACAATTTCCAGCAAACAGAGCCTGTGCGTCAATGTAGTACAACTCAAAATCCAGGGCAGCCAGACCCTCACCCTCTCCGGCACTCATACGGCTCGGTCTTTCGCTCCCAACTCATCCGGGCTACTCCCATTCCCCACACAAACTCCACCGTCAGAGACCGCAACCGTGTGAAGAACCTGCGAACAGGCCATATCGAGATGTTGCTGAAGTAGTACAATAATTTGGGGACCACAATAATTTTTAATAAGGATAGTCGCCCATACATTGATATGGGCAGGCTGGCCCACAGCTGAAGCTTAGTGGCAAGACCTCTCTTGGGGTGGGACCTGGGTGAATGGAGTGTGTGACCAATATACATTTCATGTTATGGGTGTCTGGTTTCTGGTGTGTGACACAATGAATGAGATAGCCCTGCCCGAAACTGGCATGAATGCAGTGTGGAGTGCTGAATGGCTGGCTGCTTGTCCCAATCCACATTCCTTGTTGTGAGTGTCTGGATGGAGAAGAATGGCCTGAATGAACTGTGAGCCTGATTGGCTGCCTGAGCCTGGCTCACCGGTGTGAATGAGAGACAGAAAAGTATATCTGGGTACCTCTCACTTACTGTCACAATTAAGGCACAGATCTTAGAGCAATGGAATGCAAAAGGCTTACCAGAGAGAAGGTTGAGACCGTCAGGAACATCCATTACCTCTCTGGCCTTGATGAAAGACGGGTTAATATGTAGGAAGACCTTACACCTTGTAATCAATAACAGACTTTTCCAATGATTCACCCCACTAGCTGCTAATAACGGAAAAAATGAGAGGAGCAATTCATTTGAAAGGTCGCAGGATCCGTAAGTACAGGAAAAAGCCTGGCTGTAAAGATGAGTATAATTCAGACACTACCCATAAGGAAAAGTAAGAAGACCTTGGAGATAAACTAGACTGACCTGGGATTAAGATCCTAAGCGTCCTGAGTAGTGGTGTAGTACGTCCTTCTGACTGCCCTTGAGAAGGCAAGTTAAAGAAGAGTAAACTAATGAACCTGTATGACTGCAATCCTACCACCCTATCCTTGAATCATGCCCCTCAGTTAGACCTTTTACTATAATGGTGCTTGTGGGTAGTCCAATAGATGGTCCAGGGTGCAGAAGACGGAATGGAAAAAATGAGAAATTAAGGGAAGGTTAGTAAGGAACTAAACCCTGTACGGCATGAGGAACGCACTAGAGTTGGGTTGGTGCACTGGTTGATAAGCTGCAAAGCATTCTTAAATACTGTGCACTGAATAACAAATATCCCTGGAAGAGTGGAAAGTAGGATCCTGGATAGCAGTGTAAATCGTGGTGTAACCGGTGGTTCACTGGAGGAATTCACTGGATGAGAAACATAATGTTCTGAGTAGCCTCGGTCAGGAAAGGGAGGCGTGCAACAAGCGAAAAGAATTCAACCTAGAATTTCAGGGGAGTCCCGAAGTGGGATGTGAGGCTAGAGACGTGCGAGAACTATGTACAGAAGTCCATGGCAACCCTGACATGGAAGTGAGGTAACAAATCCGCAAGAGAATAGCGGGTGCATGTGCAGGCAATGTATCCATGTGGAAATAGCTTGTGCATATTCAGACAACGTACCTGTGAAGAAAAGCTGGTGCAGGACGGGCAAGTAACAATCCAGAATACGACGACCAGCCAAGTCGTCGTAGGGAAGTAGGTAACACGGGCAGAGAGGAATCCAAAGTAAACCATTTAACCGCTGTCAATTGTGAAAAGCTTGCACAAGGAAGTTTGCTAGGAAGAGGGTAACGGAGAATCTTCAGTATAATTACAATAATCAGAAGCACCTGATCTCTGTCTCATAAAGTTTAAATAGCTTCTTCATGACAAATTACGCGAGACGCCACGTACCGTGCCACATGACCATCAAGGGGCGTGGAGCCTTTAATTACCAAGCGATGTAACTGAGTGCCACAACACAGTCGCCATGGCAACCGGCCTAACAATCGCCAATGGCAGCCGTTCTGTAAGCCGTTTTATGAGCAGATGGCAGTCGTGCTGTTTGTGAACTGGCCTGGCTCCTCAGACTAGTGAGGGTAGGAGAACGGAGACCAGCATGCATGACAGTACCATCCCCCAAAGGCCCCAGCACTCCCGTAGAGGCATGGAAACGCAGAAGAAGGAGCGGAGCGTGGATGTTACTGATGGGCACCCAAGTCCTATCCTCGGGACCGTACCCCTTCCAGCCAATCAAGTAGTATGGCACCCCAGCACGCCAAGGCAGGACTAGAATTGCGTTCAGCTCGTACTCATCGGAACCACGGACAGTGACTGATAGAGGACGAACTGGCAGCCTGTTGGAATGAAGACAAGTCTTAATGAGGGAAACATGAAAAACCAGATGGACATGCCAACGAGCAGGGAGCTCGAAACGCACGGCCACCGGTTTGACAAGAA
Organism: Ambystoma mexicanum; assembly: GCF_040938575.1. Taxonomy (NCBI): domain Eukaryota; kingdom Metazoa; phylum Chordata; class Amphibia; order Caudata; family Ambystomatidae; genus Ambystoma; species Ambystoma mexicanum. The sequence continues at coordinate 1,104,569,939 of NC_090922.1, forward strand.
CAGACACCGCGTACGGACCAATATAATGCTGCAGCAGAGACTTCTTGCCAGTAATCTTGATATTTTTAGTGGCCAGCCAGACACCCATGCCCACTTGGTAAACTGGAGCAGGAGTTCTATGAACATTGGCAAATAGTTTGGCACAAATCTGTGCCTTCTTCAAATGAGGTAGAACGTTTCCTGTACCATGACAAGATCACAAGCACACACCGATGCAGCAGGATTGTTCAAGGACAGCGACGGATCTAAAGGGACAGACCTGGGATGCTGTCCGTACAATGCAAAAAACAGTGAAGTACCAGTGGAAGAATGCAAAGAGTAGTTGTAGGCAAAATCTGCCGAGGGCAAGACAGACAGCCATCTGGACTGATACTGGAGACACAGGCACCAGAGATATTGTTCTAAAGTGCAGTTAACATGCTCTGACTGGCCATCCGTCTGTGGATGATAGGAACTGTCTTCTGATGTATACCCACTTGAATTGAATATATAGTGGTTAGCAATGTAGCAAGGTGGTTAACCGTATTTGCATCCCATAAGTCCATATATGTCTTGCCAGTGGCCAGCAAAGGTTTTTTCTTGCCTTCTCCCCTTTACTATCATCTTGATTCTTTCATACTATGACATTATGATTGTATATGTTTTGGAGATATGGAGATATTTGTAACACACTGTAGGTCTTTTTGCACCACGCAAGGTTGATTTTGAGCCTCACTGAGTATTATGAACTTTCAATCAGGCAGTAGAATACCAGATCAGCATACCCCCGTTCACCATATCAGGCAGACCTAGAGTCCGGCACAGCATGATGCACTCGTTTTCAGGCAGTAGCTAGCCTACTCACAGATGCCATACGTGCGCATCAGGAGACATCCCCGTCCTTTTCTTCACGATGGTAGCGCCTGCTACACATTCCAGCACATATCACTGCTTACCATGGATTACGCTTTAGCAGGATAGCTAGACGGTATTTAAATTTAAATATATTTAAATATACCAGCACATCCATGCCGCCAGCATTGAATCGCAATTTTTTTAATCATTATGAATTTCTAAATTTTACGTTTATTTACTCAATTTTTTCATTTCGAGTTAGAAGTCATTCCATTAGGCTCTGGGGGGAGGCAATAGAGACTAGACCTAGGAGCACAGGGAAAGATTACATTTAGCATGACCCAACAGTAATTATACATGTTATAAAATGGCCGCCGCCGTAACGAAGCGTTGGGCGGTTTCCATGGTTACGCTTTCCAAACAAGCTGGAGAATCTAGTTATTCAGCAAACGACTCACGCGCTTACGAGGCGTCCTTCAAGGATTCACTCTTGTGGTTACTAGGTAAGCAGTCCGTTGATTTTACACGCTATTTCAATGCACCTTTTAATCGCTTACAATCGCACGTACATAAGACCTGATACTTGCACTTGTATACATTTTCTAGCGCTGCAGTCCTCGCTAGTCAGCCATACTGAGCAGTTTTTCCGTGCTACTCTATAGTATAAGTACTGGCACTGGATACACACCAAGGTCAGTACCTCTAGTTTATTGATAGTAGTTTTACAGCATTTCACATTAGCGAACAATCAGCTAATTTAGTAAATCCTATGTTTTCTTATTCATTTTTTGTTTTCTTCTTTTCTTCTTTTTTCATACTTCCGTGACTCGGCACGTATGTATGGGCTATATTTCATGATTTTATATTACAATCATCATAATCTAAATGATGCGCTTTGTATTCCTACACATGTGACACTTTAACTTGATGATGATGGTGGCTGATATGATGAAATGCTGGCACGGTGAATATTCACTGGCCTCATTCGGAATGTTAATCATGATGATATTGCACCACACGGCCTACTTATGCCTTTGTTCTACTCATAATCTAACTACTGTTTACCATAATACTCACTGTATGATTAATTAATGCTGCACCTCTATTCTGAATGCCATTTATACGATGTATGCCTGACATATATATATAATGTACATTGTGGGACTTAGACTGAAACCGATGATAGGTTTTTGACACATTGAATATTACATGAGCTGGCCCTGAGGAAGGATATTGACTCCGAAATGCATAGGCCAATTCGGGCTCATGTGACGCATCTGCTATAACAGTGATACATAACTGTAGAGCACTAAGGAAATTAAACTCTATTTCTTCATAAATATTAACAGAGTATTTGAATGATTATTACCTCCGATTGACTGACTTAAAACAGTTATACCACTCTGTGGTTATTGGGAGTGCAGCCTGCACCGCTGGCCTCACGGCCTTGGTCCATTTTTTTCAGGAACTGGATAATCTGTCATCAACAAGAAACTCAGAGCTAAGTGCCTTCCAGAACTGCGATGTGAACTGTGAGCCCCTGTCAGTGATGATGATGGATGGCAACCCAAAGAAGTGAAAGACTTGTCGCATGAATAGGTCAGCTACGACAGGGGCTGTTGCAATACCAGTGCATTGAACAAACAGAGCCATTTTAGTGAAATAGTCCACAATGACCCATATGGTGTTAAAGCCGTGGACCGTAGGAAGCTCAACGATAAAATCCATGGACACCATGTGCCTCGGTTTATGGGGCACAGGGAGAGGACTCAAAAGACCCACAGGTTTTCCCGGTATAGATTTACACTGAGTGCATGTTAGGAAAGATTTACACTTATGTGTAATTTTCCCTCCAGTTGTGTACCCCCCAACTTTTTGCTGATGTTAAACACCATAGTCCGACTTTGCCCAAGGAGCACAGCCTCCTGCTGCACTCCCCTGGGCTTTTCGCTCACTTTCTTATGGGGAAACTGACATGCCCTTAAAAACAGTCAGTTCTGGGAGACTTTGTTTCCCTTAGTCCTTGTCCATGTTGCAACTGTTCTGCAACATGTAACAAATGCACAATGTACCTTACAGTACAGTGCACTTGGGTCTAATAGTCATTTCCAACGGCCCTACATACACTCAAAGGATCTTTTAGGAGAAGTGCAGGTGTGCTTTGGACAGGGCTGGTGGCAGCTTATCTTTTTATATAATTTTAACCCTTTCCTGCCAGGTAAACCGCGTTAACCGCATTTGGCACGTTTAGGTGGCCTGGCTCCAAAATGGCCATGCCACAAGGTTCTTTGTCCTGTCCTTTGGCCATCTTGCCCCTTCACCTTCCCCAGGTCGAGTCCTTATTTGGGCTTGCATTCTCCCACAAAACGCAGAGCTTTCACAGGCTTCTGCATGCCTTGTGTGTGTGTTTCCAGGATGTGGGCTGGACTGTCTAGTTCCAATACACATCCCGGGTGCCTCAATGTCTGTTGTGCTGTGAATGACTGGGACCACCGTGGTCCATGATTGGCCCACGAATGGTATGCCTGTCTGAGAGCAGATCTCAAATTGGGTCTTCTTTGTTTTGGCGCGAAGGAGATTTTGGATAAGAGAAGGCTCCAAACACCCATACCATGTCGATCTCTGGAGTTCTCACTGAACGAAGGATAGGATCCAAGTATCCTGAAACTAAGAAGCCGAGTCGAGGAACCGCTGGTGACTCACTGGAAGGTTTGGCGCCCTGAGCCCACTGTTGCCCTGCTGGACCCCTCTGAATCTGATTGAACAAGAAGGTTTGCGAAGATCCTTTGACCCATTAGTATAGTGGGACCAACTATTCTCGGCACCTTCATCAAACCCTGCAAGTAAGCCTCCTCGGAAGTGATCCTGCACCAACCAGTGGGCTGACCAGCTCATGCGGGACCTTTGCCCTGATACCTCGGCCGTTTCGGGGAAAAACTCAAAACCTAGTACGTTGCTAGCTCTGTGTTCACAACACACTCACACCGAATTTCGTACACTTGGCTTTCCCAGGTCTGGAGTAAAGAGCGAGAGCCTGAACAGGCGTGAATGCGGTTACTGTGTCACCCAGCCGTGGTGCCAAACTTTGCAGGTGCACTGCTTTTGTAACCTTCTTGCCCATGGAGCCTGCTCTAGTGAAACTGGCCTGACCCGTCCACCAGGAGCGGAGAAATCACCACTGTCCCATTTGGGAATCATTGCTGTAACTTTGTCGCTGAAAGCCGCAGAGCTGCAGAATGGCCACACTTGAACCTGAAACCGAATTGGACTCGACTGCCGAAGTTTGGTCTGGAGTGCGCCAGGGCTCGGTGAGTACTAGCAACCCTTACCGATGGCCCATAGCGCACCCAACACTTTTTATGAACCAGTGGCCCCTGAGGGCCCTCCTCCTTTCCACTGCTGGTGCGAACTGGCAAGCTATTCCCAAGTCTTGGAAACTGCTCTGCCCTGTTGTGGAGACCCTCCTCGAATAGTGGGAACTTATTCTACATCACCTCACCTGCCTTCCTGAGCTGCAACAGACCCTACAGAAGACCCTATTCCGCCCATCTGCACTGCCGCGTACGCCAGCATTGCATGTACATTTGAGCAATAGGCTCCTCTCATTTTAGGGACTGGACTGCCTTTCAGTTCAAATTGTGATTACTGCAGAATTGCCTAAAGACTATTTGCACTACCTGTTTCCTTCCCTTTTTAGGTTGTGGACCCATTTCGTGCATTAAGCCTTTATGCCACTTGGTCTTGTATATATGTATTTAGAATGGATTGTATTGATCTAAAGTATTACTGTGATTATTATTGTGTGGTGAACTTTCAAAGGCCTTGAAATAAATGTAATTGTATTTTTCATATAAATACAACTGACTGGGAGTGATTTGTAAGTGTCCTTTACTCTGTGTGCTCATTGAGGTCTTTCAGTCTCCCTCACCCCTCCTGAGACCTAGTCTTGACCGCCGCCAATGCTACCTTGATTGGTCTGGCTTGTCCAGCAGATTACCCTGTTCTAAGAATCTAGGCTGGCCATCTGAACCTCTGCCCACCAGAATTCAGAAATCCGTCTTAACAAATTGGTGTACAGCGGTGGGATAGGACTGAAGGTATCCAGTGTTGCACACTAGTGAAGGCATTACAGGTTACCCGTACCAAGGACACATAGTACTTTGTAGTGATAACTGTAAAGGCCATAGACCTATCTAAAATAATGGAAACCAGTACCTTTTTAAACTTAAATGCTTCTAGATCAGAAACATTGAGAAAGATCTGTACTGAGAGAAGTTCACTTGCTCAAGGTACACAAGTGGAAATGATTCAGAGAATCATGGAATGGCAAGAGTTGCAACTCAGTGCCATAACCTCTGATGAGAGTGCAGTAGGAGGTGTAGCTGCTTCCAATGGCAGAACTGGCAGTTCTGTCATTGCCCTCATCAATGGTACCCATGAGGATAGGTAGGATGCAATGTCTAATGTTTCCTCTGCAAGCTCTGATGCTGAGGCCATGCTGGAATTCAAGAAACAATAGCTGCAATTTAAGCAGAAGGAGCTTGCATTTCACATAGCTAAGCTGAAGATAGAACAGGCAGAAAAACAGAAGGACAGGGGTCACCAGTAGGAACTGGCCAAGATTCAGGTTTCAAATGGATCCAAGGGATCTGGCCATGGGTCTGGGTCCACCTCTCATCCAGGATTTCCTAAAGATCTGCTCAGTGTGTATGATTAGAAGAATGACATTGTGGACTGGTTGAATGCATTTGAGTATGCATGTGAAGTTCAAGAGGTTGTAAATGCTGATAAGATTGCATGGTTGCTCAGCAGACTTCCCCATTCTGACTGCAGTGCTATTATGGAAATGTCAAAAGCTGAAAGAGTAGATTTTGCAATGTTAAAATAAACTGTCATCTTAAAGTTTGGGAAGACTCCTGCCCAATACTTGAAGAGGTTTAGAGAGTACAGAAAGAAAGAAGGAAGTATTTGGGTGCCATATGTGACAGATTCTTTAAAGAACTGGACTGGCTGCGTTGAAGCCTATAGGATCTCCACCTTTGAGGGTATGATATGTCTTGTCATGCATGAACATATTTTTGCATCTTGTTCCCCTGACCTTAAGCAGCATTTGGCAGATTCAAATGAGTTAGATCCCAAGAAACTGGCCATAGCAGCAGATTTGTGGGTGTCACATAGAGTGTCCCATAAGGATAAGACTCATCCTGGTAAGCAGGAGGAGGGGGAAAAGTCCAAAGATAAGGAGGGTGGGGGATCTGATAAAACTTCCTCCCAAAAGAGCCACAAAAAGAAATGTAAGGGTAAGTCACAAGAGAATACACATGGTAGTGGAGGTTATCCTCCAAAACAGAACTCTGGTTACAGTAAACCTCCCTATGTCCCAAGACCCAGTGGATCTTGTGTGGCTTGTGGAGCAAGTGACCATGTGAAGGCGGACCCCCCAGATGTAAGGTTGAAACCTTGGGGGTCCACTCTGCTAATCTAGCCTTCTCCTCCTATGAGGAAGAAGAGATTACAGGGGCATCCTTCTCCTCAGACTCCTTCCCCGTGGGATAGATTCTGAGGTAGTTTTAGTTTCCCTGGGTTCCTGGGAGCCTAAAGTTTCAGAGGCTTATACTAGGATTCCTGATAATACCAAGCACTACTTTGGGAGTGTGCTGATTAATGGAGTAGATGCTCCTGCCCTTAGGGATAGTGGGTGCCCCTTGGTAGAGGCATGGAAACGCAGAAGAAGGAGCGGAGCGTGGATGTTACTGATGGGCACCCAAGTCCTATCCTCGGGACCGTACCCCTTCCAGCCAATCAAGTAGTATGGCACCCCAGCACGCCAAGGCAGGACTAGAATTGCGTTCAGCTCGTACTCATCGGAACCACGGACAGTGACTGATAGAGGACGAACTGGCAGCCTGTTGGAATGAAGACAAGTCTTAATGAGGGAAACATGAAAAACCAGATGGACATGCCAACGAGCAGGGAGCTCGAAACGCACGGCCACCGGTTTGACAAGAACAGACACCGCGTACGGACCAATATAATGCTGCAGCAGAGACTTCTTGCCAGTAATCTTGATATTTTTAGTGGCCAGCCAGACACCCATGCCCACTTGGTAAACTGGAGCAGGAGTTCTATGAACATTGGCAAATAGTTTGGCACAAATCTGTGCCTTCTTCAAATGAGGTAGAACGTTTCCTGTACCATGACAAGATCACAAGCACACACCGATGCAGCAGGATTGTTCAAGGACAGCGACGGATCTAAAGGGACAGACCTGGGATGCTGTCCGTACAATGCAAAAAACAGTGAAGTACCAGTGGAAGAATGCAAAGAGTAGTTGTAGGCAAAATCTGCCGAGGGCAAGACAGACAGCCATCTGGACTGATACTGGAGACACAGGCACCAGAGATATTGTTCTAAAGTGCAGTTAACATGCTCTGACTGGCCATCCGTCTGTGGATGATAGGAACTGTCTTCTGATGTATACCCACTTGAATTGAATATATAGTGGTTAGCAATGTAGCAAGGTGGTTAACCGTATTTGCATCCCATAAGTCCATATATGTCTTGCCAGTGGCCAGCAAAGGTTTTTTCTTGCCTTCTCCCCTTTACTATCATCTTGATTCTTTCATACTATGACATTATGATTGTATATGTTTTGGAGATATGGAGATATTTGTAACACACTGTAGGTCTTTTTGCACCACGCAAGGTTGATTTTGAGCCTCACTGAGTATTATGAACTTTCAATCAGGCAGTAGAATACCAGATCAGCATACCCCCGTTCACCATATCAGGCAGACCTAGAGTCCGGCACAGCATGATGCACTCGTTTTCAGGCAGTAGCTAGCCTACTCACAGATGCCATACGTGCGCATCAGGAGACATCCCCGTCCTTTTCTTCACGATGTTAGCGCCTGCTACACATTCCAGCACATATCACTGCTTACCATGGATTACGCTTTAGCAGGATAGCTAGACGGTATTTAAATTTAAATATATTTAAATATACCAGCACATCCATGCCGCCAGCATTGAATCGCAATTTTTTTAATCATTATGAATTTCTAAATTTTACGTTTATTTACTCAATTTTTTCATTTCAAATTAGAAGTCATTCCATTAGGCTCTGGGGGGAGGCAATAGAGACTAGACCTAGGAGCACAGGGAAAGATTACATTTAGCATGACCCAACAGTAATTATACATGTTATAAAATGGCCGCCGCCGTAACGAAGCGTTGGGCGGTTTCCATGGTTACGCTTTCCAAACAAGCTGGAGAATCTAGTTATTCAGCAAACGACTCACGCGCTTACGAGGCGTCCTTCAAGGATTCACTCTTGTGGTTACTAGGTAAGCAGTCCGTTGATTTTACACGCTATTTCAATGCACCTTTTAATCGCTTACAATCGCACGTACATAAGACCTGATACTTGTATACATTTTCTAGCGCTGCAGTCCTCGCTAGTCAGCCATACTGAGCAGTTTTTCCGTGCTACTCTATAGTATAAGTACTGGCACTGGATACACACCAAGGTCAGTACCTCTAGTTTATTGATAGTAGTTTTACAGCATTTCACATTAGCGAACAATCAGCTAATTTAGTAAATCCTATGTTTTCTTATTCATTTTTTGTTTTCTTCTTTTCTTCTTTTTTCATACTTCCGTGACTCGGCACGTATGTATGGGCTATATTTCATGATTTTATATTACAATCATCATAATCTAAATGATGCGCTTTGTATTCCTACACATGTGACACTTTAACTTGATGATGATGGTGGCTGATATGATGAAATGCTGGCACGGTGAATATTCACTGGCCTCATTCGGAATGTTAATCATGATGATATTGCACCACACAGCCTACTTATGCCTTTGTTCTACTCATAATCTAACTACTGTTTACCATAATACTCACTGTATGATTAATTAATGCTGCACCTCTATTCTGAATGCCATTTATACGATGTATGCCTGACATATATATATAATGTACATTGTGGGACTTAGACTGAAACCGATGATAGGTTTTTGACACATTGAATATTACATGAGCTGGCCCTGAGGAAGGATATTGACTCCGAAATGCATAGGCCAATTCGGGCTCATGTGACGCATCTGCTATAACAGTGATACATAACTGTAGAGCACTAAGGAAATTAAACTCTATTTCTTCATAAATATTAACAGAGTATTTGAATGATTATTACCTCCGATTGACTGACTTAAAACAGTTATACCACTCTGTGGTTATTGGGAGTGCAGCCTGCACCGCTGGCCTCACGGCCTTGGTCCATTTTTTTCAGGAACTGGATAATCTGTCATCAACAAGAAACTCAGAGCTAAGTGCCTTCCAGAACTGCGATGTGAACTGTGAGCCCCTGTCAGTGATGATGATGGATGGCAACCCAAAGAAGTGAAAGACTTGTCGCATGAATAGGTCAGCTACGACAGGGGCTGTTGGAATACCAGTGCATTGAACAAACAGAGCCATTTTAGTGAAATAGTCCACAATGACCCATATGGTGTTAAAGCCGTGGACCGTAGGAAGCTCAACGATAAAATCCATGGACACCATGTGCCTCGGTTTATGGGGCACAGGGAGAGGACTCAAAAGACCCACAGGTTTTCCCGGTATAGATTTACACTGAGTGCATGTTAGGAAAGATTTACACTTATGTGTAATTTTCCCTCCAGTTGTGTACCCCCCAACTTTTTGCTGATGTTAAACACCATAGTCCGACTTTGCCCAAGGAGCACAGCCTCCTGCTGCACTCCCCTGGGCTTTTCGCTCACTTTCTTATGGGGAAACTGACATGCCCTTAAAAACAGTCAGTTCTGGGAGACTTTGTTTCCCTTAGTCCTTGTCCATGTTGCAACTGTTCTGCAACATGTAACAAATGCACAATGTACCTTACAGTACAGTGCACTTGGGTCTAATAGTCATTTCCAACGGCCCTACATACACTCAAAGGATCTTTTAGGAGAAGTGCAGGTGTGCTTTGGACAGGGCTGGTGGCAGCTTATCTTTTTATATAATTTTAACCCTTTCCTGCCAGGTAAACCGCGTTAACCGCATTTGGCACGTTTAGGTGGCCTGGCTCCAAAATGGCCATGCCACAAGGTTCTTTGTCCTGTCCTTTGGCCATCTTGCCCCTTCACCTTCCCCAGGTCGAGTCCTTATTTGGGCTTGCATTCTCCCACAAAACGCAGAGCTTTCACAGGCTTCTGCATGCCTTGTGTGTGTGTTTCCAGGATGTGGGCTGGACTGTCTAGTTCCAATACACATCCCGGGTGCCTCAATGTCTGTTGTGCTGTGAATGACTGGGACCACCGTGGTCCATGATTGGCCCACGAATGGTATGCCTGTCTGAGAGCAGATCTCAAATTGGGTCTTCTTTGTTTTGGCGCGAAGGAGATTTTGGATAAGAGAAGGCTCCAAACACCCATACCATGTCGATCTCTGGAGTTCTCACTGAACGAAGGATAGGATCCAAGTATCCTGAAACTAAGAAGCCGAGTCGAGGAACCGCTGGTGACTCACTGGAAGGTTTGGCGCCCTGAGCCCACTGTTGCCCTGCTGGACCCCTCTGAATCTGATTGAACAAGAAGGTTTGCGAAGATCCTTTGACCCATTAGTATAGTGGGACCAACTATTCTCGGCACCTTCATCAAACCCTGCAAGTAAGCCTCCTCGGAAGTGATCCTGCACCAACCAGTGGGCTGACCAGCTCATGCGGGACCTTTGCCCTGATACCTCGGCCGTTTCGGGGAAAAACTCAAAACCTAGTACGTTGCTAGCTCTGTGTTCACAACACACTCACACCGAATTTCGTACACTTGGCTTTCCCAGGTCTGGAGTAAAGAGCGAGAGCCTGAACAGGCGTGAATGCGGTTACTGTGTCACCCAGCCGTGGTGCCAAACTTTGCAGGTGCACTGCTTTTGTAACCTTCTTGCCCATGGAGCCTGCTCTAGTGAAACTGGCCTGACCCATCCACCAGGAGCGGAGAAATCACCACTGTCCCATTTGGGAATCATTGCTGTAACTTTGTCGCTGAAAGCCGCAGAGCTGCAGAATGGCCACACTTGAACCTGAAACCGAATTGGACTCGACTGCCGAAGTTTGGTCTGGAGTGCGCCAGGGCTCGGTGAGTACTAGCAACCCTTACCGATGGCCCATAGCGCACCCAACACTTTTTATGAACCAGTGGCCCCTGAGGGCCCTCCTCCTTTCCACTGCTGGTGCGAACTGGCAAGCTATTCCCAAGTCTTGGAAACTGCTCTGCCCTGTTGTGGAGACCCTCCTCGAATAGTGGGAACTTATTCTACATCACCTCACCTGCCTTCCTGAGCTGCAACAGACCCTACAGAAGACCCTATTCCGCCCATCTGCACTGCCGCGTACGCCAGCATTGCATGTACATTTGAGCAATAGGCTCCTCTCATTTTAGGGACTGGACTGCCTTTCAGTTCAAATTGTGATTACTGCAGAATTGCCTAAAGACTATTTGCACTACCTGTTTCCTTCCCTTTTTAGGTTGTGGACCCATTTCGTGCATTAAGCCTTTATGCCACTTGGTCTTGTATATATGTATTTAGAATGGATTGTATTGATCTAAAGTATTACTGTGATTATTATTGTGTGGTGAACTTTCAAAGGCCTTGAAATAAATGTAATTGTATTTTTCATATAAATACAACTGACTGGGAGTGATTTGTAAGTGTCCTTTACTCTGTGTGCTCATTGAGGTCTTTCAGTCTCCCTCACCCCTCCTGAGACCTAGTCTTGACCGCCGCCAATGCTACCTTGATTGGTCTGGCTTGTCCAGCAGATTACCCTGTTCTAAGAATCTAGGCTGGCCATCTGAACCTCTGCCCACCAGAATTCAGAAATCCGTCTTAACAAATTGGTGTACAGCGGTGGGATAGGACTGAAGGTATCCAGTGTTGCACACTAGTGAAGGCATTACAGGTTACCCGTACCAAGGACACATAGTACTTTGTAGTGATAACTGTAAAGGCCATAGACCTATCTAAAATAATGGAAACCAGTACCTTTTTAAACTTAAATGCTTCTAGATCAGAAACATTGAGAAAGATCTGTACTGAGAGAAGTTCACTTGCTCAAGGTACACAAGTGGAAATGATTCAGAGAATCATGGAATGGCAAGAGTTGCAACTCAGTGCCATAACCTCTGATGAGAGTGCAGTAGGAGGTGTAGCTGCTTCCAATGGCAGAACTGGCAGTTCTGTCATTGCCCTCATCAATGGTACCCATGAGGATAGGTAGGATGCAATGTCTAATGTTTCCTCTGCAAGCTCTGATGCTGAGGCCATGCTGGAATTCAAGAAACAATAGCTGCAATTTAAGCAGAAGGAGCTTGCATTTCACATAGCTAAGCTGAAGATAGAACAGGCAGAAAAACAGAAGGACAGGGGTCACCAGTAGGAACTGGCCAAGATTCAGGTTTCAAATGGATCCAAGGGATCTGGCCATGGGTCTGGGTCCACCTCTCATCCAGGATTTCCTAAAGATCTGCTCAGTGTGTATGATGAGAAGAATGACATTGTGGACTGGTTGAATGCATTTGAGTATGCATGTGAAGTTCAAGAGGTTGTAAATGCTGATAAGATTGCATGGTTGCTCAGCAGACTTCCCCATTCTGACTGCAGTGCTATTATGGAAATGTCAAAAGCTGAAAGAGTAGATTTTGCAATGTTAAAATAAACTGTCATCTTAAAGTTTGGGAAGACTCCTGCCCAATACTTGAAGAGGTTTAGAGAGTACAGAAAGAAAGAAGGAAGTATTTGGGTGCCATATGTGACAGATTCTTTAAAGAACTGGACTGGCTGCGTTGAAGCCTATAGGATCTCCACCTTTGAGGGTATGATATGTCTTGTCATGCATGAACATATTTTTGCATCTTGTTCCCCTGACCTTAAGCAGCATTTGGCAGATTCAAATGAGTTAGATCCCAAGAAACTGGCCATAGCAGAAGATTTGTGGGTGTCACATAGAGTGTCCCATAAGGATAAGACTCATCCTGGTAAGCAGGAGGAGGGGGAAAAGTCCAAAGATAAGGAGGGTGGGGGATCTGATAAAACTTCCTCCCAAAAGAGCCACAAAAAGAAATGTAAGGGTAAGTCACAAGAGAATACACATGGTAGTGGAGGTTATCCTCCAAAACAGAACTCTGGTTACAGTAAACCTCCCTATGTCCCAAGACCCAGTGGATCTTGTGTGGCTTGTGGAGCAAGTGACCATGTGAAGGCGGACCCCCCAGATGTAAGGTTGAAACCTTGGGGGTCCACTCTGCTAATCTAGCCTTCTCCTCCTATGAGGAAGAAGAGATTACAGGGGCATCCTTCTCCTCAGACTCCTTCCCCGTGGGATAGATTCTGAGGTAGTTTTAGTTTCCCTGGGTTCCTGGGAGCCTAAAGTTTCAGAGGCTTATACTAGGATTCCTGATAATACCAAGCACTACTTTGGGAGTGTGCTGATTAATGGAGTAGATGCTCCTGCCCTTAGGGATAGTGGGTGCCCCTTGGTAGAGGCATGGAAACGCAGAAGAAGGAGCGGAGCGTGGATGTTACTGATGGGCACCCAAGTCCTATCCTCGGGACCGTACCCCTTCCAGCCAATCAAGTAGTATGGCACCCCAGCACGCCAAGGCAGGACTAGAATTGCGTTCAGCTCGTACTCATCGGAACCACGGACAGTGACTGATAGAGGACGAACTGGCAGCCTGTTGGAATGAAGACAAGTCTTAATGAGGGAAACATGAAAAACCAGATGGACATGCCAACGAGCAGGGAGCTCGAAACGCACGGCCACCGGTTTGACAAGAACAGACACCGCGTACGGACCAATATAATGCTGCAGCAGAGACTTCTTGCCAGTAATCTTGATATTTTTAGTGGCCAGCCAGACACCCATGCCCACTTGGTAAACTGGAGCAGGAGTTCTATGAACATTGGCAAATAGTTTGGCACAAATCTGTGCCTTCTTCAAATGAGGTAGAACGTTTCCTGTACCATGACAAGATCACAAGCACACACCGATGCAGCAGGATTGTTCAAGGACAGCGACGGATCTAAAGGGACAGACCTGGGATGCTGTCCGTACAATGCAAAAAACAGTGAAGTACCAGTGGAAGAATGCAAAGAGTAGTTGTAGGCAAAATCTGCCGAGGGCAAGACAGACAGCCATCTGGACTGATACTGGAGACACAGGCACCAGAGATATTGTTCTAAAGTGCAGTTAACATGCTCTGACTGGCCATCCGTCTGTGGATGATAGGAACTGTCTTCTGATGTATACCCACTTGAATTGAATATATAGTGGTTAGCAATGTAGCAAGGTGGTTAACCGTATTTGCATCCCATAAGTCCATATATGTCTTGCCAGTGGCCAGCAAAGGTTTTTTCTTGCCTTCTCCCCTTTACTATCATCTTGATTCTTTCATACTATGACATTATGATTGTATATGTTTTGGAGATATGGAGATATTTGTAACACACTGTAGGTCTTTTTGCACCACGCAAGGTTGATTTTGAGCCTCACTGAGTATTATGAACTTTCAATCAGGCAGTAGAATACCAGATCAGCATACCCCCGTTCACCATATCAGGCAGACCTAGAGTCCGGCACAGCATGATGCACTCGTTTTCAGGCAGTAGCTAGCCTACTCACAGATGCCATACGTGCGCATCAGGAGACATCCCCGTCCTTTTCTTCACGATGGTAGCGCCTGCTACACATTCCAGCACATATCACTGCTTACCATGGATTACGCTTTAGCAGGATAGCTAGACGGTATTTAAATTTAAATATATTTAAATATACCAGCACATCCATGCCGCCAGCATTGAATCGCAATTTTTTTAATCATTATGAATTTCTAAATTTTACGTTTATTTACTCAATTTTTTCATTTCGAGTTAGAAGTCATTCCATTAGGCTCTGGGGGGAGGCAATAGAGACTAGACCTAGGAGCACAGGGAAATATTACATTTAGCATGACCCAACAGTAATTATACATGTTATAAAATGGCCGCCGCCGTAACGAAGCGTTGGGCGGTTTCCATGGTTACGCTTTCCAAACAAGCTGGAGAATCTAGTTATTCAGCAAACGACTCACGCGCTTACGAGGCGTCCTTCAAGGATTCACTCTTGTGGTTACTAGGTAAGCAGTCCGTTGATTTTACACGCTATTTCAATGCACCTTTTAATCGCTTACAATCGCACGTACATAAGACCTGATACTTGCACTTGTATACATTTTCTAGCGCTGCAGTCCTCGCTAGTCAGCCATACTGAGCAGTTTTTCCGTGCTACTCTATAGTATAAGTACTGGCACTGGATACACACCAAGGTCAGTACCTCTAGTTTATTGATAGTAGTTTTACAGCATTTCACATTAGCGAACAATCAGCTAATTTAGTAAATCCTATGTTTTCTTATTCATTTTTTGTTTTCTTCTTTTCTTCTTTTTTCATACTTCCGTGACTCGGCACGTATGTATGGGCTATATTTCATGATTTTATATTACAATCATCATAATCTAAATGATGCGCTTTGTATTCCTACACATGTGACACTTTAACTTGATGATGATGGTGGCTGATATGATGAAATGCTGGCACGGTGAATATTCACTGGCCTCATTCGGAATGTTAATCATGATGATATTGCACCACACGGCCTACTTATGCCTTTGTTCTACTCATAATCTAACTACTGTTTACCATAATACTCACTGTATGATTAATTAATGCTGCACCTCTATTCTGAATGCCATTTATACGATGTATGCCTGACATATATATATAATGTACATTGTGGGACTTAGACTGAAACCGATGATAGGTTTTTGACACATTGAATATTACATGAGCTGGCCCTGAGGAAGGATATTGACTCCGAAATGCATAGGCCAATTCGGGCTCATGTGACGCATCTGCTATAACAGTGATACATAACTGTAGAGCACTAAGGAAATTAAACTCTATTTCTTCATAAATATTAACAGAGTATTTGAATGATTATTACCTCCGATTGACTGACTTAAAACAGTTATACCACTCTGGTTATTGGGAGTGCAGCCTGCACCGCTGGCCTCACGGCCTTGGTCCATTTTTTTCAGGAACTGGATAATCTGTCATCAACAAGAAACTCAGAGCTAAGTGCCTTCCAGAACTGCGATGTGAACTGTGAGCCCCTGTCAGTGATGATGATGGATGGCAACCCAAAGAAGTGAAAGACTTGTCGCATGAATAGGTCAGCTACGACAGGGGCTGTTGGAATACCAGTGCATTGAACAAACAGAGCCATTTTAGTGAAATAGTCCACAATGACCCATATGGTGTTAAAGCCGTGGACCGTAGGAAGCTCAACGATAAAATCCATGGACACCATGTGCCTCGGTTTATGGGGCACAGGGAGAGGACTCAAAAGACCCACAGGTTTTCCCGGTATAGATTTACACTGAGTGCATGTTAGGAAAGATTTACACTTATGTGTAATTTTCCCTCCAGTTGTGTACCCCCCAACTTTTTGCTGATGTTAAACACCATAGTCCGACTTTGCCCAAGGAGCACAGCCTCCTGCTGCACTCCCCTGGGCTTTTCGCTCACTTTCTTATGGGGAAACTGACATGCCCTTAAAAACAGTCAGTTCTGGGAGACTTTGTTTCCCTTAGTCCTTGTCCATGTTGCAACTGTTCTGCAACATGTAACAAATGCACAATGTACCTTACAGTACAGTGCACTTGGGTCTAATAGTCATTTCCAACGGCCCTACATACACTCAAAGGATCTTTTAGGAGAAGTGCAGGTGTGCTTTGGACAGGGCTGGTGGCAGCTTATCTTTTTATATAATTTTAACCCTTTCCTGCCAGGTAAACCGCGTTAACCGCATTTGGCACGTTTAGGTGGCCTGGCTCCAAAATGGCCATGCCACAAGGTTCTTTGTCCTGTCCTTTGGCCATCTTGCCCCTTCACCTTCCCCAGGTCGAGTCCTTATTTGGGCTTGCATTCTCCCACAAAACGCAGAGCTTTCACAGGCTTCTGCATGCCTTGTGTGTGTGTTTCCAGGATGTGGGCTGGACTGTCTAGTTCCAATACACATCCCGGGTGCCTCAATGTCTGTTGTGCTGTGAATGACTGGGACCACCGTGGTCCATGATTGGCCCACGAATGGTATGCCTGTCTGAGAGCAGATCTCAAATTGGGTCTTCTTTGTTTTGGCGCGAAGGAGATTTTGGATAAGAGAAGGCTCCAAACACCCATACCATGTCGATCTCTGGAGTTCTCACTGAACGAAGGATAGGATCCAAGTATCCTGAAACTAAGAAGCCGAGTCGAGGAACCGCTGGTGACTCACTGGAAGGTTTGGCGCCCTGAGCCCACTGTTGCCCTGCTGGACCCCTCTGAATCTGATTGAACAAGAAGGTTTGCGAAGATCCTTTGACCCATTAGTATAGTGGGACCAACTATTCTCGGCACCTTCATCAAACCCTGCAAGTAAGCCTCCTCGGAAGTGATCCTGCACCAACCAGTGGGCTGACCAGCTCATGCGGGACCTTTGCCCTGATACCTCGGCCGTTTCGGGGAAAAACTCAAAACCTAGTACGTTGCTAGCTCTGTGTTCACAACACACTCACACCGAATTTCGTACACTTGGCTTTCCCAGGTCTGGAGTAAAGAGCGAGAGCCTGAACAGGCGTGAATGCGGTTACTGTGTCACCCAGCCGTGGTGCCAAACTTTGCAGGTGCACTGCTTTTGTAACCTTCTTGCCCATGGAGCCTGCTCTAGTGAAACTGGCCTGACCCGTCCACCAGGAGCGGAGAAATCACCACTGTCCCATTTGGGAATCATTGCTGTAACTTTGTCGCTGAAAGCCGCAGAGCTGCAGAATGGCCACACTTGAACCTGAAACCGAATTGGACTCGACTGCCGAAGTTTGGTCTGGAGTGCGCCAGGGCTCGGTGAGTACTAGCAACCCTTACCGATGGCCCATAGCGCACCCAACACTTTTTATGAACCAGTGGCCCCTGAGGGCCCTCCTCCTTTCCACTGCTGGTGCGAACTGGCAAGCTATTCCCAAGTCTTGGAAACTGCTCTGCCCTGTTGTGGAGACCCTCCTCGAATAGTGGGAACTTATTCTACATCACCTCACCTGCCTTCCTGAGCTGCAACAGACCCTACAGAAGACCCTATTCCGCCCATCTGCACTGCCGCGTACGCCAGCATTGCATGTACATTTGAGCAATAGGCTCCTCTCATTTTAGGGACTGGACTGCCTTTCAGTTCAAATTGTGATTACTGCAGAATTGCCTAAAGACTATTTGCACTACCTGTTTCCTTCCCTTTTTAGGTTGTGGACCCATTTCGTGCATTAAGCCTTTATGCCACTTGGTCTTGTATATATGTATTTAGAATGGATTGTATTGATCTAAAGTATTACTGTGATTATTATTGTGTGGTGAACTTTCAAAGGCCTTGAAATAAATGTAATTGTATTTTTCATATAAATACAACTGACTGGGAGTGATTTGTAAGTGTCCTTTACTCTGTGTGCTCATTGAGGTCTTTCAGTCTCCCTCACCCCTCCTGAGACCTAGTCTTGACCGCCGCCAATGCTACCTTGATTGGTCTGGCTTGTCCAGCAGATTACCCTGTTCTAAGAATCTAGGCTGGCCATCTGAACCTCTGCCCACCAGAATTCAGAAATCCGTCTTAACAAATTGGTGTACAGCGGTGGGATAGGACTGAAGGTATCCAGTGTTGCACACTAGTGAAGGCATTACAGGTTACCCGTACCAAGGACACATAGTACTTTGTAGTGATAACTGTAAAGGCCATAGACCTATCTAAAATAATGGAAACCAGTACCTTTTTAAACTTAAATGCTTCTAGATCAGAAACATTGAGAAAGATCTGTACTGAGAGAAGTTCACTTGCTCAAGGTACACAAGTGGAAATGATTCAGAGAATCATGGAATGGCAAGAGTTGCAACTCAGTGCCATAACCTCTGATGAGAGTGCAGTAGGAGGTGTAGCTGCTTCCAATGGCAGAACTGGCAGTTCTGTCATTGCCCTCATCAATGGTACCCATGAGGATAGGTAGGATGCAATGTCTAATGTTTCCTCTGCAAGCTCTGATGCTGAGGCCATGCTGGAATTCAAGAAACAATAGCTGCAATTTAAGCAGAAGGAGCTTGCATTTCACATAGCTAAGCTGAAGATAGAACAGGCAGAAAAACAGAAGGACAGGGGTCACCAGTAGGAACTGGCCAAGATTCAGGTTTCAAATGGATCCAAGGGATCTGGCCATGGGTCTGGGTCCACCTCTCATCCAGGATTTCCTAAAGATCTGCTCAGTGTGTATGATTAGAAGAATGACATTGTGGACTGGTTGAATGCATTTGAGTATGCATGTGAAGTTCAAGAGGTTGTAAATGCTGATAAGATTGCATGGTTGCTCAGCAGACTTCCCCATTCTGACTGCAGTGCTATTATGGAAATGTCAAAAGCTGAAAGAGTAGATTTTGCAATGTTAAAATAAACTGTCATCTTAAAGTTTGGGAAGACTCCTGCCCAATACTTGAAGAGGTTTAGAGAGTACAGAAAGAAAGAAGGAAGTATTTGGGTGCCATATGTGACAGATTCTTTAAAGAACTGGACTGGCTGCGTTGAAGCCTATAGGATCTCCACCTTTGAGGGTATGATATGTCTTGTCATGCATGAACATATTTTTGCATCTTGTTCCCCTGACCTTAAGCAGCATTTGGCAGATTCAAATGAGTTAGATCCCAAGAAACTGGCCATAGCAGCAGATTTGTGGGTGTCACATAGAGTGTCCCATAAGGATAAGACTCATCCTGGTAAGCAGGAGGAGGGGGAAAAGTCCAAAGATAAGGAGGGTGGGGGATCTGATAAAACTTCCTCCCAAAAGAGCCACAAAAAGAAATGTAAGGGTAAGTCACAAGAGAATACACATGGTAGTGGAGGTTATCCTCCAAAACAGAACTCTGGTTACAGTAAACCTCCCTATGTCCCAAGACCCAGTGGATCTTGTGTGGCTTGTGGAGCAAGTGACCATGTGAAGGCGGACCCCCCAGATGTAAGGTTGAAACCTTGGGGGTCCACTCTGCTAATCTAGCCTTCTCCTCCTATGAGGAAGAAGAGATTACAGGGGCATCCTTCTCCTCAGACTCCTTCCCCGTGGGATAGATTCTGAGGTAGTTTTAGTTTCCCTGGGTTCCTGGGAGCCTAAAGTTTCAGAGGCTTATACTAGGATTCCTGATAATACCAAGCACTACTTTGGGAGTGTGCTGATTAATGGAGTAGATGCTCCTGCCCTTAGGGATAGTGGGTGCCCCTTGGTAGACCCAGAGGAAGTTGCCAGAGCTCCTCTGTTACCCACTAAGTTGGCTGATGGTCCACCTCTCAAGTTCCCAGTTATGCCTGTAAATCCTACTATACATGGTACTGTGGTCAGGATTCCAGTGAGCATTTAGAGAGATGTCCCAGGAAAGGTCTTGCTGGGGAATTATCTGAGAGCTTTAAGGCTTGTGGGAGACACAGTAGAGAGACCCTGCACAAGGTCACAAACAAGGGCTGCATTGGCCAAGTCCAATGCCAAGCCCAAGCCAAAGGGGAAACCCAAGGCTAAAGGAGTCAAGAAAGACAAAAGAGGGAAAGAAAATATTCCCCCTAGCTCACCTACCACTGAGGTGGCGGTAGTTGGTCAAACACCTGAGCCTGACAAGGAAGAGGTGTTACCTGAGGTATTTGAGCCCAATGACCATCCTGAACTACAAGGTTTGTTAGTAGAAGGTGGTCCTGACAGGGTTGAGTTCAGTAAAGGCCAACGTGAGTGCCCATCTCTGAAAGGCCTAAGGAGATAGGCCTGCTCCCAGCTTGAGGATGAACCTCCTGGGAAGCATAGGATTGTCCAATTCCTTTCTTTTCCCCTCCTCACCTGAGTGGTAATCCTCCAATTCGTCTGTATTGAGATGCCGACGTGCGCAGAAATCTCTCCTTGTAGATGAAGAAACTTGCCTACCACGAGAGGAAGCCACAGTGAATGCTAGGAACAAGCAGTCCTGGGACTCCTCTCCCGTAGGAGGCAGCAAGGGAAAAAGCCTTCTTGGCACAAAAAACCCTTGTGAGGCAGGAGGTCGAGCAGAAGTCTCCCTTGGGGAAGTATCAGAGTCCAGCAATCGAAGCCATGAAGCTGACGGCCGCTGCGAGCTGAAGTGGCAGAGCAGAGCCGAAGGGGACGGAGACCAGTAAGCGCTCTCACAACAAGGGAGAGCGTGAAGGAAGCTCAAGCAAGAGAACTCGAGCGGCCACGGGACCCAGGAGAAAAGCGAGAGAGAGAGAGAGAGAGAGAGAGAGAGAGAGAGAGAGTCCAGTTGAGGAACAGGGGAGAGCCGCCGGAACTGCAAGCGAAACTGACTCAGAACCAGGAAGGGAAAGAGAAAGAGAGGGAGGAGAATTGCGGAAGAATAAAGGTATCGCAAGGAGCGATAATGAGAAAAAGGCAGAGCGGCCAAGCCGCAAGGCGGAAAACTAGCGTCTAACCCAAAAGGCTGAAGAGGAAGCTACGGGGGTTGCAACGCATTGATCGCTGGGAGAGGGAGACTTATGAACCTCCCAGCGATCGCCATGTTGAAAGGAAACTAGACCGTGACTGCACGCAAGCAATACAACGTGCTGGAACTACGGTCGGCGCTGGAGCCTCCATCGCGGAAGTAACCGCCAGTCGGCTCGGCCGCGCATGACAGTATGCCCCCCTCCAAAACGAAAACCCCCAGGTTTACCCGGAAAACGCCGATGGAAACATCTCGGTAATCGGGGGGCATGTATGTGGGAGACCGGCTCCCAGGAGTCCTTCGACTCCGGGTAACCCTTCCACGAGACTAGATATTCTAATTGACCTCTGTAGAACCTGGAGTCACGGATAGTCGATACTTCGTACTCCTTGGCACCCCCAAAACCCTGAATATGAAGACGAGGAGGGAACCGTCGGTGAGGGTCATGAGTGAAGGGCTTGAGAAGAGAGGAGTGTAAAACAGGGTGAATGCGATTGAGAGGAGGAGGCAGTTTCAATTTGAAAGAAACAGGATTGATTTTAGATAGAATGGAAAAAGGCCCTAGAAAGCGAGGAGAAAGTTTGGAAGGGTGAACCCATCGAGGTAAGAACCTGGTAGAGAGCCATACCCTATCCCCTGGTTTCCAATCAGGACAATCCTGCCGGTGTTTGTCAGCCTGTTCCTTGTTCCGGATTCTGCTCCTTTGCAGACTGACCTTAGCTGTTTTAGGAATCAGGGGGAAAATGGATCGAGGATGCACTCCGTATGTGCAAAAAAAAGGAGTAAGACCTATAGCGGAATGGGTGGAATTATTGTACATAAATTCTGCTGTGAGTAATAAAGATACCCAGTTATCCTGATGTTGGTTGATATAGCATCTCAGATATTGTTCCAGGGTGGCATTCAGTCGTTCCGTCTGGCCGTTTGACTGAGGGTGAAAACCAGAAGAAAGTGCCCTTTCTATGCCGACCCTAGAACACAAAGCTTTCCAGAAGTTTGAGACGTACTGACTACCTCTGTCGGATCTGATCTTATCTGGTAGGCCATGCAGTCTAAAGACATCTCTTGTAAATGCTCCGCCATTTGAGTGGCGGTAGGTAATCCAGGCAGCGGGGAAAAATGCGCCAACTTAGTGAAGGTGTCTATCGTCACCATGATACAAGTACAGGAATCAGACACGGGTAGGTCCACAATGAAATCGGTCGATATGAGACCCCATGGGCGTGTTGGCATCTCTGGTTGGGTAAGCAGACCTAAAGGCCTCCCAGAGGGATATTTGGCTTTGGCACATGTCGGACAAGCCTTGACGTAGCCCTTAATCTCTCCTTTCAGATTTGGCCAGAAAAACCTTCTTGCGATGAGTTCATTTGTGTTATGCACTCCTCTATGACCCGCAGTCAAGGAATCATGGCACCACCGAATGATCTTCTTGCGCCAAGGACCTTCTGGAATGTATAGTCGGTTCCCAAAAAACACTAATCCTTCCCTATCGGTGTATGCCTTTCCTTGTGGCCTCCGAGATGTCGACCCCTCTGAGGCCAAAGCGGTCTTAATCTCCTGAAAGAAGACATGGATAAATCCCAGGATCTTATTCCTTTTGAACATGGTCTCCCGAGGATTAGGGACACCCTCCCCGGGAATCTCCTTCCTAGACAAGGCGTCCGCCACCTTATTAGAGGTGCCAGGTACATATGTGATATGGAAGTCGTATTGGGCAAAGAAATAAGCCCATCTGGCCTGCCTAGAATTCACGCACTCCATATTTTGTAAGGCTTTGAGATTCTTATGGTCAGTCCTGAGGATAAAGGGATGTCGTGCTCCCATCAGTAGATGTCGCCACTCCTCACAGGCCAGTTTCATTGCGAGTAGTTCCTTTTCGAGAACGGAATAATTGAGTTGGCTGGAGGACAATGTTTTAGAGAGATAGGCGACTGGATGTTCCACAGTATTGTAGGTTTGCAACAGTACTGCCCCTATAGCCATGGCAGATGCATCTGTTTCAACGATAAACTGTAGGTTCTGATCTGGATGGCGAAGAACCGGAGCGGAACAGAACAATCTCTTCAGATCCCTAAAAGCCTGTTCGGCTTCTGGTGACCACAAGAAAGGCCCTGACTCTTTCTTCAAGAGACTTGTGATGGGAAGAACTACCTCAGAGAAGTTCGGTATGAACCTTCTGTAAAGGTTCGAGAGACCTAGAAACCTTTGTACTTCCTTCACATTACCAGGGGAGAACCAACCCAGTATGGCCTCGACTTTGCTTGCATCCATGGAAATACCGTCCCCAGAGAGAACGTATCCGAGATAGTTTATATTGTTGAAGACGCTCTAGTACTTGAGTCACATGAAGGATATGGGATTCCAAATCCGATGAATACACCAAGATGTCATCCAGGTAGACGACGAGCGTGACCAAAAGTAGATCGGAGAGTAATCGTTCCATGAACCGCTGAAATATAGCTGGGGCATTCACCAATCCGAATGGCATCACCTTGTATTCGTATAGACCGAACGGGGTGCGGAAGGCCGTCTTCCATTCATCACCCTTGGCAATGCGAAGCAAGTGGTATGCATTACGTAGGTCCAGTTTGGTGAAGATGCGAGCCCCTTGAACAGCCTCTATGATCTCAGAAATGAGGGGCATGGGATAACGGTCTTTTATGGTTACCTTATTAAGTCCTCTGTAATCGATGCAAGGACGCAAATCGCGGGAGTCCTTCTTTTTTATGAAAAACAAAGAAGCTCCTGCCGGAGACTTGGAGGGTTGAATAAGACCGTTTTGCAGATTAGTATCCAAATACCCCTTTAATACTTGTCTCTCAGATTGGGTTAAGGAGAACATTCGGCTGAAAGGGACCAAAGCATTTGGTTCTAGTTCCAAAGAGCAATCTTCCGGCCTATGAGGAGGCAGTTTCGCCGGTATTGTTTCCTTGAAGACCTCCTGGTAGGGTAAACAAAAATGTGGTAAAGCGTGGATACCCACATGATCACTTGTTAATGTCGTCGCGGTCTGGTGATTGTTCTGAAATGACTTTGAGAAGCAATGCTGTCTAGAAAATAGAGACAAAAAACTCAACTGGTTGCTGGTCCAGTCTACTTGAGGGTTGTGCTTGCGCAGCCAAGTTATTCCTAGAATGATCGGAAAATGGGCTGCTCGGATGATATCGAACTTGAGCACCTCTGTATGTTGGAAAATGGTGACTCCAAGTTCCTCTGTGGTATGTGTTATCAGGCCCGAAGAGAGGGGAGAACCGTCCACCCCTTCTACATTTTGATCTTCATTACGGGCTACTCTATGAAGGCCCACCTTCTCAGCCCATAGAGTGTCCACAAAGTTTCCGGCAGCCCCACAGTCCAAGAGGGCTAAGGCATCTATGGATTTCCCCCGGGATTCGATACATACCGGAATCACCATTAGCCTGGAATCCTCCAACGTGCTGGGAGCTGAAATAGAGAGAGATACGTAGGGACGTAAGAAATTGCAAGGTGATCCTCGGAACCAAGTCCCTACTGGCGCCGAGGAGTTTCATTTCCCGGTGATCTGGTTGGTACCACCGGGCATTCCTTAAGTAGGTGCTGCTCTGACCCGCAATAGGCACACAGTCCTTTCTCTTTTCTCCATCTTCGCTCAGAAAACGAAAGAGGGCCTCTGGTAGCCCCAATCTGCATGGGTTCTTCGAAGAAATGGGAGGAAGAGTAAGAAGAGGACGTAGACGGAGTGGAGGCAGAAGAACCCGTTGCGAGGCGGTGCTTGCGGCGTTCAGCTCGACGTTCCTGAAGGCGGTACTCAATCTGTAATGTGGAAGATAGCAAATCAGAAAAGGTTGGTGGTCGGGAGGACCTAGCTAGCTTGTCCTTGATTTCTTCTCGAAGGCCCCTTCTGAATATGGCATACTGGGCTTGTTCCGGCCAACCTGCTTCTGCAGCCAGAGCCTTGAATCGAGATATATATGTAAGAACATCCGAGGCCTCTTGTCGTACATCCAACAAGTCCTCGCTGGCAGTGAAAGTTAGTTCCGGTCGCTCAAAAGTCTGTTTCAGTAGACCCTGGAACCCGGTAAAGTCGTGTAGTATGGGATTGGCACTGGTAACCAACAGTGTGGCCCAAGCAAGGGCATTGCCCGCTGTCATGACCGCTGCCTCCAAGGAGGCAGGTCCAGCCCAACATCCTTGGAAGCAGGGTCACAACTTCCATTCCAGGCACCAGCCGGTCCCCACAGGGGCCTTTTGGACCTTGTTCTGGCGCCAGTGGCGCCAGGCTCATAAGGGAACCCAGTCCCGGCACAGGAAGCGCCGGGCTCATATTGAGAGGAATGGTGCTTGGGTGGACCTACCTGCTGCAGACCATGCTGCTCACTTACCTGTAAGATGAGATCCTCATCCATTCCTGGCTGGAACTACTTTACCTTCTGGGTGTGGCCAGCACCACTCCCTGGGACTGGATACTGGAACTGTTCTGAGAGCTGGAACTTCTTTCTTGCCTGGGCAAGGCGGTGGAAGGAAACACCTAAGCACTCCAGTGGCTTATTTAAACCACACCTGATCATTGCAATGTGCTTCGCGTTATTCTGCACTAGCAGCAGGACGCTCACCGTGTCAGCTCCAGAGAATCTTCAGCTTCAGCATCTGTGAACAAGAATTCTTTATCTTACCTCCCGGAAAACCAGTCTTCAGTCTTCAGCAGCGTCTGAAAGAGAACAAGGACA
This sequence comes from Ambystoma mexicanum, assembly GCF_040938575.1. Lineage (NCBI taxonomy): Eukaryota > Metazoa > Chordata > Amphibia > Caudata > Ambystomatidae > Ambystoma > Ambystoma mexicanum. Next base: position 1,104,596,080 of record NC_090922.1, read on the forward strand.
CCAGGTTAGGACAAGGCAAAACCAGCGCTGCACTTACCTCGTCCATCGGTGCATCCCGAGGCTGCGTGCCGCACTCTTCATACTCCGATAACCTGTGGAAACAAAAGACATTGGTTAGTGAACCTCCGTGATAACTTGCTTACCTGTGCTACTCCGTCTCGATCTCCGCCAAGCGCTGTTCAACCGCACCTGCAAAAACAAGCAGGACATCATTAGGGGCACAGTACGCCATCACTACTCACGTGTCTTCTAGCTGTAATCTGCTTGCCCATACCCCGGCACGTACCTCGGCGTCCATCTCCAACGCCGGCTTCTACTGCTACCTGAAAAAGGGAAAAGAGACATTAAGAAGTGCATTTAACTTCGAATAACATTCTTTTACTTACGTGCCTCCACGAGCTCCGGCATTCTTCTCGCTTACCATATCTGCATACCGGACCTGCAAAGGCAAGAGACATTTAAAGGGACATATAAATAAAACTCCATATTCAAGCATTTACAGTTCGTGCGGTTAACGACGGCCTTGCTCCCCAACTTCATCCTCTGCAATCAAGAGGCTGGGTTATGAACCAGTGAAGCAACTGGCATTAGCGCCCCTGCACAGACGCAGGATGGAGAGCTCCGCTTTCACCTATCTAAGGTGAGCACATTCCGCCTACGAGAAACATGGAGTGTCCAGAAAGGGGAAAGTCAGATTGGCCAACCAGACGTACATTAACCCCTTGTTCTCCTACTTGCAGACACATCACCCTCCGGGTCAAAATTACGGTGAGGAGAGGGCCCATCCAGGGTGTTATCAGAGGCCTGCGCGTGACCCTAGAAGACACTGAAATCTCCCAGCCCGGACCTGCGCCTCCGAGGGATTCAGGTGAGCGTTACAGAACGCGAAGCCTACCGCAAATCTCCCACCCAGGCGCAATGGAAACCTCGGACACAGATCAATTGGCCCAATTGCTTGGGGCACTGAGAGCTGAAGTACAGGCATCCCGCCAAGAGACAAATGCTTTACGAAGGGAGTTGATCGTTTCCAAAGAGCGAACGGATGATCTGGCCAGACAGTTGTTACAAACACAAGCGGGACAGACGTCTCTGTCTGACTCGGGAGGGAGGTACACTCCTACAACCTCAAATAATCCGGTGCAAATTAATCTGCCAGGGAATGTGCCTTTGGCCCCGCCCGAACGTTTTTCTGGTGGTCCAAGACGGTTTGCAGTATTCCTTAATCAATGCCGCTTGCACTTTCTGTGTAGACCCGCCGCATTCCCAACAGACCAAACCAAGGTAGCGTTCGTACTTTCCTATTTTAGCGGTAGTGCTGCAGATTGGTCCATTCCTCTGGTGACACAGGATGATCCGATCCTCCATAACTTTCAAGATTTCCAGACCAGTATGGAAAAGTTGTTCGCAAGACACTCACAGGGGCAGGCCTTGGACAATTAACTCCTATCATTAAGACAAGGGAATCAGGATCTCCTGGCATACATAGCATCTTTTAACAGACTGGTGGTTGAGACTAGATGGCCTGAGGAAAAGAGAATCACGCTGTTCTACAGAGGGCTGTGTGGAGAACTTAAAGATGTCTTAGCACAGGTGGTAAATCCTCCGCAAGATTGTTCCGATTATATCGACCTAGTAGTCCAATTAGATCACCGGCTACAGAACAGGAAGACCGATCGTTCCAGATTTGAAACCCAAATATTTTCAAGACCTCAGAGCTCCGCTAAAGGAAAGGATTCCGTGGAGCCCATGCAGTTAGGGGTTGTTAAAGGACCATTAACCCAAAAGGAGCGAGAAAGGAGAAGACAATTACAGCTGTGCCTCTACTGTGGGAATTCCGGACATTTCCTTCGTGATTGTCCAGTGAAACCGGTCAAGAAGGCTGTAGGAGCTTCCGATAAGAATGCTGAAAAACTAGAATCGGGAAACGACCTCGCCCGACAAGTGTAGAGGTCTGCTTGCCGAGCGTTAAAACCAGTCCCTTGACCTCGCATTTGGTAATGCCTATGGTCCTCATAAGTCCAGATCGGCCAGATCGCATGCATGCTATTAAAGCATACATTGATAGCGGAGCGATCGGTAACTATGTAGATCAAGATATGGCAACCAGGATGAATCTTCCTCTATGTTCTAAGATGGTTAAAGACGTAATCACTACAGTGGATGGTACTGAAATAGCTTCCGGACCGGTTTCTCACACCACCATGGAAGTGTCGTTGCTATGCCAAGATGACATCGGGAGAAGATCGTGTTTGACGTAATCAAGGCCCCGCAGTTTCAAGTGATCCTGGGAATTCCTTGGTTGGAAAAGCACAATCCTCAGATAGACTGGCGAGCCAAGGTAATCCGGTTTCCAGAATGCGCCCCAACTTGCTATCCTCGACCCGATATCAGGCTAGCAGCCATCGCTTCCGAGAGCCCCCAATTGCCTCCAGAATACCAAGAGTTCTGCGACGTCTTCCAGAAAGATCAGGCCAACACTTTGCCCCCGCATCGGTCATACGACTGCCAGATAGACCTAATACCTGGATCTACTCCTCCGTGCAGTAGAATATATGCTCTCACTGAGCCAGAAAATCTCCATCTCAGGCAATACTTGGACCAGTATCTGGCTAACAGATTTATTCGTCCCTCGAAATCTCCAGTTTCTTCAGCTTTGTTCTTCGTTCCGAAAAAAGAAGGTGACCTGAGAACATGTATCGACTACCGCGCCCTGAACCAGATTACAGTCAAAAACAGATATCCTTTGCCTCTGATTCCCGAATTATTGGACCAAGTTAAAGGTGCCTGCATATACACAAAGCTAGATCTCAGAGGAGCTTACCACTTGGTACGCATTAAGGAGGGTGACGAATGGAAGACGGCCTTTCGCACGAAATTCGGATTGTTTGAGTATCAAGTAATGCCCTTTGGACTATGCAACGCACCGGCCGCCTTCCAGTTCTTTATGAATGACGTTTTCCGAGAACTTATTGATGTGTGCGTAATTGTTTATATCGATGACATCCTGGTATACTCATCCTCAGAAGCTGAACACCGAAGACATGTCACAGCGGTTCTACAGAGACTTCGTCAACACCGTTTGTTTGCTAAATTGGAGAAGTGTACTTTTCATGTAAAGGAAGTCGAATTCTTGGGGTTCATCTTGTCACCCAATGGAGTTCACATGGACTCAAGAAAGGTGGACGCTATCACCAAATGGCCGTCCCCAACTTCCGTGAAAGGAGTACAGAGCATGTTGGGCTTCGCTAATTTTTACCGGAGATTCATTCCAGAATTCTCTCGAGTAGTTCAACCCATCACGGCCCTTCTGAAAAAGAATAAAAAATTCGAGTGGACTCCAGAGGCCGAACAAGCCTTCCAAGAATTGAAAGCCAAATTTATCTCCGCTCCAGTCTTGAAGCATCCTCGTCCAGAACTTCCTTATATCGTCGAGACAGACGCATCCAGCCTCGCTATGGGGGCTGTGCTATCACAAAGAGATCCCGAAACACACCAATTACACCCTGTGGCATTTTGGTCCCGCAAACTTTCGGCCCCCGAAATCAACTATACAATTACGGACAAAGAACTTCTGGCAATTAAGTCCGCCTTTAAGGCCTGGCGGCATTATCTCCTGGGAGCCCGGCACACTGTCACTGTAATCACTGATCATCGTAACCTCCAGTATCTGAAGTCGGCCAAGGCCCAATCTTCGAGACAACTCCGCTGGGCATTATTCTTTGCGGAATTTGATTTTGTGATCACGTATCGACCAGGCAATAAGAACGGCAAAGCAGATGCCCTTTCCCGAATAGGGGTAGACGAACACACAGCTAATCCAGAGCCGGTATCAATAATCCCCGAACAAAAGATACTGGGAGTAATCAACACGCTATCCCTTGAAGATATCAAAGCGAAAATCAGTCAACTAATAACTCCTGAAGATTCATTGAATTGGCAACTGAAAGGAAAAGATTTTACGGTAGAGCAGAATCTATTGTATTTCCAAGGAAGATTATATTTTCCATGTGTTGACTTACAGAAGCAGGTCATCACCTGCTACCATGATTCACTAATAGAAGGACATCCTGGAGTTGCCAAAACCTTAGAGAAAATCAAAAGACATTTTTGGTGGCCATCTTGGAGGAAAGATATTAAAGATTTTGTGGCTTCTTGCGGCATCTGCGCACAAAGCAAGAGTCAGAAGGAAAGACCAGCAGGTCTGCTACATCCAATAGACATTCCACCTTGTCCTTGGCATACTCTCTCAATGGATTTTATCACGGATTTACCCCCCTGCTCCGGATACAACACAATCCTAGTAATCGTGGACCTTTTTTCAAAAATGGCTCATTTTATTCCACTGAAAGGTTTACCCACAGCTCCCGTTTTGGCCCGAGAATTCCTTGAAAACATCGTCCGGTTGCACGGTTTCCCTTCAGTGTTAATCTCCGATCGAGGGAGCCAATTTATTTCCCATTTTTGGCGAAATTGTTGTCGTTTAGCGCAAATTGATGTACGACTTTCCACCAGCCATCACCCCCAAACTGACGGGCAGACTGAGAGGACTAACCAAACTCTGGAACAATATCTACGCTGCATGTTGCAACAATCGGAGGGCACTTGGAAGGATGCCCTTTGGATTGCTGAATACGCCTACAACAATTCAATCCATTCAGGAACTGGAAAAACCCCATTTTTTCTGCTGTATGGAATTCATCCTCGAACCTCTAATTTGGATCCACCTCAAGCTCTCGGAACGCCCGCTGTAGACCATCTGCATGCGACAATAACTCAAGCATTTAAGGAAGCCACAGCCCACCTTCAAGCCAAGGAGCCAAGGAAATGTTTAAGAAAGGAGCGGATCGACATCGAAAAGAGGCCCCTCAATATCAAGTAGGAGATCGAGTCTGGCTGTCCACTAAACATTTATCCCTAAAAGGACCACGCACCTTCAACCCAAGGTATTTAGGACCCTACACGATCACGGCTGTGATAAATCCGGTGGCTGTGAAATTGGAGTTACCTACTCGGATGAAGATACATCCCGTTTTCCATGTTTCTCTCCTTAAACCTATGCAACCCGGAACCCGTTTGACTAAACCTCCAGAGCCAATCCAGGTTGATGGAAAACTCGAATTTGAAATTCGAAACATCTTGGATTCCAAAATTTCCAAATCGAAACTATACTACCTGATTGATTGGAAGGGATTCGGCCCCCAGGAGAGATCTTGGGAGCCTTCAGAATATGTCCATGCACCTCGTCTAGTCAGGAAGTTTCATCAAACTTTTCCCAATAAGCCAAAGCCTCCAGAGAAGACAAGCTTGGGAGGGGCCTTGAGGGGGGGGTGCTGTCATGACCGCTGCCTCGAAGGAGGCAGGTCCAGCCCAACATCCTTGGAAGCAGGGTCACAACTTCCATTCCCGGCACCAGCCGGTCCCCACAGGGGCCTTTTGGACCTTGTCCTGGCGCCAGTGGCGCCAGGCTCATAAGGGAACCCAGTCCCGGCACAGGAAGCGCCGGGCTCATATTGAGAGGAATGGTGCTTGGGTGGACCTACCTGCTGCAGACCATGCTGCTCACTTACCTGTAGGATGAGATCCTCATCCATTCCTGGCTGGAACTACTTTACCTTCTGGGTGTGGCCAGCACCACTCCCTGGGACTGGATACTGGAACTGTTCTGAGAGCTGGAACTTCTTTCTTGCCTGGGCAAGGCGGTGGAAGGAGACACCTAAGCACTCCAGTGGCTTATTTAAACCACACCCGATCAGTGCAACGTGCTTCGCGTTATTCTGCACTAGCAGCAGGACGCTCACCGTGTCAGCTCCAGAGAATCTTCAGCTTCAGCATCTGTGAACAAGAATTCTTTATTTTACCTCCCGGAAAACCAGTCTTCAGTCTTCAGCAGCGTCTGAAAGAGAACAAGGACACCAGGTTAGGACAAGGCAAAACCAGCGCTGCACTTACCTCGTCCATCGGTGCATCCCGAGGCTGCGTGCCGCACTCTTCATACTCCGATAACCTGCGGAAACAAAAGACATTGGTTAGTGAACCTCCGTGATAACTTGCTTACCTGTGCTACTCCGTCTCGATCTCCGCCAAGCGCTGTTCAACCGCACCTGCAAAAACAAGCAGGACATCATTAGGGGCACAGTACGCCATCACTACTCACGTGTCTTCTAGCTGTAATCTGCTTGCCGTTACCCCGGCACGTACCTCGGCGTCCATCTCCAACGCCGGCTTCTACGGCTACCTGAAAAAGGGAAAAGAGACATTAAGAAGTGCATTTAACTTCGAATAACATTCTTTTACTTACGTGCCTCCACGAGCTCCGGCATTCTTCTCGCTTACCATATCTGCATACCGGACCTGCAAAGGCAAGAGACATTTAAAGGGACATATAAATAAAACTCCATATTCAAGCATTTACCGTTCGTGCGGTTAACGACGGCCTTGCTTCCCGACTTCATCCTCTGCAATCAAGAGGCTGGGTTATGAACCAGTGAAGCAACTGGCATTAGCGCCCCTGCACAGACGCAGGATGGAGAGCTCTGCTTTCACCTATCTAAGGTGAGCACATTCCGCCTACGAGAAACGTGGGGAGTCCAGAAAGGGGAAAGTCAGATTGGCCAACCAGACGTACATTAACCCCTTGTTCTCCTACTTGCAGACACCTCACCCTCCGGGTCAAAATTATGGTGAGGAGAGGGCCCATCCAGGGTGTTATCAGAGGCCTGCGCGTGACCCTAGAAGACACTGAAATCTCCCAGCCCGGACCTGCGCCTCCGAGGGATTCAGGTGAGCGTTACACCCGTCATGTTTGAGATCAAAAACCCAACTTTGGTTTGATCGGTAGCAAAGGCACGAGGCCTAAAGGTAAAGTACACCACACACGCCTCCAAGAATTCTTTTATCTTCTTTGGTGAGCCATCAAACTTCCCTGAGGGGAGCGTCATTGGGGGTAGTTCGGCAGGCGGAACATCTCGGGTATTGGCAAGCTGTCGTAGGACTATGTTTTCAGTCTTGATGGTCTGCAACTCTTGTGATAGGCCCTGAACCGCCTTCCAGAGTTCCTGGATCTGTTCCTCGGCCGACATCTTGGTTTCTGGGCGTTGCAATCTGTCCAATTCCTTTCCTTTCCCCTCCTTACCTGAGTGGTAATCCTCCAATTCGTCTGTATTGAGACGCCGACGTGCGCAGAAATCTCTCCTTGTGGATGAAGAAACTTGCCTACCACGAGAGGAAGCCACAGTGAATGCTAGGAACAAGCAGTCCTGGGACTCCTCTCCCGTAGGAGGCAGCAAGGGAAAAAGCCTTCTTGGCACAAAAAACCCTTGTGAGGCAGGAGGTCGAGCAGAGGTCTTCCTTGGGGAAGTATCAGAGTCCAGCAATCGAAGCCATGAAGCTGATGCCCGCTGCGAGCTGAAGTGGCAGAGCAGAGCCGAAGGGGAGGGAGACCAGTAAGCGCTCTCACAACAAGGGAGAGCGTGAAGGAAGCTCAAGCAAGAGAACTCGAGCGGCCACGGGACCCAGGAGAAAAGCGAGAGAGAGAGAGAGAGAGAGAGAGTCCAGTTGAGGAACAGGGGAGAGCCGCCGGAACTGCAAGCGAAACTGACCCAGAACCAGGAAGGGAAAGAGAAAGAGAGGGAGGAGAATTGCGGAAGAATAAAGGTATCACAAGGAGCGATAATGAGAAAAAGGCAGAGCGGCCAAGCCGCAAGGCGGAAAACTAGCGTCTAACCCAAAAGGCTGAAGAGGAAGCTAAGGGGGTTGCAACGCATTGATCGCTGGGAGAGGGAGACTTATGAACCTCCCAGCGATCGCCATGTTGAAAGGAAACTAGACCGTGACTGCTCGCAAGCAATACAACGTGCTGGAACTACGGTCGGCGCCGGAGCCTCCATCGCGGAAGTAACCGCCAGTCGGCTCGGCCGTGCATGACAAGGATTTATTGGGAAGGTGGGCTCCTCTACAGTGAGCCTACAGAGTTTACAGAAGGAGACCATAGGAGGTTGGTGGTCCCCCTTGCTGTATGACCCTTCCTCTTGCAGTTGGCGCATGAAGTGCCCCTTGCTGGTCACCTTGGCATCAAGAGAACTAAGCAAAGGTTATCCATGCATTTCTACTGGCCCAAGATGGGAGTGCAAGTAGAAAGTCACTGCAGGAGTTGTGCCACCTGCCAGTTATCTGGGTTAAGTGGCAAAGCAGTCTAAGCTCCATTGGTATCACTCCCAGTTGTGGGGGTACCAATTGAGAGGATAGGGATCGACATTGTTGGTCCCCTTGACTCCCAAACATCCTCAGGCAATAGGTTTATCCTGGTGCTGGTTGACCATGCCACCAGGTATCCTGAGTAATTCCATTGAAGACTGTGACTGCCAAGTCAGTTGCAAAAGCTTTACTTAGCATATTTGCTAGGGTTGGCTTCACAAAAGAAGTTGTGGCTGATAGGGGCAGCAACTTTATGTCAAAGTATATGCAGGCCATGTGGAAGGAGTGTGGTGTCACCTATACGTTTTCATCCGTCAACCACCCACAAACCAATGGTCTTGTAGAAAGGTTTAACAGAACCTTAAAGACCATGATTGGGGCTCTGGAAGAATCCCAACGAAGAAAATGGGATCTTCTGTTACCATGCTTACTGTTTGCCTACAGAGAGGTACCTCAGGAGGTTGTTGGCTTCAGCCCCTTTGAGCTTCTGTTTGGTCACCCTGTGAGGGGACCCTTAGCAATAGTCAAGGAGGGATGGGAGATTCCCACTCCCCCATCACTACCAACGTAGTAGACTATGTGCTAGGGCTCAGAAAGAGGATGGCACTATTGATGGGTCTGGCTAGAGAGAAACTGAAGGCAGGGCAAGCACTGGTGAAACATTGGTATGACTAGAAGGCTGCCCTCATCAATTTAACAGCACGTCAGAAAGTCCTGATCATGAATCCCATAAGGCCTGGAGCTTTACAGGACAAATGGTCAGGCCCTTACACAGTGGTGGAGTCACTGGGTGAGGTCAGTTATTTAGTGGACCATGGAAGGGCTGGACAGGCTCCAAAAGTGTTCCATGTGAATAAACTGAAGGCTTTCATCCCAAGAGTTGAAATCGCTACACTGCTGCTGGCTTCAGATGTTCAGGAGGAGGAGTCAGAACCTCTCCCCGACCTGTTCCAGGGCCGCCCTTCAGATAGTTCCATTGAAGGTGTCAAAGTGGCCCCTCACCTGACTTCTGATCAACAAGAAGAGGTGAAAAGTTTGCTGGGGCGGTTTTCCCCCTTTTTCTCACAAGCTCCTGGTGTGACACCTTGGTCCAAACATGACATTGACACAGGAGATAGTGTACCTACTAAAAGTAGGGGATACAGGATGCCAACAAAGTAAGGTCTTAGATTAAGACAGAGGTCAACAAAATATTGGATTTTGGGGTGATTGAACACTCTAGTAGTCCTTGGTCCAGCCCAGTGGTTTTGGTTCTAAAGGCAGATACCTCTGAGCTGAGGTTCTGTGTGGATTACAGGGCTCTGAATGCTGTCACAAAGACAGATGCAAGACAGCTGTCTCAACACCAGAGGGTCTTTACCAGTTCAGGGTAATGCCTTTTGTGTCAAGGAGTTCCCCCCTTCTCACCTGGGTCCGGTGTTTGCCGGTATCTTCGATCGCTGCCTTCTTGCAAACGCTCCTGGTCTTGAACAGCGCTGCTCGAGTCTCGTCTGGTTCCAGGTTGCGTTTAGTTCCGGGAGCGCGGAGTCCAGGAATCCGGGAGTCTGGGAAAAGCTAGTAATGCTCGGAATCAGGAAGGGGGAAAGGGTCAGGAGCAGGTAATAGCACTGGGACAAAGGAAACAATACCGCGAGCTACGAACACACGTGTGAGGCTACTCTGCAATAGCTTTGAGAGGTGCAGAGCCGCGGAAGGCGTGGTCTATAAATAGATCACGCCACGTTCAGCGCATGGAGCGAGCAAGGGCTTCAGCTCTGGACGGCCATGTTGGAAGTAGTACGGAATGTAAGCCCCGTTGAGACAAGGACCAGGAGGTCCAAAAGGGGCGTGATCTGAAGTTCATTACAGCATGCCTCCTCCGAAGGCCTTTTCCTCCAGGTTTGCCCGGATGTATTAGGTGAAATCTTCTGAGCAACCGAGGAGCCTTGATATTTGAAACAGGTTCCCAGGTCCTTTCGCTAGGAGGATATCCTTTCCACTCCACTAGGTATTGAAGATGGCCCCGCTTATACCTGGAGTCACAAATCCGGGACACCTCATATTCCAGTTGGTTGTCAACCAGTAGAGGAGGAGGTCTACTGGATTTTCGAGAGGATTGGATGTAGGGCTTCAATAGGGATGTGTGAAAAACTGGATGAATTCTTTTCCAGGAGTCAGGTAGCTTGATTTGATATGAGACAGGATTGATAATCTCCTTGATGGAAAATGGACCATAGTAGCGGGGAGCCAGCTTGTTTGGTCGCAAGTGTCGGGTGAGTAGTTTTGATGACAACCACACTCGGTCACTGACCGTATAGGAAGGACCTGGTCTTCTCTTGGAATCCGCATACCTCTTGGTCTGTAATCTGGCTTTCTCTAAGTGTTATTTAGCCTACTGGTGAATGTTGATAAGAGTTTCGATCCAGGAGTCAACAGTAGGTACTGGTGTAGGGTAAGGAAGAACCGAGGGTAAAACCGATGGATGGAACCCCTGACTACAATAAAAAGGGCTGGTCTGTAGCGCTGAGTGTTCGGAGTTGTTGTAAGCAAATTCCGCAACGGCTATCAGGAGAGACCAGTCATCCTGGACCTTGGTGGCGAAACATCAGAGATATTGTTCCAGGGTCTGATTTGCACATTCTGTGGCTCCGTTGGTTTGGGGGTGATATCCTGAAGAGAGGGCACGTTGGATTCCTAGTACCTGACAGAGGTGTTTCCAGAATTGTAAAATGTATTGGGGACCCGGTCAGATATGATCTTGGAAGGAAGCCCATGTAGTCGGAATATGTGTTCCAGAAATTTTCCAGCTAGCTCTGAAAAGGAGGGTAGTTTCATCAGTGGCGTAAAATGGGCCATATGGGTAAACAAATCTATGGTGACCATGATGGTTGTATATCCTCGGGGAGGTGGTAACTCCACTATGAAGTCTGTAGCGATGATTTCCCATGGTTTAGAGGGTAGAGTGGGCTGCAGAAGAAGACCCGCCGGTCTTTTGTTATCATGTTTATTTTGGGCACAGGTTATACAAGCCTGGATGTACTGCTGTACGTCAGACTTCATTTTAGGCCACCAGAGCTGTCTCTGTATAAGACGGAGGGTGTTGGTGATACCTCGGTGCCCGGAATAGAGTGTGTCATGACAAAGGTTTGTTATTTTTTGCTGTAACTTCCATGTAGGAATGAGAAGTGCATTGTCCTTGAATAAGTAGCCTTCCTTGGCTCTTCATTTCCAGTGATTTCTTGTTGAAATGTCCTTCCATATTTCCGAGTATTGGGTTTGCGATCGGACTTCTTCCAGGAGATCAACTGTTTGGGCTACGAACATCGTGGGAGAAAACATTTTAGGAAATGCCTTATCTTCAGTGGTCACGTAGTCAGGAAGGTGAGATCATCAGGTTCTGTGATCCAGGGACATGAGTAATGTGTAACTGATACTGGGCAAAAAAGTAGGCCCAACATGCCTGACGACTGTTCCTGCACTCCAGCGACTGTAGAATCTGAAGGTTTCGATGATCAGTACGGACTTGGACAGGATGTCTGGCTCCCAGAAGTAGGTGTCGCCATTCAGTGAAGGATTGGCGAATGGCTAAGAGTTCCCTTTCCAGGACGGAGTAGTGTGTTTCACTCAGAGTTAAGGTTCTTGAAAGATAAGCAATGGGGTGTTCCAAATCGTACTCCATTTTCTGCTTCAACACTGCTCCTATAGCGTAATTAGAGGCATCCTTTTCCACTAAAAAGGGTCGACTTGTATCGGGTTGAGCCAAAATGGGAGCTTGTGTGATCTCGGTCTTCAAACGCTGGAATGCAGTTTCTTGTAATGTTGACCAGACAAATGGGGTATCTTTCTTTAGCAGAGCCACTATAGGTTGTACAATCTCGGAAAAGGTGGCTATGAACTTTCGGTAGAAATTGGCTGGTCCTAGGAAGGATTGGATTTGTTTCACGGACGTGGGAGTAGGCCAGCCGAGAATGTCCTTTACTTTTGAAGGGTCCATGCCAATCCCCTCTGGACTAAGGATAAATCCCAGATAGTGCACAGAGGTAACATGAAACAAACATTTTTCAGGCTTGGCTAAGAGGTGATGTTCCCGGAGTCTTTGTAGAACTGCCTTAACATGTCCTTCATGCTTCAGAGGGTCCTTGGAAAAAATCAATATGTCGTCCAAGATAGACAATGACAAAGAGAAACAACATATCAGAGAACACCCTATCCATAAAATGTTGGAGTACTGCTGGGGCATTGGCTAGTCCAAAGGGCATGACCAGGTACTCGTAGTGGCCAAAGGGTGTTCTAAAGGCGGTCTTCCACTCGTCTCCTTCCCGGATACGGATCAAATGGTAGGCACCCCTGAGATCCAATTTGGTGAATATTACTGCACCCCTCACTGCCTCCAGGATATCTGATATCAAGGGTAGTGGGTATCGGTCCTTAAGAGTGCATTGATTTAGGCCACGATAATCGAGTTCCTGGGTGCCTTTCTTAGGAACAAAGAACAATGATGCGCCTGCTGGTGACTTTGAAGGTCTTATGGTACCGTTTTCAAGGTTTGCATCCAGATATTCTTTGAGGGCCTTTTGATCAGGTTCGGAAAGGATAAACATCCTACCGAAAGGGATCACTGCTGAGGGTTCCATTTCAATTGCGCAGTCTTCCGGTCTGTGTGGAGGTAAAGCCTGGACTATGGCAGTGGAAAAGACATCAGCAAATCCTTGGTAGGCCTCCGGAACCTGTATTATATTGGAAACCATGAGTGGGGTTTCTTGCTCCTTAGGTGGTTCCTCAGGGGGTGTTAAAGGAAGTTCCAGGGATAGACAATGAGACATACAAAACTACGAGCCTAGGAATAATGATCCTGCTGTCCAGTTTATATACGGATTGTGTTTTTGTAACCAGGGCATACCCAATACCATGGGGTAGTGGGCGGACTTAATGATATCGAATCTGATTAGCTCTTGATGGTGGTTTATTGAGAGCTGGATTTCCTTGATCTGTAGGCTTATGGGCCCTGAACTGAGGGGTCTTCCATCGATGGCTTCCACAGGCTGCATGGTGCTTCGTGCCTCATATGGGATTTGATGACTGACAACCCATTCCTGATCTATGAAGGTTCCCATAGCTCCACAGTCAACCAAGGCCAGAATGGGGCAGATCTTACTCTTCGAGGGTGAAAGAAATGCCTGGAGAACGACCAGTCTGTTTTGTCCAGGAGAGTTCAAGGATGGAATTGATGTGGAGCAAACATCTCTCTCCTGAATCTCTGATCCATTTAAGATCGGGTGCTGGCGTTTCCCGAACGCCGAGGAGGTGCCAGAGGACATTCCCTGACCAAATGTTTGTCTGAAGCACAATACATACACAAACCCGTATGGATCCTTCTCAACCTTTTTGAGGTGATATGGGTCCACGAAAGGCTCCAATTTGCATGGGTTCAGGTTCTGGGGCTGGACTTGGGTTTGCGTCCGTTCTGGCTATGCTCTCAAAGGACGTCTTGGGTAGGTTTCCCTTGGATTTCTTCCTTTCAGCCTTCCTTTCCTGGATGCGAAAAGTCTATTTGTAAGGCCAGGTCCATTAGTGCTTGGAATGAATTTGGTCGGGCCACCCTGGCCAGTTCATCCTTGATCTCATCGTTCAGGCCTCTCCTGAACAGGGTAAAACTAGCCTCAGAGGACCAGTCTGCTTCCTTAGCCAAGTATTTAAATCTGGTCACATAAGTGAGCATATCTTGGGAGCCCTGTTGAAAGTCCAGCAAGCGTTGTTGGGCAGTATAGACCTGCTCTGGACAGTCAAACATGCCTTTAAGGGCTTGTATGAACCCATCATAGTCGTCTAGGAGGGCATCGCCGGAGTTAACAAGGGATGTTGCCCAAGTTAAGGCGTTGCCGGAAAGGTGGGATATGATAAAACCCACCTTAGCCCTAGGAGTCGAGAAATAATAGGGCTTAAAGGTAAAGTGGACCAGGCATGAATCCAGGAATCCGCGAAGTGTTTTTGCCGAGCCATCATACTTGTCAACAATACCGCCCAACAGGGCACCCTCCTTTGTAGCAGAATCCCGGGATAAAACCAATCGTTTGAGCGCAGCGTTTTTTGCCTTAAGAATTTGGACCTCGGTTTATAATTCTTGCATGCATCGCATTAAGTACTGCACGGTCGCTTCCATCTCGTTTTTAGGTTTGATCGGGTGGCGTCTCAAACTGTCAAGGAGTTCCCCCCTTCTCACCCGGGTCTGGTGTTTGCCAGTGTCTTCGATCGCTGCCTTCTTGCGAACGCTCCTGGTCTTGAACAGCGCTGCTCGAGTCTCGTCTGGTTCCAGGTTGCGTTTACTTCCGGGAGCGCGGAGTCCAGGAATCCAGGAGTCGGGGAAAAACTAGTAATGCTCGGAATCAGGAAGGGGGATAGGGTCAGGAGCGGGTAATAAGACTGGGACAAAGGAAACAATACCGCGAGCTACGAACACACGTCTGAGGCTACTCTGCAATACCATTGAGACATGCAGAGCTGCGGAAGGCGTGGTCTATAAATAGATCACACCTCGTTCAGCGCATGGAGCGAGCAAGGGCTTCAGCTCTGGACGGCCATGTTGGAAGTAGAACGGAATGTAAGCCCCGTTGAGACAAGGACCAGGAGGTCCAAAAGGGGCGTGATCTGAAGTTCATGACATTTTGGGTTTATGAATGTACCTGCACTTTCCAGAGGCTTGTGAATCATGTCCTTAATGGGTTGGATGAATTCTGTCTTGCATATCTGGATGATATAGCAGTTTTCAGTGCCACCTGGGAGGATCATGTGAAACACCATAGGATTGTGTTACAGGCTCACTTGACCATAAAGGCCCGTAAGTGGCAGTTTGGGCAAGGTTCAGTGGTCTACCTTGGACATGAAGTTTCTTTTTTTTCTTTTCTTTTTTTTTATTGTCTTTAGTTTGAAAACAAACTTTTACAACATATATAACAAATTGATATAAACATTATAGCTTCAATTGACCAGGTACATTACCAAAGAGTTCAAATTGAAAGAGAATAGTTCTAGAAGATGTTAATTTCTATACAATGATATCTCCATACAAAAAACCCACACATAAAATCAAGTTATTACGTATAAAACAGATCATCCATACACATTATTGAAAAACAACCAAGGAGACATAATACAATCAACCATCAATCAGGAACATAAACCATCACAAAACTTTAAGTAAATCAACCATTGGTTTGTTCCAGTTCATACATATCAACTCTGGTCAAGATCGAAATACATCCAAAACGATGCAAAGATGAACAAGGAATTACAATAATCAGGACACACCGAAATTAATTCTGGAAAGGTCATTCAAAAGGCACCTTTTTGCTGGATCAACATTTAATTCAATTAGTTCGAAAACAGCCCAAATGTCGAGATTCAATTGCTTGAAGAGGGTAGCCTATAAAGAGGGCATAATCAAAATTACATAAATGGATGTCACAAACAAACAAATGTCTTTTACCTTCATTAGAACTCCATCAATTTTATTTAGCATTTGGGTTAAGGCCACAATAAGACGGATGCCACTCCCCCAGAGGCATCTTTCCCAAAAGGTAATTCTAGCAAAATCCGTTTCCTGTGGGTAAAAGATGCCTAGGCATTTGCGTCTATTAGATTCAAAATAAGGACAATATACAACTAGATGTTTTAGAGTTTCCCGCTGGACAAGATTTGTGCAGAATTCACAATTCAACGTGCAAATGCCCAGTGAAGATTTAAACCAACTACTGGTACGTTCCAATGTGTGATATTGGTTCAGCTTGAATCTGAGATATGCTGATCTTGCTATTTCGCATAGAAATTTTATGAGATAAGGCGATAGTAAATTTCTCTTTCTTGGGAACAATGCATACTCCAAGCACCTTGTATACGAGTTATTTCTTCCAATTGTTATGATCCAGTCATATTCATATAGTTTGCATTTTACGTTTGCTAGACCCAATGCTAGATCTTTGGTAGAATAATTGATTTTACCCAAGATTGTGTTCATATGGTCAATAAATGCTACCATCGATGGCAACTTGACCTCTCTCATGATCGCATTGAGGTCCTGAAAGAGTGAATTTGCGAGATGGAAACAATATTTTCACGTATCCAGCTAATCAACAGCAAGACCATATAGATGCGAGGGAAGAGAGACCCAATTCATGCAAAATTATTGTATTAGGTACTGACGATGTCAGACCTAATGTATGCTTCCACATCTGGGCCTGGATACTGTTTAGAATATCATCCACTTGTAATAGACAAAAATCCAGCCCATACAATAATATAGGTTCTACCTTCTGCATATAAAAATGAATGACTGGAAGCATTGAAAACTTGCAGTGTTGCAGTGTTTCCCAAATATTATTCTCATCATAGACGTCAGAGGACGAGCTTTTGCTTTTAAACCAATAGCCCATAATCTTTTTGAATTGGCGTCAGATAATATGTAGCCAAGATAACGAAAGCTATTTAGACGTTCACAATATGCCAATGATAGGATTTTATTTTTTTATGTTCGCTAAATACAATAATCTTTGATTTAACAGAGTTGCCCTTCAAATTATGAATGGTGGCATATTCATAAAATGTATTCAACTTATTTTGAAGACCATAGGGTGTCCTGTCCAGCAAAATGATATCATCGTCGAAACATAACCAATGAAGCTTAGTTCTTCCGAGTTTCACTGGATACATAGATGGCACATTCCAAAGTTTGTCCATGTCGCAAATATATAGATTAAACATAGTTGCGGCAAGGTTACACCCTTGTTTTACTCCGGTTGAGGTTGAGATGGTAGGAGTCAATGGATTATTTTGTGTGACCCTGAGTTGAAAAGTCGTGTTGTGGTGAAACAGTGCAATCAATTGCACAAGCCGTTGTGAAGAACACACAGACAGTAATTTAGAACAAAGTAATTCATGTATTATTGTAGCAAAGGCGCAAGAAAGATCTAAGGCTGCTAAATATTTCGGGGCGGAATTGGATTGTTTAGATTTACCAAGTATGTGGGCGACTGTGGTGGCATTTAAGGAGGTCCCCATATGCTTACGGAATTCTACTTGGTACCAAGAGTAGATGTTATGTTTGAAAATAAAGGAATCAAGGTGTTTCAACAGCAGGATAGCAAATACCTTGGAAGAGGTGTCCATTAAGGCAATAGGCCGAACCGAAAATTTGCAGGATCTTGTGGATCCCCTTTTTTAAAAATGGGAATTATTATTGCATTCAGCCAAGAGCCTGGAATCCTGTTAGAACTTAATGGGCCTCATTACGACCCTGGCGGTAAGTGAAAAACGATGCCAGTAAACGATTACCGGCATCGCTTACCGCTAGGTCCGATCATGACCCGAGAAAGTGCAATTAGCGACATCGTAGTTAACGGTGCCGCTAACATCACCAAGCTCGCGCGCACGCGACCTCCCATGCCGTAAGTACCAGCATCGCACAAAGGTGGTGAAATCACGAATCAAGCGGACATGCTGTCAACGCCATCGTGAAGGCCGTAAAGTACCTTACCGCCATGGTGCTAAGTCCGCCATCGCGAACCAACCGTAAATGGCCATGTGCAGTGTTCCCAGCTGCCACAGGTGCACAAAATCAGCACAGGTGGAGGCAATACAGACTCACCAAGTACAAAAAGAGCACACCCCACCCCTTCCCACACCCAGTCACACTCCACAATGATTCCAATACGACTAGCGATGTTGGGGCTGGAGGACCTGATTGCAATGCAAGTGCTACAACTAAAACAACAACAACAACAACAACAGGCAGCACAGAGGAGGCGCAGGAGGAGAAGGAGGGCAAGGCAGGGCCAGCAAGCCCCACCAGCACAGCCAGTGCCACCACGCAGGCAGCCCCCAATCCCACGCATCCGAGCCAGTCCATTCAACCTCACTGCTGAGCAGATCCACACCCTGTACCGTTTGGACCGGGACACCATCACCACCATCGTGGACATGATACACAATGACATTGTCAGCATGATAGAAACACCCACCACCATCCCCCCCTACTGAAGGTAGTGTCCGTGCTCCACTTCCTGGCCACAGGCACCTACCAGCACACAGTGGGGCACTTGCATGGCATTTCACAACCATTATTCTCACGCACGCTGATCCAAGTGCTCGATGCCCTCCTCAAGCACACAGACGACCACATTTCCTTACCACGGTCTGCCCAGGAGATTGCTAACACCAAAGTGGGTTTCCATGCACTAGCCGGCATACCTGGTTGCATTGGTGCCATCGATTGCACCCATGTGGAATTGGTGGTCCCACATGACACTGAGGTAGCGTACCGCAACCGTAAACTATTCCACTCAATCAACGTGCAAATGGTATGTGACTCCAACAGGATCATCACACATTGTTGTGCCCGATTCCCCGGATCAACCCATGATTCAATGGTCCTGCGTAACTCCACAATACCACGCTACATGGAGCGACATGCAGGGCCAAGATCCTGGCTACTCGGTGAGTCTTATGTCATGGCCATGGAAATGTGAAGTGGGTAGTTGATTGACGTATCAATGCATACTTTACCTGGCTGAAAGGGGGAGGGGGAGAGATGCATACTTTACCTGGCTGATAGGGGGGAGATGCATACTTTACCTGGCTGAAAGGGGGGAGGAGAGATGCCTACTTTACCTGGCTGAAAGGGGGGGGGAGATGCATACTTTACCTGGCTGAAAGGGGGGGGGGAGATGTATACTTTACCTGGCTGAAAGGGGGGGGGGAGAGATGCATACTTTACCTGGCTGAAAGGGGGGGGGAGAGATGCATACTTTACCTGGCTGAAAGGGGAGGGGAGAGATGCATACTTTACCTGACTGAAAGGGGGGGGGGGAGATGCATACTTTAACTGGCTGAAAGAGGGGGGAGAGATGCATACTTTACCCGGCTGAAAGGGTGGGGGAGATGTATACTTTACCTGGCTGAAAGGGGGGGAGAGATGCATACTTTACCTGGCTGAAAGGGGGGGGGGAGATGCATACTTTACCTGGCTGAAAGGGGAGGGGAGAGATGCATACTTTACCTGGCTGAAAGGGGGGGGGAGATGCATACTTTACCTGGCTGAAAGGGGGGGGGGGAGAGATGCATACTTTACCTGGCTGAAAGGGGAGGGGAGAGATGCATACTTTACCTGGCTGAAAGGGGGGGGAGAGATGCATACTTTAACTGGCTGAAAGAGGGGGGAGAGATGCATACTTTACCTGGCTGAAAGGAGGGGGAGATGTATACTTTACCTGGCTGAAAGGGGGGGGAGAGATGCATACTTTACCTGGCTGAAAGGGGGGGGGGAGAGATGCATACTTTACCTGGCTGAAAGGGGAGGGGAGAGATGCATACTTTACCTGGCTGAAAGGGGGGGGGAGAGATGCATACTTTACCTGGCTGAAAGGGGGGGAGAGATGCATACTTTACCTGGCTGAAAGTGGGGCAGAGATGCATACTTTACCTGGCTGAAAGGGGGGGAGATGCATACTTTACCTGGCTGAAAGGGGGGAGATGCATACTTTGCCTGGTTGAAAGGGGGGGAGAGATGCATACTTTACCTGGCTGAAAGGTGGGGAGAGATGCATACTTTACCTGGCTGAAAGGGGGGGGAGAGAGATGCATACTTTACCTGGCTGAAAGGGGAGGGAGAGATGCATACTTTACTTGGCTAAAAGGGGGGGGGGATGCATACTTTACCTGGCTGAAAGGGGGGGGGAGATGCATACTTTACCTGGCTGAAAGGGGGGGGGATGCATACTTTACCTGGCTGAAAGGGGGGGAGAGATGCATACTTTACCTGGCTGAAAGGGGGGGGAGATGCACACTTTACCTGGCTGAAAGGGGGGGGGCATACTTTACCTGGCTGAAAGGGGGGGGGAAGATGCATACTTTACCTGGCTGAAAGGGGGGGGAGATGCATACTTTACCTGGCTGAAAAGGGGGGGAGAGATGCATACTTTACCTGGCTGAAAGGGGGGGGGGAGTGATGCATACCTTACCTGGCTGCGAGTACCAGAGGCAATGGAGCCAGCTCATACCCTAAAGCAGCCCAAACGTCAACTGACACCTGAACACATAATGCCCGATGTAAGCAGCCCTACCATGTGAATGAAGGTGTGTCCCAACCATGACACAACCATCTGCAAGTGCACTGTACCGAATCGGACCACATCGACCTCAACGAAATGCACCTATATGCAATGACTTCAGCCAATACACAGCACCAAACAACTGAAAGGCCAGTCCCCCATAACTGCGCAGAAAGGAGGCACATGACGGACAAAAACATCAATACACCACTACACAGACACCGAGGCCCAAAGAAATTGCCTAGCAACATTAGTAGTGCTCAGTGGGGTCATCATGAGGCTGACAGCAATGTTGCCATGATGAGAGCATTGATATCACTGGACACCTGCCAGGTCAACAAAACAAACGCCATGGACTAACACAGTGGATGGGCACTCACAAGGCACTGGACCCCCCTGCATACACTGGTTGATGGCATGCAAAACAGTCCATGAGAGGAATACACATATACCGGTATCATAGTGTTACTCCATTTGTGCATGTAAATGTGGTACAAAGTAAGAGATAAATGCATGCCATGGTGGCACGTCATGATTTGAGATTTGATGTCATGACTGACACATACATTGTTGCCAACATACAGGTGATGCAGGCTATCCCCTGAAGAGGTGGCTCCTTACCCCAGTCCGGAACCCACAGAACCAGCACGAGGAGGACTTCAATCGTGCACATACACGAACCCGTGTGGTGATTGAGAAGACATTTCGCCTATTGAAGGCACGGTTTCGCTGCCTCAGCAGGTCTGGTGGGGCACTCCTGTACCGCCATGAGAAGGTGGCAAAGATCGTCATGGCATGTGTCATGCTACACAATATGTGCATCAGACGGAATGTGCCCCTGCCCCCTGACGCTGAACTGCAACCACCTGATGATGAGGATGAGGAGGGTGAGGATGGGGCAGCACCTCAGGGAGGCAGCGATGCACAGGAGGGACGTGACATGCGTCAGACTCTGATCAACCAATGTTTCTAGCACACACGGATGGGGGGTGTCACATGGAGATGGCAATTGGGGCACTGTGTGTGTCTGGGATATGCACACCGTGGACTGTTCACCAATAAAGCACACATACGCAATGAGCAATGTCCATACATGTGATTTGTGCTCAAGCAAAAATTGTATTGTAAATGTGAATTCAATTAACACACCCACTTCCCCCTCCCCCCTCAACTCCCCAACACACCCACTCCCCCCTCACCCCTCCCCCTTCAACTCCCCAACACACCCACTCCCCCCTCCCTCCTCAACTCCCCGCAAAAGTGCGTGGATGCCTGTGGTGAAGTGCCTAATATGGGATTGTTCCACTGGGCGGCCTCTATTGGCAGCCCCCTCTGCCAGCCCCCGGGGCACCCCTGCCTGTACTCCACAGGTTCCTGCCCGACCTGCGGACAGGGCTGCTTGGGGCATGGAGTGGCTGGCCAGGAGTCATCAGGGGATTGCCTCTGTGTGCCATCATCATGCAGGCTACATGGGGACAGGTAGGGGGAATGAGGGTGGGCAGTGGGGGGACATTCTACGACATCATCATCATTCCCCACATCACTATCCGAGCAAGCTGCAATGGCAGCAGTCTCCCCAATCGTGCTGCTTCCTGCAGACACAGTCTCTTCAGTGGCCACCAGTTGTTGGATGTCTGTTGCTGGTGGTACCGTGCTGCTTGCCTTGGTGCTTATCGGTGCCCTGGCCTGTGTTGTGGCCATCGATTTTGGCTGCTGTGGGGGTTTGTTTTGTCCAGCAGAGGTGGAGGTTTGGTGTGGTGTTACTTTGGGCCTGGTCTTCTTGGCAGGTGTGGTGCCAGTGTCTTCCTCGCCAAGGTCCGAATTGGAGCCTGTGGTGGAGCAAAGGAGGGAAAGTGTTATTGATGAGTCTGCGGACATTGAGCAGGCATTGTGATTTTGATAACTAGATGGTGCACATTGGAGGCAGTGACATACAGGTTGTCTCCCTTTTGGGTGGGAGAAGCATGCAGGAATGTGGGTGCCTACGGTGAGAGTGTGCATACTGCATGTGTACAGGGTGTAGGTCAATAATGCCTGTAGGCAGTCTTCTGCTGATGTGTCGCGTTAACCCTATTAGGCAACATTGTGCTTCCCATGAAACTGGACTTCAGAGCGTTTTGCATGGCTTGATTTGAGGCACCTACCTGCGTCACCTGATGTCGGGGCTGCTCTCTCCATTTTTCCGACCCCCTCGATGCTCTCGATGTAAATGGTTGTGGCCCATTTCTCCTCCCACGGATGCAATTTTATCGGTGAGTCTGCTCCTCCACCAGTTGCCATGCCCAGGTTTCTGTTGGCAGAGAGTATACTCCTTACGCTGAGCCGGAGGTCATCCCACCTTTTCCGGCACTGTCTTGTGGTGCGGGGTGTTGTTCCAACTGCACTGACCCGCTGTGCGACTAGGTCCCATATGGCCATCTTCCATGCTATTGCCGGTTTGGTCATTTCTGTTGAGAATACAACGTCTGCGTTTTCCTGTAGGGTTTCCACCAACATGGTGAGCTCTTCCCTAGTGAAGCGCTCCTGCCGCAGCCGAACCTTTTTTTAACAACTTTCGGCATTCTGCCGGGTGGATGTGGGTGAAGGTTTGTGGCGGGTCTCGGGGTCAGATGTGCACTGGTTGTGGAGGATGGCAATGGATTGTGTTTTTAAAGATGGCCGCCGTGCTCTTTCCCGTTCCGGTGCGATGGCGCAACTTCCGGATCCGCTTCTTTACGGTCACCGCTAATAGCGGTCACCGCTATTTGCGGTGATCGCTAATATCGGTGGGTAGGGTGGCGGTAGTGCACCTTGCACGGCATACGATGCCGGTAGGTGCCGTTTTTGGGACGTTACCGGCATGGCGCAGATTACATTACCAGCATGGCGCAATGCTCGTGCCCGAGAGGTCATAATGTACCGCTTTTAACGGTTTCTGGCCAGCACGGACACGTTAGTTGCGCCATGCCGGTAATGTCCATTGCTTACCGCCTGGGTCGTAATGAGGCCCAATATGTTGTCAAATTTCATAAGGAGAATGGCTGCCCAAAAGTGGGGGTTAGATTTAAGAATACACAATGGTATCCCATCCAGCCCAGCCACCTTGGAAAATGTTAAACTCTGTATAGCTAAAATGATCTCCTCTAGCGAAAACGACAGTTGCTCAGTGCAACTCCGGTGGCGAATCCCAGAGTCATGTGTTAAAAAGCTCAGCGGTAGATTGAACTTAGCACCAATGTACTTTTGCCAACATAGGGATGAAATGGAAGCTACTATATTGCCTTGTTCGGTGTTTTTCCCATTAAGAGTGGCCCAGATGTTGCGAGTATCGTGCTTTGCGAGAAGGCACAGCATCTGTTGGTTTCCCTTGAGATGAAGCTGATGTTTGAGTACTTTAATTTGATTCCATTATTTTAGGAAGATCTTTTGTTTTGCCTCACGATATTCATGTTCACCTAGATTCAGTTGGATAAGGGACCTCAATCTGCAATTCTTTTCTCTTTTGAGACCAGCAATTAAAGGATTGAAGGGGAACTGATGGGAATTGGATATAGCATGGGCGCGATGCATTATTTCATGGATATGTTTTTGAATCACCATGGAATTCCATTCCTCCCTTAATACAGCATTACAATACATTACATTTGCTTTATACACTTGACAAGCATCCCTATTTACTATGTAGGTCAATTCCTTACACAGGCGAGGATGCCATTTCACAGAGGTGCGAGTACGATCAGATTGACCTAGACCCAATGTGGGGTCGCACACTGAAGGATCACTCTTCAGATACACCTGAAGAAGGATTGGGGCGTGATCACTGAGGGAGGAGTCCAAGATGGTTACCAAGTGCACCATTTTTAGGAGTCCTATCGAGTCCTATCGAGAAAAAAAAGTAGTTGATAAAAGAAGAAGCAAGACCTCTTACCCAAGTACCCAAGTGATGGGCCATCTTGAACTTCACATAATGAATATTCCATTCCAACAAATAGCGAAGCCAATGTTCACTCCTATTTACCGTTGGTGTGCGATTGTTCTGATTCGAGCTACCCATAAGACTTGGAATGGCACTTAAACACACCGAGTTCAGATCACCGCCAATGATAATGTGAAGAGCTGGATTGTTAATATAAGCATCTTCCAGGACCACATCTATAAGATTAAAGAAGGCCTCCAAGGTTTGATTCGCTGGATTATAGTAAATGCAAATCAAAAAGAAAGAGCATGCAGGCTCATCTGTGGGATGCCATTCAATCGTTAGTATTTGGTGGGAGAATGAAATCACCCGAAACTGATGATTAAAAGAATTGTTGACTAAGATTGCAACCCCTCCTGAGGGACGACCAATGCGACCTTGCACAGCTGGAGTGCAAAAGGTAGTAAAACCGTCAGCAACAAAAAGTTTTGAGCACATGGTTTCCTGCAAAAAAAAGAACATTTGGATAATCATCGGGAGAGGTTGCACCTAGCCAAGTCGTAAAGTTTTTTAGGCCACAACAATTCCAGGATATAATAAAGATTGCCCACGCTGACAGCTCAGGAAGTCTTCATTCTATTAAAGACAAGGAGGCGAGCATTATGCTATACTTTCTTTATTACTGCCATATCAGCTTTTCAACTTTAAAACTGAAACATTTGTGCTTTTTTCCCATAATTTATGCAAAAATCCAAATCTGAGAGGTTTACAGTTCCAACAAAATCAGAATCCAACCTTAGAACCACGACCCCCATGATCCTATCAGATTCCAGGCTAGTGCATAAGAACCCCTTACACTAGGTCCCTTCCTCTTTCTTTTTTGCTGCCTCATAGAGATAAGTACCCTACATTTCTTATGACACTTCGATGCATATGATTGTTAATATTTCATAAGAAGTGCTAGGAAGTTGTCGAGCGTTAGGGCTAGCGTGAGTATTTGAAGAATATTTGTAATATTACCAGTCTGTAACACTTGATGTTCCTTGTTCTACGGACCCTCTGCTTATGCCCTTTTGATCACGCTCTGTCTATCTCTTGGTACTGTGATTGCCCGCCAGCTCTACGGTCCGGACCGCCATTGGATCTCACCTCTGCAAAACCTTCGGCTTTGTCTTTGCCTGCCAGTTCTACGACCCGGACCGCCATTGGGTCTCGCCTCTGCATCACCCTCGGCTTCGTATTTGCCCACCAGCTCTACGACCCGGAACGTCTCATCGGACCGCTCTCGCCTAGTGACTTTGTTTTACACTGTCTCACCCAGGTTTTGGAATATCGTTTTCCGCTTCACACACGGACTAGAGACTTCTGTGATTGTTTGTGACTCGTTTCATCGGGACAGGTTTCTGGACACCTCAGGCGTCTGCATGTCTACTGGAATAGTCTGTTTTGGAATAACCTTGCTTACCACAAACTCCACGTCATTATTGGAACATTCAAAGACTCAAGGATCCCTCTTGGTAAGCCTCATTTCTTCTGACTATCACACTAACTGTACTTGTTGCACTGCTACTTTCACTGATTGCCCCTTGTAATTATCTTTGCAGACCATCTAAACACTTACTGTGCATGTCATTGAAACTAATATTGGGGCTATCTACTACCACAGCACATGTTAGTGGGTTTTTTCTGGAGTATGCTATGATAAAATAAAATACTAACCTGAAGTGTTTTCTTTGCAGCCACTGTTGTCTCGGGAGTATCCAGTCTTTCAATGAATTGATCCCTCTGAGTGTTAATTCGTACACCCAGAAGGATACATTAGTGGGAAGAATTCTTCTTCTTCACGATGGGGTCAAGGTTTGTGAAGGAGACTTCTGACATAATCAGAAACCTTCCAAAATGGACCCGAACGAGACATTGGCTAGCATACTCCAGTTAGTGGCAGACCTACGTTCTGACATGGCTACGGCTCATGCCGCTACCCAACAGCAGATACTGGCATTGCAGGCTGCTGTACAACCTCCCTCAATGCCTAATCCTCGGCCTACGGCTCCTTCTGGTGCTGGTATCGAGCCATCACGAGCAGATGCTGGGCCTGTATATGTTGCATCAAAATTTCTGCTTGCTCCTCCAGAGAGATTCCATGGGGATCCAAAACATTTAGGACCTTTGTGAACCAATGTCGTTTACATTTTTTGTGCCGACTAGGTTCCTTTCCAGACTCTACCAATAAAGCTACGTTCTTGTTGTCCGACCTAGGGGGTACTGCAGCAGCATGGGCTAACCTTCTATTGGAAGAATGTAGTCTGCTTTTTGTTTGATTGTGATTCCATAATTAAGGCCATGAGCAAGGTGCTTGATACCCGCAACAAGGCCCAGACTATGGAATTGGAGTTATTAAGTCTACAGCAAGGTGACCTAACGCTCCTGGCCTATTTAGCTAAATTCAATCCGTTGGCTGCTGAAACAGGGTGGCCGGATGATAAGAAGGCCTCACTATTTTATAAAGGGTTTTCCGACTCCCTGAAGGACACCCTTGCTATGGTTCCTGTTGTTACGGTTACATTTCCGGAGTTACTGGATTTAATATTGCAAATAGATGCCCGAAAGGCCGCAAGAAAGGGCAAAAAGAGGGGTTTTCTACCGCCCACTCCATTGGTCCCATACCCAGCTACGGGTACCCCAGAACCTATGCAGATCGGGGCTGCTACGCCTGGTCCCCTGTCTCCTGAAGAGAAGGAACACCAAAAGAAGAACAACCATTGTTTCTACTGCGGTTTCCCTGATCATCTCCTGAAACTATGCACCAAGAAACCCACCGAGAAGCAGGGAAACTTGAAAGCTTGGCAATAAGGGGAGTCCAGTTGCTGAGCTATACTTCAACAATGGGCTCACAAATAGTGATACCATTCACCATTAATGTTATCTTTATTGGCTCCTCAGGCAGTACCATCTCAGCTACGGCAGTACTGGATTCCGGTGCTACGGGGAACTACATTGATAGCCTATACGCCAAGTAACTGACTTTACCCATAATAGACAAAGAAGACCCCGTGGTCATAAATGCTGTGGATGGCAAGACTTTGTTATCAGGTTTGGTGACCAAGCAGACAGCGAAGTTACTCATAGAAACCGTGCAGGGTCACACTGAGGTGATATCTTTTGACCTCATTTCGGCTCCTCAGTTTAAGCTCATACTCGGAATCACATGGCTCAGGGTGCATAATCCGGTTATAGATTGGCACACCGGCAGTATTGAGTTCTTGTCCGAGTACTGTAAAAAGAATTGTTGGGGTTCCAATACTCAGATCAACAGTCCCTGGGGTCCCTTATTGGATGTTGTCTCCACAATCGGGGCAGTGGTCACTGGAATTCTGCCTAAAAAATATCTTGATTATCATGATGTCTTTGACGAAGGTGGGGCTGTGGTCTTACCACCCCACAGACCATACGATTGTCCGATTGAACTTGTCCCCATAGCTATGATACCCTCTGGAAGGATATACTCCCTTACACAAAAGGAGGATCTTATTCTTAAGGAGTACATTGACAAGGCTCTAGAATCCTAGTTCATCCATCCGTCACGTTCTCCTGCGGCCTCTCCATTATTCTTCGTCCCTAAGAAGGAGGGGGACCTCCGGCCCTGTATTAATTAGAGGGCCCTCAATGCCATCACTATTCGGAACCAGTACCCTATACCCCTTATTTCAGTCCTGCTGGACCAGCTGGGTTCTTTTGTGATTTTTTACTAAACTGGACCTCAGAGGAGCGTATAATCTGGTTTGAATATGTAGTGGTGACGAGTGGAAAACCACATTCAAAACTAAGTATGGGTTATTTGAGGATTGGGTAATGCCCTTCGGGCTTTGCAATGCACCCGCAACTTTTCAATATTTCATTAATTATGTCTTTCATGACATGATGGACCAATTTGTAGTTGTCTGTTTGGACGACATTCTGGTTTATTCTCCGTCCTATGAGCTGCATGTAATTCATTACTAAGGTCCGACAAAGGCTACGAGACAACAATCTCTTTGCCAAATTGGAGAATTGCATCTTCCATGCCATCGAAGTAGAATTCCCTGGCTATGAAATTACGAGCAAAGGAGTACAAATGAGTAAGTACAAGGTCAAAGCGGCTCTGGAATGGCCTGTACCTACGTCTTTGAAATCCCTTCAGTCATTCCTGGGCTTTGCACATTTTTATAGAAGGTTCATCAAGGACTTTTCTACCATGGTTGCTCCTCTAACAACCCTTACGAGTAGCAAAAAATGCTTTCGGCGGGATGAGGAGACCAGTCAAGCTTTCTCCACCCTCAAGACCGCTTTTACCACAGTCCCTGTCCTTCAACACCTAAATCCTTCTCCTCCTTTTGTTGTGGAAGCAGACTCCTCTGACATCGCTCTTGGAGCCATTTTATCGCAGGAGTGCCCAGAAGCTATCACTCAAGAAAGCGAACCTCCTATGAGAAGAACTATACTATCACAGAGAGGGAGCTTTTAGCGGTACGGGACGCTTTCATGACTTGGTGACATCCCTTGCTGGGCACTGCTCTTCCTGTACAGGTATTCACCGACCACAGGAATATGTTATCATTACAATCTGTGTAAGTGTACCACTGCGTGCCATGCAAGGTGGCACAGATTTTTCTCTATGTTCCATTTCGTTATCACATACAGACCTGGTTCCCTACACACTAAAGCAGACGCTTTGTGAAGGATGCATGGGGCTTCTGCTGCTAAAAGAACTGATGGCCCACTCCTTTTGCCTCATCAGGTGGTCTGTAGTTGTACGTTACAACCCACTCTTTGTACTAATATACAAGAGTGGGTAAAGAAACACCCAGTCAAACAACTCAAGTTAGATGTCATACGTTCCCTGTCGTATGCTTGTGGTTTGTTATATATTCCGGATAACACCTCTCGTTGTAAAGCAATGCAATGGTGCCATGATTCCATGGTAGCAGCACATCCTGGCGTTAAGAAGACCTTAGACCTCCTACATCGATGGTGTTGGTGGCCGTCTATACAAAGAGATGTTACCGACTACATTGCGGCTTGCTTTGTCTGTGCCCATTGCAAGAACACCATCACTAAACCCGTTGGTTTGCTTCAGTCTATGCCAATACCCGATCACCCTTGGTATATGATATCCATGGACTTTGTAGTCGAACTACCTTCAGTTTCTGGTTACGATACCCTATGGGTCATCATTGACTACCTGACCAAAATGGCGCTTTTTATGCCCTGTCAAGGGTTGCCATCTGCTCCTGTGTTGGCTGATCTGTTTTCAAAGAATGTGTTTAGTTTCTTTGGTCTCCCCTCGGTTATCATCACCGATAGCGGTTCGCATTTCACTTCACACTTTTGGTGGTCTCTCACGGCCTTGTTTGGTATTGACGATAGGTACTCTAGCTCCTATCATCCTCAGATGGATGGTCAGACAGAACATTTAAATTCCATCATGGAACAGTACCTTAGGTGTCTGACCCATCAGTATCAAGAAACTTGGCTTTCCGTCCTTTGTATGGCCGAATTCGCGTACAACAAATCCCTTCATTCTTGCACTCGATCCTCCCCGTTTTTTGCCCTTTATGGTCACCATCCCAGGTCCTTGCCTTTGTCTCCTGTCTTGCCAGCTAGGAATCCAGCTGCTACTTCCTGTGTCAGTCGTTTGGTGTCCACCCAGAACGGGCTTAAGCAACATTTGGAACAGGCACAGGAACGTGCCAAACATTATGCGGATACCCGCCGTTTTCTTGCCCCTTATTACGTGGTGGGCATGAAAGTCTGGTTGTCTACAAAATATCTGCGCATTCCTGGGTGAAGGGCACTTCTACCTTGCTTTGTCTGTCCTTATGTGATTACTGCTCTGATTAACCCGGTGGCAGTGCGTTTGCTTCTCGCTATGAAGTGGAGGGTGCATCCAGTTTTCCACGTATCCCTTCTTAAGCCCTTCCATCCAGCCACCAGGATTCCCTCACAACCACCTCCTATTCAAGTGCAGGGAGAGGAGGAGTACGAGGTCAATAAGATCCTTGCTACCAAGGTTTCTAGGGGGTGTGCAGTTGTAGTATGTGGACTGGAAAGGTTCCGGTTCGGAGAATCGGACAGGGGAGCCTGTTGATAATATTCACGCCTCCCGGATAATTGCTGATTTTTGGGCCTCTCGAAAAGGGGCTCCATCTTTGGGGGGGTACCGTCATGTTTAAGTACTTGGGACGCTCCGTGCCAAAGCTAAGACCCGTACTTGCTCCTCGTCAACCGCTTCTTGATCCATGCAACAGACGGGGTTTCACAAAAGTGCTCACCACGTTAAAACATGCTCATCAACGTCCAGGAGTCCGGAAGTCTTTCTTCCGTGGTAACTGGAGGTTACCATGGAAACTTTGGAAACCATTGCTAAGGGGAAGTAACCGACGTCCTGGATTCCGACAACAGGCTCAAGTAACTAACCCTTCTTTAGTGCCGCCCCTGCAGACACTTGTTGCTTCTGATTAACGTTGTTACATTGTGTTTCTGGAGTTGCGTGATATTCTTGCTTTGTTTATCGACCTGCCTCTTGGATTGCCCTAGTCTGTTTTGGTAATACTTGTCTGCTTATGCCCTTTTGATCATGCTCTGTCTATCTCTTGGTACTGTGATTGCCTGCCAGCTCTATGACCGGCACCGCCATTGGATCGTGACTCTGCAAAACCCTCGGCTTTGTCTTTGCCCGCCAGCACTACGACACGGACCGCCATTGGATCTCACCTCTGCCTCACGCTCGACTTTATCTTTGCCCACCAGCTATATGACCCGGAACGTCTCATCGGACCACTCTCGCCTAGTGACTTTGTTTTACCACATCTCACCCACTTTTGATTGTGTGTGACTCAGGCGTCATTGTTTGGTCGGGACAGGTTTCTGGATACCTCAGGCATCCACGTGGCTACGGGAATAGTCTGTTTTGGAATTGCCTTGCTTACCACGAACTCCACGTCATTATTGTAACATTGAAAGACTCGAGGATCCCTCTTGGTAAGCCTCATTTCCTCTGACTATCTCACTAACTGTTCTTGTTGCATCGCTACTTTCACCGATTGCCCCTTGTAATTATCTTTGCAGACCATCTAAACACTGTGCGTGTCATTGAACCTAATATTGGGGCTAACTACTACCACAGCACAGGTTAGTGGGTGCCCTGCCTTGTTTTTTCTGGAGTATGCTATAATAAAATAAAATACTAACCATAAGTGTTTTCTTTGCAGCCACTGCTGTCTTGGGGGTATCCAGTCTTTCAATTAATTGATCCCTGCCCCTGTCACCTCACAGCCGAACAGCCAGGCACTTCCCAGGCACTTCCGGAAGCGCGTGCGAGATGCGCGTGACTGAATGGAATTGCTGGAAAACAGTGGGCGGAGCAAGGGGAGGAGCTGAAACCAAGGAAAAAGGAGAGTTTTTAGCGCATAACTCAAAAACATAGACGCTCTCAGCACAATAACTAGTCCCACAAGCACAATGTCCCAGTAATTACTTTGCAGGCGAAGTAGCTGCTTGTGGCAGTGTTTCCACGGCGAGCAGGCTTCCTCTTGAGGACGGCCAGGGCACGACACAGCAAAAGTTCAGCAAAAGTTTGGCGGGAGTCAGGAGTACAGCCTTCTCTGGCCCAACAGCCAGGCACTTCCGTATGCGCGCGCGAGATGCGAGTGCACCGGGATTTGTAGAGATTGACTGAATGGATTTGCTGGGAAACAGTGGGCGGAGCAAGCGGATGAGTTTGCAGGCGATGTAGCTACTCGTGGCAGAGTTTCCACGGAGAGCAGGCTTCCTCTTGAGGATGGCCAGGGCACAACTTGAGGATGGCCAGTGTCTGACCAACTTTTTGCTGATGTTAAACACCATAGTCTGACTTTGCCAGAGAAGCACATCCTTCTGCTGCACTCCCCTGGGCTTTTCGCTCACTTTCTTATGGGGAAACTGACATGCTCTTAAAGACAGTCAGTACTGGGAGACTTTGTTTCCCTTAGTCCTTGTCCATGTTGCAACTTTTCTGCAACATGTAACAAGTGCACAATTTACCTACAGTACAGTGCACTTGGGTCTAATAGTCATTTCCGAAGGCCCTAGATACTCCAAGTATCCTGAAACTAAGAAGCCGAGTCGAGGAACTGCTGGTGACCCGCTGCAAGGTTTGGCACCCTGAGGCCGCTGTTGCCCTGCTGGATCCCTTCCCATCTGACCAAACAAGAAGGTCTGTGAAGAAACTTTGACCCATTAGAATAGTGGGACCAACTATTCTCGGCACCTTCATCAAACCCTGTAAGTAAGCCTCCTCAGAAGTGTCCCTGGGCCAACCAGTGGGCTGACCAGCTTATGCGGGACCTTTGCCCTGATACCGCTGCCGTTTCAAGGAGACACTCGAAACTTGGTACGTCGCTAGCTCCGTGTTCACGGCACTCTCACACCGAATTTTTTACACTTGGCATTCCCAGGTCTGGAGTAAAGAGCGAGAGCCTGAACCGGAGTGAACGTGGTTACTGTGTCGCCCAGCCGTGGTGATACACTTTGCAGGTGCGCTGCTTCGGTGCCCCTCTTGCCCCTGAAGACTGCTGCAGTGAAACTGGCCTGATCCATCCACCAGGAGCAGAGAAATCACCACTGTCCTATTTGGGAATCATCGCTGTAACTTTGTCGCTGAAAGCTGCTGAGCCGCAGAATTGCCACACTTGAACCTGAAACCGAATTGGACTCGACTGATGAAGTTTGGTCCGGAGTGCGCCAGGGGTCGGTGAGTACTAGCAACCCTTACTGGTGGCCCCTAGTGCATCAAACCCTTTTTACGCATGAGGGGCCCCTGAGGGCCCCTCTCCTTTCCACTGCTGGTGCGAACTGGCAAACTATTCCCAAGTCTTAGAAACTGCTCTGCCCTGTTGTGGAGACCCTCCTCGAATAGTGGGAACTTATTCTGCATCCCCCCCACCTGCCTTCCTGAGCTGCTACAGACCCTAAATAAATACCCTATTCCGCCCATCTGCCCTACTGCGTGCGCCAGCATTGCATGTACATTTGAGCAATATAGGCTCCTCTCGACTTAGGGACTGGACTGCCTTTCAGTTAGGATTGTGATTACTGCAGAATTGCCTAACGACTATTTGTACTACCTGGTTCGTTCTCTTTTTAGGTTGTGGACCCATTTCGTGCATTAACCCTTTAGGCCACTTGGTCTTGTATATATGTATTTAGATAGGATTGTATTGATCTAAAGTATTACTGTGATTATTATTGTGTGGTGAACTTTCAAAGGCCTTGAAACAAATGTATTTGTATTTTTAATATATATACACCTGACTGGGAGTGATTTGTAAGTGTCCTTTACTCTGTGTGCTCATTGAGTTCTTTCAGTCCTCCTCACCCCTCCTGAGACCTGGTCTTGCCGCCGGCAATGCTACCTTGATTGGTCTGGCTTGTCCAGAAGGTTACCCTGTTCCAAGAAACTAGGCTGGCTTTCTGAACCTCTGCCCACCAGGTCAGTGGTCACAAATCCATCTTAACAGTGCATACGGAACAAGATGCAACGTAATCCACTACGTCACGATACATGGATGGCCACCAGCACCATCTACGGAGGAGTTCCAAGGTTTTATTTCTACCAGGATGTGCGGC
This sequence comes from Ambystoma mexicanum, assembly GCF_040938575.1. Classification (NCBI taxonomy): domain Eukaryota; kingdom Metazoa; phylum Chordata; class Amphibia; order Caudata; family Ambystomatidae; genus Ambystoma; species Ambystoma mexicanum. The sequence goes on from NC_090922.1 coordinate 1,104,629,890, forward strand.
GAACAAGGAGTCGTGGCCCCATTGCAATGCCCTATTGCGTGTTTCTTTGTTTGGCAGGTACAACATTCCTTGGATGAAAGGTACCCCGTTATGAATGTCAAGATTGAATTGAGATACTGTAATTCATTTGGTTTCTTAGCCACCCATTCCTGCAATAGTTTCTTAAGCAAGGGTTACACAGTACAGCTGCAGACAACATGCTCTGTGAGTACATTGAGTTAGTCTGAATGAACCGGAACCGTACCGGCGTCAAGACGGGAGAGTGCATCAGCCTTGGTGATCTGACGAGCAGGACGGTATGTCATGTGGAATTCAAATTGCATGAAAAACGCGTGCCACTGGGCCTGCCTTGCAGTAACACGTTTCATTTTCCTGAAGGCTCGTAAGTTGCAGTGATCGGAATACACCATAACGGGATGTTTGGCCCCCAGGAGATGGTGATGCTACTCAGTAAATGCATCTTTTATGGCCAACAACTCTCTCTCCGTAACCGTATAGTTTTGCTCGTACGGTGTGATTATTATTGTGTGGTGAACTTTCAAAGGCCTTGAAATAAATGTATTTGTATTTTCAATATATATATATATATATATATACACCTGACTGGGAGTGATTTGTAAGTGTCCTTTACTCGTTGTGCTCATTGAGGTCTTTCAGTCCTCCTCGCCCCTCCTGAGACCTAGTCTTGACTGCTGCCAATGCTACCTTGATTGGTCTGGCTTGTCCAGAAGGTTACCCTGTTCCAAGAAACTTGGCTGGCCTTCTGAACCTCTGCCCACCAGGTCAGAGTTCAGAAATCCATCTTAACAGTGTTTACGGAACAAGATGCAACGTAATCCACTACGTCACGATACATGGATGGCCACCAGCACCATCTACAGGGGAGTTCCAAGGTTTTATTTCTACCAGGATGTGCAGCGAACAAGGAGTTGTTGCCCCATTGCAATGCCCTATTGTGTGTTTCTTCGTTTGGCAGGTACAACATTCCTTGTATGAAAGGTACCCCGTTATGAATGTCAAGATTGAATTGAGGTACTGTAATTCATTTGGTTTCTTAACCCCCCATTCCTGCAGTAGTTTCTTAAGCAAGGGTTACGCAGTACAGCTGCAGACAACATGCTCTGCGAGAACATTGAGTTGGTCCGAATGAACCGGAACTGTACCGGCTTCAAGACGGAAGAGTGCATCAGCCTTGGCGAGTCCAAGGTCAAAGCGGCTCTGGAATGGCCTGTACCTACGTCTTTGAAATCCCTTCAGTCATTCCTGGGCTTTACACATTTTTATAGAAGGTTCATCAAGGACTTTTCTACCATGGTTGCTCCTCTAACAACCCTTACGAGTAGCAAAAAATGCTTTCGGCGGGATGAGGAGACCAGTCAAGCTTTCTCCACCCTCAAGACCGCTTTTACCACAGTCCCTGTCCTTCAACACCTAAATCCTTCTCCTCCTTTTGTTGTGGAAGCAGACTCCTCTGACATCGCTCTTGGAGCCATTTTATCGCAGGAGTGCCCAGAAGCTATTGGTTTACACCCAGTTGCTTATCACTCAAGAAAGCGAACCTCCTATGAGAAGAACTATACTATCACAGAGAGGGAGCTTTTAGCGGTACGGGACGCTTTCATGACTTGGTGACATCCCTTGCTGGGCACTGCTCTTCCTGTACAGGTATTCACCGACCACAGGAATATGTTATCATTACAATCTGTGTAAGTGTACCACTGCGTGCCATGCAAGGTGGCACAGATTTTTCTCTATGTTCCATTTCGTTATCACATACAGACCTGGTTCCCTACACACTAAAGCAGACGCTTTGTGAAGGATGCATGGGGCTTCTGCTGCTAAAAGAACTGATGGCCCACTCCTTTTGCCTCATCAGGTGGTCTGTAGTTGTACGTTACAACCCACTCTTCGTACTAATATACAAGAGTGGGTAAAGAAACACCCAGTCAAACAACTCAAGTTAGATGTCATACGTTCCCTGTCGTATGCTTGTGGTTTGTTATATATTCCGGATAACACCTCTCGTTGTAAAGCAATGCAATGGTGCCATGATTCCATGGTAGCAGCACATCCTGGCGTTAAGAAGACCTTAGACCTCCTACATCGATGGTGTTGGTGGCCGTCTATACAAAGAGATGTTACCGACTACATTGCGGCTTGCTTTGTCTGTGCCCATTGCAAGAACACCATCACTAAACCCGTTGGTTTGCTTCAGTCTATGCCAATACCCGATCACCCTTGGTATATGATATCCATGGACTTTGTAGTCGAACTACCTTCAGTTTCTGGTTACGATACCCTATGGGTCATCATTGACTACCTGACCAAAATGGCGCTGTTTATGCCCTGTCAAGGGTTGCCATCTGCTCCTGTGTTGGCTGATCTGTTTTCAAAGAATGTGTTTAGTTTCTTTGGTCTCCCCTCGGTTATCATCACCGATAGCGGTTCGCATTTCACTTCACACTTTTGGTGGTCTCTCACGGCCTTGTTTGGTATTGACGATAGGTACTCTAGCTCCTATCATCCTCAGATGGATGGTCAGACAGAACATTTAAATTCCATCATGGAACAGTACCTTAGGTGTCTGACCCATCAGTATCAAGAAACTTGGCTTTCCGTCCTTTGTATGGCCGAATTCGCGTACAACAAATCCCTTCATTCTTCCACTCGATCCTCCCCGTTTTTTGCCCTTTATGGTCACCATCCCAGGTCCTTGCCTTTGTCTCCTGTCTTGCCAGCTAGGAATCCAGCTGCTACTTCCTGTGTCAGTCGTTTGGTGTCCACCCAGAATGGGCTTAAGCAACATTTGGAACAGGCACAGGAACGTGCCAAACATTATGCGGATACCCGACGTTTTCTTGCCCCTTATTACGTGGTGGGCATGAAAGTCTGGTTGTCTACAAAATATCTGCGCATTCCTGGGTGAAGGGCACTTCTACCTTGCTTTGTCTGTCCTTATGTGATTACTGCTCTGATTAACCCGGTGGCAGTGCGTTTGCTTCTCGCTATGAAGTGGAGGGTGCATCCAGTTTTCCACGTATCCCTTCTTAAGCCCTTCCATCCAGCCACCAGTATTCCCTCACAACCACCTCCTATTCAAGTGCAGGGAGAGGAGGAGTACGAGGTCAATAAGATCCTTGCTACCAAGGTTTCTAGGGGGTGTGCAGTTGTAGTATGTGGACTGGAAAGGTTCCGGTTCGGAGAATCGGACAGGGGAGCCTGTTGATAATATTCACGCCTCCAGGCTAATTGCTGATTTTTGGGCCTCTCGAAAAGGGGCTCCATCTTTGTGGGGGTACCGTCATGTTTAAGTACTTGGGACGCTCCGTGCCAAAGCTAAGACCCGTACTTGCTCCTCGTCAACCGCTTCTTGATCCATGCAACAGACGGGGTTTCACAAAAGTGCTCACCACGTTAAAACATGCTCATCAACGTCCAGGAGTCCGGAAGTCTTTCTTCCGTGGTAACTGGAGGTTACCATGGAAACTTTGGAAACCATTGCTAAGGGGAAGTAACCGACGTCCTGGATTCCGACAACAGGCTCAAGTAACTAACCCTTCTTTAGTGCCGCCCGTGCAGACACTTGTTGCTTCTGATTAACGTTGTTACATTGTGTTTCTGGAGTTGCGTGATATTCTTGCTTTGTTTATCGACCTGCCTCTTGGATTGCCCTAGTCTGTTTTGGTAATACTTGTCTGCTTATGCCCTTTTGATCACGCTCTGTCTATCTCTTGGTACTGTGATTGCCCGCCAGCTCTATGACCGGCACCGCCATTGGATCGTGACTCTGCAAAACCCTCGGCTTTGTCTTTGCCCGCCAGCACTACGACACGGACCGCCATTGGATCTCACCTCTGCCTCACGCTCGACTTTGTCTTTGCCCACCAGCTATATGACCCGGAACGTCTCATCGGACCACTCTCGCCTAGTGACTTTGTTTTACCACATCTCACCCACTTTTGATTGTGTGTGACTCAGGCGTCATTGTTTGGTCGGGACAGGTTTCTGGATACCTCAGGCATCCACGTGGCTACGGGAATAGTCTGTTTTGGAATTACCTTGCTTACCACGAACTCCACGTCATTATTGTAACATTGAAAGACTCGAGGATCCCTCTTGGTAAGCCTCATTTCCTCTGACTATCTCACTAACTGTTCTTGTTGCATCGCTACTTTCACCGATTGCCCCTTGTAATTATCTTTGCAGACCATCTAAACACTGTGCGTGTCATTGAACCTAATATTGGGGCTAACTACTACCACAGCACAGGTTAGTGGGTGCCCTGCCTTGTTTTTTCTGGAGTATGCTATAATAAAATAAAATACTAACCATAAGTGTTTTCCTTGCAGCCACTGCTGTCTTGGGGGTATCCAGTCTTTCAATTAATTGATCCCTGCCCCTGTCACCTCACAGCCGAACAGCCAGGCACTTCCCAGGCACTTCCGGAAGCGCGTGCGAGATGCGCGTGACTGAATGGAATTGCTGGAAAACAGTGGGCGGAGCAAGGGGAGGAGCTGAAACCAAGGAAAAAGGAGAGTTTTTAGCGCATAACTCAAAAACATAGACGCTCTCAGCACAATAACTAGTCCCACAAGCACAATGTCCCAGTAATTACTTTGCAGGCGAAGTAGCTGCTTGTGGCAGTGTTTCCACAGCGAGCAGGCTTCCTCTTGAGGACGGCCAGGGCACGACACAGCAAAAGTTCAGCAAAAGTTTGGCGGGAGTCAGGAGTACAGCCTTCTCTGGCCCAACAGCCAGGCACTTCCGTATGCGCACACGAGATGCGAGTGCACCGGGATTTGTAGAGATTGACTGAATGGATTTGCTGGGAAACAGTGGGCGGAGCAAGCGGATGAGTTTGCAGGCGATGTAGCTACTCGTGGCAGAGTTTCCACGGAGAGCAGGCTTCCTCTTGAGGATGGCCAGGGCACAACACGGCAAAAGTTCAGCAACGGTCGGCAGGAGTCAGGAGTACAGCATTCTACAGCCCAACAGCCAGGCACTTCCCAGGCACTTCCAGATGCGCCGGAGGGACAAGTAGGTGGAGGGAGGATACAGCCTCTTCACAGTAAAGTACAAGCAGTACAAGACTGGCCTACCCCCACTTCACAGACCCAAGTGAGAGCCATTTTAGGACTCACTGGGTATTACAGACATTTCATGGCAGACTATGACACCATAGCTACCCCTATTACTGCTCTCACAACTCCTAAGAAACCCAAGAAGGTAACTTGGTCTGAAGAATGTGGGACGGCCTTCAATGGCTTAAAAGACTCCTTGTGCCAGGCTCCTGTTCTCAGGGCCCCTGATTACCAAAGGCATGTTATTGTGCAGACAGATGCCTCTGACACTGGGATAAGAGCTTTACTATCACAAGTAGATGCGAAGGGTAAGGAACACCCTATTGGCTTCATTAGTCGCCAGTTTAAGGACAGAGAGCTTAGATGGTCCACAGTAGAGAAATAATGTTTCTCTGTTGTGTGGGCCCTAAGGAAGCTGAGGCCCTACCTTTATGGGACCCACTTCACTGTGCAAACTGACCATCATAATCCCTTAAAGTGGCTAATGAACATGAAGGGAGAGAATCCAAAGTTGCTCTGGTGGTCCATAAATCTGCAAGGCTTTGACTTCACTATTGAGCATGGGCCAGGTGTCCAACATAGCAGTGCTGATGGGTTGTCCAGAATGTTTAACCAACTTGAACATGAGATTCATCCAGGGGTGGATTAATTCCCCCTGTCCTTGGTCTGGAAGGGTCGAGTGTTAGGAAAGATTTCCATTTATGTGTAATTTTCCCTCTAGTTGTGTCTGCCCAACTTTTTGCTGATGTTAAACACCATAGTCTGACTTTGCCAGAGAAGCACATCCTTCTGCTGCACTCCCCTGGGCTTTTCGCTCACTTTCTTATGGGGAAACTGACATGCTCTTAAAGACAGTCAGTACTGGGAGACTTTGTTTCCCTTAGTCCTTGTCCATGTTGCAACTTTTCTGCAACATGTAACAAGTGCACAATTTACCTACAGTACAGTGCACTTGGGTCTAATAGTCATTTCCGAAGGCCCTAGATACTCCAAGTATCCTGAAACTAAGAAGCCGAGTCGAGGAACTGCTGGTGACCCGCTGCAAGGTTTGGCACCCTGAGGCCGCTGTTGCCCTGCTGGATCCCTTCCCATCTGACCAAACAAGAAGGTCTGTGAAGAAACTTTGACCCATTAGAATAGTGGGACCAACTATTCTCGGCACCTTCATCAAACCCTGTAAGTAAGCCTCCTCAGAAGTGTCCCTGGGCCAACCAGTGGTCTGACCAGCTTATGCGGGACCTTTGCCCTGATACCGCTGCCGTTTCAAGGAGACACTCGAAACTTGGTACGTCGCTAGCTCTGTGTTCACGGCACTCTCACACCGAATTTTTTACACTTGGCATTCCCAGGTCTGGAGTAAAGAGCGAGAGCCTGAACCGGAGTGAACGTGGTTACTGTGTCGCCCAGCCGTGGTGATACACTTTGCAGGTGCGCTGCTTCGGTGCCCCTCTTGCCCCTGAAGACTGCTGCAGTGAAACTGGCCTGATCCATCCACCAGGAGCAGAGAAATCACCACTGTCCTATTTGGGAATCATCGCTGTAACTTTGTCGCTGAAAGCCGCTGAGCCGCAGAATTGCCACACTTGAACCTGAAACCGAATTGGACTCGACTGATGAAGTTTGGTCCGGAGTGCGCCAGGGGTCGGTGAGTACTAGCAACCCTTACTGGTGGCCCCTAGTGCATCAAACCCTTTTTACGCATGAGGGGCCCCTGAGGGCCCCTCTCCTTTCCACTGCTGGTGCGAACTGGCAAACTATTCCCAAGTCTTAGAAACTGCTCTGCCCTGTTGTGGAGACCCTCCTCGAATAGTGGGAACTTATTCTGCATCCCCCCCACCTGCCTTCCTGAGCTGCTACAGACCCTAAATAAATACCCTATTCCGCCCATCTGCCCTACTGCGTGCGCCAGCATTGCATGTACATTTGAGCAATATAGGCTCCTCTCGACTTAGGGACTGGACTGCCTTTCAGTTAGGATTGTGATTACTGCAGAATTGCCTAACGACTATTTGTACTACCTGGTTCGTTCTCTTTTAAGGTTGTGGACCCATTTCGTGCATTAACCCTTTAGGCCACTTGGTCTTGTATATATGTATTTAGATAGGATTGTATTGATCTAAAGTATTACTGTGATTATTATTGTGTGGTGAACTTTCAAAGGCCTTGAAATAAATGTATTTGTATTTTTAATATATATACACCTGACTGGGAGTGATTTGTAAGTGTCCTTTACTCTGTGTGCTCATTGAGTTCTTTCAGTCCTCCTCACCCCTCCTGAGACCTGGTCTTGCCGCCGGCAATGCTACCTTGATTGGTCTGGCTTGTCCAGAAGGTTACCCTGTTCCAAGAAACTAGGCTGGCTTTCTGAACCTCTGCCCACCAGGTCAGTGGTCACAAATCCATCTTAACAGTGCATACGGAACAAGATGCAACGTAATCCACTACGTCACGATACATGGATGGCCACCAGCACCATCTACGGAGGAGTTCAAAGGTTTTATTTCTACCAGGATGTGCGGCGAACAAGGAGTCGTGGCCCCATTGCAATGCCCTATTGCGTGTTTCTTTGTTTGGCAGGTACAACATTCCTTGGATGAAAGGTACCCCGTTATGAATGTCAAGATTGAATTGAGATACTGTAATTCATTTGGTTTCTTAGCCACCCATTCCTGCAATAGTTTCTTAAGCAAGGGTTACACAGTACAGCTGCAGACAACATGCTCTGTGAGTACATTGAGTTAGTCTGAATGAACCGGAACCGTACCAGCGTCAAGACGGGAGAGTGCATCAGCCTTGGTGATCTGACGAGCAGGACGGTATGTCATGTGGAATTCAAATTGCATGAAAAACGCGTGCCACTGGGCCTGCCTTGCAGTAACACATTTCATTTTCCTGAAGGCTCGTAAGTTGCAGTGATCGGAATACACCATAACGGGATGTTTGGCCCCCAGGAGATGGTGATGCTACTCAGTAAATGCATCTTTTATGGCCAACAACTCTCTCTCCGTAACCGTATAGTTTTGCTCGTACGGTGTGATTATTATTGTGTGGTGAACTTTCAAAGGCCTTGAAATAAATGTATTTGTATTTTCAATATATATACACCTGACTGGGAGTGATTTGTAAGTGTCCTTTACTCGTTGTGCTCATTGAGGTCTTTCAGTCCTCCTCGCCCCTCCTGAGACCTAGTCTTGACTGCTGCCAATGCTACCTTGATTGGTCTGCCTTGTCCAGAAGGTTACCCTGTTCCAAGAAACTTGGCTGGCCTTCTGAACCTCTGCCCACCAGGTCAGAGTTCAGAAATCCATCTTTACAGTGTTTACGGAACAAGATGCAACGTAATCCACTACGTCACGATACATGGATGGCCACCAGCACCATCTACAGGGGAGTTCCAAGGTTTTATTTCTACCAGGATGTGCAGCGAACAAGGAGTTGTTGCCCCATTGCAATGCCCTATTGTGTGTTTCTTCGTTTGGCAGGTACAACATTCCTTGTATGAAAGGTACCCCGTTATGAATGTCAAGATTGAATTGAGGTACTGTAATTCATTTGGTTTCTTAACCCCCCATTCCTCCAGTAGTTTCTTAAGCAAGGGTTACGCAGTACAGCTGCAGACAACATGCTCTGCGAGAACATTGAGTTGGTCCGAATGAACCGGAACTGTACCGGCTTCAAGACGGAAGAGTGCATCAGCCTTGGCGATCTGACGAGCAGGACGGTATGTTATGTGGAATTCAAATTGCGTGAAAAACGTATGCCACTGGGCCTGCCGTGCGGTAAGACATTTCATTTTCCTGAAGGCTCGTAAGTTGCAGTGATCGGAATACACCATAACGGGATGTTTGGCCCCCAGGAGATGGTGATGCTAGTCAGTAAATGCATCTTTTATGGCCAACAACTCTCTCTCCGTAACCGTATAGTTTTGCTCTTACAGTGTCAATTTTTGTGAAAAATAAGCCACCAGATGTATTTCGCATTATCGGGACATTCTTGGGAAAGAATAGCCCCGACAGCTTCAACAATGAATGGAACCTCAGGGTCCGGGTGTTGAAGGATCGGTGCCATGGCCTTTTTTAGGCATTCGAAAGCCGATTGCGTGGCCATATTCAAGGTAAAAGGCACTTTTTAGCTGGTCAAAGCAGTGAAGGGCGAAACCACGGAAGAAAATGAACAGATGAAGCGATGATAAAAATTGCTGAATCCAAGGAAAGACTGAAGAGCCTTAGTGGAATCCAGAGTGGGCCAATTGAAAATCGCTTTAACTTTAGAATGATTCATCTGGACATCGTAATTGGTTATATCATAGCCCAGGAACTTGACCTTCATTGTGTTGAAAACACACTTTTCAGCCTTCACGTATAAGTGATGTTCCCACAACCGCTGCAACCCCGAACAAACATGTTTCACATGTTCCTGGTATGACGGTGAATAAATCAAAATATCATCTAAATAGATGATCACATACTGGTCCAAAATGTCGCTGAATATGTCGTTCATGAAGAACTGAAAAGTGGCTGCCACATTACATAAGCCGAAAGGCATTACCAGATACTCGTAGAGCCCACACCGCGTCTTGAAGGCCGTCTTGCATTCATCGCCTTCTCTGATGTGGACAAGATTATATGCTCCCTGTATATCCAACATGGTGAATACCACAGACAAACCCAACTGGTTCAGAAGCACGGAGATCAAAGGCACGGGGTATTGGTTTTTTACAGTTATGGCATTAAGAGCCCTGTCAATACAGGGTCTCAGGTCTCCCTCCTTTTTTTGGGACAAAGAACAATGGTGAAGCCGCAGGTGAACAGTATGGGCGTATGAACCCCAGCTGTAAGGCTTTATCGATGTAGCTTTTAAGGACCAGGTCTTCCTCTCGATTTAGAGAATATACTCTACCAGTATGGATTTCGGACCCAGGAAGGAGCTTGATAGGACAATCATATGGCCTCCGTGGTGGTAATTGCTCGGCCATGCCCTTGTCAAACACATCTGAGAATGTGACCTACTCCAGGGGTACAATAGTATTTTTCATTGAAACAGATCCGATGGAAGGAGCCAGATCAATGAATGCCAGACACAGAGAACTCAGTACAACCTCCTGGGCTCCAAAGCAGTGATCGTTTCAGTAGGGTGAAGGGAATTGGACTTGACGTGCTGCCCAGTCTATGACGGGGTTATGCAAAGACAACCACGCCAAACCCAGTATCATTTTGAACTGAGGAGCGGCAATAATATCGAACACCACTTCCTCAGTGTGTCCATGTTCAGTAATCATCTGTATGGGTATGGTTTATTCAGTAATCATGCCTGAGGTCAATGCTGTACCATCCACAGCATTCACGTCTTCAGGTATCGCCTTAGCTACCATGGGAATACCGGAAGCCTTGGCGTATTGGACATCCATATAGTTGTTGGTTGGTCCTGAATCAATAACTGCATTAGCTCTGATCCTACTAGTAGCGAAAGTCAGGGAAATTGATAGGACAACAGGCGAACGGAATGAGGAATGAGGAAAAAAAAAGAGTTCGAACTCAAACCTGGCAAAGGGAGCCCTTCTATTGCCAGGCCCTGGCATTTGCCGTTCTTCTTTGGGCAATTGCTCAAGAGATGGTCAGATGATCCGCAATACATACACAAGTTATTTTTTCAGCGATTCTCTCTCTCAGCTACAGATAACCGCGGACTACCCCGATTTGCATAGGTTCTGCCTCAGCAGATGTAGGAACAGGAATGTCAGTCCGTGAAAGTGGATGTCCTTGGGATTTCCTTTCTCTCAGTCCTGTGTGCGTCTATTTGAAGGACCAGATCTAATAATTCCGCAAATCTCGTAGGAACAACAGGAACAGTGGCAAGGGTATCTTTCAGTTCTTCAGACAGTCCCTTCTAAAATACTGCCACCTTTTTGTCCTCGGACCAGTCTGTTTCGGCTGCAAGTTGATTGAACCTGGCCAAATAGGACCAATGGGAGAGGTTCCCTTGTTGCAGGCTGGGTAACTCTAGATCTGTGGCCTTAGTTTTGTATCTCATGTCAAAGACGTTGCTCATAGCCCTAAGCAGAGCATCACAATCATAAAGGAGGTAGCTGTTTTTCTCAAGCAGGGGTTTAGCCCAGTCAGCCGCTGTCCCTCTGAGATATGACAGCACAAAAGCTGCCTTTGTAATTGAATCTGGAAATGACGCGGGCCGACAGAAGAAATGGAGTCTGTACTGATTTACAAAGGTTCTATATGTTCTGGGGTCACTGCTAAACCGTTCAGGAGGTGCCAAAGTAAATTGTGTGGACATGAGTATGGGAACGGGGTCCTGGCGAGGAATCGGAAACGCAGAACCAGAAGCGGCAGCCCCGGGTAGGGCATTTCTCTGGGATTAGGTTCGTACCACATTTTGTAGAACATCAATTTGGTGATGCATTGAATCATGTGCCGCAGTCATGTCACTTCTTAAGTCAGTGACTAGCTGCATCAAGGAGGCCAAGGTTTCTGGAATGTCCATTTTTTTCAGGCTTTTGATTCTGTCACAATCAAGGCACAACTCTTAGAGCAATGGAATGCAAAAGGTTTACCAGAGAGAAGGTTGAAACTGTCAGGAATATCCGTTACCTCTCTGGCCCTGATGAAAGATTGGTCAATATGTAGGAAGACCTTACACATTGTAATCAATCATAGATCTTCCCAATGATTCACCCCACTAGCTGCTAATAACGAAAAAAGTTGAGGAGCAAATCATTTAAAAGGGCGCAGGATTCGTAAGTACAGGCACACACTAGGCTGTAAAGAAAAGTATAATTCAGACACTACCCATAAGGAAAAGTAAGTAGACTTTGGGATTAAACTAGAATGACCTGGGATTAAGATCCTAGGCGTCCTGAGTAGTGGTGTAGTACGTCCTTCTTGACTCCCCTGAGAAGGCAAGTTAAAGAAGAGTAAACTAATGAACCCTTATGATTGCCTCCCTACCGTCCTATCCTTTAATAATGTCCCTCAGTTAGAATTCTTACCATATTGGTGCTTGAGGATAGTCCAATAGATGGTCCAGGGTGCAGAAGACGGAATGGAAAAAATGAGGAATTAAGGGAAGGTTAGTAAGGGACTAAACCCTGTACGGCACAAGGGACGCACTACAGTCGGGTTGGTGCACTGGTTGTTAAGCTGCAGAGTGTTCATAAGTACTGTGCACTGAATAACAAATATCTGTGGAAGAGTGGAAAGTAGGATTCTGGATAGGAGTGTAAATGGTGATGTAACCAGTGGTTCACTGCAGGAATTGACTGGATGATAAACTGAATGTTCTGTGTAGCCTCAGTCAGGAAAGGGAGGCTTTCAACAAGTGAAAAGAATTCAGCCTAGAATTTCACGGGAGTCCAGTAGTGGGATGTGAGGCTGGAGACACGTGAGAACTATGCACAAAGGTCCATGGCAACCCCAACGTGGAAGCGAGGTACCAAATCTGCAAGAGAACAGCGGGTGCATGCGCGGGCATCGTATCCGCATGGAAATAGCAGGTGCATGCGCAGACAACGTACCCGTGAAGAAAAGCTGGTGCAGGCGCGGGCAAGTAAAAATCCAGAGTACGAGGACCAGTCAGGTAGGTAGTAGGTAACATGGGCAGAGTGGAATCCAAAGTAAATCGTGTAACCAGTGTCAATTGTGAAAAGCTTGCACAAGGAAGTTTGCTTGGAAGCCGTTAACGGAGAAGCTTCAGTATAATTACAATAATCAGAAGCACCTGATCTCCGCCTCGTAAAGTTTAAATATCTTCCTGATGACACGTAACGCAAGACGCCACGTACCGTGCCATGTGACAATGGCGGGGCGTGTAGCTCCTAGTTACCAAGCGACGTAACTTAGCGCTGCAGCACAGTCACCATGGCAACCTGCCTAACAATGTCCACCGCATATAGAACGACCTGCCAGCCGTTCTGCAAGCTGTTTTCTGAGCATATGGCAGTCGTGCTGTTTGTGAAGCGGCATGGCCCCTGAGAGTAGTGAGGCTAGGAGAACGGAGACCAGCATGCATGACACTTACTGGAATCATTCAGAAGCTGAAGTCGAAACTTGATGTTTACTCTCGAAGCCGAGCTGGAAGAAGAAGAATTGCTGCTGCTTTCCTTCGACGCAATCTGAAAGCTGTCGTGCCTTCGAGGACTGTTCCAAGAGAGGACCTGGCTAGGAGACCTCTTCCCGAGCTACGAGGGACCATCTTATCCCAGTTAACCTTCACGAAGGTTCCCTGGAAGTCAGTCATCGATAGGCTGCCGACCGGGGACGGGGACCGCCGAGGAATCTGAAGTCGACAATCATTGTCGACTGATGTTCAGAGGACCACTGTAACCTCGTCGACTGGAGCCGCAGCGCTCCATTGCCCAAGACACTTTGAAATCAAGGACTCCTTTGCTCATCACCATCGACCGCTTTGTCCCGCTGGAGAAAATCAAGGTCACCGACGAACCGAGGAGAATCCGCCAGTGGGTTTCCTGCCACCAGAAGTCCACAAAGACGCTGACGAAGATCCAAAAGCCAGCTGTGGTTGAGTCTTCATCGCCGACGTCAACGCCGACAACCCGAGGTGCTTGCTGGGCCTATGTTCTTCATTGGGCCTCATTACGACCCAGGCGGTAACTTACCGCCTGGGCCGTGACTTTACCACCATGGCGTAAACTAAGTTTACGCCATGGTGGTAGGCGGACTTACCGCCCCATTCCGAGGTCGGCGGGGCGGTAAGTCCCCAATCCCCATTTACCCTTCCCCATTTTTGCCCCATAGGGCATAATGGGAGTGGGGAAGGCGTTAATTACGCCACCGTAAATTACGGTGGCGTAATTAACAACATGGTCCCTTAGCGCCATGGATTTTAACACCTGCTAAAAGCAGGTGTTAAATCCGCCATGGCGCTAAGGGACCTCGTACTCAGGCGGTAAGGGTCGGCGCTGTTTACGGCGCCGTAAACCCCTTACCGCCTGAGTTGTAATGAGGGCCATTGACTCTTTACGACAACAAACTATCATTGTCGAGGTGCACCGCACGCTTCATCTTCGCAGGACGTCCACGACCGATCATCGACGAACACCGGAAGGACCGAAGCTGCCACCTCGACAACATCGTTCACCCTTCTCTTCGAGGGATCTCGATGATCCATGGTTCCTGCCTTAAAGGGAGTTCACTCAAGAAGGATCCGTCGACGACCTGGTATATTGGGGGTAGTAGAACAATTGTAAAAGGAAATAAGACTCTGCTAAACAATATATGGACTGGGCTTGTCATTATATCTTATTCACGGGTTGCCGAAGTGGGGGGATTCTCACACATAACTGTGCCTAGTGGTAGGCGCCCAGTATTCTGCTAATCCTCTAACCCAACTTGTTTCCCTCCTATGTCTTGTGTTGGTTCACGTTGCTATTAGACTTGTATATCGTTTACAACTGTCAGCAGTTGATGAATTTTAATGGAGTCAAGAGTTAACTATTGTACCACATAGATATTGTACATATTTATCATTATAGCATTGCCTGAGCACAAAGTGTGTTATTGTCTGTGTATATAACTTGAACCTTATTTATATAAAGAACTGTGTTATCACGAACATAGTGTGTGGACATTCCTTTGTGGGGGATTGGGGACTACACTGTACTTAAGAATCAGCCTGCATCACCTCCTGAGAGCTAAGCCTGGTTTGCTCGTCCATTGCTACCGACAATAGAGAGTCTTGGCTGGGGTACTCTGTGCTTCTATTCTGCCATATAGAGGACAGGAGTAGAGATAACCCCCCTCCAGTCATTACACTGGTAGCAGCGGTGGGATGCAAATGGTTTTGAGAATCATTGTGTAACCTTGCCACTTACAAAATATCTACACTTTGTTGAATTTGAGGTTTAGTTGTGTACTAGATAACTACATTACAAGCAATGGAATCTATTGCAAATGGTAAATTGACTAGGATGAGCTTAGAGGCTCTCCAGAGTGCTTGTGAAGCCAGGGAGTTAGACTTTGAGGATAAGTCTAGGGCTGAGCTGATAGCTGCCCTGGTGGACTACCAGACTAATTGTATAGCTCTTTATGGAGGGGGGGATGCAACCATTGAGGACCCTGCAGCCAAACCAAGTTAAAGTGTCAGGTCCCCTGCCACCAAGTTTATGAAAGATTGGGTTGGTGTGTTTGTGGAGGGTTCTGATACCCTCCAATGTATTGAAGCATTTGACATGGCTTTTAGAATCCATGATGTTGATAAAAGAGATTGGGCTAAGTGTTTGTTAAATAGAGTGCCTCTGTCACGCGCCTGCCTCTCTGGCACTTATGGAGCAGGTGGAGGCTTTGCCACCATTAGATTGTTCAATTGTGTTGTTCACACAGCCCCGCTTATCGGGCTAGTCTTTTGGTCTTTCCTCTTACTCACGGGTACTTAGCCCTGCCTCTTACTTTCACTTTTGCGTTGCAACCCCGTCGCTACCTAGCTTTGGGTTCTGACGCTAGTTTTCCTCTTTTGCCTACCGCTACTGCTACCCGTTACTTTTCAGTGCCTTGCAAGGTCCTTCTGTGCCTTGCTCTCATTACCTCCTTCCACTTTTATTCTGCTCTGTTCCTCTCAGGTTACGACTTTATTTCTCTTGCGTCCTTCACGGGATCTAAACTCCTGCTGTCTGATGATTCCTCCGGCATTGGCTTGCCTTTCTTTTCTGCTCTTACCTTTTCCTTTCCTGTTCCTGCTTTCTACGCTCCTCTACTGCTTTCTGCTGGTTCAAGGATCACTCCTTCTCCCTGGACTATCCGGATTCCTTCTGAATTGTGGGTTTCCTCGTCCTCGGAGTCTGTACTCTGCACCCTTGCCGAGATTGTTGGAAGTCTCCTGCGGCATCGCACGTCACTACATCGGACTTCCACATACCACCAGCTCTAACAAGAGTTTTTTTATAACTACTAGCTTTTTCCTCTTACACCGGCGTACTCGGGCGGGGGTCCAGTGTCTGCCCTATTTGATACAGCGACATTGTGGCTTCCACCCGCGGAAGGCCATATCTCTTCACCAAGAAGAAGCCAAACCGGAGAAGGAAGAGCAAGAAGCCGCAGTCTTCAACTGAAGAATCAGGTGAGGAGGAAGGAAATACAACAGTGCTTAGTGACTTAGAAGCTGATCTAACCGACAAACTTGACAGCCCCAGACTGGTTATGACTGTATTCTGAAACTGAGTGTGGAAGAAAGGGGTCAATATGAGTGCATGAAATCTGCTTTGATTGCCAAGTTTGGCAAGACACCTATCCAATACCTTAAAAGGTTCAGGGAATATAACAAAAGAGAGAATATGTCTTGGGTTGACTGGGTGAGTGCTGCACATATGAACATGATGGGGTGGATTGATGGTTACAAGGTGAAAACTTTTGTTGAATTATCCCGCCTGTTTTTGAAGCCTGTTCACCAGAGCTGCGTCGGTATGTTGCTTACCAGAACATTTTAGATCCCTTTAACCTGGCCAGGCTAGCTGACAAGTGGGTATCTCACAGTCAGGTAAACCTAAACCTTCCTCTCCTAAAACCCAAATATCTAGTGGGGATAAATCCTTTGTGGGTGGGAGTAAGAGTAGTGGTCCTCCAGCTGCAAAGCAGGCTCCCAGTGGCTGCAGTACCGTACCTTGCATTCCTGGCACTTGTTGGGACTGTGGGGCTCTGGACCACAAGAAGGGTGACCTCAAGTGTAAAGGTAAGGCACTTGGAGTCCAGGCTGTCAAACTGACCTACCCTTACTTCATGCCTGAGGTGGAAGCCGCTGTCTTTTCCTCCTATACAAGAATCACATTCAGTGCTGCTGCAGAGATTTCCCTAGTGTACATTGGGGCCTGGGACAGTACGCAGAAATACTGGCTACAATCCCACAGAACACCTGCCGATTTTTGAGAAGTGTCCTCCTGAATGGCCAGCCTTCTAGTGGTTTGAGAGACACTGGAGCAAGCATGACAGTGGTGGACAGGACCCTGCTCAAGACAGAGGGATATGTAGGTACTCCTCTGAGAACTACCAGGTTAGCTGGTGGGCCTCCCAAATTATCTCCTATAGCCCTAGTCACCATCACGATTGCGGACAAGACAGCAAAGCTTCCTGTCCTGGTTCAGGACAATGTACCTGTTACGCTCACCTGGCTCCCACAGAGGCGTCGATCTGAACTGGACAGCTGCGGTCTCCACCAATGTGACGCGTCGTAGGGCCGAGATGACGGACTGGACTGGCCCACTTAGCTTTGCTTGCTTGGCCCGTAGAAATATTCTTCTGCAAATGGAGAAAGGGAATTAACCACCCGTGGAGTTGAGTGTAAATTCCCCCCACCCCCGCTGTTCTCCCCACAGATCACCTTTGATGTCCCCTCTTATAGTCTCCTCCGATTCCTTGCAGTTTGCAGCTTGACCCCAGCGAAGAGTTCCTCGTTGTAGCTGACGAAGTTCAGGTAAGGATTTGGCTTATCCTACACAGTTCAATAAAATAAGGCCAGAATGTAAGATGCTTGTTCCCTTATTCAGGTGTGGCGAGAAAATATGAAGTTCGGGGAATTATGCCTCCGGCGGTAAAATTAGGTAAGTCTATTGCGGTGAGAAGAGTTCCCCTTATTTGTCCCGTTGTCTCACCTTGTCGTCCCTTTGTTCTCCTTAGGGGCCGGGTGCGGCGAGGATGCAATGGAGACTGCGCCGACCCGTGAAGAGGAATAGTACCCCCGGCGGTAATCAGGTAAGTCTATGGGGGTAGTTACTATTGCCTCTGTATATTTCCTTGGCTCACCTTTGCTGTTCTTGTGTTCCCCTTAGGTGCCAGAATGCGGCGGGAACGTGCAGAAGGATGCGGTGGATCGTGAGGATGCTGAGAAGGCCGGTGAGTTCAGCGCGGCGCTGCAGAAGGCGAGGCGGCGCGAGTAAATGCTTCTTTCTTCCAGCTCGAAGGTGCGGTGGATCCGGAATTCAGGTAAGGATCGAAGGTTTGCTCTTATTCTAACCTTTCTCCTTCTGTTCCTCCCTTTTTCTAGGAGCTGCAGACTCGAGGCGGGCGTGGCAGAAGACTGGATGCAGGCTTGCAGACACGGTGAGCGTTACGCTGCTGGATGCAGAATAACGCGAAGCGTGTGCTGCTCTTCGGGCGTGGTTTAAATAGCCTCCAAAGTAGTCCCAGGTAAGTATTCTTCCCCAGCCCCACCCGAGTAAAAAAAATAGTCCCTAGGTAAAATAGTCCCTTCCAAGCCTCATTTGGCCTGGAGCTCTGCAGCATGGTCTGCATCAGGTAAGTTCTACTCTATGAGCCTGGCGCCTATGGCGCCAGGACTGATTCTCCATATGAGCCTGGCGCCATAGGTGCCAGGACCGCACCCAAACAGCCCCTAGCAGGGGCTTGTGGGCTTGCTCAAAACAACTTGATGCCTGCTTCTGGGGTTGCTGGACCTGGTCTGGTTTCCCGGGGGTAGGCATCATGACAGCACTCCCCCCCAAGGCCCCTCCTAAATTTGTTCTTCCCCGTGGTTTTGGTTTGTCTGGGAAATTTCGGTGGAATCTTTTCACCAATCGTGGGGCATGCACGTGGCCACTGGGTTCCCAAGACCTTTCCTGTGGTCCGTACCCTTTCCAGTCGATTAAATAAAAAAGTTTTGACTTCACCATCTTGGAGTACAGGATGTTCTTAACTTCAAATTCGGGTTCCCTGTCTATAAGGACGGGGTCTGGTGGCTTGGTTACTCTTGTCCCTGGTTGCACTGGCTTCAAAAGTGACACATGAAAGACGGGATGAATTCACATATTAGCAGGTAAGTCTAACTTGACGGCCACCGGGTTGATAATGGTCTTAATGGAGTAAGGTCCCAAATATCTAGGGTTAAAGGTGCACGTTCCCTTGAGAGGTATGTGTTTTGTGGCCAACCATACTTGGTCCTCTATCTGGTACTGTGGAGTATCACTTCTATGCTGATCAGCATCTTTCTTATATTTCTCCTTCGCCTGTTTCAAATGTGCAGTTGCCTCCTTAAAGGCTTGTGTAATAATAGCGTGTAGATGGTCCACTGCGGGCATTTCTAAGTGTTGGGGTAAGTCAAGGTCTGAGGTTCGAGGGTGGTGCCCATATAGGGTATAAAAGGGACTTTGTCCAGTTCCAGAATGTACTGAATTATTGTATGCATATTCGCCGATCCAAAGGTTGTCCTTCCAATTACTCTCAGTTTGATGTAACATACAACGCAGGTATTGTTCAAGAGTCTGGTTGGTCCTCTCCGTTTGACCATCGGTCTGGGGGTGGTGACTGGTCGATAATCTCACGTCGATTTGCGCCAATTGACAACATTTCTTCCAAAAATGTGAAATGAATTGACTGCTCCAGTCAGAGACCAACACGGACGGAAATCCATGTAAGCGAACAATGTTTTCGAGGAATTCTTTGGCCAGTATTAAGGCTGAAGGTAGTCCTTTTAAAGGAATAAAGTGGGCCATCTTGGAAAAAAGATCCACAATAACTAGAATGGTGTTAAACCCATTACAAGGAGGTAGATCAGTAATAAAGTCTAATGTGTGCCATGGTGTAGGCGGAATGTCTAAAGGTTGTAAGAGTCCAGCTGGTTTTTTCTTTTGACTTTTGTTTTGGGCGCAAATGCCACAAGACATCAAAAATGATTTAATATCCTTTCACCAGGTGGGCCACCAGAATTGTCTTTTAATCTTAGCTTCAGTTTTTGCAACGCCTGGGTGCCCCTCCATTAGGATATCATGATAACGGGAAATGACATGCTCTTGTAGTTCCTTGTGTGGCAGAAACAGCCGCCCTTGGTAATAAGGCAGATCATTGGTGACAGAGTAGTCCGGGCCTTTCTTTACCCAGTCCTGCAGGGCTGTAGGATCAAAGAGTTGCTGGATCTTTACCTGAATGTCCTCTAGTGTATGTAGAGTAGTCATGCCAAGGATCCTTTGTTCGGAAATTATAGGTACTGGTTCTGGGTTCACTTCTGCCTCTCCCATCCCTGTTCGGGATAAGGCGTCTGCTTTACCATTCTTACAACCTGGTCGATAAGTTATCACGAAATCAAACTCGGCAAAGAACAATGCCCATCGGAGTTGATGTGACGATTGGCCCTTGGCTGTTTTTAAATACTGTAAGTTCCGGTGATCGGTGATCACAGTAATGGTATGCCTGGCACCGAGAAGATAGTGCCGTCAAGCCTTGAAGGCAGATTTAATGGCTAATAACTCCTTGTCGGTAACCGCCTAGTTTAACTCGGGTGCCGAGAACTTTCTGGACCAAAATGCTACTGGGTGAAGCTGGCCAGTTTCAGGGTCCTTTTGAGACAGGACAGCTCCCATGGCTAGACTGGATGCATCAGTTTCCACTTTGTATGGAAGTTCAGGGCATGGGTGCTTTAACACAGGTGCAGACGTGAGTTTCGCTTTCAGCTCTTGGAAGGCTTTTTGAGCTTCTTCAGTCCATATAAAGCGTTTTTTTTTTTCGCAAGAGTGCTGTGATGGGATGTACGACATGTGAAAAATCTGGGATGAATCTGCGGTAGAAATTGGCAAAGCCGAGCATGCTTTGTACTCCTTTAACTGAACTTGGTGATGGCTACTTAAGGATTGCGTCCACTTTTCGTGAATCCATTCGGACTCCCTTTGGGGTCAGGATAAACCCAAGGAATTCAACTTCTGTGGCATGAAAAATGCATTTTTCTAGTTTTGCGTATAGTTTGTGCTGGCGCAATTTCTCAAGGTCTGCTCGGACGTGCTTCACATGGTCAGATTCTGAAGAGGAGTATACTAGAATATCATCGATATACACGACAACACAAACGTCAATGAGTTCACGAAGGACATCGTTCATAAAGTATTGGAAGGCTGCTGGTGCATTGCACAACCTGAAAGGCATCACCTGGTACTCGAATAACCCATACTTAGTGCGGAAAGCAGTCTTCCATTCGTCGCCCTCTTTTACACGTACCAGATGGTATGCCCCCCGGAGATCTAATTTAGTGTGTATACAAGCGTCCTTCACTTGGTCTAATAGTTCAGAGATCAGAGGCAATGGGTATCGGTTCTTAACAGTTATCTGGTTCAATGCGCGGTAGTCTATGCACGTTCTGAGGTCACCTTCCTTTTTGGGCACGAAGAACAAAGCTGAAGATGCAGGGGACTTGGATGGGCGAATAAAGCCATTGACAAGGTACTGGTCTAAATATTGTCGTAGGTGAAGGTTCTCAGGTTCCGTAAGGGCATAGATCCTGCTACAAGGGGGTTGTGCACCAGGTATGAGAGCAATTTGACAATCGTACGATCTGTGAGGAGGTAAGGTGTTTGCCTGTTCTTTTTGGAAGACATCCTGGAATTCTTGGTATTCTGGAGGTAGTTGCTTGACTGCTGTGGTTACTGTGGCCAGGCCTACGTTCTGATTTTTCTGTGGGTAACAGGTTTGTGCACAATCCGGGAAGGTTATTCTCTTCTCTCGCTAATCAATACAAGGATTATGTGTTTCCAACCAAGGTATCCCCAGTTTATTTGGAACTGTGGTGCTTTGATTATATCAAACACAATAGTCTCTCAATACCCATCCTGACCCAAAAGTGTCATCTCTGCGGTGGAATGAGTTACAGGCCCAGAGGCAATTTCAGCTCCATCGACCGTGGTGATGACATCTGAGGTGGTTTTTCGGCAGAGAGGTAGATTCATCCTGGAAGCCAATTCATAGTCCATCTAGTTTCCTATGGCCCCGCTATCAATGTATGCCCTTACTGCGTGCATACGCGATGGCTGCCCTGGATCTACGAGGACCATTGGTATGATGAAATGTGAGGTCTGAGTATCCTTCTTCAAGCTCGGCAAGCGGACCTCTACGCTTGTCGGGCGTGGTCGTTTCCAGAGTCTGACTCCATATGGCTTTTATCAGCAGCTCCTACCACCTTCTTGGGTGGTTTTACAGGGTAATCCCATAGAAAATGCCCAGAAGTTCCACAATATAGACACAATTGCATTTGCCGTCTCCTTTCTCTTTCCTTCTAAGTTAAGGGTCCTTTAAGCCCTCCGATTTGCATGGGTTCTGAAGCATCTGCTCCTTTGGGGTTAGCGTGAGTTTTGACCAACACCCGATTCTCAAACTTGGCTCGATCAGCCTTTCTGTTCTGAAGTCTGTGATCTAACTGGACCACTAAGTCTATATATTCAGCGTAGTCTTGAGGTGGGTTCACGACTTGAGCCAAGACATCCTTGAGTTCTCCTCGAAGCCCTCGATGAAATAACGTGATTAGTTTTTCCTCAGGCCATCCAGTTTCCACTATCAACCTATTAAAGGTCACGATGTAGGATAGAAGGTCCCGGTTACCCTGTCGTAGGGACAAATGTTTGTTATCCAGGGCCTGTCCTTGGGAGTGCCGGGGCAAATAGTCTTTCCATGCTAGTTTGAAAGCCCTGAAAATCCCGAAGAATTGGGTCATCCTGAGTGACTAGTGGAATTGACCAATCAGCTGCACTGCCGCTGAGATATGACAATACAAAGGCTACCTTGGCTTGGTCGTTTGGGAAGGCTCCAGGTCTGCATAAAAAGTGCAGGCGGCATTGGTTCATAAACACGGCGAACCTTTTGGGATCTCCGGCAAAGCGTTCGGGTGGAGCTAATGGAATATTTCCTGGTAGGTTTATTTGCACAGGGTTACTCGATAACAAAGGAGCTGGATTACCCCCGGAACCAGGTATGGGTGCTTGTCCAGCCTGGCTTTACAAAAGCTGCCTAGCAAGGTCATCAGTTTGCTCCTTTGACAAAATCAGTTCTCTCCTAAGAGCATTAGTTTCTTGACGGGCTGAATGCACTTCAGCCCTCAGTTCCCCTAGTAATTGGGCCAATTGGTCAGTCTCTGAGGTATCCATAACGCCCGGGTGGGAATTTGTGGGTAGGCTTTGCGTTCTGTTACGCTCACCTGGCTCCCACAGAGGCGTCGATCTGAACTGGACAGCTGCGGTCTCCACCAATGTGACGCGTAGGGCCGAGATGACGGACTGGACTGGCCCACTTAGCTTCGTTTGCTTGGCCTGTAGAAATATTCTTCTGCAAATGGAGAAAGGGAATTAACCACCCGTGGAGTTGAGTGTAAATTCCCCCCACCCCCGCTGCTCTCCCCACAGATCACCTTTGATGTACCCTCTTACAGTCTCCTCTGATGGTTTGAAAAGATGAGCTCTCCATCCTGCATTGAGCGCAGTTGCTTCACTGGCTCAAAGGAATCGGTGAGTTCTAGAACAATGTTGACTCAGAAAACATATGTAGTTCGTAAGAGTTCACATGTCTGACTTTCACTCTTGTCCGATTCCTTGCAGTTTGCAGCTTGACCCCAGCGAAGAGTTCCTCGTTGTAGCTGACGAAGTTCAGGTAAGGATTTGGCTTATCCTACACAGTTCAATAAAATAAGGCCAGAATGTAAGCTGCTTGTTCCCTTATTCAGGTGTGGTGAGAAAATATGAATTTCGGGGAATTATGCCTCCGGCGGTAAAATTAGATAAGTCCATTGCAGTGAGAAGAGTTCCCCTTATTTGTCCCGTTATCTCACCTTGTCATCCCTTTGTTCCCCTTAGGGGCCGGGGTGCGGCGAGGATGCAATGCAGACTGCGCCGACCCGTGAAGAGGAATTGTACCCCCGGCGGTAATCAGGTAAGTCTATGGGGGTAGTTACTATTGCCTCTGTTTATTTCCTTGGCTCACCTTTGCTGTTCTTGTGTTCCCCTTAGGTGCCAGAATGCGGCGGGAACGTGCAGAAGGATGCGGTGGATCGTGAGGATGCTGCGAAGGCCGGTGAGTTCAGCGCGGTGCTGCAGTAGGCGAGGCGGCGAGCGTAAATGCTTCTTTCTTCCAGCTCGAAGGTGCGGTGGATCTGGAATTCCGGTAAGGATTGAAGGTTTTCTCTTATTGTAACCTTTCTCCTTCTGTTCCTCCCTTTTTCTAGGAGCTGCAGACTCGAGGCGGGCGTGGCAGAAGACTGGATGCAGGTTTGCAGACACGGTGAGCGTTACGCTGCTGGATGCAGAATAACGCAAAGCGTGTGCTGCTCTTCGGGCGTGGTTTAAATAGCCTCCAAAGTAGTCCCAGGTAAGTATTCTTCCCCAGCCCCACCCGAGTAAAAAAATAGTCCCTATGTAAAATAGTCATTTCCAAGCCTCATTTGGCTTGGAGCTCTGCAGCATGGTCTGCATCAAGTAAGTTCTACTCTATGAGCCTGGCGCCTATGGCGCCAGGACTGATTCTCCATATGAGCCTGGCGCCATAGGCGCCAGGACCGAACCCAAACAGCCCCTAGCAGGGGCTTGTGGGCTTGCTCAAAACAACTTGATGCCTGCTTCCGGGGTTGCTGGACCTGGTCTGGTTTCCCGGGGGTTGGCATCATGACAGTACCTGCTAACATTTTGTTAGGTAATGATATAGTGGTGTTGGGGTTGATCTCTGATGGTCTCCCCCTGACTGCTGCTGCAGTCACTAGGTCACTGGTAACACCGGGTCTGACTGAGAGACAGGTACCCAAGCCAAAGGAAGGACCCAAGGCAAGAAGGAAGAACAAGCAGGCTGCCACTGCAAAGGGGGTTCCTTCTATTCCTGCTGCCTCCGCAGCACCCACTGGGATTAATGCTCCGGACTGGCTGGGTCCAGTGGTAACCCGAGACTCAACTCCTAAGGGAGGAGAGCCAGAAGACCCTCCTGCGGGAGAGGTGCTCAACCCAGAGGACCACCCCGACCTTCAGTGCCTGCTGGATGAAGGGGAGCCCTCTAGGGGAGACTTCTGTGAGGGTCAGAGAGAGTGCCACTCTCTCGAGGGTCTGAGGAAACAGGCCCAGGCCCAGGCACAAGGTTAAGTGACTAGGTGTTGTAATGTGACTTGGGTGGAACCAGCTGATGTCACATGGAGTTTTCTCTGATCAATGTTCCAATGAGGTCAGAGTGTTCTTGTTTTCTTTTGCAGTATTCTAATGTTTGCAGTTCAAGTAGATCTGTTTTGTCTCAGGACTAATGTAACCACGGTAGATGCAAGTGAGGGCGGTGTTGGTGCTGTTCTATCACAAATATGTGATGATGGGTCTGAGAGATGATTGCGCATGCGTCGCGAGGATTAAGAGGTGCAGAAGTGCGATACTCTGTGTTTGAGAAAGAGGCGTTAGCATGCTATTGGGTGGTAGAGAGGTTCAAAAGCTTTGTGTGGGGAACGGATTTTGTTATTCGGACGGACCACAAACCTCTCAAAGTGATTTTTGAGAATAAGGGATTGGACAGAGTTTCATGTAGGGTGGCTGGATGGGTCACGAGGATGCAGTGTCATCGATTCAAAATGGAAGTGATTCCTGGAAGGGAGAATGTGTTAGCGGACAGTTTGTCTAGACTAAAGGTATTGTCGTATGACGTGGTTGAGGATGTGGATATGGAAATGGTGTTTGTGAATTCCGATGGTATTGTGTCTAAGGAAGGTGGCTGGAAGAGGTGAAGAAAGATGCTGTGATAACTTATGTGATGACATCGGTTTGGCCTAAAAGAGTTGAATTGTTGGAAAGAGAGAAGCCATTTTGGGAGGTGAGAGATGAGATGTCGGTTTCAGATGGTATTTTGTTTAGGTGGGAACGAGCAGTGGTTCCCGAACGTATCCGAGCTAAAGTAATCCATCTAGCTCATAGTGGTCATATTGGGGTCTCCAAGACCAAAGGAGTTTTGAGAGGTGATTACTGGTGGCTGAGTTTCGACAGAGATGTTGAAAGACGACTGAATGATTGTCCCATGTGTAGTAAAATTGGTAAAGGCACTGAAGCAAGGAAACGACCGATAATAGATGTTGGTGTTCCCTCAGCGGTGTGGTGTGATGTGGCCATGGACATTCTTGGTCCTGTTGACTTCGTATATGGAAGGGGCAAGTTTGTGGTGTTGGTTATGGATCTGTTTTCTAGATGGTGTGAGTTTAAGGTTGTGAGGGAAATTTCAGGGGGAGAATATGGTAGATGTTCTTCAAGAGATTTTTGCGAGAGAAGGCGTCCCGGAAAGTATTCTCACCGATAATGGCACACAATTCACAGGAGGTTGCTTCACCAAATATTTAAAGAAGTGTGGAGTAAAACATAAGAGATCTGCGCTGTACCACCCTGAGACTAATGGGGTGGTCGAGAGAATGAATAGGTGTGTAATGGAAAGTATTCACATGGCTCAAGAGTGTGGGTATGATAAAAAGGTGGCTATGCAAGATAAGGTGTGGGCTTTGCACATGGCTCCCCATGCTACTACTGGGCTGTGTCCTTTTGAATTGATGAGAGGTTGTAAACCAAACTCGGTGGTGAGTCCTCCGTGGTTGGGCAGAAGCAGAGAGTCTGATTTGGTTGTGGATGAGGTGAGAATGATGTTGAAGAAAAAGAAAAAGAAATGGGTAATGCGCGAGAATGTGAAGAGAGGTAAGAAGGAGTTGCAAGTAGAATGTGGTGATTGGGTAAGGATCAAAAAGGGTGTGGTAAAGAGAAACGGAGACTCCTTATATTGGAGCCTGTGAAAGTAGTTGCTGTTTTGAAGGGAGCGGTACAGGTTCTAGGTGGTCAAGTCTGGAACAAGGACAGAATCGCGATTGTGAGAAGGAGTTCTGTGTAAGCCTATGAAGCAATGTGAATGTGGGATTCTGTGTGTGTTTGTGTACATGAAAAGGGGGGAGATGTGTTGTAATGTGACTTGGGTGGAACCAGCTGATGTCACATGGAGTTTTCTCTGATCAATGTTCCAATGGGGTCAGAGTGTTCTTGTTTTCTTTTGCAGTATTCTAATGTTTGCAGTTGAAGTAGATCTGTTTTGTCTCTGGATACTCTGGCTGCGCTGGGGGTCCTATTACATTATATCTTTATAATAAAGCACAAAGAATAAGACAACTTTCCTTGTTGGCATCATCATAACACTAGGTCTTTCCGGATTTATTGGGATGGTGAGCTCCTTTGTAGTGAGCCCACTAAGTCTGAACCTGGTGCCCTCAAGAGGTTGATGGTACCCCAGGTTCACAGGCCCTTCCTACTGCAGTTGGCGCATGAGGTTCCCTTAGCTGGTCATCTTGGGACCAAGAAGACTAAACAGAGGCTCTCTGCACATTTCTCCTGCCCCGGATGGGAGTAGAAGTGGAGTCCCACTGCAGGACCTGCCACACTTGTCAACTGTCTGGCAAGACTGGAAGCAGTGTCATTGCCCCACTGCAGCCATTGCCAGTGGTTGGCACACCATTTGAGAGGGTGGGCATCGGCATTCCCGGTCCCCTTGACCCTCCAACTTCAGGTGGACATTGGTTTATCCTGGTCTTTGTAGATCATGCCACCAGATACCCTGAGGCTCTACCCCTTCGGACCATTACAGCCAAGGTGGTTGCCAGGGTTCTCCTGGGCCTTTTTTTTTACCAGAGTTGGATTCCCTAAAGTGTTGGTCTCTGACCGAGGAACCAACTTCATGTCGAGTTACATGAAAGCGATGTGGAAAGAGTGCAGAGTAACCTAGAAGTTCTCTACCTCCCACTATCCCCAGACCAGTGGTCTGGTTAAGAGATTTAATAAAACTCTCAAGGGCATGCTGGGTGCTTTGGAATATCCCCTAAGGAAGAAATTGGATCTCCTCCTGCCATGCCTGCTGTTCGCGTGCAGAGAGGTACCCCAAGAGGGTGTTGATTTCAGCCCCTTTTTTCGTTACTCTTTGGACATCCCGTGAGGGGGCCCCTTGCCTTGATCAGATAAGGTTTGGAAGTCACCTCTCCAGGTCCTGCCAAGCAAGTGGGGGACTATGTGTTGGGCCACAGATGGAGGATGACACAGACGATGGGCCAGGTGACAGCAAATCTTAAGGCCAGCTAGGAATTGAACAAATACTGGCATGACCTTAAAGCATCAGAAGTGGATTGGACACCAGGACAGGAGATCCTTGTGATGGAGCCTACCAAGCTTGAGCTTTGGCAGGTAAGTGGACTGGAACCTTCAGGATAATCTCCAAGATGGGCGAAGTCAATTATCTGGTTGACATGGGAGTCCCTTGGTTAGCCCCTCAGGTATTCCACGTCAACAGGCTAAAGCTGAGCGGCAGTCTCATGTCTCTAGCTTCAGAGCAAGAAGAGTATGAGAGTGAGCCTCTTCCTGATTTGCTGCATAGCAACCCTCAGGATAGCTCGGTGGAGGGAGTGCATCTCTCTCCAGATTTGACACTAGAGCAGCAGAGGGCTTGCAGGGCTTTGCTCCGGCAGTATGCCCCTCTGTTCTCACTGACACCAGGCCTCACCCCATGGTGCAGGCATGAAATTGACACTGGTGAGAGTGTGCCTGTCAAATGCAGGTGCTACCTAATGTCAGACACGGTTAAAAACCACATCCAGGCTGAGGTCGCCAAGATGTTGGATCTGGGTGTTATTGAACCCTCAACTAGTCCCTGGTCCAGTCCAGTGGTCCTTGTCCCCAAGGCAAGTTCCTAGGCAGGTACCAAAGTTTGGCGGTTCTGTGTGTACTACAGAGGGGCCAATGCCATCACCAACATTGACTCACACCCATTGCCCAGGGCTGGTGAGCTCGTGGATAACATAGGTGCTGCCAAATTTGTGAGCACCTTTGACCTTACCTCAGGCTATTGGCAAATAGCTCTGATGGACCATGCCAAAGAAAAGAGTGGTTATCGACACCTGAAGGACTCTGGTGTCCAGTCAAAGGGTCGAATTCAAAAGGGTTGAATACAATACATTCGACTCAAAAGGACCGGAAAAAAAATGATCAAATGCCTTTTTTTAATGCATTTTTGTTGTGCCTTGGTATAGGTTAAATTTGTGGTTTTTGGCCAAAAAACAGGGGTTTGGAGGGGATCCTCCCCCCCCAAAAAAAATGCATTTGATTTTTTTTTTTTTTCGGCCCTTTTGATTCGAAAGAATTGCATTTTGACCCTTTGTATTCAACCCTAAACCAGTTTAGAGACATGCCTTTTGGGTTGAAAAATGCACATACCACCTTACAAAGATAGTTCAATCATGCGGTCAGTGGGCTGGAGGCCTTTTGTGTGGCCTACTTAGACGACATTGCTGTCTACAGTTCAACCTGGGAAGAGCATTTGACTCATTTGGATTAGGTGTTGTAGGCCTGGAAAGGGGCTAACCTCACTATCAAGGCCACCAAGTGCCAGATAGCTCAGGGGAAAGTCACTTATCTTGGTCATGAGGTAGGAGGGGTTCGAATCCAACCTCTCCCCAGTAAAGTACAGGATGTATATGACTGGGAGACTCCCACTACCCAAACCCAGGTGAGAGCCTTTTTGGGCCTCACTGGGTATTACCGCAACTTCATGGCGGACTATGGAGCCCTAGCTGCCCCTCTGATAGCTCTGACTTTGCCCAAACAACCAAGGAAGGTTAATTGGACAGAAAACGGTCAGAGGGCCTTTGTTGACTTGAAGGAAAGTCTGTGTAGTGCACCTTTGTTGTGTGCGCCTGATTGCAGCAAACCCTTTATCGTTCAGACTGATGCCTGCGACACCGGAATTGGAGCTGTCTTGTCCCAGTTAGATGACAAAGGGAGGGAACATCCTATTATATTCATCAGTAGACACCGCAAGGGTAGAGAACATTTGTGGGCTACTGTTTAAAAGGAATGTTTTAGCATAGTTTGGAGCCTTAGGCGTTTTAGGGCCTACCTTACAGGGTCTACCTTCAAGGTCCAAACAGACCATAAACCCTTAAAATGGCTTATGCAGATGAAGGGTGAAAACCCAAAACTGCTCAGGTGGTCCATTAGCCTGCAAGGGCTAGACTTCACCATTGAGCATAGGCCAGGGAAGAGTCATGATAATGTGGATGGCCTTTCCAGAAGGTATGTTGACCGTCTGGATGAGGGTGTCAATCTCATGGGAGATTAGACCACCCTAACCTCAGTCTGGGGGTGGGGGCGAATGTGATGCTGGAAATGCATTGGCGGGATAGGGTCTCCATGTCCTTGTCCTGTACTCCTTTTATCATGTGTGTTCTGTGTTGTTTTCTGCACACAAGTCCATGTGGGACTCCTGGCAGTGCAGCTCTTCCTCTTTTTGATCATGGTGAACAGACCCTTGGGATACCCTTATGGGACCCATGGGTGGGGGTACAACCCTGGACTCCTAGTGTATGTTTTTGGCACCTGGGTGTGGCCCAGAGCAGGGTATGGGCTGGTGGCAGCTCCATGCTGAATTTGACAGGTGCTCTGAGTATCCTCCATTTTGGGATACCCCCCCCTGCCATTGGAATCCTTTGATTCCTGATAAGAGACAAGATGGCCCATGTGGCCTCTTGCTTTCTATTGCCTGTTATCTTGTTTTCCCAAAGTCCTGGGAAGCCCTGACTCTCTCCCTTCCCCTGACTGGCTGTTATGCGGAAGTTCCATATATGGTATTGTGGGGAAGTCCAGGCCAGGCTGGCTGGAGCCTTCACAATGACTGCATGTTGTGGGTACACCCTTGGGGTGGGACCTGGGTGAATGGAGTTTGTGGCCAATATACATTTCATGTTATGGGTGTCTGCTTTCTGGTGGGTGACACAATGACTGAGATACCTGTGCCCGAAAACTGGTATGAATGCAGTGTAGAGTGCTGAATGGCTGAGTGCTTGTCCCAATACACATTCCTTGTTGTGAGTGTCTGGATGGAGAAGAATGGCCTGAATGAACTGTGAGCCTGATTGACTGCCTGCCTTCTGAATGGCCTTCTGAATGATTGGCTGTCCTAGCCTGGCGTAGCAGTGTGAATGAGAGACAGAACAGTATATCTGGGACCTCTCACTTACTGGAATAGTTCAGAAGCTGAAGTCGAAACTTGATGCTTACTCTCGAAGCTGAGCCAGAAGAAGAATTGCTGCTGCTCTCCTTCTACGCAATCTGAAAGCTGTCGTGCCTTCGAGGACTGATCCAAGAGAGGACCTGGCTAGGAGACCTCTTCCCGAGCTGTGAGGGACCATTGTGCACCGGCTAACCTTCACCAAGGCTCCCTGGAAGTCAGTCATCGAAAGGCTGCCGACCGGAGGGAGGGACCGCCGAGGAATCTGAAGTGAAGCGTCAGGACATCAAGGCCATCGACGACTATCATCGTCGACAGAGGTTCGGAGGACTGCTGTAACCTCGTGGACTGGAGCCGGAATGCTCCATTGCCTAAGACACTTTGAAATCAAGGACTCCCTTGCTCATCACCGTCGAGCGCTTTGTCCCACCAGAAAAAGTCAAGGTCGCTGACGAACCGAGGAGAAACTGCCGATGGCTTTCCCGCCACCCAAGTCCACAAAGATGCAGACGAAGATCCAAAAGCCAGCTGTGATGAAGTCCCAACGCCAACGCTGACGACCCACACCCTTGCGGGCCTATGTTCTTCATTGACTCTTTGCGGCAAACAAACTATCATCGTCGCGGTGCACTGCATGCTTCATCTTTGCAGGACGTCCATGACCTATTAAGATTAATGAGTCTCAGAAGACAAGTTGGTTCACATCAAGCGACTTTGCATGGTGCAGAGGAAACAGTCAGGGTGCTACACATGCTCCTTGATAATAAAAATGCACATACTGTCCAACAATGTATGGACAAAAACAGACACTAGCCTCTGATAATATAAGTTCCTTGACTAAATAACGCACATACTTGTAAACTAGAAACACACACATACACTTGCCATTTTTTTGGTTCAGCGAAAGTCGATGAGCTTCCCCTTTCCAGCAGAGAAACCTAACCACAAATGGCAACTTTCTGTCTTAAACGGGCTCGTAGCAAATTCAAGAGATTCTTCTCACACCATTCATATCTGATAAGAAGCCAAGGACAGGAAGCATGACACCAAAATACACGCACACAGTTAAAGTGTGTAGAGGCAAGTGATGTGCTTTACCTCTTTAGAAGCCCACTTAATATAATGGAGTTGAAGTGGTGTGGAAGCAATTGACATGCTTTTGCCTGGTCAATAAACGGAAGCCCAATTACTATGGTAGTGAAAACTAGGGGAGACAAACAACGCCTATCTCTTGAGTTTGCACATAGGTATGCTGTATGTTCAAAGCAAAGCATAGCAAAGAAACAATCTTAAGCGCTAGGCTTTAACCTTCTAGGTGGTGGAAATTACGCACACATGTTAGACAGACCAAGTCCCGTCTTAGTCTTAAGATATAAAGCACAAGCTGACGGGGCAGGGGAAACAGGGGATTCGCAGTGCAACCAGCAGAACTCAAGCAATGGGAGCTGGGAAGATACATCCATCGCAGGTCCATAGCAGAGGTGAGGGCAGGCCCAACTGACAGGAAGCCGTGGTTGGGTCGTGTGCTGCACATCGTGCTCTGAAGCATGAGTTGAATGTGAAGTCAAACTGTATGCATTTTGAGACTAAAGGCATTTGGTATGTTACACCACTCCATGCCATAGCATAGCATAGATCAAGATACTATAAATCCAATGTCACTCAGAGCTGCTGAACTAGAATGATTACTTGTTCTTTTCTCTATTAATGTACACCATGCTCTTAGCGTACACAACATTTCTTTTCATATGTATGGTAATGTGCTATGTTATAGTTGCCTTTGTTATGAAAGGGGCCCTTAGGGGTCCCTCGCGATATGGAAACAAGGCAATAACCATACACGAAAGGATGCGCCAGACACGAGGTTCAAATTCCCAATGCTAGGGTTTATTGCAAGCAAAATAGTCCCAATTGGCCAACTGTGGTCTGACGCCCCGTGACGTGTATTCTCTAGACTTCGAGGGACGCAAGAGAGCGAATTACATACATCAGTTACATATATACAAAATGAATATCATACAATCAGTTATGACATGTTTAACACCCCCCTTTTATTGAGTTTCTTTGAACTCGGGATGATGATGGACATTTCCGACGAGTATGACAATTATGACACTTTCGATGTCTATTCTAGTAACAATGTGCAATTTAGAAAGTGCGGAGGCATCTTCTAGTTGTTGAACAGAACATGGTGCTTCTGATCTTGGAAGCAAGCTGCACACGGGGGAAGAGTCACATTCCAAGCTTTGCTATCTATGAGGTGCTATTCGTGTCCTGGGAGCCGACACGCTCTAAAGGGTTTTGTGAAGGGGGCTGTAAGAAGAGCATAATTCAAGCCTTTAGCTGCTTTATTCTAACATATTCTACCACAGTATGAGACTGGCTGGCAGCTGTGAAATGATTAAATGCCCTGCAGCTCTCCCTCAAGGCTACAGAGAGGGAGCGTGGGCATTCCTTTCTGGGCTGCTCATGAGGAGTTTCAACAAACTCCCCAGTCCCGCGGCCTTGCCCTTTCATATTCAGACAACAATGTTAACAGTTGAGCAGAGTAAGCAGAATTCGCAAGAATTGCAAGCTGCAAAGCACTTTAGACAGAAAGCAATGAGCAATGGTTAACAAGCAAAATGGCGATTCTTGCTACGTTTAAAATGGCCGCTTGTTGGTCAAGCATAGCAGTCTGTATGTCTATAATTCTGTGCATAAGACGGTTGGTCTTCGGCCATCAAGATACATCTATCATCCAAATGAAGGGTATTCATTTTTCCAGATTGACAGTTATAGCTTCCCTAATGCAAATAACAGCTTGTAGGAGATAGCTGTGATATTAAAAATATATTAACCTGCTATCCTCAGTGTCAGTTTCATATTTCTGAGTAATGCTTCAGAATGGTGTCTCCAAAAGAACATCACAAAATTTCCTGGCTGTGTTATGTTAATTTATGCTAATGAGCGTGAACACTCAGGACGGTTGTCCCAGGCGTTAGGTCAACTCCTGGGGTACCTATTATCATAAAATATGACTTCTGATTCCATGTCCACTCCCCACAGCCTCAAGTGAGGTGGAGGAGGAGGGCAGAAATCAAGTTTGATCACAGACAATTAAGTCAGGTGGCGCCCTTAACAGATGACCCTAGCATTACTAATAATTAAAAGAACCTCAGGTCCTAGTCACGGTAAAAGGACAGGGCAAAACATTGTTTTCTAAAAATGCTTTTTTAAATAAGAGGTTAGAGTCCGTACAGGAGATGGCGCACCAGGAAATCAATATTCCCATCCATTGCAGAATGGCACTATATGAATGGCTCTGGTCAGCTCACTGACAGGCAGTGAATACCAACTTCACAGCGCAGTAGCTCAACTTGGTAGATTGCCCGCAGAAATGCTCTTTACTTACTTAAAGACCCCAGCCAATAAGACAAATAATGTATATGCAACTCTCCTGGTGAGGGGAGATTTAGACACCATCCAGTATCGCCCATATCAGTATCCTGAATTGGCTTTAACACATACAAATCATGTGAACTGGTTTGGAGGTAATCTAGTGTACCCGCAAACAAGTGCAAGGCATGGACCGTTAGCCACACCCAATCTGTCACTAGAATGTTTAGCCCGGTTTCATCCAAACCGTGGAAGCCCATATCTACAGACTGACTACCAATTGCTAGCCACCCATTTTGACACAGTACGCAATATTGCTCTATAATATGCATCACGGCAATGTGTAGCAACTGTTCAGCAACCTCAGGGACAGATGAATGCAGGTGGAGTACAACTACAGACATTGAGAATTATATTAGGATCTTGTCCATCCAGAAATGAAGACATACCCAAGGGGTATTCAGAGAAACTAGGACAACTACAAGCAGCCTACCCCCAGGTTACCCCCCAGCACAGACATAGGGCCATGTTCCTTCCATCTGGCTGCACACCGTCACTAGCGAGCTGTGACAGCTGGATCTCAATTTATAGCTGGCTTTATTTACAGCTGATAGGCACGCCGTCCATCACATCATTAGCACTGTTACTAGCAGACATTATGGGAACACAAGGTGCGGCCGCAGCCATGAATTTAGGCCTGTCCATAGCATCTAATAATTATCAAATGGTTGAGAGCATAATTCTACCCTTATTAAAATGAGAACCTGCAAGGTTAGAAGTCCATAGGTAATTGTCCCAATTGAATGAGCAAGAAAAAAGGGCGCAATTTGGGGACATTGTGACATCCACCTGTCAATCGCTAGGCAGGGATCCTCTAGTTAGGAGACCTGCA
Source organism: Ambystoma mexicanum (assembly GCF_040938575.1). Taxonomy (NCBI): domain Eukaryota; kingdom Metazoa; phylum Chordata; class Amphibia; order Caudata; family Ambystomatidae; genus Ambystoma; species Ambystoma mexicanum. Next base: position 1,104,664,977 of record NC_090922.1, read on the forward strand.
GAGACACAGAAAAAGGCTAACAAAGAGGGTAAGATAGATAAGGAAACACACCACGAAGGGAGGCCCTCGAAAGGAGAAGGATCGTTCCATGGTAAAAAGGGCAACAAACCACTGAGGCGACAATTATCGCCAATAGAGGAAGAAAAATATCCTGAGCACGAGCAAAAAAATGGCAAAGCCACAGGAGGTAGGCAGGCCACGCAGTGGCAAGGCAATCACAGGGGTAGACGATCATGGGGTAGGCCTGGAGGACAGTCCCATTTCAGACCTACTGACTATGATTTTAGGGACAGGAAACACATGAAGAGTCCGCAAAAATACACTGATGAGGGTCCGTCTCCTTCCTCACAGGCAAGGACACCAGATCATTCTAAGGCTGAGAGGAACGAAGTGAAGGTTGAGAAAATACACACGGCAGCCCTACAGGCTTCACAGAATGCAGAGTCCACGCACTCATCACATCGTTCCCAAGACTAAGCGACACACAAATTGTATTGAGGTCCTAGTAGACTCTGCCTCTGACATTTCCATATTTGAATGTAGCCACAAGGCACAATTGGAGCACACAGGGGCACACAGAAATGCACCGATCACTACTCCCACTGGGCAGACATTAGCACACAATGAAGTTTTTTTTTTTTATTTGTTTATTGGGTTGGCTGAAAATATCAACCTTTCAAATCAGCGTAATTGAAGCATGTTAAAAATATTTAAATTAAACACAGTTATTCACAAGTAACAACCAAACATTCTGTTACAGACAAGATAAAACATTGATGCAATTCTTTCAAGCAATGACAAAATTATATAAAATATAACAAGAACATTTTAGCAGAAAATCATAAATAACACAAGACATTACACAATTTAAGTGACAGACATCTGATGAAAAGCATAAGGGCTTTTTAGTGCTAAACATTTGGCAATAGCGTGACCATAGGGATAATATCAATTGATTCAAAGACATTAGATACAACGTACAATATAGAATGTTATATATTATTGGGTCTTGTCGGGCAGTGATGATGGAAACATTGCTTCAAGAAACTGGTCTACAGCTATCTTTATGGTTATCCTGGTGTTGGAAAAAATGAGCTGCCATATAGCATTGGAGTCTTAAGAGTGATAGATTGGGATAACATTTTTAAAGTATAGAAGACGTTTGTTTGCCAATGCAGGGCAATCTACAATAAGATGATGCAATGTTTCTTGTTGCAAGGTATCGGTGCAAAACCGGCAAAAAGTCTTGTCCTTTGAAATCTGACCTCTTCTTGCTAACAGAACATTTGTAGGCCATAGACTTAGCTTGAAACGTAGGTATTGATTGTGGATGTGGGGGGCTGGACACTTTACTAAGTAATCTGCCAAAAGGCCCCATTAAAGCCTTTATAGAACTTGCATTTGGAACAATTGCTTATCCAATCAAAATCGAATAGTTTATTCTTTGCTCGAATAGGGTTCTCTATTAGGAGATCTAGTGTGATGGAGGCATCTGATAAGGCATCCAGAACACAAGTTTGCCATTTGCGAGGGAAATAATGGTCAGATTTCAAAATATAATGTGCAACTACAATCAGGATGTTATTGTTTTGGAGACCCAACAAACATTTACGCAAAAATGCAATAATTTTCCATAAAACGTGAGCATGTAAAGAAGCTGAACCCAATTCATAACATGTGATTGGTAGTGGCGAGCAATTTGGAAGTTTTAATACTCGTCTCCAAAATCTCGCCTCGAGAAGATCCCACGTCTTTTGAGCTATTGGTAATCTTGCTTCGATTCCATACAAGAGAATCGGGACCCCTTTTTGTTGGAAAAACATCATTACATGTGTGCAGGAGAATTTGCCATATCTATACATCAGAACCTTAGCCTGTGAAATTAAGGCTGCTAGTTTTAGATCTAGAGTTTGTCCAAAAATAACATCTGGCGTTGAGTTGTTAAATGGAACTCCTAGGTATTTGTATTGCATTACTATCCTGAGTTCTGAACGTTGTAACGTCCACTTATATTTGGAGATGTTTGTGTGTTTTATGCCACCATTACAAACAACTACCTGGCTTTTGTCTATGTTGATAAGCAAGTTGTTGTCGTGGGCATACCTGTCCAAACTATCAAGGAGATTTTGTAACCCCTTTGGGGTTTGAGATAAGAGGACAAGATTGTCCGCATAAAGAAGCCATGCAATATGTTGTAGACCCAATTTTGGGGTATCTGACACAATGGCTGTGAATGTTTCGCCCATGTCTAAAATGAAAAGATTAAACAAAATGGAGGCCAGGATGCATCCCTGTTTGAGACCCCGGTCGGTCGGAAAACATGCGGACAGAGGGCCTTCTAGTGTGAGTCTCATCTGCATAGTTGTGTGAGTATGCAAAAGTTTGATTAGAGTGAGAAGTGAGCGAGGGCATTTGTAGCGGGCTAGTTTCTCAAACAATAGTTGGTGGTTGATAGAATCAAAAGCCACTCAGAAATCTACAAAGGCTAGATATAACGGTTGGTTCCGAGGTGGCATAGTGTGACTTGATCATATTTAAAGCAGAAGGATTGAGTGAGGTCCCTAAGCCAGCCACAAATCCTGATTGAAAGGGATCCTTCATATGCATGTCTGAGGACCACTTATTCAGGTCTCCCAAGATGATTCGACAGAAGATTTTTCCAGGGGCGTCCAAGAGTGCAATAGGACGATAACTGGAGGGTTTACAGCGGTCACCTTTTTTGTAGATGGGCAAAACTATAGAATGCTTCCATGATTGGGGTACTTACTGGGTGGTATTAACATGATTAAAGATGTTGTACAGCACATCTGCCCAGATTTCAGGATGTTGTTTGAAATGGAAGTTCGAAAGGCCATCCTGACCCAGGGCCTGCGAATTACTTGCTTTCTGGATATAAAACAAAACATCTTCTTTATCAAAATTTAGATGGAACCTTGTTAGGTCAGTGGCTGGGGAAGTATTTGTTTTTGCCACCGGGAGCGCATATAATTGTGAATAGTAGGTGATCCCGTCACGTTCTGTAACCCCTTGAAATTGGAGCGCTAGCTGTGCGCCAAGAGATGTTAAATTAATAGCTGACCAAATTTCAGCCGTGTTTTTAGTTTGCAGAGCACACAACATCTTTGCACCATCCAAGAGATATATAAGAGATTTTCGACTACGGAGCCAGTTTTTATATCTAGTGTTTAGTTGAGTCAGAACAGCACCTCTGGAGCCATCCTTCAGTTTAAGCGTTTCTCGTTTTTGGGATCGATATAAGGTTTTACGTTCTCTTATCTCTTGGTTGTATGCATGTAGTTGCGGAACGGGTGTCATTTGTTGACGCATGTTAGATTGAAACAGCTGGGTCAAATCACAATATATAATTTCGTGATCTATGACGCCGCTAAGGTTCTTATGAATTTCTGACACTAGATGGTTGCTGAAAAGAATCAGACAGGTCTCGGACCAACGTAATCTATTATGACTGGAGGTAACTGTTAGATGTCCTTTGGATGACTGCTGTGGGACAGAAACATGCAAGTTCTTTACAGTCCAAGCCATTTTAAGCATGTTGTGGTCGCTCAGGTCAGTGGACAAAACTCGAAAATCCATGACCTGAGTGGCAAGCACAGAGCCGACATAGATAGAGTCAATTACCCCAAGACTGGTTCCCGTATGCCATGTTGGATTCGGTGGAATATCGGCTGTGAAAGAGCCGTTTAATATTTGCAAATTCTGAGTTTTAACAAAATGATTCCATTCAGATAGCCTTCTGCCAATATGAGGGGAACTGGTACTAAAACAGTGGAGATTTAGATCCCCCGCAATTATAATCCTCGTGATGGCAGGATCCATTGCTATGAGTTCCATCATGGAATTGAGATCTTGAAGGAAGCGTTCATCGGATATCCCCATTGGGTTCGAATAAACGTTTAACAACATATAGGCCATCTCATGGACTTGCAGTTTTATCATCTTAATAAAGGCATTTGGGGAAGCCCAAGGCTGTGAGATGAAATAAAGATGTTTTTTCACAGCAACTAGCAATCCTGAGGTCGGGTGACCTCACGTGCCTTTAATAGCTGGGTTCAGGTGTATGTCGTGATTATCCCATATGGGAGAGGAGGTAAGCCACGTCTCCTGTAGGAGAATCACGTCATAGTTATTAAGTTTGAGAGAATGGTTGTTAATTAAGTGTTTGAAGCCTCTGGAATTCCAGCTAAGCAGGGAGACCACGCTAGGTGATAGATGTTGGTCTAGTTATCGCTGTGTTTCATTACATTTGCAGACGCATTTTGTAACCATCTGCTCTGATAATATTTGAGATGGTTTCAAAGCTGGAAGCAAAGCGGATTGTGGCATGGATGGATTAGGCCCAGAACTCGAATTGTTGTTAACAGTCGAGCCAGTCAAAATAATAAAACCCATGGAATAATGTTGTGATTTGGCTAACCATATGGTGTGTGGAACAGACAAGTTTTCATCCATATCTCGACAGAAGATAGTTATTCTCTTGAGTGAATTCAACTAATTCAATGTCTGATGAGGCAATATCTTCCAAAGTTGGAATTTCAGAGAATATTTCCATGATTGATTGCCGATTCACATCATATTGGGTGAATGGCAGCGGTCTGCAAGAGAACAACAGAGAGAAGGTAGCAGGGCGCTTTGTGGTGCGAGATATTTGATTTTTAACAAGACAGGAGGTGGATTGGTTTTTCATAGGTTTTTAATAGGTTTTGCCAAGGAGGGGGCTTTTAACTCATATCTATTCATTAAGGCAGTATCTATAAATCGTAGTATCTCCGGCGTGAGAGATGCTAGTGTGAGAGTACCATCGGAAGTGTTTAGGGCCAAATCAAGGGTGATTGATACCCTTGGTGTTTGCTCATATGAATAACTAGCACTTGCGATGGTTATTCTTGTTTGCAATAGTGGGATCAAAACTCACCTGAGGTGTAAGACCCTGCTGGCGAGGGTTATTACTTGAAATTTGAGAAAGAGCCCCCTTATTGGCGACAGTATGATTGGTACACATCCGAATAGTTGAAGCGAGTTGGGGAAGTGAACATTCAAGGTCTTGAGTGGGGAAGGATGGGATTATGTATTTTTGTGATGGTTTGCCCAGCCATGTAGGCATCGACTGCTTTCTGAATTTCTTGCCGAAGTAAATCTCCATAATTTTGTAAGGAGAGGTTAGTGGGTATTGTGATCTCCGGTGGTGGACTAGGAGTAAGCAAGGGTGGTTGGGAGTCCAACACGTCAACAGAAGCAGCTGTAGCAGCAGCAACTAGTTCGTCAAGTGGTGCATAGGATGCAATAGGCAACTTGGTAGTGGAATGGATTTAATTTTCTTGTCATGAGCTAATCGGACATACTTCTGTGTCACAGCCTTTAAGGCTATGGATAAGGCTCTCTTAGATTGACTTAAAGATTTAATAAATTGCTTAGTCTTCGTCGTAGATGTTTTTACCAATTAGAATTTTTTTTTTTCTTTGGAGGGTCAGGGAGAGGCTTAAAGTCCTCAGAGATTGGCTTGTTCACATGAAAGATCATGTATGCAGGTTTTTCACTAAGGTGGGGAGGTGGAGCAGGGGTATGCTCCTTCACAAGAGGGACGATTGCTGTGGCCACATTTGGCACATTAACCGAGCCGTCATGAATAATATCAGCAGAATGAGGAAGCAAAGATGTCATGTTCTGGGAAGCTTTAAGTCCCAATGATACACTGGGAGTATTTGTGCCATACATGCAAGTAATGGTTTGACATGAAACAGAAGTCATGGAAGTGATTGATCGTGGTGAATCAACATGGGCCTGTGCTTCAAGGCTTTGAGGGAGAGAGATGTTATTTTGCCAGATTAGAATACGATCCAATTGAGCAGCTTGATGTGTGAGTTTAGCATCCAGGGTGTCAAAGAGTCTGATCATTGAGAGTATGGCAAGATTCATGGCATTGAGAGTGATTTCAAGCGGTTTGAAGGAAGCTTCAGATTGCTTAGGAGACTGGAAGTGCAGTGATGATGATTCACGTAGTTTGGGGGCGTGGGGCTGAGTATGAAGCTTCCAAAATGGAATTTGGATGACTATAATCAGAAAAAAGGTCTGGTGACCTAGAGAGATTGTTGAATGAGTCATGAACCGAAAAGCACGAGTCGTTGAGCTCCAGATCAATCACAGGCATATCAATGGGCTCTGGCTGTTTTACAGTATTATCGACAGTGGGATCTGGAGCAGTAAGAGCATTGTTCAATAACACACCGTTGGTAATAGAAATATGTGCATTATAACTAGATGGTACAGCATTCGACAGGGCAGACTTAGCTGGGGAAGCGCCCAAAGTGGAGGCAGTAACAGGAGGCAAGAGACCACTGATGGAGTTAGTTAGGTCCACTGCAGGTCTGACAGATTGGGTGGACACGTGGTTCAGCTTTGCAAGTGGCTTAAAGACTCATCCGTACAACCAGAAGGTCGTCCAGTGCTTGAGTCCGGGTCCTTGCAGAAAGAATGTATGTCCATGTTGGTAGCTGGTTTATTTGCAGACAGCGTAAATTTTTTAATGGAACGTGACAGTGGTGTTGAGCATGAATGTTTTGAGTCTTTCTGTGAGCCACTAGCAGCGGGAGATTTCAATTGTGCCTTATTGAAAATGAGGGCTGGAGGAGGCATGCCAGTCGGCAAAGTGAATAACCCTCTCCGCATAGTTCAAACTGCAAATGCCTTATTTGTATGGAGGTGTTTCCAAAATAACCTCCTAAAACTAAGAATGTTAGCTACCAGTGCTGGGAGCCCCGTTCTACACACGAAAGTACCGTTACGGAAAGAAACGCCTAGCTGCACTGCCGTGACAAGCGCTGCAAATCAGCCAAGCGGGTACTTCTGGGTACTCCGCGTGGGAGCGCGCGTGCGGAGCGCGCGTGCGGGTGTGCGTGGGTGCACGCACGTGGGTGCACGCGCGCATGCTGTCTTTTGTAGAGAGGCACAGAAAGTAGGCGGGGCTCTGGCAGTTAAAGAGCTAGTTTGCTCTTAAAAGTGCCTAAATAGGAAACAGAAGCAGGGATTTAGTATGAAATACTTCCAAAAAAGGTAAATTGCAGCAGCAGTCAACAAGTGAAGATGATGTTATACTGTTGGTCAGGTATATTTAGTCCAAATCCGTGATAGCAGGTTGGAGCAGAGAGTGCGGCCAAGCGGGTACTTCCGGGTACTTTGCTTGGGTGCGCAAGTGTATTTTGTAACTATTCAGATGGAAGCAATCACCCCAAAAACATTGAAGCACTATTTTGGCCACAGTTACACATTCATTATAAAGGACTGTTAGCATTTCAAGATTGGCCACCAATATACGTGCGACAAGCGCCCAGGGGTGAAGAGGTGGTAAGGCCTGCTTTTTCAAGCGAAGCAAGTAGGGAACTAATTCAAAAATACGCAAGAAAATGGTCAGCACTGGCAGCAGTGCACCTGTTTAAAAATCATGTAGGATGATAGGGAATGTCCAACGCATGTGATTCCAGTACTGAAACCACCCCTGCCACAGAGGCAATATCCAGTTAAACCACAGGCAGTTGCCTACATGCAAACCATAGTAGACCAGCTAATGGACCAGGGGGTAATCATAAAGCAGGCTAGCCCCCATAATAGTCCAGTGCTCCATGTTTTAAAACCTGATGGTACTTACCGTTTTATTGTGGATTTTTGAATTTTGAATGCACATTGTAAGACAGAGGCAGTCTAGAACCAACACCGTTCTGGATGTCTATCCAACATACAATGTTGTAAATATAAAACAAACCTTGGTCTAGGCAATGGGTCCATTCACTAGAATAATGCAGGGTTATAAAAATTCACCTAGCACATTCTCAAGTAGAATACAGAGCTTGCTCGCAGACATTCCTAACTGTTGGCAATATGTAGATGATATTTACATCACCCATGAGAATCACAGTGAACACTTGCAACAAGTAGACAGAGTCATTCACCCATTGGCTGCAAAAGGATACCTGATTAACTTAAAAGAATCAAGAATAGCAACATCGTGAGGTTACCTTTCTAGGATTCACTCTCTCAGATGGTTTGTTAGCAGACTTTCTTGAAACGTGTGCAAGGATACGACCACAAACCACGCTTAGGCAGTTATAAGCTATTCTAGGACTGTTGGGTTTTGGCAGATCGTATGTTTCTAATTTTGCTGAGCTAGTGAAACCATTGTATGCTTTGATAAAACCGAATTTCAAAGCAGCTCACTGGCTGCCAGAACACACTCACATTCTGCACCAGGTATATTCATTAATGACTCAAACTGGTGCTTTGCAGGACAGAGATACAAAGACTTAGAGATAAACCTGGTGGTGGGAGATAATGCTTTCACATACACAGTGTGCAATCTAGGGGAGACTAAACCAATTACATATAAGTCACATGTATATTGCACACCTGAGTTAAAATGTACTCCTGAGGAGAAAATTCTGGCTTCAGTTCAAATGATTATTCAGAATGAGGGGCCATTAGCAGCAAAGAGAAGCATACACATAAACACACCTTTAGCTCAACTTGAGGCTGCCACAAAAGCTAGCATGCCCAATGCAAAGGCCTTTCATACTAGATGGATTCAATGGTCAGCATCTCAACATGCTCCAGATGTAAAGAACCATTATAAGGCAAAATTGCAAAGACTGAGTGGATTGACTTGGACAATGGACCCAGATCCAGACACTTCACGACCTGACATGCCATTGTTTGATTTTTTTCCAAGTAATTTACTGCGATGGGTTTGCGAAACCAGCGGTAGAGACACAGTCGAAATACGCTGCCACCTGCGCAGCAGTCGTAGGACAATTCTCACATGAAGAAGTATTTATACACACTGATATTGCAACAAAGCACCTGCGAGACATGTCTGCCCAGACTGCTGAATTGCATGGATTACTGCTTGCATTACGCCAAGCAGAATCAGGCAAACCCAAACTAGTAGTCTCAGATTCAGAGTACATTGTGAGTGCTTATAACACTGATTTGCATTGGTGGATTCAAAATGACTTCAGAGACATTAGGCATAAAATCATTGCTTCCAGGCAACTCTGGAAGCAGGTTTGGGATCTTAAACATACTTGCCCTTTGCTATGGGTGATGCACTCAAGAGCACATACCAAAGGGCACATTTATAGCACTGGCAATGCATTGGCAGTTAAATATGCCAAAGAGCAAACAGTGAGAAAAATGATAGCAGCCATAACTCCACTACCTCCTTCATGAACGGACCAAAGTTTTGTTCCGGGCCCCGCATATACAATAAAGCGTCATCAGCATAAAGCGAAATTATTTGGAGTGACCCTGATCTACGATACCCCTATGCCTGTGTCGCATTGTTGCCAACTGTGCCAAAGGCTCAATTGCAAGTGCAAACAAAAGTAAAGACAGGGGGCTCCTTTGCTGGGCCCCTCAGCCCAGCTTGAAGGCCCGGGACAACACACCATTGGTACGAACCCTAGATACTGGACCTGCATAAAGCAGCTGTATACAACTATTGAAATATCCCCCGAACTGAAAACACTGCAACACACTGAATGAGAATTTCCACGACACAGAATCAAAAGCTTTTTCCGTACTCAGGTATGCGGCAACCGCCCTGGCTTGTGGGTCTATCTGTGAAATCATACAAAGTCAATGCCATGGACTTTTGGGGATAAAGCCCGACTGGTCAGGGTGCACCAGCAATTACATGTACGGGAGAAGCCGGGATGCCATTATTTTTGCAAATACCTTTGCACCTGCATTAATTAAACACAGGGCCTATAAGAGGCTAGCTCATACATGGGTTTATCAGCTTCAATAATACCGTAATAATCACGCCTGCAAGTGACAGCGGGAGAAAACGCAACTCTAAGGATTCCCCCCTCAGTTTGAGCAGCCGAGGGGCCAGAGACCGCCGAAATTCTTTGTACAATTCTATTCCTAGGTCATCTGATCCCAGGGTTCGTCCCAGATGCCAGTAACATAATTGGTGCCACCACTCCCTCTAACGTCTCTGGCTGATCCAGGGCTAAGCGTGCCTCCTCCGGTAGGCCTGGGAGCATTATTTCTCTCATATAATGTTCTAGCTCTGCATCTGTGCATTCGTCAGCATTAGCATATAGCGCTGTGCAATATTTCAGGAATTCACCATTAATGTCTTCATAAGTAATTAGCACCTCCCCTGCCAATGATGGGCAACCCTCCCCGCTCGCTCCTCACCACCCTCACATGGTATCTCTCGGGTCTGACGGCCTTCCCATACCTTTGCGCTAGGATAGGTTTTGCCATACACTGGACCTCTTCATCTGCCAGTTCTCTGAAATTCTGCATATTACCCTGGATCACCCCCAGTAACTACCTATTGTTGCACTCACTGTATTCCTTCTGTAGTCGCCTGAATTACGTTTCCATCTCATCTGGCTCCCGCCGTATCCCTTTCAGCGACCCAACAGTCACTGACAGCAGCTCCCCACGGATCCATGCCTTGAATGCCTCCCATACCATTGTATAGGTAGACACTGATCCCACGTTAACGGGCAGAAAATCTGTCGATTTTGTCTTGAAGGGAAGACACCACACACGCATCCAATAACACAGAGGGAGTCATCCTCCACAGGGTCCTAGGGCATGGGGAGCCCCCCATAACCAGGGACAGCTCCACCGGTGAGTGATCAGACAACGTTCTCGGTGGATCTTGCATTTATGTACTCTCGACAGCCATTTAACAGATAACCAGAGATCTATTCTGGACATTGTGTCATGGACAGATGAATAGTACATATATTCCCTGGCCTCAGGGTAGCTATTTCTCCATAGTTATAAAACCACTGCTGGCCCCATTTTGGTGCAAACCCCCTCTGCACTGGCCCCAATGCATCTGTTTCCTGTAGAAGAACTATCTTTGTCTGTTGATGCTCAAGGTACGCCAATACCTTCCTGGCTTTTACTGGCTTGTTAAGGCCCTCTACGTTCCAGGTAATTAGTGTAATAACATAAGCAATTTTGGGAGATTGCCGATTCTGTGACTGTTCCAAAAATAGGAGGTTAGGACACAAGGTCGGCAAGCCAGTCTGGGATGTACTGGCAAAATTTGACTAAACCCACCCATTCGCCCTGCACAGGGGTGGAGCGAGGTCTGGCCCTGTGCCATCAGTGTAGGTGATTACGGGAGATTGCCAATTTTGCGATTTTTTCAAAAATAGGAAGTTATAACACAATACAACATACACAAGGCTATAGCAGACCCCCACGTGCATGTCAGCTACAGACACAGGCAACGTCGGTTGATATCGCTAGTCACTCCTAAATGCAGACATGGATATCCCACAGGAACTCTTCCCCCCTCACACTGGATTTTGAACAGCAACACCCTTAATAGGGTGAACACGGGCCCCGGCCTAAGCGAATCACCAACTTTGTATGCCTCTCCAAGGATACACCAAAGTCCAAACGTTAACAACAATGATTTCCTGTTCACTCTCCGCCTTCATTCAGCGCACCACCCGCCGCTTGGATGGGACTTCGATTGTTCCTGCAGTCCCGTGGTGGCAGCGGAATTGATGCTTCTATATAAGCTATGTCATCAGCTGTACTGTCTAAGAAGTATGCCCATTGTCCCTGTTGTACTCGCAGCTTCAAAGGGAATAAAAGGGCATATTGAATCTGTCTAGCCCCCAGCATGTGCTTCCTTGGGCCATACGACTGCCTCACTACCTGGACTCCTGCCACAAAATCCAGATAAATCTGGATATTAATGGCCTTGTAACAGAGTGTTCCCTGCTCTCTAGACATTTTCAAGATATGGTCTTTGTATTTATAATTGAGCAGCCTGAAGATGATAGTGCGCGGAGGGGCCCCCCGCTTTGGCACAGGAGCAAGGACATAATGGGTGCGCTCAACCAAAGAGTGCACTGAGAATTATGCCGCCCCAAATAGGTTCCAGAGTAGCTCCTCCACAAACAGCTCTGTGGGCCCCTTGCAGGCTTTCCCAGGCACTCCAACTATACGCACATTATTATGCTATGAGGGTGACTCGAGGTCATCACATTTGCCTCTGTTCGTGGCCAATTCCGCCTTCAAATCAGCAATTGTACTTTCATGCTGCCCCATTGTATCTTCCACATTCCCTATCCTGGTCTCAGCTTTTGTGATGCAGCCACTTTCGTTCTCGGTGGATCTTGCATTTATGTACTCTCGACAGCCATTCAACAGATAACCAGAGATCTATTCTGGATAATGTGTCGTGGATAGTACGTATATTCCCTGGCCTCAGGGTAGCTATTCCTCCATACATATAAAACCCCTGCTGGCCCCATTTTGGCACAACCCCCCTCTGCACTGGCCCCAACGCATCTGTTTCCTGTAGAAGAACTATCTTTGGCTGTTGAAGCTCAAGGTACTCCAATACCTTCCTGGCTTTTACTGGCTTGTTAAACCCTGTACGTTCCAGGTAATTAGTGTAATAGAATATATATATATATATATATATATATATATATATATATATATATATATATATATATATATATATATATATATATTCTATTTGTTTGTGCACTCTACAGATTTGTACAACAATACATAGCAAAAGCAATTTTGGGAGATTGCCGATTCTGTGGTTGTTCCAAAAATAGGAGGTTAGGACACAAGGTCGGCATGTCAGTCTGGGATGTACTGGGAAAATTTGACCAGCCCCACCCATTCGCCCTGCACAGGGGTGGAGCGAGGTCTGGCCCTGTGCTATCAGTGTAGGCGATTTCGGGAGATTGCCAATTTTGCGATTTTTCAAAAATAGGAAGTTATGACACAATAAAGCATACACAAGGCTGCAGACCCCCACGTGCATGTCAGCTACAGACACAGGCAATGTCGGGTGATATCGCTAGTCACTCATAAATGTAAGTGCAGACATGGATCGCCCACAGGAACTCTTCCCCCTCACACTGGATTTCGAACAGCAACACCCTTAATAGGGTGTCCATGCGCCCCGGCGTAAGCTAATCACCAACTTTGTATGCCTCTCCACGGATACACCAAAGTCCAAACGTTAACAACAATGATTTCCTGTTCACTCTCCGCCTTCATTCAGCGCACCCCCCGCCGCTTGGATGGGACTTCGATTGTTCCTGCAGTCCCGTGGTGGCAGCGGAATTGATACTTCTATATAAGCTACGTCATCAGCTGTACTGTCAAAAAAGTATGCCCATTGTCCGTGTTGTATTCGCAGCTTGACAGGGAATATAAGGGCATATTGAATATGTCTAGCCCGCAGCATGTGCTTTCCTGGACCATACGACTGCCTCAGTACCTGGACTCCAGCCACAAAATCCAGATAAATCTGGATATTAATGGCCTTGTAATGGAGTATTCCCTGCTCTCTAGACATTTTCACTATGTGGTCTCTGTCTTTATAATTGAGCAGCCTCAAAAGGATAGTGCACAGAGGGGCACCCGGCTTTGGCACAGGAGCAAGGACACAATGGGTGCGCTCGACCAAAGATTGCACCGATAATTATGTCGCCCCAAATAGGTTCCAGAGCAGCTCCTCCACAAACGGCTCCATGGGCCCCTTCCAGGCTTTTCCAGGCACTCCAACTATATGCACATTATTATGCCGTGAGGGTGACTTGAGGTCATCACATTTGCCTCTTTTCGTGGCCAATTCCACCTTCAAATCAGCAATTTTACACTCATGCTGCCCCACTGTATCTTCCACCTCCCCTATCCTGGTGTTAGCTTTTGTGATGCAGTCACTTTGCTTATCCAATTTGGATTTCAATTAATTAAAATTTCCCACAATGTCATCCAACTTAACGTTCACGGACATGAAGCCGCTCTGCATCACTGCCATCAGTTGATCCTCACAAGGTTCAGCTTCCATCACACTTGGACTGCCATTATTTTCTGGGTCTTCAGACCTAGTATTCTTTGCAGGAGTATTGGTATGTGAGTGCATTGGGCCACACTTCTTCCCTGCATATTTCATTGTGCTGCCACTCAGGTGCCAAGTAGTATGTCTTGCCGCCAGTTCAATTTGTTATTAAGCGGTCACCATCCACACCTGAGCGGCATCTCCTGCATCAATCTTCAGGGTTGCCCCCGTCGAGCACAGTGGTAGGCCTGGCCCAGTCCTTGAACCGACACTGTCTTTCAGGGTTTCTACTGCACTCCCACCACTTTCCAAATGTTTGCACCTATGGATTAGTGGTTCAGTACCTCAAAGCGTGTAATCCATAGGACATGCTGCCATTCAATCCATGCAATTCAGCCCACAGAGGCATATTCCACACAACGGTACTTCTGCTGGCCTTCTGCATCAGATGGCTGCACTCAAGGGGCCCTAGAGAATGAGCAGCCAGTCCCCAACTGATGTCGCTCATGGAGCTTCACTCCACATCCAACGACGCACTGCGGACAGGATCAGGCACAGCAGAACAGCCACAGTAGGATAGTCCCAAAAAACAAGTGTGTAGACCGAGGCTCCGCTTCACTGATCCCCGCCTCCAGTGCCGGCTGGCCATCACCACAGTACAACCCATCTTCAGCCTCTGCCGTTCAATGTTCACTGCAGGATGCGCCCTCAATAAGTAGTGTGCAGCCGTTCTGTTAGCTTGTGGCCATCTTGTCAGTGCAGTCCCTTCTGATCCCATTCTTGGAACTGCACATGCCTTGCCCAGGGGTCTCACCTCCTCTGATGACCCCCTAGGGAGCCCAAAAGCCACAGTCCACCAGCGCGGGCAGACACTGGATCACATGCTTCCCTTAAACTGTGGTGCAATCAGATCAGGAAGGATCACCTGGCGAGCAGCAGACCGTTCGGGCAACACAGGGGGGCCAGCCCAAAGGGCCTACAATCCACCATATACAGACTTAGCTGCTCCTCCCTCTGACAGGCTGCACTCCACCGCAGGCTTTAGTCATAGCTCACCCAGGGACGTCTGCCATCCTCTCAGGGCAGTCACTCCCCTGTCCGCCGGTTGCTATGTGCCCGACAACTGCCGCCTGCAAGATCGGGTCAGCCTGCGGTTCGGTCCCGTTATACTAGGTGCCTTCCATGATCCCTGTAGAGTCTTTTGTGCTAAGTAACCAGCACCAAACAGAATTTTCATGGATTCAGGATCTTGCCAGAGCTCGCACCTAATAGACAAACCCAAGGTGGGAACCTCATTGACCACTAGCACCTTGAGGTAAGACCATATAATGAAACAAAGAATGGTGCCAGGGTAGCAAGAAAAACTGGTGAGAACAAGGCAGAAAGTTATAAGTAATACATCATTATTTTTATTTTATTCTGATTTAAATATAAAAATATATCAAAATCATTGAACATTTTTAATTAATTCTTATTAAAATACATCCTAATGGCATGCATTCATTCATTCATTCATTCAAACTGATATATTTCCTAAAACATTTCTATAAAGTTACAATTCATTTCCACATATATTTCTAACAGTAGTTCACTCCAAACAAAATATCGACTATCGGTGCCCAAACATATAGATCTGCTTTAGAAAATGGGCTTCCCAGTTGACAAATAGTTTCGACTTGACAGATTGTGTGTGTCTTCATCAGGATAGGTGAACATTAACAAAGATTCTAAAAACAAACAAATAACATACAATTAAAATCCTGATAAAACGAACCCTGTCTCTTCTCACTCAGTTTATCCAGCAATATTTCAGGTCAAAACAAGGGGAGGGACCTATTGTGGTCCACCTCTTACCCAAAAGTTAAGCCATTTGTACGGACCATTTTTGTGCATTCAGTCCTCATACTCGCAGGATATATTAATCATGCAAATGCCCAATAAACTATAACAGACCTATATCTATTGTTTTTCTAGTCCATCAAAACCCTTTAGTCATTTTAGGGTCAATGATAGAGAAATAGAGAAAATATCTTATTAAAGCATAATGTCCTTATTGTTTTACACTAGCATTAGTGAAATAGCTCCACCTACAATCTAACACCCAAACCCCACCATGATTCAGCCCAACCGCAATCTGGATCCTACCTGCAAACCCCAAATGGTTCGCCATAAGGTTTTGGACCCAGTGGTCTCTGGAGATGATCTGTTGTAATAGTTCCCCAAAGCCAATCTGATATAAAAAATAAAACAAATATCACATCTAGGGCCCTGATGTACATAAGGCGCAAATCTCAATCAGAGAGAGTCAACAAACTCGAAACAATACCTTCAATCCGAAGGCTTTTCTTTCCATATGTAACTGTGTTAGAATCCACCATATACAGATTTAGCTGCTCCTCCCTCTGACAGGCTGCACCTCACCGCAGGCTTTAGTCGTAGCTCGCCCAGGGAAGTCTGCCATCCTCTCAGGGCAGAGTCACTCCTCCTGTCCGCCGGTTGCTATGTGCCCGACAACTGCCGCCTGCAAGATCGGGTCAGCACGCGGTTCGGTCCCGTTATACTAGGTGCCTTCCACGGCCCCCTTAGAGTCTTTTGTGCTAATTAACCAGCACCAAACAGGATCTTCATGGATTCAGCGCCCACTCATGTTTCTCCAATTTAAGGGGTCCCCAATTTATGTCAATTGATTTCGATGCCACTTTGTGAAGTTTTCTCAACAAATGCCATATTAGTATATTCAAAGGTTGTATGGGGACAAGATGGCTGCTTGAGTACGCAGCTCCCGCTCCCTCCAGCAATATTGTGATGAGATTTGCACCAAGAGCAAAGTGCAAGCAAAGGCGGCGGGGGAAAAGCACAGTGTCTTGTGCCCCACCGTGCTTGATTACAGTGCTGGAGGTCAAAGAGGAAGGGGAGGAAAGAGCAGTGCGACCGCCGACGGAGACCGTAGGGCAGCAGTCACTGCACGTTTCTGCAGTGAACGAATCGGGGGAAGCAACACCCCCCGATGAAGTAAAGGAGAGACAGCGGGATCCCCGGCTGGGCAAGGTGACTGCCGGTGCGGGCCCCTCCCCTACGGTGCCACACTGCACCCATGAGACAGGCACCCGCGGAAGATACCGGCGGAGTGCC
The DNA here is from genome assembly GCF_040938575.1 of Ambystoma mexicanum. Lineage (NCBI taxonomy): Eukaryota > Metazoa > Chordata > Amphibia > Caudata > Ambystomatidae > Ambystoma > Ambystoma mexicanum. Next base: position 1,104,681,973 of record NC_090922.1, read on the forward strand.
CCTATTCCCCAAAAGAGCCTAGTGCGGGGACTAGGCTGGGCGGGATCTCGCCAGACCGTGCTGCACCCACAGTGACAACTGCCAGAGAGGGGTGAGCTGAGGTGATGGAGACCGCTCGACAGGCAGTGTACGCTCCGCTCAGCTGCAGAGAGACGCCCGTGACCGTGGAGAAGGCGGGCGGGCTGAGGAGCAGTATGGTGAGCCACCCAGAAAGCCAGGCACGCCAGCGCCCCAGACGATATTACGCTCAGTAATCGCGCAAGCCCCTGCTAGGAAGAGGCCGGGTGGAAGGACAGAGGGGCACAGTGAGTCGAGAAGCCTGGAATGATTGAGGGCTGCCGCGTGGGTCGACAGGAGCAGGGAGGAGGTGCATATAGTATGGGAGAGAGGGGAGCGCAGACCGAATGGCCTCCTCCAGAACTCTGAATCTGCCAGTATAGGCAGCGCACCCCCACACAGAAGAATCACAGCGAACCAGGGACCGGAGAACAAGGTGAAACCAAAGGGTATCAACTCGACGCAAGCACAAATGCAAATACTCCACCAGGGCCTGACAAAAATTCCATGCGGGGTGCGGCCCTCCCTCGCCTAGTAGCCCCCCTGAGCAAGTGAATGGCGCAGGGTGCCTGGGGCCTGGAAAGAGACAGAGGATTTACATCATTGCTGTCGCACCTAGAGAAGAAACCTGCTGTGAGGGCAAAGACGTCTACTGGGGGGACAGTGAAGCTGGAGACAATGTGGTGAGGCCAGCCACACAACCCAGCACCCCGCCATCCAGTGGAAGGAGGCCACACAAGTGGCACAGCGGAAGGAGAACCGGGAAACATTGCCCACAAATCAGCTGGGTTAGCGGGGGGAAAAAGCAAGGGAGGCTCCAAGCGCCACGGTGGTGGGTGTATCAGGCGGTATACTGGAACAACAGCCCCCTGGAACATTCATGGGACGAGGAGATGGGCCCAGTGCAGGTGACCAGGCAGCACTTGGGGCCCAGTTATAGAGAGACCCACTGCAGGAGGAGCCCAGACTGGCAAACTAGAACCCACAGGACCACATCACGGTTCAGTGCACACAGCAGAGGGTGAACAATAGAACTGGCCCAGTGGACCCGCGGGGAGCTGACTACAGAAGGTGGAGATAGAGATTAGAAATCAGAGACAACGGAGGAATAATAAGAACCTGTGCAACACTAAACTAGAAAGGATCAGTGAACGCCTTAACAGTCTCCACAACGAGAGGCAACAGGGGACATCTCCCAGAGGACATAGGTAAACGGAAGAAGAAGGATGCAAAAGCGCAAATGGCTACGGGAATTGACCTCTCCAAGTTCTCCACCAAAGAGGACATTGGGCACATCCTAGCGGAGATAAAGTTCCTTAGACCGGACATGCAGGCCTCATTGGCGGACTTGACGGGCAGATTAACTGCAGTGGAAGGCAAAATTAAGGGATTTGAACACAACCAACTTAATGCTGATATGGCAGAAATGCGGTTGGACTCGAGGATGACAGAATTGGATCTCAGAGAAGAGGAGATGAGGGTCAAAATTGATGACCTAGAAAATAGGGAGGGACGTAACAACGTAAGGATTTTGGGCCTTAAGGAATCGGACAGGGAGACCCCATGTCAGGTTGAAGAAAAAGTGCTTGCGCTAATACACCAACTCTTTGAAACGGAAGGAGGCAAGAAAGTACAGCTTGAGAGGGCGCACAGGGGAGGAACATCATACGGAAATTGCTCACGCTCAATAGTGGCCAGATTCTTAAACTATAAGGACAGACTGGAGGTTCTAAATAGGGCAAAGCAACAACAAGAGATAGAATTTGAAGGCTCCAAAGTTTCCATATATCAAGAACTCTCAAATCTCACATTGGTGCGGAAAAGAGGCTGCAGGCCACTCACAACATGGCTGCGGGAGAGGGGGCCCGATACAGATGGGGCTACCCTTTCTCACTGGAATGTGAGACTGAAGGAATGGAGTACAGGCTGACATCGGTGGAGGAGGCAGAACAGGTACTGAGGCACCTCACACCGGATACGGAAACTCAGCCTAGGCCTACATGGCCCTCAGGACACACCTACAGATGGGGCACGAATCAGGCCCACGCGAGTCCACAAAGGAGGAGGAGAAGACAGACAGGGCGGAAGTTCAGCAGCAGACAGAGTAAGGCGGCCGAGTGGGGAGGATGAACCGCTGCGACCCAGACCATGAGGATCGGGCAGATGCTCAGGAAACACTGGAGAACTGCTGGAGGGAGACATCACCAATCCCTCTACAGTGACCCCGGTGAGAGAGGGGGCGTCTCCCACATTTATGTTCATAACTCTAAGTTGGGTTTTTTGTTAGTTATAACTCTAAGTAGAAAATTGTGTAAGGTATTTGGCTCTAGATGGGTGGTTATTAGATGTTTTGAACACAATCCTCCGATGAAAGGGAACACAAATCTTGAGGTGACCTCACCAATAGATCAAAAGGAGATAAGTCCAAAGGGAAACACTTGTGATGGGGAAGGGTGAAGCCACTAAGGGTCTGAAGGTGGGTGCGCTTAACGTGAAAGGGCTGAATTCCCCTACCAAAAGATCCCTGGTTATAAGAGAATTTCAGAAAGCCTCCCTGGATGTCCTATTTCTGGAGGAAACACGGTTGATACAGTGGGAGGAGTGGGCACTAGCAGGAGGAGGTATAGAACAGATTCACTGGGCATCAGGGGGGGCCAAAAAATGAGGAGTGGGCATAATACTCCACAAGCGCTGTCGGTTCCAAAATTGCAAAGTCACAAACCTATTAGAGGGAAGATTGCTAATACTCGAGGGTACATTGGAGGGAGCCAAGCTGTTATTGGCGGCAGTATACGCTCCGAAGCAGGGACAAGAGAGATTCTTAGGGGAAGCACTGGACAAAATACAGGAACGAGAGGCAGATTTGTATATCATCGGAGGAGACCTTAACTCTTGGGCAAATGAAACCTGGCATAGGAAGGCAAAGGAGGGGAATATAGATAAGGGGGTGGACAAATGAGGTCACCTAGTGTTGGCGATGGACCGGCGAGGTCTATTGGATGTATGGAGAATAAAGCACCGGAGGGAGGAGGGATTCACATTCTTTTTAACACCTCATAAAACATGCACGAAGATCGACGACCTACTAATAAATAAGGACCAGGGCCCGAGAATAGCAGCATTAGGCCTGTGGGGTGGTCCGACCATGACATGATAAATGCAACCCTGGATGTTCAGGGGCTGCATAGGATTAGGGGCTTGTGGCGATGTAACGGCTCAATCTGGAATTATCCCATTTTCTCTGACCTACTGGACAAAGAGATAACTGAATATTTTGTGTTTAACAATACCAGAGAAGTGAATGTGAAAAACGGTTTGGGAAGCGGGGAAAGCTACTTGGAGAGGTCTGTTGATGAGAGAGGGGGCGAGGCAGAAGAGGGTGGAAGAAAGACTTTGTAAAGAAATAGTGGAAAGGGAAGAGAGGATGCATGCTGCAAAGGAGGACGTAGAAAAGTTAAGAGAGCAAGTGATGGCCAAACGGGCAGAGTTGAGGGCGCTGGGCATGGGAGAAACCTTATGCAAATTAAGATATCTGAAGCAGAAGTTCTATGAGAAGGGCAATAAGGCTGACACACTTCTTGCTGCAAGACTTAGGACTGAGAGAGCTACAAGGTGGGTGGCAAAACTGGAAGACCCAGGGGAGTGGGAGGGGGAGAGAGGCCAGCATGAACCGACAGAGATTGTTGAGAGATTTTCCCAATATTACAAAACACTATACGCTACCAAAGCAAAAGGCACAGAGGAGGAAGTTGGGGAATACTTAAGGGGGATACACATGACAAACTTCACAGGCCCACAGATAGAGCATTTAGACAGCCCAGTCACAGCTAAGGAGGTCCAAGATGCGATATCACGCCTCCCGAATGGTAAGGCCCCAGGGGGAGATGGCTACACTATAGGGTTTTACAAGAAACACACGGGAGTCCTGACACAACACATGGTTATATTATTCAACCAAAGCTAGATACTGGGAAAACCCCCACAACATTTAGTAGGGCCGTGATATCGGTCATTCCAAAAGAAGGGAGGGACCTGACCCACTGTTCTTCATACCGCCCAATCTCACTCCTAACGTAGATGAGAAAATATTTATGAGAATCCTGGCGACGATGTTTGAAGAGAAGCTACCCTATATAATAAACCTGGATTAAATGGGCTTCATAGCGGGCAGACAAGGCCCAGACGCAATTACGAAGACATGGACCTAATGGAACATATGGGGGGATAGCCAGGGGAGCAAGCGCTGTTAAGCTTAGACGCTGATAAGGCCTTTGATAGGGTGGAGTGGGGCTTCCACTTTGTAATATTGCGCAAAATAGGAGTAGGGGACAGAATGTGTAGGGTGATTAGGGCAATTTACTCAGAGCCAACAGCCAGAGTGGTGGTCAACGGGACTAGATCAAGGGAGTTCTATCTGAAAAGAGGGACTAGACAAGGGTGTCCCCTCTCACCCCTACTGTTTGCCATGGCAATGTAGCCCTTGCGTGAAAGGATAAGGAAGGACAACCTGATAAAGGGGATTGAGGTGGGGGAGCAGAAACACAAAGTAATCATGTACGCTGACGATATTCTCCTGTACTTATCGGATACAGAAGAGTCAGTACAGAGGGTGCTCGAAGTCATAAGGGAATATGGGATAGTGTCCGGCTTCAAGTTAAATATTGCCAAGTCAACCATCCTACATCTGGGAGAAGGCACGGAAGAACAGCTTAGGAGATGGTCTGACCTGGGGATACCGGTGAAGGAGATAGCATACGGTACTCAGGGTTGAGATTACCGAGGGAACTAGGTAAATTGTACGAATGCAACTTTCCACCACTCATACACAAGCTCTCCGAGGATGTAACGCTCACCTGATTCTCGCAGAGGCGCCGGTCTTGACTGGGCGACTACCGTATCTTCAAAGGTGATGTGCAGCACCCGATTGGCTCTTTGGGCTGGACCTCTGTGCCCTGTATGCCTGACGTGCAGAGTAAGATGTCTGCAGATAGAAAATACGGGGTTAATGAACTGGGGTTATTGGGGTGTCCCTATCTCTTTCCTCTTCTCCTCTCCTGTAGACCCCCACAGGTTAACGCTCTCACCTTAGGTAAGTGAATGCCGAGCTCTCCATCTGCCTCGGGGCAGGGTGCTGTAGCCAGTTTCTTCACTGGATAGGTAGCGCAGGCCTCTTGACTTCAGAGGACTGCTGTCCGTCGTTTACTGCACGAACGGTAAGTTTCGAGTAACTCAAATGTCTTTCAAGTCTTTAATAATGATGTCTCTTGTTTTGCAGGGTTCCGGCGATGGCGGATGACGGGCTGAAGTGAGTTGAAGATGGAGCCCGTGTGATGAATAGAAGCGCCTGGAAGCACGTAAGTAAGCACTTGTTGCCAGCTTCACAAAGCGCTCTAACTGTCTTTTTATTTTGCAGGTACAAGTTCGGAGCGGCTGCAGGGTGCCGGAATACCCACTGGATTAGATGTGGAAAGGAGTAATGGCACGTGAGTATTAAAGTTCCCCAATGTCTTTAAACGCACCTTGTTTTGTCTTTCAGATGCGAGATGCAGCGCCGACGGCCTCCGGAGGGTGCGAAGAGTTGGTAAGCTTTTGTCTTTCAGATGCCGGAATGCAGTGTGAAGACCTCTGGAGCGCACGAAGAGTAGGTAAGCCTTTGCCTTTCAGATGCCGGAATGCTAACCTGTTCTTTCTTGTCTTTATAGGTGTTGCTGAAGACTGGATTCAGGATGGTAAGCCTTTTTCCTTAGGCCCAGGACCGGATGCAGAAGACACGATGAGCGTTCTGCTGCAGAGGGTGCAGAATAACGCAAAGCAAGATTCATCCACTGGGTGTGGTTTAAATAGCCTCCTGTAGTGCTTAGGTGTCTCCTTCCACAGCCACGCCTAAGTAAGAAAAGAGTTCCTGGTAAAAAAAGAGTTCCTGCCTTCCAGAAGAGTTCCAGTGTTCTGAATCTAGGGAGTGGCTCCAGCCCCACGCAACAGGAAAAGTAGTTCCAAACAGAAGAGGATCAGAGGCTCAACTGGCAGGCAAGTAAGCAGCATGGTCTGCTGCAGGTAAGTCCACCCAAGCTTTATGAGCCCGGCGCTTCCAGCGCTGGGACTGGGCATATTTATGAGCCTGGTGCCACTGGCGCCAGGACTGGGTCCAAAGGGTCCCAATTGGGACTGGTTGGCACTCGGAACCTGGGTTATGGATCTGCTTCCAAGGGAGTTGGGAAAACCCTGACCTTTTGGAAGCAGAGATCATGACAGTACCCCCCCTCAAGGCCCCTCCCAAACCGGGCTTCTCCGGGGGTTTTGGCTTGTCAGGAAATGTTCGGTGAAATCTTTTGATTAGGCGAGGAGCGTGGACATATTCAGCAGGTTCCCAGGATCTCTCTTGGGGGCCGTAGCCTTTCCAGTCAATTAGGTAGAATAGTTTAGATTTGGAGATCTTGGAGTCCAGAATGCTTTTGACTTCAAACTCGAGTTCTCCATCAACTAGAATAGGTTTTGGAGATTTGGTTAGTCGGGTTTGAGGTTGCACGGGTTTTAATAGAGAGACGTGGAAGACCGGATGTATCTTCATGTGCGGGGGCAAGTCCAACTTGACCGCTACTGGGTTTACTATGGTAGTGATGGAATAGGGACCAAGGTATCTCGGATTGAATGTGCGTGGCCCTTTTAGAGATAGATATCTGGTGGATAACCAGACTTGATCCCCTACTTGATAGTGAGGGGCTTCCTTCCGATGTTGATCTGCTCCTTTCTTGTATTGTTCTTTAGCCCTTTGAAGGTGAGAAACAGCTTCCTTAAAGGCTTGGGTGATTGTAGAATGCAGGTAGTCTACTGCTGGTGTTTCAAGATCTTGGAGGGGATCCAACTCCGAGGTTCGAGGGTGACTGCCGTACAAAAGAAAAAACGGGGTTTTCCCAGTTCCCGAATGGACAGAGTTATTGTAGGCATACTCGGCTATCCAAAGGATATCTTTCCAAGTTTTTTCAGTTTGTTTCTGTCACACCGCTTCCTACTAAGCCAAAGACACGCCCCTCCGCTTCCACCACTATCAGCGCTTCCCAGCACACACGCTTAGATTCCTGCACAGCATCTCCCACTCACGTTTCACACGGCAGGGCACGGCGTGGCATGTTTGGCGGAGCAGGCGTTTATCTCCCTTCACGGCGGTGGCAAACCAAGTGGAGACTCCTTCAATCCAGGAACCCGTATCCCTCGCGGGGATCAGTGCTGCCCGGCGCGTCACGGACTTTGTGAACCTTAGTTTCCTAGCAACGCTACAACGCTTTCGGTTCACTCCCACGTGACGTTGTCACGTGCGTCCCTTCCAGGGATAAAAGGAGTTCGGAAACCGAAGGCGTTGCTTCACAGCTGTTTCAATCAGGATCACGTGACGCACTCTCCTCGCTCTACGGACCTGTTTCATTGTCGACCTACGCTTGCTCCACGGATTGTCTCTGCTTAGCCCTTCTCTGATTCTGGAACTTTGGAACTTTGGATTTACCTGTTGCCGACCTACGCTTGCTCCACGGATTGTCTCTGCTTAGCCCTTCTCTGATTCTGGAACTTTGGAACTTTGGAATTACCTGTTGCCGACCTACGCTTGCTACACGGATTGTTTTGGCTTAACCCTTCACCGACGCTGGAACATTTGCTCATCCAGTTTCTGACCTTGGATTGCCTGGAGTTCTCCTACGGATCACGTGTTTTCAGTTGGACCTCGGTCCTACAATAGGTGGTTGCCTGCTATACCTTTCAGCCGTGTCTCGCCACAGTCCGGAGGTTCCCACCTCTTCCAAGTACTCACAGGTATTCCAGTGTTTGATACTTACATACAAGTAAATTGTGTCTTGTTTTCATACTTACATAACCATTGTACCTTGCCTTACAGCGCTCAAGGGATTCTTCTGGCTGTCCCACGTCCTGGTTTGGGGACTTCCACCTGTGGCCTTAATAATCACGCTGACAGTATTTCTGGTGTTGTCAGGGTGTTTCTTGGGGACAGAGGGGTTGTTCATACTCTACACGACCAACGAACTTCGTAACAGACTGTGAAGCCTTTTTTTTGGTCGTCCGGAGTATGAATCCCTCCGCCGGGGATCCAGTGACCGCCTTGTTGCAGGCAGTGGCGGCCCTTAGGACCGACATGGTTACCGCCACGACGGCCATACATCACCGTCTGGACGCCTTACAAAGCACACGTTTCCCATTACCCGCGGATGCCGATTTCGGGGACCCGGTTCCCCCGGTCCAATCAACACCTGCCACGGCCCCTGCACCCACTCCTGTATGGTTTCCTACACCTGTCCCTCTTGCTGCACCAGAACGCTACCAGGGGGACCCCCGGAAGTATCGTACATTTGTTAATCAATGCAAATTACATTTTTTGTGCAGGCCCTTAGCGTTTCCCGATTCTGTTACAAAAGCCGCGTTTCTTCTGTCCCATTTGTCTGGGGTTGCGGCCACTTGGGCGAATCCAATCCTGGAGAGTGATCATCCCGCTCTGTATGATTTTGATCTTCTTGTGTCAGAAATGGCCAAAGTCTTTGATACGCGCTACAAGGCCCAATCAAGGGATCTCGAACTCCTGGATCTAACACAAGGTAAACAATCATTGATAGAATACATTACTAGGTATAACCAACTCGCTGCTGAAACGTCCTGGCCAGAGGAGAAGAAAGCAATCGTATTCTATCGCGGCCTATGCAACACCATGAAGGATGCACTCTCAGTGGTTCCTGCCCTTCCCTCTGTATTTTCGGATCTGGTGGATCTCGCTTTACAGGTTGACGCAAGGAGATCCGAGAGAAGGGCCGAAACTAGGTTCACTAGTCAATCTGGGCATTCCGTTCCTACCACCCCTGCTGAACCCATGCAAGTAGGCGGTATCCGTAGTCCGATAACTTCATCCGAACGAGAACGGCGAAGAACCAATAATGCCTGTTTTTATTGCGGGTTAAACGGACACTTTGTAAGGGAATGCCCCCGACGCCCCAAGAACAAAACTTCGGGTTTTCAGAAGGCTCGCCCATGATACAGGGGGTACCGGCGAGCCTGTCTATGACCCCCTCTGAACCCACCTTCGGGCCTATCAGTCCAGTGGTAATTCATGCTCTACTAAAACCCACTAGGGAGATCACTCACACAGTTCATATTGTGGTTGATTCTGGGGCCACTGGTTGTTTCATCGATATACCCTTGGCCCATCGTCTCAATCTGCCCCTGGTCAGGAAAAAACATCCGGAACCGGTAAACTCCGTGGACGGCACTTCCCTGTCCTCCGGCCCAATCAGGTTCCAGACTGCCCCAATGGAAGTAGTGATACAAAACATCCATAGAGAAACCATGTCGTTTGACCTCATTAATACACCACAGTTCGGCATCATAATAGGAATACCCTGGTTAAGGCAACATAACCCTTTGATCAATTGGGGAAACGGACAAGTCACGTTTGAATCCGAGTTGTGTCAACAATTTTGTCTCATCGAAGCTGATCCGCTGTCCACTCCTGCCACGATCCTTGGTGCCATGGCTGCCACTCATATCGACGACATCGTTCCAAATCCTTTGTCTTCGCACATGGTGGGGGCCGTTACAGCCAACATACCCGCTGCCTATCATGATTTCCATATGGTTTTTGACAAAGTCACCGCTGAGGGTCTACCCCCACATAGACCATACGATTGTCCGATTGATCTGGTTCCGGAGGCTCCCATTCCCAGGGGTAGGGTTTACTCATTGTCACAGTCAGAGGAGCAAGCCCTTAAAGAATACATACATCGGGCTTTGGAGTTGGGTCACATACGGCCTTCTTGTTCTCCAGCTGCCAGTCCAATCTTCTTTGTGCCAAAGAAAGAGGGCGATCTACGTCCATGTGTGGATTACCGACGGTTAAATACCATCACCATAAAAAACAGGTACCCGCTTCCGCTCATTTCCACGCTGTTGGACAGGTTGACTAAGGCTTCTATCTTCACCAAGCTGGACTTAAGAGGAGCGTACAACCTGATTCGTATCCGGCTTGGGGACGAGTGGAAGACGGCGTTCTGCTCCCGACAGGGATTATTCGAATACACAGTAATGCCCTTTGGGCTTTGTAATGCTCCTGCGACGTTCCAACGATTCATCAATGACGTATTCTCGGACATCCTGGATACGTTCGTGGTGGTGTATCTGGATGATATTTTGATCTACTCATCCTCCCTGGAGGAACATGTCGGTCATGTTAGAGAGGTACTCTCTCGCCTCAAGGCAAATGCCTTGTTTGCTAAACCGGAAAAGTGTCTATTCCATTCAAGGGAAGTGGAGTTTCTGGGTTTTCACATCTCCCCTGGAGGCTTGTCCATGAATCTGTCTAAGGTTCGTGCTGTCACTGAATGGCCAACTCCCGTTAACATCAAACAACTCCAGTCCTTTCTCGGCTTCGCTAATTTTTACCGGCGATTCATCGCCGGCTTCTCTTCTATCGTTTCTCCTCTGACCGCTTTGACCAGTCCTCTTGTCCCGTTCTCTTGGACCCCTACACATCAGACGGCCTTCGAAGCACTCAAGGCCAGGTTCGTTTCTGCCCCGGTGTTGCAACACCCCGACCCCGACCTTCCCTATATCCTGGAAGCAGACGCCTCCTCGTTTGCCCTAGGAGCAGTACTGTCCCAGCCTTGCCCAACCACGGGTTGTTTGCATCCGGTGGCCTATCACTCACGTAAATTCTCGGCAGCCGAATCACACTACACCGTAACCGAGAAAGAGTTATTGGCCATCAAGGACGCTCTACAAGCGTGGAGACATCATCTGATGGGGGCAAAACACCAGACGGTGGTATATACAGACCACAAAAACTTACAAGACTTAGCCTCCCTGAAATGTGCAAACAGCAGGCAGGTGCGTTGGCATTTGTTTTTTGCCGCCTTTGATTTTGTAGTTAAACACAGACCAGGTCGCATCCATGGTAAGGCTGATGCGTTATCCCGTTCTCCTGGCGGGGAGTCGTTACCTCTGTTCCCTGACACACTACTGGGAAAAGGTCATGTTATCTGTATGTGTACGCCATCTCCCACCATGCTTACCGACATCAAACAATGGGTTTCCCAAAATCCCCATGCACTCACCGAATGGGACGTTGTCCTTCACGAAGGGTTACCGTTCATCCAGGGCAAATTGTTCCTCCCTACATGCGATGTACGCAACCAGGCACTCGCCTGGTCACATGATGCGGCAATAAACGGCCATCCAGGACAACAACGCACATTAGACTTGTTACAACGTTGGTGCTGGTGGCCCTCCATGAGGAAAGACATTGAACATTATGTCAACACATGCTCCATATGTGCCCAATGCAAGACACGCAGGGGACGGCCTTTAGGGCTACTCTTACCGTTGCCGGTACCTCCCAGGCCTTGGCACACCATCTCTATGGATCTCATCACTGACCTGCCCCGCAGACAAGGCTACGATACCATATGGGTTATCATCGATTCATATACAAAAATGGCCCGCTTTATTCCCTGCACAGGTATACCGTCTGCCCCAACCCTGGCTCGCATGTTCTTTCGAGCTGTCTTCTGTCTCTTTGGTTTGCCACAGGTCATCGTCTCTGATCGTGGATCACAGTTCACGTCCTGTTTCTGGCGCTCTCTAACTAAACTCCTGGGTATAGATGCCCGCTTCTCTTCGGCCTATCACCCTGAAAGCGACGGGCAGACCGAGAGGGTGAATCAGGCTCTAGAGCAGTACTTGCAGTGCCTGTCCCTTCAGTTCCAAGACTCCTGGTCCAAATTATTGTATATCGCCGAATTCGCGTACAACAACTCCCGTCATTCGGCCACTGGTTTCTCCCCCTTTTATGCTCTGTATGGGCAGCATCCGCGCACCCTGCCGCTGCCTGATTTCCCCTCTGCCACTCCTGCTGCTAATGCCTGTGTGCGCGATGCGCGATCTTGCAGCTGTGCATACTCAGACATTGGTTCATCTCCGTGAAGCTCAAGCGATAATGAAGGCCAAGGCTGACCGCAAGCGGGCGAAGGCTCCGGAGTATCAGGTGGGCGACCGGGTGTGGCTATCGACCAGACATTTGCGAATCCCTGGTTGCCGCAAACTACTGCCCCGTTTTGTGGGCCCTTACCGGATTGCCAAGATCTTGAATCCCGTGGCTCTGAAGCTCTCTGTTCCCCTTTCCTGGCGGATCCACCCGGTGTTCCATACCTCTCTCATCAAACCGTACCTTGCTCCCACTCGTGTCCTTGTCCCGCCTGCCCCGGTCTCTGTGTCTTCCCAGGATGTGTTTGAGGTTAGTGCTATCCTTGGTTCCCGTTACCATCGGGGTCGCCTTCAATATCTGGTGGACTGGCTGGGCTATGGTCCCGAGGATCGCTCCTGGGTTCCCTCACGGGATGTCCGGGCCCCGCTTCTGGTGTCGCGGTTTCATAGAGAAAATCCTGCTAGCCCACGTGGTCGTGGGCCCTTGAGGGGGGATTCTGTCACACCGCTTCCTACTAAGCCAAAGACACGCCCCTCCGCTTCCACCACTATCAGCGCTTCCCAGCACACACGCTTAGATTCCTGCACAGCATCTCCCACTCACGTTTCACACGGCAGGGCACGGCGTGGCATGTTTGGCGGAGCAGGCGTTTATCTCCCTTCACGGCGGTGGCAAACCAAGTGGAGACTCCTTCAATCCAGGAACCCGTATCCCTCGCGGGGATCAGTGCTGCCCGGCGCGTCACGGACTTTGTGAACCTTAGTTTCCTAGCAACGCTACAACGCTTTCGGTTCACTCCCACGTGACGTTGTCACGTGCGTCCCTTCCAGGGATAAAAGGAGTTCGGAAACCGAAGGCGTTGCTTCACAGCTGTTTCAATCAGGATCACGTGACGCACTCTCCTCGCTCTACGGACCTGTTTCATTGTCGACCTACGCTTGCTCCACGGATTGTCTCTGCTTAGCCCTTCTCTGATTCTGGAACTTTGGAACTTTGGATTTACCTGTTGCCGACCTACGCTTGCTCCACGGATTGTCTCTGCTTAGCCCTTCTCTGATTCTGGAACTTTGGAACTTTGGAATTACCTGTTGCCGACCTACGCTTGCTACACGGATTGTTTTGGCTTAACCCTTCACCGACGCTGGAACATTTGCTCATCCAGTTTCTGACCTCAGATTGCCTGGAGTTCTCCTACGGATCACGTGTTTTCAGTTGGACCTCGGTCCTACAATAGGTGGTTGCCTGCTATACCTTTCAGCCGTGTCTCGCCACAGTCCGGAGGTTCCCACCTCTTCCAAGTACTCACAGGTATTCCAGTGTTTGATACTTACATACAAGTAAATTGTGTCTTGTTTTCATACTTACATAACCATTGTACCTTGCCTTACAGCGCTCAAGGGATTCTTCCGGCTGTCCCACGTCCTGGTTTGGGGACTTCCACCTGTGGCCTTAATAATCACGCTGACAGTATTTCTGGTGTTGTCAGGGTGTTTCTTGGGGACAGAGGGGTTGTTCATACTCTACACGACCAACGAACTTCGTAACAGTTGCAGCATGCAGCGTAAATACTGTTCCAGAGTTTGATTGGTCCTCTCGGTTTGTCCGTCGGTCTGAGGGTGGTGACTGGTCGATAGTCTCACATCAATTTGAGCCGACCGACAGCAACTTCGCCAAAAATGAGAAATAAATTCACTACCTCGATCCGAAATTAGAACCGAAGGAAAACCGTGCAGTCGGACGATGTTTTCGAGAAATTCTCGGGCCAGAGTTGCTGCTGTTGGCAAGCCTTTGAGCGGAATGAAATGCGCCATCTTGGAGAATAAGTCCACGATTACTAGAATCGTATTGTATCCGGAGCATGGAGGTAGATCGGTGATGAAGTCCATAGAAAGCGTATGCCAAGGGCGAGGTGGGATGTCAATAGGGCGTAAGAGGCCTGCTGGTCTTTCCTTTTGACTCTTGTTTTGGGCACATACTCCACAGGACATTATAAAGTCTCTGATATCTTTTTTCCAAGACGCCCACCAGAAGTAGCGCTTGATCTTTTCTGAGGTCTTGGCTATACCGGGATGACCTTCCATTAAAGAGTCGTGATAACAAGAGATTACTTTTTTCTGTAAATCTGTGCTGGGTAGATATAATCGTTCTTGGAAATACAATAAGTTGTCCTTTACTGCAAAGTCCTTTCCCTGCAGATGCCAATTCTGTATGTCTGCTGGAGTTACAAGTTGCCTGGCTTTATCCTTAACTTCCTCTATGGATTCTGTGGTGATTACACCCAGAATTCTTTGTTCGGGAATGATTGGTACAGGTTTAGGGTTGATCAAGTGTTCTTCCACTCCCATCCGAGAAAGGGCATCGGCTTTACCGTTCTTGGTACCAGGTCGATAGGTAATTATGAAGTCAAACTCGGCAAAGAATAATGCCCAACGGAGTTGTCTAGAGGATTGGGCTTTTGCGGTTTTCAAATATTGCAGGTTTCGGTGATCCGTAATCACAGTAACGGTGTGTCGGGCCCCCAGCAGATAATGCCGCCAAGCCTTAAAGGCAGACTTGATAGCCAGAAGTTCCTTGTCAGTAATCGTGTAATTGACTTCAGGAGGCGAGAATTTGCAGGACCAAAATGCCACGGGATGCAACTGATTGGTTACCGGGTCCTTTTGTGATAGAACTGCCCCCATGGCAAGGCTTGAAGCATCAGTTTCCACGATATAGGGGAGTTCGGGGCGAGGGTGTTTTAAGATTGGTGCAGAGATAAATTTAGTCTTCAAATCCTGGAAAGCTTGTTCCGCCTCGGTAGACCATTCAAAACGTTTGTTTTTCTTTAACAAGGCAGTGATGGGCTGGACTATTCGAGAGAACTCGGGGATAAACCTGCGGTAAAAGTTAGCGAAGCCTAACATGCTTTGCACACCTTTTACGGAGGATGGTGATGGCCATTTGAGAACTGCATCGACCTTCTTTGAATCCATACGCACTCCGCCAGGTGATAATATGAATCCCAAGAATTCAACTTCAGTCACGTTGAAAACACATTTTTCCAACTTAGCGAAAAGTTTGTGTTGACGCAATCTTTCGAGGACCATTTTCACGTGTTTCCGATGTTCAGATTCCGATGAAGAATAAACGAGAATGTCGTCGATGTAAACAACAACACACACATCTATGAGCTCTCTGAGGACATCGTTCATAAAATATTGAAAGGCGGCCGGGGCATTGCAAAGTCCGAAGGGCATGACCTGATATTCAAATAGCCCATACTTGGTGCGGAAGGCCGTCTTCCATTCATCGCCCTCTTTTACTCGTACCAAGTGGTAAGCTCCTCTAAGATCCAGCTTTGTATATATGCATGCTTTTCTGACTTGGTCCAGGAGTTCAGGGATCAAAGGTAACGGATATCTATTCTTAACGGTGATCTGGTTCAGGGAGCGATAATCGATACAAGTTCTAAGGTCTCCTTCCTTTTTTGGAACGAAGAACAAAGCTGAAGAGGCAGGGGACTTGGAGGGACGAATAAACCCATTTGCCAGGTATTGATCCAGGTATTGTCGAAGGTGAAGGTTCTCAGGCTCGGTGAGGGCATAAATTCTACTACAAGGAGGAGTAGATCCAGGTATCAGGTCTATCTGGCAGTCATAAGACCTATGAGGAGGTAGAGCGTTAGCCTGCTCCTTCCGGAAAACATCTTGGTATTCTAGGTATTCGAGAGGTAACTGGGGAGTCTCTGAAGAAATTGCTGCCAGTGCAACACCAGGTGGAGGGTGACACGTAGAGACACATTCTGGAAACTGGACCGTTCTTGCTCGCCAATCGATCAGAGGATTGTGTTTCTCTAACCAAGGTATTCCTAGAATAATCTGGAACTGAGGGGCCTTGATCACATCGAACACGATCTTCTCATGGTGTCCATCTTGACTTACTAGCGTCACCTCTTGAGTGGTGTGCGTTACTGGCCCGGAGGCTATCTCCGTACCATCCACCGTAGTAATGACGTCCTTTACAGCCTTGGGACAAAGAGTTAGATTCATCCTCAAAACCATTTCATGATCCACATAATTGCCGATGGCACCGCTGTCGACGTAAGCTTCAATTGCATGTAATCGACCCGGATTATCAGGGCTAATGAGGACCATAGGTATCACGAAATGCGAGGTCACGGAACTGGTTTTCACGCTCGGCAAGAGGACCTCTATTCTTGTCGGGCGAGGTTGTTTCCCTGCTCAGAGTTTGTAACTGTGGTAACTGCAGCTCCTACTGCCTTCTTGGCAGGTTTCACCGGACAGTCTCGAAGAAAGTGCCCTGAGTTTCCGCAATATAGGCATAATTGCAACTGTTTTCTTCTTTCCCGCTCCCTTTGTGTTAGAGGACCTTTCAGACCCCCTATTTGCATGGGTTCCCCGGAGTCTACTCCTTTGGAAGGAGTTGGCGGTTTGGAAAATACTCGAGCATCAAACTTGGAACGATCGGCCTTCCTGTTCTGCAGTCTGTGATCTATTTGAATGACTAAGTCTATATAGTCCGAACAATCTTGTGGGGGATTCACTACTTGGGCTAACACATCTTTGAGCTCTCCACGTAGACCTCTATAAAACAGCGTAATCCTTTTGTCCTCAGGCCATTGAGTTTCCACTATTAGTCTATTGAAAGATGCAATATAAGCCAAAAGGTCTTGATTACCCTGTCGCAACGAAAGAAGCTCATTGTCCAAGGCCTGCCCCTGTGCATGTCTTGTGAACAGTTTTTCCATACTAAGCTGAAAGGCTTGAAAATCATGGAGAACCGGATCATCTTGATTAACTAGAGGGATCGACCAGTCTGCCGCATTGCCACTAAGTTACGAAAGTACAAAAGCTACTTTAGCTTGATCAGTTGGAAAGGCTGCTGGCCGGCATAAGAAGTGCAACCGGCACTGATTGATAAATACCGCAAACCTCTTTGGGTCACCAGAAAATCGTTCGGGCGGAGCCAGAGGTACTTTCCCAGGTAGGTTGATCTGCACTGGATTCATAGAGGATGTTGAAGGAAGATTTGCCCCTGATGCGGGTAGCGGGGTCTGTCCGGCTTGTGACTGTAGCAATTGTCTAGCAAGATCATCTGTTCTCTCCTTGGAAATAATTAGTTCCCTTCTTAGGGCGTTCGTTTCCTGACGAGCTGCATGCACTTCTGCCCTTAGTTCCCCAAGTAACCGGGCTAGGTGGTCAGTATCCGAGGTTTCCATAGCGCCTGGGCGAGAGTTTTGCGGTAGGCTTTGCATTCTGTAACGCTCACCTGATTCTCGCAGAGGCGCCGGTCTTGACTGGGCGACTACCGTATCTTCAAAGGTGATGTGCAGCACCCGATTGGCTCTTTGGGCTGGACCTCTGTGCCCTGTATGCCTGACGTGCAGAGTAAGATGTCTGCAGATAGAAAATACGGGGTTAATGAACTGGGGTTATTGGGGTGTCCCTTTCTCTTTCCTCTTCTCCTCTCCTGTAGACCCCCACAGGTTAACGCTCTCACCTTAGGTAAGTGAATGCCGAGCTCTCCATCTGCCTCGGGGCAGGGTGCTGTAGCCAGTTTCTTCACTGGATAGGTAGCGCAGGCCTCTTGACTTCAGAGGACTGCTGTCCGTCGTTTACTGCACGAACGGTAAGTTTCGAGTAACTCAAATGTCTTTCAAGTCTTTAATAATGATGTCTCTTGTTTTGCAGGGTTCCGGCGATGGCGGATGACGGGCTGAAGTGAGTTGAAGATGGAGCCCGTGTGATGAATAGAAGCGCCTGGAAGCACGTAAGTAAGCACTTGTTGCCAGCTTCACAAAGCGCTCTAACTGTCTTTTTATTTTGCAGGTACAAGTTCGGAGCGGCTGCAGGGTGCCGGAATACCCACTGGATTAGATGTGGAAAGGAGTAATGGCACGTGAGTATTAAAGTTCCCCAATGTCTTTAAACGCACCTTGTT
The DNA here is from genome assembly GCF_040938575.1 of Ambystoma mexicanum. Lineage (NCBI taxonomy): Eukaryota > Metazoa > Chordata > Amphibia > Caudata > Ambystomatidae > Ambystoma > Ambystoma mexicanum. The sequence goes on from NC_090922.1 coordinate 1,104,699,941, forward strand.
TTGTCTTTCAGATGCGAGATGCAGCGCCGACGGCCTCCGGAGCGTGCGAAGAGTTGGTAAGCTTTTGTCTTTCAGATGCCGGAATGCAGTGTGAAGACCTCCGGAGCGCACGAAGAGTAGGTAAGCCTTTGCCTTTCAGATGCCGGAATGCTAACCTGTTCTTTCTTGTCTTTATAGGTGTTGCTGAAGACTGGATTCAGGATGGTAAGCCTTTTTCCTTAGGCCCAGGACCGGATGCAGAAGACACGATGAGCGTTCTGCTGCAGAGGGTGCAGAATAACGCAAAGCAAGATTCATCCACTGGGTGTGGTTTAAATAGCCTCCTGTAGTGCTTAGGTGTCTCCTTCCACAGCCACGCCTAAGTAAGAAAAGAGTTCCTGGTAAAAAAAGAGTTCCTGCCTTCCAGAAGAGTTCCAGTGTTCTGAATCTAGCGAGTGGCTCCAGCCCCACCCAACAGGAAAAGTAGTTCCAAACAGAAGAGGATCAGAGGCTCAACTGGCAGGCAAGTAAGCAGCATGGTCTGCTGCAGGTAAGTCCACCCAAGCATTATGAGCCCGGCGCTTCCAGCGCTGGGACTGGGCATATTTATGAGCCTGGTGCCACTGGCGCCAGGACTGGGTCCAAAAGGTCCCAATTGGGACTGGTTGGCACTCGGAACCTGGGTTATGGATCTGCTTCCAAGGGAGTTGGGAAAACCCTGACCTTTTGGAAGCAGAGATCATGACAGTGGATCTAGAGAAATGGTCGAAAACTGACGATCTCATGGCTGGGGCGGCTCAATGCATTAAAAATGGTACTCCTCCCCAGAATTCTATATTTATATCAGGCGCTCCCAATAGAAATCCCAGAGATACATTTTGCAGACTTGAAAAAGAAAAGGCTAAAATTCCTGTGGCAGGGGAAAAAGCAAAGGGTTGCCTACAAGCTCCTGGACTAATCCAAGGAAAAAGGAGGGGTGGGGCTACCAGAGATGCAAACTTACTATAGGGCAGCTCAGTTTAGAGCTCTGGTGTCGCATCTGCGCATGGACAAGGATAAGCTAGGGGTGGAGATAGAAAACGTTCTCTTCCATCCGGTCACCCTGGGGGAATGGCTCTGGGCCCCGTTCAGAGCAATATCAAGCAGAGTCCATCCGCACATGATTTTGGGCCCGCTGTGAAGGTTGTGGAAGGTTTGAAAGGAAATGGAAGGGGTTACGAAGTGGCCGTTGCCACTGAGACATATATGGCCCCCCACTATATGAGATAAAATACCAGAACATGAGAGGTTTCAATATTGGTTTGAGGCGGGGTTGGAGAGAGTTGGACAGGTTTGTTTGTTTGTTGTTTGTTTGTTTATTGTTTTTGTATGGCGCACCAAAACCCGAAGGTAACTGGGCGCAAGCAGTACAAGGAGACTTTAGACTTGGTGATACATAGTATTACAGTGCAGGTCAAGATATATACAGTTACATTACAGAAAAATGTATACAGTTACATTACAGGAAGCAATCTAGGTGTAATTTGGTTGCTGGCTTGTGAGGTGGTGGATGCTCGCTTGATGGGTTGTTTAGTGCTGAGTTGTAGGGTGAGTGTCGTGGGTTCTAATCCATTTCTGTATGTTGCGTCTGAATCGAGGGTATGTTTGATCAGCCCGGAGTGAGTAGGGGAGTGAGTTCTATGTTTGTGCTGCCATAACTGGGAAATGCCTACCGCCATATTTGGCTAAATTGAAGCGTGGTATGCTAAGGTAGCATGCGTTGGAAGACCTAGTCAGGTGGTTGGTGTTTTTTTTGGCTATCCCGTCGGACAGGTACAGAGGAGCAGCATTGTTGAGGCATTTGTGGGTCAATGAGTTCGTTTTTAGCAGAATTCTGTCTTTGATTGATAACCAGTGGTTCTGTCATCTAATCCTTTGTTTGGGATGTTTAGAGCCGTTCTTAAGGCGTTATTTTGTAACGTTTGAATTTTCTTAAGGATATACTTGTTGGCCCCCAAGTAGAGGTCGTTACAATGGTCCAGTCTTGAGAGTATAAGGGCATTAGCGAGAGTCATGCAACTGGTAGGGGATATGTAGGGTCTGCAGGCCCTGATTAATTTGCATGTGTATGTGTTACACTCACCTAGTATCCACAGGGGCGCCACCCAGCTGGGTTACTCGCTGGTATGCTTCTCAGCTTTGCCCTGATGTGGTCTGCGGGGAAGGTTCTGCCTGAAAATACAGGAGGACTGTGTTCAAGACTGACCAACTGGGGAAAGTATCCTCCCTCCACCCCCGTATGCTTTCAGTCCCTCTGGTGCCCTCTCCTCACCTTGTGGTAGAATTAGGCGTGCTCTCCCCCCTGCCTTCTTTGCAGGGGCGCATTGTCTTTCATGGGCGAGTGCGGTCCAGTTACTTCACTGACGCCAGCCCGTTTGATATTGTTCAGGTAGGTCTTATTGCTGTTCTTTAGTTTTGTTGCTATCCTGCATGCCTTTCTTTGTTTAAAATGTCTCTTTTTTTCTCCCTTAGGTATGCAGAGCTTCAACGCGGCGAACTGGCTTGGTTGAGCCCTGCTGGTAAATGATGGCGCATTAAGAGCGCTATGATGCGGTAAGTAAGTGCTATGCGCAGCGCTGCAAAGTCTTGCCTTTGCTAACCTGTGTTCTTCTTCTTCTTCTTCTTAATTAATGAACGCGTGGGCGGACCCACGCAGGCGCTTCCCCATCCAATTGGATGATGTGCACCTATCCACTATTCAGCATTCAACCTACGTAAAACTCACAATTCCTCCCACCGTCCTGTCTGCCTCACAAAATCCAACAACACACTACTCCTCCTCCTGCCACTCACCCCGTCACCTCCCAACAAAGCCTTCCCACTCAACTCAGCCACACCTTGCGCAGACAATCGAACCCTCATCAATTCTCTCTCTACAGCGTATCTCTCACACCTAAACAGAAAATGTTCCACAGTCTCAGGCTCTCCACATACCGCACATTCCCTCGACTCTCGTTTCCCAACTCTAAACAGATATTCATTCAGCCCCACATGCCCTATTCTCAATCGATTCAGCATTACCTCCTCCCCCCTCCTCCATTCTAGACTTCCCGGATCCACCTTTACTGACACTTTCTCACGAATACCAAACATCCACCTACCTTTTACCCCACTCACCCACTTCTCCTGCCACTCATCCATGATCCGCCTCACCATCACTACCTTTGTCTCATCCACACTCAAAGGCAACCTTACATCAACTGCTTCCCTTCTCATACCCTCACCCGCCGCCAGATCCACTAACTCATTTCCCAGAATGCCGCTATGACTGGGGACCCACGCCAACTCCAGATCCATCCCCCCACGCACACATTGATCAATCTTTCTCCTGATATCCAAAATCACATCCTTCCTATCTCCATCCCCTGCCACAATCGCCTGCAACCCACTCAATGAATCTGAAAATACCACTACTTTCTCAAACCTCAACTCGCATACCCTTTCAATCGCCATTGCAATCGCCACCAATTCAGCCGTACAAATTGACACATCATCCGTCAGACGCCCCACTTTATACTCCCCAGTGCTTTCCAAATAGTACGCCATTCCCACTCTTCCAGACACCGGATCCTTTGAACCATCCGTGAACACCCTGCACCCTTCTTTCTCTGCCACATATGCCTGACCCAAATCTTTGATCTCACCCCGCAATCCTCGCTTCTTTGACACCACACTCGTCAACTCCAAGCACACCTTAGGAGACCTCATCATCCACATCGGACACCTCACCAGATCCATATCTGTCACAACCATCAACTCGTCCACACCCCACTGCACCCCCTTCTCCCACATGTGAAACCCCAAAGTGCCCCCTTTCCTCCTCCACCGATCCCCATAATAGTCAAACCTCCAATTATACCGCAAACATTCACGTACCGGATGAGCCACACTCTTCGCACTACACTTCACCCACCACCTCATATTCAACACATCCCTTGCTAACCTGTGTTTTCCTTCCTTGTAGGTCGCAGTGTTCTTCAGCGCGAGTGGAATTTCTGGAGTGGTGCCAGCCGAGAGGCGACCAACCAGGTAAGCATTTTGAGCAGTTCGTAATTTGTAAATGTCTCTTGCCTCTATCTTCCTCTTTCAGGTCGTTCTGTCCGGGAGGCGTGCAGATTCGATGAAGCTGTTCTCAGTAGCTGCGAGTGTTTAAAGATGAAGACTGCAGGTAAGATGCTGTTGCTAATGATGTTCCTTTTGTCTCCTTGCAGGTTCTGCTTCTCTGATTGTTCGAGGGAATAGCTGGACACGGTGAGCGTCACGTTGCAAGCTGCAAAGTAACACGAAGCATGTTCTGCAGTCAGGGTGTGGTTTATATTGCCCAGGTAAAGTAGTACCAGGGAAAGTAGTTCCAGGCCTGCCACACCCAAAACACTAGACCGCTTAGCTTGGTTCTTAGGAAACAAGCTATGTGGATGCCTCCATGTTGGCTGACAATGGAATAAAGTAGTTCCCAAGCACATTGTTGTTCATGGTGTATGAGCCTGGCGCCATAGGCGCCAGGACTTGCCCCATGAGGGCTTTTGAAGAGGATGCCAGGCTCTAGAGGCCCGAGGCCTGACTCCACCTGGCCAATGGGTTTGCCAGAGGGGGTTTTGGTCGAGGGTCGTGACAGCACTCCCCCCTAAGGCCCCTCCCATGGTGTTCCTTCTGTCTGGCCCAGGTTTGGTTGGGAAGTTCCGATGGAATTTCCTGATTAGACGTGGTGCGTGGATATTCTCAATGGGCTCCCAGGATCTATCTTGTGGTCCAAATCCTTTCCAATCAACGAGATAATATAGCTTGGTCCTAGAGTATTTAGAGTCCAAGATATCTTTGACTTCAAATTCTGGTTCTCCGTCAACAAGTATGGGCTTAGGTGGTGCCCCAATAGTCCAGAGAGGAGGGAGATGGTGGCAATATAAGTAGGCTAGTCCCGTGTGGGCAATTCACAATAGGCACTTGGAGTATGCAAGTCACGATAGGCGGTAGGGTTAGTACACAGTGAGCGGCTCAAAGTTATGCAGGCCACAAAGGGCCAACTAGGCAGGTTCACAGTAGGCAACACAAGTTATGCAAGGCACAAAGGGCCAACTAGGTAGGTTCACAGTGGGCAACACAAGATGCAGGGCACAAAGGGCCAACTAGGCAGGTTCACAGTGGGCAATACAAATTATGCAGGACACAAAGGCCCAACTAGGCAGGTTCACAGTAGGCAACACAAGTTATGCAAGGCACAACGGGCCAACTAGGCAGGTTTGCAGTGGGCAATACAAGTTATGCAGGGCACAAAGGCCCAACTAGGCAGGTTCACAGTAGGCAACACAAGTTATGCAAGGCACAACGGGCCAACTAGGTAGGTTCACAGTGGGCGACACAAGTTATGCAGGGCACAAAGGGCCAACTAGGCAGGTTCACAGTGGGCAACGCAGGTTGTAAAGAAGGATACATTCATAGACATAGCGGACCTTGAAGCGGCCCTTGGGATAGGGAATATATCAGTCTTTAAGTATCTGCAACTAAAGGGAGTATTAATGGCAGAGGGATAGAAGAGGGAACTCCAGAGGGAATTGACACATACAGAAAGGGTGTTGGATACAGCGAGTGGTACTAGGGATCTCGTTTCGAGAATGTACAAAGCGCTGCTGGAAGCTAAAGGGGAGGACGTGACCGCTCTTAAAAGAAGATGGGACAGGGATCTGGGGAGGGAGGTGGATGCATAACACTGGAGGAAGCTATGCTTAAACGCCCATCACATGTCAGTGGTTTGTCAATATAAGCTGCATGGACTCAAGCTACTGTATAGATAGCAGTGGGACCTGGCAAGACTTGTCGGTCTAGGAAAAGGGACACCTCTCACGATTGACGGCAAACGTATTTTGGTAGCCGAAGACCAACCGTCTCATGTACATAACGATATAAATACAGGTTTCCGAGTTTGACCAATGAGCGGCCATTTTGATGTAACAAGGATCGCCATTTTGTTTTCTAATGATCGCTCATTGCTTTCTGTTCAAACTGCTTCGCAGCACATTTCTTCTTACTCTGCTCGACTGTTAACATTGTTGTCTGAACGTGAAAGGACAAGGCCGCAAGGCCGCAAGGCTAATAAGAGTTTGTTGAAACACAACGTAGGCAGCTCCGGAGAGGAATGCCCGGCTCCCTCCCGAATGTAGCCTTGAAGGAGAGCTGCAGTGCATTTAATCATTTCACAGCTGCCAGCCAGTCGCGTTATATGGTAGAGAATGTTAGAATAAAGCAGCTAAAGGCTTGAATTATGCTCTTCTTATGGCCCCCCTTTTCCGAGCCCTGTAGAGAGTGTCGGATCCCAGGACACGAATAGCACCTCAAAGATAGCAAGGTCTGGAATGTGACTCTTCCCCCGTATGTAGCTCGCTTACAAGAACAGAAGCACTGTGTTCTGTTCAACAAAGAAAACATGTCTCCACACTTGCAAGGTTGCATATTGTTGCTAGAATAGATATTTGAAGGTGTCATATTCGTCGAAATTGTCCATCATCAAACCGAGTTCAAAGAAACCCAATAAAGGGGGTGTTAAACATGTCACAGCTGATTGTATGATATGCATTTTGTATATATGTAACTGATGTACGTAATTCGCTCTCTTGCGTCCCTCGAGGTCTAGCGATGCACGTCGCGGGGTGCGTGAGACCGAGTTGGCCAACTGAGACTATTTGCTTTGCAATAAACCCTAGCTTTGGGAATACAACCTTGTTTCTGGTGTATCTATCGTGTATGGTGACTTGCCTTGTTTCCATAATGCGAGGGACCCCTAGGGGCCCCTTTCAAGATGGCGCCCGAATAGGGACCCTCCCCCACTTATTCCATTGTGATTGTAATAGAGTAAAGGCGGAGAACGACGAGGACGGGACGATCGAGCCAGGATCAAGAGGTGTTCGGGGCGCCCTGTAGAAGTGATGAGAGATTCCTTTGCAGATCTGCACACATCTGATCCCTGATCGACTTATCTGGCCAGAGAACAAGGAGGCGAGGGTCCCGAAACGAGGCAGAAGCCAGGAAACGCAGACACAACGTCATTGGTTGCGTAAGTATACAGACGAATTGTGTCCTGGAGGACAATTTGATTTATCAAGTGAGTCATACCCCGATTCAAAATAACCATGATATTGGTTGAGAGTTGACTTTGCAAAATCAAACGCCCTGGGTAAGGTTGATTAACCAAGGGGAGGTTGAAACATGCCTGGGGTATTGTCCACCCTAGCTGTGTTTTTCCGCTGTGGTAGACAATCTTTGGAAGATGGCCAAATTGCACCACCTGGGGGAACGCCGGCGTATGAGATGTATGCGAAGTATGGTGTGGGAGCGATAATATTCTGTGAGACTTGGCATAGGCAAACCAGAAAGCAACAAGACCATCAGTGGCCGATAAATGGTAGTTGTGAGATAGCGAGAATAGATAACCTGGAAAGGGTGTTGATAAGAAAGAAAGCGCGTCCCGAAAGCATTTGATATCGTTAAGGACTGGAGAAGGGAAGGAATGCTCCCATTTAGAAGTAGAGTGAAGCTCGGGGCGCTGTTGAGCAGCCAGCAAGATGGCCGCTTTGCTTTCAAGCTCTGTGGCCCGTGAGCTACACATCCGCCACAATCAGCGGTTCTTGGTATATACGGGAGCTGGGACCCCAGGCATTCTGCTGCCCACCGCCTCTGCTTCATCCTGCCCTGTTTTTGGGTGGAAACTGACCTTCGGAGCCACTTTGCCGCCGGTGGAGGCCTCCGGGCGGCGTGACTCCATTTGCAGCCCATCCCCCCCATCGCTCTGCGAGGGTTCGCTTTGCTGCGGCTTGGTGCGCGGCCGCCTGGGGCACAGACATCACCCCCTCTCCGCCCTCCCTCCCTGGACTGCATGGCCTGCTGCTCCTGAGCGGTGTTGACATCCGCGGCCCGCTCCCCATGTGGGGGTGCGCCGGGGCCCGTGGTCTGCCAGCGCGGCTTTCTCGCCGACCGCTCCTGCCTGTGGGCGGCGGTGACGGCGCCGGCCCCTGGTGGGCGAAGACACTCCGGGATACAGCGGGGGCAGCTGGAGAGGCCCCCGCACTAACGCCACCTGATCACTCCAGCTTCGCGGCTCCGCCGCCTACTTCACTGGTCCCCTGTGACGGCTGGGACGGGTGGCTGTGCCGAGGCCCCCCCCGTTGCGGCGGCGCTGTCATCCGCGCCCCGCTCTCCTCGCCGACCGCTCCTGCCTTTGGGCGGCGGTGAAGGCACCGGCCCCCTGAGGGCGAAGACACTCCGGGATACGGTGGGGGCTGCTGGAGGCTGGAGCGGCCCCCGCACTAACGCCACCTGATCACTCCTACTTCGCGGCACAGCCGCCTACTTCACTGGTCCCCTGTGATGGCTGGGACGGGTGGCTGTGCCGAGGCCTCCCCGTTACGGGCTCCAGCTGTGGTTTGGGGGCCCGATCCCGCCTGGACCCACTGCTGCGGGTTGGAGGCCTGCTTGTACCCGGATGGACACCCACTCTTCGGCCTGCAGGGTCCTGAGGTGAGGAGGGGGAGTGAACTGATCGCTGCGCACTGTGCCCATCTGCTCTGCCTCATTCCTGGGCTGCGCCTGTTCCACTCAAAGAAAGAAATCGACCCCCAAGCATACCAGGCTCCCCTGCGACCACTCTCCTGTTGCTGGTGCCACCCTGGGCGTCCACTACTCTCATCTTCCCAGTCTGCGCACCTACTCACCACACCCCGGGTGCACCTTGTGCCCCTGACTACGCTGCCCTCCACTACTGGCCCCCCTGCCTGGGCCCTCCTGGCTCAGAGGCGGGCACCGCAGGATACTGTCCCCCCAGACCATACTGCCACCCTGACACCTTGCTTGCCCCTTGGAGCGGGCTCATCGCGCCAGAACACGCCAGTTGGGGGTGCTCCTTGCTTCTGCCTCCTAGGCAGTCGCCGACCCATCGCTGATTACGGGCCTAGTCCCTCTCTAAACCCCCTGGGTCCCATTGCTGCCTTTCTACAAAACATTCTCTGCTCTTATCAAGGTGCCCCCGAAGATGTCCGGCAAAGCACGTGGGGCCAACAAGGATGGAGCAATGGACAGTTTGCCAAAGCCCTAGCCAAGCAAGACCAAGCTGGGGCTGCCCTTCTTCAAGACGACTCGGATGCATCCTCATGCTCTCCTCAGCCGGACCTTACGTCACTCATGGAGTCAATGGGCAAAAACTTTGCGTCATTTCACGAAAAATTAGACGACATAAATGCCAATGTAGCCTCCCTACGCACCAAATTGGATCAGCATAGCACTAGGCTGGTTGAGGCCGAGACCATGATTGGGGCCACTGAGGACGAGGTACACGTGCTCCAGAATACGGTCTCTGACTTGGTGCGAGATATGAAGCAGGTCAAGGCAAAGTGCGATGATTTGGAGTCCAGATCCCGCAGGAATAATATCCGCATTGTAGGGGTTCCCGAGACGGCCCTCAAGGGAAAAATGGAACTTGCAGTTGAGACCCTTCTGAGAGACCTCTTAGGGGATCCTCAACTTTCCCCGTTCTTTACTATCGAGCGTGCCCATCGCTCATTGGCCCCTCGCCCCAAGCCGGGCGACTTCCCCAGACCAATTATAGCCAAGGTTCTCAGCTTCAGAGATAGAAACCACATCCTACGGCTGGCCCATGAAAGAGGGGAACTGAGACTTGAGTCCCAGATTATCTGCATTTTCCCGGACTTCTCTGTTAATGTTCAATTGGAGCGCAGGCAATTCAATGGTGTGAAAAAAATGCTCAGAGAGAGGAAGGTGCAATATGCCATGTTGTTCCCTGCTAGGCTGAAGCTCACCCACCGTAATAAACTGTACTTTTTCACTGTCCCTGAGGAGGCGGTGAAATTTATTGAGTCCCATATTCCTGTCCCAGGCCCTGAGGGTGATCCCGTTGATGAGGGTTGAGCCGGCCTGTCATGCACCGGATACTCGAATCATTGTGGTACTATTACCATGCCTGTTATTTGCAATTTACTTGTAATCTCGTGTATCTTTTCCTTTGTGAATCCTCCTATTGTCGTAACTCATTGTGAAATTTCATGAATTGCAACATGGGTCACAGCTGTATGGTTCACGGATATGGTACCTATACTTGGATCCTTTATTCCTACAGCCCCTACTCACTGTACCCTACTATCTTGTCTCCTCTAAAAAACTTAACTTAACCACCGATGTACGCTATTTGGTGTACTCCACCATTCAACTATCTTAATCGGGCTCACGGCAGCAGCTACCCCCGCTGCAGTTGCAACGCAGAGTTTGGCTTGTTTAGTTCATTGGCTGTTCCCCTGTTTGGTTTGGGGTTTGGTCCCGCCCCGTTGGGCTTGTCACAAAAGCCATGAGACTTTGGGTGGGTTCTTGGGCACTGCTTTGTTGGGGGTGGCAGTGAGGGAGGGGGGAGGTGTTATTGGGGGATGTTATAATAACAAAAATGGTGAGACAGTGGTAGCTTTGGGTATAATACATCTGGTCACTGTACAAGTGGTCGGCACTTGTTCGACAATATATGACACACATTACTCGGATCCCCCCTAAATTGCTACTGAATGGCTATTAGGCTAATGTCTTGGAATATCAGAGGGCTCAGCAACTACACGAAGACACGCAGGGTCACGGCCTACGTCCAGAGGCACGGGGTCAAAATACTTTTCTTACAGGAAACTCATGCCCTCGCACAATTATCGTCCTCTCTTGCCCTGTCATGGGGCCCCAACAAATATTACACTGTGTTCTCCTCACAATCCAGAGGTGTCCCCACCTTGATTCACAAGTCCTTGGAGTTCTCCCTTCGCACCAGCCATATAGATGCCCAGGGTAGATATGTGATCCTACACTGTGTCCTCGCTAATGCGGAGTGCCTTCTGGTCAACACATACGCCCCATGCATTGATGCACCCGATTATTTCGACCACATCCTTGACATCCCCCTTGGCTATGTTGGGCTTCCCATCATATGGGGGGGGGCATGAATCTCATCCTGGACTCCGACTTGGACAGATCCAGTGTTGCACCTAGAACATTGTCCAGGGCCGCTCGCCGCCTCCATGCACACATGCTCAGTGCCGGTCTGGTGGATGCCTGGAGGGTACTCCACCCTATGTCGAAAGAGTTTACATTTTACTCCTCCGTCCACGACAGTCACTCCGGGATTGATCTTTTCCTTCTCTCTGCGGGGCTCATGGGCAAAACACTCACCACACAGATTCTCCCTCGCACACTCTCTGATCACTCCCCGATCATGTTGGACATCGCCTTGCACCCGACCCTCCTTCAGCATTCTAACTGGAGGTTTAAGTCTGACGCACTACACGATATAGTCTTCCAGGCTGACATCCTTGCAGATATCACCTCGTTTTTTGAAAGCAACAAACGCCATGACACAACGGACAGGGTGAGATGGGAGGCTTTCAAGTTTTTCATCAGGGTCATGTGCATCTCCAGGGAGGCTGGCGCCGTTCTGAGTCATGACTTGGGGAGCTAGAGCGCGAGTATGCGGCCACCCCCTCTCCGCCAAAACTGGCACAGATTAGAACTGAACTAGACACGTTTGAGTCCTTTGCCCACAGCGAGATAAGATACCTTGCCCGCCCCATTGCGGCCCAAAAGTATTGTGAAGGAGAGAGACCAGGCCGTACTCTTGCCCGCCTCGTCCGGGCTGAGGGAGGTAGAGCTCGAATTGATAGTATCATTGACAACGACGGAGTGCGACATTGGTCTGACCGGCCCATTCTTGAGACCTTCGAAGATTTCTATGCAACCCTTTATGCCCAGCAACCAGAGCACAGCCCGCAGGATCTGGACGACCTCCTAGACCGCATTCCAATGTCCCTTGTATCCCTAGCCACCAAAGAACAACTAGATGCTCCCTTCACCCTTGACAAGATCACCGCTGTCATTCCAGCCCTCCCTAAGGGGAAAGCCCCCGGTCCAGATGGCCTGACCGCCGAGTTCTATCAGGAACATGTTGCTCTCCTTGCTCCGCGCCTTCACAAGGTTTGGGAGGAGTCGCTGCGCCTTACCACCCTCCCCCGGTCCCTGCGTGAGGCTGTCATTACCATGCTTCCTAAACCGGGTAAGCCTCCGGATGAGTGCGGCTCTTATAGACCTCTATCCCTTATCAATACCGATACTAAGATCTTCGCTAAAATCATAGCAAATAGGTTCCACCCCATCATGAAATACCTGATTCACCCAGACCAGAGCGGATTTGTTCCTGCTCGTTCCACTGCCTTAAACATTCGGCGGCTATTTAACGTCATCTCTAGAATTGACCCCCAAGCCAACGCGGTGGCCGTGACATTAGACGCCCAAAAAGCGTTCGACATGGTCTCGTGGCAATATCTGTGGGCGGTGCCGGAGAAGATGGGGATTGGTCCATGCATGATGTCCTGCATTAAACTGCTATACACTAACCCTGTGGCCAGAGTCATGGTTAACTCTCACCTATCGGCTCCCTTCTCCCTCCACAGGGGGACACGACAGGGGTGACCTTTCTCTCCCTTGCTATTCGCGATGGCCATCGAGCCCATGGCTGATAGTGTACATAACAACCACGTGCGCAAAGGGATTCGCCTGCGGGATACTCCCGAAATTATATCACTATACGCTGATGATGTGCTTTTATATATCAGAGACCCCTCAGTCCACCTCGAACCGATCATGCGTGAAATTATCAAAATTGGCACATTCTCGGGCTTCACCATAAATTACTCTAAATCAAAAATCTTTCCCCTTACTCCTGCTACCTCCCAACCTGCATGCAAATTCCCTCTCAAATGGGCTCCCGAGGGCATCAAATACTTAGGGGTCCAGGTGTCCCTCTCAAAATCCTCTCTATTGTCTGATAACTATGGGGCTGCCGCACAATACGTTCATACCAGGATGGAAAGATGGCGAAACCTCCCCCTCTCACTATCAGGGAGACTGTCCCTAATAAAAATGATTATCATTCCCAAACTGCTGTACGTATTCGCTAACGTTCCACTTTGGCCCGGGAAACAATACTTTGCGGATTTGCACTCGGAGTGCGCCCGTTTTCTTTGGCATTCAGGGGCCGTGCGCAGAAAGTGGCAGCATATGACCCTACCTTACGAGAGGGGGGGCTTCAATGCACCTGACCTCACCCAGTATTGGATAGCCGCCCAGGCCCAGCATGCTACATATTGGTACCACCACCAGGAACCCCCCTGCATGTTAAACTTGAAATCCTAGCGACCGAGGAGATGAATGTCATGTCCTTGATCTTGTTTCACTCATATCGTACGCAGGCCCCTGCTGACCCAGTGGCCTCCACTATTAGGGCGTGGTGGCAGATTCTGACGCCTGGTTCTGGCTCCCCCCCGTACTGCAAATGGCTTCCCCTCTGGTCTTTCCCTGGCCTCACCCCCACACAGGATCAGCTCCTCATACGCCACTGGTCAGACCTGGGATATAGATCATTCTCTGACCTGTTCCCTGACGGGAAATTCATCACCCCAGATACGTGGAGGCCAGGGCATTCCAGGTCCCCACTTGAGCTGCTGCAATACTTCCGTATTAGGACATGTGGCCTTCATACCCGAACGAATCCCCTGAGTCCCCCGAGGTCTGCTATATAGCCAATTCCGCTGGTGGTAGGGGTATCGTATCCTCCCTGTATAAAATATTGATGGCGCATGCTGTTGAACCCCCCCCCCACACTGTTCGTGATGCCTGGAGTCGGGATCTGGGATTAGACATCACAGATGATATGTGATCCAAAATGTGCATGCACACTCGCAAGGTTTCTTATAATTCTAGAGTTAGATGTATTCAATACAAGCTACTCAATCGCCTGTACTACACCCCTTATGCGATTGGAAAATTTGCCCGGGATCAATCCCACCCCTGTCAAAGATGTAGATCTAACGAAGCGGACCAGGCACACATGTTCTGGTCCTGTGGGGCATTGGCCCCATTCTGGAATGCGGTGCTTGAGACCCACTCTGAAATCGTAGGGTTCTGTGTAGATCCTGAACCCCTATCTCTTCTGTTTGGGCTCTGGGAGGGGGCTGAAGCCAAACGGGAAGCTACGTTTTTGAATGTGGCGGCGATTGTGGCCAAGAAGTGCATTCTGCAATGCTGGAAGCGCAGATCCCCCCTTCCCTGGAAATGTGGCTGGAGGCCCTCACCTGGATACAATCCTGTGAAGAAGACTATATTAACATGCTGACTAGTAATGCTCGCCCTAAATACATATGGGCAGAGTTTTTATAGTAGCTTGAACAGTAAGGTGGACTTGGAGCTCTTATCATCCCCTCCTTCTCCTGATCAGGGGCGGATCACTCTACATGATGCATGTCTCTATTGTGATTAACCTCTGTTGGGACTGTATCCGACCTTCTGTAGAATTTATACTTCATCATTCACGCTTCAACATGAAATGTGTGTCACTGTTTTAATTTGCACTGTACCGGCTGCCACTTCTTGTCAATAAAGAAAAGTTTAAAAAAACAAAAATAAAAGAAGTAGAGCGAAGCATGCGCGCAGGCATAAATCGAAAGGTGAAGTAGCGGAAGAAAAGGAGGAGGAGGAGTGGACAGAAAGTCTAAGGAGGTCAGGTAGACGTGACCAGTTGAACATAGAGAAAATATACCCACAACGGGAATTGCACATAGCAGATAAAGTGATGGAAAACATATTGATCCATACAAAACAAGGCCCAAGATCAGAAGCGAGGCCAAACACGCCAGTAACTATTGCTCAAGCCCCTCCCATAGCTCAAACTCTCCCTCCCGTAGCTCAAGCCCTCCCACAGCCACAGACCGCGCACGTAACACTTCCTATTAGCCAACCAGGCCCACAGCAGACACTCCCCGTTCCTATTGTCCCATCCGCATCTCCCGCCCTAGATACAGACTCGGTACCGTCCGTCCCTCCAGGGGTTGAAGTTGAAACCACGGGGGCGAGAGGCGGGACTGAACAAAGTAGATGCACAAGGGTAACTCGCAGTGCGATCAGCAAAGAAAGGAAGACAGAATTGCAGCAACAGGGAGAGATGTATATAGACGGGAATGATGGGACGGCAGCATTGGCTTCGATGTATGGCTTCCGAAGAAGCAACGAAAGACAGGTAGTGTTGGAATGCATGGGTGAATATTTGGTGGAGAGATGGAAACAGTTAATTGGGAAATTACCACCGCAGAGATTGTTAGATTTGAATGCATTAGCACGCTGTAGAGAAAGAGATGAAGAAGTAAGGGAACATGTATATGGACTTTTTGAGCTTAAAAATGAATTGGATAATGATTATGCTGAAATGTTTACTGCACCTGGTTACAGGGGTAAGGATATCGGGAGAGATAGGAAGGAAGTGCTAGGGCCACATAATCGATGGCAACAGTTACCATCGCTGGGGCGAAAGGCGATGGTGGACAAATTATTGTTGTTAAAACAGGTGGGGGAAGACTTGAAAGCATGCATACTGAAAACAAGGGTGTTACTGCAGCAAGTAGCAGGACATAATAGAGGAAGAGGGAACGCACAATGGAGGAGTAATTTGAATATGCATGGGGGGCCATTGGGACCAAATCAGTGTGTATACTGTAAGGAGGAAGGACACTGGCGAGCTCAATGTCCACATTTACAGAATAGAAATGGATCTGGCCAGAGAAGACAGCAAAGAGGGCACCAAGGAGCGATTGGACCAAATAGAAATAGTATATGCAGCAGCACCACAATAATGAAGGTAATCAGAACCAAGCCCAAAACCAAAGTGCTCCTAACCAGAGTCAGGGTCAGCAAAACCAACAATATGGGAATCAGAGTGGGGGAAATAGAGGAAAGAATGGGACCATTTCAATACGCAGCCAAATACGTATTACAGTAATAGTAGTGACTACACATCGGATGATGTGTTATTTCCCCAATAGGACAGCCCAGGGCAGGGGTCGGAACCAGTGTCTATTCCCGTGAATCAGAGAGGACCCTACGTAGAAATGAGAGTCGGGAATGAGGAGCACCGCTTCCTTGTAGATACAGGAGCGCAAAGGTGTTCAATAGACCATCACTTGGTTCCGGATATACCACTGTCAGGGCAAAAGAATTTTTCCGTAGGGTTCGCAGGTACACCAGTCATAAACCCAGTGTCCCAATCAGTCCCAGTTACCATAGGACCATTCACTGAACATTGTCCCTTTCTCCTAACAGAAAATTGTGGGGAGAACTTGTTGGGAAAAAGCTAGGTGCGATTATACATTACACGTCAGACAGGGGTGTTTCTGACGATTTGGCCACAAGATGCCCCGGTGTCAGAATTCATGTCTGAAACTTTGCCAGGAGAGTTAAGAAAAGTGCCAACCTGTATATGGGCGATGCATGATAACGATGTAGGATGCTTGAAGAGCCAGTGAGGATCATTTTGAAAGAAGGAGTTACACTGCTGCAAATTCCCCAGTATAAAATTTCGGCTAACGGAGAGAGAGGATTGAAAAGTATTGTTTCAGATTTGGTGAAATTAGGGGTAATTGAAGAAATTACAGGCAGTACATGTAACAGCCCGATTCTTCCAGTGTATAAGAAAGGAGGCAATGAAGTACCATATCGTTTCATAATTGATTTGCGTGCGCTAAACAAAGTAGTAGATCCACAATTTCCTTTGGTCCCAGACGTCACTACAATATTGACAATGATACCTGCCTCAGCAGAATACTTTAGTGTAATTGATCTAAAAAATGCTTTCTTTAGCATTCCGGTGGACAAGGACAGTAGATATTTGTTTGCGTTCACATTAGGGGGACGATCATTTACATTCACGCGCATTCCACAAGGATATACGGAAAGTCCGAGTATTTACAGTAGAGCGTTAAAAGAGCAGCTAGACATGCTAGAATTACCAGTGGGGTGTGTACTATTGCAATACATAGATGATCTGTTGATCGCTGCTGATTTCTAAAAAGAGCACCGTATTACTACTGTCACACCTAGCAGCACATGGTCATAAAGCACATGGTTTCAATATAATCGAAAGGAGGTGGCTTATTTGGGCTACCTACTTTCAAAAGAAGGGAGAAGGCTAACGCCAGAACGCATTGAAAGTATTTCTTGTATGCCTATTCCAAAGACACAGAAAGGAGTCAGAGCCATAATAGGCATGGCTTCTTATTGCCGGCAGTGGATCGGTAATTTTGCGTTGATTGTGAAGCCAATGGTGCTATTAACTAAGAAGGATGCGGTGATACCTTTGCAGTGGAATGAAGAATGACAGAGAGCATTTGATCAATTGAAAACTGCATTATGTTCTGCTCCAGTTTTGGGCACACCAAATTAAGAAAAAGTTTTTAGATTGTTTGTATGCGAGAATGAAGGATGTGCATTGGCTGTTTTGACACATGAACAAGGTGGAAGAAATAGGCCGTGCGGCTATTTTTCTTCTGCGCTGGACACTGTAGCGCGCGCACTACCACGATGTTTGTGATCTGTCGCCGCGGCTGTTGTGTCGGTGAAACAAACGGAAGGGATGGTATTGGGGCATACTTTAATTCTGATGGTGCCACATGCCATAGATGTCTTATTAAATAGGACACAGACCAACACCTCACCTCTGCTAGACTGACAAGATATGAAATTATCTTATTCGCGCCCCATATACAAATTATGAGGTGTAGCGCTTTCAATCCTGCAAAATTAAAGCCACTGCCCACAGAAGAAATTGGTGACAACGAATCACCACCCCATGATAGCTTAATGGTCACTGAGGAAGAAACGAAGGGGAGAGTTGGTTTAAGTGACACCCCACAAAAGGAGCCAGATGGAGAGTTATTTTGTGACGGCTCTTGTTTTAAACTCCCTGATGGCACGTCAACTGCCGCTTATGGTATCGCTTATGCTACCACTACCCTAGAGAGCGTTGTAGAAAGCAAAAGAATCCCCTACAACTCGGCACAAGCCGCAGAAATAATAGCATTGACCAGAGCCTGTGAGATTTCTGAAAATTTGAACGTGAATGTCTATACTGATAGTCAGTATGCTTTTGGGGTGGTTCATAACTTTGGTCGACTCTGGGCTGAGAGGGGTTTCTTGACATCACATGGGGCCAGAATTCAACATGGCCCCTTGATTGTATGATTGATGTCTGCACTCACGTTTCCAAAGCGCCTATCAATAGTGAAATGCGAGGCACATAAAAAAGTAACATGCAAAGTGGGAGAGGGAAACGCATTTGCAGACAGAATTGTGAAACAAACTGCCACTGATTTGAATAATAAAATGATGACAGTCCAGACTGAGGAAGTACCCTGTATGATAGAAGATGGAATTGCCACTGTCAAAGAAATGCAGGCCAAAGCCACGGCCGATGAGATACAATGGTGGGCAGAGGGCTCTGCTGAGTTAGATTTAGACGGTTGTTGGGTGGACAAGGGAACTAAAAACTGGATGTTGCCAAATTCCTATGTAACTGCAATGGTCACAATGGCTCACAGCCCTACCCACATCTGTGCCAAGAAAATAATACAGCACCTATCTACGGTATGGAAGAATGTAAACATAAAGAAGAATACAGAGAGGTTGGTGCAGAACTGCATTACGTGTTTACAACACAATGTAGGAAAGGGAACAGTGACTCCAATAGGCAGTTTTGGCACGCCCTCTATGCCTTTTGAGGTAATCCATTTTGATTTCATAGAGATGGAGAGGTGCCAAAACTTGAAATATGTCTTAGTGGTGATCTGTGCATTCAGCAAGTGGGAGGAGGCATATCCCTTAAAAGACTGCAAAGCAATGAGTACGGCAAAAGTAATGCTTAAAGAATACTTTTCCCGTTTTGGCTTGCCCCGTGTCATATGGTCAGCTAACGGTCCACATTTTGTGGGCACAGTGGTATTACAGATATGTGCAGGTCTTCAGATTGATAAGAGATTTCATAGTTCGAGGCATCCGAGTTCGGCCGGTCTTGTTGAGAGGCACAACGGAATCCTCAAGTAAAAAATTAGCAAGATATGTGCAGGGAGCAAGTTGAGTTGGGTGGATGCATTACCGATAGCGCTATTGTGCATGCGTACGTCTGTACAGGCTAGAACTGGGCTCTCCGAGTATGAGATTGTGATGGGGAGGCCGGCGAATGTTTGGTGCGCACCTCAGCCAAAGCGACTGAGTGAAGTGGAGCATCCTGTGCTTAGCACTTATTGTGGCCTTTTAATGCAGAAATTACGTTTGATTCATCAGCAGGTGCAGGAGGCTCTACCCGTAAGATATACTGGTCCGGGGCACGCGCTGGAGCCAGGAGACTGGGTGCTGCTTAAGTACTTTGAGAGAAAATCATCGTTAGCACCCAGGTGGCGCGGCCCTTATCAAGTGCTTCTGGCAACGCAGACGGCAATACGGGTGGATGGGAAGAAGGCGTGGATCCATGCCACCCATGCCAAAAAGATCCCATCTTCACTGAAAGACTTGCCCAATCCGGACGACCGGAAAGAGACAGCGGTCCTAGAAACTAAAGAAACTGATGCCAGTCCACTGCCGCTAAATCTGTCCGAGTAAGAAGTGGAACTCGAAACAAAGCCTGAAAAGATTGCCAAAAAGGGGGAAGGGCAAAGAGTGCCCCAACGTTGCCCAGCAGAACCTACATCACTGTTGGCCGACACGAAATCTGAATTGCAAATAACGGCAGACACTAAACGTGTACCCCTTTGGCGCCCACCAGCACTTGCCATTGCGCCAGAGCCAAAGACTGGATCCGCATCACTATCGCAGCGCACACCAACACCTGCCATTGCGCTACAGGCTGACTCTGAGCCTGGATCTGGAAGTGCACCGGCACTGCTCACGGATCACACAATACCAGGAGTGGGGCGATATGATTTGCGGCCTCGAAAGACAGAGTGATCCACAGTTCTTTGGTGTTTATGCTAACCTCTGGTTCCGCTCATGGACGGAGAAGGAACTAGAGGTGTAGAGGAGAGAAGCGTGAGAGTTGTGCAAGTCGGACAATTCAAGACTCGCGGCTCCTCGGTGCGATCATAAAAAGTACATGTGTCCTGAACCAGAGCGGACAAGCTGGGCGCACTGGTACAAAGGCAATAGAGAACTGTTCAGAAGTCCTCTGAGCAGTGTGAGAGAAGACAAGTGATCTTGCCTAGAACGAATAAGCCATCCAGGCTGCAAAGAGCTGGCAGACTAAACTGTTGACAATTCCTTTGAACCTATTGACATCCGGACAAGTGCGACGAAGATAGATATCCACGATGAACTTTGTCAGGAAGAAGAAGGACGGTGAGAAAAATGTTGGGACCGTTTCAGCCTCCTCCTGCACCACTGCTGAGAATGAGTTAGTTATAAAGACTGTAAATTTAGGGAAAACGCAAGGTAAAAAAAATTGTATGCTGGCTTTGACAATAATCATGTGCTTCATGAGTGTGGTAGCACCAATAACGTCAGCGTTTGTGTTATGGTATGTGAAATCTATACACCCATTGGGAATGTTCTTACCAATAGTTAATATGTCCACTACTGAAAGCCCGGTTCAGGTGATTACTTATACCTTGTCCCCAATGGAAGAGAGACACAGAGAAGGGTATGGGAACAATACGCTATTACTCATCATGAACATGACGCATGCAATTCTAAAGAAAAATAATTGTTGGGTGTGTGCCCATTTACCGCAGCATGCGGGGAAAGGAATAGGCTGGTATGTACAACCATTACCATTAAGTTCTGTATGCAGTGCATCTTTAAGTGCAATGTTTTATGGGAAGTGGAATAAGAGTAGTACGGGTCAATTAGATAGAACAAACATGAATGAGTTTGAGGAAATAATTATGAGGCCTGTGGGTTGTTCCATATTCAATAAAACGCAAGTGATGATCCCAGAACCTATGCCAAGAAGTAAGCGAAAAATAACACGACAAAACAGACAAGATAGATTGTCCCCGCCAGTTAAAACATCTGTGATGATGTTTTCGTGTAAGGACAGACGGGAACAAAGATGCAATCCCCCCTTCTTACACGCTGAATTACAACCCGAGAACTGTCCCTTTTTACTGGATGCATGAATACAGTGGTACTAAAATGGGAAATAGAACCAGCATATGTGGGAGATCCTGTCTATTTTATATGTGGAGAAAAGGCATATCCTTGGTTTCCCAGAAACTGGGGAGATACATGTTACCTAGGTCTACTGTTCACGGGAGTGTTCCTCTTAGAAACAGCAGACATGGCCAGGATATCCAGATCTAGAACCTGAAGGAGTAGCAAAGGTGTGTTGATAGCGGAGGATGTAGCAAAATCATTCATACCATTCTTGTCCCAGATGGTGAACTCCTATAACATAAGGCAGCTGTCCAGAATACTAAAGGATACGATAAACAAGACGACAGATATACTATTTAACATGACGTTGGAAGAAAAGGGAATTGGGTTAATTACGCTGCAAAATAGAAAGGCTCTCGATGTAATCCTGGTTGATCATGGGGGAATTTGCAAAATTGTGGGATCAGCGTGCTGCGTATTCGTAGATGACTACTCCCCAACGATTTTTGAAGCAATAAAAAAAATGCATCTCCTGAGCTCCGAACTCCCCACTGGAGAAGGGGGCTGGGGAATAGGGTCCTGGTTTTGGGGAATACTGCGTTCTTGGGGATGGAAGTTGATTGCGATATTAGTAGTCGTGTTTGGAATATTCATAACGTGCTATTGTTGCATACACTGCCTATCGATAGTTTGCACTGAGATAACTGAGGGATGTACTAAGGAATGTATGCATATGATAACAAAAAGAAAACAAACTTATGGCTGGGATGACAGAGACACGAATGAAATGAAAACAGTGAAAGAATTAATGGCTATAGATATTAATGACGATGATGATGCTTATAATAGCATGCAAAATTCAGACATAGGTACTTCAGACTTATCGTCATCAGAGGAGGATACAATGAATGAATGAGACGTTTGGCATACGGCCAAAAGGAGGATTTGTCGGCCTAGAAAAATCGACACCTCTCACGATTGACGGCAAACGTATTTTGGTGGCCGAAGACCAATCGTCTCATGTACATAACGATAGAAATACAGGTTTCCGAGTTTGACCAATGAGCGGCCATTTTGATGTGACAAGGATCGCCATTTTGTTTTCTAACGATTGCTCATTGCTTTCTGTTCAAACTGCTTCGCAGCACATTTCTGCTTACTCTGCTTGACTGTTAACATTGTTGTCTGAACGTGAAAGGGCAAGGCCGCGAGGCTAATAAGAGTTCGTTGAAACACAACGTAGGCAGCTCCGGAGAGGAATGCCCGGCTCCCTCCCGAATGTAGCCTTGAAGGAGAGCCGCAGGGCATTTAATCATTTCACAGCTGCCAGCCAGTCTCATTATATGATAGAGAATGTTAGAATAAAGCAGCTAAAGGCTTGAATTATGCTCTACTTACGCCCCCCCTTTTCAGAGTCCTGTAAAGCGTGTCGGCTCCCAGGACACGAATAGCACCTCAAAGATAGCAAGGTCTGGAATGTGACTCTTCCCCCGTATGTAGCTCGCTTACAAGAACAGAAGCACTGTGTTCTGTTCAACAAAGAAAAGATGTCTCTACACTTGCAAGGTTGCATATTGTTGCTAGAATAGATATTTGAAGGTGTCGTATTAGTCGAAATTGTCCATCATCAAACCGAGTTCAAAGAAACCCAATAAAGGTGTCATGATCACTGCTTCCAAGGAGCCAGGACCAGCCCAACGTCCTTGGAAGCAGGCCCCTAACCCTAATCCTAAGCACCAGCCGGTCCCCAATGGGACCTTTTGGACCTTGTCCTGGCGCCATAATAGGTGTGAAGATGCTTGGGTGGACTTACCTGCAGCAGACCATGCTGCTTACTTACCAGCCACTTAGAAGCCATCTGAGAACAGGAACTACTTTCTTACCTGGGTGGGGCAGCTCCACTCCCTGGATACAGCACTGGAACTCTTCTGGAAACTGGAACTCTTTTCTTACCTAGGCGGGGCCGTGGAAGAAGACGCCTCATCACTCCAAGGCTATTTAAACCACACCCGATAGATGAAGCGTGCTTCGTGTTATTCTGCATCTGCAGCAGAACGCTCACAGAGTCTGCTCCGGCCTTTCTTCTTCCGATCCTGGACCTGCAAGAATCCTACTTACCATTTCAGTATCCAGACATCATCAGCACCTGCAAAGAACAGAAACAACAGGTTAGCAACGCGAACTTTACACGCAGTGCTTACTTACCTGATCCATCGGCTGCGGCCGTTTCTTCACGCCGCATCTCCACCTGCAAAAACAAATGCATTGCCATACTTACCGGCACGCTGTGAATTCCGTATTTCTTCGTTCTGCATCGCCGCCTGTGAAGACAAAGTATCGTTAACAACTTACTGGCATTCCGCGGACTCCGGCCCTGCAACCCAACATCTGAAAGGCAAAAGAAAAGACATTAAGCAGGTATTTACTTACGTCCATCACTCTCGTCGCAATAAAACGCCTGCGAATACTCCGGCGTCTCTTTAACACGAACTAAGCTGCAAGGAAAGAGACAGTTAGAGCGCTTGCCATACTTACGAACTTCCAGGCGCTTCACTTCATCTTTCATCTCAAGAGCCCTGCAATACATAAGGGAAAAGCATTATACAGAGTCTGCATATAAACGTGCCACGCATGTAAAGACTATAAAGACAAAAGGTGTCCAGAAACTCACCGCTCGTGCAGATAACGACGGTAACCATCCTCTGAATTCAAGAGGCCTGTGTTTCACCAGTGAAGGAACTGGCAACGGCACCCTGCACCAGACGCAGATGGAGAGCCCAGCGTTCACCTATATAAGGTGAGCACGTTGACCTGGGGGCTCTACGAAAAAGCTGGGAAGAGAGAGAGAGAGAGCGAGAGAGGGACATTCAACAACCCAGACCATTAACCCCCATATTCTTTCACCTGCAGAAACCTCACTCTGCGAGTCCGACACACAGTGCGAAGAGGTTCGACCCCAGAAGCCAATCGAGTCCTGCACATCACTTTTCGAGTCACAGACAGCTTCCTGCCAAGACCCGCGCCTCTGTGGGAATCAGGTGAGCGTTACAAAAGGGGGGTGTTAAACATGTCTCAGCTGATTGTATGAAATGCATTTTGTATATATGTAACTGATGTACGTAATTCGCTCTCTTGCGTCCCTCGAGGTCTAGAGATACACGTTGCGGGGCGTGAGACCGAGTTGGCCAACTGAGACTATTTGCTTTGCAATAAACCCTAGCTTTGGGAATACGACCATGTGTCTGGCGTATCTATCGTGTGTGGTGACTTGCCTTGTTTCCATAACGCGAGGGACCCCTAGGGGCCCCTTTCAGACTGGGAACATTTTTCCCGGGGGCATACCCCCACTGCTGGTGGAAATGTGACCAGATAGCCGACTACTGGCACATGTGGTGGGGTTGTGAGAAGGTGCAGCAATTCTGGAAGGAGGTTCTAGGGTGGATACAGAGCTTGGAGGGAGTAGAAAAAAGTATGGATCCCCTACTGCTCCTATTTGTGATGGAAACGTCCGAGGATGAATGGGTAAGGCTCCCACATATGCTACACTATCTTCTACTAGCAGCAAGGCATGCCTGGCAGGGGGATGGAA
This sequence comes from Ambystoma mexicanum, assembly GCF_040938575.1. Classification (NCBI taxonomy): domain Eukaryota; kingdom Metazoa; phylum Chordata; class Amphibia; order Caudata; family Ambystomatidae; genus Ambystoma; species Ambystoma mexicanum. The sequence continues at coordinate 1,104,724,536 of NC_090922.1, forward strand.
AAGAGTGAGGCTTCCAAGTGAGGCAGAATGGGCAGCTAAGGCGTTGGACCTGTACAGGATGTAGGAACTGACCAGTCGAATCCCGACAAGAGCTATGGAATGGGCAACTTTTTCGGGCAAAATATGACCCGGAAAATCCACAGGAGTTTGAGGAGGGGGAAGAGTCATGAGTGTGAGTGGGCTAAAGGGTGGAGAGAGCAAGTGCCCTACCTCCCCCACAGACTATAGGAATTTGGCACCATAGAAGATATAAACACTGCACTAGGGGAGGTTATAATGCCAAATATAACTAACGTATCACCATCGAGACCCGGATATAACAGAATGCACTCATAAGGACAAGACCTCATGACCCAGAGTGATCTAAGATGTGATTGTCCTGGAGCCTCCAGAGAACATTTGGGGTTAGGGAAGGGGAGGCGGGGTTTACTCAGTCTGTTAGGGATGGGGTGAAAACTCTTAAAACTCATTTGGTATTATATAATGTGATAATGCCTTCAGGAAGTCTGCATTGAATTGTAATTGCATATACGCCAATAAAAAAGAATTTGGAAAAAATAAAAGTTGTATGAACGCCTCACTATCCCTACCCTAATGAAGATTTCCCTGCCTAAAATAAACTAAAGGAAAGACTCTAAAAAAGTATATCTATCCCTTACACTTATACATACAACAAATGAATAAGGAAATGCAAGGAAGTTAAAAACAATAATGATTGAGTTTGCAATGTAATCACAGTCCCTCTATATAACCTGGGTGAACTCCTATTCCCATGGTTTTAACGTGATTCTGCTTCACAATTCAAGACAAGAAAACAATGGAATCCTGCTTTATAACAAAGTTCCAGCACAGTTTGATATAACTTCAACTTGTCAACAGAAAGTTCCAACACAGAATATACACGGTCCTTCCTCTTCCTTGAACAGGTTCTCAGTTCCTCAATAGCAATAATGATGGTCTTGGTCAGGGTGATTTGCCACTCTGAGAACGTCCAAAGCAATATAACTTCTCTGCAATAGCCCTACACAGCCCTTCCTTCAGCTCCACAAAGAACATACAATGTCTCTGTCAGGACCCGCTAGGGAGAATTCTCATAAATGGCTGATTTCCCTTACCTAATGAGTCCCTCAGCAGCGTTTCTGGATTTCTAGGGTTTATTATTTTCACCTGGTAAGAGTGTGAGCCTTTTTCCCATTCTTACATGTGTTTTGCTCTGTGTTTTATTTTTACCATTTGTGTGATCTTGGGTTCTGGAGCCTCACCTACTCCATGAGCATCAGTTTTTTTTGTGTTACACAGCACCTTCAGTGCAGTGACAGAGGGTTGTCGTTTAGACTTCCCACTGACTCAATTTTTCTGGGACTGACTACTGTCTCCCAGAAACATGTAAAGTTGCCATTAACTTTATGTAGTCTCTTTAAATCACAGACCCAGTACACCCCATCTTACATGGAGTATTGGAAAGGGTTAATTCTTACCCCTTTTTGTCTGTTTCTCTTGGAGCACTGTTTCGCTCCCTTTTAATCAAGGCTTGGCTGGCGGCAGTGGTAACTATTCTATTTTTTATACCGCGGTTATCTTAAAAAATCATGGTATTATTTTAGGCTATTTTATTAGCCTCGAACATAAACCTGCTTGACCAAATATATTTTTTTTCAGCTCTGGCTGGTTTTATTCGCCATTTCTTTTTGTTAAAGCCTTTCTCGTGTTTTACTCTGCGCGGTCCCACTTTGGTCCCTTGGTTTTCCGTCTTTTCGCGGGCTTCTGCACAGAAGCCCTCCTTAAGGCACCTGAAAGTCTGGGTAGGCAGGATGTGAGGGAGGGGTCTTAGGACCCCTGCCATGGGTTCCCTTGGTAACCCAAGTCGCACTCCTATTTGATTGGCTGGGTGACCAGGACTGAAAAGACGCCACTGGAACGAAAGAACTAACGAGGAGTTGACAGAAGAGGACCCCTACAACGACCGCCCAGTGAAGCCCTGCTTCAGGTCAGAATCTTCAGAATCCGACGACAGAGAAGATCCTCCAGGAATCTTCTTTCCTTGAGCTGGTGGGACCAACCAGTTCACCCAAACTTCAAGCCAGGACCCATCCTCTGGTCGAATTCACTGTACAGAGCTACAGTGGGCCGGATAGCCAGGAAGGTCGGACCCTGTGCTTGGGTTTTAAGGAACGCACCTTTTATTCCCTATGGCAAGTGGAAACTTTCACATACTGGCTGATTAACCCATGAGAGTCTCAGCTAGTGTTTCTTTAGTGTCCCTAGGCTTGTGGGAACAACAGAATTTAGATGTCTATAATTCCATCCCAGATAATACTAATGAGTATTATAAAGATAGTGTTCTTGTGAATAGTCAGGAAACCCCTGCCATCAGAGACACTGGAGCCAGCATAACTGTGGTGGATGAATCATTTTTCAAGGTGGAGGATGTTGCTAAGGCACCCAAATGCCTCATCAAATTAGCTGGAGGCCCTGTATAAATGCTTCCCCAGTTACCCGCTCTCATCCAGTGTAATGATATGACTGTCAAAATACCTGTTAGTGTGCAGAGTGAAGTGCCTAGGAGAGTCCTATTGGGTAATGACCTGAAAACTCTTGGAGTTGTGTCAAGCACCCCCAGGCCTCCCAGTAAAAGGAAACAGGAGCTCACCAGGTCTGCAAGGGAGAGAACCTTGAGAGGCTCTCCAGAGAAGTTGATAGAGGAAACTATCACTCCAACTCCACAGGAGTTGCTCACTGCTATTTCCAGGAAAACAGAGGCAAAGGGGAAATCCAAGACCTCCAGGGAAAAATCTGACAGCAACCCTGTGCTACCAACAAGGACATCCCCAAGATTGTCCAAAGTCATACCTGTGACTCCTCCACCTGCTGAGGCAGAGTGTGAGGTGTAACCTTGTGTGGTTGAGCCAGTTTCTGAAGAATCAGATCTGAAAGAAGACACTGTCTTAGATCGAGATCTTGACCCTGTTGACCATCCTGAGCTGCAGTCTTTATGTCATGACCGCAGCCTCCAAGGAGTCAGGTTTAGCCCAACTGCCTCGGAAGCTGGGTCACAACTTCATTTCCAGGCACCCATCGGCTCCCATAGGGGCCTTATGGACCTTGTCCTGGCGCCAGTGGCGCCAGGCTCATAAGGGGACTCAGTCCCGGCACAGGACGTGCCGGGCTCATGATGTAAGGAATGGTGCTTGGGTGGACCTACCTGCTGCAGACCATGCTGCTCACTCACCTGCAGGATGAAATCCTCATCCATCCATGGCTGGAACTACTTTACCTCTGGGTGTGGCCAGCACCACTCCCTGGGACTGGATACTGGAACTATTCTGGAAGCTGGGACTTCTTACCTGGGCGAGGCTGCTGTGGAAGGAGACACCTAAGCACTCCAGTAAGCTATTTAAACCACGCCCGATCAGAGCAAAGTGCTTCGCGTTATTCTGCAATAGCAGCAGGACGCTCACCGTGTCAGCTCCAGAGAATCTTCAACTTCTGCATCTGGGGAAGAGAAATCCGCAATCTTACCTTCCGAAATACCATCTTCGTCTTCAGCAGCATCTGAAAAGGGAAAAGAACACCAGGTTAGCACGAGATAAAAACCAGCGCAGCACTTACCCAGTCCATCGGTGCATCTCAAGCCACGGGCTGCAGCTTTCCATTTTTTCCGGCACCCTGTGGAAGCAAAGACATTGGTTAGTAAACCTCTGTGAACCTTTCCTTACCTGCGCTGCATTCTTCTCGCCTCCGCCGACGCTGCTACTCGCATCTGCAAAACAAAAGGACATCATTAAGAAATACAAAACTCCATCTATACGCACGTGTTTTGGGCAGCGCTCATCTTTCTCACTCCTCGGTGCATTCCTCGACATCCATTTTTATACCCAGCTGCTTCTGCGACCTGAAAAAGGAAAAGAGACATTAAGAAGTGCTTTTAACTTCGAATTGACATTTTCTACTTACTTGCCTGCAATACCTTCGCCATTCCATCGCTCTCCGGACCTCCATATTCAAGCAACCGCCGTTCGTGCTGCTAACAATGGCCTAGCTCCAAATCTTCATCCTCTGCAACCAAGAGGCTGGACAATTAACCAGTGAAGTAACAGGCTTCGGCGCCCCTGCACAGACGCAGGATGGAGAGCTCCGCTTTCACCTACATAAGGTGAGCACATTTAGCCTACGAACTACTTGGGAGTACCAGGAAGGGGAGGCAGCTTACCCAGTCAGGCTTATATATCCATATTAACCCCTTGCTCTCATAATTGCAGACACCTCACCCTTCAGATCAAGATCTCAGTGAGGAAAGGGCCTTTCCAGGGTGGCATTCGAGGCCTGCGGGTGACCCTAGAAGACTCCGAGAACCCCCAGCCCAGACCTGCGCCTCCGAGGGATTCAGGTGAGCGTTACACTTTACTGGCAGAAGGTGGACCCAACAGGGCAGACTTCAACAGAGGACAGAGAGAGTGTCCTACTCTTGAAGGTCTTCGACAACAGGCTGCTAACCAACTTGATGGGCAAGAAGTTGGGAAGCACATGTTAAGCTGGGAAATTGGCCTCTTCTACAGTGAACCAAATGAGTCTATCCCTGGGGACTGCAAAAGAATTGTAGTGTCCCTTGCCAACAGACTCCAGTTCCTACAGTTAGCCCATGAGGTACCTTTGGCTGGGCACTTGAGTTTCAAAAAGACCAAGGAAAGGCTCTCTCTCTACTTCTACTGGCCTAAAATGGGTTCAGACGTTGACAAATTCTGTAGGAGCTGTCACACTTGCCAAACCACTGGCAAGAGTGGAGCCAAGAATGTGGCACCATTAGTGCCTCTCCCAGTGGTGAGAGCTCCTTTTGAGAGGGTGGGCATTGACATTGTCGGTCCCCTTGACCCTCCCACATCTTCAGGGTTACAGCTCAGGCTGTGGCTAAGGCTCTACTTGGTATTTTTACCAGAGTAGGGTTTCCTAAGGAAGTGATATCCGACAATCCGACAGGGGATCCAATGGTATGTCCCACTACATGCATGCCATGTGGAAAAACTGTGGTGTCACTTACAAGTTCTCTACAGCCTACCATCCACAGTCAAATGGACTGGTAGAGAGGTTTAATCATACTATGAAGAGCATGATAAGTGCTTTAGAAGAACCCCTTAAGGAAAAGTGGGACCTTCTACTGCCATGCCTTCTCTTTGCATATAGAGAAGTCCCTCAGGAGGGAATTGGTTACAGTCCCTTTGAACTTCTCTATGGCCATCCAGTCAGAGGTCCATTGGCCCTGATCAAGGAGGGGTTGGAGAGTGCTCCTTCCCCCAAGCCAGTCAGAGTGACTGACTATGTGATAGGTCTCCGGAGGAGAATGTCACACATGATGGCAGAAGCAAGTGATAACTTGAAAGCAGGTCAGGCTCTGGTCAAACATTGGCATGACCAGAAGGTCATCATGGTTGAGTTTACTCAAGACCAGCCTGTATTAGTTATGGTGCCAACAAGGCAGAGGGCCTTGCAGGGCAAATGGATAGGACCCTTCAAGATTGTGGACAAACTTGGAGAGATGAACTATTTGGTGGACTTAGGCAGACCTAAGGAGGCTCCCAGAGTCTTTCCCGCCAATCGTTTAAAGGCTTATGTCTCGAGACTAGAAGTAGGAGCTTTGCTTCTAGCTTCAGCTGAAGAGGAAGAGGAGAGTGAACCTCTACCTGACCTCCTCAGAGGCCAACCTGCAGATGAAAAAATAGAAGGAGTTAATCTCACTTCTCAGCTGACTTCTGAACAACAGGAGGCATGCAAAGTTCTGTTGAATCAGTTTGCCTCCCTGTTTTCATTATCACCAGGGTTGACCCCTTCGGGCCAGCATGATATTCTCACCGGTGACTGTTTACCTGTAAAAAGCAGAGGTTACAGAATGTCAGAACATGTGAGATCCCACATCAAAGGAGAGGTCGACAAGGTGCTTTATCTCTGGGTTATAGAGCCATCTACAAGTCCACTGTCTAGTCCAGTTGTTCTAGTAACAAAGGCAGGATCCAAGGAGTTGAGATTCTGTGTGGACTACAGAGCTCTAAATGCAGTCACTAAGACTGATGCCCACCCTTTGCCAAGGACAGATGAACTAGTGGATAGACTTGGTTCAGCCAAGTACCTCAGTACATTTGACCTAACCTCAGGCTATTGGCATATAGCACGGACAGACCATGCCAAGGAGAAAACTGCATTCTCCACCCCAGCAGGCCTCTACCAGTTTAAGGTAATGCCTTTTGGACTAAAGAATGCACCTGCTACCTTTCAAAGGATGGGTAATCAAGTTCTGAATGGACGGAGGACTTCTGCATGGCATACATGGATGACATTGCAGTGTCCAGCCCTACATGGAAAGAACATATTGATCACCAGGGATATGTTTGGCAGGCTCTTGAGCAGGCCCATCTGACCATAAAGGCAAGCAAATATCAAATTGGTCAGAGTGAAGTGATCTTCCTTGGTCATGAGGTAGGAGGAGGTGAAATAAGGCCATTCCCAGCAAAGTACAAGATGTGCAAAACTGGGCCACACCTACTACTCAAACTCAAGTGAGATCTTGCCTAGGTCTCAATGGGTACTACAGGAATTTCATAGAGAACTATGGGACCATAGCTTCTCCCTTGAATGTGATCTCCTCTCCAAAATTCCCTAAAAAGGTTAGATGGAATGAGGAGTGCACTCAAGCCTTTGCAAACCTGAAGAAAGACCTTTGCCAAGCTCCAGTCCTAAGAGCTCCTGATTATCACCACTGCTTCATTGTGCAGACAGATGCATCCTATACAAGTATAGGTGCAGTCCTTAGTCAAATGGATGAGAAAGGTAGGGAGCACCCCATTGTGTGGACTTTGAAGAAATCCAGACCATATTTGTATGGATCTACTTTTGTGATTCAAACTGACCACCAACCCTTGAGATGGTTAATGCAAATGAAACAGGAAAACCCAAAACTACTAAAATGGTCAATCTGCCTGCAAGGGTTTGATTTCACCATTGAACACAGAGCAGGATGTCACCACCAAAATGCTGATGGCCTCTCTAGGATGTTTTTAACCGACTAGAGGTAGAGATTCATCCAGGAGTGGATTAAATCCTCCTGTCCCTTAGTCTGGGGGGGCGAGTGTTAGGGAGAATTCTCATAAATGGCTGATTTCCCTTACCTAATGAGTCCCTCAGCAGCTTTGCTGGATTACTAGGGTTTATTTTTTTTCACCTGGTAAGAGTATGAGCCTTTTTCCCACTCTTTTTTTAAAAATCATATTTTTATTAAACTTTCTGGACAAGTAATTCACAAAACAACAACCCTTAACCCCACTTCCCCTTCCCCCTCCCTCATCCGGAAAGTCCCCCTCCCAGGCGGCTGCTCTTCCTACTCATTCGAACTTTATTAACTGAACAGGTCCAAGATTCTTATATTATGCGGGCACCATTGTTCCATATAGTCTCCCTGCAGGGTTTCCAATACCCCACCCCAGTCTTTTCTGAACTTTTGAGCTTCCCCTTGGGTCATATACGTCACACGCTCCATTGCTATGTGCGACCAAACTCTCTGTATCCAGTCTACTGCCAAGGGGGGTGTTTTTGCTTCCACTTTTTGGCTATTTCCAGCCACGCCCCAATTAACAACCCCATAAAATTCCTTCTCTGTGTTGCGGGGACAGTTTGCGTTTTGGGGTCCCACAGGCCACACAACTACACTTCTTCCCCTTGGTTCCCCATTCCTGGGAACATCGCCAGCACCTGTGTTTTTACCTCAGACCAGTAGAGCTGTAAGGTTGGGCACTCCCACCATATGTGTCGCCAGTCCCGCCCACCTCCGCATTCCCTCGAGCAGGTGTTGGAAATATTGCTGTACATCATACTAAGCCTTTCTGGAGTGCCACTGCAAGAGAACTTTCACCCACATTTCTCTTGTTTGTATCGCTCTCGTAAGTTTCTGGATTGCCACCCATACGTGAGCCCATTGTTCTTTTGGGACTACTCTCCGCAAAGTCTTCTCCCATCTTGACATATATTGCCACTTTACCTCTTCCTCAGGAGCGTTTATAAACTTGCAGGTGTTCGAGACAAATTTTTTATCCCCGGTGCGAGTTAAAATGTACGAGTCGAATGGCGTTAACTCCCTAGTCACAGCTTTTTTGATCCGGGGGTGTTCAGCCAGTGATGTAATTGTTCATATTGATATCTGTCTGTAACCATAAGGTTGAGCTGATCCTTACACTCTGCGAATGATTTAATCTGTTGGGCCTGATACAGGTCCCCGACCATTATGCAGCCCATCTCCTCCCATTTTTTAAAAGCGCCTTTTTCCATTCCTGGTGGGAATTCCGGGTTTCTAAAGAGAGGAAAGAAAGGAGCTGGATCGATGGATAGGGTGCCCCGCAACATTGCTTTGTCCCAGACGCCTAGCGTTGCTCTCATAATTTCACTAATGCGAACAGTGGGATACCTATGTTTTTTACCCAACCATAGGAAATGTCTAGTGGGGGTAGTCGCCACCGCCCTATCTTGGGAGGCCCACATTTTCTGAGAATTATCCGGTATCAATTCTTTCAATATCCACAGTTGGGCTGCTTCATAATACTTTTGGAATGTGCGAGGGCGCATCCCACATCATGAGAAGCCGCTGTCAGGACCGCATTGGAAACTCTGGGAGCCTTTTTCTGCCAAATGTATTCTGAGATCAACTTAGACAAGGCTCTGAATAAAGGGGGCGGGATTCTTATCGGGATAGCTTGAAACAGGTATAGGAGTCTAGGTAACATAGTCATCTTGACCGCTGTTATCCTGCCCACCACGAGATCGATAGAGGGGTCCATCTCGTTAGGGACTGTTTAATGGTTTCTAGCATTTGTGGGAAGTTTTTAGCATATAGGTCCCTTATGTTCCCAGCCAATGTGATCCCCAAGTATTTGACCCCTTCTTTAGCAATCTTTAGCTGTAGGGTGGATGCAACTTATTGAAGGTGTGCATGTCTCCTGCCAACTGCAAGATTTCCGTTTTTTGTCTATTGATTTTGAACCCTGAAATGGCTCCGAAGGCCTCAATTTCTCGCATTAGGGCTCGGAGTGACTTCTCGGGGTCTCCCAAAACCGCCAGCATATCATCGGCGTAAGCTGCAATTTTATATTGGCACCCTGCCATTTCTATGCTCCTGATTTCTGGGTTTTCCCTTATCTTAGCTAGGAGCGGCTCGAGAAATATTGCATACAAAAGGGGGGACAACGGGCACCCTTGTTTTGTCCCTCTCTCAATCTGTACTTTGTCAGACAGCCCTCCATTCACCGCTCTGCGCATTGTTGGGGAGTTGTAGTTTGCTTGTATCATATCAATAAATGGCTGTCCCACCCCCATTTTCCGCAGGACACAAAAAAGGAGTGACCATTCGACCCGGTCAAATGCCTTCTCCGCATCGAGGGCCAACATTATGGCTGGGGATTGTTTAAAACCTATTTTTTCAACCAGATGTAACACTCTCCTGATGTTATCGTGTGTCTGTCTGTTCGGGATGAACCCGGACTGGTTTTGGTGTATTCCTTTTGGGAGAATTTGCGCTAGCCTATTTGCTAGAATTTTGGTATATAGTTTTGCGTCTATATTAATTAATGCTATCGGGTGGTAGGAGCTGGGGAGTTGCGGGTCCTTCCCCTGCTTGTGGAAAACCACTACCTTGGCCTCGTTCATGGAGTGTGTAACCTTCCCCTTTTCTTTGAAGGTATTAAATAGTTCAGTCAATATCGGGGCAAGAATGTCCTTGTACACCTTATAAAATAGGGCTGTGAAACCATCTGGACTTGGAGCTTTATTCCTAGGTAGGTCCCTTATTGCTTTCACCACCTCCTCCGCTCTAATTTCCCCATCCAATTGTTGTTTTTCTTCCTCCGAGATTGTCGGAAGGGAGACCCCCTCTAAATAAGTTTTTTGTTGTGCCGTGTCCGGGTTATCTGTGGCATATAGTTTCTGAAAATCTCTGCGATGTCTGGTGTTTGAGTTTTTGTTTGCCCATCTTCACCTACTAATGCCTTTATTGTCTGGGATCGTTTTTGCCCTTAAAGTTGCTTAATAAGGAGTGTATCCCCTTTATTCGCCTTCACATAATACCAGTTTTTCAATTTTAACAGATCCCTTTCCGCTCTCTTAGTGCGAAGGGATTCCAGCTGCCCTTGAACATGTCTCAGCGTCTTTTTTAGCTTGACTGTTGGTTTTTGCAGCATTTCATTATGAATCTACTTTATGTTCGCTTCTAGCTCCATTTCCCACAATCTATGTTGTTTCTCCCTCTGTGTTTTTAGAGCTATGAAGTGCCCCCTAGTCACTGCCTTCAAGACTTCCCACTGGGTCTCTTTCGTTATCTGCAGAAGATTATTATGTGCAAGGCATTCTATCATGTGTTCCTTAAGGGTGCTTCCCAATACTGGATCCTGTACAATTTCTTCTGGGAGTCTCCACTTCCACAGCCCTGTACGGCTGCTCGCTAGGTCTATGTCCGCTCACAGGGGGGCATGGTCAGAAAGTGAAATGGACCCTGTCTCTAAGTGTTGAATCCTCCACAAAAGACCTGGAGAGGCCCATAGATAGTCTATCCTAGACATTGTTCAATGAACATGCGAGAGGTGCGTGAAGCCGCTTTGGCTAGGATATAGGTGTCACCAGACATCGTCCAGCGCTAAATTATTCATTTTCGGCTTCAACGCTTTAGAGGGTAGAATCTTGTCCCTGCTGTCTGGGTCCGGATCTGTCCATGCCGGGTTCCCAGGCGAGAGTGAAGTCTCCCCCACCACTACTTCCCCCTCTGCAAAACGTTCTAGTTTGTTCAGCGTGTCCCTGAGGAAGCCTTCCTGTCCCGTGTTGGGGGCATACACAGCTGCTAGTGTCATGGGGGTACCCTCTATTTTTGCGACCACAAATGTGTACCTTCCCTGCTTGTCTACCTCTGAACGCAGTAACTGCGTGCTTATTGTGTCTTTGAAGGCTATCAACACTCCTGCCTTCTTATCCTGAGCATTTGCCTGTGTTATTTGACGAAAGCTCGTCAATCTAACCTTATTTTTGTCTTGAGCTTTAATATGGGTTTCTTGGAACATTATTATGTCAAATTTCCCCTGCTTTATGAATTGCTCCACTTTTTTCCTTTCTACTGGGGAGTTGAGCCCACAGATGTTATGAGTTAGTATTCTGATCCCCATCCCAACTGGTGTTTGTGATCCCATGTACGGACCTCCCGATTCCTTCCTGAATATTGAAGCCTTTTCCCCCCAGCTGTATCCCCCCAAACTTGTATAACCCTCACCCCAATAACTGCCCTGAGGAGGGCTCAGGTCCCTATGGTCGCTCAGGCATCTGGCCTTATGCGCCAAGCCCCCTTCCATCTCAGGGATAACTCGTGGGGTATCCTAAAACTTATTATTTTATTATTATTTAACATATGTAAAAACTTTTGTTTCAATTCTACTAACATTACACTAAACTCCTCCAAAACCAATATCTCTTCACATCAAAGAAAGAAGGCAGATGAACAGAAACAAGGATAAGAACACATCAGCCAGTTTGTACATGACATGCAAGGAGACAATTAATTCGCTGTTCATTTTCACCAAAACACAGAATTGAATCTTGAGGTCACAGCTCAAAACGGGCATTTCAGAAGTGCATCTAGATAGTTTACAATTGCACCAACATGTTTTACATTTGCGCCAGATGAAATCTTGAGCCACCAAGTGAACATATCATCATCTAAGGGAGCAAATTGACCCAGGTGTATAGATCGCAAGGCACTGGTTTTCTCACACTCAATGATTAGGTGTTTCAGTGATTCAACTGCCAATGAACAGAAGCGACATAGATTGTCTTTTGCCAATTTGTCTTTTCGTTGCCAAAGAATTTCCTTAGATTTTAAGATATTCAATCGAAACCTGTATCCTAAAACCCCTTTGGATTCCAACGCGCGCATCCAGCACCCCTCCCCCCCGGCACCTGGACTGAATGTATGGTGGCACCTCAATCCGCGCACCGGCTATCGGACAGGAGAAACTCCCCAAATTAGAGCTTCCATCTAGTCAGATCATTGTGTCCGGGGATGGTCTATTTCTTCTTCGAAGAGCGTGATGATCTTTTTTCGACCAATTTCCATTCACTTGCGGCTTTCATTGTTGCAGGGGTTCCTCTGTTCCTGTCACGGAAATCTCCTTCTCGATCCTGTAGTCCCAGTATGTTCATCCCTTCTTCGCAGGTGGTTATCCTTCTTTGCTGCCTTTCCCACGTAAACACCAGACAACAGACCAAACGGGAAGGTCCACTTATATCATATTTGTTTCGCTCTTAGCTCTTTTAGAACTGGGCCCATCTCCCTACATTTCTGCAGCATGGCCTGCGCTAGGTCTTGATAAAACTCTATGGGCCTCATTACGACCCTGGCGGAAATCGGAAAACAATGGCGGAAATGCAATACCGCCATCGAATAGCGCTCGGTGCGACTATGACCCGTCACCGCAAAGTACGAAGCCATTAGCGACACCGTAGTGAATGCCAACGCTAACTGCACCAAGTACGCGCGCGCGCGCCATGCCAAACCGTAAATACCACCATGGCGCAAGGGTACGCGAATTCCGACCCTAGCGGACATGTACCTAACGCCATCAAGCATGGCGGAAAGCACCATTCCGCCATGGTGAGAAGTACGGCATCGCGAATCAACCGTAAACGGCCCCACTGAGTGCCTGTACACCGCTCCCTGCCCACAAAGTACAACTCCCCGTAGGTGCAATGAAGTCACAATGCAACCAGTGAAATGTACAAGTCACCCATGCATGCCAACGAACAAAAGAATCACAAGAGGGGCCAATGGGAGCTGCAGGGCACAGACGGCACGAATACAGAAGCCATTCCAATGGACATGACCACAGTCCCCCCCCCAGAAACGCACGCAAACACAGGCACCTGGGACCAGCAATATTCCGAAAATCACATCATTCCACCAGTCCACCTGGCTGACCGGCATCTGTTACACAAAACCCAATCCCCCGCCCCTGAGCATGACAACATTCAAACAGTCACATTGGCAGCCCCCATCCCTGACCTCACTGGGCTTCGTAGGCAAACGCGCCCAGCACAGTACCACGCAACTAAACTCCGAAGCTGGAACCCAATGCAGATCTCCTCACAATACATCGCACCCCAAATAGGAATATGCCACATCACTCGCAAAGAAGAACGCTACACGGCCCATATCAGAATAGAAATTTAATGCACAACAAAATCACCAAGCCCATACAGCCATTAGGCCATGAACTCCAAAACACATATCACCATTGTGGGCTGCATCCGCAAGGAATGACCAGCTACTACTTGTGTGACGCCCTGTTCCATCATGGTACACAGAGCCACATTCACGTGCGAAAAGGCAACATGGAAGCGCACAGAACCGCAGGGCCGTCCCAATGGGGAGGCACTAGACCAGCTGAAAGGCCGAAATGTTGCTCCGAGCCACTAGTACTGCGTAAGGGCATGTGGGCCATTGGCGATCGTCCCATAAGATTGTAATGCTGCTCCACTGATTAACACGAAGCAGCAGGTGTCGGGAGTAAAAGCCATCTGCAGGAGTGGCATACAGATGGCAGTGGCAAAAGGGGATGAGATACCTGTCAACCAAAAGAAAAGAAAAAGAACAGAATGGCCATCATAACTACATTCGAACAACTCACTTCAATGATCACACTAAATCCACAGCCATATGCATTCTAGCCCACTCCAAAGGATCATCACCACCCCAAAACCACTTGCGACTCATAAACATCTATATCGAGGTGTAAACACCATCACAAACGAGTGTACCTGTGCATGCGTCTGTCAAAACAGAATCCATCAGATGGGAATGTTAACGTGCATGGACACAAGTGTCTGAAGGCGCGTCGAGACAGGGAGGGCTCAACAAGGCCAGATAGACGATGGTCCCACTATGGCAGCCCTGCATCACATAGCGCAGGGGAGGCGGATAGATTCCAAGAAGCCCTGTACATGGCAAACTCTGTATCAAATCACCTGCCCATGCATCCATTCATCATTCCCTCATCCCGGTATAAAAACGCCTGAATATTTACTCACATAACATTAGAAATATCCATTGAGTCTGTGCGTTATGCAGCCTGCAAAATCCACAGTGCCCCAGCCCGTAATTCCAGTGTTGTGAAGTAACATGTATTTGGGAACGTCCGGCCTCATCGCCCACGTCGCTATTGCGCATCCCAAACTATTCATATCAATCATTGCTTCCTCGCCATGGCCCCTGTCTCAAGGACATTGAACAATAGAACGTTATATTTGCAGTCAGACCTGTGGGCATCTCCTCGCCGCTAGCTGAAAACCGAAAGCGCCGCCCTTCGAATTCCTCATTTGCAACATCACGTCGAAAAGGCATCTGTGGCCGTTTGAAATCACTAATTATTCCAACTAGTGCGGCTGTGTGTGAAAATGGCAACTGCCTTCACCCACAAATGGGACGCCCCGCCCGTCGTTGCAACTCGGTACAGTGATGCATGAGGGCCCACCGTTACTCGAGTACTACGTTCCACTGACCCATCACAAGTCTGTTCGCGACTGCAAAGATTGTATGTGAAACAATGGGACCATAGCCGAATGTACATATCAACAAATGTTACACGGCCATCGGGAACAAATACATGATTGCAATAGCAAGATGCCATTCCTCGAATTGCAGCGTCGTGTGCGGGACGTGCTCGGCCAAAGGGGAGAGCAGCTTGCACAGGTGGAATGAATCACCACAGGTGGAGGCCATACAGCCTGAAAACACATAAATTGCACACCCAGTCTCCTCCCACAACCACACCCACTCCGAAATGCTAGCGGCAGGACTCGCGATGTTGGCCCTGGGGGACCTGATAGCACTGCAAGTACTCCAACTCCAAGAAGAAGACGAACACCAACTACAACCGGCCGCACGGAGGAGACGCAGGAGGAGGAGGAGGCCAAGGCAGGGCCAGCAAGGGCCGCCAGCACAGCCACTACCACCACGCAGGCAGCCCGCAATCCCACGCCTCCGAGCACATCCGTTCAACCTCACTGATGAGCAGATCCACACCCTCTACCGTTTGGACCGGGACACCATAGCCGCCATTGTGGACATGACACAGGCTGACCTTATCAGCATGATAGATAGCCCAACCGCCATCCCACCCCTACTGAAGGTGGTGTCTGTACTCCACTTCCTGGCCACAGGCACCTACCAGCACACAGTCGGACAGTTGCATGGCATTTCTCAGCCACTGTTCTCACGGACACTATTGCAAGTGCTCGATGCCCTCCTGCAGCACGCAGACGACTACATCTCTCTACCACGCTCGGAGCAGGAAATTACCAACACAAAAGTGGGATTCCATGCACTTGGCGGCATACCGGGTTGCATTGGTGCCATCGACTGCACCCATGTGGAATTGGTCGTCCCACATGCCATGGAGGCCCAGTACCGCAACCGAAAACAATTCCATTCCCTGAATGTACAAATGGTGTGTGACTCCAACAGGATCATTACACATTGTTGTGCCAGATTCCCTGGATCAACCCATGATTCTATGGTCTTGAGGAACTCTACTATACCACGCTACATGGAGCGACACGCAGGGAACCGATCCTGGCTACTCGGTGAGTCTCATTTCATGCATGATGATGTGGGGTATGTGATGCGGCAATGACCTGGCAGGAAGGGGGGTGGTGGGTGTGCGTACGTAGCAATGGCATTCCACATCATACGTTTATCGTCCACATACAGGTGATGCTGGGTATCCACTGAAGAGATGGCTCCTCACACCAGTCCGGAACCCACGGGACCAGCATGAGGAGGACTACAACCATGCCCACTCACGTACCCGTGTAGTCATTGAACAGGCATTCGGCCTACTGAAGACTCGTTTCCGCTGCCTCAGCAGGTCTGGCGGGGCACTCCTGTACCGCCATGAGAAGGTTGCAAAGATGGTCATGGCATGTGTCATGCTCCACAACATGTGCGTACGTAGAAATGTGCCCATGCCCCCTGACGCAGAACTGCAAGCACCTGATGATGGTCATGATGAGGGTGGGGATGTGGCAGCACCTCAAGGAGTCTGCGAGGCACCGGAGGGCCGTGACATTCGTCAGCATCTCATTGATGCATGCTTCTAGCACTCACGCCTGGTGGCTGATACATGGACACGGGACTCGTGGCACTGTGTGTGTCTGGTACATGCACAATATGGACTGTACGCCTATGATGGCCTAGTACACAAAGAACATTGTCCACACATCTCATTGGTTGCTCGTGCACTGTTTATGGCATATGTGATATCATGTTGAACACCCTATCGACCCGCCACCCAAGTGAGCCCAACACACCCCCTCCACCCTCCTACCTCCCCCCCGAACACCAGTGTCCAAAGATGCTCATTGTCAGTGGGCTGTCGCTATTGCAAGCCCCCTCTGCGGGTATCAGGGGCACCCCTGCCTGTGGAGCGCAGGTTCCTCCCAGATCTACGTTGGGGGCTGCCCTGGACGGAACTTGCAACGGATGATGTCTCTGCCTGCTCACGTCCATGCATGTCCCTAAGGGTTTGTGAGAGCTCAGTGAGCACACGGTGCACTGCGGCAAGTTCGGCACATACGTCTTTGGACGTCGCATGCAGTTCCCCCCTCAGGCTCTCGGTGCTTCTCTCCATTTGGACTCTCAGGCTCTCGGTGCTACTCTCCATTTGTGCCCTTAGTGTCTCTGTACTTCTCTCCATTTCTGCCCTAAGTGTCTCAGTTGATGTTTCTATGTCTGCCTTAGTGCCCCCACATTCATCGGCATGGTCCTTGAGGAGCGTGGCCAGTTGCTGCTGTTGCACGAGTAACTGGTCGAGGGACTGTTGCCTCTGCTGGGCCATGGCCATTTGCGGGGGTGTCACAGAGGGGCTGTTGACCTCATGTTGCCTTGCCACAGGGCTTGTGGGGGATGGCCAGTCGTCGTCTTGTGGGTGCCCCTGCGTGGTATCCTCATGTTGTACGGGATGGGACAGACAGGGGGATTGGGACAGGTCATGGATGGATCTGACTTCGACATCCCCGTCTTCTGTGTCGGAGCATGCTGCCATCAATGGGGTGTCACCTATGGTGCTGCTGCCACCAGAGGCAGTGCCTTCTGTGGCATCCGTTGGGGGGACCGGTGGTGGTGGTGTTGTGGGCATGCTGGCTGCTGGGGTGCCTGTTGATGTTCCCTCCTCTGTGCTGCCACCTGATTTGTGCTGCTGCCGTGTCTTGATGCGTGCAGCTGAGGTGGAGGGTCTTTGGCCGTTGGTCTTGGCCCTCTTTGCAGGTGTGCTGGTAGGGGTGTCCTGATGCTCGTCGTTTGGATCGGACCCTGTGGTGGAGTAAAGGAGGGCGAGGGTTATTAATGGGTCTGTGGGTATTGGAATGGCATTGTATCACATGCATTGGGGTGGTTCCTGAGGATGATTTGGGTCAGGGCCTTGGAGGTGCTTTCATTTGTGTGTGGAGTGAGGGTGCAGTTGTTTGGCAGCCTGCAGTTAGGGTGTGCCTGCTGCACGTGTAGTGGGTGTTTTAGGGGTTTTTAATTATTTATGTATTTATTGTGAGTTTTAAAGTGCGCTATCAGGCCGATGTGTGTGGACGTTCTCCTGGACATGTGTTTCTGTTGCACTATGTGGACACATGGCACTTCACATGATTGGACATTGTGGATTTAGCATTGTTTTATCTGGCCCACCTACCTGAATCTTCGGATGTCTGCACTCCTTTCTCCATCCCTCCGACTCCCTCTATGCTCTCCATTCCGATGGTGGAGGCACAGATTTCTTCCCAGGGGGTCAACTTGATGGGTGATTCAGGTCCTCCCCCGGTGGCTGTGGCAATGTTGCGGTTGGCAGAGAGTATGCTGCGGACGCGTATCCGCAGGTCGTCCCATCGCTTTCTGCATTGCTGTGGGTTGCGGGGTGCGGTCCCCACCGCACTTACCCGCTGTGCCACCAGAGCCCATATGGCCTTCTTGTTCGCAAGTGCCGTCCTGGTCATTTGCGTGGAGAAGACGACGGCAGCATTCTCCTGGAGGGTCTCTGTTAGCACGGTGAGTTCCTCACGGGAGAAGTGGACCTGCCGCTTGCGGTCGCACGCTTTCTTCGCTACTTTTCCCATTTTTCTTGGTTTCGCTAGGGTGGATGACGGGTTGGGGTGTGTCTCAGGGTGGTGTTTTTAGTGGTTGTGTGGTTTTTGTGGTTTTATAGGTGTACGGCGGGATGTTTCCCCTTCCGGGCCCATGTTTTTACTTCCGTTTCCGTATATTTACGGTCACCGTACTTTCCGGTAGGCGCACACTGCGGTGTCCGCTGTGATGGGTGGCGGTATTGCACCTAGGGCGCCGTACGGCGGCGGTGTGGGCCGTTTTGGGGTCATTTCCGCCATCGCGGACTTTGCACTTCCGCCATGCCGTGGTGCTCGTGCCCGATGGGTCGGAATGGGCCGCACTTTGCTCCTTCGTGCAATGGCGGAAACGCTATTTACGCTGTGGCGGTCCGGTCAGTCACTTTCCGCCAGGGTCGTAATGAGGGCCTATGTCTTTGCCATTCATTCGAATGTGGTCCATAACTCTTGCTTTCCTCAAGATTTGCTCCTTTTGAGAGTAGGAAGCCATCGCCACCATCACATCCCTAGGCCTGGCTCCCGGTTTACCCTCTCGCCTGGGGCCCACCCGGTGGACTCTGTCTATAAGCACCTCTTCTTCATCTTTCTTGTCAAGGATGTCCTTAAAGACTTGTTGCACTGCCTCTTTTAAGTCTTTCTCCTCCACCGATTCCACCATGTGCTTTATCCTAATATTCGAGTGCCTCTAGCAGTTTTCTAGGTCCTCACATTGTATTTCAAGGTTGTGGGTGAGGCGAATCAGGTGTCCCTGGGCCTCGGCTTGTTGCTGCGTTTCCTCCTCTAGATTTTGCACCACCTTCTCCAGGGTGTCTGTCCATTCCCCCGGGGTTGCCACCTCCGTTCTCAATTTGTGTAGTGCAGTTTTAATCTCACCTTTTATTGTCTCAAATTGAGTTTGGACCGTGGTCATGAGCTGCGCCTGGAGCTCCTTAAACCACTCTTTCATATCTTCCTTCATTGCCATCTCACTGACAGTGGTTACTGGATCCTCTCTCGTGAGGCTGTCCTCCAGATTCCTTTTCCTCACCTGTGCTGATGTGTCCACTCATCAAAGGGAGTGTAGATTATGCTCTTGTCTTCTCTGTGGCGTTTGTTGGATGGCCTGCTGTTGTTTCCCCCTTGATTTCGACATCGATGCTGTTCTTTGGAGATCTGCGAATGAGGTGGATCGGGCCTCTCCTCCCCGACGGGGAATCCAATTGTCGGTTGGTGCCTGGAGGATCCTCTTGTCGCTCCCCCTCTAGTACTACCTCGGGAGCTCTGTGAGTTGGGGTCCGAATTGGCCGTTCCTGTGCCCCAATTCCGTCCCCCGGGGCGTCCTCTTGTCTCTGGAGTTTGCCGTGGACCCGGGGGGGAATACTCTCCTCCTGCCTCCCGGGTTCTAATGTCTCAGCCCCGTATTTGTAGTCCGTGGGGGCACCCACCTTCAGGACCCAACAGGGACCCACAACTCTTAGCCACTCTGGCTGTTGTTTCTGTCGCCCTAGCTGCAAAGGGACCGTGCAGAAGGCGCCACTTTATTCCGCTGAACTGCCAGTCCGGTAAAGTGACAGGGGTTACCTTAAAGGCGCCGTACACATATGTGGAGCACTTCACGCTGCTGGCGGTTGCCCTCCAAGCTCCTTGTTCCTGTGGACTGTGTACTATGGAGGCTTACATCCTCTCCGGATCTCTCAGGGCCGCCTCTCACACCCCCACCCCTGATTCCCCTCACTGTGATAAGTGTACATTCCCAGTGATGGGGGCGTCGCTCGTCCCGGCGGCCCCCGTTCGTGTTCCGCAAGCCGTCTGTGCAAAGTGAGTGCTGTTTGTCACCACGGGATGGCAGCTGATGTAGAGCCCCACCGGAGGGGGGCCGCTCCCAATGGGCCGGGGCCTGTGTCTCCTACCCCACGGGCCCAATTGGCTCCCTCTGCTGCCTCTGCTGGCCCACCTCGGCAGAGGTAGTGACGGGAACCCCCCGACTCCGCGCCATGGCACCCGTCCCTTCGGAGCCCCCGGGGCGGTGTGCGCTGACTTCTCCCCGGCTCCGCACTCCGCTGCCGGACTTGGTCCCCTTCTCCGCCGCAGACCTTTTCCCCGCTGCTGAATCTCCACTGATGGGATGGTGGGAGTCTCCAACAGCCCGCGCCGTCTGCCGCTCTCCGACTACACTAGCGCCCTCACAGTAGTCCGATTTTCATGGGACTCGGATCGCGCCTCCTCCGACTTTAACACTTGTCCTCCGAGTACTTAAATGTGCTTTAGGAGCCCCCAGTACACATGTTTGACTGCCTCTGCTGCTGCAACCGGGGGGGAATCGGAGCTGCACTCAGACCTGACTTCCCATCTCCGCTGCCATCTTGCAATCCCTTTTTCCCACTTTTACATGTGTTTTGCTGTGTGTGTTTTTACCATTTGTGTGATCTTGGGCTCTGGAGTCTCACCTACTCCATGAGCATTCGTTTTTGTGTGTTACACAGCACCTTCAGTGCTCTGACACAGGGTTTGTCATGAACTTTAGATCACGCCCCTTTTGGACCTCCTGGTCCTTGTCTCAACGGGGCTTACATTCCGTACTACTTCCAACATGGCCGTCCAGAGCCGAAGCCCTTGCTCGCTCCATGCGCTGAACGCGGCGTGATCTATTTATAGACCACGCCTTCCGCAGCTCTGCGTGTCTCAATGCTATTGCAGAGTAGCCTCAGACGTGTGTTCATAGCTTGCGGCATTGTTTCCTTTGTCCCAGTTCTATTACCCGCTCCTGACCCTTTCCCCTTCCTGATTCCGAGCATTACTAACTTTTCCCAGACTCCCGGATTCCTGGACTCCGCGCTCCAGGAACTAAACGCAACCTGGAACCAGACGAGACTCGAGCAGCGCTGTTCAAGACCAGGAGCGTTCGCAAGAAGGCAGCGATCGAAGACACCGGCAAACACCGGACCCAGGTGAGAGGGGGGAACTTCTTGACAGTTTGAGACGCCACCCGATCGAACCTAAAAATGAGATGGAAGCTGCCGTGCAGGACTTAATACGACGCATGCAAGAATTATCAACTGAGGTCCAAAATCGTAAGGCGGAAAATGCAGCGCTCAAACAATTGGTCTTATCCCGGGATTCTGCTACAAAGGAGGGTGCCCTGTTGGGCGGTATTGTTGACAAGTATGATGGTTCGGCAAAAACACTTTCCGGATTCCTGGATTCATGCCTGGTCCACTTTACCTTTAAGCCCTATTATTTCTCGACTCCTAGGGCTAAGGTGGGTTTTATCATATCCCACCTTTCCGGCAATGCTTTAACTTGGGAAACACCCCTTGTTAACTCCGGCGATGCCCTCCTAGACGACTATGATGGGTTCATACAGGCCCTTAAAGGCATGTTTGACCGTCCAGAGCAGGTCTATACTGCCCAAGAACGCTTGCTGGACTTTCAACAGGGCTCGCAAGATATGTTCACTTATGTAACCAGATTTAAACAATTGGCTAAGGAAGCAGACTGGTCCTCTGAGGCTAGTTTTACCCTGTTCAGGAGAGGCCTGAACGAGGAGATCAAGGATGAACTGGCCAGGGTGGCCCAACCAAATTCATTCCAAGCACTAATGGACCTGGCCTTGCAAATAGACTTTCTGTTACGCTCACCTGGTTCCCACAGGGGCGTAGATCGAACCCGGATAGCTGCGGCCTCCACCAGCGTGAAGCATAGGGCAAAGATGACCGTCTGGACGGACCCCCTTAGTCTTGTAAGCTTGACTCATAGAAATATTCTCCTGTAGATGGAGAAAAGTATTTAGCCCCGTGGGTGTGAATGCAGACCCCCCTCCCTGCTCCCGCTCTCCCCAGTTGCCACCTCCGATATTCCCAGTCAGTGTCCTCAGCTTATGTTTTTGATTGGTGAGCTCTCCATCCTGAGTGGCATGCACGTAGATACCAGTTACTTCACTGGTTTTAGGTGCTGGAGTTCTGGACAATTATTGAGTCCGGAGTTTGCCAAATTTAAAGAGTTCAAATGTCCAATGTTCACTCTTGCACTTCCCTGTTGATTTGCAGCGACAAATTCTGTCTGGAGGTTGCTGGCAGCGTTCAGGTAAGAGTCTGTATCACCCAAACTATCCTGTAAAGATGCGTGAGTTTAGCTCATTGTCTTTTCCTTTTTTCCTAGATGCGGCGTAAGAAGATGCGGTGTATTGAAGGATAAAGCCTCCGGTGATAATCAGGTGAGTCTTGTAGTATAAGTGATTGTCTTTTTAGTCTCTTTAGGCTCACCTTGCTATTTCTTGTCTTTTCCCCAGATGTGGAAAATAACCAAAAAAAGTGACGGAGGCAGCGCCGAGTCGGAGATGCTGTGGGCTGGTGGAAATGGAGCAGCGCTGCAGCTGGGATGCGACGCGTGCCGGAAGAATGTTCCTTTAGGCTCGGAGTGATGCAAGATCCGAAATCAGGTAAGGAATCAGACTAAAGTCCGTAATCTAACGTCTTCTCCTATTTTCCTTTCTCTCCTAGGGGCTCCGTGTTCGAGGTGGGCGTGGCAGAAGACTGGATGCAGGTTTGCAGGCACGGTGAGCATTACGCTGCTAAATGCAGAATAACGCGAAGCGTGTGTTGTAGATCGGGCGTGGCTTAAATAGCTTCAAAAGGAGTCCCAGGTAAGAAGTCCCTGAACCACACCCGAGTGAAAAGTAGTCCTTGTGGAAAAATAGTCCCTTCCAGGTCTCACGTTGGCCTGGATGCATGTGCAGCATGGTCTGCCAGAGGTAAGTGATGACTATGAGCCTGGCGCCTTAGGTGCCAGGACTGATTCCTACTATGAGCCTGGCGCCTAAGGACTGAACCCAGATAGCCCCTAGCCGGGGCTTCTGAGGTTTAAACAAATGTCTGGATGCCTGCGTCCGGGGCGGATGGGCTTGGTCCAGCTGCCCAGGGGTAGGCATCATGACACTTTCGCATCCAGGAAAGGAAGGCTGAAAGGAAGAAATCCAAGGGAAACCCACCCAAGACGTCCTTTGAGAGCACAGCCAGAACAGGCACAAACCCAAGTCCAGCCCCAGAACCTGAACCCATGCAAATTGGAGCCTTTAGTTGACCCATATCACCTCAAGAAAGGTTGAGAAGGATCCATACGGGTTTGTGTATGTATTGTGCTTCAGACAAACATTTGGTCAGGGAATGTCATCTGGCACCTCCTCGGTGTTCGGGAAACGCCAGCACCCGATCTTAAATGGAGCAGAGATTCGGGAGAGAGATGTTTGCTCCACATCAATTCCATCCTTGAACTCTCCTGGACAAAACAGACTGGTCGTTCTCCAGGCATTTCTTTCACCCTCGAAGAGTAAGATCTGCCACATTCTGGCCTTGGTTGACTGTGGAGCTATGGGAACCTTCATAGATCAGGAATGGGTTGTCAGTCATCAAATCCCATATGAGGCACGAAGCACCATGCAGCCTGTGGAAGCCATCGATGGAACACCCCTCAGTTCAGGGCCCCTAAGCCTACAAACCAAGGAAATCCAGCTCTCAATAAACCACCATCAAGAGCTAATCAGATTCAATATCATTAAGTCCGCCCACTACCCCATGGTATTGGGTATACCCTGGTTACAAAAATGCAATCCGTATATAAGCTGGACAGCAGGATCATTATTCCTAGGTTCCGAGTTTTGTATGTCTCATTGTCTATCCCTGGAACTTTCTTTAACACCCCCTGAGGAACCACCTAAGGAGCAAGAAACCCCACTCATGGTTTCCAATATAGTACAGGTTCCGGAGGCCTACCAAGGATTTGCCGATGTCTTTTCCACTGCCATAGTCCAGGCTTTACCTCCACACAGACCCGAAGACTGCGCAATTGAAACAGAACCCTCGGCAGTGATCCCTTTCGGTAGGATGTTTATCCTTTCTGACCCTGAGAAAAAGGCCCTCAAAGAATATCTGGATACAAACTTTGAAAACGGTACCATAAGACCTTCAAAGTCACCAGCAGGCGCATCATTGTTCTGTATTCCTAAGAAATACACCCAGGAACTTAGACCTTGCCTCGATTATCGTGGCCTAAATCAATGCACTCTTAAGGACCAATACCCACTACCCTTGATATCGGATATCCTGGAGGCAGTGAGGGGTGCAGTAATATTCACCAAATTGGATCTTAGGGGTGTCTACCATTTGATCCATATCCGGGAAGGAGACGAGTGGAAGACCGCCTTTAGAACACCCTTTGGGCACTACGAGTACATGGTCATGCCCTTTGGACTAGCCAATGCCCCAGAAGTATTCCAACATTTTATGGATAGGGTGTTCTCTGATATGTTGTTTCTCTTCGTCATTGTCTATCTGGACGACATATTGATTTTTTCCAAGGACCCTCTGAAGCATGAAGGACTTGTTAAGGCAGTTCTACAAAGACTCCGGGAACATCACCTCTTAGCCAAGCCTGAAAAATGTTTGTTTCACGTTACCTCTGTGCACTATCTGGGATTTATCCTTAGTCCAGAGGGGATTGGCATGGATCCTTCAAAAGTAAAGGCCATTCTCGCCTGGCCTACTCCCACGTCCGTGAAACAAATCCAATCCTTCCTAGGACTAGCCAATTTCTACCGAATGCTCATAGCCACCTTTTCCGAGATTGTACAACCTATAGTGGCTCTGCTAAAGAAGGATAGCCCATTTGTCTGGTCAACATTACAAGAAACTGCATTCCAGCGTTTGAAGACCGAGTTCACACAAGCTCCCATTTTGGCTCAACCCGATACAAGTCGACCCTTTTTAGTGGAAACGGATGCCTCTAATTACGCTACAGGAGCAGTGTTGAAGCAGAAAATGGAGGACGATTTGGAACACCCCGTTGCTTATCTTTCAAGAACCTTAACTCCGAGTGAAACACACTACTCCGTCCTGGAAAAGGAACTCTTAGCCATTCGCCAAGCCTTCACTGAATGGCGACACCTACTTCTGGGAGCCAGACATCCTGTCCAAGTCCGTACTGATCATCGAAACCTTCAGATTCTACAGTCACTGGAGTGCAGGAACAGTCGTCAGGCACGTTGGGCCTACTTTTTTGCCCATTATCAGTTCCACATTACTCATGTCCCTGGATCACAGAACCTGATCGCTGATGCCTTGTCTCACCGTCCTGACTATGTGACCACTGAAGATAAGGCATTTCCTAAAATGTTTTCTCCCACGATCTTCGTAGCCCAAGCAGTTGATCTCCTGGAAGAAGTCCGATCTCAAACCCAATCCTCGGAAATATGGAAGGACATTTCAACAAGAAATCACTGGAAATTAAGAGCCAAGGAAGGCTACTTATTCAAGGACAATGCACTACTCATTCCTACATGGAAGTTACAGCAAAAAATAATAAACCTTTGTCATGACACACTCCATTCCGGGCACCGAGGTAGCACCAACACCCTCCGTCTTATACAGAGACAATTCTGGTGGTCTAAAATGAAGTCTGACGTACAGCAATACATCCAGGCTTGTATAACCTGTGACCAAAATAAACATGATAAAAAAAGACCGGCGGGTCTTCTTCTGCAGCCCATTCTACCCTCTAAACCATGGGAAATCATCGCTACAGACTTCATAGTGGAGTTACCACCTTCCCGAGGATATACAACCATCATGGTCACCATAGATTTGTTTACCCATATGGCCCATTTTACACCACTGATGAAACACATATTCCGACTACATGGGCTTCCTTCCAAGATCATATCTGACCGGTGTCCCCAATACATTTCACAATTCTGGAAACACCTCTGTCGGGTACTAGGAATCCAACGTGCCCTCACTTCAGGATATCACCCCCAAACCAATGGAGCCACAGAACGTGCAAATCAGACCCTGGAACAATATCTCCGATGTTTCGCCACCAAGGTCCAGGATGACTGGTCTCTCCTGATACCCATTGCGGAATTTGCTTACAACAACTCCGAACACTCAGCGCTACAGACCAGCCCTTTTTATTGTAGTCAGGGGTTCCATCCATCGGTTTTACCCTTAGTTCTTCCTTACCCTACACCAGTACCTACTGTTGACTCCTGGATCGAAACTCTTATCAACATTCACCAGGAGGCTATAGAACACTTAGAGAAAGCCAGATTACAGACCAAGAGGTATGCGGATTCCAAGAGAAGACCAGGTCCTTCCTATACGGTCGGTGACCGAGTGTGGTTGTCATCAAAACTACTCCCCCGACACTTGCGACCAAACAAGCTGGCTCCCCGCTACTATGGTCCATTTCCCATCAAGGAGATTATCAATCCTGTCTCATATCGAATCAAGCTACCAGACTCCTGGAAAAGAATTCATCCAGTTTTTCACACATCCCTATTGAAGCCCTACATCCAATCCTCTCGAAAATCCAGTAGACCTCCTCCTCTACTGGTTGACAACCAACTGGAATATGAGGTGTCCCGGATTTGTGACTCCAGGTATAAGCGGGGCCATCTTCAATACCTAGTGGAGTGGAAAGGATATCCTCCTAGCGAAAGGACCTGGGAACCTGTTTCAAATATCAAGGCTCCTCGGTTGCTCAGAAGATTTCACCTAATACACCCGGGCAAACCTGGAGGAAAAGGCCTTCGGAGGAGGCATGCTGTCATGAACTTCAGATCACGCCCCTTTTGGACCTCCTGGTCCTTGTCTCAACGGGGCTTACATTCCGTATTACTTCCAATATGGCCGTCCAGAGCTGAAGCCCTTGCTTGCTCCATGCACTGAAGGCAGCGTGATCTATTTATAGAGCACGCCTTCCGCGGCTCCGCGCGTCTCAATGCTATTGCAGAGTAGTCTCAGAAGTGTGTTCGTAGCTCGCGGTATTGTTACCTTTGTCCCAGTGCTATTACCCGCTCCTGACCCTTTCCCCCTTCCTGATTCCGAGCATTACTAGCTTTTCCCAGACTCCCGGATTCCTGGACTCTGCGCTCCCAGAACTAAACGCAACCGGAATCAGACGAGACTCGAGCAGCGCTGTTCAAGACCAGGAGCGTTCGCAAGAAGGCAGCGATCAAAGACACCGGCAAACACCAGACCCAGGTGAGAAGAGGGGAACTCCTTGACAGTGTTGTCTTTTAGACTTCCCACTGACTCCATTTTTCTGGGACTGACTACTGTCTCCCAGAAACATGTGAAGTTGCCATTAACTTTATGTAGTCTCTTTAAATCACAGACCCAGTACATGGAGTATGGGAAAGGGTTAATTCTTACCCCTTTTTGTCTGTTTCTCTTGGAGCACTGTTTCGCTCCTTTTTCATCAAGACTTGGCTGGTGGCCGTGGTAACTACCCTATTTTTTATACCACGGTTATCTTAAATAACCATGGTGTTGTTTTAGGCTATTTTATTAGCCCCGAACATGAACCCACTTGACCAAATATATTTTATTTTGGCTCCGGCTGGGTTTATTCACCATTTCTTTTCGTTAAAGTCTTTCTCGTGTTTTACTCTGCGCGCCAAACCAGGTTTGGTCCCTTTGTTCGCCGTCTTTTTCACAGGCTTCTGCACAGTAACCCTCCTTAAGGCGCCTGAAAGTCTGGGTAGACAGGATGTGAGGGAGGGGTCTTAGGATCCCTGCCATGGGTTCTCTTGGTAACCCAAGTCGCTCTCCTGTTTGATTGGCTGGGTGACTGTCCTTGCCAGGACAGCCACCCTGCTGTGTGATTGACAGCCAGGCTGTGTGAATGGGGGAAAACTGCATAAAAAGCAGGTCTCTGGGACTGGAAAGGCAGAGTCGCCACTGGAATAAAAGAACCAACGAGGAGCTGACAGAAGAGGACCCCTACAACGACTGAACCACCCAGTGAAGCTCTGCTGCAGGTCCGAATCTTCAGAATCTGACGACAGAGAAGAACCTCCAGGAATCTTCATCCCTTGAGCTGGTGGGACCAACCAGTTTGCCCAAACTTCAATCCAGGACCCCTCCTCTGGTCGAATTCGCTGCACAGAGCTACAGTGGGCCGATAGCCAGGAAGCTTGGATCCTGCTTGGGTTTTAAGGAGCACACCTTTTATTTGTTGTTTTGCTCTGCTGCTGGTTTCTTCCCTGGGTAGAGTAGGACCCTCCAGTCTTCCTACTGCTTGTCAGTCCGACAGCCGCTTCAGGAACTGTGAGCCTGCAAGAACTACCAGAAACGTCCGCCTCAGCTACAGCTTCTTCTCCGTTTTAAGGTACTTTGCAAATCCGGTTGTTCGTTTCGTTCAACCGCGGTGAAAGTGTTTGAAATCTTTCTCCAAACCGAGGGCTTGTCCTTCTTTTCTCTTCTCTTTGAACTAACTTTTCTGCCAACCAACCTCGTCCGGACCCCGTGGCACGAACTTTACCGCGAACTACCCTGAACCGTGTGACCTTGAGCAAAAGACTTTTGACCCATTGACTTTGGCCCTAAGCCTTTTATACCTGATTCTATCACTGTAGTTCCTCTTGCTCCATTGCCCTGAGTACTTGCCTGTTGGTGTGGTTCAATTTCTATTAACTTTGTCTTTCCCTCCCTGTTAAATTGCTGGAGTGCCATTTTGCTCCCACTTCATTTTGTGAGCTTAACTTGTCTGGAACTTATTGGGAGTGGTGTGGTGTATTAAGATTGTGATTTTTAAACTGCTTTATGATAGTGAAATGTTATATAAGTAAAGAATAAATAAATGTATATTCTTTTACTTGGAAACCTTGAGTCAGTTTTGTTTGAATCATAGTAATTGCTGTCCTTTGTGTAACTATTTGATACTGCTCACTTGCTCTTGAGATAAGCCTGGCTGCTCAGCCATCGCTACCACTTTTACTGTGTAGTACAGGCTTGGACCAAAGGTGAATTTGTACTGTCGCTTGTAGTCTTAATTGTGGTGGTGTTCCCAAAGGGTACGGCATATAATTCTGCCTAACAGGACCACCTTGTACCACTTCTTGTTATGACTGTTAGCAGGTTACAACGAGGATAATAAAATAGATTGTATGTTTGGTTCACAGAACCCTGACCTGATGGAATACAGGTACGTATAGACGTTTGAGGGGAGTCTTCCCCACTACACCTCTGAACCTGAAACAATAATTTAGGAACACAGGTAAAGTAGGGGAAACCCTCCTGGGGATGTCATGATTCCTGCCCCTCATGTCCCCAGCCCTCCAAAATGTCAGGCTGGAGCCAGGCCACAATCACCTACATGGCCCTCAAGGGCCTCTCCATCCCTTCAAAGACCCACTTGGAGTCAGACTTGGCGCTTGTGGCACCAGACTCACTCACTCCCATAGGATAACATTGGCGATTGGACTTGTAGTGCATTGATGGGGACAAGATGGATGCCCCCAAATATTTCAGTTCCCAGAACTGCATGTGCAGTCTAGTCTTGAGGGTGTGGTTCAGCCCAGAGACACCTGGTATACCCAGAGACTATTTAAGCCACGCCCAGGCTGAGAAACATGCTTTGTGTTTTCTGCACCTGCAGCGTGACACTCACTGTGTTCGGATCGGTCTCCAGTAGGCCTGCATCTTTCTTCTGCGCTCAGCTCCTGCAAGAACAAGAGCACCGTTAGGAACAGCCTTACCTTGTGGCGCTTCTGCCCATCATTCATCGCTCCCTCTGTTCTGCGGGCATCTTCGGCGGTATCATTCCCATCCCGGCACGCCGCATCCTAAGGAAAAGGGAAAAGAACAGAAAAAAAGGCATTAGTAAGCATTCTGCAAATCTTCGCTTATTTTTAAACACTGTACGAGCTTCAAACGCTTATCTGAATCCCAGCCGCTCTGGGGGAACTCTGTCTCTGGAACTTCTCATCCATCTGCAAGAGGGAAAAGACACTCCAGGTTAGCATGGAAACATCTAGAGGCCGCATACCGCGCTTACTCACCGCATTTGTTTTCATTAACCGGCATCCACGCTGAAAACGTCGTGGCATCTAAAAGACACAGGAAAAGAACTCAGTTCAATACAAATACGAAAGGGGTGCATCGCGCTCTCACTCACCTTCAGCGCTACTCATCTCAGCAGCACGCCGCCATCCCCGGACGCCGGCCATCATCTAAGGAAGGAAAGGAACGAAGTTAGAGAACTGTTCAAAAGACTCATTACACTTACCTGTCGGACTCTTGCCAGTGAAGTAACTAGGCAGCAACGAGCCCGCATCAATCAACGTGCTCCTGCGCTGAAAGCAGGACGGAGAGCACACTATCCAAGAAAACAAGGTGAGCTGCGGATCAAATGGAAGGGTTGGACCCCGGGGAAGAAGGGGTTCAAGCACACAGAGATAATAGGGAGTTAAACTCTACCAATCCTGTGTTTCAGGCCCAATCTCCAGTCGAATAGCCTCCAGGGAAGGCTTCAAGTTCGTAAGAGGTCAGACAGGTTGAGTGACGTCCCCGTGGATACCAGGTGAGCGTTACAGGGGAAGAAACCCTTGCAGAGTGGAATCTGATTAATCTGAGTTTACTCCAGAATGAAGGTGGAAAGGGATGGTTTCCTCGCCTCAGCGCATACACCGGGAGGTCTTCTATCATGAAGGAACCAAAAAGGAAAGAAATACAAAGGGTTTTAGTGTGGAACTGGAATAGAGAGATATGCATGGCAGAATGGACATTCATGGGAAGAATTCCAAGGTGATTAGATCTTTGTGCTTACCGTTGGAAGAATCTCAATCTCTTTTAACTGGAGGATAGGTGCATGTGTTGCGCATAAGCCGTATACTGAAGCGTGAGTTGCGTAATGTCGATCCTGAGGAACGAGTTGCGTAATTGGTAGATGTCTTAGATAAAGTTGCACGAGTTTTAAGAGTTCCCAAGTCTCGTGGAATGTAAGGAAACAGTAGCACAAGACTAAAGATGATTGAACCATTAGCACGCAGCACGCAGAATGCAGAAATGTTTATCTGCTTTTATGGTGCGCACTCCGGTATGCGGCATAGGGAAAACCTTGAAAAGGTTTCTCTGCGTTGTCAAGCAAACTGCATGCGGCACGAGAGATACCATGTAAGGTTTCCTTTCTTCGTGGCGCGTTGAAATGTTTAGTCCCCACACACGGCACGAAATACACAAAAAGGTGCAACTGTGATAGACGCGAGTGACTAGTGGGGGTTACGAGCTCCTAGAATCTCCAGTGAAAGTATCGTGTCCCCGAAGGGAAAGCAAGATACTATAGTAGCGAAGAGTCGCAGGGAGAGGGCTCAGGAATATAGACTAATAGGAGGAAAGGGATCAAGAAAGAAGGGGAGGTTCAGAATGGAAGAAAGAAAGGCACTTACTTGGAAGTTCTGACCGGCAGAGATCCAACTGGCAGAGATTGCTTGTAGTCAGCTTAGAAGTAACGCGCTGTCTGCCGTGCACAGAGAGAGTTTAAAGGAAATGGCGGCCATTTTGAAAAACACTAGACAGGGGAAATGGGATGGATTAAATGGATCAGAGGGTAGCCATGTTGGAAAGGGGCAAAATGGGAATTTGCTTGTGGAATTTCCACTTTTTCCAAAAGGAATACCTATGTGTTACACTTCTTCCACTACAAAGGTTTGCCATCCGGGTATATTCCCCTGCCCGAACAGTGTTTCACAACAACAAGTGCTTTTGTGGTTAAGATCGACAGAAAAGAGGTTTACAACAGCTTCACCATTTTCAATAAATTGTAGCTTCAAAACTTTCAACAACTCTTCCGGAAGAACAAGATTCACATTGGTGCCATTTCATACTCTTCTGTGTATAATGCTCCTCTCCTTCTGGATATCCTTTTCAGGAAGAACAGCTTTTTTGCCACTCTTGTTTCCACACTACACAAGTAACAAAAGACTGGCAGAGATAGGGGTTCTTCCGGCTTCTCCCTTGGTTTTAACAATGTCTGTTGATCCCAGCTTTTGCATTATGCTGGACAAAGTATGGACAACAGGTCTCAGAGCTTATGAACCTTGCATTAGCCCCCTTCTGGCGTTGGCAATATTTGTTAGATTGTGTTTGCCTTAGTTATAGTCTATCTGCTTGTAGGTATTAACTCTCGACCACGTCACCACCCGTGGTTGAGCGGTTTTCCACAGACTCACACCACCCGTGACTGCTGCTTGCAATTGTTTGCTACCGTTAACTCATTCTTGCTTATGACGGATTACTCAAACCCTCAGCTTTTGTGCCATCTATACCTAGGTCTTCATGCTTCACCATGCCTCCTGGCATTTTAATCCTATGCCTTCTCTGCACCACTACACTTACGTGCCCACTGTGCCTAGAAGTTTGCTGCATTGAGCCTATACTCATGCCCTATCAGCCCACGTTGCATCACTGCATTAGGACTCATTCCTAGGGGGCTACCCATTTGTGTGCTCATAGCCAAAGTTGCATTTTGCCTATTCCTTTGCACCTAGCCATCAGTAAAATTGCTAATGTATGTGCCTATAGCCAAAGCTGCATTTTGCCCACTGCATTGATGTGATAGATGTGATCTTACTTAGCATGTGTTAATTTTGTTGGCCTGCCTAGGATGCCCATTGCATTGATGTGATAGATGTGATCTTACTATGTGCCTTAGTCTGCTGACCACTGCGCCTCACTTGCTAGCCATTGTGCCTTAGTCTGCTGACCACTCCGCCTCACTTTTGAATGTGCCTACTTGCTATTCATTGTGCCTTAGTCTGTTGACCACTACGCCTCACTTTTGAATGTGCCTACTTGCTAGCCACTGTGCCTTAGTCTATTGACCACTGTCCCTGCCCATTGTACCTTATTCTGATTTTGACTACTTGCCTTCCTGCCTATCCCGACCCAGTCGGCTCCCGCTCCACCTCAAACTACTCTATTGCCATCTAGTCAACCTCACCCAAGGTCTCACACTGACCACCCATGGCAAACTTCTACTTAGTCACTCTCACCTTAACAGCTACACTCGCCTTGCTCCACCACAACAACACCACCCGCCACAAACCCCGTCCACAATCACCCCCAACCCAACATCCCTCATACACCTCGACTATGGATTCTTTCGAGGCCCAACATATTGACCAGCCTAACGGCGCCCTCTGCCCCATAGAATGGATCCGCTGATTTGCTGCTACGCCCGCTCCTTGGAACCCATGCACATTGAAAGACAGAAACCTGAGACTCGGCTCTCGGTTCATAACCCCCAAGACACTTGCCAAAAGACACTCCGCTCATATCACACACAATCAAGCTAACACCGCTCAAATTTTGAATATCACCCAAACAGCCCGCTTGAGCACCTCTGAACAGCCACTGATCAAGGGCGCCCTCATCAATGCCCGCTCCTTGGTCACCCATGCGCTAGAGATCGCAGACTTCATCTCGGCCAACAACCTGCACTTCCTGGCTATCACTGAAACCTGGCTGCACCAAGCAGCAGGCCCAGCTCTATCCCTCGCCATCCCAGAAGGTTATTAAATACTAAGGAAAGACCGGGACATAGGTAAAGGAGGAGGAGTAGCCTTCATCGCCAAAACATCCCTTGGCCTTAGATTAACCCCACCGCCCAGCTTCCAGTCTGCAGAACTTCTGTCAGTCAAGCTCCAACTCTCTGCTACACAAACCGTACTATTACACCTCCTCTACAGACCCCCAAGCACCATCACCACATTTGAGGAAGAGATATCTGACCTCTTGACCACCAACACCAAAACAGGATCTCAAATTATCCTACTTGGCGACCTCAACCTCGGTCTCGTCGACCCAAACAATGCCAATGCGCTCTCCCTGGAAATCACCATCTCCCAACTAGGGTTCAAGCTCAGAATCACAGACCCTACCCACAACAAAGGCAGGACCCTCGACTGGCTAGCGGATCTCAACTGCTCTACGGCCATCATAAAAAACGAGCAAACTGCATGGTCTGACCACCACGCCACTTCCTTCTCCATCCAAGGGAAATCACAACCAAACACTCCAACCCCCATCATCCCTCAAACCCTCACTAGAAATAACCGCAACATTACCTTACAAAACCTCCGCCCACTTATAGACAATATCCTTACCCCCACAAACTACATTAACCTAGATGCGGAGAAACTTGCTGACCTCTACAACAAAACGTTAGAATCAGCAGTAGACACCATCGCTCCACTCAAACTCACCAAAGCCAAACCGGCAGCCCACATGAACAAATGGTTCACACCAGAGCTAAAAATCCTCCGAAACCAGAGCTAAAAATCCTCCGAAACTCCAAACCAGCCGCAACGTCCAACCTATCCAACAAAACACAACTCTCGATAGCAGCTGCCACCTACAAAACTGCCATCCTCAAGGCCAAAAAAGAGACATATGACAACAGAATTGAGAGCGCCAAATCCAAAACAAAAGAGCTTTTCAATATCCTCAGGGAACTCGAATCCCCCCTACACTGGCAGAAACCTGCGTGAAAGATGCAGAATGGTGTGAGAGGATTCAAAAAGCCCTAGCAGACAAAATCACCATGTTACAATCCAAAATCGAACAGAAAAAGCTTAGCCTATCCAAAAAAACAAACCATCCACCACTCCCAAAACACCCACTTGCCCCCCCTTCTCCTTCTCACCATTATCCACTAAGGAAGTAGAAAACATCATTAAGGGCCTCAAACCCTCCAGATGCCAAGGGGACTCATGCCCAGCTCCCATCATGCAGGAAGGCGCCAACATTCTGGCCCCCTTCATAACAGCCCTTATCAACGCATCCTTCAAATCAAGCTCAGTGCCTAGCAGCCTCAAGGAGGCCTGGGTCATGCCACTACTAAAAAAAACTAATCTAGACCCAAATAACCCAACCAACTACAGGCCAATCACCACCGTTCCCTACATCCTAAAGATCTTAGACAGAGTGGCCTACCTGCCAATACAGAAGCACCTGGAAGACAACAACCTCCTGGGTCTCAGACAATCCGGCTTCAGACCAAGGCACGAAACAGCGTCAGCCCTACTGGACCTAAAAATCCAGATGGACGATGCAAGGACAAGGGTAATCTAGCCATTCTCTTACTGCTAGATCTATCAGCAGCCTTCAACCTCGTCGACCATCAAATCCTCACGGAACGTCTGATGACCTCAGCGGCCTCCTCTAACCAGGCTATTGCCTGGATCCAGTCCTTCCTAGCCAACCAAACCACCCGGGTCTTCTCCCCGGGGGCCTCAGCACTCCCTGTCCCCATCACCTGCGGCATCCCTCAAGGCTCGTGCGTCTCGCCGACCCTATACAACATCTTCACTTAGCTATTGTTTGTCCGCCTAGATAACCTGGGTGTCACATACACAAACTATGCTGACGATACCCAGGTTCTCATCACCCTATCAGGGTGCTACGATGAGGACTCCACCAGAATCAACAACCTATATTTGGAGATCCAAGCCTGGATGTCAGAGCATGGTCTATGCCTCAACGACGAGAAAACTGAGCTCCTTCTTGTCAGCTCCCAACCACGGCTAAACAAACTAGACCCCCGTTAAGTGTCCATCAACATAGATGGTAACCTAATCACAGTAGCCAAAGAAATTAAAACCCTTGGGGTTTATCTAGACTCTACTCTCTTGCTCAAAAGACAGGTGAATGCACAGCCTCATCCACGACGTATACAAATAAGCTTATCAACGCCTGCAAACCTTTCCTATCTCCTTCCAGCTGCATTACACTAGCCAGAGCGCTAGTGCTCTCAAAAATTGACTACTGCAATACCCTCTTTCTCGGCACGTCAGAACGCAACCTGAACAAACTACATGTTATTCAAAATAATGCCCTCAGAGCTGCCCTCAGTATCCCACGACACGCCCACATCTCCAGCATCAGGCAAGATGTTTACTGGCTCCCTGTGCGAGACAGAATCACTCTCAGATCCCTCGTCATCGTCCATAAATGCCGCTCCAATGACGCACCCAAGTACCTGGCAGACAAGTTCCACAATCACACATCAACTAGACCAACTAGAACACCATACTCACATTGCCTTTCCATTCCCAAATTCTCCCTAAAAAAACAGGTGGTGCCAGCTTCCCGGTCCTAGCTGCCAAACTATGGAACGCTATGCCACTAAACCTTAGAGCAGAACCCTCCTTTTGGACTTTTAGAGCCAAAACAAAAACATGGCTTTCCAACAAAAATTCTGCTTAATGTACTTCTTCTCCGCATGTCCTTGTCGACCATCTTGTAACCCGGTCTACTATACTTATGGTTGTTATTTCACAGTCTGTATTGTATATTTTTGCCATGCTGTAACTGGCTCTAAGTCTCCGGCGCCCGGTTACCCCAGGGTTCGGCGCGCGGTACAAATAAAGAAACTAAACTAAACTCTAAACTTTTAAGGTTACAGTCATTTGGCTTTGTTATAACATATTTTTCCTGCTTTTCCCTAGTTCTGTCTTCAAAATTAACTTGGGAATCACTTTCACTCTTATGCGAGTTCTGCCTCTGCTGCTTTGCAATAGTTCAGTAGTCAAAATTGTTCTCTGAACTACTTCTACTTCTACATGAGGGTTGCTCACTGGCCGAATGCCTGCTTTTGACACATGAGCGTCTACAGAGCACTCCGATGTCACTACCAGCTTTTGAACTAACCAGGTAAGGACATGCACCTCCATTCCCCTTGCTGCTCACATTACTTCTGCTGTGGCTCCTCGCGACCTGGCAAACTGCTTCTGTTAGTCTGCCTTCACCCATGCCACCTACAATTGGAGCCCCTCTTCCTCCTGAGGCCTTCTGGTGCATGCCAGCCACCAGAGACAGTCTCGAGGCCCTTGGGTGCACACCAGCTACCTGAGACAGCTTCTCTCCTGCATGCTTCCTGCCACACAACCTCTGCACTTCAGATTCCTGGAGACACAGACCCTCTCAGGACCGGCAGCTTATATCTGCCAAACAGTGGTTTCCGGCGTCTTCTCTCTCCTCCAGCTTCTGTCTGGGCTTCCAGCATGAACAGCATAACACTGGTGTACAGCGGTGAGGATGAAAGTATATTAATTACACTTAGAGTGCTGCTATTACCTTGGATCAACTAACCACAAGGCTAAAATCACTAAAAAGCAATGTTAATCATGGCTGATATGGAAAGCCACAGTCAGGAGACCCTCCTGAGTTACACTGCAGATTATTTAAGAAATCTGTGTAAATAAAGGAAACTCTCTGCCAAAGGCAAAAAGACTGAATTGATTGAAAAGTTGTTAAAGAACCAAAGTCTGGGGTGTGGGTCTGAAATAAATGACACTCTAGCAGATGTGGAAAGTATTGAGGATGATAATATGGCTGTTAATGATGAGTTGGAGGAGGCAGGTGTGTCTCCTAATGTAGGCCTCACTGCTCCCTTGCCTGCTCAGCAACCTCAACCCTTGTCCACTGGGACCCCCACAGGTCCTACACTCAGTCCTGAATTCATTGCTCTAGAGAAAATGAGGCTTAAACTGGAATTCAAACGTTTAAATGCTCAAACTGAACAAAAACACCAGAACCTAAGCTCAGAGAAATGGAGTTGTATCATGAACTAGAAATGAAAAGATTATCTCTTGAAAATGCTTCTCTCCCAGAGTCTTCTAGATCTTCCAGTCCTAAGAGACCCTGCATGCCTAAAGAAATTGTGGGTATGTATGAGGTTAAGCTTTCTATTTTGGATTGGTTGGCAATGTTTGAATATAACCATGGTATTCAAGGTCTTACAGGGAATCAATTGCTTCCCTGGCTCTTCTCTAAGATACCCACTGTTGCATCTGATGTTGTGTTGGAGTTGGGGAAGGTGGATAGGTTGGATTATGAGTGTGTGAAGCTAGCTTTAATTGCTAGATTTAGGAAGACCCTTTCCCAGTACCTTAAGAGGTTTAGAACCCTGAAAAAGCATGATGGTACCCCTTGGGCTACCTGGGTATGTGAATGTTTGAAACATTTAGATGTTTGGATTAAGGGTTACAGAGTAAACCCTTTTGAAGGAATGAGAACTCTTGTTATGTTGGAGTCTATTTTTGATGTCTGCTCTCCTGAGCTCAGACAGCACTTGGCTGATTCTAAGGAGATAGATCCAAAGAAACTAGCTAAGGCTGCTGACTTGTGGGTTGCCAACAGGGCTACTCACAAGGATTCTGGGGCTACTCAGAAAAAGGATGAGGGAAAACAGCCAAAGAAAGATAACAAAGAGAATTCTAATACCTCCAATCCAAAAGAGGGCCACAAACAGCAACATAAGGGTAAACCACAAGGGAAACCAAATCAGGCTAGTATACCATCTGGACCCAAACCAGATGGAGGTCAGAACAAACCCCCATTCATCAAGACATTTTGGAAATGTTATATTTGTGGGTCAACTGACCATACAAGGGGATCCCAGATGCAAGGGTAAACCTTCAGAGGTCCACACTGTCTCCTTAGCCTTCTCCCCAGAGGAAGAATATGGCAAGTGGAAACTTTCACCTACTGGCTGATGAACCCATGAGAGTCTCAGATAGTGTTTCTTTAGTGTCACTGGCCTTGTGGAAACAACAGAATTAAGATGTCTATAATTCCATCCCAGATAATACTAAAGAGTATTATAAAGATAGTGTTCGTGTCAATGGTCAGGAAACACCTGCCATCAGAGACACTGGAGCCAGCATAACTGTGGTGGATGAATCCTTTTTCAAGGTGGAGGATGTTGCTAAGGCACCCAAACGCCTCACCAAGTTAGCTGGAGGCCCTGTGTAAATGCTTCCCCAGTAACCAGCTCTCATACAGTGTAATGATATGACTGTCAAAATACCTGTGAGTGTGCAGAGTGAAGTGCCTGGGAGAGTCCTGTTGGGTAATGACCTGAAACTCGTGGAGTTGTGTCAAGCACCCCCAGGCCTCCCAGTAAAAGGAAACAGGAGCTCACTAGGTCTGCAAGGGAGAGAACCTTGAGAGGCTCTCAAGAAGAGTTGATAGAGGAAACTATCACTCCCACTCCATAGGAGTTTCTCACTGCTATTTCCAGGAAAACAGAGGCAAAGGGGAAACCCAAGACCTCCAGGAAAAAATCAGACAGCACCCCTGTGCTACCAACAAGGGCATCCCCAAGATTGTCCATATTCACACATGTGACTCCTCCACCTGCTGAGGCAGAGTGTGAGGTGCAACCTTATGTGGTTGAGCCAGTTTCTGAAGAATCAGATCTGGAAGAAGACACTGTCTTAGTTGGAGATCCTGACCCTGTTGACCATCCTGAGCTGCAGTCTTTACTGGCAGAAGGTGGACCCAACAGGGCAGACTTCAGCAGAGGACAGAGAGAGTGTCCTACTCTTGAAGCTCTTCGGCAAAAGGCTGCTAACCAACTTGATGGGCAAGAGGTTAGGAAGCACAGGTTAAGCTGGCCTCTTCTACAGTGAACCAACTGAGTCTATCCCTGGGGACTGCAAAAGAATTGTAGTGCCCCTTGCTAACAGACTCCAGTTCCTACAGTTAGCCCATGAGATACCTTTGGCTGGTCACTTGAGTTTCAAGAAGACCAAGGAAATGCTCTCTTTCTACTTCTACTGGCCTAAAATGGGTTCAGAAGTTGACAAATTCTGTAGGAGCTGTCACACTTGGCAAACCTCTGGCAAGAGTGGAGCCAAGAATGTGGCACCCTGGGTGCCTCTCCCAGTGGTGGGAGTTCCTTTTGAGAGGGTGGGCATTGACATTGTCGGTCCCCTTGACCCTCCCACATCTTCAGGGAACAGGTTTATCCTGGTTGTAGTAGACCATGCTAAAAGATACCCAGAAGCCATACCTATGAGAACTGTTACAGCTCAGGCTGTGGCTAAGGGTCTACTTGGTATTTTTACCAGAGTAGGGTTTCCTAAGGAAGTGATATCCGACCGGGGATCCAATTTTATGTCCCACTACATGCAAGCCATGTGGAAAAACTGTGATGTCACTTACAAGTTCTCTACAGCCTACTATGCACAGACAAATGGACTGGTAGAGAGGTTTAATCGTACTATGAAGAGCATGATAGATGCTTTAGAAGAACCCCTTAAGAAAAAGTGACCTTCTACTGCCATGCCTTCTCTTTGCATATAGAGAAGTCCCTCAGGAGGGAGTTGGTTACAGTCCTTTTGAACTTCTCTATGGCCATCCAGTCAGAGGTCCATTGGCCCTGATCAAGGAGGGGTTGGAGAGTGCTACTTCCCCCAAGCCAGTCAGAGTGACTGACTATGTGATAGGTCTCCGGAGGAGAATGTCACACATGATGGCAGAAGCAAATGATAACTTGAAAGCAGGTCAGGCTCTGGTCAAACATTGGCATGACCAGAAGGCCAGCATGGTTGAGTTTACTCAAGACCAGCTTGTATTAGTTATGGTGCCAACAAGGCAGAGGGCCTTGCAAGACAAATGGATAGGACACTTCAAGGTTGTGGGCAAACTTGGAGAGGTGAACTATTTGGTGGACTTAGGCAAACCTAAGGTGGCTCCCAGAGTCTTTCACACCAATCGTTTAAAGGCTTATGTCTCGAGACTAGAAGTAGGAGCTTTGCTTCTAGCTTCAGCTCAAGAGGAAGAGGAGAGTGAACCTCTACCTGACCTCCTCAGAGGCCAACCTTTAGATTAAAAAATAGAAGGATTTAATCTCTCTTCTCAACTGACTTCTGAACAACAGGAGGCGTGCAAAGTTCTGTTGAATCAGTTTGCCTCCCTGTTTTCACTATCACCAGGCTTGACCCCTTCGGGCCAGCATGATATTCTCACTGGTGACTGTTTAGCTGTAAAAAGCAGAGGTTACAGAATGTCAGAACATGTGAGATCCCACATCAAAGGAGAGGTCAACAAGATGCTTGATCTCGGGGTTATAGAGCCATCTGTCCAGTCCATGGTCTAGTCCAGTTGTTCTAGTACCAAAGGCAGGATCCAAGGAGTTGAGATTCTGTGTAGACTATAGAGCTCTAAATGCAGTCACTAAGACTGATGCTCATCCTTTGCCAAGTACAGATGAACTGGTGGATAGACTTGGTTCAGCCAAGTACCTCAGTACATTTGACCTAACCTCAGGCCATTGGAAAATAGCACTGACAGACCATTCCAAGAAGAAAACTGCATTCTCCACCCCAGCAGGCCTCTACCAGTTTAAGGTTATGCCTTTTGGACTAAAGAGTGCACCTGCTACATTTCAGAGGATGGTTAATCAAGTTTTGAATGGTATGGAGGATATCTGCATGGCATACTTGGATAACATTGTGGTGTCCAGCCCTACATGGAAAGAACATATTGATCACCTGGGATATGTTTTGCAGGCTCTTGAGCAGGCCCATCTGACCATAAAGGCAAGCAAATGTCAAATTGGTCAGAGTAAAGTGATCTACCTTGGTCATGAGGTGGGAGGAGGTGAAATAAGGCCATTGTCCAGCAAAGTACAAGCTGTGCAAAACAGGGCCACCCCTACTACACAAACCCAAGTGAGAGCTTTCCGAGGTCTCACTGGGTACTACAGGAATTCCATAGAGAACTATGGGACCATAGCTTCTCCCTTGAATGTGATCTCCTCTCCAAAATTCCCTAAAA
This sequence comes from Ambystoma mexicanum, assembly GCF_040938575.1. Classification (NCBI taxonomy): domain Eukaryota; kingdom Metazoa; phylum Chordata; class Amphibia; order Caudata; family Ambystomatidae; genus Ambystoma; species Ambystoma mexicanum. Next base: position 1,104,766,088 of record NC_090922.1, read on the forward strand.
AAGTTAGATGGAATGAGGAGTGCACTCAAGCCTTTTCAAACCTGAAGAAAGCCCTTTGTCAAGCTCCAGTCCTAAGAGCTCCTGATTATCACCACCCCTTCATTGTGCAGACAGATGCATCCAATACAGCTATAGGTGCAGTCCTTAGTCAACTGGATGAGAAAGGTAGGGAGCACCCCATTTGCTTCATCAGTAGGAAACTGAAGGAACCAGAAACAAGGTGGGCAACCATAGAGCGTGAATGTTCTGCTATTGTGTGGTCTTTGAAGACGTTTAGACCAGACTTGTATGGATCTACTTTTGTGATTCAAACTGACCCCCAACCCTTGAGATGGTTAATGCAAATGAAAGTGGAAAAGCCAAAACTAATAAGATGGTCAATCTGCCTGCAAGGGTTTGATTTCACCATTGAGCACAGAGCAGGATGTCACCACCAAAATGCTGATGGTCACTCTAAAATGTTTTTAACCAACGAGAGGTAGAGATTCATCCAGGAGTGGATTAAATCCTCCTGTTCCTTAGCCTGGGGGGGCAAGTGTTCGGGAGAATTCTCATAAATGGCTGATTTCCCTTACCTAATGAGTCCCTCAGCAGCTTTCCTGGATTTCTAGGGTTTATTTCTTTTCAACTGGTAAGAGTGTGAGCCTTTTTCCCACTCTTACATGTGTTTTGCTGTGTGTGTTTTTATCATCTGTGTGATCTTGGGCTCTGGAGCCTCACCTACTCCATGAGCATCCGTTTTTTGTGTGTTATACAGCACCTTCAGTGCAGTGACACAGGGTTGTCTTTTAGACTTCCCACTGACTCCATTTTTCTGGGACTGACTACTGTCTCCCAGAAACATGTGAAGTTGCCCTTAACTTTATGTAGTCTCTTTAAATCACAGACCCAGTACACCCCATCTTACATGGAGTATTTGTCACATATCGGCCCCATCCTGCAGTACCTCCCGTTTCTTGTGGCCACATACGGGGACAAGCGTGTTCCAGAACTTCATTGTAGCTTCGGTATCGGTTGCCATGGCGACTGGCCGTACAGCAGAGAACATTGCATCAGCAGAGACATCCCGTGCGCAGAGAACGTGTAAGGAGGCTCCGCCCCCCTACACCATAAAAGCCGAAGGAACTCAGCGGCTTGTTGCTGCTAATTGTGGCGTTACGTTCCTTCGGTTTCATCCCGTTCCAGTGCTTATTGCCTTTTTCCTCTTGACATTTGACTTCCTGGTTCTTCGACCCACCTTCTTCTACTTGTATTGTCCTTGCCTATTCCTTCAACCTTATTTTGAACTCTGTTGCCGACTTCGGATTGTCCTTGGATTGCAATTGCTTTTTCCTCCATTCTGATCCATGAACCCTGTTGCCGAACTCGGACTGTCCCTGGATTCCTACTGTGCTTTCACCTGTCTGGTGAGATTACCTTTTCTTGCCGCTCTATGCAACTATCTTCCTATGCGGAGTACCACGCTGCACATACAAGACTGCCTCATCAACTTGGCCTGTGTTTGTGCAATTAAGGTAACCCATCCAATTCTCCTGTATTGTTCATTACCTGAACTTCATCAGTCTTTCTCATACGTGTGGATTCCTGGAACTATATCATTTATTCTTACCTTTTCTACATCAACCAAGTGCATAGTAGTGACGCTTTCCAGTGTATGCACCATCCCGTCACTAGTGCGACCCTCGTGCTGGCCGGGTATATTCTTCTTTACTAACCTTCCCATTTGTTGTTTTGTACCTGCCGTTGTTTTCCTTTCAACTGGCACCCATTTTCCCTAGGAATCCCACTTATCAGGTCCACTGGGGGTTGTATCAGTCATAGTGAGTTTGTGGTTATCACTTGTGCATACTCATAGTCTTGGGTTTTCTTGTAGGTTCATCTAATAAGGTTCAACACCACCTCAACCATTGTCTAGGTACTTAGAGAAATATCTGATTGTCTAAATAACTCCATATTGCCTGATTGCTTCTAATCATACTGTGTTTTCTTTGCGGCATTGGTTATTGGCTCTTTTAGATGATAGACATCTCTGCTGGTTTTTACTCAAACGGCATAGAGGTACATCGTAGAAAAGAGCCCCTCTTAGAGGAAGCCTGATTCACAGAATTCAGGGGAGCTGGAATCCTGGAAGCTGAACCTGAACCTGTCAAATCCTACCTCCCTCCGCGAGGTCGTCTTACCCAGGCTCCAATCAGCATACGGAGCGGTGAGTAACAGTATTGGAAAGGGTTAATTCTTATCCCTTTTTGTCTGTTTCTCTTGGAGCACTGTTTCACTCCCTTTTCATCAAGACTTGGCTGGTGCCAGTGGTAACTACCATATTTTATATATTGCGGTTATCTTAAATAACCATGGTATTGTTTTAGGCTATTTTATTAGCCTCGAACATAAACCCGCATGACCAAATATATTTTATTTCAGCTGCGGCTGGGTTTATTCACCATTTCTTTTTGTTAAAGTCTTTCTTGTCTTTTACTCTGCGCGCCAAACCAGGTTTGGTCGCTTTGTTCGCCGTCTTTTCGCGGGCTTCTGCACAGAAGCCCTCCTTAAGGCGCCTGAAAATCTGGGTAGGCAGGATGTGAGGGAGGGGTCTTAGGATCCCTGCCATGGGTTCTTTTGGTAACCCAAGTCGCACTCCTGTTTGATTGGCTGGGTGACTGTCCTTGCCAGGACAGCCACCCTGCTGTATGATTGACAGCCAGGCTGTGTGAATGGAGGAAAACTGCAGAAAAAGCAGGTCTCTGGGACTGGAAAGGTAGAGTCGCCGCTGGAACGAAAGAACCAACAAAGAGCTGACAGAAGAGGACCCCTACAATGACTGAACCACCTGGTGAAGCCCTGCTGCAGGTCCGAATCTTCAGAATCTGACAACAGAGAAGATCCTCCAGGAATCTTCTTCCCTTGAGCTGGTGGGACCAACCAGTTCGCCCAAACTTCAAGCCAGGACCTCTCCTCTGGTCGAATTTGCTGTACAGAGCTACAGTGGGCCGGATAGCCAGGAAGGCCGGACCCTGCTTGGGTTTTAAGGAGCACACCTTTTATTCGTTGTTTCGCTCTGTTGCTGGTTTCTTCCCTGGTGTCATGATGCCTACCTCCAAGGAGCCAGACCAGGCCCAGCTACCCCAGAGGCAGACATCATGTCCCCGAGAGAAGTCTCAGCAGCCCCAAGTAGGGGCCCTTTGGACTCAGTCCTCGCGCCTTTGGCGTCAGGCTCATATTGGACAACAGTCCTGGCGCCATAGGCGCCAGGCTCATAAAAGATGACTTTGTGTTTAAAGGTGCTTGGTGTAAACTTACCTGATGCAGACCATGCTGCAACATCCGGGCCATCTAGAGGCCTGAATGGGACTACTTTCTCTTTGGGGACTACTTAACCACATGGGTGTGGCCGGAGGAAGAATACATACCTGAGAGAAGGATACATACCGGGAACTACTTTGAAGGCTATTTAAGCCACGCCCAAGCAGCAACTCACGCTTCGCGTTGTTCTGCATCTAGCAGCTAGACGCTCACCGTGTCTGCTCCTGCATCCTGACGTCTGACACGCCCGCCAGCATCCTGTAACACCTACAAAGGGAGAAGAGAAGAGAATAGGAGAAAGAAGAGTCCTTACCTGCTAAATCCGCATTCCGGAGACATTTCGCCGACGATCCTGAAAAGGAAGACATTCAATTTAAAAGCACATCGCATCGATCGCTGCAGCGCCGCATTCCACTCACCTTTACTAGGCGCCTCCATGTTCATCAGGCGACCATTTGGATCCGCAACCACATTTCAGCGCCTAGGGAGAAAAAGACAAGAACAAAGGTGAGCTAGGGAAGAGAATAAGAAAACCTTAATTTGCCATCATAAGACTTACCTGTTGGGTCATTCCCACTTCATTTCGGGTCGGTGCCGCATCCTGGCATTTCCGGACCCCGGACCCTAAGGGGAAAAATCAGACATCAGCGTTAGTGAGCGAATGCTAAGACATTACCTGAACGCTCATTAAAGACTTACCTGATATCTACTGGAACTGCACCTTTCACTTCGGGTCGGTGCCATATCTCCGGCATTTCCGAACCCCGGCCCCTATGGGGAAAAAAGACACGAGCATTAGTGCATTAATGCAAGGACACTAAAGGAACCTCTCATCAAACAACTCACCTGAGTTTCCTTCATCGGTTCCATTGCTCATCTCGGAATCTTTGTTCTGCACCTGAAATAGAGACAACGGACAATTATTATTTCGTGCTCATATTTATAAACAGAATTCTCACAGTACTTTACCGGGAAGGTCAAGCAAACATGAACTCTCTAAAATCCATGATCCAGTGAAGTAACTGGATTACATCGCACCCCTGCATCAGAAGCAGGATGGAGAGCTCGTCCTTTCAGACCCTAAGGTGAGACTTCACGGGGAATCACAGAAGGGTTTCGTGGAGGGTGAGAAGGGAGTGGGAGGCTTACACATTATCCCGCAGATTGTTAATACTCCCTTTTCACACACAGAAGGATATTTCTGCGAGTCAGACAAGCCAGATTTGAAGGTCCGGTCCTGTCCATCTTCCGAGTCCTGCGCTTCACCATAGAAGAGGCAACAGCACTCCAAACCAGGCCTGCGCCTCCATGGGAGTCAGGTGAGCGTAACACCTGGGTAGTACAGGACCCTCCCGTCTTCCTACTTCTTGTCAGTCTGACAGTCGCTTCAGGTTCCGTGAGCCTGCAGGAACTAACAGGAACGTCTGCCTCAGCTACAGCTTCTTCACCGTTTTAAGGTACTTTGCAAATCCGGTTGTTCGTTTCGTTCAATCGCGGTGAAAGTGTTTGAAATCTTTCTCCAAACCGAGGGCTTGTCCTTCTCTTCTCTTCTCTTCTCTTTGAACTAACCTTTCTGCCAACCAACCTCGTCCGGACCCCGTGGCACAAACTTTATTGCGAACTACCCTGAACCATGTGATCTTGAGCAAAAGAATTTTGACCCATTGACTTTGGCCCTAAGCCTTTTCTACCTGATTCTATCACTGTAGTTCTTCCTGCTCCATTGCCCTGAGTACTTACCTGTTGGTGTGGTTCAATTTCTATTAACTTTGTCTTTCCCTCCCTTTTAAATTACTAGAGTGCCATTTTGCTCCCACTTCATTTTGTGAGCTTAACGTGTCTGGAATTTATTGGGAGTGGTGTGGTGTATTAGGATTGTGATTTTTAAACTGCTTTTTGATAGTGAAATGTTATATAACTAAAGAGTAAATAAATGTATATTCTTTTACTTGGAAACCTTGAGTCAGTGTTTGTTTGAATCATAGTAATTGCTGTCCTTTGTGTAACTATTTGATACTGTTCACTTGCTCTTGAGATAAGTCTGGCTGCTCAGCCATCGCTACCACTTTTACTGTGTAGTACAGGCTTGTACCAAAGGTGAATTTGTACTGTCACTTGTAGTCTTAATTGTGTGTGGTGTTCCCAAAGGGTACTGCATATAATTCTGTCTAACAGGAACACCTTTTAGCGCTTCTTGTTATGACTGTTAGGAGGTTACAATGAGGATAATACAATAGATTGTATATTTGGTTCACAGAACGCTTTCCTGATGGAATACAGGTACATATAGACATTTGTGGGGAGTTTCCCCGCTACACCTCTGAACCTGAAATGATAATTCAGGAACACAGGTAAAGTAGGGGAAACCCTCCTGGGGAAGAAACCCTTGCAGAGTGGAATTTGATTAATCTGAGTTTACTCCAGAATGAAGGTGGAAAGGGATGGTTTCCTCGCCTCAGCGCATACACCGGGAGGTCTACTATCACGAAGGAACCAAAAAGCAAAGAAATACAAAGGGTTTTAGTGTGGAACTGGAATAGAGAGATATGTATGGCAGAATGGACATTCATGGGAAGAATTCCAAGGTGATTAGATCTTTGTGCTTACCGTTGGAAGAATCTCAATCTCTTTTAACTGGAGGATAGGTGCATGTGTTGCGCATAAGCCGTATACTGATGCGTGAGTTGCGTAATGTTGATCCTGAGGAATGAGTTGCGTAATTGGTAGATGTCCTAGATAAAGTTGCACAAGTTCCCAAGGCTCGTGGAATGTACGGAAACAGTAGCACAAGACTAAAGATAATTGAACCATTAGCACGCAGCACGCTAAATGCAGAAATGTTTATCTGCTTTTATGGTGCGCATTCCGGTACGCGGCACAGGAAAAACCTTGAAAAAGTTTCTCTGCGTTGTCAAGCAAACTGCATGCGGCACGAGAGATACCATGTAAGGTTTCCTTTCTTTGTGGCGCATTGAAATGGTTAGTCCCCACACGCGGCACGAAATACACAAAAAGATGTAACTGTGATAGATGCGAGTGACTAGTGGAGGTTGCGAGCTCCTAGAATCTCCAGTGAAAGTATTGTGTCCCCGAAGGGAAAGCAGGATACTATAGTAGTGAAGGGGAGGTTCAGAATGGAAGAAAGAAAGACACCTACTTGGATGTTCTGACCAGCAGCGATCCGACTGGCAGAGATTGCTAGTAGTCAGCTTAGAAGTAACGCGCAGTCTGCCGTGCACGGAGAGTTTAAAGGAAACGGTGTCCATTTTGAAAAAACACTAGACAGGGGACATGGGATGGATTGAATGGATCAGAGGGTAGCCATGTTGGAAAGGGGCAAAATGGGAATTTGCTTGTGGAATTTCCACTTTTTCCACAAGGAATACCTATGTGTTACACTTCTTCCACTTCAAAGGTTTGCCATCTGGGTATACTCCCCTGCCCGAACAGTGTTTTACAACAACAAGTGTTTTTGTGGTTAAGATCAACAGACAAGAGGTTCACAACAGCTTCACCGTTTTCAATAAATTGCAGCTTCATAACTTTCATCAACTCTTCAGGAAGAACAAGATTCACATTGGTGCCATTTTATACTCTTCTGTAAATAATGCTCCTCTCATTCTGGATATCCTTTTCAGGAAAAACAGCCTTTTTGCAACTCTTGTTTCCACACTACACAAGTAACAAAAGACTGACAGGGATAGGGTTTCTTCCTGCTTCCCCCTTGGTTTTAGCAATGTCTCTTGATCTCAGCTTTTGCAATATGCTGTGAAAAGTATGGACAACAGGTCTCAGAGCTTATGAACCTCGCATTAGCCCCCTTCTGCTGTTGGCAATATTTGCTAGATTGTGTTTGCCTTAGTTATAGTCTCTCTGCTTTGTAGGTATTAACTCTCGACCACGTCACAACCTGTGGTTGCTCGGTTTTCCACAGACTCACACTTTTAAGGTTACAGTCATTTTGCTCCTTTTCCCTAGTTCTGTCTTCAAAATTAACTTGGGAATCACTTTCACTCTTATGCAAGTGCTGCTTCTGCTGCTTTGCAATAGTTGAATAGTCAAAATTGTTCTCTGAACTACTTCTACTTCTACATGAAGGATGCTCACTGGCCGAATGCCTGCTTTTGACACATGAGTGTCTACAGAGCACTCCGATGTCACTACCAGCTTTTGAACTAACCAGGTAAGGACATGTGCCTCCATTCCCCTCGCTGCTCGCATTACTTCTGCTGTGGCTCCTCCTGACCTGACAAACTGCTTCTGTTAGTCTGCCTTCACCCATGCCACCTACAATTGGAGTTCCTCTTGCTCCTGAGGCCCTCTGGTGCATGCCAGCTACCGGAGACAGCCTCGAGGCCCTTGGGTGCACACCAGCCACCTGAGACAGCCCCCCCTGCATGCTTTCCGCTGTGCAGCCTCTGCAAAACAGGTCACCAGGGGGCAAGCTTCTCTCCTGCATGCTTCCTGCCGCACAACCTCTGCACTTCAGATTTCTGAAGACACAGATCCTCTCAGGAACGGCCGCTGATATCTGTCAGTGGTTCTGGCGTCCTCTCTCTCCTCCAGCTTCTGTCTGGCCTGCCAGCATGAACTACTCTGCTCCTGCTTCTTACTTCCTCTGCTCTTCACCAACAACTCTTATCGCCTGCACCTGAGGGGGCCTTTTAAGCTTCTCTGTCTCCCTCAGGTGTGGGTCATCTGCATTAATTATCGGACCACTCCTGCAACATTATACCTTTTCAGCGCTCTTCTTCATCCCAATACTGAGGGAATTATGTGACTATATGTTCCTAATGGAAAAATAAGGTATTCTTATTTCTATTGTTTTACAATAAGCCATTAGGCGAGTGAGGTTTTTCAGGAAAGTTGAACAAGGATGTTTCCCATTCCTCCTGAACTGCTTCCCCCCTCATGTAATCCTCCCGCAGAACACCAGAATTTGCTGAGAGATGTTAGTCAGGAAAGGTAAGTTCTATAAAATACCTAGTGGTGAGGTCTGAGTGAGCCTTTCCAAGATGGTTTGTTGAAAGGCTTTGGATATAAGTAATTGGAACCTTGTCTCTCCACCTCCTTGACATTATTCTCAGCCCTAAAAAGCTGTCTATTTCTCTCAAATAAGTAGGGGCATTCCTTTTTCTGTCATTTAGACCATGGCATATTCTGCTCAGAGGAACCCTTAAGGGCAAGGTAATTCTTCTGGGTGGTGGCAGACTCATGAGAGTTCTGTAGGTCATTCAACACAGAAGGACTTTTAGCTTTTGTCAGGGTAGGTGGAGTCAAACTATTTCTCCCCCTTCCAGTTGGTGGTAACTTGGGGACCTTTCGCACATCTAGCATAAAAATGAGCTTGAAAATTAACTTGGCAAACAGGGTCCACTTGCTCTATGGGGAACGACCTAGTCCATTTTGATCAGTTTGACTAAGTCCCATGTCAGAGGCTATATGGCACCACCCACCCTGTGATGTAGGGTATGGGGAGATGGGGGGTACCCCATGCTCCCTGTCCATCACCAGCTTTTAATCCATCACTCCCTTTTTAGAAATTGGCAGCTCCTAGTTGTTCCAGACTAGTATGCCTGAGAAAGCAGAGAAAGGCTTTCTGAGAAATAAATATTCTAAGAGCTATTATGCAGGATTTAACTCACAATGGGAAGAGAAAACCACACACTAGGTGGGTCATTTCGAGATAACTTGAATGCCCACCAACCCAGAACACCTAGAAGCAAACCCACACATATTGACTGTGTTTTCCAAACTGAAACTACCAACACCATAGGAAAAGCACTCATGCGCTCTCCCTCTTCTCCTACTAACACATCAAAGCCTCTCTTATTTTCAGATCCACTTTAGCACCTGGAGACCATGCAGATGGCTGCGATGCGCAGCAATAATCCTACTGACATAAGTTAACAGAGAAAATCAATGTGCTTCACTAGACCCTGTGCATCAGAAACATGTATTAATTTAACAGGACTCCCATGGCCTGGGAAACCCTTTCTTGGTGAGAACTGGTGACCCCTGGGGAAATTACAGGGGATTCAATATTCCCCTTAAACCTGAGGAAACAGATGTGACATTGTAAAAACCTCAGCCCCTTTTAGTCTTCACAAAGATGGAAAGCTGTGGCCTCAAGCAGGCCGCCAACCTGTTCCCAAGGGCCTTTATGAAGCTCCGGACTGGAGACAGAAACATGGTTTGAGTAAAATTAGAAACAGAAGGCATCTGTTGTCCACCTGTTCGTGAGCCCTCTCACACCAAGCTTGCAAAGGTTTGTGTGTAACAGAGTTAGGTGCTCTTATCAATTTGGAATTGTTAGGTGATCAGGACAATGGCAGGTTCCAGAGAAAGCGGTCATGGGCCATCTTCATCCAAGACTGCGCCAAGGTTTAAGAAGTCCTTGGAAAGTGGACCCATGCAAGGTCCAGCTTGCAGATGAAAAGCAACGGAGATATGTGTAGTTATTCCATGCAATCACCAATCACAGACCTTGCTAACAGGCACTAATCAGCTTAACCAACCGCTTAACAAATCACTTAAGCAACATACAGTAGAGTCTAACTTTGGATAAAAAGGGGGAGGAGCAAAGAAGTGTGGGAGTCAGGAATTGGAGGCAAGAGAAAAAAGTCAGGATGTGGTACAGCGGTGAGTAGGAAATTGGTAGAGAGGAGGCCAGGGTGAAGGAAAGGAGCAGTCTGGAGGAGGGAAGGGGAGAGAAACAGGAAAGAGAGGACGAAAGGAAGTGAGGGAGAAGAAGAGGTGTTGTCTGTAAGAAAAGGAGCAAAGGCCAATGTGAGAAAGAGGTGGGAAGGAGGTTAAGGAGAGGAGCAATCTGAAGATCGAGGAAGAAAGCCAACAACAGAGAAGAGAGGACAAAAGGAGGCAAAAGATGAGGGAAAGGAGCAGTTTAGATGAACAAGAGGGGAGGCCACCAGTAGACAGGTGGCATGACATGGCAGCATGCTAGAATCCCCAGACATCAGTGCCTTCCCTCCCCTGAGCCCTGCAGCCTTGGAATGAATGCTAAACCCCTAGTTTGCACTGCCTTGGGAAAGACAGGGAAACAAAACAAGGGTAGATATCCAACTGTCTCATCCCAGTATTCCCTATTGGCTTCAAACAGTAACATAGATTAATACTGGTGGTGTCTCCTTCCTTTTTCCTTTGTCTTCCCAGATTCTGGAGAGTCACTCACTTGTTAGAGGGCTCACAGCCGTATTGCACCGCCAGCATCCAGCAGTGCCTGAGACCCTCATAGATTGTGGTGATTAAGGTGACTGTGTAAAGACAACCGGAGTGACATCTAGCACCAGTGAGTTAGAAGCAGAGATAGAGGTGGCATAACAACCCCTGGATATCCAGGGAAAACAGCTGTCACAATTCTAACCACACAAAGATAGGTCCAAGGGCAGGGATGAATCCTGTTGTATGGGATGCTACAGTGACACAAGATTCAGTGAGACCAAGGGCAGAGATGGGAAAGCACATCCTAGGTATCGGGGCAAACAAAATGGACGTGAGGCTCGAAATGGCCAGAGCAGGGTTCAGGAAGGCAGGATACAAGGGTAGGAAGATGTATCATTTCAAGTGAGGATGAATATTTGAAGCAGACATTTAAATTGAAGCAAATGTTCTTCATGTAATAATTGCCAACATTGTGGGAATATTATCAAGGGTAATTATATTCATTATTGTTAGGGAGAATTCTCCAAATGTGCAAATTTCCCTTACCTTTTGAGACCGCCAGCAACTTTGCTGCATTTCTAGGATTTAATTTTTTACCTGGGAAGAGTGTGAGCCTTTTTTCCCACTCTTCCATGCATTTTGTGTGTGTTTTACTTTTGTGTTCTTTGATTGTGGAGTTTTAAAACAACTCCGTTGGCATCATCTTTTTTTTTGTGTCACACAGCACCTTCAGTGCAGTGGCACAGGGGTGTCTTTCAGACTCCCCAAGGTTTCAATACCTTCCCTGGGACTGACTACTGTCTCCCAGGGCAAGTAAAGTTAAATTGACTTTACTAGTCTCTTTACATTTACTGACCCAGCACACCCTATCTTACTATAGAGTGCTGGAGGGGTTGCTTAGCTTCCCCTGAGTCAAAACACCCATGTAACAGTAAAATGTTACCTTTTCCTATTTTAAATGGCTGGTGGCAGTGGTTTAGAACAACTACCGTGATTTTTCATGACCGCTAACAACGGTACCTCAAAATCAGGGGTAGCCATGTTTTTCAATATGGCGCCCCAGACCTATCTGTAAAAACAGACTCCGAACATCTTTTTTTGCCATTTCTTTTAGGAAAAGTCCTTCTTGTGTGTAACTTTGCGCGGCAAACCAGGTTTTGTCCCTTTGTTCATGCCCTTTGGTGGGCTTCAGTGCTGAAGCCCTCCTCTGGTGCCAGAGTGTCTGGGGTGGGCAGGATGTGAAGGAGGTGCCTGAAACTCCCTTTGCTTAGTCTCCTAGGAGACCTGAATGCACTCTGGTGTGATTAGCTGGCTGACTGTCTGGCAAGGACAGCCACCCTGTTTGGTGAGTGACAGCCAGGCTGAATGAATGGCTGAAAACTGTTTAAAAGCGGGTCTCTGGGACTTGAAAAGCAGAGTCGACCACTGGAACGAAAGAACCGAAGAGGAGAGGAAGGAAGAGGACTGCTGCAACTCCTGGCCGACCGGTGAAGCCTTTCTGCAGGTCCGAATTGCCTGAAACTCCGACGACAGAGAAGCCCTTCAAGGTTAACTTCTTCCCTTGAGTTTGGTGGGAACAACCAACTCGCAAGCCATCTGGACACCGTCCTGTTCTGGTCGAATTTTCTTCAGAGTGCTGTTGAAATCCGGATAGCCAGAGGGAAGCAAACCAGGGGGACATTGAGGCACTCTAACCTTAAAACCAACATCTTGCCACAGCTTTTGGTCTCTTCCCTGGGCAGTGCAGGAACCTGCCGACATCCTCTTTCTTGTCCCCATGACTGAAGCCCGGGAACAGTGAGATCTGCTGGAACTGCCGGGAACAACTGCCTCAGCTACAGCTTTCTTCATTTAAAAAGGTACTGTGCAGGGGCGTGGCTTGGACCGCCATCGATGTGGCTGCTCCGATGAAGCCTCCCGTGTGAAGCCCGCCAGATCTGCCCATAATGCGAGTTCCCGAGACCCCACCGAGCCCCCAGTAACTCCGGGGACCATCGGAACATCAGGTGCAGCGATTCTCCAAAAATCGGAGCATAACGCTCCCCAGGGACCCGGCTGGGCTGCCGTCTCCGTGCGGCGCAGGACTCCGACTCCCCAAGATGGCGGGCGCTCTCGGCCCACAGCTCCGAAGTCGGCGCTGATACCTTCGGGGGCGGCCCGACACGGGAGGGCCCCCCCCCCCATGCTCCTATCCAGCACCGAAGTACTCGTCTCCGGCGCGGGGGGAGAGATGTCCACCCTTCGCCCCGATGCGGGACCCGCTCTTCACCATCCGCCCAGACGCCAAGGACAGCTCGAGGCGCGACCCCCGCTGCCATGAGGGATGCCTGCTTGGGGGTCCACGCCTAAGGTAGGAGCCACGACGCTACCCACCTAAGAACCCGCCGCAGGGGTCGGGGACGCCGGCTCTTTGGGCTCCTCCTCCTGCGATCCTCCCCCGACTGTGTTGCCCTGCGCTGGGAGGCGCCACCTGCACCAGCAGCTACAGGCCCGCAGGCCCAACTCCAGGGGCGCTCCGGCCCATTCTGCCCTCGGCCCCTCTGCCGTGGGATCCCGGCTCCCCCCCCCCCCGGGTGCTGCCCCGCTCCCGGGCCCATGCCTCCGACGCTGAGCTATCTCGGCATCACCCGCCCATCGGATGCTTCCTCTCGGGGGGCGGCCCGGGTGGGGGACTCAGTCAGCGACCTGAGGGGCCCTACACCAACACTGAACTAATCCGAGGAGCCCCCACCCAGTGCCAGCCCCTTCCCAGCTTTTCTACATCGGAGGGGGAAGCCTTGATCATCTGACCCGGAACACACACCAGCATACTGGGGAGTGGCCCCGGGCCCTCCTTGAAGCCATCACTCAGGATTCCAGGCGGAGGGGACCCCGTGGTGGCCCCGTGAGGTCCCACTCTCCTCCTAACTCTACTTCCTGGGGCGCCCCGGCCCATTTTGCTCCCCTCAACTCTACAGACAGCCTCTGAGCGGTCTGCAGACCTGGTGCCCCCCCCGCCTTGGGCCAACTCCCTTAAGACAAGACATTAGGCTGATCGAGCTCAATATAAACCAGAGTTCAACCTCGCCGCCTACACCCAGCTCCCACCTCCCTCCAGGCAACATGTCCAAACAAGCCAAAGTCACCAAAAATGCGGACATTGCCACCATGCTGACAGCCTCCGATAAGGGAAGGAAGCCCGATACCGCCGGACCCGCCATGCAAAACCAGCAAAAGGAGGGGGATCCCCCGGCCACCAGGGGCGACCTACTAGCATTTATGGCAGATATTAAAGAGGAATTCAGAGCCTGCATGACAGAACTATCCACCAACCTGGAACAGACCAACAACAGAGTCTCTGAGGTGGAGCAGAGACTGGGAGAGGTCGAGGACCACACGCAGGACCACACAACGACGCTGGGCGAAGTCCAGCAATCAATTAGAGCCCTTCAGGACAGATGTGAAATCTTGGAGTACAAACAAGAGGACTTGGAGAACAGGGCCCGTCGCAATAACCTCCAAATCCGAGGGGTTCCCTCCTCGGTCCCGGACAACCAACTGTCGGAATACTTTGGGGATTTTTTCCAGGCCCTCCTCCCGGATAGGGACAAGCACCTACTATTGCTGGACCGCACCCACAGGCTCCGCCCTCACTGTGGGGTGGAAACAGACCCACCACCAGATGTCATCACTAGGGTCCACTTCTACGAGACTAAAGAAGCCATATCTGCCATCAGCCGATCAAAGGATGAGCTCACCTACTTAGGCTCACGCCTTCAGATCTACCAAGACCTCTCTCTCCTAACCCTTCAGAAGCAGAAAGCTCTTCGACCTCTAACCCTCTTCCTTCAGGAACGCCAGGTCCGATACAGGTGGCTCTTTCCAACAGCCCTCAATTCTCATTCGACGGCACTCTACGGAGAATAGCTCACCTAGAAGATGCCAACAAAATCATGAACCCTTCCTCCCCCACGGGGGCCGCCCCGTCGTCTCAGGAGGCGACAGATAACCAGGAGTTCTCCCCCGCCCCGCAGCCCAAATGGCCCGCATGGGCAAGAACCGCCGGAGCGGCAGAAGGAGATGAAAGACACACAAGCAGATAACGGGAATCACGGCTGAATGACTAAGTTAGGGGCCTTGGTACCCTATTCAATGACTTGCTCTCTCCGAAGCAACCCGGGGTTGCCACAGCATGATCCGGCGGGCTTCACATACGGCGCATGCCCATTCCAAGGTTCGTTCCACCTTCATGTCCTTGGAAATCCGAGTCACTCTATTGTTGCAACTGGCCCCGTTGGGCATGGGGAAGGCCGCACTCACAATGTCGACCTCCCCACCAGTTAAAAAGTTAGCCCCCCGTTGGGGGCTCCTGTTAAAACCCCAAGAGCAGGACATCTCAATTCTACCCAACACCAATGACGGCATCTAACGACCTACCCGCCCAGCCCCTCGCACCCCAACTCAACACAGCGGGGATTTCGACCCAAGAAGCTCGAACTCTACAATGCCTCTCGCTTAACGTTAACAGGCTGAACTCCCCTGCTAAGCGGAAATCTATCCTCCAGAAACTGCAGGATGAGGAAGCCAGTGTGGAAATGCTACAAGAGACTCACCTCCTCCCAGCGAACTTTGGGCGTCTTCGATCACCCCTATACCCACTGCAATTCCTCGCCTACGGGGGATCCAAGAAGGGGGGCACAGCAATCCTCTTCAGGAAGGGCCTTAACCCCCAGATCTTGGACTCAAGATCATGCCCAGAGAGTCGCTTCATGGCAGTAAAGTGCCTCCTGTTGCGGGATCTATACACCTTTGTCTCGGTCTATGCGCCCAATTCAGGACAAGCAAGCTTCTACGATTCCCAGGGTTCCGCCCTCTCGGGCTTCACGGAAGGCCAGACGATTCTAGGGGGGGACTTCAACGGAGTTCCGGACCCCACCAAGGACAAATCTCACCCTCCGGCCCTAGGCGATTTTGCCATAGCCCTCAGCCTCCTACGCTTATTTAGAACACTGGATGTGGTGGATGCATGGCGGGTGCTTCACCCCAACGAGAAGGACTTCTCATTTTTCTCCCATGTCCACCGAACCTTCTCGAGGATAGATCTCCTCCTGACCTCGCCCCAAACCCTCTCCGCAGCCAAAGATGTCTCCATCGCTCCATCATTCTGTCAGACCACGCACCGATAACCATGGAGCTTCAAACCCAGGACCCCAGATCCGACCCCACACGCAGATGGTCACTATATGACCCCATCCTTAACGATATGCTGGCCCGGGATAAGATCGCACCACATTAAAAACTTCTTCGAGGACAACCCCGCTTCGAACACTTCCCTTGCAAATAATTGGGACGCGATGAAAGCAGTGATCAGGGGAGCCCTGATAGCCCAAGGGGTGGCTTTCCATCACCATCGCCGACAGACTCGGCAAACCCTCGAACAAAACCTGCAATCGGCGGAGGAGGCCCAGAAAAAGAAGGGGTGGTCTCCCAAATCTCATCGAGCCATCCGTATAGCCAGAAAGAATCTGGAGGCCCACTACGCTGATCATGCTGCACAGTTGATGGCCAAGACCAGGCAATTCTATTACGCCAAAAGTAACAAAGCTAATAAGCTCCTAGTAGCCAAACTGGCCAAAACAAGACGAGTCAATACCATCGTGGGGCTCTGAGACCAGCAGGGTAGGACACACTACGGCGAACTAGAGAAACAGCATGTTGGCAGTGGACCACCTGACTCAAGTAATGACGGCGCCCCTGCGGGACCAGCCTCAACAAGAGGAATAACTACGAGGGGCGGCCCTACCACGCTTGCCTACAGCAACGAGGGACATCCTTGAAGCCCCAATAACGGACAAAGAGGTCGATGAAGCCATTAAAGCCCTTAGAACTCGGGCCCCGGGTCCAGATGGCTTCACATCAAGATTCTACAAGATATTCAAACCCCAGCTAATCCCCTCTATGGTCACATTCTTTAATTCATTCAAGGAAACTGGGTCAGTGACACCATCGATGCAGGCGTCCACAACTATCCTCCTCCCTAAGCCTGGGAGGGACCCCAGGGATCCGGCCTCGTATAGGCCAATTGCCCTGCTGAACATTGACGCGAGCCTCTATTGCAAGATCCTAGCCAACCGGCTTTCTCACATCCTACCAACTCTCATCCATCCAGACCAAACGGGCTTCATTCGGAACAGAGCGGCCCGAGATAATATCAGAAGAACCCTGAACCTGGTTGACATCACCCACCGGTCCGCCCAGGGCATCGCACTGATGGCCTTGGACGCCACCAAGGCCTTCAATAGAGTTGACTGGACGTTTATGAAGCTCACCCAGGGGGCCTTCGGCTTTGGCCCAACCTTCCAATCCATGGTGATGGCCAATTACGCATCCCCCAAGACCCTCCTGAGAAGCAATGGCTCCCTGTCATCTCCGATCCCCATGTCCTGTGGAACAAGACAAGGCTGCCCTTTATCCCCCCTCCTCTTTGCACTAACGATGGAGCCGTTTGCCCAAAGAATCAGACGGAATGAGTCTATTAAGGGTCCCCAAGTAGGGCTCTCCCAACATAAGATCGCGCTCTGCGCAGACGATGTTCTGTTGACTCTCTCAAATCCCAAGGACTCAGCCAAACACGCCCTGGAGGAAATAGCCAGCTTCGGACGGGTCACCGGTTTCGCGGTTAATTTCCCTAAGTCAGTAGGCCTCGGCGTGGGCCTTCGCCAGGAAGATCAGGAGGCATTATACAGGCTATGCCCGATCAGATGGGAGAAACGAGCTATCCCCTACTTGGGTGTCCAGATCCCAGCGAACCCAAAGGACACATACCAGACGAACTTCCCCAGATTATTCAGTGAATTGGAGGGAGACCTGAAGCGCTGGTCCACCCAGGAGATCTCTTTAATGGGGCGGATCACGGCCGCAAAATTGAACCTACTTCCGTGGTTCCTATATGCCTGCTCCGCCCTTGCGGTGGCCATCTCGAGGCAGGTGCTCCAGGACCTACAAAGGAAGATGCTCAGGTTCATCTGGAGTGGCAAGAAAGCCAGGATCCCCCTAAAAACCCTGCTGGGGAGTGCAAGGCTGGGGGGTCTGGGGGTTCCCGACCTTCAGGCCTACAGGGCGGCAGCACAGCTGGCACACATCCACGCCTGGCTGTCATGATCTCTGCTTCCAAAAGGTCAGGGTTTTCCCAACTCCCTTGGAAGCAGATCCATAACCCAGGTTCCGAGTGCCAACCAGTCCCAATTGGGACCTTTTGGACCCAGTCCTGGCGCCAGTGGCACCAGGCTCATAAATATGCCCAGTCCCAGCGCTGGAAGCGCCGGGCTCATAATGCTTGGGTGGACTTACCTGCAGCAGACCATGCTGCTTACTTGCCTGCCAGTTGAGCCTCTGATCCTCTTCTGTTTGGAACTACTTTTCCTGTTGGGTGGGGCAGGAGCCACTCCCTAGATTCAGAACACTGGAACTCTTCTGGAAAGCAGGAACTCTTTTCTTACCTAGGCGTGGCTGTGGAAGGAGACACCTAAGCACTACAGGAGGCTATTTAAACCACACCCGATGGATGAATCTTGCTTTGCGTTATTCTGCATCCTCTGCAGCAGAACGCTCATTGTGTCTTCTGCATCTGATCCTGGGCCTAAGGAAAAAGGCTTACCATCCTGAATCCAGTCTTCAGCAACACCTATAAAGACAAGAAAGAACAGGTTAGCATTACGGTCTTCAGTGACAGCTCTTCACTTACCTGGTCCATCGGCTGTCACCAACGCCTCGCGCTGCATTCCGGCATCCGAAAGACAAAGGCTTACCTACTCTTCGTGCGCTCCGGAGGTCTTCACACTGCATTCCGGCATCTGAAAGACAAAAGCTTACCAACTCTTCGCACGCTCCGGAGGCCTTCGGCGCTGCATCCTGCATCTGAAAGACAAAACAAGGTGCGTTTAAAGACATTGGGGAACTTTAATACTCACGTGCCATTACTCCTTTCCACATCTAACCCAGTGGGTATTCCGGCACCCTGCAGCCGCTCCGAACTTGTACCTGCAAAATAAAAAGACAGTTAGAGCGCATCGTGAAGCAGGCAACAAGCGCTTACTTACGTGCTTCCAGGCGCTTCTATTTATCACACGGGCTCCATCTTCAACTCACTTCAGCCCGTCATCCGCCATCGCCGGAACCCTGCAAAACAAGAAACATCATTACTAAAGACTTTAAAGACATTAGAATTACTCGAAACTTACCGTTTGTGCAGTAACCGACGGACAGCAGTCCTCTGAAGTCAAGAGGCCTGCTCCCCTTATCCAGTGAAGAAACTGGTTACAGCACCCTGCCCCGAGGCAGATGGAGAGCACGGCGTTCACTTACCTAAGGTGAGAGCGTTAACCTTTGGGGTTCTACAGGAGAAGAGCAAGGGAAAAAGAGAGAGACATTCAATAACCCAGTTCCTTAATCCCATATTTTCTATCTGCAGACATCTTACCCTTCGAGTCAGACATACAGTGCACAGAGGTCCAGCCCAAAGAGCCAGCCGTGTGTTACACATCACCTTTGAAGATACGGTATACGCCCAGTCAAGACCGGTGCCTCTACGGGAATCAGGTGAGCGTTACAGAACGCAAAGCCTACCACAAAACTCCCGTCCAGGCGCTATGGAAACCTCGGATACCGACCAGCTAGCCCAGTTACTTGGGGAACTAAGGGCAGAAGTGCATGCAGCCCGTCAGGAAACGAACGCTCTAAGAAGGGAACTGATTATTTCCAAGGAGTGAACAGATGATCTCGCTAGACAATTGCTACAGTCACAAGCCGGACAGACCCCGTTACCCGCATCTGGGGGAAATCTTCCTTCTACATCCTCTATGAATCCAGTGCAGATCAACCTACCTGGGAATGTACCTCTGGCTCCGCCCGAACGATTTTCTGGTGACCCAAAGAGGTTTGCAGTATTTATCAATCAGTGCCGGTTGCATTTCTTATGCCGGCCAGCAGCCTTTCCAACTGATCAAGCTAAAGTAGCTTTCGTGCTTTCGTACCTTAGTGGCAATGCGGCAGACTGGTCGATCCCTCTAGTAAATCAAGATGATCCGGTCCTCCATGATTTTCAAGCTTTTCAGCTCAGTATGGAAAAACTGTTCGCAAGACATTCACAGGGGCAGGCCTTGGACAATGAGCTTCTTTCGTTGCGACAAGGTAATCAAGACCTTTTGGCTTATATTGCGTCTTTCAACAGACTGATAGTGGAAACTCAATGGCCTGAGGACAAAAGGATTACGCTGTTTTATAAAGGTCTACGTGGAGAGCTCAAAGATGTGTTAGCCCAAGTAGTGAATCCCCCACAAGATTGTTCGGACTATATAGACTTAGTCGTTCAAATAGATCACAGACTGCAGAACAGGAACGCCGATCGTTCCGAGTTTGATGCTCGAGTATTTTCCGAACCGCCAACTCCTTCCAAAGGAGTAGACTCCGGGGAACCCATGCAAATAGGGGGTCTGAAAGGTCCTCTAACACAAAAGGAGTGGGAAAGGAGAAAACAGTTGCAATTATGCCTTTATTGCGGAAACTCAGGGCACTTTCTTCGAGACTGTCCGGTGAAACCTGCCAAGAAGGCAGTAGGAGCTGCAGTTACCAAAGTTACAAACTCTGAGCAGGGAAACGACCTCGCCCGACAAGAATAGAGGTCCTCTTGCCGAGCGTGAAAACCAGTTCCGTGACCTCGCATTTCGTGATACCTATGGTCCTCATTAGCCCTGATAATCCGGATTGATTACATGCAATTGAAGCTTACGTCGACAGCGGTGCCATCGGCAATTATGTGGATCATGAAATGGTTTTGAGGATGAATCTAACTCTTTGTCCCAAGGCTGTGAAGGACGTCGTTACTACGCTGGATGGTACGGAGATAGCCTCCGGGCCAGTAACGCATACCACTCAAGAGGTGACGCTAGTAAGTCAAGATGGACACCATGAGAAGATCGTGTTCGATGTGATCAAGGCCCCTCAGTTTCAGATTATTCTAGGAATACCTTGGTTAGAGAAACACAATCCTCTGATCGATTGGCGAGCAAGAACGGTCCAGTTTCCAGAATGTGTCTCTACTTGTCACCCTCCACCTGGTGTTGCACTGGCAGCAATTTCTTCAGAGACTCCCCAGTTACCTCCCGAATACCTAGAATACCAAGATGTTTTCCGGAAGGATCAGGCTAACTCTCTACCTCCTCATAGGTCTTATGACTGCCAGATAGACCTGATACCTGGATCTACTCCTCCTTATAGTAGAATTTATGCCCTCACCTAGCCTGAGAACCTTCACCTTCGACAGTACCTGGATCAATACCTGGCAAATGGGTTTATTCGTCCTTCCAAGTCCCCTGCTTCTTCAGCTTTGTTCTTCGTTCCAAAAAAGGAAGGAGACCTTAGAACTTGTATAGATTATGGCTCCCTGAACCAGATCACCGTTACGAATAGATATCCGTTACCCTTGATCCCTGAACTCCTGGACCAAGTCAGAAAAGCATGCATATATACAAAGCTGGATCTTAGAGGAGCTTACCACTTGGTACGAGTAAAAGAGGGCGATGAATGGAAGACGGCCTTCCGCACCAAGTATGGGCTATTTGAATATCAGGTCATGCCCTTCGGACTTTGCAATGCCCCGGCCGCCTTTCAATATTTTATGAACGATGTCCTCAGAGAGCTCATAGATGTGTGTGTTGTTGTTTACATTGACGACATCCTCGTTTATTCTTCATCGGAATCTGAACATCGGAAACACGTGAAAATGGTCCTCGAAAGATTGCGTCAACACAAACTTTTCGCTAAGTTGGAAAAATGTGTTTTCAACGTGACTGAAGTTGAATTCTTGGGATTCATATTATCACCTGGCGGAGTGCGTATGGACTCAAAGAAGGTCGATGCAGTTCTCAAATGGCCATCACCATCCTCCGTAAAAGGTGTGCAAAGCATGTTAGGCTTCGCTAACTTTTACCGCAGGTTTATCCCCGAATTCTCTCGAATAGTCCAGCCCATCACTGCCTTGTTAAAGAAAAACAAACGTTTTGAATGGTCTACCGAGGCGGAACAAGCTTTCCAGGATTTGAAGACTAAATTTATCTCTGCACCAATCTTAAAACACCCTCGCCCCGAACTCCCCTACATCGTGGAAACTGATGCTTCAAGCCTTGCCATGGGGGCAGTTCTATCACAAAAGGACCCGGTAACCAATCAGTTGCATCCCGTGGCATTTTGGTCCCGCAAATTCTCGCCTCCTGAAATCAATTACACGTTTACTGACAAGGAACTTCTGGCTATCAAGTCTGCCTTTAAGGCTTGGCGGCATTATCTGCTGGGGGCCCGACACACCGTTACTGTGATTACGGATCACCGAAACCTGCAATATTTGAAAACCGCAAAAGCCCAATCCTCTAGACAACTCCGTTGGGCATTATTCTTTGCCGAGTTTGACTTCATAATTACCTATCGACCTGGTACAAAGAACGGTAAAGCTGATGCCCTTTCTCGGATGGGAGTGGAAGAACACTTGATCAACCCTAAACCTGTACCAATCATTCCCGAACAAAGAATTCTGGGTGTAATCGCCACAGAATCCATAGAGGAAGTTAAGGATAAAGCCAGGCAACTTGTAACTCCAGCAGACATACAGAATTGGCATCTGCAGGGAAAGGACTTTGCAGTAAAGGACAACTTATTGTATTTCCAAGAACGATTATACCTACCCAGCACAGATTTACAGAAAAAAGTAATCTCTTGTTATCACGATTCTTTAATGGAAGGACATCCCGGTATGGCCAAGACCTCAGAAAAGATCAAGCGCTACTTCTGGTGGCCGTCTTGGAAAAAAGATATCAGAGACTTTATAATGTCCTGTGGAGTATGCGCCCAAAACAAGAGTCAAAAGGAAAGACCAGCAGGCCTCTTACGCCCTATTGACATCCCACCTCGCCCTTGGCATACGCTTTCTATGGACTTCATCACCGATCTACCTCCATGCTCCGGATACAATACGATTCTAGTAATCGTGGACTTATTCTCCAAGATGGCGCATTTCATTCCGCTCAAAGGCTTGCCAACAGCAGCAACTCTGGCCCGAGAATTTCTTGAAAACATCGTCCGACTGCACGGTTTTCCTTCGGTTCTAATTTCGGATCGAGGTAGTCAATTTATTTCTCATTTTTGGCGAAGTTGCTGTCGGTCGGCTCAAATTGATGTGAGACTATCGACCAGTCACCACCCTCAGACCGAGGGACAAACCGAGAGGACCAATCAAACTCTGGAACAGTATTTACGCTGCATGCTACAACAAACTGAAAAAACTTGGAAAGACATCCTTTGGATAGCCGAATATGCCTACAATAACTCTGTCCATTCGGGAACTGGGAAAACCCCGTTTTTTCTTTTGTACGGCAGTCACCCTCGAACCTCGGAGTTGGATCCCCTCCAAGATCTTGAAACACCAGCAGTAGACTACCTGCATTCTACAATCACCCAAGCCTTTAAGGAAGCTGTTTCTCACCTTCAAAGGGCTAAAGAACAATACAAGAAAGGAGCAGATCAACATCGGAAGGAAGCCCCTCAATATCAAGTAGGGGATCAAGTATGGTTATCCACCAAATATCTACCTCTAAAAGGGCCACGCACATTCAACCCAAGATACCTTGGTCCCTATTCCATCACTACCATAGTAAACCCAGTAGCGGTCAAGTTGGACTTGCCCCCGCACATGAAGATACATCCGGTCTTCCACGTCTCGCTATTAAAACCCGTGCAACCTCAATCCCGACTAACTAAATCTCCAAAACCTATCCTAGTTGATGGGGAACTCGAGTTTGAAGTCAAAAGCATTCTGGACTCCAAGATCTCCAAATCTAAACTATTTTACCTAATTGACTGGAAAGGCTACGGCCCCCAAGAGAGATCCTGGGAACCTGCTGAATATGTCCACGCTCCTCGCCTAATCAAAAGATTTCACCGAACATTTCCTGACAAGCCAAAACCCCCGGAGAAGCCCGGTTTGGGAGGGGCCTTGAGGGGGGCTACTGTCATGATCTCTGCTTCCAAAAGGTCAGGGTTTTCCCAACTCCCTTGGAAGCAGATCCATAACCCAGGTTCCGAGTGCCAACCAGTCCCAATTGGGACCTTTTGGACCCAGTCCTGGCGCCAGTGGCACCAGGCTCATAAATATGCCCAGTCCCAGCGCTGGAAGCGCCGGGCTCATAATGCTTGGGTGGACCTACCTGCAGCAGACCATGCTGCTTACTTGCCTGCCAGTTGAGCCTCTGATCCTCTTCTGTTTGGAACTACTTTTCCTGTTGGGTGGGGCAGGAGCCACTCCCTAGATTCAGAACACTGGAACTCTTCTGGAAAGCAGGAACTCTTTTCTTACCTAGGCGTGGCTGTGGAAGGAGACACCTAAGCACTACAGGACGCTATTTAAACCACACCCGATGGATGAATCTTGCTTTGCGTTATTCTGCATCCTCTGCAGCAGAACGCTCATCGTGTCTTCTGCATCTGATCCTGGGCCTAAGGAAAAAGGCTTACCATCCTGAATCCAGTCTTCAGCAACACCTATAAAGACAAGAAAGAACAGGTTAGCATTACGGTCTTCAGTGACAGCTCTTCACTTACCTGGTCCATCGGCTGTCACCAACGCCTCGCGCTGCATTCCGGCATCTGAAAGACAAAGGCTTACCTACTCTTCGTGCGCTCCGGAGGTCTTCACACTGCATTCCGGCATCTGAAAGACAAAAGCTTACCAACTTTTCGCACGCTCCGGAAGCCTTCGGCGCTGCATCCCGCATCTGAAAGACAAAACAAGGTGCGTTTAAAGACATTGGGGAACTTTAATACTCACGTGCCATTACTCCTTTCCACATCTAACCCAGTGGGTATTCCGGCACCCTGCAGCCGCTCCGAACTTGTACCTGCAAAATAAAAAGACAGTTAGAGCGCATCGTGAAGCAGGCAACAAGCGCTTACTTACGTGCTTCCAGGCGCTTCTATTCATCACACGGGCTCCATCTTCAACTCACTTCAGCCCGTCATCCGCCATCGCCGGAACCCTGCAAAACAAGAAACATCATTACTAAAGACTTTAAAGACATTAGAATTACTCGAAACTTACCGTTCGTGCAGTAACCGACGGACAGCAGTCCTCTGAAGTCAAGAGGCCTGCTCCCCTTATCCAGTGAAGAAACTGGTTACAGCACCCTGCTCCGAGGCAGATGGAGAGCACGGCGTTCACTTACCTAAGGTGAGAGCGTTAACCTTTGGGGTTCTACAGGAGAAGAGAAAGGGAAAAAGAGAGAGACATTCAATAACCCAGTTCCTTAATCCCATATTTTCTATCTGCAGACCTCTTACCCTTCGGGTCAGACATACAGTGCACAGAGGTCCAGCCCAAAGAGCCAGCCGTGTGTTACACATCACCTTTGAAGATACGGTATACGCCCAGCCAAGACCGGCGCCTCTACGGGAATCAGGTGAGCGTTACACTGGCAAACCCTCTCGGACCGCCCTAGATGGGTAGAACTAGAGCAAGCCCAATTGCCGCTCCCTCTGCGATTCCTTCCACACATCCAGGCCCCTCTGAGAGATCACTGGAAGACAATCCTTCTAACCACCAAACATACGCTGATCACTTGGGACTGGGCCCTGAAACAAAAAGGCATCCCAAGGGGACAAGGCCCTCTCTCCCCTATTTTCCACAACCCAAACTTCTCCCCGGGGTCAAACCCCCCAAACTTTCAGAACTGGATCAATGGAGGCCTAGAGACCCTGGAGCAACTATATGCCGGGAACGTGCCACGCACCTTCGAACAATGCAAGATGATGTTTCAACTCCAAGAAAGGGATAGGTTCACATACACCCAACTCCGTCACTGGTGCTCTCACCCCCAGACCCTCCGGGCGGCGCTCAAACCTCTTACCCCTCTGGAGTTAACGCTGAAGGATCTGCCACGCCAGGGTAGGATTTCATCCCTGTACAGACGCTTCTTGAGCGACTTCCTGAACGTACGGACACGAGCCGAGGCCCAATGGGAGGCCTACCTGGGTCACCCGATCGAGGACCAGACCTGGGTGGAATTTTGGACCCGCACCCACTCATCCCACCTGCGTGACCAATAAAGAATGCGCATACAAGATACTACTTTGATGGTACTACCCCCCCTTAGGCTACACCATTTGAACCCCCGGGTGGACCCTTCCTGCTGGAGGGGATGCTCCCAGCCGGGCTCCTTCTTTCACATGTGGTGGAGTTGCAACAAGATCCAGCAATTCTGGGAACAGTGCCTGGCAACGATCAACCACATCACGGGGGCTTCCATCCCATTGGAGCCCGAGACGGTCCTACTGGGGGTCCCGACCCCAGGAGTCTACCCTCGCTCTGGGAACAGAGCGAAACTAGTGACACAAGGCCTCCTGGCAGGCAAAACCGTACTAGCCTGCTTCTGGAAGTCCCCGGATGGCCCATGCATGGCCCACTGGTGGGGCAAACTTTGGGACATCCTGATAGTGGAGAAGGTGACCGCGGCAAGGGCAGGTGTCCTCCACCGCTTCCAGAACCTATGGGCCACAGTACTGGAGTACGATCAATGTTTCCCCGACTTAACATTTAAACCCCTCAGCACGCAATGGACTCTAAGAGACCAAGGGCCAACCTGAGGGATGGGACCCACAGAGGGCCAGCCATGTGGGGTCTGGGGACGAGGAGAGAGAGAGGAGCTCCAAGGGAGGGGTGGTAGAGGGGGGGTGAACCTGAGCGAGAAAGTAAAATATTGGTGTACTATCCTTATACAATGTGATATGTAAACTGTCCTGCCTTGGTTTAAAATAAACACATTTAATAAAAAACTAGGTACTGTGCAAACGTGGTCTGGAAATCTTTTCGGCCATCGAGAAAGTGCCTGAAACTTTCCCTCAAGGCTTGTCCTTCTCTAAACATTCGTCAAACTTTTCGCCTAGCCAAATTCTTAAAAAATCTGTGGCAAAGACTTAACCATTATATACCAGAACTGTGCTATCCTATACAAAAGACTCCGAACCATTAACTTTGGCCCAGGCCTGTTGAGAAGAATTGCTGGTTGTATTTATCTGAAACCCTTTGCCCTGCCTCTGAATGTATTTGGGCTGCCTATTCTTATAACCTAGTCTTTTCCCTCCTTTATTAAGTAACTGAAGTGCCATTTTGCTCACACTTCATTTTTTAGCTAAACTTGTTTAGTTACTTACCGGTTGGATTTTTGTGGTGTATTAGTGTGTGATATTGAGCTGCTTATGCTAGTGTAATGTTTTATAAATGATTGAGTAAATAAATGTATATTTATATATACTTTTACTAAGAAACCTTGAGTAAGTGTGTACTTGAATCACTGTAATGGTTGGTCCCTTGTGTAACTCGTTCTACTGCTCACTTAAACTCTTGAGATAAGTCTGGCTGCTCATCCATTGCTACCACTTTACTGTGTAGTACAGGCTTGTACCAAATTGTGCTTACGCTTGTAGTCCTAATTGCCTGTAGTGTTCCCAAAGGGTACTGCAGGTGATTTTGCCTAGCACTAGTGTACAGCGGTGAGGATAAAGTATACGTGTTACATTTAGAGTGCTACTTTTAATTTTGTTCAAATAATCATCCCAAGGCAAAGCAACACTACTAAAGGCATTGTTTTATCATGACTGATATGGAAAGCTACAGACAGGAGACCCTAGTGACTTTAACTGTTGATCAATTGAGAGATATGTGTAAAGCTAGGAATCTCACTGTAAAAGGCAAAA
Source organism: Ambystoma mexicanum (assembly GCF_040938575.1). Taxonomy (NCBI): domain Eukaryota; kingdom Metazoa; phylum Chordata; class Amphibia; order Caudata; family Ambystomatidae; genus Ambystoma; species Ambystoma mexicanum. The sequence goes on from NC_090922.1 coordinate 1,104,793,343, forward strand.
AGGTTGAATTGATAGAAAAGTTGTTAGAATACCAAAGTCGGAGGAGTGGGTCTAAAACCCCCACACCTGCAGCAAATGTGGAAAATGTTGATGAGGATGATAATGTTTCTGAGGGTAACTCAAATGTTATGGATGAGTTAGATGAGGAAGAAGAGTCTTCAAATGTAGGCCCTGTTTTACCTCTACCTGCTCATAGGCCTCAACCTCTGACCACAGGGACCCCAACAGGTCCAATTTGTCTCTTTAGAAAGAATCCAAGCTCAAACTGAATGCAAACATCAAGAACTTAAACTCAGAGAGATGGAACTGAACCTTGCACTAGAGATGAAACAGTTGTCTGTTGAAACTGGTTCTCTCCCAGAGTCTTCTAGGTCTTCCAGTGCCAAGTGGCCTTGCATGCCCAAAGATGCAGTAAGTATGTATGAGGTTAAGCATGTTATTTTGGATTGGTTGGCTGCTTTTGAATATAACCATGGGATTTGAGACATTACAGGGAATCAGTTGATTCCTTGGCTTTTTTTCTAGGCTACCCCCTGTTGCAACCAATGTAGTAATGGAGTTGGGGGATATAGACAGAAAGGAGTATGAAACTGTGAAGCTAGCTTTGATAGCTAGATTTGGGAAGACCCCTTCTCAGTATCTTGAGAGGTTTAGAACCCTCAAAAAACATGATGGCACCCCTTGGGCTACCTGGGTGACTGAATGTTTGAAAAACTTAGATGGTTGGGTTAAGGGTTACAGAGTGAACACTTATGAAGGTATGAGAAATCTGTTCATGTTGGAGTCTATTTATGATGCCTGCTCTCCTGAGCTGAGACAGCACTTGGCTGACTCTAAGGAAATTGATCCAAAGAATTTAGCAAGGGCTGCTGACTTGTGGTTTGCCAACAGGGCTACTCAGAAGGATTCTGGGGCAACTCAGAAGAAGGATGAGGGGAAGCAGCACAAGAAAGACAACAAGGAGAAGTCTAATACCTCCAATCCAAAAGAGGGCCACAAACATAACAAGGGTAAGCCACAGGGAAAACCGAATCAGGCTAGTGTACCTTCTGGGGACAAACCAGAAGGAGGTCAGAACAAACCCCCATTCATCAAAACATTTGGTAAATGTTATGCTTGTGGGTCAACTGACCATGTGAAAGGGGATCCCAGACGCAAGGGTAAACCTTCAGAGGTCCACACTGTCTCCTTAGCCTTCTCCCCAGTGGATGAAGTACCAATGGCAAAGTGGAAACTTTCACTTACTGGCTGAGGAACCCATGAAAGTCTCAACCAGTGTCTCTCTTTTTTTTTTAAACATCGTTTTATTATTTTATAACATACAGTGCAACCATCAAACATTCCCCCCCCCAACTCCTCTGTCCCCCTTCCCCCATCAGAGCACTGAAATTCCCTCATGTCCGTCCCTTTCCCCAAAGAAATTAAAAAGAGAAGTTTAATCATCCATGAAGATCCAACAGTTTCAACCTTTGCGGGCACTACTGTTCTCAGAATTCTCTTTTTAGGTATGTCAGCGTTTCACCCCAATCAGCTGCAAAGTTCTCCAGATTGTTATTGACCGCATATGTGGCCCACTCCATTGCTACCAAATCCCACATTTTCTTCAGCCAATCCTGCTCCATTGGGATCGTGAGCCCCTTCCATCTCTAAGCGATGAGTGACATCGCCGCTAGCGTAAACATAATCTTCGCCTTGTCTTGCCCCTTCCCCGTTCCCCCACCTCCTGACCATTGCCTCCCCATTAAGATCACCCGGGGGTCCCGTCCCTCTCCCTCTCCAAATGCCTGTTCCTGTGCCGCAATGATGCTGCTCCAGAAAGGTCTGATTTTGGGGCAGTCCCACCATATGTGGGCTACTGTCCCTTCCTTCCCACACCCCCTCCAACATTCTTTAGACATTGCTGGGTATATCGCATGCAGATGGGAGGGGGTGTAGTGCCAACCAAAAATATACTTGTACCAAGCCTCTTGTAGTTGTGCCGCCCTTACCCAATTCGGCAACCCCCTCCACAGCCTCTCCCATTCCTCTTTATCTATTCTCGTTTTGGGCCAGCTTCCCCTAGGAGTTTGTAGAGATCTGAAATTAGCCCTCTAGACCCCTCGTGCGTGAGGAGGAACCTTTCGAACTGCGTCGTAGCCCGCATAGCCGTGTTTCCTACCTCCTCAGTCTGATCTGGAAATACCTATGTCTTTCCCCTTCCCCCAGGTCCAAGTCCTGCTTGCACTCTAGATACATTTTCACATTCTGCTCTCGGAACATGTCCCTAATGACTCTACATCCCCCTTCTTACCACTTCCTGAAAGCCCCTTTTTCCAACCCTGGAGTGAAGTCTCTATTTCGAAATATCGGAGTAAAAGGGGAGGGGTACGTTGTGATCCCCAACTTCTTCACCGCCCCATCCCAAATGTCCACCAGGCCCTTTGTTATGGTGCTTAGATATAGTTGAGATGGCCTTAGGTGGCGCGGGAGCCAGAGCACCTCCCCCAGATGATGCCGGGTCACCGCCCTGTCCATTTGAACCCACTGTTTCCTATACTCTTCTGAGAATCACTCCTTGATCACTCTCAGCTGCGCAGCTTCATAGTACCGGCGAAAATCCGGCAACCCCAGGCCCCCATCCCTCCTCGAAGCTGTCATTAAGCGTCTGGCCAGCCGTGGTCTCTTGCCCTCCCAAATTAATTCCTTCGCCGCCATGTCCAGTTCTCTAAAAAAGCTTGAGGGTACTGGGAGCAGGACAGCCTGGAAAAGATAAAGCAGCCAGGCAGGATCACCATTTTAAGGGCTATCCCCCTCCCCCACCAAGAAATTCTGAGGGCACTCCACTTCCGGAAGTCCTTTTAAATTGCTTTCATCATGGGGATATAGTTCGCCGCGTACCACCGCTCCAGAGCCGGGGCCGGGGTAATTTTCACCCCCAGGTATCTCATTCCCCCAGCGCTCCACTTAAAGGGATATCCCTCCTTAAGTTCAGCGGTCTCCCTGACTTCTAAAGACAGGTTCATGAGCTCTGACTTTTGCCAGTTGACGCGCAAACCTGACACCTCCGTGAATTTGGACAGAAGGTCCATACTCGCCTTAACCCTTATCCTTACCCTCGGATCGGTAAGGGTAAGGATCATGTCATCAGCGAAAGCCGCCACCTTGTGCTGACCTCCTCCAAATGGTATACCCCATATCGGCTCCGCCTCCCCAATCGCCTGCAGTAGGGGCTCCAGGTAGATTGCGTAGAACAAGGGAGAGAGCGGACACCCCTGCTTGGTACCACACCTTAGGCTAAATGGGCTTGACATTGCCCCGTTGACCAGGAAGCGTGCAGAAAAGCTTTGATAGTTGGCCTGGACCATATTTATGTAATCTTCTCCCAGTCCCATCCTCTCCATGACTTGGAACAGAAACGACCATTCCACCTGGTCAAACGTCTTTTCCGCATCCAAGGCTAGGAGTACCGCCGCAGTGGCCATTTTCTGTGTTTTTTCTACAAGATGGGCTACACGTCTGATGTTATCTGATGTCTGTCTCCCCAACACAAACCCTGTTTGATCCAGGTGGATCAACGCCGAAGGTGCCCCTCAAGCCGCTTCACCAGTATTTTAGTATACAGTTTCAAGTCTGTGTTAATTAGCGCGATGGACCTATAAGAAGTTCATTCTTCCGGGTCCGTTCCAGTCTTATGGATGAGTGTAATTTTGGCTCCCTCCATTGTCGGAGTGATTCTACCAGTCACCTTGAAAGAATTAAACAACTGCGTGAGGTGCAGAGTAAGATTTTGGGAAAAGGTCTTGTAGAAAGATGCTGGATAGCCATTCGGCCCTGCGGCCTTATTACGGGGCAGTGACGCTATTGTGGTCCTCACCTCATCCTCCGTGAGATCATGACCCAACTCCTCCCCTGCTGTTCGGGACAGACTGGAGAGGGGCAGAGCCTCAAGAAAGTCCCTCTGAGTTTGGGGCGGGGGGTCCTGTGAAGAATATAGTGTGCTGTAATATCCAGCTAAGCGACCCTTTATTTCTCCTGTGCGGGTGAGTCTGTTCCCACCCTCGTCCTTCATGGCCATGATCACGGTCTGCTCCCTAGCCCCCCTCAGGAGATGCGCTAACAAAGAATCTGCCTTGTTGGCCTTCGCGTAGTACTTTTGCCTGACCATGAGCATAGCTCTTTCCGCTTTTTTGGTCCTCAGCACGCTCAACTCGCCTTCAGCTAATCTATATGCCCTGAATGCTTTCCTGGAAGGAGCTTCCCCCAGCCTAAGCCTTGCCGTCTCTACCTCCCTCTCCAGTTGTGCCTCCAAATGCCTCATTTGCTTATTCCTTTCCGCTTTCAGGGTGATGAGCTGACCCCTCAATGTAGCCTTGAAGGCGTCCCACCTTGTACCCAGGCTTGTGTCAGTACTGTTGTTCATCTCAAAGAAAACTCTTATTTTTTCCCCGATCTCTTCCCGGACCACCTGATCCCTCAGTAGTTCTTCTGGGAATTTCCACTTCCACACCCCAGGGCTTCGCCTCTCCAGGCCCATCCTCATCTGCACTATTTTATGATCTGCTATGCCCATGGGGCCCGTCTCCACCATCTCCACCTTTCCTACCAGACTTTACCGATACCCATATGTAATCAATTCTAGATTGGGCCTAATGAACCCCCGAGAGAAATGTGTGGCCCTCCTCCCCATCACGCAGAGCCCTCCACACATCCCATAGCCCTGCCTCCTCCACCCGCTTCCGGAGTTGGGGCGAGGCCACCGCTCTACCCCCTGCGCCGTCGTGTGCCATCCGGTCCAAACGTCTGTCCCAGGCCAGGTTTAGGTCTCCCAATATGATAATTTGCCCCCTTGCAAAATTCTCCAGGACTGTTACGCTCACCTGGCTCCCACAGGGGCGTCGGTCAGACCCGGACTGCTGCGGCCTCCACACACATGATCCGTAGTGCAGCGATGACTGACTGGATCTGCCCTCCTAATGTTGTCAGCTTGACTCGTAGAAATATTCTCCTACAAGTGGAGAGATGGAATTAGCCACTTGTGGATTCAAGTGATAGCACCCCCACTGTCCTCCCCACTAATCACCTCTGAAGCGCCCTCTCAGCAATCTCACCTCATATTCTTGAAGGATGAGCCCTCCATCCTGAGAAGCACACAGGGGCGCGTTGATGACCAGTTACATCACTGGCCTGAAGATATTGGAAGAGTTGTAGACGAATCCTGACTCCAAAAGGTCCTGGCGAAGAGCCGTAAGTATATAATTCGTAAGAGTTCAAAATGTCTGGAATTCACTCCTGTCCAATTCCTCTTTTATCTTGCAGCTTTGACCCAATAAGATGATTGACAGCTGAAAGCGCTCCGGTAAAAGTCTGTGTTACCCAACACTGTCCGGTAAATAATGCCAAGGTTTAAACTTGCTGCTTTCTCCTTATCTTACAGGTGCGGCAAAAGAAGATGTGGGGTGCTGATGAATTATACCTCCGGCGGTAAAATCAGGTAAGCATATGGCGGCTAAAGAAATGGTCTCTGTCTCTTCTCTCTGCTCGTCTTGTTGTTTCTTGTCCCCCTTATGTGCTGGGATTCGGTGTTGTAAAGATGGAGACAGCGCCAGATCGAAGAGATGCTGCGTGGAACGGTGAGTATGGTACGGCGCTGCTGCTGGCAATACGACGCGTTTAAAACAAAGTCTTTCCTCTGGTTTGAAGATGCGATGAATCCGGAATCAGTTAAGAAATCAGGTAATAATCTTGTTCTAACCTTTGCTTCTTTCCTTCTTTCTAGGTGCTCCAGGTTCGAGGCGGGCGTGGCAGAAGGCTGGATGCTGCTGCTGGCACGGTGAACGTTACGCTGCTGGATGCAGAATAACGCGAAGCTTGTGCTGCTCTACGGGCGTGGTTTAAATAGCCTCCGAAGCAGTCCCAGGTAGGTATTCCTCCCCGACCACACCCAAGTAACAAAATAGTCCCTAAGGTAAAGTAGTCCCTTCCAGGCCTCACATGGGCTTGGATCTTCTTGCAGCATGGTCTGCATCAGGTAAGTGTGCACCTATGAGCCTGGCGCCTATGGCGCCAGGACTGATGTCCCACATGAGCCTGGCGCCATAGGCGCCAGGACTGAACCCAGACAGTCCCTAGCAGGGATTGCTGGGTTTTCTCAAGGCGACATGATGCCTGCTCCCGGGGCTGATGGACCTGGTCCGGATGCCCGGGGGTATGCATCATGACAGCACTCCCCCTCAAGGCCCCTCCTAAAGTCGTTCCTCCCCTTGGTCCTGGTTTGTCTGGGAAGTCCCGATGGAATCTCTTCACTAATCGTGGTTCATGAACGTGGTCACTAGGCTCCCATGACCTTTCCTTTGGCCCGTAACTTTTGCAATCGATTAAGTAAAAAAGTTTTGATTTAACCACCTTGGATTCCAGGATGTTTTTCACCTCGAATTCAGGTTCTCCATCTATCAAGATAGGATCTGGTGGTTTGGTTAATCTTGTTCCTGGTTTAGCTGGTTTTAAAAGTGAAACATGAAAGACAGGATGGATTCGCATATTGGAGGGTAATTCCAGTTTGACGGCCACCGGGTTGATAATGGCCTTAATGGTGTAGGGTCCCAAATATCTAGGATTAAATGTCTGAGTTCCTTTCAGAGGTATGTGTTTTGTAGCTAGCCAAACCTGATCTCCAATTTGGTACTGTGGAGTTTCACTTCTATGTGATCAGCATTTTTCTTGTATTTCTCTTTTGCTTGCTTCAAATATTCTGTCGCTTCCTTGAAGGCTTGTGTAATAGTAAAATGTAAATGACTAACTGCAGGCATTTCTAAGTGCTGAGGCGAATCGAGTTCTGAGGTTCGAGGGTGGTGTCCATATATGGTATAATAGGGGCTTTGTCCAGTTCCAGAATGTACAGAGTTATTGTATGCATATTCGGAAATCCATAAAATATCTTTCCAATTACTTTCGGTCTGGTGTAGCATGCAACAAAGTTACTGTTCAAGGGTCTGGTTGGTCCTCTCCGTCTGACCATCGGTCTGGGGATGGTGACTGGTTGATAACCTTACGTCAATTTGCGCCAATTGGCAACATTTCTTCCAACAATGTGAAATGAATTGACTACCTCGGTCAGAGACCAATACAGAAGGAAACCCGTGTATTCGAACAATGTTTTCGAGGAACTCCTTGGCCAGAACTGAAGCAGAAGGTAATTCCTTCTTGGAAAAAAAGATCCACATAGCAAAATAGTAAAGCAATAACAGTGCAGCAAAACATATATAACTGACAATCATGATGCTATTCCCCATTCCCATCTAAGTCCTGCTGTAACATCACAAGCAGAACCGCCATAAGAGCATACATGGACCAAAGCACAGCGAATGGAATGGCCACCATCCCTTACTATCTCCTTCAACTCTGCAATCTACTCAGGAGAAAAAACAGGGTGCCACCCAACATGTCTTTGTCACATGCATACTCTCCTTTGGACTCAGAAGCAGGTACAGAGCAGCAAGATGACCACTCCACGACTCCAGGGACATTCCAAGAAAGCAGTGACACATGGGGCCAATGTAGAGATTTGAAACAAGATCCCAGCAGCTGTGCGACCATCTTGACTCCAATGTTTTTATGAAAATATCACAGCAAGCATCCGGAATCATTCATAATCCAAATCCACACATTAGCATCGGCAATTTTAACTGTAGCATGTTAAATAGCCATCCTGTTGCTTTAGCGCATATTGTGTGCCACCAATCACAGTACCTGAATAATGTCTTGGAAGTAGCTAGTCAGACCGCAAAATGAATCTACTTCATTTCACTACTTTGGATTGACCAATGCCAGTTTCAGTGTGACTACAATACGAGGCTGCGCCTCAGAATCAAAAACCCAGCATGAAATCATGAGGACTTTTCATCCCATCAATACCAAATGTGAAGATGCCTCCTCATTGCCTTATGTCTGCAGATATATCATATAGTTATTAAAAATATGATGGCAAAAATGCAGCCACCAACAGCCCATTGCATCACCCCCCGACTGGGAGCAAAGGCACAGTATGGACAAACAGTATTCACCCTAAAGTCGTGAAGTCACAGTCAATTGCACAGAATCAACTGATGAAGACAACTGGGAAAATGAAAAGAGGGGCTCTTCATGCCTTCTTCCTTCTCCTGACCTGTATCCAGTGGCATACACTTCTCAGCAGGTGCAAAATGGTGGAGACAACTATGCAGATTCTGATTTCAAAAGTGCTTTTAATATTGAATCAACACTAGTACGCGTGTGTTGGTTCCATTGCTGTTCACTTCTGCCTTGCTTCCAGCACACACGGCCATTCCGGAAATAAAATGCAGTACTTTTCGTCAGGCAGCCTTGCCAAATAATATATGTTCAGCAATTCAAATATTTCAAGGCCCCGTAGCACACCATGACGTCTCTCTCCTCACGGGTCAGTGATGTTTGGATAGATGGTCTGACGGGTGTATTTATTCAGTTTTAGATATATTTGCTGTTTGCAATCCTTTTCACCTGTTGCTTCAATGATTGGGATGTTTTTAAATGTGATTCAGGTTGTGTTTTGCTGTAAGGTTACTTATAGTCTATATGGGCTCATTTTAACTTTGGTGTTTTCTGGTTGGGAACCTCTATATATGATTGGGAGGGGTATCGGGGGTGGCCTGGGGTTTGTTAGTTCTTGTTGACGTTGGATTCATACTTCTGCAGGTGGGGGTGGGGGAGGGTTTTGGTTTCTATAAGTACAGAATTTATTTATTTGGTTTTTTGTTGTCTTCTTTTTTCCTTTGCAATGCTGTCTTGGAGTGGTGACCAGTTGTCTGTTTCCTCATGGAATATAAATGGTCTAAACAATCCACTCAAAAGGCAAATGATTTTTAATTGTTTGAAGGGTATGCACAGTGATGTTTATTTTCTTCAAGAGACCCATTTATTGCTGGATGAAGTTAACATGTTACGCAAAGGATGGATTGGGGATTTTTTTTGTCTCGTGCCATTCATCCAGGAGTAGAGGGGTCGCTATTCTGATTCGGAAGAACTCCCCGGTTAAGGTCTTAAACTCTTGCTCTGATAAGGAGGGTAGGGTCATTGCACTCTTGGTGGAAGTTCAGGGAGTTCGAACTATTCTTTGCAATGTTTACGCTCCCTCAGTGGATGATGGTTCATTCTTTGGAAAAGTGGCTCAAATATTACAGGATTTTGCTTGCCGGAATGTTATTCTGGGGGAAGATTTTAATTTGGTTATTGATAATGCCAAAGACCAAAGTGGATCCAGTGCTGCTTGCAGGCGGGATCCGACATTTTGTTCTTTTAACTCACTTATTTCTGAATTTGCCTTAGAAGACTGTTGGAGATTGCTACATGCTGATTTGAGAGAATACACGTTTTATTCTAGCTCTCATGGTTCACATTCTCGTATAGATATGTTTCTCACGGCAGGTTCAGCAACCTTGAATCTGGCAAGCTGTGAGATTGGCTGTATTGCTGTCACTGACCCTGCACCTGTGTTTATGAATATGGGCTTGCAGTTTGATACTTCCAGATCATTTTGCTGGAGAATGAACACCTCCATTCTTCAGGATGAGAAGATTGTGGAAAAGATCAGATCTGAGGCTGATCATTTTGTTGTGGAAAATAGGACTGATGGAATTGGTCTTGGGACAGTCTGGGAGGCATTTAAATGTACAATGCGGGGCTTGATTCTGGGTTTGTCCAGTAGCAGGAGGAGATGTTTGGAGAAGAAAAGTTTGGATTTGGAACAACGTATTAAGCAGCTTACAAAGGATTTGATAAATGATTCTGTGAACCTGGAGAAAAGGAGAACACTTAGGGAGCTGCAGAGGGAGCTGAATGAGACATTGAAGACAAGGTTTGAAAAGGACTTGTTCAAATAGAAATGTTCTTATTTTGAATATGGTGAAAAATGCGATCATTGGCTTGCCTCTAGATTAAGACAGCAGCAATCAGAAAGATCTATCACTTCTATTAAAAGAGAGAATGGTCAGGTGACTTGTGATCCAAAACTGATTAATGAGACATTTAAGGAATACTATATGAAGCTGTATCAGAATGAGTTGGGTGTCAATGGATTAAATGGTCCATTTTTGGAAGGGCTGGAGGGACTTAGAGTGAATGATTTGGAGAAATCCATGCTGGGAGAGACTATGACTGTGGATGAAATGAAATCTGCGATTGGGAAATTGAACTCGGGCAAGTCTCCTGGTCCAGATGGCCTGCCTGCTGAATTTTATAAAATCTTGCCTGATTCTGCGGTGGAACTTCTGCGAGATATGTTCCTGGAGTCTAGGGTTGGGGGGTTTGCTTCCTGCTTCTACTAGTCATGCCATTATATTGGTTTATCTTAAGAAGGATAAGGATGGTTGCTTCACTTCAAACTATCGTCCGATCAGTTTGATTAATACAGATAATAAGATTCTAGCGAAATTATTGGCCCTGCGTTTGCAGACTCTTCTTGTGAAGTTGGTGCACACTGATCAGTCAGGCTTCATTCACGGCCAGAGGACATCTAGTAATCTTAGGAACTTATTGTTGTTGATGACACATGCTCAGGATATGGAGGATGATATTGCAGTGTTTTCTTTGGATGCGGAGAAAGCGTTTGATCGCGTTGATTGGAACTATCTTTTTTCAGTATTGCGTACTATGAATTTGGGAGAGGAGTTTATTTCATGGATTACCTTGCTTTATGCTTGTCCGACTGCCGCTGTCAGAACTAATGGCCAATTATCAGACTCTTTTGTACTACAGAGGGGTACAAGACAGGGATGTCCTTTATCCCCCCTGATATTTGTGTTGGCCATGGAACCATTGGCGATTGCCTTGAGGTGTGACGTGGGGATACAGGGTCTGAGTTTTCATGGTGCCAATCAAAGGTTGTGGTTTTATGCGGATGATCTGCTATTGTTATTACGGAATTTAACAGTGTCCCTTCCGGCCTTGCTGGATGTTTTGGATAGATTTCATGCGGTGGCTGGATTTAAGGTCAATTGGTCTAAATCTGAGGTGTTGCCGATTTCAGGATACTGTGACAAGAATTTGATTACTTGAATTGGGTTTCAGTGGTGTGACAGGAAACTGAAATACCTGGGTATATGGCTGACCCCACTGGTGGAAGAGATGGTTGTGGTGAACATGAGTGAGGTATGTAATGATTTGAAAATGAGCATTTTGAGGTGGTCTTTGCTTCATTTGTCCCTTTGGGGCAAGGTGAACGCTATAAAAATGAATGCAGCTCCGAAGATTAATTACATTTTAGGTATGCTTCCGATGAAAATTGCCCAACATTATTGGAAGAAAATTGATGGTTTGTTGCAGTCGTTTCTGTGGGATAATAAGCCGCCACGGCTAAAATTATGGAAACTTCAGTTGCCAGTGGAAAAAGGGGGTCTGGGGTGTCGAACTTCAGGGCATATCATTGAGCTTTTTCAAGTCATTTTATTGTACCTTTTCTGATGGATCTGCCTGATAAATGGGTAATTGCTGAGGCAAGTATGTTGGGCCCACTCCCTCCAAGAGCAATTCTCACGGCAAAAAACAAGTCATGTAAGAAATCGCCTTTGACAGTTTTTCTGAGAGAAACGTGGAGACAGGTACATGAATTGTTGGGATCGGTTGCTTCAAGGACCATTCATGCATCCGTTTGGTTGAACCCGCTGATTTCTGTCGGGGGTAGGTCTTTATTCTGGCCGGATTGGTTTCTAGGTGGGGTTCTCTGGATTGATGATGTTCGGTGGATGGTGAGTGGATTGGGGAGTGTGAGTTGTGAGAAAAGTTTCACATTGAGAATTTCAGATCTGACGACTTCAGGGAATTGAAAAGGTGTATAGGTGATGTGGCGGAGCAAGGAAGTTCCATGGTAAATCTCTTTCTTAAAGAAAGGGAGCCAGTGGTTGTTCGATTGCTAGCAGGATATATAAGTGTATTGTGTCTGCTTATAAGGAAAATTCTGATTTGAGAGATGAATGGGGAAGGAGATTGGGGTGTGAGATTTCGCCCAAGATGTGGTTGGATATGTGTGCGAATATTAAACTGTGTGCTGTTGATCTGGTGGAACGGTCTAGACAGATTAAGATCCTCAATAGGAACGAATGTTTAAGAGGGGGTTGTTGGACTCAGATAAATGCTGGTGTTGTGGGAATGGACAGGGAATTTTGGAACGTCTGCTGTTGGAATGTTTGCGTGTTCGGGGATTTTGGCATGATGTTTGTTGTGCATGTCTGCGTGTTTTGAATCTGGATGTTGAATTGGATTTTGTGACAATGATTTTGGGAGGTGGAGAATTGCTAGAGGATCTCTCTGTGTCACGGAAAAAGTTTCTGCTCCGTGGTGCTAGTCTGGGCAAAAAGTTGGTTTTGAGGGGCTGGAAATCACGGAATGCGCTAGCTCTTGAGGATTGGATTGAGGGGATGTCTGTCCTTGCATTCATGGAAAAAGTGGTTTTTAAGAGGCAAGGGAAGTTGAGACTGTACGGAAAGGTTTGGGAAGACTTTCAGAATATTTACTAATTTATTGCTAGTTATGAATATATAATGTTCTGCTATTCTGTGTATTTTTTGCTGTGCTGTGTTAATTGTTCTGATTGATTACTTGTTTATCTATATGTGAAAGTTTGTAAATAAATAAATAAAAAACTAAAAGAAAATTTAAAGAAAGGAAAAAAGATCCACGATAACTAGTATGGTGTTAAATCCATTACATGGAGGTAGATCAGTAATAAAGTCTAAAGATAAGGTGTGCCATGGTGTAGGTGGAATATTAAAGGTTGTAAAAGGCCAGCTGGTTTTTTCTTCTGACTCTTGTTTTGGGTGCAAATGCCGCAAGACATCACAAATGACTTTATATCGTTTCGCCAGGTGGGCCACCAGAATTGTCTCTTAATTTTAGCTTCGGTTTTTACGATACCTGGGTGACCTTCCATTAGGGTTTCATGATAATTGGCGATGACAAGTTCCTGTAATTCCTTGTGTGGTAGAAATAGTCGTCCTTGATAGTAGGGTAGGTCATTGATGACTGAGTAATCCGGGCCTTTCTTTACCCAGTCCTGCAGGATTGAAGAGTTGTGGGATTTTTAAATGGATTTCTTCTGGTGTCTGTGAAGTAGTTATGCCAAGAATTCTTTGTTCAGAAATTATAGGCACCGGCTCCGGGTTCGCATATGCTTCTTCCATTCCTATTTGGGATAAGGCACCTGCCTTGCCATTTTTACAGCCTGGTCGATAAGTGATCATAAAATCGAATTCGGCAAAGAACAATGCCCATCAAAGTTGGCGCGATGATTGGGCTTTGGCTGTTTTCAGATACTGCAAGTTTCGGTGATCGGTGATTACAGTAATGGTATGCCTGGCACCGAGAAGATACTGTCGCCAAGCCTTAGAGGCGGATTTGATGGCTAATAACTCTTTATCGGTAACCGCATAGTTTAATTCGGGTGGCGAGAACTTTCTGGACCAGAATGCCACTGGGTGAAGTTGACCAGTTTCAGGATCCTTCTGGGACAGGACAGCTCCCATGGCTAAACTGGATGCATCAGTTTCCACTATGTATGGAAGTTCTGGGCATGGATGCTTTAAGACAGGCGCAGACGTGAATTTCGCTTTCAGCTCTTGGAAGGCCTTTTCAGCCTCTTCGGTCCACAAGAAACGTTTGCTCTTTCGCAAAAGTGCTGTGATGGGATGTACAACATGGGAGAAGTCCGGAATGAATCTGCGGTAGAAATTGGCAAATCCGAGCATGCTTTATACCCCTTTAACTGAACTAGGTGATGGCCACTTGATAATTGCGTCCACCTTTCGTGAGTCCATTCGGACTCCTTTTGGAGTCAAGATAAATCCAAGGAATTCAACTTCCGTAACATGAAAAACACATTTTTCCAATTTTGCATATAACTTGTGCTGGCGTAGTTTCTCAAGGACTGCACGTACGTGCTTAACATGGTCTGATTCTGAGGAGGAGTACACTAGGATATCGTCTATGTATACGACAACACAAACGTCAATGAGTTCACGAAAGACATCGTTCATAAAATACTGGAAGGCTGCTGGTGCTTTGCACAACCCGAAGGGCATCACCTGATACTTGAATAATCCGTACTTGGTGCGAAAGGCCGTCTTCCATTCGTCGCCTTTCTTTACACGTACCAGATGATATGCCCCTCGGAGATCTAACTTAGTGTAGATACAAGCATCCTTTACTTGGTCTAGTAATTCGGGGATCAGAGGCTATGGGTACCGGTTTTTTACCGTAATCTGATTTAGTGCGCGGTAGTCTATGCACGTTCTAAGGTCACCTTCCTTTTTTGGCACGAAGAACAAAGCTGAGGATACAGGAGACTTGGAAGGGCGAATAAAGCCATTAGCCAGGTATTGGTCCAAGTATTGCCGTAGGTGAAGATTTTCAGGTTCCGTGAGGGCGTAGATTCTACTGCATGGGGGTTGTGCACCGGGTAGAAGGTCAATTTGATAATCGTACGATCTGTGAGGTGGTAATGTATTGGCCTGTTCTTTTTGAAAAACATCCTGAAATTCTTGATACTCCTGAGGTAACTGCACGATTGGGTTGATGACTGTGGCCAGGCCTTTGTTCAGGGTTTTCTCCGGGTAACAGGTGTGTACACAATCCGGGAAGGTTATTCTCTTCTCTCGCCATTCAATACAAGGATTATGTGTTTCCAACCACGGCATCCCCAGTACTATTTGAAACTGCGGGGCTTTGATTAAATCAAACACAATAGTCTCTCGATGCCCATCTTGACCCAACAGTGTCATCTCTGTAGTGGAATGAGTTACAGGCCCAGAGGCAATTTCAGTTCCATCAACTGTGGTGATGACATCCGAAGTGGTCTTTTTGCAAATAGGGAGATTCATCCTTAAAGCCAATTCGTGGTCCATATAGTTCCCTATGGCCCCGCTATCAATGTATGCCCTTACTGCGTGCATACGTGAGGGTTGTCTGGGATCAATTAGGACCATTGGTATGATCAGATGCGAGGTCTGAGTGTCCTTCTTTAAGCTCGGCAAGCGGACCTCTACACTTGTCGGGCATGGTCGTTTTCCGAATCAGGCTCTTTTGGGCTTTTATTAGCAACTCTTACCACCTTCTTGAGTGGTTTTATAGGGCAATCCCTTAGAAAATGTCCTGAGGTTCCACAGTATAGACACAATTGCATCTGTCTTCTTCTTTCCCTTTCCTTTTGAGTTAAGGGTCCTTTGACCCCCCCCCGATTTGCATAGGTTCTGATGCATCTGTTCCTTTGGGGGCAACGTTGGATTTAACCAATACCCGATTTTCGGACTTAGCTCGATCAGCCTTTCTATTCTGGAGTCGACGATCCAGTTGGACCACTAAGTCTATAAACTCTGCGCAATACTGAGGTGGGTCCACAACTTGAACCAAGACGTCTTTAAGTTCTCCCCGAAGTCCACGATGAAACAATGTAATTCGTTTTTCCTCAGGCCATCCGGTTTCCACTATCAATCTATTGAAGGTTGCGATATAGGTTAGCAGATCCTGGTTACCTTGTCGTAGGGACAAAAGTTCGTTATCCAGGGCCTGTCTTTGGGAGTGCCGGGCAAATAGTCTTTCCATGCTCGTTTGAAAGCCCTGAAAATCCGAAGAATTGGGTCATCCTGAGTAACTAGTGGAATTGACCAATCAGCTGCACTGCCGCTGAGATATGATAATACAAAGGCTACCTTGGCTTGATCGTTTGGGAAGGCTCCTGGTCTGCATAAAAAGTGCAAGCAGCATTGGTTCATAAACACGGCGAACCTTTTGGGATCTCCGGCAAAGCGTTCGGGTGGAGCTAATGGAATATTTCCTGGTAGGTTTATTTGCACAGGGTTACTCGATAACACAGGGGCTGGGTTCCCCCCGGAACCAGGTAGGGGTGCTTGTCCAGCTTGATTTTGCAGCAGTTGTCCAGCGAGATCATCTGTGCGCTCCTTCGATACAAATAATTCGAGGGCATTAGTCTCTTGGCGAGCGGAATGCACGTCCGCCCTAAATTTCCCCAATAGTTGAGCCAGTTGGTCGGTTTCTGAGGTTTCCATAACGCCCGGGTGGGAGTTTGTAGATAGGCTTCGCGTTCTGTTACGCTCACCTGGCTCCCACAGGGGCGTCGGTCGGACCCGGACTGCTGCGGCCTCCACCCACGTGATGCGTAGTGCAGCGATGACTGACTGGATTTGCCCTCCTAATCTTGTCAGCTTGACCCGTAGAAATATTCTCCTACAAGTGGAGAGATGGATTTAGCCACTTGTGGATTCAAGTGATGGCACCCCCACTGTCCTCCCCACTAATCACCTCTAAAGTGCTCTCTCAGCAATCTCACCTTATATTCTTGAAGGATGAGCCCTCCATCCTGCGAAGCACACAGGGGCGCGTTGATGACCAGTTACTTCACTGGCCTGAAGATATTGGAAGAGTTGTAGACGAATCCTGACTCCAAAAGGTCCTGGCGAAGAGCCGTAAGTATATAGTTCGTAAGAGCTCAAAATGTCTGGAATTCACTCCTGTCCAATTCCTCTTTTATCTTGCAGCTTTGACCCAATAAGATGATTGACAGCTGAAAGCGCTCCGGTAAAAGTCTGTGTTACCCAACACTGTCCAGTAAATAATGCCAAGGGTTAAACTTGCTACTTTCTCCTTATCTTACAGGTGCGGCAAAAGAAGATGTGGGGTGCTGATGAATTATACCTCCGGCGGTAAAATCAGGTAAGCATATGGCGGCTAAAGAAATTGTCTCTGTCTGTTCTCTCTGCTCACCTTGTTGTTTCTTGTCCCCGTTAGGTGCTGGGATTCGGCGATGTAAAGATGGAGACAGCGCCGGATCGACGAGATGCTGCGTGGCACGGTGAGTATGGCGCGGCGCTGCTGCTGGCAATACGACGCGTTTAAAACAAAGTCTTTCCACTGGTTTGAAGATGCGATGAATCCGGAATCAGGTAAGAAATCAGGTAATACTCTTGTTCTAACCTTTGCTTCTTTCCTTCTTTCTAGGTGCTCCAGGTTCGAGGCGGGCATGGCAGAAGGCTGGATGCTGCTGGCACGGTGAACGTTACGCTGCTGGATGCAGAATAACGCGAAGCATGTGCTGCTCTTCGGGCGTGGTTTAAATAGCCTCCAAAGTAGTCCCAGGTAGGTATTCCTCCCCGACCACACCCAAGTAACAAAATAGTCCCTAAGGTAAAGTAGTCCCTTCCAGGCCTCACATGGGCTTGGATCTTCGTGCAGCATGGTCTGCATCAGGTAAGTGTGCACCTATGAGCCTGGCGCCTATGGCGCCAGGACTGGTGTCCCATATGAGCCTGGCGCCATAGGGGCCAGGACTGAACCCAGACAGCCCCTAGCAGGGATTGCTGGGGTTTCTCAAGACGACATGATGCCTGCTCCCGGGGCTGATGGACCTGGTCTGGATGACCGGGGGTATGCATCATGACAGCGACTCCCAAGGGCAGAAAACGATCCTGGCCCATGTTCGGAGCATACACAGAAGCTATAGTATAGGGCATGCCCGTAATTTCCCCTCTTACCAGAACATACCTTCCATTTCTAACCCTGAGCACATCTTGCATTCTAAAATCAATACTCCTCCCGTGGGTCTTGAAGCGAAGTATATCTGTGTGAAGCCCCTCAGCCGCAAGTGACCCTGGTCCTTTCTTAGTAGGTGGGTCTCTTGAAGGGCAAGAATATCCGGGGTGTGCGTTTAACGAACCTCCCCAATTTAGCCTGTTTGAGGTGGGTATTGAGCCCCCTTACATTATGCGTTATCCATCTCAACCCAGCAGGGAAATTCTAACACGGCCCTGCCTTTTGCCCCCTTGCCCCTCAACCGGGAGCCTCCTCAAGGTGGGACCCGCCCTCCTCTGCCCCCCTACCACCTCCCTCCACCCCCTCTGTTGCGGTATCATGCCCTCTGCAGGCTCTGCTTGCCCGGCCGCTCTGGTCCTTCCCTAAACCAAAGGGGAATGTCCACTTATACTTTATTCCTTTCCTGGTTAGCTTCCTCAGGACTGGGCCCATGTTCCTTCTTTTCACTAGCGTGCTAGTCAGGTCCTGAAACAAGGAAATCTCTTGCCCCTTATAGTGTACATTGCTTCCTTCTGACCATATCTGGCAAATGCGGCCAGGACGTCACGCGGCCTGTTGTTGGGGCCCCGGTGGGGGGTCGACCGACTCTGTGCACTCTGTCGAATTCTATCGATTCTGGGCTCCTCTCACCCAGGAGATCAGCAAAAACACTCTGGATCTCTCCCTTAAATTCCCGGTCCACCACCGATTCTGGTAAAAATGTAATACTAATGTTGACCCTTCTAGATCTATTTTCCAGATCCTCCACTTGGGCTTCCAGGTTCCACGTCGCAATGTCCAGCTGATCAATCGCCTCACTGTTAGACGTTGTATCCTTCTCAGTTTCCTGTAGCTCTCTTTCCAGTAAGTCTGTTCTCTCCCCTAACCGGGCCATCTCTTGTTTCAGCTCTCCAAGAAGTGCGCCCTCCACAGCCCCCTGCTTGGTGTGATCCGGCTACCTCATGCCCGCCTTCCACTTGGTGAGTGCACACAAGCCCGGTGGCCCTCCCCCTCTCTTATGTCTCAGAGGAGGTTCCCTTATAAGTTGCCTGTTGTTAGTTGATTACCACTGAGTGCAGGCCTTAGTCGGTCAGGCGCTGGTGCCTGGACGGCTCCTTTTCTGGCTTTTATGGGGTGATAGGTCCAGCCGCCCCCCCAGAGGCGCTCCCAGGTCCAACCCCAGTGTTTGCTATTAATGGAGGTAACAGTTCTTGACGCTCACCTCACTTTCAATGGTGGCGATGGCCGCTTGTGGGCGCCGTTCCACAGCCTCCTGGAGCTACCCTTACACCTGGGTTACTGTGGCACAATTCTTCTTTGTTGAGGCCTCACTTAGGCTCCATGAGCGGCTTGCCTCCCACCGGCGAGCTCTGGACCCTGTTGAACCTCCCCACGTAACTCACAAGCCTCAGAGGATGTTCAAAACATAGTGCCCGTGTCACCCCGGGGCACCCGCAGAGGCCGATCCACTCTGCGCCCCTTGCTGGTCCTCGGCCCCGAATTGCAGCTCTGCCGGGGCCTGCTTCCTAGCTGGTGTAGGAGGATGGGGGTGGAACGGGCTGCGCCTCTTACTCCCGCTCCCTGGCGGTGTAGCACTGTTTCCTCGGGGGCCTCACCACACCTGGCCTCCTACTACGCCGACGCCTGCCTTCAGACAGATGGAGTCTTTTCTCCAAAAAAGTGGGGGCTCTCCTTCCCCTAGCACGTTGCTTGGCCCAGCTGCACACCCCGGCCCCCGGAGCTCGCCACCAGGCCCCCGGGTGCTCCTCCTAGTCCGCTGTGCCAGGCACCTGCAGAGTCCCACTGGTGAGGGGGTCCTGTGCAGAGTCGCTGGCTCTCCTACTGGGTTTGGCTGCATCAGCCCTGTTGCTCTTCTCCTCCTGCCGATGAGGCACCGCTCCTGCTGGCTCTTCTCTTCGTGCCTGGGCTCCCGCATCGCGCACCAGTCTGACAGTCCCCCTCGCCTGCAGTCTCCTCACCTCACCCCCGCCTCGGGGTCCGGGATGCTGCAGCAGGGCTCCACTCCGATCTTCCTGTCTCCGCTGAGGTGTCGCCGTGCAACCGCTCTGTTCTATTCACTTTATGGGGGGGCTCTGTGACCCAGCCAAAGGAGCCTTCCAACGTTGCCCAGCGTGCTCTCCTCTCTTCGCCGGCGAACTCGCCAGCCAGTGTCTCTTTGGTGTCCATGGGTCTGTGGGAACAACAGAATTTAGATGTGTATAACTCTATCCCAGATAATACTAAAGAGTATTACAAAGACAGTGTTCTTGTCAATGGTCAGGAGACACCTGCCATTCAAGACACTGGGGCCAGGATAACTGTAGTTGATGAATCATTTTTCAAGGTTGAGG
The DNA here is from genome assembly GCF_040938575.1 of Ambystoma mexicanum. Lineage (NCBI taxonomy): Eukaryota > Metazoa > Chordata > Amphibia > Caudata > Ambystomatidae > Ambystoma > Ambystoma mexicanum. The sequence continues at coordinate 1,104,813,259 of NC_090922.1, forward strand.
ATGTTGCTAAGGCACCCAAAATCTTAACTAAGCTTGCTGGAGGCCCTGTTCGAATGCTTCCACAGTTACCAGCTCTCATCCAGTGTAACAATATGACTGTCAAAATACCTGTGGAGAGTCCTGTTGGGGAATGACTTTAAAACTCTTGTAGTTGTATCAAGCACCCCCAGGCCTCCCAGCAAAAGGAAACAGGAGCAGACTAGGAGTACCTTAAGGGGCTCTCCAGAGGAGATTATAGAGAAAACTATAACTCCCAGTCCACAGGAGTTACTGACTGCAATTTCTAGGAAGAAGGAGGAGAAGGGGCAACTTAAAACCTCCAGGAGGAAACCAGCCAGCACTCCTGTGCTACCAACCAGGACATCCCCAAGATGACTGTCCAAAGTCACACCTGTGACTCCTACACTAGCTGAGGCTGAGTGTGTAGAACAACCTTGTGTGGTTGAATCAGCTGCTGAGGAATAAGAGCTGGAACAGGGCCTTGCTCCTGTTGGAGATCTGGATCCTGCAGACCATCCTGAGCTGCAGTCTTTACTGGCAGGAGGTGGACCCTGTAGGGCAGACTCCAGCAGAGGTCAGAGAGAGTGTCCTACTCTTGAAGGTCTTCGCCAACAAGCAGCTTCCCAGCTGGATGGGCAAGAGCCAGGGAAGCATAGGTTGTACTGGGAAGATGGCCTCTTCTACAGTGAACCGACTGAGTCTATCCCAGGGTACTACAGAAGACTTGTAGTGCCTCTTGAAAGCAGACTCCAGTTCCTACAGTTAGCCCATGAGATACCTTTGGCTGGTCACTTAAACTTTAAGAAGACCAAGGAAAGGCTCTCTTTATATTTCTACTGGCCTAAATTGGGGTCTGATGTAGATAGGTTCTGTAGGAGCTGTCACACTTGCCAAACCTCTGGCAAGAGTGGAGCCAAGAATGTGGCACCCTTGATGCCTCTCCCAGTGGTGGGAGTTCCTTTTGAGAGGGTAGAAATCGACATTGTTGGTTCCTTAGACCCTCCCACATCTTCAGGAAACAGGTTTATCCTGGTTGCTGTAGACCATGCTACTAGGTACCCTGAAGCTATACCTATGAGGACTGTTACAGCTCAGGCTGTTGCTAAGGCCCTACTTGGTATTTTTACCGGGGTAGGTTTTCCTAATGAAGTTATCTCTGACAGGGGATCCAATTTTATGTCCCACTACATGCAGGCCATGTGGAAAAACTGTGGAGTAACTTACAAGTTCTCAACTGCCTACCATCCTCAGACAAATGGATTGGTAGAGAGGCTCAACCGTACAATGAGGAGCATGATAGATGCTATAGAGAAACCCCTTAGAAGAAAGTGGGACCTTCTACTGCCAGGCCTTCTATTTGCATATAGAGAAGTCCCTCAGGAGGGAGTTGGATTTAGTCCCTTTGAACTTCTTTATGGCCATTCAGTTAGAGGCCTTTTGGCCCTAATTAAGGAGGGGTTGGAGAGTGCTCCTTCCTTCAACCCCGTGAAAGTCACTGACTATGTGATAGTTCTCCGGAGGAGAATGTTACACATGATGGCCGAAGCATCTGATAACTTAAAAGCAAGTCAGGCTCTGGTCAAACAGTGGCATGACCAGAAGGCCAACATGGTTGAGTTTACTCAAGACCAGCAAGTTTTAGTTATGGTACCTACAGGGGAGAGGGCCTTTGTTACACATCATCAGCGTTGGTCATTGTGGCAAAGAAGGAGATTAGGAAGAACAGCACATAGCGTTATAACGCTGGCTCCCAAAGTGACGGTTCCTTGTGAGGAAGACCGCGGTCTAGTTGTTCCACGCACATATTACGTTCCTGCGTCTACTCATGTGACTCCTGATAAGGAAGGAAGTGCTAGTAGCATACGCGTCGCTACTGTTCATACAGACGCTCTGTAAGTTCGCCACTAGGATTCCTCCTTCCGACATTGCTAGCTTGCATTATCCTTTAAAATCTAATCTTTACTCTTGTCTTCCCGCCTCTCATACATACAGGCTTACTCTCAGGCCGTATCCAGTTTCGAGCATAGATTTCCAGCTAGGAGTTCCGCCCATGTCTGTAAGTCCCTTAAACTCAGAGTCCTCTTTCGGTCATTCTATCTTCTCATTACTAACATTCATACCCTTTCTATTCCGTTCATTCAGCACCACAGTTCTATGTCTTCCAGCCATTCGGATACTCCCAAGAACGTCCTTATCCCATTGAGAATGACATTCTGAAAATCACGTACGTTTCCCTTCTATATCCATCTCTTGTTCTTTCACTTCTTACTATCTGGCATTTACCTGTTCTATATAGTTCCCCGGAAAGGTTTCCAATCCTCTTCACACTCCAGCTCGCCTAGAGGGACCGTCCAAGCTTCTACTCACTGTTCCGAAGATCCAACTCGATTCAGGGTTTTATTCCCCAGGAGGGTTTCCCTGGGGATTCTGCCTCCCTCCTCTCTGCTTTTCAATCCGGGGAGTGAGAGAGAGCAGGACCTCCACGGAGGATTCCTCAATTTCTGCCTGTTGCCTCCAGTGCAAGTCTCTGTCTGCCCAGGTTAGTGAAAATGTAAGTATTTGATTTTCCTTAATTAACAGCCTTACAGGACAAGTGGATAGGACCCTTCAAGGTTGTGGGTAAACTTGGAGAGGTCAACTATCTGGTAGACTTAGGCAATCCTAAGGAGGCTCCCAGAGTCTTTCACACCAACCGTTTAAAGGCTTATTTCTCAAGACCAGAAGTGGGAGCTTTGCTTCTAGCTTCAGCCCAAGAGGAGGAGGAGAGTGAACCTCTACCTGACCTACTCAGAGGCCAGCCTTTAGATGAGAAAGTAGAAGGAGTTAATCTCTCTTCTAACTTGACACCTGAACAACAGGAGGAGTGAAGGTTTCTGTTGAATCAGTTTGCCTCACTGTTTTCACTATCACCAGGCTTGACCCCATGGGGCCAGCATGATATTCAAACTGGTGACCGCTTACCTGTCAAAAACAGAGGTTACAGAATGTCAGATCATGTAAGATCCCACATAAAGGAGGAGGTCAACAAGATGCTTGATCTCGGGGTAACAGAGCCCTCTACTAGTCCATGGTCTAGTCCAGTTGTACTAGTACCAAAGGCAGGATCCAAGGAGTTGAGATTCTGTGTGGACAATAGAGCTCTTGATGAGGTCACCCACCCTTTACCAAGGACAGATAAACTGGTGGGCAAACCGGTTACAGTCAAGTACCTCAGTACATTTGATCTACCTTCAGGCTATTGGCAAATAGCACTGACAGACCATGTCAAGGAGAAAACTGCATTCTCAACCCCAGCAGGCCTCTACCAATTTGGTAATGCCTTTTGGATTAAAGAATGCACCTGCTACATTCCAAAGGATGGTTAATCAGGTTCTGAATGGGATTGAGGACTTCTGCATGGCATACTTGGATGACATTGCAGTGTTCGGCCCTACTTGGAAAGAACATGTTGACCACTTAGGATATGTTTTGCAGGCTCTTAAGCAGGCCCATCCGACCATAAAGGCTAGTAAATGTCAAATTGGTCAGAGTAAAGTGGTCTACCTTGGACATGAGGTTTCCACCATAGATTTCCAGCTAGGAGTTCCGCCCGTGTCTGTAAGTCCCTTAAACTCAGAGTCCTGTTTAGGTCATTCTATCTTCCCATTACTAACATTCATACCCTTTCTATTCCGTTCATTCAGCACCACAGTTCTATGGCTTCCAGCCATTCGGATACTCCCAAGAACGTCCTTATCCCATTGAGAATTACATTCTGAAAATCACGTACGTTTCCCTTCTATATCCATCTCTTGTTCTTTCACTTCTTACTATCTGGCGTTTACCTGTTCTATATAGTTCCCCGGAAAGGTTTCCAATCCTCTTCACACTCCAGCTCGCCTAGAGGGACCGTCCACGCTTCTACTCACCGTTCCGAAGATCCACCTCGATTCAGGGTTTTATTCCCCAGGAGGGTTTCCCTGGGGATTCTGCCTCCCTCCTCTCTGCTTTTCAATCCGGGGAGTGAGAGAGAGCAGGACCTCCACAGGGGATTCCTCAATGTCTGCCTGTTGCCTCCAGTGCATGTCTCTGTCTGCCCAGGTTAGTGAAAATGTAAGTCTTGATTTTCCTTAATTAACAGCCTTACAGGAGAAGTGGATAGGACCCTTCAAGGTTGTGGGTAAACTTGGAGAGGTCAACTATCTGGTAGACTTAGGCAATCCTAAGGAGGCTCCCAGAGTCTTTCACACCAAACGTTTAAAGGCTTATTTCTCAAGACCAGAAGTGGGAGCTCTGCTTCTAGCTTCAGCCCAAGAGGCGGAGGAGAGTGATCCTCTACCTGACCTACTCAGAGGCCAGCCTTTAGATGAGAAAGCAGAAGGAGTTCATCTCTCTTCTAACTTGACATCTGAACAACAGGAGGAGTGAAAGTTTCTGTTGAATCAGTTTGCCTCACTGTTTTCACTATCACCAGGCTTGACCCCATGGGTCCAGCATGATATTCAAACTGGTGACCGTTTACCTGTCAAAAACAGAGGTTACAGGATGTCAGATCATGTAAGACCCCACATAAAGGAGGAGGTCAACAAGATGCTTGATCGCGGGGTAATAGAGCCCTCTACTAGTCCATGGTCTAGTCCAGTTGTACTAGTACCAAAGGCAGGATCCAAGGAGTAGAGATTCTGTGTGGACAATAGAGCTCTTGATGCAGTCACCCACCCTTTACCAAGGACAGATAAACTGGTGGGCAAACTTGGTTCAGCCAAGTACCTCAGTACATTTGATCTAACTTCATGCTATTGGAAAATAGCACTGACAGACCATGTCAAGGAGAAAACTGCATTCTTAACCCCAACAGGCCTCTACCAACTTAAGGTAATGCTTTTTGGATTAAAGAATGCACCTGCTACATTCCAAAGGATGGTTAATCAGGTTCAGAATGGGATGGAGGACTTCTGCATGGCATACTTGGATGACATTGCAGTGTTCGGCCCTACTTGGAAAGAACATATTGACCACTTAGGATATGTTTTGCAGGCTCTTAAGCAGGCCCATCCGACCATAAAGGCTAGTAAATGTCAAATTGGTCAGAGTAAAGTGGTCTACCTTGGACATGAGGTAGGAGGAGGTGAAATCAGGCCATTGCCTAGCAAAGTACAAGCTGTACAAAACTGGGCCACCCCTACTACTCAAACTCAAGTGAGAGCAATCCTAGGCCTCACTGGTTACTATAGGAACTTCATAGAGAACTATGGGGCCATAGCTTCTCCCTTGAATGTGGTCTCCTCTCCAGAATTCCCTAGAAAGGTCAGGTGGAATGAGGAGTGCACTCAAGCATTTGAAGGCCCAAAGAAAGCCCTTTGTCAAGCTCCAGTCCTAAGAGCTGCTGATTATAACCAAACCTTCATTGTGCAGACAGATGCTTCAAACACAGGTATAGGTGTAGTCCATAGTCAACTCGATGAGAAAGGTAGGGAGCACCCCATTTGCTTCATCAGCAGGAAGCTGAAGAGACCAGAAACAAGGTGGGCAACCATTGAGCCTGAAGGCTTTGCTATTGTGTGATCACTGAAGAAGTTTTTGCCATACTTGTATGGATCTACTTTTGTGATTCAGACTGACCACCAACCCTTGAGATGGTTGATGCAAATTAAAGGGGAAAACCCAAAGCTGCTGATATGGTCAATCAGCCTGCAAGGGTTTGATTTTACCATTGAGCACAGGTCAGGGTGTCACCACCAAAATGCTGATGGTCTCTACAGGATGTTTGACTGACTGGAGTAAGGAGATTCATCCAGGAGTGGATTAAATCCTCCTGTCCCTTAGTCTGGAGGGACGAGTGTTAGGGATAATTCTCCAAATGTGCTAATTTCCCTTACCTTTTGAGACCCCAAGTAACTTTGCTGGATTTCTAGGATTTGATTTTTTACCTGGGAAGAGTCTGAGCCTTCTTTTCCCACTCTTCCATGTATTTTGTGTGTGTTTTACTTTTGTGTTCTTTGGTTATGGAGTTTAAAAAAAACTCCATTGGCATCATCTTTTTCTGTGTGTCACACAGCACCTTCAGTGCAGTGGCACAGGGGTGTCTTTCAGACTCCCCAAGGTTTCAATACCTTCCCTGGGACTGCCTCCCAGGGCAAGTAAAGTTAAAATGACTTTACTAGTCTCCTTAAATTTACTGACCCAGCACACCCTATCTTACTATAGAGTTCTAGCGGGGTTGCTTAGCTTCCCCTGAGTCAAAACACTCATGTAACAGTAAAATGTTACCTTTTCCTATTTTAAATGTCTGGTGGCAGCGGTTTAGATCAACTACCGTGATTTTTCACGACCGCTAACAACGGTAGCTCAAAATCAGGAGTAGCCATTTTTTTCAATATGGCGCCCCAGACCTATCTGTAAAAACAGAGTTGGTCATCTTTTTTCGCCATTTCTTTTAGGAAAAGTCCTTCTTGTGTGTAACTCTGCATGCCAATCCAGGTTTGGTCCCTTTGTTCGTGCCCTTTGGTGAGCTTCTGTGCTGAAGCCCTCCTCTGGTGCCAGAGTGTCTGAGGTGAACAGGATGTGAGGGAGGTGCCCGAAACTCCCTGTGCTTAGTCTCCTAGGAGACCTGAATGTACTCTGGTGTGATTGGGTGGCTGACTGTCCGGCAAGGACAGCCACCCTGTGTGGTGAGTGACATCCAGGCTGAATGAATGGGGAAAACTGTTTAAAAGCGGGTCTCTGGGACTTGGAAAGCAGAGTCGACCACTGGAACGAAAGAACCGAAGAGGAGAGGAAGGAAGAGGACTGCTGCAACTCCTGGACGACTGTGCAGGTCCGAATTGCCTGAAACTCTGAAGAAAGAGAAGCCCTTCAAGGTTAACTTCTTCCCTTGAGTTTGGTGGGAACAACCAACTCGCAAGCCACCTGGACACCGTCCTATTCTGGTCGAATTTTCATCAGAGTGCTGTTGAAAACCAGATAGCCATAGGGAAGGAAACCAGGGGGACTTTAAGGCACTCTAACCTTAAAACCGACATCTTGCTACAGCTTTTGGCCTCTTCCCTGGGCAGTGCAGGAACCTCCCAACGTCCTCCTTCTTGTCCCCACGACTGAAGTCCAGGAACAGCGAGATCTACTCGAACTGCCACGAACAAATGCCTCAGCTACAGCTTTCTTCATTTAGAAAGGTACTGTGCAAACGCGGTCCAGAAATCTTTTCGGCCATCGAGAAAGTACGTGAAACTTTCCTCAACTACGAAAGCTTATTCTTCCCTAAACATTTGTCAAACTTTTCGCCTAGCCAAATTCTTTAAAAATCCGTGGCAAAGACTTAACCGTTATATATCAGAACTGTGCTATCTTATATAAAAGACTCTGAACCATTGACTTTGGCCCAAGCCTGTTGAGAAGAATTGCTGGTTGCATTTAACTGAAACCCTTTGCCCTGCCTATGAATATATTCGGGCTGTCTATTCTTGTAACCGTGTCTTTTCCCTCCTTTATTAAGTAACTAAAGTGCCATTTTGCTTACACTTCATTTTTTAGCAAAACTTGTTTAGTTACTTACCGGTTCGATTTTTCTGGTGTATTAGTGTGTGATATTGAGCTGCTTATGCTAGTGTAATGTTTTATAAATGATTGAGTAAATAAATGTATATTCGTTTACTAAGAAACCTTGAGTAAGTGTTTACTTGAATCACTGTATTGGTTGGTCCTTTGTGTAACTTGCTCTACTGCTCACTTAAACTCTTGGGATAAGTCTGGCTGCTCAGCCATCGCTACCACTTTACTGTGTAGTACAGGCTTGTACCAAAGGTGAAATTGTGCTTACACTTGTAGTCCTAATTGCCTGTAGTGTTCCAGGTGATTCTGCCTAACAATCACCCTTTCTCTGGCAGAAGAATCCCATCAAATCATTCTTGGGCATGTGATGCTATGAATGTAGTTTATGGTCTGAGATGCCATTGTGGCATGGTCTACGTGGGCATAACCACACATGGAGAAAAGACGAGGTGGACTGAACATAAGTGAAATTTGAGATTGAAAAATCCAAAGTTCCTGGTAGCAATACATTTTGGAACAGCTAGACATAATGTTGCAGAAATGCAACCTGTAATTTTGGGACAAATCATTATCCCTAGAAGAAGGGGGGATCTGAACACAATACTGCGGCAAAAAGAAGTTTATTGGACTGAACACTTAAATGCTATGGTTCCCAGAGGGATAAACATGGAATGGGATCTGTCAACGTTCTTGTAAAATATAAATTGCATGGTTAATTGCTAGAAATGTTTGAATGAAATGAACACATATTCTGATGGTTAACTAGAGTATACTACAAAATTGAACCTAATCTAAACAGGTGACCTTGATCTTGAAATGGTCAGGTGAAGATTGCGATCAGATCCTCGACTGATGGATAATTCTTTCACCTTTTTAGGACCATGGAAAAATGTATTTCACAAATGGTGAGATTAAGCGCATAGGTGGATTCTTTAACGATTGATGGTTCTTCATTATTATAGGTTTGTGTGATGAATCGCAGGTATTCCTCCCTTCTCCCCTCGTGGGAGACTGTCTATGTGAGGCTAGGGAGGCGAGTCTGTTCCGTAAGACCATCCCTAATTGCCGAGGCAACTGGGACCTCACTGGGAGAGACTCACCTTTGGGAACAAGGACTTCCATTTCTGTGATGAACACCCTAAGTCAAATATCATAGCTGCATATATGGGACTGTCTTCAATGAAAAATGGTGTGACAACCTTATGTTTGGCTGAAGGCAATGTAAAAAAAAAACACAATCCTTATCGTGCCGGGGCTTGTATTCATTGTTACTCCCATCATGGCCGCACCAAGCGACTTGCCTCGCACCAGGTTTCACGTTGCACACGGCGCGTTCTATACATTGGCCACGCCCCCACGGCCCCGCGCATCTCAACGCTATCATTAGGTAGTGACTTGAAGTGTGTGTGCTGTTCGGTGAATCTACTATTCCTAGATCCTGGTTCCTTCTTCCTTCCTTCACCCCTTCCCTCTAATCTGCTCCTGGAATCCCCATTCTTAGCGACCGCTACCTTTTTTCCTGGACATCCTGGAACAGCGGCCTACCCGGAACTCTGAACGCGCTCTGCAGCCGGACGAGACTCGAGCGAGCCTATACAAGACCCGATCCGTCCACAAGAGGAATCCTCCCGCAGAACAGAGCAAGAAGCGATCCCAGGTGAGACGGGGGAGATTTACGACACAGAGACCTGTTATTAAACTGTGACGAGTCAGAGTAGAAGGAGGTAAGGAGAGTCCTGCGTGCAGGGGAAGCCCCTAACCTCATCACGCCTTAGGGAAGTGGAGTCAAGGCAGATAGCTGAGTCTGCGACTTTCGAAGAGGCAGAGAGACCCAGTGTGAGACTGCAGAGGCCCGGCGTGTACAACTGCAAGGAAAGTGGTACAAGCAAGAAGAAAATGAAGTAACTGGTAGTGGTGCAACCATGAGTGTAGAGTGATGGGCAAGACGCCCAAAGAACAGCGCCAAGACTACTGCGACAGGAAGCCCGAACAACTCCCAGAGCGTCTTTAAGACAATATTGCCCCACTAGCAATAGCTGAAGCATTGGTTCCTCCTATGAATGATAATAATAGGTCCCAATGACACAAGATATGGCCCAACGTTAAGGTCTTCTTCAACCAAGAAAATGCATGTTCTTGTTCTGGCCCCCTCACAAACTTTGATTTTTTTTAATCAAATGAGTGATTGAGTCTACAATGGCAGAGAAATTCTGACTAAATGCTCTGTACAACTTTGAAACCCCAAAACATCTCTGCACCTCCTTTACAAGTGTGAGAACCAGTCATTTCAGTACTGCTTTCCCCTTTTGTGTGCCCATGTCAATACTATTAGGTACAATTTTAAACCCCAAAAGGTCACCTCAAATTGGCACTTTTCCAATTTTGTAATTAAGATATGTTTACATGGCCTAAATCCCAAACCAAAACTTCTGCCTCCAAAACCGTGTCCGGGTTCCCTGAATGGGGAAATACCGGGCCATTCCGAGTATGGAGGGCACGGTATTTCCTCCTTCAAGGAACCCGGGCCCATCCTTCCCCATTCCCATTCGAGCCCCCATAGGGCTCAATAGGAATGGGGAGGGAGCTAACAACAGGCCCATTCGTAATGGGCCCGTTGTTAGCTCCCTGGACCCTTCGCGGGACCCGCTATGGACGTCTGGAAAAACCAGACGTCCAGAGCGGGTCCCACGAGGGAACCTCGTAATATTGCGGAATGGGTTTAATGGTGCCGGCACCATTAGCGTCGCCGTTAAACCCATTCCGCAATAGTTATAATGAGACCCTAAGTATTTAGTGACGTTCATAGTGACATGTTTATGAGAAGGGCTTAGTTGCCCCACCTGATGTTAAGAAACAAATCACTGCCCTAGATGAGTATGGGTTGTATATTTAGATGATCCTCTTAGACCTTATCACACTCGCCACTAGGTTTTTGTAGTTTGCCACGTAGGATGACGTTAGTAGTACGTGGGTTAACATCACCTATGACTATTTTTATGTTATAAAAACAAGCTTTTTTTAAATGCATTGAGATCGTGATGAAGGACGTCCGTTGATGTCCTGTTTTAGATAATTGATATTAAAACAGTTATCTTTTGCCAACTACCTGAGTTGTTTCAATTATTGATGTTTGAATAATTTCTGCATCCACCATCCATCTCTAGGGTATTGCTACCTCATCTTAAAGGGCTGGGAGCTCCAGTTCACGTGGTAGCAGAAAGAGGATGGTTAGATACCCATCAAGATAAGTAAGCTTTGGGGTCCCGGAAATATCACACAACCTCTGCCATTCGGCCAAAAGGACGTGAAGCGACCTGTAGATAGCAGTTTAGAGTAAAGTAAGCCTTGTATAAGCTAAGGTGAGACGGGATCCCCCAGTTTCCACGGAATCCCCTCCTTGTGTCTACAGGAAGCTGAACGAACGGAAAGTTGGAGAGGCCACTGAGGAGGCGTATGGTCCAGAAAGTCGGAAGTTGAAAACCACAAATGGTGAGTAAAACTGAGTGAGGTGGCAAAAGTGTGAATGGGCAGTGGGTGAAGAGAACGATAAGGGGAAAATAAGTAACAGAGGGAGGTGGGGATAACATAACTTGAGAATGATGAGTGTTAAATATTGAGTAAATTGACTTGAGGAGAGGCCAAGCAATTAAGAGGTATCGTGAGGAGAGGCCACGATAAAAGAGTATGCCTAGATACCTGCGTTTTAAAGGACATAACAAAAGGGGCAGCAACTAGAGTCCCATTGCGGATGACGTAGAAAACGGACACGATTAAAGGCGGGTCTAAAGAGAGCTGTTCAAACTCCATAGGAGTATTTTTAGAGGCAAAATTTGTTTTAAGAAAAAAGGCTGAGATACATGTGGCCCGCCGAGTGTGTTTGTCTGTCTGTTTGTTTTATGTGATTGTGTAATGATGACGAAATAGTAGACGCAACTGGTAATCATAAAGAGGAGAAACGCAAGAGGTTAAGAATTAAGCGTGTATTTAATTAACTTGAATTGACGGTGTTTTTAGCAGATTAAAGTAAAAAACGTAATAAATACAGGGTTTGGAGCCTGCGACGATTGGTGCACGCTCATATTGTTTTGTTTTCATTGAAAAGTATTATTAAACTTTGTAAAGAGTAAACGGTGAGTATTGACGGTCGAAGAGTGATGTGTCAAAAATTGAGGATATTACTCCACTTTTACATTTCTGTAAGCACGCACCTAAGCTTAGACAGTACAGTGCGGAATGGGTTAAAGGAACCGCAGACAAAATGTTCATGCCATGGCCACAAGGAAAATCATTATCGAAGGCAGTTCTGCAGCATATGACGACATATTTGCATGCCGCATGTACGGGGAATAAGGTAGACAAATGACTAGCGAGCTTAGAGCTATGGAATATGTACCAGGAGGAGCAAGAGCACCCACCGCCTGTAGATTGGATACTTAATGTATGCACAGAGGGGGTTGAGGAGCCTTCCGCTCCACCCCCCGCGCCTGAAGCAGATGGCGATAGTAAGAAGGATGATGGGTTGTGCCCATTAAGGGAGCTCAGCGACGAAGACTGCGAGACAATTATTGAGAGAGATGCAATCTCTAAGGTCCCGAGGGACAAGGAGAGATGCAATAAGGAGAAAAGTGAATGACCAAGTGCATCTCTAGATATAGGCTGAGAAATAAAGAGATGGAAAGGAGAAAAGGATAAGACTGATGAGTTAGCGCTTATACAGAACGAATGGATGGGTGGTCAGATTTTGCCCAGACTTGATGCTAAGAGCATCAAGGACGTGAGGCAAAGGGTAAATCGAGAAGAACAAGAATGAAAGGATAACAGAAGGCAAAGAGCATGCAGCATTGATCGTATGAAAAAGGAACTAATTAATTATGATTCAGTAGTGACAGGGGAAGATTTAGAAGAGTTCTTCCCAACACATGAGCCGATAGCAGGTCCGTCCGGAGCAAAACTGGAGGATGAGTTTGACTCTAGAGCGTTGGGGATGCAATCGATAAAATCTATTGTGATATGAAAACCAAGAAAGTACTGCAGGGAAAGGATAAAAATGATCGACGCAAGAGTACGCAGCTGTATGACAAAGAGGGAGCCTCATGTAGGTCAATGCCAAAGGAGCTGTCTTTAAATAGACTGACTCTGAATGGAGATGATGAAGAGAGAAGTCACACAAGCTAGGGGCAGGATATGTCCGATGAGAATAGAGAAACCGCTCATGAGGAGGAAGGTAATACATGTGGCCCTGAAGGGTGCTTTTCAATGGATAAGAAAGTAGGATGGTCGGAGTTAGACCTCCCTATATCTCAGGGCATCAGACTCATTGATGCGGCTAATTTGACCCTAAAGAGCAGTCCAGAGGCGGGGGACTCACCACCATATGTGAGCAGACTAAGGTCACTGCCAGGTAGAAGGCTGTGCGGAACCATTGTCCTTGCTACGGATAGACAAATGATGGTGACGAATGCGAGTTTGGTATTTCACAGGTTCCTCTGTTAGAGAAGAGAGGGGCCAGACTGCAATATATACTTTGGCAGCAAATGAAGAAAAACAATTTAAGATGCAGACTTTGGAGTCTAAGGTTTTGGCACTGGGAAATAGATACATATGTTAGATAAAATCACAGGAGGAAACATACTAGCTATAGGGGACATTAAAGGTGTCCTGATTGCCATCTTTGGGGAGAGGGCTGATGACGTTTGGTCAGGAGCAGGATATTCTGGTGTTACCTCAGTAAACACAGCTCGTAGAGGAGTGCCGTTTTAATACTGAAAGGTGGCGGGTTGGAAAGCGTTTAGAGTGATTTATTTGGATGTATCAGACATAAGAGCTATAAGTACGCCAAAGTCTGCCAGACGCAGTACAGAGACAGCTCATGAAATTTGTGGGCATGGAAGCAAAACCATGGTCAGAGATTCAGCTGACCATTGTGCATTATTGCAGGCTTTTGCAAGAAAAGAATCGAAAGAAAGGGCGATGTTAGGAAAAGCAAAGAGGCAAAGATAGTGAAGGAAAAAAATATCCAAGCAACCCATTGAAGGGGCAATGCTGACTAGTGGAGAATGGGTCAGGGTTATAGCGAGCAACAAACAGGCCAAAGGTGAAGAGCCAAAGGTTGTTCAATCAAAATAACAGTGGATTTGCACCACGGGGAAGTGGAGGTTTTCCGGGAAGAGGCTTCCAGAATAATCAGGGAAACTTCCAGAACAATCAGAATGGGTTCCAGAATATGTAGAATGATAATTAAGGTATGCAGGGAGGACGGATGGGGACACCTCCACCTATATGTTGGACATATGGTATGACAGGTAATTTTGTTTGCATGTATAGAAGTCAGAGAGTTGTGCAGAATAAGTACATTTTCAAGAGGGGGGGCTTCAAACCCGCTTTCATATTCACAGCGGAATAGAGATGGGTTTGCTCAGAGTCAAATAGTAGCAGACAAGCGAGTGCAGCAAGACTTTCAAGAGCAGTCGTCGTCCATGAACATACAGCAAAGCACAAATACGGGGCAATTAATGACTCATAAAAATAAGGAGAGTCATTGTTGATAGAGGGAATCCTGTTTATAGGTACAGGGATAAGAATGTGTCCACAATAAAATGGCTTGATGAAAGATTTGAATATGTTCAATGTTATTGGTGATGCTTAAAAAATCCTCATGAGGGAACTGAAGGTTGACGATAATATAGGAGGCAGATCTTTCCGCGTTTAAGAGACACAGGTGTAACACGCCCATGTATAAGAGAAGGTAACGTTTTTCATATCTGGGAAAGGCCATAAATATTCGAGGGTTCACAGGAGTCACAAGTAGAGTTCCTTATATTGAAGTATTGCCAGTCTCTAAGAGAAAGGGGCATGTCTGGGCCGTTATTGTTAGATTTAAGGCAGACATAGGTCCATATATTGGGTCAAGATTTGAGGACCAAATTGACTGTGACAATTTTGTTTACTGATGAAGGCATAGTATGCTCAAAACACCAGGAATGCATTATTTAAACGAGAGTGAATTTATTCTGGCATTTACAGGAGGGATGATCAAATGAAGAGTGCTATTAGAATTAAAAGCTTTTGCATTGTTTGCCATTTTGGAAAAACCTAAAGGTACGTTGACATCTCAAAGGGCTTCTGCCTATGAGGTGGTCATATCGAATCTGGCGATTAAAATAGTGAGGTGCAGAATAGTGAATACTGCCATGTTTGCATTGAGACCACTGGCAGAGGGTGAGCATGCACATGATTGTTCGAACTACGGGGAGTCTATTATGAGCTCCCAAGGGAAAATGCATTGGCAGTTGGGAAGATTCTCTTTATTGGCGGTTCTTCTAGAATCGATCAAACAGTGGACAAAGATGTACAAAGGCTGCTGTGATAATAGTACACAGCCAATGGAGAGTTTGAAATATTGATAAGGTGCACGACTACCGCCTCACCTTTCGACACAGAGCTTTAGAATTAGTGGCGCTGATTGTCGCGCTTGAGATATACGCAGCCCAGGAAGTAACAGTGTACAGTACTCCGCCTACGTGACGTTGACGGTACACGAAGGGCTAGCATGTTGGAAAAGGAGGGGCTACCTCCGAGCGGACGGTACTCAGGTGCAACAAGCAGTCTTATTGAACAGGCTCATTGAAGCACTACAAATCCTAGTAGCCATCACAGTAGCTAAAGTACGCAGCTCACACTAAAAGGGTGTGGAAATCAAAAAGCAGATGAGGAAGCCAAACGTGTTGCATGTACAGAAGTGATTATGTCATTTGATACGCTTGATGTGAATGAAAGCACAATGATAATGATGAGTGTGTTTAACTATTGTAAATATTTTGTTTATAACTTAGCTGATAGGGATTCAAGGGGAAGCGCCTCAAGATAAGAAAGGCTTGTGGACGCAGAGAGGGTGTTCCTTAAACCCCTCTGAGGCATTATGGTGACAAGACAGCACTCGTAAACCGGTGATGCATGTAGCCTTATTAAGGGTGGCGTTGGAACAGCTACACTACCTGGTGCACGTTATCAGAAAGAACCTTGCCGCAACGTGTCCGGTGGCTGGGTTCGTTCCAAATATAGTAGAATATGTTGCATTTTGTATGGTAAAATGTATCGTCTGTTAAATGTTTAGTACTGTGCACATATTGCGCACATTTAAAGGAGTGATTCCGAGACCTAATGGTCCCTTCCAGCATTTGCATATAGACTAACATTGACATGCTGCAAGTCTGTAATGGATACAGTAAGATAATCATAGTGGTATGTCCTTTCTCAAGGTGGATTAAAACTGTACACGCCCAGATGCCACTAGTGCATCCAACAAAAATGTTGTACGAAACGTATTTCCTAGATGGAGAATATGGGAATTACTGAGAGTAGATAATGGCCCTTATTTTGTGTTTAAAAAGTCTGTGGATACATAAGCTTGTTGCTTAAAATAAAGCACACGTTTTCACTGACAAATCACCAGCAGGCTGTCACGCTCACCTGGTCTCCACAGGGGCGTAGCACGTAGCCGCACGAATGATGTCTGCACTGGCGTTGCACAGCTTGAGTGATGATGCCTGCCCGCGTCTTCTCCCTCGATATCACCCCAGGAGGCGTTTGCCTTGGAGTTCTTAATGTAGGCTCTCCATCCTGCAATCTATAGCAGGGGCGCGGTATGCACAGTCTTTCCCAGGACCAAGTTACTTCACTGATCCTGCGGGGCTGTTGCAAAGTTTTTGAATAGCTGGATTAAGCAGGTAAGTCTCGATGCCAATGGATGCTTGGTATAGGTGCTTAATGTCCTTATTGCCCAAGTTTTAACCTGTGTTTCTCTTTTCTTTCAGGCACGGTCTTGAGCGGTTTTCGAATGAAGATTAGACTCTTCCTAAGATGCTGAGCAGATTTCCTGCAGGTGAGTATTAGTGCGGGTGAGTGGCGCTGAATGTCTGTATAGCGGTTTCTTTTCCGTGCGCAACTAACCTACTATTTCTTTTCCTTTTCTGCAGGCGCAGCGCGGCTCCAGGACGGCGATGGGAAGAACCACTTCAACGAAATTCCTGAAGAATGCAGACCCCAGGTGAGTATTGGGTGTCCGTGCAGATACCTTCTTCTCTGCAGGTGCGGTGGCCCGGAGAGCAGCTTAAGGCGCGGCCGATTGGATGGAATACTGCAGGTAAGGCCTTTGTTGCTGTACTAACTCCTGTTCTCTTCTTTTCCTTCTCTCAGGTGCCGCTGGATCGGGATCTTAGGATGGGCGTGGCTGTAGAAGTTCGAGTACTGAGCAGACACAGTGAGCGTTACACTGCAGGAGTGCAGAATAACGCAAAGCGTGTTCTGCCTGTAGGGTGTGGCTTAAATAGCCTTGTAAGTAGTTCCAGGTAAAATAGTTCCTCAGCCACACCCTGCAATCTCAGGTAAAGTAGTCCCTCAGCCACACCCAGGGTATACAGACAGGCTCAGCCCTATCAGGCTGTGAATTTAGTCCCATGCAATTAGCACATGTTATGAGCCTGGCGCCAACGGCGCCAGGACTGGGTCCAGGAAATCCTAGGACACACGTTTGGGGCTTGATAAGCCCCTAAAGGTGCCAGTGACTGGGGTAGGCCCATAAGCTGCAGAGGTTTGGGAGTTTGTACCATGACAGCATTTCCCCCCAAGGCCTCCCTAACGGTGGATTCTCCCATTGGTCCTGGTTTGCTCAGATGATTACAATGGAATCTTTTTAACAACCGAGGAGCATGAATGTGATCACTAGGTTCCCACGATCTTTCTTGCGGTCCATATCCTTTCCAGTCTATTAAGTAAAATAGTTTTGATTTGATGAATTTTGAGTCTAGAATATCCTTAACTTCAAATTCAGGTTTGGTTTTGGTGGTTTCAATACTCGGGTTCCTGGTTGCACTGGTTTCAAAAGTGAGACGTGAAACACGGGGTGAATCCGCATGTGTGGAGGCAAGTCCAATTTCACAGCTACCGGATTAATGATGGCCTTGATGGTGTACGGACCTAAATATCTGGGGTTGAAGGTACGGGTTTCCTTTACTGGTATATGTTTTGAGGCCAGCCAGATTTCATCCCCAACTGGGTACTTTGGGGCTTCACTTCTATGAACGTCTGCCGATTTCTTGTATCTTTCTTTAGCTTGTCTCAGATGGTTTATCGCCTGTTTAAAGGCTTGAGTGATGGTAGTGTGCAAACTCCTTACAGCTGGCATTTCTAGAAGTTGAGGCAATTCAAAATTGGAGGTTCGCGGGTGCATCCCGTATATTGTATAGAAATGACTCTGCCCCGTGCTGCAATGTAAAGAATTGTTATAGGCATACTCAGTTATTCACAAAACATCTGTCCAGCTGCTTTCTGTTCGGTGTAACATACATCTTAAGTATTGCTCCAAAGTTTGGTTGGTTCTCTCGGTCTGACCATCGGTTTGAGGATGGTGGCTGGTGGAAAGTCTTACATCGATTTGAGCTAACTCACAACACTTTTTCCCGAAGCGTGAGATGAATTGACTGCCACGGTCTGAAATCAGGATGGAAGGAAATCCGTGTATTCTGACTATCTGTTCTAGGAATTCCTTAGCCAGGATTGAAGCTGAGGGTAAGCCTTTCAATGGGATGAAATGGGCCATTTTGGAAAATAAGTCCACCACCACTAAAATGGTGTTGAATCCATTACAAGGAGGAAGATCAGTAATAAAATCAAGAGATAATGTATGCCAAGGTGTAGGCGGAATCTCCAGTGGTTGCAATAGCCCTGGTGCTCTCTTCTTATGGGCCTTGTTTTGTGCACAGACTCCACAAGACAGTATGAACTGCTTGATGTCCTTATGACATGTTGGCCACCAAAAGTGCTGCTTGATCTTGGCTTCGGTTTTAGCAATTCCAGGATGTCCTTCTACAAATGATTCGTGGTGATTTGAGATTACCTTTTCCTGAAGTTCTTTGCTAGGCAGATAAAGACGTCCGTGAAAATAAGGTAGATGGTTTGAAACTGAGTGGTGAATATTTTTGGTTGGCCAATCCTGCAGAATGTTATTATCAACAAGATCAGCGATTTCCTCATGGATGTCATCTAGTGTTAGAGATGTTGTTATTCCTAGGATTCTTCCTCCAGGAATGATGGGCACTGGGTTGGGGTTTGTGCGTTCATCATCTACCCCTATACGGGACAGGGCATCCGCCTTACCATTTCGACAACCGGGTCGGTAAGTAATTACAAAGTCAAATTCAGCAAAAAATAATGCCCATCGGAGTTGGCGAGATGATTGCGCCTTTGCCACCTTCAGGTACTGTATATAGCGGTGATCTGTGATTACTGTGATCGTGTGCCTTGCTCCTAAGAGATAATGCCGCCAAGCTTTGAAGGCCGCCTTGATGGCCAAAAGTTCCTTGTCCATAATGGCGTAATTCAGTTCTGGTGCTGTGAATTTCCATGAACAAAAGGCCACCGGGTCAAGTTGACCTGTTTTGGGATCTTTTTGCGAGAGGACCGCTCCCATTGCCGAGCTGGAAACATCGGTCTCAACCACATAAGGTAGATCTGGACGAGGGTGTTTCAGGATTGGGGCTGAGATGAATTTCTGTTTTAAGTCCTGGAAGGATTTCTCTGCCTCCTCTGACCATTGAAAACGTTTGTTCGTTCGAATTAGAGAGGTGATGGGATGCACGAAAAGCCTGGAATGAAGCGGCGATAGAAGTTTGCGAATCCGAGCATACTCTGAATTCCTTTAATTGAGGTTGGAGAAGGCCAATTGAGGATGGCATCAACCTTTCGCGAATCCATGCGTACACCACAAGGGATTAGGACAAATCCAAGGAACTCGACCTCAGTAACATGGAAGAAGCATTTTTCTAGTTTTGCAAATAATCTGTGTTGTCAAAGTTTGTTGTCAGGAGTCAGGGATTGAGTAGAAGGAGGTTTGTGGTGCGTAAATGAGGTTGGAAACTACATTTCCCAGTAGGCATTGGGATAATGTGTAGTTTCATGTGCGCGCCACTCGCCAGCTGCCAGTAATCAGGAAAGCGTGTATAAAAGGCCATCCGCCCGTGCTCCGTTGATGATGATTAATGTTGAAGAGCATCTGCCTTATGGTTCTGCAGTCTATGATCAAGCTGGACCACCGAGTCTATGTATTCAGCACAGTCTTTGGGTGGGTTGACCAATTGAGCTGAAACATCTTTTAACTCCCCTCTCAAACCACGGTAAAAGAGCGTTGTTCTTTTGTTGTTCGGCTAATCGGTTTCCACTACCAGTCTATTAAAGGTTGCAATGTACGTTAACAGATCTTGGTTGCCTTGACGCAGAGACAAGAGTTCATTATCCAATGCTTGACCCCAGTAGGAACCTCGGGAAGTCTCGCAAGATGGGATCATCCCGATTGACCAGCGGTACCGACCAGTCTGCAGCACTGCCACTGAGATACGAAATCACAAAGGCCACCTTAGACTGGTCATTTGGAAAAGCTCCTGGCCTGCATAGGATATTTAGACGGCACTGATTTATAAAAACCGCGTACCTGTACGGCTCCTGGAAGGACCACCGGAACTGGATTGCTTGGTGTAGTCGGAACCGTTGACCCCAATCCTGGTAACAGTGTTTGCCCCGCATGTGATTGAAGCAGCTGTCTGGCGAGATCGTTGGTGCGATCCTTGGCTACGATCAGTTCTCTCCTCAAGGCATTGGTTTCCTGCTGAGCTGAATGCACCTCGGCCCTGAGTTCCCCCAAAAGTTGGGCTAGCTGGTCGGTCTCAGAGGTTTCAATGACGCCCAGGTAGAGATTTTGTGTAAGGCTTCGCGTTCTGTCACACTCACCTGGTCTCCATGGGGGCGTAGCACATAGCCACACGAATGATGGCTACACTGGCGTTGCACACCTTCAGTTATAATGCCTGCCCGCGTCTTCTCCCTCGATATCACCCCAGGAGGCGTTTGCCTTGGAGTTCTTAATGGTAGGCTCTCCGTCCTGCAATCTCTAGCAGGGGCGCGGTATGCAGTCTTTCCCAGGACCAAGTTACTTCACTGATCCTGCGGGGCTGTTGCAAAGTTTTTGAATAGCTGGATTAAGCAGGTAAGCCTCTATGCCAATGGATGCTTGGTATAGGTGCTAAATGTCCTTATTGCCCAAGTTTTAACCTGTGTTTCTCTTTTCTTTCAGGCGCGGTCTTGAGTGGTTTTCGAATGAAGATCAGACTCTTCCTAAAATGCTGAGCAGATTTCCTGCAGGTGAGTATTAGCGTGGGTGAGTAGCGCTGAATGTCTGTATAGCGGTTTCTTTTCCATGTGCGACTAACCTGCTGTTTCTTTTCCTTTTCTTCTGGCGCGGCTCCAGGACGGCGATGGGAAGAACTGCTTCAACAAAATTCCTGAAGAATCCAGACCCCGGGTGAGTATTGGGTGTCCGTGCAGATACCTTCTTCTCTGCAGGTGCGGTGGCCTGGAGAACAGCTTAAGGCGTGGCCGATTGGATGGAATACTGCAGGTAAGGCCTTTGTTGCTGTACTACTCCTGTTCTCTTCTTTTCCTTCTTTCAGGTGCCGCTGGATCGGGATCTCGGGTCGGGCGTGGCTGTAGAAGTTCGAGTACTAAGCAGACACGGTGAGCGTTACGCTGCAGGAGTGCAGAATAACGCGAAGTGTGTTCTCCCTGTCGGGTATGGCTTAAATAGCCTTGTAAGTAGTTCCAGGTAAAATATTCCCTCAGCCACACCCTGCAATCTCAGGTAAAGTAGTCCCTCAGCCACACCCAGGGTATACAGACAGGCTCAGCCCTATTGGGCTGTGAATGTAGTCCCATGCAATTAGCACATGTTATGAGCCTGGTGCCAACAGCGCCAGGACTGAATCCAGGAAATCCTAGGACACACTTTTGGGGCTTGATAAGCCCCTAAGGGTGACTGGGGTAGGCCCATAAGCTCCAGAGGTTTGGGAGTTTGTACCATGACACAGGCGAACAAGGTCTGTGAAAGATTCAACGGCTTGCTTAAAGAGAGAATAGTTTAATTAAAAGTGATGGTTGCATTGTCTATAAATGACATTATATGAGTAAGAAAATCAGCCAGATTTAGAAAACCATCTTGTCTCACAAGAGAGTGGCAAGGAGGCGAATGAGGATTCTTCTCACACCTCCATCTAGAATTAGAAGTGATCCCCAGTCGGGGGGCGCTGTTGAGCGCGATACAAGATGGCCGCCTAGAGCGCGAGCTCCGTCCCGACGAATATCCTTAACAAAACGATCCTAACTTGGAGCACACTGCGGATGATTTTGAAAAGTGGAGGCTGCAGCGGAACAATCCTGCACTCAACGGCAGAAATCCGGAAGAAAAACGCTATTGTAGAACGGAAACAGAGCGCATGCAACTGTTGGCGGTGGGAGTTGGGAACGCGGGCCGCCTCTCAGATCCATGCGGGTAGTGGAAGCGACCGCAGACGCTCTAGCCGGCAGACCATAGAGGTCCGGCGATCCGACATCGACAAGCGAATGAACCGAAGACCCCTTCCCACAAGCTGAGGCGACCAACGTGTCTGTGGAGGGGCAAATAGCAGTGAGGGTGCGGCAGGAACGGGTGAGAAGTGTAGACGGCACAGTAACCCAAGCGACACGTACCGAACCCGCCACTAAGCCACGTGGTGTGAGTGCTTCAGGTCGAGACTGCTGGCCCTGGCCACGACGACAGCACTGATGCCTGATAAACCGACGAAAGGAGCGGGGGCTAGGAAAAGGGGCCCAATGGACTTGTTCACCAACAGCCAAGGGACGGAGTCGATGGCAGAAACATCCGCCGCCCCTAACATCGGACCTGAAGCTGTAAGTGAGGTCGACAAGTTAACCACGATTGTACAAAATGGCTTTCTCGCGATAAACGTGAAACTGGACGATATTGTCTCAACTATTGGGTCATTGAAGGCACGAGTGGATAAAGAAAGCTCCAGAATAACAGAAACCGAAGGCAGAATCAGTAACAACGAGGACACTATTGCAGGCCATGCTCAAGACATAACGCAACTAAAAAACGACTTTCTCCGAATACAATCTAAATGCGAGGATCTCGAATCTCGCTCAAGAAGAAACAACATAAGAATTGTTGGGGTATCCGAAAAATTTGGCAAGTGAGCTATGGAAAAACAAGTAGAGGATCTCCTACAGACCCTATTCGGATCTGAAACTTTTTCGGAACACTTTCTGATAGAAAGGGCACATCGCACACTGGCCCCGACACCAAAACCAGGGGCGCCACCCCGCACGATCATAGCGCGCCTCCTAAATTACAGGGACAGAGATACGATTCTTAAAAAATCCCGTGAGCAAGGTGCGCTACATTATGAGGAGAACCGTATCCACATATACCCGGATTTCTCGGCAGGCGTTCAGGCCAACCGACGATCCTACGAACCGGTGAAAAAACTTTTACGAGCACGTCAGGTCCAGTATGCATTAATATTCCCTGCCAAAATGCGTATTCAGCACGGAGGAAGAGCACACTTTTTTGAGAACCCGGCGGCTGCAATGGCCTATATCGAGTCACATATACCTCTTCCCCCAGTAGGCCGGGACCCGGATCAAAATGGCGGACCCCGCCCCGAGGCGGACCGGTGATACCCTCAGGCAGGGGAAATCAAAGAAAGTGCCTACCACAGAAACGGAACAGAAATGTGACAAAATAAGCGGTGATGCGCCACAGGAAAACGTGGATGTCGGACTGCGGGCTCGGGCGGGTGGCCACACAGTGACAACATGGCAATCCCAGGAGATCTCCAACAGTTTGTAAGGTTGAATCATCGAGTTGGGGAGGATGATGGGGGTGGCGGGGAAAGGGAGAAGATGGACCTTTTGTTGAAAAGTTGAAAAGTTGTTTTGTTGAAGGTCAAACAGATAATTGCGCCATGCACGTTGTACGGTATTTGGATAACACTGTAATAGTGAGCAGATACGATGGCGGATGGCATTGACAATGGTAAGGGGATGAAAATGAGATTGCTGTCATGGAACGTCAGGGGGCTAAACAAACCCTCCAAAACTAGGAAAATAGGAACTTACGTTAATAGACACTCACCCCATATAGTCATGTTACAGGAGACACATACACAGGGCCCCGGCAACACAAGTATACTGGCCGCATGGGGCAAGCAAAGATACCACACAGAATATTCCACTCAATCACGAGGAGTCATAACTATACTACATCCATCACTGGGATTCCAGACCAAAGGACATAAAGAAGACCCTCTGGGGAGATATGTACTGATCTGAGGAGAGGTTGCGGGAAAATCGATCACATTGGTTAACACCTATGGCCCCAATATAGATGACCCAGACTTTTATCTCAATATACTGGAATTACTGATTACACTACATACTACTAGTATTGTCTGGGGGGGAGATTTCATTCTAATACTAGACCCAGATCTAGACAGATCCTCCAGAGCCAAGCGGGTGCGGTCTAAAGCATCTATAATCCTAGATCAGGTTATGCCACAGCTGATGCTCCGAGATGCCTGGAGGGCACTGCATCCAGATGCGAAGGAGTACATGTACTATTCGAGTGTACATGACTCGGAATCTCGTATAGACTATTGGTGGGTGTCGGAAGACAAGTTGGGAGGATTAGAAAGCTGTGAAATATACCCAGGAACATTATCTGACCACTCCCCAATATCCCTGGACTTGAGGTTTGGGGATGTCCCGAAACCTCAGAAAAGATGGAGATTGCCCACACACATACTCAAAGACCCTAATGTCGTGGAGGCACTACATATAGAAATGGAGGAATTCTTTAACAACAATATGGGAACGGTAGATAAATATTCAACATTATGGGAGGCTTTTAAGGTCTGGGTTAGGGGAACTCTAATCTCCAAATCCTCGGGGATGCTTAAAGCGGTGAGGCAGGAACTAACTGAAACAGAAACACGGCTTTGGCAATTAGAGAACTCTTATAGCGAGACCCGAAATAAGGACACGTTAGCTGATATAAATCATCTCCTAAGGGAATTTAATAAACTGGCCATGAGAGAACTGCAATACATAGCAGCCCCAGCCAGGGCACGTAGATACGGGGAGGGGAACAAGGCGGGGAAAGCTCTGGCCAACATCATCAGGGCGGATCGCCAACACACTCCGATAACAAGTATTGATAGCACGGAGAGTGGAATAGTGACCGGATGCAGATCCATTAATCTTGAATTCCTGAAATTTTACCATAAACTGTATTCAAATGCAGACGAGAAAACTGTACCGGAAATACAGGCATACTTGAATGACCTGGAATTTCCAACCCTGCCACCAGACACAAGACTGGCCCTTGATAGTCCAATCACGGAGGAAGAAATCATAGAAGCCATAAAAGCATTGCACTCGGGAAAGGCCCCGGGATCTGACGGGCTGGGGGTGGAACTATACAAAGAATGTGTGGGGGAACTTGCCCCAATTTTGTTAAAGGTATGGGAGGAAGCGCTGGAACTTGGGGAGCTCCCAGAAACCATGCGAGAAGCTGTAATAACAGTCTTACTGAAACCCCGCCGTCCCACACAAGATATGTCATTGTACAGACCATTATCACTCATTAACATCGACGCTAAAATTTTCGCCAGTCCTGGCAAATAGACTACTACCAAACATGCCGTCACTGATTCATCCAGATCAGAACGGATTCATCCCTACAAGATCCACTGCGTTCAATTTGCGCAGACTATTTGCAATAATGGCGCAGATCGACCCAGAGGCTCAAGCTGTGGCGGTGTCACTGGACGCCGAGAAGGCATTTCATTCGGTGTCTTGGGTGTACCTATTTGAAGTACTGGGAAGACTTGGAATGGGTCCCAATTTCATCAGCTATGTCAAGTTATTGTACAATAAAACCGGGGCGAGGGTCCTTACAAACACGGTAATCTCTGAATTCTTTACACTGGGCAGAGGTACCAGGCAGGGGTGCCCATTCTCACCAATATTGTTTGCACTGACTATTGAACCAATGGCCATAATGATTAGGCTAAAACACGGGGATAAAGGAATAAGAATGTCCGGCCCACCCCAATCGATTTCTCTATATGCGGATGATACTTTATTATACCTTAGGAACCCTGAGACCAATCTGGCGCCTGTAATGCAAGATATAAATGAATTCGCTAAATACTCGGGATATAAAATAAATAACGAAAAATCCGAAATACTACCACTGACATCTCAAACCACATGCCCGGGATCCACTGGAAACCTTAAGTGGGCAACCGGACACATCCGATATTTAGGCCTGCTAGTGTCCCGAGACAAAAAGACACTCTTTGCAGACAACTATGAAACTATAATGCAAACGTTGAAAACAAAATTGCAAACATGGGCCAAGCTACCCATATCCCTGAATGGCAGGGTTGCGATCCTTAAAATGGTCGTGCTCCCTATGTTATTATATTTATTCACTAATATACCAATCTGGCCAGGCAAAACCTTCTTTGAAAAAACAAGATCAATGGTGGTCTCCTTTGTGTGGGACAGGAAAACCCCTAGAATGAAATGGGAAAAACTCACTGAACCTTATTGTACAGGGGGGCTAGCCGCACCGGATTTCGAGCGAAGCATTGGTATGACCCCGAGGATAGATCACCCCATATATGGCTTGAGAAGTTTGCAGCACATCCCATAGACCTCCGTTCTATAATATTTTATTCTCAATACAAAGATCCCTGCCCCTTCGATCCAGTCGGGACCACGGTACGTGCATGGAAGGCATTATATAAAAAGCTGAGGATAGATACCCCATATGACCCAGATGTACCCCTTTGGAAATACCCCGGCATACCACCCACATTGGATAAGACGATACAAAGACACTGGGACCCAGACAGGGAAATCCAAATGCGGGACATGTTCCCAAATGGCAGATTTGTAACGCTCGAGGAACTCAGGGAGGCGTTAGGAGGGGGACCAACCAAAACACTTGAATACCATAGGATGAAATCTGCATTCAATGCACGCTGGCCACTCTTCCCGGACGAGCCACCATCCCATCCTTGCATACAGGCCGCCACATCTGGTGCGGGGCTGGGCGTTTCTAAACTTTATGCACTGGTACAATTACACACACCCACCACAAACCAGGTAAAAGCCAAATGGGAGGAAGACCTGAACTTGAATATCCCAGAAGAAAAATGGGCGAAATACTGTATGCTTACCAAAGCTGTATCCATGAACGCAGGGCTCAGACTTATTCAGTTCAAGATCTTAAATAGACTGCACTACACTCCTGTAAAGATGGCCGAATTCTCAACGACCCACCCGGGGGACTGCCCCAAATGCAAGGCCAGCCAAGCGGGAACATATCACATGTATTGGGAATGCCCCCCAGTTGCTACGTTCTGGAGGGAGGTGGCGGGAATACTTGAAGACATTACACAAGTCCCTGCGGACATGCACCCACCGAAATACTTGTTCGGAGATATAGGCAAACAAGGTGAAAAGATCAGACGACTATTCAATGTAGCTTGTGCTGTGGCCAAACGGTGTATACTGAGATGTTGGACAAGTACCTCTCCGCCAAAAACTGAACATTTTATTCGTGATCTGGCCTACATAAACGAATGTGAGGAGCAATACACCATGACTGTGACAACGAGATGTCGCCCAAAGGACATATAGGCCCCGTTCAGAATGTACCTATGTGAAATGGCCTCTGATGAGGAACTGCCTGCGTAAATTGTTTTTATGATTTCTGATCTATGCCTTTAACAATTATTGTATTGTATGTACCAGCGTATGCGGGTGCAATGAGTTTAATCTGTGTTGACCTTCGGTAACAATAAAAAGAGTTAAAAAAAAAAAAAAAAGAAGTGATCCCCAGTCAACAGTAGAATTGTTAGGAAAGGAGATACGTGAGTATTTTAGGTGTATGACTTCAAGTATCTCTGTCATTAAAGATCAGCTCAAGTGACAGGGGTGTGGGGCAGCGCAGAACACAGAATGAGATGCTACAACAACGGGAGATGATCAGCTTTGTGTTTCTAAACTTTTTCCCGGAAATACGGTCATAATTCGCAAAACATTGCTAGAAGGTAGCACAAGCTTCGTTTCAGAGGCCCCGTCCTAGTGGAGGACATTACACCGTCTACAGTTAAGGTGCAGGGCAGACACACTTGAATATTCCTTGATGACGTAAAGATCCATGCTGAAGAATCCCCAGCACACCCACACCCATCGGAAGCAAGCATCGGGGAAGAACCACAGCAGGCGCAGATCAGGTCTATGGTGAGGAAGAAGGTTGCAGAAACTGTCAAATAAAGGCAAGAGTATTATTGGACTGTGGCTTATTTAGGGACGCTCTTTTCAGTCACTAAAAAGGAGTTAAGAGAAGATAGTTAATCTTGAGTCACAAGAGTTTGTTGACATTTGGATTGAGATATGCTTAAATATTGATCATAAAGGAGAGTATGCCAGACTTGGAGTTCCTGGTTGACGACTAGAAGAGGGAACAGTATCCTGATTCCTTTCTTACTGACTTTCTCTTTGGAGGTGCCCAATGACAATGGGCCTCATTACGAGTTTGGCGGCAGCCATGGAGCTATTAGCTCCATGGCTGCCGCCAAACCGGGCTCCATTACCGGGTTCCCAGAATTAAGAATTACCGGGCCATTCCGAGTTCGGAGGGCCTGGTAATTCCTCACTCTGGGAATCCGGGCCCGGACCTTCCCCATTCCCATCTGAGCCCCCATAGGGCTCAATGGGAATGGGAGAGGGATCCAGCAACGGGCCGATTACGACCGGCCCGTTGTTAGCTCCCTCTTCCTCTCGCGGGACCCGGTAACGACGCCTGGTTTTACCAGGCATCTTTACCGGGTCCCGCAAGGGGACCTCGTAATTTCGCAGAACGGGTTCAACGGGTCCGCCTCCATTAGCGGAGCCCGTTAACCTGTTCCGCGAACCTTGTAATGAGGCCCAATGTTTCTCGGATCATCCTTGCTATTTTTGTGTTTATATTACGCGCTTACCCTGCGCTTGTGGGGAGAACTACTAGCGTTCCTCTTTTCCTGCAAGATTCTAAGAATGGCCCAATTGTGGGAACATTGCTTGCAACTATCATTGAGCAGATCCTTCAGCTTCCTGGGTTAAGTGGGGGAGATACAAATGCCCCCGTCACAGGATAATGCACATAGACTGGTCAGTTTAGTATCCTGTTACTTGTCCACATCTTGTTGGGAGACAAACTGAAATTAGAACTTTCCTGAGAGACCCGAGAAACAATGCAGTGGTCACTCAAATATTGAGAGATATTATATTTCAAGTGAATGGGTACTCCGAGAGAACATTGAGAACTGAATGGGACTTTCAAAGAAGAAGATACAAAAGTCTACTGACAGAAGAACTTTTGTTTCATGCTGAAAGAAAATCAACATGTCGTCTGGTGAAAGGCCAATTCGTGGCATCCATTGGGAATTTGTATTCATCATCGAATAAATCCACCAACTGGACCAGATTGAGGAACTTTTTGAGCTGACTCAGCAGATTCCAGAAATAGTGCATGATGATGCTCCATTAAAGTTATTTTTTCTCTCCTTAAAAGTAAAATGGGCAGCATCAGTAGCAACTTCATCATGGCAGATCATGAGAGACGTCCGCGATGCGCAAAAAGTATTTGCAGCAAGTGGTCCTATCTTTGTGTCATCTACACTTGCATTGGGCCTCATTATGAACCTGCCGGTCTGGAAACAACGGTGGCGGTAAACCCGCCGCCACTGTTGTCTCCGGACTGGCAGACTATGAGTTTAGCAGGCGGGTGGCCTTAGCAGACCTGGCGGGAGTTACGCCACCCGCCTGTTGACAGAAATGGAAACACTGGCACCGTTAATTAGGGTGCCGGTGTTTCCACAGTGTTTCCACAGTCCCCATTCCCATGCGAATGGGAAACAATGGAATGTCGGCTCCAGAATCACCGGATCACTGGGGCTGTAATGCCCCGGTAATTCTGGCAAGTCCGGATCCGGTAATTCATTCCAGGTCCTGTGGCAACCTGCTGGTTTTTCCGGCACAGTTACCGCCGGACTTGGAATGAGGCCCATTGTGTTCATAGTGGTATTGCTCTTACTTACAGTACGCACGGCTTACTATGTGGAGACGCATGAAGTAAAGATTCCTGTGTATCCTCCTGTGCAAGAGACAGACATGGCAACTACTAGGCAGCCAAGACCTTATGTGATTGTCCCTACCGTAGAGGTACACACGAGAGCACCTGTTCCTATGATAAATTAACCTAGGATACCTTTTAAAGAAAGAACACGAATATAGGTTACGGCAGATCTCATATGGCCATCATTTGCTGTTGCTAGAAAAAGGCAGTTGGATAGGCAAAGACTTCTAGAACTTTCTCCTACAAAGGTAACACATGTAAGCACACCTAGTCCACTGATTAATGTTTCTTTGAATGGTCCAGCGAGGAGAAACTATGCTGACATATTTCATGAAATGATTATAGAAGCTCGTAAGAGAAGTACGAGACCTAAGAGAAGTGCTAGGGAGGATGATCATGAACTGAATGATTACCTGGACAGTACAGCACATTTGGGGAATAACATTTGGTATCAGCATATGAAGGAAGTGGGAAGGAGGACTGCTTTGTATGGGCACTCCTGCCTTATAGCATGGGGAAGTCTAAAATCATCATAGCTATTGAAATAGAGTTCCAGACAGCACATTGTTTATCACACATAGCACTCTGTCATACAAGAGGCCATTTCATGGGCCGAGATGCCTATCTCAAATGGGCAACTGAATGGACAGATCCAGACGAAGATGATTATATCCAGGATACGAAGACAAGAAATAAGGCACAGACGAAGAATCTTGTGATCAGATATGAAAAGCCTGGAGTAAATGGAGCTGAAGTCAAACGAGAAGTAAACAAAAAACTTGAGGTTGCAGGAAAATCGGCAGAAGAAATTCGTAGATGGAAAAACAGAGGCCAGATGCAGATTTGGGGATCCATGTTATCACCGGGTGGCTGGGAAGAAGGAGTGGTTATCTGCAGAGCCTGGGTTATCATTGGTGTATATAAACCAACCATTGACCTAATACAAAATGGATGCAAGCCATTATGGCCAAGACTTGCTAAACTACTGACCTGGGTCAAAGACAGAGGAGGACCCTTGCAGAGAGTGCAACGCTGTGCTTCAGAAACAATGGCACAAGAAAAGTTGGAGAGAATAAGAACTGTGGTCGTATCTGTGATGTGCTAGGAATGAAGATTGGGACAGCAGTGATCATTGATCATTATTGGGCTTTTGGATCCAAAGCATATATGAAGCTGCCCAAGGATTGGGGAGGACTATGTTCACTGGTGAATGTTCATGTTGCTGCGTTGGTGATTCCTAAAAGTGACTTGAAAATTGACAGTTTTCCTGAAAGCAGATGCTCATCTGAGGAAGAAGAGATCTGTGGAGCTGATAAATCGAATGAAGAGGGAGAACTACTTTTCTTCCAAGTCAATAGAAGCTTTTGACTCCATCCCGTATGAACACAGACTGTTCAGCCAGACTTCGCCAGTATTCATGTTGATCTTTATGCCAAGAATCCAGGTTAGTAGAACGTGGGTTAATGTCACCTATGATGATTTTTGATTATAAAAACAAGCTTTTTTTCTAAATGCATTGAGATCATGATGAGGGACGTCCGTTGATGCCCGTTGTACTCCCTGTTTTAGATAATTGATATTAAAACAGTTATCTTTTGCCAACTACCTGAGTTGTTTCAATTATTGATGTTTCAATAATTTCTGCATCCACCATCCATCTCTAGGGTATTGCTACCTCATCTTAAAGGGCTGGGAGCTCCAGTTCACAGTTTTTATCTTTTCCTTTCATCTTGCGTCTTAATCCAATTCCAACGCCATATTTTAGTTTTAACAGCTTCGGGATTAGATATCAGACATTCCACTGTGGTGTCAAGAAGTTTTAGTATTGTCTCACACTTTTCTATGCATTTCTCGAAAACCCATTCCCACCTTGAAACAGATCAAAGTGACTTCATTACACATTTCTGAAATAAGCTTATCGACTTCCATAGGGTAATCGCATACATCAATATAAGCCCTAGCTCATACCTGATAACCTGTATTGGTACTCCCTTTGGAAGTGATAATACTATCTTATAGAAAATTGTTTCCAACACTGTCCAGGTTTGCCAAGGTAAGCTGAATGATGTTTCTGCCCCATAAGTTAGTATAGGGATCACCTTCTGTTTGTAGAAGGTCAACATTGGGGTAATCGTTAATTTCATGTATTTCTTATTTAGAGACATTCCCTATGACACTAGGTTTTTAGCCTTTTCTCTTTGCTCCTTTAGTCGTGGATTATCGTTCAGGCACGAATTTAGACAAACACCCAGGTATCGTACTGATTCCACTCAAGTTATAGGTTCATTACCCAAGATCCACTTAAAGGAAATCTTACTTTTACCTCCCAACAGTCGCATACACATGATTCTTGATTTCCTCGCATTCATTTACATCCCATTCTATGCAACATAGTCTTGTAGGCAATTCAACTAGTGCTCTAGGGCGATCGTCGTCTGGTTGATCAAGACCAGATCATCCGTGTACAGTACCCAACCTATTTTTCTCCATTCACTTTCGGTGGAAAGGTCCTTTCATCCACCAAAAAAGCTGCCCAAATCCACCAAAAAGAAATAATTAAATAAGGCTGGTGCGAGGGGATAGGCTCCAGAGGATCTCCTGGGCAACCCTAAGCCACCATGTTCCTCCACAATAAGTCCCTCTTCATGCTATTAAAGGCTTGTACCAGGTCAATAAATGCTAAGTACATCTTAGCATTATCTTTGATCGCTCTTGTTTTCAAAATGTTTATAATAAACAGATTGAGCCCTGTCCAACCCCTTTAACAAAGCGTGTTTGTCGAATGTCATTCTGTCATAAATCACCAATGTATCAACTGAAAAGGATACGGTAACCAAAAAAGGATACACTTTGGTAGGGCTCTTCCGGATCCTATTTTCACTCGACTTGATTGTAGACAGGTCACATTAGACCTTCCAAATGATACAACTCTCTGACTGGATGAAACAGGCAGAGAGATGGATCACTGGAAAGGGCGTGGGAATTGCGGAGGAAGTATGCCTAGGATAGATAAAGTATCATAAGAAACTGTCCCAATCGAATTACTAAGATAACACAATTTTAGCATTAATTCAGACACTGACCTTATGGCAAAAACTGAAGTAATCCACGAAAGTTCCTTGAAGAAACCCAGGAGTTGAACAAACGACAAAGGAAGGGAAAATTAGTAAGGGAGACTTATACCGAACGGCACGAGGCTCTCGCTAGATACCGGGTTGGTGCACCACAGGATAGCGTCCAAAGTACCGTGTACAATAACCCTCCAATAGTTCATGAAATACTTCTTTTCCCACGATGAACAAAAATTAGAATTTTACCTTTTAACTGTCACAAGTACCAAAGGTTCAAAAATAGTTCAGAAAACCATGTGTAGGATTGCACGCAATAGAATACATGCAGCCAGGCCAGCCGCGCTTGAAAACAGCGTCCGCGTGTAGATATTTAGCACGCGAACAGGATACACGCAGCTCGGGACAGCCACGCTTTAAGACAGCTTCCGCGTGGAGATTTGACACGTGAACAGGATTCACGCAGCTCAGGATAGCCGCGCTTGCAGACAGCGTCCGTGTGGGGATTTGGCACGCGAACAGGATTCACGCAGCTCAGGACAGCCGCGCTTGCAGACAGCGTCCGCGTGGAGATTTGGCACGCGAACAGAATTCACGCAGCTCAGGACAGCCGTGTTTGCAGACAGCGTCCGCGTGGAGACTTGGCACGCGAACAGGATTCACGCAGCTCAGGACAGCCGCGCTTGCAGAGAGCATCCGCGTGGAGATTTGGCACGCGAACAGGATTCACGCAGCTCAGGACAGCCGCGCTTGCAGACAGCGTCCGCGTGGAGATTTGGCACGCGAACATGATTCACGCAGCTCAGGACAGCCGCGCTTGCAGACAGCGTCCGCGTGGAGATTTGGCACGCGAACAGGATTCACGCAGCTCAGGACAGCCGCGCTTGCAGACAGCGTCCGCATGGAGTTTTGGCACGCGAACATGAATCACGCAGCTCCGGAATTAGCGTGTGTAGGAAACACGCTCAAATAGGCCAAAGAAGTTGCTGAAGGGAATGCGAAAACGCAGGTCCGGAGTTCAGCTACCAAAACGCCAACATTGACTTAATCAGAAGCAGCGATCGAAGTTACCACGCTGCTTATTTACGCACTGCCGTGATACACGTGACGGACTTAAGTCACGTGAATTTTAACGACGTGAAAAATGCAGACGTCGTTTTCCGGGCAATGCATCGAACAACCTCCATCTTGAGTAGAATGGTCTAGTGGTTCTATGGGCGTAACTCATTTTTTATGGAGAGGTCGTTCCTGGTCCAGAGGTATGTCCAGCAGGCATGACAGTGCCACCCCCCGAAGGAGCAGCCTCTCCCCTTTTCGAGTGGAATCGCCTTAATAAAGCTGGAGCAGGAATGTTAGACAGAGGTTCCCAGGATCTATCCTCGGGACCATAACCTTTCCAATCCACCAGATAATATGGTTTCCCAGACCGTAACCTCATGTCCAGAATGTCTTGTACTTCATATTCGTCTGACCCTTTCACAGAAATAGCAACAGGCCGTATAGGCAATCTAGTAGCATCCGAGCACGGTTTGATGAGTGACACGTGGAATACAGGATGCACTCGCCACCGTTGTGGCAATGCCAGACGGACAGCAGCTGGATTTATAACGTGGAGCACTTCATATGGCCCGATGTATTTAGGCAACAATTTCTTTTTACCGGGTATCCTCAAGTTTTTTGTGGACAGCCATACCTTCATACCTGCTTTGTAGACAGGTGCAGGGATTCTATGAGCATCGGCATAGGTCTTATCTCGTTTTTTAGCTTGCTCCAATTGCTGCTTAACTTTCTTCTGTAGACTCTGAAGATCTCTAAAATTACGTCCTGCTGCAGGAGTATCCAAAGACAAACTGGAATCCAAAGGAATGGATCGTGGGTGTTGCCCATACAAAGCATAGAAAGGTAAAGTACCTATGGCACTATGATAGGAATTGTTATAGGCGAACTCCGCTGCCGGCAGAACATTGAGCCAATCTGACTGAAACTGCAGGCACAAACATCGCAGATATTGTTCCATAGTGCTATTGACTCTCTCAGTCTGTCCATCCGTTTGAGGGTGATAAGCACTAGACAATCTGTCATCAATTAGTAATGCCGATTTTAGAGCTCTCCAAAAACGTGACGCAAATTGTGAGCCCCTGTCAGTGATTATCACTGAAGGTAGACCAAAAAACCGGAATATATGCCGGACGAATAGATCAGCCAGACCAGCAGCTGTTGGTACACCAATACAGGGGATAAAAAGCGCCAATTTTGTAAAGTAGTCCACCACCACCCATATGGTATCTTAGCCTTTATTTCTTGGAAGTTCAACCAGGAAATCCATTGATATCATGTCCCATGGTTTTTTGGGAACAGGTAGAGACTGGAGTAAACCCACTGGTTTGCCAGGAGTGTTCTTGCATTGACTGCATACCGAACATGTTGAAACATAATTTATAACATCTTGTGTTATAGACGGCCACCAACACCATCTTTTCAGTAACTCTAGAGTCTTCTTCTGTCCAGGATGGGCGGAAATCAAAGAATCATGACCCCAACTGAGGGCCTTGTTCTGAGTGGTACCAGTTGGTAGATAGAGTACTCCTTGTTTAAAAGGCAAACCATTTTATATATCAATATTCAATTCCTGAATCAATTGTGGATTTAGTTTCACCCACTCCTGTAACTCGTTTTTAGGGAAGGTTGTGCAGAACAACTACATATCACGTGATCTGCCAACAACTTATTTTGCACCGATGATTCTTCTTTCACCTCTTCACCGATGCGAGACAAAGCATCCGACTTGACATGTTGTCTGGCAGGGCGATAAGTAATTTGAAAATCGTATTGAGCAAAAAAGACATGCCATCAGGCCTGTCTAACTGTAAGACATTTCATAGTTTTGAAACCCTGAAGATTTCTATGATCCGAATACACCACCACCTGATGTTTGGCCCCAAGAAGATGATGTCGCCATTCTTGGAAAGCATCCTTGATTGCAAGTAATTCACGCTCAGTAACAGTATAGTTTTGTTCATATGGTGTAAGTTTGCGTGATAAGAAAACAACTGGATGCTCCTCCTTAGTTTCTGCACAAACCTGCGAGAGTACAGCTCCTGTAGCGACACTGGAGGCGTCTGCTTCAACGATAAACTGACCATCCGGATCAGGATGTTGAAGTACAGGTGCAGTGGTAAATGCTTCCTTTAACCTCTCAAAAGAAGCTTGGGCATTCTGGTTCCAACAGAATGGAATTTTAGAACTAGTTAAAGCTGTCAATGGGGCCACTGTTTTGGAGAAAGAACGAATAAATCTGCGATAAAAATTCGCAAAACCTAGAAATGACTGTAATGACTTGACATTGTGTGGAACAGGCCAATTCAATATGGCCTTCACTTTGGAACGACTCATTCGAACACCTTGATTGGTAATGTCGTAACCCAGAAATTCCACTTCTTGTGTATGAAAGACACACTTCTCGGCTTTAACAAAAAGTTTGTTCTCTGTAAGTCTTTGTAAGACCGCTAAGACGTGTTTAACATGTTCTGGAAAAGATGATGAATATATCAAAATGTCATCTAAGTAAATCACCACGAATTGGCCCATCATATCTTTGAAGATATCGTTCATGAAGAACTGAAATGTGGCGGGAGCGTTACAAAGACCAAAAGGCATCACTAAATATTCATAAAGGCCGTACCGCGTCTTAAAAGCGGCCTTCCATTCGTCTCCTTCGTGAATGCGAACCAGATTGTAAGCACCGCGCAAATCCAATTTAGTGAAATACTTGTAAGTTCCTAATTGATCTAACATCTAACAGAACATTAATCAGTGGCATCCGCGTGGAGACTTGGCACGCGAACAGGATTCACGCAGCTCAGGACAGCCGCGCTTGCAGAGAGCGTCCGCGTGGAGATTTGGCACGCAAACAGGATTCACGCAGCTCAGGACAGCCGAGCTTGCAGACAGCGTCCGCGTGGAGATTTGGCACGCGAACAGGAATCACGCAGCTCCGGAATTAGCGTGTGTAGGAAACGCGCTGAAATAGGCCAAAGAAGTTGCTGAAGGGAATGCGAAAACGCAGGTCCGGAGTTCAGCTACCAAAACGCCAAAATTGACTTAATCAGAAGCAGCGATCGAAGTTACCACGCTGCTTATGTACGCACTGCCGTGATACAAGTGACGGACCTAAGTCACGTGAATTTTAACGACGTGAAAAATGCAACGTCGTTTTCCGGGCAATGCATCGAACAACCTCCATCTTGAGTAGAATGGTCTAGTGGTTCTATGGGCGTAACTCATTTTGTATGGAGAGGTCGTTCCTGGTCCAGAGGTATGTCCAGCAGGCATGACACATACAACTTCTCCCTTTCTACCCCCCTTGTCAAACTTTTTAAGATGAGCGATGCAAATAGTTTTCCCAATACATTCAAAAGGGCGATAGGGCAGTAATTTTTGGGATCCACCCTATCGCCCTTTTGAATATGACAGATATTATTGCCTTTTTCCAATACTCAGGCACTGATCTTACTCGCATCACCTGTTCAAATAGTAAAGTCGCAAACTCTACCCATTGAGCGATTGAGGACTTAAGCATAACATTGGTGAGCCCATCTAGCCTGGGGGCTCGTGGGTTACTAGCCCTCTTAATTAGATCCACACCGTCTTCCTCATCAAACGGGATGTTCCATCCCTGATGCACTCTATCGATACACCTTTGGGTGCTTTGATCTACTGGGTCACTAATATCCCCCAAATGCCCTACCCAGGCATCCTCTGTAACGATATTAATCCACAGTGCGTCTTGTCATTATTTTTTTTCATTAATTGCCAAATCTGATTAGTGTTCCTCTGGCAAATAGTCTTTAACATTAACGTCTTTCTGAAGGATTACCACTTTCTATGAAATTAGGCAATTCTTATATCTTTGTTTTTCCGTTTTTTATTCGCTGTCGTCTTTCCCTAGTTGGAAGATGTCTGAGCGCTCTAATGTCTGCTCTTAATGCTTTCTTTTCCTGGACAATCCTTGAATCATATAAATGTTTATGCTGAAAACCCATCTTTCCATTCCCTCTCCCTTCTTTTATGAAGTTTCACAACATGGGTGCTTCGCTGCTATCTGCATTTTCTCCCCCCTTTAGGTGTCCTTTGTATCTCTCCACTAAGGTCTCCATATCTCGTGGTTTACAGCATAATAGATTCTTACCTTGATTAAACTGTACCTCACACCGACACGTTGCTACCTTTGCTCTCCCATGTTCTATCCTGGTCATTTTCAGCTTGGAGTGATTGCTATTTTTCATCGGGATTACCTCCTTAACTTCTTGCAATATATTTCAAGAAACATACATATAATTAAGCACGCCCAACTATGAACCTCTAGCCCTGGTTGCTCTTGCTGGAATGTCACCTCTTGTTTCACCATTTAACAGGTGGAACTCTCGCAAATCCATTTCTCTTTCCCATTTGAAACTTCTTTCTTTCAAAGCTTTCGGCAATAAGATGTGATCTTTTACCTCGGTACTGTTAAGATCCCTGCATCTTATGTTCAGATCCCCACACACAATTATTGCTGGGTTGTACATATTGATATAACACTCATCAATTAGGTCCATTACATTGGACACAAATTTCTCAGGGGCCATTGCTGTTGGATTCCAGTAAAGATTTAAAATCACCAGTACCCTCCCCTCTAAACACTTTTCTTTCTCTACTTTTAATTTGATCATTTGAATAAAAGGGTTTACATTCAGACTTACCGACACCACCATCCCGCCTCCATTTTTAGCCAATGTTAGCAGCCCTTGGGATGGTTTTCCTTTAGCACCCTTTTTACCTGGATTCAAATAGGAGCTAAAACCATCCAATGCTGGAATAGCTCTTAGCCACGTTTCCTTTAAACATATGATGTCGAATATATCGAAACCTTCTTCTTTGAAGAGGTGACTAAAGCCCCTAGTATTCCATGAACCAACCACTAAATTCCTTGGCTGCACAGGCTTTGCTAGTTATTTTTTGGGATGTAAAACCAGAGCCTCTGCCATCCAAGCCAAAGACCCTCTTTCTTGATCTTTAACTCTTCCTCCCTCTTTCTTGATCTGTAACTCTTCCTTTGCTTTCATTTATTACTCGCCTTGCGTTCTATCTGGACTTGTATCTGAATCAGATTGTACCCGTTATCCAAAGCTGTAACACACAGTAACGATGTATGGCAAATGTTGTAGAGATGCAAATCGATCAATAAAGAAATGTCTTTTAAAGAAATGTATTACTCGCTTCTCTGCTTCTCCTGTCCTATTGAAGTTTGTTTTTGGTGATTCTATCTCTCTCCCCACCACTCTCGCTTGATTCAACCTTCCCCTGTTATTAGCTTCGTCGAGAGCACATCTCTCGTTTATTGCTGCTGCCTTTAACTTCCTCAATCTCTCTCCCCATTCTACCACTGGTATTGCTAAAGGTTACATTTATCTGTACTGTCCCTCCCACATTAGAATGTATGGGCTCTTGGTGATGAATTTATCTCTTGGGTACAGCTGTTATATGCTAATCCGACTGCAGATGTTAAAACGAAAGGAATCAAATCTGAGCATTTTTATCTTTAACGGGATACCAGACAAGGATGCCCTTTTTCACTGCTTTTGTTTATCCTAGCGATTGAACCTTTGGCTATAGCACTACAAACAGATCCTAGGTTACGTGGTGTTGGTTGTTGGGGAGTGATGCAGAAGATCTGGTTCTACGTAGATGATTTGTTGTTAGTTTTACAAAAATTAGATGTTTCTCTCCCATACCTGATTGAGATTTTATCTAGATTTCACGAAACATCTGGATTTAAAGTTAATTGGCAAAAATCAGAGGTCCTGCCACTTTCTCATAGATGTGACAAATCCCTAGTTACAGGATTGGGTTTTAAATGGTGTGATGCCAGACTACGTTATTTGGGCATTTGGTTGACAAATTTGATATCTGATATGGTTGTGGAAAATATGCGTGACATATGAAATGATTGCAAACTGAATTTAGAAAGGTGGTCGCTTCTAAAATTGTCACTCTGGGGAAAGGTCAACGCCATAAAAATGAATTTGGCTCCCAAAGTCAATTATATAACTGGTATGTTACCTTTGAAAATCAAGAATCAATGCTGGAGAGATTTGGACCGTTAGTTACAAGAATTCTTATGGGATATGAAACCTCCACGACTTAAACTTTGGAAATTACAACTCCCGGTTAGTGAAGGCGGATTGGGGGTTCCAAATTTTAAAGCGTATCATGTGGCCTATACTTCACAATTTTTTGTTCCATTCCTAGATACAGTACATGATTCATGGGCGATGGCGGAATTTAATGCTTTTGGACCGCTCGGTCCAGAGGCTTTACTTTCTACTAATTCAAAGGAACACGGATTTAGATCTATTGTGACTGGCTCTTTACGTACTGCATGGTGTAAGTTGATGGGATATTTGGGTAAGGATGCATATAGAGATCTAGGAGCTTCAATTTGGTTGAATCCTAAGATTAAAGACAATGCCAAAACACTTTTTGGCCTGAATGGTTTCTGTGCGGCATTAAGAAGATTGGTAATCTTGGGATGGATGATAGATGGTTGACAGCGAATGAGATGAGAGAAAAATGTGATTGTGGGAGTCTGTCGGATTCGGCCTATAGGCGATTGAAGAAGGCGGTTGGTGAAGTGGATTGTTCTAATAGTCTGGATGTGGACTTATTTATTGCAAAACCAGGAGGGGGTGAAGGTGGTCTCGCTAGACAGATTTATAAATGAATTGTGACAATTTTTGAGAAAAATTATAAGTTGCGAATGGAATGCGGTAGGCGGATTGATTTTGATATTTCTCTAGATATTTGGTGTAATATGTGCAGAAATGTTGCACTTTGTTCAGTGAATTTAGGAGAAAGATTGCGACAAATAAAAATTTTGAACCGGGCATATTGGTGCCCTGAGAATTTGAAAAAGAGAGGTTTGTCGAGTGATGATGAGTGCTGGGGCTGTGTACAAAATATTGGCTTCTTGGAGCATATGTTATGGAGTTGCATACGTGTTTCGAATTTTTGGTCAGAGATATGGGAGACTTGTGTGAAGATTACTGGTCTGAATTTGAACTTCGATTTCAAAACAGTGATTTTGGGGGATGATTCCGAACTGGATGAACTTAGTTCCGCACATAAAAAATGGCTTTTCAGGAGCATGATCACCGGCAAACGCTTGGTCCTTCGTGGATGGAAAACTAGGATTGCTCCTTTATTTGATGACTGGGTTGAGGAGATGCACAAACTTTCTAAAACTGAGAAGATCTTTTACAAATTATCAAACAGACTGTCGGTGTTTGATAAAATGTGGGGAAAGTTTAATGATTCAATGTCATTTTTTTTTTCTCTTCTTAATGTTTTGATTCTGTTTTTGATGTGTATTATGTTTTAGTTGCTTTTGTACATGTTCTATATTGCTTGTCATCCTGTCTTTTATATAATATGTTTAGTTTGAAGTACCTTTTCAAATTTTGAATGGAAATTTTGTAAATAAATAAATAAATAATAAAAAAAAATGATTACACATTTTTTAAAAAAGAATGTATGGGCTCCTTTTCCATTCTGTTCTTTTCCACTCCCCCACCTCAATAGCCTATTTCCATACCTCTCTTCTCCCTCCATTGAGGGTTCTTTTAAATCAAATCCCAGTGATAGGAGATGACTAGCTGATTCCAATAGTAAACACTCAGTGAGTTTGGACTCAAGATGAATAACCACTTGATCCAAAGCACTCTCATCCAAAACCTCAACTTGTTTGATATCCCTAGTTTCTACTGCCCGCAGGCCAGGTATATGATGTTGTAACCTTAATACATTACTCCTATTCCATATCAAACCATCGTCCACTGATAAGAGTCTATCTAGCCGCAAAACACTTTGGGCCTCATTACACGGATGGCGGTAAGGATTTGCCGGTACCGGTAAAATACCGGTACCGGTAAATCCTTACCGCCTTACTACGAGGTCCCTTTGCGGGTTGGGGGATTTAATGCCTGCTTTTTGCAGGCGTTAAAAACCAACCCGCAAAGGGACCCAGGGAGCTAATTACGGTACCGCAATTTGCGGTACCGTAATTAGTGCCTTCCCCATTCCCATTAATCCCTATGGGGCAAAAATGGGAATGGGGAAGGGCAATGGGGGAAGGGGGAATTACCGCCCCGCCAACCTTGGAATGGGGCGGTAATTCCCCTTTCCGCCAAGGCGGTGCCGGTATTTTACCGGCATGAACCATGGCGCTAATAGCGCCATGGTTCTCCGCCATCCGTGTAATGAGGCCCTTTGTCTGATCATTATTCCCCTTCATTTTAAAATTTAGAGGACCTTGCTTCTTGCCTAAGGCCAGAGGGCATTCTGTTGTTTCATCATCAACTCTCTTTTCTCAATGTCAATCCTAGACCTCTTCTTGTGGTTCCATCACATTAACCTGATCTATATCCGAGTGTACAGAGATGTTCATTAACTCCTCTTCAATAGATATTTTCCCCACTTTCCTCATACACCCACAGCATGCTCATATTAAAGGTTTGCACTTCAATCAATGTTTCCTTTGGTCTAATTGTTTTGTTCTGTATCGAGCCCCCCCTGCTTAATATTACCTTTCACCACCTCAGGGCTCGGGAGGTCGCGATTACGCAGACATTTCCTGCCATCATTTGACTTTAGTCTTTTCCCTTGGGTCATGGCTTTGTTTTTTTTGGGGCTAGGTCTTTGTTTTCTTTATTATTTTCATTCAACAACTTCTTTTTTCTCCTCCTATTAAAGATTGGGAATTCCTTCCCTCCACTCTCTCGCTCCTCTTCTTTTTGTTCCAGTATGTCTAGCCCACCAACCACTTCCGCATCCACTCTCATTAGTACAGCCATAACAGTCAAGACAGTCAGACAGTCTCAGGACTCATTCTCTTCCTCTTCCACACCTTCAACTTGCAACCTCTGCTGTGCTTCTTCGTTGTTATGCATCCTTTGTTCCCAAGTTGTCAATTGAGAGTTAGTTCTACTATTTCCAGCACTCCTTTCCGTCATCCCAGGCATTTCAACCATCTCCTGTGGGCTAGTTTGAGAAGTCTTGCTATTAGCATTCTTCACTAGACCAGTCTCAATTAATTTCTTTAGCCATTTAACAGATGCTGTGGTTGTAGTCTCCGACCTATTATCTTTCTCAATATAACTCAGTATTTTCAGTTCAAAGGTGTGTTCTTTTTTGCTTCTCTCTCTCCAATCTACTTTGCATGGCCGAAATGAATCCTTCTGTATACACTACCTTGGAGTGCACCATTGCCAGCATTGTTGCTTGATCTTTATAGCTGTCATTTATCACTTCATATAATTTCATGAATGGGACCAAGGAGCTCTTAAGAGCTGCCATGACGTAATTCTGCCTCGGCTTTGTAGGTATGTCCAAATTAACTATGGGTTGATTTAATGTACTTCTCCCATTTGAGCCCCTCCTACATGAGGATGAAGCGTCTGAGGATGATGTTGATATCAATCTTGTTGTTAAATGCACCCTTCCGCGGGTGCCTTGTTGCATTTATAGGTCACCTATGTGGTTAACACACCCTTTTAACAGCCTTTCAAGAGTCTGTCACTCCCCATCTTCTCACCAACTCATGCTTTTATCCCCAGGCATCATCAACGTTGGTTTATCAGGAGTCTTACTTTCAGCTCCTTCAATGCCTCCAACTTCAGCCCTCTTTTTCTGCTCCAGTTAAAAAGTAATATCTGCAGTTTCCCACGTGAGCCAGGCTACCAGGTTCTCTTGCTGGTTTTTTTTCTCCATAAAGTGGAAGAACACCATAATCTCTTTTACATTTTTTGGGGAAAGCAGCTTTTGCAACAAATCAGATTCACTCGCTTCTGAGGGCAACCCCACCTCGATTGAACCTGTTTCATCAAACACTTTGGGGAACTCCGCCCGCCCCCACGTTCTCCATACAAGTGCCTTGGTCTATCCTAGTTGCTTCTAGCAATTCTCTATCAGTTAGATCCATCGGTCATGGGTTGCCATACTCATTAGGCCCCTGCAACAACTCATTTATAAATTCAGTCGGCGCCAAGATGTCTGTGCTTTTAATGTGCTCTCTCCGTTTATCCACGACTGATCACATAACAGTACTCTCAGCTTCCAATACCTCCACGTGTTGTGAAACCAAATGCAGCTGGACACCACCCGACCCAATACATGTCACTCTCCCATTTTCATTGATGGGTTCATGGCCCGACCCGAGTACCTGCAACAGACTCTCTTCAAGTGATCCTCGCAAGAGCTCTGTGTGTAATGTGATTTGTGTTAAATGTCTGGGTGCTAAGTGTCTAGGTGTTGACGTGATGTTTTGTTTGTTTAAATTATTCAGAGTAGTGAAGCACTATCGTTCATACTTTCACATCCCACCCTCAATGTCAATTTCTTTCCTGGCCATTCACTACTTATTGGTGTACATTCTCGCTTCCGTTCTTCCCACTTTTCGCTCTCCTCGTTCTCGGACATTAGAGCGGACATCGATATTTTCTCCTGCAGGACTTGCAAGTACATTTGCCTTGTTGTACGTGCTGCAGCTTACTCCATGTCTTGCTGCTGAACAAACACTCCTGTCTCCTTCCAGCCGCTAGACTGCAGCAAGACTGAACTCTCAACAGAACTCACACGCCAGCGCTGTGCGCCTAGTTCAGCTTTTTTTGTTAAACATATTTTTATTGAATTTTAACAACAAAATGTACTTGCCCCCCTCCCTCCCATTCCCACCCCTCTTTCCCCACTCCCCCCTGGGGTCCACAACACTGGTCAAGATATATGGGATTGGCATGTAAAGTTTCTTTTAAGACAGTTTCAAAAGTCTCAATCGTTGGGGACACCATTGGGCTCTGTAGTCTTCCTTTTGGAATGCCAGGATCTCCCCCCAGTCCTCTGCAAATTTAGGCAGGGTGTTATTCATTGCATAAGTGGCCCATTTCATTGCCACAATGTCCCAGACCTTGCATATCCAGTCTTGGAAAGGGGGAACTACTGATCCTTTCCACCTCTGTGCAATTAGTAACATCCTCGCTAGTGTGAGGATCACTCATGCTTTTGTATGACCCCTGGAGCCCCCTTCCTCCCTCCCTCCCTCCAGCCGCA
The DNA here is from genome assembly GCF_040938575.1 of Ambystoma mexicanum. Classification (NCBI taxonomy): domain Eukaryota; kingdom Metazoa; phylum Chordata; class Amphibia; order Caudata; family Ambystomatidae; genus Ambystoma; species Ambystoma mexicanum. Next base: position 1,104,858,073 of record NC_090922.1, read on the forward strand.
ACAAAACCAAATCTGGGGAGCCCTTTGCCCCCTCCCCAAAGACCCGAACCTGTGCCTCCTGTACCTCTTTCCAAAAGGGTTACTTTTTTGGGCATCTCCATCAGATATGGGATCCGGTGCTCGTCCCCCCACACTCTCTCCAACATTTCTTGCAGACCTCAGGGTAAATCTTATCCAGTCGAGCTGGCGTATAATGCCAGCCATACAGTATCTTGTACCACACTTTTTGCAACTGAGCAGCTTTGGCCACCTTTGGAATCAACTACCATAGTCCTTCCCATTCTTCCCTGCTAATTTCCTTCCCAATGATCTTTTCCCACCGAGTCATATAAGGCCATGAAGCTCGAGGAATAGCATTATCCAAGATTTTGTATAGGTTCGACACCAGACCCTTAGACACATCATGGGTGTTCAAGAATTTTTCTAAGGGGGTAAATTGGCATGTGGCTGCCGCTCTAATCTCATTATTCTGGAGCCAATGCCACAATTGAAAGTAACAAAGCCTTTTTTTCCCCACCCCAAAATCTTGCATGCATTCTATGAATGATGTGATATTTGGGCCCCGGTACATATCCCAAATGATCTGGCATCCTCCTTCCTGCCACTGTCCAAATGCCCCTTCCTCTTTACTTGGGGTGAATTCTGGATTATAAAAAATAGGGGTTGAAGGGGACGGAAAAGTTGTGATCCCATATTTCCCTACTAGCCTGTCACAGATATCAGCCATCAGCCTCATTATTGCACTGAAGTACATATGTTGGGGCCTATATCAGCAGGACAACCACAGGACTTCCCTCACATTATGTCGTACTACCGCTTGATCCATTGCCACCCATTGCTTCCCCTTCGGGGGTACGTGCCACTCTCATATAATCCGCAGCTGAGCTGCTTCATAGTATAACTGGAAATTGGGGGGGTGCGATACCCCCATATCTCCTCTGGAACATCAGTTGGAATCTACTGACTCTCTGTCTCTTCCCCTCCCAGACAAAGTTCCCCGTCATCTTTCCCAATTCTCTAAAGAAACTGGCTGGGACGGCCATTGGAATCGCCTGGAATTAATACAGTATCCGAGGGAGGGTCACCATTTTGACAGCTGCCATTCTGCCCACCCAAGAAATCTTGAGGTTCCTCCACTTCTGGAAGCCCTTCTGAATTGCCTTCAACATGGTTGGGTAATTGGCTGCATACAAGCTCATGACAGAGGGTGTGATATGTACCCCCAGATATTTAATACCCCCCGGGTGCCATAGAAAAGGTGAGGATGCCTTCAGTGCGGTCAGTTCTCTTTCCCTCACAGTTAGGTTGAGCATTTCTGACTTGTTGAGGTTGATCCGAAGACCCGATACCTCTCCAAATTTCTCAAGTATCTCCCTACATTCCCTCAGTGAGTCCCCTGGCTCAGTGAGTGACAATGGCAAGTTGTCTGTAAATAAGGCGACTTTGTGCTGTTTTCCCCCGAAGGGTATACCTCACATCTCCTCAGCCTCCCTTATCGACTGCAGTAATGGCTCCAGGTCTATTGTGTACAGCAGGGGGGAAAGAGGGCACCCAAGCTTAGTGCCTCTACTCAGGCTAATAACACGGGATAAGGACTTGTTAACCACCAACCGCGCCACCAGGGCTTTATAATTGGCTTGGATCATTCTCAAAGAATTCCCGGCCAGACCCATCTTTTCCATCACCTTAAACAAAAAAGACCACTCCACTCGGTCAAACACCTTATCAGCATCCAGAGAGAGGAGGACTTTGGGAGTGGCCGTATTCTGTGCCTTCTATACTAGGTGTGCCACGGGCCTGTTATCAAATGTCTGTCTCCCAAGTACGAACCCCGACTGGTCCGGGTGGATGAGAGTTGGAAGAAGCCCCTCTAGTCTGTTGGCCAAGATTTTAGTGTACACCTTAGCATCTGCGTTTTATCAAGACTATTGGCCTATACAATGTACATTTAGTAGGATCCTTATTGGGCTTGGGAATGAGAGTTATTTTGGCTTCTTCGATGGACGGAGAAATCCTGCCGTCCCCCTGAAATTATTATATACATTTGTTGTTAGGTGGGGAACTAATACACCTATTAAATATGAAGGATGCTGTGAATCCATCGGACCTGGGACTTTGTTAGGGGGAGGGCTGTCTAACCCCTCCTGCTCATCCCCTCCCATTCTAGGCAGGTATATTCTCTTGGGAAAATGTAGTTGATGAGCCTGAGGGTCTTGAGATGTATATAGGTCTTGATAATAATCAGCTAGGCAATCTTGAATTTCTTCTGTTTGGGTATGGCACACCCCCAAGTCATCCATTATTGCCCCAATAGTACTACTGCTCGCGGCCCCCCTTAATAACCTTGCCATAAGCGCATCGGCCTTGTTGGACTTTGCGTAATACTACTTTCGGATGAAAAGTAGTGAACCTTCCGCTCTCTTTCTTCTAAGGGACACCCAGTTGGCGCAATGCTCGTCTAAACGCCCTCATTAAGTTCCTCGATGTAGCCTCTTCCATATGCCTCCTAGTTTCCTCGACCTCCCCTCCAGTTGGTCTTCCAGTGTCCTCAGCTGCCTCTCCCTCTGTGCCTTTGCAGTGATACACTCCCCCCCCTTATTGTTGCCTTGAATGCGTCCCAGCGGATGCTCTCTGCCGTGTTACAGCTCCTTTTGAGCTCAACTAAGGCCTTGATCTTTCCCTCTAATTCCTCCCTGACAACTCGGTCCTGCATCAGCTGCCCCAGGAACTTCCACTTCCAGAGCCCCCTCCTGTGCCCCGGTAGGTGCATCTTCATTGATACTACTTCATGATCCGCTATTCCCAGGGGTCCTACCTCAACTCCCTCCACTTCCCCCATCATGGCCGAGACCCATATATAGTCGATGTGGGATTGTGTCCCATGGACACTGGACAGGAATGTATATCCCTCTTTGTCCCCCATAACCCCTCTCCAAAATTCTCGTAGTCCCATAGTCTCGAACCTTTCCTGCCGGGTGACCGAGGCCACTGCCCCTCCATATAATCTACTGCCCGAAGACCTATCCGAGCCTCACCCCAAGCTAGATTGAGATCTCCCATTAATATTATATGTCCCTTTGCAAATCCTTCCAATATATTTAGGAGTTTCCTCAGAAATGCCTCCTGCCCCGAGTTAGGTGTGTAAATTGAGGCCATTGTGTATGTTGTTCCCAAAAGATCTCCCATTATTACAACGTATCTACCTCCTTTGTCCACCTTAGTTTCTTTCACCTTAAATTTAACTCCGATCCGAATGGCCAAGTCGGCTCCTGCTGCCTTGAAACATTTGGGAGAACCCACGCAATCTAAGTCTCGTCTGCTCCTTTTTCAGGAGGTAAGTCTCCTGAATCGCCAAGCCGTCCGGTCCAGAGGATCTAACAAATTGCTCCAATTTCTCCCTCTTGAGCGGGGTTTCAACCCCCTCACATTATGCACTGACGACTTGAATGGGAACTAGTCTCATGCACCGCCGCATTCCGTCCCTCCTCTCCTCTCCCAGTTTGCGATCCTTGGTGCCTCCAGCCTTTGCCCTTCCATGTACGCTTTCCTTTGTGTCTCCAACCCCGAAACCCATGGAGCCCTCCCTCCCTTCCCAAACCCTATTGCAACCCCCCATCCCGATCCCCAATTTCTGGATGCCCCCCGCCGTCCCCTCTCCCGGCCTATTGGGCCCCCGCGGGCCAGCCTGCCCTTACTGAAACCAATATGGAGCATCCTCGAGAGCTACCTTTGATCAATATCACACCTTATGATCCACCACCCCTTTGCATTTGTGTATGTTCTGACTCTGATGGTCTGTCTCATTATCCGTGTGTCGGGTCTCTGCCCTTAGCCTCTCCTCCCTGTTTTGCTTGTGGACATCGCAGTGTGGCTCTCCTCCTGCGCCTTTCCTCTTCCATCGACCACTCCCATGGCCTAGGTCTTGGGCCATTCTAATTTTGGGAGGGGCCCTCTCCCTGCTGGTCCAGGGTAACGTCCAGCTGCAGAAGGTGAATTACCTGGCAGCGTGTAGTATCTCTTCCGTTTGCCCGTATCTTGTGAACGCCGCCAGGGCGTCTCTTGCTCTTGCGTTTGGGCCTTTCGCCAGTCTGCCTGTTGTATGGATCCGTTCCAGTTCTATTCCTTCCGGGTATACACCTTCTAACAGGCCTGCAAATATGTTCTGGGCCGCTGACTTCCAATCTCTGTCCCCCACAGTTTCCGGCAAGTCTTTAATTCATATGTTGACCCTCCATGTCCTCCATTTGTATTTCTAAATGTTGGGTGGCCACACTGAGATGGTATATGGCTTCCGAATTTGCTGTGGTGTCTCTGTCGACCTCCAGAAGGCCTCTCTCTAGAAGATCCATTCTCTCCCCAAGTTGGCCCACCTCCTCCCTCATTTACACCAAGGCTGAGTCTGAAACTGGTCTTGAAAGGCCTTCATGAGTTCATGAGTGTGGTTTGGAGTGCCATTAAGTAATTGGGCCTCATTCTAAGTGTGCTGGTCCGGTAACAACAGTTCCCGTAAGCCTACCGCCACCGTTGTTACCGGACCGGCACACTACAACTCTGCGGGCGGGATCCACCTGGGCGCCAGGGTCTGACCTGGCGGGCGGATTGGCACCCGCCCCCAGAGTTTCACGGAAGCCCCAGCGCGCTTCGGAGGTCCCCATTCCCATTTAGTCCTATTGGACTCAAATGGGAAAGGGGATTTACATTTACCGGAGCCTGACTTCTCAGAACACCGGGGTCGTAATACCTCGGTGTTGCCGGGAAGTCAGGCGCCGGTAAATATTGCAAGGCTGGCGGCAACCTGCTGGTTTTACCGGCACTGTTACCGCCGGACTTGTAATGAGGCCCATTGTGTAGATCCTGCCTCGCTATGGATGGCCCAGTCTCTGTGTCCATGGGCTCCATCTGGTCAATTGTGCTTAAGGTGCCTGGGCCCGAGTCTCTTGCTTCATTTGGGGCCAGCTTTTTTTTTCCATTTAGACTTTATTAAACATTTTAAGTAAAACAACAACAGCACCAGAAAACAACCAAAACAGCGAAACAGAAAGATAATGCCCCTCACCCCCTCTCAACCCCTCCCGTCTCCCCTAAGGGCCACCGGGTTCACATAAGGGACTGATGCCAGCAGCACCAAAACAAAGGGATTGTCATGCCACAGCACTTTGGGCGGTATTCTAAGAAGCCACGGCTTACTAAGCGCCCTACTCAAGTTTATCTAATCCGAAAGAACGGTCAGCAAAATCAACAAATCCGTCTCCCTGCCTCCAGGCGGGGCTGGAGGTTACCATGGAAACTTTGGAAGCTGTTGTCAAGGAGAGGGAACCGGCGTTCGGGAATCGCACGCTAGTCACCTGACCTTCTCTATTTTAGCCTCGCCTTGTCAAGGCTTCAGTGAGTCTGATTGAGCTTTTTTCCTCTTGCTGTTTACTTCGTATTTATGTAGATTTTGGCTAACGTTTCTTGACCTGCTTTTGAACATTCCTTGATTGTTTTGGATTATTGAGCTCTATCTGGTTATTAGGAATCTTTTTGTTTACGTCCCTGGATTGGCCTTGCTTGCTCCTTTTGGTATTGACGCCGCCCGCCTGTGTTTTCCGACTCGGAACGCTTTTTGGACTGACTCTGTTTCATCCTTGTCTGATTCTTGCTCAATTTTTTCCTTGACTCGGAAGATTGTGGACTTCCACTAGTTTCTAACTTTGTTTTGGCATAATTAGTTGAATTTACCACCTAGAACTACTAGAACTCCTTTTTGACTCAGCCTGTGTTGCCCTGCAGTATTCGTTCAGCCTCTGCTGCTACGTGGGACCCGTTTTCAACCTCCGCTGCTCCACAGGATTAGTTTTCAGCCTCTGATGCTAAGTGGGAACCGGATTCAGCGTCAGCTGCTCCGTGGGAAGAGTTTTGCTCCGCGGGATTAGTTTTCAGCCTCCGCTGCTACGTGGGAACTGGATTCAGCCTCAGCTGCTCCGTGGGAAGAGTTTTGCTCCGCGGGAAGAGTTTCAACCTCTGCTGCGATGTGGGAGTTTAGTTTGAAGTTACTCTGGTACGTTTATTGTAGCTTTGTCTGTCTGTCTAATTCTTGTTTATAATCCTGGTAGTTTCCTTACACACTAGACACTTCTTGGCAACAGCATAGTGTCTGGGGATTTTCAATTACTCTGAATTACCTTCTGTCCTAGGATTAATCTAAAACCTCCTTATATCTCGTTTAGTTTACTGCTATACTCTGTGTTGCCCATTTCTGTGTCACATTATTGTGTTAACAACAAATCCAACAATTCCTTAGTGATTTGTTTTACAGAAAACTTTACGACTACTGTGCATATTCCCAACATAACCTTTTGGATCCATCCACTAGATACACAGGTTAGTGTTGATACCTAGTCTTGTATGCTTGTGCTAAGGTCTGTACTTAAAGGTATTAACCTCACATGTTTCCTTTTATAGCCACGGTGGTCTCGAGGGAATCCAGTATTTCAATTAATTGATTCCTCTGTATGTTTAGTCGTATATCCAGAGGGATACATTAGTGGGAAGAATTCTTCTTCTACACTACGGGGTCAAGTTTATGAAAGAGAATTCTGACAAAATCAGAAGCCTCATAAATGGATCCCAATGAGACCCTCACTAACATCCTTCAGTGGCAGATTTTCACACTGACATGGCTACAGCACATGCCACTACCCAACAACAAATTCTGGAATTGCAAACGCCTTCTTTACCGGCTGCCGCAATTTCGGCCCCTTCGGGCTCGGATGTTGTTCCAGCACAAGCCGAGACAGGGCCGGTTTACAATACCTCACAGTTTCCACTGGCTCCTACAGAGAGGTTTCATGGGGATCCAAAACACTTCAGGACCTTTCTTAATCAATGTTGTTTGCACTATTTGTGCTGACCAGGATCCTTCCCTGATTCGGCTACTAAAGCAGCTTTTCTATTGTCACATATTGGGGGAACTGCAGCAGCATGGGCTAACCCTCTTTTGGAGGAGGGCAGCCGCTGTTGTTCGATTGTGATGCACTGATTGTTGCCATGGGCAAGGTTTTTATACACGATACAAGGCTCAGGTTATGGAGTTGGAGATGTTGAGTTTACAACAAGGTGATTTAACACTCCTGGATTATTTGGCCAAATTTAATCAGTTAGCTGCCGAAACAGGGGGGCCAGATGATAAGAAAGCCTCCCTTTTTTACAAAGGATTATCGGATTCCTTGAAAGATACCCTTGCTATGGTACCTGTTGTTCCGGGCACTTTTGCGGAGTTGTTGGAATTGGTTCTGCAAATAGATGCCCAGAAGGCCACCAGGAAGGGTGAAAAGAGGGGTTTGTTTCCTTCAATCCCAGTTAACCCTACACCGGCTACGTTGGCACCGGAGCCCATGCAGATAGGGACTGCTACACAAGGACCCCTTTCTCAGGAAGAAAGAGAACATAGAAAGAAGAACCATTTATGTTTCTATTGTGGGGCCTCTGATCACCTCTTGAACTTATGCACCAAAAAACCAATGAAGAAACAGAGAAACCTGAAAGTTCGGCAATGAAAGGAGTCCAGTTGCCGAGCACTTCTCTGTTCATGGACTCAAGTCTAGTACTTCCGTTTACTATGGCAGTTACATTCATTGTCCCTCGTGGGAATACCATTCCAGCTACCGCAGTTCTTGATTCTGGTGCCACGGGTAACTATATTGACACCCAATATGCCAAAGAGTTAGGCTTGCCTATCGTTGAAAAAGACAATCCAGTTGTGGTTAACGCAGTTGATGGTTCTTCTCTGTTATCGGGCATGGTGGCCCATCAGACTGTTGACCTTGTTATGGAGACGGTTCCTAGAAAAACCGAGACCATTGGTTTTGAACTCATTTCCGCCCCTCAGTTTAAGCTTGTCATTGGGATCCCATGGCTTAGAGTGCATAATCCAACCATCGATTGGCTCACGAGTAGTATATAATTTTTGTCAGAACACTGTGAAAACCAGTGTTGGGTGCCAAATCCTACTGTGGGCAATCCTTGTCGCCCTTTGTTAGATGTGGCATCCACAATTGGGGCTGTGATCACGGGGAAACTACCTAAAGAATACGTAGAGTTTCAAGATGTGTTAGATGAAGGAGGGTACATGACATTGCCATCTCACAGGCCTTACGATTGCCCCATTGATCTCATTCCTGGGGCCAAGATTCCTTCTGGGAGGATTTATTCCTTAACACACAAAGAATACCAGGTTCACAAGGAATATATTGATCATGCACTTAAATCTGGGTTCATATGTCCTTCTCGTTCTCCCACAGCTTCCCCTCTGTTCTTTGTCACCAAACAAGAAGGGGCCCTACGTCCATGCATTGACTACAGGGCTCTAAATTTAATCACTATACGAAATCAATACCCCATACCACTTATTTCAGTACTATTGGATCAGCTTGGTTCGTCAGTCATTTTTACCAAATTAGACTATGGAGGTGCTTATAATTTGGTCAGGATTCGTAGTGGTGATGAGTGGAAAACCGCTTTCAAGACAAAATATGGTTTATATGAGTACAGGCCATTCGGACTATGTAATGCTCCGCTACTTTTCAATATTGCATTAATGATGTCTTCCATGATATGATAGATCAATTTCTTGTCGTTTCTTTGGATGATATATTGGTGTATTCAGAATCCTATGAACTCCATGTACTTCATGTTACACAAGTTCTACAAACACTTAGGGACTCCCATCTCTTTGTATAATTGGAAAAGTTTATTTTTCATGCCACTGAAGTGGAATTTCTTGGGTATGACATTACTTGCAAAGGAATCCAAATGAGTCAGTCCAAGGTCAAGGCTGTATTGGATTGTCCTATACCCACATCGTTGAAAGCGATCCAGTCTTTCTTGGGTTTTGCAAACTTCTATAGGCGGTTCATCTAGGATTTCTCTACAGTGGTGGCTCCTTTAATGGCTCTTACAAGCAGTAAAAGGTCTTTTCTCTGGGGAGAAGAGTGTACTAGAGCTTTTGTAATCTTAAAACGGCCTTCACGACCGCTCCTATTCTCCAACATCCAAATCCTGCTCTTCCGTTTGTTGTTGAGGCAGACGCTTCGGACATTGCTCTTGGTGCCATTTTGTCCCAGGAAAGCCCGGAAACCCATGGTTTACTTTCTGTAGCATTTCATTCCCGGAAATTAACATTTTATGGAAGGAATTATACCATCACAGGGAAGGAATTGCTAGCAGTAAGGGATTGTCGAGACTTGATAGTTGTGAAGATTAGGAAACCTCCGTCCCCAAGTACCACCCATATATATATATATATATATATATATATATATATATATATATATATATATATTAAATGGCCACGGTAGTGGCCATGTAGTTATGGTTAGGTTGGTGTTTCCATAGGAAGAGCACTTTTTGGGCGGCTTATAACTCCGCTCTCCCTGGACGAATCCCCACCAAACTTTGCAAAAAAAGTATTTGGGTCACTCTGAATTTTTTGCAAAGTTTGGTGAGGATTCGTCCAGGGGGGGGGCAAGGTTAGAGTGGGGGTCCCAAAACTTTTTTTTTTCCCATAGACTGAATGGGAAAAATGTTTTGCTCGCGTCTACAGCCCAAACCGCTGGACGGATTCTCACCAAATTTGGACCAGGAGCAGCGGCTTGGTCCCAAAAGCGTGCTTTTGCAAATTTGGTGAAAATCCATCCAGTAGTTTTTTTTAAAATGACCAAAAAGTAGGTAAAAAAAAAATTGTGATACCTGTGTCCGCTTCATGGACACACTTCCCTGTCCGGTCCGCGGACAGTGTCCTGATTGGTCCATTGACTTGCGTGATGTCCGCGGACATGCGACGTGTTTGCTGATTGGACGGCGTGGAGCGTGAAGCGCGTCAAATTTTCGGTAGCGCCCGCCATCTTGGATTCGCGGACGTCCGCGGACAGCGCGGTGAAACTTTGTTCAAAATTTGTATTTAGTAGAGTGTGTTGGTGTGTAGGAGTGTTTGGGGAGGGTGGGAGTGTATGAGATAGGATGAAAGTTCTGTTTTTTATGTGTTAGATGTTCTTTTTGTGTTCAATTTGTCTGCGGACATCACGGGTGTTCTGAAATGTTCTAAATAAACTGAATGGGGGGTGTTCGGAGGACTCAATATGTGTCCGTTTTGTTCGCAAGCAAGCTGAAACTGTCTCGCAGTGTCCTGAAATGTTCACAAATAAACAAAATGGGGGTGTCCTGAGGACGCTGTCTGTATTGTTCGTTGTCAAGTTGAATGTGTTCTAAGAACACTCGCAGTGTCCTGAAATGTTCGCAAATACACACAATGGGGGTGTTCTGAAGACGTTGTCGAACACTCGCTGTGTCCTGAAATGTTTACAAATATGAATGGGGGGTTGTGGCTGGCAAGTTGAATGTGTTCTAAGAACACTTGCGGTGTCCTGAAATGTTCGCAAATAAACAAAATGGGGGTGTCCTAAGGACGCTGTCCGTATTGTTCTCTGTCAAGTTGAATGTGTTCTAAGAACACTTGCGGTGTCCTGAAATGTTCGCAAATAAACAAGATGGTGGTGTTCTGAAGACGCTTCTAAGAACACTCGCGGTGTCCTGAAATGTTCGCAAATAAACAAATTGGGGGTGTTCTGAGGACGCTGTCCGTATTGTTCTCTGTCACGTTGAATGTGTTCTAAGAACACTTGCGGTGTCCTGAAATGTTCGCAAATACACAAAATGGGGGTGTTCTGAAGACGTTGTCGAACACTCGCTGTGTCCTGAAATTTTCGCAAATATGAATGGACGGTTGTGGCTGGCAAGTTGAATGTGTTCTAAGAACACTTGCGGTGTCCTGAAATGTTCACAAATAAACAAGATGGTGGTGTTCTGAAGACGCTTCTAAGAACACTCGCTGTGTCCTGAAATGTTCGCAAATAAACAAAATGGGGGTGTCCTGAGGATGCTGTCCGTATTGTTCTCTGTCAAGTTGAATGTGTTCTAAGAACACTCGCGGTGTCCTGAAATGTTCGCAAATAAACAAGATGGTGGTGTTCTGAAGACGCTTCTAAGAACACTCGCGGTGTCCTGAAATGTTCGCAAATAAACAAAATGGGGGTGTTCTGAGGACGCTGTCCGTATTGGTCTCTGTCACGTTGAATGTGTTCTAAGAACACTCGCGGTGTCCTGAAATGTTCGCAAATAAACAAAATGGGGGTGTTCTGAAGACGTTTCTAAGAACACTCGCGGTGTCCGGGGAATGTTCGTAAGGGGTGTCCTGAGGACGCTGTCCGTATTGTTCTCTGTCAAGTTGAATGTGTTCTAAGAACACTCGCTGTGTCCTGAAATGTTCGCAAATACACAAAATGGGGGTGTTCTGAAGACGTTGTCGAACACTCGCTGTGTCCTGAAATGTTCGCAAATATGAATAGGGGGTTGTGGCTGGCAAGTTAAATGTGTTCTAAGAACACTTGCGGTGTCCTGAAATGTTCACAAATAAACAAGATGGTGGTGTTCTGAAGACGCTTCTAAGAACACTCGCGGTGTCCTGAAATGTTCGCAAATAAACAAAATGGGGGTGTCCTGAGGATGCTGTCCGTATTGTTCTCTGTCAAGTTGAATGTGTTCTAAGAACACTCGCGGTGTCCTGAAATGTTCGCAAATAAACAAGATGGTGGTGTTCTGAAGACGCTTCTAAGAACACTCGCGGTGTCCTGAAATGTTCGCAAATAAACAAAATGGGGGTGTTCTGAGGACGCTGTCCGTATTGTTCTCTGTCACATTGAATGTGTTCTAAGAACACTTGCGGTGTCCTGAAATGTTCGCAAATAAACAAAATGGGGGTGTTCTGAAGACGTTTCTAAGAACACTCGCGGTGTCCGGGGAATGTTCGTAGGGGGTATCCTGAGGACGCTGTCCGTATTGTTCTCTGTCAAGTTGAATGTGTTCTTAGAACACTTGCGGTGTCCTGAAATGTTCGCAAATACACAAAATGAGGGGTGTTCTGAAGACGTTGTCGAACACTCGCTGTGTCCTGAAATGTTCGCAAATTTGAATGGGGGGTTGTGGCTGGCAAGTTGAATTTGTTCTAAGAACACTTGCGGTGTCCTGAAATGTTCGCAAATAAACAAGATGGTGGTGTTCTGAAGACGCTTCTAAGAACACTTGCGGTGTCCTGAAATGTTCGCAAATAAACAAGATGGTGGTGTTCTGAAGACGCTTCTAAGAACACTCGCGGTGTCCTGAAATGTTCGCAAATAAACAAAATGGGGGTGTCTGAGGATGCTGTCCATATTGTTCTCTGTCAAGTTGAATGTGTTCTAAGAACACTCGCGGTGTCCTAAAATGTTCGCAAATAAACAAGATGGTGGTGTTCTGAAGACGCTTCTAAGAACACTCGCGATGTCCTGAAATGTTCGCAAATAAACAAAATGGGGGTGTCCTGAGGACGCTGTCCGTATTGTTCTCTGTCAAGTTGAATGTGTTCTAAGAACACTTGCGGTGTCCTGAAATGTTCGCAAATAAACAAAATGGGGGTGTTCTGAAGACGTTTCTAAGAACACTCGCGGTGTCCTGGAATGTTCGTAGGGGGTGTCCTGAAGGCATAGTCCGTATTGTTCGCTGGCAAGTTGAATGTGTTCTAAGAACACTCGCGGTGTCCTGAAATGTTCGCAAATAAACAAAATGGGGGTGTCTTGAGGACGCTGTCCCTATTGTTCTCTGTCAAGTTGAATGTGTTCTGAGAACACTTGCGGTGTCCTAAAATGGGGGTGTTGTGAAGACGTTGTCGAACACTCGTTGTGTCCTGAAATGTTCGCAAATATGAATGGGTGGTTGTGGCTGGCAAGTTGAATGTGTTCTAAGAACACTCACGGTGTCCTGAAATGTTCGCAAATATGAATGGGGGTTGTGGCTGGCAAGTTGAATGTGTTCTAAGAACACTCGCGGTGTATTGAAATGTTTGCAAATAAACAAAATGGGGGTGTCCTGAGGACGCTGTCCGTATTGTTCTCTGTCAAGTTGAATGTGTTCTAAGAACTCTCGCGTTGTTCTGAAATGTTCGTAGGGGGTGTCCTGAAGATGCTGTTCGTATTGTTCGATGGCAAGTTGAATGTGTTCTTAGAACACTCGCGGTGTCCTGAAATGTTCGCAAATAAACGAAATGGGGGTGTTCTGAAGACGCTTCTAAGAACACTCGCGATGTCCTGAAATGTTCGCAAATAAACAAAATGGGGGTGTCCTGAGGACGCTGTCCGTATTGTTCTCTGTCAAGTTGAATGTGTTCTAAGAACACTTGCGGTGTCCTGAAATGTTCGCAAATAAACAAAATGGGGGTGTTCTGAAGACGTTTCTAAGAACACTCGCGGTGTCCTGGAATGTTCGTAGGGGGTGTCCTGAAGGCATAGTCCGTATTGTTCGCTGGCAAGTTGAATGTGTTCTAAGAACACTCGCGGTGTCCTGAAATGTTCGCAAATAAACAAAATGGGGGTGTCTTGAGGACGCTGTCCCTATTGTTCTCTGTCAAGTTGAATGTGTTCTGAGAACACTTGCGGTGTCCTAAAATGGGGGTGTTGTGAAGACGTTGTCGAACACTCGTTGTGTCCTGAAATGTTCGCAAATATGAATGGGTGGTTGTGGCTGGCAAGTTGAATGTGTTCTAAGAACACTCACGGTGTCCTGAAATGTTCGCAAATATGAATGGGGGTTGTGGCTGGCAAGTTGAATGTGTTCTAAGAACACTCGCGGTGTATTGAAATGTTTGCAAATAAACAAAATGGGGGTGTCCTGAGGACGCTGTCCGTATTGTTCTCTGTCAAGTTGAATGTGTTCTAAGAACTCTCGCGTTGTTCTGAAATGTTCGTAGGGGGTGTCCTGAAGATGCTGTTCGTATTGTTCGATGGCAAGTTGAATGTGTTCTTAGAACACTCGCGGTGTCCTGAAATGTTCGCAAATAAACGAAATGGGGGTGTTCTGAGGACACTGTCCGTATTGTTCGTTGTCAAGTTGAAAGTGTTCTAAGATCTATCGCGTTGTTCTGAAATGTTCGTAGGGGGTGTCCTGAAAACGCTGTCCGTATTGTTCGCTGGCAATTTGAAAGTGTTCTAAGAACACTCATAATGTCCGCAGACATTAGCAGGCCGATTCATGGAATTAATGTGCGTGGAAAAAACGGTGCACGCGTGCGAAAACGTGCGATTTGCAGTGAAATAGCGAAAATCGCAGTGAAAGAGCGATTATCGCACAGAAAACATTGCACATCTATTCATGGAAGTCCGTGCACGCGCAAAATGTGGGATGTGCGCTGAAAAAGTGCGCGGCGCACGCTGGCGCACAGGTCATCGAACGCCGTGCGATAAGGCCACAGCGAATTCGCACATAGCGCGGCGCACATAACAAAAGTAGGCGTAACACGGGGCGTCACACGCAGAATGGGGAACAACTCGTGAAAATGTGGGCGTCGCAGGGGAAGTACAGGAGGCAAGTGCGCAGAACGCCCACACGCTCGCCTACAACACGTATTCATGGAATCGAATAGGGAAAAACAGCGCACGGCCAAAGACGCGCACAGGTCCATACATGTCCGCCACACGAAAGCAGGCGGTAGCGTCCCTGCGCAGGAAAAAAATGTGCGCGAAAGTTCCACACGCGATCGGGCCTGGGGGAGCGTGTGCGTGTATCTCAGAGGTGCGCAAGAAGTTTCACACGCGATTCGGCCTGGGGGAGCGTGTGCGTGTATTTCAGGGGTGCGCGAGAAGTTCCAAACGCGATTGGCCTGGGTGCGTGTATTTCAGAGGTGCGCAAGAAGTTCCACATGCGATTGGGCCTGGGGGAGCGTGTGCGCGTATTTCAGAGGTGCGTGAGAAGTTCCACACGCGATTGGTCCTGGGGGAGCGTGTGCGTGTATTCCAGAGGTGCGCGAGAAGTATCTCACACGCGATTGGCCTGTGCGCGTGTATTTCAGGGGTGCGCGAGAAGTTCCACATGCGATTTTGGCCTGGGTGCGTGTATTTCAGAGGTGCGCGAGACGTTCCACACGCGATTGGCGTGGGCGCGTGTATTTCAGGGGTGCGCGAGAAGTTCCACACGCGATTGGCCTGGGCGCGTGTATTTCAGAGGTGCGTGAGAAGTTCCACACGCGATTGGGCCTGAGGGCGTGTATTTCAGGGGTGCGCGAGAAGTTCCACACGCGATTGGCCTGGGCACGTGTATTTCAGAGGTGCGCGAGAAGTTCCACATGCGATTGGGCCTGGGGGAGCGTGTGCGTGTATCTCAGAGGTGCGCGAGAAGTTTCACATGCGATCGGGCCTGGGGGAGCGTGTGCGTGTATTTCAGAGGTGCGCGAGAAGTTTCACACGCGATCGGGCCTGGGGGAGCGTGTGCGTGTATTCCAGAGGTGCGTGAGAAGTTTCTCACACGCGATTTGCCTGGGCGTGTGTATTTCAGAGGTGCATGAGAAGTTCCACACGCGATCGGGCCTGGGGGAGCGGGGTACGTGTATTTCAGGGGCTCGCGTTGTGGTTTTACACGCAATCGGGCCTGGGGGAGTGGGGTACGTGTATTTCAGGGGCTCGCGGGTGGTTTTACACGCGATCGGGCCTGGGGGAGCAGGGTACCACTCACCGTCTGCCTTGCGTGTAGAAGAACGCGTAGCCAACACACACCCGCTGTGAAGTATTGGCGTGTGAACCCCAACGTCTGCAAGACACACGCACCGCACCCCACGAAAAGCAACGCCCGTGCGCGATACGTCACAGACACGTATACGCGCTAAGGGCCTTTGGTCCAATGGAATCGCGTATGCGTGCTGACGCGCTTACACGCTAAGGGCCTTTCCTCGATTCACACGCTGACATGCAGAATTTTCACGTGCCAAATCACTCCGTATCAAGCTGGCCACGCGTAAGCACATGGAAGACCACGCTCCTGCCCAGAAGGCCGAACTACTGCCCCCCAGAGCCCCGAGCACGCTCCCACCTACCAGCTGCTGCTGCCTGACTGCATGCTGCCCACGTGCCCTGCCATTTGCTGCTTGCACATCAGCCAGGGGTGCTGTTGCTGTGACCACCCCTGCTGGAACCGAAGACTCCCGACTGGGATTCCATCGCTCCACAGCCCAGCCCCAGGACCCAGTTGCCCACCCACTCCTGCCTCTGGGGTTGTCATGTCGGCACTGCAACATCTGGCACCACTGACAACCCCCAGCCAGAGAGGCAGAGGGGCACCAGCTTCAGTGCCACCGAAGTTGGTGTCCTGGTGGAGCAAGTCCTGGGGCAGTATGATGCCCTCTTCGGAAGTTCCCGCGCTGACAAGGAAGGACGGACTCGGATCTGGACTGACATCGTGACTGCCATCAACGCGGAGGGGGTGGCAGTCCGCGACTTCCAACATGTCAAGAAGCGCTGGGTGGACTTCAGGTCCAGGACCCTGAACAAGGCCCGGCGCCTCTTGAAGGCAGCAGATGCCAAGGGGCGCCGGGTTCACTTGTCAGAAGTTCAGATGAGGGTCCTGGAACGCACATCCCCAGTGCTCCACGTCTAGGTCCTTGAGAGGCAGACCCGTCTGGAGTCAAGCGGTAAGTGTACATGCATCCTGATTGTGAGCTGTGCGTGTGGTGATGATTCAGTAGTGTGCAGGTTGCACATCTGTTTGTATGGGGTCGAGTATGGGTGGGGGTTTACATGGCCGTGGGGCCAACACATGCGAGGGCTGTAATGTGTGAGACATGGATGGTGCTTGTGTGTGTAGGCTTGCATGCCAGATGCAGTTGTGTGGGCACACATGTTTGGATGAATGTGTATGTAAGTAGACATGTCCGTGATGTCACGCATGTATGTTGTTTTCAGCTGCATGTATCAGCACTGTGTACATGTGCATTTGTGTGTATTTGACAAGGGTGCAACAGTGATGCAACATGGATGCATGTGACAGCGGGATGTGAAAGCCTGATTGGCAGATGTGACATGGATGCCCATCTGTACACTGCGACACTTGGCAGAGGTGTACACATGCATGCAAGTGTGGTGGTGTGTGTACATGTGTGGTGCACTTCCTGTGTTGCATGTGATGTTTGACTCAGCTTTGCCTGCTCATGCTGTTGTATGGGTATGGATGGTGCTGGCAGTTGCGATATGGCTGTGGTATGGCTCATGTGTGCGAGTTGAAATGACATGTGTGTTGGGGATTGTGATGGCATGTCTGAGGTTTGCCAATGCCACTCATGTACAACTATCATGTGTCCATTGTACAGTGCCCTGATGCCTGTGTTTTATTTCTCCCTGTCTGCAGCGTAAACTGATGAAGAGGGAGGAGAAGGTGCTGTGGAGCACAGCGGCGGGGATCCCACCGCCAGCCGGAGACGCAAGGCCCGGCTCCCCTCCCATGTTGTGATCTCGTCGGGGAGTGAGGAGTCGGGTGCCGCGTCCCAGGCCGCAGCAGCCGGGGGGAAGTCCAAGAGGCAGAGGTTGGAGTTGGACTCCTCGGCAGCAGAAGGGGCAGCTGGGACCCCACAGGGCCCAACGGGGGAAGATGGCACGGAGTCATCCAGGTTGGTGGGGGATTTGGTGGAGGAGGAGGCCGTGCAAGCAACAGAGATGGGGTCTGGAGGTGGGGTTCCCACTGGTGCTAGTGGTGCAGTGCAGGACCAGGGACAGGAGGCAGCACAGGCCGCCGCGGAGCTGCCTGTGTGCAATCCTGTCCCTGCATCATCTTGCACCAGCAGGGATGCCTACGTCCAGACCCGTTTTCAGGCAGGGGATGAGCAAACGACAACTGGCCTTCCTCTGCCTGCGGACGTGGCTATCCGGGTCCGGGTTGAGCCTGTCCTGACTGGTGCGGCGTTGCGTCAACGGGCCATGCGAGGTGACCTGCGGTCTTTTCATGAGGAGACTGCACGTCATCTCGAATGGCTCGTTGACCACGTCAGCCTGCTGGGACAGGTCACCCAGGCCGGATTCCTCCGTTTGATGGGTCTTGCTATGACCCCCTCCTCAACTGAACCCCCTACGCGCCAGTCGTCCTCCGTGCCATCTTCCCACCCATCAGTCACCTGGGTGCCCTGTGGAGCTGCCTCTGACTGTGCGGCCAGGCTGGTGGAGGAGGCATCCCTGGCACAGTCGGGAGTCGGACGTCCAGCAGGGGTGGCCACATCAACGACTGCACCCCAGCCAGCGGAGGATGTGCAGGCAGCAGGAGGCAGTGCACGGGCAGAGGCACAGCAGCAACGTGGTGGGAGCCATGAAGGCTCGGGGCCTTCAACATCGGAGGGGCAGGCATCGGCCGGAGGGCAGGAGGACCCAGGACAGAGAGTGTCTTCCGTGTGGCAGCGGTTGGGCCACGCCATAGATGCGGAGCGGCAGCGGGCGGAAAAGGCATGGCTCACAATGGTCAGGGTGGAGAACTCCATGTGGAGGGCCCTGAGGCGGGCCGAGTGCCTCGAGGCAATCCGCAGGGGGTTGGAGGTGGACACGTCCACGGCCCTGCGGACCCTCGGGGCCATGGAGGAGGACCGCCTCCGGGACATTGAGCAGGAGTTCGATGATGCCCTGGGCCGGGACATCCAAAAGTGAGCCGTCAGACTAGCCCGCTGCCCTTGTACATAGTTATGTAGGTAGTGTTAGGTTTCCTTTGTTTTTTTATTTATTTTGGACCTTTTGGACATTGGCCACATTTTTGTATATAGTTTATTTTTTTAGTTAGTGTTGTTAGATAGGTTTCATTTATTTTGTTGGGATAATGGACCCTGGCTTGTTCGTCTGTACATAGTTCACTGTTGGATTTTATTTTTCTTTCACAATTTACCCATGGAGCAATGGCTTTCAATTATTATTTCCCATTGGATTTTCTTTTGTGGACAGTAACTTTGGACACCATTACTTTGGATTATGATTTTTGGTTTTGCTTTCTTTCACGGACATGCTTCTTTTCATTTTTGTACATTCCCATTTCTGTTTCTTTATTTTTGAATCTATTTATGTTTCCTTTAATACATATTTTTTTATCGAATTTCAATGTGTAGTATCATCTCATTGGTTTCATGCATATCATGATATGGGTTTTGAGATTCACTGACACCCATTGGGTGTATGTGAGGGACATGTGTTTGTTTCGAAACTTGCAATTGGTGTTCTGTCATGTAATTGCCATTTCTGAGTGGGTGGATGCAATACTCGGGTGGGTATTTTGCATTTGGAGGTTGACCATAGGGACCAGGGATCTAGATTGTGATGACATGTTGGCTGGGGAACATGAGTTGGGGCCTGCTGGCAGGTGCCCCACAGTGCTGGGGGGTGGGGGTGGTGGGGAACATGAGTTGGACATGGGTGGGGGCCTGCTGGGAGGTGCCCCACAGTGCTGGGGGTGGGGGTGGTGGGGAACATGAGTTGGACATGGGTGGGGGCCTGCTGGCAGGTGCCCCACAGTGCTGGGGGGTGGGAGTGGTGGGGAACATGAGTTGGACATGGGTGGGGGCCTGCTGGCAGGTGCCCCACAGTGCTGGGGGTGGGGGTGCAAGGGGACATGAGTTGGTGATCATTAGTGCAAGGAGACATGTGCCTTTGCTGGGGGGCATGCCCATGTTGGGTGGGCTGCCTGCGGGACATGACCAGGGATGCAGGGTAGTCCCCTGTGGTGTGGGCTGCCTTCAGGGGCCGTGGAGGGTGTACAGGGAACACCTGGGAGGACCCACACTGCCAAATCACATGTAGGACTCCCCGGCACCCCTGAAATACACGTACCCTGCTGAAATCGCGTGTGAAACTTCCCGCGCACCCCTGAAATATCTGCACGCAGCCCAATCGCGTGTGAAACTTCTCGCGCACCTCAGAAATACACGCGCCCAGGCCAATGGCATGTGAAACTTCCCGCGCACCCCTGAAATACCCGCACGCAGCCCAATCGCGTGTGAAACTTCCCGCGCACCCCTGAAATACCCGCACGCAGCCCAATTGCGTGTGAAACTTCCCACGCACCCCTGAAATACCCGCACGCAGCCCAATCGCGTGTGAAACTTCTCACGCACCTCTGAAATACACGCGCCCAGGCCAATCGCGTGTGAAACTTCCCGCGCACCCCAGAAATACCCGCATGCAGCCCAATCGCGTGTGAAACTTCCCGCGCACCCCTGAAATACCTGCACGCAGCCCAATTGCGTGTGAAACTTCCCGCGCACCCCTAAAATACCCGCACGCAACCCAATCGCATGTGAAACTTCTCGCGCACCTCTGAAATACACGCGCCCAGGCCAATCGCGTGTGGAACTTCTCGCGCACCTCTGAAATACACGCACACGCTCCCCCAGGCCAATCGCGTGTGAAACTTCCCGCGCACCCCTGAAATACCCGCACGCAGCCCAATCACGTGTGAAACTTCCCGCGCACCCCTGAAATACCCGCACGCAGCCCAATCGCGTGTGAAACTTCCCGCGCACCCCTGAAATACCCGCACGCAGCCCAATCACGTGTGAAACTTCTCGCGCACCTCTGAAATACACGCGCCCAGGCCAATCGCGTGTGGAACTTCTCGCGAACCTCTGAAATACACGCACACGCTCCCCCAGGCCAATCGCGTGTGAAACTTCTCGCGGACCCCTGAAATACCCGCACGCAGCCCAATCGCATGTGAAACTTCTCATGCACCTCAGAAATACACGCGCCCAGGCCAATCGCATTTGAAACTTCCCGCGCACCCCTGAAATACCCGCACGCAGCCCAATCGCGTGTGAAACTTCCTGCGCACCCCTGAAATACCTGCACGCAGCCCAATCGCGTGTAAAACTTCTCGCGCACCTCTGAAATACACGCGCCCAGGCCAATCGCGTGTGGAACTTCTCGTGCACCTCTGAAATACACGCACTCGCTCCCCCAGGCCAATCGCGTGTGGAACTTCTCGCACACCTCTGAAATACACGCACACGCTCCCCCAGGCCAATCGCGTGTGGAACTTCTCGCGCACCCCTGAAATACACGTGCCCAGGCCAATCGCGTGTGGAACTTATCGCGCACCCCTGAAATACACGCGCCCAGGCCAATCGCGTGTGGAACTTCTCCCGCACCCCTGAAATACACGCGCCCAGGCCAATCGCGTGTGGAACTTCTTGCGCACCTCTGAAATACACGCACACGCTCCCCGAGGCCAATCGCGTGTGGAACTTCTCGCGCACCTCTGAAATACACGCACACGCTCCCCCAGGCCAATCGCGTGTGGAACTTCTCGCGCACCCCTGAAATACACGCGCCCAGGCCAATCGCATGTGGAACTTCTCGCGCATCCCTGAAATACACGCGCCCAGGCCATTCGCGTGTAGAACTTCTCGCGCACCCCTGAAATACACGCGCCCAGGCCAATCGCGTGTGGAACTTCTCACGCACCCCTGAAATACACGCGCCCAGGCCAATCACGTGTGGAACTTCTCGCGCACCCCTGAAATACACGCACCCAGGCCATTCGCGTGTAGAACTTCTCGCGCACCCCTGAAATACACGCACACGCTCCCCCAGCCCCGATCGCATGTGAATCTTCTCGCGCACGCGTGTTCCCGACACCCGTAATACGCGTTCCCCGCTTTGTGTTTGTTGTTTGCCAGTCCGGTAAACTGGTACAGTGTTGGCGCAGCCCTTTGCGATGGTTTTGCGATCTTGATGGCTTTTCCTTGCGCGAGGGCGTTCTTGGGGGCGTAACTGGCGCTGCTGCAGGGTCGCTGCGCCACTCTGCGCCACGTCTGCTTTTGGAGGCAAGAATCCATGAATACGCTGTGCGCGGAAATTGATTTTATCGCACGCGGCTGCCGCAGACATTCGCACGGGCACGCTGTGCGCCAGCCGCGTGCGACACTTTTGTGAGGAATTACATGAATCGGCCTGTAAACGTTTCCATAGACCATAGTTGAAATGTTTGACTCTATGGATGTGATATGCTGCGGTGGTTGTGGCCAGGGCATAGAGTCTTGGGTGCATGGCCATTTGGCCATGCACCCAAGACTCTATGCCCTGGCCACAACCACCGCAGCATATCACATTCATATTTGCTTATAACTTTGGGTGAAAAACAAATGTATAAGGAACAAAGGTATTAGATACTATGGATGTGATATGCTGCGATGGTTCTCCTTATTATTGTATACTTACTGTTTGGTCTAGCAACCGGAGTACATGTATTTCTTGTTAATTTCTGTGATAAAAGAAAATAGCATGTTAGTATTAGTATTTTGTAATGACTTATTACATTGTATAATTAACATACTTTTTTTTTTTTGGACCCTCATATTTAGTAGATTACAAATCAGAGTACTGTGCAATTTGCTCAGTTTCTGTGTTTGTTGCTAAAATCATTGGGTCTGTGGGAGAAAAAAAAATCAATGTTGGATTAAAAAAAAAACTTTTTCTGTTTGTTTGTTTTCAGTGTTCACTTGTTGTTTCTGGCTAATGCTTTATACTTTGGCTTGTTGCATTTTTTTGGAGCAGTAACATATTTATTTGTTTGGATATTATAAAATTTTGGAGCAGTTAGATACCAATTGGCGTATTCTAACTGTCTATTTTTTTATATGTTTTAGTGGTATTGATTTATCTATTTGGATATTGTTACATTTTGGGAGAGTTAGATACCGATTGGCGTATTCTAACTGTGTATTTTTTGGTCTAATTTAGTGGTATTCATTTATCTGATTAGTTGTTGTAGAATCTTTGAGCAGTTAAATAGCTTTTGGAGTATTCTAACAGTTTATATTTTTTTAACACAAGTTTACTTAGGGTTTAAATACAGTTTAATTATCAAATTTTGGTTTTAAGAACATCAAATAAGCGTTTGTAAGATTTGCTGGTAATCTCTGCTTTAGAGTAACCGTACTATCATTACATTCCAACCATCCACATTTCTTTTTTATATATGCAGTGTAGTGCCCTGAATTCGTTGTGGCTCCTGCGTGGTAGATTATACCTATTGTTGTGAAGGTTTTCTTACCAAGTGATATTTGACCATGTGTGAATCCAGTCGGCTTGCAGTTGTTTTTGGTACCATCTGCATTGTAACGTAGAAGCATTAGTATTATGTATTTACTATGTGTTTGTATTACTAACGTGGAGCGACTATCTGAATTACAGGTAGAGCTTAATCTACCATGGTTTGCATTTTGTACAAGTCGCTGAAATGGAATGGATTCACAATTTGGTATTGATATATATATATGAAGCGTTCATTGGGGATTTCTTCTTGTGTTACATTGTTGCAGAGAGTGCATGTATGTTTCCACATGTATGAAATCTGGAAGATTTCATTTATAGGTATGTTTTTGTTTTCCAGTACTTGTTGTAAGTATATTAGAAATTCTTGTGGATCTTCCTGTGAGATTATAGTGAATTTTACCATTCAAGCACAGTAGTCCAATTTTTGTCTTATTCCATAAACACTATATGTGTTATCAGGATTGTTTGCTGCATTTCTGTGAAGTACTAACATTTGCATACACAATGGGTCTGTACTGTGTAAGTAAATGTTGTCAACAATTGGTGGTAATTGAAATAGAATATTCATTGCTACATTTGCGTAGCAACTTACACCAACTATATTTGAGAATTTAAATGGTCCAGGTAGTTCTGTATCTAACTGTTTTTTTTGGAGTTTGTCTTCCTTCTTTAAAGAAGTACCTGGTTTACTTTCCCTAATTGATTCTTTTTTGCTTGTGTTACTTGATGAAGTATTAGTTTCTTTTACTCTCTTTGGAGGATTTGCAGTGACATCCTGTTGCATTTCTGTTTGATTTATTTTTCTTTTATAACATTTTACTTTTTGTGGAACAGAATATGTGTTTAGGTGGGGGGTGTATAGTGAGCAAAGTCTATTGTATTCTAAAATGCAAGGAATATCAGCGTGTATTTTACTTGCATCAAAGTTGATTAGAAATAGACTGTCAAGTGTACGTAAGCGTGATAGTGCTACGTAGCTCATGCCTTCTTTAGAGACTGTATTACCAATATCTATCATTGCTTTGTCTAGGGTAAGACCTTGTGATTTATGAATCGTGACTGCGTATGCAAGAGTTAGAGAAAATTGTTCTCTGCGTACATACATATCTTTGAAGAGAAGGAATCTAGCTGTTGAGCGTCCTATCCTTTTTACTTCTGAAAGTTTGTCAAAGGGTATATTGACAAACTGAATTTTGTTGTCGCGTGGGTATGTTTGAAAGCCAACAACTGTACCCAGTGCTCAAGGATACGTTTAAGCATTACTCTGCCATTTAAGGATAATTTTAATATCTTTTCTAAGCCTGCTGTGTTTGAGATTGATTTTTCTAAACTATTTAGTCTTGTTGTGGCTTGGTCACACATGGGTAGTGTCATACCATGTACATCTAGTTTGTCTGTGGCGCTAATTTCCATGATTGGTTGCATTTCTTTACTTAGCATGATTTCATTAAATTTGAAACAGCTTGCAAGAGTTGGCATTAAGGCCATACAATTGACATTTTTGTGGGCTAATTGTTATATAACATCTGTAGCACATGCATTATCGCCATAAAGTGCATTAATGTGCCGGGTTTTCAATATTGCTTCTGCTTCTTTAGAAAGTATACCAACTCTGATACTTTTTAATATGTTGGCATAAGTGAGATCTGCAGATTGCCGCATGTTTTCTGTTAATTCTCTGTACTGGAAATGTTGCCAAAGGTTGACATTTCCAATGCTGCCAACAGTTTTACGGCAGAGTTTGTGTCCTAATGTTTTAAAAATAGGCTCACCTTTTACTGGTGTTAATTGAAGCAGATCTCCAAAAACAATAATGCATTTTCCTGCAAAGAGCTCTTCATAGTCTGTATTGAGTACTTCTTGTAATCTGAGGTGAATCAAAGCTAACATCAGGTTGGAGACCATGCTCACTTCATCTATTAGTAGCATTTTCATTTGTTTCAATACTCTGCGTAGTTCCATTGTAGCTTCTGCAGAAAGTTTGTAATAGTCTAATTTGTTCTGGTGTTCTACTGGTAATAGTAGTAATCGGTGTAATGTAACACCACCTATGTTGTAGGCAGCTAAACTTGTGGGGGCAGTGACAACAGCTGACAGTTTGTTGTTTGTCAATTATTGAAGGAACTTACTAATGATTTTGATTAGGAATGTTTTGCGAGAACCAGCTTCACCACTGACGTACAGTAGTATAGGTTTATAATTATGGCAGGAACATTCTTTATTTTCATGTTTTACACCATGTGCAATGTGTTTTGTTACTTCTTGAAAAATGCTACGTTGCTCATTGTTTAGTTTTGATTGTAGTATAGTTAAGTCTTCTTTATCTTCATACTGACACATGGTGTTTTCTACTTCTATCATAGCTAATTCTGCCTCATTTATTATTAGTGGTTCTCCCAGTGGTTCTTGGCTTCCTGTTACAGAAGGTTGTCTACTGTCAGGAGTGTCCTTATCTAGTTGGACTTGGAGTTCCTCTTCGTGTTGCTGTTCATTGTGCAACATTGTTTTGTACTGTGTAAAGTTTACATCAGTTATAATGCTTTCATTTGCTTTGAAAGCATCCTCATATGAGTCATAGTTATCTAGTATTTGTTCTTCTTTTCTCCATGGTTTGAAGAGTTGTAGCAGGGACATGTAATATACTTCTTTATGTTGAGGAGTCTTTAATGACAATTTGATATGATTAATTAAATTTAGTTTAGTGAGTTTAACTAAGCTGCCTTCACAGTTTGTCACTATATATTTACCTTTTTTTTCATCAGGTTTCATATTATTTTTGTATGTGTAGTTTTGGGCTATACACACATGTTTTCCAAAGTATTACTTCTGTTTGGATAGTATGTGTCCAATAAATTGTTTTTTTAAAATGTCTTGGCTGTTGGGATCACGTTTGGCTATTGTTTCTATATCTTCATATGATTTTAGAACTCTTTTTTTAGATTTAGCTGGACCAAGACTTAGCCATACTATATTTTCAGATTTACCATACAATGCAGTACCAGTTAAACGATCAGCTGCTTCATATGATCCACATTCTCTATGGGTGAGCATTTTTATGCCCAAGCTGTATAATTTCTGAGACACTGTTTTATCTGATGACAGGTCATTCCAGAGGTCTTGGAGCTCTGTCTTTTCTGCTTTAGTTAAGTATGCTGTGACATATCGTGCAACTGCAGTAGAATTGTCTGCAATGTACTGCACATCTAGGTTTGCATTCCATAAGTGGGCAATGATTGCATTATAATCATTAATATATTTTTCTTCTTCTTTTCTTTTTATGTAATATGTATTTTTAGGTGACTTACCTTTAACACTATGTCTAACTGAAGACATGAGGTTGTTCACTTGACCTGTATTTGTAACTGGTCTAGGGAAACTAAATCGGCATTTGGTGTAGTATTTCCCTTTGTTTTTGTATTTGCGACAACAATATTTTCCGATTTGTGTCTTTGAAATTGTAAAATGTGTGCATGAAGATCACTATTTGTGGCTTCTGATGGAATTTCACAAGTGACATATTTTTCAATAAACTGTAAAACAGTGGCATCACTGTCTTGACCAAATTTAGGAGCATCTTTAATCCATAAAAGCATGTGGATATGTGGTGCTCCTCTGGCTTGATATTCTTTTCTCCAAAAGAAGTGTTGCACTTCTCCAAGGGGAGGAACAGTTTTATTACAAATAAAATGTAGCATAGCAATGAAGCGATGGTGAAAATATCTTGAAACATTAACAGGATCCAAAGAACAAAGTTCTCCAGGTGTTAGTATATCTATGTTTGTTTTGTTTTTATTTGATAGGCGTAGGAACTCATGTAAATCTTCCCATGCATATTCTGCACAACTTAATGTAACAAACCAAGTGGGTGGGCCAAGGTTTCTGATCATACAACGTACATCTCCATGACGTCAAAACCAGTACTCTTTAATACCACGCATATTTGCTAATAGATTTGTAATATTTGATTGTAAAACCTCATCCTTTTGTTGCACTTTTTCTAATAATTGTGTAGCTGTCATATTTTGAAAGTGTGATCCTGATTTTAATATGTGTGCAACTCCGTAACATAAAGTTGCTAGTTCACTTTCAAAGAGTAGGGTGAATATGTATTCCACATTTTGTCTAAATCTGGGATCTTCAGAATACATCCGTAATGAGCGGTATTCTGAAGCTGATATTTGAATAGGTCTATCATCATACCTTCCTCCTTTGCCAGTAGGAAAGAGTAGAGGAAAAGCACGTGCTTCTATACTTTTTTACCATATGCTGGCGATCCTTTTGTTTGACGCATTTGGTACGTTTCCAGTACATCTTTTATGGTGTCATTAGAGTGCAAAGGATGAATTGTATAATGGTCTAAAGTATTTGATATTGTAGCAGGATCTAGTAGCTCAAATTGACCAGCTTCTTGTGTTTCTTGAATTATTTCAGTTGTATCTTTCAAGTTTTCTTCAATATTAATTTCTTTGTAATATTCATTATTCTCTTTAAGATATTGAAAGGCTTGTCTAACTTTATGTAAATCTACCAGCTGTTGCCATATTTGTTTGTCTTTTGTAGGTACTCCATTTACTAAGATAATTAAAGATTGCTGCATTGGACGTTGCACTCTTAGAGTATGCACATTTTCTTTTGGATCTAATGGTAAATAAACTACTTTTCCACGAATGCCTTTTACCAATTCAGAGGGAGGTAATTTTGCTGTTTTTTGTTGAAGGCGTATTATTGCTTGAAATGGGTGTAGTGTTTGAATTAGGATGCTCTCATATAAATTAAGTTGTTGTAGGGGTTTTGGTACTGGGTATAATTCCAAATTATTTGTGATAGCACGGGAAGGAGTTTGGTTGTTGTCAAGTTTTGTAGTGCAGTAACTGCAAAGTATTAAGGGGTCAGTTATTTCGTATTTGTTTTCTGCTACAAGTTAGAGAGCTAATTTAAACCATTTAGAATCTTCATTGTCTTCTATTTTGTATGATAGGTCTACAGTTTTTGTGTTACTTTTATAAAAGTTTCTACGGCAACATACACATGCATGGTTTGGTACTTCAGCTGATGTACTTTTAAATTTTAGTATTTCTTTTTTGTGTGTTTAGCAAAAGGTTGCCATGTGTAGAATTGTGTGTAGAATTGTTGCTTAATTACTTTAAAGCTATTTCATTCTGTAAATGGCTTTCACTTCCAAAATATTTTTTCTGGATATAGTCAATTTCTTCAAGTAGGTCTTTTTCTGTACCATGTAGAAGGTTGTTATTTCAATTTGCTAGTGCTAAAGCAGGACTTTTAGCATAGTACAGTTTATAGACTAGATTTCTTATAGTTGAATGATGTGTTGATATCCTTTTGATATCATGGAAAGTGGTTTTACAAGTAGGTCCTGTAATGCAGGCCAATGAATGTCCTTGTAGTCCTGTGTACTTGCGCACTGGACAGGTATCCATATTTTTCAGTGATTTAATTTTGATTTTGTCTTTGCTTTTTACATATTTATTGAGGAATTGGCGTAAAGATTTGAAACATTGTTTGGGAATGTTACACATTGACGTGCATGGCCATTTGTACACTAGACGTTCTGATTCAGTTGAATGGAGGGGTAATTCTAAGTTTTCAGGGCATATTTTTGTAAGGAGTACTTCTTGTTCCATTATGGTATTATTCACTTTTTCATAACCTCGTTTTCATAACCTCGACCACTGCTATGTATGGCAATTGTATTTGTTTGCTTTTGTTTGTACGCTTCTTCATTAAAATATGGCTCTGTGCTCGTAGTGTGATTCCATTAACCTCCGCAGATACTTAAGAAGTTCTTTCTGTTGACATTTTGCTTATTGAGAAGTCTTTTTTGTAATTTAGTTATTAATTTTGTTAGTGTCATAAATCACCAATGTATCAACTGAAAAGGATACGGTAACCAAAAAAGGATACAATTTGGTAGGGCTCTTCCGGATCCTATTTTCACACGACTTGATTGTAGGTAGGTCAAATTAGACCTTCCAAATGATACAACTCTCTGACTGAATGAAACAGGCAGAGAGATGGATCACTGGAAAGGGTGTGGGAATTGTGTAGGAAGTATGCCTAGGATAGATAAAGTATCATAAGAAACTGTCCCAATTGAATTACTACGATAACACAGTATTAGCATTAATTCAGACACTGACCTTATGGCAAACCTGAAGTAATCCACGAGAGTTTCTTGAAGAAAACCAGAAGTTGAACAAACGACAAAGGAAGGGAAGATTAGTAAGGGAGACTTATCCCGAACGGCACGAGGCTCTCGCTAGATACCGGGTTGGTGCACCTTCCAATAGTTCATGAAATACTTCCTTTCCCACGAAGAACAAAAATTAGAATTTCACCTGTTAACTGTCACAGGTACCAAAGGTTCAAAGTAGTTCAGAAAAGCACATGCAGGATTGCACGCGATAGAATACACGCAGCCAGGCCAGCCGCGCTTGAAAACAGCGTCCGCGTGTAGATATTTAGCACGCGAACAGGATACACGCAGCTCAGGACAGCCGCGCTTGCAGACAGCGTCCGCGTGGAGATTTGACATGCAAACTGGATTCACGCAGCTCAGGACAGCCGCGCTTGCAGCCAGCGTCCGCGTGGAGACTTGACACACGAACAGGATTCACGCAGCTCAGGACAGCCGCGCTTGCAGACAACGTCCGCGTGGAGACTTGGCACGCGAACAGGATACACGCAGCTCCGGAATTAGCATGTGGGGGAAACACGCTCAAATTAGGCCAAAGAAGTTGCTGAAGGAAATTCAGCTACCAAAACGCCAAAATTGACTTAATCAGAAGCAGCGATCGGAGTTTCCACGCTGCTTATGTACGCACTGCCGTGATACACGTGACGG
This sequence comes from Ambystoma mexicanum, assembly GCF_040938575.1. NCBI lineage: Eukaryota > Metazoa > Chordata > Amphibia > Caudata > Ambystomatidae > Ambystoma > Ambystoma mexicanum. The sequence continues at coordinate 1,104,887,845 of NC_090922.1, forward strand.
ACCTAAGTCACATGAAATTTAACGACGTAAAAATGCAGACGTCGTTTTCCGGGCAATGCATCGAACAACCTCCATTTTGAGTAGAATGGTCTAGTGGTTCTATGGGCGTAACTCATTTTGTATGGAGAGGTCGTTCCTGGTCCAGAGATATGTCCAGCAGGCATGACAGTTAGTGGTTTCATTTTGTTTAACACTAAAATAAATAACTTTCTTTTGAGAAGAATTTCACTGTCCATCAACGCTTCTAAGATTAATTTCCTACGATAGGTTTTAAGCATTGAACCTGATTTCTCTCCTGTTTTTATAAGATTTTGAAGGACTTTGTGACGGTATATTTTGGCTAAAATACTTTTCTTAGTATGCTTACTTTGCATTATATCAAAATTTAAAGAAGCAGTTTTATCTGTAGTGATAACTGATTTTCTGTTAATTGTTTTTTGGTTTGTTTTACATTTTAATAGAGGAGGCAAGGTTTTTGTACTTGAAACTTCTTGTGTTTCACTAAATGACTGTATTAGCTGTTTTGTTTCAACTTTTTTTACAAATTCTGCTAGAGATGGATGCTTAATGTTGGACAGTTTTATTTTCATTTTCTCTACTTCTGTGTTGCTTTCTATGGACTTGACTTTTGGTAGGCATTCTTTAGGGTCTGTTGAAAAAAAATAAAGATGGTATGGGTTGGGGTGTACTACAATGTATGTGTGCTGTGTGCATGAGTGTTTGAGTAAGATGATAAAGATGTATGTAATGGTGTGTGATTGTACATTGGGAACTACAACTAGTAGGGATAGGTATTCTTGAATTTATGTGTTACTAAACTGGGGTTCAGATGACAAAAAAAAGTAAGCTAGTGGTGTGGAAAAGTACAAATAGTAAATCTAATGTATACAATTAAAACAGTTGTTTGTTCTATAATACGAAAATTGTAGCGGTTCAGTTGGGTAATTTGTGTGTCCAAAAATAGGAATTTGTGGGCCATTCTGGCTGTAAATTGCTGTTTAAGACATGGAGATTTTTGGACAAAATGGTACACAATCTCTATTTTTAGGCACAGAAATAGCTTGTATTAACTTTACAGTATGTTGGAGTAATAATACAAATATTATGGTGATATTCTACTTACTTTTTTTCTTAAATTAACAGGTAACTTCTTAGTTCTTCTTTGTTCTTCAAATTCAGCTGCTTCTTTTCAGGAGACTGGTCTTCACTGCAATTGTAAAAGATTCAAATTAGTAATTTTGTTTGTATATAGCGCTGTTTTTAATTTAGATATTGATTTTTATAATTGAAATCCTCAGCGCCTTCTTCAAAACCATTAAACTAACGTATTTACATAAGATACATTGCATCAGTTCAGTACATATGATATGTTCTTAATGAACAAATTGTATTAAACGACTAACTGTAGCAAAAAAAATATCTTTACTATGTCTTGTGAAATTTATAATATACCAGTGAATACCACTATTTCTGTAACTAAGCTGTTCTCGGTAATAGCGCCTCAATGTCATGTCTAAATTAAAGTAATTAAGTAAATAAATAAATAAAAACAAAAAAATATGAAATTGTATAAGTATTTTTTTTAAAGATTTAAACATAGATTGTGCTTGCATGTAATTTTGTTTGAATATATGTAGTCTATATATTTCATTTAAAAAATGTTAGTTTAACATGATTTGAGTGTGTGTATAAAGAAAGTAAATAGTATAAAGGTTTATAAGTGATAGTTGATTTTAGGAAATTGAAAAAATACAGTAAATTCATTTTACAGATTACACAAGCTAAAAGTCTGTTTGGAAATGTGTTCATCTACTGTATACCTGAAGTTTGTGTTCATGCATATGGATATGCATGGAGCTGCAAGTAGAAATCTTGGAAATCTTGGAGACTTGTACAGTATTTCTGGTAGATGGTGCTTGCCAATGATATGACACTTGTACTCAGAGAGATTCACAGTACATTTGCAGTGCTGATCTATGATGATGCAGTTAGATGTAGAGGTCTTGAATGTGATTGGTGCATGGTCATGTGACTTCTTAGCTACATCCAATGAGGGAATGGCAGAGAGAGTGAAGTGGAAATGGTAGAAGGGCTGTTCATGTTACGATATGTCCGCGGACATGGCGGTAGTTCGCGGAAATCGGGAGTTACATCCGGGGATTTTTGGGTTCAGAAGTCATGCAAATGAGGATGAGTACTGAAAGGGATTGGTCAGGAAAGTTTAGTGGGTGTGTTGTGCCAGAAGAGAGTTTCTCATATACTGTTTTTGCTGAGAGAACAACAGATAGCTATGTCTGTGTGTTTTAGGAAAAATATTGTATGGATTTTGGGAGATTCATGGATATATTGGTTGAAGGTGCATGCAGAAAGCTGTGGAGTAGCTGTAGATCTTGGATTCCCACATATGGAAGTACACTGGCATGGAGTACGTGGAATGAAGTGGTTGGACTTGCTACCTCTCTGTGCTACTTTGGAGACAGAGCAACAGCCAGACATAATTGTAATTCATTGTGGAGGGAACAGTTTAGGACATGTGACTGGAATTTCTTTGCAATTTGCTATGAAAGAAGGACTTGGGAAGGTTATGGACATGTTGCCTAATTCTCAAGTGATATTTTCACGGATTGCGCAGAGACAAATGTGGCTTCGTTCTTCTTCATTTGGTCCACAAATGGAAAAAGCAAGGCGGAATGTTAATAAAGCTGTTTGTGCCTTTCTAAAAGATTTTGACATGTCTTCTTTTCACAATGAAAATATTCTGTTTCGTAGTACAAACATTTTTCGCAGAGATGGAGTCCATCTTACTTATAGTGGCAATTAGATTTTTCTGAGAAATGTACAAAATGCATTGCAACCTTTTTTGGAATTACAACATCCATTTTGAAGTAGGTGTTAAGCATTTATAATTTTTGACTTACAAACACCTCCAAAAGGCTCTTTTCAGAGCCACCACTTCCTCCCAGATAAAATTGCAATGTTTGTGATAGGGGAGCAACCCAATTTTTTAAATGTTCGCAAACTGTCCGCGGACTTCTAAAAAATACAAAGGGCCCTGCTTCATTTATTTTCACTTCTATTTTTTAACTGTGAAAGGAGGCTCTGAAAAGAGCCTTATTTTGTTTTTGATTTTTGTTATTTTGTATTTTTTTTGGTTTTTTATACACGACACACTAGGAGAGGAGGGGAAAGGAAGGTAAAGGGGGGGACACCAACCACAGGGATAAGAAAGGGGGAGCTGAGAGAGTAAGATGTAGAGTGGGTTTTATTTGGGTAGTGAGCAGATCTTCTCGTGCTCTGAGACGATAGTCTCAAAATCACTACGAAGTCGCTCCCCCCTGCAGAGTACTGTGTCACAGTACATACATACAACTGTGACCCTTGAAAGGTAAGGGTCATCAGCATTCTGTAGTCCTTGTGGTGACAGGATCAGAAACAGAGGATGAAGTAGAGGAAATCAACCTGCTATGTTCTTCGCAAGGTACAACCCTGCGAATAGCCCCAGAGTGAAATGACCTCAGGTGTCGCTTCATAGTAGTGGTCCCAAAGCTGTACTTACCGTGCTTCCCGCGACTGAGTATCATTTTGCACTCATTGCCGGTAACACGGTTCGCACCAGCCTTAGGACCATTCCCATGAATGGTAAATAACCGCCACACCCAAGACTCACGCCTAGTGCGGGTAGTAGGGATTTCCTCTACCTCATTCTCATCATCCTCTTCTTCCTCCTCTGCATCCTCACTCCTGTTCCCCTCTTCAGGCCCTTGGGGAGGTGGTGGTGGTGGAGGGGGTGGGGGTGGTGCTGAAGCAGGTGCAGCACCAGGTGCAGTAGTTCAGCAATGGATGCCATCTCGATGATGGTGGTGTAATCTGCAGGTGGCAGCAAAAATCGCTGTGTTCTGAAGAATAGCCAGAAACACAATGAGAATAAGCTCTAGGGCGTGGTCTTTTATAGGGGTGCTTGTGTGCGGTCCGCGGACATGCGTGCTGTCCGCGGACAGATCGAACACAAAAAAAAGTTCGAAAAGTTTCAAAAGTTATGTAGAAACTCAGGATTATTATGTGGGACTTGTGCCATGGTGAGATTTTATTGAAAAATATTATGGATTATTTGAAAATTTACTTTTAAATTGTTCGGGGACATGAACAGTGTCCGCATTCAGAACACGCGATCAGCGTGAGCGCGGTCATATGATCCGTTCACGAACATGTCCGCGAAGGAAGCGCATGTCCGCAGGACACCAAATGCACGGAGATTGGTTAGCGCATGCGCGTTGATGTTCTACGGACACTGTTCGGGTCCTGAAGTAATTCAAAATGCATCACACGTGAAACGAACATTTCAGGACACTGCGTGTGTTCTTAGAACAGTTTAAACTTGCTAGCGAACAGTAAGGACAGATATAGTGTTCTTCAGGACACATCCAATTTCGTTTATGTACGAACATTTGAGGACACCAATTGTGTTCTTAGAACAGTTTCAAGTTGATAGCGAACATTACGGACAGATATAGTGTTCTTTAGAACACTTTCATTTTAGTTTCTTTACGAACATTTCAGGACACCACGTGTGTTCTTAGAACAGTTTCAACTTGCTAGCGAACAGTACGAACAGGTATAGTGTTCTTCAGGACACCTCAATTTTAGTTTATTTACGAATATTTCAAAACACCTGCACTGTCTGCGGACACCTACATTGTTTTAAAAAAAAAAATAGAACAAAACTATTTACAACACAATACAGAAATTACATTTTATTTAACATATATTAATAATTTATGACAGAGAAGGTGAGGCAGAAACAGAAACAAAAACAGGAGAATTAGGGGTTTCAACATGATTGTTATTAGGTGAAGAAGGGATGGAAGTCTCATCAAAACGTTTTGGGTTATGGAGAGGGTTTGGGGATAATTGACTGGCATATGGTGAGGAGGGACAAGTACATGTGTGGCAATGGTATGTGGTTTTTGGTTTTAAATGATCTTCCACAAAAGTTTTCAATTTATTAAAATGAGTCAACAATAAATCCATTTTTTCTTCTATACTGTGAAAAGTGTTATCCATGACAGGTTTTTCTGAAGTATTTTCTATTTTGGTATGCTCTGTACAAAATAAATATATACATGTTAAATGTATACAAAATAATAATAATTGAATGGTTTATATTATAAAGTGTTTACCATTAGTTTCACTATCTTGTGACATTTCTTCATGTGGGAAATGCTCCTCTAGCCATTCCAGAATACTAGACATTTCTGTGAGAAAAAAAAAAAATATCATATATTTTTTTATCTAACACAGAAAGTTTATAAAGATACGAATAAAATTAAGTACACTTACTATTTCAGGTAAGATATGTCCTATGTACTCAGTGGGTCTGCTCTTGTTCTCAGTTCTGTCGTGTCTGTGAGGTAATTATGTTGGAAGCCAATTTATCTTCTTGTGGTATATTCCATTTTAGAACATAGTGCATTTAAATGAATGGTTAGTGTGTTGCATATATGGGTTACATTTCTTATGTATTAGTACATATAATGTGTTTGTGTGCTCCTTTTCGAATTTGTTAAATGTTCCTATGTTATGATATAACAATCAAACATACCCCCCCAGAGTTTTTAGGTAGTGGTACTGTTCTTCGAACATGTCCGCGAACATTAAATGAGTTCGCGGACATCAAGTACAGTAGAAGAGATTCAGTCAGTTCCATATGACATGTATATAAAGTCAAAGTCATTATTGTTAAGTTGCACTACTAAAAACAATGAACTTCACCGAAAAAACTTTGTTAAATGGACGTTATGGTTAAGTTGCACTACTAAAAACCTAAGAAATTCAGTGAAAAAACTTTGTTAAAGGGACGTTATGGTTAAGTTGCGCTGCTAAAAACCTATGAAATTCAGTGAAAAAACTTTGTTAAAGGGACGTTATGGTTAAGTTGCGCTGCTAAAAACCTTTCAAATTCAGTGAAAAAACTTTGTTAAAGGGACGTTATGGTTCCAAGTAAAACCGAAAAACCCTTGAAATTCGCCAGTTATGGTAAGCTAAGCAACCATAACTCGCGCCACCACCGTGCACTGCTAAGCCTAACACCCAGGACATCAAAGATGACATCACAATGGCATTGATGACATCACTGATGACATCACATGTCTGACTCCCCCCTTTTTCCTTTCCTGACATATCTAGGCCACATGATTTTCTTCAGTAACAGTCAGGAACTAAAAATTGTAAATGTACTATATTCGTAGACTTATCCTTCAAGTATGTTCTTACAATAATTCCCTTATGGTCGAGTCATATCATATGAAACATATACATAGGGGAAGACACAACCTTGAAAGACAGCAATCCTTTTTGTGCATTAAAATTATCAGTAGATTTATCAGCACTTTCTGTTAGTTTTGATGTTTTTTTTATTGCTGTACTTTCCCTGTATATACTCATATTTTTATATGTTGTACTCACACTATTTTCCTTAGGGTCCAGACACATCATGTGATATATATAGATAGGGTAAGTAACAGCTTTGAAACAGAGCAATCATTTCTCTGCATAAAGGTAATCAGTTAGGTTATGAACACTTTCTGCTACTATTGCTGTTTTTTTTTCTTACTTCAATTCCCTTGTATATATTCATATTTGTATGTGGTGTTGTCTCTTTGTGATTTGTCTATAATAATGCAATTATGTAGTAAGTGGGTTTATTACCTACTTATCACAAGTTTCACTGTACGCAAAACTGTAATATGAAAACAGTTATCATTTCACTATTCAACATGGCAAGCTTATGAATATTGCACCTCCATCGTGTATGCTGCACACAATGCCTATGTTTCTACATGAGTACCTTAGTATACTGGATGGAACTTCATAATAGAATGCTATGTATATCAATGCATTGCTTAATACACTGATTAGCTCTTGATATTTATTCCAATAATCTTTGACACTTTTTTTATTAACATTACACTAAGAATCCCTCGTACAGACTTTTCATGAAAGGTAAATGCACATGTGATGTCATCAGTGATGTCATCAATGACATTTGTGATGTCATCTTTGATGTCCTGGGTGTTAGGCTTAGCAGTGCACGTTGGTGGCGCGAGTTATGGTTGCTTAGCTTACCATAACAGGCAAATTTCAAGGGTTTTTCGGTTTTACTTGGAACCATAACGTCCGTTTAACAAGGTTTTTTCACTGAATTTGAAAGGTTTTTAGCAGCGCAACTTAACCATAACATCCCTTTAACAATGTTTATTCACTGAATTTGAAAGGTTTTTAGCAGCGCAAATTAACCATAACGTCCCTTTAACAAAGTTTTTTCAGTGAATATATATATATATATATATATATATATATGGTTCTACGTTATTACATCGCGGGACTTTTCATCGCATGTTTTTTTACTGCATATTTTATTTTGAAAAAAACTTGATTTCTTCTTTTATTTTTTGGGGGGGTTACCCCCCAAACCACCCTTTCTTTTTTTTTATTTAATTCCCGTACACCCACACCCATTTAAAAAAAAATTTACCCCCCCCCAAAAAAATCTATGATTTTTATTTAGAAAAAAAAATTGCTGTAAAAAAACACGCGATGAAAAGTCCTGCAATGTAATAACGGTATACCATATATATATATATATATATATATATATACGTATATATATATATATATATACACTCCCTGTGCAGTCCTTGAGGGTGGTACAGGAACGCTGGAAACCCCAAGGTGCTGTAAGGCAAACAAGCAGTTACTGCAATGTCAATAGCAATGGGAAAGAAGAAGAATGAGGGAAGGTGTCAAACGAAACCTTACCAAAGTGTTGGTGGGGAAGGAGATGTTAGATAGGCCGAGGAAAAATCCCACTTCCCTGGTTGGCATGAGTGTACCCTCAGTGAAAGAAGGGAAGGAGATGGCAACAAGAGGAGTCAACAGCAGCCGCCTCGAGTCAATGTTACTTTTCACTGGATACCCCCTGAGGATACAAAGAACGATGTAGATGCACGATGCACCAATCCAGAAGGCAAAGCAAGAAAGTCTTGTACGTGGTGCTGTATCAAGTACAGAGGCAACTCAAGACGTCGTAACAGAGGCGGAATCCGAATCAGTCTGTGATGAGAGAGCCATGGTCCAGTCAAATCCAAGGGTTGAAGCAAGCACAGTCCAGAAAACATAAGCCGAAGTCCTGAATACCAAGAAATCAAAGTTCGTAGTGAAGACGCCAAACAGTGCTTGAAAACAGCTGTGAAGCGTTGAGTGGTGGGAAGCCGAGTGATTTATAGTGTTGCTATGGGAACCACGCTACGTGAACGTGAGCTGCGTGTCACGTGACAGGCTGTGGTGCATGGTAACCTAGCAACATGATGCTTTTCCCGGAACGGCGAGCAACACCATGGCAATTGCCAATGCAAGAATGGTCGCAAGCGGCCAAGATGATGTTGTCTTGTCCGTGCCATCCAAAGGCGCAATCCTGCTTTTCGCGGAGGTGCGCAGACAGCCCCCTGCTGCTGTCGGGAACGGGAGGTAAAGGCAGGTGTGTGTGGATGTGATAAGGGGGCTGGCTGATGCATGGAGTGCGTGACAGAGTCCCCCCTCAAGGACCCACAACCCCGTGGGCTGGATGGGTTGTCTTGATGACACCGAAAGACAAGGAGAGGAGTGTGGACCTCACCTGCAAGGACCCAGGACCTGTCTTCCTGACTGTATCCCAACCAATCCACCAAATACTGCAAACGGTCTCTGCTAATGCGAGAACCCAGAATGGCACTTATCTCATACTCATCAGAGGCATCTAAGGAAACAGGAGATGGAGGCAGAACAATACGAGTGGAATCAGGACAGGGCTTGAGCAATGAAGTATGGAAGACAGGATGAATACGCCATGCAGATGGTACCGATAGGTGAAAGGCCACCGGGTTCAAAATCTTGGTAATCCTAAATGGCCCAATGAAACGGGGAAGCAGTTTACAACATCCAGGTAGACCGAGGTGTCGGGAGGAAAGCCAAACCTTATCTCAGAGAGCATAAACTGTGGCAGGGACGCGCTTCTTATCTGCTGCAAGTTTCATGGCGGTTTGGGCTTCACGGAGATGAACAAGGGTCTGAGCATGTACCTGAGTTAGATCCCGAATGCAAGTAGTGGCAGCAGGTGTACAGGACGAGGACAGACCTGGAAAGGGTAGTGTGCAGGGGTGCTGACCATAAAGGGAAAAAAGGAGAAAAACCTGTAGAGTGTGGGACATTATTGTAAGTGAATTCCGCAAGGTGCAGCATGTGTCACCAGGATTTTTGGTGTTGTAATGACATACAATGGAGATATTGTTCCAATACCTGGTTCACACGCTTGGTCTGTCTGTCCGTTTCCAGATGGTATGCAGAAGAGAAACGGACGTCCATTCCAAGCAGTTTAGTGAGAGCCCGCCAGAATTTGGACGTGAATTGTGAACCCCTGTCAGAAATCAGAACCGAGGGTAACCCAAACAAACAGAATACAGAACGAAAAAACAAACCAGCTAGTGCGGGGGACGATGGAATCCTGAACAGGGAACAAAACGGCCCATTTTAGTAAACAAATCCACCACCACCCATATAGTATCAAAGCCCTGAACCCAAGGTAAATCTGTGACGAAATCCATTGTGATCGTGTGCCAGGGTCTGGGAGGTATGGGTAGTGGTTGAAGCAGGCCCAAAGGACACCCTTTTCTGGACTTACATTGTGCGCATATTGAGCAGGTATTTATTTAGGCATTAACGTCCCTTCTCATCGTGGGCCACCAACACCAACGGCTCAACAACAGTAAGGTGCACTTCTGACCAGGATGTCCATTAATAGGGGCGTCATGAGACCACTGTAACGCTTGGTTGCATGTGTCAGGTGTAGGTAGGACTAGTTTATTCTGTACAAAGGGTAGACCCTCATAGTACACAGGATCCCAATCTGACAAGTGCTTTGGATGAAGGGCCACCCACTGGCGGATCGAGTCCAACAAAGATAATGGTGGTGTGCAGAGACATACTACATGCTTTCTGACGAGTAGGTATTCGGGAAAAATGGGCAGGGAGACCCCCCTGGGAGAGCGGGATAATGCATCTGCCTTTCCATGTGCAACCCCTGGACAATGCTTGATTACAAAATCATATGCCGTAAAAAACAAGTGCCAACGCACCTGGCGGCTGTTGGCACATTTCATGGTGGCCAGATCCTGCAAATTGCGGTGGTCGGTGTAAACAGTGGTCTGATGCTTAGCCCCCAGAAGGTGATGCCTCCAAACCTGATTGCCAGAAGTTCCTTCTCCGTTACAGTATAATGGGATTCTGCGGTTGTGAATTTACGGGAGTTGAATGCCACAGGATGTAACCGACCTGAAGATGTACAAATCTGTGATAATACAGCCCCCAGAGCAAATGAGGAAGCATCTGCTTCTACCATGAACGGGAGTTCTGGATTGAGATGTTGGAGAACCGGGGCTGTAGTGAACGCAGACTTGAGTGTTTCAAAAGCTTTCTGTTGTTCGGATGACAAAATGAAAGGGGTAAGGGGACTAGTGATTGCTGTGAGTGGCGCGACTATGGATGAGAAACCAGATATGAAATGCCTATAGAAATTAGCGAAACCCAGAGAAGACTGTAAGGACTTAAGGTTAGTGGGAACCGGCCATTCTAGGACCGCTCTGACTTTGCCGTGATTCATGGACAAGCCCCCTGATGTAATATGGAACCCCAAGAACTCAACCTCGCTAACATGAAATAGACATTTTACGGGCTTGGCAAAAAGGGAATGTTCCCTGAGCCGAGAAAGCACAGTACGTACATGAACCACATGTTCCTGTAGAGACGGGGAAAAGACAAGAATATCGTCCAAATAGACAATAACAAACAGGTCTAAGATATCACTGAAAACCTCATTCATAAACCGTTCGAATATGGCTAGTGCGTTGCACAGACCGAACGGCATGACTCTGTATTCATAAAGTCTGTATCGAGTACAGAACGCAGTCTTCCACTCATCACCCTTATGGACCCTGACCAGATTGTACACCCCTCTCAGGTCTAGCTTGGTAAAGATAGAAGCATGTGTCAACCTATCGAGCAAGGCAGTAATGAGGGGAATAGGATAATGGTTTTTTATCGTGATGGCATTCAGGCATCTTTAATCCACACAGGGGCGGAGGTCACCCTCCTTTTTAGGAACAAAGAATATCGGACTTGCGGCAGGTGATATGGAGGGTTGGATATGGCCTAGGCGTAGGGATTTCTGGATGTATTCCTTCAATGTTTGCTCTTCGGAAGGAGACAAGGAGTAGACACGGCCACTAGGTATCGTGGAATCAGGAACAAGATCAATGGGACAGTTGTAAGACCTACAAGGGGGAAGAGTCTCCTCATGTCTCTTATCAAACACCTCCAAGAAGTTGTGATAAACCACAGGAATGCCGGAGGCCACAGCACCAACCATATGTGAAGGTGAATCCAAGTCCGTGAATACGAGCTCGTTCAAGGTAAGATGAGCTATAGCCCCAATGCCTGGGAAGGAGTGAGCATACTATCGGGTAGTATTAGACATTCATTTTGACAGAAGGAGGACTCGAAGAAAACACGTCCTGATGACCAGTCTATGACTGGATTGTGCACCTTTAGCCAGGGGATCCCTAGTATAATACCAAATTGGGGAGTAGATATTAGATCAAAGGTGATGGTTTCCCTGTGAGTATCCTGAAAAATCAGTGTGAGAGGTGCAGTCTGCTGACGTATAGGCCCTGAAGCCAATGAAGTACCGTCTACTGCTTGTAAGGTTCTGTGCGGGTTTTGTTTTGCAAAGGTAAATTAAGTGAAACGGCCAGGGAGATGTCTATGTAGTTGCCGGTGGCCCCTGAATCAATAACAATTTGAACAGAATGGGAGATGTCAGACGTAGGTCTGAGTACAGCCTGTACTACCACAGGCTTCATGCTCCCAAAAGCCGGAGCCAATCCAAAGGGGGTCATGTGTGTGCTCGTCCGTGCCCCCAGATTTAAGGACGAACTGTCTGAAAACCCTTATTCTTCATTCTTGGACGGTGTGGACATTCCTTGACATAATGACCATTCAGACCACAATAAAAACGCATTAGCCGATCTCCGGCGTTCCCTCTCAGTGGTGGTGATAGGGCTACGGACCCCCCCTATTTGCATTGGTTGTTGCGGATGGGACGGGTGAGGATGAAAAAGCCAGTGAAGGGGAAGGACTAGTTTCAGATTTCTGCTTGGCCCGTCTCCAGCTCGGGATACTGAGATGGCAAGGACGGTACAACAGCCAGAGCATCTTTCATTTTGTCATTAAGTCCCCGGTAAAAGACCACGGCCTTCTTATTGTCAGGCCAGGATGTTCAACCGACAATTGGTTGAAGCAAGTTATGTATTCAATGAGTGGTGTTTTACCCTGGACAAGATCGAGCAGCTCTAGATCACGGGATTGTGCCTTGTGTCGAGTGTCAAATACCTGGGTCATTTCAGCTACTAGTAGATCAAAGTCGTACAAGACCGGGCTATCTCCTTCCAACATTACAGGGTCAGGTTTATGAAGGAGAATTGTGACAGGGATCAAGTGAACATTATCGACTGACACCATGGGTTCTGAAAAAAGTCAACACGCCAGACCAGAGGCACATAGTTCCACTAGGGCCAGGAGGAAGGACCCATCCACTGGAGGAAAGCTCAGAGGCGCAAAGCACCACAGTCATCATGAAGGAGCACCAAGGTCCAGTCCAACAAAAAGGATTCCATTGTATAATGGGTAAGTGCCGACAACTTCTCATAGGTAAAAATGACCCCCAGTTTAGCAAGCCATTCCGATTTTGAGGGCACTGCACCACTCTTCCAATTCTGTGCTAATGCTAGCCTACCAGCTCTCAACATGCTTTGGGTCCCATCGGGGGATGGGATACCAAAGAGAATTTCAAGGGGGCGCTGGTCGAGCTCTACACCCAAGATGTCCTTAATCCAACTTGACAGTTCCACCCAAATATTTTGCACATGCAGACATTCCCACCACAAGTGGTACCACGTACCTCTGTGCTCACACCCCCTGGGGCTAAAGGGGGAAACCCCCAGGAAACATCTTGGACAACCCCACCGGGTGAAGGTGCCACATGTGCAGGATCTTAAAGTTATGTTCTATCGCCGCAGTATACAACGAACCTGAGAATAGCGCCCCAAAAAGATTAGTCCAAGTGGAGTCATCCAACACCATCCCCAGTTGATCCTCCCACCGTTTCTTGAACCCCTGTCTACCTGAGACCTGAGCCGAGTTTAGAGGGCGTGAGAGGAACTCCTGCCTATGGGTGCTGGTTAAGAGACCCTTCACCCGGAGGTAATCGAAAACTGTCATCGAGGCGTCTCCCATAGCTTCTGCTAAGACTTCGTAGTCAATGAACCTACCCTGGCGGATGAGTTGGGCGGCCCGCTCTAATGCTGATCCGACTACTGCTGCATATTCCTAAAGCTTTTGCTACCCAAGTCAGTTGGGAGGGCCCACAAAGAGGACAGAGGGGAAGGCCAAGACGAGAGGGCCCGGTTCTCCTTATTGTTTTTCCAAAGAGCCCATAAAACTGACAAAGTCAGGTGCGATTTCACACAACCAACGGGGTCATTGAACGGTGACCATTAAAAGTCTCAAACTTTCTTTGGGTGCGTGTGAGTATCTTCAATATAAACCCAATAGGTACGCAGCTCATCTTTCATCAGCTCCAGCATGACTCTCAGCTGTGCAGCTTTGTGGTATAAGCGAAAGTCTGGGAGCCAAACCCCCCCATGGATCTCGACGAGGTCAAGGAGGAGAACTTGATTCTAGGTTGTTTGCCCTTCCAAATAAACCGTTGGATCATAGACTGTAGGGAGCTCATAAAGCTTTCGGGGATCTGGACTGGTAAGGACACAAAAAGATACAAGAGGCAAGGAAAGATATTAATTTTGACGGATACCATGCGACCAAACCACGATAGGGTTAAGGGCACCCAATGCTCCAGCTCTAACTTAATTTTGGCTAGGATCAGGGGGGAAATTCAATTCGACGAGGGAACTCAAGTCCCTGGGGACTAACACCCCAAGATAAGAAATAGCTCTCCACTCGACTCTCAAACCCCAAGCCAAATCAGTCCCCCCTGTGTCATGGTCACACTCCCCCATTGGCATTATGCAAGACTTTGATGGATTCATCTTCAGACCCGAGAAGGTCCCAAAGTAGTTGATCAGACCCAGGAGATTGGGAAGAGACACATTCAGGTTGGTGAGGTAAACCAGGATGTCATCCGCAAATAGCGAGAGCTTAAAATCTAGTTCACCGACTCTAACCCCCGTAATCCCCTGATGTTGTCGAGTGGCTATGGCGAGGGGTTCCATTGCTAGAGCGTAAAGGAGGGGAGAGATTGGGCACCCCTGTCGAGTTCCCCTCGAGAGGTGGAATGAGGCGGAAACTACACCATTAACTGCCACACTTGCCACTGGGCCATTATACAAGGAAGCCACCCAACCACAGAACTTCTCGCCCAGACACATTTTCCGCAAGACCTTACCCATGTAAGACCACTCAACCCGATCAAAGGCCTTTTCCAAATCAACCGCCAAAAGGTACGCCTCGACACTGTTACTCTGTCCAGCGTCTTTCTAATGTTGTTCGAACCCTTCTTACCCAGAATAAACCCAATTTGATCCCCCTGAACCAGCACCGACATATGACTTGCCAGCCTGTTGGCAAGAAGCTTCGCTAAGATCTTCACATCGGCGTTGAGCAATGAAATGGGACGGTAGGACAAGCATTGGGTTGGGTCTTTCCCCTCCTTGGGAATCATGATTATTCGGGCAGAGAGCATGGAGTGGGGAAGGGCTCCTGACTCAAGGGTCGAATTAAACAATTTTGCTAGAAAAGGAGCAAGTGCGTATCGACAACCTCCTGGGGCATTATGGGGTTGTCCAGGGTGCTCGAAACCTCCGGGGAGAGACAGGGAATGGGGAGCAACTCCAAGAACGCATCAGTGTCCGAGCCATTACCTATGTACTCCGTAGCATAAAGCTTTTCGTAAAACTGACGGAACAGTTCGGCTATCCCCTTGTCATCCAAGCATTTGCCCCCCCCCCCCTTGATCGAGTAGAGAAAGAACTCTCCTACTTTTGTTGAGTTCCCTTAATTTCCAAGCAAGAATTTTGTCTGCCTTTTCCCCTTTCTCCATATATTTTTGCTTAAAGAAAGCTAGTTTTCTCTCCGTTTGGCCCACCACTAATGCAGACAGTTTACCCTTAAGCTGCCGGAGTTCCGCCCATTTACCCGGGAGCACCTGGGACCTCAATTTACCCCCCGGTTGGAGGGCCTCTATCTTACTCCTAACGGACTTCTCCTCCTTATCCCTCTCACGCTTCCTTCTTGCCCCCATCTCAATAAGAACACCCCTAATTGTGGCCTTAGAGTCCTCCCAAACACTGGCCACCCCGACTTCCCCATTATCGTTGCTTACAAAATACTCTTGAAAGGAAGCCAGAATGGCTTTGGATAGCTCCTTATCACGCAACAAGAGATCATTGCACGTCCAACCAAAGTCCGCGATCCTCTCACAAAGTGAACAATCAACTAGGACATACTCAATCCTGGAAAACGAGGAGTGGGGGCTAGAGATAAAGGTGAATAAGGGAATGCAACCTTCCCGAGTAGAGTGAGAGTCCAAGAGGCCCAGGGCATCATTAGTGCCAGAGGCGTAGACAGGGTAGGACCTGAGCACGCAAGGCCCACCCAAAATCCGTAAATGCCCACTCTGCACCGTTGTGTGGACATTTACAGATGTTAATGCCACTGCAGTGGGCGCAACTACATTAGCTTCAGGCCCCACTTGTTAGACAAACCTGGCTATGCCTCTGATTAGTGCTACGAAAAGAGGCTGCCATCTTCTTCTGGGCTCTCCCGTCAGTGTCAGGACAGTCTGATTTCCTGTCCTGCTCGGGAAAGAGAACCATATTAAAATCCCCGCCTGCTACAAGTACACCCTCCGTAAAAGCCATCATTTTTGATTTCATCTCCTCCCAGAACAGGTCCTGCACTTCATTGGGGCAGTAAACCGAGACCAGCGTAATTAGGGAGCCTCTAATCTCCCCCTTAACCATAATGAAACAGCCCTCTGGGTCCATTCGTTGGGCACGTGCTACAAAATGAGCTTTGGGTGACACTACCAGCGCTACTCCATTCTTCTTGACCTGACCCGATGCGTGGAACACCTCCTGTATAGCTTTGGATCTGAGGGACATTTCCTTACACTAGCCCAGTGCATTTCTTGAAGAAATAATAAGTGAAGCTTCAACCGGGTGAACTCCTTAACCACGAGAGACCTCTTATGGGGGGAATTCAACCCACAAGCATTAAGGGAACCCAGTGTCAGAGCTTGGAGAGAATCAGCCATTCGGGGGACGGGACTTTCTCCCGTTGCCTCCAGGAGGGCACATGTTGTCCTCGACCCCCTGGGAAAACATTCTAGAAAGATCCCATTCCGCAAGACCAACCCTAAACAGGACGCAGTCCCCACCCGGTAGTGACTTCAAGGAACAACCCCCCCAAAACAATCAAACCAGACCCATACCCCAACCCCAAATCAACCCCCCCCCGAGCGCCTGGGTAGCCTGCGACAACGAAGACGCTGTCTACCCAGACCACCAGTGCCTCCCTCCATCGGGATAGAGAATCAAAAAATTAACACCACAACTCTGAGCCCCCCAACATTGTGTGAGCCATAGCTGAACAACCCCCACCTCCCTCTCCTCCCACCCCAACCCTAAAGCCAACAAACAGCCCCACAGACAGGTCAACAGTGGGCCAGAAACTAGGGCCAGATCACAGGGTACCACAAGGAAGAAGTCAGTCAGCTGAGGGATTGGGGAGACTGGGGCCACCCTCCTGAATTTCCTGTTGCCACAGACCCTGTGCCTTTACAAGAAGCCAGAGGGTTTTCCGGCCACAGGGGTGTCACCTCCAGAGACAGCCCGGCTACTCTCGGGCGGGGGTCCCCCATCAGCTCCAGGGACACTCTTTGGATATTGTCCTCCGTAACCAGAGAGTATTTGAAACCACTGTGCTCAAAAGAAAGCGCAAAAGGATGCCCCCATCTGTACCGGACCCCCTTGGAGAGGAGCCATTTCATTAAAGGACCACATAGCCGGCGCCTGGCCAAAGTAAAAGCTGAAAGATCTTGATAAATCGTGACTTGTGCACCTTCCCAATCTATCGGCCCCTTCCTCCGCGCCAACTCCAAAATGTTACTCTTTTCCGAAAAATAGTGGAACCGCACGAGTATAGAGCACGGACCTCTATTGGGCGCCCCCGCTCTGTGGGCCCTGTCAATGGTGGGTTTGTTGGTGTTAGTTCCGTGAACAGCTTGCTTACCACCCCGTTGACAGTTCTTAGGATATCACCTGGTGTTTCACCGCCCCTGTCTGGAATTCCCAGAAACCTCAAGTTTCCACAACGCTCCCTATTCTCTAAGTCATTCAGTTTAAGGGCACATTTCTCCTTCCCTTCTCTCCAATTCTGATAACCGCATGTCCAGCTGAGTCTCCAAGAGGTCTATTGAAGACTGGTTGGCCTCCAGGGCCTGGACCCGGTCATCCACCACATCCACCCTTTTATCGAGGGAGTCAAGCTGCTTACTGATATCAGCCCTAAAGCCCCGGATCTCTTCCAACAGCGCCGTCATGTTTCTATTCACCGCCTGGGCATCCACCAACTCCGACTGAGCTGAAGACGGCATAGTGACCCGCTCTGAACAGGTGGTTGGGGAGCGCCAGAACCGCTGAAGCGAGTGAGCCCAGTCCATCTAAGGAAAGGTAACCAAAATAGTGTCCCCCCAGCAGTAAAGAGGAGGAGGGGGGGAGGCACTGGGGCGTATCACCGGATCCAGAAGGGAAGACCAATCCACTGACCCAGTACTTGAGGTGTAACAGCCTAGTGTCATGATTCCTGCCCCTCATGTCCCCAGCCCTCCAAGATGTCAGGCTGGAGCCAGGCCACGATCACCTACATGGCCCTCAAGGGCCTCTCCATCCCTCCAAAGACCCACTTGGAGTCAGACGTGGCGCTTGTGGCACCAGACTCACTCACTCCCATAGGATAACATTGGGGATTGGACTTGTAGTGCATTGATCGGGACAAGATGGATGCCCTCACATATTTCAGTTCCCAGAATTGCATGTGCAGTGTAGTCTTTTGGGTGTGGTTCAGCCCAGAGACACCTGGGATACCCTGAGAAACATGCTATGTGTTTTCTGCACCTGCAGCGTGACACTCACTGTGTTGGTATCGGTCTCCAGTAGGCCTGCATCTTTCTTCTGCGCTCAGCTCCTGCAAGAACAAGAACACCATTAGGAACAGCCTTACCTTGCGGTGCTTCTGCCCATCATTCATCGCTCCTTCTGTTCTGCGGGCATATTCGGCGGTGTCATTCCCATCCCGGCACGCCACTTCCTAAGGAAAAGGGAAAAGAACAGAAAAAAGGCATTAGTTAGCATTCAGCAAATCTTCGCTTATTTTTAAAGACTGTACAAGCTTCAAACGCTTACCTGAATCCCAGCCGCTCTGGGGGAACTCTGTCTCCCGGAACTTCTCATCCATCTGCAAGAGGGAAAAGACACTCCAGGTTAGCGTGGAAACATCTAGAGGCGCGGCATACCGTGCATACTTACCGCATTTCTTCTTCATAACCGGCATCCACGCTGAAAATGTCGCGGCACCTAAAAGACACAGAAAAAGAACTCAGTTCAATACACATACAAAAGAGTCGCATCGCGCATCACGCTCTCACTCACCTTCGGCGCTACTTATCTCAGCATCACGTCGCTATCCCCAGACGCCGGCCATCATCTAAGGAAGGAAAGGAACGAAGTTAGAGAACTGTTCAAAAGTCTCATTATACTTACCTGTCGGACTCTTGCCAGTGAAGTAACTAAGCAGCAACGAGCCTGCATCAATCAACGCGCCCCTGCGCTGAAAGCAGGATGGAGAGCACACTTTCCAAGAAAACAAGGTGAGCTGTGGATCAAAGGGAAGGGTTGGACCCCGGGGAAGAAGGGGTTCAAGCACACAGAGACAATAGGGAGTTACCCAATCCTGTGTTTCAGGTCCAGTCTCCAGTCGAGTAGACTCCAGGGAAGGGTTCGAGGTCGTAAGAGGTCAGAACAGACTGAGTGACGTCCCTGTAGATACCAGGTGAGCGTTACACCTAGGATAACTTGCGATGCACTCTTGGTGCTTCCAGGGGAAGAAGACCTCCAGGGCCACCCAACCACAAGGCAGCTGGGCGCACAGACAGTGGCGGGGACAACCTCAGGCACAGCAAACCAACCTTGCCCAGGACCCAATGGGCCATGGGGGCACATCCCGCCGCAGGGCTTCCTCAAAGTGGCGCTGATGAGCGAAAAAGTCCAGAACAGCAGGGGCGCCAGCACACCCAGAACCACAGGGGGAGAGGTACCAAGATCTCCAGCAGCTGAGCTTCGGCCCAGGCAAATGCGTAACACATGCAGGATCTCGAACCTGGCCAGACGAGGGCTTGCAACCAAACTAGACGGTAAAAGCTGGCTCTAAAGAATCAACACCAAGAGGCTCCACAGACACCAGGCGGAATTGCGCCCCTCGAGGCAAGCTGGCAGGGAGACCTCCAACTCAGGCGAGGACCACACACAGGAGGCCCGCCGGACCACTAGGCGGCCTCCTGCTCTAAAACACAGTCCTCCCAGGCGGAGACGGGGGGCTCAGGGAACAAGAAAGTCCATCCACGGGCTCAATGGGAAAGGGAAGCGCTCGAAGTCAAGCCCGCCCAGCCGCCTTCCTGAGCCCCCTGCATGCTCCCTCTGCCCCTCCTATGTCAGCAGGTGAAAATTCGGGTGGGGAACGCCAGCCGCCCGCACCCCGTACTCCAGAGCTCAGTTCCAGAAACTGCAGGGGGATCCAGCAGCCGCTATGCAGTGGAGCGATAGCTGGGGATCTCTGCTCTTCAAATGGACAGCAGAGACCCCCACTCCGCAAGCGATGGCACCCACCTCACCGCACTCGGCCCTCCAAGGCTGACAGGGGGGCACTCGGGACGATATACCCGAGCCCCGCGACAAAGGCGCTCCTCCTCCACACTCCGCAGATGCGGGGCTCACCTGCTCATCACATCACCGGGGCCTCGATACGTGGCCCTCGAGTCGTCACAGCCCCCACTTCAGCCCCCCGGGGTGGAGGGGAACAAGGCCGGTCCTCAACTCCAAACGCCGTCCCACATGGGAAGGCATCTCCAGGGACTCGGCGCTGGCGCGAGAGCGCAGATGCCCGCTGCCTCCAAGGCACCACCGGAGCTCAGGAATCTGAGTGCCCGCCGCAACAGAAATACCACCAACAGCACCCCAGAGCAGGGGCCGTCACCTGGGGGGTCCGCTTCTCCACTCTACAGGCAGGGGGGCTCAGATCCCGTTGTGCCTATCTCGATGCGGAGACCGACAGAGATACATTAGTTTGTCTCTGCGCCCCCTGGTGGCCCCCACTGGTGCCTGCTTTGAGGCCCTCAATTAGGGCTTGGACATTAACCTTGGTGACCCTGGGGGGGTGGTCCCCCATTGTTCTGCCCCAGTAGTGAACTCTTTTCCGGTGGTGGGCTCTCCCCCACTTCTAGTTCTCACTGCGTTCCTCCAATTTGAGGCTGGCTCACGTATCCTGTCACCCTTTAGCTCCACTAGTGAATGTTCTCTCAGGGCGGCACTTAGGGTGTCGTCCCCAGAGGACACTGGACCTCTTCAGGAGTCCTCTATGAAACCCCCGGACTTCTCCTCTCCACCTGCCTGCTGTGGCCTCTTGGCCTCTTCTTTATTATGCCAGGTTCAGGGGCTCTCTAGACCCAGCCCTCTGAACCCTTTCTTCCCCCTCCTACTCGGGGGTCTCCTCTCCTCTTATGGAGTGCACCCGGGCTCACTCCCTGCTCTCAAACAACCTTTGGTACTGCTTTGCTTTACTGTGGGGTGGTCCGGGGGGCCTTTGTGGCACTACCGCTGCGCTCCTTTCACTTGTTGGCTGTGTCTATGCCTCCAGATCCCAGGCCTCCTTACCTCCTGTTGCCTCCTGAGTCAGCCAAGCTAAGCCATCGGGACCATGCGTCCTCTCTGGGAGCCAGATGTCCCCTGCAGATCTGCCTGACGGCACCTCTCCTCCCTCTCACTTGTCTGCCTGCCAGAAGGCGGCCTGTCTGTGTCGCGACCGCTGGTGCTCAGCTGCTTAAACACCTTGTATGCTTAAAGGGCGGGTGTGGCAGCGCGACGCCCGGCAGGCCTGGACTTTGCTGGGGCGTACCATCCTTTCTTCTCCTTTGCCTCTCCTGGGCATGCCTTGCCTCTTCATCGAGGCTGCAGGGAGAGTCACCGAGTTGGGACTTCAATCAGCTCCCCCGCTCCTGCCGGGGGGACCGCATGCACTCTCTTGCTCCCCCGGCGGGTCACTCCACCTGGTAACTCCCCCTTCCTTGCCTTCAGGCTACTCTGGGTTGTGGCCCCGGTGGGAGCTCTCTCTGGCCCCCACCAACCCGCTGCTGGCTGATCTCTGCGGTAGATGCCGCACTCCTCCTCTCCACCCCCTGGGGCTTGCTCACGCTTGGTCACGGTCCCGTCAGGGGCTGCAGGTCGCCCAGTTCGCTCTCGGCCGCCTCCTCCTGCCTCCCTACTGGGTCGATGGCGGCCAGAACAGCCCACGTCCACTCCATGGTTTTTGTTAAGGGGCCACTGTGGCTTTCTCAAATCTCTCTTGTCTGGGTGGTCCCGTTGTTGCTACTCGTTACCTGGCTCCAGGTTGGGGGCTACTCATGGCTTGGGGTGGTGGAATATGCCCCGGCCTTAGCAGCAAGTACCTACACGTTTATCTTATGTAGACGTCCATCTTGGAATCCCAGTTCAGCTTTTAACCACACTGCTCCAGTTTTAAAGCAGCAGTAACACATTCTCTCCTGCAGTGAATTTTCTCCGCTCCAAACTCAGCAGTAACTGTAGCAAGACTGACCTCTCAGCCGAACTCACACGCCGGTGCTACGCGTCCAGTTCAGCTTTTAACCACATTGCTCTCGTATTAAAGCAGCAGTAACACGTTTTCTCCTGCAGTGAATTGTCTCTGCTCCAAACTCAGCAGTAAGTGCAGCAAGACTGAGCTCTCAGCCGAAATCACGTGCCAGTGCTACACGACCAGTTAGCTTTTAACCACACTGCTCCGGTGTTAAAGCAGCAGTAACGCCTTTTCTCCTGCAGTGCATTTTCTCTGCTCCAAACTCAGCAGTAACTGCAGCAAGACTGAAATCTCAGCCGAACTCACTACAAAAATATTGTTCCATGGAAGACCCAGGATGCCTTTATCACACATTTTGAGAGAATTTCTGAGACCTTAAAAAGGGAACTAATTCTGAGGCAAATGTTTTTCCATCGACAGCCAAAGCATCTAATGCCATACATCTAAAAGAAATTATCTAAAAAAAGCATCTATTGCATTTTATTTTCATTTTTTTTAATGCAGGGGTCCCCCCATGCCCTTTTTTTAACCTTTAAACCCATTTGTATTAAACTAAAGCCTTTACCATCTAAAAAAATGCATTAGATGCTTTTCTTAGATTCTTTTTTTAGATGGTTTGGCTGTCGATGCTTTGGTTGTCAATGCAATGACCAGATACCGCAGGCTACATATTAAATATCCTGAACCCAGGTGGAAGGACCATCCATAACAAGGTAAAGAAATACATTCTTTTTTTTTATAACACATTTTATTTTATTTTGTTACTTCAAATAACAGTATACAATATACAAACAAACGTACATACTTACTTACTACCACAGCACTGTAACCATTTCTTTCACACAGCTAAAACACGATATCACAATGTCGCAATAGTTCGTAGCACAAGATGTCCACGGCTGGGCCAGCACCGTATTATGCAGTTATTGTCTCTCCAGGACGCAAAGTCCTTGTTTATGTATTACGTTGTTTGTTCCCATTTCTGCCAAATTTTGCCTGCTTTGCCAGGACAGCCCCTCGCTTTGTAGATACAACACTCCATTACTATGCAGGCGTCTACATCTGCTACCCATTGGTCGTATTATGGGGTGATCTCTGAGCCCCACAATTGTGCGATATTCCTTTTGGCCAGCCCTGTGGTCGTTGAGAGCAAACGTTTTTCAAATTGGGTCATTTCTCCCTCTTCTTCTATCCCCAGTACTAGGAGTTTTGGTTCGTTTGGGATTGGCCGGCCCATCACCCCCGAAAACCTGTCACAGCATTTTTGCCAGAAGTACTGTATACGTGAACATTGCCACAAGATGTGATAAAAAGTACCCTCTTCATGTTTACAGCGTAGGCATTTAGCATCTGTGGTTTTGCCCCAATGATACAGTGCTACTCGGGGATAGTATATTCTGTGTAGCACTTTCAGTTGTATAAGTCTTATTCTGGCTGATATTGCTGTCTCTCTGGGGTACATTAAAGTTAGTGTTCATTCTTCAGGTAGCAACGGGCCCACATCCCTCTCCCACTTTGCCTTTAGGCTGCACATTTCTTTTGTAGCAAAAGAAGATATTACATTATACATGACAGATGTAGTTTTAGTATTCACGCTATCTAAGACAATGTTTCTTTCTATGGGTGTGTACTCTGGTAGATCAGCAAGATGCGTTATATGTTTGGTGAGTGCATCGGACAGCTGAGTGTGATGGTAATGTTCAGTAGATGGGAGACCATGAGTGGTCGACAATTCAGCAAAGGGTATGATTTTGCCGTCTTTAAACACTTGTTGTATTGTTAGTATTCCCATTGTTTCCCAAATTGGCCATTTAGGTAATTTGCGTATATCCGGA
Organism: Ambystoma mexicanum; assembly: GCF_040938575.1. Lineage (NCBI taxonomy): Eukaryota > Metazoa > Chordata > Amphibia > Caudata > Ambystomatidae > Ambystoma > Ambystoma mexicanum. Next base: position 1,104,911,709 of record NC_090922.1, read on the forward strand.
AGGAAGGCGTTATTCCAGAGGGGCTGTATGGGGGTGATTTTGTTTCCAACCAATGTGTTTGTGTTATTCCACCCAGACTTGGGTAGTATTGGCTGATATTGTGCTGGAGAGGGGGCGGCCCACTGCGCTATACAGGCTCTCGAGTGGGGGTATGCCATGCCTTGCCGCCTTTTCTGCTCGTATGTGGGGTAGTTCTGGGTTACCAGTTTACAGTTGCCATTTGACTCGCCCAATAATATGCTTGAATGTGTGGGAGCCCTATTCCTCCCTCCCACATTGAGCGTTGGAGGGTACTCAGTGCTATCCTTGGGTGTTTCCTCCCCCACAATAATTTCTGTATTGTCTTGACTATTTTGCGGGAATTCAGCTGTGGGAAGGCGTGGGGGGCATTTTGTAATATGTATAAAAAGCGAGGCAGAGCCAGCATTTTGAAGAGTGCTGCTCTTCCTAGTAGGGCCAGTGGCCTAGGTCTTGTGTAAAGCGTTTCATAATTGCTTGTAAGTTAAGGGTCACATAGTCTTCCAGTCTATTCGAGATCAGAATGCCCAGGTATCGGAATTGTTCAGTTTCGACTTAGTATTGGGGGCCCTCGGGAGGTATACACTCTACTCCTTTAACCAGGAGGAGTATCGATTTGCTCCAGTTCATTCTTAAACCACTGAAAGTGACATATTGTATCAGTATTTGTGTGACTACTGGACAGGAGACTGCCGGGTTACCCAAATAGATAAACAGGTCATCGGCATAGAGCAATATCCTGTCTTCCCATATTGGGTTCCATCGGAAACCTGACCATGACACTGTGTTCCTTAGGATTATTGCCAGGGGCTCAATTATCAGTGCGAATAGCATGGCCGATAGCGGGCAACCCTGTCTGGTACCTTTTCCTAGTTGAATGATGCGGGAGGGCCAGCCGTTTACTCTCACTTCTGCTATGGGGGCATTATATAGGAGCTGAACCCATTTTATGAATTGTTCCCCAAAGCTCATTTTCTGATGATTATCCATAGTGCCTCCCAGTGGACAGAGTCGAAGGCCTTCTCAAAATCAATGGCTAATAACGCCAGTGATTGTTGTAAGGTTGGTGCTCTTTCAAGCGCTAAATGCAGTCTACGGATATTCATTCTCGTGGATCTCTGTGGCATGAAGCTGCACTGATCGGGCTGGATCAGGGACGTGATAACCTTTTGAAGTCTGTTGGCAAGTCATTTTGCCAGTATCTTGGCCTCAGTGTTTATCAGGGATATGGGCCTATAAGAGCTGCATTTGTCTGGGGCTTTACCCACTTTTGGCAATACTATTATGGTAGCCTTGCGCAGATCCAGCGGGAGTATACCCTCCCTTTTGGAATGTTCGAACATATTGAGCAGGTGTGGTACGATGTTTTCATGGCTTAGTTTCTTCCAAACATCAACCGGGAGACCATTCGGCCCTGGGGTTTTGCCTGATTGTAATTGGGAGATGGCTGTTGATATTTCCTCCTCCGTAATATCACCCTCCAGTGAATCTGCTTGTTCTGTGTCTAGTGATGGGAGAGCAACGTCATCTAGTGCTGTGGTATTTATTGGGGTTTTTGGGGTGCTGTAGAGCTCTTTATATTATGTTGCAAAGCAGTCTGCCAACGCACCGTCAGTTGAGACTAGGTCTGCGTTCATATCTTTAATACTTCTTATTTGTTGATGCCCTTCATCGCGTCTTTCCAGCCAGGCTAGTAAGTTCCCTGATTTCTCCCCTGTTTCATATAGTCGTTTTCTTATGGCTCTGTGTGCCTTTTTGGCACAGTCCAATGATAGCTTATTCAGTTTTTTTGTGCTAGTATTAGGTCTCTATTTGTCTCAGGGGTGTTATTTTGTATGTGCTGTGTTTCCCTATGTGCCACCTCCTTTTCAGCGTCTAAAACCTCCTTACGGTGTGCTTTTTGGTGTGCTGCTGTCCATGCAAGAATTTCCCCTCTCAGGACTGGCTTGTAGACTTCCCATAGTGTTCCAGGGTTGTCCACGGAGCCAGTATTTAGCCAGGTGGGAGGGGGTCGTGGCCTTTTGGTTTCGAGTTCTATCAGCAATGGAGAGTGGTCGGAGATGCCACAGGGAATTAAGGACGCACTACATGCCTTGTGAATATTCTGAGCTGGTAGAAAGAAGTAGTCTATTCTAGACAGTGAGGCGTGCATGCCTGAATGGAAGGAGTATTCACATGTATCTCTGTGCAAGTCACACCATACGTCTCTCAAGCCTAGTGCTGAAGCGAAGGTAGCTAGCTTGGTGTTAGTTGTTGGATTCATCCCCCTTAAGTGTGTGCCGTCCAGTCTGTTATCCATGACCTCATTGAAGTCCCCGCCCACTACCCAGATATCAGTGGTATTCACCGCGAGAATGGGTGTAATGTCTGCTAGTAGTGTGGGTAGAAGTGCTGGCATGACGTATACTGCCATGATCGCAATTGTTTGGTTCCATAGCGTGGCATTTACTTGTATATATCTACCCCTGTGTCGTGAGTTACCTTCAATATCGTTAATGGAAGCTTCTTATGAATTAGGATCAACACCCCTCTTGCACCCATGGAAAAGCCTGCGTGTATCGCAGTCCGGTAGAGGTTGCATACCGTCCCAGCTAAGTGTGTTTCTGTTAAGAGCACTATGTCCGGTGCATGGCTATTTATGTATTGTGTCACCAGGTGTGTCTTAATGCTAGACCCTAGCCCGTTAATGTTCCATGTCATAATTTTTAAGCACTTGTTAGTTATCGTGGTGGCCAGTGCCACTGGGTATGTGGGGTTTGTGGTGCATGCTCATGCCCTATGGGAGATGTCTGTTCTGCAAGTGCCAGCATTTGTATTGTCGTCGTGTAATTTGTGTTTAGTGTGATCACAGTGCCTTTGCATAGAAGCATCTGTTGCCTAATTATAAACTTAAAAACTGCTAAACTTCAATACTCGTGCATTAACTTTCAACGTTCTGGAACAGAAAAATTGAACAGTTTAGTACTCTACTTTACAGACAGTCACGTCTACAAATACCTCTGTGCACTGAGTCGCCAGAGGTGTTACTTATAGTATTTACAGAGAGACTGTGTTGGGGGGTTTGTGTAGTCCTGGCTACCAGCTGCTCTATACCTGAGTCATGTAACAGCGCTGATGGTGTTGTGAAGTGGCGTTGCTTTGTTCCATGCCATTGTGTGTTTCTGCTTGTGTAAGCCCAGTCCGTCCCGCATTAGTCATTGGCTCCATTTAGTGGTGGTTCCATCTCACGTTGCGTGGTCGGGTGCTACTCTCTCAGGTCTTGGTCTGTTTCTGCTTGTGTCCCGCCTCCGGCCCGACCCCCAGTCACCTTCTAGGATTCTTTCTGCCCAGTTCCATGCTTCTCTGGGGTCTGTGAAGAGCACCTTCATGCCGTTATGGAGTATTTTAAGTTGTGCAGGGAACAAGAGTCCGTATTTTATGTTGAGAGTCTGTAGACGTTTTTTAAGTGGGTTGAAGGACTGCCCCACTTTCTGCACCTCCCTAGTGAAGTCTGGGAAAAGGGTGATTTTGGAGCCATTGTAGGTTATGGTTCCTTTGGTTCTGGCCATCTGTAGTATGGCATCTCGATCTCTATAGTTCAGGAGCTTTGCTATCACTGTGTGTGGGGGGGTTCTGGGGATATTTCTGCCTGTTGGCATGCAGTGTGCACGTTCTACTGAGAAGAATTTTGATAGGGACTTGGGAGCGAATAGATCTTCAAGCCATTGTTCTAGGAACAGCTCCATGCTTGGACCCTCAGATTTTTCAGGCAGTCCGAGAATCCGGATGTTGTTTCTTTTCGCTCTCTCTTCCCCTTCTTCCACTCGTTCTTCCAGTGCTTTGAGTGGTGCCAGCGTTCCAGTCATTTGGCAATTTATGCTTCTCAGACCCTCTTCTGTTCCTGATATGCGGCCCACAGCTTCACCTGTGCAGCCCGTCAGCTTCTGCAGGTCATGACGCAGTAGGGATACCTCTGTGCCTATGCCGTCCATTTTTTTTCTTCATCGAGGTCCTTGAGTTCGCAATGGCGTTCATGACACCCTTAAGAGATATACCCTCTTCCTCTGTTCCTTGTGCATCAATGGGTTTGGTTTGCTCCTGTTGGGTAGCTTGGGCCGGGGTCGTATACTGCTCTATTTTACTCTGCGTTGTCGCATTCTTTGCTCTGTCTTTCCTCATGGCGCTCAGGTTTGAGATTGTTTGGTGTTACCTCTGTCCCACTTGGTCTGTGGTTACGCTGCCGTGCCGGTCAGTAGTTGTCGACTCTGATTACTAACGTTTGGTTAGGTGCGCTCCAGTGGCCACAGTTATGTTCAAAAACACTTGTGAATTGGACTGGCAGAGCCTTGGAGGTCTTGTTTCGCCTCTACGGGGGTTTAAGTCGTCGTTTAATGTCTGTCGGAGCTGGCCATAAGTGCCATGTTGTGGTTCTATGAAGGATAGTATGGTCGCCAATCTCAGGTTCTGCCACACCAGGGAGGTTCAGCTGCGGTCTGTATCTTCTCTACTGTTCTTTCAGAGTCGCTTGCTCCCTACAGGTCACTGAGATCGCACCACTGTCATCATTTCTTGTCAGCGTATTTTACTGGGGCTTAGTTCACACTGGGCCTCATTACGACCCAGGCGTTAACCATGGCGCTATTAGCACCATGGCTGACACCGGTACCTTACCGATTCCGCCATGGTGAATGGCGGAATTACCGCCCCATTCCAAGGGTGGCGGGGCGGTAATTCCCCATTCACCATTGGCCCTTCCCCATTCCCATTTTTGCCCCCATAGGGCTCAATGGAAATGGGGAAGGTGGTAATTACGGTACCGCAAATTGCGGTACCATAATTACCTCCAAGGTCCCTTTGCGGGTCCTGTCCTTAACGCCTGCTAGAAGCAGACGTTAAGTCAGGACCCGCAAAGGGAACTCGGAATAGGGCGGTAAGGGTTTAACGGCACCGGTCTGAGCTTACCGGGCATTGGTGTGGGTGGCTGGGATTCAGGAGCGCCGCTCCTCCGTGCCGCTCCCATCGGGTGGAGCAGTTTCAGGTGTATGGCGCTTCCAGTTGCTGGATCACACGCTGCCCCCAGATGCCTGCTGCCTCCAGTCACGGCTTCCTGTGTTCACCTCTTTCCGGACGCCCAGTTGAGAGGTTGCGCCTGGCCTTTCGCGCCGCGTGTATTTCCCTTCAGGAGGAGGGGCACAGGCCTCCACAGCAGCCGGAACAGCCAGGTATCCCGCGCCGGCAGGCCGTTCCTGCGACACCAGCCGCTCTGCCCCAGGTAGGTGTGGAGCGGAGCCGGGGGCGCTGATGCTCCTTTGTTTGTTCTGGGCCCACATACACCTCCCGGTCAGGATGCTTTCCGACACCAGAGTTGGTGAAGGTGCACCACGCTCACACAGTCGCACTGTGCTGTCAGTCCTTCACGCGGGCCGTCCGGGTTGATGGATCCGCTGCTTTACTGCGTTCAGACCGCAGTGTGGGTCCCGGTGGCCATCTTGTTCAGGGTGCCTGGTCCACCGTCTCTGCTCCTTTCTCGCACCTACCTTTTAAAATGCTCTCCGATTTTCGTCAGTGTTGGCGCCATTTGTTGCCGAGGGTTTCCGCAGCCAGCTCGAGTCGTTTTCTTAGGTTTTGGGTACATATTTAATTAGGATATTGGCAGGATTAAGCCGGCGGCCTGGGAGCAGTGGGGAATCACGTACTCATCCCGCGTCTGCTGGCCACGCCCCCAAGAAATACATTATTGAGCGATTGGGTCACAACCTGGTGGAGCATCGAGGATCACCAATTACAGCCCTCAGCAACCATTCCCATGACATCTTTCTTACCAGGGGCGCCGAGTACGCGAGTGCTCTGGGGTCAGGGCACCCGCTGGCAGAATGAAGTCGGGCTGTGCCCCCCCCACCCCAGGCAGTAGAGAAGAGACGCCGTACGGATGACCCTTTCTTCCATCCATACTGTGTCTCTCTCTGGCCCGATTAAAAGCCGGGTAAAAAACGATGTTTAGAAATGGAGGCACAGGTGCAAAGCAAGATGTATTTGTACATCTGTGCACCCCTCTTGCATTGCATCTGTGCCTCCATTCGTTTTGGGTTGGGTATACTTCTACTTCTGTGCACCCCTGGTGCACTGATGTAGAGGTACACCCAACCCAAAACGATTTTTTTAAATTGAGGGACAAATTTTCTAAAAATCGTTTTGGGTTGGGTATACTTCTACATCTGTCCCAAAACGATTTTTAAAAATGGAGTCACGGGGGGGCGTGGCCGGGAGGCGACTGAACGGCATGGCTCCTTAAGTGCTCCTGTTCAGCCCTGTCATCGGAGCGATTTCTCGAGGGCTGGAATCGCCACTTATCACCACAATCAGCATGGCAGCGGTATGAACACCCAATGCCCCCGGCGCATAGAATCGGGAGCTGATTAATCCAGCCCCTGCGGCCTGTCGAGCCCCAGAATCACACCGCCGGGCCGGTGGGGGGAGGACCAGGATTGGTGGGCTGGCACGCAGATCGACCGCAATGGCAGAGGGGGAGGGGCCGCGACATGCTGTGCGGCCTGACCATACACTGAATGGAAGACTTTTGCAACTGGCCGCGAGTCGCTGGGGGGACCTGGACCTGCCTCTACCTTGAAGGATCATCGTGGGAGTCCTGGCGCGTCCCTGGCAGTGCACCCCGCGAGCTGCCAAGGCCGGGAGTTCCCCGTGGCCGCGCCCCAGAGTGACCGGTGGGCTGGAACCCTCCAGCACCACCCTGAAGATTTCTATGAGGCGGCGGCCTCTCCCCGCGAGTGGATCCGGGTACAGAAGAGACACCCACGGCCTGGGAGCATTGGAACAGAGCGGCGGGGGGAGGGGTTCCATTCCGGTCCCCGCTCATCTCCAGCCGCGGGGGCCCCTACACACGCCGCACCAAGGGAATCCTCAGCAAACCCCCGATTTGAGACCCGCTTCCTAAACGGGCACCTCCTCTTGTCTGGGGGCCGCAGCTGGATGTGACCCGGCGCTTCACCACCCGCCTCCATCACACCAGACCCGAGCGCACCTTTGGTGGTACTTCCGGCAACCCCACTGTAGCTCCAACCGGTGGGCAAGCAGCAGCCGGGGCAGCGCCCACCGGCACTATGACAACCAGCATCTGGTACTCTTAGGGCTGGAGGAGCGGCGAACAGGAGATTGGCTCAATCGACCATGGGGCTGGGCTCCAACCTCAGAGCAACAAACCTGCAACCCTGTGAACAGCTTCTCCTGAGGGCGGCCTGCGTCTTGGGTGTTGTCAGAGCTGGGACAGCCTATACGCACGATGGGGGCGGATGCCTGGGCATCCCCTGGACCTTCCCCTGACACTAACTGGACAAGCTATCTCCCTCTGATCAGCCTCCTTGAGCACCAACACAAGCATGTCCTTTCTTGGTTAGGCTAGCACCCTAGCTATCAAGCAGAACGCTGTTCCTAAGCAAGGTGGCCCCAGATATCGAACTCTCTCCTCATGCCTCTGCGGTCTAAACGCAGCACTATCAGGAGGGTGGCCAGGGAACTCCCCCCACCCTCGACCCAGGCATCGAGCGACGCGCCCCCTGCGACCTCCCCGGGGGGGGCTCGCCGGCATCACCTCCCGGTTCCGACCCAGAGACCTGCAACATAACCAGAGAGCTCAACCGCACCCGAGACACGAGGCTCTGCCCGACCCGCCCGCAGCTGAACAATAGGAATAGCGGCCTATACATGGGACCGAGAGAGCACCTCACCAATGCAGCAGAGCTCAGACGAACCCTGCAGGAACCAATTCAAAGTGCACAGGGAACAGCTCCCACGTCGGGCAAACACCGTTTGGATCCAGCGCATGCAGCAGCCCGCATCTATTGCATCGGACCAGACGGAGCAGCACCAGAGGGGAGTGAGCCCTTCCACGCGTGGCACAGCCGGCACCGTGCAGGCTTACACCCCTCTAAGGTCCCTTAGTGCCGGGAGCATGCAGAAGGAGCAGCATCACTGCTGTCTACACCCCCCGACTGGGGACGCCATGGCAAAAAGCGGCAAAGTGGAAAAACAAGCGGACACTGTGACAATGATGACCATCCCTAACCAGAATAAAGCAGGAAAACCCGACCATAAAGCGGGTGTAACTCCTGGGGGCACCCACACAACGGAGCAACCGCAGACTGACCATTTTGCTACCAAAACAGACTTAAAAGATCTTCTACTGACGCTCACCAAAGAGATCCAGAAGGGCACTGAAGAGGTCACCAAGAAGATCGCCTCACTGGACAGAAGAGTGGAGGAGGTGGAAAAACGCACCGAGGAAGTTGAGAATGGCCTGTGCGACAACATATTCGAACTGGAGTGCGGCCTAAACACAATAAGGGCATTGGAAGCCAGATGCGACCACTCGAAGCCAAGCAGGAGGACACAGAAAACTGATCCCGCCACAACAACATCTGCAATCATGGGATCCCTACCACAATAACTAACGCTGACCTCGAGTGCTTCACCAAAGACCTGTTCAGGTTCATAATAACATTACCAGACAGCTCCCCTCTAGAAATCGACAGAGTCCACCGCACAGCGCCAAGTCAAGCATCAACCTCCCCTCCGGACGTCCTCCCCCAGATCCACTTTTTCAGGGTCAAGGAGGAGATAATGAGAGAGGCTAGATTTTAGAAGCAAATCACCTTCAGGGGCGCCAACATTGCGCTGTATCAGGACCTGGCAAGCATAACCCTCCAGAAGAGGAAAGCCCTCCGCAACCTAACAGAATGGCTGCAAGAACGGAAAATACAATATCGCTGGAACCACCCAAGAGCCCTAAGTTTTGAGTGGGAGGGAACCAGCAGGCAGATTCTCAACCCAAAGGAGGCGGACCGGTTTCCGGGGAAGGGATCCACTGATGAGGATTCCGAGCCGGCGGCACGCTCCCAGCAACAACCTGGCTCGCCATCATCAAGCCGCTGGTCACACGCCGGTGGGTGCCGCAGGCCCCGGGGTCCTCGGAAGTAGCATAACCCGAACTGACTCGGTGGGCCCCAATGAACCGCCCGAAGTTGATGTGGAAGGTTAGTGCCATGCCTCTCAGAACTCCCCTGGGACTTACGAGCACTGACATTGCACCGGGTTCCCCTCTCTTCCCGGTGTGGGGGGAGGGGGGTCTCGCACCCATGGGGACACTCACACGCATGCAGCTAAGAACATAATCCCATATCAATCGCCAACTGCACTGACCATGAGCATAATTTGCCACGGCCTTGCAGATACCCTCTATTCCTTTGGGATGCAACTTCTGACGGTGGGGTTGACTAGCAACCCCACGGATGAGTTTTATGGTCTCATCCCAACAGTTTCGAGGGGAGGTGGGGGGTAGTTATGGGGCCCGGGAATAGTTCAGAATCCCAATGGCCTCAGTTAATAGTTATAATCTCACACATAGACATCGGTAACCATGGCAAATCAACACACATGCACGGGAACCCTTCTAAGGCCCCCCTTTTACTGCACAGCACGATCCGCATAGAACCAAGCGCTCCCCCATAACCAATAGGCCCGAACAACGTTTGAGATGTCCGCATCCTGACTTGGAACGTCCAAGGTCTTAACTCTCTGAGGAAGCGCAAATCGGTGGAGAACAGACTAGCATCGCTAAATGGGGACATAGTAATCCTCTAAGAAACTCACCTTCTGCCAATTGATGAGCACCGAATTAAATTCAAACGCTTCAAGCAGGGCTTCTTCGCCTCCAGTGGTGAGAAAAAACGGGGGGTGGCGATCCTACTAAGTGATAAATTCCCTCTGGCTAACCCCTCAGTCAAATCGGATCCAGCAGGCAGATATCTCTTCATACGAGGACACATCGCCGATCAGCCAATCACAATCGCAGGAATCTACGCCCCCCAATGCAAATCAGGACAAGTTTATCCTGGAACTACTTCCAGTGTTGTTAACTTTCACCATGGGATACCTCCTCATCGGGGGGGGGGGGGACTTTAACGCCGTCCAGGACCCCGTAAGGGACAAATCACTGCCTCCGTCCAGTCCCTATATCACCCGTGGGCTGGCCCAAGCTAAGCTGCTAAGAGAGTCAGGCACGGTAGACATATGGAGGGTAGCCAACCCAGAAACCCACGACTATACATACTATTCAAATACGCACGGGGGCATTCCCGGATCAACCTCTTATTAGCCACTAGCACACTATTTCCATGCTTCAGTAACATTGAAATCCATACACGCATGGTATCGGATCACGCACCAGTCTCAGCGGACCTTTCGGTCCTGGGGGGTCACGATCCACCGACCAGATTTTGGAAGCTCAATGATACCCTTCTACTGGACCAGGTGATCAGGGGAGAGGCGAAAATCGCCTTGGTCAATTACTTTAAAGAAAACAAAAACCCCAAAGTCACAATAGGGCTTCTGTGGTAGGCTATGAAAACGGTAATAAGGGGGGTGTTCATCAGCGCAGCCGCTGAGCAAATTAGAATCTCCAAACTCCACACGCAGGCCCTGGAATCCAAAGCCTCCACATTAGAAAAGGAATGAAAGGCCCAATACTCCAGAAAGGTGGACAGGGAACTAAAAAAGGCCAGAAGAGAGCTAGAGATGCACTGGGCCGACTGCACCGCGAAGGCATTCGCGTATACAAAACAATTTTACTATCATAAAAGTAATAAGGCAAACCGGATACTAGCATACAAATTACAGAAGATACACAATAGGAATAATATTGCAAGCCTCAAAGGGCCTGATGGGAAAATCAAATTCACAACTCCGGATATAATAGAAACCTTGGTGAGCCATCACAGGTCGATTATGCAAGGGCCGCCTCCATCTCTGAAGGAAAGGGCCCAGCAGAAACACTACCTGTCGTCAATTCACGCCCCGGCTGTCACTGCCCCCCTCGACTCCTTAGACGCACCAATCTCCGCAGAGGAAATCTTAGATGCTATAAAATCACTAAAGAATACTGCCCCAGGCTCGGATGGGCTGACGACCAAATTTTATAAGACATTTGCTCGCGTCCTAGCCCCCCAACTGACACTGCTGTTCAACTCCTTCCTGACCACTAAAAAGGTAACAACTTCCATGGCCGAATCAACCACTATCCTACTCCGGAAACCGGGGAAGGACCCCGAGCAGGCGGCCTCATACAGGCCAATAGCACTGATGAACACCAAGGGGAAAATCTATTCAAAGGTGCTAGCAGCCAGACTGGGCAGGTTCCTCCCCGAGTTAATACATAAAGATCAAACAGGCTTTATCCCGGGTAGAGGGACCCATGATAATATCAGACGAACACTGAACATTATCGAATCTGCGAACAGAATGAAAACCCTGCTCCTGATTATATCCCTCGACGCACATATAGCGTTTGACTTAGTAAACTGGGATTACATCCGGAGCACCTTAGCTAGCATGGGACTGGGTCACAATATCATAACCTCAACAATGGCAAACTACGCGACCCATCAACACAACTTCGAGTCAACGGTAGGAAATCAGAGCCCATCCTCATAACCAGAGGCACCGGCCAGGGCTGTCCATTGTCCCCCCTGGTGTTCGCCTTGTCCATTTCCGAGAGGATTTGTTTAAATCCTAGCATCAGGGGTGTCACCGTAGGCGGGATAGAGCACAAGGTAGCACTCTACGCGGATGATGTTCTTTTAAACATCACCGACCCGGACTACAGCCCCTGCTTGAAGAACTAGAGGCGTTTGGGGCAGTCTATGGGTTCAGAGTGAACTATGATAAGTCCTCAGCCCTGCCGATCAACTCACCAAAGCGGCAGAGAGACATCCTCAGCCCCAAACTCCCCATCCCATGGGCCAATGCTACACTGGAATACCTAGGGGTCCGGATTCCCAAAGACAGTGCCCAGATCTACAAACACAATTTCCCACAACTATTTAAAGCGCTCCGAACTGACCTAAAATGGTGGAAGAAGCAGGAGATCTCCTGACTAGGCTGAGCAGCGGCGGTAAAAATGAAATTACTTCCCAGAGTACTGTATCACTGCCACGCTCTCCCAACCCATATTCCAGATGAGATCATCTCCTTGCAGCGGGAAATCATGAAATTCATCTGGGGGGGAAAAATCTTGCATCGCAAAGAAAATAATGACCCGGAGTCGCCAGATGGGGGGCCTGGGCGTTCCGGATATCCCCAGATACAAACGAGCGTCCCAACTCTCACACGCCTTTGCCTGGATGCGGACCGAGGATCACCCATGCTGGCTGCAACTCGAAGAGGAATGGTGCAATTCAACTCTGTCTGACCTGCCGCATATCCAGTCCTGGAAGTCCTCCCCCACCCTGAACCCGCTACCGGCAACATGCAACATGGTGAACAGCTGGAGAGCTGTGACCCGGAAATGGGGAATCAGAAGCTCACTTGGCCTACTGACTCCAATCTGGGGCAACCCGGGTTTCTCCCCCGGCCTCTGCGGCCGCAGCTTAGACAGGTGAAAGGAGGGTGGCCTTCATAGGATCTCAGACTTTCTGGAGGGGGGCCAGCCCCTCTCGTTCGAGGACTGTAAGGTGAGGTTCAGCATCCCCGAGGAGGAAAGATTCCGCTACTCGCAGATCCGTCACTGGATCTCTCAGCGTATCATCAAAGAACGCGGCTCCAGGGACCTAACGCCTCTAGAACTCACATTGACATCCCCCCCCCCAGGGCAACATATCTGCTCTCTACAAACTCTTGGAAAAGACTAATCCAGACACGAAAGAAAGATACATGTTGAACTGGGAGAGGGATCTGAGACGCCCCCTGGAGCCAGAGACATGGAGCAGAATATGGTCAAGGCTTCACAAAAGCAGCCAGTGTGTTACTAACAAGGAAGGTGGATATAAGGTGTACTATAGGTATTACATTACGCCATCCCAGCTGTTCAAATCTGGCGTAAGATCATCACCGAACTGCTGAAGAGGCTCCCCGCAAGAGGGATCGCTATTCCCTCTTCTATGGGAATGCCCTAAAGCAGCACACTATTGGAAAGGGGTGCTGAGCCACGTACGGGCCATCACAGGCCTCTCGATCCCGTTTGACCCCGGAATTGTCCTGCTGGGGGACACGGGGATAGGGATCTGCCGCTATCTGGGAACATGGCCCGCTTATGCACACAACTGTTAACAGCAGCCAAGATAGCCCTCGCCCGACTCTGGAAGCACCCTGAAGGCCGCTCGATTCCACTATGGTGGGCCAAGTGTTGGGACATTGCCATAGCGGAAAAGATCACAGCACTTCACGCGGGCAACCTCAACCCCTTCCGAAACACCTGTGCCCCATTCATGACATACGCAGAACGCTATCCAGCTCTCACGCAAAAACCCACAACCGCCCGCTGGCTAGGCTGAACTATAATGCGGTCGCCCCCTACCCAAATTGAGCTTTTCGCCGCTGGTCCCCCGGCCCTATGGCCAAATAACGCAAGGAGTGAACTATGCGATAATGTATAATTTTCCTAACACTACCATGAATTGTGCCATTTTACACTTTTGCCATTACTGTTGTCTACTGCTGAATTGTTTCTTTTGTTGATAACAAAAAAAATATCCATTTTGAAAAATAAAATGGGAGGCACAGATGCAAAGCAAGAGGCTCTTGCTTTGCATCTGTCCCGCAATTTCTAAAAATCGTGGTGAAATAAAAATATATGAACCAAGTGTGCCTTCAATTGGTATGTCCTTTCATCTGCTTTTTGCACTGAATTCCTGTTAAAAGCAAACATTTGTACTGCGTCCTAGGAACAGATAGCATGCATACATTTCATTTTAGTATGTAAAAGAGCTAATGAGGGCACATATGATGACACAAAAGATGTGGAAACATTTTCAAATCTTATGATTCAAATGAGGGGAATGTGGGAGTGCAAAAGGAAGTGAGTATTGGGACATGTGGGCATAGTAAATGACACAAATGCGGAGCATTTTCTACTGAAAATATTGGGCATAGAGGTCAAATCCTGGGCATATGGTATGCAAGTGAGGGATATGGTGTGAAATAGAGGGGTATTGGGATGTACACGATAGAGGAGGGGCCAGTAATGGTGAAAACTAATATTATATTTGCAAAACTCCTTTCAGTTAGGGTTTTGGAAATGGTCGCCTTACTAGTTGTGATAAATGTATTATTGAACAAGGTGTATTCTGTTTTTATCAAGCGTAGAATATGATGTCTGATTATTGATACACTTTTATGATCCCAAATATATAGGGTGCAATTGTAGCTGGGTTTATGCATAAGTAGTAAGCATGTGTGGGTTGACTGCAGAAGAAGAAAACCTTGACAAAGCCAACAGTTGTTTTCTTTTGTGTAGGTACTGGAGAGGCATTTGCCAGGCCCTCTGCTAGTTTCTCTATTTGCCAGCTGTCTCCAAATTATGACCAAGTAGCAGAGTTCCATCATTGGCTGTGTTGTCAGGAAATGCACAGGTACTCTAATATTGCAGGCATTTCTATTATATTCCATTACATCTCACTGATAGTCCAGCTACCATTATCATCACTCTATGATACTATGAAGCCGTCCCATGCCGCACACTCCTTGTGTTGCGGAGGGGACCCTCCCTACACTGCTCCATCATGAAGTGGGTGGTGGGACCCAACCCCTTGAGGTACGCTCACACATGCACCAGGGTCCTGACAGGGGACTTCAGTATAGGCCATACCAGTTTTTGGAGACACCTTAAGAAATTGGTGTTTCCGGAGTGAACAACCCTCTTAATAGCTTTATGAGAGTCTACAGATGCCCACACTGTCCTTAGTAGTAGTCCTTTTAGAGTAGGGTACAGTATTGTAAATCTCCATCAGTGTGACTGTAGTGGACAGCACTAGGTGACCTCTTTGGCGTATCCGAGCACTGTATAAACATTAGATCAACCAAGAAGCACCCTTTAACTATAAGTTTATTTGGTCCTCGAAATTTGCATTTCCCACTAGCTATTATCTAATGGTCATTTGCTAGTGCTGAGTAAGAAATGGTGTGTGGGTATGTGTTGGGGTGAGTGGCTTTTTTGCCTGGCTAGTAACTTGCAGCTTGAAGTTCTTTCCCCTGGTTTATTAATATAATAATCTTCATCCAGGTGAGAGAAAGCCATTTTTTACCATATGCAAAAATGCAGATGGTAAATATACATTAATTTTTAGGTCCACTCCTTCCCATAGAAAAACCTTTATGCACAGAACTATCTGCAGGTGGTGCATTGTTCCGTTTAGCTATCTTGCTTATTTTTTTCTGGGACCAATATCCTTACCTAACTTCATTAGAGAGCTTTGAGATGATATTGTATTTTATTGTATTGTATTTTGCTTTATAAAGCCTGAAACCAAGGCTCGAAGATATCAGGGCGCTGAGGAGCAGGACTGCCGACGATCCCCTAACTGAGAGATTTAAACATTAAGGAATGTCTTTAAGGCCTTAAGAAAATGGAGGTGATCAGACAGCACTCGAAGTGGAGGTGGGAGAGCATGCCACATCTTCACAGTCAAAACAGGATGGCATGGTTGGTCGTATTGAAAGCTGTGGAGAGGTCAAGTAAAATGAAAAATCTGACCTCACTGCGGTACTGGAGCCTGGCCATGACATCAAGAACAGAAATCATCACAGATTCCATTCATCTAAGAAGTCTAAAGCCTGCCTAAAGAGTTTTACTCAAGGGAACATGAAAGTTGTGGGGTAACAATGGATTCCATAAGCTTAATCAAGTATTAAACAAGCACTCAGTTAGAAATAGGGCACTGTTTCAAAGAAATTGTCTACTTAATTTTTGGAGTCCCAAAAGCATTACACTTACATGCAGTGTACCCCAACTGGTAATGCCAGAGCTGCCTGTCGAGGGATGTTGAAACTTCTTTACTTGTTTTCCCTTGGATTGGGAATTTCTTTTTGGTGTTGGTGGTGGTACTACACCTTGAAGCTGTACTTTCTATTTAGCAAACATCTCTTTCTCCCATCCTAGTTGTGCTGCTCTGCCTTTTGAGGGCTACAACCTGGATGATTATAGAGGGGCGCAGTAGGGGCAGTGATGGATTACTGGAATGCAACTGGAAGGCTTAAACCTCCTTCTTACTTGACTTTAGTATATGCAGTACATGCTAGCCAATCTTTCCACCCACCCCCCTTGCACGAAGTTGGCGACTACATGCAAATGCGGTCATAACTGCTGGTGATGTCACTTCCTATATATGGGCACCCCCCGGGTAATTCATAAGTCGGCTCCCCTGTTTTTTACCTAATACAAAACTATCTTCCCAATTGGATAGTTTGGATGCCCTTACAATAAGTTAAAGTGGAGAATTGAGAAGCATCTCTGATCGCCAGCTTTTATTTCACATGGTCAGATAAGCGTGCTTTATGCAGCAAAAAAACGGAAGTGCAGTGACGGTGGTATGAGTCAATAACGATGCACACATAGCTTTTTGCTCTCCACCTAGCACATCTCTGCATTGAGGTTGTCTATTGAAGGAGTGATGGTCATCTAAATCATCTCGTGTGCATGATTGGATCCATGCATGAGAGAGCTGGACCTTTATTCGCACTTCACCCCAGTCCTCAGCTGTGTAAAACTATGTAGAAGGGGGCTGCCGGTAGAACAGCTCCAAGTTTCAGTTATAGAGGAGTCATATATTATTTTATCCATTCCTGTTATGTTATTTTGCATTTGTATAGCGCTTTATGTATCATTGGTACGATCTCAAAGCGCTGGTAGGTTGAACGCCCTCGAGAACCGCCGTTCAAGTCAGTTGAGAGAGAGAGAGAGAGAGAGTCGTAAAGTGCGTGGGCGCACCAGGTATGTGTTCAGCTGGTGTGGTTGTTGCATGATAGCTGCTTCTTAGCGATAGGTGTGGTGCTGAGGAGATCAGTTGAATGTGTTCAGTCTGAAGGGTGGACATCCAGACTGAGTTCTGGCTGCGTTAGGCCTGAGGAGACGCCTAAGCTAGCCAGTATGTCCTAGCTAGCTGTTTTTTATCAGGATGATGGGTAGTTTGATGAGTCATGTTAGTATGAGAACAGCTTTACCGAATGTGTCATAGTACAGCTGTGTTGTAGTTGAATGGAGGTGTATAGGAGAGAGTAAGCGTAGTAGTGTGATATTGTGGTAATCAGTAAAGTGTATGCGACCAGGCACACTCAATGATGTTGGGAATACTTTCTAAATTCAACTTTTAACACAGTGATGCTATTAGGGCACACTCAATGATGTTGGAAATACCGTCTAGATTTAAACATTAGCACAGTGATGCTATTAGGACACGCTTTCTAAGTTCAGCTTTAACACAGTGACGCTATTAGGGCCCATTTTCTAAGTTCAACTTTAACACAGTGACGATATTAGGGCACACTTTCTAAGTTCAACTTTAAACAGTGACGCTGCTAGGGCACACTTTCTAAGTTCAACTTTAACCCAGTGATGCTAATGGGGCACATTTTGTAGATTTGACATTAACACAGTTACGTTATTACGGCGTACTTTCTAGATTCAACATTAACACAGTGAAGCAATTGGGCACGCTTTCTAAGTTCAACATTAACAAAGTGACGCTATTAGGGCACACTCAATGATGTTGGGAATACCTTCTAGATTCACCTTTAACACAGTGACGCTTTAGGCACACTTTCTTAATTCAACTTTAACAGGGTGACGCTATTGGGCACACTCACTGGTGTTGGGAATACCGTCTAGATTCAATATTAGCACAGTGACAGCATTAAGGCATGCTTTCTAAGTTCAGATCGAACACAGTGACGCACTTTAGGCACACTTTCTTAATTCAACTTTAACATGATGACGTTATTGGGCACACTCAGTGGTGTTCGGAATACCGTCTATATTCAATATTAGCACAGTGACGCTATTAGGGCACGCTTTCTAAATTCACCTTTAACACAGTGACGTTAATAGGGCACACTTTCTAAGCAACTTTAACACAGCAACGCTATTCGGGCATACTTTCTAAGTTCAACGTTATCACAGTGATGCTATTACGGCACACTCAGTGATGTTGGGAGTACCCTCTAAATTCAACATTAACACAGTGACGCTATTAGGGCATACTTTCTAGATTCAACTTTAACACAGTGATGCTATTAGAGCACACTTTCTAAGTTCAACTTTAACACAGTGACGCTATTAGGGCACACTTTCTAAGTTCAATTTTAACACAGTGACGCTATTAGGGCACACTTTCTAAGTTCAACTTTAACACAGCAACGCTATTCGGGCACACTTTCTAAGTTCAACGTTATCACAGTGATGCTATTACGGCACACTCAGTGATGTTGGGAGTACCCTCTAAATTCAACATTAACACAGTGGGCCTCATTACACGGATGGCGGAGAACCATGGCGCTATTAGCGCCATGGTTCATGCCGGTAAAATACCGGCACCGCCTTGGTGGAAAGGGGAATTACCACCCCATTCCAAGGTTGGCGGGGTGGTAATTCCCCCTTCCAGCATTGCCCTTCCCCATTTCCATTTTTGCCCCATAGGGCTCTATGGGAATGGGGAAGGCGCTAATTACAGTACCGCAAATTGCGGTACCGTAATTAGCTCCTTGGTCCCTTTGCGGGTTGGGTTTTTAACGCCTGCAAAAAGCAGGCGTTAAATTCCCCAACCTGCAAAGGGACCTCGTAGTAAGGCGGTACGGATTTACCGGTACCTGTAAAATACCGGTACCGGTAAACCCTTACCGCCTACCGTGTAATGAGGCCCAGTGACTCTATTAGGGCATACTTTCTAAGTTCAACTTTAACACAGTGACGCTATTAGGGCACACTTTCTAAGTTCAACTTCAACACAGTGACGCTATTAGGGCACACTTTCTAGATTCAACTTTAACACAGTGATGCTATTAGGGTATATGACGCTATTAGGGTATACTTTTCTAGATTCAACTTTAACACAGTGATGCTGTTAAGGCACACTCAATGATGTTGGGAATACCCTCTTAATTCAACATTAACACAGTGACGCTATTAGGGCACACTTTCTTAAGTTCAACTTTAACACAGTGACGCTATTAGGGCACACTTTCTAAGTTCAATTTTAACACAGTGACGCTATTAGGGCACACTATCTAAGTTCAAATTTAACACAGTGACGCTATTAGGGCACGCTCTCTAGATTCAACTTTAACACAGTGATGCTATTAGGGCACACTTTCTAAGTTCAACTTTAAGACAGTAATGCTATTCGGGCACACTTTCTAAGTTCAACATTATCACAGTGATGCTATTACGGCACACTCAGTGATGTTGGGAGTACCCTCTAAATTCAACATTGACACAGTGATACTATTAGGGCACACTTTCTAGATTCACCTTTAACAGTGATGCTATTAAGGCAACTCCATGATGTTGGGAATACCCTCTAAATTCAACATTAACACAGTGACGCTATTAGGGCACATTTTCTAGATTCAACTTTAACACAGTGATGCTATTAGGGCACGTGCTATTTATCACAATTGTGTCTAAATGTGGCACAAGCTAACATTCGCAATTCCGTCCAAGTGCGGCACATGCTAACATTCACAATTCCAACCGGGGGTGGGACATGCTATCATTCACAGTGCACCTATTGAGCGATGTGCTACCAGTCACAATTCTATCTAGGAGAGGCACATGCCATCATTCGCAGTTCCACCTAGGTGTTGCACAAGCTATTTTTCACAATTTGATCTAAGAGTGATGCATGCTATTCTTCACAATTCAAGCTAAGAGTGGGAAATGCTAACATTGTTACACCTGTCTCAATGTGAGGCTGGCTAATTTTCACTATTGTCTCTGGGAGTGGCACAGTCCAGCCTTAAATTAGGTTGGTGCTCGGATCTCTCTAGGTGTGCATGGTGTAATTCTTTGGCAGTTTATGTTATGGGAACGTAAGGTAGAGTGGCTGGGGCTTTCTGGAGTAGAGTAAATGCTCTACACCCCACCCATGCCACACTTACAGTTTTGTTGGTGTCTGTCCGCTGCTGGCTTCACTGGCTTCCCCTGCTGACACCTGCCGACACTTTGTGGAGTTGCTATTGTAGGAGCCGCCCTTTGCCGTGGGCCCTTAGCCGAGGGGGCTGCCGGGCAGAGGGCTGCCTTGGGGAGACCAGTGATGAAGGGCAGTTGGACCAATCACGGGGTGGGCGGGTAGGGGAAAGGAGCCACGATGGAGCGGGGGGCGGGTGAGAGGGCTAACGGGCACAACGGAGCCCAGATGATTTCAACAGAGGATTGTCGCTACTTCCACAGCAGGGTCCTAAGTACCAAGCACAGCGTCCCTGGACGGGTCGGGAGGCGGGAGGGGAGGCTAAGCAGGAAGAGGGTGCGGGGTGGGAGTGGGCTGCTCGGGGCCTATGAGGATTTAAAAAATAAAACTTACCAGAATGGTGCCTACACTCACCGTGCTCCGCTGGTAATGGTAATGTGAAAGAACGCATCTGGCATGCGGCCTATATGTTGTACACCCTTGCTCTAGAGGCTGGAATTCTGCCCCGACCTTTACCTCTTTTAAAACCCCTTTGTTGGCTGGTTGAAAAGAGGAAGACTGTCCTTGAGGAGTGTACCACGAGGATGAATTGGACCTTGTGAACCCTTTGTTCCGAAATGAACGCTGGGTATTGAAGCTACCCCTAGTGAAAGCGTTTGTTGGATATTTGGATCTGTTGGATAATGTTTCATGATTGGTTTGTGGTTTCTAAAGCATCATCTACAGTCTTTCCAAAGAGGACAGTCTTCTATGGGCATGTTTATTAGTGTTGCCCGAGTTTGTTTAAATTCCGAAGTACAAATCCATGAAGGGTATTCCCCTCAGCTATGATTCTGCCAGAGGTCTCTGCTGGATCGAAGGTATTTAAAATTGTGTGCCACCGGTTTTCCATCATTAGTAATTTTAAGTAACTGGGACTTAATCGTCCCAGGAACGGAGTCAAGATGGTTTTGTAGTAGATCCCACTGAGCAGTATTGGAACTGGCAAGTAGTGTAGAGTTGTTAGCTATACGAGTAGGGTAAGACCCAGAAGTGGTCACTGTTTTGCATAGAGCATAGAGTCTCTTGCACGCTCTGTCTGGTGGTGCTTCAGTTTGGGACAATGGTACGCCCTGGCATTTTCCTTGTTGTGGTGACGAGAATCTGGCTTCACATGGCCCCTAATGTAGCGGGGTCTGATGGTGCAGGCTAGACATTCGCAACTCTTGGGTTCACTGCCCATGTTAGAGAAGGTGAAACTAATGACGGGGCAATCCTTTTCTTAATTGACTGTATAAAAGGTATTGCCCGACCGCTTTTTTTTCGTCCAGAATGTCATTTACAAAATCAGTGTCCTCAACTGTGTCCTGAGTTTGGATTTTAAAGTGATCTGCAACTCTTAAGGTTGGTAAAATAAGAGCTGGTCTATTGTGGGGCGGGTTGGTGTCTGGGTTCCAGTACAACATTAGGAGACTGTAAAAAGGAAATGTCAGGATCATCTGGTTCAGCACCTGTAGGGTCATTCTACTGAGTCCCTTGGTAATCATCCTGGTCTTGACACTACAGAGGATCTTGAGAGTCTTGTAATGCGTCATCTTGTGGTGGCTCAGTAACGTCAATTACCATATGTGTTGGAGACATACAAGGCCTGGGGGAATTAGACTGAGTTTCCCCCATTTCCCAATAAAGTATTTTTTTCCAATAGGTGATTTGTCCATAAATGAGAAAGAATGAAACCTTATCCATTGTGTCCTCAAACCATTCTCTGGTCCAATTACCAGTTTTATGAGTTTCTGCTAATGGGAACACTATAGCTTCTGTATCTTCCCTTTGACTCTTTTTTTGTAAAGATTCAGACAAGGGGTAGGTGATCTTA
Source organism: Ambystoma mexicanum (assembly GCF_040938575.1). Taxonomy (NCBI): domain Eukaryota; kingdom Metazoa; phylum Chordata; class Amphibia; order Caudata; family Ambystomatidae; genus Ambystoma; species Ambystoma mexicanum. Next base: position 1,104,933,525 of record NC_090922.1, read on the forward strand.
GAATATCTAGGGACCTCTTGTGGGGTAGCTGGTGCTGAGTTGGGGTGTTCCTGAGACATTTCCAAATGTTTCCCTTTAGGCATCTTGAGTATCTTGTGTTTCAACATTAGCAAAATATGTTCCGTCAAAGGTTTGGAAAGCACAGTAATCTGAGCCGGTTTACTTTTTCCCCTAAGCCTGGCCAGGAAGGCATTAGTGTAGCAGGCTTGTGGTGCGTGGAATCTGTAGGCCTTGCTGTACCTTCCACTACCACGTGGCCTTTCGGCGTACCTATCAAAAGCCGGCTAGGCGTTGTGTGTTAATGTCTGTGGTGTGTATGTCTTTGTCGCCAGATGTTTTCCCCCTAGCAGCGCGCTGGGCCTGCCGTTTGGGGCTGGGGACCGATAAGCAGGAGCAAGAAGGCTCCTCTAAAATGTCTTCGCCATCCTGATTGGAGCTACAGCTGCTGTGGCCTTTCGGATCTGATTCAAAGGCGCCAGAGGGGATCTCGTAACTGAGCCATCATAGGGTAGGCTGCCCACCTTTTGGTGTGCCACTATATGAGCGCCTTAGGCTTAGAGAGTTTGCCTGGCGCACAACAACCTTCTAGCTCTCAGAGAAGGCAATGATAACACACTAGGAGTGTGCTTCCATGGACATTTCCTGTTACACAACAAAATTTAAAGGGTGTTCTCTCCATTTTATAAAATAAAATGGCAGCTAGAAAAAAGCAGTGTACAAGGGGCGTGAAAAGATGTAGTCTATAAAAGTAGTGAAGATAATCAGTACCCGGTCTCTACCTACTACAAAGCTAAAGTCTGGTGTAGGCCGAAGCCTGCCATAGCTTCACAGAGGAATTTGCTGAAATCTGCAGTTGACTGAGGCTGCTCATCGAAGCATGCGTCGAAACTGCATTCACCGAAAGGACGGAATAAGTGTTACAATGCAGTTATCTTAATCTTAAAGCATCAAAGATATGGACTCAGCATTTAAAATGACCGAGCACGATACAAAAAACTATCTGATGGACCTCGACGAGATAAGGCCCATGGGTACAGTAAACACACTAGTGATAGCATCACAATCCCGCCCACGTAACTTTCTAAGTTCGAAAGCAAACTAGGCAATACTCTGCAACTACCACTAGATGTCTGCCTATGCAAAGCATGCGATTCTAAGTCGATCCACAAGCCTCCGAAATGATCTTATTGGGATGTGTGCCACACGCCATAGGCATGCTTTGTGTTGAGGTTACAGATGAGAAGCACCCGAGATCGGCGATTGTACATTTTCAATGTTTGATTTGATACATTTCTATTGTGCTTAAACAAAATAAACTGCATGCAAGTGCAGAGGTTACTAGATTATCAATCATATTGTCAATTACTGACATATAAACAGTAAAAAAAACATTTAAAAAAGCTGAATTAGTGAGTAACCTTGTTAGCCTGTGACAGCAATGTCTGTGTGCAGAGCAATGCCGCTTGACAGCATTCTCCTTGTTAACATTTGATTAGGGACCTTTTCATCAATGTTTGGTGATGTGCACCATCTAGTGTCCAGAAATAAATTAGACTCCCCGTGTCTGTTTCAAGAATAAACAGCAAACCTGTCTCAACCTTTACTGGCACACAACAAAATCCTCCTCACAGACCAACTAACACAGGGCAGCACTATAATTATACATTCTGTTTACTCATAACCTCATTCAGAGACACTAGAAAAGCCAGGAGATGTCCAAAAACCGGCTAACCAGTGGCTGTGTTCTCCTCTCGCCGTTAGATGGCGGCAGTCTTTTCATCGCCTGCTTCCAGTAAGACGAATACCCTCTTTCCCACTCGGTTCCACTTGTCAGCCAGGCGACGGCCTACATACTACGCATGCGTGGAAGGAAAGGCCTTTTTCCCAGCTCAACGGGAGCCGAGAGTCGATGCGGTGACTCCCCTGTCCGTGCCAACATAGGGCAGAAAAGTGTAAAATGGTTAGTAATGTTCCTCCCTTTCTGCGCCGCAGAGCTCGGTACGGTGCTGCACAACGCCTGGGCCCGAGGATGGGGTTCGATGACAGCGCTCCTCTGAGGATGGACTCGGATTTATAGAGCGAGTGACTGGTGCTCCCTGGAACGTGGCGCTGCCGGCGAGTACTCGCCGCGGGTTCCGGCTGACTGTCATTTGTGTGGCAAGGTTTCGGGACCGGCAAAACTGGGTTTCACGCTGGTGCGGTGTCCCGGCTATGGGGGGAGGAGTGTTTGGGGCACGGGCGCCGCCATGTTTGGTTTCGGAGCAGCCCGGTACTATATCATCCGGCTACGGGACTGTCTACTTTCTGGGAAGCGGCGCCATTGCCTGCTTTACTCTGGAGCATGTCCCCTAATTGCTTCATGTGTTTTTTTTTTTTTTTTGCACGCTTGGGTCGGTCTTCGTCCGTAGTTTGCTTATTTGACAGTGGCTCATGTACACGCTGGCACCAGCTGTTCTTGATTCCAGGTTCAGTTTCTGTCCTAGTTTTGACCTGAGAACACACCTCTCGTAATCTGATACATAAAGTTGCTCTTTTAATGCCCTATTTAGCCATGTTCTTTTAAAATCGCAGGCATTCCCCACATTTTGTATGTTACCCCAGAGTAGTTTATCGGTTACCCTAAAGGTGTTACTTGGGGAGCGCTTCTTGGCCACGTGCGCTGTGCGGGAAATCGCAGTACATGACTGCGAAAGGGTTGTACGAGTACCTGAAAAATACAGGGTAACAGAAGAGGAAAGCCAAAGCAGTATCAATGTCCAACAATTCACGTATGTGCGATATAACGAATAAATGCAATCCAGAAATGGTAACGCCTTTAATTCACACCTTTTTGGAATGGTAATGTCAACATTAAGCAATACAAATAACAACTTGTAGCGAGTTTGAGGAAAACGCCGGAAAGTTAAATGCGCGCTTCACCGAGATTACTGTGCACTATAAAAACGGAAAGCGTTATTACAAGATTTGTAAAATGTAAACGAACCTGTTTGGACATGGTGAAAATGTCAGGGAAAGGCATTCATTTCGTGCCGAAATGTTTTTTCCGTCAAAACAGGCAGTCGGTTCTCTTAGGAGCTGGAAATAAAAATGAAGCTCTAGTGCAATGGCATATTTTCAACTTTATCTTGTTTGCGATGATTTTTGACACTAAATAAACAGATGTCTATATGATCAATCATGAGTGACTTATTTCATTCAGAAGGATCTTGGAAGGTTAATTGAGTAGAGTGAAAACTAGATGGGGAGGAAGAATAATGAATATAGATATCGGGAGAGCATTCCGAGATACCATGTTATGTTGTGACCTTTTGTATAATGATTTCTTCATATTTCCAAGCTCTTTCTAGGAATTTGGTGACCGAAGCCTTGCCATTGCAGGTTTTGCATTGGAGACTTGAATTGCAGTCATGCCAGTTGATATTGCTGCACAGTAGAAAGCAATACGCGTTTACACCCGATTATCTGCCTTAAAACACCTGGTTGCAATATATTGAACAGTTGTCAGTTAATACTTCACAGTAGTTTGCTCTTTTCTGATGATTGTGCTGTCTGCACATTTCTGGATTGCTGTATAGGGTGGTGTTATCTGACTCGCTGCATAAGGTTTTGCCTGTATATAGTGCGTTATTTTGCATAAGGCCAACTTGGTTGCGAGGGTGGGGAAGGAAACTGAGGCTACTGCCCTGCTATGTAAACACTAGTAGGTTAAAAGATCTGCCCGAGTAGCCGAGACACAGTGTGACCCTTTAGACAACCCATTTCAACATGGCTAACCTGATCGTGTCCTGTTTGAGGGGCAGGGAGGCCATTCCAGAGGGAGGCCCCGGCAGAGGAGAAATCTACCCCCTGCTCTGCCTGGAGAAGTGTCTAACCCTTAGAGTTGTGGTAGCTGAGCAAAGGGCTCGAAAAGGTAAGTATTTTGGGAGGGCATTGGATGTAGTGCGGGCCCTGGCACCAGAAATCCTGGTGGACAATACAAAGTGTCTTGAACTTGATCCTTGCAGCCACCGGAGAGATTTTAGGGCTGGAGATATGGTCCCTGGGCTTGAGGCAAAGGATACGTTTTATGTCCGAAGGCGAGTCGTAAAATGCCTGAGGTGTGGGATCTAAACTGGTTCTAGAGGCAGTGTTCTGATGTCTGGTGGGAGGGGCTGTTAGTTTGTCTTGTGGTTAGCTTAATTGGTATGTGTAGTGTATGGGTACATAGAATTTGAGCATGTTGGGTTAGAGACCTCGATGAGCATGTTGGTGAGGTGTGCAAACAAACCTGAAACCACATCTATTCAGTCATGAAAAAAGCATTGGATACCATAGAAAAGCACGAAAATGTGAGGATATAAAATAAAGTTACAGACCGTGCACTGTAGCATTTTCAAACTCATTTTGAGGCTCTTTTCCCCACAATATATGCCAGTAAAAGAAATCTGTTTACGATGCCTGTGCTTGGAGGTTGCACCATGTCCGCATTGCCATATGATAAAATACACCTCTTGGCTTTACCAGTTAAGACTAATTTTTCTATACTCTTGCCTGGTGGACAGATGCATAGAAGGCCCACCTATATTGTGACAGGGACAACTCTAAAAGCTGTAGCCAAACTAGTACAAGGTAGCAAGGCGAGTGTTCTAGGCTAAAGAGGTGGTGAGTTTGTAAGGGGTCCACAATGAGCACACACAGTGAAGCTGTCAAGGAACGCACTTGGACAAACGGGTATAAAAATAAGTCTTTACTTATGGCCAAATGTCTACAAACAGATAATATTATCACACAGAACTAAAAATTAGATGCATATGTAAAATTACTGGAATGGGCCTAATACATATCAAACTCCTGAAAAGGAAGGTACAGATTAGTATTAGCACTACTAGTCAGAAGAGATTCAATCCTTACTTAAGAAGTCCATCCCTAAAATGTGTGGGGCCTTGTGCCCAAAGGATCAGCAACATTTCCACACAGTTTATGAAGCTGGAAAAAATGAAGGTAGGTTCTTTTGGGGTCCAGTGAACAGTTGTCAGGTGGAGAGTTAAACTAGCTAAAAAACGTGTTCCCCACTTTTGGACTGCTTGTGTGAACAAGCAATGGCAAAGCCAAGTGTTAAAGTTTGATAAAAGTTATCAAACTTTTTTAAAGGGGGTTTTTAGGGGTCAGCTTATTGCTTCAGCTCACCCCATCAATTCTTTGCAGGACTTGGCAGGTCGGTTGAAGGTCTGAGTCCCCTTTTCCTGCCGTCTGCCTCAGCTCTTGATCCCCAGGGGTTGCAGGTTCAAGCAGCTCTTCTCTGGTTTGTCTGATGCTGGTGCAAGGACTCTCAGCGGAAGAATGCAGCAAAATTCGATGCAGGGCCCCTCTTAGGACAGAAATGGACACGGGTATGCAAATTCAGATGACGGCCACTGAAGCACGGTGACGCAAAGGGATTCACTTGACGCAGTCAGGCTTCCCCCTCCTATCTCTGGTCCCCTTGATGCTAGGAACACTAAACATCAGGGGTAAGTCTTGTTGCACCAGCTGAGGATCCCCGAAGTTCCAGACATCAACTCGGAATGGTGACTTCTGCAGCAAAGTAGTTTAAACTCTGAGCCGATCAGCAACAGGCTGTCCTGGGGCGCTTTGAAGGCTCTTCTTCACAGGACTCAGAGCTGAATTAGGCAATGGACGTTCTCTCCACTCCAATGGTCGCAGCTCCTTCGCAGGACTGCTGGAGATCTTTCACAGGACAGGGCTCTACCAGGGCAGAAGTTGGTTGCCAACCCTTCTTCAGACGGGTCCACAGTGTCTTTGCAAGTCTTGTAGCTGGACAGGAGTCTTGGCTCCTTCAGTATCTTCCAGGATATCTCTCACGTTGGTAGAGGGGTCCTCTTCTTATTCCAAAAGCCAGGTAAGAGCAGCTTCCCCCACTAGCAAATGATTGATCTGGCTAATGCAGAACCACTGGTGGCAAAACTTAATAATTCCTCTGACGCACTAACAGCGGTATGTCGATTGGGACCAGACAGTATCAGCCCACTTCCTGGCAGGAAATGCACATAGCCTTCCAGTAGCCCACCAAATGCTTCTGCTTTGCCAGGCACTGAAAGTCTTATAAGGATTCCCCTGGCCTCACAGGCCAGGAAGAAGGCTAAAGGATAAGATGGCCAAAGGACAAGCAAACATTCTGTGGCATGGCTGTGTGACCACTCGCCACAGTAAGTAGCCAATCTGCATCAGAACATGGTAAAAAGTCACTGCTGCCACCAGCTTGTCCATTTAGCACACAGAGTAACCACAAATTCTCGAGTGTTGGTCTAGGGCAAATCAAAAAGTGCCTGCCCCCCCCCCCTTGCATTGTATTCGAAGATTCATTGTACAATGACAAGTGATAAGTCACTAAAAGTAACCAGACTAAGGGAAGCTATGTTTACCCAGTACTGACAGTCTGAAGGACATGTCATTTTTCCCATAACCGATGAGCAAAAGCCACTGTAGTGAAGCTCAAGGTTTCACTGTTCTTTGTAAAAAGAACAGGTCAGATAGCAAAAATCTAAGCGATAAGTTTGGGGGTCCATAAGAATGCACGGTAAGGTGCAGTAAAGGGGAATAATTCATAACACCAGTGCAAAATACCATGCCACCTTAAGAAAATAAGGTTAGATTGGCTGCACCAATGAAGTCTAGCCATGTAAATACTAATCATGACTTTACCCTTGATGCCCAGTAAAACTTTCCTTGCCAAGTGAATTATGTTCAGACTGGCCCATCAATGTGGGCAAGTACCACATAGGAACAACCATCTTGCTGCCTTCACCCTTGATGACTAGAAATGATGTGCCACAGTAATAATGCGTGTGTGCTGCAACTACATTTTTCTTACTGTGGCAAGCTTGCTGCCCAACCCATTCCCCCAAACTCCTCCCCCGCATGTACTAATGTAAGACCTTATCACCTTTGTGAAAGCCATGCCACAGTAAGAAAACAGGTCATTGTATTTTACAAAGATGATTAGCTGCATGCACCAATGCCCTCCTCCAGGTCCCAGCCTTCCATACACGGGCAGTCGCGCTTACATACAGCTTCTCTTAATCATTCACACACTTAGGCAAATAGTCTTACACTCGCTCTTTTCAAATAAACTCACACACGTTAAACCACACAAACGTACACACACACACAATTCATGCATGCACAGCATTCCCTTTTTATTTGCTGCATTGACGATCATTTCAGGATGCTGGTCTTCCCCCTTACCTTCACGTTGTAGGAAGTGGGTCCAAACAAGCTCTTCACCCTTTCTCTTGCCAATTCTTGGATAAGGTAGAGGGGTAGGGGCCGCTTTCTGACCCCATCCGGATAAAGACTGGCAGAGCGAGGGGTGAGGGTGATGAGTGCTTCATGCACCATGTTTTCCAGCGTCCCAGAAACGTTCCCACATCGCCCATGTTTTCCCTGATTCACAGAGCTCTAAATCGGTGAAGGCATGGGTGATTTATTCACCATCTTCACTCATGTAAAGTGTGGTGTAGGGCACAAGGGACACCACTATTACTTGCATTTGGAAAGAAGTTAAAGGGTTTTAGACTATTTGCAAATATAAACACTACATTTTAATTGGTGAGTTAAAATGACCGTCTGTACTGCAAATCATTTTTTTACATTAACCTTATGGACCTGGATGGTCCTGAAGGGGGTAGGCTCTCTCCTAGCACCAACTTTGGCGATCCACCCCATAATTTGTGGATGGAATGTAGAGTGCTGTCTGGAGATTATCAATGCTGTAAACTAGGTAGTAAGTTATGAGAGACATGAGCTTTTGGTTTAGAGAACCAGTTGCTTTAAGGATGAAGAACCCAGGTGCACATTTCAACTTCCTTATGTGAGTTGGCTGAGCTCTTCCTCGAACCTCACTGAAACGTGCTTGGGTGCTGTGCTTGGTGGTCAGCCAAAACATTTGCCTGTTTGAGTAATTAACAGCGTTTGATAGGTGATCAGAGCAGGGGTCAGAATTCCAGCTCACTTCTTTCAGCAGTCTACTCCAGTATCTCCTAAACTGAGAAAGCAGGCAGAGGTTTAATCCCTGCGGCCTTCCCATCCTGTAAATGCAACATTGCTTTTTGCTTAACCAGCATGAGTAAAATGAGTGTAACCCTACAGTTTGATAATGCATAATGAGTTTAAGGCAAAGCTTGTGTCGTGAGAAATGTTTGCAAAGTGCAATGTGAGTATTGGAGACACTGGGCAGTGACCTGAAAACTTGAGGTATTCTACATATTCACCTACAACTAATCTTCCTGTCGATGTTGATAAAAGCATGTCACGTGCTTATATTTCTGGCTGATAACAATCTGTATTCGATCATGGTAGTGTCCAAATTGGGCATGTGATGTTTGGCAGGAGTTAATTTATGCCAATGTAACTGGTTATACGATGAGCTTATTCCTGCTATTTTGTTTTTAAGGGGTTTGTAAAAGTTGTAAAGAGCAAGGCCTATTTCAAGAGGTACCAGGTCAAGTTTCGTCGAAGGAGAGGCAAGTTTTATCTTTCACTCCACCTTTAATGCTATGCGTTTCTCAAAACACTTTAACAATTGGTAATTTCTATTTTCAGAGGGGAAAACTGATTACTATGCTCGCAAACGGTTGGTGATTCAGGACAAAAACAAGTACAACACTCCCAAGTATCGGATGATTGTACGCATCACCAACAGAGATATCATATGCCAGGTGTGTATGGCTCCTTGTGGACAAAAAAGCCCTACATTAGAGCACTCGACCGTAAACGCTAATGTCCCTTAATATCCATCTATTAACACTTGTAAAATGTAATGGGTGGGATGTGGCGAGGTGTCAAGGGGGGTTGTGCCGGAAGCCTAACGCACTGCATATATATCTCTTTTGGGGCGCTTCCTTTTGTGTCTTTGTATTCGGGTACATGACCTAGTGACCACAAAACAAAAAAATGCATTATTTAACTAGACACATTTTCTTCCAGGTTGCTTATGCCAGGATTGAAGGAGATATGATTGTTTGTGCCGCCTACTCCCATGAACTCCCCAAGTATGGTGTGAAGGTTGGACTGACCAACTATGCTGCCTCCTATTGCACAGGCCTGCTGCTAGCACGGAGGGTATGTATGGCCATAATCACGATCTTTGAAAAAGTAATGGCAGACTTGTACGTTTTTTTTTTCCATGTTAATTTTTCTTTAGCCATTGGTTTTTTGGTCTTGCACTGCATCTGACGTGTACTACGGCCTCCAGATAAGTGTCATATCAAGCCTACTTGTGCATTAAAATCCTGCAAATATGACACCTTTTTTAGCTTTCTATGTGTAAGTTTACCCATCAATTTAAAGCGGAGGTCACTGCAAAGGGCAGGTGCCTTGGCAGAAAACAGATCATATGATTCAGATTCTTATCTGCATGTATAAAACTGCAGACAGTGAAACTGAGCAGTTCTGGCATTTTTGTCTAGACTGTGTTCTGAGCATTTTAAGAAGGTGAAACTCGGTGCGATGAGATGGTTTTTCCGTTTGACTTCCGGTATATGTTGTGTCTGGAGAGGAGCACTATGCATGCGTATTTATTTTCCTAGGATTTAGGATTGTAGCAGTAACAAGGTGGTAAACTTGGTTACAATTGGGACGTATCCTTTTAACAAACAAGCAATGCGTTTTCGGTGAAAACTTACTTGCATTGCACAAGTATTTTTCAGAGGTCCTGTGTTGGGTGCATTTATCATAAAGTTGCTTCTATGTGGTGTTTTCACACATTGTTGGAGAACATTTTCCACAAATGTAGATCTTTTTCAAGCTAGACAACTTTGCTACACTGTTTTGGTTATGTTTTTGATTCATGTTTGAGTTGAGTAATGTTCTGGTTGCTTGTTGCATACTATTCACAGCTTGCTGAGGCAAATTACATTTACTCTTACCATTTATTTTTGTTCTAACGGTGTGTAAAATACTCCCCACCTTTTTAAAACCTTATCTGGGCATGGGTTAGTATTCAATGTCTAGTTTTAAACGTCCATTAAACCTTAAAATGGAGTCAATGTAGTAAATTGTACTATTGTCAACTGTAGCGCAGGGCCCTTGATTGTTACTCAATAGCGTGCAGCTTCTTTCAAATCTTCAAGACATTTAAAACTTTCAAAACCTGGCTCTCCACCTAGCGGAAGCGCTTTGCAAAACAATGAAACAGTTGCATTTGCAAAAGAATTAGAAACTCTGCAAAACATGTCCCTGTAGTGGTAGTCCAGATAGGTTTTTTGTTTATGTAGCTCTTCATGCAGGATTCCTCCAATTTCTAAACACTTATTGGCTCAGTCGATCGTAATTTTACTGACTTCTGAAGGACGTAAGGCTAATTCTGGCCAGCCAACATTTGAACATGACATATGTAGATTGCCTCTGCGCTATCGTTATCAGCAATGGCATAGCATTAAGCACTACTAGTTCCAGCAAATGAGAGCTTTTCTTAATCTAGAGACATTTCTGCTTTCAAATCCCAAAACGCATAATTCAAGTTGGCGTTATTGACCAGGTCTGTTTTACAGAAGATATCATGTGCAGACATTTGTAGAGGGAACAATGAAAGGCATATTGAGTGACTTGGCCACCTGTAATATTAACACCCCTTCTGCAACATGCTTTGGGAAGTGGAGCGATAAGTGGGGCAGCTGTAGAGTAGCCGGGAAATGGTAGACACATTGATTGTTCAAGCTTGAATTATTTCTAATTATAGTTTACTAAATTGTTACTGTTGGATTTCTAATTCATTTAGCCTTTGAAGTCTCTTTCAAATTTTAGTACTTCTGTGAGGAGCTTGCACTGCAGAGGAAATTAACTGTTCTGTTCTATGTGGGTGGTGCTCCCACTCCTGTTAAGCTATTCCTATTCTATTTGAGGAGAACTTGGCTCACCCCTGCTGGGCATGTTCTTTGTGAGGAGAACATGGACTGCTTAAACCTATGGGGTTTCTGTTTTATGCAAGTGTAGCTTGCATTCGACAACCTTCATTTACCTGTTTAGCAGGGTTTGGGGGGGGGGTTGAGGGTGCTTGCGCTGTTCTTTCCTGTGCAGTTTTGTCCGAGTGGAACCTCCACTGCTGTGACTGCCTTATCTGTGGTAATCTTGTACTGCTGAGACCCATGACATTTGTTACATGCGAGGAATGGATACTATACCAAGGTCTGTGGCATTTTTCTATTTTCGAAGGGTTTGCATTTCTGCATACTATGTTGTACCTCTTCTATAGATCCATTCCTCATTTGTTCTGTGTCGGTATAGTCTACCATTGGTCAACTTGCATTGTTCCACGCCACAAGTTGTACATGATGGAAGCTTTCATTGCCATTGCCCTGATTTGCCTTTTGTTTGAGGGGGAGCGTGATTGGCTCCTGCTCAAGATGGTCTGTTATTTGTGAGCGACTATGCTGATCTTGTACTTATCTATGCATGCAGGGGAAGCTCGATGTTGGTGCTTATCTATTCTATTTGGTAGAGGGTGTTAGTTCTACTGCACACGTATCTAATAATTGTGAGAGGAAACCTGCCTTTTTGTCATGTTCACTGCTAGAGCATCATTCCCATACAGTGTTAACTCTTTGGATGAGTCTGCTACAGTCTCACATTTCTTGTGGAGGAAAAAACACATTGTTGCTCCTTTTTTATATTGCATTTATTCTTGAAGTTTAAAAATGGGGAGTAAAAGTGTGACGAATCAACTTCCGGGGAACCAGTGGTCCAGGCATGAATATCTGTTTCTAAATCAATCGGCCCCACACCTCTAGTACACCAGAAGGGCTCCAAACAGATTGGTAACAAGTCAATTATACACCTCCTTCAACTTTGTTAACATGGATGGAACGGCAGGATTACAAGGCATAAATGAGTGAAGAAAAATTGATTAGCAGAGTCGACTAATGTTATTTGATTAGCAAACTCAATTGATTAGCAATGTTGTGCTAAACAGATGTTTTACCAAGATGTACAATTAGCAACAATGTAACGCTAAAGTAAGACATTAGTGAGATGAGTCAGGCTTTACAAATTAGAGTTCTGCTAGACCTACCTAGTAACTTAGTTTACTTACTTGACCTAAGAGAAATGCACTCAACCTATGGCAACGGATGACAAAACATGTAAATGCACTTTCTGTAAAATGGTGCATGTCATCACAAACCCACTTTGTTTGGCCCACTGCTGCTACCCAGAGGCCAGCCATGCACAGCAAACCTTTATTTGACATTTATTGCAAATGTTCAAGCATCCCCTGCAAATGACTCTCCGCGCATGAAATCTACTCGTCTATGTAAGTGGGCGAGTATACTTTGTGAGCCCTGGATGACTTCTGTAATATGTAAAAGGTTAGCTGCATGAATGGACACACATAGATATGATAAAGACTCTGAACAGTTTGGCCAGCTCTCGCTGACAGGTGCAAATATATAATGCAATTCTAATCATAGAGCAAAGCATATGATCAGCCTCCTCTTAGCTTTGAAGGCTAACTACAGTGCAAGTCTAAGCAGAGTGGATGGCGTAGCGGGCATAGAACGGGACAAATTCGGTGGACTATTTGTCGCCTTCCCACTTTCAGGGTAGCTGGTATAAAACCACAAGGTGATACAAGATAGAATGTCGGGGTTATGGGATCAACTCATGGGTTGAGCACCAGTTGAAAAGATGTATGCAACCAACAGGCCACAGCACTAGGTTTGCATCATTTGGCTGTGTGATCGGGTACATTTTTCAAAAGTGTTAATTCCTCAATATGATGCATCTTCACCAACAAAATTAAATATAATTGACACCAAGATTTTAGTACACTAGCCTAAACTTTACTGTAAAGATCGACAATGTAGTGTTTTACAGTAGCAATACTGTATTCGTTTTACATTTCTAAAACATGTAAAGTTAAAACAGACGGGATATAGTTGGCTTAATCGAAATAGCATCCCAATTACTTATGACAATTATTTGAAAAAGAGAAATTCCTGTTTAACACTCCCACATGCCTTTGGCACTTTAGAGTGGAGGAGATAACTGCTGCGCTCTCTCGCCATTAGCCCCTTTCAACTTGGGAGTGGACAGAGAAGAGGGTGGCGAAAGCCCTGAGGACAAGGGAGGAATGCAGGGTGAGCTGTGCTTTCATTGAACAGGCTAACTTAAATGGCTAGCTTTGCTACACAAATGTTAATTTAATAGCAAATCTGCAGAATTGCATAGCAAATTGCTACGTGACACCTTATTTTATGCCTTGGGCTTATCTCTGCAAGGTCGTGGATAGTTTTAGTTGCAACAGCAAAAAACAATTACCCAATGATAAAAGGGACTCAAGTTTGTATACAATCTGCATTATTATTAAACAGACAGTTCTAGCACACTACATAATACAACCCACCCTATAAAGGAATGCAGGTCCTCTGCAGACAGTAGCGAGAGTGCATCCTTTAACTTCTCGAAACCGACATGAGGCTAGTTGATCAAGAAATCTCAATAGTTCAGGATACTTGGTTTCAGCACAAAGGGAGCAATGGGGGTCATAAAATGTCACGGGGGGCTGGTGGGCAGAACCACAATGTACCCTGTGCTTGTAGAAGTTCTTGGTGCACAACAGTGTAGTTGGTTTTAGGGAGATATGCTGCCTCTGCGACAGAGTTCAAGGCTGGAGACGGCTGCGGGGTATCGGTCGGCAGGCAGTTTCGCGAGTGAGGCTGGCCTACACGGCGGCTCAGGGTCTGGAATCGTTCTCTCGGTGCTTGTTGGCGGTTCTGAAGCACTGGTCGAGATGTGTCGGCAGCGTGTGCGACTGGGGCTTGTCAGCTGTGCAGCTTGAGGGGCTCGACTTGCTTATATGCCCTTAAGTGGACACTGGTTGATGTTTTCTGTGCACTCCTAGCTTCTTTGCTGGGCTTGTGACGTCCTTTAAGGTGGAATGGCCCAAAGCTGAGGAGAGTGTTGCAAAGCTGAGGAGTGTTGTAGGCAACAGTTTTGACCTTGGTTTGGTTCAGAGGCTTTACACCCAGGAAGTTTGCTTGCCGATCCTAACTGGGCATATGTGCTGGCTGGGTACCGGTTCTGCATCTGCCAGAGGGTCCTCCTGGATTGAGTATCTCCCTCGGTTCCCTGGGCGATGTTTAGGGGAGGTGTCTTTCTTCCCTCTTGGCGTTCCTGGCCTTCTTTCGTGGCAGATGCAAGGCAGACTGTACCTTCAGCCAGGGTCCCAGTGAGCTCTTCTTGCTACTCCTTGCAAAGTCTTCAGATCTGCTTAAAGAGGGATTCTGCCCTCTTTTAAAGGCAAATAGGCCCCAGTGATTTGTGTAGGCTAAGCCTACCTTAAAGAAATGGGGCCTCCATGACCCCTACCCTACGAGAGGGGTGGCTTCACAGCCCCCAACCTCGAGCTGTATAGTTGGATAGCAGCACAGGCTCAGCATGCCTCGTACTGTTGGTCGTCCGCCCATTACAGCTGGCAGTGAGAGATACTGACCTACAAAGACGACTCTCCACTAGACCCTACTGCCTCCACGCTTTTAACTTGGTGATGGAAACTACCATTAATGGTCGAGACACACCCCCTTTTTACAAATGGCTTCCCATCTGGAGATTCCCTGGGCTATAACCTACATATGATACAGCGCTGTTACACCACTGGTATGGGTTGGGGTAAAGGGCACTGACAGATCTATTCCCCCAATGGAAGGTTCATCATACCCCAGACATTAAGTGTTTCCGATCCTGATCCAGAGCGTCTGACACCCCAATACTATAGGCTGCATGCAGCAATCCGATCTGTGTGGCCATGCTTCCCGGATTAACCCAAACACCCAGGAATTACAATACATTGCCAGCTCATGTGGAGCACACTGGCTAGTCCCCTTCCCCCCCCCCCCCCCCCTGTATAAAATGATTCTGGGGAAAATTCCAGACACTGCATCCAGGGTGCGTGCTGCATGGGTGAACGAGTTAGACCTCAGCCCAATGGAAAGCTGACTCCCAATGGAGAGCTAATGTGCTCCCCCGCTCGCAGTCTCCCTCAATTTCAGATTTTGCTGCATACAGTACACAATTCTGGAAATGTTGTGTTGTAAACCCCCCTCCTGGCCCCACCCCACACAGGCTTAACTGTTTTGCCCTGCAAATCACTCCACACTTGCCTAAGATGCTATGATGAGGAGGCCGACCATATACTCATGTTTTGGGCATGTACCAGGCTCAAACATCTGGAATGAGGGTTTAGACACTTGCAGTGATCTACCATTGAACCAGATTCATTGGGGGTTTTGTTTGGGAAGGCACTGTGAATAAATATCCTGTCTAAATATAAGGTGTGTTGTAGCCAAAAGATGTGTACTCGGCACTGGAAGTAATCCTCCCCTCCTAGTTAAAAATGTGGCTGGCTGCACTTACCTGGACTCAAACATGCGAGGAGGAATATGTGAACCCACTTGCTCTGCACTCCCGCCCCAAGAATGGTCTGAGTTTCGTACCTACCTTTCCAACCATTCTGATTGATTTAGATCTATTGCATAGCATGCTTAATGACCACTTTACTCTGTAATTGGCAGTATACCATAATTTGTTATCCCGGACTGTTAACACTGTACCAATAATATGTTGAATCTGTCTGTATAAACTCTGAGAACGCATCTTGGCCATGTACTCTAGTTTTGCTGATCAAAAGATAAAAAATGTGATTTTTGGTAATGTTTGTGCAAAAGAACTTAATGTGGTGTCCATAGCATTTTTTGATTTGTTTCATTTAGTGGTGGGGGATGTTTGCGTCGCTTCACAAGAGCTCAAACCCTTGTGTCCAATTTTGCTGGCATATCTGGTTCCAGAATTTCATCTACACTGGTAAATAGGCTTCCACTAATGCGAGAATGAAATACATGATAATACCAGGTGGAGTAGAAGTTTACCACACGCCCCCCCCATCTGTGTGTAGGGTATGAGCGCGCAGCGTTGCAATTCTTCAGTTTTGAATTTGGAATGTTTCCTCTGCCCCTTCCCTAAACCATAAAGTGGTGCTGCAGGTAAGTTAGATCCTGGATCTAGCAAACAAATGTTTATTCTGCATTGTTATCTCAAGATTTGTATGGAATGCATAATGGTACACCCTTCTCACCATAATGTTTAACGTATAGTGTAGAAAACTAGTGCCTCTCGCATAGCATAACACCCTCCTCGCTGAATGTGTTCATTTAGAGTCCCCTATTCTAGGATGGTGTGATTAACTTTCCTTATCTTAATTGAACTTCTATTAATCATTACAGTTGTGATCTGCATTTTCACGAGGGAAGAGGTTGACTCTGGTTTGATTTCCTCCACTCTTGCCTCACACCGCATTGACCACTTCATGTATCTGCTTAAGTACAAGGGATATTTTACTGCAGTACCTTTTCTCAATTACCCATCAAAATTTTCTTTAAAGGGCGGCCCATATTTACCAGTACTCCTGTTAGGTCAGCACCTTGTACAAAATTGAGAATCTCCATACTACAGCCCATCGTAATAAAAGGTGCCGGTGCCTCCAGCTTTTTTCACTTATTTGTAGTTGTTAGCCACTATGTCTCCACACAAGTATCCCTATTACGGTCTTCATGTCGGAGAACGGACAACTAGCGTGTTGACTACATGTTCTATCTGGGACCCTTTTAATACATGCTCCTTTTATACATGCTAGGTTCTCCTTTTTTTGCAATTTTGCCATATATTGAACGGGGTCCTTGCACTGACTCAAGTTATTTGGAGGGGAACAAGGGTTGTAGCTACCATGGATGACCCAGTTGGTTGGCATTTTCTTTGACACCAGATGAAGTGACTGCTCTTTCCTGGACTAAATCTTGTCTCACATGGTATGGCTTCCCCATCAGTCAAGCGTTAACGCACTTGACTATTTGCCATGGGTACACTGCTATGTTTGAAGCACTATTTTTCTGGTGGGTCGAACACTGCCTTCTAAAAGTAAGCAGTGTCTTATGAATTGCAGGATTCATTCACTTGGTGGTGGGTTCCTTCTGAGGCTAGGGAGGTGAGCCTGCTATGCAATAATTCCCCTAGGGGTGGTGGTAAGCGAAACCTCACAGGGAAAGCCCTCCCCCCCCCCCCCACCCCCCAAACCCCTGCCTTCCACTGAGGGACCGGAGCTCCTGTTTTGCAGAATAACTCCCTTAAACCTTTCCCTTGACACCAACAAACCACTGTTCTTGAAATACAAGATCCGAGATTCCCCTTTAATATATTGCAAACACCATGCAGAATAAGGATGAGAGTATTGATGATTACCCTGGTCTCGGACCAAAGTACTTTGATAAAGAAGATTGACCCAACAATGAAAAGGGTTCAACAGACGAGGATGGACTACGATCCTCCGCTGGGGAGGACCCAGCAACCTGTAATAAAAAAAGAGAAGAGGGACTTCTCTCAAGTCGTGAATGGAACAGCAGACTGAGAGATCCTCCTTCGGGAGGAAAGCAAGACAGAAGGTGTCTGCCAGTAGCCCCGAAGTCTGAGGCTGACTAGCGGAGGGGAAGAACTCTCAAGTAGAAGCAGGCAAGGTGTGCAGCCAGCAAAATCCCTCCAGCGTAGGGGAATTCCCAGCCAGCATCCCTCCTGGTCTTTTTCCAGCAGGTCTGCTTTTGAGAACTATTTTCAGTTTGTCTTAATTATTGCAAAATGCCTCTTGGGTTACTCTTCTCCCCACTGTAAACTTGGGCACTGTAGATGGAAAATCTACATTTTCTTTTTGAGCTGGAAGAAAAATCATCTTTAATACACGTTGCTTTTTTGGTCGGATGGTGGGCCTGCACCTCCTTACAGGATTTCAACAAGTAGTTAATTTGTCTTTTGGGCCTGCGCTTGCGAATCTTTCAGTGCTTCAATCATTGCGTTATAAAGTTCTAAACAAAAAGGTACATACCACGCTCAGCTTGGTCAAAATATAAAATCCTCTGCAAGTTAAACATATCCCCAATTCAATAAAATTGCTTGCATGCTAGGTCACAATTCAGACAAGGTTAAGTCATCCAAAGCCGCCTTATCACCCTTGTGTAAAAATAATTGGCAATATTGGAAAAACATGTGGCAACAATGTGATAGTCATATGCAAAACGTGTAAATCGCACGCCTAATGTTGTAGTATTTAACATGCACACATCGTGTAATGACCCAACCAGACCACATTAATAACCTGATATTAACATTCTGAGAAAAGTGATTGTAGTGAGGGGCCTGCCATCTGTCTGCCCTTTATGAAGGAGGCAGTATCGCACAGAACAGCTCACAGGATCACTGACTTGCTCAGTAATCGTACAGGTAATTTTGGTGTATGACCAATAGGCCTTGCCTGGCTTGCTCATAGGGCTCTTGGATATATTGCGGGGTGCAGCATCACAAAAGTGGTTTAAAAAGACAATTCTGACACTTGGTTGCAATGGCATCATGTTTTACAGTGGCAGTACAGCAATATTCTGCTTAAGGTGGCTAGGCATCTATTGGAATTATTTGTAAATTGTATGGTGTTTTGCTCAACTTATATTTTAAAACTGTGCTCCTAAAATGCACCATTTGAATCCAATATCTCTCTAGATCTCCCACTTTGTGTAGATTGCTGAAGAGGATCAACCCTATTAATTCTTTTTCCAACCCATGGCTCTCCATGTTCTCTCCCTGTATTTGCCACCCTGTTTTGTGCTGTGCTCTTAGTTGTTAATTAGGTTTAAGCTATACTCAAACTGGGTACTTCCGACCTGCACCCATCAACACCACTGGGTTTGCATCTTGACTTTCCCACAGTCCGCTAATGACCCACCCACCCATTTTACTCTTGCAGAGCAACTCCACCAATAGTGGCAGACAAGCTATACAAGACCACTTGAATAACATTATTGTGTATATAGAAATATATACTTACCACCACGGCTCACTTTTCTCACCGAATTACTTCACCCGTACTCTTCAACAAAGGCTGATATAGAACACTCATTGTATGTGTTTTATGTCCTGGCATTGATGACGCATGCCACTTTACATTCCTATTTGGTTTTTATAAAGTAAAGAAGACAAAACGCCAGAATGCAGCGCAGCTGGTAGTTTTCTACATTTACTTAAATGTAAACTTGCTGTTAGTAGTTTAATACCTGTGTTGGCACATGCATACAGGGGAGAGCTCCTCCATATTTGAACAGTCATGAGACGTGGAATACCAAAGACTTGGTGGCGGAGAGCAGATTCTCTCACTTCCTACTACTTTGACCAGAGGGCAGGATCCATGGTGCGAGTAGCCCTTATTTTCATGTGTTTTGTAAACTTGGGCCTCTTGCGACTCAGAGCCAGTGCCACCTCCCCTCCCTACTGCATCAGATTCGTGTCCACCCCCCAAAGTCACAGAGAAGCAAAAGGACGCTGCGACATAGATCATATTCTCCTACTTCCCGGACCAGACTCTTGCAGCATCACTGAGCTTCCCAGCTCCATCTCCTATCCCCAATCCCTTGTGGCATCCCCCGGTCATGAGACATGGAACACCACATTGCTGCGCCCCCGGCAAAGGGGACTGGCTAAGCTAAGAGCGCCTTCTTTGTGGCGGATACTATCCCTGTTTGCTTGTTCTCGTCTGGCACCCTTGCCCTGCCAGACTTACAACTCCTCCGTCTACTTACAGTTAAGGGACCTCTTCAGTGAATCTTGCCATTGTTTGTATTGACAGACCAGGGCTCCTAATTTGGATTGCTACTTTGAAGCTTGCCATTGTTGATACTTGCCACACCTGCATTCGCAGCATAGCCAGACATTTGACATGCACACTATTTCTAATTACCCTACCCTAGAAATACATAATTCTCGGCCCAAGCACCAACACCCATAGAATACAGCCGAGTCCCACACATAATTGAGTCCAATTGTTTACATAGATTGACTCCTCTCACATTTTGTCACAGCACCTGTCCTCACACGTTGTTATATGGACTGCTGTAAGGGACCTACCCATTCCCGATCTACTGTCGATGAGGCCATAAATGCGCACATACATTTAAATGCCACATAACTTATCACAAATGCCATGTTAACCTTAAATACACTTGGGGTACTGCTGCCTTAAAACCAAAAAGTTGTCTTCAAATAAAATAACCATAAACGGCTACACTTACCACTAGGATGAACATTTCTTCTTGCATGCTGGGTCTAAAGGCATTGTCTCCCCCCCCCCCCCCTCTCCGCCGGGTGGGGGGGGGGGGCAGGATAAGAAGCCCAGGGGATTCAGACGCCAACGGCACTCATTTTCACATCTGATACACAGAGCTACTGCGGAGCCTTAGGCAACCTACCAGTGTCTCATGACCCTGGCTCTAGCTTGTGCTTTTCTACAGAGCTTGACTCCTATGTATTTCAGTGTGATGCCACTGAGGCTTGAGTAGCGCTTTTCATGATGGTCTCATACACAAAAATGTTGTCTTTTTTGGAATTCTTGTGTTTTCACAATTGCACACCTCCCCTTACAGTAAGTGCAGTTAGGATACTTTGTAGCCTTAAACGTTTTACCTGATGGCTTTTTGGTTACTTTGTTCCTAAGACAAGCTAGTGGAAGCTTTGTGATTTTTCTCGTGTGATATTTTTCTTGTGCCAGTGCCGAGTGTTTGCTTGTCCTTTTGCCATCTTATTGTTTGGCTGCCTTCCTGCCTTCTTGGGTCAGGAAACGCCATATATGTAAGCCCTTTCCTGATAAAAGCTGCTCCTTATGTGGGCTTTGAGGGTGTGAGAGCCAGACAAGAGAGATGTCTGGTCCCAGTCAACATCCTCTGGCGCCTGAAAGTCAGTTTCCGGACTGATGTGATGACTGGTGGTTGTCCAGGATTAATTGAACAACCCTGGACTGTTTGTGTGTTACCATTGGTGGGCTTGGGCCAACCACACAGCCTGAATTGTGGCTAAAAGGAGGGTTCCTGCAGCAATTTGACTGGATAGCGTTGGAACTGAGACTTCTACGAAGAGGAGCAGCCCACTGACAACCAGAGATGAACCCTGCAGCTACCCACCATCACCTTCCGGGATGGTCCTGGTGAAACCCTGCTCTTCTGCCTGATCTTGGAAGACTGTTGTTGGTGCTATAACCCTTTTAGCATCCACCCCTTTCTCGTGGAACCACACCTTTCAAGTGTCCCTGGATCACCCAGTGGAATTACCAGCTCCCTTTTGGGGCTACGGCTCTGTAGCTATGTTTTGGGCTCACAGGATCGTCCACTTATGCCATTAAGTCGCCTTTCCTTGCAATTTCAGCCTTCTGAAAAGGGGCATTGAGCTGGTGCTGCTTCTGTGTTCAACGCTAGTCTCTGCCTGATCTTGGTAACCTCCTTCGGCAGTCCTGTGAGGTGTCCTGAAGGGTCTACATCGCAGAGGTCTTAATTTCCTCGCATGGGGTCATCTTCAAGAAGCTGCCTGGAATAGTCTGAACTGTGACCACCTTCCAACCTGAGAAGTTGGCTTTGGAGCCCAGAGAATTCCGGGAGACCTGTGGTGTCACCTGGAAGAATCAGTTGGGGTGGGTTGGTGTGGGGGTGACATACCTTCTGTCCTCTATCTCATAGGGTATGGAGTCCTTGCCCCTAAACTCCCTCTGGCATTTCGTTGTCCAACCTGGGTCATGGATCCTGTTTTAAGACTTGCCTTTGTAACAGCATAGAGTGGGGGTATTAACCCATCTTGAAATAACTTACTGGCTTACTTATAAGAAAGTTTAAATCCTCACAACATCCCACTTCAATAATTCTTAAATGCCTTCACCAGAGAGACCTCAGTGGAACTAGTGACTTCTAGGACTGGACTTAATCACCACACAGGTCCCTCTTGGTTTTTCTTGCATTTCATTACTTACCAGATGACTACTGGTATGTAATATTTCTAAGGTTAATGTATAAAATGAAACCAAACCAGACCGCAGTGCTACATGACGGCTACTGACCGAAAACGCACTGGTGACTGGTTTCTCCAACAGAAGCTGCCAATGGCACATCAAAACCCTCTTGCTCTTTTCCCTCTCAACCCCACTAACAAACGCCCAACCATTACAGAACCGCCAGAGCACCAAGAGACCCAAGTGGCGACAATACACGTTACGAAACCATTAACATTATATGGATCTCGTAATGAGTAAATGTACAAATTCTTGAATGTGGTTTTCATTCTTTTTTAAGAAAGGCCTAAATTGTATTTTCATATAGTCACCAACTTATAGTGAGTTGCCCCGCCCCGAAAGCATAAGCGCGCATGCAGGGGAACAGACATTAGAAAAAACATACGGGAAAAAGAAACCAATGCAGAGTCGTACTACAAAACGGGGTCAAACAGAGGAACGTTTTCAGTTTCTGCTTAAACTCCAGAAATTGAAAGGAAGTCAGGAGGTAGTTCAACACAGCAGGAGCAGCAGCAAAAATGCTCCCATACTGAGATTCTTCAGCTCGGTTCTCGGAACGCAAAGAAGGTTCATATACCTTCTCTGGTTAGTCCTCTTCCTCAGCCTTTCAGCTAGATATTTCCCGGATTTGTTTTGGCCAGGAACTTGTGTGATGGCTGGAATGCGGTCCTGGAATCGTTAACCAGTTGCGCCCCTCCCCCCCCCCCCAACCTGGAGGCTGATTTTTAGAAATCAATCTTCACAATGGTCATCACACAAATATTTCTTAATCACCTTTTTGATGTGATCTCGGGACCATCATTTAGTCAAACACTCAAACGCTGTCACTTGAGACGCTCTGTGTCGCCACTATGATCATGTTAAAGGACATTTGTACCGCGCACTATCGCCACCGAAGTGGTCCCCTGGCGGCTCTGAAAAGGGGGGGGGGGGGAGAGTGGAGCATATGAACGTGTATCTACCCGGTATGAAGCCATTCTGATCCGGATGAATCGAACTAGGAAGGATATTTAAAATTCTATCAATAAAGGCCTTTGCCAGGATCTTGACCTCGCAGTTCAGGAAGGGAATTGGCATGTAGGCCGCACAATTATCCCTGGGCTGGCCCTGCTTATGGACCACTGTTTTTTACGGGTGAGGCAGCCTCCCTTACTAACATATTGAGTAGATATTCGCTCACTTATCAGGCAGGCAGTCCGCCGCAAGGCCCTTTGAGCCTGGCGACCTGCTGTTTGTAGAAGCTGAATACACCTTTCCACTTCCACCATGGTGACCGAATTTTCAAACTCTCCCTGTTTCTCAGTCAATACCCCCAACTGTAGTCCCTGCAGGATGGCCTCCCTTTCCTGATTATGTTGCTCCGGGTTACTACTATACATTTTTGTGTACAACAGGGTAAATGTTTCCACCATGACCTCGCCACCCTCTAGAGCATCCCTTCCTCAATTGCGGGGACCCATCCGTCTTCAATTCATGACTTTTTTATTCTTCTAGGCTTTTGTCACCACTGTGCTAAGTAAGCATTGGCTTTGCTGTTTACACCTCCAGTTACCTGTAAATTGTGTTCTTGTGGCTTTTGAAAATTAAGTTTGAATTAAAATCCAACGTGCGTGCACTCGGTCTTAAATAAGGTTCCCACACTAGCATTGCAGGCAGACAAATTGGTTGAAATGGCACCTGGGTGACCCTATACGTGCAGCCAAACAAAGGCATTGCACCTCATAATGGACACGCCGTCCATATCTTCCTTCACACAATTGCCCAATAATACACAGTGCCTGCCCCAATTGATCATGCATATAAAAAGAAAACCGATTCCCTTTTAGCCGGCCCCCCATCTGTACCCACCTACCTAGACTCCCAGTGGTTGTTTCCTTAGGAGAAGGCCTGAGAGAGATGCTGTCCGGCTGCATGCAATTCTTTGTAGAAGAACGGTACAAAAGTCTTAAACACATGGGGGGGGCACACTAATTGGCTTATTGAATTATGCAAAATCACAGGGCAGTACAGGTCATTTTAGTAAATTAAGACTTGTACCTGGCCCCTTGTGGCTACTTCCCTTGAGCACAGTATTCTGAATGCAAAGTAACAAATGAGTAAATGCTGACTCTTATTACGCACTTTTGGAACCTTCATCCCTAGTCATTCTACACTTGTGTTCAGCCAGCCCTGGATTTTAGATTCATTTTGTTTTCCTTTTTAAATTACTTTATCTCATTTATAGTTAAGGGCGTGGACGAAAAGTGGTGTGAAGTTAAATGCATACTGTTTTAAAACCAAGTCTTTAACAGCTTTTAAAACCAACAAGGGGATACAATCTAGGCCATCCCCACTTGTCGATGTATGTGTTTCTGACACAAAAATGGAACACTATCTCGTGCTGCTCCCATGAAATCTGCTTCCCTGAGCCCATGCCTAGTTTGCCCCTGTTGCAAATTGTTCCGCGGCGGTGGTCAAGCTACACACTGCATTGCCTGTATGAGTGCTTAGTTAATGTAATTCTGCACACCGTTCGGTATTCAAATTATGCTGTTAAGTGTTTAATTTTCATAGCTGGTTAATTTAAATTTAGAACTGTGGCAGTCTGATCACAAAGCCCTGGACCTACATGCATTGATAGAAATATTTCATTGCAGTTGTCAGATTTTTGGGGATAGCAGTTAATCCACACTAGTACAAGGAAAGCAGAGGCGTGATGTGTGCTCTGGGCAGGCTTGGTGGGAGTATGTAGCGATTTATGCTGCTTGCCACCTTGGAGTGAGCAGCTTGGAAATGTGAAGGAATTGATCCATTAAATGGGGGGTGGGGGGAGGGTACTGTCGATTGCAAACTTTCTTCGTCGTTACGCCAGCTCATTAGATTACCTCTTGTTGGTCCCTTAACAGACCAGGTGGGAAGACATATTTCAGACTGCCTAGTTTTCCTGCTGCCTTAATTGCATCCCCATTGTTGACTATCGTCAAGTTGCTTTGCATGTGGACTTTGTAAAGATTGTTTTGCAAACCAAGTGAAATTGAATGTCCTCACTTCTGAAAATAGTATGCAAAGGTGACCTGTGCTGTTAAGATGTGATGTCCAAATGCCTGTGCTTATCGCCTTCAGATTCTCCACAAGTTTAGCCTGGACAAAGTCTACGAAGGCCAAGTAGAAGTTACGGGTGATGAATACAACGTGGAGAGCATTGATGGACAACCTGGTGCCTTTACTTGCTATTTGGATGCTGGACTTGCCAGAACCACTACTGGAAACAAAGTTTTTGGAGCCCTTAAGGGAGCAGTGGATGGAGGATTATCTATTCCCCATAGGTAATGATCCATAAATTTACTTTATTGTCCTAACACTACAATGGCCACCCATACTAGCCCATGTAATACGTTGTATGAACTTAGTAGTTGTACCTTTTTAGTGGCATGCTATGGCTGATTGTAGCTCATTGCTGTCTGTAAATTATCCCCTCGTGTGCCAAGAATTCTCATTTGGTTATCGGTTGGCTCTGAAGGCCCTTATTGTACGTTGGCTTACCTGTTAATGTATGTAGCCTACGGTACCTTCTGTTGCACTATTGATGGTGTATGTGGAGGCATGTGCAGAATGTCTTAATTTCACTTTGCTTGGAGTGGTGGGGACAGGAAAATGGATTTTTTTTTTGTTTCTAATTGTTCTCTGCAGCTACTAGATCTTTTACACATCCATACCCTCCACAGGTCTTTGCCCACAACCCCTGTGGAAAGATGCTCTGATCTCTAGCCAGCTTCTCTTCGGCTAGCTAGATGGCGTGGCATGTAGCTAATTATTTGGGTGTTACAAATGTCACTTGCTCAATGTTGATTGTAAGTACCGCTGCTTAAGTCTGCTGCACGTCGCCTACAATATTTTGGGCACTTGGGGCCCTATCTAGGAATCTTGCATCTAGGTGTTTGTTCTGCTATATGTTGAAACCTAGGCTTTTTCACTTATCCTGGTCACTTCAATCTAGATGGCTGCACTGTTGGCTTTGTGCTGCTCCCCTCTCCCCTTTCTCTCCCACATCCCCTGATGTTGTATCTGGACTGCTCCACTCTGTGCCAGTCTCAGCCTAACTGGCCTCCCCCTGCTCCTCCAGAACTTTAGGGGATAACATTTCCTCTGTTGTCCCCTGCCTTGCCGGATTCTGCATCACTCCTTGCCAATGGCTCCTTCCTGCTTCTCCTCTAGCACTACCTTGTGCAAGTGAACCTGTCCACTTGCACTTATGTACCCTGCCCCTCCTTACCATGCATCTTCCTTCCAGTCCCGCACTTGCCTCTCCGCCCTTTCTATTCCTTGACTTGCATGCTCCAAATTGTTGTTGTACCTAGTAGTAACTTTGTTTTCTTCCCGCCCCTGCCCCATCTGTCTTGTTACAGCACTTGCACGATCCTAATGCCTCAAGACCTATTGGGAACATTTTTCGCCCCTGTACGGCCACGCCCTTGTTTTGAAGTGCCTTGAAACACAATTTGGCTGTATAGGCGCATTATAAATGACCAATAAATATCTAAATGCAGCAGTCTAATGTGGGATGACATCCTCTCCGAAATCCCACTGTCGCCCACCTATTTAGTGATGTATACTTAACTTTGGGGGGTGACATTCAGATTTTGAATCATTAGTTCACCGGTTTGTGATCTTTTTAATGTTTAGTGTGGTGTAAAGTACCTTAGTTATAGTGAACAGGGGAAACTGCGACCTTGGCCAAACCATCAGTGTAGCATGGAGAGTGATCAAGGCTTGGTCACAGGGGAGGTGTGGAGTCTGGGGGCCCACAATGTGTATACACAGCAGATTACACAGAGGTACACAATTACTTTGATTTATTATTGACCAAAGAACACACTATAATGACTTGGACAGGTCATATCACAATACATATGATACATCTATATACACTCGGTGTAGAATAATCTTCACCCAATACCTAAAAGGAAAGCAATTATAAAAGTCCACAGGAATAACCCTAAATTATAATGTCCAGCCAAAAGCTCACTAAGTTTCCATTACTTTTAGGGGGGGGGGGGTAATTGGGTAAAAGGTCCTGTGGAGGTGGTGATTGGTGCAAAAATGTGTCCATGGAGTTTACCAGTAAGTAAAATGCTTTTGGGGTGCTTTCAGAACAAGTTTCACCCACAGCCAATGGAGATGGGAGGGGCTGCGGGGGGGGGGACACACCCCAAGTATTAGTAATTACCCATATTTTATTCCCCACATCCATCTTGGCGGGTCGAATGAGGTTTATCAGAGGTACCTTTTCCCTGCTGTTGATGAAGAAGCCCAGTAGCTGTGGGTGCAAGAGTGCAGGTTGGGTACAGGAGCTGTGTGATCCTCTTCTCATGGAACAATGCAGCAGGCACCAATGCAGGACTCTTCCGGATCCTGGACTAGATGCGGAAAACAGTTGCCAGTGATTGGTACCTATGCATGCCGGCAGCAGGGGGCACAGGTGTCTTGGTCGAAGGAAGCCCCCCTCGGGAACCCGTTGATGCTGGGCTGACGAAGTCTCACAGGAAGGCAGACAAGCTGAGGACCCATGAAGTTTTGAGCCAAAACAGCAATGCTTCTACCACAGTAACGCCAAGTGGAGTTGGTCAGGCCACTGGATGGCCCATTAACGCTTCTGAAGACTCCAAAATGCAGGGCACCAAGAAGACCTTCGAGAGTGGGTGTTCCCACCAGTCGAAAGGGTCGCAGCACCAACTAGGGTCTTTGAAGATCAGTAGCCAGACAGTGCTCCACCGGGACAACAGCAGAGCTGGTTTCCAGGCCTCTTCAGAATGGGCCCACAGGCCTTCCTTCGTCTGTACAAGCTACACCAGATACTTGGCTGCTCTTCAATATGGTGAATGGCTGCAGGACCTCCTTTCTTATCCTAAAGTCCAGGGGGAACAGAATTGTAACCCAACCAATGGAAGATCTTCCCCCTCGCATACAGCAGACTTCCAATCTGGGACCACTGTGGGCAAACACATGCATACACTGTAGACCACTGAAACCAGTTTTATGGGTTGGAACTGGGAACCAGACAGTTTCAACCCACTTCCCGGCTTTCAGCACACAGTCCCTGCACCAGCTTTCGAAAATCGAGGCTTTCCCGGGCAAGTGCATGACCATAAAAGGAATTTCCTGATCTGGCAAAGCACGAGGGACAAAAAACAAAATGGCCAAGATAAAGCGAAAAACCTCATGGTACGGATGTTGGGACACGAGCCAATTAGTAGCCAAACCCAGTAAATCCGAGAGAGTTAACTAAAAATATATAAAAATGCAACTGTTGCCACAAGCTTGTCGTTGGGCACATTTAAACCTAAGCAAAAATTATTTCAGTGTTGGCCTCGGGTGATGGTTTGAGGGAAGCATGCTGCAACGTGAGCTACCCAAAATAGATAACCTGTTAAAAGAAAAAGGGAACCTAGTTTCCCAGTACTGAAGGACTCACCAGTTTTCCCTGTGACTAATTGGCAAAAGGCCAGTGACGCTGATGGCTTGACTTCACTGTAAAAAGTCAGGACAAGGTGTAAAAGCAAAAAGTTTGCTTAGAATATGGAGAAGATGTTGCTCCAAGCGAACTGTCCTAAATGTTTAAATTTATAATAAAACTTGGCACCTAAAATGTTTTCCTTGGAGTCCATTGATCCCTTAGTCAAAGTTAGCAGCCCTGTATAGCTCAAACCTGAAATCTGGGTAGCCATTTCGGAATGAAGTGGGCCCGTTTCAAAACCATATAAATCTGCCTCTTCAGATTAAAGGCACATTGCTCTAGAAAACTGTGCCTTGCAGAATTCCCAAGTCTTTCACACAAGCCATATAATACTTCTTCCCTCCTGTGCAAATGACTGTCTGCTTCTCTGCCTTTTTAATACTCCTAAACACAGCCCACGGTGGAAGCTATATTTTACATATGTAGCTCCACTGTTTATGTAGGCAAAACTACCCGACAATTTAAGAACTCTAGCACGTGCTGAGATGTACAGCATTTCTTTTTAGATGCAATTCTTTTCAAGGTGCACACTGGATGCGATCTGAGGTCCCATACTTTGTCATGAGTGTCCAGCAAACAGAGGCAACCATAATACCAGAAATCTGCTCTTGCCTTCATGTCTTCTTTTTTTTTTTCTAAAAAGAAAACTTGACCAAGCAGACCTGCAATCTGCTAGCATAATTAACTTCCTAATACATTTTCTACATGGTAAAATTGTTCACTGAAATGCAAGTGATTGCAGCTGTTGGGGTGTGTTGGTGCTTTTAAACCCAAGCTTATCTTACTGCATGTTACGTTTGTTGTTGTTTACATCAACTTTATCGTCACTGAAGGATAGAATGGGACGCCCTCGGCCAGCTATTCAGGTTGTTCCCTTTGCTTTCACGATCCCATTTCCTCTCTTAGTGTTGGTGCGGGGGGAGGGTGTGGGTGGGGGTGTTGGCTAAGCTCCACATGGTTTTGTGGTTTTGTGGTTTACATTTGATTTTGTACTGTAATCTGTGGTCCTTATCGAAATGTTCCATAAACTAAATGGGGGGAGGGGGTGTAGGGGGACAAAAAAATTGGAAGCCCAAAAGGTGGGCTAATCGCTGGTTTGAAAAGGGTTTGAGAGGTACGCTCCATCAAAGAAAATGAGTCAGCTGGCACCTCAGCCTCATGATCCCACTGAGACCAACCTGCTTATTTGCTTTATAATCTCACTTTTGGAGGATTTGGACCTGGAAACCCATGGTTTGTGTGGAGGAACCGGCGAGATTTATGGCAGGAATAATCCAAATGCTTTCTTTGAAGGGTTGAGAAAAAGATGTAAAAATGTGTGCATTTTATTTTGACATGAAAACTTGTTTCATCTCTGATGGAATTGTATGAATGTGTATTGGCAAAAGGAATATAGAAGGAGCTTAATTGTCCCATGATGAGTGAAACTACAAAGGAAGAAGAAACTTTAAACCTGGTTTAAAAACCAGCGCAGAGTGGAAACTTAAGTTGTTGCATTATTGTAAAAATGAATGGAAGTTATCGGTGATGTTAAAGAACTGTGGTGGATCATAAGGGGGACAAGGACAGTGATCTTCAATGTGTAGATATGCTTTATTGAAAGAAGTAAACTCTTGACTTTCCCTGAGCTAGGGGTTTTCCCTACCTAACAAAGTAACACGGGTGCTTGTCAGTTGCCAGTGAGTCCGAAGGGAAGATTTCTCCTCAGTCAAAACTAATCTCACCTGTACCAAACTAAGGCACATGAGAATCCTGTGGGCTGCTTCTCAGCAAGTTCACTTTAGTAATGTATCCGTAAGTAGTTCTTGATAAATACTTTAATCAAATCGTATAATTCAGATATTCGGCTTTGGTAACCTATTGTGAAATTTGTTTCTGTTCTGGCTCGCCCTGCCCCCCTCTTCCAGAGGGGAAATTACATTCTTTCCTTGGTTCTTAAACCTGACTCAATCTTTTCCCTGGCTTGGCTAAGTAGGACTGAGTAATGATTCTCACTATCATTAGATACTTCCCATACCTGACCGGTATTGAGGACAGTATGAATGTTGCACATGTTATTTACGGTTCCCCACCCGGGTCTCCTGCTTTCCCTTACTTTTATGCCCCAGGGATCACGTCACCAGGCTTGTCTGTACGGGGCCGCCTTCAGTGGTTGTCAGGTTGGCTTGCCGACTTGTCTCCTTTGTTTGGCACACTCCAAGTGCCTTTGGGTATGTGCCCTTGGCATTGCTTAGGGACTCCTGAGTCCTCAACTTTGGTCATGCTACCACTTCACACTCGGTCCTTCGGCTTCTTGGATCACAGGTACTCTTGAGTGCAAGATAGCTGGCCTCACACGCCAGCAGGTGTGTGTAAGGAGAATCTAGGTCGATACCGGCCAGAAGAGCTGTAAGGAAGGAGGTAGAGTAATTGGACCAGAAGAGTGTAGAATTGGTTTGGGGTCTTTTGAATGAAATCCGAGGATTGGGAGCAGGGTGAGTATTCTTGATCATTTTGTTCGGCGAGCAGGAAGCAGTCTGTGAAGTTTTCCAGGAGGCAGATGGGTGGTACTCACTGTGAGCATATCTAAGTTGTGGTTAATGGGAGCACAGTACTCTGAAGCGTTACAAGTGGAGAAATTGGCAAGGGAAGGTCTCTGTGCTAGATGCAATAGTTTGGGATGCGTTGTTTGTAGATGGCAGAGGAATCTGGGACAAACCAGGTTTGAGAGGCAGGCATAGCATTGATTATTGTAAAAGGTTGGCTCAAATGTGATTTGCTTTTATACTTGTACGTCCCGTCCCATTTCCTCCATCCTTGTGGGCATCGGCCAACATGGAGCGGTACCAGAACCTTTGGCAGCAAAAAATTGAGCTTTCCCTTTAAATTTAGTTCTGTGCCCAGGGGTGCAGTAACTCCCCAAGGCACCGGCCTGTGACACATCAAATCCGTCCCTTTTTCTGCATGGACGGTGTCCAACCTGGCAGCTAGGCGCAGAGACGTGTTTACTTTGCGCTTGCTACATTTTAAATATTCACCTCCCTCCAGGGCCACGTCCCCCGGCGCATGTCAGCTGCAGGTGGATTAGTGAGATGTGCGTCCTGAGAATGCTTGTTCCTGGCCTCTGACCCCCATGCGCTCTATCTTGAGTGCATAGGGCCCAACCACTGCTGGGACGCGTGAGCAGCTTGCAGCGCACTAGGTCACCGAGAAGGTCTTTCGCGCTGGAG
This sequence comes from Ambystoma mexicanum, assembly GCF_040938575.1. Lineage (NCBI taxonomy): Eukaryota > Metazoa > Chordata > Amphibia > Caudata > Ambystomatidae > Ambystoma > Ambystoma mexicanum. The sequence goes on from NC_090922.1 coordinate 1,104,965,116, forward strand.
GGCGATCTTCCATGCTTCTTTTCTAGGTCATCTGAAAGTTGGTCTCCAACGTCCAGACAAGGTAGGCCCTTTTTGTTTAGTACGGTGCCTCAACTCGAAGACTCCTTCCTGTGGGCTGCCACTGCAAAGGGTATCTTAGATTCTGGCAGACCAGAGGCCGCTAAGGCTACTGGCACCCAAGCCAAGGGGACTGGAGCAGGTCTGCCTAAGGTTACCAAGCAAGGGGCTCGGGCGCTCTACCAGGCCATCCATGGAGGGGCAATCGAGTTTGTCTGCCTCTTTGGTCCCAGGGGGCAAGGTATTGTCATGTTGTATGATATGGTATATTTATATAGCGCCTATACAGTGTTTCAAAGCAAGGGAGGGAGCAAGGGAAAATACAATGACAGTCTTACAGGCCATGAACAGTAAGGATATCAAATTAACTACGTACTCAGCCTGACAACATTTCAGATAGTGCAAGAGCTAAGACATAGATAAGGAAGGAAGGGGGAGAGTGGGAAGGAAATAAAAACGCAGGCGACTACCGTACTAGGCTTGACGACATTGCTGATCGAGCCGGAGAAAAACAAGAGGTGAGGGAGATGGGTGCAGAAAGGTAGGGGAGTAACAAAACAAGCGATTATCATACTAGGCTTGATGACATTTCAGATGGTGCTGGAGGGGGTGTGGGAGGAAAAAAACAGTAAGGGGGGGAGACAGATGTTATCATACTAGGTCCAGGGACAATTCCGATAAGAGTAAGTGCATAGAAGAAAGTAAGGGGAGGAGATAGGAAAAGGGAAAGGAGAGAACCGAGTTAGCAGTCGAGTGGAGAAGCAAGAGGAGAGCGAGAGAGAGAATACAATTGCAGAAGTCCGTAGTAACACAATGTTGCAAGCCAGGCAAAAGAGGTGAGGTGCCCTTTTGGGGACTAGCAGCTTGGCACCAAAAATACTAAATAACAAAGCGCTGCATAGATGCAGTACTAATGACCTTAGAGATGTGCTAAATGAGTCAAGTACCTGTTCACGGAATTGCACTAAATCTAAACCCGGAAACCTTATCAGTGTATGATTTATACAAAGAAACAGCACATGCTGTGACATTTTAAATAAATTATTGTTGTAATTGTTCACATCAAATTACATAAAAGACAATGATTGACAAATAACTAACCCTCCAGTCTCATTCTGAAAAAAGGAAGAAGAGAAATGGTAGTTCAGGTTGAACAGAAACCCAGTGCTGAGGGAAAAGAGATGTCTCTAGATACAGTAAAGAAATAATGTTTTTGGTTAGACTAAGGAGAAATTCTAAAAATGGAAACGATTTGACAATTGCAAAACAAAAGTTTTGATCTCAAACTGATGCACGAAGAGGTTATTCGTACACAAAAATAAATATATACACACACTGTCCTTAAGTCTCGATTTATGACTAGGTCTCCTTGTAGCAATGCAATGTGAGATAAAGGCTTTCATTCAATCTGTCAAACACTAGTTTCTATGGCTTTTACTAGTAAGTCCTATTGAGAAATCCATAATTCTTGTGACAAGGAATTCTAAGCAATGTAATTTGTAACGGACTTCCATCCTGTCTGCTGGTGCAAGTATTTGGATAACATTTGCTGGTGAAACTTCTTATTAAATTCTTGGTCCAATTAATGGATCACATGAAGAGCTCTCGTTGGGTCTACCGCCTACGCGTGCAGGGGGTAAAACATATACAATATATCAATAGGCTCCCAGGTGTTCTAAAGTCCAGGCGGACCGCTGTTTGTGTGCACAGCCTGGGATCCGGAAAAAAACCTTTGCAGTCCCGCATTTTGGTGGTCTTTGAAAGAGACTTATACTACCACCTTCATCAGGGCAGCGTCAGAGTACCCTATGGGGGAAAGAAAAGGAATGGCCTTGATTCTTGGTACGTGGCATAATACCAAAATGCATGCATGAAACCATAATTTAAAAACCTGCTTGAGTAAGTTTTGCATATGAACAAAGGGAAAACCCTATCATGGGCAGAAAGATTTCTTACCTAGAGGGGCAGGACAATCTATGGAGACGTAAGATTGAGGCTGCATATCAATTCCTGTGGCACGGCCACGTAGAAAATGGCCCGAACACTTGGCATGAATGGAGTAGACCACGGTTCAGATGGAGTCTTAGTAATGTATCAAAGATCCCGACCCTATACAGAGGTAAATAAAATGTACTAATTAATTTTCTACCCTCTTGGTCTCCCAACCCAAAAGTTGCCCGTTAGAAAAAAGGACACCAAGTGTAGGTAAGTATAAATAAACCTATCATGGACCCTTGTATGTAACTCCCCACATTCCAGAACCATACAATACTTGCGTAACTGATCACATAAAAGATCCACTATAACATCCCCCTCGCTTATATTGTGAAATGAAAAGTAACCAAACTAGAAATTAAATTACTCAGAACGGGGAAAGGTAGTTCAAACACAAGGGAGAGCAGGAAAAAAGTAAGTAAAACATCACTGAGATAAAAAGGTTAAATCTGTGTTCCCTATGTATTCCAATGCCACTCAAATATAGTAATTGGTAAAATTTTGGATTATCCTGCAGTTTCTCTTAGACAATGCACCTCCTGTGACATCACTCCTACTTCCTGCTTCATTGTCTCTTCTGTCCAAACCACTGTCTTGTATTCTGCTGTTTGTTTTCTGTCACTACTTGGGTACTTGACTTACTGGTACTTTGTAACGCTCACCTGGTTCCCCCGGAGGCGCCGGTCTTGATCTGGCGAGGATACTGTCTTCAGTGTTAGGCGCAGGGTTCGTTTTGCTCCCGGACTGGGCCCCCTTCCCACCGACAGTTTAAGCTGAAGAGTGAGATGTCTGCAAGGGTAAACCAAAGTATTAGTGTTTGGAAGATTCGGAAAGTTCCTAGCCCCTCTCGCCCTTTCTTTCCCCGTGGAACTGGGTTGATGTTGCGCCTACCTTATATAGGTAAATGCCGGGCTCTCCATCCTGCGTCTTGTGCAGGGGCGCTGGATCCAGTTGCTTCACTGGATGCGAGCTCTGCCTCTTGATAGCAGAGGATTTGCTGAGAGCAAAGACGCCGTTAATGCACGAGCGTGCCTTGTAAGTATTAAAGTTCCTTTTGCATTGTTCTCTTCTCCTTCAAAAGTCTTAAGTCTGTAAAGTCTATGTCTTTCCTTTTTCAGATGCTGTGACGATGAAGATTATCCTTCTGATGGCACGTAAGTAGAAAGACTGCACTAGCGCTGGAGAATGCTCCGTAATGTCTCTTTTGTCTTTGCAGGTGCTGAGGTGCAGCGCGAACAGATTGAAAGCGAACGTAACACAGGTAAGCAGAACTTGTAGTTGAATATTACTGACCGATGTTCTTTCTCTTTGCAGATGTCGGATGCCGGAAGAGAAAGGCAGAAAAAGGCGCCTTGGATGCTGCCGTTGGATCAGGTAAGTAGATTCACTGCCTTTACTTTAGCCTAACCTGTGCCTTTGTTTTGCAGGAGCTGCAGAAGACTGAAGAAGACTGAAGATTGGATTCCAGCAGGTTATTTCGTGTTCACAGGATCTGGAGCTGGAGGTTTCCTGGAGCTGACACGGTGAGCGTCCTGCTGCAGATGCAGAATAACGCGAAGCACGTGAAACCAATCGGGTGTGGTTTAAATGGCCTTCTGTAGTGCTTAGGCGTCTCCTTCCACGGCCCCACCCAGGTAAGAAAAGAGTTCCAGATTTCTAGAAGAGTTCCTGTGTTCTGCTTCCAGGGAGTGGCTCCTGCTCCACCCAGACAGAAAAAGTAGTTCCAGGCAGAGAAGGATCAGGAGACCAGTTAGCTGGTAAGTAAGCAGCATGGTCTGCTACAGGTAGGTCCACCAAGCACTCTTATCTAATATGAGCCCGGCGCTTCCTGTGCCGGGACCAGTCACCATCATGAGCCTGGCGCCACTGGCGCCAGGACAAGGTCCAGAGGGTCCCTATAGGGACTGGCTGGTTCCTGGGATCAGAGTCATGGGCCTGCTTCCAAGGTCGTGGGGCAAGTCCTGACCCCTTGGAAGCAGGGATCATGACATACTTGGCATATTGGATGGAATCCCTTTCCACCCTTACATCATCGCATGACCCCTTTTTTCCATCCTCCAACACAATTGATTTTCCCGAACAGCTCTGTACTTTGTGGTGACCTGAACCTGGATTCTCATTAACGTTTCCTTAGGCTCCTTATACAAACCCAATCTCCACTTCTGTTTATTTTCTCCTTCGCTCCATTTCGACAATCATAATACTCTTTGCATTTTGCTTGTTTCTTTCACCCTCCTTGTGACTTGTTCCATGTTGAAATGCCCTTTACTTGTGTCCATGAACATCCATGCAGGTCTCAAACGATTGGATGCTAGCCTACCACGCATCATGGTAAAAGGCTCAACCCCTGTGGTGGAATGTGGAGTTGTTCTAGAAGTACAAAGAGCCTCCTTGAGGGTATGTCTCCATGGAAGCGAGTTGATCACAGCCAGTTGAATTACACTCTTTACAAATTTGTTCATTCTCCAGCATTGGATCTTTCATGGATTCACATGCTTAGAATATTCCCCGTCGTCAGACTGGGACCCCTCGGTACACATATATAGCCTTTTCCAATAGGAAAACTTATCTACGTCCTTTTAGGAACCGCCTACGCATGCTCCATAGGCCGTCCCCATATAAGAGGCCCGCCCCCGCGGTTCCCCTTCAGATTTCAACCGTCTCCAAAGTAGTGGGATCTCCTCGCATTGTCTTACTATTTTGTACAAGGTTGCATTACTGGAATTTGAGTACAGAAAATGTCCTCAGTGTCAGGAAAAGCGCTGTTCCGCCCATTCCGGACATATGGATTGTATATATTGCCTCCACCCTCATCATTCGGTGGATAACTGTGACATATGCAAAGGGTTTTCTCAAAAAACCCTCAAAGACCGCAGTCGACGACTGGTGGCATGGCTGAATGAGGGAGCGGGGGCACACCCTCCTTCGGAGGTAGGCTCCACACAATCGGCAAAAACATCACGCCGCCTTACCTCGTCGGAACCACCGGCGAAGAAATCTCGACTGACGGAAAAATAGTCGTCTGGAAGTCACTCAACTAGAGATTCCTCGTCAAAGAAATCATCTTCATCAAAGGAAAGGAAATCCTCCTCGGGCGATCATAGATCGAGCACGAGTCGAGAGTCGAGTAAAAGCAAGCCAAGTGTGGAAAAGGCGGGACCGCCAAAACCACCTGCTAAGTCACCGTCGACGGCGGCCCAGTCATCGGCCTCCACCCTGCCACAGGTGGCATCCACCGACGTCGACGGGGGTTCTACAGGAGGCCTGGAGGCCTGAAGTTTTTGATCCGATCCCTCCGGATACTTTACTACAAGAACAGGCTGTGCTGCTGTCCTCGGAGGACGAGAATGAGAGAATAGCTGGCCCAGCAGACCTAGGGCTACGAGTGGCTGACAAGTCGTTGACGAGGGGATCCGTTATACCGGTATCTGCCCCTCTTCTCAATCCTCAATCTGTTTTTGTCGTTGGAAATTATGTCCACGCTTCAATCGTTGTTAGTCGTTGGACCAGAGACTACCTCAGGCAAACCTGCCACAGTCACCCGTCGACGAGCCCGTCCCGTCAACCGACGCACCTACGCACGCCAATCTCAGCACTGGCACAAGAGGAAGGTGAGCTGCCAGATTCGGAGTCTGACAGGGGAGCCATGTCGGATATCTCATCATCCCCCTCCAGGGATCCAACCTGGGAATCAGAGGTGGAGTTGGAAACCCCTAGAAGCCCAGCTCACCCGTCCCCTCCGGACGACATTGCGTCATTCCATTCTATGATGGAGAAGGCTTGCAAAGAATTTGGTTTGTCCCAGGAAGAACAGAAAAAGGACTTTTTTGTTCAACCACATGGGTAAGAGAAGGAGGTCTGTGTTCTCGATACCAATACTAGACCATGTATGGAAGGAGGGGTTGCAGACAATGCGTCACCTGTTTTCAGAGCCGGCAGTGAAAGGACGCCTGGAAAAAAGTTTAAGGCTCAAGAGTCTACCCCCAAGTGTTTATCCTCCCAACCAACTCAAGACTCGGTGGCGGCAGCGGCGAGGAAGGCGAAGGCCCAGCACAAGTGCACGACGACGCCTGAGAACGAAGCGAGACGCCAAGATGCCTTTGGCAAAAAAGTGCTATCCGTGGGAGCGACCACAGTAAAGGCCGCAAACTCTCTGGCAATTGTTGCCAGATACGATAGGGAGATGTGGCACAGGCTAGCTCCGTTGCTTGATCATATTCCGGAAGAGCATAGGAAGGCAGCGATGTTACTCGTCCGAGAAGGTGAGGAAGCCTCAAATCACGCAATAAACATCGCGGTGGACCTCGCTGAGTCAGGCTTTCAAGCAAGTCAATAATGGGGTTGTATTACGTCGACAGTCATGGCTTAAGTGTACCTACTTCAGGCCAGAAGCACAATACAAAGTTTTAGATATGCCCTTTGAGGGAGACCACCTTTTCGGTGAGAAGGTGGACGAAGCCCTAAAGGGAATGAAAGAGGACTCGGACACGGCACGTTCATTGGGTGCCCTCCAGAGTGGCAGAAACTAAGTCTTTTCGTCCCTTTAAAGGGGCTTCAGGTAATTCAAGATTCTCTGCATCTGGAGACGGATCCTTTGGCAGATCTGCTTACCCCTCCCAGGGATACAGACGTGCCTCCCAAACGGCAAACCATCGCCGGAACTTCCAGACTTCCAGAAAAAGACCATCATATCCGTCGTCGTCGAGAGACAAGCAAAATAAAGATCAGCAGTGACATACAACACACCGTTCTGGGGGGAAGAGTTTCAGCATATGTCGACGAATGGGAACGAATAACGACTGATCAATGGGTGCTGGATACTATAAGAAACGGACACTCTCTACAATTCAAACACAGCCCTCCGCAAATTCCACCTGCGTTCACCGCTCATTCCCATCTGAAGATACTGCAACAAGAGGTAACACTCATGTTAGCAAAGGGCGTGATAGAATTAGTTCCAACATCAGAGAGGTCAAGGAGTCTACTCAAGATATTTTGTCGTAAAAAAGCCGAACGGCAAATGGCGTCCCATTTTAGACTTACGCGATCTCAACAAATCTTTGAAGAGCCTAAAATTCAAGATGCTCACTCTGCAGGAAGTGATCTGCGCATTTCAAGAGGGGGATTTTCTAGCGTCCCTGGATTTACAGGACGCGTATTTCCATATTCCAATGTGTCAAACACAGGAAATTCCTAAAATTTGTAATAGGGCAGACGCACTACCAATTCACGGTTCTTCCTTTTGGGCTCAAAACCTCCCCCACAAAGTTCACGAAATGCCTGGCTCCATTGGCAGCCTGGCTAAGGAAGCAAGGCCACCATGTATACCCATACATCGACGACTGGCTGGTAAGGGGATCCTCCCCAGCGTCGGCCAACACAAGTTTACAAGCCACCATGCAGCTTCTACAACAGCTGGGATTCGCCATAAACTTCGAAAAATCCTCTCTGCAGCCATCGAGATCGCTGGTATTCCTGGGGGCACAGTTCGAGACCCAGTTAAGGCTAGTGAAACCTTCTCTCGACAGAACCTCAAGACTCAATCAACAAGCATGCCGACTACGGCGAAACACCAAGATCTCAGTGAGAAAATAAGTTTCGGTCCTAGGGGCCATGGCATCCTGCATCCATCTGGTGGAAAACTGTCGCCTATTCATGAGGCCAGTCCAGGAATTCCTCGCAGACCGATGGACGCAGGCTCAAGGATCGTGGTCAGACAAGATAACCATCGACGACAAGCTGCTTCGGACCCTTCAGTGGTGGCAGTTTCCACAATCTGAACAACGGCGTACCCCTACAGGAGCCGGAGTTTCAGCGAACCATAGTCGCGGATGCGTCCCTAACCGGATGGGGAGCTCACATGGGTGCTCTCCAAACGCAGGGTCGCTGGTCTCCAACGGAGTCACTCCTACACATAAACATGTTAGAACTCAGAGCAGTACGATGGGCCTTGAAGGCATTCCTACCACACATCAAGGGCTCGCGAGTACGAATACTGACCGACAATACAACGGCCATGTTTTATCTGAGGAAACAAGGAGGGACGCGATCAAGAACTTTCCATAGAAGCCCAGAAAACATGGCATTGGGCATTAAAGCATGAAATTTCCATCGTGGGTTATCACCTTCCAGGAGTGAGGAACTCCCAAGCAGACTCCCTCAGCAGAAGCATGGCCCAGATACACAAGTGGGAAATGGACACAGTTCACCTGATGAAAGTGTTCGAGAAATGGGGTCACCCCTCTCTGGACGCCTTCGCGACCAAAGACAACAAGAAATGCAAGCAGATGGCCTCAAGAGGGCTCCAGGGGGAGGCATTCTCCTTCCCATGGACGGACATGTTCCTCTATGCTTTTCCCCCGTTCCCCCTCAGACGGAGGACAATACAGTGGATATGCGGATACAATTGCCGGGTAATTCTAGTGACACCATACTGGCCAAGGCAACCGTGGTTCTCCGACCTGCTTCACCTGTCGCTGGAACATCCCATAGGTTTTCCGAAAGCCCCGAACCTACTATCCCGGTACAAAGGCACGGTGTGGCATCACGACCCGGACAGTCTCAACCTTAGAGCATGGCTCCTGACTTTTCGGAGTTCGGTGCTTTAGACGTTTCGGAGAATTGTCAAAAAATTCTGCAGGCGGCTAGAGCCCCTTCTACAAACAAATCCTACTCCTATAAGTGGCGGAGGTTCTGCGAATGGTGTAGGGGACAACAGGGCCTACAACCGTTGTCGGTAACGCCGGAACAAGTTCTACCTTACCTGCTCCTCTTGGCGGAGAGGGGATTATCCTTCGCATCGATAAAGGTGCACCTGGCGGCCATCTCGAGGTTCACAAGGAAAAGGCAGTCGTCTCCTCTATTTAGCGACAGACTTGTAAAACACTTCATGAGGGGTTTATTTCGAGATTTTCCCCCGGAAAAACGTTTCCCCCCGACTTGGAGTCTCAACACAGTGTTGGCAGGCTTAATGAAACTGCCTTTTGAGCCTATGGCCACGTCCGACATAAAATTCATTTCGTGGAAATTGGCATTCTTGATTGCTATCACATCAGCTAGAAGAATCTCGGAACTGCAAGCGCTGGTCGTAGACCCGCCATACCTAAGATTCTTTAAGGACAAAGTAGTCCTGGCAACTAATCCTATGTTCGTTCCGACAGTGTATCACAAACACTCGTCCATTGTTCTCCCTACTTTCTTCGCCACATCATCGGCAGCAGAAAAAGCTCTTCATACCCTGGACGTTAAGAGGGCTCTGAAATTTTACCTACATCGTACACAGGAATTCAGGTCTAGACAACTGTTCGTCGCATATGGTCCGTCGACGAGAGGAAAAGCAATCTCTAAACAAGGATTGGCTCGATGGGTCGCATCGACGATTGCGTTTTGTCACTTTAAGGCCGGAAGGCCACTGCAAGGACATCCTAGAGCCCATTCTACAAGATCAATGTCCTTCTCAGCTTTATGGGCAGGAATTCCGTTGACGGGCATATGCCAAGCTGCGGCATGGTCAGTGCCCCACACGTTTACCCGCCACGGCTGCCTTGCCAGGCAGCATGCGGACGAGGTACAGATGGGAAGAGCTGTCCTGCGCCATCTGTTTCAGTAAGGTAAGCTCCACGCTGTGGAGAATCTGTTGTCTACCTTTTTAATGACAGTTTATTTTAGGTGGGTAAGGTTATATGCGGTAACTTATTCTTACTGTACATATGCATTGTGTAGTATGTTGAGGGTATATTACATTACATTCTCACCGCCATCTCAAGTGTTACTGCTATACAATATATTCTAAGCATGTGAATCCATGAAAGATCCAATGCTGGAGAAGGGAATAGTTTCTTACCTGTAACTCTATTTCTCCAGCATTGGTATCTTTCATGGATTCACATGCGCCCGCCAACCTCCCCGGAATGTAATGTATTTAATTGATAAATTTAACCCTTCCTACTTTGGAGGGGCCGAAATCTGAATGGGAACCGCGGGGGCGGGCCTCTTATACGGGGACGGCCTACGGAGCATGCGTAGGCGGGTCCTAAAAGGACGTAGATAGGACACAAGTGTCGGAAGTTTTCCTATTGGAAAAGGCTATATATGTGTACCGGGGGTCCCAGTCTGACGGGGAATATTCGAAGCATGTGAATCCATGAAAGATACCAATGCTGGAAATGGAGTTACAGGTAAGAAACTATTCCCTTCTTTTAACAAGGCCATTGGCCATGGGATGATAGTGTATATGCTCCATAGCTCTATCCTTCAAGAACAATTGAAATTCAATTGAGGTGAATTTATCTTCATTGTCAGACGATTTCCTTTGGATAGCCTTCTCTATTAAAAATCTCATTTAAAAAAATCAATAATTTCCCAGTGGTGACATTCCCCTCCAACTCCCCACGTGACCCATTTAGAGATATAGTCCAATATGACCACAATGTAGATTTTGGCAGCCTCTAGGTTTTCCATGACATCAATTGCCAGCTTGGACCACACTTTACTAGGAATCTCCACTGTAGAGGTGTTTTCCTTACAATTTTCACTTTGTCGCTCACCGCACATGTAATACAGTTTCTGACACTTCATGTCCTCCACATTCCTGGCCACCAGTAATTTCTACTCGCTCTCCTTTCTTAGACTTCTGCCTAAATGCCCTTCATGGGCCAATGCTAGCTTTCCTCTCAATCGTGGGAGGGATGTCTCGATTGCCCCTATGTGTATTGAGTCCATGTATATCATCTTTTATTTGAGCATACGTTTCTAAGCTTTGATCATAGTTTTCCCATTCGTTAATTATGGCTTCTCTGAGGGCCAACTGCTCTGGTTCACTTCTAGCTGTATCTTTCCACCCTTTTGTTATGCTCTGGTTTATTGAAGCTATGTCATCGTGCTCGGACCCCATCCCTGACTCGGTGTCTGCATTTTCACTATCCCATGGCAATGTGGAGACAGTCGGCAACCAAATTTAGTTTACCTGGAGTATAACATACAAATGTTGCATTGCATTATATCTAAAATCCAACGCCTAATCCTTGGTGATATTAAATGCGGAGCCTTGGATTGTAATAATAAACCATTGGTACATATATCAGTTTTGAGAAGAATGGGTAGCCCCCACACCAAATTTCTGAAGTGCTGCCAAATCCATTTTACCTCCAAGGCTTCTTTCAATTGTGGAGTAGTTTAATTCTGCACCTTTCAGGATGCTTGATGCAAACGCAATCGTCATTATTCCTTTGTCTTAAACTTGCTCCAATAAAGCACACCCACAACCCCCCCCCCCCCCCCCCCCACCCCTTGCGACCAATCTTGCTGGCAACCACTGATGTCATGGTTTTGACTTGCAGTCGAACATCCCTAATGTAGGAGCATCATTGACTGCAGTTTTTATTTGTACATGTGTGTTTTCACCGCTAATAGTTAACCTGTTGTCCGGGCCATGGTTTTCATGAACAACCCTCACCATGTTTTGTAAAGGTGTTCATGGAATATCTATTGAATCTGCCCCCTCTTCCACAAATATTCTTGCACACGTTAGCAAAATGTCCAAAATGCCCACATTTGTAGCATTCAGCAGCTGCTGCAGGACCTTACTTTTCAATATCGCTGTTTATATCAACCACACTTTTGACAATGGCTTTGACTCTGTAGCTCATTTCCCTTCCTTTTTTGAAGTTTGGCCTAGAACTATTAGTGGCCATTCTCCTTTCCATTGCCACTAAAGATTCATCAGCGTTCTGCTTACTATCCTCTTGGACCATCTTGATTTCTCTTTTCACCTTTATCGAACCTCTTTCATGCAACGAACGCCCAGCTCCATCGTTCTAGCGATCTCTAGCGCTTGTTAAAGCGATGGATCTCTGATTGCCACAGTCTCTTTATACGTGAATCTGCCACATTCAATACTAACTGATCTCTCAAATAGTCTTCGACACCTGTGAACTTGCAAGTAGACATCAGGCCTCTTAATGCTGCAACGGAAGTGTCTATGGATTCACCTTTCAACTGGCGCCTGGAGAAAAATATGCATCTTTCCAGAACGTTTGGCAATGAAACAAAGTGTTTAGCCATCTTCCCCCAGGGCACTTTCAAACTTGCAGTTATCACCTGATCCACTCTCTGCACCATCAAGGTCAGTCAATGCCCTAAAAATCCTTAGCGCTTCTGCTCCAATGCAGTTGAGTAATGTGGCCTCCTTAAGGTCCTTGTTATACTTTGCTCCTCCCACAGCTCTTAGATATACCTGGAAGCCATCTATCCACTGCTCCCAGGGGCATATGGGGATTCCTGGGAGAGGAAGAAATTGGAGTGGTGCCGTCACATGTTGCATAGCCATGATGCCAGTGTAATTAGTCTTTGCGACCTGAACAATTGCCTTGGAAGCAAACTTGTATAATCCTCCAAGCCAACAGCAGTTATCACCCCTGCCAAATTTTGTGTTCACTCATGGTTTAGTACTCAATGCAGTAAAATTTCATAAATTCACAGTAACCACACAGTTCCAGAAGTATTGTGTTCAACTTGTCAGAAGAATTTCTAGTTTATGCTCACCATAGATGTGACAATAGTTGCAGCAAATTGCTTACAAAACTTCCTTTTAATAGACTCTCTATTGTCCGTTATATGGAAATACTTTGATCGTGGACCAGATAAGTATATAGCACTTCGCCACAGTTCATTTTGTACAACGCTGCCTTCACCGCAGCTAGATCTATATGATGGTTGCTACGGCAACCATAAACAAATTTCCAATATGGCTGTCACGCCTCAGCACGCACAGTGGTGCTTTCCTCTAGTGTCTGCAACCGGCTACCATTCGAATAATGCGTGGCAGGCCTCACCGTTGTCTTGCGCCATAATAAACTTTCATTTTTATGGTTAATTGTTCCTCCCTTCATGCAGTCTCGGTCTCCCCTGCGCTGCATAACCGCTCTCTTCACCTCGTAGCATGGACTGGAGCCTGCATGTCAAACGTTTGCCCAGCACACGCAGATTTCCTACGCCTCCAACGACTCTGCATATCACGGCAAGAATTTGCTTCTCCAGGGGCTCAATTCCTTGTCGCCAATGTGGTAAACCCATGAGTCATATATTATGGGTAACTTTACGGTTTATTGATAGAGCCCCCGTAGCTTATGGCCATCAGCATCTTCCATATTTGTGATCACATAAAAGATCCACTAACAGTCACTCCAGGTTATCAGTGTTCTTCGCGAATCCAATCCCACAGTCGTATGTAGAACAGGCTTTGCATTCCTTGGACATCAAGAGTCCTCGTTCTACCTCTCGGACATTATCTTTCATGAAGTCTGAGGCCTTGTTCGCCATGTTTGGGGGCATGTCTCACAGCATCCAGGCTTCCGAAGCTTCTTGTCCAGGCCATTTGACCGCTTTGAAACACTTGTGTATAGGTGCGTTATAAATGCCATATAATTTCGGAGGCGTGTACAGCCTTGGGCAAACCGGTTCTTGAGAGGATTCATGCCAATGCCGTCGCTTTTCAGACTTGCTTCCTTGGATGGCATCGGGGTGGCTACTTGGGACACACTGTGCTATAAGCACTATTCTATGGATACTAGCTCCAGGCGAGGTGCACGGTTCTGACGAACCTGTTCAATCAGTCCTAGATATTGTCACAGCTCCACCCTATGGGGCTGTTCGGTGCAATCGCCCCAAGGATGGAGGCAAGGGATGGCACGTATGAGTAAATTTAATCACTGTAGTGACTGAGTACTCCAAGTCCTTAGTCCACTTTGCTCCATATGTCCGACCCACCTTCCCTCGCTTGTATGCAAGGGGCTAAAGTATTCTGTATAGCCAGGTATTCAAACGTCAGGTTTAAAAAGGGTACTGAGGAGGTGACGGAGAGTGGGGCTTGTGGAGAGAGAGGGGGGGGGGGGTAGTGGTGGTGGGGAGGTTAGTGGTGGTGGGGGGGCGATTCCCTTGTCCAGGGCTGCACCCTGTGTTGGACTAAATTTAAATGGAAGCTCACTTTGAGTGCGATTTCAGTACCATCCACATGTCCACAAGGATGGAGGAAAGGGGACTAAGTACTATGGGTACTCACTAAAGTGAGTGTTTTTATTTGTTTTATCAAAGCTTGGTCTGCAGTAAAAGTATCAATCTGAATTATCGTTTCCAACTTAAGTAATTGGGTGCTCCTGCATATTGACTACAAACTTGCTGTCTGGAAAGTTGTTTGCCCCACTTGTTTAAAGCAAAATACTTGTTTGGAACGGATTCTTATTGCCGATAGTGGCTAAAAGATAAACTGTATTTAGTTTACATTCATGGGAATCAGTAAATTGCAATGACACCATGAAGTCTGCAATAAACAACCTTTTGTGACGTCATTGTGTGGCAGATTTGCACAGTAAGCCAGTGCCGAGGAAAGCGCATGTAAATAAATCCTGATGTATGGTACTTTTATTGCTTTGGCGTGGCTGTGTGCTGGAGAGGGAAGTCTAACCGATACTTCTATTCTGGTTGGCCCCTAGCTTTTGGTAGTTTGTTTTGTGCAGTATTGTCACCCCTGTTCCAATTGAAACTGCCTTGATGAATTGAAACATTAATGTTGTGCAGAACGAATCTTCCCTGACATGATTTAGTTAGTTTAGCATGATCTACTGAGGGCAGCATGCCTTTCTCTTGATGTCTTGCCCTAACGTTTTTTTTGTTTTTTTTTATTTTTTTTTTTTAAAGACCTCTAGTAGCAAATATCTGGTATCAGTGCTTTAGACTGAGTGGCTTTTACTGGTCGCTTTTGTGTTTTTCTATGACTTATGTGAGCCGTGAAAGATTACTTAAAGCAAGAATTTCATACAGGTTTCCTGACGCATCTCGAATGTTGTTGCTGTTATTCAGTGTATTAGTATTCGTTCATTGAAGTTAGAAATATTGAACGACTGAGTTGTCCTGCTCCTTATTTGTAATTCTAAATTTAAGGCTTCATGCATGCTCTAGGTGGGCTATTCCTGGCGTAAGTTAAACCATTGCGTTATACGACTTTCAGAAGTAATGCAATGCCCGTTTTTTGTAGGAACGCACTGTTAATCGCTGAAAATATTAAACTAGAAAGAGCTGAATCAGCTGCTAAATGATTCCAAACTGACTGAGTTCACTGTAGTTGGTACTTCGTCTGCATGTGATGTTATCCTCCGTTTCAAGACGGGACTGATAGCAGCTGAATTGGAAGCTATGAACGGTACTCATATTTCTTCTTTCTTTTCAGCACAAAGCGGTTCCCTGGTTATGACTGTGAAAGTAAAGAATTTAATGCTGAAGTCCACCGTAAGCACATCCTAGGCCAAAATGTTGCAGACTACATCCGTTACTTGATGGAAGAAGACGAGGATGCATATAAAAAACAATTTTCACAGTATATCAAGAACAATGTGGCACCTGACCAGGTTATTTTCTTTTTCCTTGAATATCACTAAAGGGATAATTTACTGCCTGGGCATATCAGAATGACAGAAGCAGCAGTTGGTGGAAAACAAAATCCCTTCAACAGCTGCATTATTTGCAAATTAAATCTGTTTGGCAAGAACATGAGTAATAATTCTGCTCTACATAAATATTCTAGACTGACATTTGCTGCTTGAATTGAGGCAGACCAATTATAGAACAACCAATTACAGCATTTGGCCCCAAGGTCCCAGGTGGCATTTGGGCTATATAGATATTATGGAGCCAACTCTAGAAAATATTTGACTAGCTGATTTAACCCAATACTTCTGAAATGTTTTTAATTACTGACCAAATGTTGCTTGATTGCGTTTTTCCAATCCTATGGCTAGCGGTTGCTTTGTGTTAGGGAGAATTCTCATTTCTGTGCTGATTCCCTTTAAACTTGGACACCCCCAGCTCTTTTACTGGACTTAAGAACTTTTTTCATTTTAACCCTGGAGTGAGACCGTTTTATCACTCGTGCTCTGACCTGATGGGGATTATTCTGTGTTTGTTTTTGGAGTCTGACAAACTCCATGGGCATATCATTTTTGTATGGTGGCACCGCACCTTCAGTGCAGTGCCGGAGTAATCTAAAGGATTTCTCTTAAGGTTTAAATGTCCTTTACTTGTGTGAACTACCGTTACCAAGCATGGTAAAGTGAAATTGACTTTACTTACCTTTTTCTCTTTGTAGGTCCTGCACAGACCATCTTATGCAGAGTGCTTGGGGGTTACTTAGTAGCCCCTTAGCCTATATTCTCATGTAACTTTTTTGTTACCTCACTACTTTAAATGGCTGGTGGCAGTGGCTTAATTTTGTATTGCAGGCTGAATCCTCGGCTGCATTACAGCACCCATGGGTGACCATTTTGTCGCAATTCCCCTGCTTTTTTTGCCATTTTTGGTTTGAGGTTGGTCTTGGGTTTTACTGTGAGCCAGGTTTGAGCCCTTTGTTTTGCCTTTGGCGGACTTAAGGCTGCCTCTGGCTCCAGTGTGTCTGGAAAGGCAGGATGCGAGGGAGGTTCCTGAAACTCCCCTTTCCGGTCTCTAGGTGTGCCTGAATGCAACCAGCCCCGATTGGCCATCCTGCTGTGTGATTGACCGTCTAGGCTGTGCACGAATGGGAGAAACCTGCTTAAAAGGTGAGGGATTTGGGCTAGGAGGCAGTAGACCCCTGGGAGAAATGCCTGACAAACTGTGAATGAAGCTTTGTCTCCTCCTGGACCTTTGACATCGAGCGGTGAATCACTGCTGCTGTGCTGAACTCCTTTTTCGATTCGACAGACGCTCCAGAAGGGACTACTCCTTCGCTTGGGTTAGTGGCACCAACTATAACCCTGAGATTAACCGCACTGGACCATCTTCTCCAACTGGCTGTACTACTTTGCTGCTTCAAGAACAGAGTGCTTGGGGTCAAGTAATCCATAGTTGAGTGCAACGTCTGACCATCTGGCTAGAAGCTCCCAGAGTCTCCTAAGGACCCTCCAGAAGCCAGACGACCTGGAGGGCAGGACCCAAGGAGCGAAGGAAGCCCAACCAGTATCCGAGATCTGCAACAGTGTGGTTTACTAAGCGCTGAAACCGCCAAGTGCGCTGAACCGAAAAGAGCCCGTAGCTGCTGACCTCAACTACCGGTGCAGGTGCCCTACAGACCTCCTCCCTCTTGTCCCCACGTCTGAGGCTCAGGAACATGGGGTCTGCATCACTGTTACAGGACAGAATCCAGCTGGACCACTTTTCAAACCACAGGTACTGTTTAGACTTGGGTTACTTACCTCATTGTCTTTTAGCTCTGCTTTTCCCGGTTGGGAATTGCAGTGGCTTACCTTTTTTAGAGTGGATTCCAACTCTGCTTGTGGCCCTCCAAGACCTATCTGAAGTGCCTCTGCTCCGTAGACTGTTTCAAATTGACTTTGGCTGTCCTGGCTCCCTACAGACTCTTCTGGCCCATTGACTGTGATATTGCTGTCCCTCATAGGTGGTAACTTGTTTTAGACTATTGCTGGGAAAGGCTTGTCTAGATTTCATTGGAAGATTTAAGTGTCCTCACATATGAGAACCTGTTTAATCTTTTTGCTTTCTACAAGTAGAACAAGTTCAATATATAAATGCCAGTACTGTCCTTGAGTCACCTCAGGGTGTAGGAATTGTGTATGAAGCATACCCAAGGACAATTACTTTTTGTGATTCTGAAATGTAGTTTAAAGTATATTTGTTACATGAATTGCCTTTTAAAGTGCTTATTTAAAACTGGATGTTAAATGATTTAATCTTGTGTTATTTGTATTGACACAGTTCATTGCTAAAGCTCACATTTACCCCTCTTGAGATAGGCCTGGCTGCTCAGTCACGCTACCAACGTGTAGTACAGACCTACACCAAAAGGTGGGTTACCTAAAACCGAGAAGATAACTGTTGTGTAGCCTCGCAGTGTGACTGCATCAATTCTTACCTACTTTGTCTCAAAAAGAGAATGTATTAGATGTAAAAAAGACAATTTTCTGAACTTGGATCAGTAATGGGCTACGCTGCACAGGTAGAAGTATGGCATTTCTTTGGTAACCTCGACCCAAAGTAATGCTCAGTCGATTTAGGTTTCTTTTAATCTTGTATGAAAGCTCAGTTGCTATGTTGGCCATAGAATTTTTCCCAGAGACTTGAAATGGTGATTATCGGTTAAACGTGTTAGTATTTTTTTAATTATTATTTTTGGCGAGAGCATCCCATTGTAGTTTGCAAACCTTTGCCCACTTTTGACATACAGCATTAACCTTGATCTGGATCATGCAGCTTTACTCTGATCACTTTCTAGCTGTAGTTGGGCGCAAATAAAAGACCTACAATACATTTCTTTAAGCTTTATGGCTTGGTGGATGGCTACCAAGAAGAGATTTGTTCAAGGAGATTCTTGCAATGTGCTGCACCCAAAACACACGATTACACTATCTTGCGTTTTTGTTTTCAGCAGGTTTGAGTGAGCTGTTCAATCTTGAGATGGAATAGGGCAAGGGTTCCCTGAAGTGACCATTCTAGAGCTTTTAACAGTACCATACTAATTGCATCTCTAAGACCAGTAGTGTTTGTTGCATATGCTCAATTGCTATCAAACACTACCCATCCACCTCCAACCTAACCTTGAACAAATTGCATCACTTTCAGGCATAAAGCACATTGTTTGGTCTGAAGCAAATTAGAAAGTCCATGTTGGTTATGTGAAGTACACCTGAAACTGGTTTAAGACACAACTTGCTTCGGCTATTAAGACGCACGTCACTGCTGTTCTAGACTTTAAACGGCATGCTTAGTGAGACTTTAAATACCAATCGGCATTTGGCAGTCTATGCAAGCATTACTTTTTTTTTTTTTTTTTTTTGACATACTGGAACACAACATCAAGCAGAAAGATGTTTAGCTTCTTTTTTGTGTTTGTCATTTAATTTTGTGATGTCTTGTGTATTTGGTCAACAGCTGCTAGATGATGATCCAAAACTGACTGAGCCTACTGTAGTTGGTCCTTGGTTTGCATATGATTTTCTCAGTTTCAAGACGGGACTGATGGCAGCTGATAAAACCAGATATATATGCCATACTAGTTGGTTGCAACTTGTACATGTATGTTTGAATGCCATGTAGTGTTACCTAGTTGATATGATAATGGTACTTCAGGCATGCCCCTGCTAAAACAAACTATTCTTTTAAGCAGTATAAATAGGAATACAAGTGCCGTCTATAGGCACTTTTCTCGTGCTCTCGACATCTTGGTGTGTACAGATTATCTTTGTGGCCAAGGAAAGGGTGTGTTGTTCACCCCCCCCCTGCTATATTAATTTCAAGTATTGCAGTTTGTCGAAAGCAGTCTAAAACAATTTCTTCCTAAGCTTCCCTGATCCTCCCCCTTATTCATGTAAAGGCCTCCTGCAAAGTCTGGCTTGAGGGGTTATGGGTAGGCAATTCGCCCCAGGCGTGTGACCAGTCTTGCCGATCCTTCAAGCAAAAATGACTGGAGTCAACCCAAACATCCATATAGTTGCCACTGATGCCATGTTTGTGGCTGATGCATGTACTGAAAGTGGGATATTTTTTGCTTGGAACTAGTAGCTTTCTGCCTTTTGGCACATGAAGTATGTATATCTTTTGTTCACGAAGAATTTGAAGGGACGATGGCCCAAGCTTTAATCCAACTGTTCAGTTTCATTTGTCAGTCCTGCTTTAGAACCAGTTAACTGTGTTTTGGAACTTCCTATATTGCACATACAGGCTGCATGGTAGTGCCCCCCCTCACCCAGACAGATTTCTTCATTCCATGTAGTCTGAATCTTGCAAAAAGTTTTTGTATTGTCATATGACAGAATTCTGTATAATTCGTTTTGTACCGAAGACCAGTTCCTGCCCGTTTGTGCCTAGAAACACCTTGGAACTTGCGCTCGTCATGATAGTTTCCGCGGTATTACAGATTCTTTCCTAAAAAGCGGGACAGCCCGCTCTGGAGTACACTTCAGTGTACTCCACTTTTAGTACTGATGGAGGCCATGTTATATGTCCAATAAAATAAGTAACAGTAGGGTGGCTTGGGAAATTTGAAGAAGCCTCTTAAATGGTCTGTGTATGTCATTGTGGAGAGCATTATCTACTAAAATGAGAGTTGGGTGGGTGGACTTCTCTGTACAGCCTAAATTGTTGGCCAGAAACCTGAAACTCCAACCACCTTCTATCTCTGGGACCTCAGTGTGTAAGATAGATCACCCACTGCACGTCCAGACTACCTACTTGCACGTCTGCCACTTAATTGTTGCTTTCTGGTGATAGAACAGTTCTTCTAATAGTTATGCGTATAACCGTGCTATTGAATTACTTCACATAAGCATGGAAAAGAAGGGGCAGCCCAGCCACTGGTGTTGCCTACTACGATATATTGCCACCTCTTGCAAAAGCAAGCTAGTGTCTCTGAAACAGAAGCAGGATCGACACACCACCATCATAGGACTGTGCAATAGGGCTGAGCAATACAAATGGAAGTGTATGTGCCTGATACCAGCCATACAAATAGAACTATATCAATATGTCTTATGTTTGAGTCCTATTGCAGAATCCTATTGCATTATGAAAAAAAACTAAACCAAAATTCAAACTGGCAGGATGAGGGCCGGCCATGTTAACTGTACAAATGTGTGAAAGCAAGTGGGTTCATGGAGGACATGTTCATCTGCCAAGTGTACGACTATATTGGTACATACGCTTTAGAAGTTTGTTTTTGGGCTTCTTATTGGAGCATGCCTAATAAACTGCAGGTTATTGTGATCTTGGGGTCTCTTGGTAAAATATTTACGTTTGTGGCTTCATGCTTATGGCACAAAGGAGCAAGTATTGTGCGTATATGATATGGCATTTATAACGTGCATATACACAAGTGTTTCAAGGCGAGGGAGAGGGAACAACGGGAAGCCGGACAACTATCTTATTAGGCCAGGTGTCATTCAGATCGCGCAAGTGCATGGGGAAAGGGAAAAGTGCGTGGGAGAAGGGCGAGGGGAAAAGTGCAGTACAAGGGATGGTAGAATAAATAGGATAATAAAACAGCCAGATGGTGGTAAGTGCAGACATAAGTGCTGGTAGGGGGACTGAAGGATACCAAAAATGGTCCCCAGGTGCAGGGGTTGCCAGGGAGGCAGTGCAGGTGTGCAACTGGTGTAGTCTGGGCCCAGATCAGAAGGGGTGGGCAGGTGACTCGTGCAGTTTCAGCCAGGAATTCAGCAGGGGAGAGAAAGCGGAAGCAAAGAAGGTTTTGAGGTGCTTCCGGAACCGGAGATGGTTCTAAAGTTTCAGGGAGGTAGGAAGGCTATTCCAGAGGGAGGCCCCTGCCGACGAGAGGGGATCTACCACCAACTCGTTGCTTGGAGAAGTGACTGACCTTGAGGGAGTTGGAGGCGGATGAGCGAAGGGCTTGAGGGAAGATATTTGGGAAGAGAGTTGAGGGTATTGCGGTCCCAGGCCCCAGAAGGCCTTGTGTGCAATGCAGAGGGTTTTGAACTTAATGCTCACAGCAACTGGGAGCCAGTGCAGAGATTTCAGTCCTGGAGAGATGATCCTTGGGCTTGAGGCCAATGACACGTCTTGCAGGCCAGTTCTGGATAAGTTGCAGAGGGCGGCAGAGTTAGATGTAGGCTGTTAATAGTTCAACCTAGAGAGAACCAGGGCTCTGGGGAGACTGAGCTTCTGGGGGAAGGAGAGGAAAGGAAGAATACCTCTGAGGAGGTGCAGCTGGTAGTATGACTTCTTAGACGTCAGATGTCTGGAGTCGAAGATGACCGAGGTTTTTAGCCTCAAAGGTGGGAGTAGGAGGAGGGCCAAGAGGCCGGCCAGAGAGCTACAGGGAACGAAGGAGCAGGTGTGCTGATGAGAAGCTCAGTCTTGCTGGCATTAAGGCAGAGGTCATTGGCGGCACACCACTCCTGGATAGTGGACAGTCCGAGATGAGGGACGGGGAGGAGGGGGCCGAGGGTAGCCTGAAAATGAGCTGGGTGTCATCCGCATAGAGTGGCGATGCGATGGGCAAGGAGTGCCAGGTATTGGTTGAAAAGCCAGGGAGCGAGGTTAGACCCTTGGGGGACACCACAGGTAGAGTAGAAGACAGAGGAGAGAAAGGACCCAAGTTGGACCTTGGGAGGGTCGGTCGGAGGAAAGAGGTCAGCCGTCACAGAGCCTGACCAGTGATACCCAGGTTATCGCGGAGACGGTTGAGCAGGATGGCATGGTTGACGGTGTCAAAGGCAGAGAGATCAAGCAGGATGAGGACGCAAGGTATGTTAGAATCAAGGTTGGAGAGCAGGTCTTCACGGATGTTCAGGAGAGCAGTTTCCATGCTACTGGCAGCTCTGAAGCCAGAGTGATTGTCATGAAGACAACCAACAGATTCAGTATGGAGATTCAGCTGAGAGATGGGCAGTTTCTCCAGGAGCTTGCCCAGGAAGGTAGTGATAGAGATTGGGTGATAGTTAGCCGGGCATGTGGGGTCAGCAGAGGGTTTCGTAAGAAGGGGGTGCACGAGGGACTGCTTCAGGGGGATGGGAAGACTCAGAGGTGAAAGAGTGATTGCAGAAATCAGCCAGGACAGGAGCCAGGGAGTCCATGAGGTCCTTGATAGGTTCACCCCTGTTCTTCCAAAACTGTTTCGACAAGACTTTCATAGATTGGACTTGTCTAGAAACCTTGTCTGTGCAGAAAAGGGGAAAGGAAGAGCAGGAGGGCGGAGGGGTGGCTGCAGAAAGGCCGGAGGAGGAGGAGGAGGAGGAGGAGGAGGAGGAGGAGGAGGAGAGGGAGAGGATAGGAGAGTGAGGACTGGATTTCCACAGTTTGAGATGAAATGAGAGGCCAGTGCTGCGCAGAGGGACTGGGAAGGGACGGGAGAGGAAGAGACTGCTGCAGGATCGGCCAGTTCCTTGCAGATTTTAAGAGTTCAGCCAAGTTGTTGGATGTCGCAGAGACGCGGGCTTGGATATGAGCTCTCGTCTTGGTTAAGACAGAGCCGGTATTGCCTTTGCAGCAGGCTGCAGGCCAGTTTGTCAGAGGATGTACACAAATCACGGCACTTTCTCTCGGCCACCCTGCAATTACGTTTTAGGGTGACGAGGTCCGAGTCGTACCAGGAGTTGCACTTGGCTTTGGGCTTCAGGTGGATTCTCATGACCGGGGCCAAGATATCGAGAGTATATGAGATAGCAGAGGGCTGTGTCAGGGTGAGAGTCTGCCTTAGAGCCATGAATGCCATCTCTCTTCCACATATTGAACTAATAGGTCTATAGCTCTTCTTTGTAATGGGGAGGGGGTACTGCTGTAGAATATTGTTTCGGGGAGTGAGCAAGCTGATTGGGGGGGGGGGGGTTTAAAGGTTTTTGAATCTAGATGTAATTGTCAATGCTTCGTCCCTCCTAGATGGAAGACATTTACAAAAAAGCCCATGCTGCTATACGAGAGAATCCAGTCCATGAGAAGAAACCAGCGAAGGAAGTTAAAAAGAAGAGGTAATAATTATGCTACAATCTGGTTTAGTGTATTTGAGAAAGCAAACTTTCTCATTTCATTTTAATCAACTGTAAAATCATGGTTTTGTTTACATTACAATTAATGGGTTTGGCGAAGCATGTTATCTACCAACGGTAGACTATTATTGCAAGTAACTTTATATGTTGCCTTCATCCCACTAATTTATTGATTTGTAATGGCGCTGGAGAGATTGCTCTTTGAAATATGGAACCTGTGAACCAATCCACATCTGAGTCGTGGACTACTTGATGACTCCAGTACTAGGGATTCAGAGTGATGCGCCAGAGGACCTGTTCATCCATCCTGAGCTTGGATCCACTTAGTCTCTCTAATCAATTCCCATCTTGGTTAATTGAACTCCCTATATGCCTGCCAGCCCCCATCCCGCGCCCCCTTGCTGTTACTGCTTCAACCAGCAAAAAATCCAGACTGGTGAAAGGTCATCATAAGCAAGATCACATCTGTTGCATAATACTTTTTCACCTATTTTCTTAAATGTCTAGCTTCCCCCTTCCTACCTTGCCAACACAGATCTTCAGGGGCTCTTTTCCAAGAGCGCATTGATCCATGGAATCCAATCTTCTGCCTGGCCAGTTTAGATGCTGCACATGTGGAGGCAGATATTTTATTTGGGGACCTTATGAATGTAATAACCTCATGCTGAAGTGAAGGCATGTGCATGATTGCTGAAATTGCAGTCCCTTCTCAAAACAATTTAGTCTGCAGTGAGACTGCTGCTCCACTGCAGTAATGGTCAGAGCCAAGAGTGGCAGTGTACTGTGAGGGGGTCAACTGCTTGTAGTTTTCTCAGTATTTTACATTTTATTTTAAACAGAAAATGCAAATAAAACCGAACTAAGCCTACTCTACCAGGGATTTCCCTACCTACTCTAGGCTCTAAGGGATCATCTCTGAACATGCACAACTGGCCTTTGCTCTAAACGTAAATAAGAGTCTTGGATAACTTGTACTTGTCCTGGGTAGATTGCGTTCCCCAAGAATGTCCAGTCTATTTCTCCCAATGAAAACTAGTCTTAAATCAGTTCTCAAAGTTGCAAAGAAACTTTCACTCAAACAAAAATCCAATGATGAGTTCCTTCTTTTGAGAGGTTCCCCTTCCAATCTTCACAAAGAAAACCAAACCAGTGGTAATCCTGGATAACCTCCTTCCAGGTTGGATAGAATAGATGAAGTTCAAACAAGTTTTTTGCTTCAACTGTCTGCTTTTGCAGTGTCTTTGATATAACTTGTCAAGGAGAAAGCAACCCCCTTAGAAGTATCTTGACCACTCCCTTCTACAAATGGTACTGCAAAAGCAGGCTTCTCTGCTTCAGTCTACTACTGCTTCAACTACATTCAATATAAAGTGTTCTGATAATATTATAGACCACCAGTTTTGATTCTGCTGCAGCTTGCAACTTTAGACTTTATCGGGCAACATGTACCAGACTCTGCAACCTCTACAGGTAGGCAAGGCATTATTCTTCTCTGCCCTTTTTAGCCCCTTTGCTTTTTTGTCTTACAGCTACCACTAGAATCTGTCTTGGCTTCGAGACTGCTTCTCCCTCTCAACTCCAACAGTTTCAGCTTTACAGATTGTTCATTTCTTAACAAGCACCTAGCTTTATGCACACCACCTTGTTTCAAGTAGTGCTCCCAAAGCTATATTGCCACTCTTTCAGTCTTGGATAACCTTTTCACGCTTGTATCAGAGGACTCTCCCCTTTTCCTATTTCTCCCCCCCCCCTTACTTTCCTCTATGCACTTACTCTATCAGAATTGTCCCTGGACCTACTATGATAGCAACCTCGTCTGTCGCTCCCCTATCCCCTTACTGTTGCCCTCCCTCCAGCACTATCTGAAACGTTGTTAGGCCTAGTACAATATTCACTTGTTTTGTTCCTCCCCTTTCTGCACCCCTCTTCCTCATCTTTTGTTTTCCTCTGGCTCTACCAAAAATGTCGTCAGGTCTAGTACGGTAGTTGCCTGTCTGTTTCCATTTCCTTCCCACTCTCCCCCTGCCTTTCTTATCTGTGTCTTAGCACTTGCGCTATCTGAAATGTCGTCAGGCCGAGTACGATAGTTAATTTCACATCCTTACTGTTCATGGCCTGTAAGAATGTCGTCCTATTTTCCCTTGGTCCCTTCCTTGAAGCACTTTGAAACACATTGTGTATAGGCGCTATATAAAGAAACTATCATAACAGCTTCAACTTCAATACATCGGTCTTTAGGTCTTGAAAGGGCTGGTTTCACCTGAGAAAGGATCGCTCTACTGGCTTGGGTAACCCTTGGTAAAAGAAAATTACTGTCTTTCTCCTCTAAACCAATCGCTGAGCTGTGTCTCATACTAGTTCGCCAGTTCAGTCCTTTGCGGGCGCTCCATCCATGGGGGCCTAAGAAAAGGCCAAGCACAACTTGTCGGGGTCGCTGCACAAACTGGTCCCGCTACGCGCAGGGCGCACTCTTCAGTCTGCGTCCATCTTCCAGTTCATCCCCGAAGAGGAAATCTTTTAACCCGGGGGAAGCTGCGGGAAAAGCCAGAGAAGACCAAGGTGCAGGGGAAGGTTTCCGACCTGCCCTTGAAGGCCTAGGTAGTCTCCACCAAGTCATCCTCGACAATCGAGCTGGTGTCTGCCACCCTCTCAAAGGTAATGGGGCTGACCTGGTCCAGGAGACCCCAACGGCACCCAGAGTGGCTCTCCCTCCCAAGCAGGAGGCTTCGGCTAAACCTGTTGAGAAAGTGCTGGTGAAGATGGTATCCCTAAGCCTGACCCCTTCAGGATGCAAAAAGGGAGCGGAGGCCTAAACTGTGCTTCAGGGCACAGATATTTTTTCTTTGGGCGAAAAGGACCTGTTGTCGGCTCACATGGTCCCGAGGACATGGGGAACGACAACCGAAACGCTGAGGGGGACAATGGTGGGGATGCCGACGATGTGGGCGCTGGGCCCAAGGCGCTGGACTCTGCACCCAAGTGCCTGCGGTCGCAGCACTCGCCAGACTCTGGTCTCGGCAGCTGCAAGTATGAAATCTTCAAATCGCTCCTTCAGCCTCCATTCCCCTGGACAGCGAGGGGAAGTTGTTGGATGCCGTGGGTAGAAAGATGATCTACTCGGCACAACAACGGTCAAGCTAGCAAATGCACTTGCAATCTTGGCTGGATATGACCGGGAGCTGTGGTATCGGAAGGCCCCACTGCTGGAATTTCTCCCCAATGACAAACTGGTCAAGGTGCTGGTGATCCTACAAGAGGGTGAGGTGGCCTAGGACATGCCATCACATGGCTACACAGGGTTCCAACAGATGGGCAACCTGTCTGCCCTGTTGTCTTTGCTGGTTGAAAGCCACCAACCTTTGGCAGGAAGTTCAGACGAGGGTCCTGGACATGCCTTTCGACGGGGACAATCTCTTTGGGAAGGCATCACGACTGACACGGAGGGCCCATGCCCTCGGCACGCTTCAGCAACATTGTCCTTTCTTTCGTGCCTCAGGAGGAAAATCTGCCAGGTCGCCTGAGGGGGTTTGGGAGGGGGATCATACTCATTTCGCCAGCCCTACCGTTCCATGGACATGGAGGCCTACAGGTGTTGGAAAAAGGCTTTTGGAGGTGGCGTCATCGTTCCAAAGGCAGCATGCAGGCCCCGAAGATTGAACCGGCCAGGACCCCACCCATGCACCCCGGTGGGAGGCTGGCTGGCGGGTTTCGTCAACGAGAGGGAAAAGATCTCCACCAACCAATGGGTGCTGGATGCTTTCACCCATGGACACTCTAGAATTCCAGCAGAAGTGTCCGGATAACACTGTCCCGGCAGTAGCAGCACAAACCACAGCTCCTGAAACACATTGTGTATAGGCGCTATATAAATAAACTATCATATCAAGTACGGGCTGTGTTAAGAAAAAGGGAGATGGAGCTGGTTCCAGGGATACATGTGTACCCATACCTCGAAGACTGGCTCATCCTTGCCAATTGAAGGGGAAATTGCTGTCGCACACACGGAAACGACCGTCCGGCTGCTGATGGATCTGGGCTGCTCCGTGAACTATACAAAATCTTGTTTGATATCGCAGAACGCGCTGTTCCTGGGGCCAGGTTCAACACTGGGCTGCTTGGTGGCTCCTTCGGAAGAGAGAATGGCAGCCATACTGGACAAAGTGCAACAGCTGTTGGCACTGAAGATGGCCACAGTGCGGCCCATCAAGTTGCTGCTCGTCATGATCTTGTGTATTTACCTGATCACTCTGCAGGTTTGCGGATGCAACCCCTTCAGTAATTCCTGGATGCTCGGTGGATCCAGGTGTCCTGAAGCTTCAGACAAGATGGTTCTCGACAGGGTTTCAGGGATGTCCATGGAGCGATAAGGTGGTGGGGTGTGCACTCCAAGAGCACAGCTTTCCAGAGCCCCCATACCAGGAGGCGGTCACCACGGACACTTCCCTGTAGGGCTGGGGAGCCCACGTCTCCACACCAGAGGCCTGTGGCTACTTGAGGAGAGTATCTCAACATCTTGTTACTGCAAGCCGTGTTCTATGCCCTCAAGTGGTTCCTCCCGTCCCTCGGGGGCTAGATGGTGAGGGTCTTCACAGACCATACCACCACAATGGTCTACATCTGGGGGGCTGTAAGGGGGGTACCAGATCCCCAGCACTCTCCAGAGATGCGCAGGACTTGTGCCACTGGGCCGTCACCCAGGGATGTTCATTCCTTTTCACCTGGTGGGAGTCAAGAACAGTCGCAGATTCCCTCAGGGAACTGCGTGCTTGCCACAAGTGGGAGCTTCGACTGGATCAAGTGAACAGCCTCTTCAAGTGGGGTAGACCCCAGATCGACCTGTTGCGACAGTGCCTCCAAATGCCAGAAATTCGTCAGCAGGTTCCACTAGCTGAGGAGCATGGGGGGGGGGGGTGCTTGCCTTCCAGTGGGAAGGCATGTTCCTGTACGTGTTCCCGCCGTTGCCTGTTGCTGTCTCAGCCTGTCGACGTCACCTCCACTCAAGCTGCCAGTAGTCGCATATCTGCTTGCCAGAGAAGGAGGAACAATCCTACATAATGACCCTGGTGCGCTGAACCTGCAGGCCAGGCTCCTGCCGCCTTGGAGTTCGGTGGGTACGAGCTAGGACTGCAGGGAGGTCCTTGCCAAGGCCAGAGCATCGCTGAGACTGAAGTGGAAGCGTTTCACACCATGGTGCCGGACGCAGAAGATCAACCCTCTGAGGGTCACAGCCCCGCAGATCCTTCCATACTTGTCCTTGGCCAAGGCGGGGTTGGCACACGCCTAATCAAAGTGTATCTGGTGGCTATCTCCCGCTAGGCCAGATCTCAGCGACTGTCTTCTCTTTGGTCGCACAGTCTAGTCAAAGAGTTCCTCAAATGACTGGTTTGTTCTCACCCGTGAAGGTGCCTGCCCTGGCGTGGGCACTCAACATGGTACTGACGAGGCTCATGGGTTGGGGGAAGCGAGGGGGGGGGGGGGCTTTCCAACCTATGCATCGGGCCCCTCTCCAGTTCCTCCCGTGGAAAACTGCTTTACTCGTGGCAATCGCCTCTGCCAGGACGGTAGGTGAGATCCAAGCCCTAACCTGCAAACAGCCTTATCTGACTTCATGACAGAAGGGTGGTGCTGCGGATGCACCCCTCCTTCATTCATGCCCAAGATTCCGTCGGAATCCACCTCAACAAGCCTTTGGTGTTGTGTTCTTTCCGAAACCTGTCGCCGGCTGAAAGGACTTTGCACTCGCCATGTGGCTTGTGCTCTGAAATATGTGGCACGCACGAAGAGTTTCTGGAAGACGTCAACTATTTGAACTTTGGTCCTGTTAACCGTGTCCTTTTCCAAGGCTTCATCTCCAGGTGGCTCTCCGACTGTGTAGCACACTTGCCATTGGTTGGCAAACCGACCATTGCCCAGGCCGTCCGAGAGCCCATTCCACCAGAGTGATTGCTGCGACTACGGCGTTACTGTCTGGTGTGCCCCTGCTGGACATCTCCAGGGCTACTATGTAGAGGTCCACTCTCACCTTCACGAGATTCTACTGCGTCGACAGGGATTCCAGGGAGGAGTCCAAGGTTGGCCAAGCAGTGCTACGCAACCTGTTCGCTTGAAGGTGAGCCTGTTAAGAGGCAAGACTAATTGCTTCTGTTGAGCCTTTCCACCTCCCGTGGTTGTGTAATGGTGCATTGCTATGTATTTGTTTTCATGAGCATGTGAATCCATGCCAGACCCAATGCTGAAGGAACAAGTTATTTACCTGTAACTATTCTCCAGCAAGGGTCTGGCATAGATTCAGATGTGTACACTCCCTCCTGCCCCTCCGCGACTCGTCTTGATAATGCCACTTTACATGCTAGCAAATCTGAAGACTGATGTTGGAGGAGGGGCTTCGGGAGAGGGCAGTCATTGGCTGGGGGGAAGAGGGGGCAGTCTGACCCAGAGCTCAGTTTAGAGGAGAAGGACAGTTTGTAAATTTAAAGTTTTTTTCATTTACCAAGGGTTCCCGGCCTTACGGGGAATATTCATGAGCAGGTGAATCCATGCCAGACCCATGCTGGAGAATAGTTGTAAGTAACTTGTTCCTTCCTCTTCAACTAATCCAGAATAGACCTGGGAGATCTTTTGCCTCGAGCCCAGAGATGACATTTCTCCAGTTCTCAAATCTCTCCACCCTGCCTGCCATGTGGTCTGTTGTGCCCAACCCCGGTTCCCTCATCCTGCTTTGCCTGATCTCTTCTTCCCTGCCCTCCCCTTATACCACCCGCCCCCCCAATCTCCTTAACCACCTTTTGGAGTTGTCTTGATGCCCTATGGTGTCATCACTGACCTGTTGCCATTGCTTAGATTTGAGTGTTTGGACACATTGACTCTTGTTGCTTCAGTCTGAACTCTTCTGCTGGACCTCCCCTGGATCTTCTACTGGGGTGGCCCTGAACCATGCTGTCCATCATTGCTCACATTTTCAGTTCCCTGCAACCATTGTTTTACTGACCTCTGCAACTGTATTCGCTACCCCCTCTGTTTCTCTGCTTTTTCACGGTTGTACTGTTCTTTCCTCCCCTTCCTACGTCTTACTTTTTTCCATGCACTTACTCTTATCAAAATTGTCCCGGACCTAGTATGATGGCATCAAATGTTTGTATCCTCCCCCTTCCCATACTTGCTTCCTCAAAGCCACCCCCAGCCCCTTATCTGAAATGTTGTTGGGCCTAGTATGATAGTTGCTTGTTTTGTTCGCCTCCCTTTACTCCAAACCACCCCCCTCCACCACCGATTTGTTAAATTACGGCAATACCTCAATTGTCATTAGGCATAGTAATGTAGCTGCTTGTCTGTCTTCTTCCCAACCCTCCCCTCCTCTCCTATCATTGTCAAAAGCTCTTGCACTATCTGAACCAGGCTGATACGATCATTTCACATTCTGAATGTATCGAGGACTTGTAAGAATGTCACTGTATTCTCCCTTGTTCCCCTCCCTGCCTTGCAGCTCTTTGAAGCCCATTTTATATAGTGCCTATACGCAATCAATCCACTGGCTCCTCATGGCTGCAAGGATCAACTTTAAGACCCTCTGCATCGTGCACAAGGCTTTCTGGGGCTGGTGACCACACTACATCCAACTCTCTGCCTAAATACCTTCCTGCTAGAATTCTTAAGTTGTTGCAAGTCTGACGCAGAGAGTGGGGGGGTAGATCTTTCTTAAGCAGGAACCTCCCTCTGGAATGGCCTTATTGTGCCCCTCTGTCTTGAGCTGGATCTCCTTAAATGACAAACTAAAACTACTCAGGAACTTCACCTTCCTTTTTAGCATTTTATTTTCCTTCCCATCTCCCCTACCCCCCATATCCAACCTCCATTGTCTGGTTGCCCCCCCCGTACCCACCCTTGTCGTGTGGTGCCTGGAAACACTTTTGATGTGTGGGCGTAATAGTATGGATTCCACCCAGTTGGAGAGAATGAGGAAGGGCCTGTTGAAGGATTTGGATTACATTGTTACCATGAGAACATAATTTAGCAGGTAGGTAGCCCATTTCAAAATAGCTGGACAGCTGTACTGCATAGAAGTGCCCCTGAAAGAGCAGATTTCCCAAAGTTACAGAAATGGCAGTTGATGCTAGTCGACATCTGGGTTCTTGGTTATGCATGGCACATGTACCCATGCAAGGTAAATCCACAAGATGTTGCTGAGACTGCTTTGCCTTTAGGAAGGAAACATGCATTGCACCTTATTGCAAATGGTGTGGCATGCAAGGACTGGTAGCACAGTCAGTCCGGTGCACATGCCTAGGCAGTGAACAGATTGAGATATACCTGGATTAGTCTGTTTCACTGCAACTCTACATGCTATTTTTTTTTTTTATTGTGGTGCAAAGTCAGATGAAATATTAGGTTAAAAAAAGGCTAAATTCCTAGTGCTCCATCCAAATAATTTGGAAGGGTTACACCAGTTATACGACCCAGGCCCTGTCCCAGCTAGCAGATTGAAGACTCATTAAAGGCAGATGTTGGCCTAACACACGGTGTAGCTTACTGCCTGTTCACCCCTTGGCACCTTTGTTGGCACTTTATTCAACCCATTGTCTGGCTACATACATTCCTCAATTAGGAGAAATTGGTTCTGCAGACATTCTTTCTGGGTATTGCCAATTCAAACTTGAATTTGGTACAAAACTGCCAAAGAAGCGAGCTTTGTAAGAGTACCTAGGCATAACTAGTGTTTCATGGTTGCACTATCCCCTCTTTTCTCTCTAACCAGCACAATCCTACACCAGTTGTAGGCACGAGGAACCTATACTGTGGGAGGGTACAAGCATAAGCAATCATGGTTTGACTTGATTTCTATGCAACTGCATAGTTTGTCTGGTGGGATTAAGTATTATCCGGTCACAAGTAACTCCTGTTGAAAGGAAAATACTGCACTGCACCGCACCTAATTGCCCCTTTGTCCAAAAGGCACCAGCTTTTTCTTTTGACTCAATATTTCCCCAATGCAAAAGTGTGTTCAGTAGCTTTGTGACCTAGTTCTGGAAATGTTTTATTCATCCACTTCTATATGCAATATGATGCTGTAACTCTAATTCATCCATTCATTGTTACCGTGAGAAGTATTGTTTTAATTTCATGTGTGGTACATTTGGAGTAAGGTGTCAAATTTGTGCTTTTTTTGCAAACTGAATTTCACTTTTTAATTTTCTTTCAATCCAGGTGGAATCGTGCTAAATTGTCTCTGGCTCAGAAAAATGACCGTGTGGCTCAGAAGAAAGCTAGCTTCCTGCGAGCACAGCAGCAAGCTGCAGATAGCTAAAATGAGTTCTTACTTTTTCTACACAGATAAAATACTGAAAATAAATCTCTTGATCCACAAGCTTGATTGTTTATTGGTTGTGACCTGTGTTCAATCGTGAGTTTTTCAGTGATGAAACTAGAATTTGAAAGTAGGTGCTTTTTACCACGTGTTGAAAACCTAATCTCGCACCTCAAAATGTAATTCAGTGGTACATATTTCAAGCTACTTGCCTGTCACTTACTCGCCACCTGAATTCTAAACTTAAACACAGCACACTATTTCTTGCTCACCAAGTGTATCTCTAGCCTGTTGCTAGTGCAACTTCTGAGCTATGAAGGACTCTTGATTGGTGTACAAGATCTCGGTGACAGTCTTTATTTGGCCTTATTGTTTGATACATGCACTACTTTGCCTTTGCTGCGCATGGAATTTTGTGTGCCTAAAACAAAGTAATCCTTGTTTGTGATAATGGTGAAGCTGTTAAACTTGTAGTCTCTTTGCTGAAATGTTTGAGAACGGGGGAGCCAAAGCAGTGATTTGATTACGTCTCAATCACGGACTGTGTAACTAATTGGTACGTTTGAGTCCGAATTGGTTTAAATCTAGCTACACATTACCCTTACAATGGTGACAAGACTGGATAAGGGAGCTGTGAATGTGATCTGCTGACTAGCTTCTGCACTGCTGTGACACATGAAGTGAATGACAAGTTTGCTGAACAGTTACGTCATACGCATGCACTAAATAAATTTGTAGCCATCTTTTGGTTATTCCGAACCAGACCTCCACAGGTTGTGTGCTTTACTATCTATTGGTAAAGTTCCACATTGCAAACCACGTAGAACCCCAAAATTGTGGAGGGGACACCTGGGGTGTGGTGTAAGGGAATTCAGTGTGGGAACAAAGTAGTATATAGCACAGGTTAATGCAGTGAGGCACATCACAGAATGCATGGGAGTGACATGCTGGAGAGGAAATATCACAACAAACTGCTACATTGGGTGGGAGGTCTGAGGGGGTAGCTCTAAAGCGATGTTTGCCATGCAGCAGGAGGTTTGTGTCATTGGTTTAATACTCCTTCGTGGTTGAATCAGGCCTGATCTCCCTCAAATTATTCCAGGTCAAACTTATTGTAGTCATTATTTCCCATAATACAGTAATAAGTAACATCTGCAGGAAAAGCAGTGGCACCCATCTATGCCAAGGGTATGGTACACAGGTTTCTTGGGACACTGCAAGAAATCCAGTCTACCTTTCTATGTTTATCACATAGACCGCCTCTGAAGAACCCCCACCCAGGGTTTCAGCTTCTTTCTGAACAGCTGATATGGGTGTCTCTATTTTGGGCCATTGGATGTTTGGGGGATTTTCTTTTCAAACCCTGCATTATGTCTGCTTAACAAGGGATTCTGGCCCATACCCCATCTCCAGATGAATTGACGGTCTGTTAAACAGAAAGGAATGCCTGCCAAACTTGTATGCTGCCCATAAGCCTGAATTCTTAAGGTAATGGAAGGAGTCTACGGACTGCCCACTCAATTATCTTATACAAAAAACGAAGGCCATCGTGTCATTCACACTTCCATTTACACCATCGGATTTCTTTGTGGTTGATCTATACACATGTCACATTTAATCATTCAACTTACTTTCTAGGTTTCTCACAAAACTTATTCAGAAACAAATGGGCATTTCCAACCTGTATGCAATAGAGAGCCCTGTTTTAATCCTGGATCAATCCAGGTTTTAGTCCTTTGTTTTTGACCTGCCCTTTGTTTGCAGCGTCATAGGTAGTACTCTTGCATGCCGTCCCTTTTCCTCCATAGTGCATGGGCGTCCCTCACAAGGGACGGGAGACGGAACCTTTTTCACCAGGGGAAAAAAAATCTGCTTTAAATGTAGAGGCGCAGTCCTGTGACTGACTCCGCCCACTGGCCCCACTCCCAGTCCCCTTTTCTTAGTCGATGGGAACAGGCCGATTTCACCAGCACTCCTGGGTTTGGCTTCGGCCATGTAATACCACTCTCTTCTCTGGATACATACTTCTGGCTTTTTGTCTTTTATCAATCAGGTACTCGGTCCTCCCCGGTGCATGTCGACTTCAGCAGGTGTCCAGCCTGCAAAGGGCTCTTCCCTACTTCAGATTCCCCATTCTCTTTGCCGCTTCTGCCTTGGCCCCGACCACAGCTGGGAAGGTTGTACTGTGTGCTCTGAGAACAGACTAGCTAGTCTCCTCCAGAATACTTGAAGGACTTCCGTCAGACAGGAGTCAAGGCCCAAAGAAGGGCCACTTTTTATTTATATATATTTTTTCTTTTTTTTTGTTCCAGCGCACCCTGGAAGGGTGACTCCTTCCCAAAGTAGCACCTGGGTGGTAAGAACCTCCTCGGGTTCTCACACCAGCACAGGTACCGAGGCTAGTTCAGCTACCGGCCCTCAGGCTTTGGGGGGGGGGGGGGCGGGTCTGTACATCCTTCCGGAGACAGTGCTGAGGGACAGCAAGGTGTGAACCGAGGGGCTATGCACTTGTACTGGCATGTCTGAGGGGCCACCTGCAGGCAGCACTCCAGTGATCCTGCCGAAGGCGACATGCCTACCAGGCCTCGGCCTGAGGTACAGGGTAGATATCGTGCTCCATCTGCAAGAGTCCTGGAGGAGGCCAGGACCAGGGAGCCAAGCACCCCGAAGTTCGGTATGTGGCACGCAGCTCGACAAGATGGCCAATCATCTAATACCGCCCAGAGGAACGAAGCAGGTGGCAGATGGGACTGGTGTCAAACCGGTATGTGGCCTACAGCTTATCAATCAGCATCACAGGGCAGGTTTACCCTGCAACCAGCTAGACGGAGTATGCCCCGGCCCCAGCAGCCCCCTGCTACCCCTTTCAAGTCCTGCCACCTCACCGGCATGTGAGGACGGGTTCTTTGAAAAGGACCTCAAATCATGAGATCTCTTCAGATGGGGGGGCCATCCTTAGGGATGCAATCAGAGACCTGCTCCCTCTGATTCTGGCTCCCCTGCCTCCAACAGTTTAGGCGCCTCTGTACCAGCCTCCGGTCTCAACACTGCAGCCCTCGGCACCCAGCACCCCACCACCCGCTCCGTACCAGCTGGACGTCCTGGTGGATACAGACTAGGAAGAAGACCCTGACACCATCGGCCGAGGCCTTCCACGAACTGCTGGCAGGTCTGGCAGAATACTTGAGCTTCTCAACCCAAAGTGGAACAACCGTAGGCATGAGTACTTGCAGAGGGCCTCACTCTACGCCCCGTGACTAGAACAGGGATCCCGATGCAGAAGGACGTTGTCGACATGGCCAGAAAGGAGTGGCTCAAACCCCACTCGGCCCAGTCTGTTAATCGGTGCCTCAACGGCAAGTATAGGCAAATGGAGGGGCATCCACGCTTGATGTCAGCCCACCCACACTTCGGTGATTGCTGCAGCGTCACCCTACTCAGTCTGTCCTCGGCGTTTCTAGGCAAGGAAAAGATTTTGAAGGTGTACAGGAAGAAGCTTTATTCCAAAGCTTTGCTGCATCTACATCAATCCAATGCAGATGCCATGCTGTCTGCCGTTAACCAGAGGCTTTGGTGGGAAATGGCTGACTTCCTTCTGGAACTTCCAGTGCACAGCCAGTGGCATTTCAAGGCAGGACTGGCCGAGACTAAAATGGTGGCACAAGACATGACGTCCACCATGGCCCACATAGACGCCTCTGACTGGGCCACATGCATCACCACGGACATGAGGATTGCCGGGCTTCGGGCTAATTTTAACCCAGACATCCAGTGATGCATACTCTAGGGTAGTAACCTCTTCACTCGAACACCGATGAGGAGCTAGATAGAAAGAGAGACAGTTCGCAAACCGTGCCGTTTTTATCCTTACGAAGGCCACACCCAAGGCGTACACTCGGTCACATCAACTCTCTGACAATGGGTGGGTGTTGGGAAGGTTCTGCGGCTTCCAAGAACTGAAGTCCAGGCAGCATGATTCCGGTGCAAACAAAAGGGGGGTAGGGAGGCAATCACTTTTTTCAGTCCCACCCCCTCCTCTGCAACAGGATCAGAGGGAAAGAAGGCATGACGCCTCCCTTCGGGTCCACATAGCTCTTGTTTGGGGCAGGTTTGCCCTTCACGCACAGTTTTGATGTCAGATTTTCGCGTACCCCCGGATCCTCTAGATTCCATGGGGTACTGATTTACCAATCCCTTTCCCCTCCCCTATACTCCCACAGATTGTGAAAACAACTCTGTTGGCAGACAATCAGCTGCTTGTCGAGCCAGGCTGTGGAAGTCCCAGCCTCCCAGGGAGGATTGGGCTTCTACTCTAGGATTTTCGCAATACGAAAACAACCAGGCTGGCCTGAGAGTTGGTGGACCTCTCCACCCTCAACCTCTCACTCCCTCTTCAAAAATGAAAGCTGGTTACACAGCGCTCATTGCGAAGACATTGTGAAAGGGAGATTGCATATGCTCCCTCGATCAGGACGTTTATCTACATGTGCCGATTTTCGCAGCTGCATCGCTCCTTTCTGCGATTCATGGGCTGCCATTTCCAATACAAGGTGCTACCCTTTGGCCTCAACTCAGCCCCTGGGGTATTTACCAGGCTCATAAATGCAGTGGCAGCCCTCCTCTGTGCCCAGGGCCACCAAGTCAACCTGGACTGGCTCGTCGGGCCAGATCTCTGGAGGCGGTGCACCACACTTCCTCCGCACTTATGAACACACTGAGCTGGGATTTTTGATGAACCTCCAGACTCAGCTGCAGCCTACGCAGAACCGGACCTTCCTGGGCCTCATGGGACACAAGTTCCGGGAGTTCCCCTCATGAGGACAAGATCATGGGCATGAAGAGGGCCACACTACTCACTTTTACCCGGGAAGGGACACCTGCCTGGTGGTACCAACATTTATTGGTTATCATGGCAGTGGTCCTACTGGCTGTGCCCCACACGAGACTAGATTACAGCAGCATTTCGTTTTGCAGCCTCATGGAATCGGGGGCAGGGCTTCAAGCTGGCCTGCATTCCTCTTGCTCTACACTCAGACCTCACATGGTGGTCCAGAGACTGCAATTTGTGGACGGGCAAGCCCTTCTGGCAGCCATCAACATGAATTCCTCCCTGCAAGGCTTTGGGGGCCACTCGACCACTGTCCATGAAGTCTGGACCCAGCAGGAGGCCCATATCAACTGGCTGGAGCTAAAGGCCATCTGGCTAGCTCTCAAAGCTTTCCTTCCGCTCATTGATGGCAGGGTTGTCCTCATCCAGACCGACAACTTCACCAGTATGTACTGTCAACAAACCTGGGGTGGGAGGGGGGGGCACCAGGTCCCCTCCACTGTGCAGCCTATGCTATCAGCATATGGGAATGTGCTCTGGAGAACATCTACCTCGAGGCCCTGGAGAACATCTACCTCGAAGCCGTCTACCTTCTGGGGGGGTCCAACCTGGAGCAGACCGTCTCAACAGACGGAGCGGATAATTATGAGTGGCAATTGAACAATCAGGTGCTGCTGGAGATCTTCAGCAGATGGGTGAGGGGGGGGGGGGCATCCTCCAGTGGATCTTTTTGCCTCCTGGATGAACAGGAAGTGCCAGCAGTTTGTGTTCTGTCAGGGACAAGGCCCCAGCTCACTGAGTGACACCTTACCGATACAGTGGGAGGGCATGACAGCATGCGCTTTCCCTCCCACTACCCTGGTCCACAGTGATCCGCAAGATAAAGGAATCTGGTTACCTCTGCATCATTCTGATAGCCCCACGGTGGCTGACGAGACCATGGTTCTCAGAGCTGTTTAGAGATGGCCCATTCACCTTCCATTGGGGCCAACCCGTCCTCTCCCAGCAGAGGGGCGCAGGGACATCCGCCCTGCCCTGCAGAAGTTAGCCCTCGCAGCGTGGTTCCTGAGCA
Source organism: Ambystoma mexicanum (assembly GCF_040938575.1). Classification (NCBI taxonomy): domain Eukaryota; kingdom Metazoa; phylum Chordata; class Amphibia; order Caudata; family Ambystomatidae; genus Ambystoma; species Ambystoma mexicanum. The sequence goes on from NC_090922.1 coordinate 1,105,003,848, forward strand.
AGTCTTCCTCAAGCACCTGAGCCTTTCACAGGCTAATCTGGAGAGCATTCAGGGCTGCCAGGAGCCAATACAAGAGTAAATGGGCATGGTTATGTGTGCTCCTTCTTGGCACACTCAGGAGTATAGGTGGACACATGTTGCACTGATCTGTTGGCCATTGACCTACAGAAATTTGGAGAGGAAGTCTTCCCATCCTCCAACCCGATAGCCATGAAGCATTTGGTGTCTGTCCAGGCTTTACCTGCCCAATCGGAAGCCACACCCCGTGTGGGACCTCCATGTGGTTTTGTGCATCCTGGCGCACAAACCCTTCAAGCCATGGCATTCGAACATCAGGCTTGTCACCATTAAAACAGCTTTTAGTGGTCCTGACTTGCGCTTGCAGAGTCGTTGCGATCCAGGCTCTGGTGGCCTCGGAACCCTATACCACTTTTCACAAGTATAAGTTAGTCCTGCAGACTAACTGCAGGCGTTCCTACCTAAGGTACCTGCATCTTTCCATCTAAACGAGGAAATTGTCTTATGTTCTTTGCTGACCCCAAGGACGAGGCGGTCTTGCATTGTCTTGAGGTCAGGCGTAGACACAAATTCAATCTGGACAGGACCAACCGCGTCTGCAAGTCTGATGTACTTGTCACCATCGGCTGGTAGGGGGGTGTCGAGGCTGGTTATCGGCATCCAACGCCTATATAGCAAGGTGGATGGTTGCGGCCATTGGGGAGGCCTACAAAGGGCAGCACAAGCCACTTCAGCTAACACGCACGCCCATGCTGTCGGGGCCACGACCATTGCATTCCAACGGCAGGTTCCGTGGCAGGTCATACGGAGGGCAGTCCCCTGGACCACTCCTTTGGTTTTTTGTAAGCACTGTTTGGACGCTGGCTCCAAGTCAGATGCGGTTGTCGGACAGGCGGTTCTAATGAACTTATTTGCTTAAGAAGGGTCTCCTCTCCACCCTGGAGCTAGATTCACTTGTAATTGCTCATGCAGTATGGAGAAAAGGGGGTGGGATATAAGAGTAATTATAAGTAATCTTACGCCCCGTTCCTCCATACTGTATGGTTGTCCCTGCCAAGGCATGAGATGGAACCTTTTCACCAGAAAAACCTTCCCCTTTAAATTTAGAGGCGCAGTCCAGGGAGCATGCACTGCCCTGACTCCGCCCTCCGGCACCACACCCCAGTCCCCTTTTCCGCATCGACTGGAACGGGCCGAATTCACCAGTGCTCCTGGGTTTGGCTTCGGCCATGTAATGCCATGCGCGGATACTATGTCTTTTCTGTCATTCAGGTACTCGGTCCTCAGGCGTCACGCTCCTTCCCAGCGCATGTTGACTTCTACAGGGTTCCGCAGGTGTCCATCCTGCAACGGGCTCTTCCCAACTTCTGACCACCACGCCCTCTGCATGCGTTGCCTTGTCCCAGACCATGGTTGGTGTGCTTCGCTGTCCTTGAAGGCACTGAGGAACAGACTAACCAGGTGGAGGGAGCTCTTCCAGAAGTCTCTTCCAGAGGATCTCAAGAACTTCATGAAGCATCGTCCCAGGTCCAAGATGGGGCTGATATTTTCCAGCGCACCCCGCAAGGGAGACACCGTTCTAGGGACTCGCCTGCGCGGGCGGGACCGGCCAGCTCCTTCCACTGTCACGTGCACTGAGGCTACTACAGCTACTGGCCTTCGGGTCCCGGGGTCCTCTGATCCTCCCGGATGCAGTGTCGAGGGACCGGAAGGGTCTTGTACCGGGTTTACACCCGAGGGGCTATACCATTTTACTGGCACAATGACTGAGGGGCTATGCCCCCTTACCGGCAATACGTCCAAGGGGGGGTGCCTTAACGCAGCTCTACCAACGTCTGGGTTGAGGGTGTCATACCTACTGTGCCGAGACCGGAGGAGCAGGTTAGGTCTTATGATGCACATGAGGCTGGACACAGTGGACTGGGCAACATGTCGCTGGTACACGGCAGGCAGGCTCGACATAATGGCTGCCGTGCCAGACAGGAGCACCCATCCGACACTATTCCACAAATTCGGCGAACTAGTGTCAAGGTGGGACTAGTCGCAACCAGGTACGTGGCCTACAGTCTACCCAACTTTCCCCATGCATCCGTACGGACTGGGTACGCAGTGGTTCCAGCAGTCCCTCGTTACCTTGTTGGTGACACCTCTTTGGACAATGGAGTTGCTCTTCGATAAATTCCTTGGCCTCATGAGTTCTCCTCAGATGGGGGGGGGGGGGGTTTATCCTCAAGGACGCAGTCGGGTAAGTCCTCCCCACCATGCTAGCGGCACCACAGACTCCTCCATCGGGCTCCCTGACCCCGGTGCAGCCGCCTCTTCCGGCTCCACAGCCAACTCTGCATCCTCAGCCTCTGGCTGCAGTCTGGATCCTCCCCGTCCGTGTCCTGCAGATCTTGTGGAGGAGGGGTAGAGTACAGACACGCCATCCTCAGCCAGGGCCTTCCATGAACGTCTTGCTGGCCTGGTGGAGTACCTAGGCCTCCCTCAGCCTGAGGTTGAACAGCCGGCAGAGGGTTCTGGCTGAAGTCCCCACAAGATGTCCCTCTGCCAACACAGGGATTCCACTGTAAACCGATGTAGTCTCCCTGGCCAAAAAGGGTTGGCTCAAGCCCCACTCAGTCCAGCCGGGCAACTGATGCCCAGATGCCAAGTACAGGCAGATGGAGGGGGACCCATCCTCAGCCACACTCCTCAGTGATGGCTGTGGCATCACTTTATTCCAAGCCTCAATTGTCCTCAGCCGCCGCCTCTGCGGCACTGCTGGGCAAGGAGAAGATCTTGGAGGCTTCTGGCAAGAAGATCAACTCGCCTCCTTGCACCTGCGTCAGTCCAACGAAGATACCATGCTACCTGCCGCCAACCAACAGTTATGGCAGGAAATTGCAGACTTACTCCTGTAACTCCTCTCCCAATGCCAATCGTGCTTTAAGGCGGGGCTAGCAGAGGCCAAGCTCATGGCGCACTACCTCATGGAATTCTCAGTGGCCCATATCAATACCTCTGGCCAGGCCATCTGCATTGCTACGGACATAAGGCGCACAGCCTGGCTCCGGGTAACTAAATTCAACCCGGATGTCCAGGAGCGCATTTGGATCTACTATTTGAGGGAGGAGTGGGGGGTGGGGGGTGGGGGGGGGCCCCCTCTTCCACTCCTCCACTCCTCCACTCCTCCACGGATGAAGAGCTGGACAAGAAAAGCTCACAAGCTGCAAAGTCTTTGTCCATTCTTAGAAAGGCCACGCCCAAATCTTACACCCAATCTCGGCAGCGCTCAGATAAGGGTCGTGCATATGGAGGGCTCAGGCTTCCAGGGATGCAGATCAAAGCAGCCGGACTGCTCGCTGTCTCTGAGCCGATGCAAGCAACCAAGGGGGAAAGGGCTTTTTTCACCCCCCCCCTCCAGCCTCTGAGGGAAAGAAGGCATGACATGCACATTCAGGTCCACGTGTCTCCGGTCGGGGGGTAGGCTTGCTCTCTATGCACATTTCTGGTGCCAGAATTTCATGGACCCCCGGATCCTCTCCGTAGTATTCACGGGGTACCGCCTACCGATCCTAGCCTCTCCTCCCACAGGTTGGGACAGCAGCTCTTTTGGTGGTGATCTGGTTTCTTGTAGAGGGCCAGGCAATGGAGGAAGTTCTAGCCTCCCAGCAAAGCTTTGGCTTCTAACCCAGGATTTCTGCCATTCAGAAAAAGAACCAGGCGGGCCTGAGTTGTGCTGGATTTTTACACCCTCAACCTCTCCTTACCCCTGCAAAAGTTCAAGATGGTTACGCCAGCTTTTATAGCGGAGACATTGGACAAGGGAGATTGGATGTGCTCCCTAGACCTGGCGGATGCATACCTACACGTCCAATTTGGCAGCCCCATCGTGCTTTCCTACAGTTCAGGATCATGGGCTACCATTTCCAATACAAGGTCCTCCTGTTTGGCCTCAACTCTGCTCCCAGGGTCTTTACCAGACTCGTGAACGCAGTGGCGGCCCTCCTCAGAGCAGTGCCTCCACATCTATCCATACCTTGACGACTGGCTTGTCAGGGCTACATCTCTGGAGGTGGTACTCCACTCCTCCCATGCCCTTATGAGCACACTGCACGACCTGGACCAACCCCATCAGACCACGTCTTCACTGTGGGAAGATGGCCTTTAACAAACCCATGGAGCATTTCTAACCCCAAAACAAAAAGTGGACCATAAATATGCTGTACAAAGTTTGGGATGATATTAGCATCTGTTTTTAATACCACTGCCCATTATCTGTACTACAATCAATACAAACAGTTAAAATTGCCCCAAATTAAAAGTGTTACCGCTAGGTCATGCAGTGGTATCGGTGCTGTATCGCAACCTGGTGTGAATGTGCCACGAAGGTAGCGCTATTGGCACCCTGTGGAAACTGCACTGAAATGAGTGTTACTGCTGAGAAACTGGTGCTAATAGCATTACTGCCATCTATCCTGGCGCTAATAGTGTCATTGCCGGAACGGGCAGCATTGCAGCAGCTATTTTGAAAAACGCAATCCATTAAATAGCTCCACTTCTTGTGGCCATCTGGTCCTGTAATGCCATCTGCCAGAAGGTGACAGCGGTGGCAAGTATACCCTTTGATGGGGAGGACTGCTGCAAGTGGTGGAACGGCCTGAGGGTCTGGGTGTGTGGACTGCTGTCACAACACCGGAGGCCCTGTGGAGCCACTGGTCCTCACTGCCTGGGAGGAGAAATGCAGTACTGTGCTGGACATAGAAGTGATAGAGGGAGTTGGTAGTGTGGAGGTGGGTGCCAGGAGGCAGGTGGAGTCCACCCCCCTCCCCCAAACACAAGTTCATGCACAAATGACAGCCTAGCATAAAATGCTCCAGTGGACAGGGATGCATGTCGGCAGACCCAGAAGCTGGGCATGCCAACAGTGTGGAGTGAGGGGGTGGCATATTGGCCACATTTTAGGGTACCAAGGGCACCCCTGAGTGTCACGGCAGTGGGAAGGGATGGCAAGTGGCCCCACCAAATGCCATGTGCACCACGCCCCTACTGGTGCACCCTGTGCTGGTGGGATTGAGGTGCGCAGATAAGTGCAATGCCATGCAGCAGGGTCGCCAGCATGTCGCTGGCCCAGTCAGCCTGCCCCATGTTGGCATGGCAGACAAGTCACAGGGAAGTACATGTCCCCCACACTGACCTGTGCTCAGCCTGCCAATAACCGTACACTACAGTGCTGGCTGCAAAGCAGTGCCCCCATAAAGCTAGTGCCATGGACTAAGCCACCCCGCCCGACGCCATGTGAGGGGATGTGGTGACATGAAGGACCACAAGCTTGCTGTTAAGGATTTCAATCGGGCAATGCACACCTTGGTCTCGGCCTAGTATGCAGTGCACAACTGAAATGCTTATGATTTTTTAGATTAGATTCAAATTGAGATGACATACCACTCATATCACACCCCCTTTTCAAATACCCCGGGTCACAATGGACCATGAACCAGGCTAGTTGGTAAAATATAATATTTATTTGAAAATTTAAAGGAAATCATACACTTTAATATGGGGCAGCAATCCATCACCAATGGGGTGACAAGTACAATAGGAATGTAAGCAATACACTTAGTTTACCTTCTATTGATACATCTACAAAGCATCAGGGAATAGGAGCACTTTTTGATTTTAGGTAAGATAGCACTTGAGTTAAAATTTCCCCCTGCAATGTTCCCTCAACCCAAAAAAAATTCTACGTGGATAAACAGAATCAGCAGGTAATCAGGAATAACACATGGAAACCAGAATTAAAATCAGACTTCCCCTCCCCAAACAAGGGAGAAAAACGGATTTTAAACCCTGGCAATACTAAAAATGACACTTGGAAATGGATGGATGAATGAATGTGTGTTTAAAAAAAAAAACACCTTGAACCAAATATTCTTCACTACAACAACCATGTAGAAGTACAAACAATCACAAGCAATGTATAACCAAGAGCATACAGTTTGAAAATGAGGGGCAGATTTTGAAACGTGTTTGCAGCAAATGACACGCTGGAAAATTAGCTTTGCAATTCCTGCCTGAATTTACCAAAATGGTTTTTAATTAAAACTGGTGAATCTCCACAGTTATGTGGCCGTTGCAACCCTTCATGTGGTGTACCCTGTTATTTATGGAAAATCAATTTATTTAATCAAAATCGCTAATGGCTTGTATTCTATGCAAAACAAAAATGAAGAGGAAATTGGCGCGGACACCAGGAAACGAAGGCAGGGTTTCACATATAATGCTGACAATTTTAACAAGATGTCGGGGTCAGAATAGGATGACTTGGAGAGGTGAACTAAGGACAAGGCAAGGTATACTGTGGATTTCTATGGATTCCTATTAATACTCACTGTCCACTTTAGTTAGGATTTTGGACCGTCAGCATTCTGGTCACCCCACAGATCTGGTCTAACAAAGGACAGCCGGGCAAAATCAGCAGGACAGGATCAGCTGGGCATGGACTGGATACCGGATAGCACGTCTGGACACCGGATAGCACGTCTGGACTGGTAATTCTGGTTACTGGATAATAGAGGTCATCAGGGTAGCAGGATGGCCGTTGGATGCAGTGAGTGGCAGCAAGCCAATCTGCATCAGGATACCAAATGAACCATAGTTCTTCCCTTGTTAGGGAATTTTAGTGGTTTTCAGAATTGGAGTCCTGGAGCAGAATCGGCAATGCTTGGCCTTGTAGTCGGGATCTGGAGTCTGGATAGATGACTGGTACAGGAACACAGCGCAGGAAATCGGGAAGTGTCCATCTTGTCAGGGACCCTTATTTATAATGCCTAGTGACATCATCCCAGTATATGACTGGGGCAGGCTTAACTAAACACACCCCTGACAAGGGTGCTAGTCCCTGCCTTGCTCTCAACTGGTGGGATTTCCAAGGGAATGATGTCTGGTTTATGAGGAGTTTTACAGTGTCCAGAAACTCCCACATTTACTTTGCTGAAAATCTGATTTTGCCAGAAAACATTCATTTCTACAATTTCAATCTCTTGACAAATTATACACACAGGTTACATATTATTTGCAGCACAGATCAGTCCAATCCTCCAGTCTGTGCAACCTTGTTTTGCCGTTAATACATTTTGGTAATTTTAAACATGAAAGATTTGGCCTAAAATTCCAAAACTTTGTACACAGATGTGAATTACCCCCAGGAATGTATGTACACAAATTCACATTTGGCAACATTGGTGCTTTTCTTCTAGTTTGTCATATTTTGTAACTTCTGTTCCCCCATGTGGCAATGAGTTGTACCAAGACTTAAAAGAAAGCACATTAAATTAGAATTAAAACTGCTACCTTTTTACATTTTTACTAATTCTTGCTGCAGAGATGTCTTTAAGGTTTCTTTATACCATCGTCTTTGGAACCAAATGCCCATCCCTTTTTGTCTTTTTTTTTTTTTTTACTTCAACTGCAAGCAACTCTCATTTCCTTCAAGGCGATGGGTTGCCCCATCTTAATGGAAGGTTTTATTACCCCTTACACTTGACAGGTTAGTGTCCCAGGACTTCCTGTCATGAACCGCCGCCTGCGTCCATTCTGGACTTCGTGGTCCCTGACCCATAGAGGACTGAATTCCGTGACCCTTCCAACATGGCCGTTTGATGCGGGACACAGCTTGCCAGTCTTTTCGCGCTACGTTCAACATTCTACAAAAAAGACACGCCCCTGCGGCTCTGCGCGTCTCAACGCTACTGCTCGGTGTAGTCCGACGTGTGTTGCCAGAGTTCTCTCGGGACTTCCTTCCGAGTCCAGTTTCCCGATTCCTTGATTCCACTTCCTTTCCTCGAACTTACCTTCTAGCTTCTTCCTGGATCCTCGCCTGCGCTCGGGTCACGGCGTTCCGTGCCTCCGAGCTCGGACATTGTTTCCTTCCTGGTTCCCGGTCCTGGACGTCTGAAAGCATCCTGGTGTAGGACTGCTATCCTCACGCTGGAACTCAAAGACCAGCACATGTGTCTATACAAATGCTGGACCGTGCGAAAGAAATTGCCCAAGAAGGTTGCAAGCAAGGAAAAAATGGTGAGAAGGGGAGAGACTTGCGACAGATTGAGATGCCTAAAAAACGATACGAATACAGAGATGGAAGCCGTGGTTCAAGACCTCATGCGAGGTATTCGGGAATTAACCACTGAAGTCCAGAACCTTGAGGCAGAGAATGCTGCTTTAAAGCAGCTAGTCTTGTCTCGTGACTCTGCTACTAAAGGAAGTGTCTTATTGGGAGGAGTAGTGGACAAATATGATGGCTCTTCAAAGAACCTTTGTGCCTTCCTTGATTCATGTTTGGTGCATTTCACCTTCAAGCCCTACTATTTTTCCACCCCAAGAGCCAAGGTGGAGTTTATGATCTCACATCTCACTGGTAACGCCTTGACCTGGGCAACCCCCGCCCCCCCCCGCCCCAGTCAATTCGGGCGATGCCCTCCTGGATGATTATGATGGGTTCGTGGAAGCCCTAAAAGCCATGTTTGGTTGTCCACAGCTTGTTTACAGCGCTCAAGAACAACTACTTGAATTTCAACAAGGATCCCAGGATATGCTTACCTATGTGACTTGCTTTAAACAACTTGTAAAAGAGGATGATTGGTCCCAAGAAGCCAGCTTTACCCTCTTTTGAAGAGGCCTAAATGAAGAAATAAAGGACGAGTGAGCCAGGGTAGCTCGCCCAAGCTCCTTCCAGGCCCTCATGGACCTCTCCCTACAAATCTACTTTCGTATCCAGGAAAGAAAAGCAGAGAAAAGTCAACATCCCAAAAGGCTGTCACAGACCATCCATACAGACCAGAGCCCGCAGCTTCTCCAACCTCTGATTCAGAACCCATGCAACTGGGGGCCTTCCGGTGACCCATTACCCCACAAGAAAGGATGCGCCGGATTCGCACTGGACTGCATGTACTGCGCCTCCGATAATCGTCTTGTTAGGGAGTGCCCTATCGCTCCACCACAGCGTTCGGGAAACGCCAGCTCCCGATCCTAGATGGGGCACAGTTTCGGGAGAAAGGTGTCTGCTCCACGTCAATTCCTTCCTTGAACTCTCCTGGACAAAACAATCATGTGATTGTACAGGCATTCCTATTGCCTTCCAAGAAAGAATCCTACCCCATCCTGGCATTAGTGGATTGCGGAGCCATGGCATTATTCATAGATCATGATTGGGTCACTAGTCGCAACAACCCCCCACGAAGCACGAGGGACCATGCAACCTGTTGAAGCTATTGATGGGAGACCCTTATCTTCAGGACCCATAACCCTTCAAACCAAAGAGATTCTTCTTTCTATAAATCACCACCAAGAAAGGATTAAATTTGACATCCTAAGGTCTGCCCACTATCCTATGGTTCTAGGCATGCCCTGGTTACAGAAGCATAACCCCCTACATCATCTGGGCAGCAGGCTCCTTATTTCTTGGTTCAGATCACTGTTTGTCCCCAATCACCTTACCAAGTTCCTCTGAAGAGACTCAAACTCAGCAAATTCCGGTCACCGTCTCTTAACATTATCCGGATTCCCAGGGCCTACCAGGCATACACAGATGTATTCTCAACAGCAATTGTTCAAGCTCTACCACCCCACAGACCAGAGGATTGTGCCATTGACGCTGAACCTTCAGCTGTGATTCCCTACAGAAGAATGTTTATTCTGTCAGAACCTGAAAAAAAGGGCCCTCCAGGAATACCTGGACACCAACTTGGAAAATGGAACTATATGACCATCCAAGTCCCCAGTGTGCGCCTGCCTTTTCTTCATCCCTAAGAAGGGTTCCAAGGAGCTTAGGCCATGTTTGGATTACCGTGGCCTTAACCAATGCACTCTCAAGGACCGTTACCCATTGCCTCTCATCTCGGATATCCTAGTTGGTGTCTACCATCTTTTTCGTATAAAAGAAGGTGATGAATGGAAAACGGCCTTTAGAACACCCTTTGGCCATTTTGAATACCTGGTCATGCCCTTTGGACTTGCTAATGCCCCTGCAATTTTTCAACGTTTTATGAATCTGGTCTTTTCTGATATGTTGTTACTCTTCGTCATTGTATACTTGGACGACATCCTGATCTACTCCAAGGACCATCTGAAACACGAAGAGCACGTAAGGGCAGTCTTGCAACGTTTACGAGAACACCAGCTCCTGGCCAAACCCGAGAAATGTCTTTTCCATCTATCAACTGTTCACTATCTCGGATTTGTTCTTAGCCCAAAGGGGATTGGAATGGATTCTTCCAAGGTTGATTCCATTCTATCTTGGCCTGTTCCGACCACTGTAAAACAAATTCAGTCCTTCCTGGGGCTTCCTAATTTCTACAGTAAATGTATACCCGCATTCATTGTCACATTATTACTGAAAGCTACCCCCTTTCAGTGGACCTCAGCCCTAGATTCGGCATTTCAATGGTTGAAGTCGGGTTGAGCTAGGATGGGAGCTTGTGTGAACTCCGACACTGACCGATCCTTCCTTGTTGAAACTGATGCCTCCAACTACGCCATCGGGGCAGTCCTGAAAAAGGAACTTGGCGACAAGTTAGAACACCCCATCGCCAATCTCTCCCGCACCTTGACTCCCAGTGAAACTCATTATTCCGTCATGGAGAAGGACTTGTTAGCCATTAGTCAAGCCTTCACTGATTGGCGTCATCTCCTTCTGGGAGCCAAACACCCAGTGCAAGTCCGCATGGACCATCGGAATCTTAAAGTCCTACAATCCCTGGAAAGTAGAAACAGTCGCCAAGCCCGTTGGGCATTCTTTTTTTGCCCAATACCAATTTCAAATCCATCATTTTCCTGGAACACATAACATTATAGCCGATGCCTTATCCAGACGTCCTGATTAAGAAACCCTTGAGGACTGGACCTTTCCTAAAATGTTTCCCAACACAATATTTGTTGCTCGAGCAATTACTCTCCTGGAGGATATTTGAGCCCAAACTCAGTCCTCTGAACCCTGGAAGGAGTTTAAGAGAAACAACCGATGGAATCTCAAAACAAAAGACGGGTATCTATTCAAAGACAATCAACTGGTCATCCCTACTCCAGGATTGAGACAAAAGATCACAAGCTTATGCCATGATACTCTCCATTCAGGACACTGTGGCATAACAAACACCCTCCATCTTATACAAAGACAGTTTTGGTGGCCAAGGATGAAGGCTGACATCAAGATCCATGTCCAGACTTATGTTTGTTCTGATTACAGACTGCACGACAATAAAAGACCAGCAGGTCTCCTACACCAACCAGCACTACCAACAAGACCCTGGGAAATCATTGCCACAGATTTTATCGTAGAATTACCTTCTTCCAGAGGCTACCCGACTATAATGGTTACCATTGATTTGTTCACACATATGGCTCATTTTACGCCTCTATACAAACTACCATCCTCATCTGAACTTGCTGGGATTTTTTTAGAACACATTCCGGCTTCATGGACTACCTTCCAAAATCATTTCCGACAGAGGACCCCAGTACATATCCCAGTTCTGGAAACAGCTATGTCGTATATTGGGAATTCCACGTGCATTGTCTTCGGGTTATCATCCACAGACCAATGGAGCTACCGAACGAGTAAACCAAACCCTGGAACAGTATCTTCGTCGTTTCGCCACCAAAGTCCAGGATGATTGGTCGCTCTTAATACATGTGGCTGAATTTGCATACAACAACTAGGATCATTCTGCTATCAAGACCAGTCCTTTCTTCTGTAGTCAAGGATTTCATCCTCGAGTCCTACCATCCATTCTCCCACATCCTACCCCAGTTCCTGCGGTTGATTCCTGGATTGAAACACTAATCGATGTGCACAAAGAAGCTAAGGAACACCTAGAAAAGGCCTGAAGAGACGTGAAACAATATGCAGACTCCAAAAGAAGGCCTGGGCCTTCCTATTCAATTGGTGATAAGGTCTGGTTATTCTCAAAACTCCTTCCTTGTCACCTACGACCAAATAAATTGGCTCCCAGGTATTACTGACCTTTTTCTACAAAATAAATTGTTAATCCAGTGGCCTTTCGACTCCGACTACCAGAGTCATGGAAAAGGATTCATCCAGTCTTCCACACTTCTCTATTAAAACCATATGGTCAGCCCTCTCGAACTGCTCCAAGATCCACCCCAGTGATTGTCAATGACCAACTATGAGGTCTCCAGAATTTGTGACTCTAGGTACCGACGTGGTCAACTACAGTATTTGGTTGAGTGGAAATGTAATCCTCCCAGTGAGCGCACCTGGTAACCCGTTTCAAACATGAATGCCCCCTGGCTGATACGAAGATACCATCTCATCCATCCAGGTAAACCCGGAGGAGCTGGGTTTCAGAGGAGGCATACTGTCGTGAACCGCCGCCTGCATCCATTCTGGACTTTGTGGTCCCTGACCCATAGAGGGCTGAATTCCGTGATCCTTCCAACATGGCCGTTTGGTGCGGAATGCAGCTTGCCAGTCTTTACGCGCTACGTTCAACGTTTTACAAAACAGACACGCCCCTGCGGCTCTGCGCGTCTCAACGCTACCACTCGGAGTAGTCTGACGTGTGTTGCCGGAGTTCGCTCGGGGCTTCCTTCTGAGTCCAGTTTCCTGATTCCTTGCTTCCAATTCCTTTCCTTGAACTTACCTTCTAGCTTCTTCCTGGATCCTCGCCTGTGCTTTAGTCATGGCGTTCCTTGCCTCAGAGCTCGGACATTGTTTCCTTCCTGGTTCCCGATCCAGGATATCTGAACGCCTCTTGGTGTAGGACTGCTATCCTCGCGCTGGAACCCGAAGACCAGCACGCTGGTCTGTACAAATCCCAGACCATGCAAAAGAAATCACCCAAGAAGGTTGCAAGCAAGGAAAAAGAGGTCAGAAGGGGAGAGACTTGTGACACTTCCATTGTCCCAGCCTGGAGCACAGACAAATATCTGATGAGCGTGTGAACTTTCATTGTCCTAGCCCATTCAAAGTTTTTCAAGCTGGAAACTTTCACGGACATGTCCTGGAAGTTTATGGTGTCCCTCCCTCCATAGGGGGAAGTTTCAGGGCTGGCAACTGGAATGACTGGTTTTTCTGAGATCTTGCAAATCCAGCCCATGTGTTTTAAACTCCTTTTTAATCTCTCATTTTGGGTCCTGAATTAAACAAACCTGTGAAAGAAGATAGCCTATGTATGTATTATCACCACTAAGCTAATCCCTTTTGATAGCTAATTAGGCAGGATTTCATTCACAATTTATTTTTAAACCGGCCACATTTTCCACGTGTTTTAAAACTGCTAGAATGTCTTTCTTTAAATTCGGTTTTGCAGCTCCCTCAGCTGCCCACACTGTCTTTGCAGCTGTAATTATTGCCTTGAATGCAGGAGTTTTATCTAAAGCATAGATACATTTGACTTCACCTGAGTCTATTTGAACTGCTGAGCCTGGATACATTTTGGCAAGAAATAAACTTGTGTTCCCGTGCAAGTGAAAATTAAGTTGCTTCTTGATTTCTCTGAGTTGGATTGACTGGGCCTGTCACTCAGGAATTATGCCTGGTTTTGATGAAGCACTGTGAAATATCCTGGGCATGACAAGGCCTTTTTACTCAGTGGTTTCAGAATGTACAGATGGAATTCGCATCAAAGCAGAATTTTGAAATGGTGAAAATGTTTCATTTTGAAGGGGATTTTCGGCTTTTGCAGCAAAGCAGTGCTGCCTGTTCACTTGATTCCATATGTTTCAGAACACACTGGCATACTTTTTCAGGGTGTCCCTTTGTTCCATTTTGCCTGAAGAGTGCTGGGTGGGATGGAGCAGCCATTCTTTTGCTGCCAAAATGCAGTTTTGACGTCCTGGTGCGCACAAGAGCCAATACAGCCAAGTTGCTTTTTCTTGCACAAATGCAGATTAGTGATGTGAGGCAATGCCGTTGAGTGGGTCAATATGTCCCACAATGCATGCCCGACGTCCATTGACTGAGCACAGACAACCTGCCCTCACCACACAGGCCAAAGACCATGTGGCCATGTGTGTCACACTCCTCGCTACAAGCAACCCCATGATGCTGGGCCCACATGCAAACCTCCTGACCAAACATGCCCATATGTGTGGGGTCCCACTCTGTACCATAGCAAATGTCTTGCATGCCAACACACAAGAAGGAACCATACCAGGATTGTGCAGGCCATCATTTGGAACAGTGCTGAGACAACTGCCAGCACGGCTACCCTGACACTACGCCCAGAGGGTCAGTGAGATGACTGAAGGCATCTCTGCATTGGTAGAGGCTATCCGGCAAAGCACGGTGGTGCAACACCAACAAAACCTGGGGACAGGCTCTGTCCTTTCACTTCACCCACAGAGGGGCCACAGCAGAGCACACCGAGGTGTCAGTCACAGTGCCCTCTGCACCCAAAATCACTGGTGGCTAGCAGGGGGGAAAGAGGGGACTCAGACACTGATTGCCATGAGTTGGTGGTGGGAGGGGAGGTAGTGTGATGGGAAGTTGGTGGTGGGAGGAGGGATACTTGGGGCACTTCATTCCATAAGAACCGTTGAACTTCATCAATGCGAGTACATTCCTGATTGTGCCACTGCCCTGTTTTTTGATAGAGGTAAGTGTCACACAGTCGTGCATGGCTTGTGCCATGTGAAAGTGCCAGAAGAAATTGTCTAGAAAGACTGATATGTGGGAAAATTTCTTCTCTGTGAAAAGAACAGTGAGCTAAAGACTTGGTTGAGACTCTCCCAGGGGCCATCCACCCAAGAACAAGTCCATGGGCTGTGTTCGTGCTGGTAGTTTCCTAGACCCCCCCTGTTTTGCATACCAAGTAACTTTGGGTCTCACCCTAAATTACCAGGGGACTCCAGACGTGGACCCCTCGCTCACTGTTCTTAGAGAGACACAGCTTCACCTCACTGATGATGCCCAACAAGATTGAAACACGTGTATGGGGTTGCTGTGGTACTCTTGTTCTGTCATGATCTCTGCTTCCAAAAGGTCAGGGTTTTCCCAACTCCCTTGGAAGCAGATCCATAACCCAGGTTCCGAGTGCCAACCAGTCCCAATTGGGACCTTTTGGACCCAGTCCTGGCGCCAGTGGCACCAGGCTCATAAATATGCCCAGTCCCAGCGCTGGAAGCGCCGGGCTCATAATGCTTGGGTGGACTTACCTGCAGCAGACCATGCTGCTTACTTGCCTGCCAGTTGAGCTTCTGATCCTCTTCTGTTTGGAACTACTTTTCCTGTTGGGTGGGGCAGGAGCCACTCCCTAGATTCAGAACACTGGAACTCTTCTGGAAAGCAGGAACTCTTTTCTTACCTAGGCGTGGCTGTGGAAGGAGACACCTAAGCACTACAGGAGGCTATTTAAACCACACCCGATGGATGAATCTTGCTTTGCGTTATTCTGCATCCTCTGCAGCAGAATGCTCATCGTGTCTTCTGCATCTGATCCTGGGCCTAAGGAAAAAGGCTTACCATCCTGAATCCAGTCTTCAGCAACACCTATAAAGACAAGAAAGAACAGGTTAGCATTACGGTCTTCAGTGACAGCTCTTCACTTACCTGGTCCATCGGCTGTCACCAACGCCTCGCGCTGCATTCCAGCATCTGAAAGACAAAGGCTTACCTACTCTTCGTGCGCTCCGGAGGTCTTCACACTGCATTCCGGCATCTGAAAGACAAAACAAGGTGCGTTTAAAGACATTGGGGAACTTTAATACTCACGTGCCATTACTCCTTTCCACATCTAACCCAGTGGGTATTCCGGCACCCTGCAGCCGCTCCGAACTTGAACCCTGCAAAACAAGAAACATCATTACTAAAGACTTTAAAGACATTAGAATTACTCGAAACTTACCGTTCGTGCAGTAAACGACGGACAGCAGTCCTCTGAAGTCAAGAGGCCTGCTCCCCTTATCCAGTGAAGAAACTGGTTACAGCACCCTGCCCCGAGGCAGATGGAGAGCACGGCGTTCACTTACCTAAGGTGAGAGCGTTAACCTTTGGGGTTCTACAGGAGAAGAGAAAGGGAAGAAGAGAGAGACATTCAATAACCCAGTTCCTTAATCCCATATTTTCTATCTGCAGACATCTTACCCTTCAAGTCAGACATACAGTGCACAGAGGTCCAGCCCAAAGAGCCAGCTGTGTGTTACACATCACCTTTGCAGATACGGTATACGCCCAGTCAAGACCGGCGCCTCTACGGGAATCAGGTGAGCGTTACATGTTCAGAGGAGAATTGCCTAGCATTTCGGTGCTGGACTGCCCCTGGGCAGGACAAAGACTGATATGTGGGGAAATCTCTTCTCTGTGAAAATAACAGTGAGCTAAATACTTGGTTGAGACTCTCCCAGGGTCCATCCACCCAAGAACAAGTCAATGGGCTGTGTTTGTGCTGGTAGAGAGTCCCCCCCCCCCCCCACCCCCATTTTGATGTATGGAAAAGGGCTGGCTACCCAGGAGTAACCAAACAGAATACGGCGTACGACGGTTTGCCGTTTAACAACTACCGAGCGGCCGTGTGGTGTGCTCTACGGGTGCAGTACCCAGACACTTTAGACATTAGTGCGATTGTGGCACGCTAAATGGGGCAAGGCTAAGACCCCTTGCAGTATATTCAGGCTATTCAAGAGAAATGGAGACTTGAAATGTGAGAACCGTGGGACAAAACAGTGAGGTTGTTTTATCATATACTATGTCAAAGTTTGCCGGAGCAGGTGCAAAAGCAGCTTAAGGAGTTGGTGGGGATGGAGGCTAAACCATGGTCTGGAATCCAACTCACTATAGTGCACTATTGCAGGCTAATGCAAGAAAATGTGAGGAAAGGCGAAGTTAGTGCAGAAGTTGTCAAAATATATGATGGGAGGAGCATTGTTAACAAGCAAGGAAGGAACCGGTGCCCTGCATGCGCAGTACAGACCGCCACCCACAGGGTGTGGTTTCATGTGGCGGGGTGGCACGTAACAGGTTCAGAGGAAGAGGGGGGCCACCTAAGGGTAGAGTATATGGGTATCAAGTGCAGCACAGCCAAGAAGGGTTGTCAGGGGGATATTTGAGACCAATGGGAGGACCACCCCAGTGCTGGGTGTGTCGAATGATGGGGCATATTTCATGAGTGTGTAGGAGTAGGGGGGGAATGCAACAGAATGGTCGGGATGCAACACCAGCCCACATATGGAGAACAGATGGATTACTATGCCCAGGGACAAACTGAGCAATAAGTGCAGACATCGGATGCACACACAGAGGCATACCAGCCTCTGGCACTGACACCCCAAGTGCAGGTGCTCACACAGTCCTATTCACAGGCAATACCTGCACTGCAGATGTAGAATAATAAGCAGTCACTGTACTCGACACAGCAAAACGACAGGGCACTGACACGCACAGATTCAATGAGAATATCTCCCATTCGGAAATTGGGAGGGGTGACTGTGGTGGTGGGGGGCAACTCAGTCACAGGGAACAGAATTTCATTAAACTCACAATACAACAGCCCACACACCGATATATGTTCCATCCTATTGATTACACCCAACCCGGCAGAGGAACCACGTATAGGGGTGAAGATAGGTGGTCAGGGAAGGAAGGTATCCAATGTCAGGCAATGCCATGAATGCTCAGGGATTTTCTGGGATGACTGATTTGGTTCCCTTCACAGATAATCTTACACTTTCTATAGGGGAGCATGACTTAGCTCTACCCTTGTATTCCCGACGGCCACCAGTAAATATAATGGGAAGAAACATTGAGGAAACCTAACATGCCCATCTCATTCACTGACCAAGGGATAGTGTGTTCCACACCTGGGATTCACCTCCTAAATGTAAAGGAGGTTATTCAGGCCTATTGCGGACACACAGTACAGAGAGTGGTGCCAGCAGACGAGGAGCTGTTCCAATATGGAGTTGAAGTAATAATTGCATGGCTCCAAGGGATTCGGGGGATACGGGATTCTTCCAAATGGGTACATCTTCAGACCAGAACTACCATTGGTGATTCTGATAGAGCTAGACGCAGTAATAGTGGGAGAAGTCCAGGATCACATTGCACAGGACAGATGACACCAGACAAGCATGGAGGACCGTGATTACAGTGGGGTAAGGTTACAAGTTGACTACTGTGACTGATGAATAATTGTTCAGAGACAACCCCTCGGATCACGAGATGATGTTCGACATTAGCATTACATACTGGGTGAAAATACATTACAGGGAGGTACCACAGAGAATGGTTATGATGCTACAAGCAGCGCCGTCATTTCTTGAGGAAGACTTGGCTAAGGTCCTCAGTGTACTATGGGACAGCAAGTCACAATGATGTGAGGCTTCTGAAAAGGAATGGGAGCAGTAAAAGTAAAGCTCAAACCAGAAGCCATTTTACAGCGAGCAAAGCAATATTTGCGGTCCTAGTTAAACAAGGCATTCTAATACCATCAGAATCACCATGCAACACAGCGGTGTGTACCCTGTGAAGAAGGCAACGGGGTTTGGGGCGTCTTATACAAGATTTACACCCTTTGAACCATATTGTCGAGGCAGAATTTCCTTTAGTTCCAAATCCAGCAACACATTTATGGAGCATTCCTATGGACGCTACCTACCTCACTGTTACAGATCTGAATTCTCTATACCACTCCACCCAGACTGATGAGATTTGACTACCTTTCTATATAGAAATGAAAATTGGAAACGCACCAGGCTCCCACAAGGGTACTGCAAGTCCCCTTCCATGTTCAACACAGTCCTCCAGATGGAGCTAGTCAATGTACAATTGGAAAGTGCTGTTATACAGTACGTAGACAACATCTTGATCTGCAGCAGAACAGAAATTCAATGCAGAAATCACTCCGTACACATGTTGACTGTGTTGGCAGAAAAGGGGTGTAAGGTAGATAAAGCCAAAGCACAATATTGCCAAAAAGAGGTGTTCTATATTGGACAACTGATATCACAAGAGGGATGAAAAGTGATACCAGAAAGGGCAGAGGCAATTCGCAAGACTTCAAAACCCATGACCATAAAACAAATGCAATAGTTTCTAGGCCTCTGCAATTATTGCAGAGCATGGGTATTTGACTACAGTACATATACAAGACCTTTGTTAAGCGCACAAAAAGCAGCACAAAGAGGGTAGGGGACGTTGCAGTGGACAGAAGAAATGACCAGAGCATTTGAGGAGCTGAAGATGGCAATATGCACAGCTCCAGTGTTTGGGATCCCAGACTATCAGGCTGAATTTGACTTATTCTCACACTCCAATGGAGTAGTAATGACTGCAGTACTGACACAGAAAACAACCATGGGTCACAAACCATTAGCTTACTACAGCTGAAAACTAGACCCAGTAATGAGGACACTACTCTTTACAAGCAGGCACTAGCTGCTGCCACCTTTGCAGTGGAGAAATCAGCGATTATTACCATATGATGCTGCACCACTCTTTTTGTGGAGCATGCTCTCTCTGCAATACTAAGACGACCCAAAAGTACACTGACTACACAAAGGGCTTCAGGGTATGAGGTGATACTATCAAATCCAGCCATAAAGGTAGTGAGATGCTGACTTGTGAACCTGGGGACACGTCGTCGAGCCCATAGAGGAGGGAGATTATGTACACGACTGCACCACAAACATAGAAAGCTATGATGATGTCCTGTGAGTGAGAGAGAACGCACTTGAGGGGGGAGAAGTACTTTACATTGAAGGTTCCAAAACAATAGACCAGGCCACGGGAGAAAGACCTACTGGGACAGCAGTAGTGAGAGTAAAAGAGGATGGGGCAAGCAAGGTCGTAGTAAACACACGCTTACCGTCACATTTTTCCTCCGCACAAGCTGCAGAGCTAGTGGCTCTAATATTGGCACTGGAACAGAGCAAGAACAAGGAAGTGAAAGTATATTCAGATTCAGCCTACGTGATGTCTACAGTCCACTAGCGGCTGTCACGCTGGCTAAGGAGGGGCTTCCGATGTGCTGACGGTTCGCCAGTGTAGCATGCGCCATTATTAGGCAGACTGATAAAAGTACTCCAATTCTCAATAAGCATAGCGGTCACGAAATGTCAGCCCCAGGGGCGAGGATCCCGTCTCTAGGGACGAGGCAGCAGAGGCGGAAGCAAAATGTGCAGCATATATTTGAGGACTTCCTAGATATGGATACCCCATCTCGGGCACGTAATACTCCTACATCCCGTCCCCTTTCCTCCATACTGTATGGGAGTCCCTCGCTAGGGACGGGAGACAGAACCTTTTTCATCCCAAAAAATAATCTCTTTCCCCCCCACAACCTTTTAAATTTAGATGTGCGCTGGGGGCACGGCCCTGGGAACATGTGCTCCCCTGACCCTGCCCACCGGTGCCACTCCCCAGTCCTCGTTTACGCATCGATGGGAACGGACCGCTTTCAGCAGCACTCCTGGGTTAGGCCTCTGTCCTAGCAATTCGATGCACTCTTCCCCGGAGAAGTACTTGTGTCTCCTTTTTTCTTGTCTTTAATCTGGTACCTCTGGCACCACGCTCCTCCCCGGTGCATGTCGACATCAGCGGGCTTCAGCAGGTGTCCAGCCTGTGAGGGTCTCTTCCCTATGTCTGTCTGACCCCAACGCTCTCTGCCTCTGCTGCCTTGGCCCCAACCATAGCTGTGAGGGCTGTACTGCGTGTGACGCTCTGAACCACACACTCTGAAGAACAGACTAGCCAGGTGGAGGGAGTTTTTTTGGAAGGTCTCCTCCAGAGGACTTAAAGGAATTCATCAAGCACAAGACCAGGCCCAAGGTAGGGGCACTGTTTTCATCCGCTCGCTCCAAAGGTGACTCCTCCCCCAGGAGGCACACTAGCGGGAGGGACCTATCTGGTCCTAGTACCAGTGCAGATACCGAGGATGCTTCAGCTACCAGCCATCAGGCCGAGGGGTCGTGAGATCCTACCAGTGACACTGTTGAGGGACCCGAGGGGCTACACCCTAATACCAGACAGATGTCTGAGTGGGGCACCTGTATGCAGCACTACCGGCACCACAGCCAAGGGCACTCCGCTGACCAGGCTCTGTCCTGAGGTACAGGGTAGGCCTCAACCTCCACCGCCAAGAGTTCTGGAGAAAGCAATGCCCAGCGTAGCAAGCGTCATGGCACAGGCGTGTGGCGTGCAGCCCGACAAAATGGCCACCGGGCCAGACAAGATGGCAGCTCGCCCGACACCACCCCCCTTTGGGGATCAGTTAGGGGAACGGGTTTCCAGGTGGGACTGGTCATCGCCTGGCATGTGGCCCACGGCATATCAGTCAGCATCGCAGGGCAGATACACCCTGCATACAGCAAGACAGAGTGTGCTCAGGTCTCAGCAACCTTGGGGCCCTGCGCCCATGCCAGTCTCCAACAAGCAATCCGCCGTCCTGTGAAGACAGGTTTTTTTTAAAAATTCCTGACTCTCATGAGGTCTCTGAGGTTGGGAATCATCCTCAAGGATGTTATAAGGGACATGCTCCCTCCGTTACCACCGCTAACACCCACGGCCACCCCACCCTTGGGTCCAGCGCCTCTGGGTCCAATGGAGCTCCAGCTGCCTGCGCCAGTCCCCACAACACCGGCTCCCATGCCTCTGCCAATCACAGCAACCCTTTAGCTGCTGACGCAGCAGCCTCTGGCACCTGGCAGTATGCCATAGCTCCCTACGCCCAGCACTCCTCCAGCGGCACCGGACCAACAGGACACGCTGGTGAACACGGATGAGGAGGAGGAGGAGGACCCAGACACACCCTGATTGGCCAAAGCCTTTCATGAATGGCTTGCGAGCCTGGCAGGGTACTTGGGGCTCCCACAGCCTGAGGTGGAACAACCAGAGGCGGTGCTCTTGGCAGAGGTCCTCACTCTACGCCCCATGGCTAGAACAGGGATTCCAATGCAAAAGGACATGGTGGCGCTTGCCAAAGAAGGACCCCCTCTTGCTGTCAGAACACCCCCAGCCACACTCTGTGATCTCCACAGCTTCACTCTACTCCAAGCCACAATAGTCCTCTGCTATATCAGCCTCTGCACTCCTGGGTAAGGAGGAGCAGATCCTGGAAGCATATGGAAAGAAAATCTATTCCAACGCTTCTCTTCGTCAGTCCAACGCTGACGCCATGCTGGCTGCTGTCAAAAAGTGGCTCTGGCGAGAGATCACTGATTTCCTTCCTGAACTCCCTGTGCAGAGCCAGGTGCGCTTCAAGGCTGGGCTGGTTGAAGCCAAAATTGTAGCGCAAGATATAATGGAGTCCACAGTGGCTCACATTAATACCTGAGGGCGTGCCATATGTATCGCTACAGACGTGAGGACAGCCTGGCTACGGGCAACGAAGTTCAACCCTGATGTCCAGGAGCATATACTGGACCTTCCTTTCGAGGGTGGCGACCTGTTCCATTCCACTACAGACGAGGAACATGATAAAAACAGTTCAGACTGCCAAATCCTTATCGATCCTCACTAAGGCCACCCCCAAGGCATATAGCCAGACACACCAGTTCTCAAAGGCTGGTCTTTCAGAGGTTTCAGGGGCTTCCAGGGGAGACTGTCCAGGCAACTGGACAGATCCCAGAGCCAGTACAGGTGCAAGCTGCACAAGGCAGCGCACAAAGACCTTTTCCAGTCCCCCTACTCAGCCCCAGCCTCAGAGGGCAAAAGGCATGACACAGCCATCCGGATCCACAAGTCTCCGGTGGGGGGGGGTCCCGAACCCATGGATCCTCAGTAGTATCCACGGGCTTCCGGCTTCCTATCCCTCCTTCTCCTCCCCTCTGCTCCCACAGATTGGCACAGCAACTCTGTTGGCGGAAATTCGCTGGCTCATAGAGAGTCAAGGAATGGGGGAAGTCCCAGCCTCCCAGTGGGGTCTGGGCTTCTATTCACAGATTTCTGCCATACATCAGAAGAACCAGGCTAGCCTGAGAGTTGTTGGACCTTTCCTTTCCTCTTCAAAAGTTAAAGATGGTTACCCCAGCGCTTACAGCGGAGACATTGTGTGCGGGAGACTGGATGTGTTCCTGGATCTGAAGGATGCCTACCTACATGTCCCAATCTGGCAGCCCCATCTGGCCTTTGAGGTTCAGGATCATGGCTTTTCATTTCCAATACAAGGTTCTACCATTTGGCCTCAATTTGGCCCCCAGGGTCTTTACAAGACTGAACGTGGTGGCAGCCGTGTTCAGGGGTAAGGGTCACCATGTCTATCCATACCTAGATGACTGGTTCGTCAGGGCAAGGTCTCCAGAGGAAGTCCACCACACTGCCTACACCCTCATGAATACACTACATGAGCTGTGATTTTCCATCAATCTCAAGAGGTCACAGCTGGAGCCCGCGCAAAGTCTAATGTTCCTGGGCCTCATCTGGAATACAAGCTCTGTGAGGATTATCCGCTCAGAGGACAAGATCACAGCCATCAAGAGGGCCATGGGGCATTTTCTAAGCAGAGCAGTGAGCTCGGTGTGGTGGTAGCAACACCTACTGGGCATCATGGCGGCATGTCTTCTTGCTGTGCCACATAAGAGGCGCTTGCAGTTATACTTCACAGCCTCCTGGAGCCAGGACAAGGGTTCCCAGGCAGAGATGGTCAGCATCCCATGTCATCTCCACCAGGACATAGTCTGGTGAAGCAAGGACCACAACCTGCAGATAGGTGGGCCCTTCCGTCAACCAGCGTCTCAGGTCACCATCACAAACTCTTCCCTAGAGGGCTGGGGAGCTACCTTGGGCAGCCACAGTGTCCATGGGGTTTGGTCGAGTCAGGAGCAGGCGTCCCACATCAACTGGCTTGAGTTGATGGTCATGTGGCTCACTCTCAAAGCCTTCCCCCCGATGATCAGCGGCAAGGCGATCCTTATTCAGACCGACAGCTCCACCAGCATGTATTACATCAACAAGCAGGGTGGCACCAGGTCCCCTCCCCTCTGCACTCTAGCAGTCGACATTTGAGAGTGGGCTGTGCTAAACAACATACACCTGACAGCAATACACCTCCTGGGGGACTCCAACCTGGAGGTGGACAGGCTCAGCAGGTTGGGTGCGGACAGCTACGAACGGCAGTTGAACAAGCAGGTCCTTCAGGGGATTTTTGACAGGTGGGGTCTTCCTCAGGCAGACCTCTTCACCACCTGGTACAACAGGAGGTGCCCCCAGTTCACGTCCTGGCAGGGACAGGGCTGAGGCTCCATGGGCGATCCCATTCAGATCCAGTGGAATGACATGAATGCATGTGCCTTCCCTCCGACTCCCCCTCCACCCCCGGTTCACAGGGTAATCTGCAAGATCAGGGAGGTCCGGCAGCCCCGCATTATCCTGATAGCTCTGTGTTGGCCGGCAAGACCATGGTTCTGGGAACTTCTCAGCATGTCTGATCAGGCGCCGGTGCACCTTCTGCTGGGTCTGGTACACCTACTCTCGCACCAGTGAGGGACAGTCATCCACCCCGCACCCCCCAGAGGTTAGCCCTCACTGCGTGGTTTCCAGAGCAGGTCACAGTTGAGGCATCTGCAGTTGTCGCAAGCCAACCTAGAGATCATACAAAGGGCTAGGAGCGATGCTACCAGGAGCCAATACGAAAGCAAGTGGACCAGGTTTTGTCATTGGGCAGAATCAAAGGATGTAGATCCCTTGACCTGCACTTTGGACAGTGTGCTATCCTTCTCTGCACACTCAGGGGTTGTGGGGGGCAGGTACACACCTGCTGCACCTATCTGGTGGCCATTGGAGCCTACAGGAACTCAGAGGAGGAGGTGTTTTCATTCTCTAATCCAGTGGTTAAGACACTTGGCAGGCTTGACCAGGCTTTACCTGCCCATCAATAAACCACACCAGGTGTGGGATCTCAATGTGGTCTTGGGTGCCATGGCGCATTAACCATTCAAACCTATGGCTTTCATGGACATCAGCCGAGTCATCGTTAAGACGGCCCTCCTGGTGGACCTTACCGTGGCATGCCCGATCAGTGAAATCCAGGCCCTGGTGGCTTTGGAGCCTTATGCGTTTCAGAAGGACAAGGTGGTGCTTAGAACGCCCCCCGCATTCTTACCTAAGGTTGTCTCCCAATTTCACCTAAATGAGTAGCTAGTGCTACCAGCTTTCTTTGCGGACCTTAAAGATGACGCTCACAGGGTACTGCACTGTCTAGATGTCAGAGGTGCTCTAAGATTCTACCTGAACAGAACTAAGATTCCGCAAATCACACGCTCTTTGTCACCTTTGGGGGAGGATGGTCAAAGACTGGCTGTCAGGGCTTCAAGGCTTCCATAGCAAGGTGGGTGGTTACAGCCACAAAGGAGGCGTACGAGGGGCAGCACAAACCTCTTCCAGCAAACATACATGTCCATCCAATCAGAGCTAAGGCCTCAGCAGTTGCGTTCCAAAGGCACGTGCCGTGGCAGGTTATCAGCAAGGCAGCGACAACGCCCTGGGCCTTCTGCAAGCACTACTGCTTGGATGTCAGCTCCAGGTCAGATGCAGCATTTGGTCAGGCAGAGTTAAGGAACTTGTTTTCTTAGGAGGGGCAACTCTCCTCCCTGGGGCTATATTCAGTTGTAATCGCCCATACAGTATGGAGGAAAGGGGACGTAGGAGTAATTATAAGTTACTCACTGTAGTGACTAACGTACTCCCAGTCCCCTTTCCTCCATACGTCCCACCATCCTCCCCCCTCCTAATAAAACTGGTGTCATTAGGCAATGGTAATATTGTTGACACATCAAAGGGGACTTAGAAGTGGCGTCGGTGGGCGGAGTCAGGGGAGCGCATGCCCCCAGGGCCGCGCCCCAGCACGCATCTAAATTTAAAGGGAAAGATGATTTTTCTGGTGGAAAAGGTTCCGTCTCCTGTCCCTAGTAAGGGTCACCCATACAGTATGGAGGAATGGGGACTATGGACTAGAAGTACATTAGTCACTACGGCGAGTAACTTATAATGTATGTAAGCACAATGGTATTTAAGGAGGGTACAATGAATTACTGGTGAAACAAATGATGGAACTGCAGGGAAATGTGCCAAAATAGGAAAAGGACTTATGGAAGAAGAGTGGGTGTTCTATGACACCTTCAGATGCCCTATGGTGACAGGAATGCACAGGCAAGGTAGTAATGCCATTATCATTGTTGCACAATTACACATATCCCACTCTGTGGGATATTACACATATCCTACCCATATGTGGAAAGATGTACTTGCTGCTCACATTGGAGAGGATTGGTTCTGTCCCAACTTGGCACAGCATGTGGCACAATTTATGACTGCCTTGTTTGTAAGAGCTTTACAGCAGGCCATACATTAAGGGTAGTGAGAGGAGCCATACCTCGCCCACTGGGTACATTCCATCACCTCCATTTCGACATGCTCCAAGTATGTCAAGGCTACCGCTACATGATAGTGGTTGTATGCCCATTCTCCCGATGGATTGAAGCCAGCCCCTGTTCCCATCCTGATGCCCTTCAAGCCGCAAAATTCCTAGTTAGAGAAATGTTCCTGAAGTGGGGTGTGTGTGAGCTCCTGCAGTCTGACAACTGCCTTCACTTCGCCAATGGAATGTTTCCTAGGAATTCAACACAAATTCTCCTGTGCATATCACCCACAGGTGAACAGAATATGTGAGCGCCTCAACGGGCTGCTCAAGGAGACCATCGCCAAGATCAAAATAACCCTAAATAAAAGTTGGCTCCACTGTCTGCCCTTACCTTTATTTGCATTGCGCAACAAACCAGGGTCTGACCACCATCTAATTCCACAGGAGGTGGTAACCGGGCGGTGCATACGACTTCCCCTGGCTCCTGCCACTAGGGCTTTCACAGACCGAAACAATGCCTAATCTATTGGGACATGAAATGCATATTTACACCGCTGCCTTGATGGCTAGTGCCTCTTATTTCTCTCAAACTGCAGGTTCGACGGGAAAGGCCCAGGAAACAAAGAAGACAACGATACAGAAACAAATGAAGGCCGGCTGAAACCACCACAACTCTACCCAGGTGATACTGTTATCCTACAGAACTTCACCCGTACCTGGTTCAAGCCCAGATTCACAGGACCACATACCATTGAGGAGGTAACTGATCGGGCCATAAAGATACAGGGCAAAAAGGCCTGAAACTATCTCAGGGACGTCCAGCACTGACGAGCAGCTACCAAAGGAAGGGGCCAACATCCCGCAAGAAAAACAACAAAGTATTACACCCCAGCAGTGGCCAACCCATGATTATTCGCGCCCGAGCGAGAGGGATGGGGAAACAGCTTCCTACACATCCAGAGTGAGGGCACACTGTTTATTATTTTTCTTTCCGCACATTGAAAGTATTCATCGTGAAAGTAGCGATTGTCCCATGCTCCCCCAGGACCCTCACCACCCGATCTTTCAAGGCCAATTTGTAAACTTAATCAATTGCTCCCCACAAATACTTCTACTTAATATATGGTCACATTTTATCATTTTGATAATTTCTAGCAGGCAGCAGTCAAATATAATGTATTTTGGCTCCTTTAATAGCCAATCGTCCAGCAGTCCAGTGGTTTGTGGTGCGATGGTGGCGGACAAGTCTTCCACACTGGGAAGAGTGATGTACAGATCATGCATGAGTACATTAGTGTATCAATTGCAAAGATGCTTCAGTTATTTCTGATAGTTACTGATTTTCCATATGTATTGGGGTAACAGTGAACATTGTATGTTTCTTCAATTGATATATTTCTTTTTTAAGCTTTTCAGTTTCAGTGAACGACCAGCATCGTTACAGCCACAGGTCATATAGTACAGTTTAATAGAAGTCTGAGTTCACACAAATTTTAACCATTATGTCAACAACCCCTTTCCCCTCCCTCTACCCCCCTCTTAAATTGTACAAAACAAAGAAAACCAGTGGTGGCATAAGTTTTTTGTTTTTCCAATTGACAGTAAGGCTTTCCTTCAAGGGCTCATCCCACCTTCGGTGCAGTTACAACCCCCTTCAGAGAACTGAGAAATTTCTGATCAGAGTGGGCTTGAAATAGTTCTGCTTTCTGTCCAATACATATTCATGAAATGGGAGCGATACTGCAAGGAATTTTTGATATGTGCCGTTGGCCACAGTGCACACCTTCTCAATCGCCATGATTCCCCACATTCTAACCCATCACATGGCCACAATTGGGCCCTGTTCAGTTTTCCAACCATGGGCCATTGTAATTCTTGCTGCAGTGAGAATGTGGGTAATAAGGGTGGCACCGGCCCTACTAGCAGCATATATCCTGGGAGTATAGCTCAGTAGCAACGTGCACGCCTTGGAAGCAAGACGATACGAAGCAACACAGGTTCGATCCCCTGGTCCGCGCTTCGAAACCTCATAGTGTTAAAGCGAGTTATAAATACACAACTAAGAAAAAAAAAATGTATCACTACTGTTGGGCTGTGAGGTAGTTGTGTGCCCAATATGTCCTTAAAACAGCTCAATTTCGTTCCAGAAAACATGTGCCTTTGGGCAAGTCCACCACATGTCACCCAGGTTCCCAACCTGCCCATAGTTCTGCCAGCAAAGGGGAGACATTTCGGGGCAGAGTCATATACCAACGGAAGCCTACCTTATATACTGATTCTTTGATGGCCATGCATTTGGAGCTCTTGAGCGTTTGATGCCGAATCTGGCCCCATTCTTCCTCCATTATGGTAACCCCCCAGGTCTTGCTCCCACTTAGTCATGTATGGCCGAATGTTCCTGGGCACGGCCCCATCTAACCAATTTAGTCTTGCTACTCCATATTTTGGTGACCCCTCTCACATCGTGAGTTCTAAGCCTGTGGGAGCTTTAGTGCCCGCCTCTCTGACCAACCTGTTCAAGGTCCAATGTCTGGTCTAATGTCTGAGCTGCACGCAATGGAACCGTTTCTGCTCGGTCACGTGAAAGTTTGCTTTACAGTCCTCAGTGGAACCCCGACCTGGTAGAAGTTTGTTAGAGTTGAGATTGCTTTCCCAGTCCAATTCGCCCAGAAGTTAGGAGATCTGCCTGGTGCAAAGTCTGCATTATACCCCATTGGTGTGTATGGGCCTAGTCCCAATTTCAGCTTTGTATCCTGCAAAGCTTTATCAGAGTAGGTGAGTGTGCACTTTGTAGTTTCAAGCAGTGGGTAGTCCCCCTTGTCCAAGGAACACCAGTTACCCCAGTGGAATGTCTGTGGCATTTAATTTCAAACCTTTTGGTATTCTACTGAGGACCATTGCAACATGGGGGCCAACTGCGCAGCCAAGAAGTAGTGGGCTATCTTGGGAACCCCCAAGTCTCTCTACCCCAGAGGCCAGAAAAGGACCCTCAGGGGCACTCTGGGTTTCTCCCCCCCCATATCAACCGTAGGACCTACCTTTGTAGGTTTTTGATCATTTGAACTGGGATCCGGATCAGGAGAGAACTTATTGTATACAAGAACCTAGGTAATAGGGTCATCTTAATTGCTGTTTTGCGGGCAATCTTGGAGAGTTCTTGCATATCCCACCTCTTAAGGTTGTCTAACGGAGCTTTCCAGAGTCCCGGGATATTAGCTGCAAACAAGCAATCATACGCTGCAGTCATTTGTAGACCCAGATATTCTATTTTGTCCCGCTACCAGATCAGGGGGAAATCTCCTACTCTAACTAGCTACCAATTTAGCATCTTCCATGATACGGAGTGCTTTCAATTTGGAATAATTGATGCAGAATCCAGACACCTCTGCAACTCCTCCAGGAGCGTCATCACCTTTAGGAGTGAGCATGCAGTATCACAGAGGAACAATACATAAACTGCATAAAGTGCAATCTTCAATTGACATATTTTAAAGGGTGTGGATTGTGTTAGCGGGTCTGCAAGCAATTCTGAAACCTCTTCTGTGTGATCTGTCTCTTCACGGTGACGTGTGCTGTAGCAATGATCCATGGTTACTTTCCAAGTATAACTAGTGACATTCTATTCAAATTCAGGCCACTGGACATCTGCATCACCTGAATCCTGAGAGGAGCATGCTGAGCCTCAAAATGTAGTTGCTCCAAAGTAACATTGGTTGTTGCTGCCTGAGTCTTGATTTGGCGCCTATACGCAAGTGTTTCCAGGTGCCACAAGACAAGTGGGGGATAGGAAAGAAGTAGAACAGAACAGTTATATGGCCTTGTGACAATCCTACCGTGCAAGACAAGGTGGTAAGTGCACGCGGGGAGGAGGATGAAGAGGGAGAAGTGCAGGAGTGGGGTTCCCAAGGGAAGGGGCGAGCAAGTGCAGAGGTATGGGGGGGGCAAGTGGGCAAGTTCCTGGGGAAGGGGAGGGAGGATGGGTGCGGTGGACAGGGTGGACCAGGTTAGGGCTAGTCTAGGGAAGGGTACCCGCAGGCAAGTGCTGGAAGGCATGCTGGGGGGACGGTCTGGTCCCTGTGTGACTATGAAGGGACCAGGCCCCCGTCTCAGCAGCAGGTCTCAGTGGTGGAGGGAATCTTAGCACGGGAGGGAGAGGGGGAAGGAAGAGGAAAGTCTTGAGGGTTTCCAGAATTTAAGAAGTTCCGGCTCAAGTCTGAGGGGGACGAGGAGGCTGTTCCAGAGGGAGGAACCAGCCGAGGAAAGGGATCTACCTCCCACTCTGCTTGGAGAAATGTTTGACCTGCAGAGAGTTGGAGCAAAATGATCGAAGAAGTCTAGCAGGGAGGTATTTAGGGAGGGAAAGCTGGATGTAGAGGTCGCAGGCCCAAGACAGCCTTGTGGATGATGCAAAGGGTCTTGAATTTGATCCTTGCAGTCACTGGCAGCCAGTGGAGAGATTTTAGGGCTGGAGAGAAGCAGTGCCTGGGCTTGAGGCCAAGGATAAGTCTCATTCTGGATTATTTGAAGGGGGTAAGGGGAGGAAAGAGGCAGATTAAGGAAGAGGCAGTTGCAAAGGTCCAGCCTGGAGAGACCCAGGGCTCTGGAGACATTGAGCTTCGGGGGGAAGGTGAGAAAAGGTAGAATACCTCTGAGGAGGTAGAGCTGAAAGGTGTGTGCTCTGGCACCTTGAAGCATCTGTGTGCATAGATTGAATTACCAATAAAATACCTCAGACCAAATAACCGTACAGACTCGAAGAAGATGGTAAAATACTGCTATAATCTCAAGAAGTAAAGCAGGGCAAAAACACACTCCTCAAATCTATTCATGCAGGATCACACCATCCTTCCGCTTATATTTAGTTTATATAATGCTATAATGCGTTGGAGAGTCTTTCCACTGTGCTGTTTTTGTGAGGAGGAGCCTCCATAAAGCTCCAGTCCAGCTGCGGAGCGGGCCGCGGAGTGAAGGCTGCAGAGTGAAGGCAGTCTGTGGCAGCACAACCCTGCATTGGAGAGTCTTTCCACTGTGCTGTGTTTGTGAGGAGGAGCCTCCATAAAGCTCCATTCCAGACGCGGAGCGAAGGCTGCAGAGTGAAGGCAGGCTGTGGCAGCACGACCCTGCATTGGAGAGTCTTTCCACTGTGCTGTGTTTGTGAGGAGGAGCCTCCATAAAGCTCCATTGCGGCCACGGAGTGAAGATTGCAGAGTGAAGGCAGTCTGTGGAAGCACAACCCTGCGTTGGAGAGTCTTTCCACTGTGCTGTTTTTGTGAGTAGGAGCCTCCATAAATCTCCATTCCAGCTGCGGAGCGGGCTGGGGAGTGCAGGCTGCAGAGTGAAGGCAGTCTGTTGCAGTCCGCGGCCCGACGGTCAAGGAAATGGTCGCTCGACTCCAGGGCGAGGAAGGCCACTGGCTGAGAAGCCAATGGACACGCAGTGAAGACAGCGGCTTGGAACGCCGCAGTCCTCTGAAATCTACCTACCAACAGAAAAAGGTCCCAGTAAAACCAGAAAACATAGCACGCCAGTGCGAGGGCTTGCCTGGCGTGTCAGACAGAACAACTATCACAGCTAAAGTTACTGATCTCGGGAGCACTTCGTCAGCAAACATCACAGTTAGTCTGCCGCGGGTAAAGGATCAAAATCTGGCTGCACACACGCCCAGATGCTTTACAGTTCCATCTCAAAAGTCTTTCAAGATGACTTCGCCCAAGTGCACATTCGACAGGGGAGGAAAATAATCTATCATCCCGTTACAGCAGACAAAAACAAATCATCATGAAGATGAGCGACACAACTTCTTACATTTCTGAGGATCGCTTACCTGAAGTCGCCGACCCGACGCGTGGACTGACTGATCAGATGAAGGCGGCAAAGAATGTTTGTCCTGCTCCGTCGCTTGTTACCTTGGCAGCGGGGGCGCTTCCATCCAACCACTGCCTTTCCCCTAGCCTGTAGCCCGCTGCTGATGTGACGAGAGGCAGAGCTGGTGCAAGGGCTGGCTCTGGAAGATGATGAGGAGGAGCTTCGGAGCAGGAGCTCGGCGAGGACCACCTCACCGAGGAGTCAGGAGCAACAGGCTCCCGGCGGCTCGCCGACTCAGCAGGAAGGAAAGCCTGTCATGCAATGGACTCAGCGGGCGATGCCAGAAAAAAAGCAGGTCAATTCCGAGGAGGCAGGAATAGTCTCTGGGACTCCAGTATCCAGCCCCCAGCACTCGGCCAATGGTGCTGGGGTGCCCGGCAACCTCAAACAAAGTCCGGGCAAAACAAGCGAGATAGACCACCCCTCTGCTCCATCTGAAAATTCAACAGAGTGCCAGGGGAACGTCCCACCTTCAAAGGGGACAATCGAAATTGACATTCACCCTGTCTATGCTCAAGCTGATTTACTTAGTCCCCCAAACAGACTCAAAAGTGACAAGGAATCAGCATTTGAGGACTACTCTTTTTCTACTATAGATCTTTCTGATGAAGAAGTGGAGACATCCTTCATCATTGGCCCACAGCTCACTGTTTCAAACGATAACAACAAAAAGGAGAACTCCTTGACATCTACATTGGCCAACTCCACAAGGTCCTCTCAACCATCTCTATTGAAAGTGGAAATATCTCAAAAGAAAAAAAAGTTCAATTGCACTAATCTACAATTGCCAATCAACAAAAAAAACAAAATGAAAAAAAAACGGAATTCTTCTCACCGGGGGCTCTTACCACAGAAGCACTCTCGGAATTCTTTGTTTAAAAAATAAATAAAACACAAATTACAGAAAAGGAAGGAACACGTCACGAGCTGACTATTGATTCTGACTTTAGAACTCCTCTTCATTCAGGTTCCCAGCAAAAACTGGAGGACGAAAAGGAATCACTGAGAAAAATAGCATTCCTGAAAAAGTGGCATACGAAAACCCGGCCCGCAAAGGAAGGAGAAGCCTTTGTTTGTGGCCCAGGAGGTACCGTCTCGATCTAAGGCAGCGATAAATTCGCTAGGCGAATCAGATGCAAAGATCCCCTCAGCCTGTGCAACTCGAACAGAAAACACTGAACCACAGCCGCTTGAAAGCGCACAAGGGACCTGTTGGGTAAGATTTCCACAGAGCTGTTAAATCTTCCTTTCCTGGTTCAACTCCAGAACCTTTTTGCTTTTTCTAGTGGGATATTTTTCATTAATACCTCAGTGAGTGGGAACCTTTTTCCACACTCTCCTAATCTCTAACTCTTTTTATGGGTGTTATTTTTAAGACTCTCCATAGTGTCCTTTTAAAGTTATCATGTTTAACAACTTATTGGCAATAATTGCCTGTTGTTGCTGGGTTGCCCTAGGGGGCTCCCCATTTAACTTTCTTGTGCTAACCTTGAGTGAACTACAGTTCACAAGGGTATAAAGGATCTTTGGATCCCTTTTTCATTTTGTTAGGTGAAACCAGCACACCCCACCTTATGTGGAGTGCTGGGGAGATACAATGTATCCCCTTTCACACTAAAACTGTAACAATTCTGTTACAGTGACAAGGGGATACAATGGAGAAAAGGATAACAACGATAGGGGCGAATGTACCCATCGGTAAATGGGATTTAAACCATTGAAAATGTATGAATTATACTATATTCAAAGAGTGGTGAATAATTAGCCCCCTCTTTATTCCTTGTATTTTTCCACAGATCATCATCCAGAAACTGACCTTTAGCTCCAACCCAAAAAAAAAGGGATGAGAAAGGAGACCTTGAAGGCTGGTGAAAATCAAAAATAAGGAACCGCTTTGAAAACAATAATTGTTGTTTATGTATTTAGTATTTATTTCTTCCCCTGAAGAATTTCCTGTAAATGAGTGTGAAAGTTGGTTATGAGGAATGAAACATGTCGGGTATGTTTGTGTTGAGGAATGAAAGAATGGACGAATGAGGAGCCATCTGTACAAAGTAAAGGAGATACTAAAAGATGGGATCTCATAATAATTGGAACCACGATTAAGTGTCCCCTGGTGTTATTAAAGAGCTAGAACACACTAGATTCAAAAAATGCCTTTGGGATATATATTGTAAGAATATATCTGTCGGTATGGGAGGCTAAAAATGTTGGTAAATGCAATTATTTTTACGAAGAGAAATTGAAAAAGAGAAAAAATTGATTGTTTTTACAGATATTGAAATATACTGTTTGTATAAAGGAAATGAAGAATCTGTATATTTTTTTATATGAAAATAAATTGGTTATATTTCTTGATATAAGGCTCCCTGTAGTATGTCTGAATATAATTGGGTAATGACATACATCGAGGGTCAGTAACTGGATGAATAGTGGAAAACCAGGGACCGTATGCACATTTAATACTATATTGTACAGTCTGTTGAAGAGGGTTGTTGCATATAGGTCCAAGATAAAAATAATAGTCAAAAGCCTCTAGTCTCCAAAAATTGTTTGTTACAGTGACAAGCTTACTTTTAATGGCTGGTGGCAGTGATACTTTTTACTAATTTGGTGCTCCTTTACCGCGGGCTGAGATCACAGCTGCAGTAAAGGCATCTATGGGTGCTCATTTTACCAAAATGGCCCCTGTCTTTTTTTTTCTGCCATTTTAGTGTTTCTTGTCATTTCGTGTTCCTTCCTCTGACATCCAGGGCAGGAAATTCCTTTGTGTGAGTTTTGTCTACGGCGGGAGTCCCATGGACACCCCGCCCAGGCTCCAGTCAGTCTGTAAGCACAGGAATTGGGGGAGGAGTCCAAAACTTCCCCATCCTTTGTCTTACGCCTTGCTTCAACTGGGACAAATCCCAGTGGGGGGCTGGCTGTCCTGATTGGACAACCAGACGCCCCTTTCTTGTAAAATGCGGGGAGAGAATGCAGAGGTTGTGCTGTATTTCCTGATAAATTCTGGAAGCTGAAGTCATGTCGACCACTGGAACTGAAACCGAAGAGGATGATGAGGGAAAAGCAGTGAAGATGATTTCCAGCAACCGGAGAGACTGCTGTGTAACCCGAAGCTGCTGCAGCAGTTCCTTCCAATCGACCTGTGGACTCTGAAAATGACAACCCGAACCCAGAGCCCGGTGAGACCTACTAAACTCAAGAAGACCTGCATTTAGAGCCATCCCACGGGTTGCTGCGACCTTGCGTTCTTGCAATACCCCAATACCCTGGAACCTCCAGCCACTGTGCTGTGCACAGTCTTCCGAATTCTGAAGAAACTTCGTGGGCATCTTGGTGCATCTCCAGAGACACGAATCGAGTCTGAAAAGTCCCCTCACAACAGTGCTGGACCTTTAAAACGACGAGAATTCAACCACAATTTTCTGTCTTCTTCTGTGCTCCTTGAAAAGGCGCCAAATCTGCAGAACCGCATTCAGCCACAAGAGAAATCTTGCTTAGAACCTTCTTCATCGATCCCTGCTGCAAAGTCCCTTCTGAGGTCTTGTGTTCAGTCTCCAGGACAAAGAACCCACTGACCGGGTATTTGGCTGCAGTCCCTGAAGTTCTCCTGCTGCAATCTCTTCTTCATTGCTGAGGTACTGTGTTGGCTTGGGTATATACTTGCCTTAAGCCTGTTTGGATTTCTGTGTAGTCCTGGGGTGTTTTCTGTGATTGGGAGGTCCCTCGTCCAGTGCACCCAGTCCCACTGCTAGAATCCTGCTGGGGTGTCTTCTGTGAAGCCCGTGGACCCTCTTCTAACCCTAAAAGTAAAGTACTCACCTGTTTGCCAGTTTTCCTAAGGAAACTCTGACTTTTGCTACTAAAGAACGTCTTCTAACACTGCGTGTTGGTCAGTAGTCCTAGTGACCCCCCTTCTGCCACTGAGAACACTCATGCTCCAAGAATAAGGGAAATACTTTGAAGGGATTGGGACTTCTGCCTAGAAAAGAAATCAAGTGTTTTACTTACTTGTAAAGAGTTGGTTGGTAACTGTAATTCTAAGAGTGAACAGTTAAAAAGTTTCTTACTGATCTTGAATGCGTGATGCATTATTCTTAAAAGTATGGTTAACATCTTTTCTTCCCTAGCCACTGTTTTGCCAGTCTAATAGAAAGTAGATGTGAAGGTATTTTACTCTCCTGTGATTAGGTTGTACCTCTTTACAAAAGTAATGTGTTGGTTTCACCAGATTATTCCTGTAGGATAACTGTATCGCCAACTGGGTCTTGCTTCCCCTGACTTGCTGCTAGCCTGTCCTTAATAAGTCTACATTAGGTTGTTGCCTACCAAAAATAACTATTCAGTAAATTGTGACATTGGGTTTTACTTTCCCCTTCATTGTGAAGTTAAAGTAAGTGGGTTTTACTTACCTTGTTTTAGCTGTGTGCCATCCAAAATAAGTTACCAGAGTTATTGCTTATCTCAATCTAGGGTTCCCCCTGATTTCAAAAGCATCTGTAATTGTATATTACATCCGTAGGTTTTACTCGCCTGGTATAACTGTGTGTTGTGACAAAAGTAGTTATAGGTTTTTACTGCACCTAGGATAAGTGTTTCACTATTCAACAAAAGTATATTGTCCAGTTGACTGTTTATGTGATTTGTTCCAATAGTCACTGTGCAACTAGAAGGGCCTACTGCCCTTGTATTACTGAATGTAATCTGAAAGTAACCATTGGTCTTTTACTCCCAAAGGATAGGCTTGACCTATACTAAATGTGTATAACAAGGTTTTGACTTCCCAAGAACTACAGTTAAGTGTTCCAAATAAAGGTTATACTTGGGTCTGTGGATTTCAAGTATAGTGTTGTGTTTTTATATTGTGATTTTATATAATGTGTTAGTACTTACTTAACACCTAGATTTATCTGGGCCTACCTGTATTTAAATAAATCCTTTATTTTTACAATACACAGTGTTTCAGTGTTTCCTTGGATCATTTGTATTAAAATTTCAATTGTGCTGTATCTACTGCCCTCTCTCCCTCCTAAGATAAGCCTGGCTGCTCTGCCTACGCTGCCATGTACTCAGGTGGTACAGTCTTATCCCAAGAGTGGAGTCTTGTACTGCCTCAGTTGAATGGTTTTTCTAGGCCCTTAGTTGGACTTCAGAAAAACGGTCCCAACACTGTTGGCATGCTCTGGGATAAAGGTGGATTACATTACATTGATTATTGATATACTTTGTGTCCAAAGGAAACCATCCAGTAGGTTTGGTTTAGCCAAGGTAAATTGTACTTATTGTATTTAACACAAGAACCAACACCATGGCCTGCTTTAGGCCTGAGGACTTCCACCATGCTGCAATGGAAAATGTGGTCACAATGTGTATAGAGAAGGGCCTCAATTGTGAAGGAAGTAAGCTTGACCTACTACAAAGGTTGTGGGACCATATGCATGGTTTCAGTGAACCTGTGTCCACTTCTAACAATATTGCTGGGAGTGAGGGGGATGAGGGTTCAGACAACTGTCCAAACTCCTCAGAGGAGGAATATGAGGAAGATGTTAGTTCACCCCCTCTCCTTCTCTTGCCTCTACCTTACTACCTACCATGTGCTCTGAGATATCTAAGAAACTGTATATAAGAAAATACCTGTGGAAAAACAATTTGGAAATTTGGGAATATGGGAAAGAGTATAACAGGTCTGTAGAAGACAGTTTTCTGGACCCCTCTTCTTTTTCCAGGTCTTCTGTGTCTGCAGCATCCAGGTTCCCAGAATTGGTGAGTCAGTATGATATGAAGTATGACATTGCTGTGTGGCTGAAAACTTTTGACCTCACTTGTAAAAGGATTGGTCTGTATGAGAGTGATAGAATACCCTGGGTTCTTTTTAGACTTCCCAAGAGAGACTACCAAGTGTTCTTGGATTTACATGAACTAGAAAGAGGTAACTGGGATAGGGTAAAAACAGCTCTCATAGATAGATATAAGAAGAAAGCTTCTCCATATCTAAACTCCTTACGGGACTCTGAGAATAGAGGAAGGTCAAAAAGTGCCGTCTCCTCATCCCTTAAGAAATCTGTCAATCCTAAGTATAGCAGAAAAGCTGTATCCTTTGGCTCAGCTGAGCCCCTTGTAAAAAGGCTGAGGCTCTTAACCTTGAAGTAAGAGTGGTCCCCTTAGGAGACCCCTCCTTAGAGATAAAAGGCAGCACCCATAACTTCAAATAGGGACAAAGCCCCTAGGCACACAAAGCTAGAGGTCACTCCTGTGACCCTACGTTTAGCTGCTGCTAAGGTGATAGAGCCTCTTGAAAAACCACATGTAGTGGAAGTGGTTCAACTAGTTCCCAGAAACTTAACAACTTCTGTCCTATTACCAATATGGGGTAATACCATTAACCAGGTAACTTTTGTGACCCCACCTTCAGTTAACACTGAGTTGAAAGAACCTCTTGAAAACACACCTAGAGTGGAAGTGGTTCACCCTGTGGATAGAAACATATATTCCTGTCCAATCTATAACACTGTGTAAAAACTTTGTTGAAACTGACAAGAACCTTAGTGTTCATGTCACACACCCTGTGTGGTGTATGTCCTTTAGAATAAAGGCCCTTTCAGTTAGACCTGTAGTGGCTGAATCACTTGGAATGCCACTTGCAGTGGAAGTGGTTCCTAAAACCCTAAACATGGATACACCTGAAAACCCACTTACAGTGGAGGTGATCCAGATGGATGTACAAAGCTTAGGATTTTTAACAACCCTAAGAGGGCAAGGAGTTTCCTTGACCCCAAGGTAGGAATTGAGTTTTCTCCTTTAGTTCAGAGTGCCCAGAATGTAACTTCCAGGCCTGAAAAACAGAAAAACAAAAAGAGTTATAAGAAACCTAAGAATAGCTTTCTTACTAGGCCTTCTAATAAAAAGCCTGTGACTCCAACTACTCCTACAGGAGAGATGGATAGGTGTTCTGACAAGGCTAGGGTCTCCATTTCAAGAGACCACTCTAAACCTGTGGGATCCTCTATAGAGAATCCTACTGAAAGTCCTAATGTTAGAAGGGAAACCTCTAACAAAGGCAAATCAAAATCTAGAATATTAGGGAAATGGGAGCCAAAACCAAGCTCTACCATTTAAGTTCCAATTCTAAAGTCTTTGACCCACACTGCTTCTGAGGAAGGGGTGGATAGACAAGTTGGAAACCTAACTAGGCCTTTGAGGACTGGTAAACATCAAAGCTGGTGGAAATCCAGAAAATATATGTCTAAGGCTAAACCCCTTGACATTGTGGGCTCTTCTGCTGAAGATCCCCTTGTAAATCCTATTGTTAGAAGGGAAAACCCTAACCAAGGTAAAAACAGATCTAAGAGGAAGTGGAAGGATGGACAATGCTTTTCCACAAGCCCTCCAACTAGGATACCTGAGACCCAACCTGCTCATGTGAGAGAGGTGGTGAGGAATTATGGAGACCCCTCTAGGTCTAAGGGATTACTTTATAAGAACCCTTTTAAAAATACTTTTGTCAGTTCAGAGGTTGTCACAACTTCCGAGGGACTGTTTAATCAGATCCCCTATACCTTAGACAAGAGTAAAGTGCCCAACACTACTTGTAGGTCATATAGTTTGCAAATGATAACTAATATAAGAAAAATTATCACAGCAAGGGTTACGAAAAGATTGCCAGTTTACTCAGCAAACAGTTTAACCGACTTGAAACAAGAGATCCAGCCAGGTGGGGATTAGCTTCTCCTGTTTCTTAGTCTGGGGGTGGGGGCGAGTGTTGGGTAAGATTCCCAGAGAGCTGGTAAATCTTCCTTTCCTGGTTCAACTCCAGAACTTTTTGCTTTTCGAGTGGGATCTAGTGGACATCTACACCGGAGCCAGATGAGTGTTGTCCCTGTGTGCGGTGGCTGCTTTTCAGCCTTTGCTGCCCTTTGTGGATTGCACTTGGGCCCGAGGCCCTGTGCAGACCCCGCTGCCACCCCGTGCCCGCCTCCCGAGTCTCCTTCCTTCCCTCCCGCCTCCTGTCCCCCCTGCTCCCATTGGTCCGTGGACCTCGGTGGCTGTGCTATAGCCACAGGAGCAACGCTCACCAGTCCCATCTACACCAGAGAAAGGTGAGTGTTGCCCCTGTGTGCTGCGGCTGCTTTTCAGCCTTTGCTGCCCTTTGTCGCTTGCCCTTGGGCCAGAGGCCCTGTGCAGACCCCGCCGCCACCCCGTGCCTGCCTCCCATGTTTCCTTCCTTCCCTCCGGCCTCCCGTCCCGCCCCCCCTGTTCCATTGGTCCGTGGACCTCGGTGGCTCTGTTATAGCCACAGGAGCAACGCTCACCAGCCCCATCTACACCGGAGCCAGGTGAGTGTTTCCCCTGTGTGCTGTGGCTGCTTTTCAGCCTTTGCTGCCCTTTGTGGATTGCACTTGGGCCCGAGGCCCTGTGTAGACACCGCGCGACCGCCTCCCGAGTCTCCTTCCTTCCCTCCGGCCTCCCGTCCCGCCCCCCCCTGTTCCATTGGTCTGTGGACCTCGGTGGCTGTGTTATAGCCACAGGAGCAACGCTCACCAGCCCCATCTACACCGGAGCCAGGTGATTGTTGCCCCTGTGTGCTGCGGCAGCTTTTCAGCCATTGCTGCCCTTTGTGGATTGCACTTGGGCCTGAGGCCCTGTGCAGACCATGCTGCCACCCCGGGCCCGCCTCCTGTGTCTCCTTCCTTCCCTCCAGCCCCCCCCTGCTCCCATTGGTTTGTGGACCTCAGTGACTGTGCTATAGGCACAGGAGCAACGCTCACCAGCTCCATCTACACCAGAGCCAGGTGAGTGTTGCCCATGTGTGCTGCAGCTGCTTTTCAGCCTTTGATGCCCTTTGTGGACCCTATGCAGACCACGCCGCCACCCCGTGCCTGCCTCCCGGGTCTCCTTCCCTCCCGCCACCCGTCCCACCCCCCTGCTCCCATTGGTCCGTGGACCTCGGTGGCTGTGCTATAGCCACAGGAGCAACGCTCACCAGCCCCTTCTACACCTGAGCCAGGTGAGTGTTGCCCCTGTGTGCTGCGGCTGCTTTTCAGCCTTTGCTTCCTTTTGTGGATTGCACTTGGGCCCGAGACCCTGTGCAGACTCCGCCGCCATCCCGCGCCCGAGTCTCCTTCCTTCCCTCCTGCCTCCCGTCCCGCACCCCCTGCTCCCATTGATCCTCTTGTCTCCCATTACCGGCCCTCCCAGGGCAACCCTCTGCCCTGGCAACCCTGCGGCTAAGGACCCTAAGGCCAAGGACGGCTCCAACAGAGGCGGCCCCAAGAGGTGTCAGTAGAGGAAGCAGTGACCAGCCATCAACCATCAACTACAAGGACCAATAAGGTAAGAGTGGCCGAGGTCAAAAGTAAGGGCAACCACCCTACCATAGATCCCTAACCACTTTCCAAACCCATAATAAACAAGGTGATTATTCTGCACTGCATCTCTCTCCTTTACCCTCAACTTAGAGAAAAATGTAATCACTACTCAAGACCTGTACAGGTCTCTCAAATCTAGTAGAGGTTCTATCTCTGATCTGCACGGTGTGATAACTACTTTGCATTGATAGGCCTCTCTCCCACTATACAGGTATCTCAAATCCAGTAGGGGTTCTATCTCCAAATTGCATTGCATGACATCTAGACTGTATTGATAGGCCTCTCCCCCACTGTATGGGTCTTTCAAGTTTAGCAGGGGATTCTGTGTTCAAATTGCATTGTGTGTTACTCTGATTGAATTATTAGGCCTCTCTCCCACTATACAGGTCTCTCAAATTTAGCAGGGCATCCTGTGTCCAAATTTCACTGTGATACTCTGATTGCATTGATAGGCCTCTCTCCCACTAAACAGGTCTCTCAAATTTAGCAGGGGATTCCAGGCCCATATTGTATTGTACGATACTCAGATTGCATTGATAGGCCTCTCGCCCCTTGTGCAGGTCTCTCCATTTTTAGCAGGGGAATCTGTGTCTAAGCTGCATTGGACGATATTCAGATTGCATTGATAGGTTCTATCTCCAAATTGCACGGTATGATATCTAGATTACATTGATAGGCCTCTCTCCCACTATACAGGTTTCTCAAATCTTGCTGGGTTTCTGTCTCCAATGGCACTGTGTGATATTAGACCGCATTGACAGGCCTCCAAACTGTATTGTATTATATCTAGATTGCAATGATAGGCCTCTCTCCCACTATACAGGCCTCTCAAATTTAGCAGAAGTACTGTATCCAGATTGCATTGTGTGACATTTAGATTGTATGATATCTAGATTACATTGATAGGCCTCTCTCCCACTATAAAGGTTTCTCAAATCTTGCTGGGTTTCTGTCTCCAATGGCACTGTGTGATATTAGACCGCATTGACAGGCCTCCAAACTGTATTGTATTATATCTAGATTGCAATGATAGGCCTCTCTCCCACTATACAGGTCTCTCAGATTTAGCAGAAGTACTGTGTCCTGATTGCATTGTGTGACATTTAGATTGCATTGATAGGCCTCTCTCCCACTATACAGGTCTCTCAAATTCAGCAGAAGTACTGTGTCCAGATTGCATTGTGTGACATTTAGATTGCATTGATAGGGCTCTATCCCGCTATACAGATCTCTCAAATTCAGCAGACGTACAGTATCCAGATTGCATTGTATGACATTTAGATTGCATTGATAGGCCTCTCTCCCACTATACAGGTCTCTCGAATCTAGCTGGGGTTCTGTCTCCAAATGCACTGTGTGATATTTAGATTACATTGTTAGGCCTCTCTCCCACTATACAGGTCTCTCGGGTCTTGCTGGGGTTCTGTCCCCAATTGCACTGTGTGATTTTTAGATTGCACTGATAGGCCTCTCTGCCACTATACAGGTCTCTCGAATCTAGCTGGGGTTCGGTCTCCAATTGCACTGTGTGATATTTAGATTACATTGTTAGGCCTCTCTGCCACTATACAGGTCTCTCGTCTAGCTGGGGCTCTGGCTCCAATTGCACTGTGTGATATTAAACTGCATTGACAGGCCTCCAAACGGCATTGTTTGATATCTAGATTGCATTGATGGGCCCCTCTCCCACGGTGCAGGTCTCAAGTCTAGCTGGGGTTCTGTCTCCAATTGCACTTGTGATATTAGACTACACTGATAGGCCTCCAAACTGCATTGTATGATATCTAGATTGCATTGATAGGCCTCTTTGCCACTATACAGGCCTCTCAAATTTAGCAGAAGTGTGGTGTCCAGATTGCATTGTGTGACATTTAGATTGCATTGATAGGTTTCTCTACCACTATGCAGGTCTCGCAAATTCAGCAGAAGTACTGTGTCCAGATTGCACTGTGTGACATTTAGATTGCGTTGGTGGGCCTCTCTCTCGCTATACAGGTCTCTCAAATTCAGCAGAAGCCCTCTGTCCAGATTGCATTGTGTGACGTTTAGATTGCATTGCTGGGCCTCGCTCCCACTATACAAATCACTCAGATCTGGCAGGAGCCCTGTCTCCAATAGCGCTGCCTGAAATTAGATTGCAATGATAGGTGCATCCCCCACTACACAGTTCTCTCAAACTTGCTGACCACCTCGCTCTTAAGTGAGATACCCGCTAAGGAACTACGGTGGAGTGACACCCAACTAGGGGCTCACGCTCATAAGGTGTAAATCCTAGCTACACCCCTCCAAGCCACTCTTCAACTAGGAGATACCCTTCTCACACTCACATAGCTAGCTCACCTCAGTGAACTGCGTCCAGGGAAACGGACACTAAAGAGATCCCTCGATAACACCAGATATATAACCCTTATCCACCTCCCCTAAGCCCTCTCAAGACAGTGACTGAACGAGTCAGAAACATCAGCCGGAATACCACTTACAGACAAAACCCGAACCAGTGGCAGACAACACTCCAGACCCACTACCACACCACAAGACAACCTGACCAAAGCGGAACCAGCTGGACATCACCAAACAAACAAACTAAACTACTATCAATCTTATAATGCCGTGCAAACGACCCATTCCGAGGGAAAGAACAAGAGAAGAAGAAAGAACAAACACTCCAGAACAACAAAGAAAGACAACTACAGAACGCACCCCGACAGACAGGAACACAAATCAAACCAACACTGAGAGAAGAGAAAAATCTCTCTACTTAACTCCTTACCTCGCTGACAACTGGCCAACACAGCAAACCAACCCAAGGCTAGAAGCAGCAACATCAAATAACCTAACACAAGCACGTAGAAGAAGAATGAACAACAAAAAAAACAACAAACACACAACCGATGCGATAACACCCTACATCACCAAAGCAAGAGGAACGTCAAATTGACAAACACATCTCCCGGAAGACGAACCTAATGAAAACAAAAACCCAAGACAGAACCTAGAGGAACTCTTTGAAGACGCTGACACCCTGAAACCTACAGTCCAACAAGTAATCGACCAGGAAGGAAACCTCAACATCGATAAGAAGACAAACTCAGCAAGAAAGTCCAAACCAAACAACACCACCAAACTCCACTGCAATCTAATAAATCGCAAGATCCATGTCCAAACACTTAACAGAGATC
This sequence comes from Ambystoma mexicanum, assembly GCF_040938575.1. NCBI lineage: Eukaryota > Metazoa > Chordata > Amphibia > Caudata > Ambystomatidae > Ambystoma > Ambystoma mexicanum. The sequence continues at coordinate 1,105,048,569 of NC_090922.1, forward strand.
TTCGACCTACTCGATGACAACAGCATTGACATCCTGTTCATCACAGAAACATGGCTGGACGACAACTACAAAATCACACTCCAAAGCTGCCTTCCAACCGACTTCAAATGCCTTCAAATAAACAGGAAAAACAAAAAAGGAGGAGGCATCGCAATAGCATTCGAAGAACACCTGAAGTTAAAAACGGACGAACCACTCCACATCCTCAACTGCGAAACCATGGTAATACACCTAACGAGTCCAAAAACCAACATCACATTCATCCTGGTGTACAGACCACCGACATATGATGCAACCTTAGTTGACAACTTCATAGAAGCCATCACCAACTTAGCCATCAACCACGAACACCTAATCATCCTGGGGACTTCAACATTTGGTTTGAAGACAGTCACACCAACGCCCATAACTCACTCACTGAACAACTCGCCACTATGAAACTACGACAACTAGTAAAAGGGGCCACACACTCGGCAGGACACACCCTCAACGCAATTTTTGCAAATGAAAAACTCATCACCACGGCACCTCCGATACAAATACTGTGGAGCGACCACCTCATCATCCCATTCATGATCACCATGCCAACCCAAGTACGCATCCAACCTCAACTAGCAACCACCACCAAAAGAAACTGGAAACACGTCAAAGAAAGCAACCTATCGAACAACTGGAATTAACCAAACCCTCAACTACAGAACTAGAGCTAGTTGACCTAGATGGATTGCAGACACAATAAATAAGATCGCCCCAGAAAAACCATTCACCCCATCAAAAAAAAGAGCAATGGCAAATGGTTCACACCACTGTTAAACACCATGAAAAAGGAAAACAAAAAGATGAAACTGGAATGGAGGAAAGAATACAACCCAGACAAAAAAACACTGTTCCAAAAACAAATACGCGCATACAAGAAGGAAATTCAAAAGGCGAAGAGAAGGCATTATGATGACAATCACCAACAAACAAAAAGAAATGTTTAACATTGTTAAAGAGATGAGAAACCCACCAGGCTGCGATAACACCCCATCCCCCTCAGAGAAACTTTGCAACGACCTGGCAGACCATTTCAAGAAAAAAATCAATGACATCCGACAAACCATACAAAAGAGACCAACCAACCACAACATACAACCAAACGAACCTAACACAGAACTACAGCACGAACTCAAAAACGTTCCTGAAATATCAGCAGAGGCATTCACAATGCTGGTAAAACGTAGCAAGAAAGCTGGATCACCCATGGATCTCTGTCCCCCGGACATCTACAAATCAATCCTAGCACAAGGAACGCCGTCAGAATACTACAGAAACCTTCTAAATCTATCACTAGCAACAGGGACTGTGCCGAAGATCTTCAAATCAGCCTATATCAAGCCACTTCTAAAAAACACAAGTGGCGACGTAGAAAACCTCTCCAAAAACAGGCCAATCTCAAACATTCCCTACCCGGCAAAACTCCTGGAAACCTAAGTATATAAACGTACCCAAGAACACATAGAAAAACACCACCTTCGGCCCTTATTCTACTCGACCTCTCCGCAGCCTTTGACACAGTTAGCCATGACACCCTGACCAAAAGACTAGAAGACATAGGCATAACAGACACGGCACTACTCTGGACTAAATCATTTCTAGCAGACAGAACAGAAACAGTATGGATTAAACCCTTCAAATCCACTCCACGAGTTAACCCCAAGGATCCTCACTATCACCACTATATTGCAACATCTACCAGATTCTAGTCATCAGAATCTTCAAAAAATACAATATTACTTGCTAGAACTATGCCGATGACACTCAAATCATCTACAAAATCAAAGACAACGAAGCGGATCACTCAACTCTAATCGACTGTCTAAAAGAAGTCTTCAACTGGATGAATACCAACAACCTGAAAATCAACCCAGGAAAGACCGAAATCATGATCATATCCAAAGACCAAGGAAACGAAACCGCCATCCCATGGCCAACGGAAATTGGAACCGCACCTACACCATCTAAGGTAGTAAAGAATCTGGGAGTTCTGATGGACAACACCCTAACCTTAGTACCACAAATAAAGGCAACAGTGAAGAAATGTTTCTTCCTCCTCCACACGGCAAGAACAATCCTACCTTTCCTCTCCTTCACGCACAAAACACTCACTATCATCGCCCTCATCATGTCATGAATAAGACTATGCAAAAAGCCTCTTTCTCGGAATACCAGAATACCTCCTGAAGAAACTACAACAAATCCAAAATGCGGCAGCCAGACTACTCCTCAAATTATCCAGAATAGACCACATCACTCCTGCCCTAAAAATACTACACTGGCTCACAGAAAAACATCGCATCACCTTCAAAACCATGTGCATAGCGCACAGGGCAATCGGAGGACAAGGAGCAGAATTCCTTCAAAAGAAAATAACAATCTATAAACCAAAGAGGTCCCTCCAATCCAGCAACGAAATCCGCCTGGAACTAAAACCATACCTTAAGAAAAAACTTGGAAGCACCCCCTTCTACCACTTTGCCACAAAAACCTGGAACAACATCCCAAAAGAGATGAAACACAGAAGATCACCACAAATTCAGAAACTTACTGAAAGCCTGGCTCTTCGAGACCACAGGCTCAGACTGAAAAACCGAAACAGAAAAAAAGGACGAATAAACTGGAAAGGACACTGACAGTCCCAGAACCAACAGGGAAGCTCCCACAGTACCAGGACGGATGACACCAGATAGACTGAAACACAGGTGACACCCATGGAGACAGACTCAACTACCCCAGACAATCCCACCAACCCTCCTCCTCCATTCTCCCCCTTGAAAACTTCCCCTATCACCTGATTCCTCTCTCCCCGGTCCTACTCCTCTCCCTTTCTCTTCCACTTTCCCTCGCCCTGTCCAACTCCCTCTCCTCCCCCACCTCTTCCCTGTCCCCTTTCTACCCCCCTCAGTTAATTGCTCTTTGCACTGTTTTGTTGAATGATTCAAGATGTAAATTTTACTCCCATTGTTAAGTGTTGTTGGTTTTTTGTAATCTGTTGTTCCATTGTACAGCGCCTTGGTGTAAAGCGCTCTATAAATAAATCAATCAAACAAGCAAACCTCACCCCCTCTCCTCCCTTAGTTGCCACCAGGTACCAAGTGTCAATTGAATTGTCAAGATAATGAAAATCACCACACGAGCTGAGTGGTGGACATTGGCAGATGCTCTGGCCACAGGAGTAGGAAGGGAGTACCGGTGGGGTTGTGAGGGAGGCTGGTTGAGGTGGGGGATAGATGTGAAAGGGACATTGAATGCAAGATGGGGCCAGATCAGATCTGTGGCGCATCAGGAGAGACTACACAAGCCCATCACCTCAAATCAGGATAGAGATGCCAACTAACCAATTCCACTAACAATTTCCCCCTCTGCACACACCTCTCAAACTCCAAACCAAACACAACCACAAACCTACAGCACAACAAAGCGCACACACTTCACTACCCTGCAACAACACAACAAAAAGACACAGACTTCCACAACAGTACACGACAACTACCGGCCGCAAGCACCCCAGGCCCAGCCAACGGACCCACCGGACTGAGGCCGCCAACAGCTCATCACTGCTCACTTGCACTTTTCCTGCTTTATCCCACTAACTCTCCCTCTCTCCCTTTTTCAGAGCCGCCAGTGCGCCAGGGGACCACTCCGGTGGTGATAGTGCGCGGTACAAATGTCCTTTAACATTAACATTAATATCTCAGTGAGTGGGAACCGTTTTCCACACTCACCTAATCTCTAACTCTTTTTATGGGTGTCATTTTTAAGAGTCTCCATAGTGTCTTTTTAAAGTTATCATGTTTAACAACTTATTGGCAATAAGTGCCTGTTGTTGCTGGGTTGCCCTAGGAGCTCCCCATTTAACTTTCTTGTGCTACTTGAGTGAACTATAGTTTCCAAGGGTAGAAAGGATCTTTGGATCCCTTTTACATTTTGTTAGTTGAAACCAGCACACCCCAACTTATGTGGAGTGCTGGGGAGATGCAATGTATCCCCTTTCACACTAAAACTGTAACAATTCTGTTACAGTGAAAAGCTTACCTTTAATAGCTGGTGGCAGTGATACCTTTTACTAATTTGGTACACCTTTACTGTGAGCTGTGATCACAGCTGCAGTAAAGGCATCTATGGGTGCTCATTTTACCAAAATGGCCCCTGTCTTCTTTTTCTGCCATTTTAGTGTTTCTTGTCGTTTCTTGTTCCTTCCCCTGACATCCAGGGTGGGGAATTCCTTTGTGTGAGTTTTGTCTTCGGCGGGACTCTCCTGGACACCCCGGCAAGGCTCCAGTCAGTCTGTAAGCACAGGAAGTGGTGGAAGAGTCCAAAACTTCCCCATCCTTTGTCTTATGCCTTGCTTCAACTGGGACAAATTCCAGTGGGGGGCTGGCTGTCCTGATTGGACAACCAGATGCCCCTTTCTTGTAAAATGCGGGGAGAGAATGCAGAGGTTCCTGATAAATACTGGAAACCTGGAAGCTGAAGTCATGTCGACCACTGGAACTGAAACCGAAGAGGATGACGAAGGAAAAGCGACAGAGACGATTTCCAGCGACCAGAGAGCCTGCTGTGTAACCCAAGCCTGCTGCAGCCCTTCCTTCCAATCGACCTGAGGACTCAGAAAACGACGACACGAACTCAGAGCCTAGTGAGACTCACTATACTCAAGTAGAACTGCATTTTAAGCCATCCCACGGGTTGCTGCAACCTTGCGTTCTTGCAATACTCCAATACCCTGGGAACTCCAGCCACTGTGCGGTGCACGGTCTTCCGAATTCCGAATCTCGCTGAAACTTCGTGAGCATCCTGGTGTATCTCCAGAGACACGAATCGAGTCTGGAAAGTCCCCTCACAACAGTGCTGGACCTTTAAAACGACAAGAATTCAACCACAATTTTCTGTCTTCTTCTGTGCTCCGTGAAAAGGCGCCAAATCTGCAGAACCGCATTCAGCCGTGAGAGAAATCTTGCCTAGAGCCTTCTTCATCGATCCCTGCTGCAAAGTCCCTTCTGAAGTCTTGTGTTTTGTCTCCAGGACAAAGAACCCACTGACCGGGTATTTGGCTGCAGTCCCTGATGTTCTCCTGCTGCAATCTCTTCTTCATTGCTGAGGTACTGTGTTGGCTTGGGTATATACTTACCTTAAGCCTGTTGGGATTTCTGTGTAGTCCTGGGGTGTTTTCTGTGATTGGGAGGCCCCTCGTCCAGTGCACCCAGCCCCACTGCTAGAATCCTGCTTGGTGTCTTCCGTGAAGCCCCTGGACCCTCTTCTAACCCTAAAAGTAAAGTACTCACCTGTTTGCCAGTTTTCCTAAGGAAGCTCTGACTTCTGCTACTAAAGAACATCTTCTAACACTGCCTGTTGTTCACTAGTCCTAGTGACCCCCCTTCTGCCACTGAGAACACACCTGCTCTAAGAATAAGGGAAAGACTTTGAAGGGATTGGGACTTCTGCCACGAAAAGAAATCCCATGTTTTGCTTACTTGTAAAGAGGTGGTTGGTAATTGTAATTCTAAGTGTGAAGAGTTACAAAAATTCTTACTGATCTTGAATGTGTAATGCACTATTCTAAAAAGTATGGTTAACATCTTTTCTTCCTTAGCCACTGTTTGGCCAGTCTAATAGAAAGCAGATGTGGAGGTATTTTACTCTACTTTGATTAGGTTGTGCCTCTTTGCAAAAGTAATGTGTTGGTTTCACCAGATTATTCCTGTAGGGTAATTGTATGAGTGTCCTCCAACTGTTGGTATCACAAGGTTAGTCCTGTTATGCTAACTGTATGAGTGTCCTCCAACTGGGTCTTGCTTCCCCTGACTTGCTGCTAGCCTGTCCTTAATAAGTTTACATTAGGTTGTTGCCTACCTAGAATAACTATTCAGTAAAGTGTGCCATTGGGTTTTACTTTCCCCTTCATTATGAAATTAAAGTAAGTGGGTTTTACTTACCTTGTGTTAGCTGTGTGCCATCCAAAATAAGTTACCAGAGTTATTGCTTACCTCAATCTGGGGTTCCCCCTGATTTCAAAAGCATCTGTAATTGTATATTTCATCCTTAGGTTTTACTCACCTGGTATAACTGTGAGTTATGACAAAAGTAGTTATAGGTTTTTACTGCGCCTAGGATAAGTGTTTCACTATTCAACCCCCCTCTCCTCCCTGGAAGGGAAGAGGATAAGCAGACGGATCAGACCCTCCAGAAGCCACGAATATCAGCAGTAAGGGACCCACAGCCCACCATAAGAACAGCAGTGCACTAAGGACATACAACCCAGAGGGACAAGGCAACGGGCAGACGGCAGAGATCATGGCGCAGAAGGGTGGCAAGACCAAGGTCAAGCAACCAACGATGGATATCTTCACGAAAACATCACAATTCCCGGCCAAAACAGCGCAAGCGACTACAGACCCACAGGATATGTCGGGCCCCACCTCGGGAAGACCAGTTGATCCTAAAGGCCATCACGGACATGAAATCCTCGTGGACTACCACGATAGCGGATCTCAAAGCGACACTAGAATGCAAAATCGATGCACTGGGTGTGGATGTAAACCTTCTACGACAGGACGTCAGGAAACTGGCAGAGTGCACAAGCTCCCTCGAGAGCTCGGTGAAGAACAATACAGAAGTCAGTACTACCAACGCCGAAGAGGTCCACCTACTGAAACAACAAGTACGCAACTTAGAGATCCGAGCGGAAGAGGCAGAAGGGCAGGCGAGACGCAACATATCCGCGTGGTGGGACAGCCAGAATTAGAAGAAGGACCAGATCATACTGTCTAAGTCGAAAACATGTTGATCCAAGAAATTGGGGCTGGCAAGCTCTCCCAAGGGTTTGCGGTAGAACGTGCGCACAGAGTCTTAACGAGGAGACCGCATCCGGGAGCCCCCCCCCTGCGAGCGATCGTTGGAAAGATCTTAAACTATAGAGACAGGGAAATGATCCTGAGTTCTTCCAGAAGGGGGGAACAATAACCAGAGCGGCGGCTACTGTCAGTGTACCCGGACTACACCATGCTGGTGCAAAGACAACGATTTAGCTATGTGGCAGTGAAGCGGCGACTAAGAGAGGCGGGATATAAATACATGCTGCTATATCCCGCAAAGCTAAAGATATTGCATAAGGGCAAAGCACACTTTTTTGACGGCCTAGAGGAAGCGTCAAATTGGCTGAATACCCAAGGCTGCCCGGACGAGACAGAGACCAGAGCATCATGAACAGGATAAGTGAATCAACGTGATAACAGTAACTCTAGCCTTAAGGGGGACGGCAGCGAGGAATGTAATGCAATCAGATGGGGCTGCCATTAACAAATAGAAGTAGTGATTTAAAAATGCAATATATGGACATGTATGGATTGGAATATAGTTGCTTAAACATTTAACTAAGTAGACTTGAAGCGCAAAGAGCTTTTGCATACCGGGAGGCTCGCAGTCGGCGCATGCCTACACCAAATAGTTAGAGTAGTCAGACCGCCGGTAGGGCGATCTCCGCCTGCTGTGCACCTAGTATCGACAGCAGCCGAGAAAAGTGCAAGATGCGGATAGCCTGAGATCCAGGGATGGAGCAAGGCATCAGTTGTGGTTTGGGGAAAGGGGAGGGGGAGGGACAGTTGAGGATGGGAAGTTGTTGGGGCAGGGAAAGGAGGGGGGAGGGAAGTTGTGGAGTTAATGGGTAGGGTAGTTTAAGTAGGGATACAAGCTTACAAACATGAGCGTCAGCATTCCAGAGGGAGGAGGAAGATGCATGGAGGAGGGGTGGGATATGGTCAGAACATGGAGGACCTTAAGGTAATGTCCTGGAATGTTATGGGGCTTAATAATTACCTAAAACGGAACAAGGTCATGATGTATCTAAAAAGGCAGAAAATAGATATAGCCGTACTCCAGGAGACTCACCTCACAAAAGGGAAACTAGAGGTGATCCAGAAGAAATGGAGGGGGACTGTTATTGGCGCAACATATTCAGCGTATGCCAGGGAGGTGATTACCTGGGTAGCGCCACATGTCCCATTTCTGTTACTACAGTCTACGGTGGATGAGGATGAGAGGATGGTGGTAATGCGGGGACTGGTGGAAAATAAGGAAATATGCATACACCCCTAACCAGGACACAGTGACATACTTCAAGACCCTATACAATAAATTGAGCTTGAATCTGGGGGAGGCGGTGATCTGGGGCAGGGACTTTAACTGCACGTTAAAACCGAAGGTAGATAGGTCAGATGAAAAGCAAAATGGGTTCGCCCCTGCTGCCAGGGCCCTGCAGACCCTGCTGACGGAATTTTTGCTGGAAGATACATGGAGGGTGCACCTTCCACAAGATAGGCAATACTCGCATCACTCTGCTCCTCAAAATGTGTATACTAGACCAGACTACATGTTTGTCACGCAAGAGGTGATGGCTGAAACTGTACAGATAGAATACAGGGCAAGGGTCCTATCAGACCACTCGCCTCTGGTTCTAACATGGCAATACCGACCTCCGAGGGCCAGGATCCCACCTGGCGACTTAGAGCTGAAGCACTGAAAGATATGATGTTTAGGGAGGACCTAAGAGAAGAAATTGTAGGTTACTTTGAGACCAATACAGGAAGTGTTGAGTCGGCCAGTACATTATGGGAAGCTTTCAACGTGGTGGTGAGAGGGATAGCCATAGCCAAGTCCAAAGGGCTGCACGGAGGTATATTAAGGGACCTGCATAAGGCAGAAACCAAGGTAGAAACAGTTTTGGGCAAGGGAGGAAGCACTAAGGAAGACGCCGAAATAATAAGCAGACTGCAACAGGAGTGTGCAGGACATTGGGAAAGATTATGTAATCCGAACTATAGGAAGTATGTAGAGAGGCAACACGCGGGAGGAGACAAGCCGGGGAGGATGTTGGCATGGCTGTATAAATGCGAGACCCCCAGACCTATGATCAGAGTACTAACAGGAGAGGATAGACAACTGGTGGACAACCAAGAGGGCGCAAACTGAGAGTTCCTTGAATACTACCAAAGATTGTATGGGGAAAATAATGGATATACTAGAGGACATAGGCATGCCACAGATAAGCGCAGAGGAGCGAGAGGACTTGGATGCCCCAATCACGTTAGAAGAGCTGAAAGAGGTGGTGGTACAACTACCCTCTTGTAAAACCCCAGGAACGGACGGACTCCCTAGTGAGTTTTATGAAATGTACAGAACTAAAGTGCTCCCCCCGCTGCTAGCAATGCTAAACGAGGCATTCAAAACAGGGAGATTACCAGAATCCCTGAGAGAAGCAATCATCATCCCACTCCCCAAAAGCAATAAACCGGGCAAGGACTGCGGATTGTTTAGACCACTATCGATGCTGAATCAAGATAGCAAAATGCTTACGCGGTACTGACAAATAGAATGAAGCGGATCATCACCAAGTTAATACACCATGACCAAACAGGATATGTCCCATGCAGGAACATATCGGACAACATCAGGCGACTTTACCGGGTCATAGAACATACAAGAGGAGAAGCTGGTGAAATGGCAATTGTATCGCTGGATGCAATAAAAGCCTTTGACTCTGTGAAGTGGCCCTGGCTAATTGCAGCTCCAACTAAATATGGGATAGGGCCGGAGTATCGCAAATGGGTTAAACTATTGTACAGTGCACCGTTAGCCAGAGTAAAAACAGGGGTGGTTATTTCGGAAAGGTGGCAGCTAAGAAGGGGTACTAGACAGGGATGCCCGTGGTCTCCGATGCTGTACATTTTAGCATTAGAACCCCTGGTGATCTACCCGAGGCAGCAGTATGAGGTAATAGGGATCAGCGTCCAAGGGGAGCAGCATTTGGTCTCGCTATATGCAGACAGCATGCTGCTGTACTTACAATATCCCGAAGAAAACCTCCAATATATTCTGGAAGTGATGGAGCGATTTGCGTCGCTATCTGGTATAGAAGTGAACCCCAGAAAATCTTGCATATTCCCACTGGGGAGGTATATAGGAATACCAAAGGACAAATTACCAGTGCTGCAAATGCCATGGGAGATAAATACATTCAGATACCTGGGGATAGACATTTACCACACGGTAGAGGCAGAACATCAACATAACACAGAGAAAGCAGTAAAGAACATAGAAAACAGTATCAGATTCTGGACTAAACTCCCCTTGGCAATGATTGGGAGAGGGGGGGCTGCTGAAGATGGTTGTACTGCTGAGATTATTAAATTTTTTCTGGAATATACCACACCTGATACTGTGGAGATTCTTTATTAAGCTACATAGCATGTGCAGGGACTTTCTGTGGCATGGGACGAGGAACAGAATCGCTCTCTGGAAGTTGCAGAACACGCACGATAAAGGAGGTATTAAACTACCAAATTATGAGATCTACTGCTTAGCCAGCCAATTACAATATGTTGCTAAGCGGTTATCAGAAGATTTGACCTCAGAATCAAGATTGTTGAGACTGGAGTGTGCCCCGTACTTCCTAAAAGAAATAATATGGCTGCCCAAAACAGAGGTGAAAGAGCGCTCAGAGATGTTGGTACTGGGATGGAAACTATGGCACAGAGCCTCTCAGGTCATGGAGAATCTAGCCCCGTGTTCCCCACAAGTGCCATTGGTCGTATTGATGGGAGGGGATGGACAACTAATGAAGGCGATTAGGAGACACTGGGAACCGGTGGGAATCGTAACATTAGGAGATATAGGGCATGAAGGAGAGATTAAGGTATTTGGGGCGCTGGTGGAGGAAACAGGGTTGCATGCTGGGCAATATATCACATATGATAGAATGGTACGGCAGATTAGAGAGAGATGCTCAGAAATAATACTGGCAGAGCCACCCAATGCTACCATAGAATCTATATACGATATAGCAGAAGGAGGGCACGAGATATCCAGAACAGTTATTGATGTCCAAAGTGGGGAAAGAGGTGGCACAATTAAGACATGACTGGGAGAAAGAGGTCAGGGTACCCATAGTTCCTTCAGTGTCTACTGCTTGCCCCCTTCCCTCCCCCCCCGGTCCAGCCTACTCCATATCGCAGTCTGCCTCTTCTTCTTCCAAGGGGGTTTCGTTTCCATTGTCCTCCTCAGGGTCCTGGTCGCTCAACCAGTCCTGGGCAGGCACGTATAATGTGGCCACTAAATGTTTCCAAGCTGTCAGGGTTTCTGCCTCTTCCTCCCCCCCTCTGTTTCCCGCTTCCTGACACACTGCTGTTTCAGCCTCAGTCCATTTCTGCAGATCTGCCCACCAGACTTCTATCCTAGGTCTGTTGCATGCCTTCCACCCCATGGCGATTCTGCGCTTGGCCACTATATATGCCAAGTCCTTTAATTTGCGTACATGTTTCAATTGGCGTGGCCTCGGGAATCCTCCTATCAAGCATGCCCATACCGATTCAACATCTATCTTGATCCCCTTCTCCTCCAGCCGGTGGGCTACTTCTTCCCAAAATTTCCCGAACTCAGGACATGCCCAGAACATATGCGTCATCCCCACATTTTCTTCCTGGCATTTTGGGCACAATTGTCATTCTGCGTTTTTAAATTTAGCTATCCTCTGGGGTGTCATATATGCTCTGTGGGTTGTATATAGCTGTATTTGCTGTAGCCGCGCGTTCCTAGACACTTTCTTATGATATCCCTGGGCCCTTTCCCACATCCCATCACTCATGCCTTGTTGTCTCCTCTAGGTTCAAAACAATGTCCCCGGGATGCAGATTAAGTGTCCTAATCCAGGTTGCCTATTGTATGCCGATTCCGTCCTGCCTCTCCCATTCACACGAACTTTCACAGTTGGGACACTTAATCTGCATCCCGGGGACATTAATTATTTTGAACCTAGAGGAGACAACAAGGCAAACCCAATTCCAATATCCAGGGTCACCCGTCTGTCCCAGCCCCAAGACACACAAAGGAGGTGGTAAAGTAAAAACTCCTGCCTTCTTTTTTGAAATTCAACATGTTGGTATGTAAACTACTAGATTTACCTTCCTGTTGAAAATACCACAAGACTGTCTTGAAGAAAGTGGCCATAATACACACGTTGCCGCTGAAACCGGTAGACAGTAACTGCTACAATTTATAGATACCACTATAACTTTCTATACATGAGCAATTTTTTACCTCACCCCACTATATGCAGCAATACTAAGTTCCAGGAAAACGCATGGTGGAGTGTGTTTTGTCTTTATGTTGGTCTATAACACAGTTTTTGAGTTTTTTATAAACTTGTGTTTGTGTCTTTTTTCTTTTAATCTCTGGTGCATGGGGTTTACACACAATCCCTGGGTCATTAAAAATATATATAACCCAGTGGATGTTTGTATATTTAACCACTAAAGCACCGATTTTCTTGTCTGGCTATTTGTCTCTTCCAACACAGACACATAGCGGAAGAGAGTGGTTGATGGGCATGATTTAGACCAGGCTGAATGTCTTACAACAACTAGAAGTAAATAGTTTTTCTTCTTCTCCTGTCCCCTGCTTGTAGGCGTTACACCAGCGCTACATAGGGTAGGAGGAAGGGATATTTAGAATTCAACTCTATCCTTTCCTGTCCTCCTACACAGCCTTGTTACTGCTGATGACTAAATTCACAGCAGTTTTCTACTATCTTGAAAAATATCTTGCCCCTCAACCACAGTCATTTTTGCCAAAAAACAGATTGTCTACCTGTCTTTTGGATATCGGACTTTGTTTGGTTCTCACTAAATCACACCACAGTTGGTAATTGCCCCATTTTTCGTGTTACCCAGTTCATAAAGTAAGGGCATCTCCCTGTTAACTTACTGCTTTGCCCCCCCATCTTTTGTGAATGCCTACACAATAGACAACACGATTATATGTGGAGACCTGAACTCTAAAATCACCATGCAAGGACAGGAAACCAAAGCGACCAAAAATCTCACTTTGGAAAAGAAAAACAAAGGTTCAACAATTTCAGGCGCTATAACCAGAGGAAACAAATGGACAACAGTCATGGATGCCTATGATATGCTCAACTTACACGCTCTAAAAAAAACATCTGAACTGGCCATCCCAACTTCGGAGTTAGCATGTCGTCAGGCAACTTTAGATTACATATACGCTTCTCGTGATCTATTGACTAAAGTTATGCTTTTCAAGATCATCCGCACCACGCACAGCGATCACAACCTCTTGTTAACAACATGGAAATCTACTACTTCCACCAGTAACCCTGCTCGTTCCTCAATGCCGACTAACATTGAGACCAACAACCAGGGTACTCACCTATGGTTGAAAGTCACATCTATCACCGACATAACCGAGCGCTATTGTCAAATCAGAAAGCTCAAAAAGCTAAAAGTAAATCCATCTCTTACAGACTACTGCCCCCTCTTGATACCATATCAAGCGCCGAAAACGCGGGGTAGAGCATTGAAAAAAATCAAGCATCACAACAACCAGATCTTGAAGGAAAAAAGACTTTGTATGAAACGAGCCAAAAGAAAAGCTGCTCGTCTCCCCTCTTTACACAATCTTCTGGAAGCCAAGGCGGCCAACAACTATTATAAAAACTGGCTTAAAGGATACAAAATACAACTGTATCAAGATGACTCCAAGGCGATGTTAAGACCCCTCAGCGGCAAAAAACCAAGAGCCTTCTGGTCACTACTCTCATCCAGAGGAGAAACAAACCAGGACTCATTAACAAATAGTGTGACCGAGAAGACCTGGGTGACACATTTTGCTAATCTCTTCAGCGATTGTCCTAACATATCTCCGGCATACACTGAGGATACCGACAGATGGAACATAGAACTGGACAGAAGCAACATCGAAGAAAAAATCAAAAAAGCTTAAATCATCTCGTGCCCCAGGAGCGGATGGACTGTCAAATATGGACCTAAAGAACAACCCTGGCCCATGGTCTTTGCTGATAGGTGAAATATTCAAATTGTGCGCATCATCAAGATCAATACCTCCATCTTGTAAAACCGCAAATGTGGTGCCGCTATACAAATCTGGGGACAGAAGTGACCCAAATAACTACCGCCCTATCGCTATACTCGATAGCATCAGGAAACGTTTTGGGTCCTTTTTCCAAGACAACTTCAAAGTATGGGTTTCATCCTCAGAAGGCTCAGATCCCTTCCAAACAGGTTTTACAAAAAACCTTGGAACAATCGCCAACATATTCACTCTCAGCATTTTAAATGCAAAAGTAATGGAAGGCTCACCTTGTCTCTTCCTTGCGTTTATCGACCTGTCAAAAGCATTTGACAAAGTCAACAGAAATAAACTGTGGAGGAAACTTTGTAACTGGAATTGTCCAAAATCCCTGCTAGCACCGATCAAAGAACTATACTCGCAGACTTCGATGAGAGTTTGCCTCAATGGAGCTGGATTACTCTCAACAAACATCAGCACTGCTCGAGGAGTCAAACAAGGTTGCCCTCTGGCTCCGGCGTTGTATAACGTTTATACAGGCGACTACCAACATACAGAAATCACGGTTAAAGCCTTCCCGTCTTCTCTGGGCTCGAAGAAAATCAGCAGGTTGATCTACGTGGATGATATCATCTTAATCGATCAAACCAAGATCGGTTTACAACGAAAGCTGGACAACCTAGACGAATACCTCAAGACCAACGACTTGGAGAGCAACACAGAAAAGACCAAAGTAATGTGTTTTTAGACAAAGTCTTGAGGCGAAAAGATCCAGGAACATGGTTCCTGGCTAGAGAGCGGCTTGAAAAAGTTGAAACCTTTAAATACTTGGAAGTCACCTTCAGTAACCAACTACGCAAACTACCGATGCAAGAAACCTTGATCCAAAAAAACAAAGGCCTGACCAACCAAACAATATTGATGGACAGAAAGTTTGGGTGCTTTTTGCTGCGCGGCAATCACATTTTATAAGGCGAAAGTGGTTCCCGCACTTACATATGGGGCAGAAGCAATGCCAATGATTCCTGGTAACATCTGGAACAAGCTAGAGGGATCGCTATGGAGAAAACTATTGCAACACCCTCAATCTACCCCAGTGGCTCTGATCAGAAGAGAGCTAAGTCTTACATCTCTAAAGGGAACTGTCAACTGTCGATCTAAACGGCCTAATGCTATTCAGGAAAACACTATGTTCCAAAAATAAAATCTTTGTACTTATCAATGAAGAAATGACAAAAACATCCAACAAAATGTTGACAAATTGGACGAATAAAAATCAGGACATTTCGAAAGAAATAGGAAGCTCGGAAGAGGAACTTTTGACAAACCCAACAAAAGCGGCCGTGAAATTCAAAGAAACCAATCGGTGTAGCACCTTCACCAAGGCCATGAGCTATAAATGCTGCACACACCTACCCCCTCCTTTCCACAAAAACTGAATGAGCCTATCGGCTATCTACTAAAATTTCCGAATAAGAAAATTCGTTCCATTTTCCTGAGAGCAAGGTTAAACACCTTAAAAACAAATGAAATCCTGGGAATCGGGAACAAGACTGACGCAATCTCCTGTTGCTTCTGTACAGATCCAGGCTCGATTGAAAATCTGAAGCACTTCATCCTTAAATGCCCGGCACTGGTGTCTAACAGGAAAACTTATCTCGCTCACTTAAACTCACACTTTTGCACATTGGACGAAGATTACTGGTGGGCGTATTTGATGGATGGTCTAAATCGAAAACCGGTAATTGCTTTCAGAAACCTTTTAGAGAGCCTCGATTTGAACACACTCCATCTGAAAGATACCCCATCAAATTGAGGTTTGGACATACAGATCCAATCATAAGAGAAAAAGAAACATATTTTAAGGCAAAAATGGAATATTGTGGAACGCAATTTTGTAAAAACTGGTAAAATACAGTTAAACACAAATAAAATTTTTAAAAAATAATGCTAGATGCGTCATCTATGACGTCAGCCTACATGTCAAACTACAAAAATGTATCGCGGGGTGGGATTGGATTAGGGGGCCATGTCTACCTCTAGAATATACGCATGTTATTTCCTGTGGGGACCGAACAGGGAATTTCTTCAGAGGGTGACCTGTCAACTATTTGTTGATCACGTGACTGTTTGTGCACAGCTCACTGCAAGGAACTCTGCAAACGTCTGGTTTATGGCGAGAGTCATTGATTGTCCAGGAATCTAGGTCTGGGCTCTAGGTAGATTAGACCAGAACCATCTGCGCTGCTACCAAATGTGCTCTAGCACCTTGAAGCGTCTATGTGCTAGATGGAATTACTAATAAAATATCTCGGACCTAATAACCGGACAGACTCAATGGAGATGGTAAAATACTGCTTTAATCTCAAGAAGTAAAACACTCATCAAATTGACTCATGCAGGATCACACTATCCTTCTGCTTATATTTAGTTTATATAATGTTAGATGCGTCAAATATGACGCCATCCTACGTGACAAACTGCAAAAACCTATAGAGGGGTGGGATTGGATTAGGGGATCATGACTACCTATAGAATATATGTGTGTTATTTCCTCATTGGTGGTCTCTTATCTGAAAGACAAGCCCTGAGCTACTTCTATACACGTGGTGTAATGCCCTCATCATAGCAGAGAATGAGGCAGTGGAATAATACTTTGCAACATTGTATGTACAAGTGTATTGCAGGCTATTCTAATTGGTTGGCAACCCAACTCCAACCTTGGACATTCGGCTTGCTAGCAGCAAGTACATTGAAACGAAACACAGGTGCTTGGAGATATGTCAGCTTTCCCCTTGTTTCCCCAATTAGTCTATCCTCTCATCGTTAGGCCTCATGCCAGTGTCTTCTTTTTGAAGGTTGACCTTGCCAGTCTGCACTGTCTCGGGACATTCAAGGGAGTGTAGGCACATCACTATCTTAGCTTCAAGCTTGATGAATAGCCCTTGTTTGCTAGCTCTTCATCATGTGCTTGGTGCAGTTGCTCCTCTTGGCCTTTAGAGACTTGCTCACTCTATCCTGTATTAACTTTATGCCCTTTTATTGTCCAATATTTGGCATACGCAAATGTTCTTGTTCCTTCCAATCTTTGGAAAATATGTCCTTGCGCATGGTCTGCTCGTAGACTCCCTGCATGCTTTTCCTTCATCTCTCATAATAGCATCCTTCGTTCCAAACCAATGTACTCCTTTTATTCTGCAAGGGAAAAACAGCTTCATCATCTTTCCATGTTAAGATCCTGGGCCCGTATTTTGAGGTAACTGGGTTGATTGACCTAAGCTGTCGTCCATCTTCTTCATATGGTCGTCCTAAAAGTTGAATATATACTTCTCATAAGCAAGTTTCTATGTATTCCTTCTACCTTGCGTTTCAGTGGGTTTACAGTAATTGATCACTGGGTCACTTCATTCTTCTTTGTGTTCATACGTACTGCATCATGGAGCATATATTTTTCTTACTGCTTCAATTACATCGTCATTCTTAAGTGTGTTCATCATATTGTTTCGGCATAAATTCATATATCTTCTTTGGTACAGTGTTTACTGTCATTAAACTTTGTTTAACGTACATCCATATCGTATACCATTTTATTGATGGCTGCATTCTGACAACTCAGCAAGGGACATCCTTCTTGGTAGCTTTCCTCCACAGTTTCAACGTGAGGTTATCTTCTGAATAGCTGCCTGAGTGCATATCATCTTCCATATACTAGATGTGGTATAGACATGTTGCATAAACCTGTGCATGCGTTCCCAATTGTGGCTCCATTTCTGTCATTCCAATAAGTTAGGGCTGAGGGGGTGGTGACTAGGGAGAATGCGTCCACTTGCTCCTCTTCATTCCCCTCTCTGGTCGCATACTCATCCAGACTCCTCCTCCTCTTCTGCAATTCCTGCTTCATCTTCTGTGATAATTTTATCATATTTTCTTTTCTTTGGAACCCATATTTTTGTCACTCCCCCCTCAGGTGGCCAGCATTTTTGACATGTTCATTCACACTTCAGGTCCTCAAACGACAATCTTCTGCCAGTGCATAAAATAGCCATTGTCCCACACATTTTGTCCTATCCTGGGGACAATATAACTTAGTTCCTGGATGTGCAAGATAACTTCTTTATATTCTCCTGAGTACTTTCTTCTGTCTGCATCTGTTCTACAGTATGTTTGTTAATGTCAATCATTTTCTTTATTCCAATAGCTTTCTTGGCTGTTTTCTGGCATTGTTCCAAGATGATCCTTGTGAGACGGACATTACTTTTTTTTTGTTTATGTATTTTATTGGTTTTCACAACACAAAACATAACCAACACACCCGACTGTTGCAATTATTTTCAATATGGCCATTGTTTCATGATACATATTACAGTCCTCCCCTTTAACTCGAGCTTCTCATCGCTTCAGATGTTTCTAATCTGGGGGCTAGTCCCTCTCGTCATTCTCAATAGTGTTGCTTCCATTGGGTTCGACGCTGGAAGATCCCATCAGTGTGGCAACCATTTGCCTCCAGGCTATAAGTGGGCCCACTTCCCACCCCCCCCCTGCTGACAGCCTCGTACCACGCCATGGTCTCGGCGTCCACCCATTTAAGGAGGTCATTCCACCACACTTCCAATCTGGGTCTGTGAGCCTGTTTCCACCCCATTGCTATTCTTCTCTTGGCCAGGATGTATGCTAGGTCCTTGAGTTTCCAGTTACATGGTCTAGCGAACCCCCCCAACATGCATGCCCATACAGATTCCACCTCTAATTTTATCCCCTTCTCGGAAAGTCATAGCTGGATCCTCCCCCCAAAATCTCCCTACCTCCGGGCAGGCCCAGAACATATGGATCATCTTTGCGTCCACCTCCCCACACTTGGGGCATTTTTGTAATCCTTGGCCCTGAAATCTGGATATCCTTTGGGGAGCCATGCATGTCCTGTGGGTGACATACAGCTGCATCTGTTGCAGCCTTGCGTTTCTGGACACCTTTTTGTGGTATCTCTGGGCTCTCTCCCACTGCCCGTCTTGCATAGGTTCTCCCGCCTCTTCCACCCACTCTTTTCTCAAATGGGGCAGTTCCTTGCTCACTCTGGACATCATTACTTCATATATCCGGGATATTTCTTGCCCTCCCTCCGAGATGTCATACATCGTCTCTATGGCAGCGTCTGGTGGCTCCACTAGTGCTGCCTCGGACCATGTCTCCATTACCCGTTTCATGATTCTGGTGTACGTGATGTACTGCCCACTATGTACTCCCGTACCCTCCACTATGGCATGAAAATCCAGTGCCTTCCCCTCTTGCCATATATCTCCCAGGCTCGCCAGGCCCACCGGTTCCCAGTATTTACAGATCCCCCTCCTTAGTTGCTCATCCACTCTGCATAGCGCCACCAATGGCACCTGCGGGGTGCTAGGGGCCGGGGTACCCACCATCCGGCACGCCTTGCGTCACGTCTCCCAGCCCAGTACCAGCAATCCCGGGCGCCCCGGCAATGAGACAGACATTACTAATAGTAATATTGCTCCAAGTAGTTTGAAAGCATTTGCCAACCAAGATGGAATCCATCCAGTCAACGATGAAAACCAATCATCTCCTGCTGTTTCATCAGCTTCATCTTCCATCTGTGTGTGCAAGATCGTCAGCGGTGTTATTGCCTCTGTCCGTGTCCCATTTTCTCCATCATGACAAGGTATAAATGTCCGCAAGAAGATCCAACCTTGGAGCACACGCTTCCTTCCATTGCTGTTATCAGATCTAGAACATGCCTGTTCTGGAGAGTTTATCAGCCTGTTTGCTCTCAACTCTTGCTTTATTACATTTAATCCTTTTATTGTTGCATTGATCATCTGAAGCAGCTCCCATCTTGTAATCTTGCACCACCTGGCATTCACTGCAGCTTGAAGTCCTGGTATGTATATGTCATTATCATGGCGGTCTTGCTGAATAGTTTGTACTCATCAGGAATGTTGTCGTAAGCCTCTATTGATTTTGATGAGAAGTCATTCTCTCTTTATTCGGCAAAGATGAAGTGATCGCTTCCTTCTGTTATATTCATTCATTTTTGGGAACTCTTCAATATGGAGGTCACTTTGGGGAATTGCTAGTGCTACGACATGTACATTTATGATGGAGCACACTCCTCCCCAATCCTTAGGCAATTGCATGTAAGCTCTGGATCTGCAGGCCCAATATCGAACCATTAGAATTGCAGTTCCTTCATCCCTGGTACTTCAATTGTTTCTCCACATCCTTTGTTTGTTCCGATATAGACCTTGCCATCATTCTTGAAACCGGTTGTCTCATTCTTTACTTGTAAAATATGCACTGGTCCTGCTTTGTTCTCAACCCAGGTTAGTAGTTTTGCATGCTTGGCCCATGATTCTAGGCATTCAACATTCACCTTTTGCACCCTGTGGACAGAGTATTTCTTTAGTAGGTGTGCAGGGCATGATACTAGCCCATCTTCACATCCATTTCTGGTTGCTACACGCCAATACACCAACAGCTATGCCCTCTCTTAGCATCCTGGCTCTCCTGATTTTTCACTCATGTCTGAGCAATTCATTCTCTTCATGTCAACAGCTTGTATCTTTTCTCCAAATTGGGATGGATATATAAGTTTTTTGTTTGTCCGCCCCAATCCACTCTCCATCCTTTTTGTTTTTACATATGTATTTTCATATGGAAACGTCTGTCTTGATCGGCATCTTAAAGTTGCCCACTTCCCTTCGAATTGGCTTCTCGTAGTCCAGGCTGCTAGATGACAGACATTTTGCATCGTGTGGGGACACGTCTCTTGAAATAAATGCTCTTGCTGCATTCATAGCATACAGTATTAAGGAACAGACATATCAACTTTCTTCTTATGTTCTCTCCCCCACCTCTTTCATGAGCTGATACCATAAGTCATTTGCCAAATGAGCCGATTTATCGAAGTATGATACTTTCATTATCTTCCTCTGCATTTCTCTTTACTCTGGAAATGGGTTTTTTAATATCAGAACGTAATGGGGTTCTTCTCTTAATATGTCTTATTTTCTGGTTACTCGCTGCTTATAACGTGCGAATGCCAACATGCTAAGGAGAACTGTCAAAATCAAAATACCACAAAAACGTCAATAATTATCTTTAGTTTGGTATATCTCTTTCGTGGAGCTACAGTTCTCACCTCTTGGAAAAATTCCATTGTTACCGCTGTATTTTTAATATATCGCTTCTTAACAAGAACTGTAAATTGATTGCCAAAACAATTCTTAAAATGATGAAGCCACTCTTTGGAGCTCCGAAAAATGTCACAATGTTCATAGTTCTTCATGTTAAAGCTGGAAAAGACTGAAGTACATAGGAAAAAATAAGTAGGAATTTATGTACAATTGGCAACATAAAAGCACAAATATTCTTTTCCTTTTTTCATTATTTCATAGTCTTCTCTAGCTTAGTCTAGGGAAGGTGTTCCAAGATTACTTCAGATTAATCTATAAATCAATCCTCATCTAAAAATGTTTCGCTTTCTTTGTCCAGGTTTTTGACCATTGATAGGGTGGTCATCCTTTGTTGCTCTTCTCTTGCTTCACTGTGGGCACTTGCTTTGTTGGAGATACTTGCTCCACTGTGGGCGGGTACAGGAGAGGTCAATGTTGCTTCACCTTTATAGGGTTTGATATCATGCAGGTGTATCAACGGCCTTCTCCCCTTTAGCTTAACCGCAGTACAGCTTATGTCCTTCACCTCATGTGGGCCTTAAAATAGAGGGGTACTCCAGGTGCCCACAAACTTGTGTACTAGTACCTGGTTCCCTATATGATGGGCAAATTGTCTTCTTTATTTCCCTTTGACCCCTCCGGTTGACGCTTGATCTGTTGAGAATTATAAGATACTTTGAGTCATCATTTTTAAATAAGGCATTTCATCGCCTGATACCATCGCTACACTGTGGGTGTCTGTATTTGCCCTTGTTGGGAGGTTAGGGGTGAGAGGGGTTCTCATTTGGCATCCAGTCACCAGCTCATGGGGTGTTAAATGGTGATCTGAACCAGGTTGGTTTCTTAATGCATATAATGTAAGGGGTAGGCAATGTAGTCATACTTTCTTCAATGTCAATTTAAGATTTGCTATCCTTTCCTTCAGAAGTCCATTTAATCTTTCATATATTCCATTGGCTTACAGGTTGTCATGATGCCTACCCCCGGGCATCCGGATCAAGCCCATCAGCCCCGGGAGCAGGCATCCAGACATTTACAAAAACCCCAGCAGCCCCAGCTAGGGGCTGTCTGGGTTCAGTCCTGGCGCCGTAGGCACCAGGCTCATAATAAAAATCAGTCCTGGCGCCATAGGCGCCAGGCTCATAGACATTACTTACCTCATGCATTCCATGCTGCAAATAAATCCAAGCCAACGTGAGGCCTGGATGGGACTATTTTACTACAGGGACTATTTTTTACTCGGGTGTGGTCCTGGGGAACTTCTTTCCTGGGACTACTTTGGAGGCTATTTAAACCACGCCCGAACAGCAGCACATGCTTCATGTTATTCTGCATCCAGCAGCGTGACTCTCACCGTGCCTGCAGCCAGCATCCAGTCTTCTGCCACGCCCGCGTGCCTGCAGCCAGCATCCAGTCTCCTGCCACGCCCGCCTCGAATCCGGAGCTCCTAGAATAAAGAGGAAGAAAAGGACAAGGTTAGAAAACGAACTTATTTCAAATTCCTCACCTGATTCCGGATCCATTTCATCTCCTGACCTGGAAAGTACATCAGTCCTGCACGCGTCGCTTCGCCAGCTCCAGCACGGCGCCATACTCACCAGTTCTCACAGCATCTTTCGATCCGGCACTGTCTCCATCATTTCTTCGCCGTACTCCGGCACCTAGGGGCACAAGAACAACAAGGTGAGCCAAGGGAATCAACAAATACCTCTTACCACCATAGACTTACCTGATTTACCACTGGCGGTATTCTTCTCCATATCTTCATATGCCACATCTGTAAAGAGGGAGAAAAACAAAACGTTAACGCATGCAATAGTTACCGGACAGCATTGGGTAACACAGACTCTTACCTGAACGCCAGCAGCAGCTACGAGACATTCTTCTCACAAACTCAGTTGCAACTTAAGGAAGGAAGGGGACAAGAGTGAACATCGGGCACATTGAACTCTTTGAACTTGATACTTACCAATCCCGCCTGGGACTTCAGAGTCAATGCTTACCGGAACTCTCCCAACGCCTTCAAACCAGTGAAGTAACTGGTTTCTGCGCGCCCCTGCAAGACACGCAGGATGGAGAGCTCATCTTTTACAAACATAAGGTGAGGTTACTAAGGGGATATCGGAGGTGATTAGTGGGGGAGAGCGAGAACAGTTGGGAGGCCATCACTAAAACCCACAGGTGGCTAATCCCTGTGTCCACTTGCAGGAAAATACTTCTTCAGGTCCAGCAGACAAGACTAGGCGGGCCAGTCCAGACAGTCATCTCTGCACCACGCATCACGTTGACGGAGACCGCAGCTGTCCGGGTCCGATCGACACCCCTGTGCTGTGGGGTCCAGGTGAGCATAACAGAACACGAAGCCTTTCTAAAAATACTCACCCGGGTGTTATGGAAATCACGGAAAGCGACCAACTGGCCCAATTATTGGGGGAATTTAGGGCAGAAGTACATGCCGCTCGCCAAGAGACTAATGCCCTCAGGAGAGAACTGATTGTCTCAAAGGAGCGCACTGATGATCTGGCTAGGCAACTACTGCAAAACCAAGCTGGGCCAACGCCCCTACCTGGATATGGGGGAAACCCAACCCCCATTTCATCAAGCAATCCTGTACAAGTGGTTTTACCAGGACATATTCCGTTAGCTCCACCCAAACGCATTGCTGGGGACCCCAAAAGGTTCGCAGTGTTTATGAACCAATGCCGCTTGCACTTTTTATGCAGACCGGGAGCCTTTCCAAATGACCAAGCCTTTGTATTGTCATAGCTTAGTGGCAGCGCAGCGGATTGGTCCATTCCGTTAGTCAACCAGGATGATCCCTTCTCTGGGATTTTCAGGTTTTTCAAAGGAGCATGGAAAAACAATTCGCCAGACACTCACAGGGTCAAGCCCTGGACAACAAACTTTTATCCTTACGACAGGGTAACCAGGATCTGCTAACCTATATTGCAACCTTCAATAGGTTGGTGGTGGAAACCGGGTGGCCGGAGGAAAAACGAATTACATTGTTTCATCGTGGACTTCGGGGAGAACTCAAAGACGTCTTGGCTCAAGTTGTGAACCCACCTCAGGATTGCACAGAATTTATAGACTTAGTGGTCCAGCTAGACCACCGACTTCAGAACCGAAAGACTGATCGAGCTAAGTTCGAGAATCGGGTATTGGTTCAACCCAATGTTGCCCCCAAAGGAACAGATACATCTGAACCTATGCAGATCAGGGGGGTTAAAGGACCCTTAACTCAAAAGGAAAGAGAAAGAAGATGACCGATGCAGTTGTGTCTGTACTGTGGAACCTCAGGACATTTTCTACGGGATTGCCCTACAAAACCACCCAAGAAGGTGGTAGGAGTTGCTGATAAAAGCCACATAGAGCCTGATTTGGGATACGACCACGCCCGACAAGCGTAGAGGTCCGCTTGCTGAGCTTAAAGAAGGACACTCAGACCTCGCATCTGATCATCCCAATGGTCCTACTTGATCCCAGGTAGCCATCAAGTATTCACGCAGTAAGAGCATACATAGATAGCGGGGCCCTAGGAAACTATATGGACCATGAATTGGTGTCAAGGATGAATCTACCTCTTTACAAAAAGACCACTTTGGATGTCATCACCACAGTTGATGGAACTGAGATTGCCTTGGGGCCTGTAACTCATTCCACTACAGAGATGACACTGTTGAGTCAGGATGGGCATTGAGAGACTATTGTGTTTGATCTAATCAAAGCCCCACAGTTCCAGATAATACTGGGGATGCCATGGTTGGAAACACATAATCCTTGTATAGAATGGCGAGAGAAGAGAATAACCTTCCCCGATTGTGCACATACCTGTTACCCGGAGAAAACTTTGAACAAAGGCCTGGCTACAGTCGTTAACCCAATTGTGCAGTTACCTCAGGAATACCAAGAATTTCAGGCCAATACATTACCTCCTCACAGATCATACGATTGTCAAATCGACCTCCTACCCGGTGCACAACCCCCATGCAGTAGAATCTACACCCTCACGGAACCTGAAAATCTTCACCTGCGGCAATACTTGGACCAATACCTTGCTAATGGCTTTATTCGTCCTTCCAAGTCTCCTGCATCCTCAGCTTTATTCTTCGTGCCAAAAAAGGAAGGTGACCTTAGAACGTGCATAGATTACTGCGCATTAAATCAGATTACGGTAAAAAAACTATACCCATTGCCTCTGATCCCCGAATTACTAGACCAAGTAAAGGATGCTTGTATCTACACTAAGTTAGATCTCCGAGGGGCATATCATCTGGTACGTGTCAAGAAAGGCGACGAATGGAAGACTGCCTTTCGCACCAAGTACGGATTATTCGAATATCAGGTGATGCCCTTCGGGTTGTGCAATGCACCAGCAGCCTTCCAGTATTTTATGAACGATGTCCTTCGTGCACTCATTGACGTCTGTGTCGTCGTATACATAGATGATATTCTAGTGTACTCCTCCTCAGAATCAGACCATGTTAAGCACGTGCGTGCAGTCCTTGAGAAACTACGCCAGCACAAGATATATGCAAAATTGGAAAAATGTGTTTTTCATGCTACGGAAGTTGAATTTCTTGGATTTATCCTGACTCCAAAGGGAGTCCGAATGGACTCTCGAAAGGTGGACGCAATTCTCAGGTGGCCATCACCCAGTTCAGTCAAAGGGGTACAAAGCATGATCGGATTTGCTAATTTCTACTGCAGATTCATTCCGGACTTCTCCCATGTTGTACACCCCATCACAGCACTTTTGCGAAAAAACAAACGCTTCTTGTGGACCGAAGAGGCTGAAAAGGCCTTCCAAGAGCTGAAAGCGAAATTCACATCAGCACCTGTCTTAAAGCATCCACACCCTGAGCTTCCATACATAGTAGAAACTGATGCATCCAGTTTAGCCATGGGAGCTGTCCTGTCCCAGAAGGATCCTGAAACCGGTCAACTTCACCCAGTAGCATTTTGGTCCAGAAAGTTCTCAGCACCTGAGTTAAACTATGCGATTACCGATAAAGAGCTATTAGCTATCAAATCCGCCTTTAAGGCTTGGCGGCACTACCTTCTTGGTGCCAGGCATACCATTACCGTAATCACTGATCACCGGAACCTGTAGTATTTAAAAACAGCCAAAGCCCAATCATCGCGACAACTTCGATGGGCATTGTTCTTTGCCGAATTCGATTTCGTGATCACTTATCGACCAGGCTGCAAAAATGGCAAAGCAGATGCCTTATCCCGAATAGGGATGGGAGAAGCATATGCAAACCCGGAACCGGTGCCAATAATTCCTGAGCAAAGAATTCTTGGCATAACTACTCTACAGACACTAGAAGATATTCATTCAAAAACCCAACAACTCTTAGATCCAGCAACCCTTCAGGACTGGGTAAAGAAAGGCCCGGACTACTCAGTCGTCAATGACCTACCTTACTATTAAGGACGACTATTTCTACCACACAAGGAAATACAAGAACTAGTCATCTCCAATTACCATGACACCCTGATGGAAGGGCACCCAGGTATCGCAAAAACTGAAGCGAAAATTAGACAGTTCTGGTGGCCCACTTGGCGAAAAGACATACAGTGTAATTCATAGAATTTCGCACAAAAGTGGCGCACGCGGCTGGCGCACAGTGTCCCCGTGCGATATACTGCGCCAGCCGCGTGCGATAAAATCCTTTTCATCGCACAGCGTATTCATGGATTTTAGCCTCAAAAACCAGCCGTGGCGCAGCGACCCTGCAGCAGCACCAGTTACGCCCCCAAGAACGCCTTCGCGCAAGGAAAAGCCTTCAAAATTCCCAAATCATCGCAAAGGGCTGCGCTAACCCTGGACCAGTTCACAGGGCTGCCAAACAGCAAACGGCAAGCGGGGAACATGTATTTCAGTGGTTCGCGGAAAGGTTCACACACGATTGTCCTGCGTACATGTACATCAGGGGTGCGCAGGAAGTAACACATGCGATTCCATCAGGGCACGTGTATTCCAGGGGTGCGCGGGAAGTATCACATGCAAAAACAGCAGGGTACGTGTATTTCAGGGGTGTGCAGGAAGTATCACACGCGATTCCATCAGGGTATGTGTATTCCAAGGGTGCGCGGGAAGTGTCACACGCAAAAGCAGCAGGGTAGCAGGGTACGTGTATTTCAGGGGTGCGCGGGAAGTATCACACGCGATTCCATCAGGGTACGTGTATTTCAGTGGTGCGCGGGAAGTATCACACGCAAAATCAGCAGGGTACGTGCATTTCAGGGGTGCGCGGGAAGTATCACACGCGATTCCATCAGGGTACGTGTATTTCAGTGGTGCGCGGGAAGTATCACACACGATTCCATCAGGGTACGTGTATTCCAGGGGTGCGTGGGAAGTATCACACGCAAAAGCAGCAGGGTACGTGTATTTCAGGGGTGCGCAGGGAAGTATCACATGTGATTCCATCAGGGCACGTGTATTTCAGCGTGTGCGCGGGGAGCACTACACGTGAATTGGCCGTGTGGGTCCTCCCAGCTGTTCCTTCTACACCCTCCACGGCCCCTGCAGGCGGCCCACACCACAGGGGACTACCCTGCACCTCTGCATATGTCCCGCAGGCAGCCCATCCACCATGGCCATGCCCCCAGCCAACCCACATGTCACCTTGCACTACTGTCCACCAACGCATGTCTCCCAGCACCCCCACCCCCCAGCACTGTGGGGCACCCTGCACCAGGCCCCACACTCATGTCTCCCAGCACCCCCAACCCCCAGCACTGTGGGGCACCCTCCACCAGGCCCCCACTCATGTCTCCCAGCACCCCCACCCCCCAGCACTGTGGGGCACCCTCTACCAGGCCCCCACTCATGTCTCCCAGCACCCCCACCCCCCAGCACTGTGGGGCACCCTCCACCAGGCCCACACTCATGTCTCCCTGCATCCCCACACCCCACCAGTCAGGGGCACCCTCCACCAGGCCCCCACTCATGTCTCCCAGCACCCCCACCCCCCAGCACTGTGGGGCACCCTCCACCAGGCCCCCACTCATGTCTCCCTGCACCCCCACACCCCACCAGTCAGGGGCACCCTCCACCAGGCCCCCACTCATGTCTCCCAGCACCCCCACCCCCCAGCACTGTGGGGCACCCTCCACCAGTCCCCCACTCATCTCCCCCTGCACCCCCACCCCCCTGCATCCAGGGGCACCCTCCACCAGGCCCCCACTCATGTCTCCCAGCACCCCCACCCCCCATCACTGTGGGGCACCTGCCAGCAGGCCCCCACTCATGTCCAACTCATGTCCCCCAGCACCCCCACCCCCCAGCACTGTGGGGCACTCTCCACCAGGCCCCCACTCATGTCTCCCTGCACCCCCACCCCCCACCAGTCAGGGGCACCCTCCACCAGCCCCCCACTCATGTCCAACTCATGTCTCCCAGCACCCCACCCCCCTGTATCTAGGGGCACCCTCCACCAGGCCCCCACTCATGTCCCCCTGCACCCCTACCCCCCAGCATCCAGGGCACCCTCCACCAGGCCCCCAGTTATGTCCCCCTGCACCCCCACCCCCCCCAGCATCCAGGGGCACCCTCCACCAGGCCCCCACTCATGTCTCCCAGCACCCCTATCCCCCAGCACTGTGGGGCACCCTCCACCAGGCCCCCACTCATGTCCACCAGGCCCCCACTCATGTCTCCCAGCACCCCCACCCCCCAGCACTGTGGGGCACCCTCCACCAGGCCCCCACTCATCTCCCCTTGCACCCCCACCCCCCTGCATCCAGCGGCACCCTCTACCAGGCCCCCACTCATGTCTCCCAGCACCCCCACCCCCCAGCACTGTGTGGCACCTGCCAGCAGGCCCCCACTCATGTCCAACTCATGTCTCTTTTTTTCCTTCAGCTGAGCGTGGAGAGTGGTCGCCGGTGGCCCGAGGGGAACAGCAGGCCTGGGAAGCCCTGCCTGGGCCTCCGTGAGTGATTTTGAAAGAAAAAAAAAATATTGTATAATTGCTTTCGCGCTCTGAGCGTGGTGTTTGGCCTGCTCCTGCTCCCCCCTCCCACTTCCTGGTCCTCCTCTCCCTCCCCGCCCACCCCCCCTCTGATTGGCTGCGTGCCTGCTTCCCCTCTGGCCTACTCGACGGCCGTTCCCCCCGCTCGCTTCTTTCTTCAGCTGAGCGTGGAAAGCGGTTGCCGGTGGCCCGAGGGGAACAGCAGGCCTGGGAAGCCCTGCCTGGGCATCCGTGAGTGATTTTGAAAGAAAAAAAAAAAAATTGTATAATTGCTTTCGCGCTCTGAGCGCGGTGTTTGGCCTGCTCCAGCTCCCCCCTCCCACTTCCTGGTCCTCCTCTCCCTCCCCGCCCACCCCCCCTCTGATTGGCAGCGTGCCTGCTTCCCCTCTGGCCTACTCGACGGCCGTTCCCCCCGCTCGCTTCTTTCTTCAGCTGAGCGTGGAGAGCGGTCACCGGTGGCCCGAGGGGAACAGCGGGCCTGGGAAGCCCTGCCTGGGCCTCCGTGAGTGATTTTGAAAGAAAAAAAAAATATTGTATAATTGCTTTCGCGCTCTGAGCGCAGTGTTTGGCCTGCTCCTGCTCCCCCCTCCCACTTCCTGGTCCTCCTCTCCCTCCCCGCCTCCCTGCCCGCCCACCCCCCCTCTGATTGGCTGCGTGCATGCTTCCCCTCTGGCTTACTCGACGGCCGTTCCCCCGCTCGCTTCTTTCTTCAGCTGAGCGTGGAGAGCGGTCGCCGGTGGCCCGAGGGGAACAGCGGGCCTGGGAAGCCCTGCCTGGGCCTCCGTGAGTGATTTTGAAAGAAAAAAAAAATATTGTATAATTGCTTTCGCGCTCTGAGCGCGGTGTTTGGCCTGCTCCTGCTCCCCCCTCCCACTTCCTGGTCCTCCTCTCCCTCCCCGCCTCCCTGCCCGCTCACCCCCCCTCTGATTGGCTGCGTGCCTGCTTCCCCTCTGGCCTACTCGACGGCCGTTCCCCCCGCTCGCTTCTTTCTTCAGCTGAGCGTGGAGAGCGGTTGCCGGTGGCCCGAGGGGAACAGCAGGCCTGGGAAGCCCTGCCTGGGCCTCCGTGAGTGATTTTGAAAGAAAAAAAAAATATTGTATAATTGCTTTCGCGCTCTGAGCGCGGTGTTTGGCCTGCTCCTGCTCCCCCCTCCCACTTCCTGGTCCTCCTCTCCCTCCCCGCCTCCCTGCCCACCCACCCCCCCTCTGATTGGCTGCGTGCCTGCTTCCCCTCTGGCCTACTCGACGGCCGTTCCCCCCGCTCGCTTCTTTCTTCAGCTGAGCGTGGAGAGCGGTCGCCGGTGGCCCGAGGGGAACAGCAGGCCTGGGAAGCCCTGCCTGGGCCTCCGTGAGTGATTCTGAAAGAAAAAAAATATTGTATAATTGCTTTCGCGCTCTGAGCGCGTTGTTTGGCCTGCTCCTGCTCCCCCCTCCCACTTCCTGGTCCTCCTCTCCCTCCCCGCCTCCCTGCCCGCCCACCCCCCCTCTGATTGGCTGCGTGCCTGCTTCCCCTCTGGCCTACTCGACGGCCGTTCCCCCCCGCTTGCTTCTTTCTTCAGCTGAGCGTGGAGAGCGGTCGCCGGTGGCCCGAGGGGAACAGCGGGCCTGGGAAGCCCTGCCTGGGCCTCCGTGAGTGGTTTTGAAAGAAAAAAAAAATATTGTATAATTGCTTTCGCGCTCTGAGCGCGTTGTTTGGCCTGCTCCGGCTCCCCCCTCCCACTTCCTGGTCCTCCTTTCCCTCCCCGCCTCCCTGCCCGCCCACCCCCCCTCTGATTGGCTGCGTGCCTGCTTCCCCTCTGGCCTACTCGACGGCCGTTCCCCCCGCTCGCTTCTTTCTTCAGCTGAGCGTGGAGAGCGGTCGCCGGTGGCCCGAGGGGAACAGCGGGCCTGGGAAGCCCTGCCTGGGCCTCCGTGAGTGATTTTGAAAGAAAAAAAAAATATTGTATAATTGCTTTCGCGCTCTGAGCGCGGTGTTTGGCCTGCTCCTGCTCCCCCCTCCCACTTCCTGGTCCTCCTCTCCCTCCCCGCCTCCCTGCCCGCCCACACCCCCCTTCCTCTCCCTCTGCCTATAACCTCCCCCCTCCTGGGCAGCCCTCTGCCCGGCAGCCCCCGCGGCTAAGGGCCCCAGGCCAAGGGCGACTCCTACAGTGCGGCTCCCTGTGTGTCTGCAGGTGTCCGCAGGGGACGCCAGGCGCCAGTTCCACCTGTTCTCCGGCCCACCCCTCCTACTCCTGGTTACATCCGCATGGGGCCTTGCCTCACTGTATTCACAGTTGAGGTAAACTAGGGTGTTTTTTTTTCTCACCTCGCAGGATTCTCAAACTTAGGTGGCCCAGTACCTAATACGCATTACTGTTTGCTCTGAACTGTGGTAAACTAGGGTGTTTTTTTCTCCCCTCGCAGGATTCTCAAACTTAGGTGGCCTGGTACCTAATACGCTTTACTGTTTGTTTGCTTTAATTGTGGTAACTTGTGCTTGCCGCTCACTTCCTGTCTGCGTGCTCTCGTTTCGTCTGTCTCCCCCCCCTGCCTCCTACTCCATGGTGCTCTCTGTCTCGCCTATCTTCTCTAACTGCTTCTCCATTGACTATCCTGCTCTCCTCACTAAATCTGGTAGGAAAAAGTTTAAAAAGGACATCCTGGTCTCCAACCCAGGCCTCCCTATCGCTGACACCTACACTAGTGCCTGCTCTAAGGAAACTCTCACTGACATCCTCTTTTTCGTGCCTTCGCCTGACCTATGGACCCTTCATATGGTCTCTGTGCTCTCTCCTTTCTCCTCCTCTCCCATTAATGGTGGCACCCGTTGGGATGTCCTCTTGGCCCCCTTCCGCTCCTCTAAGGCCATCATTAATGTCTACGCTAATGGGACCATCTTGGTCCAAGGCCCTCAGGCCAACCTTCACCTCTTTGATAGACGCTTCCCACGCCTCATCAACTTCCTTTCCTCTCCTGCTGTCCCCCCTCCTCTGTCCTTGGCTACCTTGCCTCTACCCTCCCTCCCTGCCCCCTCTCGTGCTCCTTCTTCACCTCCTTCTTCAACACCTCCGCAGGGCGTACCTCTGATCTGTACCCCCCCCCCCGGAAGTTCTTCAAGGATGGCAACCTTCTCCACATTGCCACTCTAAATCCTCGCTCTGCCATCAAGCACTCCTCTGATATGTCACCTTCTTGAGGAACTGGACCTCGACGTCCTCTGTCTCACTGAGACATGGTTCACAGCCAGCTCTGCCACCAGCTTTGACACACTCCTACCTGACGGTTACAAGATCCTCTCCATGCCCAGGCCTAACCGTGCAGGGGGTGGTGTTGCCCTTATCTTCCCTGAGTGGATTCCTGCCACTGTCATTCCTACGCAGACCTACTCCTCTTTTGAATGTCTTGTCTGCCGACTCTCTCTCTCTCCTAGCCATTCCCTTACCGTGGCTACTATCTATCGGCCACCTGGTCAAATTTCCTCCTTCCTCTCCGAGGGGGCTGACCTCTCCTCCTCACTCCTGTCCTCAACCACTCAACTCCTCTTTCTTGGCGACTTCAACATCCACCTTGATGCCTCCAGTCCCCCCACTGGTCTCTTTCGTGACCTCTGCGACTCTCTCTCACTCTCTATTCTCCCGTCTGGGCCTACTCACTCTGTTGGGCACACTCTTGATGCTCTGATCTCTTCTGACCTTCCCCTCTCCGTCCCTCTCTCCACTCCTCTCTCCTGGAGTGATCACTTTCTCCTATCCTCCCACCTCACCCTCCCTACCCCACAGGCAAAGCCACCCTCTTCACTGCCACCCACCTTCTCGGTCATCCGACCCATGAAGCGTGCGTCAGTTGAGGCTTTCGCTGCTACCTTCTCGCCCCCCCCCTGGCCCTTCGGCTGACTCCCACCCTGACACAGCCCTCTCTATGCTCCACTCTGCTATATCTGCTACTCTTGATATCCTTGCCCCCGTCATGAGAATCCGCCTGAAGCCCAAGGCCAAATGTAACTCCTGGTATGACTCGGATCTCGTCACCCTAAAACGCAAGTGTAGGGTTGCAGAGAGGAAATGGCGTGCTTCATGTTCATCCTCTGACAAACTGGCCTGCCGCCTGCTCCAAAGGCAGTACCGGCTCTCCGTTCTCACCAAGAAGAGAGCCCTTATCCAAGTCCGCATCTCTGCGGCATCTAACAACTCCGCCGAACTCTTTAAAATCTGCAAGGAGCTGGCCAACCCTGTTGCAGTCTCTACCTCTCCTGTCCCCTCCCAGGCCCTCTGCACTGCAGAAACACTTGTGTATAGGCGCGTTACAAATACCATATCATATCATATCATATCACTGGCCTCTCACTTCATCTCTAAAACTCAGGACATCCTGTCCTCGCTCTCCTCCTTTCACCCCCTCCCTCCCTTCCCGGCTCTTCCTCTGGCCCTTCTGCAGTCACCCCTCCTCCCTCTGTCTCTGCCTTTCCACTTTTCTCTGCTGACGAGGTTTCCAGACAAGTCCGATCTATGAAAGTCTCGTCTAAACAGGTTCACCCCTGTTCCTCCAAAACTATCAAGGACCACATCGACTCCCTGGCTCCTGCCCTGGCTGACTTTTGCAACCACTCCTTCGCCTCTGGAGTTTTCCCTTCCCCCCTCAAGCACTCCCTTGTGCACCCTCTTCTCAAGAAACCCTCTTCCGACCCCTCCTGCCCGGCTAACTATCGCCCTATCTCCATCACTCCCTTCCTGGGCAAGCTCCTGGAGAAACTGGCCATCTCCCAGCTTAACCTCCATGCTGAATCTGTTGGTAGTCTTCATGACCATCAATCTGGCTTCAGAGCTGCCAGAAGCACGGAAACTGCTCTCCTGAACATCCGTGAAGACCTGCTCTTGAACCTTGATTCCAACACTCCGTGTGTTCTCATTCTGCTCGATCTCTCCTCTGCCTTTGACACTGTCAACCATGCCATCCTGCTCAACCGTCTCCGTGAAAACCTGGGTATCACTGGTCAGGCTCTGGCGTGGCTGACCTCTTTCCTTTCAAATCGACCCTCCCAGGTCCAACTGGGGTCCTTCCTCTCCGACATCTTTTTCTCCACCTGTGGTGTCCCCCAGGGATCTAATCTCTCTCCCTGGCTGTTCAACCAGTATCTGGCACTCCTTGCCCACCGCATCGCCGCTCTCTGCCCTAATTTCCAGTGCTATGCGGACGATACCCAGCTCATTTTCAGGCTACCCTCAGCCTCCCCCTCTCCTTCCCTCATCTCTGACTGTCTGTCTGCTATCCAGGAATGGTGTGCCGCCAATGACCTCTGCCTTAATGCCAGTAAGACTGAGATTCTACTCATCGGTACACCCACTCCCTCCTTCCCTGCAGCTCTCTGGCCTGCCTCCCTTGGCCCCCTCCCTGCTCCTACCTGCAAGGCAAAAAACCTTGGGGTCATCTTCGACTCCACACTCTCCTTCTCTCCTCATATTTCTGACGTTGCTAAGAAGTCACAATACCAGCTGCACCTCCTCAGAGGTATTCTTCCCTTCCTCTCCTTCCCCCAGAAGCTCACTGTCTCCCGAGCCCTGGTTCTCTCGAAGCTGGATTACCGTAACAGCCTCTATCTTAATCTGCCTGCCTCCACTCTCCGTCCTCTGCAACTCATCCAGAACAGAACTGCGAGACTTGTCCTTGGCCTCAAGCCCAGGGACCGTATCTCTCCAGGAATGAAATCTCTACACTGGCTCCCAGTGGCTGCGAGGATAAAGTTCAAAACCCTCTGCATTGTCCACAAGGCCGTCTGGGGCCTGGGTCCTAAATACCTTCAACTCTCTCTTCCCAAATATCTTCCTTACCGAGCCCTTCGCTCATCCGCCTCCAACTCCCTCAGGGTCAGCCGCTTCTCGAAGCAACGAGCTGGGGGTAGATCTCTCTACGCGGCAGGGGCCTCCCTCTGGAACAGCCTTCCTGCCTCCCTGAAACTTGAGGAGAACCATCTCCGGTTCCGGAAGCACCTCAAAACCTTCCTCTTTGCTTCTGCTTTCTCTCTCCCTCTCCCCTGCTGAACAGCTAATAGTCCTCACTGAAACTGCACTGATTCTGCAACTGGACCACTCTTAACGGCCTCGGTCCTGGGCCCAGACACTCTCCACTTGCACTGATGCCTATGAACCCCTCTGCACTGCGGGACTGTCTCTGTATCCCTACAGCCCCCCCCCTTTCCCAGCACTTGTTCTGCACTTACCTTGCACTTGCCACCAGCTGGCCCTATTTATTTATTACTTTACGCCACTTACCTTGTACTGCACTTCCCCCCTCCCCTTCCCCTTGCACTTTTTCCCCCTCCCCCACTCCTGCACTTGCGTGATCTGAATGACACCTGGCCTAGTAGGATCGTTGTCTGTCTCCCCTTGTTCCTCCCCTCCCTGCCTCGTCGCGCCTTGAAACACCTGTGTATAGGCGCGTTACAAATGCCATATCATATCATATCCCCCAGCACCCCCACCCCCCAGCATCCAGGGGCACCCTCCACCAGGCCCCCACTCATGTCCCCCTGCACCCCCACCCCCCAGCATCCAGGGGCACCCTCCACCAGGCCCCCACTCATGTCACCCAGCACCCCCACCCCCCAGCACTGTGGGGCACCCTCCACCAGGCCCCCACTCATGTCTCCCTGAACCCCCACCCCCCAGCACTGTGGGGCATCCTCCACCAGGCCCCCACTCATGTCTCCCAGCACCCCCACCCCCCAGCACTGTGGGGCACCCTCCACCAGGCCCCCACTCATATCTCCCTGCACCCCCACCCCCCACCAGTCAGGGGCACCCTCCACCAGGCCCCCACTCATGTCCAACTCATGTCTCCCAGCACCCCCACCCCCTGCATCCAGGGGCACCCTCCACCAGGCCCCCACTCATGTGTCCCAGCGCCCCCACCCCCCAGCACTGTGGGGCACCCTCCACCAGGCCCCCACTCATGTCTCCCAGCGCCCCCAACATCCAGGGGCACCCTCTACCAGGCCCCCACTCATGTCTCCCAGTACCCCCACCCCCCACCCCCCAGCACTGTGGGGCACCCTCCACCAGGCCCCCACTCATCTCCCCCTGCACCCCCACCCCCCTGCATCCAGGGGCACCCTCCACCAGGCCCCCACACATGTCCCCCTGCACCCCCACCCCCCAGCACTGTGGGGCACCCTCCACCAGGCCCCCACTCATCTCCCCCTGCACCCCCACCCCCCAGCACTGTGGGGCACCCTCCACCAGGCCCCCACTCATGTCTCCCAGCACCCCCACCCCCCAGCACTGTGGGGCACCCTCCACCAGGCCCCCACTCATCTCCCCCTGCACCCCCACCCCCCAGCACTGTGGGGCACCCTCCACCAGGCCCCCACTCATCTCCCCCTGCACCCCCACCCCCCTGCATCCAGGGGCACCCTCCACCAGGCCCCCACACATGTCCCCCTGCACCCCCACCCCCCAGCACTGTGGGGCACCCTCCACCAGGCCCCCACTCATCTCCCCCTGCACCCCCACCCCCCTGCATCCAGGGGCACCCTCCACCAGGCCCCCACACATGTCCCCCTGCACCCCCACCCCCCAGCACTGTGGGGCACCCTCCACCAGGCCCCCACTCATCTCCCCCTGCACCCCCACCCCCCAGCACTGTGGGGCACCCTCCACCAGGCCCCCACTCATCTCCCCCTGCACCCCCACCCCCCTGCATCCAGGGGCACCCTCCACCAGGCCCCCACACATGTCCCCCTGCACCCCCACCCCCCAGCACTGTGGGGCACCCTCCACCAGGCCCCCACTCATGTCTCCCAGCATCCCCACCCCCCAGCACTGTGGGGCACCCTCCACCAGGCCCCCACTCATGTCTCCCAGCACCCCCACCCCCCAGCACTGTGGGGCACCCTCCACCAGGCCCCCACTCATCTCCCCCTGCACTCCCACCCCCCTGCATCCAGGGGCACCCTCCACCAGGCCCCTACACATGTCCCCCAGCCAGCATGTCATCACAATCTAGATCCCTGGCCCTTATGGTCAGCCTCCAAATGCCAAACACCCACCCGAGTATTGCATCCACCCACTTAGAAATGGCAATAACATGATAGAACCCCAATTGCAAGTTTGGAAATGAACACATGTCCCTCACATACACCCAATGGGTGTCAGTGAATGTCAAAACCCATATCATGATATGCATGAAACCAATGAGATGATACTACACATTGAAGTTTGAAGAAAAAATATGTATTAAAAGCAACATAAATTGAAACAAAAATAAACAAACAAAAATGGGAATTTAAAAAAAAAAACCAGCATGTCCGTGAAATAATGCAAAACCACAAATCATAATCCAAAGTAAAGGTGTCCAAAGTCACAGTCTACAAAAGTAAATCCAATGGAAAATTAAAATCGAAAACCATTGCTCCATGGGTAAATCATAAAAAAAAATGAAAATCCAACAGTCAACTATATACAGATAAACAATCCAGGGTCCATGATCCCAACAGAAGAAATGAAACCTATCTAATAACACTACCTAATAAAAAAAAACTATATACAAAAATGTGGCCCATTGTCCAAAAGGTAAAAAAAAATGCAAAACCAAAGGAAACCTAACACTAACTACAGAACTACTTACAAGGGCAGCGGGCTAGTCCGACGGCTCACTTCGGGATGTTCCGGGCCAGGGCATCATCGAACTCCTGCTCAATGTCCCGGAGGCGGTCCTCCTCCATGGCCCCGAGGGTCTGCAGGGCCGTCGACATGTTCACCTCCAACTCCCTGCGGATTGCCTCGAGGCACTCGGCCCGCCTCAGGGCCCTCTGCATGGAGTTCTCCGCCCTGACCACCGTGAGCCATGCCTCTTCCGCCCGCTGCCGCTCCGCATCTATGGCGTGGCCCAACCGCTGCCACACGGAAGACACTTCCCGTCCTGGGTCCTCCTGCCCCCGGCCGATGCCTGCCCCTCCAATGTCGAAGGCCCCGAGCCATCATGGCTCCCACCACGTTGCTGCTGCTACTGTGCCTCTGCCCGTGCACTGCCTCCTGCTGCCTGCACATCCTCAGCTGGCTGGGGTGCAGTCGTTGATGTGGCCACCCCTGCTGGACGTCCGACTCCTGACTGTGGCAGGGATGCCTCCTCCACCAGCCTGGCCGCACCGTCAGAGGCAGCTCCACAGGGCACCCAGGTGACTAATGGGTGGGAAGATGGCACGGAGGACGACTGGCGCATAGGGGGTTCAGTTGAGGAGGGGGTCTCAGCAAGCCCCATCACACGGAGGAATCCGGCCTGGGTGAACTGTCCCAGTAGGCCGATGCGGTCAACGAGCCATTCAAGATGACGTGCAGTCTCCTCATGAAAAGACTGCAGGTCACCTCGCATGGCCCGGTGACGCTACGCCACACCAGTCAGGACAGGCTCAACCCGGACCCGGATAGCCACGTCCGCAGGCAGATGAAGGCCAGTTGTTGTGAGCTCATCCCCTGCCTGAAAACAGGTCTGGACGTAGGCATCCCTGCTGGTGCAAGATGATGCAGTGACAGGATCAGGGACAGGATTGCACACAGGTACCTCCGCGGCGGCCTGTTCTGCCTCCTGTCCCTGGTCCTGCACTGCACCACTAGCACCAGTGGAATCCCCACCTCCAGACCCCGTCTCTGTTGCTTGCACGGCCTCCTCCTCCACCAAACCCCCCACCAACCTGGAAGACTCCGTGCCATCTTCCCCCGTTGGGCCCTGTGGGGTCCCAGCTGCCCCTTCTGCTGCCGAGGAGTCCAACTCCAACCTCCGCCTCTTGGACTTCCCCCCCGGCAGCTGCGGCCTGGGACGCGGCACCGGACTCCTCACTCCCCGACGAGATCACAACCTGGGAGGGGAGCCGGGCCTTGCGTCTCCGGCTGGCGGTGCGATCCCCGCCGCTGTGCTCCACAGCACCTTCTCCGCCCTCTTCATCAGTTGACGCTGCAGACAGGGAGAAATAAAACACAGGCATCAGGGCACTGTACAATGGACACATACACACATGACAGTTGTACATGAGTGGCATTGGCAAACCTCAGACATGGCATCACAATCGCCAACACACGTCATTTCAACTTGCACACATGAGCCATACCACAGCCATATCGCAACTGCCAGCACCATCCATACACATACAACAGCATGAGCAGGCAAAGGTGAGCCAGACATCACATGCAACACAGGGAGTGCACTACACATGCACACACACCACCACACTTGCATGCATGTGTACACCTCTGCCAACTGTCGCAGTGTTCAGATGGGCATCCATGTCACATCTGTCAATCAGGCTTCCACAGCCCGCTGTCACATGCATCCATGTTGCATCACTGTTGCATCCTTGTCAAATACACACACATGCACATGTACACAGTGCTGATACATGCAGCTGAAAACAACATACATGCGTGACATCACGAACATGCCTACTTACATACACATTCATCCAAACATGTGTGCTCACACAACTGCATTTGGCATGCAAGCCTACACACACAAGCCCCATCCATGTCTCACACATGACAGACCTCGCATGTGTTAGCCTCACGGCCCTGTACACCCCCACCCATACTCGCCCCCATACAAACAGATGTGCAACCTGCACACTAATGGCACATCACCACACGCACAGCTTACAATCATGATGCATGTACACTTACCGCTCAACTCCAGACGGGTCTGCCTCTCAAGGACCTGGACGTGGAGCGCTGGGGATATGCGTTCCAGGACCCTCATCTGATCTTCCAACAAGTGGCCCCGGCGTCCCTTAGCATCCGCTGCCTTCAAGAGGTGCCAGGCCTTGTTGAGGGTCCTGGACCTGAAGTCCTCCCAGCACTTCTTGACATGTTGGAAGTCGCGGACTGCCACCCCCTCCGCGTTGATGGCAGTCACGATGTCCGTCCAGATCTGAGTCCGTCCTTCCTTGCCGGCGCGGGAACTTCCGAAGAGGGCATCATACTGCCCCAGGACTTGCTCCACCAGGACACCAACTTCGGTGGCAGTGAAGCTGGTGCCCCTCTGCCTCTCTGGCCGGGGGTTGTCAGTGGTGCCAGATGTTGCAGTGCCCGACATGACAACCCCAGAGGCAGGAGTGGGTGGGCAACTGGGTCCTGGGGCTGGGCTGTGGAGCGATGGAATCCCAGTCGGGAGTCTTCGGTTCCAGCAGGGGTGGTCACAGCAACAGCACCCCTGACTGATGTGCAGGCAGCAAATGGCAGGGCACGTGGGCAGCAGGCAGTCAGGCAGCGCGTGGCCAGCTTGATACGGAGTGATTTGGCACGTGAAAATCCTGCATGTCTGCGTGTAATTCGAGGAAAGGCCCTTAGCGCATGTGCACGTCAGCACGCATATACGATTTCATTGGACCAAAGGCCCTTAGCGCGTAAGCGCGTCTGTGACGTGACGCGCGCGGGTGTTTCCCTCACAACACGTGATGACAGAGCACATGTGGTAAAACTGCACGTCCGAGTGTCATCACATGTAATCGGAGGGAAGTGAGCGTACACGCGATTAGCCTGGGTACGTGTACTTCGGGGTGCGCGGGAAGTTCCACACGCGATTGGCCTGGGTACGTGTATTTCAGGGGGGCGCGGGAAGTTCCACACGCGATTGGCCTGGGTACGTGTATTTCAGGGGTGCGTGGGAAGTTCCACACGCGATTCGCCTGGGTATGTGTATTTCAGGGGTGCGTGGCAAGTTCCACACGCAATTGGCCTGGGTACGTGTATTTCAGGGGTGCGCGGGAGGTTTCACACGCGATTGGCCTGGGTACGTGTATTTCAGGGGTGCGCGGGAAGTTCCACACGCGATTGGCCTGGGTACGTGTATTTCAGGGGTGCGTGGGAAGTTCCACACGCGATTGGGGGAAATCCACGTGGGATCTGCAAGCCCTGCCAGGGCAACGCCCGTGCGCCATACTTCAGACGCGCTTATGCGCTAGGGGCCTTTGTTCCAATGAAATCGCGTATGCGTGCTTACGCGCTAAGTGCCTTTCCTCGAATTACACGCTGACGTGCAATTTTTTAACATGCCAAATCACTCCGTATCAAGCTGGCCACGCGAAAACACACGGAAGACCACGCTCCTGCCCAAAAGGCCGAATTACTGCCCCCCAGAGCCCCGAGCAGCCTCCCACGAGCCATCTGCTGCTGCCTGCTGCCGCTGTGCCCTGCCATTTTGTGCCTGCACATCTGCCATCTGCAGGGGTCCAGTTGCTGTGTCCACCCCTGCTGGAACAGAAGACTCCCGACTGGTATACCATCGCTCCACAGCCCAGCCCCAGGACCCAGTTGCCCACCCACTCCTGCCTCTGGGGTTGCCATGTCGGGCACTGCAATATCTGGCACCACTGACAACCCCCGGCCAGAGAGGCAGAGGGGCACCAGCTTCACTGCCACCGAAGTTGGTGTCCTGGTGGAACAAGTCCTGGGGCAGTATGATGCCCTCTTCGGATCATCACCTGCCAACAAGGAAGGACGGGACAGGATCTGGGACGACTTTGTGGTTGCCATCAACGCGGAGGGGGTGGCAACCCGCAACATCAAGCAAGTCAAGAAGCGCTAGGAGGCCTTGAGGTCCAGGACCTCGTGGAGGGGGGCCGGGGCCGCCTGAGTACCATCCAGCTGAGGGTCCTGGAACGCGTACGCCCAGCGCTCCACACCCAGATCCTTGAGAGGCAGACCCGTCTGGAGTTGAGCGGTAAGTGGCCAAGCATTGCTGTGTGAGACAGGGCATGTTGCAGTGTGCTGGTTGTCTGATACTTGCCTGTATGTGTGTCATAGGCCATGTACGCATGTATGTGTGCAGGGACATCATGGTCATGCATGTGAGTCCAGTAATGTGTGTACCACATGGTTGGTGCATGTGTTTAAATGCAACATGGAGAGCCCTATGCCGAATGGACACATGAGAGCATGCCAGTCTGTGTTCCTGGACATGGGTGGGGGTGAGGGATGGGTGCTGATGCCATGTACATGTATGGTGTCCATGTCTGTGTGTCTGACCTGCATGTCTGTGACTTGTGAATGCCATGGATGCATGACACATGTCTGTGACAATGTTCAGATTCAATGATGCAGCCTAGTTACCCTTGTATCCACTGTGTCTGGGGTGTACGAGGCCAGATGGATGAAACTACGGTGAAGTGTGTGCATGTGATAGGCATGACTCATGATGCATGTGAGTTCCAAAACAACATTGTATTTTTCAAGAGTCCCTTGGACATGTATGCTAATGTCCATAGCATGTGCCATGCCTGTTACTGCATGTGTCTTGCCTGCACTGACCCATGTGTTGTGGAGGGACATGATGGAAGTGATCTTTGACAGTGCCACTCATCTGCTATTGATTCCTGTCTAGGGGACCATTGTACAGTACCCTGATGCTTGTGTTCTATGTCTCCTTCTACACAGCGGCAAGTGAAGAAGAGGACGGAGACGGCGCTGCGGAGCAAAGCGGCGGGGATGCCCCCACGGCTGCAGCGGAAGGGGTGGGTGAACCCCCACAGGGGCTTGCAACGGCGGAAGACGGTGTGGAGCCATCCAGGTTGGTGGTTTCCACAGAGGAGGAGGAGGCCGCTACTGAGCCGCACATGGGGCCTGGTGGGGGCATCCCTGCTGGTGCAAGTGGTGCAGTCCAGGGGCAGGAGGCAGCACAGGTCGCTGTGGAGGGGCCTGTGCATGTCACTGTCCCTGACACTGTGACTGCAACACCATGCACCAGCAGGGATGCCCCATCCCAGGCCCGTCCGCAGGTAGGGGGGATGTCCATGTCATCTGACTCCCCTCCACCTGCGGACGAGGGGACCCCTGGCCGTATGGAGAAGGTCCTGAATGGTGTCGCGTTGCGCACAGGTGTCATTCGTGATGACGTGCATGCTTCACGTGTGGAGCACGCAGGTCATCACGAAGAGCACCGTGCCAACGTGGCCCAGTTGGGAGTGGCCATGGTCAGGGGTTTCGTACATGTGTCGGCCACTCTGGCAGCCCTCTCCTCCTCTGTGGAGACTATGCGCCAGTCGTTCTCCATGCCGTCTTCCGGCCCAGATGCCACCAGGGCCCCCTGTGGACCTGCCCTGACTAACGCAGCCAGCTCAGTGGGGATCCCAGCCCTGCCACCGTCGGGAGTCGGAGGTCCAGCAGGGGTGGACACACCAGCAACTGGACACCAGCAGATGGAGGATGTGACGGCATCATCGGGCAGGGCACGTGCACGACGGCGTCGGTGGATTCCAACAGCCTGGATGCTGTCGTGCTGGCAGAGGCAGTTGCATCGGAGGCAGCGGCAGGCTCGACATGGCTCGGGGACATCTACATCAGAGGGGCAGGCATCGGCCGGAGGGCAGGGGACCCTGGAATGGGAGTGTCTTCCGTGTGGCAGCGTTTGGGCCAGCAGATAGGTGCGGAGCGACGGCGGGCGGAAGAGGGAAGGCTCACAATGGTCAGTGCAGAGAACTCCATGCGGAGGGCCCTGAGGCGGGCCGAGTGCCTCGAGGCAATCCGCAGGGATTTGGAGGAGAGCATGTCATCGTCCCTGCGGACCCTCGGGGCCATGGAAGTGGACAGCCTCCGGGATATCGACCAGGAGTTCGATGATACCCTGGCCCGGGACACCACGGAGTGAGCCGCTGGACTTGCCCGCCGCCATTGTATATAGTTAGTTAGTGTTAGGTTTCCTTTGTTATTTTTTTCTTTTGGTTGCGCTTGGACTATGCACCACATTTTTGTATATAGTTTTTTTCTTAGGTATTAGTTTTTGGTAGGTTTCATTTAGTTAGTTGGGCTCATGGACCCTGGATTGTTCATTTGTGCATAGTTCAACATTGCATTTATCTTTTCCTGATTATTTTTAGTTTCACCATGGAGCAATGGTTTTGTTTATGGTTTTTCCATTGGATTACTTTTTTTTAAATTTGATTTTGGACTACATTCATTTGGATTCTGATTTCTTGTTTTTGATTTCAAAAGGGACATGCAGGTTTCATTTTTTCATTCCCACTGTTGTTTTTTTAATTTCATTCCCATTCATGTTTTTTTAAATACATTTTTGGATTCATACTTTGATGTGTGGTATCGTCTCATTGGTTTCATGCATGTCATGATATGGGTTTTCACATTCACTTGCAACCATTGTGTGTGTGTGTGTGACA
The DNA here is from genome assembly GCF_040938575.1 of Ambystoma mexicanum. Taxonomy (NCBI): domain Eukaryota; kingdom Metazoa; phylum Chordata; class Amphibia; order Caudata; family Ambystomatidae; genus Ambystoma; species Ambystoma mexicanum. The sequence continues at coordinate 1,105,092,784 of NC_090922.1, forward strand.
GACATGTGTTAATTTACATACTTTAGATTGGGGGTGTATTGCCTTTTCTATGTGGGTGGATGGGATACTTGGTTGGGCCTTTTGGCTGGGGAGGCTGGCCATAACAACCATGATTGAGGATTGTCAGGACCTGGGTGCAGGGGGACATGAGTGGGAGCCTGGGGGAGGGTGCCCCACAGTGCTGGGGGGTGGGGGTGCTGGGAGACATGAGTGGGGGCCTGGTGGAGGGTGCCCCACAGTGCTGGGGGGTGGGGGTGCTGGGAGACATGAGTGGGGGCCTGGTGGAGGGTGCCCCACAGTGCTGGGGGTGCTGGGAGACATGAGTGGGGGCCTGGTGGAGGGTGCCCCACAGTGCTGGGGGGTGGGGGTTCTGGGAGACATGAGTGGGGGCCTGGTGGAGGGTGCCCCACAGTGCTGGGGGTGCTGGGAGACATGAGTGGGGGCCTGGTGGAGGGTGCCCCTGGATGCAGGGGGGGTGAGGGTGCAGGGAGACATGAGTGGGGGCCTGGTGGAGGGTCCCGCTGACTGGTGGGGGGTGGGGGTGCAGGGAGACATGAGTGGGGGCCTGGTGGAGGGTGCCCCACAGTGCTGGGGGGTGGGGGTGCTGGGAGACATGAGTGGGGGCCTGGTGGAGGGTGCCCCTGGATGCTGGGGGGTGGGGGTGCAGGGGGACATGAGTGGGAGCCTGGTGGAGGGTTCACCACAGTGCTGGGTGGTGGGGGTGCTGGGAGACATGAGTGGGGGCCTGGTGGAGGGTGCCCCTGGATGCAGGGGGGTGGGGGTGCTGGGAGACATGAGTGGGGGCCTGGTGGAGGGTGCCACTGGATGCAGGGGGGTGGGGGTGTGGGAGACATGAGTGGGGGCCTGGAAGAGGGTGCCCCACAGTGCTAGGGGGGTGGGGGTGCTGGGAGACATGTGTTGGTGATCAGTAGTGCAAGGTGACATGTGGGTTGGCAGGGGGGCATGGCCATGGTGGATGGGTTGCCTGTGGGACATGAGCAGGGGTGCAGCGTAGTCCCCTGTGGTGTGGACTTCCTGCAGGGGCCCTGGAGGGTGTAGAGGGAACACCTGGGAGGACCCACACGGCCAAATCACTTGTAGCACTCCCCGGCACCACCGAAATACATGTGCCCTGCTGAAATTGCGTGTGGGACTTCCCGAGCACCCCGAAGTACACGTACCCAGGCCAATCGCGTGTGGAACTTCCCGTGCATCCCGAAACACACGTACCCAGGCCAATCGCGTGTGGAACTTCCCGCGCATCCCGAAACACACGTACACAGGCCAATCATGTGTGGAACTTCCCGCGCACCCCGAAGTACACGTACCCAGGCCAATCGCGTGTGGAACTTCCCGCGCATCCTGAAACACACGTACCCAGGCCAATCGCGTGTGGAACTCCCCGCGCACCCCGAAGTACACGTACCCAGGCCAATCGCGTGTGGAACTTCCTGCGCATCCCGAAACACACGTACCCAGGCTAATTGCGTGTGGAACTTCCCGCGCACCCTGAAGTACACGTACCCAGGCCAATCGCATGTGGAACTTCACGCGCATCCCGAAACACACGTACCCAGGCCAATCGCGTGTGGAATTTCCCGCGCAACCCGAAGTACACGTACCCAGGCCAATCGCGTGTGGAACTTCCCGCGCCTCCCGAAACACACGTACCCAGGCCAATCGCGTGTGGAACTTCCCACACACCCAGAAACACATGCACACGCTATTTTTCCCACAGCGGGTGTCCATGTTTGACTGTACCCCTTTGCACCTCATTTGTCCTAGAGGGCCACGGTATGGACCAATCAGCATGGCTGTATATGAGTGCTTTCTGTTAGCGCACATTTTGGCGCACATTTATTTCAGGCGCAGGGACGTTACCGCCTGCTTTCTTGTGGCGTAATTGTTTGGCCCTGTGCGCGTCTTTCACCGTGCGCTGGTTTGCACTATTCGATTCCATGAATACGGGTTGTAGGCGAGCGTGTGGGCGTTCCGCGCACTTGCTTCCTGTACTTCCCCCGTGACGCCCATATTTTCACGCGTTGTTCCCCATTCCGAGTGTTACGCCCCGTGTTACGCCTACTTTTGTGATGTGCGCCGCGCTATGTGCGATTTCGCAGTGGCCGTGGCGCACGCTGTTGGATGCCCTGTGCGCCTGCGTGCGCCGCACACTTTTTCAGCGCACATCCAATGTTTTTCTCGCGCAGGGCCTTCCATGAATCCATGTGCGCTGGTGTCCCTGCAATTTTCGCAATTGCACTGCGATTTTCGCACTTTTACTGCGATTCGCACGTTTTGGCACCTCTGCGCGGGAATTTTCGGCGCACATTAATTCCATGAATCAACCAGATAAAGTCATTTGTGATGTCTTGTGGCATTTGCGCCCAAAACAAAAGCCAGAAGAAAAAACCTACTGGCCTTTTACAACCTCTGGATATTCCACCTACACCATGGCACACCTTGTCTTTAGACTTTATTACATATCTACCTCCATGTTATGGATTTAACACCATCCTAGTTATTGTGGATCTTTTTTCCAAGATGGCCCACTTTATTCCTTTAAAAGGATTACCTTCCGCTTCAATTTTGGCCAAGGAGTTCCTCGAAAACATTGTTCGAATACACAGATTTCCTTCCGTATTGGTCTCTGACTGAGGCAGGCAATTCATTTCACAATTTTGGAAGAAATGTTGTCAATTGGCGCAAATCGACGTGAGGTTATCAACCAGTCACCATCCTCGACCGATGGTCAGACGGAGAGGACCAACCAGACCCTTGAACAGTACCTACGTTGCATGCTGCAACAGACCGAAAGGAATTGGAAGGATATTTTATGGATTTCCGAATATGCATACAATAACTCAGTACATTCTGGAACCGGACAAAGCCCCTTCTATACCATATACGGACATCACCCTCGAACCTCAGAACTCGATCCGCCGCAGCACTTAGAAATGCCTGCAGTTAGTCATTTACACTCTACTATTACACAAGCCTTTAAGGAGGCAACAGAACATATGAAACAAGCGAAAGAGAAATATAAGAAAAATGCTGATCAACATAGAAGCGATGCTCCACAATATCAGATTGGGGATCAAGTTTGGATGGCTACAAAACACATACCTCTAAAAGGAACTTGGACTTTTAATCCTAGGTATTTGGGACCTTACACTATTAAGGCCATTATCAACCCGGTGGCCGTCAAGTTGGAATTACCCTCTAATATGCGGATCAATCCTGTCTTTCATGTTTCACTTCTGAAGGGACAAGACTTGCCAAACCACCTGACCCCATCCTAATAGATGGAGAACCTGAATTCGAGGTAAAGAATATCCTGGACTCTAAGTTGGTTAAATTAAGACTTTTTTATTTAATTGACTGGAAAGGTTACGGACCACAGGAAAGGTCATGGGAGCCTAGTGACCACGTTCATGCACCTCGGTTGGTGAAGAAATTCCATCGGAACTTCCCAGACAAACCAGGGCTAAGGGGAAGAACAACTTTAGGAGGGGCCTTGGGGGGGAGTGCTGTCATGATGCCTACCCCCCGGGCATCCGGATCAAGCCCATCAGCCCCGAGAGCAGGCATCCAGACATTTACAAAAACCCCAGCAGCCCCAGCTAGGGGCTGTCTGGGTTCAGTCCTGGTGCCGTAGGCACCAGGCTCATAATAAAAATCAGTCCTGGCGCCATAGGCGCCAGGCTCATAGACATTACTTACCTCATGCAGACCATGCTGCAAATAAATCCAAGCCAACGTGAGGCCTGGATGGGACTATTTTACTACAGGGACTATTATTTACTCGGGTGTGGTCCTGGGGAACTTCTTTCCTGGGACTACTTTGGAGGCTATTTAAACCACGCCCAAACAGCAGCACATGCTTCGTGTTATTCTGCATCCAGCAGCGTGACTCTGACCGTGCCTGCAGCCAGCATCCAGTCTTCTGCCATGCCTGCGTGCCTGCCGCCAGCATCCAGTCTTCTGCCACGCCCCGCCTCGAATCCGGAGCTCCTAGAATAAAGAGGAAGAAAAGGACAAGGTTAGAAAACGAACTTATTTCAAATTCCTCACCTGATTCCGGATCCATTTCATCTCCCGACCTGGAAAGTACATCAGTCCTGCACGCGTCGCTTCGCCAGCTCCAGCACGGCGCCATACTCACCAGTTCTCACAGCATCTTTCGATCCGGCACTGTCTCCATCATTTCTTCGCCGTACTCCGGCACCTAGGGGCACAAGAACAACAAGGTGAGCCAAGGGAATCAACAAATACCTCTTACCACCATAGACTTACCTGATTTACCACCGGCGGTATTATTATCCATATCTTCATATGCCGCATCTGTAAAGAAGGAGAAAAACAAAACGTTAACGCATGCAATAGTTACTGACAGCATTGGGTAACACAGACTCTTACCTGAACGCCACAGCAGCTCCGAAACATTCTTCTCACAAACTCAGTTGCAACTTAAGGAAGGAAGGGGACAAGAGTGAACATCAGGCACATTAAACTCTTTGAACTTGATACTTACCAATCCCGCCTGGGACTTCAGAGTCAATGCTTACCGGAACTCTCCGAACGCCTTCAAACCAGTGAAGTAACTGGTTTCTACGTGCCCCTGCAAGACATGCAGGATGGAGAGCTCATCCTTTACAAACATAAGGTGAGGTTACTAAGGGGATATCGGAGGTGATTAGTGGGGGAGAGCGAGAACAGTTGGGAGGCCATCACTAAAACCCACAGGTGGCTAATCCCTGTGTCCACTTGCAGGAAATTACTTCTTCGGGTCCAGCAGACAAGAATAGGCGGGCCAGTCCAGACAGTCATCTCTGCACTACGCATCAGGTTGACCGAGACCGCAGCTGTCCGGGTCCGATCGACACCCCTGTGGGGTTCAGGTGAGCGTAACAGAACACAAAGCCTTTCTAAAAATACCCACCCAGGTGTTATGGCAACCTCGGAAACTGACCAACTGGCCCAATTATTGGGGGAATTTAGGGCAGAAGTACATGCCGCTCGCCAAGAGACTAATGCCCTCAGGAGAGAACTGATTGTCTCAAAGGAGCGCACTGATGATCTGGCTAGACAACTACTGCAAAACCAAGCTGGGCAAACGCCCCTACCTGGATATGGGGGAAACCCAACCCCCATTTCATCAAACAATCCTGTGCAAGTGGTTTTACCAGGACATATTCCGTTAGCTCCACCCGAACGCTTTGCTGGGGACCCCAAAAGGTTTGCCGTGTTTATGAACCAATGCCGCTTGCACTTTTTATGCAGACCGGGAGCCTTTCCAAATGACCAAGCCTTTGTATTGTCATAGCTTAGTGGCAGCGCAGCGGATTGGTCCATTCCGTTAGTCAACCAGGATGATCCCCTTCTCTGGGATTTTCAAGGTTTTCAAAGGGGCATGGAAAAACAATTCGCCAGACACTCACAGGGTCAAGCCCTGGACAACGAACTTTTATCCTTACGACAGGGTAACCAGGATCTGCTAAACTATATTGCAACCTTCAATAGGTTGGTGGTGGAAACCGGGTGGCCGGAGGAAAAACGAATTACATTGTTTCATCGTGGACTTCGGGGAGAACTCAAAGACGTCTTGGCTCAAGTTGTGAACCCCCCTCAGGATTGCACAGAATTTATAGACTTAGTGGTCCAGCTAGACCACCGACTTCAGAACTGAAAGACTGATCGAGCTAAGTTCGAGAATCGGGTATTGGTTAAACCCAACGTTGCCCCCAAAGGAACAGACGCATCTGAACCTATGCAGATCGGGGGGGTTAAAGGACCCTTAACTCAAAAGGAAAGAGAAAGAAGACGACAGATGCAGTTGTGTCTGTACTGTGGAACCTCAGGACATTTTCTACGGGATTGCCCTACAAAACCACCCTAGGAGTTGCTGATAAAAGCCACATAGAACCTGATTCGGGAAACAACCACGCCCGACAAGCGTAGAGGTCCGCTTGCCGAGCTTAAAGAAGGACACTCAGACCTCGCATCTGATCATCCCAATGGTCCTACTTGATCCCAGGCAGCCATCACGTATGCATGCAGTAAGGGCATACATAGATAGCGGGGCCGTAGGAAACTATATGGACCACGAATTGGTGTCAAGGATGAATTTACCTATTTGCAAAAATACCATCACCACAGTTGATGGAACTGAGATTGCCTCAGGGCCTGTAACTCATTCCATTACAGAGATGACACTGTTGAGTCAAGATGGGCATCGAGAGACTATTGTGTTTGATCTAATCAAAGCCCCACAGTTCCAGATAATACTGGGGATGCCATGGTTGGAAACGCATAATCCTTGTATAGAATGGCGAGAGAAGAGAATAACCTTCCCCGATTGTGCACACACCTGTTACCCGGAGAAAACTTTGAACAAAGGCCTGGCTACAGTCGTTAACCCAATCGTGCAGTTACCTCAGGAATACCAAGAATTTCAGGCCAATACATTACCTCCTCACAGATCATACGATTGTCAAATCGACCTCCTACCCGGTGCACAACCCCCATGCAGTAGAATCTACGCCCTCACGGAACCTGAAAATCTTCACCTACGGCAATACTTGGACCAATACCTTGCTAATGGCTTTATTCGTCCTTCCAAGTCTCCTGCATCCTCAGCTTTACTCTTCGTGCCAAAAAAGGAAGGTGACCTTAGAACGTGCATAGATTACCGCGCATTAAATCAGATTACGGTAAAAAACCGATACCCGTTGCCTCTGATCCCCGAATTACTAGACCAAGTAAAGGATGCTTGTATCTACACTAAGTTAGATGTCCGAGGGGCATATCATCTGGTACGTGTCAAGAAAGGCGACGAATGGAAGACTGCCTTTCGCACCAAGTACGGATTATTCGAATATCAGGTGATGCCCTTCGGGTTGTGCAATGCACCAGCAGCCTTCCAGTATTTTATGAACAATGTCCTTTGTGAACTCATTGACGTCTGTGTCGTCGTATACATAGATGATATTCTAGTGTACTCCACCTCAGAATCAGACCATGTTAAGCACGTGCGTGCAGTCCTTGAGAAACTACACCAGCACAAGTTATATGCAACATTGGAAAAATGTGTTTTTCATGCTACGGAAGTTGAATTTCTTGGATTTATCCTGACTCCAAAGGGAGTCTGAATGGACTCTCGAAAGGTGGACGCAATTCTCAAGTGGCCATCACCCAGTTCAGTCAAAGGGGTACAAAGCATGCTCGGATTTGATAATTTCTACCGCAGATTCATTCCGGACTTCTCCCATGTTGTACACCCCATCACAGCACTTTTGCGAAAAAACAAACGCTTCTTGTCGACCGAAGAGGCTGAAAAGGCCTTCCAAGAGCTGAAAGCGAAATTCACATCAGCACCTGTCTTAAAGCATCCACGCCCTGAGCTTCCATACATAGTAGAAACTGATGCATCCAGTTTAGCCATGGGAGCTGTCCTGTCCCAGAAGGATCCTGAAACTGGTCAACTTCACCCACTAGCGTTTTGGTCCAGAAAGTTCTCAGCACCTGAGTTAAACTATGCGATTACCGATAACGAGCTATTAGCTATCAAATCTGCCTTTAAGGCTTGGCGGGACTACCTTCTTGGTGCCAGGCATACCATTACCGTAATCACTGATCACCGGAACCTGCAGTATTTAAAAACATCCAAAGCCCAATCATCGCGACAACTTCGATGGGCATTGTTCTTTGCCGAATTCGATTTCGTGATCACTTATCGACCAGGCTGCAAAAATGGCAAAGCAGATGCCTTATCCCGAATAGGGATGGGAGAAGCATATGCAAACCCAGAACCGGTGCCAATAATTCCCGAGCAAAGAATTCTTGGCATAACTACTCTACAGACACTAGAAGATATTCATTCAAAAATTCAACAACTCTTCGATCCAGCAACCCTGCAGGACTGGGTAAAGAAAGGCCCGGACTACTCAGTCATCAATGACCTACCTTACTATCAAGGATGACTATTTCTACCACACAAGGAAATACAAGAACTAGTCATCTCCAATTACCATGACACCCTGATGGAAGGGCACCCAGGTATCGCAAAAACTGAAGCGAAAATTAAGAGACAGTTCTGGTAGCCCACTTGGCGAAAAGACATAAAGTCATTTGTGATGCCTTGTGGCATTTGCGCCCAAAACAAAAGCCAGAAGAAAAAACCTGCTGGCCTTTTGCAACCTTTGGATATTCCACCTACACCATGGCACACCTTGTCTTTAGACTTTATTACAGATCTAACTCCATGTAATGGATTTAACACCATCCTAGTTATTGTGGATCTTTTTTCCAAGATGGCCCACTTTATTCCTTTAAAAGGATTACCTTCCGCTTCAATTTTGGCCAAGGAGTTCCTCGAAAACATTGTTCGAATACACAGATTTCCTTCTGTATTGGTCTCTGACCGAGGCAGTCAATTCATTTCACAATTTTGGAAGAAATGTTGTCAATTGGCGCAAATCGACGTGAGGTTATCAACCAGTCACCATCCCCAGACCGATGGTCAGACGGAGAGGACCAACCAGACCCTTGAACAGTACCTACGTTGCATGCTGCACCAGACCAAAAGCAATTGGAAGGATATTTTATGGATTTCCGAATATGCATACAATAACTCAGTACATTCTGGAACCGGACAAAGCCCCTTCTATACCATATACGGACATCACCCTCGAACCTCAGAACTCGATTCGCCTCAGCACTTAGAAATGCCTGCAGTTAGTCATTTACACTCTACTATTTCACAAGCCTTTAAGGAGGCAACAGAACATTTGAAACAAGCGAAAGAGAAATATAAGAAAAATGCTGATCAACATAGAAGCGATGCTCCACGATATAAGATTGGGGATCAAGTTTGGCTCGCTACAAAACACATACCTCTAAAAGGAACTCGGACTTTTAATCCTAGGTATTTGGGACCTTACACTATTAAGGCCATTATCAACCCGGTGGCCGTCAAGTTGGAATTACCTTCTAATATGCAGATCCATCCTGTCTTTCATGTTTCACTTCTGAAACCAGTTCAACCCGGGACAAGACTTGCCAAACCACCTGACCCCATCCTAATAGATGGAGAACCTGAATTCGAGGTAAAGAATATCCTGATTCTAAGTTGGTTAACTCAAGACTTTTTTATTTAATCGACTGGAAAAGTTATGGACCACAGGAAAGGTCATTGGAGCCTAGTGACCACGTTCATGCACCTTGGTTGGTGAAGAAATTCCATCGGAACTTCCCAGACAAACCAGACAAACCAGGGCCAAGGGGAAGAACAACTTTAGGAGGGGCGTTGGGGGGGGGGGGGGGTGCTATCATGATGTCTACCCCCGGGCATCCGGATCAAGCCCAGCAGGCATCCAGACATTTACAAAAACCCCAGCAGCCCGAGCTAGGGGCTGTCTGGGTTCAGTCCTGGCGCCATAGACACCAGGCTCATAATAAAAATCAGTCCTGGCGCCATAGGAGCCAGGCTCATAGACATTACTTACCTCATGCAGACCATGCTGCAAATAAATCCAAGCCAATGTGATGCCTGGATGGGACTATTTTACTACAGGGACTATTTTTTACTCGGGTGTGGTCCTGGGGAACTTCTTTCCTGGGACTACTTTGGAGGCTATTTAAACCACGCCCAGACAGCAGCACATGCTTCGTGTTATTCTGCATCCAGCAGCGTGACTCTCACCGTGCCTGCAGCCAGCATCCAGTCTTCTGCCACGCCCGCCTCGAATCCGGAGCTCCTAGAAAAAGAGGAAGAAAGGGACAAGGTTAGAAAACAAACTTATTTCAAATTCCTCACCTGATTCCGGATCCATTTCATCTCCCGACCTGGAAAGTACATCAGTCCTGCACGCGTCGCTTCGCCAGCTCCAGCACGGCGCCATACTCACCAGTTCTCACAGCATGTTTCGATCCGGCACTGTCTCCATCATTTCTTCGCCGTACTCCGGCACCTAGGGGCACAAGAATAACAAGGTGAGCCAAGGGAATCAACAAATACCTCTTACCACCATAGACTTACCTGATTTACCACCGGTGGCATTATTCTCCATATCTTCATATGCCGCATCTGTAAAGAGGGAGAAAAACAAAATGTTAACGCATGCAATAGTTACCGGACAGCATTGGGTATCACAGACTCTTACCTGAACGCCAGCAGCAGCTACGAGACATTCTTCTCACAAACTCATTTGCAACTTAAGGAAGGAAGGGGACAAGAGTGAACATTGGAGTGAAGTAACTGGTTTCTACGCGCCCCTGCAAGACACGCAGGATGGAGAGCTCATCTTTTACAAACATAAGGTGAGGTTACTAAGGGGATATCGGAGGTGATTAGTGGGGGAGAGCGAGAACAGTTGGGAGGCCATCACTAAAACCCACAGGTGGCTAATCCCTGTGTCCACTTGCAGGAAAATACTTCTTCGGGTCCAGCAGACAAGACTAGGCGGGCCAGTCCAGACAGTCATCTCTGCACTACGCATCACGTTGACGGAGACCGCAGCTGTCTGGGTCCAATCGACACCCCTGTGGGGTCCAGGTGAGCGTAACGGAACACAAAGTCTTTCTAAAAATACCCACCCGGGTGTTATGGAAACCTCGGAAACCGACCAACTGGCCCAATTATTGGGGGAATTTAGGGCAGAAGTACATACCGCTCGCCAAGAGACTAATGCCCTCAGGAGAGAACTGATTGTCTCAAAGGAGCGCACTGATGATCTGGCTAGGCAACTACTGCAAAACCAAGCTGGGCAAACGCCCCTACCTGGATATGGGGGAAACCCAACCCCCATTTCATCAAGCAATCCTGTGCAAGTGGTTTTACCAGGACATATTCCGTTAGCTCCACCCGAACGCTTTGCTGGGGACCCCAAAAGGTTCGCTGTGTTTATGAACCAATACCGCTTGCACTTTTTATGCAGACCGGGAGCCTTTCCAAATGACCAAGCCAAAGTAGCCTTTGTATTGTCATATCTTAGTGGCAGCGCAGCGGATTGGTCCATTCCGTTAGTCAACCAGGATGATCCCCTTCTCTGGGATTTTCAGGGTTTTCAAAGATCAGGATGTTAAACTACTAACCACAATCCTAGCTCAGAGACTGTCCAGACAGATAGGGGATATCGTACACTCAGATCAGTGTGGGTTTGTTCCAGGCCGGAACACGACCATGAACTTACGCAGACTTCAACACGTCATTACACAAACAGATGCGAGCACTGAATCCTACGCCCTGTTATCACTAGACGCCATCAAGGCGTTCGATTCCATATTCTGGGAGTGGCTATTAGCGGTCCTGAAGGAATTTGGGTTTGTCCCACGTTTTATCAGGTGGATCCGAATACTCTACACTGAACCAAGAGCACGGGTAAAAACTGGGAGACACGTGTGGGATGTTTGGGGGATATGCAGAGGTACCCGCCAAGGCTGCCCGCTATCCCCCATGCTTTATATATTGGGATTAGAACCCATAGCTATCTATTTTCGGAAACAATTTTTTGATGCCGGAATAAGGCTAGGGGCGATAGATCACATAATCTCACTTTACGAGGATGATGTGCTTTTGTACGTCAGAGACCCGCATCTCAATGTCCCAACTATGCTGGATGTTCTTGACAATTTTTCCAAAGTCTCAGGCATACAATTCAACAAGGCAAAGTCCTGCCTATTCCCACTAGCAGGCCTTAGGGACAGAAGCTCGGAGGAGCTCCCAACACTAGGGATACAGTGGCAGACCACCAAGTTCCGCTACTTGGGTATCCAGATCATGCACACTCCCCAACTGATACACGAGCATAATACAAATGGAACAATACCTGCGCTGCGCAGATCAATGTCCTTCTGGGCAAAACTCCCACTGTCAGCAATGGGGAGAATTTCGATAACCAAAATGATAGTCCTCCCTAGGCTCTTGTATAGGTTCCAAAATGTGCAGTATTACATCAAGAACTTGTTCTTCCGCCTATTAGGGTCAATACCTCGAGATTTTATCTGGGGGCGGGACAGGCATAGAATAGCACACTCCACACTAGTCTTACAATACGCTCATGGCGGAATCCAACTCCCGCATTTCGAAAAATATTACTTAGCAGCCCAACTCAGTTTTGTGTCCAAATGGCTAGCTGACGAGAACACATCCGAGACTCCCCTGCTACAGTCCCTGATCTCTCCACTGCAACTTAAAGAACTTATTTGGGCGCCACAACACCTGCTGAGTGACACACCCTTTATAGCCACCCTGGGGAAAAAAATTTGGCAAAGAACGAAATCACTAAGAAACCTAACACACCTGTACTCCCCAGAAATACCAATGGTTTGGGACCTGTGTAGATCAGACTCAGACTTGTTGCATCTCAGGGCCTGGGAGAAGAAGGGGGTTTACATGTGGGGAGATCTATACGAAGAAGGCTCCTTTAAAGAGTTCAGCACACTACAGAACATGGACAGGATACGCACTAGTCAATACTTGTGGTATCGAAAGATACGCGAAATAGTAAGACACAAATGGGACACCTGGCCAGAAGAACCCGAATCTGATCCTCTCACAACTCTATTATATAACCTAGGCGAGGGACAGAAACTGGTCTCCCAAATATACGGCCACCTCAATGATAACCCCAACCCAAAGGGAGAGACCCTGAAAAGCAAATGGGAAACGGATATTGGCCGAGAACTCTCGGAGGCAGAATGGACGAGGGCGCTAACATTTCCTAAGGCTGTGTCGAGAAACCACAGATTCCGCTTTATACAACTAAACGTCCTGCATCGGACATATCTCACTCCACACAGACTTGTGACATTTAACAAAAATGCAAGCTCTGACTGCCCATGGTGTAGGGCGGACGGGGCTGATCTCATACATATGTTTTGGGAGTGCAACACAGTAAAATCCCTGTGGGCAAAAGTCAAGCTGACATTCAAGAAGGCAGGAACCTCCAGCTACAGATGGACTCCCGAAGAATGCCTCCTAGGAACGTACCCCAGACCGGCCAAACTTAAGCATCGGGTGAAATCAATGGACCTATTGTGCCTTTTGGCCAAAAGACATATCGCCATGTCCTGGAGAAAGCCAGCGGGGCCCAGATATGGCGCCTGGCGCAGCAAACATATTAGATGGATTGATGCAGAAACTAGGGCGTGGGAGGATAGCGTCTCCAGATCGACTGATGAGTCCAGCTCCACCCTAGAAGCATGGAGGGAGATAGAACTATAGCATACCCCTCAGACGATAAACCCCCATGAGCAAGCACTGGACCATGCTGAACCGCAAAAACTTAGAAACCCACAAGGGAGGCCCCCAAATACCTAAGGAAATTGCTGCATTTAAGAATCCCCCCCTTCCCTACAACACCCCCTACTGAAGTCTTGGTAAATGTACAATGAAGACTGGATATGGAGACAGTTTATGTTAATGTTATCAGTTTACTGTTTACTGTTTGGAACGTTCTCTCTTTTTATATCTCTTGCTTCCTCTCGTTCCCCTTCTCCCCCCTCTCTTTCTATCTTTCTTTCTTTCTCTTCTTTCCCTTCCTTCCTCACCTTTCGCTCTTCCCCTTTCTTTTCACTCCCCCCTCACCTCTGTTCACTATCATATTATTCCAAAGAGTTTGCACTATATGGCACGATTGACCTGCCATGTGTCACTGCTTTATGATAAATGCCAATAAACAAACTTGAAAATAAATTCAGGGTTTTCAAAGGAGCATGGAAAAACAATTCGCCAGACACTCACAGGGTCAAGCCCTGGACAACAAACTTTTATCCTTACGACAGGGTAACCAGGATCTGCTAACCTATATTGCAACCTTCAATAGGTTGGTGGTGGAAACCGGGTGGCCGGAGGAAAAACGAATTACATTGTTTCATCGTGGACTTCGGGGAGAACACAAAGACGTCTTGGCTCAAGTTGTGAACCCACCTCAGGATTGCACAGAATTTATAGACTTAGTGGTCCAGCTAGACCACAGACTTCAGAACCGAAAGACTGATCGAGCTAAAATCGAGAATCAGGTATTGGTTGAACCCAACTTTTCCCCCAAAGGAACAGATGCATCTGAACCTATGCAGATCGGGGGGGGGGGTTAAAGGACCCTTAACTCAAAAGGAAAGAGAAAGAAGACGACAGATGCAGTTGTGTCTGTACTGCGGAACCTCAGGACATTTTCTACGGGATTGCCCTACAAAACCACCCATGAAGGTGGTAGGAGTTGCTGATAAAAGCCACATAGAGCCTGATTCGGGAAACGACCACGCTCGACAAGCGTAGAGGTCCGCTTGCCGAGCTTAAAGAAGGACACTCAGACCTTGAATCTGATCATCCCAATGGTCCTACTTGATCCCAGGCAGCCATCACGTATGCACGCAGTAAGGGCATACATAGATAGCGGGGCCGTAGGAAACTATATGGACCATGAATTGGTGTCAAGGATGAATCTACCTCTTTGCAAAAAGACCACTTCGGATGTCATCACCACAGTTGATGGAACTGAGATTGCCTCGGGGCCTGTAACTCATTCCACTACAGAGATGACACTGTTGAGTCAAGATGGGCATCGAGAGACTATTGTGTTTGATCTAATCAAAGCCCCACAGTTCCAGATAATACTGGGGATGCCATGGTTGGAAACACATAATCCTTGTATAGAATGCGAGAGAAGAAAATAACCTTCCCCGATTGTGCACACACCTGTTACCCGGAGAAAACTTTGAACAAAGGCCTGGCTACAGTCGTTAACCCAATCGTGCAGTTACCTCAGGAATACCAAGAATTTCAGGCCAAATCATTACCTCCTCACAGATCATACGATTGTCAAATCGACCTCCTACCCGGTGCACAACCCCCATGCAGTAGAATCTACTCCCTCACGGAACCTGAAAATCTTCACCTACGGCAATACTTGGACCAATACCTTGCTAATGGCTTTATTCGTCCTTCCAAGTCTCCTGCATCCTCAGCTTTATTCTTCATGCCAAAAAAGGAAGGTGACCTTAGAATGTGCATAGATTACTGCGCATTAAATCAGATTACGGTAAAAAAACGATACCCATTGCCTCTGATCCCCGAATTACTAGACCAAGTAAAGGATGCTTGTATCTACACTAAGTTAGATCTCCGAGGGGCATATCATCTGGTACGTGTCAAGAAAGGTGACGAATGGAAGACTGCCTTTCGCACCAAGTACGGATTATTCGAATATCAGGTGATGCACTTCGGGTTGTGCAATGCACCAGCAGCCTTCCAGTATTTTATGAACGATGTCCTTCGTGAACTCATTGACGTCTGTGTCGTCGTATACATAGATGATATTCTAGTGTACTCTTCCTCAGAATCAGACCATGTTAAGCATGTGCGTGCAGTCCTTGAGAAACTACGCCAGCACAAGTTATATGCAAAATTGGAAAAATGTGTTTTTCATGCTACGGAAGTTGAATTTCTTGCATTTATCTTGACTCCAAAGGGAGTCCGAATGGACTCTCGAAAGGTGGACGCAATTCTCAAGTGGCCATCACCCAGTTCAGTCAAAGGGGTACAAAGCATGCTCAGATTTGCTCATTTCTACCGCAGATTCATTCCGGACTTCTCCCATGTTGTACACCCCATCACAGCACTTTTGCGAAAAAACAAACGCTTCTTGTGGACCGAAGAGGCTGAAAAGGCCTTCCAAGAGCTGAAAGCGAAATTCACATCAGCACCTGTCTTAAAGCATCTACACCCTGAGCTTCCATACATAGTAGAAACTGATGCATCCAGTTTAGCCATGGGAGCTGTCCTGTCCCAGAAGGATCCTGAAACCGGTCAACTTCACCCAGTAGCGTTTTGGTCCAGAAAGTTCTCAGCACCTGAATTAAACTATGTGATTACCGATAAAGAGCTATTAGCTATCAAATCCGCCTTTAAGGCTTGGCGGCACTATCTTCTTGGTGCCATGCATACCATTACCGTAATCACTGATCACCGGAACCTGCAGTATTTAAAAACAGCCAAAGCCCAATCATCGCGGCAACTTCGATGGGCATTGTTCTTTGCCGAATTCGATTTCGTGATCACTTATCGACCAGGCCGCAAAAATGGGAAAGCAGATGCCTTATCCCGAATAGGGATGGGAGAAGCATATGCAAACCCGGAACCGGTGCCAATAATTCCAAAAGAAAGAATTCTTGGCATAACTACTCTACAGACACTAGAAGATATTCATTCAAAAATCCAACAACTCTTCGATCCAGCAACCCTGCAGGACTGGGTAAAGAAAGGGCCAGACTACTCAGTCGTCAATGACCTACTTTACTATCAAGGACGACTATTTCTACCACACAAGGAATTACAAGAACTAGTCATCTCCAATTACCATGACACCTTGATGGAAGGGCACCCAGGTATCGCAAAAACTGAAGTGAAAATTAAGAGACAGTTCTGGTGGCCCACTTGGCGAAAAGACAAAGTCATTTATGATGTCTTGTGGCATTTGCGCCCAAAACAAAAGCCAGAAGAAAAAACCTGCTGGCCTTTTACAACCTTTGGATATTCGACCTACACCATGGCACACCTTGTCTTCAGACTTTATCACAGATCTAACTCTATGTAATGGATTTAACACCATCCTAGTTATTGTGGATCTTTTTTCCAAGATGACCCACTTTATTCCTTTAAAAGGATTACCTTTGGCTTCAATTTTGGCCAAGGAGTTCCTCGAAAACATTGTTCGAATACACTGATTTCCTTCCGTATTGGTCTCTGACCGAGGCAGTCAATTCATTTCACAATTTTGGAAGAAATGTTGTCAATTGGCGCAAATCGACGTGAGGTTATCAACCAGTCACCATCCCCAGACCGATGGTCAGACGGAGAGGACCAACCAGACCCTTGAACAGTACCTACGTTGCATGCTGCACCAGACCGAAAGCAATTGGAAGGATATTTTATGGATTTCCGAATATGCATACAATAACTCAGTACATTCTGGAACCGGACAAAGCCCCTTCTATACCATATACGGACATCACCCTCGAACCTCAGAACTCGATTCGCCTCAGCACGTAGAAATGCCTGCAGTTAGTCATTTACACTCTACTATTACACAAGCCTTTAAGGAGGCAACAGAACATTTGAAACAAGCGAAAGAGAAATATAAGAAAAATGCTGATCAACATAGAAGCGATGCTCCACGATATCAGATTGGGATCAAGTTTGGCTGGCTACAAAACACATACCTCTAAAAGGAACTCGGACTTTTAATCCTAGGTATTTGGGATCTTACACTATTAAGGCCATTATCAACCCGGTGGCCGTCAAGTTGGAATTACCCTCTAATATGCGGATCCATCCTGTCTTTCATGTTTCACTTCTGAAACCAGTTCAACCCGGGACAAGACTTGCCAAACCACCTGACCCCATCCTAATAGATGGAGAACCTGAATTCGAGGTAAAGAATATCCTGGACTCTAAGTTGGTTAAATTAAGACTTTTTTATTTAATCGACTGGAAAGGTTACGGACCACAGGAAAGGTCATGGGAGCCTAGTGACCACGTTCATGCACCTCGGTTGGTGAAGAAATTCCATCGGAACTTCCCAGACAAACCAGGGCCAAGGGGAAGAATAACTTTAGGAGGGGCCTTGGGGGGGGGGGGAGTGCTGTCATGATGCCTACCCCCGGGCATCCGGATCAAGCCCATCAGCCCCGGGAGCAGGCATCCAGACATTTACAAAAACCCCAGCAGCCCCAGCTAGGGGCTGTCTGGGTTCAGTCCTGGCGCCGTAGGCACCAGGCTCATAATAAAAATCAGTCCTGGCTCAGACATTACTTCCCTCATGCAGACCATGCTGCAAATAAATCCAAGCCAACGTGAGGCCTGGATGGGACTATTTTACTACAGGGACTATTTTTTACTCGGGTGTGGTCCTGGGGAACTTCTTTCCTGGGACTACTTTGGAGGCTATTTAAACCACGCCCGAACAGCAGCACATGCTTCGTGTTATTCTGCATCCAGCAGCGTGACTCTCACCGTGCCTGCAGCCAGCATCCAGTCTTCTGCCATGCCCGCGTGCCTGCCGCCAGCATCCAGTCTTCTGCCACGCCGGCCTCGAATCTGGAGCTCCTAGAATAAAGAGGAAGAAAAGGACAAGGTTAGAAAACAAACTTATTTCAAATTCCTCACCTGATTCCAGATCCATTTCATCTCCCGACCTGGAAAGTACATCAGTCCTGCACGCATCGCTTCACCAGCTCCAGCACGGCGCCATACTCGCCAGTTCTCACAGCATCTTTCGATCCGGCACTGTCTCCATCATTTCTTCGCCGTACTCCGGCACCTAGGGGCACAAGAACAACAAGGTGAGCCAAGGGAATCAACAAATACCTCTTACCACCATAGACTTACCTGATTTACCACCGGCGGTATTATTCTCCATATCTTCATATGCCGCATCTGTAAAGAGGGAGAAAAACAAAACGTTAACGCATGCAATAGTTACCGGACAGAATTGGGTAACACAGACTCTTACCTGAACACCAGCAGCTACGAGACATTCTTCTCACAAACTCAGTTGCAACTTAAGGAAGGAAGGGGACAAGAGTGAACATCGGGCCCATTGAACTCTTTGAACTTGATACTTACCAAACCGTGCCTGGGATTCAGAGTCAATGCTTACCGGAACTCTCCCAACGCCTTAAAACCAGTGAAGTAACTGGTATCTACGTGCCCCTGCAAGACCCGCAGGATGGAGAGCTCATCTTTTACAAACATAAGGTGAGGTTACTAAGGGGATATCGGAGGTGATTAGTGGGGGAGAGCGAGAACAGTTGGGAGGCCATCACTAAAACCCACAGGTGGCTAATCCCTGTGTCCACTTGCAGGAAAATACTTCTTCGGGTCCAGCAGACAAGACAAGGCGGGCCAGTCCAGAGATTCATCTCTGCACTACGCACCACGTTGACAGAGACCACAGCTGTCCGGGTCCGATCGACACCCCGGTGGGGTCCAGGTGAGCGTAACACAGGTGATAGGTTGAAGCAAACTTATGCTTAATGCCCAATAGTTAGACTATATTTTCAAAGAGTTCATTCACAAAATGCAGTCAATTATCGGATTGCAAAACTTTGCACACACCCCATCTTGGAAACACCTCTCAGAATAAAAACGTTGCAGTGCTTGCAGCATCCCAATGCATGCACAGACCCGCTTCAATCCATCTGGAAAAGCAAAAGGGACAAACTACAACTATCATGTATCGATAGCCATTATGTTTGCAACATATCCACATAATCTATGTGCAAATGTTGGAAGGGGCCCCTTGGTCTGGGGATTACTCTCACCATTCGCAGGCTATGCCCTGCTGTACATTTCTGGCACACAATACAGTTTATAATGAACTATGCCACATGATAACTGAGGTTTGGTACAAACCAGTCTTCTGCTATTATAGCAGCTAAAATCTCTCGAGTCACATGCACAGTATAGTGTAGCTGCTCCTGTGTTACTCTCAATAATGCTAGAGGCATAACTGGCTTTCCTGTATTGACCTGTCTCCAAATTGCCTCAGTGGGGGATACAGAACACCTCTGCTTTTTCCATAGCTCCTTTTCTTCTTGCAATGTTCGTCCTTGTATTTAAATTAACTTTATAATGGACATCCTATTAAACCCTTCTTTAACCAACATGCATCGCCCTGCCGCTTTCATCAAACCTTTTAGCTCATTTTCATACATAGTTGAATAATATGCGGCACATTTGGCCTCTAAGCCTGTGGCTTCGTTCCCGCAGCAGATTAAATCTGTTCTTTTTTTAATGTGCTGTGAATTTTGTGATGGCTATGGTTGATGGAAAGCTTAAGGCTTCAATGAGTTTGTCAATAGCCCTGCATGTTGCACTGGAGTTCCGTATGCATGGAGGAAGTCCCTCCTCTTCCAACGTGCTAGGCCTGCGTGTACTGTTGACGTCACATAGGCAGAGTCAGGGTACACATTCACTTCCTCATCTTCAAAACTTTTGTAGTGCATCAGTAAGCACAGCTAATTCTGCAGCCTGTCCTGAATAAATTGACAGTAATAGTCTGCTATTAATAATTCAAAGATGCCCTCTCGGGTCACCCTTACTACTGCCGATCCCAAATTTCTCACCCCAGTATGTTGGTCAATTTTAGATGCACCATTAATGAAAAAAACACTTCCCCTCTTCCTAAAGCATTCTCTCTTACATGGGGAATATCATTATAACACTGAGTGTACGTAACACAATCATGCACATCATCTTCTTCCACTGGTTCAGCTAGGAACGTTGCTAGATTCACTATACTACATCTAATAATTTTGATCACAGAATTTGAGATAATTACCTCATACCAGATGCTCTGAGTGGTCAACATACTTTTGGGTTTCTCTAGAATTGCCAATAATGCATGTTCTACAAATAGATTTACGGAACACTCCATAGTCATACTTGAAGCCTTTTCTATGGCGAACGTAGCAGCTGCCAAAGATTGTTTGCAAGGATAGTGTCCTTTTATCACTGGGTCTAGAATCCCACTGTAAGAAGCTAATTGTTTGTGACCATGTCCTAATGTCATTTTCTGTGTCAACATTGCTGTCGTGACTTCTCCATTTGAGTGGGAAAATAAGTAAAATTCTTCACTATAATTTGGAATCCATAATACATGGGCTGTACTAATCTCGTTTTTTAATTCATCAAATCCTTCAGCCATGTCTTCTGTCCACATTAATTTAGTTTTGGCCACCTGTGCTTCTTTGAGCTCTTTTAAAAGTGGTCGATATATGTACTGTAATAAAATACCCAGGCCCTGCAATATTTGCATAGACCTAAATATTTCTGCATTTGTCTCATCGTGTTTGGCTGCATGGTTCTCATAATGACTTCTGCTCTCTCAGGTGTCACTCTTTTCCCTTCATGCGAGATTAACTGTCTTATGTAGAATACTTCTTCTTGACAATACTATCATTTCTTTTGTCTACTTTGTAGCCTTTCTCGACATGTATCGTCATAGGTTTGACAATCTTCTCTGCATTTCTCTTCTGTCTCACTGCACACTAAAATGTCATCCACATATTGAATTATGGCACTCTTGAGCTCAACATTTCCTAAGTCCATCTGAAGTACTCTATTAAAGATAGAAGGGGACTTGCAGTACCTCTGAAGCAAGCGAGTATGTTTCAGGTAAATTGTTCTATATGAAAAGGAAGGCAAATCCTGTGAGTCTTCGTGTAAGGGAATTGAGAAAAATGCATTTTTCTAATAGACAACAGTAAAATACCTGGCTGTTTTCGGGATATTGCACAATATTGTAGCAGGGTTGGGAACTAAAAGAAACTGCCTCGACTATATGGTTTAAAGTGCAAAGGTCCTGGATAAATCTACACGACCCCCCCTTTGATTTTTTTGACAGGGTACACGGCCGTATTGCATGAAGAATCTGATGGTACCAGAATGCCTTGCTTCATTAGGGTGGAGATAGTGTTGAATATCACCTCATCCGCTTCTCTGGACATTGGGTACTGTATTGCATGTGGCAAAATAGCTCCTGCTTTAAGCTTAATTTTCACAACTTCTACTACTTTCAATAGGCCCACGTCATATAGACTTGTGGGCCATAAGATACTTGGCACCTTCTTCATATGTTCCAGAAAAAATGATGGCTCTGTTTTTACCAGTGCCATTTTCTGTGGTATTTCTATGTTCTCAACTTTAATCCAATAAGTGAGACTTATGAAAAATACTAATTTGTCATCTGAATAGTCATCCCTAAATAGTGTCTCATCCGTCAAATTAAGGGCTATCACTGTTCTCCATCCTCTTCCCTCATTGTCTGTGCCATGAAGCATCACTCTTTCTTCTCTTACCATTGCCGCTTCCAATTCCAAAGGAATAACTTGCCCTTTTTCATCACCCATGGGAATTTCTGGCCTGAAAAAGAAATGTATCAGGCATCCTTATTATTTTTTTTTTAAAAATATTTATATTTTATTATTTTCCAAACAACAAACAACTTCTCACCCACATTAGGGTGGAATTAGCCTAGCCATGTCCCTCCCAACCTCCCCCTCTACTCCCCCCCACGCCTCCCGACCCTTATATATTGTGTACTGCACCAAGGCTATGAGTATGCGTCCGAGACGGATACTGTTTTTACTGCGTGGTGGTTGGGGAGGTCGGCGCCCCCACTGACTCATTCATCAAAAAAGTTACCAAAGGTCCCCAGATGTCAGGTGGGCGTGTGTGCTGTGGTAGCAACTTAATGAAGTCTGTCTCGACATCCTGGCAATAGAGTATGTCTCTGCGCCATGCGGTGATAGTTGGGGGAGGACCGCGGCTCCATGCCATGGCAACTCTTCTGCGAGCCAGTGTCAGTAGAATACCTGCTAACTTTCTCGTAGGGGCCTTCAACAGTCTGGTCATGCCCAGCAGAGCTGCAGTGTTGGCTGGGAGAATCGGTTCACCGATTATCTTACTCGTGATTTCCAGCACCTGGGGCCAGAATGAGGCCAGTTTAGGGCAGTCCCAAGCCAGATGTAAAAAGTCTGCCGACACCAATCCACACCTCTCACATCCGAAGGAGGAGTCTGGACTCTGCATTTTTGCTTTTGCAGGTGTGAAGTACGTTTGATGCAGGTAGTTGAAGTGGATTAACTTGAGGCGGGTATTGAGGGCAATCTTCTGGGTCTGTCTAAGGATAAAGGACCAGTCGGTGTCGGAGAAAGTTAAATTTAGGGCTTTTTCCCATCTAGATTTGGCTCGGGACACTGTGGAGGACGAGTCTGTAGTTATGGTTCTGTAGATCTGTGAGAGAGGTCTCCCCTCACCTTGAGATTGGATTGCCGAGTGCAAGAGCTGCCATATTTGGGGTTGCTGCGGAAAGGAAGGTAGGATTGCTCGCAGCGTGTGGCGTACCCTGAAATAGATAAATATGTCTAGCGAGGTAGTGCCGCCTTTTTCCCTCACCTGGTCGGGAGTTAGGAAACCGTCATCTGTGAAGAGGTCCCCCAGATTCCTGATTTGAAGTTTCTCTAGCCATTGGAGATAAACTTTTTCGGACGTCAACGGGATCCCGGGTATGAATTTTGCTGGTAGGAGTGGAGAGTATCTTGTGTCGATATTGTACCTTTGCGCCAATAGCTTCCATATCTTGTATGTTGTTAGGATTACATTCATCGTATCGTTGGGGACCGGGATATTTGCGAAGATGACGGCTCTCAGTAGGTTCGGCGAGGCTAGGGCTCTTTCAATTTGCACGTGTGGTCGGACAGGGTTTGTGGCGTACCAGTGGCTGAGAAATTGTGCCTGAGCCGCCCAGTAGTACCTCTCCAAATCGGGGAGTGCCAGGCCGCCTTTTGTTACTGGGAGGGCTAGCGTGGAGTGAGCCACTCTGGCGGGTTTGCCGGCCCACAGCAATTCCAGGACCAGACTCCTTAGTTTTTTCAGGAAGAGTTGTGGAAGTAGGATGGGAATGTTGGTGAAGAGATAGAGAAGCTTCGGCAGAATCACCATTTTGACAAGAGAGGCTCTGCCCCATAGTGTTAGGGGTAGGGTTTTCCAGCGGGCTACCCTTTCTGTTAGGGACTTGAAGACCACTTCGTAATTGTCCTGGAATATTTCTTGGTGATTTAGCGACATTTGAATGCCCAGGTATCGCACCTTGGATAATTTCCAGGTGAGGTGGAAGTCATCTTTAAATGGCTGAGTCGCCGGGGTGAGCGGGAAGATGATTGATTTTGTTTGATTAATTTTGAGGCCAGATGCTGCCCCGAATTTGATCACTTCGCGCATGATTGGGTTCAGGTTTTCTACTGGGTCTCTTATGTAAAGAACCACGTCATCCGCGTACAGTGAGATGAGTCTGTGCGGGCCTATGACCAGACCTCAGTGTTGACTATGCTCACGTAAATTGGAGGCAAGGGGTTCCATTACCAGGGCGAATAGTAGAGCTGACAGTGGGCAGCCCTGTCTGGTGCCTCGTTGCAGGTTGATGATGAACGATCTGGCTGTACCGACTATTATGTTGGCTGTAGGTTTAGTGTATAGCAGAGAAACTAGTTTAATGAAGCGAGCCCCCAGGCCCATCCTTGCGAGTACTGAGAATAGGAATGGCCCTTCCACCGAGTCGAATGCTTTTTCAGCATCAAGAAGGAGGGCGATGGCTTGTTGGGCTGGGTCTAGTGCTCCCATCACTCCAAACAGTCTCCTAATGCCGAAAGTGGTATTGCGGCCTGGTATGAATCCCGCCTGGTCAGCAAGAACTAGAGCAGGCATTAGCGGCATCAGTCTATTCGTTAGGATTTTTGCTAGAATCTTGTTATCTAGATTTAAGAGGGAGATGGGGCGGTAGGAGGCACATTCATCTGGTGGCTTGTCTGTTTTAAGCAGGAGAATCACATTGGCTTCACGCAAGGTCTGAGGTAGGGTACCTTTCTCCAGGGCTTCATTGTATACATCGGTCAAAAGGGGAGCAAGGGTAGACGTGAAGGCTTTATAGAATTCTCCGGTTAGGCCATCAGGGCCGGGGGCTTTGGCGTTCGGGAGCGATTTGATTGCTTCAGTTATTTCTGCTGGGGAGATCAGTTCATTGAGGGGTTCTCTCAGCTGTGCCTCTACCCAGTATAATTCGGTCTCCCTCAGGTAGCTCAGTGGCGCATCGGAATTTTCGGGGTGTTGGGAACTATAGAGTTCTTGATAGAAGCGTCCAAATTCTTCTGCCATGTCGACATCTGTGGACAATGTTCTTCCCTGTTGACTACGGATTTCCGTAATAGGCGTCGGTGTGTGGTCAGCTCTCACCAACCTCGCCAGGAGAGCTCCAGGTTTTTGTCCCTCGCCGTATTGTCCGATTACTGTGCTGCGGTGGAGAAATTTCAGTTCGCGCTCGGCGAGTGCGTGAAACCTCAGCAGTTCCTCTTTCAGGGCAGCTTTCGCCTTTGGTTCGCTCGAGTCTCTGGTTTGGCATTCGAGGTCTTTGAGGTGGTCCTCGCAGGTTGTAAGTTCACGTCTAATGAGTTTGATGATGCCGCTCTCTTTAGTCTGACATACGCCCCTTACGAAGCATTTCAGGGACTCCCACAGCACACCGGCCGAGGATACCGACCCTATATTGGCTTCAAGAAAAATCTCAACCTCTTCCTTTAGCTCTGCTGCGAAGACCGTGTCTAGCATGGAGCCCGTCTTGAAGCGCCAATTCTGTAGTCTGGGAACAGATTGGGAGGGGAGGAGACAAAGGACCATTGGAGAGTGGTCTGATAGAGTCCGTGGCAGGATGTGACAGGGACCGGGCTGCAGGGGGCCTGTTCTGGATGAGAATAGGTAGTCGATCCGAGAGCTGGTATTGTGGACTGCTGAGTGGAAGGTGTAGTCCCTCAGGTCCCCGTTAACCGTTCTCCAGGCGTCCTTTAGGTCGAAGGCTCGGCAAATTTCTGTTATTTGCAAGCTGGCTTTAGAGGTCTGTTGTGACGAGGAGTGTGATCTGTCCTTGGCCGGGTCTATGACAGTGTTCATGTCGCCTCCCCAAACCACCGTGGAGTGCTCGAGTGAGGAGAGTTGCGACACTACCCAGCCAAAGTTGTCTGGACCATCTACATTAGGGGCGTAGGAATTAATGAAGGTTATCGCCTTGCCTGCTATTATGCCCTTGACTAGGACGGATCTTCCTATGGAGTCTTTTGCAACGTGCGTTAGACGGAAGTTGGTTCTTCTGTGTACCAGTATGGCCACTCCTCTGGAGTAGGAGGAGTATGACGAATAATATCTATGGCATCCCCACGATTTGGCCCATGTGCGTTCTTTCTCGGGTGTTAGGTGGGTTTCCTGTAACATTGCCACGTCAATTTCATGTCTCCTTAGGTATTGGAGGATTTTGCGGGTTTTGGATGGGATGTTACCACCCCTTATATTCCATGTTGCAACCTTGAATGTTGAGAGTAAGAGAAAACTCGAAATTGCGTTGGGAACGCATTGGTCCTGTGGTTGGTGTACATTGTTCGTGACATGATGGGCTTGGAGCATGTCGTAATATATCCCATGGCGTATGGCGACTGGGAGTAGAGAGTGGGGAGCGAGTCTGAGGGGAGGCATCATGGGAGGGTGCTGGCTTTTCCTTGTGAGAAATTCGTACATAACAAGTTCTGGCGGTGCCAGGAGGGTGGTTGTTAGTCCATCCCTGAACAAAAAACAGTAAACAATCCAACAGTCTTTAGAACTAATCCCATTACGCGGACAACCCCCAACATGTCCGACGGGATCCCCCCCAACCTGAGTGAGGGAGCAGATGCTGTGCTCGGGGCGCTAGGGGCCTCTCCAAGAACTCTGCCCTATTGTTTAATGGGGCGTGAGCGTGTTCCGGCAGTTTGTGTGCGTTTCGGGGTCGGGCCCGGGTTTTATGGAGGATTCCTGGGGACCCTCTCTCTCCGTGCGCGGGGTCGTTGAGGGTCGTGAGCTGGGCAACCGTTACGGTCCAGAAATAGGTGTACTTCCTCAGGAGAATTAAAGAAGTGGGTCTGCTCATTATGTTGTACCCTGAGACGTGCAGGAAACATCATAGAATATACGAGCTTTGCCTCTCGAAGTCTTTGTTTGGCGCTGGTGAAGGCTCTTCTCTGGGTCTGTACTGTCGATGAGAAATCGGGATAAATATGGATTTTGTCTCCGTCGTGGTGTAAATCGCCTTTCTCCCTTGCTAGTCGCAGGATGGTGTCTCTGAAGTTGAGCAACCTTGCTATGATGACTCTGGGAGGTGCGCCCGGGGCCGGTCTGGAGGACGGGGTCCTGTGGGCCCTCTCTATCATGAACATTTGCGAGAAGGAGTCTCGGTCGAAGAGGGTGAGGCACACCGACTCCACAAAGTCCTCCATCTTCCTCGGGGTGTCGCTTTCCCTGACCCCAACAATACGGATGTTGTTTCGCCTAGAGCGACCCTCCAGGTCCTCGCATTTGGCCATTGTTGCGGCCATTTGGTTTTCGAGTCGCGTGACCTTGTTGGAGAGGGATGCGGCACCGTCATCGAGGTTCGAGATTCTCTGTTCGGTGTCATTTAGCCGTTCTGTATGTGTGTCTAGGCGATGTTGCATCAGGTCGACTTTGGAGGATAGACTGTCCAGCTTGTTGTTCAGACTCCCTATGCCTGCTTTTAGATCTAAAAGGAGTTCTTTTATTTCCATCGGATAACTTTCGGTTACTGGTTGCCCAGAGCTGCATGGTGGAGGGTCATCTTCTTGTTGTGGGTTTGGGGTTTTGGGTGCCGTGTTGCTATCAAATGTCAGCTTTTTTTGTAGTTTGTCCACTTTGCCCATCTTGGCTGATGTATGTGAGCCTTCCAAGCAAAGAGGGTCCGTGGCGGCTAGGTGGCTTGTAGTTGTTGCCGAGACTGGGGGAGAATTGGTGGCGGGAGTGACGTTAGGCTGGCGGAGGTGTGACTACCAGTACAGTGTCAGGAGATTTGGGGCGATGTGGCCGAGACTGGGTCTCACCAAGGCCCTGGGGGAGATCAGCCCCCTGGGTCGTCGCCACTAACGGACAGCTTCGCCGGGGGCCGCGTTTTGGGAGTGAAGCAAAATATTCTCGTGGCTCGCGGAGATCTTCGGCACGTACCTCAGGTCTTTGTCCTTCGGACGGGTGTCCCGACCTCCACCGCTCGCGTCTCCGCCTCCCGGATCGGCGCGGCCCGGCACAGCAGCCCCGGGGAATCGGGAGGGACGTCACCCCGATCGGCGTGCAGGAGTCGCAGCCGGGAGGAGGGGGGGCCACTCCGGATCGTCAAGCGGCGACACCCAGCCTCCTGGGGGTCCGCCGGCGAGGTGGTCTCGGGAAGGATGGGCCCTCGGCGTCTCCACCAGCCCAGGCCTCAGCCCTGTGTCCGGAGCTCCGACGCCGCACCAGCATGCGACGGGACCCGGACCGGCCCCGGGGGGGGGCGGCGGCACCCCACGAGGGCTGCCGGCGCTCGTGGATGATGGATTCCCGAGGGAAGGAACGGCTGTTCCGCGTCCTCCGCCAAGCCACACCTCTCTCCCCGGCGCCCGTCCGGCGCCCAGGCAGGCCCCGGCCCCCACGCCGATGCAGTGACGCGGGGTCCCGAGCTGGTCGATTTTCCCCCAGATTCCGCCGAGGAATGTTCAGAGCACCCAGAAGCAGGGAGAAGCCTTCTGTTTTTCAATGTGCAGCCGGGAACCGCAGGATTCAGCAGGATTTATTTCGGGCAGAGCGGGAGCTCAGGTGAGAGCGGCCATCTTGGTTGGCCCTCTAGCGCCCTCTAGGCATCCTTATTATTGTACCTGTCAGTTTAGGTAACAATGATAATGGAACATTCACTCCATACAAAAATAATTCCTCGTCTAGAGGGACTCCCTTCAAGGCTTTCTTTCCTGCAAAGGCTAATATAAATTCCCTTACATTTATATAATGTATCCCTGGGGTTGAACGCACTATGCCTTAATCAGTAAACTATTTTGTCCCGTTTTAGTTTTGTCCTCAAATCACATCCTAATATGTCTACCGGTGTCTGTTTAGAATATAATAATGGCATGGACATATTGTGTTCCCCTATAGAAATTGGTAATTTGTCTGTAAATGGAACTAAACCCGTCTCCCCAGTAAATCCATGAGCATTCATCATGGCAATGCCTGACATTGGGTGTTTTCCCTCACGGACACAGGAACGAGTCACTCCAGTTTCAACAAGAAATAAAAATGTCTTGCCTCCTATTGTCCCTATGACACCTTGGTTCCGCTTGGAGGTCGTCCTGTGGGCTGTCCTATTGTGGGTATAAATTCATCCCCGTGTCTGTGAAAGTATTCCCTCCCACCACAGTCACACTCCTTAATTTGGGTTTGGTCATTTGTTTAGCTCTCATGTCCATCTGTCATTGTGATGCACCTGTCTGTAGCATTGAGATATATTGCATTGTTTGTGTGGGTGCCTGTTGCATTTGCAAAGGTGCTTGCTGTTGCTGCCCCTCCACTGACTGTGTCTGCATTGGTACTTGTTGGAATTGCTGCGGCTGTGGCAATTGTCTGTATTGGCACTTGCTGAAACTGTTGTGGCGCATATGCCTGATACTGTGTGTGATCTTGGACTGAATATCCCTGCAAATCTGTATTATATTGTGGAGCATATTGGGTTCCCCTTTTCGAAGATTGCCAATTCTGTTGTTGCATGCCTCCTCTACTCCTGCATACTCTAGCCACATGTCCTATTTTTCCACAACTTCATGAAGGGCTGTCCGCCATTAAATCCTCCCCTTCCTTGAAGGTTTTGAAATCCTCCTCGTCGTCCTCCTCGAGGCCCATTCCCTCTGCCTCTTGGCATACAATTATAACCATTCTGAATGTAATTATATCCATTGTGATCTTGGGCATGGCTCGGCTATTTTGCTGTGAAAACTGTACTATTTGCATCTTGTTTCCCTCATTACTTGTCAACACTGCTCCTTTTATGGTGAACATTGGTAATTATTTCTGCACCAACTTTGCCTCTTTTTGCTTTCTGTTCTCAGTTTTCTTCTTGTCTTTCTCTTTTAGCATTCTGCAATAGTGCAAGATTGCCAAGGTTTCTCTGCCCATGGTTTTTGCTTTCATTACCACCTGTTTATTTAACTGCCTCTGTACTGGTTCTGGCAGTCCCTGATATAATATGTGGTAAATTAACACCACCATTTTATCCCTCGATTCTTGCATTTCCGCATCCCATCTGTCCAGAATAAAAGTAATGGGGTCTTCATCCTCCCTCATCTTCCTAGTAGTTATCGCCCCAATATCCAATGTGTCTGGATATTGTACTCTAAGTGCTCTCCATAGGTCTTCTCTACAGTTATTGAATGGCGCCCCATTTTGCACTGTATTTTGCACAGTTACTTTTGGATACCCTGCTTCCCCCCCCCAACCTCCTTTCTCTAATACTGGGAATTATGAAAATTCTGATCCTTTGTCATACCTGCCCACACTCCTTGTCTTCCAGGCAGCATTCTCATTGCCTGCAGGCCCTCTAGATTCAACCATATTACCCCTTTATCTACTATTGATTCTCTAAAAAAATCCATATGCGCCCTCTTGTTGCATCTTCTTATTTTGTTTCCTTTCCTCGTTGGCATTATTATGCCCCAACCCGTATGACTATTGTCCTCTTCAGTGTCCTCAAGATCTAACCCACTTAAGGATATAGTTCTATGATAGTTTACTCTGATGTCATCTAAGCTTTCCTCTAAAGGATGCTCCTTATTCGCCCTCTTGAGTTCTATACCCTTCTTTATCACTCATTTGTCTATATAGTTTCCCCATTCTTGTTCCTATACTCTTGGTATCATCTACTCACCATGTTGGCATACGTAATGGCCCTCCCACCCTCCACGGGATGGTTGTAACCCTCTATCTTCTTCAGTTTGGTCTTGCGTTTCTATAGCTATCATGCTTCGATGGCATAAATATTAAATCACATCTTTAAATCCCCTACTTCTGTTAATTTCTTCCTCCCTTCTCCTTATTTCCCTTAATTCTTCTTCCCTGCCTTCTTTGTAACTGATGTGCTTTCAATCTTTTAGCTTCTATTTCTTCTCGTTTCTCTTCTTCTTGCCTCTCCATCTCTTTTTGCCTCATATTTTATTTGTTCTTCCCTTTGCTTACATTGCTTGTCTCTTTCTTTTTTATATAGCCTCTCTTCTTCCTTTTCTTTTGCTTTCTTGCTCTTGCCTTTTCTCTTTCTTGAACTCCACCAATACCTTTTGTCATCTAGTTTGAGTAAAAGTAATATTTGTCCTCCCAACCCATTGTTGAGTACTATTGTCGTACCCTTAGCTATATCTGTTTTTCTTCTTTGTTTTTCTGCCTCTTCTTCCTCTGTTTGTTCTGTCTATCTTTTTGTCATCGCAGTGTTTACTTTCATTGTGTGTCTGTATATATTTGCGTTCTCTACTTTTGCTCTCTTCCTCTGTCTCTTCACTAGTATAGGCAGGGGGTTTGTATGGTGGATTAACATACCCCACTGCTGCTTTAAATTCCTTTAGAGGGTAAACTCCCTTCTCTTTATCCTTCTACTTCTTGTTTCTCAGAAGGGGAAAGAGGAGTCAAAGGCGTGGCGTCTTCCCCCTTTATGCTGACTAGGCATCCACTCCCTATGAAATGGGTCTTCTTTCTCATTCTAGTACATTTTCCAAAGTTCTAATACTGCCAATCTTTTCTCTAGCTTCTTTCCCTTATGCGTGGCATGTAAATGTCGTTGGGTTTCGTAATACCGCATTTGACTATGAGCCTCCTGGAAGTTGGGGCATAAATGTCTTATTGGTCATGCCCTTAAGCCATTCGGAATGGTACTGCATAATCCTGGCTGTATATTGTGGCAGTGTTCTGCATAGCTGTTTACAATGTATGATTTAGAGCACAGGGAACGTTGGGATGCCGCGCTAATCAGAATTTGTTTAAAGCATACGTTCTGCTGTCAATTTGGAGATTCCCGTGGTCCAGTGCTCAAACGCCTCAAATTGTTGAATGGATAAGGTTGTGATGCGAATCGGAGTGAACCAGCGCTTGGTATCTGAGTTCTAAATAAACCAGTGTGTTCTTTTTGTGTGGGATCCCAAGAATGAAGGATTACTCGTGGTTTTGGTTAATTTTTCATTTCGGTTTTTGTTGTTGCTCAAGGTGCCGACACGTGTTTCAACCCCACAAGGGTCTTTATTAAGTCAATTAGTATTTTCTGGTGTGCTTGGTAAGTGTGACTGGGGCAGTCTTGAGCTTCTGAGAATTATCCTACTGAATCTCAATCTACAGGGGCCATTTGGCCTCTGCAGCCTGGGTGGACGGTCTCGGTGATCGTGTAGACTGCTATTCAGCAGGATCATTCTCACAAGCTCAAAACTGTGCCCTAGTCACACCTACCAAGCCCACCAGACCGTACTAATTGCCTTGATAAAGACCCTTGTGGGGTCGAACACCATGTCGGCCCCTTCATTGGTCCATCCTACCCATCCACCACAATGAGGGTCTAATCCTCTGCACGTGACTTCCCTGTGTCTTTTAGTTCCCAGGTATCAGGTAAGTGCGCTGCCTCTGTGTCCCTGGTGCCTTATTTGGCCTTTTTTCTGCCGCCCTTTGCGGCTCAGTGGTCCTTCCTGACTTCCCTTTTGTCCTGCCTCCTGTGCCAGCCCCCGTACACTGATTTGTCCATTACTCCTTAATCTGCACCTGTCCTGAGAAGCCCTCCTGCCCAGCAGCCACCTTCGGCTAAGGGCAGCTCCTGGAAGTGTCTGCAGGTGTCAGCAGGCTGCCACCCACTTGCAAATCACTGCCACCTAACCCCACCCTGCCCACATATTCTACCTGAGAAACCACTGTGCCCTCTGCCGCCTCTACCCGGACCCCACCATACACTGAGCTCAAGCAACAGGTAAAGCAGTGCCTGGCACCTTATACCTGGCTGCTGTGGCAAGGCCCGCCTATTGCCCTAGCAGCAGCCAACAAGCTCCATTGCTCCTCGGCTCGACTGGGTGATTGTCGAGACATAATTCCACCCTTGAACAGCATAAGCAGCTTTGGATAGTATCCACACATGCCAAAAGAGGACCAGACAGCCGTCAACCTGCATCAACTAACAACGTAGGGAGAACTACTGGTAATAATTGCTACATTAACGCTTACCCCATCCTAAACCACCACCGCCTCCTGCAATAAGTATTACAACCACTAAACATACACACCCAGGACACCATCTGGGGAATCCAGTGGGTAGCCAACTTGCATGCCTACATTAAAGTGTCTATTGTATGGTCGAACCAACCTAAACATTTCTCCCACTATATAGGAAACACAAATCTAGGTGTTTCCTCATTGTCTGCCATCTGTTAATCCTAGGCTCTACCTTTACCCAGGAACACCCAGCAACCACTGAAAGCAAGTAACTATAGCCAGGTCACTGCCCAAGTTAACTAGGAACCAGTCTTCTACTTCCCATATTCAACTGCGCTAACCTCTTCCAACGCGTAGTATCCTGCCAGCGCTCCGCTTAGACCGTCACCATCCATCCATAGAGTAACACCAGAACCTACCCACTAATTGGACAGCCACCCACTGAGGGCATCCAGCTATAAAAGCACAAGAGGACAAGACTCAAAATCATCCATACCACTCAAGGCCCTACAGGCAGTCTACCGCCCCTGTAACCTCAGTGCCCCCACCATTCTACTACCAAGCACCACAAAAATGCCCTGACACAGAACTGGATGCCACCAACGAGAATCGGAACAAGGAACAAACTGAACGGATCCACACCCCCACTCTCCTCCTGTAAAAACCATCAACAATACAGAATGCACCCGAACAAACACTACAGCCAACAGAACAAACACCAGAAAATCCCAATATCTTACACCGTACCATGCAACAACTGCAGCACCTTGACACTTCAACACCACTGACATGTCCAGACCAGCTGAGAATTTATTAGAACCCCACAAAAAAGAAGGACCCCAGGAGAAAAAGGTACGAAACCAACACCCTCACTCTGTAAATCACAACAGAAGGGTACTACCAGCAACCACATCAAAACATAGATGATGAAGCAGAAGAATTCATCAACCTAACAAGCCACCTCAATGATGAAGCAGACTCCACGTACCACCAAGCATTCTGTGACATCACAGAAGCACTCCAACTGAACAACCAATAGACAAAATAAGGATAAAATAAACAAACCTAACCATGTCAAAAAGATCTATTGCAAAAAGATCCATTGCAACCTAATCAATGCTAGATCAATGTCCAAATATGCCACAGAGATGTATGACTTTCTGTGCAAAGGAGGTATCGACATCTTAGTCATAACTGAAACCTAGCTAGACAATTGAAAAATCATACTCCATGAATGTCTCCATGATAACTTCAAGTGCTAACAAGCAAATAGGAAAAACAAAAGAGCAGGAGGTCTGGCGATAGCATACAAGGAACACCTGAAAATTAAAACGGAAGAACCACCAAGCATCAAACTGCTAATCCCTAATCCTTCACCTAGCAAACCCCAAATTAATTTTGGTATACAGACCACTGACATATGATGCAACCTTCATGGACGCCTTCACTGAAGCAATCACTAACCTAGCCAATGAGCAGGAACACCTGATAATCCTTGGAGACTTTAACACCTGGTTTGACGGAGAAACCATTAACACGCAAAACTCACCAGCCAAACAATGAAACTACATCAGCTAGCCAAAGGAGCAACTCATGCGGTGGGACATATACTAGACTCACTCTTCACCAACAAAAACCTCATTACCACGTGCGCCACCAATACAGATCCTCTGGAGCGACCACCTCATCATCCCCTTCGTGATCATGCTAGCTACATCAACAGCCAAACAACCAACAAATTGCTGACTAGCATGAAAAGAAACTGGAGGACCATCAAAAATAGCAACTTAGTAGAACTGGAAATCAACAAACCACCGGCAATGACACTGAATGAAGCTGACCTTGCCAGAAAAACACAACTAATTACACAAATGGATCACCAGAACAATAGACAAGATCTCCACGGAAAAATAAATTCACCCCATCGCGGAAAAGAGCGACGGCAAAATGGTTTACCCCGCTACTCGACGCCATGAAAAGAAAAAACATGAAGCTTGAAATAGAATGGACGAAAAAAAATGACCAGGTGAAGAAATTACAATTCCAACAGCAAATCTACTCATACAAAAAGGAAATCCATAAGGCCAAAAAGAAATACTCCAACAATAGCCAAAGCCGCAAACACCCAAAAAGAACTGTTTAAAATGATAAACTAAATGAGAAACCCAACTGGCTGCAACAACACACAGATAGATACCTTCAGTGAAACTTTGCAACGTCCATGCAGACTACGTCAAAAACAAAATCAGCACCATCCAAAAGATCATACAAACCATACCAAGCAACCACAACATGCAACTCATCCTGCCATCCGAGGATCGTCAGAACAAACTCCAAAGCTTCCCCCAAATATCAACGGAGAAATTCATCAAGCTGGTAAGCAACAGCAACCGAGCAGGCTTCCCCATGGATCCCTGCCCCCCAGACATACACAAATCAATTCTCATATAAGGAGCACCCATGGAATACTACAAAAACCTTTTCAACCAATTCCTTTCAACAGGGAAAGTACAGCGATCATTCAAATCGGCATACATCTACCCGCTGGTCAAGGACACAGCAAGCACCATTGAGGGCCTCTCACTACAGACCCATCTCCAACATCCCGTATCCAGCAAAACTACTCAAAACATATGTCTATAGAATAACACAAATATTCATAGATTAACACCTACTGCTGGATCAGGCACAAGTAGGCATAAGACCGATGAGGAATGGAATCAGCACTGCTCTCAATCTGGGACAATCTAAAGGCTAATGCAGATTGAGACAAAAGCACAGCTCTAATACTTCTGGATCTCTCTGCAGCATTTGACACAGTCAACCATGAGATCCTCATCGGGAGATTCGAAGAAATAGGAATCACTGACCCAGCCCTACTATAGATTAAATCCTTCCTAACACACAGAAACCATATGGATCAAACCTTTCAGATCCACTCCAAGGGAATCCACCTGTGGAGTACCACAAGGATCCTGTTTATCCCCATTGCTTTTAAACATATACCTGACTCCACTAATCAAGCTCATTAAAAGACATGGCCTCATATGCTAAAACTATGCTGATGACACACAGATTGTCTACAAAATACAAGATAGCCACGAAGAAAACACAACGCTCTAAGGCTGCCTGCAAGAACTCTATTGCTGGATGAATACTAACCGCCTCAAACTCAACCCGGGCAAAACAGAAAATGATCATATCTAAAAGCAGGGAAAACAATCGCTACATCCCATGGCCGACGGAACTAGTAACAGCACTGACACCAACGATAGTAAAGAAGCTGGGAATCTTGATGGACAACAAACTAACACTTGAGCCACAAGTAAAAGATATAATCATGAAATGTTTCTTCTTCCTACAAGCGATGAAAAGGATCCTAGCATTCGTCTTTTACCCTCAAAACACTCACCATCATCACACTCATAATGTCCAGAGTATACTACACTAACAGCCTATACCTAAGAATGCCAGAACGACTATTAAAAAACTTCAGCGCATCCAAAATGCTGCGGTCAGACTCCTGCTCAAACTACTAAGAAGAGATCACATTACCCCAGTGCTGGAAATGCTGCACTGGCTACCAATAGAACAGCAAAAAAAGTTCAAAACGATGTGCATAACACACAGAGCAATCCATGGCAAAGGAGCAGAGTTCCTAAACAAGAGAATAACTGTCTACCATCCGACAACTCAGATCAAGCACTGACATTCGCCTAGAACCAAAATCATACAATAAAAGAAAATTCAGAGGATCATCTTTCTCTCACCTGGCAGCAATAACCTGGGATGACCTACCAAAAAAACATACGCAACACAAGGGATCATCTGGAATTCAGAAAATTACCCACAACTTGGCTCTTTGCTCCAGAGCCACAAGGAAATGACTAGGAAACATAGACTGAGCAGGAAACAAGAATCCCAGGGAGGAACCCATGATCCATAACTTAATGTTCCCTAACTGGAGGTCGGGGGAAGACACCTCGACCACCCATATCCACATACCATTGGTCCACAGAGTAAAACCTAGGTAGGTAAGGACCCCACACGGGATGGGGAGGGAGGGACCAGAATCCTCTAACCTAAACATCACTAACCCCAGGGTGGGGGAACAAGCCTACATCAGCTAGATACACATAGCACCAGAGTACTACAAAGGAAACTTATACTCCTCAATGTGCCTGCCAACTAGGCGGACAAACTACAATACCAAACACACAGGATAAATATATTTGTTGAGCACAGAAACGCAAAGATATGAGGAAAGGAAAACCTGCTAGCCCAACTCAAAAACCACAACATTTTGCATACACTTCTCATATAGAAACTCGCACAACCACCTCTCTGCACAGCAATCCGTACATACTTCACCAAATTGCAACAACTGACAAACAAAACATAACCCGGCACAACAGCACATGGAAATTTGCACCGTCGGAAACCGCACTAAGCTCCGTGAACGGTGCAAACCGAACTGAAGCTGCCAGCAGCACATCACAACTCTCACCTTCCTCTTCCCACTACACCCTACTAATCCCCCCACATAACCCCTGCCCCTTTTTTTCACACCCTCCTTTTCAGATCCGCCAGAGCACCTGGGGACCACTCCACTTTAACATTAACCATAACATAATTACAATTCCTCCCCCCCCATATGTTTTTACCAACTACAATGGTCTACTTACCTCTGGCACACAGCTCGAGTCCCCCAGCATCGACTCTCCCGTAATCAACCAGTTCGCCATTCATACACAGGGACCTAACAGGAATTTCTTCAAAGGGTGACCTGTCGACCATATGTTGATCACGTGACTGTTTGCTCACCCTAGGGAACTCTGTGATCGTCTGGTTTATGGCGGCAGTCATTGATTGTCTGGGAATCTAGGTCTGGGCTCTAGGTCGATTAGACCAGAACCATCCACAGTGCTACCAAATGTGCTCTAGCACCTTGAAGCATCTGTGTGCTAGATGGAATTACCAATAAAATACCTTAGACCAAATAACCAGACAGACTCAAAGGAGATGGTAAAATACTGCTTTGATCTCAAGAAGTAAAGCCGGGCAAATAAACCCTCATCAAATGGACTCATGCAGGATCACACTATTTTTCTGGTTATATTTAGTTTATATAATGCTAGATGCATCATATATGACGTCATCCTACGTGGCAAACTGCAAAAACCTATCGAGGGGTGGGATTGGATTAGGGGATTAGGTTTACCTATAGAATGTGTGTCATTTCCTCATTGGTGGTCTCTTATCTGTAAGACACACCCTGAGCTACTTCTATACATGTGGTGTAAGGCCCTCATCATAGCAGAGAATGTGGCAGTAGAATAATACTTTGCAACATTGTATGTTAAAATGCATGGCATGCTATTCTAATTGGTTGACAACCCAACTTCGGACATTCGGCTTGCTAGCAGCACGTACATAGAAACGAAACACAGGTGCTTGGAGATACGTTTGCTTTCCCCTTGTTTCCCCCAATTAGTCTACCCTCCCATCAGTAGGCCTCATGTCAGTGTCGTCTTTTTGAAGGTTGACCTTGCCAGTCTGCACTGTCTCGAATATTCGAGGGAGTGTAGGCACATCACTATCTTAGTTACAGACTTAATGAATAGGCCTTGTTTGCAAGCTCTTCATCACGTGTTAGAAGACCATGAAATTGTCCATATTGACGTTGCATTTAACACCATTTGACTCAATTATGCTGGGTGAAGTTGCTCCTCTTGGCCTTTGGAGGCTTGGTCACTCTATCCCATATTAACTTCATGCCCTTTTAATTTTCCAATATTTGGCATCCGCAAATGTTCTTGTTACTCCTTATCATTGGGAAATATGTCCTTGCGCATGGTCTGCTCGTAGACTCCCTCTGTGCTTTACCTTCATCTCTTAAAATAGCATCCTTGGTTCCAAGCCGATGTACTCCTTTATTATGCAAGAGAAAACAGCTTGTTCATCTTTTTTCCACGTTAAGATCCTGGGCTCGTATTTTGAGGTAACTGGGTTGATTGACATAAACCATCACCGATGATCTTCTAATGGTCGTCGTAAACGTTGAATATATACCTCTCATAAGCAAGCTTCTACAAATTCCTTCTACCTTGCGTTTCAGCGTATGTTGGCCAGTGGGCCGCTTTAATGTTCTTTGTGTTCATGCGTACTGCATCATAGAGCACATATTTTTCTTAGTGCTTTAATTAAATCGTCATTCTTAAGTATTTTCATTTTGTTTGAACATAAATGAATATATCAGTCAACAATGATCCCAAGGTTTTTTGCCACACAAGTGGGTGTGGAGAGGGGGGCGAAGGAGGGTGGCCAGAGGGTCGGGGGGGGTAAGGGGGGGCGACAAGGAGCATGCATCCCAAGGAGAAGGTTCTCGATGTTACTGGCATTAAGGCAGAGATCATTGGAAGAGCACCGTTCCTGAATAGCAGTCGGGTATGAGAGAGGAGGAGGCGGAGGAGGCAGAGGATGGCAGCTTAAAGGAGATCTGTGTGTTGTCTGCATCACACTGGAAATGAGGGGAGAAGGTGGAGATCAATTGGGCCAGATAGATGTTGAAGAGCCTGAGGGACACCAGAGGTAGAGAGTGAATTGGGGAGAGAAAAGGACCCATTTGCAACTGAGAGGGTCTGTTCGAAAGGAAGGAGGTCAGCCATGCCAGTGCCTGGTCCATGATGCCAAGGGTATCATGGAGACTATTTATGAGGATGGCGTGGTTAACTGTCAAAGGCAGAATAAAGATCGAGGAGTATGGGAACAGAGGGAGTGCTTGAGTCCAGGTTTGAAAGCAGGTCTTCACAGGTGTTAGGAGAGCAGTTTCCATGCCTCTAGATGCCCTGAAACCGGACTGGTGGTCATGGAGGCAGCCAGCCAGCCATTTCGGAGCGGAGGGTCAGTTGGGGGATGACAAGCTTCTCCATGAGTTTGCCCAAGAAAGGGGTGATAGAGATAGGATGATAGTTTGCCGGGCAAGAAGGGTCAGCAGATGGCTTTTTTTAGGAGAGGGTGTACAAGAGTGCTTAAGGGGCTGTGGGAAGGAGCCGGTGGCAAAGGAATGGTTGCAGAGGTCAGCCAAGGCTGGGGCCAGAGAGGCAATGTTGTCCTTGATGGTTCTGGAGGAGCAGGGGAGTATCCGTTTAGAGCAGACTTTCATAGAGCGGACAACCCTAGAGATCTCATATGGTGAGGACAGGATGTCCAGAGTTTTGGAGCAGAAGTGCGCAGCCAATGCACTGCAGATGGCCTGAGAGGGAGGAGGAGAGGAAGACACTGCAGTATAATTGGCAAGTTCCATGCAGATTTTAAAAAGTTCAGCTGTTTTATTGGTGGCTCCAGCAGGCATTGACATGAGCCCTCTTCTTGGAGAAGATGGCGAGCCGATATTGCCTTTGGAGTAGGCGGCAGGCCAGTTTGTCGGAGGATGAGCTAGATGCCTGCCAATTCCACTCTGCAGCTTTGCACTTGCTTTTCAAACTAGCCAAGTCGGAGTCATACCAAGAGTTGCATTTAGAGGCAGGCTTCATGCAGATCTTCGTGGCAGGGGCAAGAATGCCCAAGGTGTTGGAGATGGAAAGGTGGAGGTTAGCTAGAGCAGAATCAGAAGGAGAGTCCAATGAAATGGGCACAGGAGGGATGCTTCTCTTTTTCTTAAGCCTCTAATCGATTTTTTTAAAAACATAGTTAATTTATAGCACACACAATATATGAATTACATCCTCAAAATAAAATATCAATTAAATAACTTCTAAAGAACTTTAAAAGAAATTTAAAACAAACATGTTTGTTATGTACCCTTGTTTTCCTTGACTTACAAACACAGTTGGCTATGTGGAAGAGTGCTCCTTCACCCTGCTGGTCCTCGAGCAGAATCCTTTGCATATTTGTAACAATGTTCAATAGAGAGTGTACATTAGTATTCTAATTTAGAGTGCATTAAACTCTCTAAAATAAGTTTACATGCATGTCACTTGGCCTCACTGTTTGGATATTTGACGTGTCTGTGGCTTGCTCCATGTTAACGGTATGTACTTCCATCAGTGTGGTTTATGTAAAGAAAGGCATGGTAATTAATAGATTTAACAAAATAACCTATTTTTAAAGGACGCTATGTAAATGTTTAGAAAGGCTCCCATATCCCTAAAGTAGGGATTCACAAAGTAGTCTAAAGTGAAAAATGTATAAACTACAGTACGTTGTGTTGCAAAGGAAACTTGTGTAATAAAGTATCAATCAAAATATTCCCCAAAAACTCAAAACCATTTATCATGTTAACTTTTCACACACTATTTCAATAGATTGAGTGGTCATTTAGAAGACCTATGTATACAGACCAATTCAGTACATGGCACATACATAAAAAATTTCACCGTCCACTACTCTCCTGAGCCAGTATGTGCTGAAATTCAGTTGGAATTGCATTCGGAAGTAATTTGTGAAGGAGTCTGGGGCAATGCTTATTAGTGTACTTTGTGATGGTTTGTACATATCTTCTTAGAAGTGCATGCTGCAGGTGCGAAATCTATTACCCCTCGCATCTTCCAAGACATCCTTGGCTCAGTTTTCAATCTTGGACACTGGTAATCTGCAGTTCAACAGCCAGGTTCTTATTAAATTTAAATCCTTTAGAAATACATGCATCACTGTGCCATGTGTTTTGACATGGTGGATATCGGGGCAACCAAAAACGATGCATATAGGTATTCTTGGATAGTTCTTAAAATATGTTAAAACAATATAAATAAATATTAAAATGAATAAAGTGAGTACATCAACCATCACATAGCTTTGCTAGTAAACCTTTTTTTTAAATTTCAAAAAATGCCCTGTATCCGGGTCTAATCATCAGTGATCGAATTAGTCAGAAATCATTGTTCGACCACAAGTAGAAACGTATTACTAGTACATTGAACAAACTGAACAACCTAAAGAAAACATGCATTTAAAACATGACTGTGAAACAATACATTTGGAAACAATACTCCGTAATATTATGTGCTAATTCCAGAGATAACTATACATAGAACAGTGACAATGGTGAGGTCTTTGAGATAAATTAAAATGAGAATATGATATAAGGCATTTATAACGCGCCTATACACAAGTGTTTCAATGCGCGACGAGGCACGGGAGGGGGAACAGGGGAAGACAGAGAAACTATCTTACTAGGCCAGGTGACATTGATATCGTGCAAGTGCAGGGGAGGGGGGGGAGGAAAAGTGGGAGGGGAAGCGCTAGGGGGCAGTGCAGTACATAGGATACACAGTAAAATAAAAAGACAATAAAGACAAATAAAAGTGAGGCCAGCTGGTGACAGGTGCAAGAGTAAGTGCAGACATCATGTGTCAAGTGCTGGTAGGGGGCTGTAGGGATACAGAAACAGTCCCTGTGTGTAAGGGTTGCCAGGGGGCGGTGCAGGTGTGCAACTGGAGGGGAGGGGACCTCGGCCCGAGATCCGAGGGTAGCCAGGTAACCAGTGCAGTTTCAGTTAAGAGATCAGAAGGGGAGAGGAAGAGAGAAAGAAGCAAAGAGGAAGGTCTTGAGGTGGAGAGGCAGGGAGGCTGTTCCAGAGGGATGCCCCAGCAGAAGAAAGAGATCTACCACCAACTCGTTGCTTGGAGAAGCGACTGATAAAGAGGTAGTTGGAGGCAGATGAGTGAAGAGCTCGAGAAGGAAGATATTTAGGAAGAGAGTGTTGAAGGTATTGAGGCCACAGGCCCAAGAAAGCCTTGTGAACAATGCATAGGGTTTTGAACTTAATCCTCGCTGCCACTGGGAGCCAGTGCAGGGATCTCAGTCCTGGAGAGATACGATCCCTGGGCTTGAGGCCAAGGACAAGTCTTGCAGTCCTGTTTTTGATGAGTTTCAGAGGGCGGAGAGTAGAGGAAGGCAGATGGGGTACATTGAGTATATAGTAATAGAAAGTTGCAGAGCAGAAAACGATGACACTCAAGAAACCAATAGT
The DNA here is from genome assembly GCF_040938575.1 of Ambystoma mexicanum. Lineage (NCBI taxonomy): Eukaryota > Metazoa > Chordata > Amphibia > Caudata > Ambystomatidae > Ambystoma > Ambystoma mexicanum. Next base: position 1,105,135,371 of record NC_090922.1, read on the forward strand.
TGACTAATCCTTACCAGGAAGAACAGATGAACCGATTCAGCAATCCAGGTAACAAGTGGATAGATGAGGGTATATGTCTAGATTGCAAAGATGTTTTTTTGGTAACTTTCCAGGTGTTTACACAAGTGGGTGTGCATCTGAATGTTTGACGTGTTTGTTCACACCCACCCAGCCACATTGCCAATGTTTGACATACTCATTCCCGCCAGTGCAACCGCCTTACGTGTGCACAGCCACAGGTGCAAACTGGCATGCATCCTGGATGGGGACGGATGTGCTTGAGGGGAGCGCAATCGATCCAGAACATTGTCAAACGAGACAGATATGTGGATTGGAGGGACAGGGTCTTGAAAGGGGAGTCTGGAGACACTGGGTCTGATGTGGCCAATGGTCCCCATGCAAAAGAACCCTTTGAAGTGTATATGGTATTCGGCGCCTTGAGTTTTCCCATCCACCCAGCCCCCTTGCAAGCGCACGGCCACAGGTGCAAACTGCCATAGATGCCGGAGGGGGGATGGATGTGCTAGAGGGGTACTGCAATAGACCTGGAACATGGGTAAGGACACCAAGATATGTATATTGCAGGGACGGGGGTCTTCAAAGGGGAGCCTGGAGGCACTGGTTCAGATGTGGCCAATGGTCCCTGTGCGAAACAACCCTTTGAGGTGTACATGTTATTCAGCACCTTCAGCGTTGCCATCCACCCAGCCCCCTTGCAAGCTTACGGCCACATGTGGGAAGTGACCGGGATGGATGTGGATAAGGTGAGCACAATATGCCAATAAACCTTTCAAAGCACACTGATCTTTCAACAACGAGGTGGTTGCAAAGGCATAGGTCCACCCGCAAACCAGCAGTAGCAGCCGGCTGCAGTGCCCAGATGACCCATACGGTGAACAGACTGCCGTCAACCAGCATCAACGGATAAGGTAGGAACAATTTTTCACAGATATTACTATATGAAACCTATGCCTCACCCACCCCATACAGGACTCTCAATTCTAGATGTGCTCTTCCGTCCCCAAATTGCATTGTGAAACCTAGGCCTCTCTCCCACTATACAGGGCTCTTGATTCTAAATGTGTTCTCTTTTACCCAAATTGTATTGTGAAACCTAGGCCTCTCTACTACTAAACAGGGTTTTCAATCTAGGAGTATCCCCCATATGTGCTACTACATTGTGAAACCTACTGTATTATATTGTGAAACCTAGGCCTCTCTACTACTATACAGGATTGTCAAATCTAGGAGTATCCCTCATCTCTCCGTACTACATTGTGAAACCTATTGTATTGTGAAACTTAGTCCTATCTATCACTATACAGGGCTCTCAATTCTAGATGTGTTCTCCCATACCCGAATTGTAATGCGAAACCTAGTCCTCTCCCCCACTATACAGGACTCAATTCTAGACGTGTTCTCCCGTACCCAAATTGAGCTGTGAAACCCACTATACAGGATCCCCAAATCTTAGGGTATCCCCCAATATCTGCCTATTGTACTGTAAAAAACGACTGTATTCGGAACTGTTCTGCTTAATTCATGCTTAGTTCAAAATGGCGCGGACGCGCGGTGCATTCGGGGAGCGCTCGGAGCCATGTTAGATATTTACTTCACTCCGCAGTGAAAGGCTGCACACATTTTGCTGAAGTGTTAGATTCACAGTGCTGAGACAAACATGCTTTTTCAAACTTGGTATGCAGTCAAGGCCATTTCTGCTGGGAAAATCTAACGTTATGACTTGCTACTGTTCTCCGTGGAGCATGTTTTTAGAACAGGGAGGCCCTGCGTTTCTTGGGGGGAGCTCTCGATTGACCCAGCTGGCAACCGACGGCTGTTCCTCAACTGCACAGGTGCAATTCCAGAAGGTTCGAGAATTAACTCCTTTTTTTTGGAGTTCCTATATATGCGGAAACCCGGAGGGGTCAGGTGAGACTTCAGCCAGAGAAGGATGCTCCGTCTGGCCTTCCTCTGAGCTGGAGCACTCTCTTCCTGGCTGCCCCACCCGGAGTCTTCCAGCCGCTTCTGGACGAGATGAGGACAAGAACTACGCTCACGGTGATGTATTTCTTTTGACTTCTTTACTTCTTCTGCGATCTATGTCCATGTTAGTTTTCTGAGTTATTTCTATGTACTTGTAATCTTTGAATAAATAGCCGTAAAGAGCTGATTACCTTCTAAAGAGTGCGTGGCTGTGAGTTATTGTGTCTGTCTGTTTTTGGGTTGAAGGATTTGCTCTATAACTGCATTGGTGATTTATGGTAGTTCCGTGCAATTTTCAGAGGAGAGCAATTCAGGAACCTAGGCCTCTCCCACGATACAGGACTCTCAAATCTAGGCCTGACTTCCCCCATACCCAAATTGTACCGCTCTGTGAAACCTAGCCTCTCCTGCAAAACTCACCCACCTGCCCGCCCTAGTGCCATGGACCAGATAAACACCATGCCACATGCTCGTCAAAGCAGAGCAGCACGCTGGCGCACCAGTAGACCCGATGAGATCCACCGCAGCCAATCACTACCTCTGCCAACATACAGCCCACTACCCCACCACTGCACCTTTTCAACCTGCAACCCTGACACCTCACCTATCCCACCTATCTCCTCGCCAGACCAACCCACCCCACTTCGACCCGCTATCCCCCCCACGTAGATCCCACTCTGTGCAATTAAGAACAGCAAGGTGGAGAGAGGGAGCAGAGAACATTATTCCCCGGAACATACCGGACGGCACAGCGAGCCTCTTAACACAGCCTTCACGCACCACCAACCACTCCACCACACCATTTACTCACACCCTCTTCAAACAACAACTCAGCACCTCAAACTCGCACTTCCCCAGCCTTAGCTCAGCAAGAGCAGCTCTGGCCAAAACCCCAAGCACCACAGCCCCTCCCACTCTTACCACCCTACTCTTACCCCCACCTTCAGGACTGCCCACACCTCAAGGAAAGGCTGAGACCAAAGGCACCTTATGCCCCTCCTAGCATCACCCATCTTCCAATCCAGCTTGCAAACACTCCCACCACACATCCTTTTCATTACTGAGACCTGGTTTTCCGATGACTATGAGACCATTGCGCACAAGACCTTCCCACTTGGCTACAACCTCACTGTCCGGAACAGATCACTAAAGGGAGTGGGGCTCGAGATATTACACCAGTTCCAGCTAATAATCATGGAAATCCCCACCAACATCACAGACGAATCTCTCCTGTTAAAACTGCAACTCTCTCCCTCCACCTCCCACAGCTTCGTACTCATCTACAGGCCCCCCCCCCGGATACAACACAACAAAAACTCTGCAGACACATTTGGTGAAGAACTGGCTACCAACCTCATCCTACATCCAACACTTACCATCTTAGGGGATTTCAACATATGGTTCGACTCACCCTCAAACCCTATGACCCTATCATTCACAGACAATTTAGAATCACTCAACCTGACACAATAAATCTCCACACCCACAAGAGGTCACACCCTTGATGGGATTTTCAGCACCACATATATATCTACCCAGCCCCCCCGCACCCTTTCATGGACTGATCACTCAGCAATCTATTTCTCCATACCTCTGAGCACAGCGGCTGGCGTTCAAGGCCACTCACGACCACCGCCAACCACCCCCCTAACCATTCCACTATGGAACAAAGTCGTAATCATCCTAGATCTCCCACACTCGCTCCTCAACTACCTCCATAGACTTTGCCTCCAGGAAGGAACCCCAGCGATCGCATCCTTTGACTTCTGGCTTACAAATGCCCTCACTCCAACAAAACGGACATCTCGGGGATCAGGACCAACACTCAGGTGGCTCACCGCCAATCTCAAATCACTCAAAACTCTCATGCACTGGCTGGAACAGACCTGGAGAGCCTATCCCTCAGCCCAGAAAATAACCACCCTAGCAAGAACAACCAGAACATGCAGACTGGAAATCAAAAAGCGGGAAAACATTCTATGGGAACAGAATACTAAATGCTCGAAATCCGAACAAGGAACTACACAGAATCATAGCCGAATTCAAATCCCCCAGATGCTTGAGCCAGCCCCCACCAACATCCCAAGCCCTATGTGAGACTGTATCTCTGCACTTCCACAATGCCGCTAATGACAGACAATCCACCATCACCTCTAAACTGAAACAAAGGCCCCTCCCCATTAACCAATCCTTGACTCTTTCTCTCCCATCACACACCTAGAGTTCCTCTCGCTCGTAGCAGATATGCCCCTCAGGTTCCCCTGAGGACCCCTACCCACCCTGACTCCTCAAACATCCTAGCCTCCACCTGTGCAGGTAGCATTGCACGCACAATCCTCAACCACTCACTCGCATCAGGGTCTTTTCCGAAAGGCCTAAAAACCTCCTATATCAAACCAATCCTCAAAAAAATTACACTCGACCCACTCCTTCCCCAGAATTACCAGCCTATCTCCAACACACACTTCATCGCCAAACTCATGGACCATGCAGCATACAAACAACTGTGCCTTTTTGCCGAAGCCAACAACCGCCTAGACCCTGCACAATCAGGTTTCAGGCCACTCGGGGGAACAGAATCTTCCCTAGCCTCCATCTGGGGCGACCTAAAAAGAACGGCTGATGCATAAAGCTGCGCTGTACTCATCCTGCTGGACCTCTCTGCAGCCTACGATACCATCGATCACACCATCCTACTAGACAGGCTACATACACTAGGAATCAGAAACACAGCCCTCTCATGGATCTCCTCTTATCTCAAATTGATCACAAATCATGCACCTGCACCAGTACACATCCACATCACGTCCAGTAAGGAAAGGTGTCCCTCAAGGAGCATCCCTATAACCCCTAATTTTCAACTTCTAATTTAAACCTCTGCCCACAATCATCCGCTCATATAATCTTACCTGCTACAACTATGCAGACAACACCCAGCTCATCATCAAAATCCAAAAATCTCAAGGCTCCGGCAGTCCGTTCCTGTCGTCATGCCTCTCAGATACTGACCACTGGACGACCAACCACCTCATCAACCCTGGGAAAAAAACGAAATCCTAGTCTTTGGGAAAACAGCCCTCCTCCCCCAACCGATCCGTGGCCTCAATCCCTAGGAAAAGCACCTGCAATCCCTAATGTGGTAAAACACCTTGGATGCACATTGGACTTATCTAAAGCCTGCTTTTTCCATCTACGGATCCTCAGGCGAATCTTCCCTTACCTCACCTCTCTCCACCGTTCTTCGCCCATCAACCTGTCCTGCTTAGATTGCGCAAACTGCCTCTACCTAGGTACTCCGGCATCTCAACTAAGGAAACTCCAAAGAATCCAAAACACAGCAGCACACCTGCTCATTAACCTACCCGCCAGAGAACACGTTGCCCAACGCTAAATGTCCTCCATTGGCTCCCGATTGGTCGACGCACTACCTTTAAAGTCATGTGCATTACCCACTGCGCCATCCATAACATCGGAGGACTGGAATGCCTTCGAGACAAAATCATTCCCCACCAGCCCTCAAGGAATCTTTGGTCTCGCACAGCTTTTCGCCTAGTGAGCCCACCTCACAGGCTGGGTGGATCCTCCTTCTCCGTACAAGCACTAATCATATGGAACTCCCTACCCCTACACATTTGCAACACTGAAAACCACCTGAAATTCAGAAAGGCCCTAAGATCCTGGCTCTTCCCATAATACCGCCCCTGAAGCCTTTCCTCTCGAAACCACACTGCCAAAGCCAACATTCCAATACACCAATTACAACACAGAGGCCGGCAGCATTTGCAGTGGCTCACCCGACATATTGTTGCCCCATGCACAACAACATCCCTACCTAACAAATACACCAGGGAAGCCAGCAGTTTTCTCTGTGGCACACAGCAGTAAACTCACCCATCCTCACTGCTCAGACCCAGAAACCAGAGAGACCACGAATAATGAGACCATGCCGCCCACACCGGACAAAGATCGCTCCAGCCGAACAACTTCGAAGCCTACGATACGTATACCTCACACCACATCTGTGGACACAGCCCGCAGGCACGGGCAAACATCCATGTACCGTAGAATGCAGCTATGGCTAGGCTCATCCGGTCTAGCAGCGCATATAGGCGTCCACACTGAAACACCTGTCCTACCTCAACACCTCTGCCACTAGCATACAGCGAATGGCAACGAAAAGACATTTGGTACAGTTGGCCACACTTTGATTCTCAACAATAGCAATCTATCACAAACCAACAAAAACGCCTACCCACGTGCCTGACCTTTTTGGGCTGCTTAGTCGAGCCTAGCCAGCCACCTAAGTCCTAGACCAGCCAAAATGCACACATGCATCTCCTAATCTAAAACTCTTAGAACTTCCAGCACATTGTGGTAGGAACGCCCTCGGCGACCGTAGTCAAAGCGCATTGAGGCCATACAAATGGGGAAAGAGCGCTATATAAATAACCAAATACAATGATCCTCTTTGATGTTTGTACATGTTGTTGACTTACAAAACATTTCTAAACTTTTCATATTAACTCAATTTTTAATTTATTTTATTTAGTATGGTAAGGTGGATGGCAATGACAACTACAAATTGTACTGCGCCGTGCGAGGTACTGTCTGCATAAATCCCCTGTATTGTCCATAGTCACTGGGGAATTTCTCACTGATAATTAAATTTATTTTGTTTGCACTACCTTCTAAAATGTAAGGCATTGTTATTGTTAAAAAGTACTTGTGGTTTCAAATGGGCATCAGTTAGAAATGTGAACCCTCATATCAGCCAAAACAGTTTTAGACATAGTGAAATATTGTATTTAACTTTAAAAGTTAAAGAAACTTAATTTTTCGGACGTTAAATCTAGTGATGCATACTTTGGTTTAAGATTAATAGAAGAAATATATTACATTTTCAACAAAAATATCCTTTGTCCTTGATCCATCAAAGTTAAAATGATGTATGAGAACAACATAAAATGTCAGCCATCTCGGTTGTCAGACATCCAACATATATAGAATAAACATACTTGTTACTTGGATTACGAGGGCGAACTGTAGCTCAAAGTTCGTGCGTAAGGACCACCATCATTCGCAACACAGATCTTGTAAGTCAGTCTGCCCTGAAGTCATGCACCTCGGTAACGCATAGCAGTGGCGTTTCTTCTTCGGCAATGCAGTCCAAGCAGTCAGAGTTTTCTCTGCAACAGCAGTTCACCAGAGTTGGCATAACCTCACAACGATGGCAGGTACACCAGGTGGAAATGTCTTCCATGCGACTGAGTTCAGGCTCCGGTGACTGATCGTCACGACTTTCAACTGAGTCCCCATTGTTCCAGCTTCTTTCTCTTTGAAGCATTTCCTCTTCTGAATATTCAGGCCTGTACTGGCAGGGCTTAATTTTTGCCATGGTTCCTGAATATTGAGGTACAAACCAACAGTGAGAAAAATAAAAATGTTTTGTTTGTATACAGTAAAGAAAAAAGGTTTTACATTAAAATTCAATGTTAAAGAAAGACAGCCATGTTACAACAACCCATAGTGCAAAGACAAGAATAATATGCAAAAACTTAGAAAGCTCGCAAAGGGACATGTAAAGAACATCCCATGTTAAAGCAGAATTTAAAAATGGTTTGGTGAAGACATTTTTACATTACGCAAGAAATGTTTAAATAAAAAGCAACTATTGAATTTATTTATTTTAAGCCGTATAAGGACCTGTTTGTCCTACTTGTACAATCCATAGCCATCCCACCTGGTTTCACCATCTACCGTTGCGATCACCTCCATGCCAGAGGTGGAGGTGGAGGGGGGCTAAAATTGCTAAAGACAGTGTTAACATTAGACAGACCAGTTCCCCCAATACCTACATTTTTCTTCTTTCTTCGGCTGGTGATTCCCTCTGGAAAAACCTCCCTGCCTCCCTGAAACTTGAGGAGAACCATCTCCGGAAGCACCTCAAAACCTTTCTCTTTGCGTCTGCCTTTTCTCCTCCTCTCCCCTGCTGACCTGGCAGATTCGGAATCCGCACCGATGACCTGGCCACCCTCTGTTCCCAGGCCCAGGTCCCTCCCCCGCCAGTCACACACTCATGCACTGCCTGCCTGGCATCCCCCGCACTTTGGGACTGTTCTGTATCCCTTCAGTCCCACCACCAGATGCCTGCACTCACCTTTACACTTGCCACCTGCTGGCCGTTACTTTACTTATTGTTATTTTATTCCCATGTACTGCACTGTCCCTTCCTCCACCCACCCCCCGCACATTCCCCCTTCCCCTTTCCCATGCACTTGCGCGATCTGAATGACACCGGGACTAGTATGATTGTTGTCTGTCCTCTCTTTGTTCCCCCTCCCTTGCCTTGTCGCGCCTTGAAACACTTGTGTATAGGCGCGTTATAAATGCCATATCATATCATACCTGTGACTTGCTTGCACTAAAATGATCACTATCTCATACCGCCACCATCATCATGTAGATCTACCACCCACCAGGCCCACCCCTCGCCTTCGAAATGGAGCTCCTACATGTCCTCAATGCAAACATGAAGCTGACCTCAAAAACTATCCTCTTAGACTACATCACATAGGAGACGCTAATGCAGGAGCTGTACTCGCCTCCCTCAAGACCCTAGGGTTTATTCAAAGGATCACATTGCCCACCCATTCCAAAAGCCTCACTCTGGATTGGATTTTGGATCTCAATTGCAAAGTCTCAATTTCCTGCAATGTCTCTGCCCCATGGACAGACCACCACATTATCTCATTCTTCATCACCACCACACAGCCTCAAACTACTCCTCCCTTACCCCCCTCCCCCCACCAGAAGCTCCAGAAACCTAACCAAAGAGAACATCCTACCTCTACTAGGCAGATTACAGCCTAACCTCCTATTAAGCGCTAAACCCGTCACCCTTGTGCTCCTCTATCACAAAACTATCACAAAGGCTGTTGATACCATCACCCCCATAAAACGAAACCTACCATCCACCTCAATGCGTGGTTTACCCCCAAACTCAAACCACTCTGCTTCAAGAAACGCGAGGTGGAAACCAAATGGAGAAAAATAAACCTCACCAACCTCTAAATCCAACTTCTCCATTGCTGCAAAATAATACAAACAAGCCATCCTTCTAGCCAAAAAAGCAATTTATAACACCAGAATTGAAAATGCCACATCAAACACGCAAGGACTTTTTAACATCGTCCAAGAACTCCAATCTCTGTCTGCCCGCTTAACTTCACCAAAGATGAAACCCGGTGCAGCAACATTCCGAATGCCCTGATAGACACAATTTCCAACCTCCATGAAAAAAATCAAACTCAAACAGAATGCTATTGGCATGATTTAACCACCCCGCCATTAATCCCACATCCGCCTTCCTGCAGGACTTCCCGCCATTCCAGTTCCACCAAATCACTGAAGCTGATATGACCGCCTTGCTAAAAAGCTTGAAACCATCCAGGTGCAAAGGTGACCCATGTCCAGCCACAGTCATTAAGGAATGCTCAGAAGCCCTGACACCCTTTATTAGTTCATTCATTAATGCTTGTTCTCTGCCAGCCATGACCCATCTATTCCCACCAGTTACCGTCCTATCACAACTCTCCCATTCCTACTGGAGCAGCCTACCTCCAAGTCCAGAAATACCTGGAGACCCACTGCCTCCTTGAAATTCACCAAACCGACTTCCGCCCGGGTCAGGGCACAGAATCTGTACTTGCACCTTAAGATCCAACGGGACGAAATCACAGATGCAGGAAAGCCGGCTCTCCTTCTCCTCTTAGACCTCTCGGCAGCGGTTGATCTTGTTGATCACAAGAGCCTCTACCGCCGCCTTTCGACAGCAGCCACTAACTGGATCACCTCATTCCTAGCAGAAAGATCAACATTTTTGCAGACAATGTGCATGCACCACCTTCCCCAATTTCTCATGGGGTTCCACAAGACTCCTGTATCTCCCTGACACGTTACAACATCTTCACTAAGCCTCTTTGACCTCCTGGACGCCCGCAACATTTCATACACTAAATATGCAGACAACACCCAAATTCTTCTCCCCCTATCAGGTGACTACATTAAGGACTCCTCCGCTCTACTCTAAATCAAATCTAGATCATCACTGTGCCGACCGTAACTGCACAGATGAAAATGTCTATGCCAATTACGGCACAGCGAAGTGATAAAATAGATCACTTTTCCCCCTGCAATACTCCAACTCCCACCCCACTTACCTTTACCGCAGTGCACTTCTGTGTGTGCTGCTGACTCCCATGCATCCCTGCAGCATCAGTTCCTCCCACTCACGTGGGGCATTGGTGACGCTGCAGGGTCCTTTTAAAAAATAAAAAGAATGTTTTTTCTTTTTTCCTGTCCCCTGCTTACCGTAATGGTAAGCGGGGGACACTCTTGCAACCCCCGACTCCCATTACTGCGACCAAGGAGATCAGGGGACACCCCTGCAACCCCCGCTCCACTTGGGCGCAGTAATGGGACGGCGGCATACTCTAAAATGCCGACAGCACAGTAAAAGCGCAGTCGGCATTTTAGAGCTGCAGTTTTGGTATGTTTCCCTCAAAATCCTACCACACCATTCAGCTTGGATGGCCTCACACTGTCTTTACCTTAATGACAAAAGAAACGGAGATCTTCCTCGTGGGTTCCCCAACCGCTACATCGCCTTTTCTATCAATGGTATTTCTATACCGGTCTCCTTGCAAGAGTGAAAGAGTCCACCTAGACACCTCTCTGACTCTTGCATCACGTGAACTCCTCTGTCCCTGCTCACACTACTAAAATCCTTAACGCCCGCAGGCCATTCCTCTCCACCGACCGATGCCTTGCCATTCCCCACGCTGTCACTGCATTGAGATTAGACTACTGCAACACCATCTTTATTGGCAGCTCTAAGAGGAATATCTACAGATTGCATGTAATACAGAACAACGCAACTCCGGCCCGCACTCAACATATCCAGGTGTGAGCACATATCGGATGTGAGAAGAGGCGATCATTGGATCCCGATTTAAGAGCGCATCACGTTTAAATCACTCTCCATTACCCACAAGTGCTTCTCCAATTCAGCCCTGCCTTACCTCTCCCAGAAATTCACCAAAGCCCAATCTACAAGACCTACTAGAGGAAGATAGCTCAGGGGCAACATGCTCGCCTTGGAAGCAAGACGCCGAGCAACACAGGATCGATCCCTGCATCCGCGCTTAGAAACCTAAAGGTATTAAGCGCGTTATAAATAACAAATTATAATTATCTACATATGCCCACCGACTTGTAACGCCTAGATTCAGATGGGCTTAAGCTGGTGGCGCCAGCTCTCCGTTCCTAGAAGAGCAGAGAAATCCTACTGGGCCTTTGGTAGACAATTGAAAACACTGCTCTTGAGTGACCTGGTCTGGTCCCAATATACCTATGACTAATGGACTTGAATGCACTGTTTATGTACTTGATAACACAACTAGCACGTAGATGGCCAAGGGCTGAGAGCGCTGCTACAAATGTGAAAATAAATAAATAAGACAGCTGAACAGAGCAGAAACTAGTCAGGGAAGCTCGAAATGAAATCCACTGACATGAAAGAAAAAGAAACTCCAATGTTGTGTGATCCAAAAAGGGTTTGTTTATACTTCTTGAGGAAAGAGGCGTCTTGGTATTTCTATGGAGACACGTCAATATATTGCGCACAGAGCATGTTGACATGAGAAGTGCATTGGCATTGGGAAAAGGGGCGCAAGCATCTAGTGATGTCAGCTTTGAATTTAGGGTGATGGATCAAAGGATAGAATTAGCACAAGATGGCGATACCCGACCCGTTTTTTTCGCATGTGTAAATGTGGGAAAAACTAAGGTAGTTGCATTGGATTTATTTTAAGATCAATCGATGTATGCTCAAAAATACATGCAGGATCAATTGGGATAATACAAATTCGGAGCAAACTTCCCCTTTACCAACACTACTGGGACAATCGACAATCCCACTAGTCAACTCGTGTTGCTCCATGGATACCTGACGCCTCCCTGTCGTTATAGGCATCCTATTAGAATTTCCCTTCAAGTGTGTTTTGAGAGAGCCTTCTCTAAGAGCAATTCCAATAGATGAATCTGTTTCTCTGATTAGATATAAAACTGCAAAGTTTCAACAAATGTTTCAGTGCAATATTCATAGCTTCATTTTGCAAAACCTGACTGCCACACCCAAAGAGCCGTTAGGATCTTCCATTCCATCAGCAATTAATCTTTGAGTATCCGCTTCTCGTAATGAGTCCTCTATAAGGCCAGTAAGACGCAGCGAGCTGGTCAGCCTATGGCTCTCCCCTGCGCTTCTGTAGATTCCATTTAATTATTCACAGTCAAGGGTACCAATACAATAGAATTATTTGCACAAGGACGTTGTTGAACTTCAGTTTGTAGTGAGATGCAGAGGTTGAGCAAAGAGTTATCAATCTTTGATAGGTTGCTAGCTCTCACTTGCATTTCGGGGTATGGTACATGAGCCATAATACTTTCAGGAATGGATGGTAAATGTGAAGCTTTAAAATATTTGGTGATTTTAGACGCTTCTTCTGATGACGGAACATTAGGCTCCTGGAGAGTAACCTGGTGAGGAATTTTCTTACCTTCACAGCATCCTCGCGCCTTTTGTAGAACTTGCGCTGTCATCACAATTTTACCAATTGTGACTTTACCCCCAAATTATAGTTTGTTTTAAACAGCATTTGCTATTGCAATTAAGTGAACCAGCAAAATGTATTCAATGGTGCTCACACTTTTAAAAGTAATCCTGTTTTCTATACAAGAAAAACTCAGTGTGCTCACTGGATTTGTCAGTAGATATTGTTCCCCCACTACAGCGCAAACAATTATCCACACTGTAACAATGGTTCCATGTGTTCATATCCCCGCAAAAATATTGCCATACAAAAATATTGCCATATTTGTGCGGCAATATTAATCCATGGAACCTGTGGGGGGACACCCCCGCAAACCCATAATATTTTTAATGGAGCGGGGGACACCCCCGCAAACCCATGGTCCTAATAACCCCATAAGCTATCCCCATTAATAATATCGCCTATGGCCTCACCCCACGACCATATATATGGCGATATTATTGGTGGGGATAATATTACCTGATACCGTACCAATGTAGCCCTCCCTTCACAGGGGTGTCACTTTCACTCCACCTCGTGAACAGAGGCAGACCGCCCCCGCAGGGGACGCTAAAGGGACAGCCTACATAGCCGGCTGTCCACTCATGCCGTCACCTTCTGGGGGGGTGGTCAGCCTCTACTCTTCCTCCCCAGTGGAGGCGGAAGAGGCGTCCCTCAGGATCTGACTTCCGGGTGGGCTCCTGGGGTACGCATATAAGGCGGAGGCTGCTGGGAGTCGGTCTCTTGTCCAGCAGCCCCTGCTGTGTTTCGATCCCCACCCATCCACACAATATGTGTGCCCCTGCCTCACCGTGATTACAGGAACCTATTCCAACACATTCTAGTTACTTTGTCACTTTTCCTTGACAGTATTCAGAAAAACAAATGGTGTGGGTGGGTGGTGATCCAAACACTGCAGGGGCTGCTGGACAAGAGACAGACTCCTAGCAGCCCCCGCCTTATATGCGTCCCCCCCGATCTGACCTGGAAGTCATGCCCTGGGGGACGCCTCTTCCGCCTCCACTGGGGAGGAAGAGTAGAGGCTGACCACCCCCGGAAGATGGCGGCCAGAAGGGACAGCCTGCTATGTAGGCTGTCTCTCTAGCGCCCCCCTGCGGGGGCTGGTCCGCCTCTTAGCAGGGAGATCCCCATTGGTCACCCCCACCTCCTGTGGCCAGTGTATCACAATCACATCATGAAATAACAACAGACAACTTTGTAAGGTTATTTGGAAGAAAGGCACAGGCACGCCCAGTGACCGGTCGATGGAAAGCTAGCAGCAACTCAAAGGCTCTGTAGCCCCTCAACCTCCGCCTGTGTTGCCTTCACCAGCCTGACCAAAACGAAGGTCGAGGGGGAGAGATGGAAGAAAGGTGAGAAACCACTTCTGCCGATAATTCAACATTTAAGCACAACTGTCATGTGATAAGTTCAAGTCATTTCTCATTCACAGTAACATGGGCACTGCTCGCTCTCCACCTGGCAAGATACATAACCTCCCATTGTAGCCCCCCTCGGCTAAATAAATGAGGCCAGACCAGCTTTTCCTGATTTGTGGCATAACAAGGTCACAGTTTATTTTTAACATTTCACGCTATCACGTCACACCACTTCAATACATTACTACAATCCCAGACGATCGGCAGAACGTTTCTGTTTACACATTCCATGGCACCTGCCTTTTCACCTTTCTCTGTTCCTTCATTTATTTACAGTCCGCTCTCTTTTACTTATCCATTCATTTCCAGCATACTTAGGCCACCACTCCTCGAACCTCCCAGAGCTTTTGTCTGGGCAACACACATTGGCCGGCGCTACTGATAGGCTGCAGAGAGTGCCGTTATGCTTTTCTTTCCACCAGCCCAAGCTGGAAGCTGACGACCATGGGGGGTGCCCCTCCTCTTTATACCGTGCGGACCTTCGCCACGTTAGGCTACTGGGGGGGGTGAGCAGTGACCCATGGTCCTTTTGAACCTCCCTCAGGAGGTTAGTTTAGGCATTGCTCGACCGCCTGAGTTACCTCCACAGCAAAAAGGTGTTTCTGCCCCTTTGCCGCCCCCACTCATGCTAAAAACGGCCTTAATATTCCCATCCTTGCCTTCTCATGGTGTCCACCCAGCTCCGAACAAAAGGTACCAACCCATGCCTGACAGGTGAACCCCTCCTTCTCGTACTACCAAGGCACTCCTAGGGGCCTCAGCCCAAAGGAGCCTCCCTCCCTGTGACCCTAGGAATCATTTCTGACCACGTCAAATCGCAAGCCTCCAAGGACAAGCTCAATGCCCAATTTGTCCCCTTTCTTCCTTGCCAAACATAATGGGCATCTGTCTAACCCAAGGCCCTCTTCCTTCACTCCCCTTGACCCATTGGCCCTTATTTTTTTTTTTATTTGCTTTTATTGGTGTTATCATATACAGCAAAGAAAAGAAAAAAGAAGGAACAATGAAGAAACATCAAGATACATACAAAATAATGCACCGGTTAACACAATTAGGTACGGAAAAAAAAAGAAAGAAAAAAAAAAAAAGCTAAATGTCAGCTCACAGTGTCATACAGTTATTTCAGTTCCCAATGAAGGAGCATTTCCTAATACTCAAAAAGAAAAAGAAAAAACAACTCCCCTTTCCCTCCTACCCCCCTCACTTAACTCGGCACCAGTTCGTTTTTTGCAATTAGAGCGTTGAAACGTTGATAGGGCAATGTTTCTGACTCCAGTGTCTGACCACACAGTGCTCGCTTGTATCAAGAGATTTTCCCTTTTTTTTCTTTTTTTCCAGTCACTGCTACCTGGGCATTGGATTTCCATTAGGTCTCCTCAGGTTCATCTGATAGGGACTCATTATCTGGCGTTAGGTGTCGACTTTTAGGGGGATGGGGAAAAGGTATAAGCACAGGGATACCGCATCTCACCCATCAGTATCCCTCTTCCACTCCCCGAGGTCCCCCATCCAGGTGATCCTCCCTCACTAGTCCAACCCCAGGAACTGGATGGGGATGACACAGCACATTCTTTTCTGCTTCCTGCTGCTATTCCTCAGGACTTTGTTTTGGTCTTCCCACAATTGTTAAAAAATACTGCAGATCCGCAATATTGTCTCCCCAACAAGAATGGCTGCCACGTTGCCCCTTGCCTCGTCCTTCCTTTGTTTTTGCTTTCTGGTGGCCGAGAACTTACAAAGCCCCCCAAAAAATCCATCCATAGGGTTTCACATTGGGCTGCCCTTCCATGCAGAGCGGCCGTTATGGTTTCCATCAGATAGATGTTGGTGGCTAGGGCAGTCCATTCACTCTTCCTAGGGACTGTACCGGATTTCCATTTGATCGCCAGGAGGGCCCTGGCGGCCAGGAGTAGATAGGGGGTCAGGCCTTTCACTCTGTTCCACTCGTCCGCGTCTCGTTCCAAGGCAAAGAGCACCAGGTAGGGGTCAGGATCTCTCTGAATACCATCAATTTCCTTGATCCACCCCAGTACTTCATTCCAGAAAACTTTGATGCGCGGGCAACCCCACCACATATGCCAGTAATTAGCCGTTTGCCCACATCTCCTCCAGCATGTCGGACTCATTGACTGAGACATTTTGGATAGTCCGAGGGGGTCGTATTGCCACCTATGCAGGAGTTTGATGGCATGCGATTTGTACTGACACGATAGCAATGTTCTAGAGGCAGCCCTGCACATTAGGTTCCATTGCTCGTGGTCTATTTGTTCCACAAAGTCCTTTTCCCACCTAGCTCTCAAAGGATCCGCTGCTATTAGTTCCTGGTACATTATTGATATGAGACCTTTCCTCTCCACTCTAGAGTCCAATATTTTCTCGAATGGGGTCAATTCTCTGCTCAGTTTGTCCTTCCATACAGCCTTCGTCAGGACACCTTTAAGTTGGATGTATTGGAATGTGGATAGTGTGCCTATACCCAATAGTTCCGGAAGAGAGATATAGGAGTCCTTCCTCTGGAGCTGGCCCACTCTCTCTAAGCCAGCCTCGTACCAGGATTGGTATCTGCCAACCTCTGGTATGCGATCGTTCATGCCAGGAGACCATAGATGGCTGAGCGGGGATGGCCAGGTGGTGATCCCACGCATCTCCCGATTCGCACGCCATACACTCCAGGTTGTGCTCAGTATAGGATGGCCCTTGATTTTCCATAGTATCCTTTTGTGCGGGGTCCATAGCCATTCTGATACTGTGGCCGGTGCAAAGTAATGATTGTCCATTTGGACCCATTGAAGGTCATTGTGTTCTCTGAGGTGGGGAAGCATGACTCGTAATTGGGAGGCGATGTAATATGATCTCAAGTCCGGGAGCTCAACCCCTCCTCTGTCCTTGGGGAGTATCAACGTGGTGTATGCAATTCTAGGTTTCTTACCCTTCCATATAAATCTCATCAAGATCTTCTTAGCTTCCCTGAAGAACGCTTTGGGTATTTCGATTGGTAGCATTTGAAATGGTTACAGGAAGCGTGGGAGGCATGTCATCTTAACCGCGTTGATGCGGCCAAGCCAAGAGATCTTAAGTTTTCCCCATTTCGTAAGGTCCGCAGTAAACCGCTGGAGGAGTGGAGGGAAGTTAGCTTCAAATAAGTCATTCAGGTTCCTAGTGATCTGTATGCCCAGGTATTGTAGTGTGAGGTGTTCTAGCTTAAGGCCTAGCGGAAAAAACTTAGGGTCATTTTCTGTCCTAGTTCCCTGAAGGGGGAATAGAATGGATTTTGCCTTGTTTACTCTAAAGCCAGAGAATTGGCCATACTCGTCCATTAGTCTAAGGACTTGGGGAATTGACTCTGTGGGATTGGTCATGTGTAAGAGAATGTCATCCGCATATAGCGCTATTTTATATTCCACCGGGCCTAGTCGGATCCCTTCTATCGCAGGGTCGGATCTTATCCTTTGTGATAGGGGTTCTAATGAAAGGGCGAAGAGGATCGTGGAGAGGGGACATCCCTGTCTAGTCCCTCGTTGTAATTCAAACCAACGGGAATATTCACCATTTACGGATATCGATGCTATAGGAGATGTATATATTGCCTGTATGCCCCTCCTAGTTTTGGGGCCTATTCCAACCTTCTGCAGAACGGCTCCCAGAAAATCCCACTCAACTCTGTCAAAGACTTTTTCGGCATCAATTGATAGCAGGACGGGGTCCCCAGGGAGGTCGCGGGCCACATGAATGTGGTGCAATGTTTTGCGCATGGAGTCAGCTCCCTGTCTCCCGGGTATGAACCCAGCTTGATCTGAATGGACCAGGCGGGGCACTAGCGTTTCTAATCTAGCCGCCGATACCCTGGAGTAAATTTTGGCGTCAATGTTGAGAAGGGAGACAGGGCGATAAGATCCGCAGCTTTTGGGGTCCCTATCCTCTTTGGGAATCACCGTTACCAAGGCTTTTTTAAAGGAGTCCGGGGCCTGCCCTGTCTCTAATATTACATTAAATAGAACCGAGAGGAAGGGGGCTAGTTGTTTGGCAAATGTCTTATAAAAACCGGCGGTATAGCCATCTTCACCCAGGGATTTACCTAGTGTTAGCCTTTTGATCGCTTCGTGCACTTCCTGTTCATTAATCGGGGAATCCAGAAACTCAGTTTCTGCGTTCGTTATGTTATCGTGGGTATTGGGATTGAAGATAGGTAGGCTGATGGGTCAGGTTGGCTGGGAATTATCTCGGAGGTATAGAGTTTCTCATAAAATTTGGCAAAGGATTCTGGGATATTGGGGGGGTTATGTGGAGGGGGGACCGGGTCCTCGATGATTTCGTTCACTCTACAATCAGCTCTCTGTTCCCTAAGTCTGGCAGCCAATAAGGCGTCGGCCTTATTGCCTTTCTCATAAAATTTCTGTTTTAAAAATTGCAATTTACGCACCACTTGATCGTGTTCCAAGAGCCGCAATTCTTCCCTTTTCAGCTGCGCAGTTTTCACTTTGTCAGGGTCAACTCTATGTTCTTTTTTCATCTCTGCTTCTAATAGACCTATATCGGCCCTCAACTTTTGCTCTATAATATTCCGTTCCCTTTTCTTTGCGGCCCCCTCCCGTATTAGGGTCCCTCGCCATGTGGCCTTCCCTGCCTCCCAGATCACTTGTTTGGAAACCTCCCCATCGTCATTAATTTTAAAGTACTCTTCGATTTCGGTCTCCATAGTCGTTTTGAAAACCGGGTCGTTCCAGAGGGTTTCATTGCACCGCCATTTCCCTCCCATGGTGGGTAGGTCCACCCAAGAAATGTCAGCCCGAACCATGTCGTGGTCTGACCAGGTTATTGGAATAATATCTGAGTGCTGTGTGGTTGGTATGAGGTCGTTCGACATGTATATATAGCCAATGCGCGTAAAAGTGTGGTGGGGATTTGAATAGAAGGTTTATCCAGCTACACCGGGATGCATTATTCTCCATATGTCACCCATGTTGTACAGGTCCGTTATCTCGACAAGGTCGGTACGTCCCTCTTTAATCTGATTCCTTGTGTCTGGATTCTCCGGTTTCCAGTCAATACCTGGGTCTGCCCATTGGTTGAAGTCACCCCCCAGAATTACGTGCCCCGTTGCCTCCATCATTATTTTTGGGATTACTCTCTGGAGGAATGCAGTCTGACCAATGTTTGGAGCATATACAGTGGCAATAGTCACTTTTACTCTGGCTATTTTCCCTGTGATCAGGAGGGCCCGACCTGCCACATCAGACCATGTCTTTTCTACCTCAAATTGGATGCCCCTCTTGAGCAGGATGCCAACCCCACCTTTTCTCAGCGGGCCTGAGCCCCAGAATTCCAGACCCCCCTGCTTCCCAATGATGCTTCTTTCTTCCCCCTTGGCAAACTTGGTCTCTTGCACAAGCATTATGTCAATGTTGTATCTGCGGAATTCCCTTGCTACTAATGACCTCTTAGTTGGAGAGTTCAGCCCTTTTACATTGATGGACGCCACTCTGAGTGAGTCTTTCTTTTTTGGGTTATCAAAAGAGCCATCTTCAAATGTCTGTGAGGTGTCTTTCAAGACTGTCGGCCAGACAATTGCCCGCTTTTCAAGGCCCATATCAACGTTGGTGTTGCAAACAAATTCAAATGGTGCTTTCATTATTCCCACATCCCTTTCCCTCAGAAGTTGCTGAGGCTCAAGGAAGCCCAGGAACTGAGGGTGCTGCATCAGCAGCTTTTGGCGGTGTCCGAAACAGACTTGGTGACAGTGTTCCGTCCATTGTCGGACCATCAATGGGGACCGTTACCTCACGGTCCCATTCAAATTTTCCATCGCAACATAAGGGTGAGCCCCCGTCTCACTCCCCCCCCCCTCGCTTCATGTAATACAACAGTTGTAACAACAATAATCATATAAAGATATAACAATATAACGTTACATGCATTCCCGGGGTCGTCTCACTCGGGTTCCTACCCCCTCTTACTTCAGAGGGGTGTTCTACTTCCATCGTCCCCTGAGCACTTGACGTCCCAGCTCTCAGTCTCCATACGACCAGCGGTAGTCAGTCAAAATCTCGAAAACAAAATATCGAATACAAAAACACCGAAAAAAAAAATATCGAAAAAAAAAATATCGAATTTTTTATTTATTTATTTATATATGTTTTTGGGGTCAGGTAAGTAAAAAAAAGGGGTAAAATAAAAAAAAAATGAAAAAAAGGGGGGTTGGGGGGGAACCCCCCCATTTAAAAAAAAACACATTGAAAAAAAAATTCGATATTTTATTTTTCGGCCTTTTGTATTCGAGATTTTGGTTTTCGAGATTTTTGAATTCGATATTATCACTATGAACCACGACCAGCGTCCCGTGCTTCAACCATGGGTACTAGTGCTTCTGGTCATGGCATTCAGGAGGAACATCCTCACTTTTCGTTATCGGGTGTGTTATTGGGGCATCGGTATTTTCTGGATCCTTTGACTCTTTTGCGCCTAGGTCCCTGTTGTTCCCATTGCATTCCATCTCGTCCGCTATCCCCATTTTCGTTGTCTTTCGGGCCTGTACTCAGAAGGTCGGCGATGCATTCTTTTATGTCATCCTCTGATCTAAGGACGATTTTCCTACTTCCAAGTTCAAAGGTTAGTGAGAACGGGTAGCCCCATCTGTATCGTGTGCCCTGTTCCTTGAGCCATTTTGTCAGGGGGCTGCAAAGGCGTCTAAGCGCTAACGTAAGCGCAGATAGGTCCTGAAAGATCGTAATTTGAGCCCCTCCCATCGTGAGTGGGCCTCCGGATCTGTCCTTCTCAAGAATCCTGGTCCTGTCCTGGTATCTATGGAATTTGGCCAGGACCGAGTGGGGGCTACCGGGGGGTCCACCAGCTGAGTGTATTCTTTCAGTTTTGGGCTCATCGATTTCTTCATCGGCCGTCAGAATTTTTATAATATCGTGGATCGTGTCCTTGAGGTCCTTTTCGGTTTCCCCTTCACGTTCCGGGATTCCAAAAAAGCGAAGGTTATTCCTTTTTTCCCTATTTTCTAAATCGTCCATTTTAAGGCGCATGTCCTATTTCCTTTTTCTCAATGTTCCGTATCCTCATGTCCATTTGTATCTCAAGTGTATCGATCGACGTCTGATTGTTTTTGACACCCTCCAATCTTTCTTCGAAGCTGTCCATTCTCTGGGTGATATCGATTTTGCCACCAAGGTTGGAGCCCATGCTTTTGATCTCACTTAGTAGTGCCGCAATGTTCCCCCTAGTGGCCGCGGCTCCCGCCTCCGAAACCTCCAGCGACATGGTGGAGATGTGTCAAGCAGTCAGAGAGGATGGGGTGTATGCGAATCTGGAAAGTCTATGTCGCACGTTCATAAGATGGACCCACAGTCAGAGGAGGCACACGCCCCTGGATCAGGGGCCTTAGCCTCTGCGGGGTCGCGTGGGGTCCTAAGAATAGGACAAACTCGAGTGCTTCGCTTGTGATGTCGGGATGGTCTTCAGTGCGGCTTCCGAAGAGCCGAGGGGCATCAAGGCGTGAGCGCCGAGGCTGTGGCGGCCTGCCCCGGGTTTGGTTCTGCTTATCACAAGGCCGCGGTTCCTCTTCCCCAGATTAAGGCCGTTGACTCAAGCGTAAGGGCGCTCTGAGCGCGTATTCAATGTGGGGCCTAATAGTGTCTGGGTTCGGGGGTCTAAGGCACGATGGTAGTGTAGTGCCGTAGATCTTCGTGCTCCCCGATCAGGGCTTGGGTCTGGGGTGAGAGGAGGCACACGCCCCTGAGTCGGGGGCCTTACCCTCTCCAGTGTGGAACAGGCGATTAAGTTCCGGGGGCGTTCATACACTGATACAAGGCTGTCATTCTAGGCGGCAAGGCAGGGTGCCAACTACTAACTCGGATCCTCACACTGTAGCCTGATGTTAGGGTTGGGCCACAGTCTATGACCGGCAAGAGCGAGGGTTTCCGCTCGGGATTCTGACGGCACGGTGTTCCTGAGAAACGAGTGCGCAAAAGTGACTGAATTCTCCTTAATTACTACGTTCCGTACCCGAGGGGCACATCCATCCACATTCAGCAGGGGCTGGGAGATTCGCCTTCCAAACGCCTCCCACACGACTAGCGGGCGCAGGATGTCTTCCGCCGGATTGCCGTAACGCGAGGGCGCGGTTTCACTGTCGCTGCTGGGCCGCCTTCGGGCCTAGATGTTCACACGGTGATATCTCCACTTCTACCGGTCCGTTTTGGTCGCGTTTGCTCCCAGGTGAGGGGGGACCCTCATACAGCTCCTCAGCACTTCTCAACTGGTGGGGGGGTCGTGAGACGGGGGCTCAGGTCGCCTCAGGGACCATGGGTGCTGGAGCTCACGCGGAGGTGGTGTTCTCCCGCGCGCCCCCTGGTGGCCAGTCTCGGCACTTATTTTTATTATCCGTCTTTGGCCCTTAGCCAGATGGTCTCCTCTTCCCTTGCTGCTCTACATCAACCTACATAACGCCACCCCTCAAGCGTATCCCAGATGCTCCCCCATCATAAAATGAGCCTGGCAGAGGGCGCCATGTCCCGGGCATGAAGAGGGTTGGGGCCGCCCCCCCCCTCTTTTCTCCTTCGCTTGCACCCTCTGCTTGGGGATGTGCTGCTCCTTACTTTTACATCAGGCAGCCGCGTGGTCTCTGCAGTATATGCTGCACGCTTGCCTGAACTTGCACTTGGCTCCCCATGTGCAGTTCCCTTTTTCGAATTTCGGGCAGGATGTGTCCCTCCCCGACCTGCTGTCCCTAGGCCTGGCACCACCACCGCCCTGGAGGGGCGCCTTCCCCTCTAATCATTCTGATAACTGTCGTCCCCTCGATCCGGGTATTGACTTCTGCCTGTCTGCTGCTCCCCCACTGGCATGCTCTTGTGCCCATTGCTAGATATCATCTTATGGATGCATCCTGACACATCCTCGTTGTCCCAGTTCATGCTGGGAAGCCTTTGCATCTTCAACCTGAAGCACTCATCGTACCTGAGCCAAGCCCCCCCCCCTTCCGTCCCCCAATACTCCTCATGGGCCTTGTGGATGCGTTGTTCGTATGTGATCGCAGCTGCGTTACCCGGGTACTTCAACACCATGATCGCAGTTTACCTCCTGAAGGCAAATAACCAGTTCATGATGTTCCTTTCCTTCCTCATTCTCTTCCTGCTATTCCTCCTGTTGTCCTCCTTCTTGGCCTCCTTTACTATGTCCAGCCCCACCTGCTCCAGCTCAAATAAGTAAAAATGTCGATAAACACCTTGCTCCATATTTTCTCATTGATTGCCAAGGGAACATGCCACACTAGGCCGGCAGCCCTTGTGGTCATGGTTGTGCACCGTTGGCCCCTCCTGACCCCGACTGCTGAAGCAAGCGCGTCTACTATCCTGTTTGTCCCCTGGATGCCCCTTTTTTCAAGCCCACATGCTTCCCCTGGAAAGCCCTCTGGTGGGGGACCGGCTCCCTCCTTTCCTCACTGTTCTCCCCTGCTTTGTGCTGGCGCTACAGCCCTCCCCTGAGGCATCTGACTGGGTGCTGCTGTGCCCATCGCCTGCGCTCTCCTGCCCGCAATGGCTATGCCATTTCCACCATTGCGGACCTGCTTCTCTCCATCAGCGCCGTGCTCGCGCTCCATTCCACATTTGCCCCGGCCTGCAACCCATAGTTAACCCTGCATTAATTCACATTATCAACCCACCTGCTGTCATGCATACACTTCAGTGTTCTATCTACATGCATCTCTACCTTCTTTGCAATCCTCTCACCCAATGCGTCCTGGTCCGCCGCTGGAGTTAAGGCCTATGACGCCGGCTTGTTTGCCCTGGCATACGCCTGCTGCTTCTGCTTTGGCGATTCCGACTACCCATTAGCCTCCACCGCCTTCCACGTTGCCTTCCTGGCTCTTTGCCATCTCTTTGCTGCTGGTGGGTCGCTCTACTCTTCCATGGTTTTTATCTTTTATCTGCGTCCATTCTCTCTTGCGCTTCGGAGTATTCCCCCCAATGCCTTGCTCTCTTTCTCCCCGGGCTCTTGCCGCCCACTCTCCGTGGGGATGTCTGGCACATAGACCTCACCCTCTGCGTCTTCCAGGGCCACCACTCCCAATTGCTCCTTCTTTCCCGTTGCTGCCTGCATAATGAGCCAGTCCACACCTCTGTCCCGCACGGATGCTCAGATTCTCCTCCTCAGGCCTGCCAGTTCCTCTGGACTTTCCATCCTTCCTTTTCTTTCTTATGCTACGTTTCTGTGTGCCTTCTTTAAAAATGTAAGTACTGTGACGAGGAAAATGGCCGATGAGGCAATTTCATATTTGTGTCCCCCTCTTTTTATTTATGATATTTTTATATATATATATTTTTTTTAATTAAAGTACTGTGACGAGGAAGATGGGGGATGGGGATGACACAGCACATTCTTTTCTGCTTCCTGCTGCTTTTCCTCAGGGCTTTGTTTTGGTCTTCCCACAATTGTTAAAAAATACTGCAGATCCGCAATATTGTCTCCCCAACAAGAATGGCTGCCACGTTGCCCCTTGCCTCGTCCTTCCTTTGTTTTTGCTTTCTGGTGGCCGAGAACTTATAAAGCCCCCCAAAAAATGGCCACCATGGTGCCCCCACGCTTGTTAGTCCTCCCTTTGTTTTCTTCGGTTGTCCCTATTATTCCCACCACAAAAATGTCCACCATGTTGCCCAGCACACCTCTAGGTCCTGAAGGTGTCTCACGTATTAGTCCCCAGGGATCTGTCATCCAGGTGGCCAGGATACGGCCATGACTATTGGATCCAGTTCCTGGGGTTGGACTAGTGAGGGAGGATCACTTGGATGGGGGACCTCGGGGAGTGGAAGAGGGATACTGATGGGTGAGACGCGGTATCCCTGTGCTTATACCTTTTCCCCATCCTACACCGTAGGATATGCAAACACTCTACCCCCCTAACCCCCTTTTTCTGACACTAACACTTTCACCCATCGCAAAAGACGATGGACAAACACCAAAGCCATTTACCTGACCTGTCCCAACGCCAGGGTCATGCAATTGACCAGAACCACACACACCTGACTGCCCTTTCCCTTCCCCACAGGGATAAAGCATGAGAGCACAATACGAGCAAGGCAGACTGCACAAAGGGAGAGCTAATTCAGCACGGCAGTTCAAGAGGAGAAAGACCGCACAGACCGAGACGGCAAAAAGGAGAGCAGCGACCTTGCCCTTTCCAAGCCAGGCCCGTGAAACCTCCACAAAAGGAAACATAAGACCGCAAACAATAGACAGCGTGTGTTGCAGCAGATGTGAACAGTACACAAGGCCCTTGTCTGCTGGTAACCAAGCCGAGTGGAGATGCTTGACATCGTGGTGCCGGTCTTCACCCCAAAGACAAGAAAAGCAAAGCTGAGCAGTTCATCACAGCCGGCGAGTCGATGGGAGAATCGATAAGAAACCGAACTGTGTTTGAACAAAAGTAGCAAAATCGGCTAATTGAAGAAAGTACAAATAACTGTTATTTCCATATGAGAGGGGAAAGCCAGCTACAGGGAAGTCCGACACCACTCAGGTGCTTGCTTGAGAAACTGCGGGCAAATACCCTATGGTTGAAACTACCATTACCAGAAGGCCTTGGGAACTGCGCAAGAGACTTGGGTCGAAGTGGTCATACGGGGTCTAGCAAAATCCTCCGTACAGTCGAAAGTCTTTGACCGGCAGATGAAGGTGAAGTTAAGGGAAGTGAATCCCGCATTTTGTGAATTGCAAAAGTTGGCAAGAGGGAACCCACGGGAGGGATGCATATGAACAGGGGCCAAAGTCTGAAGTCCCAATATACAGTGTGTTGACAAGAGTGAACTCGGCAGAGGGATGTCCACAGTGAGCTGTTTAAAAAGACATTAAGATTCATGAGTGGCACAAAGGACATTGTATCGAAAGCCGTAGTGAACCCGACGGAGGGAGGCAGATATTCGAGAAGGATCTGACCCCGGAAGAGGGGGACCCACGGGTGAAGAACCAGCACTCCTAAAATGAAGAAAAGAACTTTTGTTTTTGCTGTTTTGAATATCAGGCACTCGGAAGCAAGAGATTGAAAACCGAAGGTCCTGAAATTGAAAAGAACGTTCTGGGGATATGAGCCCGGAAGAGGGGGATCCATGGGAGAAAAGCCATCACCCAAAATGCAACCAGAAAGGAACTTTTGTTTATGTTTGAACACATCAAATCCTCTGAGGCAAGAGACTTTTTGTAGAAAAAAGACCTAACCACTGAAGGTCCTGATACCTGAGAGAGGAACTGTTAGCTTGTGCTGGGAAAGCTCACGCTGTGCTGTGCGCCCGAGTACTACCTTGTCCTGTGCTCAAAACGTGGGGAAGGTAGACCCTGACTACCACATCCTGACTTATTATTTGTGAACAATTTCTTTCTTTCCTGTGAACCTTATCCCACAATCATTGTTTGTATTTAGCATAAGGATTGGCAATAGGTTTTTCTTAGTATAGGCCCCTTTTATTTGACAAGACGCCACTAGGACTGCCTTATTATTATTTGATGGTTGTAGCTTGCTCCCATATTAGATTTAGGTTTAGATTATGTTATTCCAACCCGCATATATAGTTTATTAAACACCCTTGAAATGTGATCACTTGCGTCTGTCTTTACTGTTGCCACCATGGGTTCCTTATAGCACCCAGCAACCAGCTTCCACGAGAGCCTTTCTCTCCGGATGCGCTCTGCTCAGATAGACAGGAGTGGGTGGTGTGTAGACACGGTCTGATGAACTCACTCGTGCCTCAGCTTCCAAGTGCCCCACAGCCAGGCTGTAGATCCCCGCACTGGACCGATGTGGCCCGCCAAGCCCGCACTCCTGCTGCCAGTGTTCCTGGTCTGCCAGCCCTATAGCTCTCCCCTGCTCCGCACTACTCTTGTCGGAAGCTGACGATCACGGACCACTGGGGAGTGCTTCCCTCATGATATTTCCAATGCTAATTCCTGCTGACTATGCTGATCTGGCAACGCTGATCCTGCTGCAGCAGGAGAAGACGTGCAAAGAGGCTGCCCCCCCACGCGCCTGTACCCTATATAGGGGCAATAGTATATGGCCCCACTTCCTTTCCCGCCTGCACCTCCCTACAGAGGCAGCAGGCTGGGCGGGGATTCCGCCCCTCTGCCCTGTTATGCCCCTTTGGGGCGGCACCATGTGCTTCTCTGCGCAGTGCGGCTACAGTCTTAAGCTTAAATGCTTGCAGTATTGTAGGGAAGGCAGGAGACTCACCAATTGTCTGAATTTCCAAGCTGCCGTACAAAGCTGAACGCTCTTTCTCCCCACACCAAACGTGAAACTCTTGACTCTAGCACTTCACCTTGCTATTAGCCCATCTGTGTTAGCCACTCATATCTTGCATTTTGCCCATTTCTGCTAGTCGGATCTCGCATGTTGGCCATAATTGCTAGTCAGCCATATCTCCCATTTAGCCTAATTGTATAAGGTAGCCTTGCCATTAGCCCTTCCATGCTAGCCAGCCATATCTCGAATTTACCCAAGTTGTCCTAGTCAGCCATATCTCCATTTTAGCCCATCGGTGTTAGTCAGCCATATCACACATTTAGCCTAACTGTATAAGTTAGCCTCGCCTTTCGCTTAGCCCAGCTCTAGCTTTGGTGGCCTGTTTGCACGCGCATAGTGGCAATCCAGTTTCCAATGTCTGGATTACGACCCTCTGGGGCCGTTCGGCCGGAAGCACGTTGGGACCATGTGTAGAGTGGAAGACGTCATACAAATGACAGATAAATGAATTAATTCACCACAGAAGCTGCTGGGTATGTATAACTCACCACTTCAGTGGACACTAGCCGCATGGGTGGCTACCTGCACACACCAGAATGCAGCAAGGACTATGATAAAATGTGATTGTGTTGGTCACATGATTTCCACCTACTTACACCAGACTATGCCTCATCACCTCTGACATCAGCAAGCAGCGCAGACCTATGGCAAATTTGGGCACGCTGAACACATAGCGAGTCTCTTGCACTCATGCCATCCCGACTCTTCTCCTCACCCATCTACATGCCTTACCTCATGGTGTGCTTTATACCGGTGCCTGGCCAGCCTCGATGAGCCTTACATGATATGATATGACATTTATAACGCGCCAATACACAAGTGTTTCAAGGCGCGGCAAGGGAGGGGAAACAGAGGGAGGCCAAAGACAACGGTCTTACTAGGCCTAGTGACATTGAGATTGTGCAGTGCAGGTGAGAGGGGAGGGGAAAAGTGCCAGGGGAAAGGGAGGAAGTGCCGGACATGGGATCAACATTAGTGCAGCCAGCAGGTGGCACGTGCGAGGGGTAAAAGTGCAGACAACAGGTGTCTAATAAGTGCAGGTAAGGGGACTGTAGGGTTGCAGATACAGACCCAAGTGCAGGGGTTGCCAGGAGGCAGTCCAGGTATGTAACTGGGCGGGCAGGGACCTGGGTCCAAATTCAGAGGGTAGCCAGGTGACCAGTGCAGTTTCGAAAAGGAGATCAGCAGGGGAGAGGAAGAGAGAAGGCAGAAGCAAAGAGGAAAGTCTTGAGGTGCTTCCAGAACCAGAGATGGTTCTGCTCATGTTTCAGAGAGGCAGGGAAGCTGTTCCAGAGGGAGGCGCCAGCTGAAAAAGATCTGCCCCCAACGCGTTGCTTGGGAAAGCGACTGACCCTCAAGGAGTTGGAGGTGGAGGAGCGAAGAGCTTGAGTAGGAAGAGATTTCCGAAAAGAGAGTTGGAGGTATTGTGGTCCAAGGCCCTAGAAGGCCTTGTGGACAATGCAGAGGGTCCTGAACTTGATCCTTGCAGCCACTGGGAGCCAATGGAGAGATTTCAGGGCTGAAGAGATACGATCCAATGGCTTGAGGCCAAGGACAAGTCTTGCAGTCCTGTTCTGGATGAATTGAAGAGGACGGAGAGTAGAGACAGGCAGATTTAAATAGAGGATGTTGCAGTAGTCCAGCCTAGAGGGAACCAGAGCTCTGGAGACAGTGAGCCTCTGGGGGGAGGTGAGGAAAGGAAGAATACCTCTGAGGAGGTGCAAATGGTAATTTGACTTCTCAGAGACGTCAGAGATGTGAGGAGGGCAGGAGGGTGTGGAGTCGAAGATGACCAGAGGTTCTTAGCCTCACAGGTGGGAGCAGTAAGAGTGCCAAGTGAGGCCGGCCAGAGAGTCACAGGAAAGGAAGGTGCAGGTGTGCCGACGAGGAGGATCTCCGTCTTACTGGCATTAAGGCAGAGATCATTGGCGGCACACCACTCCTGGATTGCAGACAGACAAGAGAGGGAGAAGAGGTGGCAGAGGGGAGCCTGAAAGCGAGCTGAGTATCATTCGCATAGGACTGAAAGTTGGAGCAGAGAGCAACAATGCAGTGGGCGAGAGGTGCCAGGTATTGGTTGAACAGCCAGGGAGAAAGGTTAGGCTCCTGGGGAACACCACAGGTAGAGAGTGGGATAGAGGAGAGGGAGGACCAAAGTTGGACCTGGGAGGGTCGGTCCGAGAGGAAAGAAGTCAGCCAGGCCAGAGCCTGATCAGTGATACCCAGGTTATCACAGAGTCGTTTGAGCAGGATGGCATGGTTGACTGTGTCAAAGGCAGAAGAGGGATCGAGTAAGATGAGGAAGGAGGGATGATTAGCATCAAGGTTAGAGAGCAGGTCTTCACGGATGTTCAGGAGAGAGGTTTCCGTGCTTCTGGCTGCTCTGAAGCCAGACTGATGGTCATGGAGACAACCAACAGATTCAGTGTGAAGATTAAGCTGGGAGATGGCCGGCTTTTCCAAGAGTTTACCCAGCAAAGGAGTGATGAAGATCGGGTAGTGAGCCGAACAAGAGAGGTCAGCTGAGGGTTTTTTGAGAAGAGGGTGCCCAATAGAGTGCTTCAGGGGGGAAGGGAAGTTCCAGTGGGCAAAGAGTAATTGCAGAGGTTGGCCAAGGCTGGAGCGAGGGCGTCAATGTGGTTGTTGATGGATTTGGAAGAACAGGGAAGAACCTGTTTTGACAAGACTTTCATAGATCGGACTTGTCTAGAAACCTTGTCAGGGAGGAAAGGCAGGGAAGGGAGGAGGAAAAGTGGCCGCAGGAAGGCCTGAGGAAGAGGAGAGCGAAGAGTCAGAAGGAGGAGAGGACGGACAGGATGTCCTGGGTTTTCGAGATGAAATGAGAAGCCAGGGCCGTGCAGAGGTCCTGAGAGGGCACAGAGTAGGTAGAGACTGCAGCAGGATTGGCCAGCTCTTTGCAGATTTTAAAGAGTTCGTCCGAGTTGTTAGATGCGGCAGAGATGCAGGCTTGGATGTGAGCTCTCTTCTTAGTGAGGACAGATAGTTGGTATTGCCTTTGGAACAGGCGGCAGGCCAGTTTGTCAGAGGTTGCACAAGATGCCAGCCATTTTCTTTCAGCCACCCTACACTTGCATTTAAGGGTGACGAGGTCTGCATTGTAATCTTATTCCTGGACCTCAAACATTCCGGACTTCGGTCCCCGAGGGCGTTCCCACCACAAGCGCTTTGAGACTATAATAATGGTAAAATGTGCTATATAAATGACAAGTACAATACAATGAAGTAGCTCAGCTTTCAGTCCAAATACAGAAAATAAGCAGTAAGTTATACTGTTTTCCGATCTGGCTGCTGATAAATGTTTATAATATGAAGGTTACACCAGATGTTGTTACTCTGGCTCTAGTATGGAAGAGGACCCGCCAGATTTGAGTTTGGGTTACTGTATTTGCGCTGCCAGTTTGAATAGAAGATCCTGACTATTTATAGAAAGCAGTTAGACCCGCTTGTTGGTTTGTTATATGCAGATCTTTCTGATTCTATGTCGAGGATGACATGTGGCCCATTGAAAACGTTTCAGCGAAGCACTAAAGCCATTTTGAATAATTGTGTTAAGGTGGATGGGGACCTAGTCAGTAATCCTGGCCAAGTCAAAAGGGAGACTATTCTAGCATGATTGGATATTAACCTTGAATATAGTAAGAACTCAAACTGTATAAAAGACAGTCTCTTTTAGATAAGCCTTTAGGAGCGGTCCCCGCTTATCTCAAAACGTTTACCAACGCCTATTTGTAGAACCAATTTCTAAGATACAGGTTCAACTTGCTCCCTACGGGTGAGATCCGTTGAGTAAGGCTACCACACGGCTCTGACGTACAGGGTTATTTATTTTAAAATGTTTTATTGGCATTTATATAAGTACAGTTACACATATATTTAATGCATCATATATAGTCGTGTATTTCAATGTACAAATAGTGCCTTGTAATTAACAGAATAACAATAACCAACAAAAAAGAAAAACAAGAAATTCTTCACTTGTCAGACAATGTGCAGTTTCAAACATCATGTATCCTTCATATGTGAGCGGGGTTCGATATAAAGCAAGTATTGTTTTACATCAGGGGATGGCCCCCAGGTTAGTACCAATTGCGTGCTGCTTACATCAATGGTAAATGTCCTTAAATAGCCAGTGGGGCTCATTACAAGTTTGGCAGTAGCCTTGCCGGTCATCCGGCAGGCTGTCGCCGAAATTGAAAATTATTCCGGCGCCTGGCAATGGGGAAATACAGGGGCATTACAGCTCTGCCAGACCCTGTATTTCCGCATTGCCGGGTGCCGGTAATAATTGCTCACCATTTCCATTTGAGCCCCATAGGTCTCAATGGGAATGAGGAGGCCGGATGCACCGGCACCATTCATGAATGGTGCCGGTGCATCTGTCGAGGTCTGCTCACGGGGGCTGGTACGCCTATCAGCAGAACTCGTAGTTTGCTCGTCCGGTAACAACGGTACCGGCAAGTTTACCGGTACCGTTGTTACCGGACCGGCAAACTTGCAATGATGCCCAGTGTGTGTTCATGGGGGTTTATCATCACATGGATGGAACATATCCCAAACCAGCGTTTTCCAGGCTTGAAAAGTATCGCTCTCATTCATTCCAGACCTGGTAACCCCTGCACCTCATGTCCTGGTTTCAGCCTCTGCCCAGCGCGCAAATTCCCTATACCAGTGTGCATACGGCGGGCCTCCAACTGATTACCAAGCCATTGCAATGGTCCTTTTGGCCAATATGCACATCATGTCCATGAAATTGACCACTTGTTTGAATTTGCTGATTCTCAGGTATGCACCTAGCAGGCATTCCTTTGGGGTCCAATCATATCTTACTATTCCAGCTTCCCGACAGGTCTGTTCTTTTCGTGTCCAGAACCGCTGTATATGTAAATAACCCCAGAACATATGCATCAGCCCTGCTTCCCCCAGTCCGCACCAGGGGCATAGTCGCCGCGTATTATTGCTGAATTTGGACACCCTGTGCGGTCTCATGTAGGTGCAGTATAAGACATTCAGCTGGATCAGCCGAAACCGGGCTTCCTTGACACTTCCCGGTGGTTCACCAGTAGCCTCTCCCATTCCCTTTCCGTTATGTCTACTCACAGGTCTGTCTCCCACCTTTCTTTCAGCTTTGTGCCTTTGAGATTGGGTCTGTCCATCAGTAGGCCATATAGTCCAGGCACCGGCTTCTAGCCGTTGCTCAGATTATACATTAGGGTCAGCAAGGGATTTGCTGCCAGTTCCACAGGCAATTTTTCCCATTTCCCTTTAGCTGCCTTTCAAGCCCTCTGATACCACGGAAATTGCCCTTTGGGTACCCCTTCCTTTTCTCACAGGGATTAGAATTCCCTGAAGATACCCTCTTCATACACGTCTCCCCAAGTCTAGATGCCCCACCTTTCCCAGTGCCTCACCATAGCTAGGTCCGTTCTGTCTTTACAGACATCAGCGGCTATCGGGGTCTCGGGTGAGTAGGGATGCCCCAGGCTCAGCAACGTCCTGGCTCTATACCAGACCCTTCTCCCCAGTGTTACAATCATGGGGGTGCTCCCCAAGCAATAAGAGGAGCAAAAAAACACCAAGGCACACCTATATTGAAGGGTTTTTATGGTGAGTACCCCAAGAGGTAATGTTAAAGATATTTAGAGATGTATTATGGGATTTTTGAGGTGCGGGGGGCAAAGGCTCAACCTTGGCAACTAGGTTGGATATATAAGAACAAAACAGTGGTTGTTCCTAACAAGTCAGTTAGGAACTCCCGTTCCCTGCACACTATCTACTGTCTGAACATCAGACCAAACATTCAAATAGGTAGTCACTAATTCATATAGACCATTTGGTATAGTTTCAAACATAAGCAACAATTTGATATGCGAGGTTGTTATAAGAAAAACAATGTTTTCAATTTTTCAGCAAAACATAGTATTTTATTATACAAATGAAAAGCCCAACGCATTTCGAGTTACAAACTCTTCTTCAGGGGCAATGTAACAATTCTTCTAATTTCTAAACAGTAAAGATAGACAAGAACACATCTTAGTATATCATTTCTAACTTCATTTAAATAATCAAACAGGTATTTCATTACAAATGAACACATTTTTTAGAGGAGATGAACTAAGCTCCTCTTCTCATCAGAGGAGGTCTCCCCTACTGTAGTGCATCCTCAGGATAAATATGATAATTACTCAATTTTTAGATACGCCTAATGGTCTTCATTACAACAGAATAATAAGTGAATTTAGCACAGTGCTAACAACAGGAGGTTATAATCATTAAAAGAAATCATAACACTAAATCCAGCCAAAAGAGTCTAGAGAGAATACTGTCAAATGGTCTCGGTCTGTACAGTCAGTAGAAAAAACGGGGGAACATCACTTACCCCAACGGGTGGGTGTCTAGATTGAGATAAAGGACTAAAGGTGCCAATATTCATCAGGTAAATGATTCCTTAGGATATTACGTCCGATAGTGGAAAGATACCTAATCGGTAACAAAAAATAAATATAATCAGAATAAAGTGCTCAACCTAGGTATTAAATTAGAATACAAGAAAGTAAGTCAGCACTTACATTCAAAATGGTGTCCCACTGGAAATCTGTAGTACAAAGAAGGGTTCCTAACAGCACAAAGCTGCAAGTAAAGATAGAAAGAGATAGAAAAAGAGTATGAATTCTATCACTATTACTCATTAAGGTGGCCAAATAGTCGGAACAAGGATCCTCAAATACTCACAATGTTTGCCTTAGTCCAGGTAATGTTGGAGCCATGGAAGCGCACATCTCGCCATTGGAAGATGTGTTGTTCCCATGTAAGCCCTTCATTTATACCCGAAGACGTAATGGGGTGCATGCGCAGCATCAAGCGATTGCATGCACATGCGTCCGAAGATAGAAAATCACAGTGTCATAGAGCTGACGCCATACGTGAGCATGCGCGTAAGTGTTAGAGTAGGATAAACAAGATGCCATGAAGTGGCGTCAGACTTGTCGAATCATCGCGTATGCGTGAAATGGTGTATAGTAAAGGTAGCACCATCATCGTTATGACGCCACCTGCGTGGAAGCGTGATGGTGTCAGTCAATTAGTAAACAAAGAAGGAAAACGTCCTCTTGAGTATAAAGAGTAAATGTAAGGCTGTGGACTAATAACTATGAGAAAAAAGATAACAATGGATGTAAACAGAAACGAAAATAGATATGGATAGTAAACCGAGCCAAAAAAAGGCAAGGTAAATAGAATGCGTGGTTAAAACAAAGAAGTGAAATAAAGTCAGACGTTTCTAATGGGAATGTAAGTCCTAAATGTCGAGATATACATAGTACTTTAAATATCCTGTCCACCTTGGGACGTACAGTCTTTTATAGCGGCATGCTCCAACATAAATAGAATAAAACAAATAATAAGACATCATCACATCTTAATCAAGGAAAATAAATCAAGGGGTACATTAGAAAAACGGGCCCAGATAGTAGTCTTCGTTTATCCCCAGGGGAGAGAGGGCGTCAAGGCAGTGAATCCAAAAATGTTCTCTCTGGGATAGTAATTTCTCTAAATTACCGCCTCAAGGGAGCGGATGTATAACTTCCAATATTACAAATCGCATTTGTGCTACTGTGTGCTGGTGATCTCTGAAGTGTCTGTATACTGGTGATTTGATATTTTTTGTGCGGATATTGAACTTACGTTCTGTCCATCTTTCTTTTACTTTCCTGGTGGATTTACCAACATAGTATTTGCCACATGGACAGCGTAACGCATATACAACATTTTTAGAATCACATGTAGCATATTGTTTCAGAGGTATCTTTTTGCCAGTGTTACAATGTCGGATGTGATCGCCTTTAATCACATTTGAGCAGTGTTGGCAATTAAGGCATGGAAAAGTCCCATTTTTAGTTTTTCACAGAACAGTTTGATTGGAAGGGTTGCGTTTTTCTGCCTTGATCAGTTTATCGCAAACGTTTCTGCCCCTCTTGTACGCCAGCATTGGTGGTTCCGGAAAAAGGTGGTTCAGTCCTCTAAAAAATGTGTTCATTTGTAATGAAATACCTGTTTGATTATTGAAATGAAGTTAGAAATGATATACTAAGATGTGTTCTTGTCTATCTTTACTTTTTAGAAATTAGAAGAATTGTTACATTGCCCCTGAAGAAGAGTTTGTAACTCGAAATGCGTTGGGCTTTTCATTTGTATAATAAAATACTATGTTTTGCTGAAAAATTGAAAAAATTGTTTTTTTTATAACAACCTCGCATATCAAATTGTTGCTTATGTTTGAAACTATACCAAATGGTCTATATGAATTAGTGATTACCTATTTGAATATTTGGCCTGATGTTCAGACAGTAGATAGTGTACAGGGGACGGGAGTTCCTAACTGACTTGTT
This sequence comes from Ambystoma mexicanum, assembly GCF_040938575.1. Lineage (NCBI taxonomy): Eukaryota > Metazoa > Chordata > Amphibia > Caudata > Ambystomatidae > Ambystoma > Ambystoma mexicanum. The sequence continues at coordinate 1,105,171,144 of NC_090922.1, forward strand.
AGGAACAACCACTGTTTTGGTGCTCCCCAAGCAGCCCAGTCGTACCCATAATATTTATTTCAGGCATGCAGGAGCTACCAGTTGTTTTAGCAACTATGTTTCCAATCTAGCATTGTCTGAGAGTCATCTGGTTACAAAACTGAGTTATGATATGATATGGCATTTGTAACGCGCCTATACACAAGTGTTTCGAGGCGTGAAAATGTTGTGCTGCGATATAGTGTTTCTCAAAATCTGGCAGTTGCATCCCTCCCTCCCTCCCTGTAAGGCAGGCACAACGTGGTGAGTGACAGTTTATATCTTGTCGCCCCCCACAAGAATTCTCGTAGTAACACTTCTAGCAAACGGAAGAAGGAGGTTTTAATGTAGTAGTGGACGTTATGAAAATGGTACAGCAATGTTGGCAAAATTATAATTTTGGTGATGGCCCCTCTGCCCACCAGCGACAACGGCAACTTAGACCAGAACACCATAGATTTCCTTAAACCCTTTACTACTGCTGCTGTGTTACACTCATGCATCTGCTCCGGTGTGTGCCGTATGTTCACACCCAGATACTTGAATGTTTCCAGCTGCCACTGGAGCCCCACTTCTGGCAGTTCTTCCACACTTCTTCCCCGTAGACCCGTCAGTGGAAATATGCAAGATTTTTCCCTGCTGAAACAGATCCCATGCACCCTTGCATAATTATCTAGTACTTCCAGTATCACTGGGACATTGTGGTGTGGGTCTCTCAGGTACAGTAGTACATCATCCGCATATAGCGATATTAGGTGATGAACACCTCCCACCCAAATGCCTGCTTCCAGAAATTGCTTCTGAAAATAGATTGCTATCGGATCTAGCCCCAGCAGCCATTCCCAATATAGCGAATCAAGCGCTTTTATTGCGTCCAGCGATATTATTGCATATTGCTCCTGTGTGTCTGTCGTGTGCGCTATGACATGCTGCAATCGACGCAGATTCATAGCTGTGTTGCGGCCCAGGATAAAGCCATTTTGGACCCTCTGTACCAGGTCTCCAAAAACCCTGGATAGCCTCTTAGCTAATATGGTCGTCAGTATCTTGATGTCATAATTTAACATTGCTAGTGGTTGGTGTGAATCGCATACATTAGTAGCTTTCCCTGGTTTGGGCATCAGAACTACTAGTGTTTCTCTCATGCTCTTTGGTAGTACCCCTTTTTCGTATGCCTCCTTAAACACCTCAAACAACTCCAGGGTTCGAGTTGACTCATATGTATTATAGAACTCAGGGGGAGTCCATCACACCCAGGATTCTTGCTTGTAGCTAGTGATCTAATAGCCTTGCTTATATCTTCAGCTGATATAGCCTTCTCTACCGCCTTGCGTTGCCACTTACCCAGTCTAGGCAGTCCTATTTCTTCTAGTGTGCCCTGTATGTCCTCTTGAGGTACCAATTTTTCATGGCTGTATAGACGAGAATAGAATTCCATAAAGGTGTTGTTAATTGCTTGTTGTGACTTGTGTAATATAGCTGCATCATCTCTAAGTTCCATTGTTAAGTGTTGTGGATGTTTTCTCTTGCGCAACCATGACAACAGCCTGCTTGGCCTGTCCCCGTCTGGGTGCGCTCTAGAAGTTTTCACAGTATAATCGAATTTTAATAGCCTCCCCCGTGCATCTTGGCAGTTACGTCTGGCTTCTACTAGTCTTATTTCCTCTCCTGGACTTTCTTAGTGCGCCAGTTTCCATTTATCTAATATCTTCCTCCCACTTCTCGAGTTCCACCCTCAGTGTTTTTCCGATACCCCCTGCACTGGCAATAACCTCCCCCCACACCACTACATTTATTACCTCCCACACAGTGCTCCAATCTTGTACGCTGCCCACATTTATTTCCATGTATTCCTCCAGTTTAACTTAAGTCCGTCCCTGGAACCTTGGTCCATCAGGGCATCTTTAGGCATGAGCCATAACAGTATACGGGGCCTTGGGCCCAGCATCCTCCATTCCAGCAGTAGCGGAGAATGGTCTGAGACCGATCTGCCCAGGTATTGTGCTGATTCTATCTGTGCCCGGTGAGTCTTGCTTATAAATAGTCAATTCCGGTGTACAGGCCATGGGGAGGGGAGAAATAGGAGTAACCTCTGTCATCCGGATGTAATTCTCTCCATACATCCACCAGGTCTAGGCTCCCAATCAATGCATTCAGTGCTACCATAGCTGCTGGTGCCCGGTTCATCAGCGGGCTAGACCTATCTAGATCCAAGTCCCTCACACAATTAAAGTCACCCGCCAGATGAAAAAGCATTCCCAGCGCTGGGTTATTTTAGCGCATAGCATGTTGAGGTGTGTTGGGATCCCGTGTTTGGGGAAATAGGAGTTCGCTATACATACTTCAATTTGTTCTATGAATCCCTTAAGTATCAGATATCTCCTCTATGTGTCAGCCTCCATTTCAAGCAGTCGGAAGGGCACATTAGCGTTTATCCATGTAAAGACACCACAAGAATATTTAGAGTATGCCACACCATACCCTTGTCCCCCCCCCCCAGTGTTCCTTCACCTTAAGTCTTGGCACCCGTTATATTTGAGATTCAACTTTCTGAGCCTGGCTTTGATTGGCACAAAGGCTTTTCTTGCTCGTTGGACTGTGGGCATATAATCCAGATATAAGGCTATTTTAGCGTTGTCACAACATATCTCTCCTCCTTCCCTCGAGTATTTCAGGATGATTTCCCTGTCTTGGAAATTCGAAATTCTTGCGATCATCGGGCGGGGGTGTGCTCCCGGTGGCGGCCGTTTTTGTAATGATTTGTGGGCCCTCTACACCACAAAGCCCTGTGAGAGTCGGCCAGAACCGACCTCTTGCAGTAGTAAGGTTTCCACAAATTCTGTGGTGTTGGGGCCCTCCATCCCCTCCAGAATTCCCAGCAAGCGCACATTGTTTCGCCAGACTTGTCCTTCAGCGTCCTCTGCACATGCTTCCAGCACTGCGTTCCTCCTCTCTAGGTCTTTCAACTTCGTTTCCAGGTCCTTCGTGGTGTCTGTGGTTTCCTTTAGTCCAGTCTCCATGGCTGTTACTCTTTCTGCTAGGTTGCGCATATCTTGTCTCATCAGCTACATGTCAACTTTCATATCTTCAATTTTGGTGTCTATGAATGATCGCAATGCTGCAATCACTTCCAGGACTTGGCTGTCATTATTGCAGTTTCCTGAGTCTTTTGTGCGTTTTGTGATGCAGCACTGGGTAGTGATGGTTCACTGGGTCTAGCCGCATTAAAGGAATCCATGATTGTGGACTTTCTTTTCCCTTTGGATGGGGGCCCCTGCTGTGTTTGTGCAAAAGTAGGCTCTTAGCTGTAGCCTGGTTGTCTTTCCTGCCGTCGTGTAGTTATCTGCTTTTGTGGGAGCAGAATGTTCCCTGGTCGTATCTGATCTCTGCTGCACTCTCGATTTTCAGTCTTTAGGCCTTCCATGCAGCAGTTTGGGAGGGAGGGGGGTTCTTGCGTGATTGCTAGTGCTGTTGTCACACTCAACATCCTGGTCCATAGTACCTCCTAATGCAGAGGTCATGGTTTTCAGGCCAGGGCGTCACTTAGCCCCACTGTTTGCCCTTCCGCTCTTTGATCCTGGAAGCACCCCTTGTCAGCCTCCAGTGAGTCTCCTCCATGCCCTGAGTGCAGGCCGACCCAGCAGGCAGGTCCTCTGTACTGCGCCTATTCGTGCACGCAGTGGTTCAGCTGTTAGCCTGAATTGAGTGTCCAGTAATAATTAATGCAATCTGTCCACTTCACCCTGACACCTTGTCTCTGCTGTTGGGTGCAGCAACGTTCCACCTCCCTCTGCGACTCCAGTGGTCTTTTCTGACACTTGGTCGTGCAGGTCGTTTACCCGTTTCCTCACTTCAGGTACCTTTTAGTCACTGCGCAACCTGCGTAAGCTCCACCAGCAGCGCAGTTGTGCAGGAATTGCTGCCACGCTGAGTTTTAAACAGTCCTGCCGCCACTCTGCGGGGAGTGCTGGTCCCTCAGAACTGCGTAGCAGTGTATTGGTCCCACCTGCTTAGATGGTTGCGTGCCCCCGGGTTGTCCTTGCTTTCTTATGTCAAAGCAGAGTCTGAGGTGCGGCCCAACGCTTGTTCCTAGATTTGCTAACGTATTAGCCTGTGTTGCAGCGCGGTGTTTGTGGGTCTTGCTGGATCCCTGCCCGCCCGTTATTGCCACCTGCGTGGTAGCCCTTGCAGTAGTTTTAGAGCCATGTTTGCTCATTCAACCTGTCACTGTATCCTCCAGGCAATGCGTGACCACAGCATTTTACACCAGCCCATTAGTGGTCCATGCCTGGTTAGTTCAGTACTCTGTCTCTTTGTGCCATTCAACGTCTACTGCATAATAGGGCTATCCGCTTGCAGCGCCTACTAATTTTCTGCTGCCTCTTTGAGACCCCTTGTCCCTATGTACCTTTTTCCTGGTCAGTGCAATAATTGCTATGCACTACTGCAACAGCTTTGCAATGGTGTGGCGTTGTAGAGGCAGATGGGTTTTAGCAGTAGCAAGTGCAGTGTTTCTATTGCCGTCCTCCGCCCTCCTTGCAGCGCTCCCATGTACCTTAAGTGTTAACCTTTGGGCTCTCTTTAATCATGCACTTTCCATGTTTGTTATGCTTGCGGGTCGTATCCATGCATCTGGTCCGCAGCGGTGAGGTTCCTCGCTTGTGCAAACTACTTTGCCCAGCGGTATTTCAGGTCTCAGCGTGTAGTGTTTGCCTAAGTTCTCAGCTATGGGAGGCAGAAATGTCCACAGCCAAGTACGATTCTGTGCAGGCTGTACTGCTGCTCAATATGTTTTGCTTCCAGTGTCAATGGGTGGCACACTGTGTACTCCAGCAATGTGCGAGCCGGTGTTTCAGGCAGTATGTCAAGGGCAGATTATCACGTTCCTCACACTTCTTCCATACCCATGCGTCTCCAGGATCAGCACCGTCCGGTCTTACAGCCGCATTTGCAGCTCTTTCAGGTTTCCCGCCTCTGAGCTTCTTGTTTGTGGCATACTTTTACGTTGCAGGGGTTCTGACCGTGTGTTTCCAGCTAGAGATGGCTCCCCCTCTCCTCAGCGCCTTACACGGTAAGCCTGTATCTGCCAGTGGTTGTTCACAGGCGCGACCCTGTAGGATGATCCATTGCCCCTCCGCCCGGACAGAAACAGTGGGGCCAAGTTCTGCACCATCAAGCGCGGCTTAGATTCTGGCCCAGCCTCGCCAGTCTCGTTGGTAGGTCTGCCTCGCCGCAAATCCCCCAATCAGTGTCTCAGTCTGTAGGGCTTTGCTGTCTGTCTCAGGGGGGCTGCAGGGCAAACCCCAATCCACTCAACGCTCAGTTTTCACTGCATAGTCCCCCCGCGCCAGACGGGGACAGCTCGCCTCGCCCCATAGTCACTGGTCTGTTATGCTGATAAATACATGCTTGCACGCTAGCCACAGCCCCTCCTCCTACTCAGCACAGGGCCGCGGTAGCATCTGCCATCTTGCCCACCCCTGGCCCTCAGTTTGCTCGCTGTTTTCTCTGCGGAATTACTCTGATTTACACCAGAGTTTCTTGTCAGAGCTGGGGAATCACTTGCTTCAAGTGTGGATATGCTCAGTGTCTTGGGATTCACTGTTCACCACCAGATAACAGCAGGATCATGACGGGAGCTACAATCAGGCACAACCTTACTCCATGGGCTCAGGCCACGCCCCCCCGCCCCCACATACAGGGTTATTGTGATCAATGTAATTCGGTGGGGGTGGCGCAGACACAAGAGCATATTTTGATTGAATGCCCATCACTGCAAACCAGAGAATGTTGCTATTGGGTCCATATGTGCATGAACCAGCGCTTAGAACTCGGAAGAGTGTTTCTATCGATTATCAAGTGGTGAGGAGTCTCCTTTAACGACTGAGACTGTAAAATTGCTTCATCAGGTGTGTGTATAGTGTGTATTAGATGGCAATACTGTGAATTATGTATCGGGGGTAGGGTTATTTTACGTCATCTTTTTATTATATTTCTATAGCATTTTATTTGGAAGTAATGAAAAACTTTGATTTAAAGTTTATTTTTTTTAATTGATTTTAGTAGAGGGTTTTAAATTTGTGATTAAATGTAATTAAATGTCAGTTTTTGTATATGTCTAATATGTGTGAATATGTTTACGGTTGACTAATGGCATTCGACAATATCCCAGCACAATGGGCTGTATATTAGGATCTATGTGCAGCCTCACTTCTTAATCCTGTAGACAAGGTACACCCTGAAATAGGTCCTGAAACTCTGATGTTAGGCCCTGAATGTCATTTTCATAAACGTTGAACGCGAAGTGTGCCAGCCCTAAATCTTCTGCCGTTTTGCAGCTAAGCAACGTCTCTCTGGCCTTGCTAGTGACATAAAAGGTTGCAGGTATGGATACTCATGAATGGCATGGGTATGAAAAGCACCTTCCATGGCAAAGGAAGTTTTCTTAGTAGGTAATTAAAGACTATTTTCTTTGGCATGGCCAGATTGGGCGGGGGGTGGATTTGTAATTTGCAAAACTGCACTGCCAGTAAAACATTGCCGGCTGTGCCAGGTAACTTTGCTAACATAATTGTGCCTGTGCCACGGGGTTGTCTTCTCTCGCCTTGGATACCAGAATATATATTGCCAAAATGAAGAATACGTCTTCTGCGCCAGAAGCTTCTTCTACGTCTCATTACCGTCTGTAGTATCTTGCATCACCACAGCTACTTTGGCAGAGCGGCCTATGGTTGTCATAGTCTTCTGACACTGGCGGGGGAGGCCACACGGCTCGGCAAATAGCAAAACGGTTCATTCTTCCGCATCCGGTGCATTGTTGTCCGTTTGCTGGGTACTTGCCGGTTCTTGACGCAGTCCTACTGCCCAACCAATCGCTCTGCCTCTGGGATGCAAGCCTCTTGACAGGTTTGTCTTGACTGCTTGGGCTCCTTTACATTTGAGCCCTTTTTTTTTTTTCTTCAAAATGTTTGATTGGTGAGTCTGCAGAAATAGAACATACATTACTGTTACTTCACACTTGCAGAAAGGTTCACCATACAGGTTTTTCTGTTTTTCCCCTCCCCCACAAAAAACCCACCAACACCTAGTATACACTCCCCTTCCCTTCCCCCCTGTTTGCCTCCCCCTTTCCCTCATAACTAAACAGCCCTGGGAATGTCATAACAATAGTACCACTGGAGCAAATGCCCCGTATTCCTTTTCTTTGCCAATTGTTCCACCACGTACTCAGAGTCCCTCTTCCATGTTCACTTTTGGAGGCTACATTCTCACTTCCAGGTCTAGATTGCGGTGCACCTTCATTGCACATTCCCTCCGCCCCTTGCACCCGGTCGAATCCAGCCCTTACCGCTCCTCGCGTGGGCCCTCTATGTCTAGTTCATTCCGTCCCCATAGTCTCATGTATGGTCTCCGGAACCCTCACCCCCTCATTGCCACGTAACCTCTCTGGGTTGTATTTTTCCAGGAATGTTTCCCACTCAATTTCCCTTGAAGGAGTCAGACCATGCAGCTGCCTAGTCAGCTGCTCCATTCTATACAGTTCCAGTGCCTTTCACGGCCCACTGTCGTTTGCTCGGGAGCTCTTCACCCATCCATCCCCCCGCCAGGCATGCCCTGGCCGCTAACAACAAATAGTGGGGCATGTGCAGATGTTTTACCCATTCCCCATCCACTTCCTCTATCCCGAACAACACCAACAGAGGGTCTGGACTCCTGTCCACTCCCTCCAGGTCCCTTATCCACCCCAGGATCTCCTTCCAATACTTCTGCACCTTCACACACTCCCGCCACATGTGCCAGTAATCTGCCGTTTGCCCACATTTTCTCTAGCAGTGGGGGTCCGCCCTGGGGTACATTTTTGATATCCAGGGTACATTTTTGATACCCGAACTGGGTCCCATTGCCACCTATATAAGAGTTTGAGCCCATGCAGTTTGTATTGACAGGCCATCGAGGTGCGGTGCGCACTCACGCATATCTTCCTCCAATGGTCGGTGTCGAATTCTATTCCCATGTCCCTTTCCCCTCTCCTCCTGAATGTGTCAATCTCCCCTCCCCATGCTTCCAGCCGGGCTTGGTACAATTTAGTTATCAGGCCTCTCGTGCCCCTTTCTGTGTTCAGTATCCTCTCTGTGCCCGTCAACTCCCCTTGCAGTCTCTGCTTCCATTCCTCTGCCATTAGCACCCCTTTCAACTGCAAGTATTTAAATACTCCCTATCCCCAGGGCTTCCTCTAGCTCTCCCAGATCTATAAATACATCTTTCTTCAGGACCTGTACTATCCTCTCCAGCCCTGCTTCGAGCCAATCTTGGAACCTCACATGTCCTGAGATGCCGTCCCTTACAGGGGGGGGGGACCCCCAACATTTCCTTCACCCTCCATAGCTTCCAAAGTGGGCCCAAGATCTTGTGTGTTCTAACACTTCGAGGGGCTGCCGTTTCAGGCACCCAGAGCCATTCCCCCAACGTGACCGGCCTGAATAGATGGTTCTCTGTCCCCACTCACTGTTTCTCTTTGTCCCTACGTAAGTGGGGGGTCAGGGCTCTGAATTGAGCCGCTCTGTAATAAGTACGCATATCAACTAGGCCCAATCCTCCCTTTTCTTTAGGTTGCACTAGTATTCTGTACACCACTCTTTGTTTCTACTCCTGCCACAGAAATCTCACCATCCGTTTAATTTCTGTAAAATGTGAGTCCGGCAATTCTATGGGGAGCGCCTGGTACAAGTACAGCACCCTGGGGAGAAGCACCATCTTCACTGCGTTTGACCTCCCCATCCAGGAGATAGTAAGTTTGGACAAGGTGTCTAACTCGCCAAAGAGCCTGTGCAAAAGTTGTGGAGAGGTTTTGCTCATATAAGTGCTCCAGCTCCTTGGGTATCATCACCTCTAGGTACCGTATACGATCACTTTCTACCGGGATACCTAGGTCTTCCCACTCTGTGCTCTGTTCCTATGATAGCTCCTGGACTGGGAGGAGCATCAATTTGTTCACATTTACCTTTAACCCTGACACGCTTCCATATTCTTCCAATATCTGGAGTATCCACGCGACTGACCCCATTACATCCGTGAGATATAACAATATGTCATCAGTGTACATGCTAACATTGCGGTTCGTGGCTCCCACCTCAATCACTCTGATCTGGCAGTCCCCCCCGTACATGCTCCCCCAGTGGTTCCATTGTTAGGGCAAACAGGAGAGGCGACAGGGGGCATCCCTGTCTCGTTCCTCTACTCAGCCTGTATGATTTTGTGCCATTTACGACCACCCTTGCCATCGGCCCCGAGTAGATTGCACTAATCGCCCGACACATTTAATCCCCCATTATCTTAGTATGGCAAAAAGAAAGCCCCACTCCACCCTATCGAAAGCCTTCTCCACATCTAGGCTTAACAGAGCATGACTCTCCTGGTTTCCCTTAATGTGTTCCATTAGGTCTAAGGTCTTCCGGATTGCATCAGGGCCCTGCCTCTCCGCTGTGTACCCCATTTGGTCTGGCTGCACAATTAGGGGGATTTTCCCTTTCAAAGCGCGTCGCTAGGATCTGTGTAAATATCTTTTCATCGACATTTAAAGGTGAGATGGGCCGGTATGAGGAACACTGTAATGGGTCTCTCCCTTCCTTTGGGATTATTGATATTAGCACCCTGCTAAATGATGCGGGTGCCTCTCCTGTGTCTAGGATATGGGTATATAACTTCACCATGTGGTGGGACAGGACCCCAACGTACTTTTTATAAAATCCAATCGTATATCCATCTTTCTCCCGTTGCCTTACCATTGGGGAGGCGTGAGATTGTTTCCTGCACCTCTTCAGCCGTGATTGGGCTCTGTAGGTGTTCCCCCTCTGGGCTTGTGAGCCTGGTCAGGTTCACTTCCCTCAAATATTCCCTCACTTCCATTTCCCCACCCAGGGCCTCAGACCCGTACAGCTTTTTACAGTATTGTGCGAAACCTTCAGCAACATCTTTAGGCGACTCACTGGTCTCCCCAGCTTTGACACCCATCTTTCTGCCCGTAGCCTTGCCGCCAACAGTGTGTCTGCCTTGTCCCCTTTTTCATAATATTTCTGCTTGAGGTACCTCAGTTTCCACAAGGTCTCCCCCTCCTTTCAATTCTGCCATCTTCAATAAGAGCTCCTCCCTAACCTCATCAGTGTTACCTTCCATTGCATGCATCCTCTCCTCCCCCTCCACTATCTTTCGCAGTTTCTGTTCCTGAAGTCCCCTTTCCCTTTTGCGATTTGCTCCCTCTCTAATCAGCAATCCCCTCCAGGTAGCTTTCCCTGCCTCTCAAACCACTTCTGTGTGTACTTCTCCTGTCATTTATTTCGAAATATTCCACTATTGCCCCAGCCAGTTGGTCTGCAAAAAGCAGGTCCCCCAGAGTGATTCGGCCTGTACAATCCTTTTATGTCTAGAGACATCATTACCACATCGTGGTCGGTCCACCCCACTGGTCTAATGCTACTACTCATCACTCGCCCTGGTCCTTATTTAAGAGGAGGTAGTCAATTCTAGTATACGTTTTGTACGGGGCCGAGAAGGTGTAACCCTCCTTTCTTGGGTGCTGGCTTCTCCATACGTCTATGAGGGAACGGGCCTCTATGGCCTGTCCCAGGTGCCCCAGTCTGTCTTCTCTTCCCTCTGGCCTCTCCCACTCTGCGTCTATCCCAGGTTTCATTTTCCCAAGAGTTAAAGTCCCCTCCAATGATATATAAGTAAGCTTCAATCAATTGTATTGCATTGATTGCTGTGAGTGTAAATTGTGACTGTCCCCGATTGGGTGCGTATGCCACTGCCAGCAATACCCTCGCCCCTTCCATGGTACCCTGCAGTATCAGAAATCTACCGTTCCAGCATACTCGTGGCCACACACTCCCGTAGCCTGCATTGTTTATGCAGGATGATTCTGACTCACCGCTTATTGACATTGCCGGAAGCCCAGTGGACCAGCTCTATTCCCCCCTTCCCTCAGTGCCTGCTCTTGCCCCTGTTTCGGGCGCGTCTCCTGCAGGAAGAGCACATCTATGGAAGCCTTGCGGAATTCCCTTACAACTAGCAACCTTTTCATCAGGGAGTTTAGCGTGCCCACAACCAAACCCTTGTTTACTTCATCTTTTCCCATCATGGCCGTGCCCCCCTGCCCCTCTTTTCCTTCTATGCATGATGAGGGTCTCTCCTTTACCTTGTGTACCCTCCTTGTTGGCCTTTGTTATGACTCGCCCGACACCCCCTTCCCCAGGACCACCCCCAAATTCAAAACCCCCCTAACATTGTAACAAAACGGAACTTTAACTTATATCCCAAAAAAGTTATTGAGACGCCCTCTCTCCCACCGAGGGCCACCTTGGAGCGAGGTCTGTTCACTCCCTCCAACAGTACAGTTTCATCCTCTTATTTCTCAACCCTTGTTCATCATCCTTTTCGTCAAGTGTCGCACAGTGTTCTCCCCTGGGTCGTGTGCCAGGTGTCGTTCTGGCATCATGGGTGTCTTGAGGTGTGATGGACCATTTAGCCTCATATATTTTCTCCCCGTTTGCCCCCTACTCCTTCCCTGCTCGTGGATGGGCATTGGGAGCTCCTCGATGCAGAGTCTGTGTCCGCTGTGAGATGACATAGGGCCTGCTCTGCCTCATTTGCCGATGTTATACCGTAGTCCACTTCCTCTACCTCGAACTGCAGCGAGAAGGGGTAGCCCCATCTGTACCGGATGCCCTTCTCTCGTAACCACTTTGTAAGGGGCCTACAGTCTCTGTGCCTGGAGAGTGTAAGATTAGAAAGTTCCTAGTAGATCATTACTTTGGAGCCTTCGAAATCCAGTTCCCCCTGCTGTTTCACTCTAGTCAGGACGTCTGTTTTGTCCTTGTAGCTTAAGAATTTAGCCACTATGGAGCGGGGGCCGCTACCATATGGTTTCTCTCCTCTTTCTAGCTGGACCTGCTTGCCCCCTTTGGCCTCGAGGAGATGGTGTACTAGAGCCTGCACTTTTTCTTTTACTTGCCTCTGTGTTTCTCTTGCCGTTTCTTTGAGTCCCAGTATCTGTATATTGTTGCGCCTCTCTCTATTTTCCAAGTCATCCATTTTGAGCATCACTTCCTCTTCCCTGAGCTCCAGCTCCCTCAGCCTGGCATCGAGCCGCATTTTCACTGTGTTCGCATTAACCTGGTTATGCGCGAGGCCTTCCACTTTGCTCTCCACCGTGCTCATCCTGCCGGTCAGGTCGGCCAACGAGGCCTGTATGTCTCCCCTGAGGGCTTAGATCTCCGCCAGTATGTGCCCCGAGTCGTTTGTTGAGAATTGGGACTTGTCCACCTTCGAGATCATTTTCACTTCTGGTGCCTTCTTCATCATTCCTCCTTGTTTCCCTGATAGTGATTTCCCCCCTCCATCTGTGCATTTTCTCTGCTTCTGTTGCCCTCTTTGTTTCTCCCCATTTCTCCTTATTCCTTCTCCAGCTTCCACCAGGGAATTCTCCTCTGTTCCCTCCTGTTTGCCCTGGCCTCTCCGTTCGGTATTGCTTCTCCTGTACTCTCCAACAGCCTCTTGGTGTGGTCTCCTTTGACTCCTGCCACCTTCTCCTTCTTCCCACCGCACCTATGTCCACCTTCAATGCGCTGTCTCTGCGTGGGTACTCCCCCCTCAAACCCTTCCATTGGGAAGTTTGTTTGATGACAACCCGCAGCTGTTCCACTCCTATGCAGATGCTCAGTCTCTGTGTCTCTTGTCCTGCTCTCTATTCCACCTGCCTACAGCCCAATGAGTGCTAGGCTGCCTCTGGTGCCAGGCGCATGGTATTCCCCTCTCCTTATGTGCTCACTTTAGGCCTTTTGTGGGTTCTGGGAGTATTCTCTGCTTGGGCTGCCTTTGCCGCTTTGTCCTGTCCTCCTGACAGGACGTGGCCAACTCCCCCAGCTGTTTCCCCTGAGGAATTATCGTTTCTGCCCCCTATTTCTGCTCCACTCTATTTGCCTTTCCAGCGTATCGCCGCTTTGGCACCCCAACCTTCTTTTCCTCATTTTCAGTGAAATGTCCCTTTGCCCGCCAGTATGCGCAGGGGGCCAGGAGCCATCCGCCCACCGCCCTTGTCACTTCGGCCCTTTCTAGGCAGCTCTGAGGTTGTTTGAGCCTTTACTTTTCACCCACGTGTCTTGCCTCATCTCCTTGACGTGGGTGCACCCCTGCTTGATGGCTGTTGTGCTATATCTGACTGCCTTCATGGTCCCTCCTCCGTGCTCATTTTCAGTGAAATGTCCCGTGGGCCGCCAGTATGCGCAGGGGGCCCAGAGCCTTCCGCCCACCGCCCTTGTTACTTCAGCCCTTTCTAGGCTGCTCTGAGATGGTTTGAGCCTTTACTTTTCACCCAAGTGTCTTGCCTCATCCCCTTGACGTAGGTGCACCCCTGCTTGCTGGCTGTTGTGCTATATCTCACTGCCCTCACGGTCCCTCCTCCATGCCCACGGCACTGGGGCCCCCCTGGGGGTATTGGTCGTGCTCCTCCCAAGGTTGGGGGTTTCTCCCTTATGTTGCACTCTTCATGCGCAGCTCGTTACAGTTACCCACATGGTCTTCATAGGCCTCCTTTGCTGCATGGGCCACCGTTAAGTCCTGTTAACATAGATATTCCCCCCAGGCCCTCCGCCACTCATCCGCCTTCCCAGTCCCTACAGCTCACCGCCCTCTCAGCTGGTACTTGTGGAAGGAATGGGGGGTTCAGACGACCCTGGGTAGCGTTCCCGTTTCGGCGCGGGAGTCGCTCTGCTGCTGCATTTTTTTGCTCGGGCTCCTCCTGCCCTCCCCCATCTCTCTAGTCCACTCCAGGCGGGGGGAGGGAGGGCCTTTAACTGAGCGGGCCTGGTTGCGCCTTCTTCGGGGACACAGCACTTCTTCCCCTTTGCCGGCCCCTCGCTGCCTCCTCCTCAAGAGTCACTGCTGCTTAGCCGCGTAGGTCCCAGACTGGCTCCTCTCCTGTCTACGCGCCTCCCTGGGGGTCAGGGCTGGCGCTCCTCCTCCGTTACGGCACCTCGTGTGGACACCAATCTGTCCTTCACTTGCCACCTTCGGTCGCTGCAACCTCACAGAGTCCCTGAGGCAGGGTGCTGTTCCACATCTCTGCTGTGGCCATGCCGGGCAGCTTTCCTTCGCTGTCTTCCTGCAGGCCTCTCCGCTCCTTTGTGCTTCTGCCTTATCTCACTGGATCCCAGCTCAGTTGGTCCTCACCTTTGTGGCTTTCTTTCGGCACCAATGTTTTCGCAATTAAGAGCGAAAAGACATTTCATATCATCTCATCTACTTTGGAGGGAGCGGGAGCTGTGTGCCTATGCGGCCATCTTCTCCTGCGCCCCCGAGCGGTCTCCATTTGAGTCCTTTTATGGCTTCTTCCATGTTGGCAGCTCACAAGCCCACCCTAGCTCCAATGTTCGATGCAATGGTAGGCCAAATTCCTTCAGGATTTTTTTCCTTAACTGCGATGGAAAACATTGTTGTATAATTTGCTCATTTACTTTCTTCTGGGGAATGCACTTGTGGAGGCTGGATGTATCAATAAATTGTAGAATGTGTTGAGGGATTTGGTCGCATCTTGCTATGCCTAATTTGAAATCTTTCATAGTACATGTTCGGCATGGGGGTGAATAGTTTGTAAATGCTATTCCTGTGTCTGCATAAGAGCCACTGCCTTCCGGAAAGGGTCTTGAATAGTTTGTAGACCTCACTGCCTGTGTAGGAGCATGGACCTTTTTTGCATAGTCATTTTCCACTTCTGCCACAAAAACATGAACAATCATTCTTTCTACAATGACCATCTCGGCCCTAATGTAGCAGTCATGTACTGGAAAATTTAGGAAAGGTTATGTCATCTGCGGATATTGCCTGATCATCCTGGTGTTCTCTGGACCTTGTGGTTCATTCCAGTGACCATATGGGGGTGGAGGATACATGTCATCATCCTTATCCGTAGTGATGCCTTCCCATTGCACTTCTGCAGGTCCATAGGATGTCACACAAGCACTCCTGGATAGGATACAGCCGCAGACACCTCTGTATGATGATTAATTCCTTTGAATGTACTGACCTTGAGCGGTAAAGTGAAGGGAGAAATATAAAGGTTGTGGATTCGGTCTTTCTCCCTACATGTTCCACTGGTGGAGCAAGTGCTCAAGATGGCTCGCTCGGCTTCTGCTTGGGCAGCGTCTTGTAGGTAGTGCTGGGGTATCTGACATGTCACCCTGAGCACATCAAGAATGTATCTCAATCCACCGTGTTGGAGTGCTGCACCGGCAGGTTGTCTGGCATGGATGCTCCACTCCTTTTCTGCCGGGAGCCTCGGTCTTCACTGTAAGAGTGTACTGGTAGAGTGGGTGAGTGCCACGGCAGGTGGAGTGCAGCATGTGCAGCAATGTTTCCTCAGCTGCACTACCACCACACCTTTATCACAAAATGTTATATATAACTATGCTTGGTAAAATACTGCCCGCTGCCAGAAGGGTAAGGGCTTTTTCTTCAGACTTAAAATCACATCTGCCATACATACTCTGGACCCGGCGTTGCAACATTACAGCTCTGTGCGTCATCCTAAGAGGGCGGTGGAGGAGGAACAGGGAAGTGCATACTTACTGAAGAAAACTCCAGTGGGAAAGATCTCAGTAGTTTATATATTTCATTAGATACCAGCTCTGAGGCGAACAGTATGACTTTATCACAAACTTCAATCATCATAAGTCAGAAAAAAAGACAACATTTCACACGTAAAGTTTGAGTTCCGAGAAAGCCAAGCAGAGGTTCCTGGCACAAAGCCACACGGAAGGCTTGGTCAAAAGGGCACCTAAAACCCTTCCACTCGGGGCAGCATAGATTGCTTGGGGCTAGAGAGAAAGATGGCTAAAGAGGAAGGCAACCCTAGCAGCATTCAACCCCCAATCGCCTCATTTTCCCGTAACTTGTCATAATCCCATTTTGATGCAGAATATCGTGCCTTAAATCAGCCGTTGAGGATCTGGATCAATGTTATTGTTTCCACTATTGCAATGTTTGAACGAAACCTCAAGAAACTGGGATTTTTAAAAATCTTTGTACAGTTGAATTTGATTTTAAACCACATCACTTTTCAACCAAAAGGCGCTAATGTTGGGTTTATGATCAGGAGCAAGAATAGCAGTGCCGTAGGATTGGCTACTCCCTTTTGTAACCAGAGCCAATGACCTCAGTGGTGATTACAATGGATTTTTTTAAAACATTCTTTATTTCCAAATTTACAAAAGATCATTGAACCATTATTTACTTTCTTTTTTTATTTGTATAGCATGCAACAGCCCATGGGCATCGCAGCACTTTTACCTATGTAGGTTGGTTACTCTGTTACAAAGGTAAGACAAACATCAGAGATGTACATAGTTCGATGGGTTACAGTGAACATGAGTACGCCCAAGTAAGGAAAAGCAGTTAAATATTAAAACATATTATACAACAGAAGTTTAGTAATTGTACATGTATTCAATCAGCAAACGCAGACAGACCCACAAACACCCACCCAAGGATAATGCATGAAATCTATAGCTATGAAAAAAGGGGCAGGGATGGGGGAAAAAGAGTACAAGACTGCGGGAAGGTAAAGGGGAACGTAAAGAGGAAGGAAAAGAGAAAGGAAAAAGTCAAGAACAGCTGTTGCTCTTCTAATAAGACAATATTTGGTCCTTCAACACAACGTGGACCTTGTAGGCCCATTTCAATGTACTACTAGATGTGCCTTGGTATTGTATCGGGCGTAATATACAAACAATAGGAGATTTTAATGTTTACAGGCCTCGACCAAGACAATATCTTTTCACAAAATGTCTTTGCAGGTCCAGAACATGTAGATGGTTGTCCCCATCTTGTTTTGCAGAACCAGCAAGTGGTAGCAGGAAGTAGTTTGCAGGACTACATCTTCCAAGGCGACCTCTACAAGTGCTGTGTGCAAGATTGATGAAGGTCCACCTTACAATGGAAGGCTCTAGTACAGATCAAGTCTACAGTACAGAAATGCAGTGGATTTCTACTTGCCTTAAAAGGTAAGTTTGACAGGTCGTACTACTAAGATCAAGAAAGAGTGTTAGAACTCCACCTTGGAAGCAAAGAACATGTGCTGAGCTATGTGACCTGCTTTAAACAACTTGTAGATGGGACTGGAAGGCATGAGGTTCTCGAGCACAGGATCTTTCATGGATTCACATGCTTATTGAATATTCCCCATAGTCAGGCTGGGAATTCTCTGTAATATTAAAGCAGTTTTGCTTCAAAGCTTAAAACTGTTTTTAACTTGTATAGCCTATTGCTGTCACTTTGGGTCCTATTGCCCCAGTCAATGACATTAGTGCTCTTTAGCTACACCGCTGGTGGCCATCTTCAGATGTTTACTGCAAGTTCAAGTGTTGGAAATCCTTGTCTTTCTGCTCTTCGAAACTCAACGTTTTGTCCTATTTTTTAAAACTTTTTTCCATCATTTCTCAGGTTTAGTCACTCCAGTGACTATCGGATATGGGGAGCTGTTGCCGGTGAAGATCCTGACCATCAATGGATCTTCCAGACAGTGTGAGGAGGTCTTCTTCATGTCCGAGGCCTTCCTCAACCATCATGATGGCGGACACATGGAAGAAAAGCCTTTTTAAGACTTGTGCCAGTGTCACCTAAGAAATGTGTACGTTGAAGACCACCACAAGAAATGCTTGCACTGCTTACATCCAGACCACGACAGGGAGAGCTGCACATCTGCCAATCCTTTTCATTACAGATGTGCAGGGACCATCATTGTAGGTTGGGGACATGGCTGGATGAGGGTGCCGGGGCTTCTGACTCAACCTCTGTCTGCAGTCATGCCTCTGAAAGGGTGGGGTGGCAGGCCCATAGAATGTACTCCCTCTTCCAAGAGGTCGAGGTTACTTTGAAAAACCTTCCCTGGGGAAGAAAGCGAAAAAGGGGCACAAGGTGCACAATTCGGCTGTCCCCCCGTCGACGACTTCATCAATGACTGCATCATCTATGGCAAAAGCTACTATGTCAGCGGCTACAGCTAAGCTTCCATCATCGACCCATTCTTCGGAGAAGCAGCGTTAGTCGACGTCCACATCTATTCTGTCTCCAAGCCACAGGCCAAAGTCCTCATCGATGGTAACCTTGTCAACGATCCCATCGACAGTTCACAAACCATCGAAATTGTCAATCCCTTTGACGGATGCCCTGTCGACGATTGCCTCATCAACGACTCTGTCAACCTTGACGACTATTGCCTCTTCCAGCAAACCCACATTAGTGAAGATTTCTTTACCGCCCAGGCCGTCTTTAAAACTGTTAGTCACAATCGCAGAATCCTGTGATTGCCACTTTTCCAAGAGTTGCTAGTGTTGACAGGGCCATGCTTTCAGCACAGTATTTTCTGCCACGGCTCACGAAAGCCTAACCACTCTTCACTCTGGTTCCCTCTGTACCACCTGCCCAGTTACTGCAGGGAGGTGAAATTTCAGATGACAAGCCTCTGGAAGCTTTATTTTCTGGCCAAGAGAGGATCAACTAAGAGCCTGATCCTTTTCTGCTGGTACCTTGTCCAATTCCTTCATTCCAACCTAAACCTCCTCCAGTTCGACCCCCTACAGTGCCGATAGTCCCATTGGGCACACCACCTGCAACCAGGGCTTATTCCCATGACATCTTATCAGACACTAGTATTTGAACTGCAGCACCCTCTTCCTCCCCCAGCCCCTCAAGTAGCCATGCAAGGATGCCCTCCAGCATTACTGTCAAGAGAACAATCAGTTCCTTCTCTGCCGTTTCCTCAGTTGGCCGTACCTGTGGCTGCCCTCAGACACTGGGCCTGAAGAATAACCTCACTGACCGGTCCCAGACACTCATACTACCAATGAATTCGGCAACCTGGTCTCTGCCAATGGTGAACCAGCAATCCAATCTTTGCGTGACTTGCCACCAGATAAGATAGGCTCCTTCCACACACTCATGACACATGCAGCCAAGCTGTTTGGCCTTGTTCTGGAGGAACAAAAAAAGGAAGGTTTCCTGTTCCAGAGACGAGAAGCCTGTAGGAAGTCAGTGGTGGTTGCATGCTAGAAGACATCTGGGAAGATGGCCTACTTGTAATGAAAAATCCCTTCTTGGCTCCCCCTTAAGTGCCTGCTCACCCAACCAAGCCCAGACTCTGTGGTATAAGGGGAAGCTCCAAAGAGATCTGATAACACCTCTTCCCCATGCATGGTGCCTCCTGACCAGGAAGGTAAACATCTCAACGCTTTCAGCAAAAGGGTTATTTCCATGGCCGCTACCACCATCAAGACGGCCCACTCACTGGCGATCCTCTCCCTTTATGACCGTGAATTGTGGTATGAAATGGAACCCATGTTGGATTTTCTACCCGATGATAAGAGGGAGAAAGCTTTGGCACTGTTGCGTGAAGGGGAAGCTGCTTCAGACCATGCCATCATACCATGCCTTCATAGTCGCGTTGGACATTGCAGGCACTGGTTTTCGCAAGATGGGGAACAGAGCTGTACTAAGATGCCAGGGATGGTTAAAGGCAACCAACTTTAGACCAGAATTTCAATCTAAAGTGGTCAATAGGACGTTTGATGAGGTATACCTTTTTGGAAAGAGAGTGGCCGAAGCCCTGCAGGCCATAAAGGCCGATACTGATACCGCCAACTCCCTGGGCACTCTACAGCAATGTCGGCAGTCCTTTTGGTCTGTTAAGGGAAGGTTTTCTCAAGGACCTCCAGAGAATAGAGGCATCCTATTGCCAAACAACTTCTTGCACCGGCTCACAAGAAGCATACAGGACGGGATGCACACTACAGAGGAACCCAGAGACGGCATGGATCATCCTCAAGACCACAAACCCCTAAGCAGGCCTGAAGAGCTCTGGTGGCCGAACCCCCACTTCAGCACCCCAGTGGCAGGTTGGTTGTCTGAATTCGTCACTCAGTGGGAAAACATCTCCACCGACAAATAGGTGCTCAATATCATTTGTCATGGTCAGACCCTCAAGTTCATGGGAAAATGTCCCTCCACTCCTCCCATAGAGAAAAAAGGAACACCATGAGTTTATCATACTACAGGAAGTTCAGTCTCTTTTAAAAATAAAAAAAAGGAAAAAAAAAGAAAAGGGAGCTAAAGACGCCAGCTTGGCGGGGGGAGCAGCCTAGACGTTGTGATGTTTAATTCCAGCGGGGAATGATCAGAGATACCCCTGGGAAGCAGGTTTATTTCTTGTGCCCTGTGTAAATCAGATGCTGGGATGAAAAAATAATCCAGCCTAGATAGGGAGGCATGTACCCCTGAGTGGAAAGAGTATTCCCTAGTGTCTGGGTGGAGTTCTCTCCATATATCGCATAGGCCAAGTGCATTAGTGAATGTAGCGAGTCTGGTAGGCATGTTGGGATTTCTGTAACGTAGGTGTGATCGGTCCAGGGTTGCATTCATGACTTCATTGAAGTCTCCACCCATTACCATGAGGTTAGATGTATCGTTTGCAATCAGCGGGGCAATGTCTGTAAGTAGTGGGTCTAGTAGGGTTGGCGGTGCGTAGATGGCTAACAATGCAATAGAGTGGTCCCATAGCGTGCCCGTCACATATACATATCTGCCGCCGGTGTCCTGGGTCACTGTATTGAGTTGGAAAGGGAGATTTTTATCTATCAGGATCATGACTCCTCTTGAGCCCATTGTGAAACCTGAGTGGAGTACTAACTTATAGTTCGTGCGTTTCAACAGGGTACATTCCGTGCCCGCAAGGTGGGTCTCAGACAGAAGCACTATATCTGGTGCCTGTCTATTTAGAAATTGCTGTACCAGGCGCCGCTTAACTGAGTTGCATATGCCGTTGACATTTCACGTCATGAGTCTGAGGGTTTTGGAAGCGTTAGTGGTAATGCTGTGTGATGCCATGTATGCTTGTAATGGTGGAGACGTGTGCTGCTATTGACAACGCTGCGCGTCGGCCGAGCTTAAGCCCATGAGTTATGACCTACTTGTCTGGCCCTGGTGTGCCACGTCTCTGACTGGTCCCATATTTAACTAAACTTAACAAACCCGCTACCCCCCACCTTATACTCCTCCCAACTGGAAGCATCGGTCGCCCAAACCTACGAACCTAAGGTATCAACTGGACACCGTACATGCAGTAAACTCAATTTGTGTACGGATGCTACTCCCTAAAGTTATGCGATCAGGGGTTGGCACCATTAGAACTGTTCTGTGATGTGTCTATGGGGGGGGGGGGCCCTCTGACATGAGACTGCGAGTCATCCCCGCGGCCGCAACTTAGAAGGTATATTAGCTGTTACGGTGTGTGGTTTATGGTTGGGTGGTTCATTGTGTACTCACTGGTGTAGTGCGAGGCGCTACCAGAGATGGTGCCAGGGGTCATCTGTCGCTGTCCTCCGGCAGGTCTTGTTCTGGGGGCAGTCAGGGTGCACGTTGTTGGTCGGGGGGTGGTCTGATTCTTTCCCCGCTGCCATTAGGAGTTGACAAGTCTCCGTCTATGTGCTGTTCCGCCCAGCGCCATGCTTCCTTTTGGATCATTAAAATGGACTGATGTACTTTTATGGTAAATCTTAAGCTGTGCCAGGAAAAGCAGGCCATATTTGACCCCCAGTGATTGCAGGTGTTT
Source organism: Ambystoma mexicanum (assembly GCF_040938575.1). Taxonomy (NCBI): domain Eukaryota; kingdom Metazoa; phylum Chordata; class Amphibia; order Caudata; family Ambystomatidae; genus Ambystoma; species Ambystoma mexicanum. Next base: position 1,105,192,814 of record NC_090922.1, read on the forward strand.
TTTAAGTTGGTGAAAGGACTGCCTCGCTTTCTGCACCTCTCTCGTGTAATCAGTGAAGAAAGCAATTTTTGAGCCGTTAAAGGTGATCGGGCCCTTGGCCCGTGCTAGTTGCAGTAGAGCATCACGGTCCCTGCAATTTAGGATTTTTGCAATTACTGTGCGTGATGGCGCCCCTGGTGCCGGTCTACCTGTGGGTACCCTGTGTGCTCGCTCTACAGAGAAGAACTTGGAGAAAGAGCTCAGATCAAATAAGTCTGTTAGCCATTGTTCAAGGAAGAGCTCTGTACAGGCACCTTCGGCTTTCTCAGGTATGCCAAGTATGCACACATTATTGCGCCTTGAGGGTCCCTCTCCGTCTTCAATTCGGTTTTCCAGCAGTTTGAGTTTCGATGTGATGCTTCTGAGCTGATGTTGCATGTCCCTTACTCCATCCCCTGTAGTCGAGATGCGCTGTTCGGCTTTGCCTGTGCGTACCGTTAGCTTTTGGAGATCATGTCTGAGGAGGGACACATCCAGGCTTATCCTGTCAATTTTCTGCTCCATTGACATGCGGGAGTCCGCTATAGCGACCATGACGCCCCTCAGGGAGATTGCATGATCAGGTTGCCCTTCCTCCAGGGTGGTTGGATGGGAGTCGGGGACCTGTGCTGGAGGGATGGTATATTGGTCCATTCTGCTCTGTGTCGGGAGCCTCTTGGTTTTGTTTTTCCCCATTCTCTCCGATATGTCTTGAGGTCGTTGTGTTAGTTCAGTAATGTGCGTCGTGGTCACACACACACACACCCCTTGGTTCAGTCGCACTGTTCCACCAGAGTTCAGGCTATCTATGTCTGCTGCGGTCTGGTTTGCACCTGTCATGGTGCATGCTCCGAAACCCCTGGAACTGTTGAGCCCACCCCAGTCCCTGTCACCCAGAAGGACTTGTCTGGCCCCAAGGAGGTGCCCGATAGCCTCATGGACTCAGTCCTGGTGCCGTTGGCGCGAGGCTCATGAAATGGGCTGAATTTACGGAACTACTTAATCTGCCTAGTGAGGCTGAGCCTTCTGTATATCCAGGGTGTGGCAGAGGGACTACTTTTCCTGAGAGGCAGGGTGTGGTAAAGGGACTACTTTACCTGGAACTACTTGCAAGGCTATTTAAGCCACACCCTGCAGGCAGAACACGCTTCGCGTTATTCTGCACTCCTGCAGCGTAACGCTCACCATGTCTGCTCTGTTCCTGAGTTCTGCAGCCATGCCCGTCTGAGAGTTCCATCCATCGGTGCCTGGAAGAAGAAAAGGAGAAGAACAGGTGTTACTACAGCGACAAAGGCCTTACCTGCAATTCCGTCCATCGGTCTCGTCTCCAGCTGGTCATCCGACTGCCGCCCCTGTTGGGAAAGGACTCTGCACAGGCTTCCAATACTCACCCGGGATTCTGCATTCCTCCGGAACTTCGAAGCGGTTCTTCCATTCTTCATCTTGGGGCCGCACCACGCCTGCAAAAAGGGAACAGAAAAAAGTAGGTTAGTCGCGCACAATACAAAAATGAACTTTTGTTCAGCCATCCAGCGCCACTCATCCGCGCTAATACTCACCTAGAGGCAACCAGTTCAGCATCCTAGGAGAGTCAATTCATCTTCTAACCCTCTGTATGAAACCCCGTCTGCAAGAAAGACAAAACACGTTTAAACCTTGGAACAATAAGAGTTTGAGCATCTATACCAAGCTATCATTGGGATAGAGACTTACCTGATTAATCCAAGCATTCCCGAAACACAGCAACAGACACTCCAGAACAGTGAAGTAACTGTGCCCAGAGAAACACTGAGCCTACCGCGCCCCTGCTGAAGGTCAAGCAGGACGGAGAGCCAACCTCACCAAACTCAAAGGTGAGCAGGAGAGGAGTCGGCATTAGGAGGTTGCAGGAAGTGGGACCAATCCAACCCACTCATTAGCTAACATCTTGTTTCAACATTGCAGGCTAACGCCTCCTGGGGAGATAACAGGGGAGAGGACACCATCATACCATCAAAACTACGCCAGTACAGATACCGGTCATACGACTATGTGCTACGCCCCCGTGGAGACCAGGTCAGCGTGACACAACGCAAAGCCCTTCTGCAAATTCTCTACCTGGGCGTCATAGAAACCTCAGAGACAGACCAACTAGCCCAGCTTTTGGGGGAACTCAGGGCCGAGGTACATTTGGCCCGGCAGGAGACCAATGCTTTAAGGAGGGAATTGATTGTGGCTAAAGATTGTACCGATGAGCTTGCTAAACATTTGCTTCAATCCCAGGCGGGGCAAACACCGTTACCTGGATTGGGGTCAACGGTTCCGACCACACCCAGCAATCCAGTTCAAGTGGTCCTTCCAGGAGCCGTACCTTTGGCACCTCCAGAATGCTTTGCAGGAGACCCAAAAAGGTATGTGGTTTTCATGAACCAGTGCCGACTACATTTCCTATGTAGGCCAGAGGCCTTTCCAAGCAACCAATCAAGGGTAGCCTTTGTATTGTCTTATCTCAGGGGCAGTGCTGCGGATTGGCCGGTACCTCTAGTCAATCGGAACGATCCCATCTTGCAAGACTTCCAGAGGTTCCAAATGAATATGGAGAAGTTGTTTGCCCGCCACTCTCAGGGTCAGACATTGGATAACAAACTCGTGTGTCTGCGCCAAGGCAATCAAGATCTGTTGACCTACATTGCAACCTTTAATAGACTGATAGTAGAATCTGATTGGCCAAATGACAAAAGAACAACTCTGTTTTACCGGGGCTTAAGAGGGGAGTTGAAGGATGTTTTAGCTCAAGTGGTCAACCCCCCTAGTGATTGTGCGGAATACATAGATCTGGTGGTTCAGCTGGATCATAGACTACAGAACTGTAAGGCAGATCGAGCTAGAATGAACACTCTGGTTTTTGTGCGCCCAAAGGAGAACGCATCCAAGACTTCCGACTTGGCTGAACCCATGCAGATTGGAGGAGTGCGAGGGCCATTAACCAACGCTGAAATAGATAGAAGAAAACAGCAACAGTTGTGTTTGTATTGCAGTTCGGCCAGCCACTTCCTTCGAGACTGCCCAGTAAAACCACCCAAGAAGGCAGTCGGGGTTGCCGGCAAAGTGGAAACGGAGCTGGAGTCGGAAAACGTCCTCGCCCGACAAGCGTAGAGGTCTGCTTGTCGAGCGAAAAGAAGGGCTCTCAGACCTCACACCTCGTCTTGCCAATGATCCTCATAAATCACCAACAGCCGTCTGAAATGCATGCAGTCAGAGCATACATCGATAGTGGAACCATTGGAAATTATATGGATCACGATTTGGCTACAAGGATGAATCTTCCTCTGTGCGATAAAAGGCACCTACAGATTTATTCACCACTGTCGATGGAACTGAGATCGCTTCGGGTCCAGTGACGCACTCGACAACAGAAATGACACTTTTGTGCCAAGACGGACATCGGGAAGACATCGTGTTCGATCTAATCAAGGCTCCACAATTTCAAATAATTCTGGGAATGCCATGGCTAGAATCACACAATCCTTGCATCGACTGGCGTTCTAAGAGGCTGACCTTCTCAGTCGAATGTGCTCATACTTGTTACCCTATAAAAGAACCTTTGGTTAAGGAAGTCACAACTATCATGAATCTGACTAATACGCTACCTCTGGAATACCAAGACTATCAGGATGTTTTCCAGAAGGAGCAAGCAAATACTCTTCCTTCCCATAGATCGTACGATTGTCAGATCGACTTTATCCCTGGCGCACAGATTCCATGTGGCAGAATCTACGTGCTTACGGAACCTGAAAATCTGCATTTAAAAAAGTATCTGGACCAATATCTGGATAACGGCTTTATCCGCCCCTGCAAGTCCCCAGCTGCCTCGCCCTTGTTCTTCGTGCCTAAAAAAGAAGGAGACCTTAGGACTTGCATCGATTACTGCTCATTAAACCAAGTCACCGTTAAAAACCGTTACCCCTTGCCACTAATTCCTGAACTTTTGGACCAAGTTAAAGATGCCCGAATCTATACCAAGCTTGATCTTAGAGGGGCATATCATCTGGTACGAATAAAAAAAGGGGAAGCGGTTCTTCCATTCTTCATCTTGGGGCCGCGCCTGCAAAAAGAGAACAGAAAACAGCAGGTTAGTCGCGCACAATACAAAAACAAACTATTGTTCAGCCATCCAGCGCCACTCATCCGTGCTAATACTCACCTGGAGGCAACCAGTTCAGCATCCTAAGAGAGTCAATTCATCTTCTAACCCTCCGTATGAAACCGCGTCTGCAAGAAAGACAAAACACGTTTAAACCTTGGAACAATAAGAGTTTGAGCATCTATACCAAGCTGTCATTGGGATAGAGACTTACCTGATTAATCCAAGCATTCCCGAAACACAGCAACAGACATTCCCGGAACAGTGAAGTAACTGTGCCCAGAGAAAGACTGAGCCTACTGCGCCCCTGTTGAAGGTCAAGCAGGACGGAGAGCCAACCTCACCAAACTCAAAGGTGAGCAGGAGAGGAGTCGGGCATTAGAAGGTTGCAGGAAGTGGGACCAATCCAACCCACTCATTAGCTAACATCTTGTTTCAACATTGCAGGCTAATGCCTCCTGGGGAGATAACAGGGGAGAGGACACCATCATACCATCAAAACGACGCCAGTACAGATACCGGTCATACGACTACGTGCTACGCCCCCGTGGAGACCAGGTGAGCGTGACAGCATCAGCGCTTCCTGGGATGTCTGGCAGCCTCACAGGGTGCTCTCGCCGTGATCTGTCGCTGGTCCCAACTCGTGTGCAAGGCCAGTATGCAGCGTTTTTTGGGGTGATTGTGCCCGCTTACTGACCCTGGTCTTGTGGCCAGAGGGCCAAGATCAACCACGCAGGCACTTCTGTGCACTCTTCGGTCGGCGCTTCCAGTGCTAACGCAGACCCAGGGTTATGCCGGCCCAGGGTGCCCTGAGGCTCTGGTCCCCCCCATCCTCCAACAACCCGGCCTTCGCTTGCGTGGGCCTAGTGCCTCCGCTGATCTTCTTCCAACCAGGCTGGTACTAAGAGGACCAGGATTCCACCCCAAGCAACGCGTGCCCCGGGAGAGTAAGACCTGCAGCGTCCCCTCGATGCTGGCTCAGTGGCAGTCCTACACATATCATGCAACACCGCGTTGCAGTGCTTTTGTGCTGGTCTGCTCCCTCCGAGCCGCGCATGCCGCCCTCCTTTACCTGACGTGGCCCTGCATGTGTGTTCGGCAGGGGCTTCACAGGATGCCTCAGGCGCAGGCGGCGCTCACCGTTGTTCTCACGGCCAGACTGGAACTGCGTGGACCAGGATTCCACCCTGAGCTGCGTGTGCCGTGGGGGAGCAAGACCCACAGCATCCCCCCAGTGCTGGCTTGCTGGCAGTCCTGCACGTGTCACGCCTTTCATGCAACGCTGTGTTGCAGTTCTGGAGTGCCGGTGCGCTCCCTCCAAGCCACGCAGGTCGCCCTCCTTTACCCGAAGTGGCTCTGCATGCGTGTTCTTAGGGGCTTCACAGGGAGCTACAGGCTCGGGTGGTGCTCACAATCGGAGCCCTGTTCTTCTTGTGGCTCCACTGCTCTGCTCCAGATCAGGCTCAGCTCGTGGAGCCACCAAAGCTCTCCCGGGGCTGCACTCTTGCTCTGCTGTTGCTGGGAGGTGCATAGCAGGAGGGGTGCCGTTGTGTCCCCCTGTCCCACAGCGGCCTTCGGGTGTGTGGTTTCACACAGTGGTGGCCATCTTTGGGGCAGGCAGCCTGACAGACACGCGAAGCATTCCGCGCCTCCGGTGTCGGCGGGAAGGCGCGTTTTGCTCCGTCTTCTTGTTCCTCCTCAGCACCAGGGTGTCTCACACCCAACCAGGGTTGTTTGCACAGTTTTGGTTTCCGTAACAGAGGGTTTTGAACAGGATGAATATTACGGCCGTGGGAGCTGGCGCCTGTCATGATGCCTACCCCCGGAGCACCAGGCCAGGCCCAGCACCCCGGGAGCAGGCATCATGCCCCCGGGTAAAAACCCAGTGGCCCCTTATAGGGGCTCTTTGGACTCTGTCCTGGCGCCTTTGGCGCCAGGCTCATATTGGACATCAGTCCTGGCGCCATAGGCGCCAGGCTCATAAAGGAAGGTGTTTTGTGCACTTACCTGATGCAGACCATGCTGCAAGATTCAGGCCTCCCTGAGACCGGAAAAGGGACTATTTTTTCATTGGGACTATTTTGCCACTCGGGCATGGCCAGGGAAGGATACTTACCTGGAACTACTTTGGGGGCTATTTAAGCCACGCCCAGACAGTAGCTCACGCTTCGCGTTGTTCTGCATCCAAACAGCTGAACGCTCACTGTGTCTGCTCCTGCATCTGGTCTCCAGCCACGCCCGCCTCGATCCTGGAAAACCTGTAAGGAAAGAAGAGAAGAGAAAGGTGAAAACCAAAAATTTTATCAAACTTCTTACCTGCATCCGGAACCTTCATGCCAGCGTTCCTGAGAAAAGACTTTCATTTAAAAGCACCGCGTTGCTTGCTGCAGCGCCGCGCTTCACTCACCTGTCCTCGGGAGTTCTTCTGGCTCCACCGGTCGCCACATCTCTGCGCCTAGGGGAGAGAAGAAGAGACAAAAGGTGAGCAGAAGGAACATATGAGGAAAGCCTAATTTTCCGCCATAACACTTACCGGTCTTCTGTTGGTGGATCATGCCTCATTTCGGGTCGGCGCCGCACCGTTGGCAGGTACCGCACCCCGGCCCCTATGGGGAAAGGACAAAAGACATTACTGGAGGAATATAAAGACATTAAGAGGGATCACCCCCATCGCTAACTCACTTGAGTTTACCACCGGCAAGTGAATCCCTCAACGCATCGCCTTCATTCTGCACCTGAAATAAAGGACAGATCACAGGTTAGGAAGGCAACAGAAAAGGAGGCTCAACACTTGAACTTTTGTAATCTTCATACTTACGGCGTTCCGCTCGGAAAAGTCAAGTGGATTTTGCCAGCGCCATTCTGAAAAACAGTGAAGTAACTGGACAAACACGCGCCCCTGCACCAGAAGCAGGATGGAGAGTTCATCCTTTCAAACCATAAGGTGAGCTTCAACCGGGGATTTCGGAGGAAGTTAGAGAAGAAGGAAGGGGGGAGCAAGCACACTATTCTGCAGACTGGTAATCCCCTTTCCCATCTGCAGAAGGATATTCCTAAGGGCCAGACAAGCAAGATTTGAGGGTCCTGTTCAGTCGGTGTTCCGAGTTCTGCACATCACGCTCGAAGAGGCCACAGCAACCCAGACCAGACCAGCGCCTCCGTGGGAGTCAGGTGAGCGTTACAGCGCCCCTCACGTCTTCTCCATGTCGCTGCTGGCCACGTCCCCCCTAGTTTTTCTTTTTTTATTACTTCAAAACTCTGTTATTCATTGACATTGTATTTTATCATTTCAGCTTTATCTGCGTTTTTGTCTTGGCATATTGTTTTTTATGCAATCATGTATATATGGACGTATTGTTTTATATGCGCTCTTTTATGTAAATAGCCGAAATAAAGGATTTGAAGATGCATATCAGATGTTTCCTGTTAATCGTGTTGCTAAGCAGGGCTTTTACAGTACTCGTCAGCAAATTCTAAACATATCACTTTTATCTTTTTTTAAATAGTCCAAATTGGCCCGTCAGCAACAATTTGGCCTGAATCTGTCTTTGATATTAATCGCGAACAGCCTTTTGAGATGCTGTTTATCATTTCACCACTGAGTCGCGCCTTGCGATTCAACACGGGCAGGAGCAGTGCGACCTACGGGTCTTTTCAAGCATTTGAGTATGTATTGAATTATGCTTTCCCGCTTTGATTTGCCCCATATGTCATGTGTTTTAATCCAAGGAGCGGAGATCCTGAATGAGAAAATAACCGTCTACCGTCCGACAAGACCACTCAGATCAAGCAACAGCATTCACTTAGAACCAAAACCATACAATAAAAGAAAATGTGGACGATCATCCTTCTGTCACCTGGCATGACCTACCAAGAAACATACGCAACACAAAGAATCATTTGGAATTCAGGAAACTACTAAAAAACGTGGCTCTTCACTTCAGAACCAGAATGAAAATACTAGGAAGCATGAACCCAACGGCAAACAAGAACCTTGAGGAACCCATGGCTCTAATGTAATCTTCCCTAACCAGAGGGCGGGGGGAGGACACCCCAACAAAACATGTACACCTAGGAAACTTAGGTAGGTAAGGACCCCACCAAAACCCCCATGAGGCAGGGAGTGACCAGAACCCTCTATCACAACCGCCAACTCAGGTCGGGGAACACGCTAGCATCAGCCAGGTAGACATAACACTAGAGTAACACAGAGGAAAACTGCCACTCCTCAACATGCCCACCAACTAAACGGACAAACTACCACATAAAAAAAAAAGATAATCATAGGGTGTTGAGCACAGAAACGCAAAAACAAAGGAGGTAAGGAAACGCTGCTTTTTAAACAACCTACATCACACCATCACCTTCACCATGGAATACAATAAGCACTCCATTAATTTCTTGGATCTACAGCTAAAAAAAATATGGGATACCTTTTCTGTTCCATAGTTAAAAAGACTACAGACAGGAACACAACGTTACACTTCTCGAGCTTTCATCCGAGAACATTGAAAGAAAATGTACCTTTCAGCCAGTTTCTGAGATTAAGACGTAACTGTACCGAGATCACGGATTACTACTCCCATGCCAACAGATTAGCAGGGGACCTTAGAGAACGGGGTTACCCGAAGAAACATGTCAAGATTCACCCCAAGGGAAAGTCTTTTGTAACTTAAAACTAAGACCACGGCACAGGACAGTATAGCCTGTGTTACAACATACAGCACAGAATCATTTGCTGTGAAAAAAACTTTGATGAAATACTGGTCGATGATTTCTGCCTGTCTCCCCAATATAGGCAGACCATTGTTTGCCTTCAAAAGGTCCAGGAACCTGAGAGACCAGCTAGTACACGCAAGAGCCAACCACAACACCAACACTAGTCAGCGTACGCTACGCCCTGTTGTTGGTCATTTTCCTTGTGGCAATTGTAGGGCATGTAAATTCACAAGTAAAATCACGCATTTTCAGATTGGTACAAAAAGATGGGACATAAGATTTATGTCCAATTGTAATACTAATAATGTGATTTATTGCATCGAATGCCCTTGCGGACTAAGGTACGTGGGACAAACTACACGACCCATTTCCACTAGGATTGAAGAACATCGCTCCAAGATCAGATGTAAAAACCATTTAGCTCCCATGGTTACACATTTCCTAGAATTACAACATTCACCAGATAACCTTAAGTGGTGGGTCATTGATGTGGTAAAAAACAGTGTGAACATACATAAAACTCTACTATATAAGGAAGCAGATGGATCCACCGACTTGGAACCATGGACAAGAACAAGGGACTTAATGAGGAGATACCTACAGTATACTTTTAGAAGTTGAATTTGGTTACTGACTTAAAAACGTCAGTAACTAACAACAGCAGTCTATTGAATATAGCGCGTCTAGGTATCTTCAGTGCCTAATTAGGCATTGTCCATTCATCACTTCTAACAGTTGATTGCAACAACTGTTCACACTTTTTCACGCTTTCATTTTTCCAACTGCAATTCCAACGTTTGCCTCTACTCACCTCCAGCGCTAGAGAGCACATTGTGATTTTCTATGCTCCTTTGAGGTGGCTTGGTTTGGTCTCCACAACAACGGAGAGTCTCCCGATGGTGTAACAGCCAAGGTACGACTGGCCAGCACTACATCTCTGGAACACTTACCCCGGATGCACACGGTGAGAAATGCTTAATTTTCTTTTGTCAGTGGGCGTATTCTTGCTATCCATACAACCCAGAGACTACAACACGCAGCGCTCATGCGTTTTGTTTTATCTCTGCATTTAGATGTGATTCCTCCATTCACGTCCTTTGACTCTGCAATTGAAGCGGCCGATTGACACGAGTGGCTCCGAGCATTGTTCTAATGCCAATTTCAACTAGGCTCCAGTTATAATAGCCTACAACATAGTAAGGTAGGCTTTCATCAAGTTTAAAGGCTTTGCTTTTGCTTTTCCCTCTTATTTATTCTCAGTTACACACGCAGATGCCGGTTGCTCTGTTTATTTATTTTTTTCAGAGACGCATCTGTTTATTAGTAATGAAAGCACTTAAATCAAACATGCCCTAGCACACATTGGGCATTGAACGCATTCACTTTAATTCATTTCTTTTTTATTCATTTTTCACTTACATACTCAGATGCCGTTTGCTTTGTGTATATTTTCCTACAGATACACATCTGGTCAAAAGTAATGACAACATTTAAATCAAACATGCTTTCATCTTGTTCAAAGGCTTTGTTTTTTCCCTTTTATTTATTCTCAATTACACACGCAGATGCCGGTTGCTTTGTTTATTTTCATCCAGAGACTCATCTGTTCAGCAATAATGAAAGCACTTAAATCAAACATGCCCTAGTACACACTGTGGCATTGAACGCAGTTACTTTAATTTATTTTATTTTCATTCATTTTCAGTTACATACTCAGATGCTGTTTGCTTTGTTTATTTCCCCACAGAGAACATCTGTTCAAAAGTAATGACAGCATTTAAATCAAACATGCCCCAGCACACATTGGGCACTGAACGCACTTCTTCTATTCTATAACGTAAGTGCCCTATGCTTTCTTTGGGTTTCACATAGATGCATGACTGATACCCTGACTTTCCACTGGGTGACAAACACGTGGACCCTGGCTTTGTTCTCGCTATACACCGTCAGCTTTAGAGTTGCAGGCTTCACTTCAACTAAAAAATGCCATGTTCAAGTCCCATCACAAGGGACTATGATTTCTTTCACTAACCATGGCTGACACTTTCTGCCCATTTTATGCACGTCTTTAACCTTCTATTCAACTGTTTGTTTGTCATTGATGCCGATATGGCATCGCCGGCTCCAGCCCTTGTGCTGTGCATGCTAAATAGTGGTGTTTGCCGTCAATTCATGACAGGGTTGAGAGCTTGGTGATATTCGCTTACATATTCACTGTCGCTCACCACGCCACTGAACAAAGATACTAAATGCTATATAAATATGTCTTGTATACCACTAAAGGTTCCTTTTGTTCCTTTTTTTTACCTCAGGGGTCACATCTATTACTGGTCCTGAGGAAGGCGGGCAATTGTTCTATCTGCCGAAACGTAGACCAAGCGTACCCCCTGATCTGGTCCTGTACGTTTGGAGCACCGTTTAAGATTCCCTCCCGGTGTTATACGTAGACCCCTAGTTTAGGTATCCATGCACCTCAGATCTCTAGTTTAGGTATCCATGGACCGCCTTTTTGGACACATGACTGGTTGAATGCATGAAAAAGTTTTAATTACATATATGATTTGATTGGAAAATAATGGTTGAACCTTTTTCTTGAAACTCCTAGCAGACTTGAAACTGGAGTAGAGTTGCTATTAAAAAAGGCACCTCCCAGACACCATCGAGATGGTATCAGATTTAGGCTTGATATGTATATCATGTGACATTAATTGGCATGAGCTTGATTTATTTCACCTGTAATGTTGTGTAATTACGTGGGAATTGATGTAAATCCATGTTTGTCAATTTGATTTTTTTCATTTGTAAATACGTGCAGGAACTGTGCATGATAATTGTGTATAAAATGCCCTTTTTTCACTGATGTTTTTAGATGATAAACATGTCGTATGCTTTGGTCTGATTGTTTACTATGTATGTATAGATAATTTGATATTAGAAGTTTTTACACCTCATTTATTAACAATAAAAAACAAATTTATCTTGTTTTTGAAATGCTCTAATTGAACTAAACGTAGTTGTAACCTTGGACTTCAAGGAATTTTTCCTATAGACAGAGAGAGATGTGTAAATATTGAACACATATTTAGGAGTTCCTTAATTTATTTGACAAGGACTGTGCATTAGGATACCCCACTGGGTGGTAAATATACACTCCCACTGGAGGCTATCCACAATACTCTTGGATTCCTGTACCATAGAGACAACCTTGAAATAATATGAAGAGAGACTGAGCTTTTTAGCTCCTTGCCTGCCAGGACAAACCCCCTTTACGTTTAAGGAAACCCTGCTAACCCAACTCTAAAATCTCAGCTTTCCGCATACGTTTCCCATACAGAAAGTCACACAACCACATCTCTGCACATCTCTGCACAGCAATACGCACGCACTTCACTACACTCCAACAACAGACTAACAACACAACTGCTCACAATGCACTTCAGCTCAACGAACTGTGCAAACCGAACTGAAGCTGCCAACAGGAAATCACAACTCTCACTTTCCTATCCTCATTACACCCTACTAACCAACCCATCCACTCCCCCCTTCTTTCACACCCTCCTTTTCAGATCGGCCAGAGCACCTGGGTCCACTCTCGCGGTGACTCTGCGCGATACAAATACCTTTAACATAAACATAAAGGTTATTACTAGCTTATTGTTTTTTAATTGTAATAGTTGAGTGACATTGAAAGATGCAAATACATTTTTTTTAAAATGTATTTGTGCACTTCACATTTGCTGCATTTTTATGTGTGGATTCACGATTTTTGTTTCTGGTTCATTAACAAATCGACTCTGCCATAGACTTCTCAATGACCGTCCACTTCCTTACATGTTAAAATCTGTCTTCGCTTCAAGCTGCTTTCCCCTCTATATTATTAATTCTACAACCAGCATTAATAGGATTATGTTCTTATTGCTGTGATTGCTTGACGACACCGTGGTTGCCCATGAAAGGGGTTGTTGACATTGCTGCGCCAATACCCCCCAAAGACATTAAAGTCGCTATGTTTGATGCGGTGTCCAGTCAAATGGTCGAAAATAAAAGATCGAATGACCATTTGATCGACAGTCAAATGGTCGGAAAAAAAAGGTCGAATTTTTTATTTATTTATATATATATTTTTAGTTGGTTAAAAAATATTTTTAATAAAGAAAACAGGGGGGTTAGGGGGAACCCCCCCCTTTAAAAAAAAAAATCAACCATTTTTTTTCGACCATTTGACTGTCGATCAAATGGCATTAGATCCTTTGGTTTTCGACCAAATGACTGGTAACCGTTTGATGCGTGAGCCTAATCTCCATGAACGCCCTAATGCGCATATGTCGGCAGCTGCCAGCCATCACTTGTGATTACAGATGAATTTCGGGGAGTGGGTGGCAGAAAAGAAATTTCCATGTAAATCTGCACATCATTGCCACATTTTGACATGAAACACTTTCACCATTACATGGTAAAGGATTGCTCTCAAATAAAGAGGCACTCTTAAATGACAAGAAAACTTTTTATGCATGTAACAATCGCACCTTTCTTACGCCTTATTACTTATAGCATGGCTAAGGAGGAGGTATTTTGCCCCTGGCCATTGTGCCCCACCCCAAACCACCAACCCCTACCATATTGTAGACCTCAAAACGCACTCGTGTCTGCCTCTTACAGCTTTTACATCAAAGCAGTGCATTCAAACCGGACCTACTTTACACTGCACTCCCGTTGTGATGTAAAGACATCACAGTTGCTAATGAGCTCCATTCAACTTGCTAATGGATGATTGGCAGCAGGTCCCAGCTATATAACAGTAGTGGTCAAGACCACAGCTATTACAAATGGTAATCAATTATATACTACAGCACAGCAATTTTCCTTGCCAAGAGTGGCAAGTTACAGACCCCTGCCCATACAAAAAACATGACCAGCTTAGACAATACTTGTTTTGGTTGGTTTCAACAGTGTACATGGGATAAAACATGCTTGCAGCAGCAATGAGCACTGCCTGCAGTGACAGTGCACTGTGATTAGCACTTTGCTGCAGAACGCACTGTGATTTATGGGTCGGGTTGATGCTCTTCCAAGCCTCCATGATTCATTTTGGTGAGAATGATCACCTCAAGTGGCAGAGGGCCAGTGGAGCTGTGTTCGACTCACCCCTACCAGTCCCCTTTTGAAAAAGCCTTTGTTTAAAACTTATTTTAGGTGTTTTAGATGTCTTAAAGCAATTAATATACAAATATAAACAAGAAAAAAGTCAGAATGCAAATACTAGTCGTAGCCTAGTTTTGGGTGTTTACATATGTAGACTTGGTGAACCATTGCAACTTGGTTGGCAGAGGGGTTCTGCAGGGACGTCATTTAGGGGTCGCACCTGTGACGCCTGAGGTCTCTCTTGCTAACCCTAAAAAAAAAAAAAGTTTATTTTTGAATTTTTTATTGAGGTTACTGGGCTGGGGCCAGCAGCACGTGGCTCTGTTTCTGCTGCAGTGGCTGGTTTTCTGATAGCTATTGGCGGTAAGATAGCTCACTGGGTTGAGCACTCGCTGCACTGTGTGTGTGATCTGCAGGTTGCAGGTTCGACTCCCCGCAAGGTCAACTCAGCTTTTCATTCTGCTGAGTTTGATAAATGAGTATCAACCCAGGTTGGGTGATATTGTATGTATAGTTGTTCTATATGAAGCGCTTAAGCGGAAGTGCTATATAATACCACATCATTCAACGTCTACTTTCATTCACAGTCCTATGGGCCTATACCTGCTGATATTAATGATACATATGGTGATCCATTCTTGTATGAAATATATATATCACTTTACAGTGATATCGTAACCATATTTTTCGTATTTTACTTAGAAACAATGCTATGTGATGCCACGTACGGTATTGTCAAGTGGTGAAAGGTTGTGTTCCATCGCTTCCGTGATGGCACTTCAGGTGGGGTCAAATCGTAGGTCAAGGGTTGTGTGATGTCACTTCCGTTACCCCTAACATTTTGGTGCAATGACGTGCCTGGGGTTCTGTGCACTGTCTGAGACAGTCCCTACATGTATTGAAACGGCCGTGGGCTTTTAGAAATAACCCCTCCAGGTATCAAATAACCCAGGTGCATAACTGTTTGACAACCAAGTTCGTTTTTGACTTTGGGGTAAAATAATATTAATTGCTACGGAATCCTTGAATGAGGCATATCTGAAATATGTGCTGCAGTTTGTGCTGCTTCTTTTCAGTGCATGCCTTTTGGAAACTTTAATGAAAGCGTGGGTTGTGGTGGCTGTTTTGGAGGAGATACAGAATGATTAAGGCTGCCTCTGATTGAATTGCACCTTTTTAAACGGGACCCACTTAAAGAAATGGAAAGAAAAGTTGGCACTAACATTTTCACAGCTTACCACACTCTAC
The DNA here is from genome assembly GCF_040938575.1 of Ambystoma mexicanum. Classification (NCBI taxonomy): domain Eukaryota; kingdom Metazoa; phylum Chordata; class Amphibia; order Caudata; family Ambystomatidae; genus Ambystoma; species Ambystoma mexicanum. The sequence continues at coordinate 1,105,208,064 of NC_090922.1, forward strand.
AAAAGCGTGTTCATGGGCAGGTTGTTTTCTGCGAAAGTGCCACAGTGTGGTGAGAGTGAATAAGTGGACTCCTGAGGAGAATTCTGTGTTTATTTTTTGCCCTGTGAGGAGCTGCAGCGACGTGGAACACCTCTTGGCTGCTACTTTCAATTTGTATCCTGGTGAATTGATACTGGTACACTGTTGCTTTAACCAGTCACTCCTCCTACATAAACTGACACCGGGTGCAGAGCCCCGCACAGAGACCAGAGGAGAGTCCAGTCTGCTCCAGCCTATGGTTGTTTTTTGCCCTGTGAGGAGCTGCAGCGACGTGGAACACCTCTTGGTTGCTACTTTCACTGTGTATCCTGGTGAATTGATACTGGTACCCTGTTGCTTTAACCAGTCATTCCTCCTATATAAACTGACTCTGGGCACTGAGTGCCGTTCGGAGTACCGAGGAGAGTCCAGTCTGCTCCAGTCCGCTCTAGCAGCGAGCAGTGAGGTGAGCAGCCTGTCTGACTGTAAAGCGTTTTTATTTACAACACTATGATCTGCATCGCTGCCACAATGTCTAGCCTGCCTCAGATGGTCGATGCAGCTGGCCCGTTAACCAGACAGAAACTATTACAAAAGCGCTGCCGTCTTGATTCAGATCAGCGCTTTGACGTATTAAGCGAGGTGGGCAAATGGAGACCCCCATGTGTGTTAACACAGATTCAGGTTAGCTGTACTAATCGTTGAATGGTCCCCAAGCTTTGGCCAGCCAGCAAACATTGATCCCATTCTTACTGCCTCGACAGACAATGACCAGGATGGTCGTCCATACCCACCGGATGTGTGCTCCCCTCAGTCAGAACTCATCTTAGACCGCGTTGGGGACGTGGAGTGCGAAGCTCTTCTTCATTGCGATGTCACTGACATAGAAATATTGGAACTGGCCACGCCGACAACGTCATTAGTAGACATTGATGTTGGTTGCAGTATTGTGAGCCCCAGTTTACCTACAAACACATCTCACGACCAAGAGATGGTGGGCGGTGAGCCACAGACTCTTTTGCATCAGGCCGAGCTCTCACTATTCGTAGCAGAAAATTTGGTGGTTGAGACTGTGGAAATATGCAGCCATGCACCGAATACGTTCCACTGCCCAGCAATTCAGAGAGAGGATGTATTGCTACTCACAAAGCATTTATTACAAGGAATCAAAACTAAAGAAAAAACAAGTTCGGCCTTGCAGGAACTCATGATTCCCAGCCATCGTCTTTGGCTCATAACAGAGTGGTGCTCGACAAAACCTTAGGCAAAGCAGCATTGCTAAGAGATTAATTAATTCATATGGTCTCGCCACATGATTTAACAGCAAGTTTTGATCCAGCAGCGCGCGAAGCACATCTTGCAGAACCGTTAAACGATTATTTACATCTAAGAGAAAAACTCACTGAGAGCAGTTTTACAATGCATGAATCTCACCATCGAAATGCATTAGATGTAAAATCAGGGAACCACTTACTGCAAAATCCAAGGCTCAAATTGTCCGATGCAAACAGTGCACGTAAGGAATTGACAAGTACCCTACAAGTTACGTGCCTACTCAATTCAATGTTGTATGCCCCTAAAGACAAAGCAGAGTTTGCACTAAAATCTTCTGGGCTGTCAAAGTGCTCAATAACTTGTGATGCCGATCATTTATCGGCACATGCTATATCAATCAATCAAACTAAATGTGCTCCCATGTCTTCAAATTGGTCAGAGGCCGACCCAGACCTTTCAAATAGGGGTAATATATCTGTTGCCGAAGTCATCCAAATTCATAATAATGTTTTGGCAGCCACGACAATTGCACTAAACCCTTTTGTGAAACTCTACAAGTCTATAGACGACTCATTGAAAGACTGAGGAAATATGCTGACAGCCTTAGATACCAAACTTACAAACCTGGCGAATTTTACACAAGTGCAACAAAGACTGGATAAACAAGCGTACACTTCTGCAAAATGGCAATCACGTCTATCCGACTTAGCATGAAATGAGCTGTCTGATAAATCTGACCTCATGGTCGTGGTAATGGAATGTGTAAAATGGTTATGTTAACTCTCCTTCAACAGCAGCAATATGTTTGTCAACATGCAAGCGCTGTACTGGTTGAGCCACCTCGTATAAGTTATAAAAAATCTACAGCTGAAAGCTCATGCATACCGTCGAAAGTAAGGACAGTGGGAAATTTGTCGACCAGTGATTCCATAATTCTGACAGAGACTGTAGCACACAATGCATCTGCTGCTAACTCCATTCTGCCGTCTATAAAAGAAATCCACTTGAGTGACGACACCGCAGCTCAAGCCTCAGAAGCGCAGAGTGATGCCCTTCCAACAAGACCTCCAAGCGCTGCCCAGGCAGGCTCTCACAGAACTGTGAATTTTGTACTGGGCTCTAATCTGGGCACAGTCTCCTCGATCCAAGCTAAGGCCTTACGCCAAGCTCCCGATCATGGAGATCGGATCTCAAAGGACAAATACTGGTGAAACCCATGTTTGTGGCAATTGCTTTGATAGACTGGCAAACATTCCAGAGTACAAAGTCTTTACAATCAGCACAACAAAATAACAAGGTTGTCACTTCTAGGAAAGAGAAAATGTCATTAAGTGTAAAAACACGTTCTAACACCTCAAAAAGATTTATTAGAAATCTCCCACCACCCACGCAAACTGCCTTATTTGAACGACCAAATAGGACAGCTGCTCCAGTGAAAGAAAAGGTGACTCAAGGAAATAACTGTCAGCAAAAGAGTAATGATGAGTCCTGCAAACAAACGCTCGAGAGTTGAATTTGAAGAACAAATAAACTATGATACGATCAACTCAATAGATCTCTGTGACATATTCGATCCATGAAGATGAACCAGCAGATGAGGATGGTGGTTCAGTCAATGAAGAGATTAGGAGCACAAATTCTCAGAGTCCAGTAAGTAAAAAGAGTGATGCGAAGTTCATTGCACTGTCACCCACATCTGACTCTTGAAAACAGCGACAAAAAGGACTATTCACAGCAAATTAATTGCCGGAAAAGAGAAGGAAAATGAATCGCTGATCGCCCTCGCCAATTGTTGATATGATCTCCTGGAAAATAAATCCAAAGCAAACGCGTGCACAGTAAAACAAACAAAGAATTCACCCTGTGGTACATGCCGATCGATATAAAACAGATAACAACAGTAGTCAGTGGAGGCTACAATCGGAAAATATTCTAAGTGAGAAGAAGGAGGTGAATTTAAATAGGCGTAACACCATGAAATTACTGCACAATATTCCTTCTCTCCGTACCATCTCATCTGATGACATAGCAATCGTCGAATATGCTAGAGAAGATCGATCAGATCGGGCGATCTTACACATTAACTCGAAGCTGATCGAAAAAACTCTTTGTGAAGCCAAAAACGAGTTCCTGCTCTTTAGATTTGAAATATCTCAATATAATGACTCAAACAGAAAAAACAGCAGTATTACATCGACTTCATGCTCTTTCAAAACAGCTCAATAGCAGAGGAGAGATAATTTTAATAGATAAATTTATGAGGAACAAGTTTGAGAACTTCGATACACATGAGGGAAAGGGGCAGCCAGCGAGCCAAAGGAGCTCTAGAAGCCCTCAAGGAAATGGGCATTAGCTATGTATAGATAATCAGGTCTTTGGAAGCTACCCCTTCGTGGAAAACACGTGGATTTCGACATTTATTTCAAATTGCAGGACTAAAGAAAGATGATTACTTCCGCAATTTGTTTACAGGAAACATGGCTGCAGACACCACTGGTTTGCGATGGATTCACGGTGCTGATGAATGCTGCCAAGAAAAATAAAGTGGCCCATACCTTTTCAGGTCTGGTAACGATGATGAGAGTCAATTTCCACTGGAAAATTATAAAGACAGTGAATCCAAACCGGTTTGTCCAAGGCACCTGGTTAGAAGAATCCAAACCCTTGTCTGATCCATCTGACATTTTATTAATCATAAATGTCTATTGGAATCCGGAGATGATTCCTGCAGCAAGTTTCATCTCTTCAGTAGCCTCATTGATAGATAACTATGTTAGAACACGATGATCCAAAAATTATCATTTGTGGTGATCTCAATTACTCTTGGGTAGATTCAAAGAATTCATTGAATTCTGATATCTCGCCATCTCATTCTAAAAGAACAGAGCGAGGGAGAAAATGGACAAAGCATCTAGCTATGAGAAACTGCGAGAAGCTAAATGGGTGTACCAGAGGTGATATTCCAGCTGCACCCACTTGGCACGGAAACAACAAATCTAAAACCTTAGATTACATCTGGCCGTCGAAAAACTTAACTGACAAAATCGATCAGCTGAAGGTAATAAAAATGCTACACAGCGCTCATGACACTGTTAAACTATCTTGGCTCGATATGTCACACGCCATCTATGCTTGCCATGCGACTAAATTGATGATAAATCATGGATGAAATCGTTTGAAGATAATTATCAACAACAATGAGTTTGTAGCCTTGACACAGCAGTTATCATTGTGTCAAGGAACAAATACATCTCAAACGAATTATGTTCCTCTGCTATCCCAATTTAAGTCACGGAAAAGTGGGCTCAAAGTAGACCATCTTGAGAATTTACATCCATTCAGCTTAAAAGTGAACTAGGCCAAGAAAAAACAAAATTTAGACATCAAGATCCTTAAAAAGACATTTGCATCATCTAATTTTGACGCTATTAAAAAACGACGCCAACAATATCGGAACTGGATAAAAGATTACAACCAAATTTGAGATCAAGAAAGGGCTGAAGAGATTCTCAAGTGCATCTGCAAACATCACAACAGAGAAATTTGGGAAATTGTAAACAATGGCTCACTTAACTAAAATGGCAGGATGTCTAGTGGACGCCTGGATAAGACATTTTACACTAGTATTTAGAAATCCAAAGATGTATTTGTTCAGTCCCATGAAGCACACTGATAATCCTTGGAACGTTGCTGATTCACATGAAGATATTGAAGCAGCAATCTCAAAATTAAACGTCTCAAGAGCCGCCGGCCCTGATGGCCTCACAAACATCATGCTTAAAGCAAATAAAGCTCAGTGGGCTCTCTTCATGGAAGTCCTTTTTGAGAAAATAGCATCGACCAAGGAAATTCCATCTTCATGGCAAACAGCTGTTGTAATTCGATTTCTAAAAAAGGCAATCGGGACGACCCACCCAACTATCGCCCGATTGCCTTACTCGATGTGATCGGCAACATTTTCGCAGCTTCTCTAAAAAAAATAATAGCTGCATGGGCTGATACCAATGACATTGTTGACAGTCGGCAAACAGGTTTCACAAAAGGCATAGGTACAGAACTTAATTTAATCATATTACACGTGTTAAAATTGGATTCCATAAAAGGAGGTAAAAAACTGTTCCTCGCTTTCGTAGACCTCAGTCAAGCTTTTGACTCCATCAATAGACAAACACTGGGAAAAGCTGACAACCTGGAACTGTCCACAAGAATTGGTAGAGCCAATTATCGTGCTACACTCTGATACATCAATGAAAGTCATATTGAATGCAGCTGGAGAGTTGACTGAACATATTGCCACTTATAGGGGAGTCTAGCAGGGCTGCCCGCTGAACGCCCTCATGTTCAAACTATACATCTCCAATCTTCCCCTGCATCTACGGAACACAAACTCCTTTCCACTGCGTATCAATGGAAACGCAATCAGCTGGATGATATATGCCGACAATCTTGTCTTAATAGACAACCTAGATAGGTCTGCAGAGACTAAGCTCATGAATATTTGCCGCTGAACAATCTCAACATTAATGTCAGCAAATCAAAAGTCTTGACCCTAGGCTCGAAACTTGGTAAAAAAAAGGCTTGAATTTCAATTGGCACATAGCCAGTGAAACATTTGGAAGGGTGAAAAAAAGTATTTGATACCCAGGTACACTATTCAAGAGTTCAATCCGTGAATGGGACTGGTCACAAGACCTGAAAACTTGCATGTGTACTCTAGCACTGCAAGGAGCTAAGTTACATAGAATGTATGGTAAATTCACTTTATTTTTATTTTTTTATTGTGTATGGTTTACAAAAGAAACCTTTACAAATTCATTGAATAAAAAGAAAAGGAAAAGGAGCATCAATATAGAAAGAAAGAAACAAAGAAAAAGAGCATTGCGAAAGAACAATTACATTACAAGTAGATTTCTTTACATATATGTTAAGAGATACCGCAAGACCCACATATCCAATTTCTATGAATGAGAAACAAAGCAAATCGATTTAAAAATTCAGTGCAAGTTAAAATTCGACACAATGTTTAGTGGATAAAAAGGGGCAGTTTCCATTTACGTATAAACAAGTTTTAGCAGAATTGTCAATTAAATTTCAGATTTTTATATGCATAGATGGTATAGTTGAAGGTATAGGAAGTTAAAATTAAACATGCATAATAATCAAAGGGAAGGAGCATACAAATCTAATGATTTGATAAAACCTGCCACAGCAAGCCCATCTTTGGTTTTGGAGATGGAAAGACACTGAGACCAAATAAGGTTTTCTGCCCCCAATAATCCCAGAGTGTTGAATCTACCTAGATAGATATCCCTAAGACCTTTCAGAGCAACGCAATCGAAGAAAAAATGGCGTGTAGATTCAATTACCCCTGGAGTATGGCAGAAACGGCATGAGCGGTCCAAATCACTGATCTCCTTCCTTCTATGGAGGACTTCCCTAGTAGGGAGGAGATTCCATCTAAGTTTGAGGAGAAGTGAACGATAGTAGCGGTTAGGGAATTGAGTCAAAATAAAAGACAGGGAGCCCCCTCTTCTTATGGTCGAATTGGAGGTCACAGAGAGATGAGTAGGCATGCAATTTTTCAGTGTATTACTCCAATCGCAGCTGAAAAGACATTCTTTAACTTTATTAGGGCTAGTTAACAGGGTGTCCTTATCAGTGGAACAATCTGATAATGTCTTGTCACAGAGGTCACTAAATCTTGAGAGATATAAATTTCGATCGAGGGATCCCTGCGAAAGGAGCGTCTTACCCAGATCAACATAGAGGAGTCATGTTTAGAAGAGAGCAGAGCAGAAAATAGTGTGAGAGAACTCTCCACAGAATTCTGGCACGCAGAGACACTAAACCCAGTTCATACCTTATGGCCACTATTGGAACAGAGTTAGGCAGTTTCATAACTTTTCTCCAGTAGATACCCTCAAGGGTGTCACAAAAGGTCAGGAGGGCCGAATAATGCAATTCCATTTCATATATTAGTTTTGGAATCACCTTTCCCTTGAAGAAATTTACTATAGGTTTGAAGGAGAACATGCCATATTTATTGTCTAACTTAATAGATTGAGAAATAAGCGGGAGTATTTTACGTCTAAGGGAACGGCTTAATTCAATGGCCGATGGTTGGGCCATAATAAGGAATCCCAAATAGACAATTTCATGTGCTCTGATGATGTTTTCACCACCAATTTCCCACACTTTTTAGTTACCTTTTCTCCCCCAAGAAAAGACCATCGTTCGGGTTTTGCTCGGGTTGATTTTTAACCCGTTAAGAATGGCATATTCTTCAAATTTGCAGGTAAGCCTCTGCAAACCGACTTTGTTGTGATCAAAGAGAAGAAAATCGTCGGCATATGCTAACCATGAGAGCCTAAGATCCCCTAATTTTGCATTCACCATGCCTGTATTTCCAAGAAATTCCCCTACATCTGCCAAGTAAAGGATAAAAAGGCATGGAGCTAACGAACAGCCCTGTCTGATCCCAATAAGAGTCCTTATCCTTCTAGAGAGCGTTCCTTCAAGATCGATCCTAATATGGACGCCGAGTTCTGATACATTGCCATGATAAGTGTAAGAAGACCTGCCGGGATTCCCCACTTGGTTAGTTTTTCCAAGAGTGTCGACCAAATTACCAAATCAAATGCATTTGACAGATCAATTGAAGCAACCTAGAGAGAACCACCATATTTTCCCCATGTTGAACTTTGTAAGGCAGTTAAAATAATGCCATTGAGATTGGTAGAATGGCCGACCCTGAAGCCTGTTTGTTGCTTTGGGAGAATATGATTTTCCATAATACAGACATTAAGGTGGGAGAGAAGCATAGAGGCAAAAAGCTTACAGTCCGCATCAATGAGAGAGATTGGTCTATAATTATTTACCAGAGTTCGTAAACCTCTCTTAAAGATGGGAACAATATGGGTGGTCTGCCAACTGGTTGGGACTTTACCAGAATGAACTACATCTTGGAATAGCAGACACAAGAGTTTAGCGCAAATTTCTGGTTCCGCGTTCAATGTATTATTTGTTAAGCTATTAGGGCCAGGGGCCCTTGATTTCTTAGCTTTGGTAATAAGGTCTAGTATTGTCTCACAGTCAATGGTAGGCTCCCAAGTATCATTTGGAGCATTCTCCCTCTTTGTACAAAGTTCTAACCCCTCTCCTCCTGTACCAAAGAGTTCAGTGTAGTGCTCAACCCACTGGACCTCGGGGATAGCATTCAACTGGTCGACCACCGCCCCATCATCTTGGCTAGAAAAAATGATCCAAAATGCTCTAAGATCTCTTTTGACAAGGACTCTAAGCATAAGCTCCGCGTCATTTTGTAGAAGACTAGATTTTCTTGATTTGCAGTAATTTTTATATTTTTGACAGATGACTTTGATTTTAGTTTTTTTGTTATCCCAGTCAGTATCGAGAACTAGAACCTCTCTAATAAGTTTCCGAGTGTAGGCCTTTTCATTGGCCAACTCCTGATCAAAACTATGAGCATGGGATTTTTTAGGGATACCCTTCTTAAGTGAGCCAGAGATACTACTATGGAGAGCATTGAGAAAGCTATCAAAGTATAGGGTGTTAAATACTGCTCGTTTCCAGGAGAAAGAAGTATGATTAAACGAAGAAATCAATTTACAGTTAAGGAGATTAATATTGGCAGGTGACCAACGTACCCCTGTCCCTTGTCCCACAGTTTTAAGATGGCGTGGCCCCCCCAGCGGGCAGAAGCTTCATGGGAAAAGGAGAAAGAAATGTAACCGACAGGGAACCATGGTCACTCCATGGGTTGAAGGAGACCTCAACCTCAGACGCTAAAGAAAACAGAGAGTGATCTACATAGACATAGTCTATTGTAGACGTTGACAAACCTCTATGCCATGTAGGGCAGAGTGGTAGAGTTGCATCATAAGAACCGTTAAGGCATGTCAGGCCAACCGAATCCAAAGCGAGATTCCAAAGTCTACCCCATACATGTTTCTGGCCTCGCCGATTGTCATCCTCCAAAGCCAGACCCAGGTCATCATAATTGGCCTCTGACAAAATAGAGCAGTCGGAGTTGAAGTCACCAGCCAGGATCAATTTCCCCCTGGGGTGCAGAGATCTCCATGTAAGAACCATATCCGTTAAACTTTCCAAGAACGGTTCAAGGGCAACAATGCCATTGTGCCTGTATATATTGATGAGGAGAAGCTTAGCCAGTCGATCAAGGGAAGTGGCCTCCATAGCCAAAATACCAAATGGTGTGTCCGGAAGGACCTTATTCCTAAAGCTAAAAGAAGCTCTAATTCCGATAAGAAGGCCCCCAGAAGCCCTCCCTCCCAAGCTAGATTTAGCATTTTGGGAATGGATAGCAAATCCATCAAGAACGGGAGGTGAGAGCAACCAGGTTTCTTGTAAGAAAAAGCAGTCTGAAGCACTGATCATAAGTACTGTGTCAGTATTCGTGAAGAGATGAGAATTTCCCCTGGAGTTCCAGGAGAAAAAAATGAATTTGTTCGTGACCACAGCATTAATAGGTGTAGCAGAGGACTTAAGAGAGTGCACATTTCCACAGACCTGAGGTAACCTGGGCCCAGCTTCTAGCGTTACCATTGAATCTGGGCGTGAATTGCCTCTGTTGGTGCTGTGGAGCTCTTTCCGGGTGATACACCATAGTAAGGTTTCCCCTATACTCTTCACACCCACCATATTTACCGGGGGGCTGGTTAGATTTTAACAGATTTACTTCAAAACCAAGCTGCATTAGACCTTCCTTTTGGCCGGTTATTAGTTCTAATACCACTCTTTATTTCAGAATAATATTGCTCATGTCTACGCGTCCTCGAATAGGAAAGAAAATCCTTTCTATATCGTAGCTAGAGATTAGTGAAAGAGATGGAAGTTGGTGGGAAATCTTTAGTACATTTCCGCGATTGAGGCAGATCGGCATGTCTTGACCCTAGAGGCTAGTAAACTCCAGGATTTCCAAAGAATCTTTAGCCTCCGCTAATTGGGGTAATGAGTCAGTTATACTTTTTGAAAAATGACTTAAGCGTCAACTTCCAAATCAGTACCCCTTGCACCCCTTAATATAGTCCTATTTTGGGTTACATAGGGACCCACAGGAAATCTTTCGTACAGATTGGGAGAATTCCTATTTTGATAAGGTTCAGGCCCGGTGGAAAATCCTTCATGACCATTGAGAGAGCCTCCACTTGGGGGCTTTAAGTGAACAGAGTTAAAAGAATTGGGAACATAAAGACCCCCCACTGGTCTAAATCCCGTAACACGCTCCCCCATTATAGACTCTGTATTGGACAGATGACCACCAGGATAGCAGGGTAGATGACCAACTATAGAGGAAGAAGTAGTTATAGGGGCCCTACCCTGAGCTAAGCCTGTGGTCAAATTGACATCCACCCCAGTAAGTGGATTTGTACTGAGGAGCTCCTGAAATAGTTGTTTCACCATGTCAAGGTTAACAAGATTCGCCGTTATCGGAGTGGTAGTGGGCTCAGGGCAAGTAGAATTTGAGCCAGATGAGGAATTGCACAGGATAGTTGAGGGTTCTGCATCCAAGGGGGATGCCGTCCAGTTACAAACGGTTTGGGTATTCAATACAACTGGAGCACTGTTATTTAGAGGCTCCAGTTGAGTTGAATTATTTTTGGATGGCATGTGGCATGAATTTCCTCTGACTGCACAACATTGCCCACTGCAGCAAGGGGAATATTATCCTTGGGCATAGGACTACCTGCCAAAGGTTCGAGCTGACTGAGTACAGCTGGAATAGTAGGTATAGAGGACAGACCGACAGTAGCAGCAGCCGCATTGAGGGTAGCGATATCCGGTACCGCTGATTCCACTGGAATCCTAGCCCCCTTAGGAGGTGCAAATATTGTAGCACACACGGGAGCACTTGCCAAAAACAGATTTTTAAAGAATTGGTTAGTAAAAGAGTTTATTTTTTTCATATTCTTCTGGTTTTTAGTTTTCTTTATGTGTTGATTGTTTTTTATTACCTATATGAGTAGAGCCCTTTAAGTGTAATGTTTCTTACACGCAGTATCTAGCCAGGGTACTTTCAGACCACTCCCCACTGATGACCCCATGGGTGACCACAGCTCCCAGGCCTCCCATCCCGACGTGGAAATTGAGAAGCGAAGCGCAATTAGACAAAGCCTTCAATGAACAAATCAGGGAGGGTTCCACACACTACTGGCAAACCAACATTGATAGCGTCAGATACTTAGGCACAGCATGGGAAGCCTACAAGGTGGTAACTAGAGGGGAAATGATAGCCGCGGCCGGAGGGGCCCTGAAATCCGTCACGTCCCTGCTAGCGCACGCTGAGACCGAACTCCAAGACCTCGAAGCTACCCCATCCCCTGATCCCGCCCACCTGCAGAAAATGATTGAACTTAAACAAACATGCTTAACACACTGGGAGACGCTGGGGAGGCTAAGCTATACCAAATTCACAGAAAGGAATCACGCCCTGGGCGACAAACCCAGGAAACTTCTTGCATGGCTTTATAAACGAGAAATCCCCAGACACCCCATTTGCTCCATCCGTAATACAGACGGCTTGACCCTCCACACGCAAGTGGGTATCAACGCAGTGTTTAAGCAATATTACCAAACCCTTTACTCCGATCCAGCCCCGCCCCCAGACCACGCGATCGAAGACGCCCTGGACGCCATCAGGCTCCCTTGCCTGGAGGACCACTTGGCAGATCCCCTCGGAGGCCCCGTCACCCCAGATGAGGTCACAGCCACCATTAGGTCACTGCCCTCTGGTAAAACGCCGGGACCGGACGGTCTCCCGGGCGAATTTTATAAGACCTATGAGGACATACTGGCCCCCCTACTGTCCAAAGTATATAACGAGGCGTATGAAATAGGCCACCTCCCTGACTCCATGACTGAAGCCACCATCATCCCCTTACTTAAGCCCGACAAGGAAAGCTCTGACTGCGGCTCATACCGCCCCTTATCCATGCTGAATGTAGACAACAAGATCCTCACCGCACTACTGGCCAGAAGGCTGCGTGCAGCCGTCCCGTACCTTATACACCAAGATCAGACAGGCTACGTGCAGGGCCGCTCCATGTCTGAGAACCTGCGAAGGCTGCATCATGTGATACACAGCACAAACGGCATGCCCGGTAAATATGCAGTTGTGTCCCTTGACGCCTCTAAGGCCTTTGATTCGGTCCGATGGACATGGCTCTACGCCACCCTTGCCAAGATGGGGGTCGGAACGGCTTTCTTGAATTGGGTCAAACTCACTTACACTAATCCCACAGTCAGAGTGCGAACCAACAATACCTTTTCGGAAAAATGGAGCCTGGCCAGGGGCACTCGGCAAGGGTGCCCCCTATCCCCTTTGCTCTACATCTTGGCGATTGAACCAGTGGCGGCATACCTTAGGCAGGAGTATGGAGACGGGGGGATAGTGGTAAATGGAGTGAACCACCTTGTCTCCATGTATGCGGACGACATGCTCCTCTACCTAAGGGATCCCGAACACCTTCTCCCCTACATTCTCGAAACCCTAGATGGGTTCCACAGATGCACCGGGATCCAGATTAACCGCGGCAAGTCTTGCCTATTCCCCCTGGCTGCACTTAGTGGAACCAAGAAAGAACACCTCCCCCCTCTGGCCCTTAAATGGGAACCCACCACGTTCAAATATTTGGGCGTCGCGATCCACCGGGACCCCGAAGCCGAACATGCACTAAACACGGGCAGGGCTAAGGAGGGACTGGCTAAATCAATTGACCTATGGTGTAAATTGCCCCTTTCGATGGCTGGCAGGGCGGGACTCCTTAAAATGGTTGCACTCCCGCGGCTTCTACATTTCTTCACTAACGTCCCCTACAACATCCCCCAACGTTTCTTCAAAGACCTGAGCAAACTATGTAGGAAACTCCTATGGCGGGAGGGGAGGCACAGAGTTGCCCTAGACATAACTCAAAGACCGTACGAGAGGGGAGGCCTGAAAACCCCTAACTTTGAGGTCTACTACATAGCGGCCCAGCTTAAGCACGTGATCCAGTGGATGGCCGATGATGCCACGACGGACACACGCCTATTGCAGCCCCCAGACGCGTCCTGGTTGCTTAGGGACCTCCTCTGGATCAGACCAATACCCAAAACGCTGGATGCACACCTCATCCGCCTAGGCACTCAGATCTGGAGTCGGGCCTGCAAATCGGTCAGGCTGACCGACCCTTACTCCCCACAAATCCCTATAGCCGCCATCATGTCCACTAGACCGGAGGACCGGAAGGCGATCCGGAACATGTGGGAACCCTCCGGTGTTGCCACCCTGGGCGATCTGATTGACGACCAGGGCACTCGCACATTTCCCGAACTGCACGAGTTGACTGGGGTCCCACTGGGTCAGTTCCTTTTGCACGGAGCGGTGCTGGATAAGCTTAGGAAGCGATGGCCGGAAGCAGAATCCCAATGCGCCGGACACGAGACCATTGAGAACTTGGTGGGCGTTGCAGAGGGGGGACACGAAACCTCTAGGCTTTATGAGATCCTAATTGACAACACCACACATAACGAACTTGCATGCAAGGGTAAATGGGAAGCCGAGCTAAACACGCAATTCGGAGACACGGAGTGGGAAACAATAACACACTACCATAAAAAAGTCTCCAGGAATGCCCGATTCCAGCTTATCCAATTTTACATCATCCACAGGGCCTACCTTACCCCAGCTGTCATCTCGAGATTCAATGGCGCCTGCGTAGTGCCGTGCCCCAAGTGCCAAGAACCCGCGGCTTCACTGACCCACATGTTTTGGGCCTGCCCGGATATACAAACCTTCTGGTCGCAAATTCAGACCAGGATAGCGGAGGAGGACATAACGCTAGACGTGCAATCCCCTAAGGCATGTCTATTGGGCTCATATCCGCGAGGAAAAAAAAACAAACCCCTCAATAGGCTCAAGGATTTGATGTACATCCTCGCAAAAAGGCGCATCGCAATGGCCTGGAAGTGCCCCAGGGCCCCTAGACTTGTGACATGGTGGGAAGACCTCCGTAGGTGGTCTGTGGCCGAAACCGGGGCCTGGGAGCTGGCGCAGCCACAGCAGAAAATAGGTGACTCGGAAGACCTCTTGCAATGGATAGCCCTCACGACAGCCCAGTTCAGTCCTAAAGAGGTCAGCACCTCAGGCGAGGACCTGGACAGCCCAGACTCACCCTAACACCAATGGCAGACCGCGCAACCCCGGTCCTGGTTCGCATGGGGGAGGAGGGAATGGGAAGTCATTGTGGATATATAACTGATTGCTATGTTGATGATGCTGGTTGTATAGTTTTTCTTTGAAAAATCAATGAATATATTTCAAAAAAAAAAAAAAGTGTAATGTTTCTTTTGTGAGATCAATAAAATCAAGCGGCTTCTCCAGAATAAAATCCGATGTTGAGACAATAGAGGGGCGAACAATGTCTCCCTTGTGTGATTCAACCATTTCTTGTGTAGTAGGCTCGCAGGATAGTCCCTGAGAAGTCGTGCAAAGAGAATTGACGGTCAACCCCTCTTGGACATTTTCCACAAAGGGGTTAGTAATCGCTTTTATAGAAGTGGTAGGTGGTTTAGCATCCGGGGCATAGTCCACATGAATGCCCTCATCGTTAATGGGGGGAGTCGAAGAGGATTGATCACCATTACCCCTGTCCAAACACGAATGGACAATAGTGGATGGGACCATATTAAAAACATCCCCCGGAATACTGTCCTTTTCCACACTTAGGGATTTTTTAACCGGGGGCCCTTCCATAATAGGTTGGCTTGAAAGAATAGAGTCTGGGCACTGTTTTGCTATTGAGGGATTATCTTCCTTAATAATTTTAACCAACTCCTCAAAACTGTCTAGACCTTCTAGCCTAGTATAGATTTCAGAGAGTAAAAGGGAATGTGATCTAACCTCTGACCATATATTGTCATACAGACTCACAAAGGAACTAAGAACCATATTCAATGCAGAGAGTGTAGGTTGAGTAAGTTTTATTCTATCATCCGCCTCTTTAAGGGTATGGTGCAGAATCCACTCGCTGGCATGATCCTTTTTTATATCTGGGAGTAAACCCCTTTCTCTAAGCCAATTTTGCTTCTCTGTATACTCATCAATAAAGTTAGTGAGTTCAGAGGGAGAGCCCACATAAAAGGCATCACAAGTTTGCTGGGTTATATTATTTGTATTAGTGGGATTAGGTTCCAAATGATTCTCGGCTATTGCCTTATCTGCACATGCTATAATACTAATATTGTCAATGTCATTGTCTGCAAGATCTTCAGTCTCTAGTTTCTTAGCTACATCCGCCAGATGCGTATGGTCCAAGATAGCCACTGTTAAAACTGAATGCGGAGGTTTAATAAGGGTACTGGTGAAAGGCCTTTTTCCGAAGAAGTTGGAGATTTTTTTCCCCTTGGATAGGTTTACCCTGAGTACCCATGCTAGATTTTATTTTAGGAGTACAAATTGGGGGTTTTGTAAGTGGGGTTTTAAAGACTATGGATTTCTCAGTCGTAGTGATGGGAGTACCAACAGAAGTAGCAGAGAGATTAACCTGAATAAAGGAGGTGTGGTTAACCCCCCGACCAGAGGAAGATACCTCTGGTGAGAGATTGACGGTGGAAATACCATAGTTCCTGTTGCCCTCTGAAGGAGGAGGTTGAGGAGCTCCTCAACCTCCTTAGAGAGGACAGGAGGTTCTGTAGGGTTTGCAACAGAGTCATCCAGCATAAAGACAGGCAGAGGTAGTCTAGATTGTGGTTGGACAGGGGTTGGGTGTATAATGTTCGCCGTACTATTATTCAGGTGATCAGTGCCCACCCTTGCCCTGAGTAAACTACCACCTTCCTCCAAATTCGAAGCTATAGTAGCTGCTAGGCGTTCTCCCTGTGCATCTATGGAAATATCTTGTTTTCCAATGAAGATGCATCTATTGTTGACTGGAGAGCGTGGAATAATGCCCATCATATTAAATACGTCAATCCTATCTTGTGAATGGATTTGGGCATGGGCCACACTTTTTTGTAGAGAGGAATATAGGGAGCTATCTACTATGTTGTGGCTTACCCAGAGGAATAGGGATAGGGTTGACTGGAGAGATGGGGCCTATCAAAGCAGGAGAAAGAGCCACAACAGCAGGAAGAGTAGAATCAAGAGAAGCCTCCATAGCTGCCTGGCTCCTGAGTCCCTTACATGTCATCTACAAGAAGGGAGAACCTGCAGGAACGAGAGCCAGGGAACAGGAAGGATAAAAGCAGGGTAGCTCAATAGAAAATGGGGTACAAAAACTCCTAACCTTAATGTTAAAATAGATATCACAACCAGAGAAAATCACAAATACTAAGACCTATAGAGCAACAAACAGTATTTTCAAAATGCACTGAATAAAAGGAGTAGCTTAAACACATCAAACACTACCCCAGATACGCTTTAAAAAGAGTACAAATTGATATGGATCCCTTGTTAAAATCAAGGAAATAAGGAAAAAATGTATCATAAGGTATGTCCTTTAATTATGGCGGAAAAAAGCTCATAAACTTAGTAATAGTCC
This sequence comes from Ambystoma mexicanum, assembly GCF_040938575.1. Classification (NCBI taxonomy): domain Eukaryota; kingdom Metazoa; phylum Chordata; class Amphibia; order Caudata; family Ambystomatidae; genus Ambystoma; species Ambystoma mexicanum. The sequence continues at coordinate 1,105,224,917 of NC_090922.1, forward strand.
CATAAGTCAGCATAAGACTGCAGGAGCACCTAGTCTCAGGTTAAGGAACGCCCGACAGCTTAAGGAGCTCCCAGAATCCGACTCTTTCGCCCCCCCCCTTACCCAAGGACTGGTTAGGATTGAGGCAAATGGAGTAGCAGCGTGGAATCATGGTCTGGGTTACTCACAGAGCCGTTGCACGGACACAGGTCACAGCCGAACAGCACAACAGCGGCTCCAGCCCTTACTGCCTCCAGGGCTTAACGCCGCAAGAGCGGCTGTGTGCAGGGTAAGAGCCTCCTTGCGAGGTCACGTGATGCGGTCACGTGAACAGTAGCCCCGCCTTCCTTCCCTCAGAGCAGCAAGAGCAGGTGGCTCGCAGTGCTGCCTTAGAGCGTGTGCAAATTCGCAAGCAGAAAGCGCTGGTGACACTTTGATATTTGCTATTAAAATTCACCTTAAAACCAATCTTATTGTTTTATACTCAAAATGTTGTTGCAACAATAACATTTGGTGCCGAGACGGGCTTTAACATAAGCCATGATTTTTGGGACTACCTAGAAGGCAGGTTCTGGCGAAAAGTTTTGAAATTTCCTCGAAATGTATCTATAGTGGGAATTCGCTTTGAACTGGCCCTTGAATCCCTCCTATTCTCTGTAATTTGGAAATCAGTAGCAGCATATAGGAAAATGCACTGGACTCCAACGGTTCCTCCCTATCAAATCTTAGCTCCAAACACTAGGAATCATCTACCAGGGCTATTGTCGATATGGATGAAGAAGCTACAATCAATATTGGCTGCAGCCAATATATTTTTTTTTTGATCAAATCTTTACAAACTATAAAAACCAACATTATACTGATTTATCACGATAAAAGTACAGTTATCTTGCAAACAATTCCACAGAATTTGAGGACAAGCCTTTTAAAAAGAAAATCAAAAAGGAAGAAAGAAAAGAAAGAAGTAAAAAAAAAACTTCATTTTCCCAAAAACCTGCACCCCATTCTACACTGTTAATTTCTACTACTGTGTTAAGCCATAATACCTAGAGAAACATTAGTCCCAGTCTGCCCAATGCTTGAATGGGTCAGGCCAAGTTTTAAAAGGACCTGACCCACTGCAATTGTCAGGGCAGTGTTGTGCCCCGAAATCAGGGGATTCCAAAAGTTCTCTGAATGCAAACACTCCATTTTATGTACAAATTTCCCAAAGTAGAGAACTCTAGTCTCCCAAGTTCCTTTACCTTCTAGGAGTAAGTCATGCAGGTTTTGCTTATTTTGAGTTGCACAGATTTTACAAAACTGTATTATATTCTGGCTTTGCCCTCTAATGCTTAGGATCTCGCCTGTATGAATTAAGTTTAGGCGGGCCCTGTGAAAAACATATCTTGATTCACTACTGGGATGTTTTAGCAGATATTTGGGCAGATCTCCCAATTTTTTTTCAACTACTAAAAAGCTATTCTTTGGTTTTACCAGCCTCATTTCCAACCCTGTTTTGATCCAGTCCATTGTTTCCAGTTCTTTCTTTGCTTTCAAGGGATTCTCTTTCAGCATTGCTACCATTGACTTCGGCTCCGTCCAGATTTCTTTTAACTTTTGTGTCCAGCTGTTGGAGGATCTTGGAGCTGTCCATTTGGAGATGGTGTTTGACGTCTTCGTAAAGAGAGTCTTTTTGTGGAATTATTATTAGCCTTTAGAGAGATAATCTCCAAGCTACCTGTTGCTGCAATGATTTCAGGCCAAGCTCAAACCTTAAGACCTGAATAGGAAAACAGCTAGGCAGACCCAACAAGCTCTTCCAAATACGGCCCCCACCTTTTGCCAGTCTATGTCCCAGAACTTTGGTTGGGCCACCAACCCATACAATATCACAGGGATTACTTTGGCGTTATAAAACTTTATTAATGGTTTAACTGAAAATGTACAAAGCTCAAAGAAGATCTTTTTCATCTGAGGTATTGTTTTATCAACTTTGGAACGGATTTCAAATTCCACTTTACTCACTGAAGGAGAGGCAAACATTGTATAACCCAAATAGACTAATTTGTCTACCCTTGTAATTGCCTCTCCTTCAAAAAACCATTCACCAAAGTTAATTTGCTTTTTTTGGATGTTTCAGCACCACAATCTTTGACTTCTTTGGGTTTACTTGTAGTCGATTTAGTTTAGTATATTCACTTAATCCATTTAGTAAGTGCTGCAGTCCTGTCGATCAGGACGATGTTGTCTGCATAGGCGAGCCAAAAAACCTTGATGGAGTTAAGTTTGGGACTTGCCATAGTTCACGTTTGAAGAAAGTCTCCCAGATCTGACAGGTATAAGTGAAAGAAAAAGGGGGCTCCCATGCACCCCTGTCGCACTCCTTGCTCCACGCTGATTGTATTGGAAAGATGACCAGCCTCATCTAGTCTTACCATGAGCAAGGTGTTTTTGTGAAGCTCAATTAATATTGCCAGGAGCTTGTTTGGGAGACCCCACCTTCTCAATTTTGCCCACAAATTCTCCCTTTTTACTAGGTCAAATGCTTAAGAGAGATCTACCCAGGCTCCAAAAAGCGGACCCTATTGTAACGCTCACCTGATTCCCGTAGAGGCGCCGGTCTTGACTGGGCGTATACCGTATCTTCAAAGGTGATGTGTAACACACGGCTGGCTCTTTGGGCTGGACCTCTGTGCACTGTATGTTTGACTCGAAGGGTAAGATGTCTGCAGATAGAAAATATGGGATTAATGAACTGGGTTATTGAATGTCTCTCTCTTCTTCCCTTTCTCTTCTCCTGTAGAACCCCGAAGGTTAACGCTCTCACCTTAGGTAAGTGAACGCTGTGCTCTCCATCTGCCTCGGGGCAGGGTGCTGTAACCAGTTTCTTCACTGGATAAGGGGAGCAGGCCTCTTGACTTCAGAGGACTGCTGTCCGTCGTTTACTGCACGAACGGTAAGTTTCGAGTAATTCTAATGTCTTTAAAGTCTTTAGTAATGATGTCTCTTGTTTTGCAGGGTTCCGGCGATGGTGGATGACGGGCTTAATTGAGTTGAAGATGGAGCCTATGTGTGATGAATAGAAGCGCCTGGAAGCACGTAAGTAAGCGCTTGTTGCCTGCTTCACGATGCGCTCTGTCTTTTTATTTTGCAGGTACAAGTTTGGAGCGGCTGCACGGTGCCGGAATACCCACTGGGTTAGATGTGGAAAGGAGTAATGGCACGTGAGTATTAAAGTTCCCCAATGTCTTTAAACGCACCTTGTTTTGTCTTTCAGATGCGGGATGCAGCGCCGAAGGCCTCCGGAGCGTGCAAAGAGTTGGTAAGCTTTTGTCTTTCAGATGCCGGAATGCAGTGTGAAGACCTCCGGAGCGCACGAAGAGTAGGTAAGCCTTTGTCTTTCAGAATGCAGCGCGAGGCGTTGGTGACAGCCGATGGCCCAGGTAAGTGAAGAGCTGTCACTGAAGACCGTAATGCTAACCTGTTCTTTCTTGTCTTTATAGGTGTTGCTGAAGACTGGATTCAGGATGGTAAGCCTTTTTCCTTAGGCCCAGGATCAGATGCAGAAGACACGATGAGCGTTCTGCTGCAGAGGATGCAGAATAACGCAAAGCAAGATTCATCCATCGGGTGTGGTTTAAATAGCCTCCTGTAGTGCTTAGGTGTCTCCTTCCACAGCCATGCCTAGGTAAGAAAAGAGTTCCTGCTTTCCAGAAGAGTTCCAGTGTTCTGAACCTAGGGAGTGGCTCCTGCCCCACCCTACAGGAAAAGTAGTTCCAAACAGAAGAGGATCAGAGGCTCAGAGGCTCAACTGGCAGGCAAGTAAGCAGCATGGTCTGCTGCAGGTAAGTCCACCCAAGCATTATGAGCCCGGCGCTTCCAGCGCTGGGACTGGGCATATTTATGAGCCTGGTGCCACTGGCGCCAGGACTGGGTCCAAAAGGTCCCAATTGGGACTGGTTGGCACTCGGAACCTGGGTTATGAATCTGCTTCCAAGGGAGTTGGGAAAACCCTGACCTTTTGGAAGCAGAGATCATGACACCTATCCAAATTTTCTCATGTGTTCTTCTAGGAGACTCAGAGTGATGCCATTTAATGTTGTAGACATTCCTCGCCTGAAACCTGTTTGAAATTTGGAGATGATGTTATTTGATTTGGCCCAGTCCTCTAGCTCTATCAAGAGTATCCGCATGAATATCTTGCTTTCGATGTCCAAGAGGGCAATTGGCCTATCATTTTCGGGCTTTGATCTGTCCACCCCCTTTGTAGAATAGTATTATAACTGCTTGTTTCCAAGAAGGAGGGAAGCATTTTGACTCTAGTATTTCCCTATAGAGAGTATCAAGAAGTGTCGTCCAGGTATTTACATTAGACTTCAGAACCTGATAAGTTAGCCCATTTGGGCCCGCCGCCTTTGATGATGAGGCGCACCTAATTAGATCTTCTACTAACTTTACAGCAAAGTTAAGTTCCCACTTCACGACCTCCTGATGATTTTCCATGGTAGCTGACATGTTTTGAAAGTTTGTCAAAATAATCTATCCACCTCTTTTCTGGAACCAGATTACATTGGGTGATGTTACTGGCTAATTTCTTTCCTTTACTATTTATCATTGACCAGAAATTGCGGGTACTATTTTCACGAAGAACCTCCAGCATCTGTTCATTGTCTTGTTGGTGATGAAGGATCTTTCTTGCTCGTGACCATTGCTTATAGTTCCTAATAAGCTTTTTCTGTTCTATATGAAGTTAAAATGGATTCGTAATAGAATACTTCAGCCATCTAACTTCGCGCCTTAAACACCTTTTCTGAATCCATGTCTCCTCATCGAAGGAATGTAGGTGATGAGTTTCTTTTGCCAGGGCTCCTGCTGTCGGGCAGTGCACCGACCAAATAAATGTCTGAAAGCAGTATGGTTTACAATTCTCTTTTTGTTCTTCTAATGAGATGAGATTATTCAAATTTCGTCCCTCTCTTTTGTATTTACTCAAGACTGCTTTGCCTTTTCTCAATAGTAAGTCCTGTCGATATTTAATCACCTTGACTTCCATTAAGCTCTTGATTTTAACGCTTAATCGAGCGTGATCACTCCCTTCTCCCCAGATTATTTCCATGGATGTTTTCTTCAATTGTAGGTCTTCAGAGACAAATACATAATCCAATGTGGAGAAGGCGTTACCACAGGACCATGTTGGAGTCGAAGGGCAATCACCTTCAACAGAGCCATTTAACATGAAAAGGCCCCATGAATTTAGAAACTCTGACCACTGTCTCCCTGTCTTGGAGATTTTTGCCCATTTTTATGAGTTCTTCATGTCTTGAGTCATAATACATTGAATATTCAGATCACCTCCCAAGATCACACTGGCATCTCCATGGAACAACACAATTTTCTCCAACACCATTGACAACGACTGATGGAATTGAACAAGGCTACATTACGCTGGGTTCCAATAAATGTTCACTACTACAAGGGAAGGAAGATCGTGGGCCACTGTAATTTGGCTTCGTATGCCAAGATGCCTTCCTTTCCATTATGCAGAAGTGTGACGTTTTTGCTAAATGAGTTGTTAATTCCAAGCACAATCCCCCCCGACGGTCGTCCTTTGGATTTTTGGCTTGCCGGGGTCGTGAATATTGTGTACCCTTCTATTTCTATTGGGTGTGTGTACCAGGTCTCCTGGAGAATAGCATCAGAATTAAAAAAGAGATCTTTCTTTCTGCTACTCGCAGTAAAGGTCTTTGGTCCGCAGGTGTTCCAACTTGTATTAATTTCGTTATGCCTAAAGACTCTCCTGAGTCAACCCCAGCTTCAGTAGTACTTGTGAGAGGATCTCTGGGAGGGCTGCTAAGGTGCCGGCCTTATTTTCTCCCATGTTTCCCTGAGAGGGTAACATGGCTCCTGATTTAAGATTCCCACAGCTTTTGCGCTTTTTCCTTCAGAGGTGGACTTCTCACTGTTTTTGCCAATTTGCACTTCCACCGGGTTCTTCTCAAGAATCATCAGGCTGATTTTTTCCAGCTTTTTTTATTACTTTTTATGGCTCTCCATGCTTTTTGTGAAGTGAAACCCACCTCTACTATGTTCATCACCTGTCTGCTCGGAAACTTTACATATTCTACGTCCCCCGAGCCAAACGGGTAGAGGTTGCGAACTCTTTTGACATAGTCCAAGATGGCACTTCTACGTAGTGATGTATGTTTTGGTATTTTATTTAGCGCTTTTAGCCAAAGTTTTGGAACGGCATATTCTTGAATATAAGCCAAGACACTCTGTTGTTTAATCTATGTGCTGCAAAAAGTAAATTAAAATACCACGATTGGATTTGAACAACTGGAAAAAAAGATCACAATTGAAGTCTGTGATAACTTCTGGTGTCATTTCCCCTGGCATCAATCAACGACTCAAATATCTAGACAAATTTCCTTCTCGATATCATCGGAATCAGTTTTTGAGGCTTCGATTAAATTTATATCCGACCAAGGAGATGTTATTCTTAAAATGTGACATTGCAACTCAAGATAACAAATGTCGTTTTTGTCAACCTGTAGTGGAATCTTTGAGACCTTTTATTATCAAATGCCAAAGTCTCGACATGCAGAAAAGAACCAACCTTCTTTATGACTGTGCTCCCTTGAATGGGAATATGAGTGAATGGTGGTCTCAGCTGTTGTCAGGCCAAAATGTAAAATTGACTTGTGCTGTAATTGATTATATGGACTTGATTCTGAAGGCCGGCTGAGCCTTGCTCATGGTGACGCCAGAGTATTCCAGCTTACACATCAAAAGACAGATGTAGTAAAAAGCAAATGCGGTAACAAATGTAGATAAAGATGTGACAAAATATAAGATTGTAAAACAAAAAGTTTGAATTAAAACTAAAAGGTTAATAAAAAAAATAATAAGTGCCGTTACTTTCTCTTTAGGTGTATCAGCAACAGGGGAACAAATAAAACAAGCAGTGATCACTCAGCGAGATGAGGGGTTTTACATCGGGGCAAAGGGCTCATCGCCAGTCGGCCAATATTTACGTTCATGATGACGGCCACTATATCTTCAAGGTTGTTTTAGTAACCTTTCTCGCAGCAGTTGTGACTCCTTTGAGGCCATGTTGGAAACATTCTCCCATGCCTTCTAATGAATCAAAGCCCTTAGTATAGCAGTTCCTGAATATAGACGTTTGTTCTCATTTTAGTCAGATACATTTTGGCACCAGCTTTTAAGTTGGTCAGAGGAATAGTTAGAAGCAATGGGTGGCAACACTCTTTTGTAAGGATTCTGACCCTGGCCCATTGTGTGGCTTCTGTAACAGCACTTAAATATGTTTTATTTTCGTTTAGTTTGCTGTTTATTAGAATAGCGCAGTTTACGCCCCAAATTACAAAAACTAAACCCTAATCAGACTAGTGAATGGAAAAGCAGACAAGTAAAAATAGGATTTAGATTATTCATAGCTGTTTTAGGGAAACTGAATATTTTATTAGCTGCATTCTAGAGGATTGATGATGGCCTTGTTTCCTAAAAAATACTGGTAAGAAATTCCATAGACTGACTACATGGACAGAGAAAGAACTGCCCTCCATTTTACTAGTCGAACGTTTAGGGATCCTAGCAATGTTGTATGGAGGGAACAATGTGGAACGTATTTTTCCTAAGAAAGTCAGTACCTTTGTGATGCAGGCCATTATCAACTAAACCAAGGCACTATCAACTAAACCAATTTAACTCTTTCAGCAACTGGCAGCCAGTGCAATTGCTGAAGAATGGACAAGGTGTGTGTTACACGTGCAGATTTCAATACCATTCTGGCTAGTGAATTCTGAATCCTCTAAAGTCTTACAAGCAAATATTTGGAAAAACCCAAATTGAAGTAATTAAGTCGAGAGGTTATGAATGCATTTGTCAGCTGAACGTGATGAGTAAAAGGGAAAGAAATGCAAGAATATCCCGAGTTGGCGAATTTGGTAAAAACAGGTGTCTGCCACCTTGTATCCCAGAGTGGCAGGGAACATTTTACTTACAATGGTAATATCTAGAATAACCAGATTTACTGATGTGCTGAGCATGTTGGGCCAAAAAAGCATTCCAGTGAGACAAATGAGAACTACATATAAAAAGTTCAGTTTTGCTAGCATTACATTTTAAGCGAATTTGATCCATATAGTTTTAGCAGCGGATAAGCCTATATAGAAAGTTTATTTTTTTAAACATTTCTTGTATTTATTGCTTATAGCACAAACCTAACTAGAGAGCAGCAGAGTGCTTTAAAAGGGGAGGGTACCAGCATTGGGTTTGGCCTTTTATACAGCAGCACAGTACTGTCAGTGGCGGGAGAGAGGGGTTTTTATTCGCCAGGCATGATATGATATGATCTAGCATTTATAACGCGCCTGTACACAAGTGTTTCTAGGCGTGACAAGACAAAGAGGGGAAACAAAGGAAGGACAAAATAACCATTTTATTAGGCCTTGTGTCATTCAGATCGCACAAGTGTAGGGAAGGGGAGAAGTGCCAGTGGGGACAAGAGGGGGAAGTGCAGTTAACTCACAAGGGCAGCCAGCAGGATGTTCATACGTGCAGAGAGAAGGGACTGTCAGGCTTCACGTACAGACCCGTAAGTGCTGAGGAGCCCACAGGCAGTGCAAGGGCAAATGGACATTCAGGATCCTGGGTCTGAGTTCAGAGGGTGACCAGGTGACCAGTGCGTGGAGCAGTCTGGTGCATCAGTATGGGAGAGAAAGCAGAAGCGAAAAGGAAGGTCTTGAGTTGCCTCCAGAACCAGAGGTGGTTCTGCTCATGTTTGAGAGAGGCAGGGAGGCTGTTCCAGAGGGAGGGCCCAGCCGAGGAGGTAGATCTGGCCCCAATTCTCTGCTTGGAGAAGTGCCTGTCCCTCAAATAGTTGGAAGTGGATGAGCGGAGAGCTCGAGAAGGAAGATGTTTTGAAAGAGAAAGATGGAGGTAGAGCGGTCGCAGAAAGCCTTGTGGATGATGCAGAGGGTCTTGAAGTTGATCCTTGCAGCCACAGGGTGTCAGTGAAGAGATTTCAGAGCTGGAGAGATACAATCCCTGGGCTTGAGACGAAGGACAAGTCTTGCAGTCCTGTTCTGGATAAGTTGTAAAGGTCGAAGAGTAGAGGCAGGAAGATTTAGAAAGATGTTGCAATAGTCCAACCTAGAGAGGACCAGAGCTCTGGAGACAGAGCTTCTGGGTGAAAGTGAGAAAAGGAAGAATATCTCTGGGGAGGTGCAGCTGATAGTTTGACTTCTTAGAGACATCAGAGATGTGAGGAAAGAAGGAGAGGTTGGAGTCGAAGAGGACACCAAGGTTCTTGACCTCGCAGGAAGGGTTCCATGTGTTAAAATTGTGGCAAAAATGGCCGTGAGCACAAAATAATCGCAGCGAAAAATGCAGTGGTTTTGTCGCCGCAATCCATGTAAAGGATGCGGGGGACACCCCCACAACCCACAGACCCATTATACCATTTAAGGGGAGCAGGGGACACCCCTGCAACCCCTGCTCCCCTTAAATGGTGTAATGGGGTACACCTTTAATGGGTCAAACCACAGCATTTTTGCCGCCATTTTTTTTTTCCAGGCAATATTTTTGCCGTGATTTGATCACTGCATACCGCAGGAAGAGGGCCCAGAGTAGGTGGCCAGAGAGAGAGGAAAGGATGGAGCGGGTGTCCCAATGAGGAAGATCTCAGTCTTACTGGCATTAAGGCAGAGACCATTGGCGGCACACCATTCCTGAATTGCGGCCAGACTGTCTGGTATGACAGACGAAGCAGAGGTGGCTGAAGGGAGCCTGAAAGAGAGCGGAGTGTCATCCGCATAACATTGAAAATTGGACATAAAGTAGCGATGCAGTGGGCAAGAGGTGCCAGGTAGTGGTTGTAGAACGAGGAAGAGAGGTTATATCCATGGGGAACACCACAAGTAGAGAGAGAGATAGAAGAGAGGAAGACCCCAGTTGGACCGGAGAGTGTCGGTCGGTGAGAAAGGAGGTCAAGCAGGCCAGGGCTTGATCAATAATACCAAGGTTGTAACGGAGATGATTGAGCAGGATGTCATAGTTGACCGTGTCAAAAGCAGAGGAGAGTGAGGACAGAAGGAAGATTAGAGTCAGGATTGGAGAGCAAGTCTTCAACAGGTGTTCAGGAGAACAGGTTCCGTGCTTCTGGCAGCTCTGAAGCCAGACTGGTGGTCATGGAGGCAACCAACCCATTCAGTATGTAGATTAAGCTGGGAGATGGCCAGCTTTTCCAAGAGTTTGCCCAGGAAAGGAATGATGGTGATCGGGCGATAGTTAGCCAAAGAGGAAGGATAGGCTGAGGACTTCTTTAGAAGGGGGTGCACAAAAAAGTGATTATGGTGGGTGGGGAAAGTTCCAGTGGCAAAGGAGTGATTACAGAAATCAGCCAAGGCTGGAGCAAGGGTGTCAATGTGGTCCTTGATGGTTCTGGATTAGCAGGGGAGAACCTGCTTTGACAAGACTTTCATAGATCGGACTTGTCTAGAAACATTGTTATGGGTGAACAGGGGAAAGGAGGAGGAGGAGGAGGAGTAGAGACTTTCTCAGACAGGCCAGGAGTGGTAGAGGAGCAGGAGGAGGTAGAGGAAGAGAGGGTCGATAGAATGTCCTGAGTTTTAGTAGTGAAATGAGAGGCCAAGGCTGTGCAGAGGGCCTGGGAGGGAACAGGAGAGGTAGAGACTGCAGCAGGATCGGCCAGCTCCTTGCAGATTTTGAAATGTTCGGCCGAGTTGTTAGATGCCGCAGAGCTGTGGGTGTTAGGCAGAATCCTGTGCAGTTCCCTTAAGGAGCACTACAGAAGATTAAGACTACAGGTATATGCAAGAAAATCCCCTTTGGTATCAGTCTGTATCACAAAGAATTAGTTGGTAGCTGTGGCTAAGCAGTCAGACTTATCTCAAGAGGGAGATGAGCAGTATTCTGGGTTTACACATTAGGGCTTCAGTACTATGGGACAAGGAAACACTGACCAAAGCTTTGTATCAAAAAGAATATATATATTTATTTAACAAACTCTGATGTTCACACACAAATCACTATCATTAAATCAAGTTAAAACAGTCAAGAAAAATATACACAACTCCCTATTTAAATTGTAGACAAGTTTGAGCAAGAGTGAAAACTGAGCAAAACGGCACAGTGTAAACCAAGCAGAAATGGCACTCTAACAATTTCTCAGAAGGGAGGGAAAGGACAAGTTATACAGGTTTAGACTCTTTAACACACCAGCAACACTTCCCAAGTAGATTGTGAACAAGTAAGGTAAGGCAGTACTTTACCATATGCAATACTGAGGTGAAAACCGAGCAAAATGGCACTTCACAATATTAAAAAGGGGAAGGAAAAAGGTGGTTATAAGAGTTAGGTGCACCAAAACATTTCTAGGTGAGAAGCAATCTAGAGAAGGCAGTTGTAACAGATTTAGCCAGAGTCAATAGGCCTGTTCCAGAGTCAATGGTACAAGGCAATGTGCCCAGGATCAAACTGTTCTAGTAGCTGCAGTCAAGTCTTTGTTTAACGATTTGAAAAGGCGGTTGCAGAAGGTAAAATACAATGTTAGACGAGAGGGGCGGCCAACCCAGTAGGTAAGTAAAGGATTTAAAACACCTTTAGCGATATCCAACCAAACGGGAGGCCTGGCGGAACAATGTACCTTTTAAAGTGGAAGAGGCTCCTGCGGTGGCAGCAGTTCCTGGCAGTTCCTGCAGTTTGGGAGATCCAGCAGAGGACGAGAGGCTCTCGTCATGGAGGAAGCTTCGAGTTACTGCACTGCCCAGGGATGAAGCCAGCCGCGGTGCTGGCAAAATTAATAAAAGGTACGCTCCTTTAAATCGCGGTCGTGGTGGACGGGTGTGTGGCTATCTGGTCTCTGAGTGCAGGGCACTGGCGATTCGACCAAGGCAGGTCCTGGAAGGCGATTGGTGAACTGGTTGTTCCCACCAGCTCAAAGGAAGAAGACTCTTGCAGAGGAAGATCTTCTCAAGTCGTTGGAGAAAAGTGGTGAGGATCTGCAGCAGGGCTTCACCGGTGGTTCAGTCGTTGCAGATGTCTTCAGCTTCTCTCTTCTTCGGTTTCTTAGTTCAGTGGTAACGTATTGTCCTCCAGTCCTCAGGACCCTGCTTTTATGCAGCAAGACCCCCATTCATACAGCCTAGCTGTCACTCACACAGCGGGGTGGCTCTCCTGGCGGGAGAACCCCCCAGCCTACCAGGGCAGAGTGCGGCTTGGGTTGTGTAGGCAACTCTGTCCAGGGTGCCTATTCCCCCTCCCACACATCCTGTCTACCCCAGTCTCAGTGGCGCCGAGAGGAGGGCATCTGTGCAGAAACCCGCCAAAAGGACGAACAAAGGATCCCCAACCTGGGTTAGGATTTCAGAGGAAGATACGAGAAAGAAATATTATTAAAGTTCTGGCAATAAAAATCTACCAGAGTAAAGTTAATAAAATAAACCGGCGGTATGTTAGAGGCTGTCAGTAAAAGTGGTAGCCTCGAACAATGGGAAAATCCCACAGGAAAATATTTGCGGTTGAATTTTTACGGTAGTAACCACTGCCACTAGCCAGAAACTTTTGAGAGAGGGACTGTACGGTTCCCCTTCGAAAATGAATACTAGGGAAAACTATTAACCCTTCCCAGTACTTCCATATTAAGATGGGTTGTACTGGTTTAGTTCATACTTATTGACTAGTAAAGTCAATGAGGACTTTACATGCCCTGGGAGACAGTAGTCAGTCCCAGGGTATGGAGTCTATGTTTGGGGGTCGCTACAACACCCCTGTGGTACGGCACGGAGGGTGCTGTGTACCACACGTTAAAAAAGATGATTCCTATGAGGGTGAGAAAAAAAAAAACCATAGACCATAAGCACACAAAACATACACTAGCAATCTGTCTAAGAGTGGGAAAAAGGGTCTCACTCTTAGCGAGAGAAGAAAAGAAACCCTTCAAATCCAGCAAAGCTGCTGGGGGACTCTATAGGTAAGGGAAATTGGCCTTAGAAGAGAATTCTCCCTAACAGCAGCCTTGGATGTAGGCTCTCTTCTTAGAGAGGACAGAGAGTCTGTACTGCCTTTGGAGCAGGGGGTCCGTCTGATGCCCTCCACAGCGCCCTAGACTTTTGTTCAAGGGTGGCAAGGTCAGAATCGTGCCAACAGTTGCACTTGGAATTGGGCTTTAAGCAGATCCTCGTGACAGGGGCAAGAACATCCAGAGTGTTAGAGATAGAGAGATGAAGGTTAGAGAGGGCGGTGTGAGTTAGCCAAAGGTACAGGAGGAGAGAAAGTAGCGACAAAAGCCTCAACTGACACACGCTTCATGGGTCGGATGACCCGAGAAGGTAGATGGCAGTGCTTCAAGTTGGCTTTGCCTGCGGGGAAGAGAGAGAGAGGTGGAAAGAAGGGAGAATGTGATCATTCCAAGAGAGAGGAGTGGTGAGAGGGTTAGAGAGGGGGAGGTCTGAGGAGATCAGAACATCCAGGATGTGCCCTGCCGAGTGTTGGGCCAGAGGGAAGAATATAGAAGGAGAGAGAATCACAGAAGTTGTGAAAGAGTCCTGAAGAAGGGCTGGTAGCATTCAGGTGGATGTTCAAGTTTCTGAGGAAAAGTTGAGAGGTAGAGGCAAGGAGCGAGGAGAAGTCAGCCCACTCAGAGAGGAAGAGGGCGACCTGGACAGGCAGCCTGTAGATAGTGGCCACAGTGAGAGAGGCGCCAGGAGAGTTAGAGAGCCTGCAGACCAGGCATTCAAAGGAGGAGTATTGCTGTATTGGAATGATAGACACGGGATCCACTCTGGGAAAATCAAGGCTACACCCCCACCAGGACGGTTGGTTCTGGGTTCAGAGAAGATCTTGTAGCCATTGGGAAGAAGAGTGTCGAAACTCGTGACAGAGATAGAGTACATCCAAATCAAGCTCTTCCAGGAGACGGCAGATGTCAGAGGAGTGTTTGCCATTCTCAACTCTCGTTCAGCTGTCAATGTGGAGCAGATTGCCACATTTGAAGGACTTCTGGGGAGGGGTACAGGCCAGAGGCACACACTGAGGAAGTGTTGGAGGTGCCGGAGGATGGGCAGAGGAGGAAGAAAGAGAAGGCAGGGTAGTCAGAGAGAGAGAGAGAGAAGGGAGTGCCAAAGGGGTGGCAGAGGAGGGAGGCAACAGGGTGGCCATAGAGGGTGTATGAAGGTATAGCAGGATAGGAAAGGAAGTTGATAAGGTACAGGACGCAACTATCAAAGAGGTGCTGATTGGCCAGAGGACCCTGAACCAAGACATTGCCATTTAAGTAGACATTAATGATGATCTTAGGAGTGGAAGGGGGCCACGAGGGCCTCCCACTGGGTGCCACCATTAACTGGAGAAGACGACCATATGGGGGTCCATAGGTCTGGAGAGGGAACTACAAAATTTGTCTGTAAGGGTCTGTATGGAGGAAGCACTGGTATAGGTATAAGCGATAAGAAAGCCCGGGTTGGAGACTAGGATGCCCCTTTTGAGCTTCTTCCTGCTAGATTTAGTGAGAGGGAAAGGATAGTCGATATAAAAGCAGTTAAAAAAGATAGGTGAGACAGAGGGAGGCACGGGGGTGGTGACACGAAAGGGAGGGGGCACAACAAAGAACAAGAACAGACCTACAAATCAGATGCAGTATAGAACCATCAGAAATAAAACAGGGAACCTAGAAGTAGAGAATGCAGATGTAGTACAGAACCAGGCAAAGCACAATAGGGAAACCTGGAAGTAAAGAAAGCAGATGCAATACAAGACCACGAGTAAATCACACAGGTCAGCCGGGAACTTAGAAGTGAAGAATGCAATGTGATACCACAATCCATGGATAGCAACACAATATCAAGAACCGTAGAGAGCAAACACAAAGTCAGTACAGTCAACAAGGCTCAGAACACAACAGGAAGAAGAATGCAGGTAATGCAAAGTAATGCCACAAAAACAGTGGAGCACAAGACGGTGTCAGAATAGTACACAATAGATCAAAGAGGGAAAGGCTGAGATGCGAGAGGAAGGAAGGGAAACTAAGGAGGGGCCGGGGGCAAACAGAACAGGATGCAGGGACCTACAATGCGAGGGAGTGCACACGGCTAGAAAAGTAAGGGAGCACACAGTCCGCCAAGTTGTGGGCTAAGTATTTGAGCACAGCACAATACAACACACACATATTCGACTTTCCTAGAAAGGGGAAAAAGGCTGAGTTTGAGCACAGCTCGAAAGTGTTTTGTAGCACTGGAGTATGGAGGGGGCATTCCAAGCCTCTGCTGGGGTTGAGTTACAGAGGTCGGGGCGCCATAGGAGAAGGACTGTCTGCAAGTCTTCTCTTTATGAGCTAGCTTGGGCCCCAACTTTCTTGATTGTTTATCCTATGTGATGCACAAGAGCCTCCAGAGGTGTAGAGTTTAGTCACCAAAAATGTTGGTGTTCGGTTCGAGACTGCTTTGTACGTGATACATGCAGTTTTGAATATGATCCTGACAGGCAGATGGAGCCAGTGAAGATTGCACTGTGAAGGAAAGATAGTTGAATGTGTGGCGCATATAATGAGGATGGCTGCAGCGTTGTGGGCTGCTTTGAGGGGAG
The DNA here is from genome assembly GCF_040938575.1 of Ambystoma mexicanum. Classification (NCBI taxonomy): domain Eukaryota; kingdom Metazoa; phylum Chordata; class Amphibia; order Caudata; family Ambystomatidae; genus Ambystoma; species Ambystoma mexicanum. Next base: position 1,105,240,502 of record NC_090922.1, read on the forward strand.
CCTGGTGCATGGTTGCAAGTGCGGTAAGGAGGGCCTTTTCCCTCATAGATGTGAGATTATGAGGGCTCGGACCACCATACAGACATTATGCAGGGGATGACGCGTTTGTTTTTGCAGTGTGGACCTCCGCAGCAAAGCAGTTTGTGACTTTTCACCTATGAAAGGAAAGGCTACTGTCAACAAGGAAGCCCAGGGATTAGAGTTTGACAGTTGTGTGGCGAATCGCTGAAGGCAAATATCGCCCAGCTATTATTGCACAAGTTATTGTTTGGTAGGGGGGACCTATGAGGGTGAACACTGTCTTGCGGGATTTAGTTTGAGGAGGCGTTTGACATCAAAGTTTGAATTGTAAGGGGGCGCTGTAGCAAGGAGCATGAAATAGACACTCCTCACGTCGCTTTGCCCCGAAACCAAGGTGAAAGCCGCCGATATTGCGGAATAATGGAATTCTGATCACCGAAAATGCTGTGGGAGGTGTATGAAGGATAGGAGAATGGCTAGGCGCAGAAAGAGATACCCTCTGTGATAAGGAACTGGAGATATTCCAAGTTTGTCAGGAGTCTGGGTCGTGTGTGAAAGCAAAACATGGTCGGCCGCCAGATGGAGAAGGAGGAGGGACGACGAGGCGGAGTGGACTCGGGCCACTGGACCGAGGTGAGGAAGAGGAGGAGGAGGAGGAGGAGGAGGAGGAGGAGGAGGCGGCAGCGGCGGCGCGGCAGTTAGGGACCCCCCGCTGAGCAACCAGCTGTGTCAGAGATACCCGAAGTGCCTTGCAGGGACTGCATAGCATAGCCCAGGGAGGCTGGGAAACAGGAGGGCGGAGGCGACCAGGCCCCCGGGGCACCACTCACTGACACTAGCGCGGGCGCACTAGTGAATGGGTGCGGCAAGATCTATGCCGGTGAGAAGCAGCACCCCACGGACACCTGAGCAAGCAAGATACGCCTGCCCCGGTGAGAAGGGCTGGGCGGCCAACATCTTAACCGGACCCCAAAGCTTCACGGAAAAGCATGGCCTTGGGGCCTCAGCAGCGGCAGGAGTAGATAGGCTGCCCACAGTAGAGATGACCACTTGACTGACACCCTGGGCGGAGACATTGCAGAGGCTGGGGAACACCAGGGCTGCACACTGTAGCAAGTGACAGGCATGCCGGGCCCTAAGGGGCGTGCCTACAGGAGACAAGCACTGCCAGAGTGTGTGCCCCAGCTCTGAGCATACCCCACACCCTGCAGAGCGAAGCGGGGGGCTACAGGGGTGGAGGCCCCTGTGTGCAGCCCTTGCAGTAGCCCCGGGAGGCAAGCAAGGATCACAGAGGATAATACATGGGGGGTCCGGACAACTGACACCCTAAACATGCCATCAGACCTTGCTGCAGGCCCAGGGAGGCAGGCATCAGCAACAAGGAGACCATTGTGGGTCATCCGAAACGTCACCAGAAAGGAGAGAGACAGAGATTTGGGTGAGTTACACCCGCACACCGAGGCAAGATTGCAGACACGCAGAGCTGCAATATGAGCACAGATCGGAAGAGGACCACTGCGGGGCGAGCGTAGCGTCCTGGACCCCAGCTCCAGCATCGCTCAGCAATGCTTGCCAAGGCCCCTATGCAGAATAAATAAATCTCTGGCCACTCCTGTCCCCCCGCAGATAGATGATAGGGGACACGGCCCTGCGAGACAAAGGACTGGGATGGCCCTGAAGAGTGAGACAGGAGCTGCATGGGTGCCACAGGCATACAGAGTGTCAAAGCCATAAAGAGGCGAGACAGGGAGGCCACAAAATACAAGAGTGGCACAAATGACCAGAGAGAAGGAGAAGGCCAAGAAGTCGGGCTGCCAGACAGAAATGAAGGCCTACACGACAAGACGGCCGCAAGCAAAGGTGACCAGGGAAGGGACGAGTGGCGTGGAGGGAGCACAAACAACGATGCAAGAAATTCTGAAAGCGGTCCAGAACTCAAGGGTGAACCTGGAACAGAGAATTGAGACGGTGTGCATAGATGTGAGCTATTGAGGCAGGACCTCCGGAAGATGTCCATAAGGGTCCAGGAAGCGGAGAACTGCATTAACATTGCTGCAAAAAGACATGCAACTGTTGCTAAAAATGAACAGCGCTGCTTGAAAGCAGAATGGAAGATGCAGAGGGGAGATCCTGCCGAAATAACATACGCCTGAGCGGGCTACTAGAGAAGGCAGAGGGTACCTACATGGACAGACAGGACGGGCCAAGGAGCCGCATTTGTACACAGCAAGTACCGAATGGTGTACTACCATAAATGGGTCAGAACTGAAAGCACCAGCTGAATTGAGGGTGATGGGCCCGTAGGAGTAGGGGCAGAGCGACCATTTCACACAGCCCCCCACATCAGATCCCGCCTCCTAAAGTTCAGGAGTGGGACAGTTTATTGTTACAGGGTGACAGATGCATTGTAACGCTCACCTGATTCCCGCAGAGGCGCCGGTCTTGACTGGGTGAATGCCGTATCTTCAAAGGTGATGTGTAACACACGGTTGGCTCTTTGGGCTGGACCTCTGTGCACTGTATGTCTGACTCGAAGAGTAAGATGTCTGCAGATAGAAAATATGGGATTAATGAACTGGGGTTATTGGGTGCCTCTCTCCTCTTCCCTTTCTCTTCTCCTGTAGAACCCCAAAGGTTAACACCCGCACCTTAGGTAAGTGAACGCCGAGCTCTCCATCTGCCTCGGGGCAGGGTGCCGTAACCAGTTTCTTCACTGGATAAGGGTGCAGGCCACTTGACCTCAGAGGACTGCTGTCCGTCGTTAACTGCACGAACGGTAAGTTCTGGGCACTTCAAATGTCTTAAAAGTCTTTTGTAATGATATCTCTTGTTTTGCAGGGTTCCAGCGATGGCGGATGGCGGGCTGATGAGAGTTGAGGATCGAACCCGCGTGAGGAATAGAAGCGCCTGGAAGCACGTAAGTAAGCGCTTGTAGCCTGCTTCACGATGCGCACTAACTGTCCCTTTTATCTTGCAGGTACAAGTTCGGAGCTTTAGAGAAGCTGAAGGGTGCTGGAATACCCACTGGATTTGGCGTGGGAAGGAGTAATGGCACGTGAGTAATAAAGTTGCCCAATGTCTTTAAACGCACCTTCTTTTGTCTTTCAGATGCGGGATGCAGCGCCGAAGGCCTCCGGAGCGTGCGAAGAGCTGGTAAGCTTTTGTCTTTCAGATGCCAGAATGCAGTGCGTAGACCTCCGGAGCATGCGAAGAGTAGGTAAGCCTTTGTCTTTCAGATGCCGGAATGCAGCGCGAGGCGTTGGTGACAGCCGATGGACCAGGTAAGAGATGCGCTGCCACTGAAGACCGTCGTGGTAACCTGTTCTTTCTTTGTCTTTACAGGTGCTGCTGAAGACTGGATTCCAGGATGGTAAGCCTTTGTTCCCTTAGGCCCAGAATCAGAAGCAGAAGACACGATGAGCGTTCTGCTGCAGAGAATGCAGAATAACGCAAAGCAAGATTCATCCATCGGGTGTGGTTTAAATAGCCTCCTGTAGTGCTTAGGTGTCTCCTTCCACAGCCACGCCTAAGAAAAGAGTTCCTGCTTTCCAGAAGAGTTCCAGTGTTCTGAACCTAGGGAGTGGCACCTGCCCCACCCAACAGGAAAAGTAGTCCCAAACAGAAGAGGATCAGGGGTTCAACTGGCAGGTAAGTAAGCAGAATGGTCTGCTGCAGGTAAGTCCACCCAAGCATTATGAGCCCGGCGCTTCCAGCGCTGGGACTGGGCATCTTTATGAGCCTGGTGCCATGGGCCAGGACAGGGTCCAAAAGGTCCCAATTGGGACTGGCTGGCACTCGGAACCGGGGTTATGGGTCTGCTTCCAAGGGAGTTGGGTAAGTCCTGACCCTTTGGAAGCAGAGATCATGACAGCAGCCCCCCTCAAGGCCCCTCCCAAACCGGGCTTCTCCGGGGGTTTGGGCTTGTTAGGAAATGTTCGATGAAATCTTTTGATTAGACGAGGCGCGTGGACATATTCTGCAGGTTCCCAGGATCTTTCTTGGGGACCGTAGCCTTTGCAGTCAATCAGGTAAAATAGTTTAGATTTGGAGATCTTGGAATCCAGGATGCTTTTGACTTCAAACTCGAGTTCTCCATCAACTAGAATAGGTTTTGGAGATGTAGTTAGTCGGGTTTGAGGTTGCACGGGTTTTAATAGAGAGACGTGGAAGACCGGATGTATCTTCATGTGAGGGGGCAAGTCCAACTTGACCGCTACTGGATTTACTATGGTAGTGATGGAATAGGGACCAAGGTATCTTGGGTTGAATGTGCGTGGTCCTTTTAGAGGTAGATATTTGGTGGATAACCAGACTTGATCTCCTACTTGATATTGGGGGCCTTCCTTCCGATGTTGGTCTGCTCCTTTCTTGTATTGTTCTTTAGCCCTTTGAAGGTGAGAAACGGCTTCCTTAAAGGCTTGGGTGATTGTAGAATGCAGGTGGTCTACTGCTGGTGTTCCAAGATCTTGGAGTGGATCCAACTCCGAGGTTCGAGGGTGACTACCGTATAAAAGAAAAAACGGGGTCTTCCCAGTTCCCGAGTGGACAGAGTTATTGTAGGCATATTCGGCTATCCAAAGGATATCTTTCCAAGTTTTTTCAGTTTGTTGTAGCATGCAGCGCAAATACTGTTCCAGAGTTTGATTGGTCCTCTCGGTTTGTCCGTCGGTTTGAGGGTGGTGGCTGGTCGAAAGTCTCACATCAATTTGAGCCGACCGACAGCAACTTCGCCAAAAATGAGAAATAAATTGACTACCTCGATCCGAAATTAGAACTGAAGGAAAACCGTGCAGTCGGACGATGTTTTCGAGAAATTCTCGGGCCAGAGTTGCTGCTGTTGGTAAGCCTTTGAGTGGAATGAAATGCGCCATCTTGGAGAATAGGTCCACGATTACTAGGATCGTATTGTATCCGGAGCATGGAGGTAGATCGGTGATGAAGTCCATAGAAAGCGTATGCCAAGGGCGAGGCGGGATGTCAATAGGGTGTAAGAGGCCGGCTGGTTTTTCCTTTTGACTCTTGTTTTGGGCGCATACTCCACAGGACATTATAAAGTCTCTGATATCTTTTTTCCAAGACGGCCACCAGAAGTAGCGCTTGATCTTTTCCGAGGTCTTGGTCATACCGGGATGTCCTTCCATTAAAGAATCGTGATAACAAGAGATTACCTTTTTCTGTAAATCTGTGCTGGGCAGGTATAACCGTTCTTGGAAATATAATAGGTTGTCCTTCACCGTAAAGTCCTTTCCCTGCAGATGCCAATTCTGTATGTCTGCTGGAGTTACCAGTAGCCTGGCTTTATCCTTAACTTCCTCTATGGATTGTGTGGCGATTACACCTAGAATTCTTTGTTCCGGAATGATAGGTACAGGTTTAGGATTGATCAAATGTTCTTCCACTCCCATCCGAGAAAGGGCATCAGCTTTACCGTTTTTTGTACCAGGTCGATAGGTAATTATGAAGTCAAACTCGGCAAAGAATAGTGCCCAACGGAGTTGCCTAGAGGATTGAGCTTTTGCGGTTTTCAAATATTGCAGGTTTCGGTGATCTGTAATCACAGTAACGGTGTGTCGGGCCCCCAGAAGATAATGCCGCCAAGCCTTAAAGGCGGACTTGATAGCTAGAAGTTCCTTATCAGTAATAGTGTAATTGATTTCAGGAGGCGAGAATTTGCGGGACCAAAATGCCACGGGATGCAACTGATTGGTTACTGGGTCCTTTTGTGATAGAACTGCCCCCATGGCAAGGCTCGAAGCATCAGTTTCAACGATGTAGGGGAGTTCTGGGCGAGGATGTTTTAAGATCGGTGCAGAGATAAATCTAGTCTTCAAATTCTGGAAAGCTTGTTCCGCCTCGGTAGACCATTCAAAACGTTTGTTTTTCTTTACCAAGGTGGTGATGGGCTGGACTATTCGAGAGAATTCGGGGATAAACCTGCGGTAAAAGTTAGCGAAGCCTAACATGCTTTGAACACCTTTTACGGAGGATGGCGATGGCCATTTGAGAATTGCATCGACCTTCTTTGAATCCATACGCACTCCGCTAGGTGATAATATGAATCCCAAGAATTCAACTTCAGTCACGTTGAAAACACATTTTTCCAACTTAGCGAAAAGTTTGTGTTGACGCAATCTCTCGAGGACCATTTTCACGTGTTTCCGATGAAGAATAAACGAGGATGTCGTCAATGTAAACAACAACACACACATCTATGAGCTCTCTGAGGACATCGTTCATGAAATATTGAAAGGCGGCCGGGGCATTGCAAAGTCCGAAGGTCATGACCTGATATTCAAATAGCCCATACTTGGTGCGGAAGGCCGTCTTCCATTCATCGCCCTCTTTTACTCGTACCAAGTGGTAGGCTCCTCTAAGATCCAGCTTTGTATATATGCATGCTTTTCTGACTTGGTCCAGGAGTTCAGGGATCAAAGGTAACGGATATCTATTCTTAACAGTGATCTGGTTCAGGGCGCGATAATCTATACAAGTTCTAAGGTCCCCTTCTTTTTTTGGAACGAAGAACAAAGCTGAGGAAGCAGGGGACTTGGAAGGACGAATAAACCCATTCGCTAGGTATTGATCCAGGTATTGTCGGAGGTGAAGATTCTCAGGCTCGGTGAGGGCATAAATTCTACTACAAGGAGGAGTAGATCCAGGTATCAGGTCTATCTGGCAGTCATAAGACCTATGAGGAGGTAGAGAGTTAGCCTGATCCTTCCGGAAAACATCTTGGAATTCTAGGTATTCAGGAGGTAACTGAGGAGCCTCCGAGGAAATTGCTGCCAGTGCAACACCAGGTCGAGGGTGACAAGTGGAGACACATTCTGGAAACTGAACCGTTCTTGCTCGCCAATCGATCTGAGGATTGTGCTTCTCTAACCAAGGAATTCCTAGAATAATCTGGAACTGGGGGGCCTTGATCACATCGAACACGATCTTCTCATGGTGTCCATCTTGACTTACTAGCGTCACTTCTTGGGTGGTATGCGTTACTGGTCCGGAGGCTATCTCCGTACCATCCACCGTAGTAATGACGTCCTTTACAGCCTTTGGACAAAGAGTCAGATTCATCCTCAAAACCATTTCATGATCCACATAATTGCCGAAGGCACCGCTGTCGACGTAAGCTTCAATCGCATGTAATCGATCCGGATGTTCAGGGCTAATGAGGACCATAGGTATCACGAAATGCGAGGTCACGGAACTGGTTTTAACGCTCGGCAAGAGGACCTCTATTCTTGTCGGGCGAGGTCGTTTCCCTGCTCAGAGTTTGTGACCCTGGTAACTGCAGCTCCTACTGCCTTCTGTAACGCTCACCTGGTTCCCACGGTGGCGCGACGTCGAAGGCGCAGAACTCTGAAGATGGACAGGAAGGGCCCCTCTATTCTGGCTTCCCTGGCTCGTTGGATACCCTCCTTAGGGTTTGGAAGGATGAGCTCTCCATCCTGCTTCTGATGCAGGGGCGCGTTGGAACCCAGTAACTTCACTGGATTGAGGATTGATGGGAGTTCAGGTAAGCTTGACTGTTCAGGTAAGGCGCTGTAAAAGTTCTGTTCAAAAGTTCAAGCTTAATAATAATGTTCGTTGTCTAATTGCAGCAATCGCTAATGCTAATGTCTTTTTCCCCTTAGGGGGCGGGGTTCGGAGTGCCGGAGATATGGCGCCGACCCGAAGTGAAACAGTTCTGGATGAGCGCTCAGGTAATGTCTTTGCATTCGCTCATTCAATGTCTTTGTCTTTTTTCCCCATAGGGGCCGGGGTCCGGAGATGCCAGGAAGCGGCAGGACCCGAAATGCAGTGGGAATAATCCAACAGGTAAGACTTAAAAGGAAACTTAGCTTTCCTTATTCCTTTTCTCCCTCTCACCTTTGTTCTTGTCTTTTTTCTTCTAGGCGCCGGGGCGTAGCTGAATCCGGAAGATCGCTGCTGAAGATGGAAGCGCCTTGCAAAGGTGAGTAAAATGCACCGCTGCAGCGATCGAAACGAAATGCCTTTAAAATGATGTCTTCCTTTCCAGGGCCGTTGGAGAAATGACTCCGGGATGCAGATTTAGCAGGTAAGGGCTTTTCTTCTCCTATTCTCTTCCTTTCTCCCCTTGCAGGTGTTCCAGGGTGCTGGCAGGCGTGGCTGAAGTCAGGATGCAGGAGCTGACACGGTGAGCGTCCAGCTGCTAGGTGCAGAACAACGCGAAGCAGGTGTGGCTGTTCGGGTGGGGTTTAAATAGCGTTGGAAGAAGTTCCTGGTATGTATCCTTCCCCGACCACACCCGGGTGGTGAAGTAGTCCTACAGGTAAAGTAGTCCCATTCAGGCCTCAAGAGGGCCTGGATGAAGCAGCAAGGTCTGCATCAGGTAAGTGTGCACCCAAGCACTTAAACACATATCCTCTTCTATGAGCCTGGCGCCTAAGGCGCCAGGACTGGGGTCCGCTATGAGCCTGGCGCCTGAGGCGCCAGGACTGAGTCCAAAGGGCCCCGACTTGGGCCCGCTGAGACTTCCCTGGGGAAAATGTCTGCCTCTGGGGTTGCTGGGCCTGGCCTGGCTCCTTAGAGGTAGGCATCATGACACCTTCTTGGCTGGTTTCACCGGACAGTCTCGAAGAAAGTGCCCCGAGTTTCCGCAATAGAGGCATAATTGCAGCTGTTTTCTCCTTTCCCGCTCCTTTTGTGTTAGTGGTCCTTTCAGGCCCCCTATTTGCATGGGTTCCCCGGAGTCTACTCCTTTGGTAGGAGTTGGTGGTTTGGAAAATACTCGAGCATCAAACTTGGAACGATCGGCCTTCCAGTTCTGCAGTCTGTGGTCAATTTGAACGACTAAGTCAATATAGTCCGAACAGTCTTGCGGGGGATTCACTACTTGGGCTAACACATCTTTGAGCTCTCCACGTAGACCTCTATAAAACAGCGTAATCCTTTTGTCCTCAGGCCATCGAGTTTCCACTATCAGTCTGTTGAAAGACGCAATATAAGCCAAAAGGTCTTGATTACCTTGTCGCAATGAAAGGAGCTCATTGTCCAAGGCCTGCCCCTGTGAATGTCTTGCAAACAGTTTTTCCATACTGAGCTGAAAAGCTCGAAAATCATGGAGAACCGGATCATCTTGATTAACTAGAGGGATCGACCAGTCTGCCGCATTGCCACTAAGGTACAAAAGCACGAAAGCTACCTTAGCTTGATCAGTTGGAAAGGCTGCTGGCCGGCATAAGAAGTGCAACCGGCACTGATTAATAAATACTGCAAACCTCTTTGGGTCACCAGAAAATCGTTCGGGCAGAGCCAGAGGTACATTCCCAGGTAGGTTGATCTGCACTGGGTTCGTAGAGGATGTTGAAGGAAGATTTGCCCCTGATGCGGGTAACGGAGTTTGTCCGGCTTGTGACTGTAGCAATTGTCTAGCGAGATCGTCTGTTCGCTCCTTGGAAATAATCAGTTCCCTTCTTAGAGCATTCGTTTCCTGACGGGCTGCATGCACTTCTGCTCTTAGTTCCCCAAGTAACTGGGCTAGCTGGTCGGTATCCGAGGTTTCCATAGCGCCTGGGTGGGAGTTTTGCGATGGGCTTTGCGTTCTGTAACGCTCACCTGATTCCCGCAGAGGCGCCGGTCTTGACTGGGTGAATGCCGTATCTTCAAAAGTGATGTGTAACACACGGTTGGCTCTTTGGGCTGGACCTCTGTGCACTGTATGTCTGACTCGAAGAGTAAGATGTCTGCAGATAGAAAATATGGGATTAATGAACTGGGGTTATTGGGTGCCTCTCTCCTCTTCCCTTTCTCTTCTCCTGTAGAACCCCAAAGGTTAACACCCTCACCTTAGGTAAGTGAACGCCGAGCTCTCCATCTGCCTCGGGGCAGGCTGCCGTAACCAGTTTTTTCACTGGATAAGGGTGCAGGCCTCTTGACCTCGGAGGACTGCTGTCTGTCGTTAACTGCACGAACTGTAAGTTCTGGGCACTTCAAATGTCTTAAAAGTCTTTTGTAATGATATCTCTTGTTTTGCAGGGTTCCGGCGATGGCGGGCTGATGAGAGTTGAGGATCGAACCCGCGTGAGGAATAGAAGCGCCTGGAAGCACGTAAGTAAGCGCTTGTAGCCTGCTTCACGATGCGCACTAACTGTCCCTTTTATCTTGCAGGTACAAGTTCGGAGCTTTAGAGAAGCTGAAGGGTGCTGGAATACCCACTGGATTCGGCGTGGGAAGGAGTAATGGCACGTGAGTAATAAAGTTGCCCAATGTCTTTAAACGCACCTTCTTTTGTCTTTCAGATGCGGGATGCAGCGCCGAAGGCCTCCGGAGTGTGCGAAGAGCTGGTAAGCTTTTGTCTTTCAGATGCCGGAATGCAGTGCGAAGACCTCCGGAGCATGCGAAGAGTAGGTAAGCCTTTGTCTTTCAGATGCCGGAATGCAGCGCGAGGGGTTGGTGACAGCCGATGGACCAGGTAAGAGATGCGCTGCCACTGAAGACCGTAGTGCTAACCTGTTCTTTCTTTGTCTTTACAGGTGCTGCTGAAGACTGGATTCCAGGATGGTAAGCCTTTGTTCCCTTAGGCCCAGGATCAGAAGCAGAAGACACGATGAGCGTTCTGCTGCAGAGAATGCAGAATAACGCAAAGCAAGATTCATCCATCGGGTGTGGTTTAAATAGCCTCCTGTAGTGCTTAGGTGTCTCCTTCCACAGCCACGCCTAAGAAAAGAGTTCCTGCTTTCCAGAAGAGTTCCAGTGTTCTGAACCTAGGGAGTGGCTCCTGCCCCACCCAACAGGAAAAGTAGTCCCAAACAGAAGAGGATCAAGGGTTCAACTGGCAGGTAAGTAAGCAGCATGGTCTGCTGCAGGTAAGTCCACCCAAGCATTATGAGCCCGGCGCTTCCAGCGCTGGGACTGGGCATCTTTATGAGCCTGGTGCCACTGGCGCCAGGACAGGGTCCAAAAGGTCCCAATTGGGACTGGCTGGCACTCGGAACCGGGGTTATGGGTCTGCTTCCAAGGGAGTGGGGCAAGTCCTGATCTTTTGGAAGCAGAGATCATGAGATGCATCTATGTTGGGAGAGGTATAGGGTGGGAAGGGGGGTGGGGGAGTTGGGTTAGGGAGTTATGCTAAAAATGTACATCGGAAGGACACAGAAAGGGAAGGGGGCAGGGTATTGTTGGGGGATGTGGGAGTTGCATGTTCATAGCACAATGTGGGAAGACCATCATTGGGGCGAGCCTAAATGCTAGTGGATCTATAAGATAAGTATGCAGGTTTTATGGGATGGAAGGGGAACGGAGGAGGCTTAAATGCCTTACATAGAATGTCAATGGCATGCTTGACAAGATTGAAAAGAGCCTAGTATGGGGGGCGCTGTTGTGCGCCGAACAAGATGGGCGCCTGAACGTTACGCTCCGAGCCAGGCAGATCCCACAATCCTTTTTATGGCACCTTCCTGCTTTGGCACCCAGCCCTGGAGGGCACAATATTGATTCTGTGGTGACTTGGCACCATCTGACCTGATCCCGGACGAAATCGGAGCTGGGAACCCTGAGATCGGGACGTCTCCTCGCCCTTCCCCCACCGGTGGTGCGGCTTCGCGCCAATATTCGACCCGGCTGAGGGAAACTTGCCGAGCCTCCCGTCGTACCGAAGCCTGCTGTCTGCTCCGTGGAGGACTAGTGGGGCGCTCTGGGGCCCCGGCCCCCTTCATCTGCTTCTGCCAGGACCCACCCCGTGGAGACGGGCCCTCTGGAGCCGCGGCCCTTCGCTTGCTCCGGGGGCCGTCCCCCGCCGCTGTGGGGGTGCCGCGGCTGCGGCCGCTGCTGCTACGCGTCCCGGCGCTGCATCAGAGGACACCCTCAGCGCTGCCGTGGCCTGGCCCCTCCTGAACTTGGGCCGGGCGTGCCCCCCCCACAAGGAGATTCGGAGGCGGGGTAGAGCTGCGGTGCGCCCTCGGACACCGGGTGCCGCGCTCCCCCACCGACCCACATAGCAAGACTCTGACAAAGACTCTGAAGAAGGTACGTGGAGGGGGGGTGCTGCTTCACTCCCCCCCCCCCCCGCTTGGCTCTGTGTCTCTGAGGCACACTACGGACACTGACTCCATTGCGAGCTTTGCACGCTCGAACTTCCTCCGGCCAGAATTCATTAGTGTGCCCCTCTGCTTCGTAGACCTACCCTCACCCGTTTGCTCCACTGGGGGTGCCCTGGGCCTCGCTGGCCACCCACATCTCCATTCTTGGGGGACATCTGTCTCCAGAGCAGGTCACAGTGGTCTCTTGGCCACTATTCCACGTGGACTACCTGGCGCCTGCCTTGACCTGCATCATTGTTCGTGAGGCTGCGGCCTGTCTGCCCTGCCGGCGGAGCATTGCGCTGGGAGATGCTCTTCCCCACCCCTCCTACAGACGCACTTGGTCAATCTAATTTGTACCCCTGCTTGCACATTAGCTATTGGGCACCATCACCCCAGCCCCGAGGTCACCTACACTCGGGGTCCTCGGACGCTGCCCTCCACGTCTCCCGGGGCTAGCTGAGTCCCAACAGTCTGTACCGGCAAACGCAAAATCATATACACGGATCCATAGCCACTGGTCCCCCTGTACGACTGCCTGCTTCACACCATAACTCGCATATTGTCTTACGGGGTGCATGGTCCGAGCTCTCCCCACCTCTCTTCTGGGACTGCTGGAATCCCCCTCCCTCCACTCGATCTCCAACATCGTCAAGATGACTAAGAAACAGAGCTCCATCAACATGTTTGTGAAGACACCGGTTTGATCGCCAGAGGAGACCACAGAGCAGACCCCTGCCGCATCATCATCTGTCGCAGCCCCGGAATCCCAAAATATGATGGACTTCATCCGCGAGGGCTTCACCGCACTTCACTCAAAATTAGATGACATGAACGGCACCATAACCTCTATTAAGGCCCACATTGAGAGGACGGATAGCCGAGTGTCGGAGGTCGAGACACGGGTGGGCTCCGCAGAGGATGCACTGGGTGCCTTGCGTTCTGAGGTTGTTGCCCTTTCTAACCGAGTCCTCGATGTGGAAAAGAAGAACGAGGACTTGGAATCCCGATCAAGGCGTAACAACCTCCACATTATCGGTGTTCCCGAGAACGAGGTTCATGAACCAATGGAGGATTTTGTTGAGCATACATTAATGTCGATCCTCGATTCACTCAAGCTTTCCCCGCACTTCGCTATAGAGCGGGCACACCGAGCCCTGACGGGTATACCCAAGCCTGGTGCTCCACCCCGGCCCATCATAGCCTGTGTGCTGAACTTCCGTGATGCCCTCCTTAGGGCCGTGAGACTCAAGGGTGAGCTACTACTGGGTGGCGCAAGGATTCATCTTTACCCAGACTTTTCAATGGCCGTCCAACGTGAACGCAAGACTTTCCAAGCGGTGAAGCGCCGGCTGCGAGACCATTCAATCAAATACACCATGCTCTATCCCGCCAAACTTCGCATAGAACACGCCAACCAGGTGTTCTTCTTCACGATTCCGGAGGAGGCCTCCAAGTTTATGGACAAACATTTCCCGGGCTGATCCCCCTCCTCTGAGCACGGTTCTACAGTAATCCTTCTATCCCGATGGGGAGGGGCCAGGCCCGGCCGCCCTCCTGCATTGGGGCCACACTGACCCTTTATTTTGTAATCTGCTTGATTTGTCTTATTCTACAAATATGTGCCACATCAACATGTGCAAAAACTCCGTCCAAGTTACATGCAAAATTCCTACTGTGGGCACCTTTTGTCTTACTCGGATCTGCCGCGGCCCGGGGTGACGTGGCCAGTCCGGCCTACAGGCCCCAGGCGTTGATGCCACTGGTTTGGTTATGGTTGAGGGGTTTTGGGATTATCATCTCTCTGTTTGGGGGGGATGTGGGTGGGGGGTGGGTCATGTTTGGGGTTATGGTACAAAAAACCTGGCGTTGGCAGCGAAGGTGGACCGCGTGGAAATACTCATGAACTGGTACCGCAGGGCTGCTAAACTAGCCCGTTGGCTATTGACATTTTTCCTGATACAAACGCCACTGCATCTGTGATTGAGAGTGACCTGACCTTCATGAGCTGAAATGTACGGGGGTTGGGCAATTATAAAAAGATGAGGCAGCTCCAGTTGCAGGCCGAGCGTCATGGGTCCAAGATTCTCTTTTTACAAGAGACACATGCCCGCACGGAACAGTGTATGCGGTTGGCCAAAACTTGGGGTCCCCATAGATTTTTCACTGATTTCTCTACCCAAAGCCGCGGGGTCATGACCCTCATCCATAAGAGTCTCAAATTCACTCTTATTTCTTCACAAATAGACCCTCAAGGCAGATATGTATTGCTCCATGCCACGCTTCAAAACAAGGAAGTAGTCCTGCTGAACATTTATGGCCCTAATATAGACGACCCGGATTTCTATGTACAGGTCACGTCCCTCCTCGATGGCTTCCCCCTTGTCCTCATCCTCTGGGGGGGGTGATTTCAACACAATTTTCGATGTAGCTCTCGATAGATCTGGGTCCAGGCCCCGTCAACTTTCCAGGGCAGCCTATGCCGCATTATCATCCCTACCCTGTCTCGCCATGGTTGATGCATGGAGGTTCTTCTACCCGGATTTTCGTGTTTACTCTTTCTACTCCTCAGTCCACGATTCCTATTCCCGTATTGATAGATGGGTGATCTCCAACAAATTGCTTAAGAATGTCATACAGCTAACGATCCTTCCCACAACCCTGTCTGACCACTCTCCTGTAACCGTCACCAAAGGTTGGGGCCCGGATCCCGGCCGTACTCTATGTTGGAGGTTGAAACCCCTCTCCCTTCTAGACCCTGAGTTTTTCTCCGAGCTCGAGTTGTCTATTGAGGAGTTCTTCGAGACAAACACGGGCTCGGTAACATCACAGGCCACTCTATGGGAGTCCTTTAAGGCTTATATCAGAGGGATAGCGCTGTCAAAGGAGAATGGTGTCCTTAAGCCGATCCGGGGAGATCTCCCCGTGAGTGAATCTAAATTATCGATCCTGGAGGCTAAATGCTCACTTCACTCCACCCCCGGCACCCTGGCGGATATCGGGGTGGAGCTGGATACGTTCCGATCCCTTGCGGAACGCGAACAAACATTTTTAGATAACCCTGGCATGGCGAGGAGATAGGGCGAGGGTGAGTGCTCTGGCCGATTCCTGGCGAGATTGATCCGTCACGAGACGGGATCCCCGCATATACTTGGGATTGAGAGGCCCGACGGCTCCATGGCTGTCACCTCACAGGACATCAATACGGAATATTTCACATTTTATGAAGCCCTATATTCCAACTCAGATGAGGTGTCAGTCGAGGAGATAGATTCCTTTCTTGATACCCTTCCGTTGTCGACTCTTTCCCCGGAGACCGCAGGTTCCCTTGACTCCCCGCTTACGCTCGAGGAGCTCTCTAATGTGATAGACTCCTTATCCTCGGGGAGAGCCCCTGGCTCGGATGGTATACCAGTCGAATTTTATAAGCGTTATAAATCATTATTACTCCCTCATCTGTTGGCCCTCTGGGAGGAATTGGTGGAGGCCGGTGTGTTTCCCCCTTCACTCCGCGAGGCCACAATTACCGTATTACTTAAATCTGGTAAATCCCCCTCGCAATGCGGTTCATACCGCCGCTCTCATTTATAAATTGCGATGTCAAAATATATGCCAAGGCACTGGCGCTCCGGTTGGCTCCCTTTTTTACCGTCTATCATCCACCCAGATCAGGCGGGCTTCATCCCAGGTCGCTCTACCTCCCTGAACCTTAGGCGTCTCTTTAACATAATTAATAGAATAAACCCTGAGACACAAGCGGTGGCTGCTACACTTGACATGCAAAAACCGTTCGATTCGGTTTCATGGAGGTATTTGTGGCGGGTCCTCGAGAGCTGTAAATTTGGTCCCTCCTTTCTCTCCTGGGTCAGATTGCTTTACTCTGATCCTGTGGCTAGGGTCCGCTAGGGCGACCGTTGCTCCCCTCTCTTTGAGATTGCCAGGGGGACAAGACAGGGATGCCCCTTCTCTCCTCTGATCTTTGTTATAGCAATAAAGCCTTTCGTCGATGTGCTCCGCCAATTCCACGCACATAGAGGTCTCCGCGCTGCGGGCCAGGCGGACATAGTGTCCCTATATGCTGATGATGCACTGTTTATACGCTCTCCCTCCAGCAACTTATCCCCAATACTGGAGGATGTTATCTATTTTGGCCGAATATCGGGCCTCAAGGTGAATTGCTCGAAATCCACACTCTTCCCACTTACGGAGTGCACTCTCCCCCCTCCTGACACCCAGGGGTTCACATGGGCTCAGTCTACGATTACCTACCTAGGGATAGAGGTGACGCTCCATCAAGCGCTGACTTTCAAGGAGAACTACCAGAAGTATCTTACACACCTTTCGTCTAAAGTCCTAGTCTGGGATAAACTCCCGATATCCTTTGCAGGTAGAATAGGTCTACTGAAAATGGTAGTGTTACCCCATCTACTTTACAGGTTCACTAATATTCCCTTGTGGCCCGGGGGGGGGGGGGGCTTCTTCCGTGAACTGACCCGCACAGTCAATTCCTTTTTTTGGCACTCGGGGGCGGTCCGCCTTAAACTGGATACCCTGTCTACCCCTATGACTTACGGGGGCTTCGGCGCCTCTGATTTCCACAAATACTGGATGGTATCCCAAATCCAATACACATTCTACTGGTTTAACACAACGGCCCCCCCCCCACATGTCAGACTCGAGAAACTTGCGGTCTGTGACCGCGACATTCGCTCCCTGGTGATACAACCCATCCCCCTAACGCTGGACTCACAAAGCCCGGTCCCCCTAACGCTGGACTCACAGTGCCCGGTCGCCTGCACATCCCTGGCATTGGCGAAAACATGGAGGCTGACCGGCACTGCTTTCGCTTTCCATGGCAATCTTCCTCTCTGGAACTTTCTTCCGGGGATCCCACGGGTGCCACCAACCATGGTTCGACGCTGGGCTGAAGCGGGATATGAGTTGCTACGTGATGTGTTTGATCAGGGTAT
Source organism: Ambystoma mexicanum (assembly GCF_040938575.1). NCBI lineage: Eukaryota > Metazoa > Chordata > Amphibia > Caudata > Ambystomatidae > Ambystoma > Ambystoma mexicanum. The sequence goes on from NC_090922.1 coordinate 1,105,257,534, forward strand.
ATTTGTTGAGTGGCCTGACCTCTCGTTGTCCTTAAGGAGTGGCCAGTGTGTTTGGCTCCAATATTCATCTCTTCGCAGGACCCTTAAACGTAATTACCAGATGTTCCCAGCATTACCACCTGACGACCCTGCCATCAAGGAACTCACCTCCCCCTCACCCATTAGAGGTAAAATATCTAGGCTATACACTATGCTGCAGTCCAGATCTATTCCGGAATTTACTAAACTGAAGCGTACGTGGGAGGTGGACCTTGGGGTCGAAATGTCAGATGAGCGATGGGCACACTTGTGTGGACGCATACACCGGGTGTCTTTCAACTCCCGCTTCAAACTGATTCAGTTTAAAGTACTACATAGGTTCCACTACACCCCGATCAGACTGCACCGCATGTCCAGCGACCATCCCTCTAGCTGCCCTAGATGTGGCCAGGCTGCTGCCGATTACATTCACATGATTTTTTCCTGTCCCCGCCTCTCACAGTTCTGGGTGGCAGTTTGCTCGACGGTGTCTGCCATGCTCGACCACCCCATCAGTCCCTCCCCGGTGGTATGCCTCTTCCACGACCTCCCAGGCCTTTCCCGGAATTCCAAAAAACTTGCTGGCCTCTGCATGCTTCTCGCGGTACGTTCCATCCTACTTTGCTGGCTTCGCCCCTCACCTCCCACACATGCCCAATGGCTAAGAGTGGTTACGTGGGCCTCGGACTCTGAGGAAGCATGATATCACCTACAGCCCACCCACTCAAGGCCTAGGAATATCTGGCTCAGATTCCGATCTTATATGACCGACCTGAATACGACACCGGATACATCTCCCCCAGCTGCCTCCCCTCACCAGCTCGGGTCCTCACCCCTATCATAGTTCCCTGACATCCCGTCCATGTTATAAAAATGTCTAATTGGTTATGTTCATATGTGAAGCAACCTCTGTATGCCTATATTGTGTACATTTGTATTTGTACTGTATTTGCCTGGCGCTGTTCGCCTGTGTTTTGCTGCCACGCTAAATTAATAAAAAAAAAATAAGGCACTCACTTAAATCACTTTGAGTCCATGTTAGTCAAGCTGAAAATGAATCCGGCTACCACTGTTAGTATACTACTTCTATATAGGCCACCTGAAGTCAAACCTTTGTTTGAAGAACAATTTGTCACATTTCATGGCTGTAGATCTAAACCACACTCGCCCTTACTGGTTCTGGGTGATTTCAATTTATGGGCGAATGATCCTCTGTGCCGAGATGCAGTGTCCCTATTACATACCTTAGCAAGCCTTAGCTTTAAACAACATTGTACAGAAGCAATTCATATTGGTGGCAACATCCTAGATTGGATTGTATCCATAAATATGGAGGTCGCATATGTTAAGGCCCAGATTTACCCCTGGTCGGATCCATCACCTTCTTGGGTTTGAGATTCCTCTTCCTTCTGCGACTGTAAAATCCCCATTGCCTACTAAACAAATTGTCTTTACTAGGAAATCTAAGGGAATTACTCATGAGGTCTTTGCCTCGTCCGCTCTTCCTTTATTAGGATATGTCTGTCGACGACTTCACATCTATCTTTAGGAGGGCTATCAATCAGACGTATGAATTCCTAGCCCCCCCCCCCCCTTTAAACAATCTATCCCAAAATAGTCAACCTCCTTTAATTTGTGTTAGAAAAAGATTTTGGGCACACCTTATTACTGTGCCAAAAACAGTATATAGTGCTTGTTCGCAGTTGTTGGCAATTGTTGATATGAAGGTTGTCTTCAAAAAAATATAACAAGTGTTTCGAAATTGCAAGGTTAGGTGAATGTTATTGATGGCCCTCCTATGATGACACGTGTTTCGGCAAGGTGCCTTTCTCATTTCTGGGCGTTTCTATATAAGCATTACAAATTACCACAGTGTGGAGAAAAGACCAATGGTATACCAAAGCAATATAGCATAAAGTAAAATAAAATAAAAAGGGTTCAGTGATAATTGTGATGACAGATCCAAAATTAAGGTATAAATAAGAAATGTGCACATTCCATTTTGCAAAAGATAAGAGGCGTCATGTTCGAAGAGTGCAGCAGCGAGCAGTAGGAGCAGCGGTCCTCGTGGCCAAGCAGTACTAAACACGCTTGACTGTGTAAACTTCACTTAAAATTCAATCCACGGTTATTATAGGTGGGTGTCTTCTAACTAGACGCAGACCTGCCATTAATCAAAGGTGGATATGAACTGCTTCAAACGCTGTCCTATTCACACTGCTGCTGTGATCTGGCAGCTGCGTTCAATCACACGACGTGAAACACACAGATCTCTGCGGCTACCGACCGACCTGTTATACGCTTGTTTTAAAAAGCCTTACATGCTAGTGTCCAAGTTTCTCACGTACAGCAACGCCTGTGACGGAGGACTGCCGAGCAGTTTAAGAACATTAATCATAATTAAGCGCCAATGCCAGGACTTAAACAACGGACAGCATTTGCATGTAGATCATTTATGGGTTAGCTCCTTAGTAACAAACCGACTAACTGTATATATAGTATTTTTTTAACAACATGCAACCATGCCATAACCATTAACTGCGTAGCATAGGAATTGAAATTTTGTCACAATCCGGAGATTATAGTTACCCCAAACTGTACATTTGTATTTATACAGTTAGTATTTTGCAATTCATCAAGTGGAAGAGACCAATACATTGATAATAATGGGAAAAGAGTCGATTGCAAGGTCAAATTATCATACATGAAGCCATAAATATATTTCAGGTGGGATTATAAACCTTGAATTGTTAAGAAGCAAGATTGAATGCACCATTACATGATTGCCTACTAGACACATGGTAAGATAATTGATTGTTAATGCTCACAAGCTTATCTATGTCAACAATGTCGACTAACGCATTATGTGAACTATGTGGGGTCACCGTAACTTTTTGTTTGGATGTACTATCAGTTATGGCTCCTATCATTTGTTTGAAATTGGGCTGAATATGAAACTACGCAATACCAATTTGAGTATTACAAAGTGAACAGTCTTTAAATAATGGACAACCTAATTGTCAAATAGATATCTCAAATGACCAATTTTTAATCAAATGTTTATCACATTTTTTGTAAGTTTTTTTTTTTAACTTTGGTTTTATTAGCATCTTTCAATATGACAAACCGGGTACATTGTGAATATAGAATTAACACCGTCATCAAACCCCAGAACCCAACCCCTTCCTCCCAACGAACCCCCCCCACCCCAACTCCGACCCTCCCCCCCGATCAACATCCACTCAAAACTTCAACCACGGGAGCTTTCATCGGTACTCATCCGCTCGGTGCTTGGGAGCTATACTGTACATTCACGTCAGTGTTGGCTGTGTTGCGTCCGCTGTCCCTCGGACCGTGGATTGCACCATTGTCCTTGGGTGGCACTCCTTGGGCACCCCGCCCTTCCCACGCCAGAGTATCCCCATGGTTTCAGTGGGATTCCCACCCCCATGCCTGGTGTACATCATACCAGTTTGCCTGGAAGGTGCCAGACTCGTTGACCATGGCTGTCAGCTTGTCCATGAGGAACATGTTCTTCAGCTTTTTCAGCCAGTCTTCCTTAGAGGGGGTCTACGGGCTCTTCCATCTCTGCGCCAGGGCCACCCTTCCTGCCCGCAACATTGTTTCCCACATTCTTGGGTACCTATATATTTCCGCTTCCTCCGGGGGAGGCCCAACAACATTGTCAACGGGTTTTGTGGGAGTAGTTCATCGGTGACCTCCGCCATCCACCCCTGTACGTTCTCCCAGAACTTCTGTACCTTTGGGCAGAACCACCACATATGACCCCTTGTTCCCACTTGGCCGCATCCACTTGGGCATCTGGGGGACATCCCTGGGAACATCTTTGACAGTTTCAATGGGTCCCTGTGCCATCCCTGCAAGATCTTAAAGTTATGCTCCATGTCTGACGTAAATAGGTTCCCATGGAATACTATTTTGAATGTCCTGGACCATGCGTCCTCTGTAAGAGCCTCTCCCGCCAAATCATTCCAAAACCTGCGAAAACCTCTCCTCCCCTCTAAGTTTTCAGTGTTCAAAATTTGGTACATCATGGACACTGCCCCCTTCCTTGTTGTAGCCGTGTCCAATAACTTTTCAAAGGGGGTCAGCTGTCTCTGCAGGTTATGGCCCCATAACTGGTCGCAGAGGATGCCCTTTAGCGCAGGTATTCGAAAACTGAGAGTGACCCCCGCCCAAGAGCCCTACACATTTCCTCGTAATCGAGAAACTCGCCCCCCTTGAACAGTTGCCCCACCCATTCCATCCCCCCATCCGACCAGGATTGGGCGTTCCTGAATCCCCTGCTGCCGAGTCTGAGCAGGTGGCCCCAGAGCGAGGACATCGGGGAGGGCCATGAAGTGCGGTGTGCGGTCATGGGCCCCTCCTTCCAGATCGACCAGAGTACTCCCAGGGTTGGGTGGGTCTTCAATCTGCTCGGGATGAACTTGCGCGGCATCCACAGGTCGCACACTTTTAGAGGGTGGGCGTCCATGTCTTCCATATATGACCAGTAAGTGCCCATCCCCTCCTTCATGTGTTCCAAAAGGACGCGCAACTGGGCTGCCCGGTAATGGAGAAGGAAGTCCGGCAGCCCGAAACTACCCTCCTCTCTGGGTAACGTTATAGTGGCCCTCCCTATCCTCGGGGTCCTCCCCTGCCATATCAACTCCCAAACTGCCTTCTGTAGGTCCCGAAATGTTTGGTCGGGGACCCCCGTTGGGAGTGCTGTAAAAAGGTACAGCAGTCTCTGCAGGATGTTCATTTTCACAGCCGTCATGCGCCCATACCAGGGCAGAATCATCCCACCCCACCTCCTGAGGTCCGATGTAATCCCTGCCATTATGGGGCCATAGTTCGCTAGTGCCAGTTTTGAAAGGTCTCTGGTAAGGAGCACACCCAAGTATCTAATGGAGTCCCTCCCCACCACAATCCCCTCACACCTATCCAAGTGGTCCAGCCCCGGGTCCCGGACCCTCGTAGGGAGTAGCACTGACTTTGATGCGTTTATTTTTAGCCCTGAGAACTGCCCAAAGGTCGCCATCAGGGAAAGAAGAGGGAGGAGCGAGGAGCCTGGCTCCACCAAGTACGCCAGGATGTCGTCGGCGAACAGGGAGCGCTTGAACTCCACTTCACCTCTTTTAATCCCTTTAATGTCGGGGTGGGCACGCACCGCTATGACCAGGGGCTCCATCATTAGGACATATATCAAAGGGGAGAGTGGGCATCCCTGTCTTGTCCCCCGCATGAGGGGAAATGATTTGGACAATTCTCCATTCACCTGTACCCTCGCCGTTGGGGCTCTGTATAAGGCGGATACCCAGTTCCTGACGTGTGCCCCGAAACCCATTTTTCGGAGTAGAAGTTCCATGTAGCTCCACTCAACCCTGTCGAAAGCTTTCTCGGAGTCCAGAGAAAGCAAGCTTGCCTCGAGATATGACTCTTGGGCATGATGGATTAGGTCTATCGTCTTCATGATGTTATCCGAGCCCTGCCTACCCCCTATGAATCCCACTTGATCCCCATGAACCAGTTTGGACATTATCCCTTCCATTTTCTTTCCCACCACCTTGGCCAGGATCTTGACATCTATATTGAGAAGGGATATTGGGCGGTAGGAGGAGCATTCAGTGGGGTCTTTGCCCTCTTTGGGCAGTACCACTATTATGGCCCTCATCATGGTTTCCGGTAGAGTACCCCCGTCTAACACCGCGTTGAACAACCTCACCAGGTGTGGAGCTAGGGTGGACCGAAACCTTTTGTAAAAGTATACTGAGAAGCCGTCCTCTCCAGGGGACGTCCCCACCTTCATCCCACTAATCACATGCTCCACTTCCTCCTCTGTCACGAGGCCCTCCAGACCCTCTGCCATTTCTCCTGTCAAGGCAGGATCCGAATGGAGTCCAGGAAACCCTCAATCTGGGCGTCATCCATCCCCGTCATATTCTGACGAGTATAACTGTTCATAATAATGGCGAAAGGCCGCTCCTATGTTTGGGGTACCATGATCTAATAACCCCCGTTCATTCCTCACTGCCTTCACCGTCCTGCTTCTCTGAACCTCCCTCAGATTCCAGGCTAGGATTCTGTCCGCTCTGTCCCCCTTCTCATAATACTTTTGCTTCACCAGTTGTAGACTCGGCTCAGTCTTATGCAGCAGGAGGTCTTTCAGCTGGAGCTTAGTCTTCCAAGGAGGCCACCCGCTCCCTCTCTAGGGGCTCCTCTGGGGGGCCTGCCGGCTGGAGTTGGGCTATTTTATCTCTCAGGGACCTTTCCTGGGCTTCTCGCTCCCTTTTTTTCTCTGCTCCCATCTTAATGAGGACTCCTTGCATGGTCGCCTTGAAGGCATCCCAGAGTACATGCGTGTCCACCTCGCCGTGATGGCGTCCAGCACTTCCTGTGCCAGGACTTTGTCTTGCAACAGAGAGTCGTTGCATTTCCATCGCCCTTTACTGTCACTCCGCCATCCCCCCGCTATGGTGGCACGGACCAGGTCGTGGTCAGACCAAGGGACTGGGTCGACCCTGTGGCCAGAGACATGGGAGTAGGGGCTCATCAACTAGGATGTAGTCTATTCGGGAATGATGTGTGGATAGCTGAATAGTATGTGAAAGAGGGGAGTCCAGTCCTGGGACTCTGAATAGTGTCCACCAGGCCCAGCTCCGTGTTGACCCTTTGGAAGATTCGGGCCATGGCTTCATCCGCAACCCCGGAGGGCTGGGGCCCCAAGCGTTTCCTATCAACGGCCGGGTCCAGGACCACATTGAAATCCCCCCCCCACCACCATCATCCCATGAAAAAAAAGCTTCAATCTGTCCTTCACTTCTTCCCAGAATTGAGCCTGGCCTTCGTTTGGGCTATACACCACTACAAGAGTCAGAGGGGAGCCCTGCAGGGAGCCCCTCACCAACAGATATCGGCCCTCTGGGTCCTTCAACATGGCTTCTACTTCGAAGCCAACGTCCTTTGCCAGCAATATGGCTACCCCCCTTTTCTTGGTCCTGTGCGATGCACTGAGCACCTCCCCAATCCCCGCCCCCGCAATTTTGGTTCCTTCCTCCGCACCCAGTGCGTTTCTTGGAGAAAGAGCAGGTCAAGTTTTGCCCTCCTAAATTCCCTACAGACTAAGGACATCTTGGTTGGGGTGTTCAGCCCCCACACATTAAGGGAACCCATGCACAGGGCAGGCAGATTTTCAGCCATTGTCCAGATTCTCCTTTTTTCCGGTTAGCATCCTCCCAGCACCGTTCCCTCCTGACTCTGTTTGAATTATATTTGGTTCCCCTTTAACCCCTCACCCCAGGTGGGCCTTGAACTTTCCCCCAACTGCCCTCTGTTCCCCCTACAAATTTAACAACCCCAACTTTCACCTCAACCCCCTCCCTTCGCCCCGGCGTCCAGCCAAATAGTTCCACCATTACTGGTAACTGGCCGGACCACCAGCCTACCGCCTTCGGCTGGGCTGATGTCAAAATTCACTCATCTTTGAGCCCCGCCCTCTACCCCCCTAAGCCCCTTTCCCCGTAGACCCCTCATACTTGCTGGTCAAGGGGACCCTGTGCGTTCTTGGACCCCACGGTCCTTGATGCCAACTTGCCTTCGGGCCGGGTTGGTCCTTTCATCCTTGATCAGAGTTTCTTGTCCAGTTCCCAGAGTCCTCTCTTCTCTTCCAGTATGGATTTCAACTCCCAGTCCCCCGTGGGCCAGACCGGTCTGCTCCTCCGTACTCGGGGTCGTTTCCTCCCTATCCGTCGCCGGGAATGGCGGGTTCAACTTTTTGAATTTCCGTGGGCCCGTCTTCCTTCTCCTATCTCCCTGTGGCCCGCGCCCTCTTGCACCTTCCGCAGCTATCCCTGTGTTATCCCTCCACGGGGTCGGACCCGTCACGTAGTCTTGGATGGCTCCCCTTATGTCCTCTGTGACCAGGGTAGTCCGCTGACCCATATACTCGAACGTGAGGGAGAAGGGGTACCCCCATCTGTAGCGCACCCCCTTCCCTTTTAGCAACTGTGTCAGGGGGCGGCACATCCTGCGTTTGGCCAGCGTATAGGAGAGGTCCTGGAAAAGGGACACCTGTACACTGTTGTATGTTATCTCCCGGGCCTTCCTGGCCTCCTCCAGCACCTTTGCTTTTTCCGTGTAATAGTGAAACCGGACCAAGATGGACCAGGGGCCCCCTGCTCTGCCTCCCGCTCTGTGAACCCGGTCAAACGTTGGTTCCGTTGTCATCTCAACTGAGAAGAGGAGGGTGATGATGTCAAATCTCTCTCCGTTTCTCCCTCCGGCTCCGGAACACCAAAAATTATGAGATTGTTCCTACGTTCCCGATTTTCAAAATCGTCCATTTGCCTGGCCCTCTCTTCATCCCTCTTTTCTAGGGCAGACAGTTGCAGGGCCATTTCCATCTCTTGGGTCACTGATGACAATTGGTTGGTCTCTAGCTGTAGCAGTCTGTCCTCAACCTTGTCCACCATTTGGTCCATTTTTTCCATTTTCTGGGCAATGTCCGCTCGCATGTCCCTGATCTCCTGTAGGACCGAGGCAAAACCCTTTTCCATTATTAAGGTGGGTGGGGGCAAAGTCTCTGATTAGGCCATGTCACTCTTTCGGCCTGGGCCGCTGTTCTCTCCTCTGGGCTCCTGGTATCGATATTCCTGGAGAGTTTTTCGCCAGCTCATCTGGCCCCCCTAATCCTCCTCCCGGCCGGCACCCTCCAGGGGGGTAAATGAGAGGACCAAGTTGGGAGACCGCCCTCTCTCCTTCAGTCCTGACCGCCTCTAGTGGACAGCCTTTGGGCGGGCACACGCCCCACCGGCCTCGGGTGGGGGCCACACACCCTGTCCTTTTGCTCTGTGTTTTTCTGGGTCCCCCTGTTGCTCCTGTGGTGGTGGGGGGGGGTGACAAGGTGTGATGGATTCTGCCCGGGTAGAGCCCCGGGATGTGCCCCCGGGGGATGGGGGTTCAGAGCTGTGCCGCACTGGCCTGTTCCGGCTGTCCGTGCACCCCTCTGCACGCCCTGGGAAGGAAACCAGGGGCCACCACCTGTGCGGATTCCGTGCTCGGGGTCTCCCCCCCCCTTCTGGTTCTTGTTATTCGGTGGGTGCAGGGTTTTAATTGCCCCCATGGGGGGAGGGAGGGGCCGAGAACCCAGCAGCCGCGTTGTCCCTCCGACAACCCTACCGTGTCTGAAAGGGCTCTGCAGGCCCAGGCGTCCTCCCGCCGGGGCCGCACCAGTGTGTGGGCCGGGGGTGGGTCCTCCCCCACACCCCCCCCTGCTTCTGGAACTATGCGGGCTCCGATGGGCCTACGGGCCCAGGTCTGCAGTGTCTCCGCCTCAAAGCCCTTCTCAAGGGTCTGTGGGATGGGGTCTCGGTGCCCCTGCTGATCTTTTCCGTGCTCCGGACCCGAGTTGCGCAGTCATCCTCGCCGTCAACGGGTCCGGGCCTGTGGCGTAGAGCACTACCGCCTGGGGGGAGGGGCACCCGCTTCGCACTGGCACCGTCCCCCAGCGCAGCAGGCCTCTGCTAGTGGATTCCTCGCTGATTCACTGGTGTCCATACGAGCGGGGCTGGAGGGGGAGAGGATGTTCGCTCCTGCGGCTCCAGCGCACCGCGTCCCTTCTCGCTGCCCTGATGGCACTGGGGCTGCTCGTGGCTCCTCTCTCTGGCCCTCGGGGTCTCGTTCATAGGCACTCGGGGGTCCTGCGACATCGCTCTTTTGGCTGGGGGGGCCCTCAGGGCTCACTGCTTCAGCAGCCCATGATTGTGCCATGGGGAGATTGCAGGGGGGGGGGGGGCTCAATCCCTCATCACAACTCAGTTTCAGCGGGAACAGCGACTTCAGGCTGCCATCACCTGTGCGCCCTCTGGTGGCCTCTATTATCAGATTTTTACCCCTTTCCTCTTGTTTCTCTTTTTGTTGAACCCAACTTATCCAAACCTTACCCCTTCCTTTCTCTGTCTGTACAAATGCAATTGGTTATATGTATGTGTGTTTATTATTTCATTTTGTAGTGAAATGTGAATTGAACATATGCCCTATTTTTGAAAAAGGCTCTTGTGAAGCCGAAACACGTGTCAAACAGGGCATTCATAAAAAATGTTTTAAAAATTTGAACCACTTAAATACAAACTTTTGAAAAAGATTGTGTGGTGCTGTTGTTTTGTGTGAAATCAATAAGTAGATACTCAACCACAGAGGTGGGGCACTGGATCCTCCAAATCCTATCACACCAACGCTACACGGCCAAACAGGAGATCTAGCAGGTCGCAGGGCATACAAAGTTGTAACCCCCGCCCAAAAAAAAACTCAAAACCCTTTTTTTGGCTGCCTGTTAGTCAAAGAATCAGGGTTAAAGGCACCACCTTAGTTTTCAAGTGCCTGGCAGGTGAAGCCCTTGACTATCTTTAAGCCAGAGTTTCTAGGGTTCCTTTTAGGCAAACCCTTCGCTCCAATAAAGACATTCTTTTGCAGCAACCACGATTCCTCCTGAAAAGGACTGCAGGTTCAGACTTAAATGCCTGGGCTCGAGTCTTTGGAATCGGCTTCCTTCTGTTCTGAAGGGTTGTGCATCAAGAGCCCAATTAAAAAAACTGTTAAAAACATATCTCTTCGACTTGGGTACAGGCTAAGATTTGTTTCTGCTTCTCAGCCTGACTCCTTCCCACTGTAACTGGCTCACTTTGGTCTCTGTTTTTGTCTTGTGAGCGCCTTGAGGCCCATGGGCATATGGCGAAATAAAAAAATTGGATAGATGGGTCCCGGCTATATTGGATGTGACCACACAGAAGGGGGAGCTATTGCCCAAGTTTTTGCAACCTATAATCAAAGGCTATACGCTGAAATGCTGGGTACCTTGACCCCTGAAATAGATAGGGACTTGGCTGGCATAGATCTGCCGTGTCTGGACTAACAGGAATGCCTGGGGCTGGAAGCAGACCTAACAAAAGAGGAGCTCCTGGAGGCCGTCAAGGGGTTGCAAGTGGGGAAACCTCTGGGCCCCAATAGGCTCCTGGTTGAATTCTGGAAGTGTATCTGGGACAAAGTGGGAGATCCCATGTTAGAGATGCTGCAGGAAAGCCAGGGAAAGGGCCATCTCCCTGAAGATCTTAGGCTAGCTAACATATTTATCATCCTTAAAACGGGCAAGCCCCTCAAAAGTTCTGGCCAACACGTTACTTCCGTTGATAGACAGCCTAATACACCCAGATCAGTGTGGCTTTTTACTGGGTAGAGCTACCTGAATAAAACTCTGGCAGATCCACAATGCCATGGCACTCTCAGTCACTAGACGGCCCCACGTGGTTATGGCATTGGACTCGGAGAAGGCCTCCGACTCAGTCAGATGGGCCTTTCTCTGGTCCGTGATGGCTAAAATGGGGTTGGGACCTGTGAGAAACCGGATTGTGTCCTGAGGATCTGTCGTCCATGTGGCCAGGACACGGCCATCGCTATTGGATCCAGTTCCTGGGGGTGGACGAGTGAGGGAGGTTCACCTGGAATGGGGGTCCTGTGGGAGTGGGACACAGACGGGCGAGACGCAGTATTCCCCTTCTTTTGACACCTTTTACCCATCCTACCACATAGGATATTCCAAAACAATGCCCCCCCCCTTTCCACACAAACACTTTCGCACAACACGAAAGACAACGGACTAACACCAGAGCCGTATACCGAACTACCTGATATCAGGGTCAGGCGAAGTCAGGCAATAGACCAGAATCACCCACACCTGACAGCCCTTTCCCTTCCCCACATGGATAAAAGGTGGAGCACAAAAGCACACTATGAGCAAGGCAGACCACACAACATAAGAGCTAACTCAGCACAGCAGTTCAAAAGGAGGAGAAACACAGCGCAGACTGAGAGGGTGACAAGGAGAGAGTCGACCTTGCCCTTTCCGACCAAGGCCCGTGGAATCTCCACAGAGGTAATAACAAGTCTGCAAACAATAGCCAGCGTGTGTTGCAGCAGATGTCAACGGTACATAATACCCTCCTCTGCCGATTACCAAGCCAGGGAGAGGTGCTTGTCTCTGTGGTACCAACCTTGACTCCAAAGAGGCAGAAAGCCAAGCAGTTCATCACAGCCGGTGAGTCGAGGGGAATGTCGATAAGAAACCGAACTGTGTTAAATGAACAGTAGCCAAAGGCTAAAATTGAACTTTGAAAAGCAAACGATACTAGTAACAAAGGAGGGGGGAAAACCAGCAACAGGAGTCCGGCACAATGTGGGTGCTCACTCAGGAATCTCTAGGCGATTACCCAACGGTAAAGACTACCGTAACCAGCAGGCGTTGGGAAGAGGCTAAGAAGGGTCAAAGTGGTCATACAGAGGTCTTGTAAAATCATCTGTGCCGTCGAAAGTCTTTGACCGGCAGATGATTGCAAAAGCTAAGGGAAGTGAAAGCTGCATGGTGACAATTAGTACTTGAACTATATTTTGTAAATATTAGCAAGAGTGAACCCGGAAGAGGGATGCTAATTGGAAGGGGCGAAGTCTAAAGTCCTATGACGAATTGTCTTCAACAGTTGGCGAGAGTGAACCCAACAGAGGGAAACCGGCAATGAGGGACAAAGCCTGAAAACTTGTTTAAAAAGACATTAAGACTTGTGAAAGCAAGAAGTATTGCAGGACAAGGAGAAGGCAAGTGCTCCCATGTCATTTGGGTTCCGAGTCCGGCCGAGGGAGATCCAGGGGTGGAAAGCTATCACGCAAAGTTCACTGAGAAGGGAACTGCCTTGTGAATTTGTTGAATACAATTACTGAGGGGTCTACACCCAGAAGAGGGGGACCCAGAGGTGAAGCCAGCACCCAAAGTATTTGTAGAACAGAATATTTGTGTGTGCTTGTTGAGACCATTAGGCTTCGAAGGCGACAGACTTTTATTGAAACAAGACTTAACCATCGAAGAACCTGATGGCTGATACGGAACTGTTAGCTGGTGCTGGGAAGGCTCAAGCATGTGCTATGCTACAAAGTCCCACCTTGTCCTGTGCTAAAAATGTGGGGAAGGGAGACCTCAAGAAAATCACATCCTTACTTATTATTTGTACACCGTTTTCTTTATTTGAATACCCTATCCCACACACTTTCTGTAAATAGTTGTAAGGAATTGGCAATATTATTTTTTAGTATAGACTTTTTACTTTGACAAGACGCCACAAGGACTGACTTATTTTTTATTTGATGGTTGACGCTTGCTCCCATCTTAGATTTAGGTTTCGGTTAGGCGTTTTTCCATCCTGCACTTACAGTTTAATAAACATTATTCCTGAAAGGAGCGCATTGGTGTCTACACGCTTACCCTGCCTGCAGTACTCCTTGTGTTCCCAGCACTGCGAGCTGAGCAGAGCTCTTGCTGGGCTTTTTTTCGCTTCCTGAAGGAGGCGGACTTCATCGTGGTCACGTGACGGATCACGTGACTCTTAGCCCGCATTAAGTGCCGGCCCAACCACCCTTGCTGCGTTAAGCCCTGGAGGCAGTAAGGGCTGGAGCTGCTGTTCGGCTGTGACATGTGATTGTGCAACAGTCCCGTGAATAACACTGACTTAGGTCCTACACTTCATCACCAGCCTAATACTGAATAGTATTTGGGGTAAGAGGGGAGAGTCGGACTCTGGCTGCTCCTCTAGCTGTCGGGCGTTCCTTACCCTAGTACTCGGAGCTCCTCAAGATCTACGCTACGCAATTGTTGCATCATTTAAGTATTGACCCTTTTAGGAACAATTAACTAACATACTTGCTGCTATTTTGTGCTCTGATTTTTATCCCTATTTTTGAAGGAGATCCATATATAATCGTATTTTATTATAGTGTTTTTAAACTTTACCTGTTGTATTATTTCATGTATTTTTGCTCATTTTTGCATTCAGTGCATTTTTAAAGATTGTTTACTACTCTATTGGTCATAGGTTTTATCTCTAGGAGCCCATCTATATTATTACCTATAGAGTTTTTTTCATTGTTAAACACTACAGCTCTCTGCCTTTGTCCCTTTGTGTTCTCCGCTGGTTTAAATGACACGTACGGGACTTAGGAGTCAGGCAGCTATGGAGGCTTCTCTTGATACTCCTTTCCGCTTAGTATTGGCTCTTTCTCCTTCTTCGGTAGATTGTAACACATCGGGAAAACCCATTACCATTCCTCAGTGCAAGTCACAACATACAATAGCAGACATTCTAGAGGATTCTGTTTCCAAAAAATGTATGGCTCAGGCCCAAATTCACTCGCAAGATGGGACTGATTTACTTAATTTGATGGGTATTATTCCACGTACCCCAGCCAACAACAGTTGCATCTTTTCTGGAAAACAAGATATCTCCATAGATGCACAGGACGATCATTTGGCAGCCACTATAGCTTCAAACTTGGAGGAAGGGGGCAGCCTACTTAGTGCAAGGATGCACCCTGATCACCTGAATGTTAGTACGGTGAACTCTGTACCCCCAACCCCCGTCCCAATCCAACCTAGGCTGCCTTTACCGACCTTACTGTTGGATGACTACGTTGTGAATGCTATTGAATTTTCTGCTCTTTCCAAAGAGTCTACTGCGCAACAACTGCCTCCACCAGAGGTTGATCGGAACTATGGTACTTCTGGTTCTAATTTATCAACTGAGGCATTTTCCTCTGGTAAGGGGATTAACCATACTTCCTCTATTCATGTTACTCTTTCTGCTACACCTGTTGGCATTGCCAACACTCCCACAGTGAAACCCATATTGTTTAAAACTCCACTCACAAGACGACTGGTTAATTCTTCTAAAATAAAATCTTACATGGGTTCTCGGGGTAAACCTATCCAAGGGAAAAAATATTATAATTTCTTTGGAAAAAGGACAGCCACTAGTACCCTTATTAAACCTCTGCACTCAGTTTTAACAGTGGCCACCTTGGATCATACGCATTTGGTGGATGTAGTGAAGAAGTTGGAGACTGAAGACCCCGGAGATAATGATATTGATGATATTAGTATCAGAGTGAGCAGGCAATAGCTGAGAGTCATTTGGTTTCTAATCCCATTAACATTAATAATGTAACTCAGCAAACTTGTGATGCCTCTTACGTGGGCTCACCCTCGGAACTCACTAATTTTATTGATGAGTATACTGAGAAGCAAAATTGGCTCAGAGAAAGAGGTTTACTCTCAGACTCACAAAAGGATCATGCTAGCCAGTCTGTTATGCACCATACCTTGAAAGAGGCAGATGATAGAATAAAATCAACCCAACCGACTTTATCTGCATTGAATATGGTTCTCAGTTCTTTTGTGAGTCTCTATGACAATATATGGTCAGAGGTTAGATCGCATTCTCTTTTACTCTCTGAAATCTTTAACAGGCTGGAAGGTCTGGACAGATTTGATGAATTGGTTAAAATTATTAAGGAAGAACATCTCTCAATAATAAAACAGTCTCCAGACTCTGCTTTCCCTACTCAACCGACTACGGAGGTGTCTTCGGTTAAGATAGCCTCAAACGGCTAGTTTCCCAGGGGACCCCACTAACAGGGCCTCAGGGACTTCCCTTCATGGTATGGACAGGGGAATTTCTAATCAACCTCCTCCAATTTCCCCTACGAAGGCCGAGGCCGTACAAGTGGGATATATCCCTGATACAGATCTCGCTACCACCACCACAAAAGTAAATACCAAACCCCTAGTAGAGAAAGCCCCAGAGGGGCCGATCCTTAAATCTTTAGGCCCAATCTCTAAAGGTTTATCCTCAGGACCTACTACTCAAGCTATGGCTGAATCACTTAAGGGAAACAATATTGCCCCGTTATTTGATCTCAAACCTGATCTTACTTTGGAAAAACCGGTTGACACTATCGACCTTACTAAGGTTTCGGTACCGTCAAAGGGCTTTGCTTATAAAGTTAAAAAAAAAGCATAACCAACAAAAAGTCAGAAGAATATGAAAAAAATAAACTCCTATACTAATCAATTTTTTAAAAATCTTTTTTTGGCAAGTACCTCTGTGTGTGCAACAATTCCTACCCCTCTCAAGGGGATTAACAATCTGGTGGAATTAGCAGTATCTGACACTGCTACTTCAATTGTAGCTACTGCTTCTGCTGGACTAACCTCACCACTGTTTATTCTGGCTATACCTAGTCAGCCTGATCCTTTGGTAGTTAGTCCTATACTAGGGAACAGTATTCCTGGGGTGGAGGTTGGCTATAGTGGGCGTGTCGAGGAAACCCCCGTTATCTGCCCTTCAAAAATGGTTACAACTCAACCGGAGCCTATAAACAATATCGCTCCAGTTGTATTGGATGCCCAAATTGTATGTAAGCAGATAGCACGCAGCTCCGCTTACTACCCTGTGCAATGCTTCATCTACATCAGTTTCTATCCACCCGGAGCCGATTATCACTCCGTTATCGGCGAATCTGGTCAATCTCAACATGGTAAAACAATTATTTCAGGAGCTTCTTAGTACAAATTCATCTACTGGGGGGGGGGGGTTCCGACTCCAATTTCATGCTTGACTCAGGATGGGGCCCCTAAAATCTCTTCTCTCCCTATAGATAGCCTCCCATCTTGTCACTCCGATGGTCATCTGACCAATACAGAGTCTATAATGGGGGCGAGTGTTATGGGATTTAGACCAGTGGAGGGTCTCTATGTTCCTAACTCTCTTAATTTAACTAATTCTAAGCCGCCAAATGGAGGCTCAATTAATGGTCATCATAGCTCTTCCACCAGCCCCGAACTTTCTCAAAATGAGATTTCTTCTCTTTTGTCTGAAAGATTTCCTCTGGGACCATATGCCTCTCAAAACAGGTCTGCACTAAGGGGTGCTAGGGCCACTGATTTGGAATCTGATTCTTTAAGCCAGTTTACTAAAAATATAACTGACTCTTTACCTCATTTATTGGAGGTTAAAGATTCTCTAGATATCTTGCAGCTTACTAGCCTTTGGGGGCGGAATATGCCTATCGGTCTCAATTGTGGAAATATATTAAAAATTTTCCATCAACTTCCCTCTCTTTCACTCATTTCCTGCTATGATATGGAGAGGATTTTCTTTCCCATTAAGGGACGCGTAGATTTGAGCAATATTGTTCTTAAATCCAGAATGGTTTTAGAACTAATAATGGCCCAAAGGGACGGTTTAAGGTAGCTTGGTTTTGAAGTAAACTTGTTACAAACTAATCATCCGCCTGGTAAACATGGAGGGTGTAAAGAATATAGGGGAACCTTACAATGGTGAACCATCCGGAAAGAGCTCCACAGTATCAGCAGAGGCAATTTACGCCCAGATTCAATGGAAACGCAAGAAGCTGGGCGCAGGTTACCTCATGTCTGTGGAAATGATCTTTCTTCTAAGTGCCCTGTTACATCTATTCATGCTCTGTCCACGAATACGTTTATTTTTCTCTCCTGGAATTCCAGGGGAAGTATTCATCTTTTCACTAATACTGATACAGTACGTATGATTAGTGCTTCACATTGTTTCTTCTTACAGGAAACCTGGTTGCTCTCCCCACCCGTTGTCAATGGATTTGTTATCCATTCTCAAAATGCTAAATCCAGTTCAGGAGGGAGGGCCTCAGGGGGCCTTCTTATTGGAACTAGAGCTTCTTTTGGCTTCAGGAGCCAAGGTTATTGCGGATACGCCCTTTGGTATTCGGGCTTTGGAGGTCACTTCCCTCGATGGTCTGATTAATATTCTTCTGATTAATGTATATTGGCATAAGGGCATTGCTGTACTTGTCTTGTTTTTGGAAAGTCTTATGGATATGGTAATTACATGGAGATCTTCATATCCCAGGGGGAAGTTGATCTTGGCTGGTGATCTTAATTCTGACTGTTCCATTTCATCCGAGGCCAAATATGATGATCTTGCCTTGACTGGGGAGGATGATAATCGGCGAGGACAGAAATTTGATTGGGGTAAACTCTGGAATCTAGCTCTGGACTCGGTTGGGCTAACTTGCCTTAACGGTTTCTATGATGCTACCCTTCTATCACACCCTACTTGGCACAGAGGTCTCTCAACGTCTACTATAGAGTACGTCTATGTAGACCATTCCTTGTCTTCTTTCACCTGAGGTTGAGATTTCTTTTAACCCATGGAGTGACCATGGGTCTTTGGTTTTTATCTTTCCCTCTCCCTTCCCCATGAAATTGTTGCCCACTGGGGGTCCTTGCCATCTTAAAACAGTGGGACAAGGAACTGGGATACGTTGGTCACCTGCCAATATTAATCTCCTCAATTGTAAATTGACCTCCTTGTTTAATCATACTTCTTACTCGTGGAAATTGGCAGTATTTAACACTTTACACTTTGACAGCTTTCTCAGTGCTCTCCATAGTAGTATTTCTGGCTCTCTTAGGAAGGGCTTCCCTAACCAATCCCATTCTCATAGGTTTGATCAGGAGTTGGCCAATGAAAAGGCATGTACTCGGAAACGTATTAGAGAGGTTCAAGTACTCGACATTGACTGGGATAATAAAAAAAACAAAATTAAAACTATCCGCCAAAAATATAAAAATTATTGCAAATCAAGAAAAGCTAGTTTGCTACAAAATGATGCAGAGTCTATGCTTAGAGTACTTGTTAAGAGAGATCTTGGGGCCTTTTGGGCCATTTTTGTAGCCAAAATGATGTGATGGTGGCTGACCAGTTGAATGCCATTCCAGAGGATTAATGGGTTGAGCATTACACTGAACTCTGTCACAGGGGAAGAGGGGCTAGAATTTTGTACAACGAAGCAGAATGATCTAAATGATCCCTCATTGATTATGAGAAAATATTTGGTCTCATTGCCAGAGCTAAGAAGTCAAGGGCCCCTGGGCCCAATAGCTTAACAAATAATACTTTTAAAGCAGAACCGGAAATTTGGACAAAATTACTATGTTTGTTATTCCAAGGTATCGTTGACTCTGGTAATGTCCCAACTAGTTGGCAGATGGCACACATTGTCCCCATCTTTAAGAGCGGTCAACGAACTTTGGTCAGAAATTATAGACCAATCTCTCTTATTGATGCGGACTGTAAGCTCTTTGCCTCTATGCTTCTCTCCAATCTGACTGTCTGGATTAAAGAAAACCATATTCTCCCGAAGCAACAAACAGGTTTTAGGGCCGGTCACTCTACTAATCTTAATGGTTTCATTCTAACTGCCCTCCAAAGCTCAACTTGGTGAAAATATGGTGCTTCTCTGTATGTTGCCTCGATTGATCTGTCAAATGCTTTTGACTTGGTAATTAGGTCAAGACTCTGGGAAAAGCTATTAAAATGGGGGATCCCCCCAGGTCTTCTCTCCTTAATAATGGCAATGTATGAGAACTCAGGGGTCCATATCGGGATTGATCTTGACGGAACACTTACTAGAAGGATTAGGACTCGTATTGGGGTTAGACAGGGCTGCTCATTAGCCCCATGCCTCTTTATGCTCTATCTTGCAGATGTTGAGGAATTTCTTTGAAATTCAGGCATGGTGAATGCTAAACTGGGGGATCTTAGGCTTTCATGGTTGGCATACGCCGACGATTTCCTTCTCTTTGACCATACTAAAGTCGGCCTACAGAGGCTTATTTGCAAATTCTAAGAATATGCCATTCTTAACGGGTTAAAAATGAACCTGTGTAAAACCTGTACAATGGTCTTTTAAAGGGGGAGAGAGGGGAACAAAAAAATCTGGAAAATTGGTGGGGAAAACAGAGCACGTAAAATTGTCTATTTGGGATTCCTTATTCTGGCCCAGCCATCGGCCATTGAATTAAGACGTTCCCTTAGACATAAAATGCTCCCGCTTATTTCACAATCAATTAAGCTTGACAAAAAGTTTGGTATGTTCTCATTTAAGCCTATTGTCGATTTCTTCAAGGGTAAAGTGATCCCAAAGTTAATTTATGGAATGGAACTGCACTATTTAGCCCTTCTGACTTTTTGGGATACCCTTTTTTTTTTAAAATATATTTTTATTTTATTTTTTAGGGTCAAACAAACACACTACAACCGTTTCAAAACATAGAAAGCATCATATTTCAACACATTTTTAAACTCCCCAACTCCCCCATCCCCCTTTAAACTAGAGCCATATAATTTACGTGAACATCACTGGGTGGCACTGGGTGGCACACTACCTAGACTACCATCAACTGGGTCCTCTGTTTCGTTGTCACCCTGGTGTGGGTTTGCCAACGAGGCCACCAATTGCCGCCAGGCCAACAAGAGCCCTACTTCTTCTTCGCCCCCCCTGGTGACTGCTTCAAACCAGACTACGGATTCAGCTTCCGCCCATTTCAAGAGGTCTGTCCACCACAACTCCTCCCTGGGTCTATGGGCCGCCTTCCAGCCCATGGCGATCCTACGTTTGGCCAAGACATAGGCCAGGTCCTTCATCTTGCTTATGTGTTTCAAATGCCGGGGTCTAGGGAATAGTCCAAGCAAGCATGACCAGGCCGATTCCACATCCAGCACTACTCCCCCGCCAGCCAGTTTCGTCTTGACCTCATTCCGAAATCTATGCATCTCCGGGCAAGCCCAAAACATGTGTAGCAGTCCCGCGTTCACCTCCCCACACCTGGGGCATTGCTGTATAGCTGATCCCCCAAACTTTACAATCTTCCCGGGGGTTAAATAAGCCCTGTGGGTAACATACAACTGAAGCTGTTGGAATCTTGCGTTACGGGACACCTTTTTATGGTACCTCTGGGCCCGTTCCCACTGCCCATCCGTCATGGGTCCTCCCACCTCCTCCTCCCAATCTCGTCTCAATTGGAGCAACTCCTTCCCTGTCCTTGCCCGCAGGAGCTCATATATCCTCGATATTTCGTGCCCGCCCTCCGATACATCGTACATGGTTTCCAGGGAGGCATCTGGATCCTCCGCGAGCACTGTCTCCGGCCATCTTTCTCTAATCTTTTTCACCAGCCTAGTGTAGGTTATATATTGGCCACCATGTACTCCCGTCTTTTCCTGTAGCTGCTGAAAGTCCACCGCCTCCCCTGCCTGCCATATGTCCCCGAGGGTGGCTAGGCCTACCTGTTCCCAGTATCTGCGGACCGATTCAAGTAGTTGGGAGTCGCTCCCGCACAGAGCCGCCAAAGGGGCCTGTAGGTAGTATGGTTCCGAGTCCCCCCCAATCTTCCATGTCCTGTGCCAGATCTCCCGGCCCAACCTCAGTAACCGCCCCTTGCCCACCAGTTTATCTCTGCACAACCACACCACTTCCGTCAGAAAGTATGGGGCTGTATCTTCGCGCAGGAGTCTGGCTTCCGCCGAATCTTCAGTCGAGAGCCACCTGGCCACGTACTGCAGCTGCCCCGCCAGGTAATAGAGTTCGAAGTTAGGCAGGCCTATTCCCCCCCTGTCGCACGGGTTCTGGAGCTTCCACAGGGCCCTCCCTATTCCTAGAGCTGCCCCACACAAAACCCCTACACACGCTGTGAAGTTTCGCAAATAGGCTTCTGGGTATCAGAAACGGGACGTTTGTAAAAAAGTGCAAGAGTCTAGGCAGGACCACCATCTTGAGCAAGGCCGCCCTCCCCATCATGGTCAGGGGCAGTCTGGACCAAAATACCATACTGTTCCTAATCCCCTCTATCGCCTTTTCCGTGTTGTGCTTGTGTTCTGTCTCTATCTTGTGGTAAATGTTTATTCCCAGATACCTAAATGTTACGGGCTGCCATGGTATTGGCAGAACAGGCAGCCTCTGCACCGGGACATTCCTATATCTACCCAAAGGGAACAGGCTGGACTTTCCAGGGTTCACCAATATACCGGAGAGGATGGCGTACCGTTCCATCACCTCTAGGACGTACTGTAGGTTTTCTTCTGGATAGCGTAAATAAAGGAGCATATCATCCGCATATAATGATATCAAATGCTCTCCACTGGCCGTGTTTATGCCCACCTCCCCATATTGTTGACGCAGGCATATTGCCAGCGGCTCCAAAGCCAGTATATATAGCATTGGTGACCAGGGACATCCCTGTCTGGTCCCCCTGCCCAGTTGCCAAGAATCTGAGACCGTGGACCCTGTCTTGACCCTCACCATCGGGGTGCTGTAAAACAACTGTACCCACCCATCTGAGGTATCCGGGTCCCACTCCATACCCCTTCAGGACCGCTTTCAGCCAGGGCCATCGTACCGAGTCGAAGGCCTTGACCGCGTCTAACGACACTATGGCCAGCTCGCCCGTGTCCTCCTCAGTTTGGTCCATGACATGGTATAGCCTCCGGTGGTTGTCGGTGATTTTCCTGCCCGGAACATATCCCGTCTGATCTGGGTGTATCAGTTTCTTAATCACCCTTTTCAGTCTATTAGCCAGCACCGCCGTGAGTATTTTGCTGTCCTGGTTGAGCATGGACAACGGTCTGTAAGACCCGCACTCCACGGCCGGCTTGCCTGGTTTCAAGAGTGGGATGATTATGGCCTCACGGAGAGACAACGGGAGTTCTCCCTTCTCATAGGCCTCGTTGAAAGTGGCAAGCAGTGGCTGGAGCAACTCTTGCTGGTATGTTTTGTAGAACTCGCTGGGCAGCCCATCCGAACCCGGCGCCTTGCAAGTGGGCAAGTTCCGAATCACTACCTCCAGCTCATCCGAGGTGACGGGTGCGTCCAACTCAGAGCGTTCTAGATCATCTAAGGTGGGCAGCTCAATGTCCCCCAATGTGTGTAGTATGTCTTGACCCATATCCTCCCCCGTGTCCTCATACAAGTGTCTGTAAAACTTAAGTAATTCCTTATTTACCTCTTTCTGGATGTTGCATGTGCTACCTCCTTCGCCTTGAATCTCACTAATCACCGAGCGGGGGGGTCTCACTCTTGTACAGCCAAGCCAGCAATCTGCCCGGCTTATCGCCCCCTGCGTGTATCCGCTCCCTATATTTCCTGTAGCTGAGTCTGCACAGTCTATCCCAGAGTGCACTACAGGACAACTGTAGCTCCTCTACTTTGGTTCTGTTATCATGAGCGGTGCTCACGCAACGCGTGAGCTCCTCTAGCTCTCTTTCCGCCTCCCGGAGCTCCTTCTCAACCCCCCCTTGTAGCCCTTTAACTTGGGAAATAGCTACCCCACGCACCACCACCTTAAACGCTTCCCACAGTGTGCCCACAGAGCTTACGCTTCCCGTGTTTTTATCAAAATATTCTTCAACAGCGTCTCTCAGGCCCTCCCGAAACCCCTCATCCTGCAGAGCCTCGGTCCTAAGTCTCCATGTAGGGATCTGCGGGCGTGGGGGCTGGTGTCTCCAGTCTACCACCAAGGGAGAGTGGTCTGACAGCACTCGGGCCTTGTATTCTGCTCCTTCTATTTCTCTCACTATCCCGGCTGTTACAAACATGTAGTCTAACCTTGTGTACAAATCATGTGGCGCTGTGTAGTGTGAGTACTGTCTATCCGTGGGATGCAGCCTCCTCCACGCATCCTCTATTCGTAGGTCTTTCAGTAGGGTACTCGGCGCTTTAGCCGCCGGTGCCATTTTTCCTGCCCTATCCTTGGACCTATCCATACTGGGGTCTAGGGTACAGTTAAAGTCCCCCCCCACACTACCGTACCCCCCGCCAGGGGGCCAAGTTTACCGTAGAAGGCCCTAAAGTAAGCCGCTGTATCGTTATTTGGGGCGTACAAATTTATGATGTGCATTTCTCTGTTTTCCAAGAGACCGTTACCACCACCATTCTACCCTCCGGGTCCACCGTAGAATCAAGCACTCGAAATGGCACGTGGGGTGCCACCCAAGTGACGACCCCTCTGGCATACGCTGAGTACGCCACCCCCACAACGGTGCCCTTCCATTTCCTCCCGACCACCTCCAGCCTTTTCCTAGTGAGGTGGGTCTCTTGCAGCAGGGCTATGTCTACGCGCATCCTCTTTAAATACATCATCACTTTGTTGCGTTTAAGGTAGCTGTTGAGGCCACGTACATTCCAGGTCACAATTCTGAGATTCCCCGATGCCATCTAGTCGGTCTATCTCCGTCCCATCCCTCCCCATAATGTTCCCCATGTAGGGCCGTTTCCTGGCTCCTTCCCTACTATTAACGAACCGTGCCCCCCTGCCCCCTTCTCCAACCTCACACCACTGCACACAACTCCCCCCCCCTTCCCACCAGCCCCCAACAATAGCCCAGCTCCATCCCTGGATCTCAGGCCTACCCACGTCTGGACCCGTCTTGTGACCAAGAACAAGGACCCCGCGGGGTGTCACCAATCTAACAGTGACCTAACTAGGTATACTACTATCGGGTGCAGAGGTTGCTCCCCAGGAGCTCCCAGTCATCTATTTAGGAGAAGTGAATTCGACGGGACCCGCCGGCAGATGCCGTGACTTCCCCCACACAAGCACAATATCAAACTATATTCTAATCCCAATGTCATAGCTACGGCCTCACGGGTGCCTCTGCAGCGTGCTACTTATCTCCATCCGCTTCTGTCTGGGCATCCTATTCCTGTGGTCTACCTTGCATATCCAGCCATTCCATCGCGTCGCTTGGCGTCTCAAAGAAGAGGGATCTGTTCTTATGGATCACCTTAAACCTAGCGGGGTAAAGCAACATGTAGCGGTGGCCTGCCTCTCTGAGCCTTCTCTTCACCGTTCCAAAGTTCATTCGACTCAATTGTACAAGCAGCGTGTAATTGTCAGGCTCACTCCTGAATTCCGTCAATTTCAC
Organism: Ambystoma mexicanum; assembly: GCF_040938575.1. Lineage (NCBI taxonomy): Eukaryota > Metazoa > Chordata > Amphibia > Caudata > Ambystomatidae > Ambystoma > Ambystoma mexicanum. The sequence continues at coordinate 1,105,282,187 of NC_090922.1, forward strand.
CCCTCTTCCCTGTGTGCCCCTCACACCCTCCTGCTCACCTGTGGTCTCCTCGTCTGATGTGAGTCCGAATCTCTTTAATCTCAATGCCTCCTCTCTGGAGTGTGGATGAGGTCCGCCTCGAGAGGAAGCCACCCTGCCCCTCTAACACGGGGCCGAGGGGGCCCCCGTACCGGGGCAGACCGGTTAAGGGGAAAAAGCCGATAGGCGCAAAAAACCCCGTCTTAGTTGAAGATGGCAGCAGGATACAAGGTGGGACGGTGTAACTTGAAGGATCCAGCTGATAAGGAAATGGTGTATGGCGACTGCTCTAGGGGAGAAAACAACAGTACAAAAGACGGGGTGACTAATGACTGAGCTGAGGGGGAAGGAACCAGGAGAACAGGGGAGAAAGGAAAGAGAGAGAGAGCCAAGGTGGAGCGGAGAAGAAGCTCCAACAGAGCGAGGCGTTCCCAGAGCAAATGAAAGCCAGCAAGCATACTGGAGAAAAAGGAAAGGAAGCGGCGGCAGCCGCTGAGGAAAGGACTGAAGCGTACCAACCCGGAAGCCTAACGCGAAAGGTTGCAACGCGCTGGCTTCCGGGTTGGCGCTCGTTAAAAGGACGTCGCTGGTCAGAAGGGCTGGAAGAACTAGACCGCTGCCGAGGAAAGCGTGGGCGGCGTGACGGCTAAATCAATGGCCGCTCCACCGCCAGCGTCTCCACAGCTGCCAGCGACTGCCGTGCGTGACAGTATACCCCCCTCCAGACCCGAACCCTCCGGGCTTCCCTGGATGTGTCCGGTTAAAACGCCTGACAAGCCTAGGCGCATGTACATACGACCTGGGCTCCCAGGAGTCCTCTGAACTAGGATAGTTCTTCCATGACACCAGGTATTCCAACCTGCCCTTGCGATATCTGGAATCTAAGATGGCAGACACCTCATATTCTTCAGGTATAGACTTGGGATTACTCAATAGCCCTGTAGTCTTATTAACTTGGGTGTCTGGATCAACTGGGCAGAGAAGAGAGGAGTGAAAGACCGGGTGCACCCGAGACATGGACTTGGGAAGTTGCAATTTGAAAGCCACTGGGTTAATCCTCTTGATTATCTTGAAGGGTCCTATAAATCGGGGGGTAAGTTTGGTCGAATGTACCCACCTAGGCAAGTATCTAGTAGATAACCAGACCCGATCACCCTCCTTCCAGTCAGGACAGGGTAAACGAGCTCGATCAGATAGGTCCTTATACCTGCGTCTAGCCGAAGCTAAACTCCGTTTAGCTGTAGTGTGGGCTGCAGTTATTTGATCCAGGGTGGATTCGATGGTGGGTATATTCGTAGGTGAGGAAAAAACTGGGAGAATACTGCGAGGGTGATAGCCATAAGAACAGAAAAAAGGGCTAAGTCCCGTTGCCGAGTGCACAGCGTTATTATACGCAAATTCGGCAGTGGGCAGAAGGTTCACCCAATTGTCCTGATTATTATTGACATAACACCTGAGGTATTGCTCGAGAGTGGCATTGAGCCGCTCTGTCTGACCGTTAGTCTGAGGATGGAAGCCTGATGACAAAGCCCTCTCTATCCCTAATCGTTGACACAGGGCACCCCAAAATCGAGATGTATACTGACTACCCCGGTCAGAAATAATCTTGTCAGGAAGTCCGTGGAGCCTAAAAATGTCCCTGAGGAAAACTTCGGCCATCTCGGTGGCAGACGGAACTCCCCGTAGTGCGGAAAAATGGGCCAGCTTGGTGAATGTGTCAATTGTAACCATAACACAAGTCGACCCCTGGGATTTGGGCAAGTCTACTATAAAGTCAGTGGAAATTTGGGACCATGGCCGGCTTGGCAAGTCCGGCTGCATAAGCAACCCGTAGGGTTTGTGGGTGGAGTTCTTATTCTGGGCGCAAACCACACACGTTTTACAGTGTTGCCTTACATCATGGGATTGTGAAGGCCAAAAAAAAGATTGAGAAATTAGCTCTAAGGTACCTCGGACTCCCCTGTGCCCTGCGGTTACATGGTTGTGACCCCATTCCAGAACCTTAAGTTGTAAGGACTTAGAGGGGACGTACAAACGCTGCCCCACCAGTAAGAGACCCTTAGACCAATGGATTTGAGAACGTAAGTCACCAGGTACGGTGGTTGCTAAATCAGGTTTAGTTACTGTCTTAATCTCTTGCAGGAACAAGGACACTATCCCCACGATTCAGTTTCGAGGAAACAGAGTGGCTAACGGAGTGAGAGTGGTAGTCTGCAGACCGACATCTAGACAGGGCGTCCGCCAAGCTGTTTTGGGTGCCAGGAATGTAGGTAATGGTAAAGTCATACTGGCTGAAAAAATGCACCCAGCGAGCCTGCCTTGAATTGACGCATTCCATATTACGGAGAATCTTCAGATTCTTATGGTCAGTACGTAATGTAAACGGATGTGCTCCGCCTTGCAGCAAGTGTCTCCACTCTTCACAGGCCACCTTGAGAGCCAAAAGTTCTTTTTCAATAACAGAGTAGTTCTGTTGACTTGTGGAAAGAGTCTTGGAAAGATATGCTACAGGATGTTCCTTGCCATCCGTCAGTTGAAGGAGTACCGCACCTAAGGCGCTTGCAGAGGCGTCGGCCTCGACTATAAAAGGCTGGTCTTGATCTGGTTGAGATAGAATAGGAGCGGAGCAGAATCTTCTTTTGAGATCGATAAAAGCTTGATTAGCTGGTTCCGACCAGAGTAAAGGTTTGGCGTCTTTTTTAAGTAGAGAGGTAATGGACAGTACAAGCTGCGAAAATTGACTGATGAACTTCCTGTAGAAGTTGGCTAGACCCAGGAACCGTTGAACGTCTTTCAGAGAGGTGGGTGTGGGCCAGTCCAGGATGGCAGATACTTTCCTCGGGTCCATGGTGATGCCTTCCTGGGAAAGAATGTATCCCAAATATGGAACGGCAGACGTATTGAAGAGGCACTTCTCGGGTTTAACTAATAGATGTTGGGACTGTAAACGATGTAGGACCGTCTGGAGATGTAATGTATGTTCAGAGGTGGACTTCGAAAAAACTAAAATGTCATCCAAGTAAACTATGACACTGAGGTATAACAGATCAGAAAACAGGCGATCCATAAAATGCTGGAATATGGCAGGAGCGTTAACCAAGCCAAATGGCATCACTCGATACTCGAAAAGGCCAAACGGAGTCCGGAAAGCGGTCTTCCATTCGTCCCCATTCTTTATTCGGAGAAGGTGGTAGGCACTTCGGAGGTCTAACTTAGAGAAGGTGGTGGAACCCTGAACAGCTTCCAATATGTCTGTTATCAAAGGCATTGGATAGCGGTCACGAACCGTGACCTTGTTCAAACCCCGATAGTCAATGCATGGCCTTAACTCAGAGGAATCCCTCTTAGGTATGAAGAATAGAGAGGCTCCAGCCGGAGATTTGGAGGGACGAATGAGGCCATTGGTCAGATGGGAGTCCAAATAATTGCGAAGAGTCCTCTTCTACAGTAGAGACAAAGAAAACATGCGGCTAAACGGAACCAGGGCATCTGGCACCAGCTCGATGGCACAGTCTTCGGGCCTATGTGGGGGTAACTCTAAGACAAGATTGTCTCTGAAGACTTCTTTGAATTCGGCCAGCTCCGGGGGAACCTTACAAATCTCATTTACTCCTCCTTGTTGGGGAGTAAGAACTTGGACCAATTCTTCTGAAGAATGAAATAAACAATTCTGTTTACAGTATGGGGAGTTAAAGGCCAGGGTGTTCTGCGCCCAATCGATGAGCGGATTAGGCCTCCTCAGCCAGGGAATCCCAAGGATTACTGGGAAATGGGCTGCTCGAATCAAGTCGAATTGTATCTGTTCCGAATGCTGGAAAATGCGGACCTTCAAGGATACTGTGGAATGGGTAATAGGCCCCGACGAAAGCGGGGAACCATCTACTCCTTCTACCTTCTGGAACTCTTCCTGTTTTAGCAGCGGGAGACCTTTTTGGTGTGCCCACATAGTATCCATAAATACCCCAGCGGCACCACAATCCAGCAAAGCCATGGTGGAGAGTACTTCTGTCGGAGTTTCCAACTGGATAGGAACAGCCATAAGGCGAGAGTCCAAGGTGGTTGGGTGTGAAGCTACCGTCACAGTGACATAGGGACTAGCGCTCTGACCTCGGTTACTCGTCCCTTTTAGTTCCGAGGTTGTTTGTTTCCCGACCGTCTAGGCGGGACTTCTGGACAGTTCCGAAGTAGGTGGGCGCTTGATCCACAATACATGCAGAGGCCAGCATCCCTCCGACGTCTTCTCTCTTCGGGTGTCAAGGGAGATTTAGTGGACCCCACTTGCATCGGTTCTTCCTTGTTACTGGAGTGAGGCAGGGAGGGCAATGAGTGGGCACTTGGTAGAAAGGGCCCAGGGGCTTTTTGCTTCTTCCTTTCAGCCTTGCGTTCACAGAGGCGATAGTCAATCTGAGTAACAATGGAGAATAAATCAGACAGGGTGGTGGGGCGGGCTATCCTTGCCAGTTCATCCTTTAACTCCTCTTTCAAACCTCGACAGAATATCGTGTACTGGGCCCGTTCTGGCCATCCAGCCTCTGAAGCTAGACGTTTAAAGGTGGAGATATATGTCAGCAAATCACTGGAACCTTGATGCACATCCAAGAGTTCTTCCGCAGCAACATGTATTATCTCAGGTTGTTCAAAAGTCTGGCGCAGTAAGGTCAAAAGCCCTCATAGTCTCTGATGGTAGGATTATTGTTGGTCACTAGAGGGGCGGCCCAAGCTAAGGCATTCCCTGTCAAGTTGGATACCATAAATCCCACCTTGGTGTGATCATTGAGAAACAACTGAGATCTAAAGGTAAAATAAATGGAGCAGGCTTCCAAAAATTCCTTGAGGCGCTTCGGAGTTCCGTCAAACTTGCCTGAGGATAGGGCCATAGGAGGTAAGTCGGAATCCCTAGTTTCCCGAGTAGAGACCATCTGCCTCAAGACTGCGTTATCAGCCTTCACGTTCTGTAATTCTACGTTCATGGCCTGGACTGCGGCCACTAGTTCTTGTATTTGTTCTGGGGTGGCCATATTCCTTTTTTGGCGTTGCAAATTGTCAGGCTCACTCCTGAATTCCGTCAATTTCACCCCTCTTCCCTGAGTGCCCCTCACACCCTCCTGCTCACCTGTGGTCTCCTCGTCCGATGTGAGTCCGAATCTCTTTAATCTCAATGCCTCCTCTCTGGAGTGTGGATGAGGTCTGCCTCGAGAGGAAGCCACCCTGCCCCTCTAACACGGGGCCGAGGGGGCCCCCGTACCGGGGCAGACCGGTTAAGGGGAAAAAGCTGATAGGCGCAAAAAACCCCGTCTTAGTTGAAGATGGCAGCAGGATACAAGGTGGGACGGTGTAACTTGAAGGATCCAGCTGATAAGGAAATGGTGTATGGCGACTGCTCCAGGGGAGAAAACAACAGTACAAAAGACGGGGTGACTAATGACTGAGCTGAGGGGGAAGGAACCAGGAGAACAGGGGAGAAAGGAAAGGGAGAGAGAGAGCCAGGGTGGAGCGGAGAAGAAGCTCCAACAGAGCGAGGCGTGCCCAGAGCAAATGAAAGCCAGCAAGCATACGGGAGAAAAAGGAAAGGAAGCGGCGGCAGCCGCGGAGGAAAGGACTGAAGCGTACCAACCCGGAAGCCTAACGCGAAAGGTTGCAACGCGCTGGCTTCCGGGTTGGCGCTCGTTAAAAGGACGTCGCTGGTCGGAAGGGCTGGAAGAACTAGACCGCTGCCGAGGAAAGCGTGGGCGGCGTGACGGCTAAATCAATGGCCGCTCCACCGCCAGCGTCTCCACAGCTGCCAGCGACTGCCGTGCGTGACAGTAATCCGTACAAGCTGTTATATTCGCTGACCCCCTTTCTATCGTGCCCCCTTGCCGGAAAAATTCGAGAATCTTCTTGCGGTCACGATAGTTCAAGATCTTTGCAATCAACGGCCGCGGGGGGGCTCCTGGGCCGGTCGCCTGGTCAGGGCCCTGTGCGCCCTTTCGACCGCGAACCCCTGGGTCAGCTCTCTACCTGTAATCTCCTGCAAAAGCATGGTTTCAACGAAATCCGTGGGGTTCGATCCTTCCATTCCCTCCGGTACCCCCACTATGCGAATGTTGTTGCGCCTGGCGCGCTCCTCCGCCTGCTCTGTCCTCCAAATTGCCCACTCGCTGCACGAGGGCATGAAGTTCCTTGGCGTGTGTATTGCATGCCTCCACGGTCGGGGCCAACTCCTGCTCCAGTTCCCCAGTGCGCTCCGCGATCGTTCGCACATCCTGGCGCAACAGGTTCACTTCTTCACGGACCTCTCCTATCTTGAGGTTTAGGCCCTCTTGCAACTCTTTCATGGCCAGGCCCAGCTTCGTCTCCCAGGCCACCTTCAGGTCAGCAATTGCTGCCAGCACCTCCTGGATGGTACCCGGTGGGTCTGTCGCCGTCGCAGGGGTTTCTTTGCTCTTGCCCCCTTCCGCGCCCGAGGGCGACCTAGCATAGGTCTCCATCGTAGGCTGCTTGATCCAGGGTCGCACCGACTTGGAAGACATCTTGTTGCGTCGGTTGGGCCCACGCGCCCAGCTGTATCCTCGCGGGTTCACTCTGCTAGTCCGCCACAACCCATGGCCTCTGCAGTAGGGGCTCGCCCTTATGTTCTTGCTTTCAGCCCGAGGCGCATGCGACCCGTCTATCTGGTTGGGCTTGCGCACGTTCCAACCTTGTCTTCCTCAGCTCGTCGGACCTTTTATGGCCCTTTGTCCACAGGCGGCCATCTTGGGTGCTCCCCTTCCTTTGCGCGATCGCCAACTTCTTCGGGGTCTAGTTCCGTGAATATGCAGTCTCGCCGTTGGGGAGGGCACGCACCGTATGCCCCCCACTTTCATACGCCTTTAGATGCACTCTGGGCTCGAAAGTCTGCCAAAAACCATCACTTTTTTCCCAGGATCAGGATCGGATCATCAGGAGCTCCTCCAAGGAACGTCCTCTCACGTAGCCATCAAGCCACGTCCCCCCTTTTTGGGATACCCTTGAGGGTATTTATTGGAGGAAAATCATGAAACTGCCTGCCTAACTGTGTCCCAATAGTGGCTATAAGATATGAATTGGGCTTGGTCTCTCTGCGAGCCAGAATTCTTTGGAGAGTCCTAACCCCTTTCTCTGCCTTGCTCTCTCCCAAACATGACGCCCTCTACGTTGATGTGGGTAAAACCCTCTTTGCAGAGGGATCCTTAGATCGTAACCTATATCTTTCTAGTTTTTGTGACCTCTGAGATAGGACACTATCAGATCTTTCCAGAGATAGGGATACCTTGTTAACTAATCCTAATAAAGTCAAGGAATCTCTTTTTAGTGCTGATTGGAGTCACATGCTTGAAAAATTGCATCTCTACCCTTCTCTTAACGATCTACAATTTGACCATAAGAAGAGGGGTTGCTTGTCTTTTATACTGACTCAATTCCCTAACCGTCACTTTCGCTTACTTCTTCTCAAGCTTAGATGGAATCTCCTCCCTACTAGGGAAGTTCTTCATAGAAAGAAGGTGATTAGCGATTTAGATCTTTTATGCCGGTTGTGTCATACTCCTGGGGTTATTGAATCTACTCGACATTTTTTTTTTAGACTGCATAGCTTTGAAAGGTCCTAGGGATCTTTATCTGGGAAGATTCAATACCCTGGGTATTTTGGGGGCCGAAAATCGCATTTGGTCTCAGTGTCTTGCCATCTCTCATATTAAAGATGGTCTTGCTATGGCTGGATTTATCAAATCTTTAGATCTGTATGCGCCTTCCCTCTGATTAAACTGTATGATATTCTGTATGATGAAATTTTGTAATACTACTGTTATCTCTTCAAGATTTTATGTTATGTAAAGGGAAGCTGCCTTTTTTTTTTTTATTGTCAAAATCAAAATAATACCGTATTTTAATTTGCACTGAATTCTTTTATCAAAACTGATTTGTAATGTGTTTCTGATCCTTAAAAAGGGATAATTGGGTCTTTAAGTATTTTTTTTTAATATATATGAAATAAAATTTTTTTTCCCCTTTCTTGTGTTTTCTACTTAATGTATTTGTAAAGGTTTCTTTTTGTAAACCATATACAATAATTTTTTTTAAAAAATAGTAAAAAATAAACACCCCAATACATGGGTAGGGTGCAGCTGCTCTATGCGCAGCCAATGGCCAGAGTCCGAGTCAATGGATATAGGTCCCAAATATTTCCACTGCAGAGAGGCACCTGACAGGGGGGGCCCACTGTCACCCCTGCTGTTCATCATGGCAATAGAGTCACTGGAGCAGCTTCTACGAACCAACCAGTTTATCCGGGGGTTCATGTGGCCCAGAGCGGGGAGCACAGAATCTCCCTATACGCGGACAACTTTGTAGTGTACCTGGGGGACCCAGTAACATCAGGCAGCAAACAATTGAAATATTGGAAGAGTTCCAATGGTACTGTGGGCTACAGATTAACTGGGAAAAATCGGTGATGATGCCAGTCAAAGGAGGGTTGGAGGCCATACCGGGAGGCTGCCCCCTCCAGGTTGCAGTGGAAGGCTTCAAATACTTAGGAATACAAGTGCAATGGGGCATGGGAACCTTTTTAGAGCGTAACCTTGACCCAATAATCGATAAACTACAGGAGGATGCCAGGCACTGGGCAACTTTTCCAGTGAACCTGCTGGAGAAGGTGAACTTATTAAAGATGTTTGTGCTCACCCGACTACTGTACATACTGCAGAACACCCTGGTGTGGCTCCCAAATAGACAATTTAATATAATTAATACCCTGATTAGGGAGGTAATATGGGGAATTAAATCCCCGGTATAGCATTGCACACAATGACTAGGTCTGTTTGGGAGTGAGGGGTGGGATTGCCGGATATTAGGCAGTACTACTGGGCAACCCAACTCGTAGCAGCGAACAAGTGGATGTTCCGGGGGAAGCAGGGACTCCCTTGCGACCTCTGTGGTCACCCTTGCGACCTCTAGTAAAAAAAGAAAAGTGTTTTTTTTTTTGTAATTCAAGCTCGTGGCCTGTGGCTCTTTAGTTCTGGAGTGGCTGGCTTTCTTGTTAAAGCCCCTTAAAAAAAGAAGAAAAGGAGTGACGCAAGTAACACATTCAGCACTGACCCTAAATAAGAAAGATTAGGAATACCAAATAATGTGTCTTTCTGGAATTCTATACAATAATTGCTAGACTCATTAAAGGTTTATTTCAGGCACACTTAAGGCGGTGAGTCACTGATTTAGTCTGTTCTTAAATGCCTCAAATCAGCCTTTCATCCTTCTGAGGTCGAGAAATGAGTACCAACACAGGTTGGGTGATATTGGGTGTATAGTTTTTCCATATAAAGCGTTTAAGCGTAAATGCTATATAATAACGCATCATTATTATTTGGTCATGGACTTCTGCTTGCATTCACAGTAATTTGGTAATATGGGCCTATACACACTGATCTTATCAATAAATATGGCGATCCATTCTTGTATGAAATGTACATCACATTATAGAGATATCGTAATCATATTTTTTGTAGTGTACAATGCTATGTGATGGCACTTCCTGTTTTGTCAACGGGTGAAAGGTCGCGTTTCCATCGCCTCCCGCAATATCACTTTGGGGTGGGGTTAAATGACATCACTTCCTGTGATGTCACCAGGGGGTCAAGGGTCATGTGATGTCACTTCCGCTACCCCTGGCATTTTGGTGAAATGACGTCCCTAGGGGGAAGGCTGCTGCCGAATACAAGGCTGGAGCTGAACGGTGCAGATTCACTGCAAGTGTTGTATGGGAGTTCTGGAGGGCGACAGTTACCTCCAGCAGTTTAGTGCAAAATCTGGAGGAGGCCATGAGGGCATTGGGATCGAAAGGGAAAATTACAAGGTTCCAACCCTTAAGGGACAACTTGCGCTGGGGGAAATTAAGAAGTTGGGAGATCAACCACAGTGGGTCAGAGCAGAGATAACAAGAGAGGGGGATGTGCTTGAACAAAATGTCATGCTGTCCTTCCAGGAACTGAGGAACAAATATGGCCTGGATGGGGGGGGGGCTTCTGTACGCCTTATTCATGCAGTATCGGCACAGTTTAGGGGAATTCTTGATCTTCTGGACCACAGCTCCCTAGAGGTCAACTTGCTCACAGAGGCACTATGGAAGAAGGGGATAACAGTACTGTACCACGCCATTAATATTTTTTCTACACCCCCGCTAGCACAGTTGAAGCTAAATGGGAAGGGGATCTCGGTATTCCTGAGAGTGAAGACTGGGCGGAGGTCATGGTGGCAGCCAGGGAAATTAATGCATCAGCCCGGATTCAGCTACTCCAATATAAAATCCCACACAGGGTATATTAATCAAGAGATCGTTTACACAGGATGGGCTTAGCAGAGACGGCCACATGCCTTAAATGTGGGGAAGCTGAGTCAACGCTTTACCACATGCTGTGGAATTACAGGCTGGTCTCAACCTTGTGGGACGCAGACCTTGGCAAACTGGCAAGGGTGTTGGGCAGGACAATCCCCAAGGAGCCCAAAATGCTTCTCTTACACATCAACAGGGTGAAGGGAACAGGTGGAAAACCTGATTGATGGCAATCGTGGCAATGGTGGTCAAGAGAGACTTGGCAACCAGATGGGGTTCCGGAGACATGCCAATGGTCGCAACATGGGAGATGGGGATGGAACATTGCTGCGGCATGGAACAGATAACCTACCGGTCCAGAGGGATGCAAGGCAAATACCTGACAATAAGGGGGACATGGGAGGATTATGTGGACTAAAAGGGTGGGGATCACACCAATAGAGGGACAACTAGGATCAGGGGGAATAGCAGGGATCGGGTGTTGGGGATGGAGCTCCACTCGGAGGAAATTCCCTTGAGCAATATGTTTTACACTTCGGTTGGCACCGGTTGCGAACAGATCCACTTGAGGGGTTCCCCAATGGGCGAAGATCTCCTGAAGGACTACCTGAGGCAACTCCCACTCATGGGAGACCCTGCTGCGCCTGCTCAGAGCATCCGCCGCCGTATTCTCCGAGTGAGATTCCTTGCTGTATTGCCCAGAACCAGAGCTGCAACCCCTCCCTGCAGAGCAGAAGCGACCCTACACCCACCTTCTTGTTGAGGAAATGCATGGCCACAGTGTTGTCCGTCATGATCAGGACACTCCTCCCGCGTACAGAGGGCAGAAAAGCCTTCAGGGCTAGCCTGAAGGCCCGCAGCTTCAAAAGATTGATGTGAAGTCTGGACTCTGATTGAGACCAACGACCGCTGGTGGCCAGACCGTTGGCGTAAGCCCCCCATCCTTCGAGGGAAGCATCCGTCACAACCATCACCTCCAGCCATGGTTGCCAAAACAGCTCCCCCTTCATCAGATTCTCTTCACTGGCCCACCACAGGAGATCCTGTGAGAGGAATCTGAAGGAGATCCGACATCTTGCCCGTGAATTGAGAGCACTGTGTCCTGAGGGCCCATTGAAGGGATCTCATCTGCAGCCTGGCCTCTGGCACCACAGGAATGCAGGATGCCATGAGGCCGAACAACCTTAAGAACTCGAAAGCCGGCAGATGCTGGGCATATTGAAACTTGTCGACCATCTGGACAATGTGAAGAGCCCTTACCTCGGGTGGCTAGCACTTCCCCAAGGACATGTCCAACACAGCCCGATGTACTGAAGCTGTTGGAAAGGTGTCATGTGCAACTTCTTGAAATTGAGGTAGAAGCCTAGCTTTTGAAGCGAGTGGCAGGTGAGGCTGAGGTGCTCCATGGCCTGTTCGGGAGAACGCACCCTGATCAGCCAGTCGTCCAGGTAGGGATAGACGGGAATCCCACTCTCCTGAGATACGCCGCCACAACAACCATGAGCTTGGTGAAGACCCTTGGTGCGGAGGTCAACCCGGATGGCAAGACCCAAAACTGAAAGTGGGAGTTGCCAAGGGCGAACCTCAGGTATCTCCTGTGCTTAGGATGGATTGGCACATGAAAGTAAGCATCCTGTAGGTCCAATGACACCAACCAATCCTGAAGTCGAAGGGCCTGAAGGACCTGAGAAAGAGTAACCATCTTGAACTTGTCCCTCCTGAGGAACTTGTTCAAGCGACGCAAGTCCAAGATGGGTCTCAGTCCTCTGTCTTTCTTGGGAATCAAAAAATATGGGGAGTACCATCCCTTGTTCCTCTCTGCCACAGGCACTAGTTCTATTGCGCCTTTCTCTAGCAGGGTCAAGATTTCCTGCACAAGGATCATATCCGGAATCTTCAAAGCGAGGCTCCCTGGTGGATTGTCGTGAAGCAGAGTTAGGAAGGGTAGGCAGTATCCATGGGCTATTGTTTCCAAAACCCACACATCCGAAGTAATGGCTTGCCACTCTTCTAAATGCTGCGCCAGTCTGCCTCCAACTGGTGAACAATGAGGCCTGGCCTCAGAGCTGTTTCGGAGAGGCTGCGGCAGGGGGGTGTCTGTACTTCTGCTCTCTATATGGTAGAGGAGAGGCACAGAGGACCCCAGCCAAGATTCTCTATTGTGGTAGCAATGGGCTAACAATCAAGGCATAGCTTCTCAGGAGGTGATGCAGGCTGGTTCTTAAGTACAGTGTTGTCCCCCAAGCACCCACAAAGGAATGACCGCACACTGTATTAGTTAAAAATCAGTCTTTATATAATTAATATTCAAGGTTATGTACAATATCACGATAACTCACTTTGTACTCAGTTATCTATAATGGCAAATATACAGTTCTACTCGGTACCACAATTACTATTAGATCTCTTTAAAGTGCATCAACTCTATGGTTAAATGGCACACAAATCAGTTCATAACAGAAACCAACAATAGATATAAGAGGAAAGCAATTGGTTAGAACAATTGGAAGAATATTAGCCCCAATACCTAGACATAGTTCTGTGTGGAGATCCCCCCCCCACCTGGGCAACCTGTAGAATAAAGATATATCACAAGCCCAGTCCATATATTGTTCACAAGAGACTTTCCAATAGTTCTGCAACCCCAAAGTAAAGGCCCTTCTTGAGTGCCCTCCCTTTAAGGCAGGAGTCACGGTTCGTCGAACGTCCGACAGAGAAAAGGGTGAGCTACGATGGTGAAGTGGCAGCTTCTTTCCTAGCGGGGCTCGTCGACGGGGGAAGCGTAAACGTCCTGCAAGGAAGAGGTGTGCAGGGCACCTCGGTGCCGATAGTTCAGGACCGCAAAGAGTTTGAAGAACTGTGGCCCAGCAAGGGTGTCGAGTCGTCGGCATCTCTGTGGTCTTGGGGTGGCGGGAAACCCACCGGTGGATGCTCCTTGGCGCGTCGACGGCCAGGCCTTCTCCGGCGGGATAAGGCGGCCAGCGGTGCGGACGAGCGCGTCCGTGAATCTAAAGTTCTTAGGCAATTGGAGCACGGTGTCTCCGGTCGGTGATGAGGGTCATCAACGGTGGCAGACAACCGTCCGGGCACTTCTCTTTGGGATTCCGCGGCAGTCCCTGTCTCCGGTCTGCAGCCTGTCGTAGGTCTGTCTACCAGGGAGCTTTGGCAAAGATCAGCTGGTGCACGATGGTCCCTCGTAGTTCGGGAAGAGGGCGCCTTACCAGGTCCTCTCTGGGTCAGTCCTTGGAGACACAGCAGCTTTCAGAATGATGAAGAAGAGCAACGGCAATTCTTCTCTTACAGCAGGGCTTCAAGGTTAAGCTTCAGTTTTACTCCAGTTACTCGTCGTAGTGGACTTCAGCTTCTGAACACTTCTGAACAATTCTGAACACTGAGAGGTCCCAGATATACTGTTGATCTCCCATTCATTTCGCTGTGTCATACTTAAGCATCCAATCACTGCGAAGGGCATTCATGCAGGCAGGCAGCCAATCAGGTGCATAGTGCGTTCAGGCCATTCACTTCTCTCCAGACACTCGCAACAAGTTATGTGTATTGGGACAAGTACCCAGCCATTCAACACTTCACACTGCATTCATACCAGTTTCGGGCAGGGCTGTCTCAGTCATTGTGTCAAACACCAGAAACTAGACATCTACTGCATATTCGTCACACGCTCCATTCACCGAGGTCCCACCCACAGGCGTACCCACAACATACGGTTGTTGGGAAGGCTCCAGCCAGTCTGGTCGGCACTTCCCCACACTACCATATATGGAACTTCCACCCAACAGCCAGTCAGGGGACAGGGACAGAGTCAGGGCTTCCTGGGACTTCGGGAAGATAAAGGTAACAGGCGATGGAAGGCAAGAGGCCACGGGGGCCATCTTGTCTCCATCAGGAATCTACTGATTCCAATGACAGGGCCTGGGCATCCCAAAATGGAGGACGCTCAGGGAACCGGTCAATTCAGCACGGAGCTGCCACCAGCCCATACCCTTCTCTGTGGGCCACACACAGGTGCCCAAAAACATACACTAGGGGCACAAGGTTGTACCCTTACCCATGGGTGCCATAAGGGTATCCCATGGGTCTGTACACCAAACCAAAGGAGAGAGCTGCACCGCCAGGAGTCCCACATGAACTCCTGCGCGGAAAACACGACAGAACACACAATAAAAGGCAGTAAAGACAAGGATATGGAGGCTCTGTCCCTCTGATGCATTTCCAGCATCGCAGGCACCATGTCCACCTGGAGAACCTTTACGGCTGCCCCTTTGAGTGAGCGGTCACTCCTCTCGCCCAACAAAAGGAGGAGTAGTAACAAAAGGAACCCCTCCACTGTTGTCCCCTAGGACGAAACGGCAGAGGTTGACGCACAGCAGCACCCAAAGATTTAGCAGCTGCTTTGGAGGTCTGCAACCTCTCAAAGCTCTCGTCAGCCTTGCTGCCAAACAAATGAGAGCCGTCAAATGGCATGTTGAGGAGACAGGCTTGCACGTCTTGGGTAAATCCCGACTTCCGCAACCACGCAAACCTGCATATCATGATGCTTGCAGCCATGGACCGGCTTACACTATCCGCAGTGTCCAACCCAGACTGAAGGGATTCACACATGGCATCCTTGCCATCCTGAGCAATATCAAGGAACCCATCCCTTTCTTCCCCCTCCGGAATATGCTTAGACGCCGGAGAGACAATTCCACAGAATGCGCGAGAATTTGGCCAAGGCACAGGTGGAGTTGGCCAATTCAAGGGCCATACTCCCCGCCGAAAATACCTTTCATGCCCATCCATTGAAGCGCTTGTCGTCCCTATCCGGAGGGATGGTAGGGTACGCAGCCTGCCTCGAGATGGCCGTAGCAGCCTGAACCACCAAACTCTCGGGAGTGGGGTGAGTGGATAGGTAGCTGGGGTCGCTACTGGATGGGTGGTATTTCTTAGTCAACTACTTGTTGACCGCAGGAAGAGACTCCGGGGCGATCCAAGTAGCCGCCACCCACTTCTGTAATGTCAAATGGAAAGGTAATACTGAGTCAATGGACAGACCCTGATCCAAAATATCAGTCAGGTCATCCTGAACAAATTCGACTGGAGGACCTGACCACTCAAGGTACTCAGTGACCCTCGACATCAACCTCCTATAGGAGGATTCAGCATGAACTCCAGGCTCTGGCCTGCCTAATTCCATCTCTGGAGATGTATCCAGGCCACTGGTATCATGTAAGGACTGACACAGATCCTCCAATTGACTGTCCTCCGAGAAACCCCTATCAGGAGCCTCAGGAGCGACAACATGATCCTCAAAGTGCTCCAACTCCACATCGGACCTCTCCTCATCCTCAAGAGATTGAAAGAACTCTCCCCTAGAAACAGGAGGAGGCCTGGAGTCGACAGAGGGCTTCACAGACTTGGGCAGAGTCTTTCTTGGAGGATAGACAGCCTTGGGAGCCACCATCGGCAAAGTCAGGCCTGTAGGCCCGGATGGCATCAATGGCGCAGACGGCTTCGGCGTCGACAACATCGCCGAGGGTTCTGAGGGCCGGTCCGAGGTCAAGGCTCCGACGGGCATACCCGATGGGCCTGACGCCGACGACCCCTTCCTCGACACTATCACAGGTTTCGACAGTCTCGCTCGGGATGAGGACCACGACCTGGACCTGGACCTAGACCTGGCACATCTCTGGCAATCAACCGGATTCTTGTCCAAGGGGGACTTCAACGGTTCCCGATGCTGATCGCTCGGGAGCGAAGACGCGCGAACGTCGGACCAAGACTGACCCCCGCCGGCTTCTTTCAAAGACGCGGATGGGGCAGTGCCCCAAGATTGAAAAATCTCTAACATTTGCTCCCTGAATGCTTCCCACTCCTCTGGGGTAGAGGATTTAGTCGGGCAAGCCACTTTCCTCGTGGACCCATCATCCGACGAGGATGGGGAAGGCGACCGGTGATGCCGCTTTTGGGAGTGCCTCTCCGGGATCGAGATCCCCTGGACTCCCGCCGACGGGGAGAGTCGCCCCTCGAGTCATCAGTGGAAAGACCAGTTTTTGACTTAGATTGACTTAGATTTACAGGGTTTGGAAACCCGACCTACCTGCAATTTCCCCGTATGCTCCCGCAAGGCCTTCGCAGTCAACAACTTGCACTTCGCGCAGTCGTTGGTGTCGGGACTCTCACCCAGACACCACAAGCAGACACGGTTCGGGTCTGTGATGGACATCTTGGACGTACAGTCCTTGCACCGTTTAAAGCCTGACCGACGGGTCAGAGGGGTAGATGATGAAGACATCTCAAAAGGTAAGATACGAGGTACGCCGAGTTCTCGAAGCAAATACGTTTGCGGAAAAAACAGAACTGAGGCTACGGCACCGTGCGTCCTACTAATAACATCCGATGATGTCACTCGGGCTACAACGGAGGCCCTCGAGGGACACTGACCAGACGCCATCGACGCAGGACGCCCTCTGCCGAAAAATGTCCAAAGCAGCACAGCGGTGGGCATTCCATGTCAAAGATGTGGAATACGTTGGAGGACACAATCCATTCAAATAAAACGTATAAGTGGGGAGACCGTAGTTTAAACAAATAATTACGCGGCTCCCAGTAAACTGGACTTGATGTGTATAGCCTATATATTTTCACCTCTGTCTAGTTTTCTCCACAACTGATTTTAGCGGTTCACTCAGGCTTATAGCTTTAAAGTGGTTAAAAACGATAATCTCTATGTCTTTAAACCATACACTCCTTCAGCCTCTTCGTACATGTGGCCTATCAAGGAAGTATTATCTATACTAGCCCAAAATCTGCAAACTGAAACCTTCCAAAGGGAAGTTAATAACAGTGTCCCCAACTCCAATCTAATTGCCTCAATATGAACCGCACCCGGAAGACCCAAAAAGGATTGCAAAATTTGGGGGGGCGTGGCTTGGACGGCCATGTAAAGGGACGTGCTCTTGTGGAGCTCTGTTGATCCTACAATGATCCTGGAGAAGTGCGTGCACGGGAGCCGGCCGGCACCGAAAAAAATAACGTCCATGCCTGTGAAGATGACGGCTACACTCGCTGAAATTTTGATGCGTGTGGAAGGTGCGGACACTGAGCTATACTCATCTGCTCGCCGCGGGCCCCGAATCGGCGAGTGGAACAAAATGGCGGCAGAGACAAAGAGGACGACGGGGGTCACGAGAGCGCCGCTGCGTTCACAAATGTAGGACCTGCAAGCCCCCTGCATCGAACACCAAGACCTGCGATTAGAGGCAGACCGCGGTGTTGGGAAACAGAGGAGGAGTATCGGTTTGCCCGGGACGCGCTGCTGCTTCACTGAGGCAGCGCACATCTGAAGGCGCACGCACCCGGAGCTGATACAATCTACGGATTGTACACTACCGAGAATCGCCGAGCGAACTGGTAGCTGACGCTGGGACAGCGGCGTAGTCGGATCGAACGCCGGCGGAACCCAGGAAGATACATTGTGGCAGCGCACCTTGGGGAAAAATGTGCGAATGTTGCGCCGGCAACAAGGTGGCTGCGGACCCTGGGGCCAGCGCGAATGAGCGGGCGGCGGTGGCTGCAGTTTTCACAGCGCTGCGGATTAACTCTGTACACGCAGGGAGATGGGAGAAATCCCATAGGGACAGTCAGTAGGCACGCTCTGAGCACCTTTAAGCTGGGCTGCCCGAGGAGAGGGTGGTCGCGGGCACCGTGAGGAGTGCTGGGCCCGCTCCTGGAAACACAGGGTGTAGTGGACACTGCGGCACCGGGGGGCCCAACATAGATATGGTACACTGAATAGGGGTACCCAGGCCCGACCATGGTGGGCCTGCATCACGAAACATTGGCGCAGGCCAGTTGAGGAGGCCGATGCGAGACATTTGCTGATCCCCTGACACTTAAAGCGCCCCCCCAGAGCCTGGGTACGGGAGTACCTCATCTGGAACTGCATTGTGGGCTGGATGGCCTCGTGATTGCGGAAGAGGGGGAACAAAGGGAATGCAGCGGATAGGTGAGCGCACTCGAGAACTGGCCACGGAAGGAACAAGACCGGTGCCACGAAACCGAGAGTGTACGAGTAAGTGGGAGGACACGGCCCACTCTGGGTGCGAGGGGAGAGACAAGTACATACCTGGACTGCTGAGAGTGGTGAGTGACCACGCGGACCTTCGTGCAGAGGGAGGCACGGCAGGCTTTCACCCAGTTAACACAGCAGGATGTCCTCTAAAGTGGTTAGACCCAGGATCAAACAGCCCACGATGGAGGCCTATGCCAGGTCGCCCCCAGATGCGGAGGGGGGCAAGAGCAAGGGGACCCCCATGGCAACGGCGGAGACACCGGGCATGATCCAGGAGGTGCTGGCAGCGATTGCAGACTTAAAGGTGGCCTGGGAGACTAAGTTGGGCCAGGCTATGAAAGAGCTGCAGGAGGGCCTGAACCTCAAGAACGGAGCTGTCCAGGAGGAGGTGAACCTGCTGAGACAGGACGTGCGAACGATTGTGGAGCGCACTGGGGCCTTGGAGAAGGAGATGGCCCCGAACACGGAGGCGTGCGCCGCACATGGAAAGGAGCTCCATGCCCTCGTGCAACAGGTGGGCAATCTGGAGGAGAGAGCTGAGCAAGCAGAGGGGCGCGCCAGACGCAATAACATCCGTATAGTGGGCTTGCCAGAAGGTATGGAAGGGTCAAACCCCACAGAATACGTGGAAACCATGCTCTTACAGGAGATAACAGGCGGGGTGCTGACCTAGGGGTTCGCGGTTGAAAGGGTGCACAGGGCCTTGACAAGGAGACCGCCCCCAGGACCCACCCCGCGGCCGCTGATCGCAAAGATCCTGAATTATCGGAATCGAGAGAAGATACTTGAATTTTTCCGGAGGGGAGGAACGATTGAAAAGGGTTCAGCAAAAATTACGGCTTACCCGGACTATATGCTGCATGTACAGCGTAAAAGGATGAACTTTGGGTCAGTAAAAAGGAGGCTAAAGGAAGCAGGCCATCGCTACATGTTGCTCTACCCAGCCAAGTTGAAAGTGTTTTATAAGAACAGATCCCTTTGAGATGCCGACTGAGGCGATGGATTGGCTGGATATGCAGGGCCGACCTCAAGAACCGGATGTCCAGATGGGAGCTGCGGAAGATAAATAGCACGCAGCTGTGGCACCTAGGGTGACATGGCCAAGACATTGGGACTTGAATATAGAGTTGTATTAAGCTTGTGGGGAGTGTGTTGTAGTATCAACTGGCTGGACCCGTTGGACGCACCAATCCTAAAATAGACGACTGGGAGCTCCTAGGAGGCATCCCTTGAACCCAATAGTAATATACTTAGTTAGGTCACTGTTAGATCGGTGAAGCCCTGCGGGGTCCTAGTCCTCGGCGACGGGACAGGACCAGACGTGGGTGGGCCTGAGATCCAGGGATGGAGCTGGGCATTTGTTGGGGTAGGGTAGGGTGGGGGGAAGGGCGGGGCTGTGTGCAGTGGAATGGAGTTGGGGAACAGGGAGGGGGGGGAACTGTTGAAAGGGGGAAGAGGGAGAGTCGGAAAACGAACCATCAAGGGAAGCATTAAAGGGAGAGGTGGATTGGGAACAAACCGAGTAGATGGCATCGGGTAATCTCAGAATTGTGACCTGGAACGTACGGGGCCTAAATAGCTATCTGAAACGTAATAAAGTGATGCTGTATTTAAAAAGGATGCGCATTGACATAGCCCTGCTGCAGGAGACTCATCTCACAAGGGAGAAGTTGGAGGTTGTCAGGAGAAAATGGAGGGGTTACGTTGTGGGGGCTATGTATTTGGCATACGCTAGAGGGGTTATCACTTGGGTGGTGCCGCATGTGCCGTTTCAGGTGCTTAGCTCAACGGTAGACCCAGAGGGCAGAATGGTGGCGGTGACAGGACTCCTGGAGAACAGGGAAGTGCATATCATAAATCTGTACGCCCCCAACCAGATACAGCAGCTTATTTTAGGTCCCTTTACAGCAAAATTAGCCCCCTGGTTGGGGGTGCGGTGGTGTGGGGAGGGGACTTTAATTGCACCCTGAATCCCAAAATGGATAGGTCAGTTGACAAAGCGGGGAAGCTGGCGCCGGCGGCCAAAGCGCTGGGGACAATGTTAAAAGACCTAGGCCTAGAGGATGTGTGGAGAAGGTTGCATCCAATGGATAGGCAATACTCGCACTACGCAGTGCCACATGACCTGCACACGAGGCTAGATTATGTGTTCATAGCGGCTGAGATAGCGGGAGAAATGGTGGGAACGGGATACAAGGCCCGGGTACTATCTGACCACTCACCTTTGGTTGTAGAGTGGCGACACCAACCCCCCAGAGCGTGGATCCCGACATGGAGACTTAGGACTGAGGCATTTGAGGGAGGCCATCAAGGAATATTTTGATATAAACACGGGCAGTGTACGCTCTGTGGGAACATTAGGGGAGGCGTTTAAGGTGGTGGTGCGTGGAGTAGCCATTTCGAAATCCAAAGGGCTCCAGGGGGGCATTGAAAGGGAACTTCAGGAAACAGAAAGGGAGCTGGAGGGTCTCACCCGACATGAGGATACCGCCCATGAGAATAGCGCCAAGATAAAGGACCTACAGCTAACCTGCAGTGGACTCTGGACTAGGCTATGTAGACTAAATTACAAGAAATACACGGCGAGGCTACACACAGGGGGTGATAAGCCGGGCAGATTGCTGGCCTGGCTGTATAAGAGTGAGACCCCCGCTCAGTGATCAGTGAGATTAGGGATGAGGAAGGTCGCATCTGTAATACCCAGGAGGGGGTAAACAAGGAGTTCCTCAAGTTTTACAGACACTTATATGAGGACACAGGGAAGGATAAGTGTCAAGACATACTGGACATGTTAGAGGACATAGAGCTGCCCACCCTGGACGACCTAGAACGTGTGGAATTGGACACCCCTGTCACCTCGGATGAGCTGGAGGTGGTGATCCAACATTTGCCCACGTGCAAGGCACCCGGGACGGATGGGTTGCCTAGTGTGTTTTACAAGACATACAAACAGGAGCTGCTTCAGCCACTGCTTGCCATGTTCAACGAGGCCTATGAGCAGGGGAAACTGCCATTGTCCCTTCACGAGGCGATGATCATCCCACTCCTGAAACCAGGCAAGCCGGCCGTGGAGTGCGGGTGCTACAGACCCTTGTCCATGCTCAATCAGGACAGCAAAATACTTACGGCAGTGCTGGCCAATAGGCTGAAGAGGGTGATCGGTAAAATGATATACCCAGATCAGACTGGCTATGTCCCCGGCAGGAACATTACAGATAACCATAGGAGGCTACACCATATCATTGACTACACTGAGGAAGATACGGGTGAGCTGGCTATCGTGCCTTGGTTGAAAGCGGCCCTAAGGGGATACGAGAATGGCACCTGGATATATCAGGTGGGTCCAGTTGTTATACAGCACCCCGATGGCAAGAGTTAAAACAGGATCCATAATCTCAGATACTTGGCAGCTCAGCAGGGGGACCAGACCGGGATGCCCCGGTCACCCATGTTATACATTCTGGCATTAGAGCCGTTGGCAAAATGGCTGTGGCAACAATACGGGGAGGTGGGGACTAGCACGGTAAGTGGTAGACACCTGGTATCGCTGTATGCAGATGACATGCTCCTTTATCTGCGCTATCCGGAGGAGAACCTGCAGTATGTGCTGGAGGTGATGAACCGTTATGCCACCCTCTCGGGCTTATCGGTGAACCCTAGGAAGTCTAGTTTGTTCCCCTTGGGTAGATATAAGAATATCCTGTTACAGAGGCTGCCTATCCTGCCAATACCATGGCAGACTGAGACATTTGGGTATTTGGGAGTAAATATTTACCACAAGATCGAGGCAGAGCACAAACATAATACGGAGAAAGCAATAGAGGGAGTCAAGAACAGCATGGTGTTTTGGTCTAGATTGCCCCTGACTATGATGGGGAGAGCGGCCTTGCTCAAGATGGTGGTCCTGCCTAGACTCTTGCATTTTTTTGTGAATGTCCCGTTTTTGATTCCCAGGAGCCTATTTGTGAGACTTCATAG
This sequence comes from Ambystoma mexicanum, assembly GCF_040938575.1. Lineage (NCBI taxonomy): Eukaryota > Metazoa > Chordata > Amphibia > Caudata > Ambystomatidae > Ambystoma > Ambystoma mexicanum. Next base: position 1,105,304,575 of record NC_090922.1, read on the forward strand.
CGTGTGCAGGGGCTTCATATGGGGTAACTCTAGGAACAGAGTGGACCTGTGGAAACTCCAGAACCCATGTGACAAGGGGGGCATAGGCCTGCCGAACTTTGAGCTTTATTATCTGGCGGGGCAGCTGCTGATTGTGGCCAGATGGCTGTCGGCTGAAGACTCGGCGGAAGCCAGGCTTTTGCGGGGAGACTCGGCCCCATACCTTTTGAGGGAAGTGGTGTGGTTACAAAAGAACAAACTGGTGGGAAGAGGGCGGCTATTGAGGCTGGGCTGGGATGTCTGGCGCAGAACGTGGAGAATGATGGGTGACTCAGAGCCGTTCTCTCAGCAGGCCCCGCTGGTGGCGCTATGCGGGAACGACTCTCAACTGTTTGAAGCGGTCCGTAGATATTGGGAACCGGTAGGCCTGGCCACTCCTGAGGACATATGGCAAGAAGGAGAGGCATTGGAATTACAGAGGTTGCAAGAAGAGACAGGGGTGCATAGAGGCCAGTATATAACCTACGCTAGGCTCATGAAACGGGTTAGGGAAAGATGGCCTGAGACAGTGCTAGCGGATGACCCTGATGCCTCCCTGGAAACGATGTATGATGTTTGGGAGGGCGGGCACGAAATATCAAGGATATACGAGCTTCTGAGAGCAAAGGCAGGGAAGGAGCTGTTTCAACTGAGACAGGACTGGGAGGAGGAAGTAGGAGGACCCATGACAGAAGAGCAATGGGAGAGAGCCCAAAGGTACCATAAAAAGGTGTCCCGGAATGCGAGACTCCAACAACTCCAATTGTATGTCACTCACAGGGATTCTCTGACTCCCGGGAAAATTGCAAGGTTTGGAGGCTCGGCTACGCAGAAATGTCCCAGGTGTGGGGAGGTGGAAGCGGGGCTGCTACACATGTTCTGGGATTGCCCAGAGGTGCACAGATTTTGGGATGAGATTAAAACTAAACTGGCTAGTGGGGGAGTGGAGCTGGACGTGGGATCAGTTTGGCCATGCATGCTCGGGATTTTTCCCAGGCCACGGGATTTAAAGCACATAAGCAAAATGAAGGACTTAGCCTACATCCTGGCCAAGCGCAGGATTGCAATGGGCTGGAAGGCGGCCCACAGACCCAAGGTGGAGCTATGGTGGGCTGACCTCCTCAGATGGGCGGATGCGGAATCCGTAGTTTGGTTTGAAGCGGTTACTAGGGGGGGAGAGGAGGAAGTAGGGCCTTTGCTGGCCTGGCGGCAATTGGTGACCTCTATGGCAAACCCTCACCAGGGCAATAACGAACCAGAGGACTCGGATGAGTGCATAAGCACTACAATACCTAATAATGCTCCTGTAGATGACATGAGTGAGCCGGCTCTAGTTTGTGGGGTGGGAGGGGGGAGGACGGAGAATTACACTGTATAATGTGATGGTTTGATGCTGATTATGTACGTCCTAAACAGTTGTATTGTGTGTTGTTATGTTTGGTTTTTTGAAAATAAATAAAATAAAGGTAAAAAAAAAAAAATAAAAAGAAAATAAAAGGATTGCAAAATGTTTGCCTCCTACCTTCTCAACCATGAAATACCCTGAACAGTCTATGTGTCTAATGCATACAAAATGCCAGGAACTATAGAAATCCTGTACGCCTGGACTTTCACCTCTATTGAACCTCCCGCATGTGCATCAATGGCCCTCCTAATAATCAGCCATTTTTTCCAAGCCTTTGGAGGCACTATTTCTACCAAATGGGTTAAGGTCCTTGAATTTTTAATCATCAATCCCAAGTACTTATACTCACTCACCTGTTCAATGCGGAGGGTTCCCAGCCTTCACGTAAATGCTGTTTGGCCATATGCTCTTTTCCCTATAACTATAATATTTGTTTCATCAGCGTTGAACTGGGTGACCTCCAGCCCTTTAAGATGAGTAGCAATACCCTTGAGATGGATGGGGATGCAGACTTTATTCATACATCAATAATCGAAACGACTCCGGTAGTTGGCAAAAAAGGATAACTGTTTTAATATCAATTATCTAAAGCAGGAAGTACAACGGACATCAACGGATGTCTCAGCGCAAATTCTCTCAATGCATCTTAGAAAAAAGTTTCTTTTATGGCAAAAGAATTGTCATAGATGAAGTCAATTTACGTGTTTACTAACGTCATCCTACGTGGCAACTTACAAAACCTATTGAAGAAAGTGATGTTGTCTAAAGGGATTTCTAAGTATATGTTCTATACTAGTATAGGACAGTGAAAGAAAGCGATTGGTTTTTTTAACATCAGGTGAGGCAACTAAGCCGTGCCCATAAAAAGGTCACTATGAACGAACGTCACTAAGTGCACAACGGCCCATTGGTTCTACAAGTATAGGACCCTTGATTACATGGTCCCCTACAATTTGTTGGCACTCTAACCTTCGTCAGTACTTTTCCACCCACAATAGCAGCACGCAGGCTGGGCTTCCAGGTGCTGATGAGCTTGTCTTAACCATAGCTTCCCACCTATCGGCATATACATCTATCATCACCTCAGTGGTCTGCTGTCAATTAGGACTTTGAACTTGTTCTTGGGAGTTTTCTTAGCTCTGGAGAATTCAGGGAGTGAAGGCATGCTCTGCCCTCATGCGTAGTGTTACCATCATGCTCGTCCAACTTCATCCTTCCATGTGACTGAAGACCACAAAATCGAGCCTTTCGTGTATTAAGATACTATTTTCTAATGGACCTCTGACATCTTCCTTGTTTTGTTCATGCCTTTCTAAACAGGACTTTTGTTCTTTCACACAATATGTACCCAATGTCAGCCCACCCCAGCCTGATAAGACCTTGGCTTCTTGGCTTGGCTTCATGGCTCATCCAGCCTTGCCTTTCTGAGATTAACTTTGTAATTCATTTTGTTTCTTACTGTGACACACTGGCAAAAGAGGCCTTCTTTCTCTAGCCCAGCTCTGCTATAGTTTGCAGTGGAAACATACATCCTTTACTCACTTATGCATATATGTATATGTTGGTGCATACCGCAATCTATTCACTATAAAGCTAGCCTCAAGAATACTTAGTCTGCTTGCGTTTCTTGGCATATGTACAAGTGTAAACTGGCTTGATCTCTTCGTCAGTTCTGTAGCATAAGCTTCTTTACCTTAGTCCCAAGATGTCACTTACCCTTAATACTTTCTTGATGCCTTATAAAATATCTGCATTCTCTTGTCTCTGCCGCTCTTCTATGTACGTCAGCTCGACTCTGCATGACGTCACCATTCGTCTTCACCATTCACTTGCACTGCTTCTTCAGGGATTTAATTCAAATGGCCATCATATTTTCTCGTATGCAAGTATGGTTTTCTCAATGGGAACCTTGCTTCCAGGATTCTCTTTGGTATTGGTATTCTCACTGGTAGAGCACGTGTCTCACATTCTGGCGCCCAGTATATAGGTAATATGGGTGATGTGGTTGAGGTGGGGGTACTTGGCACCTTCTTTACAGCGTTAACCCGGAGGCCATTTGCCCTTGAGTACTCACAAAGCGTATCCAATGATCGCTGGAGGACCTCTGCTGTACGGTTCAGAATCACAGTATCATATGCATTGACAAGAGAGTGAATATCATCATTACCAAACAGTAGCGGATAGTTATTAACTATTTTCAAAGCCGAGGCAAAGTCCGAGACATAAAGGTGCTCTAACATAGGAGCAAGGACACATCCTTGCTTTAGGCCCTTTTTCGTGGGATAGGAATCTGATAAGTCTCTGTTTTGAGATAACCTCTAACCTGGGTATCATTATATAAAAACTTAAGAAAATAGAGTACAGAATGATCAATACCCCAGGTTGTCGGTCTTGATATTAGATAGACTTTTCAAATCACACGTAACCCTTACCCCAATACATAGTCTTACTTGGGGACGTCCTGCCATTGGAACTGATCAGAGAAAAGTAGTGAATAGCCATCCAGATCAAATGGAACAGTTTGCCAACCTGTAAGAAAACTAATTAGACATACTTTGTTTTTTTCAAAGCTTTGGCATTTTGGAGAAAAGAGCGATGGCCACGCATATTCCAGGAAATCAATCAAAAGGAATATTCAGAACATTTATACTTCAGTCACTGAGAGGGTTGAGGCACATCTACCCAGGACCCTGCCATTCGTTCAGATTCAGGCCTTTAGTCAAGCTCCTTAGGTGCCAGAGACCTGTGGTTATATGTCTGATTTCTTATACTTGTGCCTAAGCCCCTCTCCGACTGATTCAGAGGCTGAAGGACCACAATGTCCAAGCCCAGTGCAGAGAAAGAATCCACATGTTTACAGATCCGTTCCACCACTGTAGGGGGCAAGAAGGATACTAAAACCCAATTCGTAGCACTATGCATTCGGGGTAATTCCAACCCCTCAATGTCTTTTGAGGTAATATTGCACAAATCCGGAATAAAATGTAATAAGTCCAATAGCCATGATCGATTAAGTAAGGGGCTAGTAACCATTGGATTCCTCTTAGTGACCTCAATACATTTTGAGTCAGCATACCATGGGGATTCAGGTTGAAAACATACTTGAGCCTTTTTAATACATTGTATTGAATCCATACGTGTGAGCCAATGGTCATGAGACAGGACTGTCGAGGGTAGGGGAAGAGGTCCATCTCTTGTGAGTCATGAATATTTCCTAATTTATTTATTTTATTAGTAGTAGGCAAACCATCCAACTCAGATGACAGACAGCCACCTGGAATTCCTGCTCAGATCTCTCCCATCCACAAGCAGCCGGAATATCCAACATGATTTGTTTTGAAGGGTCAGCTTCAATCAAAACAGAGTTCAAAGGCCTATTCACTTCTTTAGTGACAGCCCTCTTCCTTTTAATAGAGGGCGGTTTATCAGGGCACTCATTTGACACTGACATACTTACTACTCTACTAACGATCTCTGCCTGAAGGCCAGCAAGACGGAGATCCTCCTCATTGGTACACCTTCACCCTCCTTTCCCATCACTCTCTGGCCGGCCTCCCTTGGCCCTCCTCATACCCCCTCCTGCGAGGCCAAGAACCTCAGGGTCATTTTGATCCCACGCTTTCCTTCTCTGCTCACATCTCCAATTTCTCTAAAAAGTAAAACTTCCTACTGCACCTGCTCAGAGGTACTCTCTTTCCTCTCCTTCCCCCAAAAGCTCAGTGTCTCCCAAGCACTGGTTCTCTCTAGGTTGGACTATTGTAACAGGCTCTTTCTAAATATACCTGCCTCTACTCTCTGCCATTTGCAACATATCCAGAACAGGACTGCGAGACTTGTCCTTGGCCTCAAGCCCTGGAATCGTATCTCTCCACTAGCTCCCAGTGGATGCAAGGATTAAATTCAAAACCCTCTGCATTGCCCACAAGGCTTTCTGCGGCCTGGGTCCAAAATACCTTCAGCTATCCCTCTGTAAATACCTCCCCTCTCGAGTTACTTGCTCCTCTAACTCTCTCAGGGTCAGTTGTTATTCAAAGAAACAAGCTGGGGGTAGCTCTCAGTCTTCGGCTGGGGCCTCCTTCTGGAACAGCCTCCCTGCCACTCTGAAACTTGAGAACCATCTCCAGAAGCACCTCAAGACCTTCCTCTTTGCTTCTGCCTTCGCACATCCTCTCCCCTTCTGACCTCTCTGTCGGCACCGTGCACCTGACCTACCCTCTGTCTTCCGGGCCCAGGTACCTGCTCACCCTGCCACCCACCTGCATTGCCTGTGGGCAATCCCTTTCACTGGGGTCTGTATCTGCAACCATACAGCTTCCCCACCACAAGCCCCTTTTTCCTGCACTTATCAGACATATCCTGTCTGCTGCCTTAAACACAGCACTTGCCACTTACTGGCTGCACTACCACGGTTTGTTGCCGTTTATTATTTATTTAATTATTAATCTGTTGTCCTTTGCTCTGCACTTTCCACTTCTCCCCCCTTTCATGCACTTTTCCCCTTTCCGTCTCCCATGCACTTGCGCGTTATCAATGTCACTGGGCCAAGTAAGATGGTTGTTTTTGTTTCTCCCTTGTTCCCCTCCCTTGCCTTGTAGCGCTCTGAAACACTTGTGTACAAGCGCGATACAAATAATATATCAATACTACATCAATCACGTTGTTTGCCCTAACATGTCCAGTATCGATTGTATTTTGAGATTCCAGCCATTTGTCCAGTGGAACAGGCAATAAAACTTGTCTGACAAGGGTTCATAGTAAGGACCTTATTTTTTTGAACACAGATGGATGTGTGGGCTGACATTTTTAGGACACGTTTTTCACCCTCTGTTCACATCGCAAAGAGAGGGGACTGTTTAACATGGAGAGTTCCATGCACAAAGCTTCTATAGCATGTTCCTCTGAGGATGCCACAACATTAACCCCATCCTGAATATCCACATCCATCACTACGGCGGTAGAAGTAACAGTTTGCTTGCACTGCTTCTTCTGAGGTTCTCTTTGAAAATTGGCAATATTCCTTAGTTTTGGTCCCTGTTGTCGTCGAGGGCCAGAATCAACTTCATTCAAATCCCGATTTTCACTCTGTAAAAGGACCTCAATTATACTGTTCTCTAAAATTACATCCACCACTATGGCAAATAAGTTTTTAAAATCCTTCTGTTCTGTAGCCCAACTCATGCAAAGATAGAGCAGTACTTCTAATTTAGATTCAATCATATTCATTGATGCCATCATCTTTGAGGTATATTTCACTGTACTAGAAAGAGGAATGTTACTGTGCTCTAAAAGAACTTCTTCTGAAACACTATCACTCGAAGAAGATGATGAAACAAACTGAACACAATCAGGTGATGCGGAGAGATTCATTCCAATAATTAGAATGTGCAGGGCCCAGTGAAATTAGTTTTAGGTTCAGGCAGTGACTTACCAACAAATCATTATTATCAATATCAAATGAATTTTCCGAAGGGATAGTGTTTATTGTAGCGCTCTGTCCAACAATATGCAAATGTTCCTCCTGTATGGCAATCACAGTGTGCATTACCGCCTCCCCTACCATTAGAGCCACTTCACCAAGAAAGCCTGTGATTGGCAGTTGGCATCCTTTCCCACCCTCATCGTTATCTCTTTTCCCCTTTTTCATTAAAAGGGAGATTGGTCTTAGAGCGTGTATTACGCACCAGACTCTGCCCTCGTTTACCCATGGTGTTTGTTGTACTGCGTAATTTGTAGCGACTCATCGTTATCTCTTTTCCCCTTTTTCATTAAAAGGGAGATTGGTCTTAGAGCGTGTGTTACGCACCAGACTGTGCCCTCGTTTACCCATGGTGTTTGTTGTACTGCGTAAACTGTAGCGAACCTGCCAACGCTCTTTCATGTATGGTATAAGTTCAATGTTCCACAGTAAAAAACTCTAATTTGTAGGTGAAACGAGGGTATCACACCAATATTGAAATTCAGCAGAGGAGTTTACAAGTGCTTACCTGATGAAATGGCTTTGTAGACTTCGGCTCCAGCAGCCTGCAAATGTGCAAATCTGCACTACACTGCACACGCGCAAATTAGTGCGCTTGACCCTTTTAAGCTGTTTCCAGGGTCTAAAGGCGGGACTTCCTTTACTCCAACCAATGGGATGCAGATGTAGACAAAACTCTTGCTTGAGAGTACTTATTTTTATTTTATTTGTATATGATGCACATGCACCTTTACAAATATGTATAAAAAATATATAATTCATAAAGAAATACCAGACATTTTCATGAAATCAATATTCATAATAATATACAAATTAGAACTACTTTGAAACATGCAATTTGAAAGAAACAAGTGAATGAATCAAAAATGCCCTAATGGCTGAAGACTAAACATAAATCTGGAAAAGCTTATTAAAATCTGCCAAAATGAGACAATGATGCACGATATTACATGTATAACAAATTAGTAATCGTATAAACGTAGAACTACAACTAGATAAGAATTTTTAGAGCCATAATTCAAAAGCATTGTTTTAAACAATTAATTAAAGTGAGAGAAGAAAGAAAATATAGACTTGGGACAAGTGCCAATATCTTCAGACAAGATAAGGCGATGAGCTTGCACAAAAACAAATATTTCACATATCTGCATGCAACAAATAGCAGTTATTAGTACTAAATATTGGCATGTTCCATAATTCCTGTCGAGATGCGGACATACAATTATTGTAATTCATTCCTCGAGCTCATTCAGTTCGGCCTGAACCGAGTTTAGGAAGCATGCTAAGGAGAGAATTAAAGTATTACTATGTCCCCACATACAACAAAACCACAATAGCTTGCGGGAAAATAGCGATGAGTGAAGCAAGTTTTTTCACCAACATTAGCGATCTTTGATTTAAAAAAAAAATTGTTAAATATAATGAAATACTTTAATGTTTCTAGTTCATCACTGTTGTGACAAAAACGACAAAGGAATTTGCTTGCATTAGTGTGAAATAAATAGTGTAATCTGAATCTCATGTAGAGATTTCTAGATTTATTGCACCGAAAGCATGTAAGATAGGGCATACAAGGATGCTGTTTATCCCTAAATTTGACGTATTCAACATAGGATTGGTATGTCGCAATACGGTCCGATGTGTGAGCCCAATCGTGTTGAAAGAGCTTTTTCTTCACAAGCGCAGAGCGTGCTAAAAGATCTTCAGGCTCCATAGCGATCATAATAAGCAAAGACTGCATTTGTTTGTTAAAAAGCGCAAGCAAACCTGGTGAGAGCTTGACAAGCATTGCCGCGAGATCCTCATAAAGACAATTAGCCGCGGGGTGTAACATTTTGCCCTCATTGTTAAACCTTCTCCACTGAAGCTTGGAAGCCAAGGAGAACAACCAAGTTTGTGAATATGAATGACACTGGGCAGTCCTTTTGGAAGACCAAGAATGATTTTCTAGATACTGTCTTGTATCTTATTAAGAATTGATCCAATATCTAGCAAACAGAGATCCAGACCATAAAGAACGGTCGCCTCTACTTTCACGAGATCGAAGTCTATCAGTGGCATGAGTGAAAATTGACAGTACCTGTAATGGATAAGTTTCATTTGAGCTATCAGTGGAGCAATTTCGATGGTTAAAGAGCTTTGCCACATCTTTAAGGAGTTGGTATTTGAAAGATTGTAGCCCAAATATGTCATTCCCATAATACGCTGAATTGGATCAATGTTCCATTGAAATTTGCATAGATTTTTCTTGTTGGAGAAGACGAGAATTTTCGATTTGGTTCAGTTAGTGGCCAGATTGTGCTGTTTACAAAATCGAGAGAAGCAGTGAAGTTTTTTCTGCAGACCAAAAGGTGTACGGTCAAATAGTATGACGTCATCAGCAAATGCAAGCCAATTAAGATGCAACTCCCCCAATTTTACCAGAAAACTGTCAGATGTGGACCATAGTGAATCAATGTCAGCAAGATACAGATTAAAAAGTACTGATGCAAGATTGCATCCTTGCTTCACTCCGATCTCTGTAGGAATTTTATCAGTAAGAAGACCCGTTTGGTTGATGCGTATTCTATGATTGGTTTGGTCATGTAGTAAAGCAATGATAGCGGTGATATGTGTTGGCATGCCGTATGTCTGCATTCTTTGTCGTAGGGTACCTCTAAATACAGTCAAAAGCAGAAGACAGGTCAAGTGATGCCATGTAGATTGGTCCGTTTTTAGACTGCTGAGAGGAGGCTAAAAAAATGGGCTAAGATTGTGGCATTAAGTGGTGTGCCCATTGATTTTCTGAAGCCAACCTGAAATTGTGACAGTGTGTGATGGGTTGAAATAAAACGGTCTAGATCAGTGAGAATCAGTATGGCGAATACCTTGGCTGAGACGTCAATCAATGCGATTTGATGAAAATTAGCCGGGACTTCGATTGCGCTTTTTTTGTGCAGGGGAATGATAATGGATGTCAACCATGAAGGTGGACTAATCTTGGTTTGAAAGATGACATCAAAACGGCACTTCAAGATTGTTGCCCAGAAGTGAGGATCGTCCTTCAAAACACAAGGGGGAAGCCAGCCTGGGCCAGCAGCTTTGGAGAATTTAAGCTTTTTGATCGCCCATTGGACGTTTTCAACTTCCCACTGGCATTTGGAAGGAATTGAGTTACTAAAGTACGAACATCAAATGGGATAAATCCCTGTGGTAGTTGACATTTACCCTTGTAAAAGTTGTCCAAGTATCCCCTGAAATTGCGGATTTTAAAGAAGATACTCGATGCCCGAGTGGATTCCTCAAAATTGTCCAGACATCCCTGGTATTATTATTGCATAAGTGAGCAATCATTGCTTGGTTATCCTTCAAGAGTCTTTCAAATTGATTCTTTTTCAGCTCAATTTTATATGTGGAAGTCCTTTTGTTACTGAGGCAAAAGTATCCCAAAGGGGATACAGATTGCAAATATAATAATGCTGTAAATCTGCACTGCTCTGCACTCACACCAATTGGGGAGGTACTGAAGACACTGGATATCTGCATTGTGCAAGTTTGAAGTGGAACATGGTTGTATGTTTGTAAAATGCTAATAAAAAGAGTTGATAAAAAAAGTTTGAAGGTAGCCAGGCACTCGCAGAGATGAGTGATATTCTCAGCCCACTAGCCTTAAGGTAAAGCAGAGTCTCATCAGTGTACGGATGTACGATTATGCTGGAATCGTTTAGGAGAGTTCTCACAGCTTCCATTTATAGATTGAAGAGGATTGCGCAGAGGATGAAACCTTAGGGGACCCACACATGGATCTGAATGAGTCCACCTGTACGGCTTGGTGTCCTGTTGGATAGGTAGGATGCAAAACGTGTTAGGATGGTTTCTAAGAAGCCCATCCTTTTGGAAAGGAGAGTTACATGGTTCACTGTGAAAGAGTGGCCCTCAATCACAGGGCATGAGAGGAGCAGGGAGGAGGTGATGACTAGGTCGAGTGTGAGGCCTTTGACATGCATAGGTGAAAAGTTTGATGGTTGGGACTAAGGGATGTTGGAGGGTGTTAGTAGAATAGGAGACTGTTGAAGACGAGAGACGGTTGAAGAGATCATTGGTGAAGTTACCACTGCCCTGGGGTGACCTGCAATTAAGGTGCAATGTAAAGGACTCATTGTTTAAGATGGGTAAATGGCATATGAGGAATAGTAATGAGCTGTGTGCAGGGCTCAGGATAAACGTGCAGGACTAGTTAATCTTATAGATGATTGCCACCCCACCTCCAGTTTTTCCCCTGTGTGGTCAGTATTTCAGTAAGATGATGTTGGGGCGCATGGGGGGACGGTGTAAATCACTTTTTGGTAATGAAAAGGGCATCAAGATCGTTACTGGGTATGAGGTTGGTGACCTGTGCAACAGTTGAGCAGACAACCATCATAACAAGGCAGATGAGAACAGTAGGTGCATGTTGCAGGACTGTATGGGGTATGGACAAGATTAGCTAGGACAGCTGCTTTGGCTGTACGATCCCTGCAGAGGATGGGAATGGGTTGTGGCGAGAGGAGGCACATGGTGAGGTATACCTGGTGTACGACTGCCAAGAGTATCTGGATAGGCCCTTTCCAGGCCCTAACAGGAACAAACAGGAACAGGAAATGCCCTTTCTGTGTCTGCTAGGAACAAAAAGGAATTGCCCTTTTCTTGTATGCCCTTCAAAAACCCGGTGACAGACATCCTGTGATATAACAGTTAAGAAAGGAAAGGAAGAGCTGGGCCTACGCAGATGGGTGGGGAGGTTATGGGACCTAGGTCCACTTACACGTGCTTACCAACTTCAAACGAAAATCAGCTTATGTACAGACAAAAAGTGTGTCAAAACAAGAGGCCACCAACAGATGAGAAGGGATTGATATGTGGGTGGGGCAGAGGTACATGACCATATCTACTTGCATCAGCTGTCCAACTACCAACTGATAATGAATCCCCATCTAAATGCAGGATTCCAGGGTCGTCAGCATATGTTCAAAAATGAATACCACATTTTTGGAGAAGTTTTGTTAAGGGGTGAAGGTAGCATTTAAATAATCGTTAAATAACTGATACAAAACATTTCTAAATTTCCATAATATATATAGTTCATGGATAGAGTGAGTCCCTTTATTACAGTCACGATTCGATATTCCACGGCCCCAAAACCAAATGAGTTTCCTGTAAGCCTTGTCCCCCAGGGGTGTGAGCTTCACACCAGATAAAGCATAGTTAATTGAGGTGCCCCCAAGTGGCCCGTCAATTTCAGGATGAGGATACAGACTAATTACAACCCCGCTGTTGGCAGTTCAATCATGACACCCAGATCTTCCCAGGCCACCTTTGGCCAATCTCAGATTTCGAAATACCAGTTTTATAGCGTCATTGGGGTTATCACCCATAACAAACATTCTGTAGCAGCCCACCAGGGCTATGCTGGAAACATAAGCGCTGCCCCCTAACAGTATAAAGCCAGTGTATGCATTTATTTGATAAAGCTTTCCTTGGTTTTTCGCTTGCTTCATCGGTCAATTTGGGTACCCCATGAAGAAATACTGTGTCACTTCTTTGCCCCCCATGATCGTAACCCTTGGTTGTACTGTCCTTAGGCCAGTGAGTACAGGCTCTAGAATCCTTCAGACTAAGGCCTTAGATTCCCATTACGCATATCTCAGTACAATATTCTTAACATAAGGATTGGGGACCTTACTAGGCATAATATGCTGCAATAACCACTCAGGCTGGGGCTGCATCATATGGATATAGCCATTGGGCTCACAGGGGACAATAGCCAAAAGGGGTCTTGCATAGTCGAGATTGTAACTGTCTTCTCTGCAAGGGTCGACGGACCAGGTATGGCATTCCAAAGTTGGATACAACACTAGAAGGCTCCCCCTGGCGATCCCCTCTTCCTAATACTAATAACAGTTTTTTGATGATTTCCAATTCTGCAAGGACCCGTTTGCAGTTACATCCACGAACAGTATGATCCTCCCTGGAAAGTAGGTCAGAGATAGGTTGGATGCCTTGGTTGATTTGCTTAGAAGCCCTGAATGGAGGAAGGAGCTGGACCCTGACCACGTGGATGGCATGTTCTCACTTCAAGTACTGTAAGGGAGACTGGGGGATGACTGATCTTCAGTTCCATTGAACATCTCTGTCCATTTGATCCGGGAGGCATGGTGCAGGATTGGGAATAAGAATGGGCACAGGCAGGGGATCAAAGACCAAGCAGTTGTTCTCAGGGGTAAACTAGGATAACAAACCCCCCCCTCCCCACTGACCTCCCCCTGGAATCTATGGAGGGACCATCAAAAGCAACCACTGTTTGGAGGAGGGTGTGCCCCTAAAGCAACCTCATCCTCTGGATACGTTTGGTCAATACTGTCCTTGTGGGTAAGTCAATGGGTACTAATGCCCTGAAAGCAACAGGGCCTGAATGAGCTGCTGGTGACTAGTGGATGTCTGGCCTCTATATCTTCTTCCGATTGTTGGAGTACACCTTCAAATGAAGCTCTCAAAGAGGCCGCTGTTTCTTTGTCCTCTTTTAAACTTTCCATAGCCCTTTCCGCATGCATATGAAACAGGCTTTCCCTGTAAAAAGGCATGTTTCAAATATTAAACTTGGTATTCACTTTGGAGTAGATAGAAGAGGCACTGAGGTTTCAGGCTGGTGGAAAGGCCCGAGGAACTTATTCCTATTGATTTTTTTTAAGTGAGCCTGTAATCTGGGTGCCAGTATTGCCCAAGGTTTTTTTCCTTCAAATTTGTACTTTATTAAGAATTTAAGTCATATAAAACAAACTGCAGTGGTCGAGGACTTTACATCTGGCCCTCGGGGCGGCAACATCATCAGGTAATACCCTCTCGCCTTCCTGTTACTCCCCCCTCCCCCTAGTACTACTCCCTCCCGTTCGCCTACCCAACTTGATCCTTTGATACACACCATCAAGTCAACGTTTCAGTATGAGACTGCCCATTTCCTCTCCAGTGGGCAGCTCATTAAAGTCCATTATCGTGGTCCTTGGTTCATGGTTATTTCTTTTGTTTCAACATTTAACCCCCACATCTGCCCCCCTCATGTCTCCCATTCGGGTCCTTACAAGTTACGGATCCGGGCTCATATTTCGCAATTAATTCGGCCCATTCCATCTCCAGAGGGCCAGCTAGTCCATGTAGACTTGCTGTAATTCTTTCCATAGTATATACATTCCTAACAACATTGATCCATTCACTTTTACTTGGGGGGGGGAAGGGGTGGAGGGTCTCGTTTTTCCATGTGGCTACTATACATGCTCTTGCGGCCAGCATTAGGGCTGCTGGCATTTTTGAAAGCTTTGTGTATTCCCCTTCCACCTCTTCCATACTAAACAGTGCCAGAATGGGTGCTTTAGTTCGGGCTATACGATCCAGGTCTTTTATCCACCCAAGGACTTCATCCCAGAAAATGTGCACCGCAGGGCACACCCACCACATATGCCAGTAGTAAGCGTAATTCAAACACCATTTCCGAGACATGGGACTCGTGTTCGGGAAAACGACCGAGTCGTAGTGCCATCAATGAAGTAGTTCAATGGAGTGGAGTTTATATTGGCAAGAGATTGATGTCTGTGCTACCCCCCTGCAAAGTCTATCCCAGAGGTCGGAGTCTATATTGGTTCCCAAATCCCGTTTCCCTCGACCCCTCAGTTTTTCTGTGGAGCTCCTACTAGATCCCACCAGGGCCCCGTACATTGCTGAGATCAGCCCCCTCATTTTGTCCTCTTATCTAGGAGCGACTCAAAGGGTGTGAGGTCCCTGTGTATCTTTTCCTTCAGGTTCGTTCGTGTGAGGGCCCCTTTTAGCTGAAGGTAAGTGAATACTGAGAGCTTGCCTATATCTAGTACCTCCTCCAATGCAGTTATGGTGAAGAAGTTACCTCCCCTCCAGATTTGCCCTATCCTTTCCTATCCTAGCCTGCTTTGAAACATTTCTGTAATCGTTCGGGGTTCAGTATCAAGTCACGCACTCCCAGCACCCAAAGATACCCCAGTGGTAAGGGCCATGTAGTCACCCCCCTCATGTCCCCCTCTTGTCTCCAGATAGCCTATATAGTCACCACAATAGGGTGTTCACAGATCCTGCTCGGGAGCCTATTTTCCGGGACCCATAGCCAGTCACATACTGTGCCCGGGTACAGCTGCTGGTTGTCCAGCGCGATTCACTGCAGGTCCCTTTGAGATGAGGTATTAGGACTCTAAGTTGCGCTGTCTGATAGTAGAGCTTCAAGTCTCGGATGCCCACTCCCCCTTTCTCTTTGGGTATTACCAATGTTGCTCTAGGGATTCTTGCCTTTTTCCCCTGCCACAGATAGCTTAGGATGGTGCCCTGAATCACTCTAAAAAAATGCCTCCGGAATGTGAATGGGGAGCATTTGGAATACATAAAGTACTCTGGGGACAGCCACCATTTTGAGCGCATTGAGGCGGCCCAACCAGGAGATTAGCTTCTCCCATTTTAGGAGGCCCAACTTTACTTTATTCTATTCATCCGGGGGGGGTGGAGGGGAGGGAGTTCGCCTCAAATAGATACTCACAGGTCCTTGTAACGTTTATGCCCAGATATTTCATCTTGTCCAGACTTATCTGCATCTCCAACGCTGCAAACCTTTCAATACGCCCATCCCATTTGCGATCTAGAGCGAAAAGCACTGTATTTGGGTCTATTAATGTTTAGTCCGGCCCTTCAACCAAATTGCTCTATCAGTGATAGCATTGCCGATATTGAGTTCAGTGGGTCCCTAACGTGTAGGAGCTTATCATCCGCATACAATGCAGTTTTGGATTCCGCCCCACCACCCCCGGGTCATCCCTAATCTTTTGGGCTAAAGGCTCTATAGAAAGTGCGAAGAGTGTCGGGTATAGGGGGCAGCCCTGCCTTGTTCCCCTTCCCAGTTTGAACCAGCGGGAATACCCTCCATTAACCATGACACTTGTGCTTGGGGACGAATAGACCGCAATTATACCCCAGAGGAATTTTTCTCCTATTCCAAATTTTACTAGCACTACCTTGAGGAATCTCCACCCAACCCTATCAAATGTCTTCTCAGCATTGACTGATAATAGTGCAGGATCCCAGCCATATCTTGGGCTGTGTGGATAAGGTGAAGGGTCTTTCGCATTGTATCTGCTCCCCGTCAGCCCTTAATAAATCCCACTTGATCTCGGTGTTAGCCCGGCATGTGCCCTTTGAGTCTGGTCGCTAAAATACAAGTATATATTTTGGCATCTACGTTCAGGAGGGAAATCGGGCGGTAGGATGCACATCCGGGGTCCTTCCTCTACTTGTGTATTACTGTAATGAGCACCCTGCTGAAGGATTCCGGGGCCTTACCCGTGTTCAGTATACTGTTAAACAACTCCGTCATGAGTGGTAATAGGCGGGGAGAAATGTCTTCTAGAACCCTGCCGTAAAGCTGTCCTCCTCCGGACCCTTTCCCAGTGGTAATCTGCCCACTGCTCCCCTGACTTTGTCCTCCGTTATGGGGGAGTCTTGTGCATCGGCTATCGTGGGGGAGAGTTTGGGCAGATGGATCTCCCAGAGGTACCTATCCGGTTTGCCCGCTAGGTGCTCCACCTCAGAGCCGTACAGCCTCTTATAAAAGGTTGCGAAGGCCTCCACTATCCCACCTCCGGGTGATTCAGTCATCGCCTTCGCCCCCCTCGATTTCTGTGACCCACCTTTCGGCCCGTTGTCTCCTTAACCTGTACCGAAAAAAACACTCAGGGAAACAATTTTAGTTTTACTTTGTAGTTTGACCTGAAGTGTTAATTTTTGGTATGTTTTTAACACAAAAGAACACTTCGTGGGGTCCACTTTTTTTAGCGTGGAGACTGGTGATTATTCATATACCAATTAATGTGTGGCCTCAGAATATCTTTTCTTCTGGAGTGGTCCTCATAGTATATGTGGACTGCTATCCTTAGGAGTAGGGTGCACGGATCCTCTGCCCATAAAAGGGTGGGGGCAGAGATTAATGTCTTGGTGAGGCTTGGGGCCACATTTCAGAGATGAACTGTTTCACAGGTCATGGGACCTTTTTGATTTTATTGACCTTCGTACGAAGTGTGGGGTCCCCAAGTATTGGATCACTTTTGTGATTGCCAAAATAAATTGAAGGTTAAAAATGGGATTTTTTTATAGGCCCATCCGTTGTGACGTTCTCCTTTCAAGTGGTCTTTTATATTTTTGGTCTGGCTTCTTTCAGGGTTATGGTCCAGTATTGCCTTTGTGATCTATTTCACTTGGTGCTTTTCCACTTGGATTAGTTTTGATACAAAGTTTTTTTTTGGTTGAATGCTTCCTCCACAACACAATGTTTTGGTTTTTCTTCAGAGGGGTATCTCGATTAATTTCTTGGGATATCCTTGGTTTTAAAAAGAGGTCAACCGGTTTCGATGATTATTATTTATCATCTTCTTCAGGACCGTGATGTGTGAACCTGTCTTGATAAGATCAGGACAAGAAAGGGGTCCGTGGAACCGTTATGCCAACTGCCTAAAGAAGGAAGCGAAAACCAGAATAGGTTCTTCTGTTCATGAGGTCGTATGATTAGATAGCTAGTGAATAAGTCATAATTAATTTAATTATTAAAGAATTACTAAATGGACAGTCTTTTCTATTGGCGAAAGGGGACAGGGGACAAAAACTGCTTTTACCCAAAACAAGGTATTGTCCCCACAATTGATTGATACCTTCCATGCAGCTCTGCTGGTCAGATGGTGTAAGCCGTGTTGTAGTTATTGATGGCTGGAAGGTTGCATCTTGGTATCCTGTAAGACACAATATGGTGATGTGTCAGTATATGTGCTTTACCAATTCCATAGTACATGAGTGATTCTGTTTATTATAGTTTCTGCCTGACGCCTGCTGGTCCGCATCTATGCGCACTCTGGTGGAGAGGTGGCGCCAAAGGGGCCATGCAGCATGGGGCGTAAGCTAATGAATTGGACACGCTGGGTGTCTCTGGGCCCCTGCTGCAAGCAGGGCAGCCCGGAACACTGCATGGTATGCAGGGTGCTCTCGATCGCGAGCGCTGCAGGCAGCTGTGCTTGCCTCGGCTCGCGATTGTGCGCCTGTTCATCTTTACATAATACATTCGCGTTAGGCGCTGGTGTTTGCTGAAGGCAAGGCTGCCCATATCAGTTGGTTACAGTTGGTTACAGTGTTCGTTGGGCGGATGCGAATGAATTGGACACGCTGGGTGTCTCTGTGCCACTGCTGCAAGCTGGGCAGCCCGGACCCCGCACAGAATGCCGGGTGCTCTCGATCGCCAGGGCTGCAGGCAACTCGCGATCGTGCGCCTGTTCATTTTTACATAATACATCCGCGTGAAGCGCGGGTGTTTGCTGAAAGAGGGCAAGGCTGCCCATATCGGTTGGTTACAGTTACAGTGTTCGTTCACGGTCGCGAGCGCAGCAGGCTGTTGTGCCTGCCGCGACACGCGATCGCGGATGCATTTCATTTATACAAAGCGTCTTGGTTGGAAAATCGCATTCTAAAATGCATCGCTTACCGAGTAGTTTGTGTGGTCTCCGCTTGTTGTCAGGCCGTGGGACGCCGGGGTTCTCGCTCTGGGTATCAACCAACGGTTGCTCGGCAACAGAGATAGCTATTTATAGTCCATCTTCACTGCTGGTGTCCCTGGTCGCATTGGGCGGCCATCTTGGAGCATTTTTGGCTCCTATGGAGTACCCCATGCGTCTGGTGCCTTACACACTGTATGGATGGGTGACAGGACCCCAGTGGTTGGCGCTTTTTTGATTCGATGACAACATTTATGAACATTTTTCAAAACGATGACAACATTTATGAACATTTTTCAAAACATGCTCTGAGCTCGCAATGGAACATATATTCATTAGGATGTTATACTATTCTTTTCAGTGTAATCACTCTCCCATGGTGAGACTCTTTACGCGGAGATTCATAATATTTTGTAATATTTTTCAACAGTATCATAGCACCTTTTTCAATGCGTGCCATGAGAACGTGACAAAACCTATATTCATTTATTGCACAGTTAACATTATGACATTCATTGTTAAAGTGTCGCCATTCTCCCCTCGTAATTAGTGCTGATCTGGAAGTATTTTATGGATATAAATTTTAGTGGTGAATATGGTGGGGACACCACAATTGTTCTTATTGGCAGTCTAGTTGACCCATGTTATGTGTGCACTGTTTTTGCAGGGGGAGGAGGGTGTGCACAGCATTGACCAAGGTCTTTGTCCATGTTCATGGTGCGTTGTTTTCATATATGTGTTGTTCTCTGTGCTATGGTCTTCATTTTTCTCCTTTGTGTTTTCTTTCTTCATCTGTTGAAGATGTTCATTTCATTAGAGCCAGGTTGTTCCACTGTATTTCCTCGTTCAAACCATTTCTCAATGTATCTAGTCTGAAAATCCATAGTTGTTCTCGTTTCAACAGCATTTGTCCAAAATCCCCACCCCTTCTTGGGGGTGTTAGTTTTTCAAGAATTGTCCATGTGAAGTCATCCTGAGTGTGCCTTTTTTGGACAAAATGACTCACCAGCGTGCCGTTAGTTTTTTGGTGTGATTGCATGATTTATGTTCAATGAGTTTCTTCTTCACCTCCCCTTGTTGTCATGCCCACATATCGGAGTGTACAGGGGCATGTGATAAGAGACCACCCCTTTGGATTTACAGTTAGTTAGATTTCTTTGTTGCCAGGGTGTGTGCCATCCTATCTCAATGGTCTTACTCCTTGAGGTTTGTGCACACATGGAACAGCCCCCACAAGGTGTGTGTCCTATTGGTTTCTCTGCTCCGCAGATTGTATTTTCTTCATTGTCGTCTCGTTCCTTTAGTGTATGTACAAGACTATCTCTTAAATTTCTGCGTCTTTTGATGGTGAAAGACGGTTGAGCTAAGGTACTTGACCCTGTATTCAAAATAGGACACAGTATTTTGATTTCTTTTTTGATGGTATTGAACATCGGGGAGTAGCTCATTACAGTCGTTATCTCTCCTCTTTTTGGGTCTTTTTTTATGTTGCTGTAGCGTAATCTCCCTTGGTATATTTCTTGCCCGTTTGCATGCATCATTGACAATTTTCTTCGGGTAAGCTCTTTCTCTTAGTTGTTTTTTTAAAACTCCAGATTGCTCTTAGAAGTCTTCCAGTCTTGTGCATGTTCTGCGGTACCGGAGAAATTGGCCAAAAGGAAGGTTGTCCTTCAGGGCTTTCGGGTGGTAGCTGTTTTAACCGCAGAAGTGAATTCCTGTCAGTGTCTTTTTTGTAGACCCGCGCCCCTAATCCGTCTTCTTGGGTGGTAATATGCAGAGCCAGGAAATGTCTCTGTCCTATTCGCATCAATGGTGAATTTGAGCTGAAGAAGCTGGAGCTAATGGAAAAAGATCATACATTTGTACATAACAACTACAGCAAGACGGAAGCAGAAGCTCTGAAAATACTTGCGAACAATGACAAAATAGTAATAAAACCAGCAGACGGGGGAGGAGCCACGGTCCTTATGGACACCCAGGATTACCAGCAGATTTCCCCCTTGCTGCCATTATGTGTTCCTCGCGTCTCCCCGACCGCTCTTGTGCTTTTTTCCAGTTGTATCTCCTCCCTCAGCCGTCCTTTAATTAGTGCATGTTCCCTCTTTTTCCTCGCCCCCTCTCTAATTAGAATCCCTCTCCAAGTGGCTTTCCCAGCTTCCCATAAAATGTCCCTCTCGAACTCGCCTGTATGATTTTGTTCTGAAATACCACCGTTCCTTCCCAAACTCGGCGTGAAATACAGAGTCCTTCCACAGTGGTTTGTTGCACCGCCATTTCGACCCCCCTAGGGGTCAGTCCCAGCCATTCTACTTCCGCTGTGACCATATCATGGTCTGGCCAAGAGATTGGAGTAATCGCAGAGCCCCGTGCTTCTTTCCACAGGTCCCTAGATATGTAGATGTAATCTATTCTGCTATATGTTCCATGTGGGGGAGAATAAAAGGTATATGCCCTTTCACGGGGGTGAAAGTGTCACTGTGTGTCCCTAAGCCCATACCCCTCTAGCACCTCCTGGAATTCCAGATGACCTGGTCCAGGCGGGTCCTAGTCTCCATCATGTAGTGTCTGTCTATCTAATTCTTTATCAGCCCATATATTAAAATCCCCACTGGTGATGAGGTGACCTGTGATTTCCACCAACATTTTAGCAAGTATTTTTCAGAAAACTTAACTGCCCCTTGTTTGGTGCATAGACCGTGGCAAACGTAAAACACACTTTCCTTATGTTTCCAGAAACCAACATGGCCCGTCCCTCAACATCCGACCAGACCCTGGTAAGTTCCATCCTGAGTTATTTATTGATCAGAATCCCCACTCCCGCCTTTTGCAGGGGACCCGAACCCCAGTATTTTCTGTCTATGTGTCTTCCTGTCTTGGAATCCTTCTCTCCTCCCCCTTGGCGAATCTGGTCTCTTGCAGGAACAGGATATCTAGTCCTGACCTTCGGAAATTCTCTTGCCACCAGTGATCGTTTCGTGGGCGAGTTAAGCCCTTTTACATGTAAGGTGCCCACTCTCAGGATGTCACCCCGGGGTACCGCAGGAGCCATGACCATCATGTTATCCCCGACCATAAGTTCAATCCTTGTCACCCATGAGGACTACCGATGTGAGTGTAGACTTTGCTGTAGGATCCCAAAATTAGGGATAGAGCCTGTACCAATGGTCCCCCCCCCAGACACACCTCCCCTCCCCTCCCCATCCCCCCCGGGTGTCTGATCCCTCCTGGTTAAAGGCACCAGGTTGGAACCAAACCGCCTAGGCTCCTGTTCAGTCGGAACCCTTTCTCGTAAAATCACTTGTCCCAACCTCTCCACCTCCGACAGGCGTACGTCCATCTGGCTCTTCAGGGTATCCAGGGAGGATTGGTTGTGCTCTACATCCTACAGTCTTTCCTCCATCTTGTCAATACTTTGAGTCATTTTATCCACCCTTCCACCAATGTCCCCTCTCATATTCCTAATCTCCTCCAGTGGGGCTGCCACATCTTTTTTTGGTAACCACTGATTCATCCTCTCCCTGAGACATGGTTTTCCGTTTGTCTAGTACTGCTTTCTCCGAGTATATTTAAAATCTGCTAATTAAGCCCTTGTGTCCATATGCCACCTCTCACCTCCTTGCATGCCCTTGGGTGACGGTGGTGTCCCCAGTGCCGTGACCTATTGTCTTTTTTTTTTTGTTGTAAATTGTTTGTTTATTGTTTTTAAACACAGTCAAGCATTGGGTACACATAACAACTTGAGGGGTGGCCCCTCCAAAATCACTTCAGATATCATGACTTGTTCCCCCATTAACTCCACACCCACCCCTCCCCCCAATGTGTCAATTAAACTCTCCCTTCAGAAGCATAAGAGCAGAACTGTCCAGTTATATATCAGTCCGAGTTTCAAGTGGGTCGAGAACACTCAGTACACATCTTCTAGAGTTCCATGGCCCAGCCCCAAACACTCCATATCCATTCGGGTCGGGCAGGTTCTCTTTTTATAGACCATCTGCCCTTTCTCCCCTTACCCAAATGTGTTGCGAAACTGTATCCATTCAATTTCCACTGATGCGCTCCCCCCATGGATAGCTGCAGTGATCTTTTCCATTAAAAAGAAAAATGTCAGAGTGAGTCCTGGGAAATCCCTTACTAGCGTCTGCCGACGTGAGAATCATTCTTTGACGCTAGTAAGGGATTTTCCCGCAACTCACTCCGACATGGATATTTGAACATGAATATGAGCAATTTGCCCATTTGTTTAGTTTTGAAAAAGGCTCTTGTGTAGCCGAAACACGTGTTAACTAGAGGGCATTGCAATTCCATATGCTGCAGGTTTTCTCTTTGATTTACAATTACAATTTTCTTGGAAAATCAAAAATTGGATGTTGTGTGTGGCGCAGTCAATGTGTGGTGAAACCTTTTTCTTTTTTATAAACCAAGGAGGTAGGGGTACTGGTTCCTCCACCAATCACCTCACTGACGCGACATGGCCTAAAGGCACAATTAATAAGGTCACCAACAGAAGAAGTTGTACCCCGAACTAACTCCAAAACCGAATCTTTTCCATTAAGTAAATGTCTCTCGCCGTGTTCGACCACTCTTTCACTGTAGGGAGGGTCTTCCTCTTCTAGTACCTGCCAAGAAATGCATGCACCGCGAGGAGGAGAAAGTGCATCAGCGGTGAAAGTACACACCACTGGTCCTCCCACCTCTCTAACCCAAACACCAACATGGGGTCCAGACCTTACACCCCTCCTCCTGCATCCTTAAGCCCACCCCAGGACCTCAAACCAGTAGATCTGCACCCCAAGGTGGCCTCACCACATGTGCCAGTAGTCAGCCCTAGCACCACATGCATGCCAACAGCACGGGTCCACCGTGGGAAACATCTTGGACAAGCGCAACGGGTTATATTACCAGTAATGTAGCAGTATTATAGCATACAGCTTGTACTGAAATGATATGGACGTCTTGAAGGCCCTCCTACACATCAGCTGCCATAGGTTCCCCCGCTAGTGTCATACCTAGGTCCCTTTCCCATTTTGCTCGAGGTCCCTGTGTAACCCCTTCTCCAGGTTCCAACAGGGCCCCATAGGTGTGTGAAATTAGGCCTTTCATTTCCACATGTCCATCTAAAACCTTCTCAACCAGCATAAGGTCCCTCTGGTTATACTCTTTACACTTTTCTGCCATGAATATTCCTTTAAGCCTCAGGTAGAGAAGCACTGATAGTCTGCCTATGTCCAATGCCGCCTCCAAAGCCTGTATGCCTATGAACTCTCCTTCCTTCACCAGTTGACCAACCCTGGCTAGCCCCCCCCCCCACCCCAAACCATGGCTGGTACTGTATGACCTCAGGTATCGCATTCCTAACTGGTGAAGCCCAAATGTGGCTCAACGGACCTCCCAGTGCACTCGCAGGATTGGCTGATCCACGATTCGCCTGGGGAGTCTACCCTTCGGAACCCAGAGGCATTCACCCACTGTTGCTGGGAGCAAGTGTTCGATTTCCAGAAATACCCATCCCTTTCCCGGGTGCCCTCTCAGATGTGGAACCAGTGCCCTAAGTTGTGCCGCTCTATAGTAAGTCATCAGCTCTGGGACATCCTCCCGTCTGTTGGCAATATTAATGTCCCGTACGCCACCCTGGGTTTCTGGCCTTGCCAGAGGACCTTCGAGATGCCCGATTTAGCCTCTTTCAACAGCACCTCTGGCAACATTTGAAACAGGTACAGTACTCTCGGGAGGAGATTCATCTTCATCGCAGTAAGTCTCCCCATCCATGACAACTGCCCCATATGCTCATCTCTGAGAACAGCTTGTCAAACAGGGGGGGTTTGAGGGGATGAGTTGGCAAGGCCCAAGTCCTCTCCCAGTCTTACAATATTGACCTCCAGATACTTCACTCCTTCCAGCTGAATCTGTAATCCCAGCGGCCTCAACCCCTCTATTTCCCTAAGGCGGTCTGAAGCAAAATGAAACAACAATGTCTTTCCTCTATTCACCCTAAAACCTGCGAACCTCCCATACTCTTCAATTATCAATAGGGCCAGGTGTAACATGACATCCTTTGCATAGAGCCCTAGTTTAAACTCTCTACTGCCCACCCTGATACCTTTGACCTGCGGGGTCCTCCTCAGGTGTTCTGCCAGCGCCTCCATAGTCACAGCGAATAGGAGGGGTGAGAGGGGACAACCATGCCTCATCCCCCTTTGCAATAAAATGGGCGAGACAGTGTGCCATTGACTGTGACCCTGGCAGTTGGGGATGTATAGAGTGTGCAAATCCCCTTCATTATCCCCTCGCCAAATCCGAATTTCTTAAGTACCCCATAAAGGAAGCTCCAGTCAATGCAATCAAAGGCCTTCTCTGCATTCATGGCCACCAGGACCGGGTTCCCCTCTCCCCCTGCAGCTGCCTCCATTAGATGAAGCATTTTACGCAAGGTGTCGGCCCCCTTCTGCCCCAGAATAAATCACACCTGATCTGAGTGGATTCATTTCGGCATGAGGACCTCCATTCGTGTGGCCAGCACTCTAGTGAACATTTTTGCATCCACATTAAGTAAGGAAATGGGCTGGTAGGACTTACAACTCTCTGGTTCTTTGCCCACTTTAGGTATGACCGTGATCAAAGCCCTCCCAAAGGATTGGGGGCCCTCCCCGTGGCCATGATGGTATTAAATAGTCCTGCCAGGTGCTGCGCTAAGGATCCCGCAAAGGTCTTATAAAACCCAGTCGTGTACCTAACTTCCCTGGAGCCTTCCCCACCTTAAGCCCGGATATTGCTTTTAATACTTCCTTTTGGGTGATTGGTTTTTCAAGTTCACTGCTCTCACTACTCCGGAGGTTTGTCAGAGGTACCTCCGCCAAATATGCACCCAGTTCCCCATCTTCAACCCCCTGCTCCCTCCCATAGAGGTGCTCGTAAAATGTTGCAAATTGTTGCGTGACCTCCCCTACAAGGGAGTGTAGTTGCCCTCCCGTATCCCCGACACCCATCTCTCCGCTCTCTGGCTCAGAAGTTTCGCCGTCGGCAGCACATCAGCCTTGTCCCCCTTCTCATAATAGCTTTGCTTTAGGTACTGTAAGCTAGCCAACACCCTGCCCATCTCTAGGTCAGCTTCTGCCGCTTTCCCCTTGCCAGCTTGAGACCTTCCTCCCTCTCTCTTTCCCCCTTACCTTCCGCCCTCTCTAAGTGACAAAATCTTACCTGAGGTTTCGGCCTAGCAGGGCCCCAGTTCGTTTTTTGGAGGCACCCTCCCTGATAAGGAGGCCCATCCATGTAGCCTTCGCCGCATTCCAAACCATCCCCTTTTCCACGTCCCCCGTATCATTGAGTTGAAAGAATTCTTCAAACGCAACTTTCATTTTGTCTGCAAAGACCATGTCCTTTAAGAGAAGGTCATTGCACTGCCAAAGGGATTCCCGAAGTCCCAGGCCCGATAGGACTATTTCCAACTCCACCATGTCATGGTCTGACCAGCTAATCGGGCGGTGTTCGACCTAGTAACCATACTTGCGTGCTGCTGACATATGAACCAGTAATCCATCCTCGTTCTGGTGCATGGGCGGGGGAGTAAAAGGCAAAGCCCCTCTCACCCGGATGACATTCCCGCCACATATCCACCAACCCAATCCCACATGTAGTCCATGAATCTGCCTTTGAGGTGTCTATCTCCTCCCATAGGGAATTGCCCCGTTATGGTCCATCTCTCTGTCTGCCCACATGTTAAAGTCACCCCTGAAAAGGGGAAAGCCCTCTGTTTTGTCAAGTATCTCCCCCATAGATTCCTGCAGAAACTGCATTTGGCCCACATTCGGGCAGTATATCGATGCATTGGTCAACCTTGAACCCTCTATAACCCCTGAAACCAGCAGTGCCCTCCCATCAGCTGTACGCCATACCACTGGGTCCTCCATCTTCATCCTTCGATTGAGGATGATCCCTACACCTCCCTTCTTAAGTGTCCAGAGGCCCAGAAGACCTGCCCAACATGTGCCCTTGTGATGTGTCTCTTTTCTCCAAGTACCGTCCGTGTCTCGTGTACCAGGAGCACGTTCAGATCACAACTCTGCATCTCTCTCCCCAGCAGCGAGCGTTTAGTCAGAGAGTTTAGGCCTTTTACATTCAAAGATCCCATCTTAAGAACCTCTGCCCGGCCCACTGTCTCAAGGTGCATCAATTGGTGACATCCCCTCTCGTCCTGCCCACTCGGTCTCACTTAATACAGAACTCTTAATATATAACTTGGAACTGCCTTTTCTCTCAAAAGTTTCTGTGCCCCCCCCCCGCCCCTTGAGAATACTCATTTGTGAGACACCCACCCAAACGTGTGCCACTAGGGATGAGAGGCTGCCTCTCCCGCTGTTCCAAATATCCCCCCTGGCCCCCAGTGTGATCATTGCGCACGTGACATCTCCTGTTTCCTAGGTCACTTGTCCCCAGACCCCTTCTGTGGAAGGGAGTTCAGTTTTATACATTTCCTGCCACCCAGCATCTTTTTTGAGCTCTGTGGGCCCTTGTGTTTCCAATGGCACCATCTCTGTTCCCTCCTGGCCCTCCGTCATAACTTCTCCCTTGAGGACCTGAAGTACCTGCTGCGCCTCCTGACCACTAGTCACACGGTAGTCCACCTCTCCACATTCAAACGACAGGGTGAAGGGGAAAGACCAGTGGTACCGAATGCCCTTGTCGGTCAGCCATTGTGCAAGAGGGTGGCAGTCTCTGAAATGTGCCAATGTCAGTCCTGAAAGATCCTGGAACACCTTGATTGCGTCGCCCTCATACTGCAAGCTCCCCAGGCGCTTTGCTTTGTCAAGTACTTGCATCTTCTCCCTCTATCTAAGGAAGCGCACAACTTTGGATATTGGGCCTTCGCCACTGCCACCTCCGCCTCTGTGAGCTCTTTCCAGTTGCACCTCCTTGCTCCCCCACCCCCCCCAAGTCGAACAGTTGGTTAATCAACTCTTGTACCTTCCTCCCCTCCTCAGCTGCCGACTCTCCCTTCTGCTCTCCGACTCCAAGGATGCGTAGGTTGTTAAGCCACTCCCTATTCTCCAAATCGTCCAGCTTCAATAGGGTTTCTTCCTCCCGCATCTCAAGGTTAGCTAGTCGCGCTTCATATTTCATGTCATGGAGGGAATGGAGAATAATCACCTGCAAGTAGACCTCCTTATCAGTCCTGATCCGGAAATATGTCCCTCAGGTCTTCGCTTGTCAGGATCGATGCAGGTGTGCTCTCTTCTGCCGCCATTACGTGCTGGCCATGAAGAGTTCCCTCCAAGGCACTCACTGAACTTCTCCGGAAGCATTGTAGGGACAAGAACCATGCTAGGACTTCCCTACCATTCTCAAACTGTACCCATGGATTCCCCCAGCGTGCCCACAGGACCAGTCAGCTGAACATGGCTCCAGTTCCTCCAGCTTGGTGGTGGTGCAGCCTTTCTGGACCCTTCAACCGCTTCGCAGGTCCACTGTTGTCCTCTCGGGTTGCTCCCCCTGTTCCATTGCGTCTGCCCCCAACCTGCTCTAGGCCCCTAAGTCAGGCTATGGGCCCCAATATGAGTCTAGTGCCACTTCTTGATATATCTTTCCCCTTTCATTTTAGCCACGTGCAGGGCCACCTGGGCCTCTCCCCCCAAACCTCCATGTATGGACACAGTCATTCAAGATTAGGCCCAGTGAATGATCAGGGTTGCTTTGTCTCCACAAGTTAGTCTTTGTGCGAGGGCTTCACCCCTACGGCCCTGGTTACTTCCAAAACACTATCTTTTATGTCCTGTTTTTGTTCAGGACCTTTTGTGTAGCGGTATCAGCCCCCAAGCACGCCAGTCATGGTGCTGTGCCTCACGCTGCCCCCTGGGCGCCTCTGGCTCTAATTTTCACCCTTTAGGCCCGGGATGTAATGAGTTTGTGACTTCTTTCCTCCAATCTCCTCCCAGGGCCTCGTCCCGCTGTTTCAACTCCCGCCAGGGACTCTCGCCACTTAAGGCGTTGTAGGCTCGTGCTGGTGGCCATTATGTGGGCTTCCACACTGCTCCGCCCAGAATCTCCTTCCTTCTGGGACTCCACGCCTTCCCTGCCGGTCCCTGTGTCGTCTGGGTTTGTCTTCCTGCAGTCTGCAGTTCACGATTCTCTCAGGCTGCTCTCCGCTCAGCGGCTCTGCCTCTTCTTTCCTTCAGGGGGTCATCGGAGCGCACGTTCCCCTCCTGGGATCAACGCGGCCTGGTCTCCCTGACTCTTCAGTCAATGCTGCCACCTCGGGTAGACTCCAGGCTCCAACACAAGTGGGACTCTGTGTTGGTTGCTCACAGCCTTGCGACTCTGTGATAGGTTAGCGGTCCTCCAGGTGACAGGCTCCAGACGGCCGCCACTCCACTGTGAACCGCAATTCCCGCTGCCAGTCTTGGGGGTCCCGGGTGCCCATTCCAATCCTCCTCATGGCGCACGCTCCCCTCTCCGCCATTGGTGGTGGGGGGCATCAGGGCTCCCCGCGCCTTTTCTCAAGGGGCTCGGCATTTCTCCCGAGTGGGATTCTCCAGGTCGCCGCTGCCTCCCGTTTCTACGGTACTGCCAGGGGCTGAGGCCAGCAAGTTCCGCCGGTTCATCCTGGGTCACCAGTGCTCCTAATTCTTGCAAGATCGCTACGTTCTCCACTTGGGGGAGAATCAATATCACAGGCCCAACGGCTTGAGGCATGCCTACTGCTTCACGTGACCATCCTGGTCCGCACCGCCTAGCAGTCTCACCTATTATCTTTTGACCACCTACGGTGTGAAGACCGCCCTTGCGTCACTTGTTTGTGGGTCCTTTTCACCTGTTTTGATCCCGGTCACTTCTGTGGCATCACGATTTGGAGGGGTCACCCACTATCCATCCACCAGGACCCAACCGTGGGGCCCCGTGCCCTGCCAGGATACCCCTCCAAAAACTGTTTTTCTGGCTTGTGGACCTGGTATGCTCAGATTCCCTGAGCCGTCCTTCTGGTGGGGAGGCAGGCACACGCCCCTGAGAAGGGGGCCCAGACCTGTGCCTCCTCCGGGCCCTGGTTATGGATGGATCCTCCCGATTCCCCATGTTCACTTTGGGCCTTTTTAGTAAGCAGTCTCGGCGCAGCACCTGGTCGGGCGATGGGGTCCCTTGACTCCAGGGCCACAGCGGTACCAGAAGTGATCCTCCTCGTGCTGTGAATGAAGGTTGGATCCGGTTCTCTCAACTTGTGTGGGTGGTTAGGTCTCTCTGTGCGGCAATGTGCTTTAGGAGGGCTGAACTCCCCCAGCTGACAAGGCCCAGCAGACACGCGTTTGGCCCTACAAATCTGTTCTTCCTGGGGCCCCTTAGTCACTGGTGGGGTGTGGCCTAGGGCACCAGTGGGCCAGTGCTGTGTCTTGGTACACTATCTGCAGGCACCACGGCGCACCGACAGGGCCTTGGAGGGGTTCACGCTCCTCTAACAACGTTTCTCACTGTCAAACCACATGTACTTTGGGGCCATGTGAGATTGGAGGGTCCCAAGTGCCCTCCCCCCTCACTGTGTCCACACACGGGCTCCGGTGGGCCTATTACTGGAGGGGCTTCACCCACCTCTGACTGTATCGTGCCGGCCACTTCCTCTGTGTGGGGTGGGAGGCCTCTATCTCTACCCATGCTCCGTGTCGCACAACTTATGGGCACCAAATGAGGTGGGGGCCCAGAGTGGCCACTGATGAGGGGGCACTTCCACCACCTCAGCCCTTTTCAAGGCTTGCCAACCTGCGTGCCTGCCAGGCGGCAGTTCCGTCGTCACCTCTTGTGTGCTCCACACCCCGGGAAATCTGAATACTGTATTTTTTGGCTCCCTGAACATTCGACACGCATGGTACAAAAGGTATAACTTGCTAGCCCTTACAAGCTGAATTTTTTTTGTTTTCTGCACCAGCACCTGTTAATTTGTTATACTTAGCGGCTTGTCCCGAAAGGTTCTAATTTGTTTGAAGGATAATGTGGAAACATTTTCTAATCTGTTTATCAAATTTTAAAATGGTTTTCTATCTGTTTTTTTAATGAATGTTTGTATTTGAACCTCATGATGGCTCACAATGAATAAAGGGTTTCAACAACAAAGTAATAACTCTTCATAACCAGTGCTGTGGCTGCCATCTTACTGCAGTTTCTACTCTGTCCAAGGATATTTGTATCATTGAATTTGGTGCAACTCTATCTTCTTGCAGAATCGCATGTGTTTGTGCACAAATTTCCTCTAGAAGCATCTTAACAAATGGCACCATTTCATCCCACCTGGAGCAATCCTATGTTTCAATAAGTGCTGTGGAGTTTTCAATACATATACTGTATGACACCGTTCTGGACATTTTCCTACAAATGATCATGTATATGCTTGCATTCCCTGTCAATTTGTGTTGTAGATGCTGACGCTGGTGTACTGCAATACTTCCTATCCCATCTGATTTTGGGTAACCTGTTTGGGGGTCATCTGGCACAGGTCTATCTTTATCAAAGTAGCAGGACTGAGAATGGTGCATTTCAGTTCTATTATGGGAATTGTCTTTAGAAGTCATCTTGGTTCATCAAGTGCCTTCACCCAACAGTCATTTTCATCCTCGTACATATGCAGTTGTAATCCGGCTGCCACCATTATGATGTGCCTGGAGGCTAGCTGAGGGGCAATGCGATTGTCTTGGAAGCAAGACAACAAAGAGCAACATAGGGTTGGAGCCCAATCCTGCGCTTATAGACTGGTATCCACTGTTAAGCGTGTTACAAAAAATGTATGATTACTTCATGTTTTGTCTGGTCGCAATTAGATGAAGAGGCTGTTCAGTTTTATCAGAGCAATACATAATGTAAGGACCACAACGTCCCTTTAACGTTTTTTCACTGAATTTCATAGGTTTTTATTAGTGCAATTTAACCATAATGTCCATTTAATAACGTTTTTTCACTGAATTTCATGGGGTTTTTACCAGTGCACCCTAATTTGCTATAATAATAAATGTATCCCCAAAATAGCTGTAAAATGCTTCAAAAACATTTAAACTTTGATTTACAGGGCAGAGGACCAGTGTCCATAACAATGGGTTAGAGGATGTGGCTATAAGACGAGATGATGCAGGGGAGGTAGAAACATGAACCAGGGACAGTAGTGCATGGTATAGTAACGTATAATGGAGGAAGTGCTAAGTTTCAGAATGAAGGGGTGAGGGATACATGCTGTGGGGTTATCGCAGAGAGGCAGGGGGCAAGCAGAACAGTGAGATGTGGAATGCTGTGCAAGTAGTTCTTCAGAAAGGAGAACTCGGAGGTTGGATTTAAATAAAGATGGAGTGAGTAGTGCAGACAGGGAGAAGAGCACTCCAGAGTAAGGGAGCGCGGAGAGGAAGAGAGCCGCAGCGAGCAGGGGTGCAAGGGGCATGCGTGGTGGCAAGGAGGTGAGCCAAGGATGACCATAGGGAGAAAGAGGGATAACAAGGAGTGAAAGGAGCCAATAGATATGGTGGGGCAAGTCCTTCTATAGTTTTGAGGATGTGAATGAGTTTATTTATACTTTGCCCGCTGTATTACAGATAACCAGCCTAACTGACGATGAGCTGGGAAGGTGACAGTGAAGTGGGGAATGTTGAAGAGTGTATGGACAGCAAAGTTGAGGACTGTTATGAGGTGTTAATTACTGCACATTAACATACCATTTTAGCAGTATTAAGTTTCATTAAGTTATACTTTGTGTTGCAATCGTTTCTTCCACAAATTGAACGCTATGTTACTTTCAAGTATGGATGTTGTGCCCCGCTCCATTTCATACTTACATTTTGCTTGTGGTCTACAAAAGGTTGGGGAAACCTAGAACATCCAGAAAGATCGTCAGCAGAGTTTACCATGCAGCGGAAAGAAAGATGATGACCAAGTAAAGAAAGAATTTGCATTGATGTGGCACACCATTGAACATCGGAGGCACATGCCACACTCCAGCAGCAACCAAAGAGCACCCTTAAAGAGACTTGTGTCACTGTGCCACACAGCAGTTTCGAAAAGACCTAACAAATCTCCAATACCTACCTTGGATTTCACTGCAACATAGTCCCCTAACACGAACTGGGATACTTGCCTTTGTTGCAGCATGGCAGCCCCGCCTGGAAGAGGCAGGGCGTAACCATCATTTTGTAAAAAGGGAATGCTGTACCACCTCCCAGAAGGGGGAGCACAACACCAGATTGTTTAGGGCCATATGTCCAGTGGGAGAGGATAACAAGGGTGACAGAAAACTGGAGGGTGCGAGTTGTTCAGGTGAGGGCAGAGAAGGAGGTGGCAGACCAAGAGACGAAAAGGTGAGGTATTGGTTGGTGAGATCAAGTGATACTGTGCTGAGTATGTGTGCAGGGGGAGTAACAGTAGTTGAGAAAGTGTAGAGTGAGTAGAAAATTATTATGCAAAAGGTGTGACTAAGAAGAAGGTGGGGTGGAGAAGTGGTAGCATGGAGAGCAGTAGTAGAGGTGAAAGCAGTAGTGTGTAGAGGGAGAGTGGTAGTGTGTACAGGGGAGAGAAGTCATGTGGGGAGGGGAGTTTGTAGTGGTAGGAAGTCGGAGGGAATAGGAAGACAACATATTAGAGGGTGGAGGCTTATTGTAGGAGATGAAGAGACATTAGAGCAAACAGAGAAAGAAGACCTAGGACGAGAGTGGAGAGGAGGTGGGAGGAGTTGGAGGGCAGAGAGTAGGCAGAAAGGAGAAGAATATAAGGAAATAGGAAGAACAACATCAGGGCCTGAAAGGAGGAGTTCCCAGTGGGGCTAAAGTATGTGGAAGGCACATCCCTACCATCCCTTACAATTAATCAGAATGTTAAATTAAATCTAGCCTAGAAAGCCCCTAAGGATTAGACAGCAAAGGCAATTGCATTTAGGTCCTCACTACCAGCAAGGTAGTATTTAGAGAGTAGGGATACCTTGCCCTGGGAAGAACCTGCTTACATTAGTTGAGTCAGTGATGGGCATTAGGGCCCTGCCAAAGATTTTAATAAAAACCCTTGAACCTTCTCTAGGAGTTGGCATGTTCGTTACGCCATCATAGACATGTGGTGTCATTGTGGGATCCAACAGGCTCTGATACAGATGCTGTCCACAGAAGAAAGAACACGGACTAAAAATCAGGCACTGGAGACTCCAACAGCAGGCCCTGAGCTGATCGACTGACATTTTGGAAATTAGAGTTAAGAGTTCCCCAGCCTGGATCCAATACTTGGGGAATCAGATGATTCTGGGGAGTTGGTAGCAACCAATAATGGCAATCTAATCAGACCCCAGAAGAGTCTAGCATCCTGGTGGAAGATCTACAGAAAAGCCTAATCGACCAGATCAGAGAGGTGAGAGAAATGACCAGCCAGTGGAAGCTAGCCCAAGTCCAAACCAGAGGGCTACTAGAAGCTCTCCGTAGCTAGGGTTTCCAAAATTGGAAAAATACTACAAGTCCAGATGAGGAAGAAGAGGCCATACTTACCCCTTCTGATTAGGAAACCGGCCCTGAACACTGAAAACTATAGACAACGTATTAAGAGCCCTGATAGAACTATTGGCTATCAGCTGCCAGCATCAAAACACAGTTACTGCCCTAAAGGGTGCCATTCGAGAGCAGAGAGAACAACCAGATGTGCCAATGGCCAAATTACAGTATGTAGGCAGCAGCGAGCACCCGAGGTCTTCTCTCTAAACTTTGCGAGGGTGGCTGAGACTGCAGGCCAGCATAGCAATTAATGGGCTTGGTACATCGCCCCATTGCTCACAGGAAAAACCCAACAGGCTTTCAAAACAAACTCTCAACCAGGATGGGAGAACACCCTAAGCAGAATTAAAACATGGAATCTTGGAGAGACTGGGTGAAAATCAGGAACACCATCGCCTATATCTGAGACATCTACACCTAAGACAGGAAGAAACACCACGCCAGATGTCTTATCGAGTCCGAGATCTGTTTGAAAAGATGAATAGCTAATAAGGCCTTTGACGAGGTGAGGGGGGAAAAAAGCTAATCTTAGAGCAGTATTTCAACTCGTTACCCCCCAGATTTACACAAAGCGGTCTGGCAGCTACATGAACCAACCCTTGAGGAAGCCACACAAGCCACCATGCACATCAGAGGGCCCTATGTAACCAGGAAACAACCAATGGCAGGAATAAACCCCTTGAAACCAATCAGGGTCACAGGGTGAGAGGAAAGCCCCACAATGAGGTCGCCAGACCACACTTTAAAACCAGCGATACTTAGATGAGGGTACCTACTCCAGCAAACAGGTGTAAGCGCAGACCTACATCAGAAAATGTAAATGTGTTACACGCCTGCAGTAAACCAGGACACCCGGCACAATTTTGTACAGAAAAGACCAAAGAAGAGCCGATAGAGATTGTGCTTCTCCAATCGGTGCAGGCCCCGATTTACTAAAAGGAAGAGGACCGATCAGACTGGACGACAGAATCCCAGTAGAAGGAATACTTGGCAAACGTATTTCTCGAGGATGAGGAGAACCCAGCAGAATTACTGGAGTAAATGACCAGAAGTGTGGAGAGACCAAAGCTCTACTCTGGGCTGATAAGGTCGAACTAGAAGACATGGTTGCATTAGAAGAACTGCCCTCAGGAAGTATGTTCCCAAACGTTTGTGTCCAAGGAGACGTGGATCTTGATCTACAGGCAGACATAACAATCTGAGTGCTACAAAGATGTGAGCATGCCAATGATTGTAATGCCTGGGCTCCCAGAAGAGGTTTCACTGGTTATAGACTTACTGTTAGTTGACCCCAAGAAGCACAAAGAAAGGAAAAAGCCTGGGAGGTGAGTAACAAGGTCAGTAATCTGACCTGTCACAAAGAGATTGGCCTTTAACCCCAGCCCAAGAGGAGTGCCCATCAGGGAAGCCAGAGACTGTACTACTGAAGAGAAAGATTCTCGGTTTTCTTTTTGTAAATGCTGACCATTGCAACACCTTCAAGTGGGAATACAGGATTTGATTGGTTAGACATAGAAGTCCAATGGGAGAAGCGGGAGGGGGACAAGAAGGGTGGCAGGAAGCGGGTTATTCGGGTGAAGTCCGAGGAGGAGGTCGCAGACCAAGAGACCAGCAGGAGGAAGGATGATGGACTGGAGTGTGGAGGCGTTTGGGTGGTGAGAGAAGAACAAGTTACTTACCAACTGGTAACATTTTTTCGATTGGATGTTCCTCCAACGTATTCCTCATCTTGGATGTATTCCATCCAGCTTTGCTGCTCTTCGGAAATTTTTTCGGCAGAAGGTGCCGTGCGTCGATGTCGTCGAGTTGATGGTCCCTCGAGGGCCTCCGTCGAGGGTGACGTCATCGGGTGTATAAGTAGCACGCGCGGCGCCCGTTGGCCTCAGTTCTGTTTTTCCCCTCTTTTGTATCTGATCTTGTACTGTGTAGATTGTGCCGGCAGACAGGTATCAGTCTTGCAAGATTTGAGATGGCAATAACCCGGAAAAAATCTACAGAGGGGTAGGTTGGGAGGTCGATGAGGAATAAGTTGGAGGAACATCCAATCGAAAGAACGTTACCAGTTGGTAAGCAACTTGTTCTTCGAGTGGATTGTGTCCTCCAACGTATTCCTCATCTTAGATAGGCTCCCAAAGCAGTATTTTGCATAGTTCCTCTGGAGGAGGGGTCAGATATTTTTTCCCCACCAATGCCTTTAGATGGCAGAATAAAGCACTGCTTTTCCAAAAGTCAGCTCCCTAGACTGGGAAGCATCCAGGCTATAGAATTCTGAGAAGGTGTGAAGTCAAGACCAAGTTGCTGCTTCGCAAATTAACCT
This sequence comes from Ambystoma mexicanum, assembly GCF_040938575.1. Lineage (NCBI taxonomy): Eukaryota > Metazoa > Chordata > Amphibia > Caudata > Ambystomatidae > Ambystoma > Ambystoma mexicanum. The sequence goes on from NC_090922.1 coordinate 1,105,340,822, forward strand.
TATTGGGACACCTCTTTGAAGGGCTATGGAAGAGGCGATGCCGCTGGTGGAATGAATCCTTAACCCTTCTGGTGGGTCTTTTTGTGCTAGTCTGTAGCATTCTGAAATGCAAAGCATGATCCAGCGTGAAATTGTCTGTTTTGTTACTGATTGACCCAGTTTTCTTCCTGTGTAGCCTATACACAACTGGTTGTCCACTCTAAGCCTAGAAAGTCTAGAGATGTAAAAGCTTAAAACTCTTTTTGGGTCCAGTCTGTGTAATCTTTCTTCCTCCTTAGAAGGATGAGGTGGAGGATAGAATGAGGGCAAAACAATTTTCTGACTTAAATGAAAATCAGATATTACCTTTGGTAAAAATGATGGTTTAACCCTCAATACAATTCTGTCCTTATGGAACACAGTATAGGGTGGCCCAGAAGACAGTGCCTGCAATTAGCTCACTCTTCTTGCTGATGTTAGAGCAACTAAAAAAGCTGTTTTCCATGTTAATAATCTTAATGGACACGTGTGCATAGGCTCAAAAGGGGCACCCATTAAGAATTTTAAGACTAAATTTAGATCCCAAATCGGTACTTGAAATGGGTGAGGAGGAAACACATTAGTGAGACCTTTTAAGAATTGTGTTATCAAAGGAATTTTGAAGTAGGAGCATTCTTCCAATGAGCGCTTGAAAATGGAAAGCGCTGCAAGGTAACCATTTATTGTTCCGATATTCAGAACTCTATGTGCTAGGGTCAGAAGGAAAGATAGTAGTTCCGGAATAGAACATAGAAAAAGGATCGACATTCTTTTCCCTGCACCACTTGCAAAACTTTTTCCAATGGCAACGGCACAGAGACTTTGTTGCTGGCCTTCTTGCCGAAAGCAACACCTCCATAACATCATCTGGAAGGTTACAATCCCTGTATCTCAGCCTTGCAGATACCAAGCATGAAGGTTGAGTGTTCTGACCGCTGGGTGGAGAACCTGACCTTCCATTTGAGAGAGAAGGTTCTCTCTCTGAGGAAGACGTACTGGAGAACAGATGGACATATCTAGAAGGTCCGGATACCACGTTCTCCTGGCCCAATCCGGAGCAATTAGGATCATGCGGTTCCCGAAGCATCTCAGCCTCCCGATGACCTGAGGAATGACGGGAATCGGAGGGAATGCGTACAATAGAGGGAAATTCCAATCCTCCACGAACGCGTCCCCCAGGGCTCCTCTCGGGGGGAATTCCCTTGAGCAATACCTTTCGCATTTTCGGTTGGTACTGGTTGCGAATAGGTCTACCTGAGGGGTTCCCCAAAGGGCAAAGATCTCTTGAATGACTTCCTGAGCCAATTCCCATTCGTGGGATACCGTGCTCTGCCTGCTCAGAGCATTTGCTGTCATATTCTCTTCCCCGGCTAGATGAATTGCAGTTAAAGAGATTCCTTCCTGAATCGCCCAATACCAGAGCTGCATTGCCTCTCTGCACAGGGGTAATGACCCCACACCTCCTCTTTTCTTTAGGTAGTTCATGGCCACTGTTGTCCGTCATTATCAGGACATTCTTTCCCCTGACAGATGGCAAGCAGGCCTTCAGCGCTAGTCTGATTGCCCTCAGCTCCAAAAGGTTGATATGTAGTTTGGACTCCGATGGAGACCAACAACCCTTTATTGTCAAATCGTTGGCATGTGCTCCCCACCCCAGGAGTGAGGCGTCCGTCATTACTGTGATCTCCGGCCATGGTTGCCAAAAAGGTTCTCCCTTTAGGATGTTCTCTGCACAGGTCCACCATAGGTGGTCTTGTCTGACCTTGTTCAGAATCTGAAGAAGATCTGTCATTTGACCCGGGAACTGGGACCACTGAGTCTTTAGGGCCCATTGAAGGGGTCTCATCCTCACGCGTGCCTCTGGTACCAGAAAGATGCAGGATGCCATGAGGCCGAGCAACCTTAAAAAGTCGTAAACCTGGAGATTTTGGGCATTTTGGAATTTGGAAACCATCTGAAGAATGTCTTGAGCCCTTGTCTTGGGAGGCAAGCTCTTTCCCAAGGATGTGTCTAATACAGCTCCTATGTACTGAAGCTGTTGGGAAGGTGTCATTTGAGACTTCTTCAAATTGAGGGAGAAGCCCAGTTTGTGGAGGAAGTGGCAGGTGACTTTCAGATGATCCAGTGCTTGCTCGGAAGAGCGCGCTCTGATCAACCAATCGTCCAGGTAGTGGTAGACATGAATCCCCCCCCTCTCCTGAGGTGCGCTGCCACCACTACCCTTAACTTGGTAAAGACCCTCGGGGTGGAGGTCAACCCGAATGGCAGGACTCGAAACTGATAGTGTGAGTCGCCAACTACGAACCTCAGGTATTTTCTGCGTTTGTGATGAATCGGCACATGAAAATAAGCATCCTGGCGGTCCAATGACACCAACCAGTCCTGGAGTTGAAGGGCCTCAAGGATCTGAGAAAGGGTAACCATCTTGAACTTGTTCTTCCTGAGGAACTTGTCCAAGATGGGTCTCAGTCCTCTGTCCTTTTTGGGGATCAAAAAAATACAGGGAGTACCAACCCTTGTTCCTCTCCGCTGCAGGTACTGGTTCTGTAGCACCTTTCTCCAGCAGGGTTAGAACTTCCTGCTGTAGGAGCGGGTTGGAAAGTTTCAACGGGTGTCTCCCTGGTGGATTGCTTTGAGGTTGCTTTAGAAAAGGAAGGCAATAGCCTTGGGCTATTATTTCTAGAGCCCAATCATCTGAAGTAATGGCTCGCCATTCTTGCAGATGATGCGACAGCCTGCCTCCTACATGTGTTTTGTGGTGCAAGTCCTCAAAGTGGTTTTATGGCGGATGTTGCAGCTGGAGCTGGCTTAGCACGTTTTCCTCGTCCACCACGAGTGGCCTTTCTTTGGCCCCTTTGACTGGCCATTCCTCTCGTCTTCCTGTTTGAGGTGTAATAACGATAGGATCGTCCCCTCCATGATTGCCCTTGCGCACGAAAAGGCTGAGGTTGCCTAATAGCAGCTCCTCAAGATTTGGCCACTGCTTTTGAGGTCTGCAACCTCTCAAGGCTCTCGTCAGTCTTGTTGCCAAAAAGGTGAGACCCGTCAAAAGGCATGTTCAGGAGGCGGTTCTGTACGTCCGATGCAAAACCCGACTTCCGTAACCACGCAAACCTGCGCTTTACCGTGCTAGTGCCCATGGACCAGCTTACACTATCTGCAGTGTCCAATCCAGATTGAAGGGATTCCTGCATGGCCTCCTTTCCATCTCGAACGATGGCTAAGAAACCTTCCCTTTCTTCCCCTTCTGGTATGTGCTCCGCCGCCATTGCGATGCACTCCCACAGAGTGTACGAAAATTTTGCCAAGGCACATGTGGGGTTGGCAGATTTTAATGCCATGCTCCCGGCTGAAAATACCTTCCGTGCCCAACCATCCACACGCTTATCGTCCCTGTCTGGAGGGATAGACGGGTACGCACGTTTGTTGGAAGCTGTGGCTGCCTGTATGACCAAACTCTCGGGGGTTGGATGTTTTGACAGATAGCCGGGGTCGCTACTGGCTGGGCGGTATTTTGATGCGAGAGATTTATTTAGCGGAAGAATAGAATCCTGAGTTTCCCAATTCTTTGCCACCCTGTTTTGTAAGGCTGCAAGAAAAGGTAGTACTGGGTCTTCAGTGGGACCATGGTCCAATATGTCTGTTAAATCACCCTGGACAAATTGGGCTGGTGGTCTAGCCCATCCCAAGTAATCTACCACCTTGGTCATTAACTGACGGTAAAATGGACTGGCATGCTCTCCTGGATCTGGTCTACCAAAGTCACTCAGGAGAGGTGTCAATACCACTTGCATTATGTAATGACTCCACCAAAACCCTCATTCTGCTTTTCTCTGATATCAAGCATTCTGGGACATTTTGGGTGCCATATTCCAGTCAAAAAGGTACATCTTCCTCCTCGGATCTCTCCTGTTCCTCAAAATTTGAGGTCAAAGATTTGAAAAACTCCTTCCTAGGGAGAGGCTTGAAAACCTTCTCTGGGAGAGGAGGAGAAGAGGTGTAGTACCAGGTTTTGAAGAAGATACATGTTTTGTAGTTTTCTCCTTCTCTTTTTCTGGCTGCCCTGGCTTGGTTGGAGCCTTTGGTGCCGAAGGTTTCGGCGTCGATGTCGATAAAGGCGTCGATGACATAGTGGTCGTCGACAGGGTCTGCTTCGAGGGCGTCGAGGCGACCTTCGACGGTTTCCCCTTTGAGGTGTGATAGGTCTCGGATGGCGGTGACCTCGAGCGGTCAACTCGACTCGAGCGTTTATCGCTCGGCGTCCTGGAAGGTTCCCCATCCTTCCTTTAACAATCACCCGGGCTCGAGGGCGCGAGTGTAGGAGCCATTACGCTTCCGGCGAAGGCACAGACCGAGGCTTCGCCTTCTCAAACACCTCCATCATTTTGACCCTGAATGCTTCCCACTCTTCGGTGGTAGACAAATGTTTTGTGGGGCATTATATTTTCAGAGACTCGTCTGACGACGAGGTGGAGGGAGACCTATGGCGTCGTTTCTTCAACCTTTTGGACGAAGACGAGCAATGAGAATCGCTTCGGGATCTAGATAGATGCCTTTTGCGTCAAGGAGATTTTTCCCCATGGGGTCTCGACTCGACGCTAGAGGCTTTTCGATCCTTCCGACCTACCTGTAGCTTTCCTCTCCTTTCTCGCAAGGCCTTCCCCGTCTTCGCCTGACACTTCGAACAGGCCTCCATGTCGTGTCCTTCCCCGAGACACCACAAACACTTGCGGTGTGGGTCCGTGATCGACATTTTTGAGCCGCACGACTTGCATTTCTTAAAACCCGATCTCGGGGTCGTGGTCGGCATCGATGACGAGGACATAATTACTTCTCGTTATATTATATTTCTTGACAGAACCCGAGGCGCGGCGAATGTCCGAAGCAACGTAACTGCGGAAAAACGGAAATGAGGCCAACGGGCGCCGCGCGTGCTACTTATACAACCGATGACATCACTCTCAACAGAGGCCTTCGAGGGACCATCGACTCGACGACATCGACGCACATCGCCCTCGGCCGAAAAAATTTCAGAAGAGCTGCAAAGCTGGATGGAATACATCTAAGATGAGGAATACGTTGGAGGACACAATCCACTCGAAATATTATTGTGTGTGGTGAATGTTCATGCAAGGTGAGGTGAGTGACGGTATTAAAGAAAGTGTAGAATTTGAGTGGAAAGTGATTGAGAGGGTGAAAGGAGGGTGACTGAGAAGAAAATGGGGTGGAGTAGTGGTAGTATGGAGAGGGAAGAGTAGTAGTATTTTGCAGATGAGTAATGATATTGCACTGCTTTTCTTGACTATGAAAGGTGCTAAATAAATAACAAAAATAAATAAGGGCATAGACTTCACACATCAATACAGCCTCATATGGCCAGTTACTAATATTCTATCCCAGCTATAGTCTCTTTTCTTTGGCTTTTTGGGTTTACAAAACATTCTGCTGTGTGAGGTTGTCCTCCCTGAAATTGTTATGTTTGCCAAAATGTATTGGTGACTTACACCCTACTGTATGGTATGTCAGGCAGGAAATATTTTCTAAGTCCTGCGATTAGTTATGCTGCAGCATGTGGTACTCTTCAAAAAGGTGCAACGGCCATGTCCGGTATGCTTGGCAAGAGAGCATTACCACTACCCAGGTAGAAAGAACTAGGTCTGAACCAGACATCCAGTAGGACTTCCCTTCAATCTGGATTTGTGTTATTCAAGAGAACAGGGCTGACATGAATAGTAAATAAACTGAGAATTCCAATGTCATTCTATGATCCACTTCTGGGCCCAAATTGATGCTTTATTTGCCTAGAGATTCCTCGGCTTACTGTCAGGGGTGGGAATGTGATGTACCTTTTCCAGATGCACTCTCTAGAACCTTGTGAGGATAGACTGCTCCACATCAAGGTTCTGTAGCTGAAGGCCATCTTGTTTGCAGTGAAGGTGTGGTGGTCCAACACAATACATGATGCAGAGATACAGCTTTAACAAGTTCATTATTGTTTGGACGGATGGTGTTGAGATAAATCCTCCTCCGTTCTAGGAATGTATCCACAACAAATTCAAGTTGCAAGTTATTAGTCAGCCATAAAAAAAAGTCAAGCACCATGTCAAAACTATACCTACAGACAGCCCACCATGTCCTATTCGACAAGAGCCAAATATCAATACCAAATGGCTAGTGCTAATGTTGCACCCTGAGCATAGGATTAAATAATAGTACATATGTAGTACTCTATTTAATAGGAATAGTAGCCTCACTCTAGACATCTACTCCAACCAGGGTCTTGGGATATAGTTCCCAGCATGCTTCTTAGTTCTCGAAAACACAGTCTCAGGGATACAGCACATATTATTTGTAATCCATGCAGGGAGATAATGCCTGCCTCACTTCTTTCAGCTCCTAGAGATAATGCCTGCCTCACTTCTTTCAGCTCCTAGGGATATAGTGCCCAACTCAGTGCTCATGAATACAGTGCCCAGTTCATTCCTCAGGAATATAATGCCAAGCTTACTTCTCAATGTGTATGGTAATTCCGTGGATATCACAGAATCAAATGCACAATATAAGCGCGCATAATATACACTAAGAAATTTCATCTGAGGGATTTAGGGGAAATGGAGGGGAGTTAATACAAAGCATAAAAGCTACATGTTAAAATCTATACTCTTATAGTCTTGCATCTGTATCTTACCAAGTGAGCCGATTTAACGCCTGCAGCAGCCATTAACGTCCAATAGTTGGAACACTTGCCCCTCCGGCCCCCATCACTAACACCAACTGTGCATGTGTGAAGGGTGCACCGCAGAGGTGCAATTGCCAGCCCCAATCACCAAGACATGCACAATGCAAAACATCTCACACATATACTTGGATGTGCGGGATGATTTGCAATTCACACGGAGGCTAACAAAAGCAATGGATGCTGTTTTTTGCGACGTTCACAAATTAGACACGACGACTGGTCAGCAAGTCGGCCGGATCCCTAACTCCACAAGGCCCCAGCTTAACACAATGATTGAGAGAAAGAATTATGTTGTGAGACAACTATTCAAAAACCTGACAATCTGCAATTCTACTGTTTTGGGTGCCCTCTCCCTTTTCTTCTAGTTCCTTCCTCCCTCGCTCCCTCATCACATTACCTTTCCCTTTACTTAATTATGGAACTTTCATTCCCCTGGCAGTGTTGTTTTAACAGGTGTGAATTATGTATTGTGTTTTCCATTCCTATTCCTGTACAAAAGACCTATGGCCATAAGCATTCAAATCCCAATTTCTCCCCTCACCCTATCAGTATCTGTTGCCTTATTTTTTCGTCTTATGTCTGTTTGATTTCTCTTAGCCTTTTTCTGTTCATATCTGTCCCGCCTCTCTCTCCATATTCTTGCTGGTTTCTCTCTCCCTGGAACAGTTCCAATAATATTAATAATTATATGTATTACACGTTTGTTAAATGTAGCTACCGCCTTTCGGCATCTTGCCACCATTTTCAGTGTCCAAACATGGCAACCTCAGGAAACCTACTCAAGACAAGAAAAAACACCAAAAAAAACAGGTTTTAATAATCTTGCCGCATTCTAAATGACTGGTTAGCATTCTGTGTCTCAGTGGTACATCATTTCAGAATTTAGACAACTGTCAGTCGATAAATGTATTCCATGACGGGGGAAAGCCCAAGGTAGCTTTTTTTGTAAGGATTAACAGGCTGTAATTATAGACTTCTTATGGACTAAGGAAAGAACTTTAAACAGAGTCCTATCCTTTACTGGGAGCCAGTGCAACCTACGCCGCAAAGAGGTAATAAGATCAAGAGTTCATACATTGCACAATAATTGGACAGCAAGGTTCTGCACCCTTTGACGCCTCGTGATGGCCCAATAAGGAAGAACTAGATGATGTTTAAATAATCAAACCAGGAAAATACCAGGGACTTAATCATGCTTGTGGGGGTATTCTCTGAAAATGTCTGAATAACCTCGTAAGTAGTTTAAATTGGAAGAAAAACACTTTTATAACCTCAGAGACCTGATTTTAAGAGACAAAGCAGTCAGGGCCCATACACGTAGGACAAAATGATTCTGACCAAACATCCTGGATACCAATGATGCTCAAAATCTCGGTCTTTGCACCATTAAGCTTCTAGCGATTGCTACATGTCCAGGGATCAATTGATGCTAGGCAATGTCTAAATCTGTTCGCAATGTTCATAGACCACCTACCCATTCTGGCGATATCTGCGATTTTATGAGTGTAGGTGATGAATTGGAAACCACAGAACTGAACAAGTTCAGCCAGGGTGTAACAAAGATTGAACAAAAGGGGAGACAAAGTCGATTCCTGTGAGAACCCACAAGTTATCCTAACTTCAGGTTATTCAAACAAACCTAGGACAATGGCTGGAAAACAAACCTGGTGGAAAGAATTTGGCCACTGTGCTGTGAAAGCAATAGTCACTAAATGTCAAACGAGGCAGACAAATCAAGAAGAATCAGTACTGCACTGTCATTAGCATCAATGATCTCTTATGCCATTTAAAACATTCACTATAAAACTGTTCCCATGCCTGGGCGGAACCAGGACTGCAGAGTACAATGCAGGCCATTCATTTCTGCAAAAGACTTAATTTGCATTGCAACAGTTTTCCTGGAAAACCTGCCAGAGAGGAGGAGTTGTGAAATAGGTCTACAATTAAGTGATTTAGCTGGATCTGGAGACTTTTCTTCAGTAGTGGTTTTAGCATTACTGTTTTAAAATCTGTTGGCACTTCTCCCTGTGAAAGCAAATATGAGAGATCTGGTAAGAGTATAGCATTTCAAGATTTAAATTCATATGCTGGTAAGAGATCACAGAAATTTGGATGCTTTAATAGAGGCAACAAGCTTAGCCCAATCAGAACTGGAGGGTAATGTACCTTTCTCTGTACTAATTGTGCTAAAATTGTCATAGTCTATTGGCTTCTCCAAGTTATTTTCTTCATAGTAAACTACTGGCTCAGCTACGCCCAAGTGAGCACCCTCACTTCCTTGTTACATCTGCCTTACATGATCTTATATCTACCACGAAGGACGCGCCTAGCATACGAACTGATATTTCTTGTCTCAGCCCTTTATCTTGCCCACCTGCGCTCAGAGCCCTCCACGTTGTAATATATACTGCCACAGCATGCCACACAAGGTTTTCACACCCCCTGTGGAGACGCCTTGCTTTCAGGAAAGCACCACTGCACAGTGACTCAGACTTCCCGCTTCTCTTGTCGCTCGACTCCCGCGGCAGGCCAACCAACACTTCATCAGACCTCATCCATCGATGTACGTCACCTGATATCAATTAGCACTGCGCAAACTCTATACCCCCGCCGCCTAGATCCTTCAGCTGCCCTATGCCATGCCATGGCAGTACAATCTACCGCTCATGTTCATTGTAACCCATAACTGATTGTGCCAGGAACTCAAAGTCACATGTATGACCTGTGCCATTAAGTGAGCCATACTGTAACATTCCGCCTACTGTGAATTGAGTCTCACATTGTGCTATTAGCCCTTTATTCTATTGAGCGATCCATACTGTAAAGCTCTACCCACTGTGCTCCTTAGCTTCCTGCGAGTCGTGAATCACTGGGATGCCCATTGTGACTACCTTTCATTCCTCTTCTGTGACCTATGCTAGCTCACCCTGATGTCTCCAACAATGTATGCTATCCCCATTACCTTTAGCGCCATATTCCTGCTCACTCTTCATGCTATTCTCCCACCAGGTAATATAGTCAGCCAACTGAAGCTCCAGCTCCCACTTTCCAAAATACCAAACCCAATTCTCAGAAACCCAGCCACTATGTCTACTCCTGCGAACACTGCAAACCGGATTAAACTAACTAGGTTTATACCACCCTTTATCCTTCCGGACCGGATCAAGCCCACAGCATTCCTGCCACCACTGAAATCTCCGACCTTTAGAGTCATCCCACTTCCAATAGCTCCCATCAATAACCCTAACAATCCCCTTTTTAACCAACCATGTTGCATCCCCACTACACTGATCCACGCCCTATCGCCTCAGACTATCTCCTCCAGAATAATCCCAAAGTGCCCTTGCCCTACAGCAATTAGGAACGCTAGACTTGGCGCTAGGCTAGACAAATCGTATACCATCACAACTGGGACACACCCTACTAGCAGCCAACTATAGGGACAATATAAAACTCTACCCAAAACCCACAAAGCCTGTTCAAAAGCCAGACCGATAGTCCCTATAGCCGACACTAATGACCAAAGCAATAGTCCCACATCGATCATTGGTACACTGATCAATGCTAGATCCCTGGTGGCACAAGCAGTAGAAAGCGCAGATCTAATTATGGATACAAATGTGGAATTCCTAGCAATAACGGAGACCTGGCAATATGCAGCTGCAGGCCCCTCACTCCTTATTGCCACTCCAGACAACTACACAGTCCTTAGATCCGACAGAGAATCCACTAGAGGCGGTGGAATAGCCTTTATTGCCAAATCTACCCTCTGTCTCAGACTTGTCCCACATACTCCCACCAAGCCATGCGAACTGTTGTCAAACTCCCTCTCACCAACTTGCGCACCATAACACTACATCTGGACCTACTGGCTCCTTCGAGGAAGATATCATCACTCTGCTCTCCACCAATACCAAACCATCTTCACAAATCTTAATACTAGGTGATATCAACCTTGGTCTCAATGACCCCAATGACCAACCTGCCAGTACCCTGGCAAACTCGCTGGCCGAGCTTGGCCTTACACAAAGAGCTCTCTATCCCCACACATGAAAAAGGATGGGTAGCTGACCTTAACTGTGAAACTACCATAACCTCCATTGAACCCTACCCTTGGACCGACCACTCTCTACTCACCTTTAATATCCAAGACTGCAAACTTCCGAATAAACAAAACCTCACTGCTCCACCCATCCCGACCAGAAACAAAAGGAATATCACAGTGGACAATCTTAAGCCCTTTCTCCTACCTATAATCAATCCTCTGACCCGGTGAATTTAGTAGAACTCTACAATGATACTATCACCACAGCCTTAAAAAAAATTGCACCTTTTAAACTGTAAAAGCAAACCTAAAGCACATTTGAGCACCTAGTTTAAACCTAAACATATATCCCTACGAAATGAAAAGAGGAAATGGGAATGTACCTGGAAAAAAAATCCCACTCTAGCCAACAAAGACAGCCGCCTCAAAATCACAGCTAATTATAAAAAGAAATTCTCTCAGATAAACGCAATACCTACAACGATAGGATTAACAAAGCCAGTTTGAGTACCAGAGAACTCTTTACCATATTAAGAGAACTGTAATCTCCCACACCACTGACAGATAACTGTCTCAAGGACAAAACCTGGTGCACCAAGATCCAAGATGGACTAGCAAATAAGATCGCCCTAGTCCAAAACAAGATAGCTGCCAAAAAAAGTAACCTCCCAACTCAAGTAAACACTCCTAAATCTGGTCCTAACTGCCCCAAACCGCCTAAACAATTTAAATTCACCCAAGTATCCTCCCTCAAAGTGGAAAAAATCATAGCTTCACTTAAACCTTACAATTGCTAAGGAGATTCCTGCCCAGCTTCAACCATTAACGAAGCGGCTAGCGAATTAGCCACTTATCACCACGCTTATCAATGCATCCTTCCGCACATGTACCGTCCCCACTAATCTGAAAAACTCATGGGTATTACCGAGTCTATAAAAAAAAAACTCTAGATCCAAATATCCCCACCAACTTTAGACCCATCACTACAGTCCCCTTCCTGTTAAAGATCATCAATAAAGCAGCCTATATCCAGATAAATCATGCCTTAGAGACCAAGAACCTATTAGGACTCCGACAATCTGGCTTCAAACCCCAACAAGGCACAGAAACAGCCCTGATTGACCTGAAAATGCAGATTGACGACCTGAAAGATAAAGGTAAATCTGCCCTTTTGCTCCTACTGCGCTTGTCTACTGCTTTTGATCTGGTTGATCATAAGGTGCTCTGCAAACACCTATCATCAGCGGCCCATTACTCAGCAGAGGCAACAGCATGGATCCAATCTTTCTTAAACAATAGATCAATGAGTTTTTTCCTCCTCAGCAGCTGCCAATCCTATCCCCATAACTTGTGGAGTCCCACAAGTATCATGTGTTTCACCCACTATGTATAATGTGTTCACCAAACCACTGTTTGATGACCTGGACCATATGGGTGTCACCTACACTAACTATGCAGATGACACCAAGATCCTTATACCTCTGACAAGCGACAATGAGAGAGATTTGGCCTTGGTTAACAAAATCTATCTAATCATTAAGGCATGGAGGACCACACACGGTCTGTGTCTGGATGATGAGAAGACTGAGCTGCTACTCATAGCCACCGCCCCCTAATCAGAAGAAACTGAGTAAGCAATATCCCTCTTTCATCATTGATGGCAATGACATCAAGGTGGCTAGAGAGGTAAAAACCTTGGGCTTCTATCTAGACTCCTCCCTGAGTCTACGTAACACAAGTCAGTGCCACAGTGTCGGCGACAGCTAACACTTGTAACCTGATCCACGCCTGTAAACCTTTTCTCTCTACAGCAAGCTGCATCAAGTTGGCTAGAGCTCTCATTTTGTCAAAAATGGACTACTGCAATGCTCTTTACCTAGGTGCCAGCAAATATATTGTTAATAAATTCCAGATCCTCCAGAACAATGCACTTAGAACAGCCCTAGGCATCTCCAGAAGACAACACATCTCTGGGTTTAGACGTGACAACAATTGGTTATCCATTAAGGACAGAATTCAACTCAAAACAGCCTCCCTGACTTACAAATACCTCAGCAACTCAGCCCCCCAATATCTCACAGAACAATTCACTAAGACCAACTCAATCCACTAGGACTACCAATGACGGCTACCTAAGAGTTCCCCAGGTTCGAATTGAAAAAAGCAGGTGGCAGTAGCTTTCCCGTCATCGCGGCCCAACTTTGGAATTCCCTACCTACCACCCTAAGAGTTGACCAATCCTTCTATAAACACCAAACTGTGGCTCACCTCCAAAGACCTCCCACCGTGTTAGACGTCCTCTCCTAGGACCTCGCTAACAACGCTAGTGACATTTCCTTATCTATGTATATTAGCCTTGCACTATCAATGTATGCCTCATTATGCCTACAACTGTATCCTTACACAGTGTGACTATGTACTACATTGTATTTTTTACTGTACCATAACCTGTAATCCTTTTGTACTGTAACTAAGAAAATGCATATTCTTATTATGCACCCAGATACCTGAGGGTGAGGAGCACTTTATAAATGATAAACAAACAAAACATCCACTGGTGTTTGTGAGAGAAGAAAAGAGATTAGTTGCTTGAAAGGCTTTTTAGGCTACTTAATAGCAGGCCAAAGAACAAGTTACTTCTTACCTGGTAACATTCTTCCGGTGGGATGTTCCTCCGACGTATTCCTTATCTTGATAGATCATCTCCAGCTTGCTGGCCTCAGAATTTTTTTTTCAGTAGGGGGCGCTGCGGTCGATGTCCCTCGAGCCGATGTCCCTCGACAGCCACCGTACCGGCTCCGACGTCGTCATGCGTATAAATCGACTCACGCAGCGTCCGTTGCTCAGTTCCGTTTTGACATTAACAGTTGTTTTACATTAATTGGTTATTGACCCAGAAGGAGCGTAAGCTGTAACCACAAGGGAAGTTATACGGAGGGGATGAATGGGAGGGGCGATAAGGAATACGTCAGAGGAACATCCAATCGAAAGAACGTTACCAGTTAAGAAGTAACTTGTTCTTCGAAGGGATTGTGTCCTCTGACGTATTCCTTATCTTGATAGACTCCCATAGCAGTGGTGTGTAACTGGAGATGGGAGTAAAATTGCCGTGTTTCCCTTCAAGAATGAACAGAGTGCAACACAGCTTTGCCAAATCTAGTCTCTTGGCTAGAGGAGGAATCCAGGTTGTAAAATCTTGTGAAGGTATGTGCAGACGACCATGTGGCAGCAGCGCATATGTCTCGAATCGGTACCCCCCCTCTTTGGAGGGCCGAAGAGGCTGCAATACCCCTGGTTAAATGAGCCCTAAGATTTTGAGGAGGCTCTTTCCCTGCCAGTTTGTAACATTCCAGAATGGCCAAAATAATACATCTGGAAATGGTCTGTTTTGTTATCGGTAATCCCAATTTGTGCCTAGAGTAACCAACAGTTGGTCTGCTTGCCTAATCCTAGCAAGTCTGCTGATGTAAAAGCTCAAAGCCCGCCTTAGGTCCAGCCTATGCAGCCTTTCTTCCTCTTTCCCCGGATGGGGAGGGGGATAAAATGAAGGTAAGGTAATCATCTGAGTGATGTGGAATTCAAAAACCACCGTTGGGAGAAAATTAGGCTTCACTTGTAGGACAACTTTGTCTTTATGAAAAATTGTATGAGGGGGTTTACAAGATAGAGCTTGTAATTCGCTCACCCTCCTAGCAGATGCCAATGTCACTAATAAGACAGTTTTAAGGGTGAGAAACCTTAGTGAACAAGAGTGAAGTGGTTCAAAAGGAGTACCCATCAGGAAATTTAAGACTAAATTTAAGTCCCATAAGGGAACTTGGAATGGTCTTGGAGGATAGACATTGGTTAATCCCTTCAGAAATTGTATTACTAAAAGGTAACTTGAAATACGATGGTTCCTCTGCAGTGCGCTCCAAGATCGATAGCGCTGCGAGATAGCCCTTGATAGTGCCAATCTGAAGGCCCGAATTTGCCAAATAGAGTAGAAAAGATAACACCGTTGGTGTACCACATGAAAGGGGTCGATATTCTTTTCTCTACAACAGCTCCAAAATTTGTTCCAACGGCAGTGGTATAAAGTCTTTGTTGCTGGCCTTCTTGCCGAAAGCAACACCTCCATGACGTCATCTGGGAGGTCCCAATCCTTGTATCTCAACCTTTCATATACCAAGCATGAAGGTTGAGGGTTCTGATGTCTGGATGGAGAACCTGACCTCCCTTCTGCGAGAGAAGATTCTCCTTGAGTGGAAGACGAATTGGAGGGCAGATGGACATGTCCAGAAGGTCTGGGTACCACGTTCTCCTGGCCCAGTCCGGGGTAATTAGGATCATGGCTTTCCGGAACCTGCTCAACCTCCTGATCATTTGAGGAATGACAGGGACTGGAGAAAACGTGTATAGAAGTGGAAACTCCCAGTCCACTACGAACGCGTCCCCTAGAGCTCCTCTCGGGGGAAATTCCCTTGAACAAAACTGATCGCACTTCCTGTTGATGCTGGCGAAGATCTGTTGAAGGACCTTCTGAGCTAGTTCCCACTCGTGGGAGACTGTACTCTGCCTGCTCAGAGCGTCCGCTGTCAAGTTCTTCTCTCCGGCTAAGTGAACTGCCGATAGAGAGATTCCTTCTTGGATTGCCCAAAACCGGAGCTGCATCGCCTTTCTGCACAGAGGCAGTGATCCTACGCCTCCTCTTTTGTTGAGGTAGTGCATGGCCACTGTGTTGTCCATCATTATCAGGACATTTTTCCCCTGTACAGTTGGCAGAAAAGCCTTCAGCGCTAGTCTGATTGCTCTCAGCTCTAACAGGTTGATATGTAGTCTGGACTCCGATGGAGACCAACGACCGCTGATGGTCAAGTCGTTGGCATGGGCTCCCCCCCCGTGAGTAAGGCATCCGTGACTACTGTTATCTCCGGCCATGGTTGCCAAAACAGTTCTCCTTTCAAGATGTTCTCCTGGCAGGCCTACCACTGAAGGTCTCGAGCCACCTTGTCCGGAACCTGAAGGAGATCTGTCATTCTCCCTGAGAATTGCGACCACTGAGTTCTTAGTGCCCACTGAAGAGATCTCATTCTCAGGCGAGCCTTTGGCACAAAGAAGATGCAGGATGCCATGAGGCCTAGCAACCTCAAAAAGTCGAAGGCTGGGAGACGTTGGCCATTTTGAAACTTGGTGACCATCTGCAGAATATCTTGAGCCCTCACCTCTGGTGGCAAGGCTTTTCCCAGGGAAGTGTCCAGGACCGCTCCAATGAACTGGAGTCTCTGTGATGGAAGCCCAGTTTGTGAAGGAAGTGGCAGGCATAATCTATCTGGATCTGAGCTTGTTCTGGAGATACAGCTCTGATCAGCCTATCGTCCAGGTAAGGGTAGACGTGAATCCCTTCCCTCCTTAGACTTGCAGCCACTACCAACATTAGCTTGGTGAAGACCCTCGGGGCAGAGGTCAGCCCAAATGGCAGAACTCGAAATTGATAATGAGAGCCGCCAATTGCGAACCTCTGGTATTTCCTGTGTTTGAGATGGATTGGCACATGGAAATAAGCATCCTGAAGGTCCAGAGATACCAGCCAGTCCTGGAGCTGGAGGGCCTGAAGGATCCGAGAAAGAGCTACCATCTTGAACTTGTCCTTCCTGAGGAACTTGTTCAATTCTCGTAAGTCCAGGATGGGTCTCAGTCCTCCGTCCTTCTTCGGTATTAGGAAGTAGGGGGGGGGGGGGTGGGAGTACCAGCCCTTGTTCCTCTCCGCTGCAGGTACCGGTTCTATGGCACCTTTCTCCAGCAGGTCTACAATTTCCTGCAAGAGGAGAGGATCTGGAACTTTCTGAGAGCTGTTCCCTGGTGGATGAATGAGGAATGCGTAGAAAAGGCAGGCAGTAACCTTGGGCAACTGTCTCCAATGCCCAAGCATCTGACTTAATATCGTGCCATTCCGTCAGATGTTGAGTTAGCCTGC
The DNA here is from genome assembly GCF_040938575.1 of Ambystoma mexicanum. NCBI lineage: Eukaryota > Metazoa > Chordata > Amphibia > Caudata > Ambystomatidae > Ambystoma > Ambystoma mexicanum. The sequence continues at coordinate 1,105,357,580 of NC_090922.1, forward strand.
CCCCTACTGGTGTCTTGTGAGGAGAGTCCTCAGTGTGATTTAGAGGCAGCTGATGCAGGTGCCGGGGGTAAAGACGCACCTGCTGCTGCGGCTTTTGTATTTTTACCCCGTCCACCTTGGGTGAGTCTTTTTTGACCTCTTTGAACCGACTGTCCTCTGCCTTTTCCGAATGCGGAATAAAAGAGAAAGGACTTACCTCTCCAAGAGGTTCCTGAGGGGCGATATGACGTTTGACGGATTGCAGCTCCCAGGGATTTTGCTGCTGCTTTGGATGTCTAACTTTTCTAGGCTGTCATCCGCCTTCTTACCAAACAAAGAAGAGCCGTCAAAGGGCATATTTAAAAGTCTGGCTTGTACATCATGAGCAAACCCAGACATTCGCAACCACGCAAATCTGCAGGTTTTAGTACTTGCCGCCATGGCCCTACTGATGCTGTCAGCAGAATCAATGCCAGTTTGAAGGGATTCGCACATTGCGTCTTTACCATCCTTCTTAATGATGTTTAGAAACGCTTCCCTTTCTTCTCCCTCTGGGAGGCAGTCAGCCGCTGATGAAGCACACTCCCAAAGTATATGGCTGAACCTTGCGAGCGTACAAGTAGCGTTAATAGATTTCAACGCTATGCTACATGCAGAAAAAACTTTCTTAGCCATAGAGTCGTATCTTTTGTCATCCCTGTCCTGTGGAACAGTAGGGTATGCCGATCTACTGCCGGATGCAGTTGCTGCTTGAACAACCAGACTCTCTGGAGTTGGATGTTTAGACAAAAAATCAGGGTCAGTAGTAGATACCCTATATTTGGCTGATAACTTATTAACCGCCGGGATAACCTCAGGAGTTTCCCAGTTATCCAATATTTTTCTTTGTAACGCAGCATGAAATGGAACCACAGGATCGTCCTGTGGGCCTTTAACTACAATGTCTGTAAGATCATCCTTTTGGAATGCAGGTGAAGGTGTAGACCAACCCATTAATTCTATAATTCTTGCCATTATAATTCTGTAAGGGGTCTCAGCATGTTCCCCTGGGTCTGGTTTGGCAAATTCTATTTCTGGGGAAGTATCTAACCCACTTGCCTCAGGTAAGGATTCTCGAAGGTCCTTCAACCTATTTTCCTCAGAGATAAATCCCTCTGGTTCTGGTGTTGCAGATCTCTGCAACCCGAAGGGTCTTTCTTGATCCGAATCCTCCCCTTCCTCATAAATTGAAGACAAAGGTTTGAAATGATCAGACCTTGGAAATGGCTTAAATCCCATTTCCAGAGCAGAAGGGGCAAAATGTCATAATTGGTTGGGAAAACGTCTACGTCGTTGACGCGGACGTTAAAGGCTTCGAAACACCGAAAAAGGCGTCGAGAAGATTGGAAGAGGCCTTGACGAACTCGAGAGGATCGGGATCCTACTCGAGGTTGTCGATGACCTCGAAGTCATGTTAGAGGCCCTGGGTATGACCACTGGCTGTGAGGTAGTGACGGCCGTGGGTTTGTTGTTTTTCGACGTCGAAGACGGCATCGATTCGATCGACCTATGCGTCGATGAGCCCTTCGATAATGGCGACGATGACGCAGATTTATGCATCGAAGGGACCTTCGACAATGGCGTCGATGGCACAGTGCCTTTGCTCGAGGGTTTGTGACGCTCTCTAGTAGTTTCTTTTGCCGGGTGCAACAACTCACAGCGTTTAGATTTTTCGGGTCTTTCACCCAGGTTATCACCCTCAGCTGTCTTCGAGGGGGTTGAGGCCGCTTTCTCGAAGACGCTAAGCATCCTTTTACGGAATTCCTCCCACTCAGCCTGAGAGCTATGTTTTGTGGGGCAGGTGACTCTTTTCGGAGAAACAGAAGACGACGAGGAAGGGGATCTTCAACGTCTCTTACTTGAATGCTTGGATCTCGAAGAGTGGTGGGAACTGCTTCGAGACCTAGAACGAGAATGTTTCCTGTGTCGGCGAGGAGACAAATGGCTCGACTCTGCCGAGGAAACTTTCAAAGGAGTTTTAACTGTCTTACCTCTCTCAAGCTTCCCCTTACGCTCCTTCAAGGCTTTCGCCGTCATGGACATGCAGTCCTCGCACTCCGAACATTGGTACTCCGATCCCAGGCACCACAAACAGATCCTATGAGGATCTGTCAGTGACATTTTCTTTCCACAGTCTCGACATTTTTTTAAGCCGGACCGTGGAGTCGTCGGTTCGGATGAGGAAGCCATCGAGTAAGAGTTGGTATTCGAGGAATAATGAAGAATATATTTTCTGACTAACGAACTGAGCAACGCGATTCCGAGGCCCACGAAGCGCGGAAAAAAAAACTGAGCAACTGAGGCTGCGCGAGTCTATTTATACGCATGATGACGTCGGCGTCGATACAGAGGCTGTCGAGGGACATCGGCTCGAGGGATATCGACACGCAGCGCCCTCTACTGAAAAAAAAATTCCAAGGCCAGCAAGCTGGAGATGATCTATCAAGATAAGGAATACGTCGGAGGACACAATCCCTTCGAAAGATTTCTTTAGATGCATTCAAGGAGAGGTCAGTTTTATCCAGATAAAATAATATTTCTGCTGTCTGATTGGTGTTTCCTGAGAAAAGCTAGAAAGTTTTACTTTTCTGGCCTCCCATAAGATCAGCACCATCGCTATGCCTTCTTGACAGAAGCCTGGCAAGTTTTGGTAGGCTTGGAGTCAGTGATTTTTACTTCTTTCTGTGACAATTCAATCCAAAGCATCCATCAAGTTGTTGGTGAAAACCTGTAAGCATGAAGCCCACCTGGCAATTGAGATTATGAGATATTTATTTTACACAGACGGAACAATGCTCTTTTGATCACAAAAGAACATACAATAGATATGAAATAGATTTGATGAGAAACAGTAAGATTCTTAGAAGGGGGTGAGTTTAAGGGACATTGTGACCAGGTTGTGGAGGGGAGCAAATGTAACAGTCACCAGGGACACTACATAAATGGACATATATTTGTATTTTGTATTTAATTTATATAGCGCTTTCGATTAAGGACAACCAACATTGGACATTTTGCAGGTAGGCGGTATGGCCAGCTGTGCTCTGGATGCGGCCATGGTGGATGAAGTGCTAGAGTGGAGGGGTATCCCTACAAAATATCTCCACCAAAAATATCACCATACATATGACAGTTTGTCTCGCTATAGGCAATATTTTTGGGTGGGATAATTTGTGGGAGTGTGGGATGCAAAATAACGCAGGGGTTGCAGGGGTGTGCCCCGCAGGGTCCATGGGTCAATATCGTTGCAAAAATATGGCAATGTTTTTGTATCGTGATATTTTTGCAGGGATATTAACACATGGAACCAGTGGAGGGAGTGAGGGACAGAGGCAGGTTAGAAGAAAGGGAAACATTTCCACTACCATGGAGATGAGAGGTAGGTTAAGAGGGTAACGCAGAGGTGAGGAGGTAGGCTTTTAGTTTGGTCTTGAACAAATCCATGTGGACTGTTTCTCAGATGTCCAGGGGAAGAGAATTCAATGCAAGTGGAGCAAGAAGAGAGAAAGAGCAGAAGCAAGAGGAAGCACAGGGAAGGCGAGGAGGCAGAGCAGAGATTACAAGAAGGTTTGTAGAGTTAGACATAGGATAGATACAGTGGTGCCTTACTGTGGATAGATTTGTGGACCAGGAGAAGACATTTAAATCTGGCCCTGTTTTGCAACATCAGCCATCCAGCCTGGTGATGGGACAAGGAAGCAGATGTGAAGTGATGGAGTTCAAAGAGTCCTGGTAGCAAAGTTAAGGATCTCGTCAAGAGGACAGAAAGCATAGTTGGGGAGATCAAAGAAGATGCTGGCTCAGTAGTCCCGTTTAGAGATGACAAACGTGGTTAAGGGATGTTTAGTGGTGTTAAAAGGAAGGAGGTGCCTGATTTTCCTAATATTTAGGAGGGTGGGGCAAGCAGCTTTTCCAGTTCTGTAGATGAAAGTAGAGAAGGGTCATAGATGACGTCAAGGTTTCTAGCTGAAGAAGAGTAGGGGAGAGTGTCAGGTGGGTACTGGGTAGGCAGAGGAAGAGATGAGAGTGTGTTTTTGGCCGGGAAGAACAGAGAGTGAAAAGACATCCAATATTTAATGGCAGAGAGACTGTTGGAAATTTTGATAGAAAGATCAGATGAGAGTAAAGGAAAAGAGAAGATGATTTGGGTGTCGTTCACGAAGAGTTGGTACGAGAACCCAAAGGAGGAGATTAGTGCCCGAAGAGCAGACATGTAGAGTGTAAAAAGGAGCTGACCCAAGACAGTGCTGTGTGGAACACCAACAGTTAGAGGGGTGTGAGTTGAGAGGTGATGTTGCTCCAGGAGACAGAATTGGTGAGGTGCAAGGTAGGATTCAATCCAGGCAAGTGCTTGAACGCAAATCCCTAGAAGAACGAGTATTAAGAAAATTAGAGTGATCGACCGTATCAAAGGCAGCAGACAGGTCAATGAAAATTAGGATAGAGGATAGGTTAGAGTGCTTATCAGAGGCAATGAAGTTGGACACATTCATGAGAGCAGTTTCTGTGGAGTGACAGGAGCGGAAACCTGCTCGTAAGGGGTCTCAAAGGTTGAGGATGAGTAAGAAAGTGTTAAGACAGTTGAACAAACCCCTCTTGAACACTTAAGAGTAGTGCAGAAGGAGAGACACCGTTTAGCTGATAGGTTCGGGTCAGCCCCTTGCTTTTTTAGGAGAGGGATGACCATGGCTGTTTTGAAAACAGAGGAAAAGCAAGCGAAGTCGAAGGCCAGGTTGAAGAGTGCAGCTAGATGAGAGGCCACTAAAGGCTTGACTAGCTGAGGAGCAAGAGGATCTCGGGGACACAAGAGGGGTTAGCTTTTATCAGTAGAGATAGGGCTTTGTCAGTATTAGTGTGACTTAAGTGGGAGATAGAGGCAGATGATGATGGTAGAGTAGGCAGAGTGTAAAATGTAGGAGCAGGGAGTGTAAGGAAGGTCAGGAGAGAGTCTCTAATTTAGGAAATGTTTGCAGCAAAGTATTCAGCTAGGTCATTAGCTGCAAAAGTGGAGATGATAGTCAGACGTAGGAGGAGGGAGGAGTGAGTTTACGGTTCCCTGTAGCCGGCGAGGATGGTTGGAGTGAGAGTTAATGAGGGTTAGGTATAAATCCATTTTTGCTCTATCAAGAAAGGACTTGAGAGTGTCCAGGGCAGAGATGTAAAGTTGCAGCTCCTCACCCATGTGGGCACGCCTCCATTTGAGCAGCAGCCGACGCATGTCTGTACAGAGTTTACGAATGGGGTGACCAATGGTTGAGGATGCTGTGACGTATAGTAGAGATTGGAAGCTGGATAAGGCAGTGTTGGTGGAAGAGGCATCGAGTGTGAAGGAGGAAACATTGTAGGTCAGAGAGAAAGGGGGAATGGCAGAAGGTTTCATTTCATTTTAGAAATAGGTGAAGCAAGTGGTGAGGAAAGGTCAGAAGGCAGAAAGGAGATTGTGGTGCAAACAATGGAGTGATCAGATATGGATGGTGTGATAGTATTAGTGGCTGAGAGAGGTGGAGATGGATGAGAGATCCAAAGAGTTAGCCCCTGTGTGGAAAGGAAGTTTATGGATAGAGTGGAGAGCGTGGTCACTAAGAAAAGACTGAAGTTCATATTTCTGAGAAGTTTTTGGAGAAGGAAGGTTAAAGTCACTTAAGAGAATGAGGTGATATTTAGTGGAAAGAGAATCAAGAAGTTGCCCAAGATCATCAAAGAATGGTCCAGTGGCACCAGGGGGGAGATAGATGGAGATATTGTGAACCGAGTTGGTAGAGCAATAGTAGAGATGATGAATTCAAAAGAGGTAGGTGAGGATGTGGCATTGGAGAATTGTGTGGCATTGAGGCGGGAAGAGAGTAGGTGCCTGATGCCTCCACCACTGCCAGTAAGTCGAGAAGAGTGAATGAAAGATAATTTGGAGTAATGTAGGGCTGCCAGAGTGGAATTGTCAGATGGAGAAATTCAGGTTTCAGTGATAGCAAGGTGGTTTAGGGGAGGAGAGTTGGAGTGAAAGTCGTCCGTCATAAAGGACGTTTTGTTGCATACAGACTGAGCATTCCAGAGTACAATGTTCAGTGGATGAGGGAAGGAAGAGAAGTTGGGTCTCACAAGAAGAGAGTCGAGCTAGATAGGTGTTAGCAGAGGTATGGTTAGCTTGTTGGCTTTGTTTGTTGGAAGTAGGTGAAAGAGAGGAGTAGTGGAGTTTCGAGTTGCGAGTTTTATAACAGGGATAGGAAAGGAGGCAGTTTTAGCGTGACTGGAGAATGCATAGGGAGAGGTGAATAGGAGCAGGAGCAGCAGCAGGAGTGAATGCATTATAGGTGAGTAGCACAGTCTGGCGAAGCAGTACAGTAATTAGGAAGCTTAGGGTACGCCAGGGTGCAACAGGGAGAAAGGTAAAAGCAAAGATAGCAGACAGTAGGAATCTACAAGTGCAGAGTACCGAATACAACCAAGACCCTCTGCATCATCCACAAGGCTTTCTGGTGCCTGGGTCCACACTAAATGCTACAACTTTCTCTCCCTCAATACTTCCCTGCTAGAGCCGTCCGCTCCTCTAACTCCAACTCTCTTATTGTCAAATGCTTCTCCAAGTAGAGTGAGGGGCAGGTCTCTCTCTTTGGCTGGTGCCTCTCTGGAACAGCCTCCCTACCACTCCGAGACTTGAGTCGGACCTCCTTAAGTTCTGTAAACCTCTCAAAACTCTGCTTTCTACTTCTTTCTCTTCCCGGCTTATCAGCCCACTGACTGGCAGCCTGGTCCTTCATGAATCTCACAGATTACGAGGTCGTCTGCCCAGTCCACACCAGTACCCCGTACCAGCCCCCAAGCACTGCCCTTGTGGGCCCCCTGCCTGGCGGCTGTGCATCCCACCCTTGGGATCCCTCTGCCCAGCACTTAGCCAGTGGCCTCCTTCCCTGGCACTTCACTTCCAGGATCACCACCACTTGCCCATACCTTGCTCACCCCCGTCCCTCCCTTCATCATCTCCTGCATTTTTCTTCACTGCACCTGCACGTCCGAATGTCACAAGGCCTAGTAGAACCACGTTGGTGATATTTACTCTTCTTTTTTTCATTGTATTTACTCCCCTTGTTACCTCCACACTTGCCTTGTGGCGCTTTGAAACACCATTGTTTTGAATAAGCGCCAAACAAATGTGCAATAAATAAACTAGCTTCCAGGTTTGTACGTTTTGTATGTTAAAGATCTACAATTTAACATACGTGAAATGGACATTTTATATGAAAATGGTTTAGCGAAACATTTAACCCAAGATAACTACTAAAACACACAAAACAATTTGGCCCTAAAACCACATAAGATATTTTGTACCGGTTACCTTGAGGAGATGTACCCAACAAGTTTGTCTCATATTTAATGGAAAGAAGAACATTTGGAAAACTGTCAAATGGGTACAGTTATGCAATAGGTATCCTTGGTTTTTGGGTCTACACTTGCCCCAGAGGGATCCACACAGTAATTCTGTAAGTACTTGACACCTGAACAACTACTGAGTATTGGAAGGGTCGCCTTGATTATGCAGACCAGGAAAAAAGAATGAGAAATGCATGAGAATAATTTTGCTGGAAAAAAAAGAACATCTTGTGTGTTGCCAATCAGCCAGGTGAAAGCCTTGCTTTGTACCCTATAACCATGTTCTAATTAATCTTTACATAAATACTGAGGCAAGGTAATAAACTAGACTAAGATCAGATAGTCAATGGTCAATCAATTTTTAACACATATTCCAAAAGGACCATTGGCTTTTCAACACATAATTGGGCATTTTCAACTGTCACCTTGAACAAACATTTGTTTCAACACAAAGGGGAATATACAAATTATTAGCATACAACAACATCGCTTAAAAGTACCATTTTATTCTCACATGAATTGTTTAGCCATTTTAATTCTCCAACCATGATGTGCAAATTCTGCCATGCTAAAATATTAGTAAATTTAAGTTTCATAAAAATGTCTGTAGAATCATTTAAAACAGCAGCTTTTCACTAACCACACCGTGTCCAGGGGTGGTTGTTTGGCTAGTGCTTGCAAAACCACTTGCAAAAACACTTTGGAGTTGCATGGATATTTACAAACGAGTAAGTCATGTTTCACAGCATTGTAAAAAAGTTAAGGTTGTCCTTATGGTAGCACAGTGAACGCCGTCAGCAGAAGGCTGATGATAGAGAGCAGTACAGTGTCTCATGGCAAAGATCCTAGGAGTATAAGTGCACTGTAGAAATTAAGCTCTTCGTCCCATTTATGGAGCACGATCAAGACACTACTTTCATATCAGAGCTCGCCATCTGAACCTGAGAGAGATGGTTCTCCCCCTGCCATGGTAGGCGAGGGTGCTGTGGTATTAATTACGGTGTAGTAAAAAAGAAAACACAGACACATACTGATCATGATTTTGATGAAAAGTGGTGAACCTCCTACAGTGGTATGATGTCTTATTCTGCTTCTGGTAGAGAAACTAAGAATCATTAGTGTGAGATATTTTCTTCCACAACAATGTTTTTAAATTGTTTAATATTAAGGAGTGCTCCATTTCCATCTGATGTGCTGTGACTTTAAGGGCAATGCAAGCATACATTTGTTTCTCCAATTCTTCTCGAATTTCTGTAGGAGCACCTTGAAGCAGGTAATCTTTAAGTAATTGGCACACTTTTGCCAAATTTGGCTGAATTACTTGTGTAGTGCACTTCATTTTATTTGTGTTGCAAACAGTCCTGCAGTCTGTGCCATAAACACAGTCCATATCTGATACACAATGACGATCTTTCATTAATTCCTTTAAATTCATCTCTGGCTCAATTTTTCTTAAGTCTGCCATTTTGAAGTCATATTTATCATTGTAGCCCAAGATGTTGGCACTTATATCACACATAAGAAAATTACCATAAGGCCCATGAAAAATGTCTTCTACAAATTCTAGAAGCCCTATAGCAATCTTAGCTTTCCTGGGCCATGATGGTGTAAACCACTGGTCCATACTTCTCCGAAAACCAGATGGAATGAAAATCTCCATGATCCATGGAACACTTACACCATACAGAGACGTGTATTCAACTCTTTCCATCATGTAAACATCCCCGCAGAAACCAAGCAGTTTGGGTGTATGTTCTTTATCCCGAAGAATGACCATCAGCAGAAACTCATTCAGCTGTACAAGTGCCCAAGCAGACTTCGCCTCTGAAAGGGAAACATGTCCATCTTTGTTTCCATCAGCAACTGACAGGATCAGATTGACCAGTTCAGAAAGACTGCCCTGATCGCCCAACTTTGCCTGGAAGCATAAAAAGAATGGCATCTTAATCTTACACGGATATGTTTTGAACAGTACAATCAAGCATGTTTCCAAGTATTAAACATCAAATACATATTAAGTTTGATTCATGCCCATTGAGTTAATCCATACATGGAAGAATCAACAAAAGTGAGAGGAAAAAACGCCCTCCTGGTTGAGCTTGAAATTCGACAACTGACTGACACAAACGCATTAACTCAGAGAACCCACTACCTGTCTAATCACCACAGATCATGCCATTCATCGCAGCTGCACACAGCAGTGGCTGCACACATACCGAGGGCACCCACACACCATATATTACCCTACTCTCCACTGAACTGGTCTCCGGTCCCCGTGGGCGTTCAACCCACAGCGCTTTGAGATCATACCAATGGTATATAAAGCGCTATACAAATGCACAATAACAAAACACTGCCCTACTACCAACGTCCTCTGGAGACAAGAAGACAACCTACCTTCCACTCGCTCAGCACCTTCAAAAACAAATGCAGTTCACAGTACAAAACAGCCAACTTTGACTCCAGCCAACAAAAAGCCCAAGTATATGCTATGACACATAATGAAAGAAGCAAGACAAACAAGGACACCCCATGCCTCCTCATCTATGACCACACCATTGTGAAACAGTCCACAGGCATTTATGACCTGCTTAGCGAGAAGAAGACAAGTTTATTGTTCATCACTGAAACCTGGCTAACAGATGGCTACTCAGTAGTTATCCACAAAGCCCTTCCTTCACAATACTAAATTAAGCCTGCTCATTGGACTGGCAAGTGAGAAGGAACAAGTTACTTACCTGTAACTGTTGTTCTCCAGCATGGGTCTGGCATGGATTCACATGCTCATGAATATTCCCCGTCGTCAGGCTGGGAATCCTCGGTAAAGAAAAAGCCAGTATCAGTTTCGTTTCTGATCTGTCTTTCGTAGTAATAACCAATCACTGGTCTCTGCGTCATACTGACCACAGCCAATGACTGCCCTCTACCTAAGCACCGCCTCTGGCAGCCATCTTCAGATTTGGAAGCACGTGAAGTGGCAGTATGACCAAGTGAAGAGCCGCAGAGGGGTAGGCGGGAGGGTTCGCATGTGAATCCATGCCAGACCCATGCTGGAGAACAACAGTTACAGGTAAGTAACTTGTTCCTTCTCCAGCATGGGGTCTGGCATGGATTCACATGCTCATGAATAAAGAATACATAGCAGTACACACATGCACAACCACGGGAGGTGGCAAAGGCTCAACATTAAGCATCACATCAACTCAACATTAAGCATCTTACCTCCTCACCAGGCTCACCTCAGGCGAACAGGTTGCGCAGCACTGCTTGGCCGACCCTGGACTCCTCCCTGGAATCCCGGTCGACGCAGTAGAATTTCGTGAAGGTGTGCGTCGACCTCCACGTAGCAGCCCTGCATATGTCCAGCAGGGGCACACCAGATAGGAACGCCGTGGTAGCTGCGATCGCTCTGGTGGAATGGGCTCTCGGACGGCCAGGCAGCGGTCGGTTTGCCAACCGGTGACAGTACATGATACAGCCGGAGAGCCATCTGGAGATGGAAGCCTTCGAGAGAGCCTTCCCCTGATTGACAGGTCCAAAGTTCACAAAGAGTTGTGACGTCTTCCGAAAACCTTTCGTGCGGTCCACGTAGAACTTCAGCGCTCTAGCTACATCCAGCGAGTGCAAAGTCCTCTCAGCCGGCGACGAAGGCGACGGGAAGAACACAGGTAACACCAAGGGTTCGTTGAGATGAAAGTCCGACGGTACCTTGGGCATGAAGGAGGGGTGCGTCCTGAGCACTACCCTCGTGTCGTGGAAAGTCAAGTACGGGGCCTTGCAGGAAAGGGCCTGGATCTCTCCCACTCGTCGTGCGGAGGTGATGGCCACGAGAAAAGCTGTTTTCCACGATAGAAACTTCAACGGGGCCGAGTGCAGAGGCTCGAACGGAGGTCCCATGAGTTTGGTCAGTACCACGTTGAGCTCCCACGCCGGGGCCGGAGCCTTCACCGGCGGGAACGATCTGAACAGTCCCTTCATGAACTCTTTCACCAGACGATGAGACCACAAGGACGTCCGGCCCGTGGTTCTGGTGTATCGGGAGATCGCAGCAAGATGAATCTTGATGGACGCGTGTGCCAGACCAGCTTTGGCCAGCGTCAGCAGGTACGGCAGCACTTGGGGAGCCGTAATCCGTAGAGGGTTAATCTTCTGTGCGTGGCACCAGACAGAGAACCTCTTCCATTTGTGTCCGTAGCATTTAAGAGTCGAGGACGCCCTGGCCTTTGCAAGAACCTCTCTGCAATCGGCCGGTATGTCGTATCCTCCAAACTCTAGCGCTGCAGGAGCTTGTTGACGAGCCGGATTAGCAGAGGCAAGGGAGGGAACGCGTAGAGGAACAGGCCCTCCCAGGGGAACGAGAAAGCATCGCCCATGCTCCTCGTCTGGGGAAACCTGCTGGCGAACCTCCGGCACTTGGTGTTCGTCGCCGTCGTGAACAGGTCGATCTGGGGTGTGCCCCACCGTCGGAAGAGGCGATCCACCAGATCCTGCCGTAGTTCCCACTCGTGGCACGAGCGCAGCTCCCTGCTGAGTGAGTCGGCGATGGTGTTTTTTATCCCTGCCAGATGAAACGGCACCAGAAGAATCCCTTGGGCGACGGCCCAATGCCACAGGTCCTGCGCCTCCTTGGACAGCGCTGGGGACCTGGTTCCGCCCTGTTTCCTGATGTAAAACATGGTGGTGGTGTTGTCGGTGAAGATCCTCACCACCTTGCCCTTGAGGGACGGAAGGAAGGACCTGAGGGCCCAAAACACTGCACGGAGCTCCAGGACGTTGATATGCAGGGACTTCTCCGTCGGGAGCCAGAGTCCCCTTGCGTGCAGATTTTCGGTGTGCGCTCCCCACCCTTCTAGGGAGGCATCCGTGGTCACAGTCACCTGGTGGGCTGGGGTCTGGAAGTCCATGCCCGCCGTCAGATGCGCGCGGGTGCCCCACCACCGTATCGCTCGTCGGAAACTCTCGTCGAGCTTGATCCTTTCCTCGAAGCTGCCCGTCGTCTGGATCCAGCGCGCATCCAGGAACTCTTGCAACGGGCGCATCCGGAGCCTGCACATGGGAATGAGGTAGATGCAGGAAGACATCATCCCGAGGAGGGACTTGATGGACCTCACTTTGGCCGCGTCGGCCACCAACATCCGTTGCACCTTGCCCAAGATGGTCCTGGTCCTCTCCTCCGACGGGGAGGCCAGAAGGGACACTGTGTCGAGCCTCGCTCCCAGAAACAGTGCGACTTGCGCGGGCACCAGGTGGGATTTGGCGTAGTTCACGGAGAATCCCAGGTCCGTGAGGAGTTGGACGGTCCTTGCCGTGTGGACCACGGCGAGCTCCCTCGTCTTGGCGCGGATGAGCCAGTCGTCCAGGTAGGGGTAGACGTGAATCCCCTCGCGGCGCAGCTGCGCCGCCACCGGTGCGAGGCACTTGGTGAAAACCCTGGGTGCCGACCGCAGTCCGAAGGGAAGGGCTTTGAACTGGTAATGACGCCCTTGGACCACGAATCTGAGGAATTTTCGGTGCCCCTTTAGGATGGGAATGTGGAAGTAGGCATCCTCCAAATCCAACGACGATAGGAAGTCTCCTTCCTCCAGCTGACCCAGGACGTGCTGGAGGGTGACCATCCGGAACTTCTGCGCCTTGATGAACTTGTTCAGGCGTCGCAGGTCCAGGATGGGGAGCCATCCTCCCGTCTTCTTCTTCACGAGGAAGTAACGCGAGTAGACTCCGGAGCAACGAAGCCTCTTTGGGACGAGTTCGATGGCGCCCTTTCTGAGCATCGCCTTTACCTCCAGGAGAAGTTGAGGGACGTGAAGTTCTTTCCTGGCCACGGGGGGGACGCGCGGGCACCTTCTTTGAAACTCGAGCGCGTGGCCCCGGGCCAGGGCGTCCAGCACCCAACGGTCGGTGGAGATGGACTCCTACACGCTGACGAAGCCCGCCAGCCGGCCTCCCACCGGGGTGCTTCGGTGGGGGCCCGACCCCACGGCCGGTTCAATCCTGCTTGGACGCGGCCTTGCCGCCTTGGCCTCCTTGGCGACGACGGCGGGGGCCGCCAGACTTGCCTCGTCCTCTGTAGGCCTCTTGCGACGACGAGCGGGCCGCTTGACGGTAGGAAGCGAAACCGCCGCCGGAACCTTTGGAGGCGCCCTTGCCTCCGCCGCTCCGAAAGGGCGTCCGCCGTTGCTGCAGTACTCCAAGGGCCCGGGCCGTCTCAGTATCCGCCTTGATGGCCTGAAGGGAATCGTCCACTGTCTTCCCAAACAGGTTGTTCCCGTCGAAGGGCATGTCCAGGACCCTGGTCTGGACGTCCTGCCGAAAGTCCGTAGCCTTGAGCCATCCGCGACGTCGAAGGCAAACGCCGTTGCCCATCTGGCGGAACCCAGTGTCGGCGATGTCCGTCGCCACGGTGATGGCGTGGTCCGAGGCCACCTCACCTTCCTGCAGGATCTCAAGGGCCTCCGCCCTCTTGTCGTCCGGCAGAAAATCCAGCAGGGGAGCTATCTTGTACCAGAGTTCCCTGTCGTAGCGGGCCACGATAGCCAAGGCGTTGGCCGCTTTAATCGTCGTCGCCGCCGACGAGATGACTCTGCGTCCCATGGCATCCAATTTCTTTCCCTCGCCGTCCGGCGGGGAAGTCGACGTGGAGGCCGCACCCCCCCCCCCGCTTTCTTCCTGGCTGCCGCGGAGACGACGGAGTCCGGGGTAGGCTGCGCCCGGAGGCATAGGGGGGCCGAGTCCGGGACCCGGTACTTTTTCTCGTACCGGTCTCTTTTCGCTGGCGTCGTGGAAGGGTTCTTGAGGAGGGAAAGGCCCTCATCCCAAATGTCGTCCAACAGAGGCACTGCGAGGACCGTCTTCCTCTTGGTCTCGCGCCGTTGGTAAAGGAAGCCTTCCTTTTTCTTCTCCTCAGGGCAGAGTTGGAAAAGCTCGGATGCCCTGGCGATCATTGAGTGGAACGATCCAATCTCGTCGGGCGGAGAAGCCCTGGTGGGAGGCGACGACGGAAAATCCTCGTCGTATGCCTCGTCGTCCGTACCCGTCGCTGCCGTGTCAGTCCCCGTATCATCCCCTCGGGTGGACGGGGAGGAGGGCTGGACGGGGCGCGACGGTTGAAAAGGAGGCGGTGGATGGATCCTTCTTTTCTTGGTAGGGGGAACACCAGAAGGTCCCGGTTCTGGATCCCCCGACGGGAGAGGTTCCTCCGTCGGTAACGGTAGTCTCGTCCTTATCTCGGAGCATAAGGACTGTATAGCCAACAAAATGGCCGCTGAGTTGTCTTGCGGCGCTGGCAGAGGGGAATCCGACGGGCGAGCAGGGGCCCCGTCGGTATCCTCGACGATGTCGTCGTCGTCACCTGCGTCGGGGCCCATTCCGACGGGCTGGTCTTGTTCCACGCCTAGGCCGTGGCTTAAGACCTCGATCAGTTCCTCTTCTGAGGTTGAGGCCGAATCTACGACGACGCCCTGCCCCCCCTTCTTCCCCACGGAGGGTTTCACGGGGGTCCTATCGATGGGCACGAAAGAAGACTCCCTCCGAGGAGGCAGGGAGATTCTGGGCCCCGAGGCCGCCACCACTGGTGCAGCCTCCACAGGCTGGGCCAGGGCCGCCGCGACCGTTTCGATAGAGGGCTTGGTCGAATGGATCAAGGCCTTCACCACCTTAGGTGCGCTCACCGCCTTATCCTTGAGGGAGGGGGCACTGCCACGCTCCTCCTCTGCCTTAGAGCTCGACCGGGGTCTCTCCAGGAGCTTCGCCGGGTGCTCGGCCTTCCTCTTACCCGACCCAGAGCGTTGGCTCGTGGTTGATGGTGCCGGGGAGGGTGCGCCCTGCCTGGCGCCCGTAGAGCCCGACCGTTCGGCGCTCCCGGTGCCAGCGGACTCGCGGTGCTTGGCCTTATGTTGGGCCCCCGTCGCCGGGGCGCCCTCAAAGGTCTTAGAAGACCGCTCAGATTTCTTCTTCTTCTCGCCAGACGGGCTCTTACCCTCCAGCCAGCTGGCGAGACGTTGATGGCGGTCCTTCATGGTCCGTTCCGACATGTTGCCGCAAAACGCACAGTCCTTCTCCACGTGCGTCTTGTCCCCATGAAGGCAGTAAAGGCAGAAAGAGTGTTCGTCCTCCTTGAAGACGTTCTGCAGCTGGCATCCAGGGCAGGCCCTGAACAGCTTTCCGGGCGTCGAGCTTCCCTTCTCCTGGGCCATCTCCGAGACCGGGCCTGAGAAGCTTCTGGAGTCCTCCGAAGTGTAGCTCGACGAAATCTTCACCCTTGAGGGGCACAGATGAATCCGACACGGGTCCCCGTTGATCGGATGTAGGATCGGTGGAGCTTGAGGCTCTTTTGACCGAAAGAATCGAAGTTTTTGTGAAAAAGCGCGAAAAAATAGCACTAACGCTCGAGAGCAATAGCACGAGGATCCCAACACATGAACGTGCGGTAAAAATCTGAAGATGGCTGCCAGAGGCGGTGCTTAGGTAGAGGGCAGTCATTGGCTGTGGTCAGTATGACGCAGAGACCAGTGATTGGTTATTACTACGAAAGACAGATCAGAAACGAAACTGATACTGGCTTTTTCTTTACCGAGGATTCCCAGCCTGACGACGGGGAATATTCATGAGCATGTGAATCCATGCCAGACCCCATGCTGGAGAAGTTAAAAGCTCACGCATACAAAAAGACTCATGATGTCAAAAGATCACCATCCAAGAATATGAATCACTCCACCACATTGCAAACATCCACACCACGCTTTCTCCTTTATTCTTCTTCACATAACGCCTCAATTCCCATGCAACCTGGCAGATGTTCCTAACCTCTTGGTAGACTGCCAACACCTCACCATACTAGGACACTTCAAACTATGGTTTGGTAAAATGGGACAACGAGTTACACAATCCCTCCCTCTGCGAATCTGGATGCCCTGCATCTCAAGCCATAATAAGAGGAGCCGCCACAAATGCAGCTGAACCTGCCCTGGATGGAGTTTTCTGTTATAAAAACAAACACCTTTTCTAATACTCATTCAATAGGGTGACCAATTTGCCGGCCTGTTCACAATATTCACGCTGGCTGCACTGTTACCAAAAAGTACCATGGGTCCTTCCACATTGATCAGACCCTGGAAGGACATGAGGGTGGACATGCTTTTAACAATCCTGATACTTCTACCTCTCCATGCTCCCTATGTACATCAGATGATGTCACCAGATGAATAATTCCACAACCTTCACACATGGATTTCACAGACACTGTAAGCACAGGCCCCACAAAAGTCCTTAATATGCTCCCCAAACAAGCAAGTTGCTGCATGGGTTATTACCAAACGTAACAATTTCAAGAAAATAAAACAGGAGGCTCGAGCAACCCTAGAAGAAAATGCTTGCCAACAGACAACATTAAGTAATGTCAACAACGCTACATAGCAGAAATGAAAGAAGCACACAAAACTCTTACACACACTGCATAAAGTCCGAGCAACTTGTCAGAAGGAAATGTTAAAAATCACTAAATAAAAAAGAAAACCCTGCTGTTCAATCAAGATGCCTGCTAATCTAGCAAAATCTTCACTGCCTGTGGATCCTGTGTTTTTTTGTTGTAAATGATTAAAAATCCTTACCGATAGTGTATTCTGTATGTAACCTTTGTAAATGTCTCGTAATATTGAAAATCCTTACCTAGAATGTATTCTGCATGCCAAGATCACAAAACCCAATGGCTCCTCACCCGCTTGCACCAGAACTTTCTCTGTAACGTCCTCATTGTGCTTCACTGATTAAGTTATAAATTATGCTTGTAACCAATCCCGTAAGTCTTATGCGCCTAGATACCTCTGGGTTTTGTGAGCTATATAAATGTTCAAATAAATAAAATAAATAGATAAATAAAATATGGAGTATGCAGCACTGCACAATCCCCTCCCAACAACTATATGCCTCCATCTCGGCACACTTCAACAACATAATTCTACAAATCCGAGAGCAGAAAAGGGCCAACTATAGACCTCCACTCAGTGATTAAGATGGTGATGGAGGCAGCACACAGCAAACGTTCAATGCCGGCACCAAGTGCTTTCCACTGCTTCTTAATACACAGAATTCATTAGCACAGTAAATATCAGATCCCGCAGGATTGCCAGAGGAACCATATGTCCCTTTAATGTCTACGAGGTCATAAACCAGCAAACTGAACTTGCCCCCTATACCAAAAGCTCCTAAATGCATTAACAGAACAAGGCATTGCCCAGTGGACCACAAAAACGGCTTACGTTAAAGCTCCACTCAAGAAAACCACAACTAACCCTGAAAACCCAGTGTACCAGTGTCCTATCTCCAACACACATTTGACCAAAACAAATCCACAAAAAACAAATCTAGCAACAACTCTAGGACTATTGTGTAAACTAACAACCTACTGCAAGTATACCAATACAGATTCTGACCGATGCGGGTGGGGTGGGGTAGGGAGATGTCGGGTGGGGTGGGGTGGGATGGGAAGAAGTGCAGGAGAGGAGGAGAAAATATCCACCATCTCTTCCACATGGGACACTCTAAAAAGCAATGCTGGTCCAAACACTCCAAATGGGGTCATCCTCCTGGGAGTCCCTGCAGCTTTCGTCATGATCAGCTGCAAGGTTTCCCTAAAAAGACTTGTGGACATTGGATTAAAGGGAACAGTGCTATGCAGGATCACATCACTCCTCACCCAGAGGACGGACATTGCACACACATGACACCCTTCAAGTCTCCCCTGAAACATCACCTGTACTCCAAGAATCTGGATTATTACCACTTCTCTTCAACACCTTCAACTCAGGGTTCACATGATCCTTCAATGACACAGGCAATCAAATCATCTACAAATACTTCAAATGCACATCTATCAGATCTTGGCACATGTCTCGCACAGGTCAGCTCGATGACAATTAAGCAAAATATAACCTCAACAAATAGGAACTGATGATTTTTGGCATCAAGACCCGACCCAACCCCCACATCGATCCACTGGCCTGAAGTAACAGTAATCTGCCTATCGCAACCGGTTTCAATCAAAAACCTCAGGCTCATCACGTACAGTGCCCTCACAACCAGAACGCAAGGTAAAGATATTGCAAGAAGCTGCTTCTTCCAAGTTTGAACTTCTGGTGCATTATGTAATACCTGACGTTCCCACAAAGAACAATGGCCAAGTGATCACAAGTTTTGAATCCACCTCTACTCAGAGAATACCTACTAAATCACCTACAAGAGCGCAAAAAGATGAATCAAGACTAAGATTCCCAACATGGAAACACATCACCCAATCTCTCCAAACATTTACTAGCCCCTGGTCAGATGCAGGATGCAACTCAAAATCCTCTATATTTCCATTGCACCTCCCAAATCAGTGGTTCAGAATCCATCAAAGAACTTAATTCACTACAACATGGTCATAAATTCACTCTGGCAACATGGCTTTGCCAGACTTACCAGACTTTACCCAAAAATGCAAAAGAGGATCCTCCATCTCACTTCTATTCACCAAATAACCAGGCAGCTTTGCACAGATGAAGTTCAAGTAGCCTTGAGAAAATCCGTGAAAACTTAAAATTCAGAAGCCCACAATAGACAATATAGCCTTGCCCCTTCCAGGAAAAGACTAAAGTAAACCTTTCAATCTAATAGCAACCCCAGTCTATGTTTTTGAGATGCACCAGAAACAGTCAAACAAATACAAGCAAAGAACTTCCTAAGAGCTGACCACCTAGATTTTAACCACAAAAATAACCAAACATCACAAACCTGGACCTGAAGCCCTTGCACAGCAAAGACTAATACGAATACCACATAAGAAATCTAGACTAAATTGGGACAATGCCCACATCAAGAAATTTAGGGAGACCGAACTCACTTATATCAATCTCCAATTCTTCCACATCACTTAGAAGACAATGACACCACCCCACAACCATCACAAAATAGAAACCAGAACAATAACACCTCGCTAATTGATAAAACACATCTGGTCTCAGCACAACAACAAGGTGGAACATAAACAGTTCAGTCTACTGACTTCTCACAAACCCTACACCAGACCCCTTTGTCAATAAATCAAATCACCTCTCCATCTAGCACCCTTGCAGAATGCACACATACCACAAACCAAGGGAGCAAGGGATTCCTTTAAGATCCATTGATCAACAAATCGAGACTCGTGGAGCAGTTTGCAGCTCATTGATGGTGGCTTGCCATATCTTTAGTTCCATCAGGCACATAGTCTATGCCACAGGCTCTTCCATTGTCCTAGCATGTCATCTAATAGATCTTGGGTTCTCCACTCCTGATAAAAAACGTACTCACAACAAATATAGAACCATGCAAGCACTCAGAATTCAATAACTTCAATTCCCGCTTTCCTTGCAGAGTCACAGGCAACAAGGCACCAAAAGGGCACTTTACATTACAGAGATAAAAATGAAGAGTTGGTGAGTAGGAGCTAAAAACAGCTCCTTCCCATCAGGCATTGCATGGTAAGCAGGAGCTACATTGCAGCATAACAAATCTCAATTCTAAATGCAATACAAGCGATATCATATCCATTCTGTATAGACCTTGTTCATGCTTTTTTGTAATAAATCTTTTTATTAGCATTTTGGGAATGATACAAAAGGCTTAAGAATGTCATTGCTTACACCTAAGGTAATTTCCAATAACCCAATCCCAAACACCCCCTCCCCAGAAATGGACAGGCGACATAAATCAAACAAGAAGTGGCGAAACGCTATTTTTCCATGAGATAACCACAGATGCAACCATGATTATAGATTCCTGCACTGTCGGCTCATTGTGGCAATTCATTCTGTACCCCTTTGTGATAGGGTGAAGGGCATCCAGGGGTGCCAACTAATTCAATGGGGGTGAGCGGGAGGGCAAGATAGACTAGTGGGACAGAGCAGAGATTGTCATGTGGCACCTGCGATTCCTAGACTAGATGGTCTACTTCCCTTTGGGTGTGTCCAAGAACAATCTAGCAGGTAATGCGATGTCCAAGTTATGCATCTTAACATAGTCCAAGAAGCAACCAGATTGTGAAAAATTGAGACTTTCTTATTTATTATTATTTTCAACATCTACCTTGCACCTCTTGCTCTCCTGATCTCTGCCTTTTCTCCTCATTTCCAATGTTACACAGATGACCCACCTCTGCTTCAAGCTCTCCTCTTTCTCTTCCCCTTCCTCATCCATCATCCATCATCCCTGACTGCCTGTCTGCTATTCAATCTTGGTGCATCTCCAATGATCTCCGTCTTAATGCCAGTAAAACTGAGATTTTTCCTATTGGCACACCTGCTCCCTGTCTACCTCTTGCACTCTGGCTGCCCTCTATGGGTTCATCTCCCTCTCCTTCCACCAAGGCCAGAAATCTTGCAGTCATCTTCGACTCCTCTCTCCTTTACTCCTCACATCTTCGCCTTGCCAAGAAGGCCCACTTTCAACTTCACCTCCTTAGAGGCATTCTCCCTTTCCTCACCTTCCCCCAGAAGCTCAACTTCGAAGGGATTGTGTCCTCCGACGTATTCCTCATCTTAGATATATCCTTCCAGCTCTGCTGGCCTCGGAAAATTTTTTCTCTAGAGGGCACTGCGCGTCGACGTCCCTCGAGTCGATGTCTCTCGACAGCCGCCGTATCGACGCTCGACGTCATCCTGCCTATAAAGGCCGCGCGCAGCGTCCGTTGCTCAGTTCCGTTTTTCCGCACTTACTCGGTGCCTCGGAATACCGTTGCTCAGTTCTTAGTCAGATTAATCCTATTTACCTCGAGTTATTCGATCCGTACTCGATGGCTTCCTCGTCGGAACCGACAACTCCTCGATCAGGCTTCAAAAAATTTCGAGATTGTGGGAAAAAGATGTCGTTGACCGATCCTCACAGAAATTGTCTGTGGTGCTTGGGAGCTGAACACCATTGTTCGGAATGCGAGGACTGTATGTCCATGACAGCTAGGGCCCTGAAGGAGCGTAGGGGGAAGCTGGAGAAAGGTAAGACTTTTAAAGCTTCTTCTTCGGCGACGAAGTCGAGACATTCGTCTCCTCGTCACCATTCGCGCTCCAGGTCTCGGAGTGGGTCTCATCACTCCTCGAGATCGAAGCACTCGAAGAGGAGACGTCTAAGATCCCCTTCTCCGTCTTCCTCTTCCTCTGTTTCGCCAAAAAGAATCCCTTGCCCCACGAAACATAGTTCCCGGGCTGAATGGGAGGAATTCCGAAAAAATATGATGAGCGTCTTCGAGAATGCGGCCTCGACCCCCTCGAAGACTGCCGAGAGCGATGCTCTGGTCGAAAGACCCGAAGGTCAAAAACGCTGCGAGTCGCAGTACCCGGCGAAAGAAACCTCTCGAGCGCGTCTCGAACCCTCGAGCAGGACTATGACCTCCAAACCTTCCTCGAAGGTTCCGTCGACGAAGGTTCCGTCGAGGTCGATGTCTTCGATGCCGTTGTCGAAGGGACCTTCGACACACGGGTCTGTCGACTCGACGCCGGCCTCGACACCGGCGTCGACGCCAAGAAAAGTCACGGTGACCACACATCCAGTGACTATCCCCAGGCCCTCGACGTCGATGGCGTCGATATTGTCGAGTAGAATTCCAATTCTGTCGAGGTCCTCGAGGCCTCCACCTCTGTTTTCGACGTCGCTCGAAGCCTTCGACGTCGGCGTCGACGACATCAACGTTTTCGAGGCCAATAATGACAAGTTCGGCACCCTCTGCCTTGGAAATGGGATTTACTCCCTTTATGAGTTCAGAACAATTGAGAACTATATCCTCAATTTTAGAAGAGGGTGATTTGTCTGAACAAGACACATTTGAGTTACAGGAACCTGTAACCCCAGTTAGAGAGGAATTTTCCTCTGAAGAGCGCAGATTAAAGGATCTTCATGATTCTTTACATGAGGCAAGTGGGTTAGACACTTTCCCTGAGGTGGATTTTGCTAAGCCAGACCCGGGGGAGCATGCTGAAACCCCCTACAGAGCCTTAATGGCCAGGATTATAGAGTTCATGGGGTGGTCTGCACCTTCACAATCTTTCCAGCGAGATGACCTCACGGATATTCTCGACAAAGGCCCACAAGAGGATCCTGTGGTGCCCTTTCATAAAGCTTTTCAGAGAAAGATCATGACAAACTGCGAAACCCCAGATGTAATACCAGCAGTAAATAAAAAACTGTCTGCAAAGTACAGGGTATCTTCCACAGACCCAGAGTTTTTGTCTAAACATCCATCCCCAGAAAGTCTGGTGGTACAAGCAGCATCCTCTACCGATGTCAAGACGGTTTATCCTACAGTCCCACAGGACAGGGACGATAAAAAATATGATGCTATGGCAAAGAAAGTCTTTTCAGCATGTCGCATGGCATTAAAGTCTGTTAATGCTACTTGCACCCTTGCTAGGTTCAGCCATACACTTTGGGAGTGTGCTTCTACAGCGGCTGACTGCATCCCGGAGGGAGAAGAAAGGGATGCGTTCCTGAATATTATACAGGACGGTAAAGACGGTATGTGCGAATCCCTCCAGACGGGCATTGATTCGGCTGACAGTATCAGCAGAGCAATGGCGGCAAGTACATCAACCAGGAGATTCGCTTGGTTGAGAAAGTCGGGTTTTGCCCCAGATGTGCAAGCCAGGCTCTTGAACATGCCATTCGATGGCTCTTCTTTGTTCGGGAAAAAGGCGGATGACAGTTTAGAGAAACTGCAAACTTCAAAAGCTGCAGCAAAATCCCTAGGAGCTGCAATCCGTCAGACTCCTTTTCGTCCCACAGGAACCTCTGCGAGGGGCAAGTCCTTTCGCTTCTACTCCGCATTCGGAAGAGGTAGAGGACGACCGGCTCAAAGGGGTCAAAGAAGAACTACCCGAGGTGGACGGGGTAGATATTCTAAAGCCGCAGCAACAGCAGGTGCCTCTTTACCATCTGCATCTGCATCAGCTGCCCCAAAACCACTCTGAGGACTCCCCTCACAGGACACCTGTAGGAGGCAGGTTGACTCAACATCTGACGGTATGGCAGGCTATCACGTCAGATGCTTGGGCATTGGAAACAGTCGCCCAAGGTTACTGCCTGCCTTTCCTACGTATACCTGAGTCATCCACCGGGGATCAGCTCTCAGAAAGCTCCAGATCCGCTCCTCTTGCAGGAAATTTTGGACCTGCTAGAGAAAGGTGCCATAGAACCGGTACCTGTAGCGGAGAGGAACAAAGGCTGGTACTCCCCTTACTTTCTCATTCCGAAGAATGACGGAGGACTGAGACCCATCTTGGACTTGCGAGAATTGAACAAATTCCTCAGAAAAGACAAATTCAAGATGGTCACTCTTTCTCAGATCCTCCAGGCCCTTCAGTTTCAGGACTGGTTGGTATCTCTGGACCTTCAGGACGCTTATTTCCATGTGCCTATCCATCTCAAACACAGGAAATACTTGAGGTTCGCAATTGGCAACTCTCACTATCAATTTCGAGTACTGCCATTTGGGCTGACCTCCGTCCCGAGGGTCTTCACCAAGTTAATGTCGGTAGTGGCTGCAAGTCTAAGGAGGGAAGGGATTCACGTCTACCCCTACCTGGACGATTGGCTGATCAGGGCTGTTTCTCCGGAGCAAGCTCAGATCCAGCTAAATCACGTGTGCCATTTCCTTCACAGACTGGGCTTCTCCCTCAATTTAAAGAAGTCACAAATGATACCATCGCCGAGACTCCAGTTCATAGGAGCGATCCTGGATACTTCCCTGGGAAAAGCCTCGCCACCAGAGGTGAGGGCTCAAGATATTCTACAGATGGTTACCAAGTTCCAGCATGCCCAACGTCTCCCAGCCTTCGACTTTTTGAGGTTGCTGGGCCTCATGGCATCCTGCATTTTCCTTGTGCCAGAGGCTCGCCTGAGAATGAGATCCCTCCAGTGGGCACTGAGGACTCAGTGGTCACAATTCTCAGGGAGAATGACAGATCTTCTTCAGGTTCCCGGCAGGGTGGCTCGAGACCTTCAGTGGTGGGCCTGTCAGGAGAACATTCTGAAAGGAGAACAGTTTTGGCAACCCTGGCCGGAGATAACAGTAGTCACGGATGCCTCACTCACGGGGTGGGGAGCCCACGCCAACGACTTGACCATCAGCGGTCGTTGGTCTCCATCGGAGTCCAGACTACACATCAACCTGTTAGAGCTGAGAGCCATCAGACTTGCGTTGAAGGCTTTCCTGCCAACTGTACAAGGGAAGAACGTCCTGATAATGATGGACAACACGGTGGCCATGCATTACCTCAACAAAAGAGGAGGCGTAGGATCACTACCCCTGTGCAGAGAGGCGATGCAGCTCTGGTTCTGGGCAATCCAAGAAGGAATCTCTCTATCGGCAGTTCACCTAGCCGGAGAGAAGAACTTGACAGCGGACGCTCTGAGCAGGCAGAACACAGTCTCCCACGAGTGGGAGCTAGCTCAGGAAGTCCTTCAAGAGATCTTCGCCCTTTGGGGAACCCCTCAGGTAGATCTGTTCAGCCACCAGCCTAAACAGGAAATGCGACCTGTTCTGCTCAAGTGAATTTCCTCCGAGAGGAGCTCTGGGAGACGCGTTCATAGTGGACTGGGAGTTTCCGCTTCTGTACGCGTTCCCACCGGTCCCTGTCCTTCCTCAAATGATCAGGAGGTTGAGAAGATTCCGGCGAACCATGATCCTAATTGCCCCGGATTGGGCCAGGAGAAAGTGGTACCCGGACCTTCTAGACTTGTCCATCTGCCCTCCAATTCGACTTCCTCTCAGAGAGAACCTACTCCCACAGAAGGGAGGTCAGGTTCTCCATCCAGACATCAAAACCCTCAACCGTCACGCTTGGCTTCTGAATGGCTGAGGTACAAGGATTGGGACCTCCCTGATGATGTTATGGAGGTGTTGCTTTCGGCAAGGAGGCCAGCAACAAAGTCTTTATACCGCTGCCGTTGGAACAGATTTTGCAGCTGGTGTAGAGAACAGAATATTGACCCATTTTCATGTGGTACACCAATGGTTTTGTCCTTCCTACTATATTTGGCAAATTCAGGCCTTCAAGTTGGCACCATTAAGGGCTATCTCGCAGCGCTATCTATCTTTAAGCGTACTGCGGAAGAACCATCCTATTTCAAATTACCCTTGGTAATACAGTTTCTAAAGGGGTTAACCAATGTTTATCCCCCAAGACCATTCCAAGTTCCCCTATGGGATTTAAACTTAGTACTAACTTTCCTGATGGGCACACCTTTCGAACCACTCCATTCTTGTTCGTTAAGATTCCTTACCCTTAAAACTGTTTTATTAATAGCACTTACATCTGCTAGAAGGGTGAGCGAATTACAAGCTCTTTCTTGTAAACCCCCTCATACAATCTTTCACAAAGACAAAGTTGTCCTGCAAGTGAAGCCTAATTTCCTCCCAAAGGTGGTTTCTGAATTCCATATCACTCAGAAGATTACCCTACCATCTTTCTATCCTCCTCCTCACCCGGGGAAAGAGGAAGAGAGGTTACACAGACTAGACCCTAGGAGGGTTTTAAGTTTTTACATTAGTAGACTAGCCAGGATAAGACAGGCAGACCAGCTGTTTGTAGGTTACGCAGGTCACAAGCTGGGGTTACCAATAACTAAGCAGACCATTTCCAGATGGATCATTCTAGCCATTCTGGAATGTTATAAACTGGCAGGGAAAGAGCACCCTCAAAACCTTAGGGCTCATTCGACCAGAGGTATTGCAGCTTCATCGGCCCTGAAAAGAGGCGTGCCGGTTAAAGACATATGTGCGGCCGCTACATGGTCGTCTGTCCATACCTTTACACGTTTTTACAACCTGGATTCCTCCTCCAGTCAAGAGACTAGGTTTGGAAGGGCTGTACTGCATTCTATTCATCAATAGAAGACAGCGTGAAGTCAGTACTCCCTCCTCCGAATATAGAATACTGCTATGGGAGCCTATCTAAGATGAGTAATACGTCGGAGGACACAATCCCTTCGAAGAACAAGTTACTTCTTACCTTGTAACGTTCTTTCGACGGGATGCTCCTCCGACGTATTCCTCATCGACCCTCCCATCCATCCCCGCAGTTCTACTTCCCTTGTTGTTGCAGCTTACGCTCCTTCAGGGGGATTAGTCTAGTCCAGACAGTAATACTGTGGGCTACAAAACGGAACTGAGCAACGGACGCTGCGCGCGGCCTTTATAGGCAGGATGACGTCGAGCGTCGATACGGCGGCTGTCGAGGGACATCGACTAGAGGGACGTCTACGCGCAGCGTCCTCTAGAGAAAAAATTTTCCGAGGCCAGCAGAGCTGGAAGGATATATCTAAGATGAGGAATACGTCGGAGGAACATCCCGTCGAAAGAACGTTACAAGGTAAGAAGTAACTTGTTCATCTCTAGAACTCTGGTCCCCTCTAGGCTGGATTACTTTAACTGCCTCTTCCTCAACCTGCCTCTTTCTTCACTCTGTCCTCTTCAACTAAAGCAGAATAGGGCTGCAGGACTTATCCTTGGCCTCAAGCCCTGGTACTTTATCTCTCCAGATCTAAAATATCTCCACTGACTACCGGTTGCTGCAAGGATCAAATTCAAGTCCCTTTGCATCATACACAAGGCCGTCTGGGGCCTGGGACCACGCTACCTGCAGCTCTCTCTTACTAAATACTCTGCTTCCAGATCCCTCCGATACTCTGGCTCCAACTCTCCACTGATCAAATCGTTTTTGCAAGCAGAGGGCTGGGGCAGATAGATATCTATCTCTCATTCTCTCTCTCTCATAAGGTTAAGCATGTGTACCAGCTATGTCCAGTAGCGTGAGCTTGAGGCAGTGCCACCAGAAGTGTATATATGCCCCGCCTTTGATCGGGCGTTCGGTAATCTCTCGCAAAGACTTGAAAGCCTGTTCTGCAAACCTAGAGTAGATCTTCGCAATCCTTGCCATATCTCCAGCCATCTCTCTTCAGTGAGTTCCAAGCCTAGATCCCCGTGTCATGCCTGTGCATATGAAGGCATGACAAACCTTTCCCTGTGTTTGTTACAAAGACAAGACAAGAGTAATGTGCGAATTGAATCCCTAAATATTCTTCTCTCCAACTCTGTAAGTGGTCTAAGGGACACCTTTTAATTTCTCGCCTGCATTGCCCAATTTCTTAGCTGCCAACAGTGGAATCTCTCCCTCTCGCCAAGCCCAAAGGTGGATTAACTGGATTTGCAAGACCCGATTTGGCACTTCTACAACAAGTGGGATAGGTATTCACACCCCCTGTTCTCCATCTGGCGAAGGATTCCCAATCATAAACTGGTTGGAAATCTAAATTAAAATGAATTGGGGTGAAAGGTAGGATGAGATACAAAAAGGCATGACAATGTTATCCCCACACAAAGGTTCTAGTAGTTCAAAGCTCATACATGCTCAGGGGCCCGACTAGCCTCGCGAACCGGGACATGCATCGAAGAGGCCTACCAGACACCACCTACTCCAGGAGCTTCCACTCCTTAGATGAATGAGTGTAAACTCAGTCATGCAGAACTCTTCGCTGTGCTGCTGGGAAAAACCTTGTAATGTTCAGGAGCGACAGTCCACCCCTGTCCCTGTTTCTAAGATGGTAGCCCCGGGTATCCTAGGCCTAGCATTTTGCCAGATGAAAGACATCCCATCGTGCTGCAGCCTTCAGTGGGACATATATTGGAACGACTTGAAAATTATATAGCAACCTTGGGAGGATGTTAATCTTAATTGAAGCAATCCTTCCGAACAGGGAAGCCAGCGGTGTACACCGGCGATACGGCTGGATACACTGTGTCTCCCGTCGGAGACACATTGTGGCGTGCACCCGAAGCGCGCATGTGAGCGCTGGAACGGCTAAGGGGAAGCCCCGGAGGCACACTGAGTCACTGCGGACATGCCCTGCCCGCATAGCGCGGATGTGTTGGCCGCCCACATGGGCTAACATGACTTTTGATTGGAAGTGAAAACAAGGCATGAAAGCCGGGGGATACATGGTAGCCCCGCTCCACCGCTGAAACAACAATCGAATTGAGCTGTGCGAACACGCACGGGGCAGGACATATTGTAGCAGCGGGATAGCGGCCGCGGAACGGGGGCCCAGGAACAATCCCCCTTGGAAACACGGATTGAAGTGGATGCTGCGACACCAAAGGGCCCTACACGGACACGGCACACCGTACGAGTGTGCATTGGCCTGATCACGCTGGGCCTGCACCTTGGAACGTCGGCGCTGATCAGCTGAACAGGCTGATTTAAGACTTCTTGTTGATCCCTTGATGCCTACTAGGGCCCCCTCTGATGCACACAGGGGCCCCTGAATAAGGGTGCAGGAGTACCACATTGGTGACCGCCCTATACACTGGATGGACTTGTGCCGGCGAAGCGAAGGCACAAAGGGGATGGGTGAGCGCTCTTGAGCGCGGTTCACGAATAGTGCACGGCAGAGCCCGGTAACATAACACAGAGAGTGCGTGAGTACGTGGGAGGACACAGCCCACTCTAGGCGCGTGCGGCGGACAGATGCAGGTTTGGATGGCAGTGGGTGGTTTGTGACCACGTGGACAGTGGAGTGAAGAGGAGCACGGCGTGATCTTGCCCAACTGACACAGCAGGATGTCCTCCAAAGTGGTACGACCCCGGATCAAGCAGCCCACGATGGAGGCCTACGCCAAGTCGCCCCGGGCGCGGAAGGGGGCAAGAGTAAAGAGACCCCTGTGGCGGCGACGTACCCACTGGGTACTATCCAGGAGGTGCTGGCAGCAATTGCAGACTTGAAAGTGGCCTGGGAAACGAAGTTGGGCCTAGCCATGAAAGAGCTGCAGGTGGGCCTGGACCTCAAGATCGGAGAGGTCCAGGAAGGGGTGAACCTGCTGAGACAGGACGTGCGAACGATCGTGGAGCGTACTGGGACACTGGAGAAGGAGTTGGCCCCAAACACGGAGGCGTGCGCTGCACATGCCAAGGAGCTTCATGCCCTCGTGCAACGAGTGGGCAATCTGGAGGACAGAGCAGAGCAAGCAGAGGGGCGCGCCAGACGCAATAACATTCACATAGTGGGTGTACCAGAAGGAATGGAAGGACCGAACCCCACAGAATACGTTGAAACTATGCTCTTGCAGGAGATTACAGGTGGGGAGCTGACCCAGGGGTTCGCGGTTGAAAGGGCGCATAGGGCCTTGACCAGGAGACCAGCCCCAGGAGCCCCCCTGCGGCCGCTGATCGCGAAGATCTTGAATTTTCGTGACCGCGAAAAAATTATATTATTTTTCCGAAAAGGAGTAACGATAGAAAGGGGGTCAGCAAAAATAACGGCGTATCCGGACTATACGCTGCTTGTACAGCGTAGTCGAATGAACTTTGGATCGGTGAAAAGGAGGCTTAGAGAAGCAGGCCATCGCTACATGTTGCTCTACCCCGCCAGGTTAAAGGTGTTTTACAAGAACAGATCCCTTTTCTTTGAGACGCCGACTGAAGCGATGGATTGGCTGGATATGCAGGGTCGACCTCAGGAACCGTATGTCCAGATGGAAGAGGCTGGAGATAAGTAGCACGTCGCGGAGGCACCCGTGGTGCCATAGTCATGACATTGGGACTGGAATATAGATTGGTATTGTGCTTGTGGGGAGGAAGTCATGTTATCTGCCGGCGGGTCCCGTTGGACGCACTTCTCCTAAATAGATGACCGGGAGCTCCTAGGAAGCACCCTCTGAACCCAATAGTAGTACACTTAGTTAGGTCACTGTTAGATTGTTGACGCCCTGCAGGGTTCTTGTCCTCGTATACGACAGGTCCAGACGTGGGTAGGCCTGAGATCCACGGATGGAGCTGGGCAATTGTTGGGGGTTGGTAGGGAGGGGGGTGGGGGGGAGTTGTGTTCTGTGGTGTAGAGTTGGGGGATGGGGAAGGGGGGGTTCTGTTTGTAAATAGAAGGGAGAGAGCCAGAAAACAAACTAGCAAGGGGAGCACTAAGGGAAGGGTTAGGATGGGGCTAGTCCGAACGGATGGCATTGGGTAATCTCAAAATTGTGACCTGGAATGTACGGGGCCTCTAGGGAAAAGCTGGAGGTGGTCAGGAGGAAATGGAAGGGCAATGTTGTGGGTGCTGCGTACTCGGCGTACGCTAGAGGGGTTATTACTTGGGTGGCGCCGCATGTGCCGTTTCGGGTGCTTGGCTCTACGGTAGACCCGGAGGGTAGAATGGTGGTGGTAACGGGTCTCCTGGAAAACAGGGAAGTGCATATCATAAATTTGTACGCCCCCAATAACGACACAGCGGCTTATTTTAGGACCCTTTACAGTAAACTTGGCCCCCTGGCAGAGGGTTCGGTGGTGGGGGGGGGGGTTGAACTTTAATTGTACCCTGAATCCCAGAATGGATAGGTCAATGGACAGGGCAGGGAAAACGGCACCGGCGGCCAAAGCGCTGGGAACCTTACTGAAAGACCTAGGCCTAGAGGATGTGTGGAGAAGGTTGCATCCTATGGCTAGGCAATATTCACACTACGCAGCGCCACATGATCTGCACACGACTAGATTGTATGTTTCTAACTGCTGAGATAGTGAGAGACATAGTGGGAGCGGAATACAAGGCCCGAGTATTATCTGACCACTCGCCCTTGGTGGTAGAGTGGAGACACCAGCCCCCAAGACCGCGGATCCCAACATGGAGACTCAGGACCGAGGCCCTGCAGGACGAGGGGTTCCGGGAGGGTCTGAGGGATGCCATCGGGGAGCGTACGCTCTGTGGGCACACTGTGGGAAGCGTTTAAGGTGGTGGTGCGTGGGGTAGCCATTTCCAAAGCTAAAGGGCTCCAGGGGGGAATCGAAAGGGAACTCCAAGAAGCGGAAAGGGAGCTGGAGGATCTCACACGTTGCGAGAACACTGCCCATGATAACAGAACCAAGATAAAGGACTTACAGTTGTCCCGCAGTGCACTCTGGGATAGGCTGTGCAGACTCAATTACAGGAAATACACGGAGAGGATACACGTAGGGGGCGACAAGCCGGGCAGATTGCTGGCCTGGCTGAATAAGAGTGAGACCCCCCGCTCAGTGATCAGTGAGATTAGGGATGAGGGAGGTTGCATCTGCAACACCCAAGAAGGGGTAAACGAGGAGTTCCTTAAGTTTTACAGACACTTGTACGAGGACACGGGGGAGGATATGTGTCAAGACATACTGGACACATTGGAGGACATAGAGCTGCCCACCCTGGACGACCTAGAACACGAGGGGCTAGACGCACCTGTCACCTCGGATGAGCTGGAGGTGGTGATTCAGAGTCTGCCCACATGCAAGGAGCCTGGTTCGGATGGGTTGCCCAGTGAGTTCTATAAAACATACAAGCAGGAGCTGCTTCAGCCACTACTTGCCACTTTCAACGAGGCCTATGAGCAGGGGGTGTGATTATCCCACTCTTGAAAACCGGGCAAGCCGGCCGTGGAGTGTGGGTCTTACAGACCGTTGTCCATGCTCAATCAGGACAGCAAAATACTTACGGCAGTGCTGGCTAATAGGCTGAAGAAGGTGATTGGGAAGCTGATACACCCAGATCAGACGGGATATGTTCCAGGCAGGAACATCACCGATAACCATGGGAGGCTACACCGTATCATTGATCAAACTGAGGAGGACACGGGCGAGTTGGCCATAGTGTCGTTAGACGCGGTCAAAGCCTTTGATTCGGTACGATGGCCCTGGCTGAAAGCGGTCCTGAGGGGATACGGAATGGGACCTGGATAGCTCGGATGGGTCCAGTTGTTTTACAGCACCCCTATGGCGAGAGTCAAAACGGGGTCCACAGTCTCAGACACCTGGCAACTTAGCAGGGGGACCATACAGGGATGCCCCTGGTCATCCATGCTATATATACTAGCATTAGAGCCGTTGGCAATATGCCTGCGACAACAATATGGGGAGGTGGGCATAAGCACTGTAAGTGGTAGGCACCTGATATCACTATATGCGGATGACATGCTCCTTTATTTGCGTTATCCAGAAGAAAATCTGCAGCATGTGTTGGAGGTAATGGAACGGTACGCCATCCTTTCGGGCATATCGGTGAACCCAAGAAAGTCTAGTCTGTTTCCTTTGGGCAGATATAGGAATGTCCCTTTGCAGAAGCTGCCTATCCTACCAATACAATGGCAGACTGAGACATCTAGGTATTTGGGAATAAATATTTACCACAGGTCCGAGGCGGAACACAAACTTAACACGCAAAAAGCAATAGAGGGGATCAAGAACAGCATGTTGTTTTGGTCTAGATTGCCCCCGACTATGATGGGGAGAGCGGCCTTGCTCAAGATGGTGGTCCTGCCTAGACTCTTGCACTTTTTCGTGAATGTCCCGTTTTTGATACCCAGGAGCCTATTTGTGAAACTTCATAGCGTATGTAGGGGTTTCGTATGGGGTAACTCCAGGAACAGGGTGGCTCTGTGGAAGCTGCAGAACCCGTGTGACAAGGGGGGTATAGGCCTGCCAAATTTTGAACTCTATTACCTGGCGGGGCAGCTGCTGTATGTGGCCAGGTGGCTTTCGGCTGAAGACTCGGCAGAAGCTAGGCTCCTGCGTGGAGACTCAGCCCCATACTTTTTGAAGGAAGTGGTGTGATTGCGTAGGGACAAACAGGTGGACAGGGGGCGGCTACTGAGGCTGGGCTGGGATATCTGGCACAGGGCATGGAGGATGATGGGGGATTCGGAGCTGTACTCCCAGCAGGCCCCATTGGTGGCGCTGTGCGGGAGCGACTCACTTGAATCGGTCCGTAGATACTGGGAACAGGTAGGCCTGGCCACCCTCGGGGACATATGGCAGGAAGGGGAGGCATTGGACTTTGAGGTTGCAAGAAGGGACGGGGGTGCATGGTAGTCAATATATAACCTACGCTAGGCTTGTGAAAGAGACCAGAGAAAGATGGTCCGAGACAGTGCTAGCGGAGGATCCTGATTCCTCCCTGGAAACTATGTATGATGTATTGGAGGGCGGGCACGAAATATCGAGGATATACGAGCTCCTGGGAGCAAGGGCAGGGAAGGAGTTGCTCCAATTGAGACAAGATTGGGAAGAGGAGGTGGGAGGACCCATGACAGACGGGCAATGGGAGTGGGCCCAGAGGTACCATAAAAAGGTGTTTCCCGGAACGCAAGATTCCAACAACTTCAATTGTACATTACCCACAGGGCTTATCTGACTCCCGAGAAAATTGCAAAGTTTGGGGGACCGGCTACACAGCAATGCCCCAGGTGTGGGGAGGTGGATGCAGGGTTGCTACACATGTTTTGGGCTTGCCCGGAGGAGCACAGGTTCTGGGATGAGGTCAAAACGAAACTGGCTGGAGGGGGAGTGGGGCTGGATGTGGAATCAGCCTGGTCATGCATGCTCGGGTTCTTACCTAGACCCCGACACTTAAAACACATAAGCAAGATGAAGGACTTGGCTTATGTTTTGGCCAAGCGCAGGGTTGCCATGGGCTGGAAGGCAGCCCACAGACCTGGGGTGGAGCTATGGTGGGCGGACCTCCTAAAATGGGCGGAAGCTGAATCGGTAGTCTGGTTTAAAGCGGTCACTAGGGGGGGCGAGGAGGAAGTAGGGCCCCTGCTGGCCTGGCGGCAATTGGTGGCCTCTATGGCAAACCCTCACTAGGGTAACAACGGAACAGGACTCGGATGATGAGCGCTTAAGTATTGTGCTACCCGATAATGCTCCTGTAGATGACATGTGATGACCGGCTATAATTCAAGGGGGGTGGGGGGGAGTTGGGGAGTTCTAATAGAAATGTGATGGTCTAATGATGCTTTTAACGTATTGAAACAGTTGTGTGTGTTTTGTTTGGTTTTGAAAATAAAATAAAAAACAAATTAAAAAAAATAAATAAAAAATAAATCCTTCCGAACAGGGGAATCGCATGTGTGCTAGATCTTAAACCCACCTTGATTGTCGTAAACGACCCCAAGTAGTTGGCTTATTATAGGGCTGACCTATGCAGTGTCAACTGTGTGCCTATGTACTTCAGAGTATTGTTGAGCCAATGAAATGGGAACTCCACTTTATCCGGTCAGTAGTAGATGGATTTATATTGATATCAATGGTCTAGGATTGCTTTGAATCTGGAGGTGTCACAGAATTCCTCAAGGAGTTTCATTAATGGCTGAATCTAAACCTCTGCCTCAGTTATAGATAAAATAATGTCATTGTCCTTGTCTAATCCTTGCTGCAAGAGTCTCTGCAGCCAAGGCCAAAAGCAAAGTGATAGCGGCTTCTTTGTCTGGTCTGCCTAGAAAGACGTAATTCCAGAGGCAGAAAGGCATTAGAGGCCGCACTAGCTGTGGCCATGGAGTAGAGAGAGAAGATCCCTCTGATAAAGGACTCACCCCAATTAAATCTTCTCAACGTTTGGTGAAGACAAGGCCACTCAACTGATGAAACGCCTTTTCAGCATCAAGGCCAAAGAGCATGGCTGTGGTGTAGGTCCTATGGGTGATGTTGACCAGCCCTATAATCTTACTAGCATTATCTGAGCCCTGTCTCCCAATCAGAAATCCAGCTTTATCTCACCCTACTAAGAGTCTGCTCGAAAGTACTTTGCATATTCATTTGTCTGTATTGAGCACCGCAAAAGGGCGGTAGGGCGTACAGAACGTTGGATCGCTTCCCTCATTAAGTAATACTGTTATCTTACCTCAACCATGGATGCAGATGTCACAGAGTTAAATATTCTGTTAAACAAGAGCTCTGTAACAGGGTCACCAGACTGCTTGGGTAATGCCTATAGGAAGGTGCGGACAAGCCATCCAGTCTCTGCGCTTTAGCCCATTTCTGAGTAGAAAGAGCTTTAAGGATATCCACCTTTGTGATGTCCCCACTGAGGGGTTCTAGTTGCTCTGCCGTAAGCTGGGGGAGGGTCTTCCATGTAGGAACTCTTATTTGTGAAGTATCAGAGTGTTTAAACTAGTAGAACGCCCTGTTGTATTTGTCAAATTCTTTTTGAATATCCTTCTCAGAGTGTGCCATATTACCTTTCTCCCCTCTTATCTCTAGAATTAGTCCAGCCCAGCTCCTCTTTTTCCTCTTTTTAAGTTTACAGGCCAGTATTCTCCCTGATTTATCAATGTGTTCAAAGTACCTTTGTCTCAAGGCAAATTCAGCCATAGAAGCCTCCTTGACATTTATCGGGCATTCTAGTATTTTGTAGGTCCCTGTACGCTCTATCGGATCTTGACTCTCTATATGTCTCCTCCTTCACCATACATTCTGTTTCTAGCTGTAAGAACTGTTCCCATCTTAATCTATTGATTGCAGTTGCCTTGGAAATAAACATCTCTCTCCTGTAAGCCTTAAACACGTCCCATCTACTTGTCTCTGGTACCTGCTCATTCTGGTTTTCAAAGAAATCCCCAATTTTTATTTCCTCAAGTAAATTTCCAATATTTGGGAATGGCATGACCCAGGTGCAGCTAGAGCGACATTTTTACAGGAGCTTGATCGGAGAAGTTCATATTCCCAATCTCCACTCCTCCCAGCACTGGTGCCCACTCACTGCTGTCCCAAATATAGTCTATTCTGGAGCACTCCCGGTGGGAATGCGAGACGAAAGTGTAGTCCCTAGAAGTAGAGGGGGTTGGGGGGGGGGGGTGTTTCCAGGCATCTACCAGATTGGCTTTGGATATCCAGATATCCAGTCGGTAGTCCATGGGAATGTTGAAGGCTACCGTTAATATGATATGCCGCAAAGGATAGCAGCTCCTTGAGCAGTGAATAGGAATGGATTCTGTCCCGCTTTCGGCCTGCAGACCGTCACTAGGGTGACCGGATTACCCCCTAGGTGCCCTGATTTAAATGGATATCTCCCTTCTTCGTCAGCCTTGGTATTGTGCACCTGGACTTGGGATCTACCACCAACTAGTTTCCCCACTCCCCTCTTCTTTTGGTGGCAGGCAGAAAAGAACTAATGCAGGAAGGGGTTCATCCTAAGCCTCAGGGTATCACATCTGGGCAAATGGGTCTCTTGTAAGAATGCCACATCTATCGAGTCACGCTTCAGCTTCTAAAGGAGCTATGTCCTCTTCCTTGGGGAATGTAGGCCCCTTACATTGTATGTTACGTACCTCAATGACATCTTACATAAGAGAGGTTGAATGCAGGAAGGTATAACATCTGTTGGTGGCGACTTGTTTCGGTGAGTGGACAGAAGGAAATGTCTCTGAAATTGGCTGGAAATAAAAGACAATTCTCAGACATTTCCCTATGGCCACCCACCGAAACACGCCAACACCACATGGCCTACCTTCCCGCGTACCCACACGTGTCCCAATGGAAACGGTACCGCACATGTGTGGGTGCACCTACCTGGGGTGCAAAAGGAAAAGGGTAACCCACTGGTAACCCCATGCCTTTCGGCACACCACATTTTGTTTATGTGGGCAACCTACAGATCTGGGCCTAGGGTGTCGAAGTCAGCAAGGAAAACCGGGAACACCATGCATTTCCCAAAAGAGGACACCCGTGGGAATCCAGAGGTCTGACTTGTGCAAATCGGCCCAGAATCTACTACCCAGAACCCCCGGCAAAGTCAAAATTTGGGGGCAAAACACACAATTTTCAGACATTTCACTCTGCTCACCCACCGAAACACGCCGCCAACAACAGATGTCATACCGTCCCGCATTCCCACAGATGTCCCGACGAAAACGGTACCTCACTTGTGTGGGTGTACCTACCAGGGCACAAAAGGAAAAAGGCTACACCACTTGTAACCTCCAAAGAGTTTGGGGAGACAACGTACAGATTTGGGCCTAGGGTGTCCAAGCCACCAAGGAAAACAAGAGGAACCCCATGCTTTTCCAAAAAGAAGACATCTGTGGGAATCCGCAGAGGTCTGGCTTGCGCAAATCGGCCCAGAATGTATTACCCAGAAACCCCAGCAAACCTCGAAATGTGGCAAAAAAACCCCAATTTCTGCACATTTCACTCAGCTCACCCACCGAAACACACCCCCAACAACACATGGCCTACTGTCCTGCGTTCCCAGATGTCCCGATGAATATGGTACCTCACATGTGTGGGTGCACCTACCTGGGCGCCAAGGGGAAAGCCTAAAACACGGGTAACCCCAAGTCTTTCGGCACAGCGTCATTTCAGGAATTCTGTGTTACGCTCACCTGGTATCCATGGGGGCGCCACACGATACTGGATAGAGGTCTAAGTGCTACCCGGACCCCTCTCTGATTGGTTATGTGCCAGACATTGGATAGTGCCTTAGGTTTTTGTGCGTTGAACTCTCTGTCCTGCGTCTCTGTGCAGGGGCACGTGGTTGGTGCAGGCGTTCCGTGGACCTAGTTGCTTCACTGGTCTGTGTGCCCTTATGTCGGGTCCAGACCGGCTGTGACTCAGACTCTGCTTGCTGTCTTCCAAGTGAGTTATAATGTCTTTTCCGTCTTTATTCTGTCAGTTTCCCTCCGTTTTCTCTGTCTTCTCGGCGTCTTGCTCCGTTACGCTGTTCCCTAACAATGTCTTTTTGTTTGTTGTTCACAAGGATGGTTGCGATCTCGGAGTTGCCGTCCTGATGGCGAAGACCTCAGTGAGATATAGAAGCGTGGAGCGCTGCACTGTTTATTGGTGTTAATTGCTAACCTGTGTTCTCTACCCTTCGTTGTACAGGTTGCAGTGATGTTTCCGGAGTGATGAGCGATCGAAGCGCTGCTTGCCCAGGTAAGTGCTTTGTTAATGCTGTCCTTGTTCCTTCTCCCTTGCAGGTTGCAGTGAAACCCGGAGATGGGTGAGGTAAGAGAAGCGCAGTGTGCTGCCAGGACTCGCTGCTTGCCCAGGTAAGAATTGTTATTAATGCTGTTCTTATTTCTTTACCTTTGCAGGTTGCGATGAACTCCGGAGAAGGGCGAGGTAAGCGAAGCACCGGATAGTCAATACCGGTTACTTCACAGGTAAGTGTTCTTGCTCGCTAATGCTGTTCTTGTTCTTCCAGGTTAATAATGGAATCCGGATCTAGGGCTTCAGGATTGGGCCGCCGGAGAAGCAGATGAGCAGGAGCTGGACACGGTGAGCGTTATGCTGCAGGAATGCAGAAGAACACGAAGCGTGTTCTGCTGTTTGGGTGTGGTTTAAATAGCCCAGGCCAAGTAGTTCCAGGCCCAGCCACACCAAAACACTAGACTGCATGGCTTGGTTCTAAAGAACTGAGCTGTGTAATAGGCCTCCATGTTGGATTAAGGTCCGAAACTGGTATTGCTTTATTCCTGATAATGAGCCCAAGGCGCCAGGACCGACTCCATGTATGTTTCTGATGGAGTTTTAAGGCCCTTCGGGGCCAGTGTGACGGGCTTTAGCCCCACTGCTGCCAGGCAGCTGTCATACCGGAGGGGGTCAGGGGCATGAATCGTGACATTCTGCTCATGCGCACACCCTACTGATTTGGGCCTAGGGTGTCGAAACCACCAAGGAAAACAGGGAACCCCATGCATTTCCCAAATGAGGACACCCGTGGGAATCCGCAGAGGTCCGACTTGGGCAAATCTTCCCAGAATTTATTACCCAGAAACCCCAGCAAAGTCTGAAATGTGACGGAAAAAAACGATTTTCCGCACATTTCACTCGGCTCATCCACTGAAACAAACCGCCAACAACACATGGCCTACCGTCCCTTGTTCCCACAGGTGTCCCGATGAAAACAGTACCTCACATGTGTGGTGCACCTACCTGGGCCCCAAGAGGAAAGCCTAAAACACTGGTAACCCCAACTTTTCGCACAGCAGGATTTTGACTAATGTGCACACCATATAGATTTGGGCCTAGGATGTCCAAGCCACCAAGGAAATCTCGGAACACCATGCATTTCTGAAAAGAGGACACCCGTGGGAATGCACAGAGGTTTGACTTGTGCAAAGCGGCCCAGAATTTATTACCCACAATCCCTGACAAAGTGTGATATTTGGTGGGGAAAAATACAATGTTCACTTGTCGGGATTCTGGGTAATAAATTCTGGCCCGCTTCGCGCAAGTCAGACCTCTGTGTATTCCCAAGGGTGTCCTCTTTTCAGAAATGCATGGTGTTCCCCGTTTTGCTTGGTGGCTTGGACACCCTATGCCCAAATCTGTAGGGTGTGCACATGAGCAGAATTTCTGAAATGATGCTGTGCCGAAAGACTTGGGGTTACCCGTGTTTTAGGCTTTCCCCTTGGCGCCCAGGTAGGTGCACCCACACATGTGAGGTACCGCTTTCATTGGTACACCTGTGGGAACACTGGGTGGTAGGCCATGTGTTGTTGGCGGTGTGTTTCGGTGGGTGATCAGAGTGAAATGTGTGGAAAATTGAAGTATTTTCCCCACATTTCGGACTTTGCCAGGGTTTCTGGGTAATACATTCTGGGCCGATTTGCGCAAGTCAGACCTCTGCGGATTCCCACGGGTGTCCTCTTCTCGGAAATGCATGGGGTTCCCTGTTTTCCTTGGTGGCTTGGACACCCTAGGCCCATATCTGTATGGTGTGCCCGTCTGGAAAAATCATGAAGTCCAGCTGTCGGAAAAGACTTTGGGTTGGGGGCGTTTTCGGCTTTCCTCTTGGCAGCCAGATAGGTGCACTCACACATGTGAGGTACCATTTTCATCGGGACACCTGTGGGAACGTAGGAATGTATTACATTTGTTGTGTTTGTGTGGTTTTCATAACATTTTCGACCCATTTGCTGGTGCCCTTTGTCACACAACCCTTTCATTTCCCAAATGTGCCCTACATTTAGTTGCTGCTTTAGGCACCCTACACTTTTGTAACCGGCACAAGTCACCTACCCTTGAAAAGGTCTTCCTGTGCTCTTTCCAAAAATGTACGCTTGCCGTTCCTCACCACACTGGTTTTCCTGGTTAAAACATGCTAAGTGTGTCTTAAGCACGTAAGCATAAAACTCATGTGTACCATGGCTCAGTGTTTGGCTTGTGGTATTGCTTGTTTTGTTAAACACTACAAAAAATGTGTGCTTTCCTAACTGCAAGATTCGGGGGAATGTAGCGGAGCATAGTTTTTCTCAAAATTCATAGAAGCCATTGCCGTACCAAGCCAACCATATCCACCACATACCTTTTTTTCCAGGCATTTTCCCTCTTTTTCCCCCAATCTATGGCATTTTCCCCGACCTAGTCGTTGCCTGACCTGCGCAAATCACCCCTTCCTAAATTTTGTCTACTTTTCAGAAATGTATGCCAATCTGTCCTCCAATTCAGCTTTCCTACCCTTTTCTACCATTCCGTCCATGCATGTCCAATTGGCAAAAATGGCCAAAAACGCCTTCCTCTCACTAAACGGTTGATAAACACATCAAAATATATTTTTTTCCCCTTTCCGCTCAACCTGTTCCTGAAAACCAGGAAATTGGGGAATTCAGCACAGCAAACCATTTGTTCCTAGCTCTTACAAGGAAAAAACCACAGGCTTCTTTGTACATTACTTTATTGCCATTTTTTGAAAAAACACATTTTACCCCTTTTTGGTTATTTTCTCTCACCCCCCCTAAAGCAACCTAGGATTCCTGGGTGGCGTTACAACCGCCTACATGTGGGAAAAAAGGGGCCAAATTTGACCAAGATATCCCATGTAACAAAAAAGTTACAAGACATTGAATGGCGACATACCAAAATCACTAAAAAAGGCCTAGTCACTGGGGGGGGGGGGGAACCCATGGCACTTAAAGGGTTAACAGTTCAGGCTTGGGCTTCAAGATTCTCGCAGTTTAATCACTTCCTTAGGCAACACATCCGCCTTGTCATAAATATACAGTTCCACTTTTTACCCTTACTGTACAGGCTTCCCTCTGCCAGGCTCAAGCCCGTCTTTCGCCTCGTGAGGTTCCATTCCCCATGTTTTGTGTCTGGTGTCTATTCACTGTCTTAGACTTTCCAAACTACAAGGATTTTACATAGACCTCTCTTTCAATAACTCTACAATGCACAATCTTCCTCCTCAACGTGATTGTTTGTTTGCCTTTGAGTCCCAATCAACTCAGAACATTTCACAAAGACTTTCGAATGTGCGATTTCGCATTGCAGGACCACTCAGTTACTTTGAATCCATTAATTTTACAATTCAGCAATTGTCCTTTCCATTATGCATTTTATCGACATACACGCAACCTTCACCTTTTGAGTTACAGTTACTATTTGCTTTTAACACAAACCAAACTTTCGGTGCCTTTGATAACTCAGCGGTTGTGTTAATAAGCCTTCTTGCATCAACACTTTCCAGGCAGCAGTTAAGGCCATCTCCAACGCCACCCCTGCTCCTCCCCAACTCAGTCATTCACCCGGGAGGGCCACGGGCTGCTTTCAAGTACCTTGAAGGTTTCTTTCTTCTGCTCATTCAGTTTCAGTCTTCAAACGCTTACGGCTTCCCGAAAGTGTGGGATTCTCGCCTGGCTCTCTCTCCATCTTCGTAACTGCAGATCAGCACCTGACCTTCCGACTTCCATCGGCAGGTTCGCATCAGCCCCGAAAAAGCTGTTCCTTCTCGTACCCAGCCCTGCTCAGGGCGTGGCTGTGCGCGCCACCTTTTATTAATCTGAACGAGAGTTTTAACAAGTGGCTGGTGTTCATAGTTAGGATTACGTGCCTGACTCTACCTGGCCTCATTACAGTGGCAGAGCCATTGCAAGTTAGTGGAGGTAATCTGCCAGACCTTATTCCTCATATTCCTCGCCTCAGTTGTTTTGCCAATATAATGGGGGGAGGAATTATGGGAGATGTAGTTTCTCATAAAATAAGCATGGATAGAGGTTAGATGGGTTGCGGAAATAGGGGGATACCATGTCTCGCCATAAGGTGTTTCTGCCCCAAACCCAGAGGATTCCTACCTAGGTGATCCTCTCTCACTTTTCCACCCCAGGGTCGGAAACCAAATGCAATGGTCTTTCCCGTGGACTAGGTTGGTTTTCACTCCAAGTATCTGGGTAAATCCAACTTCATCCCTCCACAACCATCAATGTAGTACAGGGAGCCTCCAAAACAGAGGCATAATTGTTGTATCTAAACAGATCTCCTCAAGTTTGGCCCGGTCCATCACCCCCTCGTGTCTACGGTTTCTGGATTGCCCTCTTGTTCAGGCCCCAGTGACATCCCAAATACGTTGGCGGCCTATTCCGATGTTGTACATCTGCATTTTCGGACCTCCCAGGAGAAGAGCAAGCCGAATGGGAACATACACCCGTACATGAATTGCACCTGCTGTACCTTCCCTGTATTGGGGTGGAACGTCTGTCTCTTCTGAAGGCTGCCTTCTCTTTCAAGATCCGCAGGATCTCCTCTCTTACCATAAAAGAGCAACATTTAATTATGTCACATGGTGGGCTTGCAGGCCCCTTTGTAGCGGTCCAACCCGGTGGATAGGTCAAGAGTGATGCCCTGCTTTGCTATTTCCGAGAAGGTCTCGCCAAACAATCGAGGACATATGCGTTCAACTCTGAGCCCTGCGTGCCTTGTCCAAGCCCTCCAATTCTCAGATTCTCTCTTCTGTTCCCGTTCTCCAGGTCTTCGATGGTAGTAAGTAGTTCATACATGTTATGCTTAGACTCTGCCAGCTCCCCATTAAGATGTGTAATGTCCTTTTGCTAAGCTTGTATGCCTCTGCTGCATCGCCAATCCTAGTGTTCACTTGCTTTAAGTCCCTGAAAAGGTCAGCCAACTTCCGTAGCTCTGTGTATTTTGCTCTTAACTGCATGGAAAATCTCCTCCTTTATGGTACTCATACAGTCCAGCAGATCCCTCCTTGTAAGAGGACCTGACCCAAGCTCCATAGATATAGCTTTCAACATATCGGTCCCCTTAGAGATTTCTTCGCAATCCCTCTTGTTTTGGGCCGGCCTTGAAGACCGGAGAGACGCGATTCATTTGCATCTCCCTGGAGTTTTGGGCAGCGACATTAAGTAGCAAATCAGTAGCTTGGGTGGTGCTTTTTCCCACTCGCGCCTTTCCACACAAGCCCAGCCTGTGTGGGTCCTCAGTACCACAAGTGGTCCCACTGCAGGGGGCTGTACGTTCTGAATGATTTAAGTAGCATTATATGGGCTCCACTTCACGCCAGGGCATATGCATCAGTGCTTCAGGGAGGCAATGGGTCAGATGGGATTGCTGGGCTATAGAGAGGGTGAGGGCATACTGGTTGGTACCAATTCCCTCCACTTCCGACCCCGCCAGCCTGGTTGATCAGTTGGTCATGGGAAGGGCCAGAGTGCTGTCGCCACAGCTCCCAGCCACCCCTGGTCACTGGCATGAGGGTTGCTCCGAGGGCCTGTTCTCCCAATGTCACCGCCTTCTCCACCCTCCTCGATTACGATGCAGTTGGGATGGCGACTACACCCGCACTTCCCCTCTGCAGAGGAGATGGGGAAGGCAGAGAGCACCCTCCCGGGTTGGCAAATCTGCATCTACCCTACTTCTCCTAGCCTCCAGGACAGACCCCAGTTGCCGTTCACATAGGCCGATGGGCTGTGTCCTAGTCCCCGCTATCGGCTCATCAGGAGGATGTCTCACCAAGCACCAGACTGCTGTACACAGGGCGACATGCTGCGCCTCCATCGCTGTTGTCCATCGCCCTCTTAGAGCCACATTCCAAGCTTTTCAACTACACTAGCGTGGTCTCAGGGGTCCGGCACCCACAACTAACTAGTGGCGTCTCCCGGTTTGCTCCTTTTGGGGGCTAGATGGGGCAGATTCGGCCAGTGGTTTTTAGAGGACAGCCATCTTAGGTGCCATTGACCGCTCCTTTAAGCACATTCCCAAAAACACAGATGTGTCACATAGGTATGTTTATAGGGGGCCAAAGACAATAGTAGCTCCTGGTAACTTTTGTTCTTAAGCTAGGCAGGATCTGCTATGCTACGAGCAGGAGCTAAATTGCTCCCAGCAATTCCCAACAGTAATCTCTGGTTTTCACACCCTCAACATGCACAGTGTAGGG
This sequence comes from Ambystoma mexicanum, assembly GCF_040938575.1. Classification (NCBI taxonomy): domain Eukaryota; kingdom Metazoa; phylum Chordata; class Amphibia; order Caudata; family Ambystomatidae; genus Ambystoma; species Ambystoma mexicanum. Next base: position 1,105,401,920 of record NC_090922.1, read on the forward strand.
CATGGGATTTAGGAGGACAGTTCAACATTAATAATTTGTTGCATTACCCCCGCCTCCCTCTTGCCGTTCCAGTACCCCATTGGTATGCAGTAAATGCAAAAGATTTCAATTGCTTACTTGACCCCCCAATAAAAAAAAAATGTAGGTGCCCCCAAGGATATTTATTTAAGGGATTAAGATAAATATTATAGCCATCACACTAGATCAGAGCCGTAAACCATGCCTCAGGAATAAAGAAGAATATGTCATGCGACGTTAAATAACTTTAAATTAACTTGTTCCCAAATATATGTATGAATGCTCCCTCGAATTCCAGGAAATTAACAGCACTTTAACAATCCAGCAGTCATGAAGAATATTTCAACAATGTGGTTGGAGCTTCTGGAAGCCAACTCCAATCTGATGCAATCGTAGTACTTTTGGAAGTACGCCCAGGTCCAGTGACCACTAGTCTTTTGCCTTTGCTGTTAGTAGGGACTTTGATTTGTATCTTATTTGCTGCTGAAAGGGAACTCTTTGTATACCCTTAATCTGGCCTCGATCAGATCTTTTTGCTCTCTAAAATGGATAACCTGAAAACCTATTGGGCGCAGACTCTCCGGGTGTTCTAATATCATGCCAAAGTAAAATGAACTTTAGAAAGTGGAAGGTCATATAGAAGTAGAACAAAGCAATGTCGCTTGAGGAAATCAGACAAAACATTGGTACTGTTTTAAAGATGGCAAGAATCTGTGAGCGGTTCAAGAGTAAAGACTTCTCTCCAAATATGTCTTTCATAATCCACTGCAAAACGTTATCATAGTTTAGAGACTTTTCCAACAGTAATTAAGTGACACAGAGGCTTCTGCTGGGAAGGTATCAATTTGACTGGGAGAAGATTTGTCATGAATCCTGGTCGTCAAGGCTCAATCTGACTTTTCATTTAGGTCCAAGACAGATGGGCCTTGAGTAAAACATTCCTCCAAAGATCCTAATCTTATACCTTCTGGGGTCACATTGGGTATCCCTCTTATAGGTAACCCATTCTCTGCAGCATTAAGCCCTCACGTAGTACTTACATCCCCATCTTTCTAAGTAGGCATATCTCATGGTCATATTCCACCAAAATGTGGGACTGTCCCCCTACCCCTCATCACATTGCAACCCGACAACTATTAAAACTGGTGGTGTTGGTTTTTTATTTTTCCTCTTTCTTCATATTATCCCCTTTCCCTTTTTTACCTGGCACCGATTGTTCATTCCCTCTGGGTTTTAGCTTCTTTTTTTGTTGGTACTTCAATAGAATTACTACTCCCCATTTTCTTCTGAGCAGATGACAGTATTGTAGAACTGAAAGCTTCTTTGTTATTTAAAGCTTCTACCAGATTTGGTAATGGACAATTAGGAAGCAACATCTCCTGAAGATTACTTCCAGCAAGCAAATGGCCTTACAACCGTGTCTGGGCGTATTGCACAGTTCCCGCTTAGTCCATTTTCCAATCCACAAAGTGATTGCACATGGTGTTATAACCAACACCAGCGTGATTCCTTGCTGTTCCACTTCATGCTTTAATAGCTCAAAAAGCTTCACCAATGATTTTAAGACAAGATGTAAGGCTCTTAGCACAGACGGGCAGATTTTCTAGTAGCATGGTATGCGTCTTGGTCAGTGGTTTGCAGCCGGTCATGGTTAGGCGAATGGGTTAGAGTAGAAACAAAACCTGTCATACTCCCATTGAGACATGAAGTATGCAATGTTTGTTGGTTGAAAATCAGAAGATAAATGTTCCTTGTCAGTTGGCCACAATACATTGTTGCGTATGATGACGTCATGAATATGAGCAAGTAAGAGGAGAGTAATTCCAGTTGCTTGTTCCACAGAAGTTACCGGGTTTGAAGCCATAAGTTTGAGTGTGCGAATGCTGTGATGGGGGGGGGGGGGTCTTCTGAAGCAATGCTGCTAAGTGTTCTCACTGGATCATACTTTTGTTGAAGATGGATGTGATTTTTAACATTATTACTGTGAGCTAATCTGGCAGAGGAGAATAAGATGGAGATGTCAGCAATAAAAGACTCACTCCTGTGAGGTGGTCTGTAGATGAGGTGGGAGGTTATGGATTCCTTGTGAGATAAGGAACAAGTTACTTACCTGTAACTGTTGTTCTCCAGCATGGGTCTGGCATGGATTCACATGCTCATGAATATTCCCCGTCGTCAGGCTGGGAATCCTCGGTAAAGAAAAAACCAGTATCAGTTTCGTTCCTGATCTGTCTTTCGTAGTAATAACCAATCACTGGTCTCTGCGTCATACTGACCACAGCCAATGACTGCCCTCTACCTAAGCACCGCCTCTGGCAGCCATCTTCAGATTTGGAAGCACGTGAAGTGGCAGTATGACCAAGTGAAGAGCCGCAGAGGGGTAGGCGGGAGGGTTCGCATGTGAATCCATGCCAGACCCATGCTGGAGAACAACAGTTACAGGTAAGTAACTTGTTCCTTCTCCAGCATGGGGTCTGGCATGGATTCACATGCTCATGAATAAAGAATACATAGCAGTACACACATGCACAACCACGGGAGGTGGCAAAGGCTCAACATTAAGCATCACATCAACTCAACATTAAGCATCTTACCTCCTCACCAGGCTCACCTCAGGCGAACAGGTTGCGCAGCACTGCTTGGCCGACCCTGGACTCCTCCCTGGAATCCCGGTCGACGCAGTAGAATTTCGTGAAGGTGTGCGTCGACCTCCACGTAGCAGCCCTGCATATGTCCAGCAGGGGCACACCAGATAGGAACGCCGTGGTAGCTGCGATCGCTCTGGTGGAATGGGCTCTCGGACGGCCAGGCAGCGGTCGGTTTGCCAACCGGTGACAGTACATGATACAGCCGGAGAGCCATCTGGAGATGGAAGCCTTCGAGAGAGCCTTCCCCTGATTGACAGGTCCAAAGTTCACAAAGAGTTGTGACGTCTTCCGAAAACCTTTCGTGTGGTCCACGTAGAACTTCAGCGCTCTAGCTACATCCAGCGAGTGCAAAGTCCTCTCAGCCGGCGACGAAGGCGACGGGAAGAACACAGGTAACACCAAGGGTTCGTTGAGATGAAAGTCCGACGGTACCTTGGGCATGAAGGAGGGGTGCGTCCTGAGCACTACCCTCGTGTCGTGGAAAGTCAAGTACGGGGCCTTGCAGGAAAGGGCCTGGATCTCTCCCACTCGTCGTGCGGAGGTGATGGCCACGAGAAAAGCTGTTTTCCACGATAGAAACTTCAACGGGGCCGAGTGCAGAGGCTCGAACGGAGGTCCCATGAGTTTGGTCAGTACCACGTTGAGCTCCCACGCCGGGGCCGGAGCCTTCACCGGCGGGAACGATCTGAACAGTCCCTTCATGAACTCTTTCACCAGACGATGAGACCACAAGGACGTCCGGCCCGTGGTTCTGGTGTATCGGGAGATCGCAGCAAGATGAATCTTGATGGACGCGTGTGCCAGACCAGCTTTGGCCAGCGTCAGCAGGTACGGCAGCACTTGGGGAGCCGTAATCCGTAGAGGGTTAATCTTCTGTGCGTGGCACCAGACAGAGAACCTCTTCCATTTGTGTCCGTAGCATTTAAGAGTCGAGGACGCCCTGGCCTTTGCAAGAACCTCTCTGCAATCGGCCGGTATGTCGTATCCTCCAAACTCTAGCGCTGCAGGAGCCAGGCCTGCAAGTTCAGCGACTTCGGGTCGTGGTGGAGGATGGCGCCTCCTTCCCTGGAGAGTAGATCCGCGTCCGCCGGCAGCTTGATTGGCGGGGACGCCGACAAGTCCAGAAGGTCCGGGAACCATATCTGCCTCGGCCACGCAGGTGCGACGAGGATCATCCTGCACCGTGACCTCTTGAGCTGGTTGACGAGCCGGATTAGCAGAGGCAAGGGAGGGAACGCGTAGAGGAACAGGCCCTCCCAGGGGAACGAGAAAGCATCGCCCATGCTCCTCGTCTGGGGAAACCTGCTGGCGAACCTCCGGCACTTGGTGTTCGTCGCCGTCGCGAACAGGTCGATCTGGGGTGTGCCCCACCGTCGGAAGAGGCGATCCACCAGATCCTGCCGTAGTTCCCACTCGTGGCACGAGCGCAGCTCCCTGCTGAGTGAGTCGGCGATGGTGTTTTTTATCCCTGCCAGATGAAACGGCACCAGAAGAATCCCTTGGGCGACGGCCCAATGCCACAGGTCCTGCGCCTCCTTGGACAGCGCTGGGGACCTGGTTCCGCCCTGTTTCCTGATGTAAAACATGGTGGTGGTGTTGTCGGTGAAGATCCTCACCACCTTGCCCTTGAGGGACGGAAGGAAGGACCTGAGGGCCCAAAACACTGCACGGAGCTCCAGGACGTTGATATGCAGGGACTTCTCCGTCGGGAGCCAGAGTCCCCTTGCGTGCGGATTTTCGGTGTGCGCTCCCCACCCTTCTAGGGAGGCATCCGTGGTCACAGTCACCTGGTGGGCTGGGGTCTGGAAGTCCATGCCCGCCGTCAGATGCGCGCGGGTGCCCCACCACCGTATCGCTCGTCGGAAACTCTCGTCGAGCTTGATCCTTTCCTCGAAGCTGCCCGTCGTCTGGATCCAGCGCGCATCCAGGAACTCTTGCAACGGGCGCATCCGGAGCCTGCACATGGGAATGAGGTAGATGCAGGAAGACATCATCCCGAGGAGGGACTTGATGGACCTCACCTTGGCCGCGTCGGCCACCAACATCCGTTGCACCTTGCCCAAGATGGTCCTGGTCCTCTCCTCCGACGGGGAGGCCAGAAGGGACACTGTGTCGAGCCTCGCTCCCAGAAACAGTGCGACTTGCGCGGGCACCAGGTGGGATTTGGCGTAGTTCACGGAGAATCCCAGGTCCGTGAGGAGTTGGACGGTCCTTGCCGTGTGGACCACGGCGAGCTCCCTCGTCTTGGCGCGGATGAGCCAGTCGTCCAGGTAGGGGTAGACGTGAATCCCCTCGCGGCGCAGCTGCGCCGCCACCGGTGCGAGGCACTTGGTGAAAACCCTGGGTGCCGACCGCAGTCCGAAGGGAAGGGCTTTGAACTGGTAATGACGCCCTTGGACCACGAATCTGAGGAATTTTCGGTGCCCCTTTAGGATGGGAATGTGGAAGTAGGCATCCTCCAAATCCAACGACGATAGGAAGTCTCCTTCCTCCAGCTGACCCAGGACGTGCTGGAGGGTGACCATCCGGAACTTCTGCGCCTTGATGAACTTGTTCAGGCGTCGCAGGTCCAGGATGGGGCGCCATCCTCCCGTCTTCTTCTTCACGAGGAAGTAACGCGAGTAGACTCCGGAGCCCCGAAGCCTCTTTGGGACGAGTTCGATGGCGCCCTTTCTGAGCATCGCCTTTACCTCCAGGAGAAGTTGAGGGACGTGAAGTTCTTTCCTGGCCACGGGGGGGACGCGCGGGCACCTTCTTTGAAACTCGAGCGCGTGGCCCCGGGCCAGGGCGTCCAGCACCCAACGGTCGGTGGAGATGGACTCCCACACGCTGACGAAGCCCGCCAGCCGGCCTCCCACCGGGGTGCTTCGGTGGGGGCCCGACCCCACGGCCGGTTCAATCCTGCTTGGACGCGGCCTTGCCGCCTTGGCCTCCTTGGCGACGACGGCGGGGGCCGCCAGACTTGCCTCGTCCTCTGTAGGCCTCTTGCGACGACGAGCGGGCCGCTTGACGGTAGGAAGCGAAACCGCCGCCGGAACCTTTGGAGGCGCCCTTGCCTCCGCCGCTCCGAAAGGGCGTCCGCCGTTGCTGCAGTACTCCAAGGGCCCGGGCCGTCTCAGTATCCGCCTTGATGGCCTGAAGGGAATCGTCCACTGTCTTCCCAAACAGGTTGTTCCCGTCGAAGGGCATGTCCAGGACCCTGGTCTGGACGTCCTGCCGAAAGTCCGTAGCCTTGAGCCATCCGCGACGTCGAAGGCAAACGCCGTTGCCCATCTGGCGGAACCCAGTGTCGGCGATGTCCGTCGCCACGGTGATGGCGTGGTCCGAGGCCACCTCACCTTCCTGCAGGATCTCAAGGGCCTCCGCCCTCTTGTCGTCCGGCAGAAAATCCAGCAGGGGAGCTATCTTGTACCAGAGTTCCCTGTCGTAGCGGGCCACGATAGCCAAGGCGTTGGCCGCTTTAATCGTCGTCGCCGCCGACGAGATGACTCTGCGTCCCATGGCATCCAATTTCTTTCCCTCGCCGTCCGGCGGGGAAGTCGACGTGGAGGCCGCACCCCCCCCCGCTTTCTTCCTGGCTGCCGCGGAGACGACGGAGTCCGGGGTAGGCTGCGCCCGGAGGCATAGGGGGGCCGAGTCCGGGACCCGGTACTTTTTCTCGTACCGGTCTCTTTTCGCTGGCGTCGTGGAAGGGTTCTTGAGGAGGGAAAGGCCCTCATCCCAAATGTCGTCCAACAGAGGCACTGCGAGGACCGTCTTCCTCTTGGTCTCGCGCCGTTGGTAAAGGAAGCCTTCCTTTTTCTTCTCCTCAGGGCAGAGTTGGAAAAGCTCGGATGCCCTGGCGATCATTGAGTGGAACGATCCAATCTCGTCGGGCGGAGAAGCCCTGGTGGGAGGCGACGACGGAAAATCCTCGTCGTATGCCTCGTCGTCCGTACCCGTCGCTGCCGTGTCAGTCCCCGTATCATCCCCTCGGGTGGACGGGGAGGAGGGCTGGACGGGGCGCAACGGTTGAAAAGGAGGCGGTGGATGGATCCTTCTTTTCTTGGTAGGGGGAACACCAGAAGGTCCCGGTTCTGGATCCCCCGACGGGAGAGGTTCCTCCGTCGGTAACGGTAGTCTCGTCCTTATCTCGGAGCATAAGGACTGTATAGCCAACAAAATGGCCGCTGAGTTGTCTTGCGGCGCTGGCAGAGGGGAATCCGACGGGCGAGCAGGGGCCCCGTCGGTATCCTCGACGATGTCGTCGTCGTCACCTGCGTCGGGGCCCATTCCGACGGGCTGGTCTTGTTCCACGCCTAGGCCGTGGCTTAAGACCTCGATCAGTTCCTCTTCTGAGGTTGAGGCCGAATCTACGACGACGCCCTGCCCCCCCTTCTTCCCCACGGAGGGTTTCACGGGGGTCCTATCGATGGGCACGAAAGAAGACTCCCTCCGAGGAGGCAGGGAGATTCTGGGCCCCGAGGCCGCCACCACTGGTGCAGCCTCCACAGGCTGGGCCAGGGCCGCCGCGACCGTTTCGATAGAGGGCTTGGTCGAATGGATCAAGGCCTTCACCACCTTAGGTGCGCTCACCGCCTTATCCTTGAGGGAGGGGGCACTGCCACGCTCCTCCTCTGCCTTAGAGCTCGACCGGGGTCTCTCCAGGAGCTTCGCCGGGTGCTCGGCCTTCCTCTTACCCGACCCAGAGCGTTGGCTCGTGGTTGATGGTGCCGGGGAGGGTGCGCCCTGCCTGGCGCCCGTAGAGCCCGACCGTTCGGCGCTCCCGGTGCCAGCGGACTCGCGGTGCTTGGCCTTATGTTGGGCCCCCGTCGCCGGGGCGCCCTCAAAGGTCTTAGAAGACCGCTCAGATTTCTTCTTCTTCTCGCCAGACGGGCTCTTACCCTCCAGCCAGCTGGCGAGACGTTGATGGCGGTCCTTCATGGTCCGTTCCGACATGTTGCCGCAAAACGCACAGTCCTTCTCCACGTGCGTCTTGTCCCCATGAAGGCAGTAAAGGCAGAAAGAGTGTTCGTCCTCCTTGAAGACGTTCTGCAGCTGGCATCCAGGGCAGGCCCTGAACAGCTTTCCGGGCGTCGAGCTTCCCTTCTCCTGGGCCATCTCCGAGACCGGGCCTGAGAAGCTTCTGGAGTCCTCCGAAGTGTAGCTCGACGAAATCTTCACCCTTGAGGGGCACAGATGAATCCGACACGGGTCCCCGTTGATCGGATGTAGGATCGGTGGAGCTTGAGGCTCTTTTGACCGAAAGAATCGAAGTTTTTGTGAAAAAGCGCGAAAAAATAGCACTAACGCTCGAGAGCAATAGCACGAGGATCCCAACACATGAACGTGCGGTAAAAATCTGAAGATGGCTGCCAGAGGCGGTGCTTAGGTAGAGGGCAGTCATTGGCTGTGGTCAGTATGACGCAGAGACCAGTGATTGGTTATTACTACGAAAGACAGATCAGGAACGAAACTGATACTGGTTTTTTCTTTACCGAGGATTCCCAGCCTGACGACGGGGAATATTCATGAGCATGTGAATCCATGCCAGACCCCATGCTGGAGAAAAGGAGCTGTCAGGTAAGTGATTCAAATGAGTTTGCACTGGCAGAGAGCATGGTCAAGCGCTCCTGTGAATGATTGCCACTCCACCTCCTTCGCGTCTGGCTCGTTGACATGTTTGATGCAGTAGCCTGGGTGTAGGATGATGTTGAAAACATGAGGAGGAGGGTGGGGTCAACCATGTTCTGGTGATGTAGGGGGCAACAAGGTTATTGTATGAGATGAGGTCAGCGATCTCTGCAGGCTGAGCTACTTCTGAGCGAGTAATTATCAGCTTGAGGGAGCATGTGCTTGTGGTTCGTGGGTGATGGATGGGGGCAAGGATGATATTAATGAGGTTCGCTAGGGTAACTTTGTGGGGCTGCCTAAAGCATTCGGCCATTCAAACCCTAGCAAGGGTGGAATAGGCTGTGGAGGGAGGAGAAACATGGTGATCTCTTTTGGGAAGTAGTAGTAGTAGAAGCAAATACTTGGTAGGTGAAATGTAGGAAAGTGGGTCTGTCCCTTTGCCCCATCAGGCCTCAAAAGTCACCAACAGGTGAGGTCCTTCTATTCGTTCGTCCTTTGCCTAGTATGCCTAAAGACTGGTGAAATGGATGATGGATGGGACAACTGAGTGACAGGGACTAGTCACGTGACCAGCAGCCCCCTCAATGCTGTCTGCCTGGAAGGCGTGAAACCTGGTGGTGGACAGAGCAACTGAGTTGCAGGAACTGGTCATGTGACCAGCAGCCTCCTCCATTTTTTCTTCCTTTATCGTCAATTTGGTTCCGAACTGCGACCACAACGTTCCCTGAAACACCCACACTACTACCACTCTGTGCAGGTCTTCTATACCCCCGTGTTCCATCCCACTGGGCCGAGCTTTGGAAAAGGGCTGTCACCTGCATAGGGAAATTAACATCTGATCGTGATTGGACTGCTTGTATATAAATGTTTGTGTTTCAGGTGTGTGGCAGCTTTGGGCAGGATTTCCCACTGGTTTTCATAATTGTAGTTTTCCTCTGGTTGTGACTGTGCAAACGCTTGGGGCTCCAGGAGCAGAAACAATGGATCTCCATTGCATGTGCCTTCTCAGCAAAGGTGTTCTATTTCTGACTAGTGCATGTACACTCACAGGAAGTTTAACCTCTGCTGTGTCAATGTCACTAGGCTCACAGTGCCCATAATATGCAATCATTCTCCTCAAGACATTTCATTTAAAGGGCTAGCCGCATTTTGGTTGAATGGTATAAGAATGGTATGAATGGTAGAAGAATGGTATAAGAATGGTATGAATGGTAGAAGAATTCCAAAACAGGTCCCCGTTTTCGGAAGTGGAAACGGTGGAGCTTGAGGCTCGATTAAACCGAAAAAAATGAGAAATCTCCTGAAAAAGCGTGAAAAGGCAGGAAAAAAACTCGAGAGCTAAACACGAGGACTCCCAACACTTGAGCGTGTGGTAAAAATCTGAGGATGGCTGCCAGAGGCGGGACCTAGGGAGAGGGCAGTCATTGGCTGGGGGCAGTATGACCCAGAGATCAGTGATTGCTTACTACTAAGAAAGACAGATCAGAAACGAAACTGATACTGATTTTTTCTTTACCGAGGATTCCCAGCCTGACAACGGGGAATATTCATGAGCATGTGAATCCATGCCAGACCCCATGCTGGAGAAATGCCCTACCCAGTGGTAGAGACTATGTTGGAGGTAAATGGGGGATCCTCTCTATGCCACACCTTGGCCAATCACCCACTTGTAAAATACCAAAGACAACTCAGAATTTAAAAATTGGCAGTCCTCAAAGTAAAAAAAAAAAAAAGAAAAAAAAAAATAGACTACGCCACAAGAATCCAATCGGCAACAAATCTGCAAAAATAACTTCAGAATCATAGATCAAAAACCCTACATCCTGCAACAAATGCGTAATCTCATCACACGCACTATGTGACAACATCATCAACTACCTTAGAACAAAAATTTAAACAATCCAACAAATCACTGAAGCAAGTCGCAGAACTATAAAACACAACCACAGAGCCACTGACAACTGGCGATCCATCAACCACAGCAAAAATGTGAACTAATAGACAAAGATGTTTTCTCCAGACGCATAAAGGACACCAACCTTTCTGGATCTCCATGTGACTCTTTGCCCCCAGCCATCTACAAAGAAGTCATCAACCACAGTATGGCAGCATCACAATTGCAGCTACTGAAAAACCCATGCCTAAACACAGGATTAGTACCTAAATCATTCAAATCGACTTACATCAAGCTGAACTTATGAAAAAACTAAATGAAAAGCGCAGAAGATCCGAGTAATTACAGACCTATATTCGACCGGTCCTACCCAGCAAAAATACTGGAGAACGATGTATACAAAATTCTACATAGAAACAAACGGAATGCACAACTACTCGCAAGTCAGCTTCAGACCCATGAGAGGAACAGAATTGGCACTCCTATCCATATGAGATGAATAAAAAATAAATGCAGTCAATCTGCCCTCATACTACTGGACGTATCAGCAGCGTTCTAAATAATCAGTCACACACCACTAATTGAATGACTGGAGGAATACAGTGTTAAGACTGCCTTTTAATGGCTGTAATCCGTTGTCACAAATTGAACTGAAAAACCTACTTACAGCCTTTTACCTCAAACATCTCATGTGGGGTGCCACAAGGCTCTAGCCTCTCCCCTTCAACATCCACATGCCCCCCTGCCAGATGAAAGCCACTCTAAACCACAGACTTACCACCTACAACTACGCAGATGACACACAGCTCATCAAGATAGCCATAACCAGAGACACAAGCAACACACTCAACAATTGCCTCACTGATATACACAGCTGAATGACAACAAACAACCTCAAATTAAACCCAGCCGAAACAGAAATAATGATCTCTCCCCCAGAGGACAACCTAACCGACACACAACTGGACTGGTCGCCTGGCATGGGAACCCAACTACAGATATCAAACGTACAAAATCTCGGAATACTCATGGACAACAGACTCTCACTGGTACCACAAGTCAACAATATTACAAAGTAATACTTCTACCTCCTGAGACTACTTAAAGGGGTACTCCCCTCCCTCTCCTTCCCACATAGAACCTTTGGAATCATTTACCTAGTATTATCAAGAATTGACTATGCAAACAGCCTCTACCTTGGAATGCTGAAATGGCTAACCAAAAAACGTCAACGCCTCCTAAACACTGCAGCAAGGATACTCCTGAGACTAAACAGAAGAGACCACATCGGATCAGCTCTGAGAGGCCTACATTGGCTCCCAGTACAAAAAAATGCATTACATTCATGCTGCTTATCTGGACAAAATAGCCCCAGTGTACACCACTGCTCAACACAATCCAAACACACCTAGAAACTAGACCTACTGGTTCTACAAGCACCAACAGAAAAGTACAACCTCTATCCTACTCCCTCTTCCTTCACCAACTTACCCTACCATGTGAGCAACTGGAGACTATGCCAATGGTAATGGTGTGCTGTATAAGACAACATAAAATTTGTTTGTGGAGGTGCCCGGCCCTCAGCAGGGGACTTTGTCACAGTTCCCAAGTCAAAGGTGAAACCCCAGATAAAATGCTTGAACAAAACTCTTAATGAACTGTTTGAAGATCTTCTCTGCAAACAGAGACTGGTTACAGTGATACTTTTTTTTAACAGGGAAAAATGCCTGACTCTGCCTGAATATTAGTGGGACAGTTTCAGTTCTTTCTACAGTAGGTTTCCCTCACTTTCCCCATGTTGTTTCTATGAATCTATGTGATCACCGCGCCGCCCGTAACTGTGCTGCCCATAACTGCGCCGATGAAAATGTCGACTCCATTTAAGGCGTGGTGCAGTAGTCAAATAGATCACTTTACCCACCTCACCTACTCTCCCTACCCAACCCTCTCGCCTCACTTACCTTCAGGGTGGCACTTGTGTGTGCCGCTGACTCCCTGCTATACCTCCTACTTGCATGGGTCGGAGGCACCACCGCAGGTGCTTTTTTCTTCTTTACTTTGTTGTCCCCGGCTTACCACAATGGTAAGCGGGGGACACCCCGGCAGCCGCCAACTCCTGTTATTGCCCCCAAGGAGAGTGGGGGAAACCCCCGCAACTCCTGCTCTGCTTGGGGGAAGTAATGGGAGTCAGTATTTTGTGCGCCCCCAAAGTTGCAGTGACTGCGGGGGCACACAAATGAGGGCGACATTATGGTGTATTTCTGTTTCTATGGGTAATCTTTACTGCTCCTAGTTGCCTCTTTCTCGTCCCTGTATTGGTTGGCAAAGGGGAGGAGGTAATGGAAGGGTTTTCAGGATAGATCTATTTCCCGCTATTTTATCAGAGAATCGACTATTGACATAGGGAAATCTTTTAGCCTGGTTTTCGCTCAAGAGGGTGGTTGCTCCCTTCCACATTCCTGATGGTTGATTATGCAGTGTTTTTATGGTATTCCCTGGGATTTACATTGGTAGAGGATGAAGGGATTTTAACATCGGACTCAAGGCTTTTTTTTAGTTGGTTTTCCTTCCTTCCTCACCTTGGGCAATTGACTCTTTCCTTCCTCCCCCTTGGGTCATTGATATCACGATTGGAATTAGCGAAAATTAGACTTGGATTAGGGTGGCGGGAATCAACGTACCCCATGAAGGCGTCCGGGACTTCCTCCTCCTCTTCTGTCTCCCCGCCAGAATAGTGAGTCTCACCTCGAGTATTCCCGCAAAGGCAACTCAAGATTTCCCTACCCAGGTTATCCTTCCTTCCTCGTCCACCCCCACGGTTGGGATCCAAGAGCGATGGCCAACCTCCTGCCACCTGAATAGAGGACTCTCAGGGTCTTAATGGAATGATACCCCTAGGTTTCTTACAGGTGCCATCAATCTTTCTGGTACTGCTGAGCACGGTGAGCTGTTCCGGTCCTCATTTCACCGGACAGCTTGAATCCCCAGAGAGGCACACACCATTCAACCAACAATAAATGAGGCACTGAAGCGTGCGTTGGGTCCCACAAATCACGGTACTGTTCCAGTGCAGTAGCAGAGGTTGGAGGGTGTGGGGGGTAGCTGTTTTTGGTCCTTATACATGATGCACTGCTCCGGGGAGCTAAATATCCATAGGAACTAGCAGGCTCCCCCACAATTATTTTACAAAGTCATGCAGCGCTGTGAAATTACAAGAGATTATTCGGAAAGGACACATATAATGTGAATGTTCACGTGAAGCATGAGCATCTTCCAATTAAGAGTGCAGAGAATAGCTTGCCCACAGAGCTATGGCACTGCCTGTACAAGTGCAATTGGCCTACTGCAAAAAGTGGAATATACTGGCAAAGAGTGGCGTGTAATGCTCAAAATAGGAGTGGGCAGTAGATGAAGTGATGTCTCTGCAAACGACAACCGAAAGTACTACCAAAAGCTCTGTGAGGGGTCAGAAATGGGAGGCAGACAACTTGGTAAAGGTTTTTCACAATTGGCTATTTTATAAACTCAAAATGTGTGAAAAACGCCTCACTATCCCCAATCTAAAGAGGATTTTCCTGCCTATTGAAACAGAAATAAAGGAAACCGGTCTAATAAAAGTAATCTGTCCCTCACACTTATACATACATTAAACTCATGAAAGTAGAATATGGCATTTCACACTTCACAAAATTAACAGTTATGTTCAACATAAACCTTGTAACTATGTATCCTTACAAACTGGGTCAGATCCCCTTCCCCAGGTTCAAAGCAGGATTGCCAACCAAAGTTCAAAATTAGAACCGTTTCTTTTTTTTAAACTAGGCTCTGTTCATAAAGTTCTTCTTGCTCCAAAATTCTTTCACTCAACATTTCCACAAAAAAAGACTTCCAACTGAAAGTCAATATTTCAATATCACTTCTTGGAAAAAGAAACACTTTCACAATAATTGATTTATAACCATTTTTGGTCAGGATGATTTTTACCACAGTTCAAACACAATTGTGGCTTTACCACTTTCTTTCCTTCATAACCACAATCACAATGTAGTACTTCAATGTCTTCTTCCTGGTTGACACAGGTAGTATAGCTCACTGGCAACGTGCTCTTCTTGGAAGCAAGACAACACAGAGGAACACAGGTTCCAATACAGCGTCAGTGATAAAAAAAATAATAACCTGCCAGAACTACCACCAACAATCCTGTTCTTGGTATACCCGCCTGCCAGGACAAAAAGTCCTAACACTACTACAAGTACTGTGTGGTGAGGCTTGCTTCACATTTTTAGATGGGTCTTTAACTTTCAACAATATGGACCTCCAAACACATTGAGATCACCAACTTCTTTAGTAAAGATAGACTACACATTGATGCTGTTTGTTTCATTGATTTACAAGCAACGCAGGTTGCTTTCCTCCCTACCTTGACACCTTTGCCAAGGAAGACTCCTCTCCTGCCAATTCCGACTTCTCACTTGCACATCAGATACATGCAGACAGTGTCTCGTTATTGTATTTGTCTTTTGGCTTAGGCATTACTTGTTGGTGTTTGACTCAACTATTGCCTCTTTAATGACTGTGGGAATAAAGGTTAAAATCTCAATACAATATTGTTCTCTCTTTACCTAGGCAATGCTGGTTATGCTGTGAGGTTTTGCCCCCTCCTTACTTTGGCAATGCTGGTTATAGTTTGTCCTCAGTATTGCCCCCTTGTGACTCAGGCAATGCAGTTTCCTAACTTGGTCCAATATTGCACCCTCTTTACATTGGCAACAGTAGTTGTAACTTTTATTTTGCCTTCCTTCACAGTTAATACAATGCCAATGCGACTTTCTTACATCAGTTTGGTATTCAAAATCTGTTAGCAGTCAGGGGTCGATTTACGAAGTGCCCCGGGGTTACCAAGGAATGGATAATGCACCGGTCTCTCTCCATGCATCCGCTTGATCTGTTGCCACTGCCGCTTCTGTTACTTTTCTTGTTTCCTGAAACTCTGGTAGCTGTGGTTGTATTCCCGCGGCCCACGAGGACAAGGCACAAAGCAATGAAAGCGCTTCTCTCGTTGGGGACAGCTTACAAAAACACTGCTCCCACTGCACGGCCTCTGCACTTCAGGTTCTCTGCCTCGAAGACTCTCTCACAACTGGCATCCGCTTCAACAATAGCGGTGGGTTTGGCATCCTCTGTTTTTTCGGCTTCTGCAGCTGCAATGGCAGTTGCACACCTCTTCTGCTACTCCACCTTCCTGTTCTAAATATTCCGAAGTCCCACTCGGGTATGAGTCATTAGAACTAATAGACTGCGTGCTGCAGTTCTGCACCGCCAAGCTCCTCTTCCCTGTCCCAGTACTTAGGGTATTGTGGGACTTTGAAGTACCCAAAGCTCTATTACTTTTTATATCACAAGTTTCAAGTCCAACCTTATTTAATTCTGTCTGTTTATTAAATACATCTTTAAGGAAATATTTTAGAGAGGAAATAGATGGTCCTTAATTTCACAGCTCAAACCTAAGTGAGAATCAATTATCAGAAGCTAAGGTATTAGGGTTCTTTTATTTTTTTTATTTTTTTTTGATGAGTGGTACGAATGTCTGATAGTGTTTTATTAGCAAGTGCAGTGGAAATTCTGGTTCTGATTCCCGTTTAACTTGGTGTCTGTTTTGCTATGTGTTCCCAGAATTACATAGTTCTAAGGATGAGTGGGAAAGAGTGTCCACTTGTGATCTCTTCCCAGCTTTTATTTATGTCTTTGAAGGTTTGTTCTTCTTGTGCAAAGATTCTCAGTGTTTCATCTAGAGAAGGGCATTAAAGTTCTGCTATATAATATATATATATATATATATATATATATAATACATTACTCACCGTAATCATATTTCTGATGCTTGTATCTGCTTAGATTCACATGCTGTGCATAGGCCGACATCTAGTGGAAGCTGCAGACTATTACAGTTGTTTTCGAAACTCGAAAAGGGACGTCGACACGGCGTGCCATAATACTGTCTCTAGTGTGATGTCCACTGTACCCATGGTGCTTGACGCGCTGAGGTCCCTCAGATTGTTATTTTTCTGACATGAGGTAGCATGAGTACAGTTGTATCCAAGCAGATACGTATCAGACAAGCTCATAAGTAGCCATGCGCCTTCTCTCCATGGGGAGGAAGGGTGGGCACATTTGAATCTAAGCAGATACAAGCATCAGAAATACAATTACGGTGAGTAATGTATCCCTTCTGAGGCTTGTGGAATCTGCTTAGATCACATGCTGTGCATAGATTAGCGAGCAGTGTTAGGAGAAGGTGGTGGGATGTGAGAAGTTTTGTGGGCGAACAGATGTCTTCGAACCTCTTGTCCCACCTGTGTTTCTGTCTTGAAATGAGTGTCAATGCAGCACCCGGAGGGAAACCTCCAATACATTCTGGAAGTGATGGGAAAATATGCAGGGCTGTCTGGTATAGCGGTGAACCCTCAGATATCTAGCATTTTCCCATTGGGTGGATATAAAGGGATCCCACTGAAACAGCTACCTGTGTTACAGATACTATGGGAGGTCAGCACAGGATAAATATATACCATACGATGGAAAAGGAGCATAAATATAATACAGAGGTAGCGATCAGAAAAATTGAAAATTGTATGAAATTCTGGGTGAAGCTGCCCTTAGCAATGATGGGACGTGGGACAATGTTGACGATGGCGGTCCTACCCAGGCTCCTACACTACTTTGGGAATATACTGCACCTGATACCAAAGAAGTTCTTCATTAGATTGGACAGTATGTGCATAGATTTCCTTTGGCATGGTACACGAAATAGTCTGGCCCTCTGGAAACTACAGAATTTCCATGAGAGAGGGGGTATAAAACTGCCCAACTATGAAGTTTATTATATAGCAAGCCAGCTGCAATGGGAACCAGTGGGGATAGCAACAATGGGCGATATATGGCGAGGGGGGACCATAATAGATTTCAAAGTGTTGGGGGAGGAAACTGGGTTACACACAGGCCAGTATATCACGTACCATAGAGTGGTGCGGAGTATTAGGAAGACATGACCCGAAGCAGTATTGGGGGAGGAACCAGACGCTACCATAGATACAATCTATGACATATCGGAAGGGGGACACAAGATATCCAGAATATATGAGATGATGATGTCCAAAGTGGGAAAGGAAGTAGTACATCTGAGACAAGACTGGGAGACGGAAGTGGGAGCACCGATGGATGAGATGTGGGAACGAGTCCAAGGGTATCACAAAAAGGTATCGAGGAATGCAAGACTAAAGCAGATGCAACTATACATTACGCATAGGGTGTATCTGACACCCCAGAGGATAGCTGGATTCAGGAATGCGAGACGGCAAGCATGCCCCAAATGTGATGAGGAGAATGCTGGAAAGGTGCATATGTTTTGGTCATGTCCAGTTGTCATTTTGGAGTGAAGTGGCACACATACTAGAAGAAAGGGGTATTAAGATTGTGGTGGATAAAGTGTGGGCCTGCTTGTTAGATGGATTTCCTAGACCACGGAAACTTAAGCATGTGAGCAAACTTAAAGACCTGGCATATGTACTCACAAAGAGGAGAATTGCTATGGGGTGGAAGACATGCCATAGACCACGACTGGAGGTATGGTGGAAAGATTTACAAAAATGGGCTGAGGCAGAAACCATGGTGTGGCAGGAATCGAGTAGTGCTGCTGGGGGGAGGAGGAAACGGAGACCCTGATGGCCTGGAAATTATTAATAGCAGAGTTATTTGGGCCAATGCAAGAACCAATGGAACCCAATGGAACCAAAGGAAGAAGAAACCCGATCACAAGATGCAGAAACAGAACATGAGAGGAAGTAGGCTCGAAAGGGGGGGTGGGATAGGGGATGCGGTGAACACAATTAAGCAATTTATAATTGAAATGTTATTATATGCACTGCAAGTTTGGTTTGTATTGTTTGTTTGAATAAACCAATAAAAATGTTTTTAGAAAAATAAAAATGAGTGTCAATGCAGTAATGCTGAGTGAAAGTGTGTATTGAGCTCCATGTAGCTGCTTTGCAAATGCTGTCCAGAGGGACATTTGCAATGAAAGCCAGAGTGGCTCCTGTGCTCCTTGTGGAGTGCGCTCTGAGCGTGAAAGGTAGTGTTTTGTTTCATAATGGATTTCACAATTGTATACATCTGACTATCCATCTGGGGATGGCATTTTTGGAAATGCAGTCTCCTTCTCTGCCTGTAGCTATGGAGACAAACAGTTGGTCTGTTTTCCTAAGCAGTCTAGTCTTGTTTAGATGTGAGGGGGGGGTGGTCCTTTACTATGTAGTGTGTGGAGTTTTACCTCAGCTGAGCTGGTGGGGTTCTGAAAGAAAGCCGGCAGCTCAATAGACTCAATTACATGAAATTCAGAGATGAATTTAGGGAAGAACAAAGGATGTGTACGTAAAACCAGCTTATCCTTATTTACAACAAAGAAAGGATCCTGCACTGACAAAGCTTGTATTTCACTTACTCTTCTTATGGAAGTAATAGCCACTAAGAAGGCAGTTTTGTAAGTTAGGAGTTTAAGGCTACACTTATGCATCGACCCGAAAGGAGGTCCCATGTGCTTAGAAAGTACAACATTGAGAGCCCATCCTGTCGGTGGATTAGAAAATGGAGGATGCAGTCTCTTTACCCCCTCAATGAATGCTTTAATGACAGGCACCTTCCACCATGAGACTTTATTGTGGGAGGTGGTGTAGGCTGACAAGGCCGCCGAGTGGACTTTTAAGGAGTTGAATACCAACCCTGAATCTAGCAAGTGGAGCATATAAATTAGAATGTGGGATGGAGTACATTCTATAGGGTTAATCTGTTTAGACTGGCACCAAACTACAAATCTCCTCCACTTGTCGAAGTAACAGTGCCTAGTGTTAGGTCTTCTTGCTTCTTTCAAGATATCCATGCATCTCTGTGGTAGGTTAAGATGTCCGAACTCTGACTTCAGGAGCCATGCTGCCAAATTCATTGAGTGAGGTTGAGGGTGCACTGTTAGCCCCCCCGTACTGAGTGAGTAGGTCACTCGGGCACGGGAGCTTGATGGGTTCGCACATCGCCAGTTTGCGCAGATGTGGATACCAAGGTTGTCTTGCCCACATAGGAGCAACTAGGATGAGCGTCATCTGTTCCTTGTGGATCTTGTTGACCACCTTTTTCATGAGGGCTGTTAGGGGGGGGGGGAGTCTAAGAAAATTTCCCTGACCAGTTCATCCATAGGGCGTTTCCCTTGGAGCCTAGCTGAGAGACCCTGGACGCGAAGTCTGGGCATTGACTGTTTTCGCTTGTAGCGAACAAGTCTATTGTGGGGTAACCCCATTGAGAGCATAGGTGCTCTACGACCTCTGTGTGTAATCACCATTCATGTTCCTCTGGTAGGGGATCTCTGCTCAGTGAGTCTAGATCAGTGAGACCACTAGATCGTCACTGACCACTTGCTCCAGACCATTGTTTCGCCAACCACTCCTGAATGGGTCGCAGGCGTGCGTGTGGTACCAGGTAAATTCAAGATGCCATCATGCCTAGCAAACGCAAAGCTTTGCGCACCCTTATCTGGCAGCCACCTTATCTGTGTTTAAGACAGCTCCCAGGAACTGTTTGGTTGTGCTTGGCACTAGGCTTTATTTTTTATCGTTTATCGAAAAGCCCAATTGAAAGAGAAGGTTGATACTTCTTTGAGTGTTTTGCCTGCAAATTAGGGGAAATTCCCCTGTAATCAGCCAGTCATCTAGGTAAGGGTACACTGCGATTGCCTCCCTGCACAGGTGTGCTGCCACCACCGCCAGTACCTTCGTGAATACCCTTGGTGCAGATGCTATCCCCGAGTGGCAGTACTTTCAAATGGTAGTGCTGGTTCACTATCTTGAAATGCATGAATCTTCTGTGCTCTGGGAATATTGAAATGTGAAAATAGGCATCTTTCATATCCAGTATTGCCATGTAATCCCCTTTTTAGTTGAGGGATTACCTCTTGTAGCGTAGTCATGGAGAAATGTTGAGGCTTGAGACATTTGTTTGCAGGGCGCAAAACTAATACTGGGCACATTGTTAGATCTTTCTTTGGCACAAGGAAGTAAGTTGAATAAATACCCTTGTTTACCTGGTTGGCTGGGACGATTTCTAAGGCGTCCTTTTGGAGCAGCGCAACTATTTCCGCGAGGAGGGTGCGTTGGTCTTCTTTGGAGTGGGTTTTCTGGCGTGGGGGGCGATTGTGGGGTTGCCCGAGAAGCTCTATACAATATCCTCCCGCTACGGTGGACAGCACCCATCTGTATGAGGTGAATCCCTCCAATGCTTGGGGAAAGTTGGAAAATGCGCACTCCTACTGGAGAGGCATGGGAGGGCACCTGAAGCATGATGTCACTGCTTCTAGGGTGTGGTACTACCTCTGGAGGAGGAACACCTTCCCCGACCGCAAGATCTGCGTGGTCCTCTTTTGTAATTTTGAGAGGTTTGGCCTCGATTGTTCCCCCAGGCCGTACCTTGACCTTAATTATAGGAACCCCTCTGGGCAAAATTGTCCTTGTGTGCGACGAAAATTGCTGTTTCCCCTTTGGCCAGGAGGTTTATTAGTCCATTGGCCCAAAGATTTCAAAGTATCATACTCTTCCTTGGCTGTCTTCAGGGCGTCCTCGAGGGCCTTGCCAAAGAGTACGTTGGGCTCGACGGGCATGTTAATGAGCCAAGCCTGCATTTCTGGTTTAAATCCGGATTGGCATAACCAAGCGGGACGCTTAATAATGGTACCTTCAGCTTTTATTCTGCTGGCGTTGTCCGCAGTGTCAAGACCGCTCTTTAGCAGACAGCTTGACACCGCCCTCTCTTCTGCAGCCAATAGTGCTAATTGAGACTTGAGGGGTTCTGGTGCTGACTAAAGTAGCCCTGAGACTCCCCCCCCCCACCCCCCATTTATCGCAGTTCTAACTAGCCAATAACGTAGAGTTATTAGCAATTCTGGTTTGGTAAGCAGCAGAAGAGGCCACCTTCTTGCCCATTGTGTAAAGCCTTTTGCTTTCTTTGTCTGGGGGAGCCTCAGAGGAGGCTAGGGGAGTACCTGTTCTTTTTCTTGTTGTAGTAACAACTAGCGAGTCAGGTTTTAGTTGGCCCCTAATATAAAGCGGGTCTGATGGTGCAGGTCTGAAAAGTTTCTTTATGCGTGGGTTCACGACCCTCGTCTGATTGGGTCTCCAGAGAGGGTTGTATCTTCCGCTGGACTGACTTTCTAAGTGGAATAAACTGAGTAACCGCCTTCTTGTCTCCCAAGATTTCGTCCACAAAATCTTTGTCCTGTGGATCCTCTTGGGTAGCTATTTGAAAATGTTCTGCCGCTTTGATAAGTACCTCGTTAAGAAGAGGATGATTGTCTATGGGTGAATCTACAATCAAGGGGTCTTGATCCACTGGTGAATCTATGATGTACATGTCTGCATCAGGGACATGCTCCTCCTCCTCATTATCTTTATAATAAGGGTCTGCAGTTTCTTGGTCAGAGGTCTTCATGATCTGTGTCCGGGTCATAAAGTTCAACTGTAGTTGGATCTTGCTGTGGTTCACCGGGGCAAGATCTTTTAGCAGGGGATTCATCAGGGTTCTGCGACCCATAGGCTGCTGTTGTGGGAGGGGTGGAGTGAAAATTAGCCATGAAAGACATTCTTCTCATGACCCTTTCGATATCCTCCGCTGACCATTGGGCAGAACTAGGTATGACCAAAAATTGGGGAGGGAGATCCAGGTCTTCTGCAGTGGGTGGGATTACTTTAGAAGGTGTAGCCTTTTTCTTCAAGGCTGAAGACAGGGAATCCTGTGTTTGAGGTTCCTTACTTTTCTGAGGGATCCTATCCTTCTGTGTCTTATTCCTATGAGGGGTTTTACAGGAGCTCTTTTTAAACTCCCTTGACTTTACAAGGCTCTCCGGTACATGCGTTTTAACTAATTGTGCAAGTCCGGCTTGTATGGCCTTTTTTACAGCTATTGATGAAGAAAGATGAATCTCGGCCACTGTTAGCTCCGAAGTCTCGTCAGCTGACTCACGATCTTCAGGAATATTTTTATTGACAACGTCTGTTCTGTCATTCGACAGTGGGCATTTGTCATGTGGCGATCTCGATCTGGAGTGCCCAGAGGACAGCAAATCAACTGACCTTTCCCTAGACAAAGCACGTTGCCATTTGCTCGACACGTTTGTCGATGCTCAGCGGTGGGTTGTGTGTTTGGTGGGGGGGTTTATGAGAGCGCTTTCGCCGCCGGGTGTAGTCCCCATAACATGGCCGCTGGCCTGTCTGTTGGGGTTGGGGGCCTGCGCTCGGGAAACTTGAGTAACCCCGTCGCCTTCGCCGTCGTATACCGCAGCATTATTGCCGTAGCTGAAAGCATCCTCGACTTCAATGGCCTCGAGTTGCCTGGCGTGATGGGCACAGCGCTTAGTTAAGTGGTCCTTAAGTGTCTTGGGTTTGAAGAGTCTATATGCTCGACAGGAACCTCGACGTGTTCCAGAGAGAGACACAGGTTACACACAAGGTGTTTGTCCACCCACAGGAACTTTTTGCTGCACTTCAGGCACAATTTAAAAGGGGGTCCTTTCCATGACAGAATGACACAGCAGTTAGGCGAATGTAGTGTACGAAAAGGGGTATACACATTCTAGTATGACCTCCCCCCTCTCTCCCTAATGTGTAATAATAAATGGCGATAAGCCGAAAGGGAACTCCGCGAAACAGCGTCCTTCTAGGATGGCGGAAAAAAACAATCTGAGGGACCTCGACGTGTGAAGGACCATGGGTACAGTGGACATCATACTAGGGGTAGTATTACTGGCGCGCCCGGTCGCCGTCCCTTTTCGAGTTTCGAAAACAACAACTGTAATACTCCACAGCTTCCACTAGATGTTGGCCTATGCACAGCATGTGATCTAAGCAGATTCCATAAGCCTCAGAAATAAATATTACTCCCATGTTGATCATAACAGTTCTTACTATTACTAAAGTGGGTAGTTTTGAAAAGGTCTCATTTTGACAAAAAGCCATAAGATATTCTGGTATCATTGAAATATCTCCCTCTGAGGACGACAAATACTGCATCTCTCCTGAGTGAGCCCTCCTGCTCACTTGTGGGCCTTTTCCTCCCAGGTGATTCACCCGGCTAATTCCACCCCATGGTTAGGATCAGGTAGCAGCTGCCTTACCCTGGCCAACTAGGAGGAGACTCTAGGTAGGGTTTCTGTGAGGACTCAACAGGATTCATCACAGCTCCCAGACTATTAAAGCATTAAACCTTGCAAACTGGGAAGATGGAGGGTCCAGGGACGGCCCGTGACGAGGTTCAGGAAAAGGAGAGGCGGCAACATCAGAGAAATCAGTACCCCACTCAAAAAATTATCTCTAGGACTGCTTGGGCTTGTTTAAAGAGGATCTGACACAAACCTAGAAGCAAGACATTCAAAATGCCACAGCCAATATGCGCAAATCTCTCTGATATATCCCAAGACTTGCAACACATGGATACCTGTATTACTAAAGTGAAGAACTCTGCCCACTCATTGCAAGAGAATGTTATTAATTTGCAGGGAGAACTGGTTGATGCAAAACAAAACATGAAAGCTTTGGTGACCGCCGCTAAGGATCTGGAGAACACCATCAGCATGAGAATTTGAGAATACAGGGCATAAAAGAAGGCTCCTAGTGGGCAAACTTTAAATAATAGACCAGTCAATGTTTGAATCCCTTTTCCCTGAGATTGCAAAAGGAGTTAGAACAGTGGACAGAATAAATCGGGTAGGTCTGGCACGCCAGGGCTGAAGAGCCCAACTGCAAGGTATCATGAATGAAGTTGCGTGCATATGGCAAGAAGAACAGTTGCCCAGGGATCAAGAGAGATAGATGGCTACCATCTCATATAGGGCCAGCAATTATTCATCTTTGAAGACATTGCTTTTGCAAGCGTACAAAAGAGACCAACATTATGTTTGGACATGGAAAAGTTCACGCACGAGTATAAAGGGGAAATTTACATCTTCTCATAGGAAGGAAAACAGGTCATTGGAGGATATGGCTACTGCAATGAGGTTAGCAATAGAAATTGAAGAAAACTTGGGACAATGCAGAAGTTGCTGGAGAAGTGCAACAACTTGCCCAAAATGAGAGGTTCTCGGAACATGAGAAGTAGAGCTCCAACTGAACAGGCGAGTATAAACTGAATCAGGCAAGGAAACTTCAAAAGGAGACATTGGAATTCTTTAAGAACTACCCAGGAAATAAGGTGGATCTAGGTATGCAATGGTATGCATTCAAAGCTTATGTATGAGGCATACTAGAAGATCAAACAACAAGAAATGGCAGAATTTACAGAAAAGCTTTGCCAGTGTGAAAAAGATAGAGAAGTGGTCCCCCAAGAGATCTTTAGTGACATGTAAAACAAATACTCAACTGAATATCCCGAGCAGCAAGGGAGTAGAATATGCCATGTTGAGATGTGAAAGTTTTATCAATGGGGCAATAATGCAGTAAAACTACCTCCATACGAAATAAAAGGTAAAACCATGTCCAACCATATAGGCGGGATTAGGAATAAGGGAGGTATCCTGATGGGAGTCAGATTCTGATAAATTAGAGTAGTTCAGGACATTCTACAAAGATTTGTATCCGTCAGAGGCCAATATAGGTTGGCTGACAAAGAAAACATTTTAAAACGGAAAAGCCCCCTTTCTTAACCGTGCAAAGAATAACCCTTAAAAAGAGTACAGTGAAGTCTATGAAGAAGGGGAAAGATCCGGGTTAGATGGCTTCCAAGTGTACAACCATACAACATTTGCTAAAACACTTCTTAAACTGATCGTAGAGGTATACTAGAGTAGAGTGAAGCTAAAATTACTATAATACATAAGGATGGTGAACACCCAGAAAACTCTGCTTCCTACTGCCACATTGATGCAGAACTGTATGCTAAAATATTAACAACATGGTTGAAAAAGGTGCTATCACATTTTATTGGAATAGAGAAGTCGGGTTTCATAGCTAATAGGCAAGTAGCAGATTATTATTATTAATTATTTAGAGTGAACTTTGCTCCTGTAAGCAATGGAGTGTTTCGCAGTCATAGTGGGAAAACATGGTGAAGGATGCAGAGAAACAGGAAGTGGGGCGCTAACAAGAGGAGGGGGGGCAATTTGGCAGCAAACGATCTACAGAAAACCAAGGGAGGTAACAGTAGGGAGCAGATCACAGAGTCTTGCGTAACGTGGGGAGCTGTGTTTGTGTGGACCCAGGTGTATGGGAGGAGCCATTTCTGAAACTGTAAAGGTGAGGGGGCAAGTCTGATGCTGATGGAGAGGAGGTTCCAGAGTCTTGGGGCATAGACAAAGAAGGCATGCCTTCACCTGCACCAGCGAAGTTTAACTCTGCAAATGTCCTTACTTCTTTCTAGTGGATCATCTGACTCCAGAGATGCAGAGTTTCTCAATGAAGTAGCTTGGGTGACTGCCTTGTAGATGATGCAGCAAGATTTGAAAGTTGTACAGGCTTGCAGCGGGAGTCAGCGCAGTTTGGTGAGGGTCATGGCGATGTGGTCTAATTGGCAGATTCCTTTCATGAGTCATTCTACAGCATTCAGGACAGATCTCAGGGGTGCCAGATGGCCTTCCAAAACAGCATTGCCACCACCCAGCTGTTTGTCAAGGCTCGGACAGCATATCTGAAGTGGTTTTCTGGGATGAAGGGCTTGATTTTCCACAGGAGAGAAAGTTGGCATCAAGCCATATGTGTCTTCCTTGCAATGCACTGTTTGAAGTAGAGGTGTCTGCCTATGACGAACCCAAGTGACTTTGCTCAAGTGGCGAGCTTTGGTGTGAAGCCCTTGTGCTTCACAGCAGAGAGCCAGGTCTGGATGTCAGGGTCTTGGTTCGTCAAAGATAGGAATTCAGTCTTGGAGGGGTTGTGTTTAAGGTAAGCAATGGGCATACAGAACTGGATCAATGTGAGGCAGGCATCGAGTCTGTGGCCATCTTTTGGGGGATATTTTGAGGTAAAGCTGCATGTGTATGTTGTGTAGAGAGAGGAGAGTTCCAAACAGTTTCATGTAAAGATTGAAGATCATAGGGGAGAGTATGGATCCTTGCGGGCATCCACATGTGATGGGTAGAGTTGGTGATCTGGTGGAATCCATTTGTACAAACTAGAGGCGATTAGCAAGGTGGGATTTGAACCAACTGAGGACAATCTCACTGATCCCCATGCAGCGATGTAGTCTGGTGGTGAGTGTCTACTGTGTCAAATGCTGCTGAGAGGTCAAGAAGAACAAGGAGGCAAGGATGGTCAACATTGAGGATTTTAAGGGCATCATCAACCTCCTTGACGGTAGCTGTTTCTGTGCTGCATCTTTGTCTGAAGCCAGATTGGTAGGACTGAAGGAGGTTGTTGGCTTTGATGTGTTGGATGAGTTGTGTGGCTACTTCTTTCTCAAGGTTCTTACCTAGGAAGGGAAGATGGGGCGATAGTTGTGGAGGTCGTCTGGACCAAGTGTTGGTTTTTTGAAAAGTGGGAGGATTTGTCCAATCTTGAGCGTCGAGGGGAAGGTGTCTTGGGTTTGGCAGCTGCTGATATTTGTCAGGTAAGGAAGGAGTGCTTCAGTCGTGAAAGGTCTCGAGTACGGAGGTTGGGAGGATGATATCCACATACAATGTGGCCTTGAGGGATGCTAGGGTGGCAGTGATGTCTTCCATAATTAGTGTCTTGATAATGTTGGATGCGTTATGAATTCGGTAGGCACATCTCAAAGAAAAAGTAATCAACGGTCCTGTTCGCGTTCAATGCTGAAAAAGATTTTGACCGAAATTGCATGGCCTTTTTGCGAGGCATTATGTTTAAATACGTTCTTGGCAAGAAGTTTATTATGGGAGTAGTCTCCCTGTACGCTGACCCCCCACAGGAAGAATAATGGTAAATGGATCCTTTTCCAAGAGATTTGGGTTCACAAGAGGAACAGGACAGGGGTGCCCTACTATGCTCCGTTTGCGCTAGTGGTTGAAACACTGGCAATGGGGATCAAGACTGTCGCATCGATTAAGGGGATCACCTGTTGGAATAGATCCTGTATAGGAATGCTCTTTTCTGATAAAATTATATGCTCGCCTAAATACTTCCACCACTTCTCTGACTATTAAAAAATCTTTAGCACAATCTCAGAATTTAAATTAAATTTAAATAAAAGCGAGGTGCTGAACTTAACTTTAGACGTGGCACAAATGGATTTAACATACAACACTTTTTTTGATGGGCAGATGGAAGTCTTAAGTACTTCACGCTGTCCCTTGGGGCTATTAACTCATTTCTATTTCTATTTGTTAAGCGCCAAAGCCCTTGGGCATCCGGGCGCTACACAGAGACAAGAAAACAAAGACTAACGGAAACAAGACAACACAGACCAGAGGAAAGAAGGAGAGACGAGAGGAAAAACTCCCTGAAGGCATTTCCTGAAAACAAGATGATCTTTTTCTGTTTGCAAATTGTCTGTAAGCTTATTCCAGGCTTGTGCCAATCAGACTGGAAAGGAGCGACCATTTCCCCTGCTTCTCTTGAAGCGAGGAACGACTAAGGCTTGTGCGTCTGAGGACCGAAAGTGGCGGATAGGTTTATACACAACCGATTTCTCACTCAGATAAGAAGGCGTATTTCCGAATAGGCATTTGTGACCCAAACCCATCTTAAATTGGACCCTGGCAGCAAGAGGAAGCCAATGGAGTTCTCTACAGGCCTCTGAAATTGGTTCTCTACAGGCAATATTACAAACAACTTGCACTGAATCATTTTGGATCTTTTGTAACTTGCCCAGATATTCCTTGCTGGCCCCACCGAGCAAGGAATTACAATAATCAAGTCTGGGCAAGGCAATGGCCTGAACTAACTTCTCATGGTTTGATTGAACGACTAGGGGGCTGATCTGCTTCAAGACCCATAGATGGTAATTAGAGTTTTTGACCACATAGCTAACATGGGCATCTGCATTAAGTGAATCTTCCATGTAAACACTGAGGGTTTTGACTTTACTAACCATGGCAATATATTCTCAGTCTATACTAAAACTCTTATATGCAGTGCTCAGCCTATCTTTAGCATGTTTTGACCCGTAAATCATTAGTTCGGTTTTGGCTGCATTTAAGCATAACCAGTTCGAGGTCCTCCAGTCTTTAATAAACTGGTAGATTTTATTTAGGTTTTCCTGTTCCTCGTCATGGTTTCCACTGAGTTCCATAGACCATTGAAAATCATCCGCGTAATTTGCAAAGAAAACCTCCAGTGTCTCTAGCGCAGCGCATAAGGGCTTGATGTAAATTTTCAAAAAGGGACAGGGACAAACAGGCCCCCTGTGGTACCCCACAGCTAATGAGAACAGTATCAGAAAAGGAACTCTGGAGTTACAGCCATGGAGGAAAGAATCCATCCATTTCCTGGCTTTCTCTGAGAATTGTCCAACTTGAGTCAACGTATTTAACAGTCGACAATGATCCAGTAGGTCGAAAGAAAAGATGCAGATGGATCCAAAAGAACCGGCAGTCCCGACCCACTCGTTTCAATGGCAGTTAGCATATGAGTATGGAGATCTAGAAGGCCGCTCTCTGTGCAATGGGCCCAACGAAATTGCTTCTTATGGAGAAGACCCATGTTCTCCACATATTGCTGGATTTGAGTAGTAGCCATTTTATACATTTTTAAAACAATTAAGGTGTTCAGTGATAGGCCTACGTTTTTAGCAGACCCTTGGGTCTAACCCTGCTTTTTTTTTTTTTAAAGTAGCGGGGTCACTACTACCTCCTTGATGACCAAAGGAACAATACTATGTGCGAACGAGGCGTTAATGAATCGTCTAAAGGGCATAAACAATTCCCTGTTCACCAAGATGATTTTGGAAGGGAGAAGGATCTCCAGAACAGCTAGTTGGATGCATGCTTCCCAACAGCACCACTGCATCACTATTTGATACTGGGCTGAAGTCAAAAGAAACCGGAGACTCCCGGCATTGCTCCATGCCCGTGGTGGTAGGTGGTTCAGACTAAGCCTGATTATCCAAGTCTTTACAGATTCGTGCCCATGCAAGGCTAATTTTACGCTCAAATTCTGCACATGGATACAGCCGTCTCTGCCTGGCTTAAAAGCTTGGTCCAAGATGCTGGGCTTTTCCCAGCTGCTGAACAGTTTGAATAACTCTTTGGTTTCATTCCCAGCTTTAGTTATTAGCTCATTATGATAGTTTTTTCTTCGCCTCCAGAATCTTAAGTCTACAAGCTTTCTCAATGAATTTCCAGGCATCTTTCGTTGCCTGGGTTTTCTCCTTGAGCGAATTGCGCTCTGCCTGTCTCTTTGTTTAAGTTGGGTTAAATCTGGAGTGCACCAACTCTGATGATTAGGGTGATCTTTAATTGTTCTAGATTTGAGAGACACGTATATATTCAAAAAGACTTCCAAGTGCGAACTGTAACTCTTTACTAAATCATCGGGGAGGTCCTGGTCAGACGTTTGAGACATAAGTTCCCTCAGACAATTGGACAGTTCCAGAGATTGAATTTTTTGAATTTTTTTTCTAAAAACCATGCAGGAAATCTCATGTTCACGCAGATGAAGTGATGGTAACTGTACTTTAGCTGTAACAAAGAAATGATCCAACCATATGCAAGGTGTAGTGGTCTCATCGACTAAATTAAAATATTTGTATTAGAAAGCTAGTCTAACGTGTGACCTTTAATATGTAAAGGATCAGAGTTAATTATACAGAAGTCAATTTTCTTTAACGAAACTTCCAAATCCAAGGCTGCCTTATCTCTTGGATCGCCCTTCTAGCGATTGAAATCACCCAGAAGTATGGTAGAGCAATTGTTTTTTTGCAGAGGAGATCACAACTGTGCAATACATCCATTGAAAGTGGGCATCTCTGAAGGAGGCCTATAGACCAGAATAAGGTTTTGTATTTAGGATTTCACACCCATCACATTATCCCTACCTCACACATTTCTAGGTCTTTCCTGCAGATAATAGCAACAACTCCGCCCACCCCCTCAAATCGATTTTTTCCAAAAAAGACAGTCAGAAGGGGTTGCTTGTCCTATATTTGGCACGTGTGAATACAATAACCATGTCTCAGTGATGCACATGATGGCCAAAAGATTTCCCACAATGTAATCATGGACATCATGTGCATGTTTAGGTAGAGATCTGGTACCCAAAAGGACAAGTTTATCCTCACTGGCTGTGGAGCTTTTACGCCCCCTTCCGACTTACAGACTAAATTAAGACGTTTAGAGGTGCTGTCCAGCAATGCTGGTGTACCCAGGACAAGAGCAGAACATTCTGTCCCTCCCAGAGTATTAGTATGGGAATCAGCATGGGAAAAGACTTCATTAAAACTAGGATAGTCAGCTAGTACTTGCAAGGTGGACGGCACTGCCTTAGAGTTCGGTAGGATATACATACTATGTCTAGTCTTCCATTCTAAATAGGCCATAAGTAAGGGCGAAATAGCTACAGTAACAAACTCTAATAAGACTTTTAGTGCTTACCCAACCTCCAACACCACAGAAAACTACGCAGCAGGACGGGAGCAACAACACGAATCTGCACTAACCGGAGGCTCAAACGCGCCAGGCGCTAACGCGCCTGTTAAATAAATATGCACAGAAACTACAAAACCGCAGGGGATTGTAGTTCCTAAAGCGCACGTTCAGAAAATGATAAGGTACTCACCATAGTGACTAACATACTCTTAGTCCACAGTCCCCTTTCCTCCATACTGTATGGGCGTCCCTTCCAAGGTACAGGAGACGGAACCTTTGTCACCAGAAAAAACCTTCTTCCCCTTAGAGGCGCGCGGCCCATGGAGCATGCGCTGCCCTGACTCCGCCCTCCGGCGCCACACCTCAGTCCCCATTGACGTGACGACAATAGATTTAACATTGCCTAATGACACCAGTGTTTTTCGGGGGGAGGTTGGTGGGACGTATGGAGGAAAGGGGACTATGGACTAAGAGTATGTTAGTCACTACAGTGAGTAACTTATAATTACTCTTACGTCCCATCCCCTTTCCTCCATAGTGTATGGGCAATTACAACTGAATGTAGCCCCAGTGGATAGAAGACCATCCTTAAGCAAATAGGTTCCTGAGAACCACCTGTCCAAAAGCCGCATCAGATCTAGAGCCACCATCCAAACAGTAATGCTTGCAAAAAGCTGAGGGAGAGGCCCAAGTGGCCGCCCTGCTTATGACTTGCCAAGGGACATGGCGCTGGAATGCGATGGCCGTTGCCTCGACCCTGACTGCGTGGGCATGCATGTTGGTCGGGAGCGGCTTGTGCTGGCCCTCATAGGCTTCTTTGATGGCAGAGACCATTCAGCAGGATATGGAAGCCTTTGAGGCCTGATAGCCTGGCCTCGAGCCGCCGAAAGTGACAAACAGGGCGTCCGACTTGCGGAAGCCCTTGGTCCTGTCGAAGTAGAATTTCAGGGCACGCCTGACATCCAGTCAGTGTAGCACTCTCTGTGCTTTGACTTGGGATTGGGAAAGAACGTCGGAAGGACTATTTTCTCGTTCAAGTGAAATGCAGATGGAACTTTGGACAGAAATGCTGGGTGCGTCCGCAGGACTACCTTGTCCCTGTGAAAGGTGGTGTTTGGTTCAGAGGCGACCAGGGCTTGAATCTCGCTGACTCTGCGAGCCGAGGTAAGACCGACTAGTAAGGCCTTCTTGATGGTGACCAACCTAATGTCCACGGATGCCATTGGCTCGAATGGTTTGTGCGCCAGGGCGCCCAAGACTATATTCAGGTCCCACACTGGGTGCGGTCTCTTGACGGGCAGGTAGATCCTCATGAGACCAGTTAGGTGCTTCTTGACGATAGGGTTGGAGGAGGAAAAAATGCCTTCCTCCGAGTTCCTGTAAGCCCCAATGGCTGCAAGGTATGTATGGCAGGTGTCCACCTGTACGCCCGAATGAGCGAGGTGCGCCCAAAAGGAGAGCATGTCGTCCAGATTGCAGGCCAAAGGGTCTATTTTCCTGGAGCATTTGCTCTTGAACTGGGCCGTGGTGGCTTTGCTCCTGGAGCCCTGTATGATCTCCAGATTGGCCTGGAGAGGCTAAGGTGCCGAAGCATTACCTGCTCAGGTACCACACTGTGAGGGCTAGTTTCCCTGGCGCAGGGTGGGTGATCCTGCCCTCCTGCAGCGCCAGAAGATGTGCTGGGCCCGTCGTGAGGTGTATCGGGGGAACCTCCAAGAGGCTGAGGAGCTCTGAAAACCATGGTCTGGCCGGCCACCACAGAGCAATTAGAATGATCAGGAGTCGGTGCGACTCCTTGATCTTGCAAAGGAGTGGGCGGAAAGGCGTAGGCCTTCATGCCGGTCCACTGGAGGTGAAATGCGTTGCCCAGAGAGCCGGGGCCCTGACCCTGCCAGGATGCGAACTGGGGGCACTTCTTGTTGTGTGTCACGTCTCCCAGCCCACACTCTGGTATACATACTACAGATACACCAATCAGCCAGCACCTACCTGATACAGCGACCACCTCCCACCAGGGCACTTGTGATTCACGAGCTCATGTACACAAGCAGCAGCGACGTCCCGTCCGACAGGGGAGATACATTGTTGGCATTCCGGGAGTTTTCCGACCCTCCCTCCGATGGCAGCTACCATGGAAACTCTGCTGCCGCCCGGGTGCACGGAGAGGTCCGCCTCACGTGATGAGGCATCCACAACAGCCTCGTTCAACATCACGAATCACGTGACACGCTTCCGCACGCTCCCCGTGACCCGCATCATGTGATTGCATCGCACAGTTAAAAGCATCAGGAAACAAGGAAACAGTGCTTCACAGCTGCTTCTCGTAAGGACTGTTTGGTGTCTTGGATATTCTTGGATTACTAGGTACTACAACCACGGAACGTTACACGGATTGTTTTTCTCTTGTCTCCTTGCATTTGTCAACTGCCGGAACATTGCTTTGAACCTCGTTTCTCCTGGATTTCGACCTCATACTTGTTAACTGGACTGCACTCGGATTATCCTCGGTAGTGAACTTTTCGGCTCTTTGATTCTACTGTTTTTTGTAATCTTGTTTCTGTTAACTGGACTGCTAAAGGATTACCTCAAGTTCATCTCATCTTGGCCCAGGTGTTTTCCCACTAGCCAAAGCCTTGCTGGAATCCTGCTCCACTGATTCTGCTGTTGACCCCTGATGTTGATATTTCCCATTAAGGCCCTTGTCATCATTTACACTTAGGTAAGCCTTGCTACGACTTGTCCTTGTACTGCATTATTGTCCAATTGCATCATTTGACTAATCACTCATTGCCTTACAGTGCTCAGGGGGTCCTTTCGGCGTTCCTGGTTCCAGATTGACGGCTCACTACGCCTGTGGCCTCAAAGATTGTACAGGTAGTGATTGGTATTTCTACCTGTGCGGTACTTGGGGACGGAGGTATCATTAATCTGCACGACCATCAAGAACACGGCCTACGCTTCCAAATTAATTGCACTCAGCCGTCAATTTCTGACCCCAGCAAACTGCCTCACCCTGGCCAGAGCACTGGTCCTATCGAAATTGGACTACTGTAATGTATTACTACTGGGCACCTCCAACACCAACCTGGCCAAAATGCAACTTTTGCAAAACAAAGTCCTGAGGGCAGCGCTAGGCATAAAAAAATCAGACCATATATCCAAGACCAGGAAAGATGCCCACTGGCTCCCCATCAAAGCCCGCATCATTTTCAAAACATTATGCATCACCCACAAATGCATTACAAAAAAAGGACCTATCTACCTCAATAACACTCTGCATCCTAAAACTAACATAAGATTACTGAGATCCAACGACAAACTCCTCCTGGACCCCCCCCGATTCAAAACCACAAGAGCAGGGGGCAGCAGCTTCACCACTTTAGCCCCCAAACACTGGAACACCCTACCTATCATCATCAAAAAAGCATCCTCCTTCACGATCTTTAAGAAACAGCTAAAAACCTGGTTATTCAACCAATATTAGCACCCAAAGATAGGACCCCTTCCATCGGATACTGTTGTAAATACTTAGGCCACTGTATATTGTTGTGAATATGTTGTAACCTATATCATGTAATGCAACTAATGCAATGTTTGAATGTGACTAATTTCTAAGCTATTTTATAACCTCGCCGTGATACCCGAGGGTCTGGGCGTGTAACAAATAAATAAAATAAATAAAATAAACATTGTGCCAGGCGGCAAAAGAGATCCACTTGGGGGTGACCCCACCTGTTGAAGTTCTCCTGAATAACAAGGTTGTTTAGCTGCCACTCGTAATTGTACGCTCCCAGCCTGCTGAGCTTGCCCGAGAGGTACATTTTGTTTTCCAAGGCCCATTCCCACATGCTGATCGCCAGTCTGCACAGAGGAGGGGATCTGGTGCCTCCCTGCTTGTTGACGTAGTACATGCTGGTCAAGTTTTCTGTCTGGATGAGGACAACCTTGCCCTTGAGAAGTGGTAGGAATGCTCCGAGCGCTAGCCAGATGGCGTTCAGCTGCAACCAACTGATGTGGTATTCCTGTTCCTGTCGAGTCAGGTGCCGTGGACCGGGAGATCATCCAGGGGGGCTCCCCAGCCCTCGAGCGAGGAGTCTGTGGTGATGGTGGTCTGCAGAGAAGGCGGCCGGAAGGGCTTGCCCGTCGGTAGGTTGCAGTCCCTGGACCACCAAGTTAGGTCCGGGTGGAGGAACATTGATCATTTCGAATTGAGAGCCCCGCTCCAGACTCCATGAGGCTGCGAAGTGCAGCTGAATCCTTCTCATCGTTTGTCTCATGAGCGGGATGGCTAGCAGAACCGCTGCTTGTAGACCCAGGAGATGTTGATACCACCAAGCCGAGGTCACCTCTCTGCTGAGGAAGTGGGCGGTGGCCCTCTTGATGGCCGAGATCTTGTCTTCAGACGGGAAGATCCTCTCGGAGCATGTGTCCCAAAGGAGTCCCAGGAACATCAGAGTCTGCGTAGGGAGCAGCTGTGACTTCTTGAGATTGAACAAGAAGCCCAGGTCGTGCAGTGTGTTCATAAGCGCCTAGGAAGAGTGTTGAACCGCCTCTGGAGATGTAGCCCTGACAATCCAGTCGTCGAGGTATGGATAGATGTGGAGGCCCTGGTCTGAGGGCTGCTACCGCATTCATGAGTCTGGTAAAGACCCTGGGGGCCGAGTTGAGGCCAAACGGGAGGACCTTGTATTGGAAATGGTAGCCCATGATCCTGAACCGGTCTGAAAGAATGATGGGACTGCCAAATCGGGACGTATTGGTACGCGTCCTTCAGGTCTAGGGCGCACATCCAGTCTCCCTTGTCCAATGTCTCAGCTATAAAAGCTGGCGTAACCCTCTTGAATTTTTTCAGGGGTAAGGAGAGGTTGAGGGTGAAAAGGTCCAGCACAACTCTCAGGCCCGCCTGGTTCTTCTTCTGAATGGTGAAAATCCTGGAGTAGAAGCCAAAGCCTCGCTGGGAAGCTGGAACTGCCTCCACTGCTTGGCTATCTACGAGCGACCGGATCTTCGCCAAAAGAGTTGCTGTCCCAACCTGTGGGAGCGGAGGGGAGGAGGGAGGCGAGGCTGGAACGGGTAGGCGGTACCCCGTGGATACTACGGAGGGGATCCAGGGATCCGCAAAATTCTGGCACCAGAAACGTGCATGGAGAGTAAGCCTGCCCCCCCCACCGGAGACATGTGGACCCGAAGGGGCGTGTCATGCCTTCTTTCTCTCAGAGGCTGAGGAGGGGGACTGGAAAAAGCCCTTACTATCCCCCCTCCCCCTCTTTTGTCATTTGCACCGGTTCTGAGACGGCGAGCGGTCCGGCTGCCTGGATCTGCGTTCCTGGAAGCCGTAGACCCCCTCCATATGTACGACCCTTCTTTGAGCACTGCTGAGATTGGGTGTAAGAGTTGGGCGTGGTCTTTGTAAGAATAGACAAGGACTTTTCCGTTTGTGAGCTGTTCTTCTTTTTGTCCAACTCTTCATCCGTAGAGGAGTGGAAGAGGTCCCCTCTCCCCCCTCCTCGAACGGTAGATCTAGAATGCGCTCCTGGACGTCCAGGTTGAATTTCGTCACCCGGAGCCAGGCCGTGCACCTCATGTACATGGCAATGCAGATGGCACGGCCCAAGGTATCTATATGCGCCACTGTGGATTCCATGAAGTCATACGCCACAAGCTTGGCCTGCTCTAGCCCCGTCTTAAAGCGCGATTCGCATTGGGTGGGGAGTTCCGGGAGGAAGTCTGCAATTTCCCACCATAACCGTTGGTTGGTGGCAGCCAACATGGCATCTGCGTTGGCCTAAAGCAGGTGCAAGGAGGCGTTGGAGTAGATTCTTCTTCCCATAAGCATCCAAGACCTTCTCCTCCTTGCCTAGCAGCGCCACAGAGGAGGAGGCTGAGTACGCCTGCGGCTTGGAGTAAAGTGATGCCGCAGTGATCACCGAGGAGTGTGGCTGAGGATGGGTCGAGAGCAAGAGTGTGTCCCCCTTCATCTGCCTGTACTTGGCGTCCAGGCGTCGGTTGACCGGCTGGACTGAGTGGGGCTTGAGCCAAACCTTCTTGGCAAGGGAGACTACATCGGTTTGCAGTGTAATCCCCGTGTTGGAAGAGGGGCTTCTTGTGAGGACTTCAGCCAGAACCCCTCTGCCGGCTGTTCGACCTCGGGCTGAGGGAGGCCTAGGTATTCCGTCAGGCCAGCAAGACGTTCATAGAAGGCCCTGGCTAAGGATGGCATGTCTAGATCCTCCTCCTCGTCTGCATCATGCGGATCTGGAGGATCTTGTGGAGAAGGAGAGGTAGATGGTGCCGGAGGCTGGGGTACAGAAGCTACAGCCGGAGGCTGAGGAGGTGGCGGAGGTTGCAGAGTTGGCTGTGGAGCCGGACGTGACGGCTGCACCGGGGTAAAGGGGCCCAATGTAGGCGTCTGTGTTGCCGCTAGCATGGCAGGGAGGACTTCCCCGACTGCGTCCTTGATAACCCCCATCTGAGGAGACCTCATGAGGCCGAGGAATTTATCGAAGAGCACTTCCTCACTGGCCAAAGAGGTGGCAGGGGGTACCGACAGGGTAGTGGGGGACTGCTGGAGCCGCTGCGTACCCAGTCCGTATGGATGCATGGGAAATTTTCCCTGTGCATCTGAAGGGTAGACTGTAGGTCACATACCTGGTTGCGACCAGTCCCACCTTGACACTCGTTCTTCGACAAATTCGTGGAATGGCGTCGGACGGGGGCCCCTGTCTGGCACGGCGGCCATTTTGTCGAGCTGCCTGCCACGTGCCTGCAACGTGTTGCCCAGCCTGCTGGGTCCTGCCTCGTCCAAGACTCTGGCATGTGGATCAGGAGGCCTACCCTGCTCCTCGTGTCTCGGCCCGGTAGGTGTGACACCCTCGACTCAGGGGTCGGTAGAGCTGTGTTTAGGCGCCCCCTTGGACATATTGCTGGTATTAGGACGTAGCCCCTAGGACGTATTGCCGGTGTTAGGGCATAGCCCCTCGGCTATTGCGCTGGTTAAAGGGCATAGCCCCTCGGGTGAAGACCCGGTACAAGAACCTTCCAGTCCCTCGACACTGCGTCTGGGAGGATCCGAGGACCCCTCGACCCAAAGGCCGGTAGCTGTAGCAGCCTCGGTGCACGTGCCAGTATAAGGACCTGGCCGGTCCCTCCCGCGTGGGAGTGTCCCTGGGCAGTGTTAGGGAGAATTCTCAGAAATGGCTGATTTCCCTTACCTAATGAGTCCCTCAGCAGCTTTGTTGGATTTCTAGGGTTTATTTGTTTCACCTGGTAAGAGTGTGAGCCTTTTTCCCACTCCAAGGGATAAAGGCATGAATCTAACACAGCCGCACCATTATCAGAACAATGCGGATGCAGGTGGGGACCTGCAAACAATTGATCTAACAAATACCGCCCTGACAGAAATCCAAGAAGTTGATTAAAGTTTAAAGTTGATCCCTTGCACTGCTACAACTACGACAATCCAGGATTTGTGTGCTGAGAATGCATACAACTCTAAGCCATCCACCTCAGCCAATGCTGAGGGGATAATTGGTAACCACACAAAGCCCGGTGAGCGAGTCAGAAAACAAAATCCATAAAGGCGATGGTAGTTACTAAATATTTCATCCAACAAAAGCACTTGGCAACAAAGGAAGAGTGGTTAAAACTCTACAAGTAAAAAAAGACAAATTCTAGCCAAAAGAAAGGGGTGCAACCCTAACAATTCCTGAAAATTTCTAAGAAATATCAAGGCCCTGAATGTCACCATTAACTCAAACCATCCAGTTAGCTCAGCAGACATTATCATGAAAAACCAGGCCACTTCTAAAACTATCGATGAGGTGTCTGTGGTCAATGAGCCTGTCAGTGATAACGATGACATGATGGACTTAATAAACTTATCAACTTATGACTGACACCAACGAAGAACACGAGTAGGGTAAAAACCAACATGAACAACCGGACACAAGTGTCAAACTTAGTCACAGAGAAGCAGAGTCAACCAGGCTGTTGCGGGTGTGTAAGATCATCCCGCTGACGGATGACATGCTTGACAGATCATCAAAATCTAGGGCAGCAAGCTTTCGTAAGCTTGATCGGAGGAGCATGAAGTTTTAAGTGCCAAAACATGAAATTAAGGCGAGTGAAGAGCAAGAGGGCCACCATTCCATAATAGGTCCGGTTCCGGCCGGGAATCACATGCTGGTGTAGAAAGCTTGTTGGCTAGTAAGCTGGGATGTGATCCGGTAAGGCGGTCTGAAGGAAAAACACAGATCAAGAGATCAGGAAAGCAGCTTGGCAAGGTGTGAAACCTCCAAATGCCAAAAACTTCAGTGTAAATAAAAAAACACAGGCTAAATACTTGCTAATATTGGAACATATTTTGGCCATCAGAGATGGACTTATTCTAAACAGAAAGAAAGTTCTTTGCCTGCTGCACCATATGCCGATGTTAAGAACTATTGAGTTAAATGATATTGCGATCGTTGAATTTATGGATGAACGTGATCAAGATAGGGTGCGGCTACATACGAACTTGAGAGTGATCTGTGTCTTCTGTGCGTGGTTCTATTTCTCATACCTCTTGGTTTTGACATTGATCTAGAGCGCAAAGAGGAACACATAGTTGAAAAACGTAGCTCAGACATAGACCAAGGTGATTCAAGTAAGCAAAAGACTAACAAATGCCAGAGAGAAAATACATCTAAACGATCTGCGGAACGAGTGATCATATTGTAATCCTTTGAACATATCCATCAAGGAGCTTGAAAATCCTGAAAGCGAAGCTCAATTAGGAGAACGCTTAAAAATCAGTTGTGTGTAGTAATAAATTTAGCTCAGTAAATACCAGCAAAAATGACGTTCCAACTGAAACTACCAAGACTGATAACTGGAATTGGCTAGCAAATGCCCTAGGTGGGAGTAATTACAGCTAATGCCACCAAATAGGAGGAAAGGTCTTACATCACGTCGGCACATGGAACACAAGGGGAGTTGTGCACTTGTTTAACAACTCAATATGGATAGACCACTTTGATATACTGTGCTTGGAAGAAACTTAGCTTGCAGAATGTCCGATCATTGAAGGTTTTGATACAATGAATCTTGCCATTAGAAAACCGAAAGGCCGCCCAATGGCGGGTCTTCTAACATGCATAAAAAGAAATCTCTGGTTACTGAGTCATTAACACTAATATCATCTCCCCCTACATTCAAATAACTACGATTGGATTGATAAATGAACATAACTGTGAAGAACATAGGACTTATATTATTAATCCATACTGGCAACAAAGCTGCTGGGACAACAATGTTCATTGACCAAGTGTCCGAATTGAATGACATCAACTCTGAGGAACTATATACGAATATAATTGTGTGTGGTGATCTTACCAAATTGTCTAAGCATCAGGCAAGGCGGCAATCAAAAGGCAAATGCCCAACAGCATATAGGAGCCCGTTGGCATGAAGAGACAGGACCATACTTAATGGGAACACAAAAGGAGATATACCTCAGGCTACTTGGAGGAGGGATACACAAAACTCCATCCTGGACTATTTTTTTGTCTCTGGCAAAGTGGCCCAACGTATGGTATCTCGTCAAGTCACGCCCAAGGCAGAAAGTGACCACAACCTGGTTGAAATGACAGTCTTTAGTTCTAAAAGAATTAGGAAAGCTCCATGGAACGCCTTGGTGTCTGTTGAATCCAGCAGGATCAGATTGTTTTCACATTGTTGTCATTTAGACGCAATCATAGAAGCCTTGGCCTTCTGTTAAAACAATATGCTGAAAGCAATTAAGGCTTTCGAAAGTGTGCATTCAAAACATATGTACAACGCACAGATCTTGAAATAGAAGAGAGTGTTGTAAAGAAATCAGGCTCAGTTTGAAAGCACCAAGAGATAGCACCAATGCTGTAAGGAAAAAAGCAAGACAAAAATACAAAAACTGGTTGATCGCACACAGACATGCCATGGAACAACACGATGCAGAAACCATGATGAACACCTTAGTAAGTAAAAATTTGCGAGACTTTCGGAAAATTATTAATGATGTAAATGCCTCGCAACAAGCTCTACACTCCAACACGGTTGTGGAAAAACAGATAATCCATTACAGTGAGCTCTACAAGAAAGGACAGCCAGAAAACCTGATTCTCCCAAAATTAGATCACTGGAACATCAGCTTTGGAAAAGAGGACATCCTCAAAAACATCAAATCAATTAGTTCTTCAAGGGCTCCGGGCCCAACGGAATTACTAACTGCATGCTGAAGAAAAATCCAGAAGAATGGGCTGAACTCTGCTCTATTGTTCTCCACGATACTGCTTGAATGTTCATGGAAGTGTGCGATCGTTGTTTCGATCTTTAAAAAAGGCAATAGAGCGGAGCCTAAAAACTACCGCCCGATCGAACTCCTAGATGTCGTCGGGAAGATCTTTGCCATGCAACTCCAACTACAACTATCATCTTGGATAGCATCTAGTGGCCACAAACCAGATTTGTCAAGGGCATTGGCTGTGGTTTAAACTTGCTACTAATCAATCTCCTGAAAATTGAAGCCATACGTCGGGGAACGAAAATCTACCATGTCTTCATTGACTTGGCCGACACGTTTAATAGCGTGGATACAGAGCTTCTCTGGACAAAGCTGAAAAACTGCAACTGTCCTAGTCTGATTTTGGCATTGAAAGAGCTGCATCCCAACACAAACAAAAATCAGACTTGACCAGGCTGGCAATTTATCCACCCCTATAAAAACGTATTGATGAGTGAAACTGGGATGTCCCCTGGCATCAATTTTGTTCAACCTGTTTCTATCCGATATGGGCGTTAGATTCATAAATATGGCTGTGTTTGCTCCTAAAATCCATGGGTGTCATCTAAGCTGGATGCTGTACGCTAACGACTTAGTGCTTCTCGACGTAAATCCTATTGGGTTGCAATGAAAACTACATTCATTGGAAGAGTATGTTAATGCAAATGGATTAAACATCAATCCCGCCAAATCGCAAATTCAAATTCTTCAAGATTTGAGGGGACGAAAGACCCAGTCGAACAAGAGGTTTCATTGGCATTTGGAAAAAGAAACTTGAATGATGCTCCATGGGTGGAGAAAATCAAAGCTAATTGGCAGTACAAGCTGCCATGATAAACAAAAAAAAGTTTGGTAAATTCTCATCGAAACCTGCAAATGACTTTTATAAACAAAAAGCGGTTCCAACTTTGATCCATGGAGTGCAATTTGCGCTGGGTTGCCCGTATTCACTATGGGCCACATTGGAAAACATCTTCTGGCAAAAAGTGCTGTGGCTCCCGAAAGGGCCCCCCGACAGGATGCATCCGATATAAATTGGGCCTTATCTCGATAAACGCTACAGTAACATGCTCACGTTGTATCGAAAAATTATCAATTTCAAATTTGACATAATCCTAATAGTGGAAAGAAGGAAAATATCCTCACCCAATGGGCAGAACGCTGTGACAAAATCCTAGAAGACCTTAACATTGACAAAAAAACTCTGCAAATGAATCCGAATCTGGCCAAGAAAAAACTGGCTGCAAGATTGGGTAGATACTCAACAAGACCAAAGATACAAACATAGAATAATGCAAAATATACCATACGTAGCCAAAGCCTTGAACAAGATCCGGAAATACCTGGAGAAATTCCCTGATAGACATCGAACAGCTCTTTATATGATATTCTGACTAAATCAATTTGAGACCAAAGAGGTCCTTAGTCGTTGGGCAAGCAATTCAACAAAAGACATTAGTTGCAGATTCTGTAACAAGGCGGAGGAAACGCTCAAGCACTTGACTCTGTATTGTCCTGCTTTAAGATCCATAAGAAAAACAAGTTACTTACCAACTGGTAACGTTCTTTCGACTGGATGTTCCTCCAACGTATTCCACATCTTTGACATGCAATGTCCACAGCTGTGCACTTCGGAAACTTTTTCGGCAGAGGGCGTCCTGCGTCAATGGCGTCGGGTCAATGTCCCTCGAAGGCCTCCGTCGAGGGTGACGTCACAGGATGTTATAAATAGGACGCACGGTGGCCGGTTTCCCTCAGAACGTGTAGGACCAGTCTCATGCCTGCTTGACTGCACTTCGCCTTGTGGAAGCAGAAGCTGCAATCGCATAGGAAAGTCTCCTAAGGGGCAGGCTGGGAGGGCGATGTGGAATACGTTCGAAAAACATCCAAATTGTTCTTCGAATGGGTTGTGTCCTCCAACGTATTCCACATCTTTGACAGACTTCCAAAGCAGTACCAGTAAATGGAGGAGGGATAGGAATTTAGAGTACCCAATTAAATTGCGGAATAAAGAACCGCCTTCCCAAAGGCCATATCCTGACCATGGATTGTATGCAGGGAATAATGTTTTACAAAGGTGTGGATGGAAGCCCATGTAGCGGCATCACAAATATTCCTAATAGGAACACTCCGCTGGAGGGCGGTGGAAGTACCCACGCCACTAGTGGAATGAGCTCTCAACCCTTCAGGAGGGTCCTTACCTGCCAATCGGTAACACTCCGTAACATTAGTCAGTCCTTTAAGAAACTGAGAAATCAAAGGAATCTTAAACTAAGAACATTCTTCAGATGTGCGCTTAAAGATAGATAGACAGCACCGCCAGGTAACCTTTAATGGTACCTACATGAAGGTCCCTGTGGTTCAAAGAAAGTAAGAAAGACAAAACGATAGGAACTGAGCACTGAAAAGGATCAACATTGTGATCACTGCACCAGTCGCAGAACTTGCGGCAATGGTACAGGGATTTTGTTGCAGGGCGCCCGGCAGAAAGCAACACCTCCATCATGTCATCCGGGAGGTCCCAATCCTTATACCTCAACCTTTCAGATACCAAGCGTGAAGGTTGAGAGTCTTGACCTCTGGATGGAGAACCTGACCACCCCTCACGCGAGAGCAGATCTTCCCAGTAGGGAAGACAGCGTGGAGGACAGATGGACATTTCTAGAAGGTCCGGGTACCATGCTTTCCAGGCCCAATCCGGAGCAATGAGGATCATGTGGGAACCGAACCTCCGTAACCTCCACATCACTTGAGGAATGACGGAGACTGGAGGAAACGCGTACAGCAGTAAGAATGACCAATCCACCACGAACGCATCTCCTAAGGCTCCTCTTGGAGGAAATTCCCTTGAGCAGAATCTCTTGCACTTCCGGTTGACACTGGTGGTGAAGAGATCCACTTGCGGGGTTCCCCAAAGGGCAAAGATCTCCTGAAGGACTTCCGGAGCCAACTCCCACTCGTAGGGGACTGTGCTCTGCTTGCTCAGAGCATCCACCGCCGCATTTTCGTCTCCGGCCAGATGAACTGGCGAGATCGAAATTTCCTGCTGGATGGTCCAGAACCAGAGCTGCATTGCCTCTCTGCACAACAGAAGTGGCCCCTAACCCCCCTTTTTGTTGAGGTAATGCATGGCCACTGTGTTGTCCGTCTCAATCAGGACACTCTTCCCCCGTACAGAGGGCAGACAAGCCTTCAGGGCTAGCATGACGGCCCTCAGCTCTAACAGATTGAACGTGGAGTCTGGACTCCGACGGAGACCAATGACCGCTGGCGGTCAAGTCGTTGGCATTAGCACCCCATCCTGTGAGGGAAGCATCCGTCACTACCGTGACCTCCGTCCATGGTTGCCAAAACAGTTCCCCCTTCATCAGATTCCCTTCGTTGGCCCACCACAGAAGATTCTGGGAGACCGAGAGTGGAATCTGAACGGGATCCGACATCTTGCCGGAGAACTGTGACCACTGCATCTTGAGAGCCAACTGCAGGGATATCATCCGCAGCCGGGTCTCTGGCACCAGAAAAATGCAGCAGGCCATGAGGCCGAGCAACCTTAAGAATTCGAAAGCCGGGAAACTCTGGGCATGTCCACCATCTGCACATTGTGATGAGCCCTTACCTTGGGAGGCGAACACTTCCCCAAGGACGTGTCTAAAACAGCCCCGATGTACTGGAGCTGTTGGGAAGGTGTCAGATGCGACTTCTTGAAATTCAGAGAGAAGCCCAGCCTGTTGAGGGGGCGGCAGGTGGCACCGAGATGATCCAACGCCAGCTCGGGAGAGCGCACCCAGACCAGCCAGTCGTCCAGGTGGGGGAGACGTGAATCCCCCCCCTCACCTGAGGTTACGCTGTCACCACCACCATTAGCTTGGTGAAGACCCTCGGGCGGAAG
This sequence comes from Ambystoma mexicanum, assembly GCF_040938575.1. NCBI lineage: Eukaryota > Metazoa > Chordata > Amphibia > Caudata > Ambystomatidae > Ambystoma > Ambystoma mexicanum. Next base: position 1,105,446,836 of record NC_090922.1, read on the forward strand.
TCAATCCGAACAGCAGGACCCGAAACTGAAAGTGCGAGTCGCCAGCCGCAAACCTCAGGTACTTCCTGTGCGCGGGATAAATCGGCACATGAAAGTAAGCTTCCTTAAGGTCCAGAGAAACCAACCAATCCTGAAGTTGAAGGGCCTGGAGTGTTAGGGAGAATTCTCTGTTTAGGCTGAATTTCCTAACCTAGTGAGTCTCCCAGCAGCTGGATTTTTGGGGTTTATTTTCTTTCTCCTGCCAAGAGTGAGACTCTTTTACCCTCACTCTTGGACATGATTTGAGTGTGTTTCTTTGACTCTAGATGTGTTTAATGGGCTATGGGGTCTTTTACTCCATAGGGCTTCATGTGTTTTTGTGATGTGTGTTACACAGCACCCTCAGTGCAGTAACAGGGTTGTCATAGTGACTCCATACCCTGGGACTGACTACTGTGTCCCAGGGTCTGTAAAGTCACCATTGACTTTACTAGTCTTAAATTCTGAACAGAACCAGTACAAACCATCATTTTGTGGACGTACTGGCTGGGGCAATTCAATTGCCCCGGGGTCTGTTAATCGAGGGGGCACGTCTCCGTCCCCCCTGATCAAGTTTTGGCTGGTAGCAGTGGATACTACTTTTTATATTCAACCGTGAATATTTCTCTATGGGATTTTCCCATTGTTCGAGGCTACTATCTTTATTTATTTAATTACGATAGCCTCAAACATACCGCCGGTTTATTTAATTAATATTAATTCTCTGGTTGGTATTTTTTTTGCCAAAACTCGGTTCTAAAATGGCATTTGTGTTCTCTTCTGTGACTCCAACCCAAGTCGAGCCCTTTGTTCCACTTTTGGGCGGGCTTCTCCACAGAAGCCCTCCGAAGTGGTGCTACTCTGTCTGGGGTACTTATGAGGGGTGGAGGGGGATTTAGGCACCCTGGACTGAGTTGCCTAGGCAACTCAAGTCGCACTCCGTCCTGATTGGGCCAAGTGGTGAGCCGGCCGGCTCAGCACTTAGCATGTTTGAGTGACAGCTAGGCTGAGTGAATGGGGGTTTTCTGCATAAAAGCAGGGCTTTGGGGACAGGAACTTCAGAAGTCGCCACAGGACCTATGAATCCGACGAGGGAGAAGCTGAGCCGACCTGCCACGACGACACCACCGGTGGAGCCCTGCTGGACCGTCTCACCACTTTTCCCAACGACAGAGGAGATCGCCCGCCGGAGAGTCTTCTTCCTTTGACTGATGGGGATAACCAGTTTCACCGTCTTTTCGCCTTCCCGACGTATCTCGTGGCCGCCTTGCCTGTGCCAAGCACCCCGGCAACCGGGATACCACGTTTTACCACGACAGCAAATTAAAGAGTAATACCTTTAACCGGAAAACTCTGCGGCTGGTTTCTTCCCTGGCAGTGCAACGACCTTCATCTTTCCTCCAAGTCGAGATCTTCTCTTCCCCTGGACGACAACGAGACTTGCACCCGCTGCCAGGAACAACTGCCACCGCTGGAGGATCCTTCCCACTTAAGGTACCGTGTCCTGCCCGGCTTCCCTTGCCACCGACTGTACGGGGTAGATTTAGCCCCCGGCTTTCGAACCTGGGTTAGCCTGGGACACCCTGGCTAAACTTTTCTGAGCCTCTCTAAACTCTTTTCGAACTCTCTGCAAGACTTTCTAAGCCTAGTGTAACTGTGTGATCTTGGGCGCATTTGTGCTCTGCTCTCTCTAAGAGTGGGCCCAGCCTTTGGACTTTGGCTCACAAGTGATTTTTGCTCTTCTGCCTTGCTAATAGTGTTCCTAAAGCTTAGAGTGGTGTACCTTCCCATATTCTGTCTTTTCCCCTCCCTTCTTCATGAACTTGTTGGAGTGCCATCTATAGTTAAGCACTCACCGCTGTATGAAAATAAGTGGTGTTAACTAAGACATATCTGAGAAGGAATAAGGGTTGTATATATTATAATAGTAACTGTGTTTAGAGTGTTTTACGATAAGAGTGCTGGAGTGTTTCAAACAGTGTGTTTTTAAATAAATAATTATATACTTTGATACCAAAGCTCTGGTCAGTGTTTGCTTGTATTGTTGTATCTGAGTGCCTATTGTGTATACTTTGCATACTGCCTAACTCTTCTTGAGGGAAGTCTGACTGCTCAGCCACAGCTACCAGGGAAATCTGGGTGGTACAGACTGCTACCAAGTGGGTTTACTGCTAACAACTGTAGTCCTAAATCTTTTGCAGTGTTCCCAAAGGGAACTGCACAGGTTTCTGCCTAACATGGAGGACTTGAGAAAGAGTGACCATCTTGAACTTGTCCTTCCTGAGAAGTTTGTTCAACCAACGCAAGTCCATGATGGGTCTCAATCCCCCGTCTTTCTTTGGGATCAAAAAATAAGGGGAATACCATCCCTTCTTCCTCTCTGCTACAGGTACCAGTTCTATAGCACCTTTCTCCAGCAGGCTCAAGATTTCCTGCGCAAGGATCGGATCCGGAAGCTTCAAAGAAAGTTTCCCCGGTGGATTGTCGCGAGGCCGCTGAAGGAAGGGAAGGCAGTAGCCGTGGGCAATAGAATCCAGAACTGACGCATCTGAAGTAATGGCACACCATTCTTCGAGATGCTGAGACAGTCTGCCCCCAATCGGTGAACCATGGGACATGGCCTCATGACTGTTTGGAAGCGGCTGCAGCAGTGCCTGAAGGCAAAGAGGCAGCTGCCTGAGCGGCTTTGGCACCACAAGTTCCCCGACCACCAAGAGTACTTTTTCGCTGGCCCCTTTGACTGGCAGCCCCTCTCGTTCTACCAAAGGAGGAGTAGTAACGCAAGGAACCTCCCCTCCACTGCTGTCCTAGTATGAAAAGGCAGATGTTGACACATTGCAGCGCTTTAATATTTCGCCACAGCTTTTGAGGTCTGCAACCTCTCAAGGCTCTCGTCAGCCTTGCAGCCAAACAAATGTGCGACATCAAAGGGCATGTTGAGAAGACGGGCCTGCACATCCGGAGCAAAGCACGACTTCCGCAACAACGCAAATCTGCGTATAACGGTCCTCACAGCCATGGATCGGCTAAAACTGTCGGCCGTATCCAAACCCGACTGAAGGGATTCACGCATGGCATCCTTGCCGTCCTGCACAAGAGCAAGGAACCCATCCCTTTCTTCCCCCTTGGGAATATGCTCAGCCGCCAAAGAAACACAATTCCACAGAGTGTGTGAAAACCTTGCCAAGGCACACGTGGAGTTGGCCGATTTCAGGGCCATGCTCCCAGCACAAAATACATTCCAGGCCCAACCGTCTAAGCGCTTGTCGTCCCTATCCGGAGGGATGGTAGGGTACGCCGCCTGCCTCGAGGTGGCCGTAGTCGCCTGAACCACCAAACTCTCGGGAGTAGGGTGAGTAGATAAATAGCTGGGGTCGCTAATGGAAGGGCGGTATTTTTTGGTCAAAGACTTAATAGCCCGAAGAGATTCCGGAGACTGCCAAGCAGCTACCACCCTTTTCTGCAAGCTAAAATGAAATGGCAAAACAGGGTCAGAGGACGGACCTTGTCTAAAATGTCCGTCAGATCATCCTGCACAAAGTCTTCAGGAGGACTGGACCAGCCCAGATACTACGAGACCCTTGCCATGAGCCTCCTGTACAAAGATTCTGCATGAGCCCCAGGCTCAGGCCTACCGAATTCCACTTCCGGAGAATTGTCCAACCCACTGGCATCATGGAGGGTCTGCCTCAACTCCTCCAACTGATTGTCTCCAGAAAAAAGTGGAGCATCATCAAGTCACCAGGTTTCTTAACCTCAGACCTTTCCTCCTCTTCATAAATATCATCCAGAGGGAGTTGAAACCCAGGTCTGGGGACAGAAGAGGGCTTACAGGCCAAAACCGGCCTCACAGACTTCAATGTAGCCTTCCTTGGAGAATCCACGATATCCGGGTATTCCAATGGCAAATTGAGAAAAAATCCCCAAAAGGCACCGATGGCGTCTAAGGCTTCGACGTCGAGAACGTCAACAACCTCAATGTCGTGATCGCGGAAGGCGTCGACACAGGTGCCGCCGGCACCGTGGGCTGATATGACAGCAAGGCGTCGATGTCCAAATCGGACGGACACAGCGTCGAACGAGTTGACGCCAGCCCCAAGCCCGCAATAGGTTGCTGCGGTCCCGCTGGAGAAAAGGACCGAGACTTAGAGACACATTTCTTCCAAGTCTTCGAATCCTTGTCCGAACGGGACCTCGACGGCTCCCAGTGCGAGTCGCGTCGTGTACCCGAGCCCGAAGGCGTGCGAGCCACGGTACGAAACCGATCCTGGCCGGCTTCGTCAGAAGGCGCGACCGTGCCCTGCGATTGAAAAATTGCTAACATGGATTGTTTAAACGCCGCCCATTCCTCCGGAGTCGAGGACTTCAAAGGGCACGTAACCTTCCTTGAGGCACCATCCTCCGAGGACGACGGGGAAGGCGACCAGTGATGGCGCTTCCTAAAGCGCAGGGACGAGGAAGACGAGTGGAGGGAACCACTCTGGGACCGAGAACCCCGGGACTCTTTCCGACGCAGAAAGTTGCCCCTCGAGTTGTCGGTGGAAACCCCCTTGGACTTGAAAGTCCGGGATTTAACAGGCTTTGAGCCCCTACCTACCTGGAGGTTCCCCTTCCGCAAGGCCTTGGCGTCAGCGACTGGCATTTCGAGCATTCTTTGGTGTTGTGCGACTCGCCTAGGCATCACCAACAAATGCGGTGGGGGTCGGTGAGCGACATCTTCGACTTGCAGTCCCGGCAGGTCTTGAAGCCAGACCGCGGAGTCAGAGGGGTCGAAGAGAATGACATCGTAATGATGAGCACACGAGGTGCACTGAGTCTCACGAAGTTAACACGTTATCGGAAAAAACGGAACTGAGGCTACAGTTGCCGTACGTCCTACATCCTGTGACCGGGGGACATTGACCCGACGCCATCGACGCAGGACGCCCTCTGCCGAAAAAGTTTCCTAAGTGCACAGCTGTGGACATTACATGTCAAAGATGTAGAAGACGTTGGAGGACACAATCCATTCGAACCAGCTATTTAGGGCTGTTTATAACAGAGTCCATCGAGGAGTGCGGAAGACCGGTGGTTCGTTTCGACGAAACAAATAAGAAATTAACATTTGCTCTGATGTTTTTTTTTTTTAAACAATTGGTAAAATTGCTAGCAGCTTAAGTTCAGAATGTTTTATATTAAGAGTACATTGTACAAACTTGTTACATTTTGTGAAAAATAAGAATATATTATTTGTAAGCACCAGTTGAAACGGTATGGAATGTGGCTAAATGATGAAAGGTTTGTAATAAACCAAATGAAATAAAAAACGTAAAAGGTCTAAACTCCCTGACAAAGAGATCTTTGGTTGACAGAGAATTCCATAAAGCCTCCCTAAACGTGCTCTTCCTGCAAGAAACATGCTTGATACAAGGGGAAGAGAGGGCCTTAAGAGGGGCAGCGATAGGACAGGCCCACTGGGCAACAGGAAACTCCGAGAGAGGGTCCGGGGGTCGAGATTGACAAACTATGTAAATTGCGGGAATGCGTGGCCAACAACCTGCTGGAGGGGAGGTTACTGATACTGCAAAGCATCATGGGGCGAGTGTGTTACTGGCTGCAGCGTATGCACCCAATCAGGGACAAGCACAGTTTATAACAAATGCGCTTATGCGATACAGGGGCAGGAGGGCCAACCTATATGTCATAGAGGGGGGGGGGGGGCACTTCAACTCCTGGGCGAATGAATCCTGGGACAGGAAAGCAGTGGGACAGGAGACGCCGGGAGATGAGAAGAAAGACCTAGGGCAGGAGATTGAGACCCATTGCCTCAATGTGTGGAGAGAGTAGCACCCACGTGAGAAAGGGTACACCTTTATTCTCAGCCCCCAAAAAACGTATACAAGGATCGATTATGTGATCCCAAATAGAGACCACGGGACAAGGGTGATGGGCTGTGAAATCAGACCGGTGGGCTGGACTGACCACGACATGAATACCTGAGGGAGGTGGATATGAATAAACTCATAAGCTCAGAAACAGAGCAACTAGAGAGCCCAATAACACCAGAAGACGTACAGGAGGCAATATCTCGCCTCCCGAATGGCAAGGCACCAGGGGAGGATGGGTATACTATAGGGTTCTACAAGAAATATGCGGGGGTCCTCTCTCAACACATGGTAAAGTTGTATAATTGCATCCTGGAAATGGGGGTGGCTCCACTCACGTTCAGTAAGGCACTAATCTCTGTAATCCCGAAAGAAGGGAGGGACCCAACCCAATACTCCTTATACCGCCCCATCTCGCTTCTGAATGTGGACAAGCAAAGTTTTCACACAAATCTTGGTGACGTGATTCGAAGAGAAACTGCCCCGAATCGTCCACCCGGACCAGATAGGATTTACAGAAGGTAGGCAGGGCCCGGATGCAATTAGAAAGACATTGGACCTCATGGAGCACGTTGGTGAAGACTCAGGGGACCATGCTCTACTGAGTCTTGATGCAGCAAAGGCCTTCGACCGAGTTGAATTGGTGTTCTTATTTGCAGTGCTACAAAAAAAATAAGAGTGAGAAAATGTGTCGGGCTATCAGGGCAATTAACTCAGGACAATATTCAGGGAATTCAGACTCAGTAGGGGTACTAGGCAGGGGGGTCCACTGTAGCCCCTCCTCTTTGCCTTGACTATGGAGCCACGAGGAGAGAAAATTATACAATACTCACTGTAGTGACTGACATACTGTTCGTTCTCCATACTGCATGGGCGTCTCTCCAAGGGACGGGAGACGGAACCTTTTTCACCAGAAAAAACCTTCTTCCCCTTTAAATTTAGAGGCGCGCAGGGGTGCAGCACAGGGTGCATTAGCTGCCCCGACTCCGCCCTCCGGCACCACACTCAGCCCCCATTGACGCGTCAACAATAGATTTAACATTGCCTAATGACACCAGTATTATTAGGGGGGAGGTTGGTGGGATGTATGGAGGAAAGGGGACTATGGACTAAGAGTACGTTAGTCACTACGGTGAATAACTTATAATTACTCTTACGTCCCGTCCCCTTTCCTCCATACTGCATCGTCGATTATAACTGAATGTAGCCCCAGGGTGGAGAGGAGACCCTCCTTAAGCAAATAGGTTTCTGAGAACCGCCTGTCCGAAAGCCGCATCGGATCTAGAGCTGGCATCCAAACAGTAATGCTTGCAGAAAGCCTAGGTAGTGGCCCTCCTGCTTATGACTTGACAAGGGACATGGTGCTGGAATGCGATGCCCGTCGCCTTGACCCCGACTGCGTGGGCATGCATATTGGCCGAAAGCGGCTTGTGGTGGCCCTCAAACTCTTCCTTGATGGCCGAGACCATCCAGCAGGATATGAAGGCCTGATAGCCTGGTCTTGAGCCTCCGAAAGTGACAAACCGGGCGTCCGATTTGCGGAAGCCCTTGGTCCTGTCCAAGTAAAATTTCAGGGCACGCCTGACATCCAGGCAGTGAAGCACTCTCTGTGCTTCGTCCCTGGGATCGGCAAAGAACGTCAGAAGGACTATTTCCTTGTTCAAGTGGAAAGCAGATGGCACCGTGGGCAGAAATGCCGGGTGTATCCGCAGGACTACTTTATCCCTGTGAAAGGCAATATATGGTTCCGAGGCGACCCGCGCCTGTATTTTGCTGACTCAATGAGCCGAGGTGAGGCCCACTTGCAAGGCTGTCCTGATGGTGACCAACCGGATGTCCGCGGATGCCATTGACTCAAATGGTTTGTGTGCCAGGGAGCTCAAGACTATGTTGAGGTCCCCACACGGGGTGCGGCCTCTTGACAGGCGGGTAGAGCCTCGTGAGCCCCGTCAAATGTTTGACGATAGAATTGGAGGAGGAGAAGATCCCCTCCTCCAAGTTCCTGTAAACTATGATGGCTGCGAGGTATGTACGGCAGGTATACACCTGCACACCAGAGTGGGCGAGGTGCGCCGAGAAGGAGAGCACGTCGTCCAAAGCACATGCCAGGGGGTCGATTTCCTTGGAGTCTGCCCAGTGGCAGAATCTGGTCCATTTACTTTTATAATGGGCCCCGCTAGCCTTGCTTCTTGCACCCTGTATGATTTCCATATTAGCCTGTGAGAGGCTGAGGTGCTGCAGCGTTACCTGCTCAGGTACCATGCTGTGAGGGCTAGTTTCTGTGGTGCAGGGTGGATTACCCTGCCCCCCCTGCTGCACCAGGAGGCATTAGAGGCATCTCCGAGAGGCTGAGCAGCTCCGAGAGCCATGGCCTGGCCGGCCACCATGGAGCTATTAGAATGATGTTGGGTTGGCGAGACTCTTTGATCTTGCAAATCACTCCGACGGTCCACTGAAGCTGAAATGCGTCGCCCAGGGAGCCAGGGCCCTGTCCCTGTCAGGAGGTGAACTGAAGGTACTTCTTGTTGTGCCAGGTGGCAAAGAGATCCACCAAGGGATGACCCCACCTGTTGAAGATCTCCGGAAGGACTAGGTCATTTAGCTGCCATTCGTAATTGTCCGCTCCCAACCTTCTGAGCCTATCTGCCTTCAGGTTGGCTTCCCCCCGGGAGGTGGACTGCCGCGAGGTAGATGTCGTTTTCCAGGGCCCACTCCCACATGCTGATTGCCAATCTGCACAGAGGAGGGGATCTGGTGCCTCCCTGCCTGTTGACGTAGTACATGCTGGTCAAGTTGTCTGTCTGGATGAGGACAACCCTGCCCCTGAGAAGTGGTAGGAATGCTCTGAGCGCTAGCCAAATGGCATTCAGCTCTAACCACTGATGTGGTATTCCTGCTCCTGTCAAGTCCAGGTGCTGTGGACCGAGAGATCGTCCAGGGTGGCTCCCTAGCCCTCGAGCGAGGAGTCTGTGGTGATGGTGGCATGCAGAGTGGGCGGCCGAAAGGGCTTGCTCGTCCGTAGGTTGCAGTCCCTGGACCACCATGTTAGGTCTGGGTGGAGGGATGGAGGAACGTTGATCCTCTCGTATTGAGAGCCCCCGCCTCTGGTTCCATGAGGTCGCGAAATGCAGCTGAATCCTCCTGAATCTCGTGTGTGGGACGGCTAATAGGACTGCTGCCGAGAGACCCAGGAGATGCTGGTACCACCAAGCCGAGGACACCTCTCTGTAGACGAAGTGGGAGGTGGCCCTCTTGATGGCCGAGATCTTGTCCTCCGACAAATACCTTCTCGGAGCACGTGTCCAAGATGAGACCCAAGAATGTCAGAGTCTGCATGGGCTGCAGCTCGACTTCTTGAGATTCAACGAGAAGCCCAGATCGTGCAGCGTGTTCATAAGGGCATGGGAAGAGTGGTGAACCGCTTCCGGATGTAGCCCTGACGAGCCAGACATCGAGGTATGGGTAGATGTGGGGGCCCTGCGCTCTGAGGAGGGCAGCCACTGTATTCATGAGCCTGGTAAAGACTCTGGGGGCAGAGTTGAGGCCAAAAGGAAGGACCTTGTATTGAAAATGGTAGCCCATGATCCTGAACCGAAGGAAAGAACGATGGGACTGTCAAATCAAGACGTGTCGGTACGCATCCTTCAGATCCAGGGAGCACATCCAGTCTCCCTTGCACAATGTCTCTGCTATAAAAGCTGGCGTAACCATATTAAATTTTTGCAGGGATAAGGAGAGCTTGAGGGTGGAAAGGTCCAGCACAACTCTCGGGCCCGCATGGTTCTGATTCTGAATGGGGAAAATCCTGGAAAAAAAGCCGAAGCCTTGCTGGGAGGCTGGGACTTCCTCCACAGCCTGGCTCTCTACGAGCGACCGGATCACCACCAGAAGAGTTGCTGTCCCAACTTGAGGGAGTGGATGGGAGGAGGGAGGAGAGGCTGGGATGGGTAGGCGGTACCCCGTGGATGCTACGGAGAGGATCCAGGGGTCAGTTAAATTCTGGCACCAGAAATGTGTATGGAGAGCAAGCTTGCCCTCCACTGGAGACATGTGGACCCAGAGGGACGTGTCATGCCTTCTTTCCCTCAGAGGCTGTTGCAGAGGAGGGGGACTGGAAAAAGCCCTTACTCCTCCCCTCCCCCTTTTTTGTTGCTTGCGCCGGTTCTGAGGCGGCAAGCAGTGAGGCTGCCTGGATCTCCGTTCCTGGAAGCCACGGAACCCTCTGTACGTACACCCCCAGTCGGAGCGCTGCTGTGACTGGGTGTACGACTTGGGCGTGGTCTTGGTCAAGATGGATAAAAACCTGGCCGCTTGTGGGCGATTTTTGTTCTTGTCCAGTTCTTCGTCCGTGGAGGAGTGGAAGAGGTCCCCCTCTCGAAGGGCAGATCCAATATGCGTTCCTGGACGTCCGGGTTGAATTTCGTTGCCCGGAGCCAGGCTGTCCTTCTCATGTTTGTGGCGATACAGATGGCACGGCCAGAGGTGTCAATATGGGCCATGGTGGATTCCATGAGGTCCTGCGCCACCAGCTGCATGGCCTCAGCCAGACCCGCCTTAAAATGTGATTGGCTCTGCGTGGGGAGTTCTGGGAGGAAGTCCGCAATTTCCCGCCATAACCTTTGGTTCGCTGCAGCCAGCATGGCATCAGCTTGGCATGAAGAAGATGCAAGGACGCGTTGGAATACAGCTTCTTCCCGTATGCCTCCAAGATCTTCTCCTCCTTGCCAAGCATTGTCGCTTAGGAGGAGGCTGAGGATGACTGAAGCTTGGAGTATAGTGATGCCGCAGCGATCATTGAGGAGTGTGGCTGAGGATGGGCCGATAACAAGAGTGTATCCCCCTCCATCTGCCTGTACTTGATGTCCAGGTGTCGATTGACCGGCTGGTCAGAGTGGGGCTTGAGCCAATCCTTTTTGGCCACGGAGACTACATCTGTCTGCAGTGGAATTCCCGTTTTGGCAGAGGGGCGTCCTGTGAGTACTTCAGCCAGAACACCCTCTGCCAGCTGCTCAACCTCAGGCCGACGTAGGCCCAGGTACTCCGCCAGCCCTGCAAGACATTCGTGGAAGGCCCTGGCTGAGGATGGCGTATCAGGATCCTCCTCCTCCTCATCATCCGTATCCTGTGGGTCAGGAGGATCCTGAATAGGTGGAGGAGTAGCGGGAGTTGGAGGCTGGGGTATGGAGACCGGAGCCGTAGGCTGAGGCTGGTACGGAACCGCCTGCGCAATCGGCTGGGGAGCGGGAGGCTTCGCCGGAGGAGCCTGTGGTGCCGGTAGCATCATAGGGAGCACGTCCCTGAGGATAACCCCCATCCGAGGTGACTTCATGAGCCCGAGGAACCTCTCGAAGAACCCCTCTTCACAGGCCGGAGAGGTGGTAGGGGGTATGGGGTACCGACAGGGTAGCGGCGGGCTGCTGCAACTGCTGCATACCCTGCCCATAAGGACGGGCGGGAACCTGCCCTGTGCAAATGAAGGATACGCTGTAGGCCACGTACCTGGTAGAGGCAAGTCCCACCTTGACACTCATTCTTCGCCGAACTCCTGGAATGGTGTCGGATGGGTGCCCATGTTTGGCACGGCGGCCATTTTGTCGAGCTACCTGCCACGTCCCTGTGTCGTGTTGCTCGGCTCACTGGGCCCAGCCTCCTCCAAGACTCTTGAGTGTGGATCGCGAGGCCTACCCTGCTCCTCAGGCCTAGACCCGGTAGGTGTGACACCCTCGACCCGGGGATCGGTAGAGCTGCGTTTAGGCAACCCCTCAGACATATTGCCGGTAATAGGGTGTAGCCCCTCGGATGAAAATCGGGTACAAGAACCTTCTGGTCCCTCAATACTGTCACCAGGAGGATCCAAGGATCCCTCGGCCTGTAGGCCAGTAGCTGAAGAAGCCTCGGTGCCCGCGCGAGCGAATCCTTGGGAAGGAGTCTCCTTTGCGGGGTGCGATGGAAACTAGAGGCCCTACCTTGGGCCTGGCTCAATGTTTCACAAAGTTCTTCAGGTCATCTGGAGGCGACTTCTGAAAGAGCTCCTTCCACCTGACTAGTGTGCTCTTCAGCGATTTCGATGATAGGGCGTTGCACACTGAACAAGCTTGCCAGCCATGGTCGTGGCCAAGGCAACGTAGGCAGAGGGTGTGGGGGTCTGAAGTTGGAAAGAGCCCGTTACAGGATGGACACGTGCCGAACCTTGTGGAAGTTGACATGCGCCGGGGAGGAGCATGACGCCTGAGGACCAGGCACCTGAATAATAAGACAAAAAAGACAAAGAGAAGAAGTATACACACGTGGAATTACATGGCTGAAGTCAAAACCAGGAATGCTGGTGAATTCGGCCTGTTCCCGTCGTCGCAGAAGAGGGGACTGAGGTGTGGCGCCGGAGGGCGGAGTCAGGGCAGCGCATGCTCCCAGGGCCACACCCCTGTGCGCCTCATTTAAAGGGTAAGGTTTTTTCTTGTGAAAAAGGTTCCGTCTCCCGTCGCTTGGAAGGGACGCTCATGCAGTATGGAGGAAAGGGGACGGGGACGTAAGAGTAAGTAGAGATGACCAGATTGGCGGCATCAGGGTGGGAGAAGATGACCATAAGCTAAGCATGTACGCAGATGACGTCCTGCTGTATCTTCCAGCGATGGGTGAAACAGTCCTGAGGGTGCTTCAACTCTGGAAAAGTATGGAAGTGTATCAGGGTTCAAGGTGAAAGTAATTAAGTTGGTGCTCTTCCCTTTAAAAGAGGTCACCGTGTCCGTAGAGCAGAATGGAGAGGGTTGGGGATACCGGTAGAGGAAGATAGTGTAAAGTACCTGGGGGTGAGAATACCCGTGAAGCTGGGTGATCTCTATGAGAAGAACTTTCTCCCACTATTGAACTGGCTCCGTCGGAGAACTGTACACCTGGTCGAAACTCACCATCTTGTGGGTAGGCCAGCTGAATGCGCTGAAGATGGTGCTTCTCCGCAGAGTGCTCTATCTGTATCAGGCATTGCCAATAGAATTACCCGACCTACATTTTGCAGAGCTAAAAAGAAGGATAGTGCAGTTTCTGTGGCAGGGAAAAAAGCGAAGAGTAGCCTACAGGGAGTTAATACTGTCCAAAGAGAAGGGAGGGGTGAGTCTGCCCAAAATGCCAACATACTACAGGGTGGTCCAGTTCAGGGCCCTGGTTCCCCATCTGCGGGGTGATGAACAAAAGCAGGGGTAGGTATCGAGAATTATATGTTCAGGCCAGTCACGTTGGGATGAGTGGCTCTGGGCTCCGTAGGAAGCAGCCCCGAGAAGGGTACGGGATTCTGGGTCTGTTTTGGAGACTGGAGAGTTAAAGGGAAATGACAGGGTGACAACATGGCCTTCGCCACTGAGCCACATATGGGCCCCAACCATTAGAGAACATATCCCAGAACATAAGATTTTTCAAGACTGGTTTGAAGCAGGAGTGGAAAAAGTAGGGCAAGTCTTGAAGAAGGATGTATTCATAGACTTGGGTGAGCTGGAAGGGATACTGGAGTGGGCGAAGTCTCTGTGTTCAATTATCTACAGCTAAAAGGGGTACTGATGTCGGGTGATTGGAAGGAGGTGCTACAGAGGGACCTGATTGCCACAGAGAGGGTATTTGACACAGGAAAAGAGATGAGGAATGATATCCAAATTGTACTAGAGGCGCAGAGAGGGGAAGCTGGAACACACAAACAGAAATGGGAAAAAGATGGGGATGGAAATGGAGATGGAACAATGGCAAAAACTATGCATGAATGCACACCGCTGCTCGGTGGCCTGTAAATATAAGCTGCATGGGATTAAACTCCTATATATGTGGCAGTGGGACCCAGTGAGGTTATCAAAGATGTGCCCAGGAGCTGACCCCCACTGTTGGAGGAGGTGTGGGCTGACCGCAGACTATTGACACATGTGGTGGGCGTGCAAGAAGGTGCAGAAATACTGGAAGGAGATCCTGGGGTGGTTCAGGAGCCTAGACAGGGAAGATGCACGCCTGGACCCCCAATTCGTGCTGTTTGGGGTGGAAGAAATTAAGTGAGACTGGGTCAAACTTCCACACACGCCGTACTATCTGCTGCTAGCGGCAAGGGCTTATTTAGCAAGTGGTTGGAAGAGGGAAGTACTGCCCAGTGAAAGACAATGGGTCTGTAAAGCACTGGACATATACAGAATGGAATAACTCACCAGACAAATTGGATGACCAATCCCCATCCAGGGCACTAGAGTGGGCACTATTCCTCGAGAAGTACGACCCTGAGAGGCCTCAGTTGGAAGCAAGACATGAGAGCCCGAAGCCCACTGGGGACCGTGGGGGGCGGTTTGTGAGACCTGATGCAGGAGGAAAGGTCAGAGGGAAAAAATGAGGGGAAAGCAGCCACGGCTGGCACAAGAGGAAATTGGTTGAGAGCCACATCGGCGGACCTCAACTCAGACCCCATAGAAATGTTGTAAAAACCATTAACGAATGCGGAGGAAGGACTCAAATTTAAGTGTGGGGCAAACGATTGCTGGAGCTTGCCGCAAGCAGGCTCCAATGAGACAACCCAGGGGCCAAGTTACGATGGAGGGAGGGGGGAGTGGTAGTGGAATTGCAGTTTGGGGGGAGTTGGGATAGAAGTTAAAGGTTGGGGAGGGAGCGAGGGGAAAATACTCAAACATTTGGTACAGTGAACCTTGCAATATGTATATGAGAACATATATTGTTTTGTGTCCGACAGTTCACCAATAAAGCTTAGTTGAAAAACAAAAAAAAAAATTAATTAGGAGCAAGGTACCAATGGAGCATGGGGTGTCCAATACGGCAGAAAGGGGAAAGACAGGTGTAACAAACCTGCTTTAATCCGGCACTAACCGGATGCTCAAATCGCACCAGGCGCCAACACACTCTATAGTTTGAATTATCCTAAACTGTGGTTACTAGGATCTTGGGAGTTGGGAAAATATAGCACTATCATGGTTTAGAAGTATACTAGCAATAGTCAAACTTGTTTATTTTGGAAAATAAATTCATAAAACGCAAATAAAAACACATTTCATACAATATTAAAACAAAGACAAAAAGGAGTCCATCCAAACAAAATAGTGAAATCCAAAAATGATGTGTACATTCATTGTTATGTTGACATCATAAGGATATAAGCACATACTAATTAATGTAGAGTATTGATATAAAACAAAAATTGTATAGAGATATTGCATGGGTACAGGAATAGTAATTCACATTTCCCTTTCCACAGCATTCCGTTGCTCTGAGGGCGGTAACAATAAAAAGCTCCCTTAGCACATACCAGGAAGCTGGCAAAGGCAAACACCACCATCAGCTCCATACACAACAGCAAGAAGGTGAGTGCTGGTTGCTAAGTGAGGTGGAAGTCTGACGGAACCTTCTGCATCAAAGTGGGGTGCATACGCAGCACCACCCTCGATTTGTGGAAAGTCATAAGGCTACTTGCAGGATAGGGCATGGATTTCACCCACTCGTCTGGCTGAGGTGATGACCACAAGGAACGCAGTCTTCCACGAGAGAAACTTGAGTGGGGCCTGATGCATAGGTTTGAAGGGTGCCCCCATGAGTCTTGACAGGACTACGTTGAGTTCACATGCCGGGGGCCGGCGCCTTCACCGACGAGAAAGATGGAAAAAGCCCCTTGAGAAACTCCTTGACGAGTCCATTGGACCAAGACGAGGATCTTCCTGTGGATCTATCGCCAGGTGTACCTTGATAGAGGCGTGAGCCAGAACAGATTTTGCCAAGAAAAGTAAGTATGGAAGAATCTGTGGGGCCGTGACCCTCAGAGGGGTAATCTTCTGCGACCCACACCATGGAGAAACGCTTCCATTTATGACTGTAGCATTTTAATGTCATTGATGTCCTTGCTTTGGCGAGGACCTCGCTGCAGTCCGCTGGCAGCTTAAAACCTCCAAACTAAGGCTGCAAGAGCCATGCCTTCAGGTCCAGAGATCCTGGGTCGTAATAAAGGATTGCGCCTCTCTCTGGTGAGCAGATCCAGAAGTACCAGCAACTTGACTGGAGGCGACACAGACAGGCTGAGTAGGTCCGGATACCAAATCTGCCTCAGCCACGCCGGGGCGACAAGTATCATCTTGCACCGACACAGAGTGTGTTGATCAAACGTAGCAGGAAGAAAAGTGTACAGAAACAGACCTTCCCACAGGAAGGAGAACACATCCCCCCATGCTCCTCGGCTGCTGGAATCTGCTGGCAAACTTCTGGCACTTTGAGTTTGCCGCCGGGGCAAACAGATCGATCAGGGATCTACCCGATTTGATGAACAGACGGTCCCCCTGATCCTGACTAAGTTCCCACTACTAGCAGGAGTGCAGTTCCCTGCTGAGGGAGTCAGCGATGGTGTTCTTGACGCCTGCCAGGTGGAAAGGGACGAGGACCATCCACTGTGCGATGGCCCAATGCCACAATCCCTGGACCTTCTTGGAGAGCACTGGGGATCGAGTGCCCCCTTGCTTCCTGATGTAGAACAGGGTGGTGGTGTTGTCTGAAGATCAGCACCACCCTCCTGAGCTCCGCCCTGCGCATCGTCCTTCAGTCCTTTTCTATCGCCAGGTCCAGGGCCATTTAGCAACAATAGAGGGGACGGCTTGCAGGCGTATGGAGGAAAGGGGACTATGGACTAGGAGTAAGGTAGTCACTACAGTGAGTAGATTTGTCATACTCCAACGTCCCGTACCCTTTCCTCCATACTTGTGGGAGATTCCCAAGCACTGACCATATGTATTACGGGCGGATGGACATTTCCCTTACTGGAATACATTTTTAAGAACTGCTTGGCCAAACTGGGCATCAGCCCATGAGCTCAGGTCAAGACAGTAATGTCTCCAAAAAGCTGATGGAGACACCCACATAGCCGCCTTGGCAATGGACTCCCAAAGGACATACTTTTGGAGGGCAACAGCAGCCGCTTTGCCATGGACCAGATGTGCACGAATGCCCTTTGGTGGGTGAAAGCCTTGAACCATGTAGGCCTCAGAAATATATGAGGCTATCCAACGGGAGATGGATGCTTTTGAGGCTGGTTTCCCCGTAGGGTCACTGAACGTAACAGTTGTGCAGAGCTTCGGAGATCACTTGTTCAATCGAGTTAGAACTTCAGAGCTTGTCTGATGTCTAGGCTGTGCAGGAAGAAGACTGGTAAAGATATGGACTGGTTCAAAGGAAGGAAGGAAGGAGGGGAAGGAAGAAAGGAGGGGAAGGAAGAAAGGAGGGGAAGGAAGAAAGGAGGAAGAAAGGAGGGGAAGGAAGAAAGGAGGGGAAGGAAGAAAGGAGGGGAAGGAGGGAAGGAGGGGAAGGAGGGAAGGAAACGTGCGATGCACAACCTTAACTTTGTGGAAAGTTAGGAAAGGATGTTCCACCGAAAGAGCCTGAAGCTCACTTATTCACCTTGCCAATGTTTCTGCAATCAGAAAAGCCACCTTCCAAGAAAGGTACTTGAGTACAGTAGTGGCCACAGGTTCAAAAGGCTTATGGCATAAAGCGATGAGGACCACATTCAGATCCCATTTGGGATGAAGGGCCCGAACCGGCGGGAAAGGATGAAGAAGACCTGCAAAGTGTCTCTTGATGACAGGGTTAGCCAGTGAAAAAGAGCAGTAGTCTGTAGACAGGTAAGCTGCAATGGAGGAAAAATAAGTCCTGCAAGTTAAGACATGTATGCCAGAGGCTGCAAAGTCCGATACGAAAGACAAAAGAGTGTCGATAGAGGCATGCCTGGGGTCAAGCTCTTTGGCTAGACACCAGTGACAAAAACACAGCCACTTGCTCCTGTATTGCGCTCTCATAGAGGGCTTTCTTGCCGCTTGGATTATACGAATGTTATCCTCAGAGGGGTTGAACTGTGCTAATCATCAGAACTCAGGCACCAGTACGCCAATCTGAGCAATTGTGGACAGGGGTGCCACAACTGGTGATTGATCTGATGAAGGAGGTCGGCAATTTGCGGCAGACTGTTCGGAGAAGACCTCGACAGGTCCTGCAGTTCCAAAAAACAGAATCTGGCTGGCCACCATGGCGTTATGAAGAGGAGAGTGCAATTGAATGCACTCCTGAGTTTACTAAGTGAGCGATGTATCAGTAGCAAAGGTGGGAAAGCGTAAGCTCTCAAGTTGTCCCATGGGATCTCGAGGGCTTCCCCCAAGGAAGTCACTGAGTCCGTTCCTGGAAACATAAAGGAGGGGAGACTTGGTGCCCCGTTTGTTGATGTAAAACATTGCAACGGAATAGTCCATGCGAATTCGAAACACATTGTTCGTGATTGAGGGTTGAAAAGCCTTGAGCTCCAGAAAAACTGTCAGGAGCTCCAGGTAAGGGATATGGACGCGCCCGTCTTGGGTGTGTCCACAAATTGTACACCTCGTGGTGACGCAGTGTCGCACCCCACCCCAGCAGGGAGGAGTCTGTGGTAACAGTTACTTGTGGGCAGGGCTCCTGGAAGGAGGTCACCATTGAAAGGTTGTTGGCAGATAACCACCATTGAAGATCTGCCGTCATGCTGGATGATCTGAGACCTAGAAGTTTCTGTACCTCAGCTCTGAAGGAGGGTGACCCAGTCTGCTGGAGAGGAGGGTGGGTTAAGGGCAAGCGGAAGCCCGCCTGAGCGACTGACAAAACCCATTGTTCTTCTGTGATGGTCTGCCACGCCTCCAGATGAGACGAAATTCATCCTCCCACCGAAATCTCGTGTGACCGATTGAAAAAATTATTTTGATCTTTTATCGGTGGAGAGACCACCCTTTGCTGAAGAGGAGGCTGTTGGGCGAGAGAAAAACCGGCCACCCTGCCGTTGCTGTTTATGGCAGGGGCCGCCAGTTGTAGCATCAGTGCGGCGTGCGCAGTGGTCCTGAAACCCTCTGAAGCCAGAGAAGGACCTAGTGTGAGACCCGACCTCTGAGTGTAAGGTGCCTTTGCTGGTGTCTTCGCAAGGACTGGCAATGACTTGGCAGTTTGAGTACTCATCCGTGGAGGAGTGGAACAGTTCTTTACCCTCGAAGGGGAGATCAAGCACCTTGTCCTAAACTTCCTTCGAAAACTTAGTAGCATGCAGCCACGCTTGGCAGGAGATGTCTAGCCCGATCATAAGGCCTCGAGCAGAAATGTCTATGTGATGGGCCGCAGCCTCAAGTAGATCCTGTGCCAGAACCCCGGTGTCAGATTAGCCGCGCTTGAGGTCTTTGTGCCTATCAGGAGAAAAACATTGCTGGAACTCGGCTAGCTCCTTCCACAGTTTGACATTTGGTAATGGCTTACCGAGCTCAATAAGATTGGAGGCAAACTATACGTCCTTTAGAAAGAAACGAAAAACAAGCCTATTCAAGTAAAAAGATCTAGCCAACCTCACCGTTAGGGAGAATTCTCTGTTTAGGCTGAATTTCCTAACCTAGTGAGTCCCCCAGCAGCTTTGCTGGATTTCTGGAGTTTGTTTTTTTCTCCTGCCAAGAGTGAGTCTTTTTCTCCCACTCTTGGACATGATCTATGGTGTTCCTTTGACTGTTAATGTGTTGTATGGGCTATGGGGTCCTTTACTCCATAGGGTCTCATGTGTTTTTACTGTGTGTGTTGCACAGCACCCTACGTGCAGTGACACAGGGGTGTCATAGTGACACCCCACCATAGACTCCATACCCTGGGACTGACTACTGTCGCCCAAGGCATGTAAAGTCACCATTGGCTTTACTAGTCCCAAATTATGAACAGAAACCAGTACAAACCATCATTATTGTGGACGTACTGGTCGGGGCAATTCGATTGCCCCGGGGTCTGTTAGTCGAGGGGGCACGTCTCCGTCCCACCTGATCGGGTTTTGGCTGGTGGCAGTGGATACTACTTTTTATATTCGACCGCGAATATATCCCTATGGGATTTTCCCATTGTTCGAGGCTACCAACTTTAATTATTTAATTCTCATAGCCTCGTACATACCGCCTGTTTATTTAATATTTATTCGCCGGTTGGTATTTTTTGCCAGGACTCTATTCTAAAATGGCGTTTGTGTTCTCTTCTGTGACTCCAACCCAAGTCGAGCCCTTTGTTCCACTTTTGGCAGGCTTCTCCACAGAAGCCTCCAAAAGTGGTGCCACTCTGTCTGGGGACCACAGGGGGTGTGGGAGGGGGTTTAGGCACCCTGGACTGAGTTACCTTGGTAACTCAAGTCGCACTCTTGTGTGATTGGCCCAAGTGGTGAGCCGGCTGGCTCACCACTTAGCATGCTCGATTGACAGCTGAGCTGAGTGAATGGGGGTCTGCTGCATAAAAGCAGGGCTTTGGGGACTGGAACTTTAGAAGTCACCACAGGACCTGAGAATCTGACGAGGGAGAAGCTGAGCCGACCTGCTACAACACCACCGGTGGAGCCCTGCGGAACCGACTCACCACTTCCCGACGACAGAGAAGATCTCCCTGCTGGAGAGTCTTCTTCCCCTGACTGGCGGGCACAACCAGTTTACCTTCTTTTCCTCGCATCCCAGGACGTCTTGTGGTCGAATTGCCCGTGCCAAGCACCCCGACAACCGGATAGCCACTTACCACTGGACCGCGAACCAAAGGACCGCTCCTTTTAACTGAGAACTCTGCGGCTGGTTTCTTCCCTGGCAGTGCAACGGACTCCTGTCTTCCTCCCCGACGAGATCCTCTCTTCCCCCGGATGAAGCACCGACTTGCATCCGCTGCCAGGAACAACTGCCCCCACTGGAGTATTCTCACCACTTTAAGGTACAGTGTCCGCCAGGCCCTCCCTTTCTAAAGATTGCTACAAGGTTATAATAATCCCTTAACCTTCTGGACTGGGCTGGCCGCCTTGACCATCTAACTGGTCCCTTTCTTTTGGTCCAACTCTTTCTGAACCTTTGAGACTTTTGTGCACTTTTCAATGTGTGACCTTGGACACATTTCGTTCTGATCCTCTTAAAGTGGATCTGGCCTTCTGAACTCTAACTTCACGGTTTGACTCTGCCTTCCTCTTTTGCTGTGTTCTTGTGAAAGTGTTGGGATCTGTTTCAATTTATACTCTGCTTTTCTCTCCCTTTTAAAACGAATTATTAGAGTGCCAACTGCGTTAAGCGCTCACCGCTGTCTGAAAATAAGTGGGGCTTTACTTAAGACTTGTCTAATATTCTTGTAAGGGAGTGTATATCTTTTAGTGACCGTGTTTTTGAACTGCTTAATGGTCAGTGTTTGCTTGTTCTACTGTGTTCTTTTGACCTATTGTGAATACTCTGTATACTGCCTAACTCTTCTTTTTTTTAACTTTGTTTATTTTAAATCAAGGCAGAATGATAAATACAGACATTATATGCAAGGGTTATCTCAGCAAGTTGACCCCCAGTCTTTAGACCCCCCCTGTGTCTTCTCTCTCTATCCTCCTCCCTGGGTTATCAGTCCCACAGGCTCTGCGAGCGGGCTCCTCCCGCCCGGGCGGTCCGGCTGGATCCTCAGCGGTCAGGAGTCTTCCTCCGGGCTCGCCTGGTTCGTCAAGATCCAGAGGGCTCTGGCGGGCCTATAGGTCAGGGCGGGGAAGCGCTGGTCGAATTCCAGGACTGGGGCCCAGATGTTCTGAAAGCGGTGTAGTATCCCCGCTCGTGCTGCCGTTACCTTCTCCGCTATCAGAATGTCCCATACTTTGGTCCACCATTGGGCAATGTGAGGGCCTTCCGGGGATTTCCAGGTTCGGGCCACCACCGTTTTCCCTGCCAGTAGGCAGTGAGTCAATAGTTTCGCTCTGTGTCCGGAGCGCGGGTAGATCCCGGGAATTGGAGCTCCTAACAGGATCGGCTCCGGTTCCGAGGGAATCATTGTTCCGGTAATCAGCGAAATAGACTCTAGACAAGCTTTCCAGAACGGTCGGATCTTCGGGCAGTCCCACCACATATGGAAGAAAGAGCCAGGGAGGCCGCATCCTCTCCAGCAAGCAGCGTGGTCTATCTGGGGGTTCATATGGTGGAGTCTGAGGGGCGAATAGTACCATTGCAGCATGATTTTGTATGCGCATTCTCTGTTGGTGATGCAAGTGGATGCGGTATGCGTTCGGGTCCATATGTCCACCCAGGTTTGATCCTCTATCGGGTGTCCCAGGTCCGCTTCCCATTGGGCCATACATCGGGTTCTTGTGGTTAGGAAGTCGCTTAAGAAGCGTTTGTAGAGGGTGGATACGCTGCCGCGAGTCGGAAGGTCTCCTAGGGTGAGTTCCAGGGCAGTGGGAGGACGGGTCGCTGCTTGCAAGGTTTGGGGGTGTGAGCACCAGTGGCGTAGTTGGATGTAAGTAAATCTATCACATTCCCGAAGTTGGAACTTCTCCTTACATTGGGCGAAAGTGAGCGGTTCCTCCCCTGTATACAGCTGGTCTATGGTTTCTAGCCCACCTTTGGTCCAATTTTGAAAATTGCGGGGATGCATGCCCGGTGCGAACATTGGGTTGAGAAAGACCGGGGAGCGTGGGCTCAGTCTTCTTGGCACTCCCTTTCGTTTCAGCGCCCAGTCCCAAGTGCTAAGGGTGTGAGCAGGAGCTCTCCCCCATGGGATCTGAGGGGGGGCGGGATGTGTGGCAGAAATCGCAGAGGCAGGGGGGTCCGCGACTGTTCCAGCTCCACCCATCTCGGGCGGTCTGTCGTATTTTGCCAGGCCTGGACCCGGGCCAGTTGGGCTGCCACCCTGTAGGCCTGAAGGTCTGGAACCCCCAGTCCCCCCAGTTTGGGACTCCCCAACATAGTTCTGAGAGGGATTCTCGCTTTCTTACCTCTCCAGATAAAGTTCAGCATTTTCCTCTGGATCCCTCGGAGAATCGGAGTGGGGATTGCCACTGGCAGTGAGGCGCATATGTATAAAAATCTCGGGAGAAGGTTCATCTTGCATGCCGTGATGCGTCCAAGCAGCGAAATCTCCTGGGTCCCCCATCGCTTCAAGTCGCCCTCCAGTTCCTTGAGAAATCGGGGAAAATTGGATTTGTACGTCTCTTTTGGATCAGCCGGAATGTAAACCCCCAAATAGGGGATGGCGCTCCTTTCCCATATTATCGGGCACATCCTAGTCAGCGGTTCTCGCTCTGCTGGGGTGAGGCCAATGCCCAAGGCGGAAGATTTATCGAAGTTTATGGTGAGGCCCGAGACTTCGCCATAGCTGGTGATTTCGTGAATCGCATGTTCAAGCGATGAGGGGGCCTCCGAGATCGTAAGCAAAATGTCATCCGCATATAGGGCAAGTTTATGATGTAAAGGGCCGCTTGTTATGCCCTTAATTTGGTCGTTCCGCCTAATTTTTTGTGCGAAGGGCTCCATGGTGAGTGCAAAAAGTAAGGGCGACAGCGGACAGCCCTGCCGAGTCCCGCATGACAAGGGGATTGGAGCCGAGAAGTGGCTGTTGATCCTCAGGCTTGTTGTAGGTCGATCATAGTTGGCCAGCACCATCGTTTGGAACGCCGGTCCGAAGCCGAAGGCCCCTAAAGTGTGTCCCATAAACGTCCAATCCACCCTATCAAACGCCTTAGCTGCATCGAGGGGCCACAAGGATTAGTTTTTGGGAGTTCCGGGAGGCGAGGTCCACCAGGTTCAGGGTTCTCCGGATATTATCGCCTGCAGTCCGGTGCCGGATAAGCCCAGCCTGGTCTGGATGAATGATGTTCGGCAGGATGCGATTCAAGCGGGTCGCCAAAATTTTCGAGTAAATGTTCGCATCTATGTTCAAGAGTGCGATGGGCCTATAAGAAGTTATGCTTCTTGGGTCTTTTCCAGGTTTAGGCAGAAGGATGGTGGTCGATTCCTGCATCGATGGGGTCACCGCCCCCGTTTCCCTGAAGGAGTTGAATAGGGTGGTAAGATGGGGGGTCAGTTGCGACCTGAATAGTTTGTAAAACCTGGTTGAGAAGCCCGTGTTATGAGAGATTTGATGGCGTCCTCAATTTCCTCCCCCGTGATGGGCTCCTCCAGTTCATTTCTCATTGCGTCGGAGAGCTGGGGCACCTCTGCCTGCCGAAGGTATTCCTTCTGTTGTGCTGGGTTTCGTGGGGTTGCCTTCACGGTATGGGCCAAGTGCTCAATCGCGAGGCGTTGCTTCTCGGGTTCTGAGTATAGTACGACCCCGTTGGTGTCTTGCAGGCCCATGATCGCGATGCTGCGTCTCTGCTTGGCTAATTTGGCCACCAGGAACCTGTTCGCTTTGTTGCCCTTCGCATAATACGACTGTTTGACCTTCGCCATTAGTTGGGCGGTTTGTTCCGCGTAATGGGCTTCCAGTCTTTTCCGTGCCGTGCGAATGGCCCGTTGTGTTCTGGGGGACCAGCCTTTCTCCTTGTGGAGTGCCTCGGCCTCTCTCAATTCAAGCTCCAGGGCCGTCCGGGTTCGTCGTCTATCTCGATGGTAGGCCGCACCCTGGGCTATCAGGGAGCCCCTGATTACTGCCTTCATGGCGTCCCAGTTGTTTGCTAATGAGGTGTCTGAGGCCGGGTTTTCCACAAAGAAGTTCTTTATTTCCGTTGCGATCTTGTCTCTGGTGGCCATGTCGTTGAGGATTGGGTCGTATAGCATCCATTTGCGCGGGGTGGTGGGGTCAGGGTTCTGAAACCGAAGCTCCAGGAGCACTGGAGCGTGGTCGGAGATCGCTCTTGTGCCGATAGTGACCTTCTTAACTGAAGGGAACGTGTGAGGTGAAATCAGGAATAGGTCAATCCTTGAGAAGGTGCGGTGGACATACGAGTAAAACGAGAAGTCCTTATCATCGGGGTGAAACACCCGCCATGAGTCTATTATCTCCAGGGTCCTAAAGAGACGAAGGAGGCTGAGTGCTTGGGCGAAGTCGCCTGGGGTCGGGGGGTGTGATCGGTTTTTAGTGGGGTCAGGGACCCCGTTGAAGTCCCCACCGACGATCGTTTGGCCCTCCACGAAGTTGGCGAGCGATGTGCCCAGGGCGTCATAAAAATGTGATTGTCCAGAGTTGGGGGCGTATACTGAAACGAGGGTGTACAAGTCTCCCAACAGGAGACGTTTGATCGCTATAAATCGGCCTTCTGGGCATGTCTTTGTTTCCAGAATCTGTGGGTTCAAGTCTTTCCTGAAGAGAATCGCCGTGCCTCCTTTTTTGCTTGTGCCGGAGGCAAAGAATTGAAGCGGAAATAGCCGAGACCGAAGGCGGGATACATCAGCGGGCAACAGATGGGTCTCTTGAAGCATGGCAATCGCGGCCTCCTCGTCGCGGAGTTTTAATAGAATTGCCTTTCGCTTGTAAGGAGAATTCAAGCCATTAACATTCAGGGAGAGGATCCGAAGCGACTGAAAGTCCTCTGAGGGCTCACTCTTCGTTCCCTGCGTTAGGGGGGGGTCCTGGGGTGGAGGTTCAACTGCCATGACTGACGGAAGCACTCACAAAATCATTCTGCACTTGAGGTTTTAACGCGAAAACCCAACGGGGGATCGCAACTTTAACAGGGCGGTAGACCGACTTTGTTAGTACGGTCGTACCTAAGGCCAACAGGGCCAATTGTCCCATACTGTGGGTTCCCAAGGAACAGAAGATGGAAAGTATCCATGGGGTGGGTATGAGCCATGGGAATGCCCCGCCGCCGTCATGTACTTAAAAGAGATTGGCAAGTAGGTAGCGGGTTCTAATTCAGACGAGCATATCTGTGTCCCGGCTAGCTCATTGACGGAGCCTGGGACCGTGGAGGCGTCCACGTTCATCACTTCTTGTTGTTTCGTTGTATCGACGACCAAGGCGTGCGTTTAGCTTTTGGGGAGGGAGGCGGACCAGGGCTCTCAGTCCCCTCTAAGAGTGGCGTGGGAGGGTACCGCGGAGCGGTTGAATGCAAGATTTTCTCCGCGTCTTCCAGGTGGCTGATTCGGCGTAGGGTGCCATTATATGTGAATTGAAGAGCTGTCGGGAACAGCCATCTGTAACGGATCTGTTGCTCCTGGAGGAATAATGTCAGAGGCCGAAGTGCTCTTCTTTTCTGGAGCGTGAGTGCCGAAAGGTCCTGGTAAATTTGAAGAGGGGTGCCCTGGAAAGTGATCTCTTCACCTTGGCGGCTGATCGCTGATATCGCTTCTTTCGTTGTAAAGAAGTGGACCCTAGTGATCACGTCTGGAAGGGGGTCCGAATCTGTCCCGCGGCGCTGGCAAAGCCTGTGGGTGCGGTCCAATATGAGCCGAGATTTGTCCAGATCTGGAAGTAGAGCCTCAAAGAAATTTGCCACGTAGTCCGCTAGCTTGTTATCGGGGACGGAGGATGGGATGCCCCGAATGCGGAGATTATTGCGCCGGGCCCTATTTTCGAGATCTTCCTGTTTAAATTCCATGATCTCGCATTTGTGATGCAGGGAATCGATCGATTTTTGCATTTCCCCCAGAGCGGTGGTGTGCTCCTGGGCATGATCTTCGATCTCTCCAAACCTCTGCTCGAGTTCTGTGACTCTCTGACCTGTTTGGTCAACTTTGGTGGCGAGTTCCGAGAGGCACGCGCGGAACTCAGATTTGATGTCCGCCATGAAGGCTATTAGGTCTCCTTTAGTGGCAAGCTCGCCCCTGTCCTCTTGCTGCTTCTGTGGGGTCAGTTTGGGAGGTTCCTGTTTCTTGGGTTTCTCCGTAGCCGTAAACATGGCGGAGATATCCGTGCCTTTGCTCACTTTTGTTTGTCTCGACATGTTGCTCACGCCAAACAGTTCCAGTCGGGAAACTAGCGGCAAGGCCCAGGACGGTGGGAGATGGCAGCTGGAGAACTCCGTCACCCTGGCCTTCGCTCCGGGTCAGGTGTAGATGGGTGGGCAGGGGCGCCCCAGGAAGGATGGAACGGGGAGAAGGACTTCGGTAGGGCTGATCCAAGATGGCCGCAGTGGTCCCGACTTGATCTGCAAAGTAGGGAGAGGAGTGGGGACCTGCTCTCGGTAGCAACCCAGAAGGAATCCAGGCTGCCCAACCGAAATCAGAGGATTCTATATTAGGTACCGCTCCCCCTCTCCGGCTCTTCTGCCTCCCAAGGTCCCACTACGGACAGGTGCAGAGCGTGCTGCTGAGCCCCGGTACGGCGGCCATCTTAGTTTCGTCCGTCGGGTACGGGAGAGAAGTTCAGCTTCAAATTTCTAGTAGAACGCCGCCACGGTCGAAGACGATGTTTAGCCAGGTTATGCCATGTCGGTTCCGGTCGCTGTAGATGGCATTAGCGACACGAAACCCCGCCTAGAGCCGCCAGATTTCGACGGCGGCGGCGGACATCCCACGGGCGGCCTCAGAGGAGCGACCACATCGATGGCGCTCCAAGCCACGCCCCTGCCTAACTCTTCTTGAGGGAAGTCTGACTGCTCAGCCACAGCTACCAAGTGAATCTATGTGGTACAGACTTCTACCAAGTGGGTTTACTGCCAAACACCTGTAGTCTTAAATCTTTTGCAGTGGTCCCAGAGGGAACTGCACAGGTTTCTGCCTAACACTCACTAAAGAACTTGGTTGTCCCGTTCATTATTTGTTATCCTTGTCCTCATGTACACGCCCTGATGACCGCGGGCTCCAGCAAGATATAAATTATTAGCCTGACGCAGCCGAAGAGCTGAATTGGAAAAAACCCTTTCCCCCCAATGGCATCAAGAAGTTTGTCCTCCTTGGAAAGGATGTGAGACGCTGCAGTGGAGGATGTAGATGGCAGCTTTGACTGGAGAGTGGCTGCTGCCACCACCGTTGACAAGGGGAGAGCATGCAGACAAGGAAATGTCCTGAGATGTGTGAAGCTTGTAGCAAGCATCTATTTTCTTGTTTAGGTGCTGCCCGGTATGGAGTGTTTCCCATACCTTACGGCCTCGGCCGGGACATCGTCCTGAAGGAACAAGCCGGTGCGATCCTGTATCGACAGAGTGAAGGCTCCAGAAAGTACCCCCTCTTGTGGAGCTAGGGGCTCGGGTATTGGGATGTCTAGCAGTGCCATCATATCCAGCACCCAGGCATGAAAGGCGCTAATAGAGTGGGGCAGGACATTGCCGTCCTGGTCCGCCTGGTCCTCATCCAGCGAGGATGGAGCAGAAAACGTTTCCGCCACATGGGGAGGCCCCAAAGGTGTGGTTGGCAGAGCAACCAGAGTCTTTTCCACAGGGGAAAGTGGAGGCAGATGAGGCAGTGAGGGAGGAGGCCCCATAGGGAGCGGTGGTGGAGGTGGCACTACAAGGACCTGCATAGGGATTGCCAGAGTAGGGGCCGGTTCAGGCAGCTTATGATACATTTCCATAAACAAATCCTTAAAGTACACCTTCATGGGATCCAAATGCATTTGCGTCTGAAACTTGCCAAAAAACGCATACTCAGATGAGGGTCTAGGCGCTGGAAAGGGCAAAGGCTGCTCGGAATGGGTATACCCCCAGGATCGCAAAGAGGATGGTTGCCAGGATGGCCCTACACCAACTGAATCCACGTAGATCAAAGGTGCGGACGCAGGAAGGGGCGAGACTATGCGGCAGCGGAGTCCGAGCACGCCAATCCATTGGAGGGCGGAACAGGATTTTATTGTCCACAAACCGCGGAAAAGGCTGCTATGCCACAAAAACAAGCAACTCAACACCAGCCGTGGTAAAAGTTGGTGTAAGAGAGGTAGTCAAAATGGCTACCATGGGGGTTGGACCGCCATTTTGTCAACGCCTGAGGCGAACTGCGTCACATGTGTAAGTGAGGCTGTGGTCACCACAGGGGAGTCAGGGGTCTTATGTGCCGTCTTAGCCTAGTGACAAGGAACCTCGGCAGAGCCGGTGCTAGCAGATCTAGAGTGTTTCTGGGACACCTTAGGGACTGCTGATAAATTAGCCCCAAATAGGAGACCCTCGGCATAGGCAGTACTAGAAGACTTATGGTGCGTGACCGGCTTCTGTGCCCCCTCAGCAGGATTGGTTCCACCACAGGTCTGAGTGTGGGAAGGCTTAGAGTAACCCTGTGAAGCCAGGACCCTCAAAAGGACCCCCTCAATCTTGCCGGTCTTAGATATTGCCCCAAGAAGGGGAACCTCGGGGATAACCCTGGTACGTTTAGTCACCTTGGTAGGGACCTTGAGCCAAGACTCTATACACTTGGTTCCAAACATCAAAACCTCAGGACTGACCCCGGTGAAAAAGGCACCAGAAGAACTGGGCCCAACTTTAGCCCCAAAAAGGGGAACCTCAGATTAAGATCCGGTTTTGGCAGCCCCTTTACAGGAGTCCTCGGAGAAAACTCTGGTGCGCCGGTTAGATCCCTTGTGGGAACCTCAGGGAGATCCCTGGTAATAGAACCGCTTGAGCCCCCTCCCAGATCCAGAAGATCCCAGGAAGGAGTCCGCTAGCTGGGGTGCCCTGAAAAGGAACAAACTTACAGGTCGTCTCCTTTTTTCTTCAATGAACTGCTGTAAATGTGGCGGAGGAACGTGTTGAAACACTTCCTCCCACCTGACTAGCCGACGGACTGCCCGGACAGAGAAGGAGTCGCAGTAGAAGCATGTGTCCCAGAGCTGTTCCCAGCCTAAGCACTCCAGGCAAAGATAATGGGGATCCACCGGATGAACAGGATACAAATCCCAGATGCTCCGGCATAAACGGCAGAAGAGATGACCATGGAACTGGAGCATGAATGAAGGACAAGGGAACAAAAATATTCCCTGTGATGCAAGTGTGTCTGACCCCGACGAGAAAAGGACTGAAGGGCTAAGAGTTGGGCAGAGCTCAGGAGGGCGGTGCTACGGTCACGTGCGGTAGCCAGAGTAAAAATAAAAAGGACAAATATTTCATATTTCATTTTTGATGTTTAAAAAAGTGCTCCGGTTCCGTACCGATGGACGGAATGTCCCACAAGTATGGAGGAAAGGGGACGGGCCATAGGAGTACGAGGTTCCCTGTGGTGGGGACAGCCGTCTTGATCGGTTCAGACTTGCTTGGGTACTGGTGCCCTGTCCTGTGGGTGGTGCAGATCTCTACTCCCATAGGTCTGGGAGCGACTTCTGTAGGCTTCCTGCATGGAGCATCGGGGGAGGCTGCCTGTAAGACATGGAGTATCCCTTGGATGATCCGCTCGATTTTCCCCTATTGGAATGAAAAGATGAGCGATGCTGCTGCAGAGTGCCAAAGGAACGTGGCATCTCCGTGCCAGTCTTTATGGCTTGAAGGGATTCCTTGACCGTCTTCGCGAACAGATTTTTGCCATTGAAAAGCATGTCCAGCACATTTACATGAACGTCTCAGCGAAAATGTGTGACCTTCAACCATCCCTGCTGACAAACTCTTTTCAGATTTGTCAGAAGCCTGTGTCGGCGATGTCCACTGCCACCATAATGGCATGTCCGAAGCCACCGCCCCTTCCTGAAAAAGGGCGAGAGCGTCCGTTTTCTTGTTGTCGGGGCCGAATTCCAGGATAGGGCCAACCTTGTACCAAAGCTCCCGGTCATATCGGGACAAGATAGCCAGCGCATTAGCTGCCTTGATCATGGATGCCACCGTATAGATGACTCTCTTCCCCATGGCATCCATCTTCTTCTCCTTGTTTTCCGGGGCGACTGATGATGTGGAGGCTGGGTTGGCTGAACATTTCCTTGTGGCGGCCTACACTACCGAGTCCGGCAAAAGGTTGTGAACTCAAGCACTTGGGTGCAGAGTCCGGTACCCTGTATTTCTTCTCCAACCTGTCTCGCTGAATGTCCCAAGAGCCGGGACATTCAGCAGGCTGTGTCCTGGGGACAAAGGGAATGTGCCAGGAGCTCCCGCTGTCGGAGAACAAGACGGCTGTCGATTGGGGGTTGGGGGGGTGGGGTGGGGTATGTTCCCTCCCCACCTCAACAAGGAGCCTAATATTGCTGGTGGCGGTGGCTAGAGCCTCAGAGGTGGGAGCAGGTGAGCTCACATCGATATAGTGCTGGCCAGGTGAACAACACGATCCTGGTGAAGCTGGAATGCAGAATCCATTTTGTGGCTGGTGGTGAGGGAGGGGGTAGGGGACCTTGTCCACGGACTCTGATGTGTGCATAGCGCTCTGTAAACATGCAGGCAACTGACAGAGTTGGAGCAGGAGCGGTGATGGGCAATGCTGCATGGGCATCCCACAAGCGAGGCAGGGTAACTGCTGTTACCATCGGCAGCTGGGAGAGGGGCAGCCCCAACCTCCCCGTGCCTGCTCCTCTCCTCCCCCCAGCTACGGAGACACGCAGTCTCGGCAGCACAAAAGCCACGGAAGGGTAAGGTGCGAACAGTCATCTCACCCTTCCTCAAAACAGCAAGGTGCTAAGCGCAATAAGGAAAACAACCGTCAGGCAGGGCCCAAGTTCAAAAGATCTGCCCCCACCAGGAGGTCAGACAGTCGGCTATCCGGCCGGGGGCTGCGACAACAGCAGCCCCCACCACATACACAACAAAGACCCAGGGCCTCCCTGGGTCCTATAAATGAGAGCAGCATGCTCAGAGTAAACACAATCTGTTTGTGGACCCTGAACGGGGACCCAAGCAAACAGGAGGTTCACTGTTTACTCAGTGTCTTCCAAATCTTCTTGCTTCTTTAGCAATTCTTGAAGTTTGCTGTGCATCGCAGTGGCTTTTTTCCTTCTTGAACATTGTACTGTTCAAAGCAATTGCAATGCAGCTTTAACGAAGGAAGAAGCGGCAACCGAAAGCCCAGCGTGGACGCTGTCAACCTCAACATCTCAGCATAGAGGGAAAAGCGAGCAGCGAGCGTGTCCAAAACAAGCAAAGATGCGTGCTGCGGAATCATCCCCAAAACCAGTGCGAACGAAGGAGAGAGAGGCACTCGAACAGCACGGCGCGGACGGCGACCGATTCAACAACTTACAGGTGAGCCACCGCGCTGGGTCTACGAGGGAGGAAAAATAGACATTTATGTCCGGAAGAGATACATTTTATTACAGTGGACCGGAACCCCTGCGTTATAAGGCAGGCGGGGCAAGATCACACAAGCCAGTTTTAAACTCGGGCAGAGTCACAAGCCAGCTTGGTAGCACGGCGAGCCGGGACTCGTCTTTTCTTGACGGCTACGCAGAGCTGGCGAACACAGTTTCAAGCTCAGCGGGCCCAAATACTGCAGATTTAAAATAATTTCTGTAATATTGCAGCGCGACCTCACAAGCGAAACCAATTATTTAAATCCAGTAAATCAAGCCTGGGGGCTGCCCAATTTTTTTAATCCGGTCAAGAAGGCACCAGTCAACAGTTACCCAGCACGGGCAACAAATAGAACAGGCGCAAAGAACCTGCCGATAACAACAGTTTAACTCCTTGATAAAACCTTTTTCCTTTTCCTATAGCAGGCATAGAAGAACATGGGGCCCAAACGGAAACCATGGGCACCCCCAAAACCGGTGCAGAAGCCCAAATCACCACAATTGCTAGCAGCCATTGAATCGGCAGAGCACTACGGATGGGCATGGGTTAGAGAAAACATGTACGCCTACCCAGGGAAGGAATTACCAGCCCACCCAGCCAGGAGGAGCTTTCTGCACCATTAAAAAGGAGAAAAATATCCAAAGGTGCCAGAAAAGGTACCAAAAAATTGTCAAAACTATGCGAGAATGTAGCGGAATTACAGCAACTAATGGTAGAAATAAGGGGAAACGGACACCGCCCACAAGGGAACCTGGGGCCTCAAACCCTACCATCGCAATAGAACAATAACGTTTGTCAACCCACCTGTAACACTATCTGCAGCAATCCCGCCACAACAAGTACAGCAGTTGCCAATAGCGCCCACAGCTATAAATACAACAGCCTCCACAACTCCAGCAACAGATTCAGCAGGTGCCCTAAAAGCATGGGCAACCCCAGGCACAGACAACACGGGCGCGACAGGGACACCCGGCAGCAATACAACTGACATTGTAACAATCTGCACTGCACAATTAGACCAAAAAATGAAATCTTTCCAAACAGAGATAGTAAATAGATACAAAAGATGCCTGGCATGGAACATTGATACCACAATCAAAGAAGCCATATGGGCCAAAGAATTTATAGAAATCTTTTCCCTAATAGAAGCCCAGCGCAAAGGGGAAGACGCTTTCAGAGACCCCAAAAAAATAGAAGAAAAAGCTATTGCCAGAAACGCGCAGGTCGAACAAAACTGGGACAACTGGTTACAGGCCTTTGCCATTTTAGCAACAATATATGAAGAAAAATTCCCCATGGATGGTAGGACGATCTGGGCATACATTGATAAAATAAGGGAAGTAAAAGTAACACAGAGGGGGAAGACATGGCTTGCATACAACATCAGATTTAGGAGGAGCATGTCAGAAAGGCCGGCCATTGAGTGGGATGAAGTCCAGAACGATTAATACACCCTCAACGCCGAACCTCCCCAGGAAGAAGATACCATGCATTCTTCTTCCAAAAATAGCAAAAATTTGCAAGTAAGCAAATCCCATGACAATGATGAATCCAAAAAAGGGGAGCAGCCCTTTCGGAGGAACAAGCCTTGGGAGGCTAAAAATAATGCCCACAGACAGAACAAACAGCAGGCTGTCAAATCCAACATCCCATGCAGAAATTTTGGGAAAAACCAGTGAAAATGGGGCAAAGAATGCTGGTACAAACACGCCTGCACAAACTGCAACGGCGACCATGCAGCAAGCAACTGCACCAGACTACCAGCCAAGAAAGAATGATATCCCAATTTTAGAACCAGGACGAACGCCCATCAATCCGGGGAATTTTAGGGACGCCCTAAACAGCTACCCAGACAAGGAAACCAGCAGGATATTATCGCATGGTTTCACCAAAGGTTTTTTCATCCCATTTAAGGGCACTGGGTCACAATACATCCCGATGAACCTAAGGTCAGCCAGGGACAACCATCAGATAGTAGAAACCAAAATCAAGAAAGAACTGCAACTGGGCAGGGTAGCAGGTCCCTGGGACGCCATGCCTTTAAAGGACTATTTAATATCTCCACTAGGCCTGGTCCCCAAAAAAGAACCCGTAAAAATGAGGCTAATCCATCACCCCTCCTACCCTAAAGGCCAGTCTTTAAACGACGGCATCCCACACACAGAATCCGCTGTATCTTACACGCATTTCCAAGAGGCGGTAAGGCTCATACAAGCGTGCGGCAGAAACACCTTGATGGCTAAACTGGACATCGTATCTGCTTTCAGACTCTTGCCAGTCCACCCAGAGTCACAGCAGTGGCTAGGTTTCACTTTTAACAACACATTCTACGTAGATAGATGCCTCCCCATGGGGTGCGCAGGATCCTGTGCACTATTTGAGCAATTCAGTCCTTTTTTCAATGGGCTTTCCCAAAGCAGAGACCAGGGACAAAATGGTACATTACCTGGACGATTTCATGGTCATAGGGCCACCAAACTCAGAGGAATGCGGCCGGGCTTTAGCAAAACTGGAGCACATGGCCGAACAGTGGGGAATTCCCCTAGCGAGGGAAAAAAAAAACCCAAACCAGACACAAACATAATTTTTCTGGGCATCGAAATAGACTCAGCAAAGGGGCTCTGCAGAATCCCCAAAACAAAAATATCAGAACTCCTGGCTAAAATACAAAACCTGATAATGAGAGAAAAGGGGACTGTAAAGGAAATACAATCCTTAGCAGGCAGCCTCAATTTTCGCATCCAAAATAATACCTCAAGGGAGGATATTTTCCAGAAGCCTGGAGTTCAAAATCAAATCACTCACCAAACCACACTTGCATATCCAGCTAGGCAGAGAGGTGAAACAAGACCTGGAAGCATGGGGAAAATTCCTCAGAGATTTCAACAGGTCTTTACTTTGGCGAACGCCTTTAAATACCCGGTGAAACAGGGTCCTATACACCGACGCAGCTAGGAGCAAGGGGTTTGGAGCCATACTAGACTCCGAATGGGTGGCAGGACACTGGCCCAATTCATGGCAAGCAGCAGGGTAGACAAGAAACATCACCCTACTAGAAATATTCCCCATCTGGCTAACATTACACATCTGGGGCAGGCGACTAGCAAATACGGAACTTTTGATCTGGTGCGATAACAAGGCTGTAGTGAGCTCTATAAACAGAAGGTCTACGAAATGCCCTTTAGTACTAAATGTATTACGAGCTATTACAACAGTCACACTACAAGTAAACGTTGTACTCAAAGCGAAGCACATTTCAGGGGCAGATAATAACATTGCTGATGCCTGATCTCGTTTCCAGTGGACAAGATTCCGAGAGCTAGCGCTGCACGCCCAAGAACAGATGACGCCAATACCAGCAGAATGCTGGGCAATAATGGGAAGACAAGAATAACGGCATCAACGCCAACACCAGAGAGCACAGGCCGGGATGCCCAACGAAAACCAGGCACCTCTAAAACGGGTGCCAACAACACATTGGCATCAACGCCAGCACCAGAGAGTGCAGGCCGGGATGACCAATACAAAGCAGGCACCTCTAAAATGGGTGCCAGCAACACATTGGCATCAAAGCCAGCGCCAGAGAGCCCAGGCCGGGATGCCCAACAAGAATCAGGCACATCAACAACGGGTGCCAACAACCTCACAGGCTTCCTAACGGAGATGGCAGAGAGGGCGGTGGCAAGCACCACTGCAAAACAGTACAGTAAGTGTTTGCAAACAGTATTTAAGGCCACAGTTGTAAACCACGTAGAACTAATAACGATTAAAGTTATAGAGGTATTTTTAAAATGGGCTCGGGAACAAGGTTTCAAAAGGGATTGGGCTAAAAGACACCTGGTGGCAATTTCATACTTTACAAAAATACGGGGTGATTCAGACCCCACCCAGAACTCCCTCATCTCTTATGCAATGAAGGGATAGGGCAGAATAGAGGGTCCGCAAGTGGACACCCGCCGACCCCTTGATTTCAGCAAACTGGTGCAGATAGCAAGCCATTTGGAAGCCATATGTTGGCACCCATACGAGATAATGTTATTTAAAACAGCCTTTTTCCTAGCCTACTTCGGGGCTTTCCGGGTAGGAGAACTCATCGCTTCCAGCACCAAGGCCACAAACGGCCTGGGCGTCATGGAAATCAGAGTGAGACAGTAGAGTGTTAACATAGAAATGCAACAGTTGAAAATGGGTGCAAAAAGAACCATCAATATTTGTTGCATCGATGAAGCAACAAACTGCCCGGTTTGCATCACCAACCTCTATTACGCACAACGACCCAAAGTGGGAGGGAGTTTTTTAATCCACAAGGATGCATCGGCCCTAAGCCGCTACCAATTTAAAGGAGTGCTGATGAAAGCAATCAGCAGAGCAGGGTGGGATCCCAAACATTTCGGCACTCATTCCTTCAGGATAAGTGCCGCCACTGCAGCATGGCAAGGAGGTTTAGCACCGCAACTACTAAAAAACATAGGGGGATGGAAGTCAGACTGTTATAAAAGATATATCAGACCACAATCGATATAGCCATCCGCCCTAAAATTTTCTTTCTTTTCCCTCCCTCCCACCACAACAGAAACAGGCG
Source organism: Ambystoma mexicanum (assembly GCF_040938575.1). Classification (NCBI taxonomy): domain Eukaryota; kingdom Metazoa; phylum Chordata; class Amphibia; order Caudata; family Ambystomatidae; genus Ambystoma; species Ambystoma mexicanum. Next base: position 1,105,483,125 of record NC_090922.1, read on the forward strand.
AATCGACGACCACACTCCGATCAGCATGGATAGTTGGCCACTCATTCGTTTTCAGGACAGGCAGATGGGCAGAAGAGACTAAAGAAGGGCCACCTTTCAGAAACACCATTACTTTATGGTGGGGATATAGAGGCCTACGTTGGGCTGACGTCCACGAAACACTAACGGAACTGGTGGCATACAGGGACCCCCCCAGAATTCCTGATCATGCATCTAGGGGGCAACGACCTAGTCAACACAGCTAGATGCATCCTATGCAAAGAAATCTGCTCCTCCCTAGCAGGCATTTCGCACAACTGGAGGGGTACTGAAATATACTTCTCAGCCATCTTACCAAGAAAGAAATGGCTAGTGGCCAACTGCTACAAATCTATAGACATATCCAGAAGAAAACTGAACAGGACGATAGAGAGATTCTGTATGACAAGAGGACTGGGTTTCATAAAACACCCAGCCATTACACTAGGCAACCCAGACCTTTTACTCCACGACGGCACCCATCTGTCTAGCCAGGGCATGGAGCATTTCTTTCGGGAAATCAATAAAACACTTGCTCACAGGGGCTGTCTCTAGGGCATACTCTTGGGGGAACACGGCCAGCCGGCAACCTGCCCGTGTGTGGCGGCACGGGTCCGAGGGGGTAACCTCAGGATCCGGTACCCAAAAGTAAGATACCATCATGATATGTGATATTGTTATTGCCATAACCCATATCTGTACAATAAAATCCTACGGCCTTTTATTGCCAACACTTTATACAAGTTGTGAGCCTATCATTATGGGAGAGGGTTTGGGGTTCGGCCATTACTAATACATGCATAGGGTTCAGCAGTTATCACATAGTGTTAACTGCCTCTTATCAACAGCAATTGCAAAGGACTAGAGGTAATTAGCCCTGCAGAGAAGCTTGTGGCAGATAATGGTCGCCTGCCATGCACCAATGGATATCCTCCACCCGGGGGTGGCTGCCCTTGCCCTATTTATCCAGAGCCTGGATGTCTCAGCAACTAGAGGAAGCAGCAGGGACCCATAAGACGGAAGAGCGAAAAGTTGCGGATGGCGAAGTTTTGATAGCAGGGACAACACAGATCTGTTATTGGAGTCAATCTAGACAGCCCCAGAGGAGGCATAGTGAGCATCCAGTTGAGTGAGGGGCCTCCATCCTTCTCCTTCTCCACAACTCATCCATGCGCAAGATGAAGCCTGTGAAGGTTAAAGACAAGCTGACGTCCTCTATTAATGAGATGCTTCAGCAATCTAAACCAGCATCTGAGCAGGCACGGACTGTAGGCGATGCTCAGCCTGCCACGAGGGGGTATATTTTTCGTCTGTTTCAGTTAATAAAAAAGGAAATGGCATCAACAATGCAAGAACTAAAAAGCTTTTTCCAGGAACTGTCTCAATGTGCAGCAGAACAAAACTAGACCGGGAGAACTGGAAACGGCCGCCTACGACCAGGCAAACACCCAGGATCGGCTGGAGCAAAGTGTGGCGGCACTTGAGGCATACAGGCATTTGGTGGAAGAAAGGCAGGAAGATGCTGAAAATCGTTCCTGGAAGTACAACGTCGGTATTAGAGAGGTACTGAGTGAAGTTAACGATCACGATCTGGAGGGATCTGTCCAGGGTTATTTCAGCAAAAATTGGGGAATACAGACACTGATCTTAAGCTTGATGGAACACATAGGGTATACTCCAACTTTCCAACATGGCAAAATCTCCTCCCGGACGTCTTGACAAGAGTTCACTTTTTCAAGACCAAATACCTTATCTTCCAGAATGGCACGCAGAGGCCTGTGTCGGCATTTTTTTTATTTCAGAAGCAGCTGAAGTTAGAAGGATAATTATCATAAGATGAGGAATACGTGGCAGGACACAATCCATTTGAAATGGATATACCCAATTACAGCATTGTGGGGCCCAAGCACACGTAACAGCCCAAGGGAAACAGAATACAACCCACTTTGATTTGTTTATAGGTGATCCACCAGCAGCAAGGCTTGCATCACTGTACAATGTGCTGAACCCTAGCAGGTTCAAGGACCTACACAAGTACATGTCCGAATGGGAGGAGGATGTGGGAAGGCCCAGATGATTTGACTTGGTACAACATTTGGATGAGGGCGGGCAAGTCATCACAGGTGGTGCAACTCAAAGAGAACGGTTTTAAGTCATTATGCCGTTGGTATCTGCCCCCAGAACCACTACACAAGATGAACCCGAAGCTTTCACCCCTGTGTTGGAGGTGTGGGGCGTCCTCTGGCTCCTTTTTCCATATGTCATGGGTGTGCCCTCAGATTCAGAGGTTCTGGAGGAAAGTGGTTGCCAAAATGAAGGAGATCTGTGGGTTTGAACAGGAACTAAAAACTCTAGTGCTGCTCTTGGGGACAATGACTCACAGGGCCATTACACATTAGCATCCAGAAGCTCTAGATTGGTCACCCACTTTCTGGTTGTGGCGGGACTGGTGATAGAAAAGCACTGGAAGGCTCAGGATGAGCCTGACATGAAGGAGGGGTGGACACGTTTGTGGTATGTGGCTGCTTTGAGCAAAATAGATGGGGCCATGCAGGATCGGATGACGCAATACTCAACTGACTGGCCTTCTGATTACGTGTGTGAGTGAACATGATAACCCCAATATCCACCACAGGCCTCAAAAGAGGGCATCATTCTCACTATAAATTACTGGCTGAGATTAAAACCGGTACCCAGCCCTAACATGACACTCTGATTAGTACCTGAATCTGCTCATAAGCAGCTCCATGGTTGTGGAGCATTCTCTTTTCTTTTGCATTTTGTTTACCTTTTCTTCTTTATTAGAAAACTGTTTCCAAATATTTTATATGCAACATGGGGAAAAGCCTTGGAGGGAGGCCAGGGAAGAGGGGTTGTGATATACTTAGCTGTTGCCGTCTTCCGTTCGAGCACTTGAATAATTAAGCTGTAGCTGTTTTTGGTACAAGAAGTATTATGCTTGGATAAAATTTAAATGGCAAAAAAAATAAAAGTAATATGATATTTGTCCACCCAAATACATGATAGGTGGCTCTAATACTGTGCTGATTAGACATCTCTTGAACTGGGAATGAAAGGTAAACTTGAAGTTAGTGGTGGTCAGGAGTTGGTATTTTCTTTTTCTTGAAAAAATGTTGTCTATGTGGTTTGCTTAGGAAAATGACTTAACTTGAAGGTATTGTTAGTATTTGATAAAAAAGCTAATAAAAACATGAACAGAAATAACTGCCCAGACAATTATCAAAAAAGCTTGCCCATTCTCTCCCATCTGACCCTAGATGTCGGATTGCAAAGCGTTGTGCATTTGGTGTTGCTCTCCGTTACATTGAGATCTATCTCTGCAAAAGTGATTTACCGGACTTTTAATATTTCCTGTAGACAGGCTGAAAGCTACAAAACCATTATATTATATAAAAGACAGTCACAAGGGGGGCATGGATGGGGTGGTGTTCAAACACAGTTAGGATGCATGCTGAGCAGTCGAAAAGCAGAGCTTCAGGGTATATGGGTATGGACCACTTGGATTCTTCATTTGGTAATGGTTTAATGCGCATTAGACAGCACAAGTTAACGAGGTTGCACATTAGACAGCACAAGTTAATGAGGTTGCCAAACTCCAAGCTTTGCACCAAATGTTATCTTTGGATTTGGAGAAAGCACTGCAGGGTCCAGTGTCTGACCAGTCTTGATAAGAAGGTGGATGGCTTGCATGTGAATTCATGGCAGATAGCAAGTGTGGATAACTATGGTAACAGAAATTAGTACATGGGTTTTCTTTAGCTACCTTGAGTAGGCCCCTAAACAGTATGCTGGCTTTTTGGTTTCTATACTATCTTTTTGACGGAAACATTTACAGAGGTCTCCCAGATAGTTAAAACTTAGTTTTGGTGTGCTGCCCAACGTAGCCCTTTAACTCGGCAGGGCTGCTCTCAAAGCACCCCATTTGTCCCTGTGTGAACATTCCCACCTAGAAGGTGTGTTGGTAAGCTGCTAGTAGGTAAGAAAAATGTACTCACTGCAATGACTAATGTATACTTGGTTCCTAGCCCCCTTTATTCTCTATTGTATGGGCATCTCTGCAAGGGTATGGGACCAGAATCTTTTTGCCCCACAAAGTAACACAGTTCCCCTTTAAATTTGGAGTGAGTGCAGGCATAGCTGCAGGCTCCATAATAGCCCCGCCCTCCGGCACCTCACCTCAGTCCACTTTTTCCATGCTGGATGCAAGTCTACTGCCTAGATCAACTTATTAAGGGATGGAGGGAGGGTTGTATGGAGGAAAAAGGTCTATGCAATAGGAGTGCATTAGTCACTACGGCGAGTAACCTTTTCTTACTCCTATGTCCAGTCACTCCATCCTGTAATGGCGATTTCAACGCGCCTAGAATTCAGGAAAAAGGATTACTTACTCAGCAATCGGGCAGGCAGCAAAAAGGTTCCTCAACTGCCTGACCAAAAGCAGCATTTGATCTGGAGCTAGCATCTAAAGAATAATGCTTCCAAAAGGCTGAGAGGGGAATCCAAGTAGGTGCTTTGTCCCAAGACACATGTCACATAAATGATACTGTGGAGCATTTGCTCTTACTGCATGAGCGTTAATCCCTATTGACGGCGCACCAGCAACAGATGCCTTGGGCACGTCATTGCTCAGGCAATACCCCTAAATGTGTCCAACAGTGCACTAGACTTCTCAAAACATTTGTTTTTGCGAAGATGACATATAGTGCTTGCCTTAAATGAAAGCAGTGCAGTACTTTATCTGCGTCAGATAGCATTTTAAGAGAAAATGTTGGTAAAACCATTTCTTGATTGATCTGAAACAGATATCCTTCGGCAAGAACGTGGGATGAGTACGTAGCACCCTTTGTCCCTGTGAAATACTGTGAAGGTTTTGTAACATGCCAATGCCTGTATTTTGCTCATCCATGATGCGGATATTAATGCAACCAATTATGTTGTCTTCCATATAACCAATCTGACGTCCACTGGTGACATTGGTTGAAAAGGTTTGTTGGAGTTGGCTGCAGAGTTGCAGTCTGTGGCAATCACTCCATTCCTCCCAGAGACCGGAGTCTCTCTACAGTTACCAGCCTTTCATTTTGTGGGTGGACCCATAAAAACTTCATTCAGCCACGGAGCGGCCGCGGAGTTGGCTGCAGAGTTGCAGTCTGTGGCAGTCACTCCATTCCTCCCAGAGACCGGAGTCTCTCTACAGTTACCAGCCTTTCATTTTGTGGGTGGACCCATAAAAACCTCATTCAGCCACGGAGCGGCCGCGGAGTTGGCTGCAGAGTTGCAGTCTGTGGCAGTCTGTGCATGGCTGAATTGGCCTCAACGCCAGTGTGCTCACCCTCCATGGCCATGGACCACGAACCCGTGGAAATAGAGGAGGGTTGCCTGTTGAGAAGCGCGTGCCCACACCCCGCTGCAAAAGCCCTACCACAACGTAGTGCACAACCACACCATCTGCTGAGCCTGCCACAAAAACATCTAAAACCCCCAGCAGCAACAACAGTAAATGCCCGCTTAAAACGGGACATTTTTGAACAATCCGCGGCAAAAACTTCCAAAACATCAACAAACTTGCCAAAAACAAGTCTTACAGAAGCAGAGGACCCGCATCAACATGTACCTGGTCCCTCGCCTCCAGCACCGGATCCAGACCTCAGCGCTCCCTCGCCCGCGCCAACACGTTCCTGCTCCCCTGCATTCTGCTTCGATTCGGACCTCGCCGGCACCCGGCCAGCGCTCATTCGCCCGCGTCCCCCACCCTCACAGCTCCGGGACCTGATGGCCTCTGGAGGGAGGATCGAGGACCATGAGCAGGGGGGGTGGGTGATGGAGCTTGCGCCTGTGGGGAGCGCGGAGCAGCCGCCACGGGCCTGCCTGGGGGGAGAGCAAAGTCCTGCACCCCCGCTCTCGGCAATGGCTGCCCCGCAAATGGCCCAGAGCGAGGCCACGCAGCCGCGGGCCTTTCAGGGGGAGGAGCCTGGATCCATCTCTCCTCCCCCTGCAGGACGTGATCAGCACTCTCGGATGGGCTCGGTGGTCATAACACCACGCCCCCCGCCGAGGAAGACTTGCATCTAGTATCCTCGCAACCAAACGGAGCGAAAGAGCCCTCTGGGGAGGAGAGAGGTCTCGAAAAGCATCCAGTTTCTACTACGGCAAACCCAGACACCAATGTGCCGCTACAAATAGTAGCCCAAGTGCACTCTAGCATGCCACCCAAAGTTTTTCATTGTCATTCGGCAGACGAGTGCAGGGTCTCGGCGACCCCAGGAAATGAAGACCAGGACTCTGGCCTGGGAAAGCCTACGACCCCCTTGCCTAACCCTTTGGCAGGCCTGATAAACAAACAAAAAATGCACTAGGAAAGAGGCGGAGTCCCCCGACACAGGAAACACCAGAGCTTCCAGGAAGAAAGTACCCCCAAAAACTCAACAAAACACAAACGTACAAACAGGCTACAGATGCCAAAAAATAAAACAAATGGTCAACCACCAAAAAAACCAGGGATCTCAGAATCCATAAAGCCATCGGTTGCCAGCCTCGAAACTGACTTTTTTCATGCATTCGCACCAGATTCCCACTCCAGGCAAACTGACCTTACCGATGAGGAAATCCTGGAAGCAATTAAAACCTGTCAAAAGCGAGAAAAATAGGCTCATCGAGAGACCTGCGTGCTCAGCCCCAAAATTCCGCAAATGACAAACAATCTCCTCCATCCCCAAAACGGCCTCCGCAGGAGAAATCACTAAAGCAAATTGACTCGACCCCCCCCCCATCTTGATTTGGGGCCCCAGATCGTATCTGAAAAGGAGAAACCGCCAAAACAAACACCAGAAACTGACCGAGACATCCTAGCCATCGACAAGCTCACCGGCGTGACGCCAATAGCCTCTCCTTTGGAAATCCCCGCTCTTGTCAAACTTAAAGCCATTCAAACTCACATTGAAGGTTCCTTTAAATCAACACTGCCGAAATCTAAAGCCTTCCCTGCAACCTCAGGGCAGGCAGGGACACAGTTGCTTCAGGAACAAGCCTCAGAAACCCAGAGGCCAACACTACCGTTAAATGGACAGAAACCTGAAACTCCCACACACAACGCAGGCTCACCCTGGACAAACAAAGATCGGCCAGTCGGCACCCGGCAGGAAGGCGCTCCAACCGTCCTTCTACTCAAACCACAGCCTCTGGGGCGACTCAGTGGTGGCCTATCTGACCTACCATCTTCGCCGGTAGTAGGACGGCTCCTAAACAAGTCCTATTCACCTTCTCCAGCTCCCAAACAGCGCCCCCTCCCCCAGGGCGGGTCAACGGATTCTCCAGCGCAACACAAGAGAACCCTTCTATCAATAATGTCAGCAGTCACCATTTCAATGAACCCATTTACCAAACTTTACGAAGGTATTAACGAAAACACCTCGATCCAAGCAACAATGCCCTCAAAATTAACTTTCCTGGAAGGATACATCACAGCCTTAGACGATAAATTCAAAGGCCTAAGGTTGGACGTGGAACAAGGACCAAGATCTTGCAATCCTTCTCACCACATCCCTCTCGGGGATCAAACCGGGAGGCTCAAACCCTTCAGTGCAATTTTTATCTCCTCCTTTCAGCGCCGTCGCCCATCAGTCATCGAACCTCGGCCTGCCAAATTCCAAAATGCACGAGGTGATTGACATTACAGACGATACTGCCAATGCCCCCCTTCCCCTGGAACCGCCAGTGGGGGTGGAAGACCCTTCGTACCCCCTGTTCACAGGTCCGAGACCAGAAAAATCAGCTCCCGGGGGAATCCAAACCCCAGAAACTAAACTCAGCCAAGCAACAAAGTACATGCTCATCCAAAAGAAAAGAGAAAGTAAGAAACCTGGCCAGAGTCCGGCCGCAAGCCAAGAAACATCAAAGGCATCAAACGCCTCCCCAGAACATCAGATGATTTCCTGGCAGACGAGGTCTTGATGAACATCTCTCAGCACCTAGACGTCACTCAAGATATATCACCGGACAAAAGTGGAAAAAAGCCCCAACCATCTAATCCGCAGGCCTCTTCACTCGAATGTGAACAAAAAGCTGAGAAAGAAACCTCTGAGGAATCGTCTGAAGAGGACTTTGCACACAAATTTACCACTCTGGAAGGGCGTAGGAAAATCCTCCATCTCCATCAGCCGACGAGCGGTCAACTCGCAAAAAGCCAGCCTCTGGCGTCCAACATCTTCAACAGTCCACGAGACGAAACCAGGACCACCACTCAAAGCCTAAAGGAGGCTCATCTTCGGAGTTAAAGAAATCCGACAAAAGGGGGCAACACTCGCGACCCCACTTCACTTCAAGGACAGAGCAACATCGAAAAAGTCATGACTCCTTTAGGGAATCTCCCATCAAGCTCGAACAGCATTCTGAAAACGACGATGACATAATACTGAATAGAAGAGGGATACTTACACTATTCAGCCTGATCCCAGCCCTCAGGGAAATAAAGTCCTCAGACTTAAAAATAGTCGACCCAGATTACTCAAACGAAAGAGCGAAAGCCTATATCCACGCAGCGTCAAAGCGCACCAAGACGGTAATTGCGGGAGCAACAAACGACTTGGCTGCGCTAGGATACATCGTGCAAAGGGATCCTCAAAAAAGCCAACATCTGGAGAAGTTTCACTCGGAAAGGAAATCGGCTCGTAAGGACAAAACCCCAGACAAAGAGAAGTGAGTGGAGCATCGAAGAACTTCGGAACTCACTCGAACAGTGGTAAACTTACACTCTAAGCCACAGGCGAGCCCCTGTGGAAATACACAAGATAAACCCAGGCGCGACAAGCCGACAAAGTCCATCGATGCGAAGACCCCGAACGCCAAACAGCCAAACGCAGATCTACCTAACTTGACCACGACTGTGCTCACGGCGCAGAGAAACAAGTCAACCACCAGAGCACCAAAAGAGTGTGTTAATACGTCCTCAAAATCAGCTGCTAAACTACAGGGGTTGTGGGCCTGGCTCCCAAAGGCTCTGTCCCAAGCGACAAAATAGTAATCCGCAGGTCGGCTTGCTGAGTCCCCGGGAAAACGGAAAGTCGACCACTTCACATCTTCACTACACTTCTGCTCATGGAACACGAGAGGGTACTTAAACCTTACAACAACGGGCGATGCAAACCTAGCCTCATTTGACATCATCTATCTCCAAGAGACCTGGCTTAGGCAAACCCCGGCTATGGATGGATACAACACTATCTTGGCCCCAGCCAATAAAGGGGTTTTGGGTTGCCTGAAATCAGGTCTCCTTTTGGCCTGCCGACAGGGAATCGGGCTGACACTCAAGTCCACTCTTCAATCAAACCTCTCAATATTAGCAGTACTACTCGACTGGACCGAAAAACCCCTTTCCAATTCATCACAAATAGTGCTGATTAAAACCTACTGGAACCCAGCTGCCATCAACCACCAGACCAACCTCTCAATGATGGAAAACCTGGTTGACGAAATTCAAGCAATACACCAGGTCTATTCAATCATAATCTGTGGGGACCTGAATGCCAAATTCTCCAAGGAGTCGCGAATGCCGGATGCAACCTCTCAACCAACAACAGCAGTGAAAAGAGGGTGTCTATGGTCCTCTTTGATGTCCTCCAGAAAGTTCGATAACCTGAATTTGTTTTCCCAAACGATCAGCGTTTGCCGACTTGGGAACAAGGATCACTAAACGCGACTATAGATTACATCTACGTATCCAGACCCCTCCTGAGCAAAGTAAATACCTTTGAAGTTCGAAAGACCACAGCCAGCGACCACAACCAGCTGACGATGACTCTGGCAAATCACTTCAAGGAGCCTAATCGTAAGCCATGGAAGTGGAACCAAACGCCTGTGGAAACCGCCTAAACTTGACAACTCGAGCGGTCACATCTTTGCTGGCAAATTATACCGGGGAAGGAAGTCCCAAGGGCGCCAACTGTCTGGACTACGTGCCTTTGTTGCTAAAACATGTGGTGAAATCAAAACAGAAAGTCCCGTCCTCCATCTCTCCAAATCACACTTACGACATCATCCTGGGGGCAAAACGACGGGAACTCCGCAAACTTAAAAGACAGCTGGGAAACCATCCGTCGAATAAAGAAAAACTAAAATCAGCAATCTCAACCTACAAATCATGGGTGAAATAACATCGACACCGACTATACCAACAAGACACGGAAACCATGTTAAAAGCCATCTGTGGCAACAAAGTCAAAGAATTTTGGTCCTTGCTGAAATCTGTGGCGCCTTCATACAACAATTCGACAATCAACGCTATGCCGGAGCACAAATGGATCACACACTTCACCACGGTCTTCCAAGCCCCCGTACCAACCGCCATCCTGAACAACACATCTCAGACGACAGCATGGCTCAAATTGGATGACCAACAAGAAATCAGCAATCGCATCAAAAAACTGAAGATCTCCAGAGCAGCGGGCCCGGATGGGATCTCAAACATCGATCTGAAAGCAAACCGACCGGAATGGGCCGCGCTGATGGCGTCTATCTTCCAGAAATGCTCTGAGCAGAAATCTTTGCTGCCGTCATGAACAAAAGCCATCATTGTCCCCATCTACAAAAAGGGGGACATCACTGACCCTCTAAATTATCGTCCCATAGCACTGCTAGACTGCATTGGAAAAGTCTTCGGGAGTTTGCTTCTGAACCGTTTTCAATCTTGGGCCGAATCAGCCCCATGCAACGACAAGTTCCAATCGGGCTTCAAGAAAAACATGGGCACGGCGGCAAACATTCTTGCGATCAGTACCTTGAAAAGCAAGGCTTGGGAAAGAAAATCTCAGATCTTTATTGCCTACATCGATCTCTCCCAGGCTTTTGACCTTGTCGACAGGTCTTGCTTGTGGAAAAAATTGGAGGGGTGGAGCTGCCCACAGGAAATCATACAACCAATTAAAGCGCTCCACACGGACACCACCCTCAGGGTTCGCCTTTCCCAAAGAGGTACCCTATCAGATGAAATCCAGATAGGACGGGGTGTAAAACAGGGTTGCCCTCTAGCTCCTGCGCTGTTTTTCTTGCATACATTGGCGACTACAGGGCCTCAGAAGATCCGGAGCATACTTTTCCACCGTCACTTGCATCCTCAAAAATAAGCCATCTGTTAGACGCTGACGATTTAATACTACTGGATCAGACCCAGATCGGCCTCCAGAGACAGTTATCCTATCTCTTGAGCTACACTGCTGAAAATAACTTAAAAATAAACCAAGAGAAACAAAAATCATGATACTGGAAGCGGGCCAGAAGTACAAAACATCAGAAAAATTCAAATGGTTCCTTGAGAAAAATGTGATCGAGAGGGTCACCGATTACAAATACCTAGGCGTCCAGATCGACTCCTCAAAAAATGAGGCATCCATGCAGAATGCCTTTCAAATCAAGCTAAAGAAATTAGCCTCTCAAGGAAAGGCTATCGATTCAAAATTCGGAAAATGTTCTTGCATTCCTGTAATAGAATTTTACAAGAAAAAAGTTGTCCCTTCAATCACCTACGGAGCCGAGGCTATGCCAACGATCCCAGAAAGAACCTGGCAAAAATTGGAAAGCAGGTTCTGGAAAACTGTCCTGAGTCTTCCGAATTCTACATCTATTGCTGCAATCCACCGGGAGCTAAGCCTATTGTCACTAACAGCAACAGTCAACATAAAAACTCACTCAGGCTATTTAGGAAATGCATCATGGACGATAGTGAGCAAATCTTTGGCCTGTTGAACAAAGAACTACAATCAGGCAAAGTCAAAATGCTAACAAGCTGGAAAGATAAAAACATGTCCCTTCTTGATTCAGTCACGTGCTCGGAAGCTGATCTCATTACAAACCCGTTGAGAGTCTACAAGAAGATGAAAGAAACAGACTGGATCCAAACTCAAGACTTAGCAACCAGAAACAAACTCCTTCTTCACCTACCTCCCTCGTTCTCCAAACTAAACGAGCCGATGCAGTACCTCCAAAAATTCCCAAACAGGGGGGCACGCAACTTCATGCTAAGGACTAGGTTGAACCTGCTTGAAACCAACGAAATTTTAAACATCAGAGGCCTATCAGACTTAAGTACGTGTCGACTGTGCAAAGCCAAGACAGAAACCATCAGGCAATTACTGCTGTCATGCCCAAAAACTCTAGACTTGAGATTGGCCTACATAAAGCACTTCAGCCTAGAGGAATGTGGGTGGGACGGAGATATCTGCTGGCAAGGACTGATCGGAGGAGACCGAACCTCCTGGCTCCTAGCAACCATCAAAATACTCCAACATACTCGGACGAGGATAGAGGGATAAGGGTCTCTCCCTTGTGTAGTCACTGCACTTTGTTTTCTCTGCCCAACTATCTTTTTTTGTAAAGTTCTTATGAACATACACAAATAAAAAAAAAAGAATAATAAAAAAAGGTTTGTGTGCTAATGCTCACAGTACAATATACAATATTGAGGTCCCACACAGGGTGACGTAGCCTGACTGGCAGGTATATTCCTACCACGCCTTGCAGATGCCTTTTAACTACTGGGTTAAAGACAGTGAAAGGAATCTCCTCAGTTTCTGTTCTCTCCAATCGCCGCAAGATATGTGCAACATGTGTCCATCTGAACGCACGTGTCTGCCAAGTGCACTGAAAATGGGCAGGATAATGGATCATTATTCTTACCTTTGCCTAGAAGCAGAACTAATTTTATTTGCTCTGGTATTGAGTGTTTTGTACTCTTTCCTTGCTTTTTGAATAATCTGGAGATTTTATTTTGACAAACACAGGAGTCCCAATATACATTCTTCAGGAAGTAAGCCACTAGGGCTAGTATTTCGGGAGATGGGTGAACCACTGCTTCCCATGCTGGGTTAACAGATGCTGGAATAATGTCGCTAAGGTCAGAGGACCTTGCACCACTAGTCATATCAGGACCGGAAAACGACATACTGGAGGGACATAGCGTGGCCACCAGAATCATTGTGCAGCTGACCGACATGCAAAACTTGTGCATCACCCTTTGCATATGGGAGTTGGGGACGACGCATAACACCACAGATTGTTACTGGGTATCTGGGACGAATCCCCCAACAATGCTCCACTCTTTCCTTCCCACAAGGTGAAGAGAAGATCTTTGGCATTTGCAGCTGATACAAATAGGTCCACTTCTGGATAATCCAATTTCCAAAACACTGGGTCCAGAGATTCCTGTTGTAGCTCCCACTCATAGGTGTTTATTCCCAGCCTTCTGAGTCTGTCCTCCTCCGTTTTACACATGTCTATTGCCAGTCTGCAGAGGGCAGGAGATCTGGTACCTCCCTGTTTGTGGCTATAAAATGTGTACCTTGAGATGTCTGTCCTGACCAGCACCACCCTGTTCAGGGTCAGAGATAAATAGGACCTCAGGGATAGACAGAATGCCTTGAGTTTTAGAAAATATGTGTTCAATCTGTCCTCATGAGACCGGATCCCATGCATTGAGAGCCTGCCACCCCTCCCAGAGTGGTCCCACATTCTTCCATCATGACCGTGCAGAGCTTGGTAAAGCGACGCTCTGCATATGATATATGATATGATATATGATTTGGCATTTATAACGCGCCTATACATAAGTGTTTCAAGGAGCGACGAGGCAAGGGAGGGTGAACAGAGGGAAGACGGACACACCTACTAGGCCAGGTGTCATTCAGATCGCACAAGTGCATGGGAAGGGGGAGGGGACAGTGCAGAACATGGGATAATAGAATAAATAACATAGTATAAATACGGCCAGCTGGTGGCAAGTGCAGGGGTAAGTGCAGACATCAGGTATCAAGTGCTGGTAGTGGGACTGTAGGGATACACAAACGGTCACCAAGTGCGGGGGTTGCCAGGAGGGCAGTGCAGGTGTGTAAATGGCGCGGGAGGGGGACCTGGGCCCGAGAACAGAGGGTGGCCAGGTAACCAGTGCAATTTCAGTTTTAGCCAGGAAGTCAGCAGGGGAGGAGGAGAAAAAGCAGAAGCAAAGAGAAAGGTTTTGAGGTGCTTCCAGAACCGGAGATGATTGTCCTCGAGTTTCAGGGAGTGAGGGAGGCTGTTCCAGAGGGAGGCCCCAGCCGAAGAAAGAGATCTACCACCAACTTGTTGCGATCTACCACCAACTTGTTGCTTGGAGAAGCGACTGACCCTGAGGGAGTTGGAGGCGGATGAGCGAAGAGCTCGGGAAGGAAGATATTTAGGAAGAGATAGTTGAAGGTATTGAAGCCCCTAACCCCAGAAGGCCTTGTGGACAATGCAGAGAGTTTTGAACTTAATCCTCGCAGCCACTGGGAGCCAATGCAGAGATTACAGGCCTGGAGAGGTACGATCCCTGGGCTTGAGGCCAAGGACAAGTCTTGCAGTCCTGTTCTGGATGAGTTGCAGAGGGCAGAGAGTAGAAGGCAGATTTAGAAAGAGGCTGTTACAATAGTCCAGCCTAGAGAGAACCAGAGCTCTGGAGACAGTGAGCTTCTGGGGGAAGGAGAGGAAAGGAAGAATACCTCTGAGGAGGTGAAGCTGGTAGTTGACTTCTTCTCTCTTCACATCTCTGACGTCTCTAAGGAGAGTGTAGAGTCAAAGATGATCCTGAGGTTTTTAGCTTCACATGTGGGAGCAGGAAGAGTGCCAAGAGAGGCCGGCCAGAGAGTGACAGGAAAGGAATCAGTGGGTGTGCCAATGAGGAGAATCTCTGTCTTACTGGCATTAAGGCAGAGATCATTGGCGGCACACCATTCCTGGATGGCGGACAGACAGTCAGAGATGAGAGAGGGTGAAGAGGTGGCTGAAGGTAGCCTAAAAATGAGCTGAATGTCATCCACATAGCACTGGAAGTTGGGCCAGAGTGTGGAAATGCGGTGGGCAAGAAGTACCAGGTATTGGTTGAACAGCCAGGGAGAGAGGTTAGACCCCTGGGGAACACGACAGGTAGAGATAGAGAAGAGAAAGGACCCAAGTTAAACCTGGGAGGGTCGGTCAGAGAGGAAAGAGGTCAACCATGGCAGGATCCGACCAGTGATATCCAGGTTATAACGGAGGAGGTTGAGCAGGATGGCATGGTTGACCGTGTCAAAGGCAGAAGAGAGATCAAGTAAGATGAGGACACAGGGGGTTTTGGAGTCGAGGCTGGAGAGCATGTCTTCACAGATGTTCAGGAAAGCAGTTTCCATGCTTCTGGCAACTCTGAAGCCAGACTGATGATCATGGAGACAACCAACAGATTCATTGTGAAGATTAAGCTGGGAGACGGCCAACTTTTCCAAGAGTTTGCCCAGGAAAGGAGTGATGGAGACTGGGAGATAATTAGCCGGGCAGGACAAGGCAGCAGAGGGTTTCTTAAGAAGAGGGTGCACAAGGGAGTGCTTCAGGAGGGGGGGGGGGAGGGAAGATTCCAGTGGCGAAGGAGTGATTGCAGAAGTCGCCAGAGCAGGAGCCAGGGAGTCAATATGGTCCTTGATGGTTTTGGAGGAGCAGGGAAGAACCGGTTTTGATGAGACTTTCATAGATCGAACTTGTCTAGAAACCTTGTTTGGGGAGAATAGGGAAAGGAAGAGAAGGAGGGAGGAGAGGTGGCCGAAGAAGGGCCAGAGGAAGCAGGGAGTAGAGGGAGGAAGGGGAGAGGAGGAGAGAGAGGACAGGATGTCCTGAGTTTTAGAGACAAAATGTGATGCCAGTGCTGTGTAGAGGGCTTGTGAGGGGACAGGAGAGATAGAGACTGCAGCAGGATTGGCCAGTTCCTTGCATATTTTAAAGAGTTCTGTCGAGTTGCTAGTTGCCGCAGAGACACGGGCTTGGATGTGAGCTCTCTTCTTGATGAGGGCAGAGAGCCGGTATTGCCTTTGGAGCAGGCGGCAGGCCAGTTTGCCAGAGAATGTACCAGAAGCAAGCCATTTCCTCTCAGCCACCTTGCAGTTGCGTTTGAGGGTGACGAGGTCTGAGTCGTACCAGGAGTTGCACTTGGCTTTGGGCTTCAGGCGGATCCTCATGACGGGGACAAGAACATCGAGAGTATCAGATATAGCAGAGTGGAGCATGGAAAGGGTTGTGTCAGGGTGTATGTCAGCCAAAGAGGGAGGGGGTGAGAAAGTGGTGGCGAAAGCCTCAACTGACACACGCTTCATGGGTCGGATGACCGAGAAGGTGGGTGGCAGTGCTGGAGTTGGCTTAGTCTGAGGGGCAGAGAGGGTGAGCTGGGAGGAAAGGAGAAAGTGATCACTCCAGCAGAGAGGAGTTGTGAGAGGGGTAGAAAAGGGAAGGTCTGAGGAGATCAGACAGAACATCCAGAGTGTGCCCTGCAGAGTGAGTCAGGCCAGAGGGGAGACTATAGAGAGAGAATCGCAAAGGTCGCGAAAGAGTCCAGATGAAGGACAGGAAGTATCCAGGTGGATGTTGAAGTCTCCAAGAAGGAGGAGTTGAGTGGTCGAGACCAGGAGGGAAGAGGAGAGGTCTGCCCAATCAGAGAGGAAGGAGGAGGTCTGACCAAGTGGTGGATAGATAATAGCCACAGTAAGCTAATGGCTAGGAGAGAGAGAGAGCCTGCAGATGAGGCATTTGAAAGAGGAGTAGGCCTGCGTAGGAATGACAGAGGCAGGAATCCACTCAGGGAAGATCAGGGCAACACCCCCTCTGGGACGGTTCGATCTGGGCACGGAGAGGATTTTGTAGCCATCAGGGAGGAGAGTGTCAAAGCTTGTGACAGAGCTGGCCATGAACCATGACACTGTTCACCTCCTTTCAGCATAATAGAGGGAGGCATTCAGATTTTGTGCGTCTGTGGACCCCTCTCCTGGCCCAAAGACTGAACTAAGTGAAGCTGAAAAAGTAGCATCTGTAATGAGAAGGAGCACCACACTGAAAGCCGTGCCGCCAGCGCAGGAACCCAGGGGGATTAGTGATGCTTCCCTTGAATTGGCCAATTTCTGGGTCATACTAGTTTTCTGAGCCATACCGGCTCATATAGCTTCGAAATTGGCCAATGGAGGAGTGCCACGTCACTCCCCTGGGATATGTTTTCTTCACTTGTAGTTTTTCAGAGACAAATACATAGTCCAGTGTGGAGAAGGCATTACCACGGGACCACGTTAGATTCGAAGGGCAGTCACCTTCAGCAGAGCCAATTAGCATGAAGAGGCCCCACGAATTTAGAAACTCTGACCACTGTCTCCCGGCCTTGGAGGTTTTTACCCATTTTGATACGTTCTTCGTGTCTTGAGTCATAATGCATTGCGTATTCAGATCACCGCCCAAGATCACACTGTCATCACCATGGAACAACGCAATTTTCTCCAACACCATTGACAGCGACCGATGGAATTGACCAAGGCTACATTGCGCTGGGTTCCAATAAATATTCACTACTACAAGGGAAGGAAGATCATGGACAGACTGTAGTTCAATTTCACATGCCAGGATTCCTCCCTTTCCATTGTGCAGAAGTGTGACATTTTTGCTAAATAAGTTGTTAATTCCAAGCAACAATCCCCCTGATGGTCGACCTTCAGATTTTTGGCTTGCCGGGGTTGTGAATATTGCGAACCCTTCTATTTCTATTGGGTGTGTGTGCCAGGTCTCCTGGAGTAGGATAGCATCAGAATTTAAAAAGAGATCTTTCTTTCTGCTGCTCGCAGTAAAGGTCTTTGGGCCGCGGGTGTTACAGCTTGTAATAGTAATTTAATTATGCCTAAAGACTCTGCTGAGTCAACCCCAGCTTTAGTAGTACTTGTGAGAGGATCTCTGGGAGTGCTGCTAAAGTGCTAGCCTTATTTTCTTCCGAGTTACCCCGAGATGGCACCACTGGCTCCTGATTTGAGATTCCCACAGCTTTCACGCTTTCTCCTTCAGTGGTAGACATCTCGCTGTTTTGACCCATTTGTACTTCCCCAGGGTTCTTCTCAAGAATCAGGCTGTTTTTTTCCAGCTCTTTTTTGTTACTTTTAATGGCTTTCCACGCTTTTTGTGATGCAAAACTCACCTCTACTATGTTCATCACCTGTCTGCTCGGAAACCTTACATATTCTATGTCCTCTGAGCCAAACAGGTAGAGGTTGGGAACTCTTGACACAGTCCAAGATAGCACTTCTGCAAAGTGATGCATGTTTTGGTATTTTATTTAGCGCTTTTAGCCAATGTTTTGGGACAGCATATTCTTGGATTTCCAAGTCTTCTTCCAGGACTTGTTCATGGGTGTTCGCCTCTACATATACTGTTATTTTGAGGTCTTCTGTTTATGTCAGTTACTTATGTCAGTTTCTTAGTCTTACCCTGACCATTTTTGATTTCAACCATCAGTGATGTACTTGACTTGTGCTTTTTTTGGTGTCTCGTTTTAAAAAGATTGATGCGATTTTTAACCTTTCTTTTGTTGAACCCTGACTTTTTTTTAGGAAGATTTCTGTTCTCCTTCCCCAAAAATATTGAGGCCCAAGGTGGGCCTTTCAATGATGGGCAGATTAGAATTGATTTTTTCCCTCTATTCTCTTCTCCACTCCCGGTTGAGCTTTTGGTTCTCAAGGCTCCTGCAGATAAAGGTTGGCGTAAAACTTCTTGTTGATCCAAAGGATGTGTCTGAAGGCCAACGTTAGCCCTCGAAATCTTTGCTTTAGTCGGGCTGCACATGTCAGATTCCAAGATGGCTTTCTGCTTCCCTTCGGTCTGTTTTTTTTTTCTTTCGGCATCACAAAAGGGTTTCCCACTTTTTTTTTCTGGGAACCTTTCGTGTTTCCATTTGTTATGTCCAGTAGATGCGAGTCATTTCCTAGCATATCTTTCTGGGAGGTATTTTTCAAGTCTTTGATTGTAGAAGGGTCTTCATTATTAAGCTGTTTCGTTTTTAGGGCACCAGGCTTGACTTCTCTTTTTTTTTGCTTTTGCAAGATAACTGGGAATGCCATTGTGCTGATTTTCTGTCTCATTTCTTTTTTTTTTTGCCTTTCCTTCGTCCCTTTGACAATTGTTTGCCAGGTACCAGCCGTTTACCAAAACTACCATCCTGAGGGCTTGACACATTCTCCTGAATATTTATGGGGGGCTCAATTTCTACCAAGCCTTCTGAACTCCTCCCAAACTGACTCCGAGAGGGGAGTATCGTCAAACTGATTGTTTGTCCCCTCTCGCTCTGGCTTGCCACAGATCCAGTTTCTGTATTCCTTTCAATCTTCACTAGGTGTAAGATTTCTTCAAGCAAACATTTGTGTTTTTCTTCTTCCTCTTTTCTTTGTCAATGACCTTTCTAGGGCTGAGAGGTCCAATCCTTGTCTCGCTAGCTCCACTCTCAGCTGTACTAATGCCGGAATAATGGTTGTGTTAATTGATGAGGTCAACCCCACTACTGTGGAGTCCAAACTAGTTAGATCTTTAGTTATTTCCATCAGGATACCTGATTGAAGTTGAACTTCCAGTGTCAATTGCTCAAAGACAGACACCAATGAACTTAATACGAAATTCAAAGCACCCAGTGCAGCTGCACTTGGCTGTTTTGGAGATTCTTCTCCTATTGTATTTTTTGGTTCCTTGGCTGCTTGACATGGAACTTTTTTCCCCTTTGTAATTTTGTAAAGGAGCTTCCTCTTCTGGCGCCTCCTCTACATTTGGTATATCCCTTTCAGGCACTGCAATTTTTTGTACAGGCGTTTGTGGGGGAGGGTCTACTATGGATGAACAGTCATTTGTCATTTCCTAAAAATTCTGTACCGTTTCAACATGTACCATCTCCATTAACACAACGTTTTTTCTTGCCAAAGTGTTCGTCGATTTTCCTTTGGATCTTACTTGTGGTGGTAGTGTATTCCAAATCCTTTCTCCACGACTGTACCGTGTCAGAGGGGGTACTACTAAAACAACACGACAGTCAAACCACACTGCCGTGAAGGACGCTTAGCCGCTGCTACCAACTGTCAAGTGTCAAATGTATAGCAGTGGGCAGGGCACGACAGCTGTACGTTGCAAGATCAAGCTACCGAGCTAGAAACGCCCAGCCACTTCCAGCCTCACAGCAAAGTACGCAGGGAAGAAGAAACCAGGCTATACCAGGCTATACAAAATGCTCAGGTATGACAATGCATTACTTACCGTAAAAGCATTTCTGATGGTTGTATCTGCTTAGATTCACATGCTGTGCATAGTCCAACATCCAGTGGTCACTGCGGAGTATTGCATTTTGTTTTTCGTAGTCGAAAAGGGGACGTTGACAAGGTGCGTCTGTAACACTATCCCTATAGTGACGTGCGTTGTACCCACAATCCCTCACACGTCGAGGTCCCTCTGTTTGTATTTTTTCTGCCCCGAGGGAACCTTCTATACGTGAGTGAGTAGAGAAAAGAGAGAGAGATGTAGAAAGGTGTCTATGTTCCTTCCATCCGAGCGGGGAGGAAGGGTAGGCGCATGTGAATCTAAGCAGATACAACCATCAGAAATGCTTTTACGGTAAGTAATGCATTGTCTTCTGATGTTTGTTAATCTGCTTAGAATCACATGCTGTGCATAGACTAGCGAGCAGTAACTGGAGTTGGCGGTGGGTTATGAGAAGGAACAGTAGAGAAAAGATGCCAATACTACCTGTCCCACCTGGGAGTCAGATCTAGAGTGTGCATCTAGACAGTAGTGTTTTGTAAAGGCGTTCACAGAACTCCAGGTTGCCGCTTTGCAGATGGACTCAAGGGGAACATTTTCAATGAATGCTATGGATGCCCCAGTGCCTCGAGTAGAATGTGCTCTTGGCTTGAAGGGTAGTTCTCTCTTAGCAAGAGTGTAACAGAGAGTGATGCATTGAACAATCCATCTAGCTATAGTGGATTTTGAAACTGCATCTCCTTTTCTTCCTGCTGCCACCGAGACAAAGAACCGATTAGTTTTTCTCAGTGGTCTGGTTCTTTCCATGTAGAACATGACAGCTCTGCGCACATCAAGTGCATGCAGACTTTTTTCTCCCGAATTGGAAGGGTTTTGAAAGAACGTTGGTAGTTCTATTGACTGGTTTACATGGAATTTTGCGATGAATTTCGGTGCAAACCTTGGGTGCGTGCATAGAACCACTTTATCTTTGTGAACTGCTACAAAGGGGTCTAAAACAGAAAAAGCCTGTAGTTCGCTTACTCTCCTAATGGAGGTGATAGCTGTAAGGAAAGCAGTCTTAAGAGTGAGGTCTTTAAGAGTTGCTTTGTGCATGGGTTCAAAGGGTGAGCCGATGAGTCTGGTAAGTACCACATTCAGGTCCCAGCCGGGACCTGGGTTTGCTATCGGAGGGTGTATTCTCTTTACCCCCTCCATGAAGGCTTTGATAACTGGGACTTTCCACCACAACACTTTAAGCTGGGAAGTGGTGTATGCAGAAAGTGCCGCTAGGTGGACTTTAATGGAATTGAACACTAGGCCTGAGTCCAGTAAATGGATCAGGTACAGGACAATGTGCGTGGGGGAGCAGTCAACTGGGTCGATGCTTCTTCTTCTACACCAAATGACAAATCTCTTCCATTTGCTAGAATAACAGTGACGAGTGTTAGGCTTTCTAGCCTCCCTGAGGATGTCCATGCATCTCTGCGGGAGTTGTAAGTGTCCAAATTCTATGATCTCAGGAGCCAGGCTGCTAAGTTCATGGTCTGAGGGCATGGATGCAGTGTCCTGCCCTTGTCCTGTGACAGCATGTTGTGCGGGCAGGGAAGTTTCACTGGGGGAGATAGAGACATCTCCATCAAGTGAGCGAACCATGGCTGCCGGGCCCACGTAGGGGCCACTAGTATCATGGTAACTTGTTCCTGGTGCATCTTGTGCACAATCTTGTTGAGAGGGGGAGTCGGGGAAAGGCGTAAGCAAGTTTCCCTGACCATGAAATCGATAGACCGTTCCCCTTGGATTGGTTCTGGGGGTACCTGGAGGCGTAATCGTGGCATTGTGAGTTCTCCAGAGTTGCAAACAGGTCTATTTCTGGGAATCCCCATTGTGTGAAGACGTCGAAGACGATGTCTTTGTGCAACTGCCATTCGTACTCTGAGGGCAGAGGGAAGTCTCTGCTGAGTTCGTCTGCTAGCAGATTGAGTTCCCCTGGTACATGTTGCGACAGTAGGAACATGTGTTTGAGAGCCCACTTCCAGATATTCTGGGACAGCTTGGACAGTCCTGGAGAGTGGGTGCCCCCTTGCTTGAGGTAGTACATGGCTGTGGTGCTGTCCGTAAGGACATCACTGTCTTCCCTTGTAGGTGTTCCTGGAAGGCTTTTAGTGCCTTGAACACGGCCAGTAGCTCCAGTAGGTTTATGTGCTTGGATGCTACGCTCGGAGTCCACACTCTGTGAGCAGTCTGATGGGATAGGTGAGCCCCCCCATCCTGTGAGGGATGCGTCTGTGGTTAGAGTGGCTTCCACTGCGGGTGTGGCAAAGGGTTTCCCTCTTACCAGGTTTTCCTTTGTCCACCACCGTAGCGAGAGAACCAAGGCCTGCGAGACCACCACTAGATCGTCCCATTGTCCGCTGGCCTGACACCACTGGCTGTTGAGCCACTCTTGCATTGGGCGCATGCGCAGGCGCGCGTGAGTTACCAAATACATGACGCCATCATTCCTAGCAAGCGCATAGCTTTGCGCACTGTCACCTCCCGACCTGCCACATATTGGGGGATCTGAAACAGCATGTTTTGGACCCTCTCATTGGAGGGGAAGACGAGGCCGTCCTTTGTTCGAATTAGAGCCCCTAGGAATTGTTTGACTTGGCTGGGGTCTAAGCTGGACTTCTTCTCGCTGATGGAGAAGCCCAGTTGGAACAAAAGGTCTACAGTCTTTTGGGTGTTTGAGAAGCATGTCTCGTAAGAATCCCCTGTTATGAGCCAGTCATCGAGGTAAGGGTATACTGGGATGGATAACCTGCGCAGGTGGGCCGCTGCCACTGCCAGTACTTTCATGAATACCCTTGGTGCAGATGCTATGCCGAAGGGTAGCACCCTGAACTGGTAGCGTTTGCCCTCTATCATGAACCTGAGGTATTTTCTGTGCGCTGGCAACATTAAAATATGAAAGTATGCATCTTTCATGTCCAGTGTTGTCATGTAATCTCCCTGTGATAGCAGTGGGATCACTTCCTGTAAGGTCACCATACGAAACTTTTGGGGTTTGACAAACTTGTTCACTGGGCGCAGATCTAATACAGGGCGCATGGTTAGATCCTTTTTGGGTACAAGGAAGTACACTAAATAAATACCTTCCGTTACCTGAGATAGAGGCAAGACCTCTATAGCTCCTTTTTCCAGTAGCTGGTCCACTTCTTGGAGAAGGATGGCGAGGTGTTCTGGTGTCATGCGTCGTCCCCTCAGGGGTCTGTATGTTGGGGAACTGTTGAACTCTATACAGTAGCCACGGGCTACGGTGGATAGTACAAAGCGGTCTGATGTTATTCCCTCCCATGCTGGAAGAAAGGATGTTAACCGGCCCCCGACCTGCGATGCATGGGAGGGGACCCGAATCTTCGCGTCACTTGGTGTTGTTGGTGGCTTGGGAGCCTCTAGGGGTGGAACCCCGGCCTCTCCCCTTGCCACGGCGTTGACCTCTCTGATTGTACTGGCCAATATTACTTTGGTAGTTGTTGGCAGAATATTGAAGTTGTTGATTCTGTTGCTGGCGTTGGCCACGAAAAGAACGCTTGTTGCCAAATCCCCACCTGTTAGGGGGCTTTGAGATTTGGTCCAAGGTCTTTATGGTATCAAATTCTTTTTTCGCATTTTCCAGTGCATCGTCCACTGCCTTTCCAAAGAGGTTAGACTCTTCAATAGGCTTGTTAATGAGCGCCGCTTGCGTTTCCGCCTTAAACCCAGAATTGCAAAGCCAGATGTGGCGCTTCAGCAGAATTCCCTGTACCAAAGAGCGGCCAGCTGTTTCCGCTGCATCGAGGGTATTCTTAATGATGCATTGGTTGAACAGAGACCCTTCATTAACAGTAGCCAGCAATCTAGTTTTTAGGGGTTCAGGGACTTCCTCGATGTCCTGCTTAAGCTTTCCCCATTGCGCATCAGCGTAGCTTGCCAGCAATGTGTTATTATTGGCAATTCTAGTTGAGAATGCTGCCAAGGTGGTAGTTCTTTTGGCTAGGGCATAAAGCTTTTTCTCCTCTTTATCCGGGGGGTGCCTCGCTGGTAGACAGTGGAACCCCAGCCCTTTTCCTAGTGTTAGTCACCACTAAGGAGTCCGGGATTGAGTGACACTTAATATATAGTGGGTCTGATTGAGAGGGCGAGAACAATTTTTCGATTCTTGGTATAACCCCTCTTACTAGTGCAGGGGTGGCCAGTGAAGGGTTGATTGGAACTGTTTGGCTGGTGGGGGGTTTTTCTTTGATAATCCTTTCCACGAAGTCAGTGTCTGGGGTGACCTCCCCAGTTTCGACGTCAAAATGTGCTGCTGCCTTCCTCAGCAGCACGTTAAAGGTGGGCTGATCGTCAACAGGTGAAGGGTTTCTAACTGGTGTGGTCTGAGGAGACCTGATGTCTATAATATCTGGCTCTGTAGACCATGATGGTGACTGCCAGGGATTTGGGTCACCTTCACCTGGGTCTTCTTCGTACCCTTCCTCACTTATGTTAGTGTCCTCATGAAAGCCTTCTCCCTCTTGTGGGTTTTCATCATTAATGAACTCCTCTCCTTCCTGGAAGTGGGTGTCCTCTTCGGTGAGGTCGTAAGAGTTCATATCCTCCTGAAAGGGGTTATAGAACAACTTTGGGTATTTAGCCCTTGGACTTTCTAGGAGTATCTCGTAGGTCTTTTAGGTGTCCTATTTTCTGGAATGGCCATGAATCTGTCTAACTTGTCCATACAGGACTGGAACTTCTCTAAGGTCCACTGAGGTAGGCCAGAGCGGTCTGGAAGTGAAAAAGGAGTTTCTTCTCCTTGTATTCGCCTAGATCTGTCCCATAGCATCGAAGATAAGGTGCCTTCGCCTTCTGAGAAGTGTTCTGGCAGGCTAGGGCTTTCCGTCGACGGTGGGAGCTGTCCCAGCCTACTTTCCGGCGCCTTCGGCATTTCTTTGGCTTTGTGCGCGGTTTTTGGCGTGTCACTTGTCCGTCTCTGGCCGTCCTTCGAAGATATACGCGCAAGGCTTTCGGCGATCATTCTGTCTGCCGAGGGATCGCTCGCCGTCGCGCTAGGTACCGTTGAGTCTTTACTGGCAACGTGCGCACTCTTACGAGGCGCGTCGCCGCCTGAGGGTTTGGGGTTAGCGCCCTTATTTCCAGAGTGCCCGGTCGCCTGTCGCGGGAGCGGTGGCGGGGAGGGCTGGCGACCCGTATGGTCAGCGGAAGACGCCGGTGGGCCCGGCCCCTCCGTTGGCGCTATGGCTGCCTTCGTCTTCGACGAATGCGTGCCGTGGGGTATGTGTTTATGAGATTTCTTGTGTGCGTCCTTGTCGCCGGGGTGTTCATCCCCATAAACTGGCCGTGAGCCGGGCTTGTCGGGGCCGGGGACGGATGAAGAGGAGCGAGAATGCTCCCTCGAGAGGTCTACAACCTCCGTTACAGAGGCCATGTAATCATTGTCCTCGTCACATTCGGCGGCAGCGGGCGAGGAATTTGACCTAGACATGGCATAGGCCGCCCACCTTTTGACCCTGAGGTCCTTTATCGTTTTGGGCTTAAGTAACTTACAGGCCGCACAGCTGTCCTCCTTGTGATCGAGGGGCAAGCAACGGTTGCACCGTTTGTGCTTGTCCTTCCAGGTATTTTTGCCTTTGCAAAGTGGGCAAAACCTAAAGGGCGTCCTTTCCATAGCTGAAGGCAAGAAGTGTGATTACGACCTCGAAAGAGAGGGAGGGGAAAGAGAAAGGCATTCTCGGTGTTAGATATTAATAATAATAAACGACCAAGGGTCGAAGAAATGATTTTGCAATGTCTCTCGAAGGAGCTCCGCATAGAGGCGACCAATAACTGGGCGGAAAAAAACAATCTGAGGGACCTCGACGCGTGAGGGATTGTGGGTACAACGCATGTCACTATAGGGATAGTGTTACAGATACGCCTTGTCGACGTCCCCTTTTCGACTACGAAAAACAAAATGCAATACTCCGCAGTGACCACTGGATGTCGGAATATGCACTGCATGTGATTCTAAGCAGATTAACAAACATCAGAAGCTTATTTACCCACCCCCCCAGGTGATTAATTCCTGCTTATAGTATGCCCGGCAGTATGCCCGGCAGCACAGCAGTTCAATACAGCCCAATCCAGCACAGTATTAGCACTGCACTAGCAGCACTAGCACAGACAAACCAGTGGGATAAAACCAGGTGGACAAGGTGGGAAACAAGGTACAAAACAAGGCAGCACGCCTTTCACAGCCTCTTCCTGAAGATTAGATGTAGTTTCACTCTAGTCCACCCAGCACCTCGGGGGTAGAAAGTTAAATATGTTGGTGTCCAAAGGCGAAAAGGCCGCTGATCAGGCAAATCCGGCAGCTTGCCCGAACCACTCAGCTTCTGCTTCCGCCCCGCACCTTCAACGGCTCCTCTCCCGGTGCCGAGCTCCCGGTGCGTCTCAAACGCCTCAAGCACCTCAAACGTACCAAGCTCTTCGTAGGCTCTCCGGGTCCTGGAGCTCTGGAGCTGGACTCCCGACCAGCTCCCTGAGCTTACCCGAGTGGGGGAATCAGGGTGGATCAGGTAACTTTATGAACCGTGGTTCGCTTGTTTTTTTTTCCCGGACGCTGCTTCGCTTTGCCGGCTTCAAGGGCCCGAGTAAAAGACCCTACAAACTACTCACTGCACACAGACTCAAGCCGCACCTTGCGTATGCCGTACGTTTCTCAGACAAAGAGAGGCTGCTTCCGAGACTGACTGATCATATAATGAAGGTCATTGGTCTAGGAGTTCATTATTTTTGTAAAAACGTGAGGAGCTGAATTGACACCAAAAGGTAGAACCCTGTATTGAAAATGTGTGCTCTTAACAGTTGTGGATGTCAACTGGTACACGTAAATTAGCATCCTTCAGTCCCAGGGAGCACATCCAAGCTCCCAAGCGGGGAGACACTGCACTCTGAACCAGCAGCACCAACTTGAATTTTCCCAGGGGTAGGTATGAGTTCGCGAAGGACAAGTCTAGCACTGCTTGGAGGCCGGCTCAATTGTTTTTTGATCTGTAAAAATCCTGAAGTAAAAACCAGTGCCCCTGTGCAAAAGGGAACTAGTTCCACCGCCTGGTTGTGTAATTTCCCTGAGTAGTGTTGGAGAGCCTGTCTTCAGCAGTGGAGGAGATACAGGTGGCTAGCAGGAGACTGGTACACTAAACCCCATTGAAACCACTGAAAGTAGTCAAGTGTCTAGAAACAGATGGCACCATTCCAACAAATGCTGAATCAGTCTGCCCCCTATCAGAGAACTGTGGACCTTGGTGCCAACTTCTTTGGTTTTTTGAGTCCGACGCTGGTGAAGAGATGGTGACGAGAAACATTTGTTTGGGGTTGTAAACCACTGCTTATTCATACTGGGGGACCGCTCTGGTTGTCACCCAGTACGAATAAGCAGAAGTGGTTTACAACCCCAAACAAATGTTTCTCGTCACCATGTCTTCACCAGCGTCGGACTCAAAAAACCAAAGAAGTTGGCACCAAGGTGCAACAAGATTGACCTCTGTGGTCGTCTGGCCATCCTTTCTTGAAACCCAGTAAGGACACCAAATGATCTTGATCTCGAATAATAACTGGTTTGATGCTGACTGAAAGGCTTTACAGCAGGTTTAGACAGTATTGCTAGTGACTTAACAGTTTGCAGCTAGCCTTTTTATTTGCTAATTTCTCATCCCTCAAATGGTAAATGCAGAATACGATCCTGTATGTCCATAGTGAATTTGGCAGCATGCATCCATGCACCACGCCACATATATCTGCCCCAATGGCAATGCTATTGGCTGTGAGCCGCTGAATACTCAATGTCAGAAAATTGGTGGGGGCATGTTTGAGTGGTGGCAGACATCACTTTAAGGGCATCAAGCCCTGGCATTGCAGCTCCGGGAGGCCATGAACTACATTACTCAGGTGCCCCTGGGATGGCGTGGCTCTGCGCATACAGCACAGCCGCTGCGCATTTAAGCCACTGCCTGGTCATACCAGGTGTGGATTATTGGGAATCACAGCACAGGCGGATGCAGCATTGTGGCGAGGCAGACAGGTTAGGCAGCTGCAAGTACCAGAGAAGAGAGCGAGGACCTGGGCCATGTGGCAGTGACAACCGGAAACTCTGGTGCATTACGACATTCTACACATCGTCAGAGCAGCCTTACGGGGCTTCCGGACTAAGTTAACTACTCACACCGCATTAAATCATTGTATTTCGTGATTTTCCCATTTCAATAACGCATGTGTGGCAAATGGCTACATGTGGTTGACTTACATTGCTTGTGTTCACTTACGGATCATGAAATTGCACATTTCTTCGGACTTAATGGTTAAGAACTGCACAAAGTAACATGTGTAGTTTAACACGTTGCTAAGTTACAGCGTGTGGTAGTTAACACGCAAACATACAGCATGGGCACAGTTAGGGCAGGTTGCGTTTGCTTGCAATATGTTATATGTCTCTTCATGCACCACTTTGCCTATCAGGCCATGAGTCATGTGAAATCATTTGGGGAAAAACCCCGGTTGTTTGTTCCATTACACTTGCCATGTCCATTTATTTTGGTTCAATTCACCCTCATGTGCTCATCATGCTTGGTGTCTCAGTCTAGTTAAGGTCTATTGTTCATGTTGTATGGGAAATGCATGTTAGATTATGATTACAGGTATGCAAGGTTATGCTGCAGGCAGGTTAGGCAACAAATAGGTTATGTCAGGTTAAGATATGTATTACATGGTATCAAGGTGTGTTTTTCCCTCCCTAAACTCCCCCTATCGAACCAATCTTGTTACCCTAACCCTCTTTCCGGATTTTCCTAACTCTCCCTCATCCCTCTCCCCCCCCCCATTGGTTGCCACGTGGTAGCCTGTACTTATAATATCAGGAACACGTGCCAACCATGGATGAGGTATGGGGAGGTTCTATCCCATTTGGCTTCTGTGGTTCGAGAAAGGGTGTCAATACTCTCCCTTTTATGGTCTTGACGCTCAAGGAGATCTTAAGCTATCATTTTGCCACAGAAAGCTCTGCTTTGGAAGCTGCTTGTTGGTGTGGAGGTAGGTTAGGCAAACATGTGCTATCTCCCACCATAGGAGAATAACATCAGCATTGACCAGTCTTGGATGTAAGCCTCTTTCAAATAGACTTTTCATCCACAAACCTCCAAAACTCTGTCCTCCTTAAAAACGAACGAGGTTGAGGAAGAAGCTGCCGAAATTTCTGCTGCTGCAGCAGGCATTTAATAAAGAGATCCTGCTGCCACTATCAAAGCGTGTGGCTGTGGGTAAGAGGACAGGAGCACAGACTCTCCCCCCCGCCCACTGCCGCTCTGTAGCTGGCATGCAGCCACATAGACTGGTAGCGCATAGTGAGGGTTCCTGCCCAGAGGAGGACTGGTACATTTTAGCCTGGGTGGCAAGTATAATTTTCTAGCCCACAGTGCTGTGGCCCAAGCCCACAATGCAGCCGCCCCAACGTCCAGAACAAGTAAACCAAATACCAACCTCTCCTCCACCCACACATTCTCAAGTAGACATTATTGACATTACTTTCCTTTTAAGCAACACAACTTTCAGTTATGTTTGTGGTTTTACATACCAAACATAATTAAATGATTTTACCAGGATAACACAATTTGGTGAAATTGGAAAACTGATATTTGAGCCCAGGTTTCCTTGAATTAATGTTTGCGATTTGACAGCAAGCTACATCTCCTCCCTTCCATCCAATTCCATCTTTAGTTTTAGACCAATATAAAGAGGTGGGAAGAGCTAGAGAATTCGCTGGTAGAGACCAGCCATAGCTGAGTCAGGTGGTCTGGCTTCAGTCTAGGAGCCAAATAGCAGCTGTCACAGCAGAAGACCCATTCCTGGCTTCTTGCCTATCGACAACACAAACCAATTACTGGGTCTTTGGCTACTTTGATGAATCGTGGGATTCAGTCACTTCTCCCCAGGGGGAGAGCCTTTCCCTGTGAGGCTAGGGAGGTGAGTCCGCTATGAAATACCCTTCCTAGAGGTAGAGCCAAGCAGGACCTCACCGGAAGAGACTCTACCCTTGGGGACAAGGACTCCCGTTTCGAGGAGGAACTCCATAAGTTACTCACTCAAAACTCACTATCAACAGCTACAACAGTAAGAAGACAAGAAGAACGAGCTACTGATTGTTACTCTGGTATAGAACCATTGTTTCATCATGAGGAGCAGTACTCGTGTAATACTGAGAAGAAGAAGAGTGCCAGAGTAATACAGAAAACTCAGGCAACAAAGAGGAAGGACTATGAGGCTCTGCTGGGGAAGACCCAGCACCCCGTCATAAAAGCAGAAAGAGGAGTCCTATCGGAGAGAGAAGCCCGGGAGCTTCAAGTCCGCTATGCAGCGAGAGCTGATAGAGACCAGGACGCACAGTGTTTGAATATGGATGAAGGCTGGCGTGTTAAGCTGACAAGAGAAGAGCTGGAAGCAGGAGAAGCTGGGGAAAGGGAACTCCAATGAAGATACCGATACTTAAGTGGTGGCATGACCAAGAACCGGTGGACTGAAGCCCTGCAATGATGTTGAGACCACAGAACCGCTCGCATCACTGAGCGGACATCGAGAAAGAGAAGCTCAACGTCAACCTGACGACGCAAGAGAAGCTTCCCGTCCTGAGTGCAGGCCGGTGACGCTAACCCCAGTGCAAAGAGGTAACTGGGAAAGCGGGAGACCTGGGAGGGATAACTAGTATAACGAATGCATGAATCATACTAATCTCTGTGAAAACGTACTAATGGATAAGATTACGAATTACTATGTCAACCCTGATACAAGTATCGATAAGGATAAGGCCCTAAAGAATCAACGGAATTGTTACTGGAACATTTATACTCATCCCAGTAAGAGTAAAGAGTGGAAACCAAGTGAGCATCAATACTGGAAACACAGAAAAGTGAGAATCCATTTGAGAGAGTTTCTAACTGGCCCAGCCAGGGGAAAGAGTGGACATTGTGTCAAGAGAAAGTAAGAAATCTAATCAATCAAGTGAGCGAACAGAGCCATCTCAGAAGAGGAAAGCAAGGTGTCAAGGACACGAAAGAGAATCTGAAGAGCCCTATTTCGGGAACTGTACGAACTGGCAAAAGTAGTTGCTAAAAACTACTTGCAAATAAGTTACTAATGTGAGTGTGTTAAACAGACCACAGGAGAAGGAAGGCATTCTGCTGTGCTTTAGTTCCTTTTGATAGTGGTAAGGACAGAATAGCTTAGTTTTGGACAGAGGATAGATCTTCCTTTTGGACTCACTGACGAGTACCCTAGTTAGTTTTGGGTTAGGTAGGGAAAACCCATAGTTTAGGGACAGTTACGAGTGTGCATCATTTTATTTAATCAATAAAATACTTGAAAACGGAAGATATCAGTCTCTATCCTTCTGACCCGCCACACTACCCACAACTGAAGACCCTCACTAGGCATCCTGCTTACCCACCAGTAGATGATATATAAATAGTTCATATTATATTTTAGTATGGACTAACACTGTGGATTATAAAGCCATGGGATGTTCTCTGCAGATAGTTAAGAATAATAAGGCAAAGTAATTAAAAGTTATGTGCTCAGGATTATTTAACTTTTCAAGTGTGGCTGAAGGGCAATGATACTACAACCCAAAGTCCATGGAGAAGCCTTTTAGCGTATCCCAACAATAAAGTGAAAACCATAATGGAAGGTCTGTCTAGGAGAGGGGAAAATGCTGATATCCCTGTTGAGGACCCTGCATACATCAAAAGGCAGACTATAGCTACACCACAATGCTCGCCCATGATGGGTAGGTACAAGTGATGGGTTAAACACAATGGTTTTCACAATGGAAATTGTAATAGAAAATTGGACTGCAGTGATAAAAATAAAAGTTGACTAGAATTTCTGGTAAAGGGACAAGTTTTAGCATCTTGAGGGGGGGGCAGGGGTGGGAAGAAAAAAAAAATAATACTCTACACAAGTTCAACAATACAATAAGAGCAGATAATCCTTAAGGGTTTTCTGGATTCCAGAGGAGCCCGACTTAAGACAGAGTGCTCCAGTTTGCTTCCGGGACCTTTCAGGCGATAGCAAACAAGTAGAGAAGGATAAACAGAATTCTAGAGGAGAATAACAATCCATTTAGCTGGTCTAAACATGAGTTTTAAAGCTGTAGCACTCAAATAAATCCTTAAATCTCATTCTCACAGGGACCAAAGCTTTACCAACCTCATCCTGGATACAATACAGTAACGTAACCCTCTTCTTCCCACAGGAAACCGCCATTACAGATACATGTCCAGGCTTTGGTCTAATATGTTAATCAAGACAAAGGCAGTCCAGACTTTTTGAGAACCAGTTGAAGCAGATAAGGGGCAGGCCTGTTTTGTGTTTAGATTGCTGGCTATACTGTGATATACAACGTTTAAATTCTGGTTCAAGAATGGTTTGAGTATTCCAACAGAATGGTGGTATAACAAGAGGCCTATTGGAAATGATTAGGAAATAAATATATGCCCCAACCCCTCCTTCCACGGGGACATTTCACAGAGTATACATTAAATTACTCTGGGTTGTGAAGTGACGTCCGTGTTTGTGTTTAATATAGAGCCTTTGGTTTGAAATGCACTATCCTTAAAAAAAGCAAACAAGAAAAACATGTATACTCTACTTACTTTGAAAAGGGTGTAAACCATTTCTTTGAATTTTTGAACAGTCGTTCCTCTGGTTGGTTTTTCAAAGAGAACCATCTCTTTTCTAGGTTCTACTTCAGATCCAAAATCCAGATGAAGTACTTCTTCCATTTGGCATTTTATCACACCTTGTTGATTGCCCCAGAACCCTAAATACATCTAGAAGAGGAAAACAAGAAGATTGCTTACAGACATCAAATAGTACCAACTGTACAGTTCAACATGCGTTTGTAGAACTATTGCAACTGTTTGAAAGTTCTGTTGACATCTTATCCGTTGATCCCGCAATAGAATGTTTTAACCCCTAAGCAGCGCACACTATCATGCTCTGCATATTTTCCCTCTCTCTGTATTCTAGCACTTTTTTCTTAGTGCATTCCATTCCTTTGTAGCTAGGTTTGCAATTCATAAATCCCATATATATGGGATACATTACTCACTGTAATTGTATTTCTGGTGCTTGTATCTGCTTAGATTCACATGCTCTGCATAGTTCAACATCTAGTGAAAGTCGCTGAGTATTGCAAGATTTGTTATTGAAACTCGAAAACGGACAAGGATGGGGCTTGTTAGTAATACTATCCCTAGTGTGACATGCACTGCACACATGGTCCTTCACGTGTCTTGGTCCCTCAGATTCTTTCTGAAATGAGGTTGGATGAAGTATACCATGAGTACAGATGTGCTAAAGCAAATCAGTGATAACCTAGAAAACTTCTATGCGCCTTCTACTCCAGTAGGATAGGAAGGGTGGGCGCATGTGAATGAAAACAGATACAAGCACCAGAAATACGATAACAGTGAGTAATGTATCCTTCTGGAGCTTGTGGATCTGCTTCGATCACATGCTCTGCATAGATTGGCGAGCACTGTCTGGAGAAGGGGGTGGGAAGTGAGTAGGTACAACGGCAAAGAGATGTTTTAGGACCGCTTGTCCCACCTGTGAATCTGCTTTAGAGTGTGTCTCAATGCAGTAATGTTGTGTGAACGTATAGATGGAACTCCATGTGGCAGCTTTGCAAATGGCCTCTAGAGGGACATTTGCAATGAAAGCCAAGGTAGCTCCTGTACCTCTGGTAGAGTGAGCCCTGAGGGTGAAAGGTAAGACTTTCTTGGATCGGAAATAGCAGAGCTGTATTCATTTGACTATCCATCTGGAGCTAGCGTTCTTTGATATGCGATGGCCTTCTCTTCCACGTTCTATGGAAACAAAGAGTTGGTCTGTTTTCCTTAGAAGATTAGTTTTGTTCACACAGTACAAGACCGCCATACGTACATCCAGTGTATGGAGGCTTCTTTATGCTGAGTTAGATGGATTTTGAAAGAAGTTAGGAAGTTCTATGGATCGATTTACATGGGACTTTGAAATGAATTCAGGTAAGAGCCTAGGATGCGTTCTGAGGAAAACCTTGTCCTTGTGTATAACGAAAAAAAGGGTCTTCTATGGACAAAGCCTGTAGCTCACGGACTCGTCTTATGGAGGGGATAGCTACTAGGAATGCCGTTTTTTAAGTTAGGTGTTTTAGGTTGGCTTTGTGCATAGGCTCAAAGGGTGGACCCATGAGCTTGGGGGATGGTTGGAAATTGGGGGGTTTAGCCTCTTCACCCCTTCCATGAATACCTTAATGACAGGGACTTTCCACCAGGACAACTTGTTCTGTGAAGTGGTGTAAGCTGACAGGGCCGACAGGCGCTCTTTGATGGAATTAAATACTAGGCCGGAGTCTAGTAGGTAAAGCATGTAGTGTAGAATGTTAGCTGGAGAACATTCTGTTGGGTTTAGTGTATGTGACGTGCACCATATCACAAATCCCTTCCACTTATTAAAATAACAGGGTCTGGTGTTGGGTTTTTGTGCCTCTTTTAGGATATCCAAACACCTTTGTGGAAGATTTAAATGGCCAAACTCTAGGACTTCAGGAGCCAAGCTGCCAAGTTCATATACTGAGGGCACGGGTGGAGGGATTC
This sequence comes from Ambystoma mexicanum, assembly GCF_040938575.1. Lineage (NCBI taxonomy): Eukaryota > Metazoa > Chordata > Amphibia > Caudata > Ambystomatidae > Ambystoma > Ambystoma mexicanum. The sequence continues at coordinate 1,105,517,891 of NC_090922.1, forward strand.
TCCCTTGTGTTGTGTAAGCATCTTGTACGGGCACGGTAGCTTGACTGGGTCGCACATCGCCAGTTTGAGCAAATGTGGAAACCAAGGTTGTCTCGCCCACATTGGAGCAACCAAGATAAAAGTTACTTGTTCCTGGTGCATCTTGTGCACTATCCTGCTGAGGAGTGGTGTCAGGGGGGAAAGAGTAAGCAAATTTCCCTGACCAGTTCATCCACAGAGCGTTCCCCTTGGACCCTGGTTGGGGATACCTGGGTGCGAAGTCTGGGCATTGTGCGTTTAGGCTTGTGGCGAAACCCGCTGTGAGAATATTCCATCTAGGATATCTGTCGAATTGCCACTCATGTTCTGTTGGTAGAAGGTATCGGCTTAGAGTATCTGCCAGAGAATGGAGTTCCCCTGGAACATGTTGAGATGTTAGGAACATGTTCCACTTGAGTGCCTGCTTCCATATTCTTTTGGATAGCTTGGAGAGACTTCGAGAGTGTGTCTGCTTGCTTGTTCAGGTAGAACATGGCAGTGGTCCTGTCTGTGAGGACTTGCACTGTTTGACCTGTGAGATGTTGCTGAAAGGCTTTAAAGAGCCTTGAGGACTGGCAATAGTTCCAGGAAGTTGATGTCTGGTGGAGGAAGTGAGCCCCCCCCCCCCAACCGGCGAGCGAGGAGTCTGTAGGCAGTATCGCTTGTGCTCGTGAGGGTTTTCCCTTTAGTAGGTTGTCCCTTCACCACCATAGAAGAGCCTACACCAAAGTTAGTGAAACAACCACTAGATGGTCCCACTGACCGCTTGCCTGAGACCATTGTTTTGCTATCCATTCCTGCATTGGACACATACGCAGGTACGCGTGTGGAACCAAGTGAACGCATGAGGCCATCATGCCGAGCAAGCCATTTCTTTCCGTACCGCTATCTGACGACAGACCTTGTACTGAGGTACTTGCAACAGCATGTTTTGTACTCTCTCGTTTGAGAGAAAAGCCAGTTCCTCTTTTGTCATTAGGATAGCCACTAGACATTGTTTTGTTTGGCTGGGGACTAGACTGGATTTCTTTTCATTGATGGAGAAGCCCAGACTGAAAAGAAGGTTTGTCCTTTGCGTATTTAGTTTGCAAATTTGAGTAGGTTCCCCGGTGATTAGCCAGTCCAGATAAGGGTATACTGGGATCAATTTTCCATACAGGTGTGCCTGCCACTACTGTGAGCACCTTTGTGAATACTCTTGGTACTGAGGCAATGCCGAAAGGGAGTACATTGAACTGTTAGTGCACTCCCACTATCTTGAAACACAGATATTTCTGTGCGCAGAGAGCATTGAAATAGGAAAGTATGCATCTTTCATATCCAATGTCGCCATGTAATCCCCCGTTTTAGGAGTGGGATCACCTGTTGGAGTGTGGTCATGCAAAACTTTTGGGGTTTGACTTATTTGTTTGCAGGGTGCAGATCTAATACTGGGTGCATGGAAATGTCTTTCTTTGGCACAAGGAAGTACGTTGAATAAATACCCTTGTTTAACTGGTTTGCTGGGACAATCTCTATGGCGTCCTTCTCAAGCAGTGCCTTTACTTCTTCCAACAGAAGAAAAAGTTACTTACCCATGGTAAAGTTCTTTCGACTGGATGTTCATCCCACTTATTCCTTATCTTTGATATTTCCAATATCCAGCTTGCTGCCTCAGAACATGTTTTCAGTAGAGGGCGCTGTGCGTCGATGACTGGTCGAGTCGATGTCACTCGGAGGCCTCCGTCCTGACATCAACGTCATCACTGGTAAAAGTAGCTTGCGCCGCGCCCGTTGCTCAGTTCCGTTTCGAAGAGCGAAGCATTATCTTGAGTGGATGGTTACTAACCTTGGGAGAGCGCAAACTGTAACCACACAGGAAGTTTCACTGCGGGATAGGATAGGAGGGTGATAAGGAATACATGGGAGGAACATCCAGTCGAAAGAACGTTACCATGGGTAAGTAACTTGTTCTTCAAATGGATTGTGTCCTCCCACATATTCCTCATCTTTTGATACACTCCCAAAGCAGTTATATTATTTGAAGGAGGGAGTAAAATTGAAGTCATCAAGAATGCGCTGAGTGCAGAACTGCCTTTCCAAAAACAGACTCTTTAGTAGTAGAGGAATCCAGACTGTAGTATTTTGTAAAGGTGTGTGCAGAGGACCATGTGGCAGCTGCACAAATATCCTTTATCGGAACTCCACCGTGCAAAGCAGACAAACTTGCGATACCCATGATCGAGTGACCCCTTAAGTGTTCTGGGGGATCCTTACTGGCTAGTTTGCAACATTGCGACATTGTTAAAATAATCCATATAGAGATGGTTTGTTTGGTGTTGGCTAGACCCAATTTATGACTTGTGTAGCCCACAAACAACTGATCATCCTGTCTTAGTTTTGCTAATCTGGTAATATAGAAGCTCAATGCACGCCTAGGGTCGAGTCCGTGAAGTCTTTCTTCCTCTTTCCCCGGGTGTGGCGGAGGATAAAAGCATGGTAAGGTTATTTTCTCAGTGATGTGAAATTCAGAAACAACGCTGTGAGTTTGGCGACTGAGTTTGAGGAGTGAAGAGTGGAGAGACTCTGTTCAACAAGCTCTTGGATCTGTGTGCTGGACTGTACCTTTAAGGAAAGCACCTCCCCTGAAGCCCATAAAGCAACACACTGGCGCATAGCGCCGGCACGTGAGTTTGGCGCCAGAGTTTGAGGAGCTTGGAGGAGCGGAGGCTCCAATGGGCTCCCCTGTCCGTCCTCGACCACAGACACGACATCAGATTCTGAAGTCTAAGGCAAATGAGCTGCAGAGATGGAAAACAGCAACAGCGGGCTACTCTTGACTACTGTTTCCAGCCGTGAGATTGACTCTGAAGACAACCAAATACATTTAACCAAGAAGGTGAGTCACACCATGTGTGAAGTGACACCGGCAGATAAGAGTCCTCTGAACATTTAGAGACTAAACCAGTGTTTAAAACTCTTACACCTGTGTGCGGGGCTGATGTGTGTTCGCTTGACACTCTGAACACATCGCCCCACCTATACCATTTGGTTGTTGGTAACACGGAAGAAATGGCCCAACATCTTAAAATCCAACGTCTCGACCGTTCCCAGAATGACGGGTTAAAGATAGAAGAAATGGAAGTCTCAAATACAGCGAAAGCCGGAGAGGTGGAGTCCGGGACTGTCAAAAATATGTCACCACTCAATAACAAGGAATATTTTCTGGGTACTCAGGACCAGATCTCGACAAGAGAGACAATGGAAAGCTGGTCAAACAACCACCACAAGTTCAAAAGACAGGTCTAAATGAACAAACTGAGACCCCCCCTCTGACGAGCTTAGAAGACGAGCAGCGCAGGGGCAAAGTTAGTGTGGCAACAGAAATGTACACTTGCAACCACTCTACAAAACCCAGCGGTGACAGCGACCCCCTAATCGAACAGACGCACAGCTCGTTTATCACTCGATATCACGGAAATAGAATTGTTGATGGCAAATCACGAAAAACGGAATGCAGTATTTGGACCAACTGCTGCATTTTGCGGAAAAAAATCAAAACCGAAATGACATCAACACCTTTACCACAGAAGGGGTGTTCTAGATTTGACTTTGACTCAAACTTATCACCGCACATGACTGCCCCCGAGCCTGCGGCTGTTGCATTCGCAATTGAATCAAGAGCAAAAGAGAAAAACTGCACTGAAAGAAATGAAACCATGGCAGCAAACAGGAAATCGTTTTGCAAATGTGACAGCAATTATACACCGCATCAACAACATCATAATGCTATCCTGATAAGAATGCAGGACCTGCAGAACATTCTAACGGTGGCTTCTTCTGTAGCTTTAGCCCCATTTGTGAAATTGTATGAGAGCTCCAGCGAATCGATGAAAGACCAGGCTACGCTGCTAGCTCTCATACATACAGAACAAATTCACAATTAATAAAATCCAAGCTCGTCTGGCCGTAGAAGCAGAACAATCCAGGCAATGGCAACCCCACCTCTTTGATATTGCTAGACTGGCCCACATGAATAAGGCATGCCTAACCACCACTTTGATGGAGATGTTAAACAAATTTCTACATGGAAACCAGCAGGACGAAAATCGTAAGAACTCTAGCCTAGATAGAGCGAATCAAGACCCTCAGGATAGGAAGAATTCACAACAAACAAGGGCTGCTTCACTAAAAGCTCCCATAAATACCCAACATAACTGTACTCAGAGTCAAGATCCATGAACGATCCTCAAACAAAGAAAGGCTTCCGGTAAATGCAAACATCCAAGATGATTCTAGTAACAACTTGATAAACTTGGCTTGGAATACTGCACAAAACGGTATAATCTCACAACCCCAAGGTGCGTTCCCAATTTTTTAAGACTAACCAACTAACACTGAATACAAAAGTAGTGAGATTGCAAAAAGTCGGCCACTACAGAACAAAAAAAAATCAGTCTGTAAAGTCAAAATACAAAGCAAATGGATCTCATGCTTTTCTGAGAAACCTGCCTATACCGGACCAAACGACGAGCCAGCTAAACAAAGCTATACTCAAAAAAATGTCTAGAGTAATACTTCCAACTCAAATGTCAGAAATTTACCAAATGAAGAACAGACCCAACAAGATATTCTGCTAAATCTCTCAGTTTATTCAATAAATGAGATGTCAATGAAAACAATCAAGCCTAATGAAGACGCCTCGATTGCTGAGGAAGAACGATGTGGATTTTGCACGAGAAAAAAACAGAGTGGGCATAACACGTTTATTATAATTTCTGAGCTATCTTGTGAAAAAATATCGGATGCAAACTTAGAAATAACAGAATACAATACAATATTTAGATACGATAGAAAGGCCTCTTCATATTGCGACCAACTCGTTGCATCATGAGATCAGACATTCAGAACAGTGGCCCAAAAGTGGCACCTTGCTCCACAATCTATCTCACCAAAGTGTGTTGCAGAAAGAAAGCCAGTGAATTAGGATCTTCAACTGACTCTGCCCAAATGTATTGATCCACAAAGCTCCTTAGAAGCAAAATCAATAATTATACAAAGTAAGAGAAAACGTGTTGAGGCTGCAACATTCAGTCCACGAGATTTGTCCGGTAAAGAAATCCGATATCAGAATTGTGGAATTCTTAAATGAAATGGACACAGCATGGGTGGAAGTATATTTGAACTCGACGACACTTCTAAAATCTATATTGGACAATCAACCCGCGTTCTGGTACCTGAGCTTTAGAATATCTCTGCCTCGGAGGACACAAATACCAGACTCGACAATGAATGAAAAAACATTGGAAAATAGAGCAAGGAAATCTAACATTGGGCAGAAAGATGAAAAACTTGCAAAACCAATGATCTGCAACGATTGAGGACATATACCCCTACAAATTAAGAATGAAACTTGGGTTGCTCGCATTTACAAGACTTGACAGTGTAGAGCTGGCAAAGGATATACTTAAGAAACTAACACAACATTCTGTAGACACAGAATATCAACATAAAAACCTAAGAAAATCATAACTTAAAGAGGTACAAGATCCAGAGCCTTGGTACTTCTGTTCATGGAATGCGAGAGGACACACATCTTTTTGAGGAGAAAAACCAACAGATGACTAAACATGATATTATATGCCTCCAGAAAACCTGGATCCGTCTTCAACCGATGTGTGATGTATATGTAACGATCATGAATCCAGCAATAGTCATATCTAAAGGCCGCCTCTCAGCAGGGTACATTTGTAAATACTTGAAACTCAAAATCCAAACCCCTTTATACAGGTATCGATTGTGGAACACAAACCATCTAACTGTTCCTATGGAACACAAAATAACACCATCTTTCAATGTGAAATAATGGGCTTCATCAATCTATATTGGAACCCCCGCTTCCATTAATGACTCCTATTCTATTAATTGTGTACTGTCAATAATCGACATACATATACGCTTTGAAAATGTAAGCATCATAGTCTGTGGAAACTTGAATATACATATTTTTTTACAACATTGCCGCACCGATTCCACCACAGAAACTAATGAAAGCCTGTACCTGGAGAAAGGAACTGTCAAGAAGAGATCTAGTACTATTACATGGACATACTAAAGGAGACCTGCCAGCCGGGACGACTTGGAAAAAAGTGAATTCAGAGGAAACTCTGGATTACATATATATATGTCCCAAGACGCGAGAAATGGAATACAAATAATGCAAACCATTCCAACTGAGTCTAGTGACCACTATAAACTGGTCATGACATGGGGAGCCAACAAATTTTGTACATCTTCTCAAACGCTAACACCAATGAATTTGTCTTATACCAACACAAGGCTACGAATTACTGATGACCAAATGAGAAATCTGAAGTATACTTTTATGACCACGAACATGCTGGAATCTCAAAAAGTAGAATATGAATGGCTTCTACTACCTTATAAACATACAGTACGTCCTAAAACAAAGGAGCAAACACACCATAAACATGTGTAAAACAAAACCCTAGCTAGGAAGAAAAGGCAACTGCACACTGAGCTAAGAAAAATCAAGCATCTGTAGTTGGACCAGCAATCGCAAAGAGGAAAACTCTGCAAGCAAACATATAAAAACTGGTTATCAAACACTAAGATGATACGGGCACAAAATTATGCAGAGGAAATGCTACAAGCTCTTGCAGGCAGAACTACGAGAGAGACACAGATGGACCTGATAACATCGAATGTGCCAGAATCATCCTGGAGCACTTCACTGAGCTATTCGGGAAGAAAATGGTGGATGTTAACGAGGCTGATACCCCGACCAAAACATCATGGGACCTAAATTGGGATTATACAGAGTTATTGAAGCATATTAGGCGGCTCAATCCCTCCACAGCTCCAGGACCAGATGGGCTCTGCAAACAAATACGAAGGTCGAACCCAGAGACATGGGATGACCTGTGTCTCTGCCTATTTGGTATTATCTACAAGTGCAAACAAATCCCTGCAACCTGGCGAGCAGCAACCTTGATACCAATATATAAAAAGGGAGACAAATGTAATCCAAGCAATTATCGACTGATTGCTCTGCTTGACCCCCTGGGGAAAGTTTTCGCATCATTTCTACCAAAACAATTTCCGATTGGACAACAACAACTAATAGAAGAGACCCGAGACAAGCTGGCTTCACCCGGGGAGTAGGGATAAACCTCAACCTACTCATCCTGAATTTACTTAAATTAGAAGCGATCAAGTCGAACACAAGTACAAATGCAGTATTCATAGACTTTAGGTTGGCATTTGATAGTGACAACCGATCGAAACGGTGGTAAAAATCTAAGGCTGTGGAAGTGCCCGAATGACATCATGGAACCAATAAAAGCATTATATGAAAATACCATTATAGGGAGACCACCAAGGGGCACGGGACAGGATGGCTTCTTAGCCCTGCAGCTCCCGCTCACTGCGGAAAAGAGGAGAAGAAATCGAGAGTGATCGCCCGTGCAGCTGATCTAAACGGTTGCCATAGCATGCCGAAGGCTGCGGGGCACGACCATTGACCAGAGGGGCAGAGAAGAATAAGCTGGAAAGTCGAGACAGTGCAATCCCCCGCCGTGATACAATCAGCAGCGAAACAAGGCCGCAGCCCTGTGGAGTGGAGGGCCAGACACAGAGAGGGGGACAGATCACGCCAAGAAGGTGAACCAGAGACCCCAGAGGATCGGAACGGGCTGCTAGAACCTGCAACTCACACTCGACTGAGAGGGAAGGGCCACCACGGAACAAACCCCTGGAAGAGCTGAGGCCCTGTGAGGCCACAGCGAGCTCTGCCCAGGACAGCGGGAGTGTGTCTGACCCATGGGCGAGAGAACTGGGAGGCGCAGAGAGCTGCATCCCCAGCCCAGAAGCAAGAGGAGCAGAGCGCAGCGTCCCCCAACCCCGAAGCGAGAGGTCCCGCACGAAAGCGGAGGGCAAGCGGATCATACCGCACAAAACGTCCAGAAAGGGAGAAAATTATCCCGCTCCCGGTGAGGTGAGTCCGAGCCCGCAACCCATGCCAGACTGAGGGGGAAGGGCCGCACTGGAGCACACTCCTGGAAGAGCTGGGCCCTGTGAGGAAGTAGCAAGCTCTGTCCGGGACAGCGTGAGTGTGTGCGACCCATTGGCGAGAGACCCGGAAGGTGCAAGGACGGGAAGGCGAGCAGATCGTACCGCACAAGGAGTTCAGAGGGGGCGAGGAGCATCCGGCTCTGAGTGAGGTACATCTGCCCCCCCCTCTGGCTTAGTGGGGATACCAGAGTAAAGCGAAGCCCGTCATGGGAAGCGAAGCAGGGGGGCACCCGCGAGGGGGAGTATACGGCCCAAAACAAACACAGAGAAGGAGCCGAGGGGCTTGGATAGCACGAGAAGCCCAGACTGGGAGAGTGCCTGTGCCAGAAACAGACCAGAGGAGAGCCACGCAGTGAAGCTGGTCGAGCCACGCAGGGCGTAGACGGGCCGGCGAGCCCGAATGAAATATTGTGCAGCCACTGAGGCTGTCTGAAACCAGACTACTTGAGAGGCTGCCCACGCAGCAGGGACAAGATGTGCTGGGCGCCATCATAAACAGGGATAATTGAAACAGAGCGGCAGCCTCACAAGTCACCATAGGGTTGCAGCTTAGGGGACTTAAAAGCAGAGTGCGAGCACAGTCCAGACAGAGCCGGATGGCCGGACAGCTGCATCCCTTATAGGCCAACACCACCACTGAGAACCCCCATTGGAAGAAGGAGAGAAAAGTGGGAAGTTACGGACGGGGGCAGCCAGAGCAAACAAACACAGGGCTTGCAGACCCCTCCTCCCTCATATGGGCAGGACAGTACACCCCCACACTACTGGACACGAGCGGAATAGCGCAGAGTCCCCTTCCCCCAAGAGGACTAACTGGCAGAGGGCAACACTGCACCTTGGGAGAGCGAGAAGGGTAGACAAATTATTAAGGAAAGGCACACAACGGCGCTCTACTCTCCCTGGAGAGACAGCCAAAGATAGAAACAAGCTAAGCTTTGCAGCCCGAAGTAGTACTGTGATTAGCCGCAGATAGTGAGGACTGCCACCCAGTGGTGCTAGAGTCCCCACAGCAGTGTACACGAGAGGGCCATTGCATGCAGATAGCTACACCACTGCTGGAGGATAGAAGTTACCTCCCCAGAGCGGGCAAGGGATCATGGCAAAGGCAGCTGGTGATACTGGGAAGGAAACACAGGCCGACATGGACACGTCAAGGTTCTTCACTAAAGAGGACATCAGACATATTGGCGGAGATTAAGGCCCTCAGGGGGGAAATACAGTCTTCACTAACAGACCTAATGAAGAGAATGACAACAGTTAAAAATAAGGTTGAGAACCTCGAGCACAACCAACTGAACGCTGACATAGTGGAGATGAAATTCAACGCCAGAATGTCAGAAATAGAACTCTGCGAAGAAGAAGTCATGCTCAAGATGGACGACCTGAAAAACAGGGAAAGGCGCAACAACCTACGGATAATTGGACTCAAGGAGCTGGCAAGGGAAACCCTGAGGTAGGTGGAGGAAAATGTCCAGGCGTTGGTTAACCAGCTTTTTGAGGCAAAGGGGGGCAAGACCGTGCAGATAAAAAGGGTGCACAGAGGAGGCAGACTGTATGGGAATGGCCATCGTTTGTTAGTGGTCAAATTTCTGAGATATAGAGACAAGTCTGAAGTCTTGAACGGAGCCAAACAGCTCAGGGAAATTGAATTTGAAGGCTCCAAAGTTTATCAGGACCTCTCGAACTGCACCCTGGCCAGTCAGAGCCTGTAGACCCCTCACGACATGGCTGCGAGATAAGGGGATCAGATATCAAAGGGGTTACCCGTTCTCAATGTAATTTGAAGTGGAGAGGGTGGAGTACCGCCTAACCTCAGCAGAACAAGCTGAATAGGCCTTAGGCCACCTAACAGCAGACCGGGGGAGCCCACGGGGTCCATCGCGAGCAGCGATTGGCCGACCCCAGCACCGGGCCCACAAAGAAGGAGAGGGCAAACGGGTAGGAAATACATGAGGCTCAATGGACCCTCTCCCCGGAAGCACCCCGCTACACAGGACAACAGAACGGCACAAGAACCTAGGGAATGAAACACATGAAGATTGGAAAGGAACCAAGACACACTGGGCGAACACTTGCAAGATGGCTAATGAACAGCCAGAGGGGGGCTGAACACTCCGCTCCAAGGTGACCCTCCGGGTGGAGTAGGGTGTTTTCAGGATTATATTTGAACTAAAACAACAGTTCTTAGTTAAAACTTTGTTGGGGGATTTATATCAAGGTTTTGGCTCTTTGAACAGAGACAGTGCGGGAAAGGAACATTACTCCCAAGTAAATGTCAAATATGTGAGAGTGGAGTCACTTGTTAGATTGGAGAAAGGCATGAGAGATGGGAAGGGGTGATGCTTGAGGAGGTCTGCGGGTGGGGATGCTGAATGTGAAAGTGCTCAACTCCCCAAACAAGAGATCTTTAGCGGCAAGAGAATTCCGTAAACCACATTTGGATGTACTCTTCCTAAAGGAGACGCGATTAATACAAGGAGAGGAGCAGGGCAATAAGAGGCGCAGGTATTGGCCAGGTCCACTGGGCATCGGGTGTGTTAAAAAGGGGGGGGGGTCGGCATAGTGATTCAAAAGCATTATAAACTGTGAGACTGCACGACCACCTGTCTTCTGCAGGGTAGATTACTGATTCTCAAGGGAATCTTAGATGGGGCAAGGGTACTCCTGGTGGCACTGTATGCCCCCAACCAAGTACAGGTACAGTTCATATCGAATGCCCTCAATGCGATACAGGGGCAGGAAGCGGATATCTATATAATAGGGGGGACTTTAACTAATGGGCACATGAAGCTACAGAGAGGAAGACCACGAGGACCACACCGCAAGTTGACACGGACACCAGACCCGGACATTTGAGATGCACATTAGTGGCCCGTGGCTTAATTGATGTCTGGAGGGAGAAACATCCGGGGGAAGAGGGGTACACATTTTACTTAGTCCCCCACCGCACCTATACTAGGATAGATTACCTTCTCATTAACAGGGACTAGGGGACGAAAGTGAACCACAGTGAAATTAGGCCAGTGGGTTGGAGCGTTCACGACATGGTCCTCATGTCCCTTGATATCACCGGGCTTTACAGACCAGGCAGCACCTGGCGTTGTAACAAATCCCTCTGTAAATACCCTCACTTTGTTGAACAACTGGGGGAGGCAATTTCCAAATACTTTGAACTAAACAATAATGGGGGGGTGAGCAGTGGGGTGCTTTGGGATGCAGGAAAGGCAACATAGAGGGGGCTACAGAGAGGGAGAGGGTCCTAAAAGAGAGAGGAACATCAGAGAAGAGAAGCTGAGGAGAGAGATAGTGGAGGCAGAGGCCAGGGTGCATGCAAGGGAGGGGAACACAGAGGAAACCAGGGAACTGATGCACTCCAATAGAGTGGAACTGAAAGCACTAGGAATGGGAGAAACTAAGTGGATGCTGAGATACCTCAAGCAGAAATACATTGAGAAAGGGGATAAAGCGGACGCGATGCTGGCGGCAAGGCTCCAAGCACAGAGGGCGGAGAGGTGGGTATCGTACCTTGTAGGGGGTTTGGGGGAAAACATAAGGGACTCACCCAAAGAGATAGAGGAATTTGCCCAGTTCTATGAAACCCTCTACAAATCCGAGACACAGTGGGGTGAAGCGGCAGTAAGGGCATACCTTGAGATAAGCTAGATATGAAAATGCTCACTAACTTAGAATCAGAGCATCTGGAAAGCCCTGTAACAATAGAGGAGGTACAAGAAGCAATATCCAGTCTCCCCAACGGCAAAGCCCCGGGGGAGGATGGATATACTATAGGATTCTACAAGAAATTCTCAGGAGCCTTGTCGCCGCACATGGTATGGATGTATAATTGAATCCTAGAAACAGGAGGCACCCCAGACACCTTTAGCAAAGCATTGATATCCGTGATCCCTAAAGAGGGGAGGGACCCCACACAGCGTGCATCCTATCTTGCTGTTGACCGTTGACCAGAAGATTTTTACATGCATAACAGCGACGCGCTTTGAGGAAAAATTACCACGCATAATACACCCAGATCAGGTGAGGTTTATAGCGGGAAGACAGGGCCCGGATGTGGTTAGAAAGACCCACATGTTCCATGAGATCTAGGAAGGAAGCCAGGGGGACCACACACTCCTACGTTTAGATGCGGAAAAAGCATTTGATCGGGTGGAATGGGGATTCGGTTCATTGTACTGAAGAAGATAGGAGGTGGGAGTGAAAATGTGCAGAGCTATCTAGGGTATCTACTCGGGTCCCAAGGTGAGGGTGGTGGTGAATGGGCCTAGATCCCGGGAATTCGGCCCAAGTAGGGGCACTAGACAGGGCTGCTCGCTCTCCCCGCTCCTATTTACTCTGGCTATGGAGCCCCTGGGTGAGGAGATCAGGAATGATTTGCAGCTGCAGGGGATAAGGGTGGGGGTTGTATTCCACAAACTAAGCATGCATGTGGACGATATTATGATATACCTCTCAGAGGTGACAGAGGAGGTACCTAGGGCACTCTGGGTGGTCGAAAAATACAGAAGCTTATTGGGATACAAGGTAAATGTTGGTAAATCCATCCTCCTCCATCTGGGAGAGGTAACGGGAGAGCGAAGAAGGGGATGGTAAGGACTGTGAATATGGATAGAAGAAGGCAGCCTCAAATATCTCTGAGTGCTGATCCCCAGAGAATTGGACAAATTATATGAGGAAAACGTCCCCCTACCACTGCATCGACTTTAGGGAACTAGATAATTGGGTGGAATTAACCATTTCATGGCTAGGACGTCTAAACTGGCTAAAAATGGTTCTCCTCCCTATGGTACTATACCTTTATCAGGCACTCTAAATAGAACTGCCAGAGACACACTTTGTAGAATTAAAAAGGCGAATGATAAGATTCCTTTGGGAGGGGAAGAAACACAGAGTGGCCCATAGACTGCTGGTACAACCCAAGGAGAAAAGGGGGGAGAGGGGGGGGGGAGAGGAATAAGGCTCCCGGAAATGCATACGTATTATAGGGCAGCCCAGTTCAGAGCCCTGATCCCCAACCTGAGGGAAGATAAACAGAAGCAGTGGGTGGACATTGAGAATCACATGTCGCGTCCAGGGACGCTTGGAGAATGGTTGTGGGTGCCAAGAGAGGCTGCCCCAAGTAAGGTACGGAGACACAGGATCCTGGTCCCTCTGGAGAGTTAAAAAGTAAAAGGAAGGGGTAACAACCTGGCCCTCGCCTCTGAGCCATATCTGGGCGCCCCCCATAAGAGACCGGATCCCCGGGCATGAGAGATTTCAGGACTGGTTTGAAGGTGGATAGAAAGGGTGGGGCCAGTCCTGAAGAAGGATGGGTTTATAGGGTTAAGCGAGCTGGAGGACAGACAGGGTAGGGGAATGATTTTGGTTTTTAAGTACCTACAACTCAAAGGGGTACTGATGTCTGAGGATTGGAAGGAGAGCCTGCAAAGGGAACTGCCAGGCACAAAGAGGATGCTGGATACGGGGAAAGGGACAAGAGGGCTCATTTCTGCATTATATCAGGCCCAACTGGAAGCACAGGGAGGGGATATAGAGGTATACAGGAGAAAGTGGGAGAGAGACACAGAGATGGAAATGGGGGATATTCAATGGCAAAGATTATGTGATAACGCCCACCACACTTAAGTGGCCTGCAAATATAAACTCCATGGGTTGAAACTCTTGTACAGATGGCAATGGGACCCGGTGAGACTATCGCTGATGCTCATGGGAGTCAGTCCCCAGGGCTGGAGGGGGTGCGGGCAGAGGGAAGACTATTGACATATGTGGTGGTCCTGTGACAGGGTGCAGAGATAGTGCAAGGAAATTCTGGGCTGGATAAGGGACCTAGAAGGGGTGGACAGGCAGCTGGATCCTCTCCTGGTGCCATTTGGAATAGAGGTAACAGAAGGGGACTGGGTCAAACTCTCGCACATGCCGCACTTTCTTCTAGCGGCTAGGGCAGGCATCGCAGGAGGTTGGAAAGCGGCGGAGCTGCCCAGTAAGCGAAAATGGGCCGCTAAGGCCCGGGATATATATAGAATGGAACAACTTACTAGACCAATACACGGTCAAGTTCACTCGAGGGAAATGGAATGGGCCCCCCTTCCTGGAAAAGTATGACTTGGAGAGGCCCCAATCAGGAGGCCAACAATAGCCCCTGGAGACCGAGAGGGGGGAAAGAACAGTGTGGGAGATGGCACGTAGGTAAGGAGGGAAGGGGATTGGTGCCATGGAACGGAGAGGGGGGATGGGACACAGACTGGACAGTGGTAGAACCCACCACCGACCTCAGAGGGGGAAGATGTAAACCACCGGAAACGGTTGTGAGTGAACTCCAAACACACATAGGGAGGAGGTGGCACAGGGACCCGACAGGGGCAGGTCCCAGCGAGCTAAACACTTGCCTCACCCGAAGAGCCAGTTCATATGAGTGAGGGGGATGAGGTTCAGGATCGGGGGGGGGACCCTCTGCTGACCCCCTCCTGCCCGGCTAACTATCACCCAATCTCCATCACGCCCTTCCTGGGCAAGCTCCTTGGGAAACTGGCCATCTCCATCTTACTCTCCACACCGAATCTGTTGGTTGTCTTTAGGACCATCAGTCTGGCTTCAGGCCTGTCAGAAGCACGGAAACTGCTCTCATGAACATCCGTGAAGACCTGCTCTCCAACCTTGACTCCAACACCCTGTGTGTCCTCATCTTGGCGTGGCCGACTTCTTTCCTCTCCGACCGACCCTCCCAGGTCCAACTTTGCTCCTTCCTCTTAGATATCTTTTTCTCTACCTGTGGTGTCCCCCAGGGATCCAACCTCTCTCCTTGGCTGTTCAACCAATACCTGGCACTCCTTGTCCACCGCATCGCTACTCTCTGCCCCAATTTTCAGTGCTATGCGGGTGATACCCAGCTCACTTTCAGGCTACCCTCGGCCTCCTCCTCTCCTTCCCTCATCTCTGACTGTGTCTGCTAACCGGGAGTGGTGTGCCGCCAATGATCTCTGCCTTAATGCCAGTAAGACTGAGATTCTACTCATTGGCACACCCACTCCCTCCTTCCCTTCAGCTCTCTGGCCGCCCTCTCTTGGTGCTCTTCCTGCTCCCACCTGCAAGACTAAAAACCTCGGGGTCATCTTCGACTCCACACTCTACTTCTCTCCTCACATCTGACGTCTCTAAGAAGTCACACTACCAGTTGAAACTCCTCAGAGGTATTCTTCCTTTCCTCTCCTTCCCCCAGAAGCTCACTGTCTCCACAGCCCTGGTTCTCTCTAGGCTGGACTATTGTAACAGCCTCTATCTAAATCTGCCTGCCTCTTTTCTCCGCCCTCTGCAACCTATCCAAAACAGGACTGCGAGACTTGTCCTTGGCCTCAAGCCCAGGGATCGCATCTCTCCAGGACTGAAATCTCTGTACTGGCTCCCAGTGGCTGCAAGGATTAAGTTCAAAACCCTCTGCATTGTCCACAAGGCCTTCTGGGGCCTGGGGCCGCAATACCTTCAACTCTCTTCCCAAATACCTTCCTTCTCGGGCTCTTTGCTCATCTGCCTCCAACTCCCTCAGGGTCAGTCGCTTCTCCAAGCAACAAGTTGGTGGTCGATCTCTCTCTTCGGCAGGGGCCTCCCTCTGGAACAGCCTTCCTGCCTCCCTGAAACTTGACGCTGTTCAGCCTATATATCTCGGACTTTGGAATTTCTTAGAACTTACCATCCACAAATCCGCCACGTTTAAATGGGTCACCGGTGTCATATTTGTTATATGCGGACCACCTCGTTCTCCTGGACCGCACCCAAGTGGGACTACAGAGGCGTCTTGTTGCCTTGGAACAATATGCTGAGGAAAATGATCGTATCGTAAATATCCAAAAGACCCAAGCCACGTGCTTTGCACGACATGTAGGGAAAAAACAGAGCCCTGAAATTATACCTACATAAAAAGAAACTGGATGACATCAGCGAACTAAAATACTTAGGTATCTGGTTGTTAGGCAGAATCCTGTGCAGTTCCCTTGGGGGAACACTGCAAGAAGATTAAGACTACAGGAGTAAGCAGTAAACCCAATTGGTAGCAGTACGCACCACCCAGATTTACCTGGTTGCTGTGGCTGAGCAATCAGACTTCTCTCAAGATGAGTAGGGCAGTATACAGAGGATACACAATAGGGCTAAAAACACAGTAGAGCAAGCAAACACTGACCAGAGCTTGGTATCAAAAGTATATAATTATTTATTTAAAACACACTTTAGGAAATACCCTAAGCACTATAAATCAAAGCAAGTTCAAACACAATCAGAAAAAGTATACACACCTCCCTTAATAATTTTTTAGGCAAGCATAAGTCAAAACACCACTATTTGTGAAAACAGATGGGAGCGCGTAACTTAGATGGCACTCCAATAATTAGGTTTAAGGGAGAGAAAAAGGCAGGTCATAAAAATAAAACAGTTCCCAACACTTTTATAAGACCACAGCAAGTTAGTGAAGGCAGAGTCTATTGTAGCCAAAGTTTATAGGCCAGGCACACTTTAAATGGAGCAAGGCGAAATGTGCCCAAGATCAGACAGTTTAAAAAGCACTCAAGTCTTTGCAGAAATGTTCGAAGGAGGTTGGTTTGATGCGAAAAGTAAAGTTAGAGGGTCTGGGGGCCAACCCAGTTGGAAAGCCAAGGATTTAAGGGTCGCCTTTAGCAATCCTTAGAAAGGGAGGCCAGGCGGAACACAGTACCTTAAAGAGTGAGGAAGCTCCAGCGGTGCCAGTTTTTCCTGGCAGCGGGTGCAGTTCGTGGTTTCGACTAGGGGAAGAGAAGATCTCATCGAGGAGGAAACTTGGAGTCGTTGCACTGCCCAGGGAAGAGACCAGCCGCAGAGTTTGTTCGGTTAAAAAGGTGCGTTCCTTTTATTCGCGGTCACAGTGGTGAAGCCTGGCTATCCTGGCACTGGCGATTCGACCAAGAGACGTCCTGGAAGGCGAATGGCGAACTGGTTGTCCCCACCAGCTCAACGGGAGAAGACTCTTACAGCAGAAGATCTTCTCTTGTCGTCGGGAAAGTGGTGAGGTCGTTGCAGCAGGGCTCCACCGGTGGTGTCGTCGTTGCAGATGGCTTAGCTTCTCCCCTCTTCGGATTTCTTAGGTCCTGTGGCGACTTCTGAAGTTCCAGTCCCCAAAGCGCTGCTTTTTTGCAGAAAAAACCCCATTCAACAGCCTAGCAGTCACTCATATATGCTAAGTGGTGAGCCGGGCGGCTCACCACTGGGCCAATCAGAACAGAGTGAGACTTGGGTTGCTAAGGCAACGCAGTCCAGGGTGCCAATTCCCCCACCCACACATCCTGTGGAACCCAGACAGAGTGGCACCAGTTGGAGGGCTTCTGTGGAGAAGCCCGCCAAAAAGTGGAACAAAGGGCCCGACCTTGGTTGAAGTTACAGAGACGGACACAAACGCCATTTTGGAAAAGAGTTCCGGCGAAAAGACCCAACCGGTGATTTTATATTAAACAAATAAACCGGCGGTATCTTTAACATTGCACCAAAAAAGTGGTGCGTTTAAAATCAATGGGAAAATCCCATAGGAAATATTCTGGTGGAATATTTCGCGTCTTAATCACTGCCACCAGCCAGAAACTCGACAAGGGGGGACTGGACAGTGCCCCCTTGGAAACAGACCCAGGGGCAATCGAATTAACCCCTTCCAGTACCTCCACAATATGATGGTTTGTACTGGTTCTGTTCACAATTTTGGACTAGTAAAGCCAATGGTGACTTTACATGCCCTGGGAGACAGTAGTCAGTCCCAGGGTATGGAGTCTATGTTTGGGGGTCACTATGACACCCCTGTGTTACTGCACTGAGGGTGTTGTGTAACACATACACTAAAACAGATGATACCCTATGGAGTAAAAGACCCCATAGCCCATAAGCACACAATAAGTCAAAGACATACCTCAAATCATGCCTAAGAGTGGGAGGAAGAGAGTCTCACTCTTAGCAGGAGAAAAAAACAAACACCAAAAAATCCAGCAAAGCTGCTGGGGGACTCACTAGGCTTGGGAAATTAACCTTAAGAGAATTCTCACTAACACTGGTTAAATCAAGGTACCTCAGAAAAGGAATGGTTTGAACGTTTAGGAACAAAAGTAGAATCTCTGGCTAGACAAGGCTTAAGTCTACATAAGAAATTTGGAAGGTTTTCGCTAAAACCACTTATAACATTTTATAGACAAAGAGTGGTAGCCATCTTAACATATGCCAGTGAAACTCTTCTAAATCTGCATTGGAAATCTTGGGATCGGCTTGAAGCAATCTTTTCGAGGAAAACATGACATCTCACAAACATTTCCAATAAATGGAATACGGTTTGAAGTAGCAACACAATCACAATCATTAAGCTCAATAATGACTTGGAAACCCGTATACCACTTTCGAAAAACTATACTAGATTAAGTGAACCCACCGCTTGAAATTTTAAGAACTAAACTTCAAACCTCTTATGCCTCAATCCTAGAAACGTGGAAAGAAGGCTGCGTTCACAAGATAGATACTCTTGATTCCACTTTGGAAACATTGATGCTGAGACCACAAGTAATCAAACGAGAGCTTCAAAGATATTATTGGATGGAGACAATACAGAAGAAGGACTTGTATAAATTGACAATAAAAGTGACTGAAAGTAGAGCCTTAAATCAGCTTCCTGCGTACTTGGTGCTCTTTCCCTGTCAAAAAACTAGAGCTCTTTTTCTAAGAATTAGACTTAACATATTACCAACAAAAGAAGTCCTTGCCTCCAGGAAACAACTTGCAACAAACAACAAGCTTTGTCGTTTTTGTAAACAGAATGATCAGATCGAAACATTGCACCATATCATTATGAACTGTTCTGCACTGAACGAAGAGAGACAGAAACATGCAGCAATGTTACTGACTACAAACTTGAAACTATCCCCCGAAGATAGATGGACATGCCTTATGTTGGGAGTTGACAAAAAAACTGATCTTCAGAGTAACTCAATTCTGGTCAAAGATAATTGGGAATACATCTGTGGGATCCTTAGAGATTTGTTATTACCATCTCTTCGAGACAAAAGTTGTGATGAAAGATGTGAGGGCATGCAGAAGAGAGGGCAACTAGGTCATGCAAGTGGCACATAATAATAACTAAAAAGACTGATGCCTTACCCCCGCCACTCATGGCCATAAAATCTTTAGAACATGTGGAGGAAATGCAGAGTACTTATGGTTGATTTGCCTGACTAAATGGATTTTTGTTTTGATTGTGATACATTTTTTGTAAGGTTTTTGGGATGGAGGACAGATAATTAAATGTTTTTCTAAAAAAACTAGATCATTAATTAAAAAAAAAAAAAAGAAACCACCTTAGAGAGAAGGTTAGGCTTCACTTTCAATACCACTCTGTCTTTATGAAAAACAGTATGAGGTGGCTTGCAGGATAAAGCCTGTAGCTCCCTCACCATTCGGGCAGATGTTATAGCTACTAAGCAAACTGTTTTCAAGTAAGGAGTCTTAACAGGCAAGAATGAAGAGGCTCAAAAGGAGTGCCCATTAGATAGTTTAAAAGCAAATTGAGATCCCACAGTGGCACCTGAAAAGGAGTTGGAGGATAAACATTAGACAAGCCTTTTAAGCATTGAATAACTAGAGGAATCTTAAAATACGAGAATTCCTCAGCAGTACGCTTGAAGAATAAAAGCGCTGATGGACACCTTTTGATCGTACCAATCTGGAGCCCCAGATTTACCAAGTGCAACAGAAAAGATAACACCATCGGTGTATTGCATGAGAAAGGGTCAACATTCTCATCTCTACACCAGCTGCAGAATTTATTCCAACAGCAGCAGTATAAAGATTTGCTTGCTGGCCTTCTAGCCGAAAGCAAAACCTCCATTATGTCATCCGTGAGGTCCCAATCTTTGTATCTCAGACTATCAGAAAACATGCGTGAAGACGGAGGGTCCCGAATTTCCGGATGGAGAAACTGACCCTCCTATAGCGAGAGAAGGTCCTCTCTTTGTCGAAGACAAATTGGAGGGCAGATGGACATGTCCAGTAGGTCCGGATACCACGTTCTCCTGGCCCAGACCGGGGCAATTAGGATCATGGTTTTCCTAAACCTCCTGATTAGACAAGAAATGACGGGGACTGGAGCAAACATGTAGAGAAGTGGAAATTCCCAGTCCACCACAAACTCGTCTCCTAGAGTTCCTCTCGGGGGAAATTCCCTTGAGCAGTACCGTTCGCACTTCCTGTTGGCACTAGTCACAAACAGATCCACTTGAGGGGTTCCCCAAAGGGTGAAGATCTCTAGAAGGACTTGCCTGAGCTAGCTCCCACTCCTGGGAGACTCTGCTCTGCCTGCTCAGATCATCCATCGCCGTGTTCTTCTCTCCGGCTAGGTGAACTGCCGATCGAGAGATTCCTTCTTGTATTGCCCAGAACCAGAGCTGCATTGCCTCTCTGCACAGTGGTAGTGACCCTACACCACCTCTCTTGCTGAGATAGTACATGGACACTATGTTGTCCATCATTATTAAGACATTCTTTCCCCGTACAGTGGTCAGAAAGGCCTTCAACGCAAGTCTGATTGCCCTCAGCTCTAAAAGGTTGATATGTAGTTTGGGCTCCGATGGAGACCAAAGACCGCTGATAGATAACTCGTTGGCATGGGCTCACCACCCCCTGAGTGAGGTGTCCGTCACTACTGTTATCTCTGGCCATGGTTGCCAAAACAGTACTCCTTTTAAGATGTTCTCCCGACAGGCGCACCACTGAAGATCCAGTGATACTCTGTTTGGGATTTGTAGGAGCCTGAGAATTGTGACCACTGGGTCCTGAGAGCCCACTGGAGAGATCTCATTCTCAGGCGAGTCTCTGGCACCAGAAAAATGCAGGATGCCATGAGGCCGAGCAACCTCAGAAAATTGAAGGCTGGTAGA
This sequence comes from Ambystoma mexicanum, assembly GCF_040938575.1. NCBI lineage: Eukaryota > Metazoa > Chordata > Amphibia > Caudata > Ambystomatidae > Ambystoma > Ambystoma mexicanum. The sequence continues at coordinate 1,105,538,920 of NC_090922.1, forward strand.
CGCTGGGCATTCTGGAATTTTGTCACCATCTGTAGAATGTTTTGAGCCCTCACCTCTGGTGGCGAGGCTTTTCCCAGGGATGCATCAAGGACTGCTCCGATAAATTGGAGTCTTTGTGATGGTATCAAGTGGGACTTCGTGAAGCTGAGGGAGAAGCCCAGCCTGTGAAGGGAGTGATAGGTAGAGTTGAGATGGTCTAGGGACTGTTCTAGGGAACTGGTCCTGATCAACCAATCGTCCAGGTAGGGGTAGACGTGAATACCCCCTCTCCTGAGACTTGCCGCAACTACTGCCAGTTGCTTGGTGAAAACCCTTGGGGCGGAGGTCAGCCCAAATTGCACAACCCGAAACTGATAATGAGACTCGCCAACAGAAAACCTCAGGTACTTTCTGTGCTTGTGATGGATCGGCATGTGAAAGTAAGCCTCCTGAAGGTCCAATGATATCAACCAATCCTGAAGCTCGAGGGCCTGAAGGATCTGAAGAAGAGTTACCATCTTGAACATGTCCTTCTTGAGGAACTTGTTCAAGTTTCTTAAGTCCAAGATGGGTCTCAATCCTCCGTCTTTCTTTGGGATTAGAAAATATGGGGAGTACCAACCCTTGTTCCTCTCCGCTATAGGTACTGGTTCTATAGCACCTTTCTCTAGCAGGGTTAACATCTCCTGTGTAAGAAGCGGATCTGGAACTTTCAAAGAGTTCTTCCCTGGTGGATGACTCTGAGGTTTTTGCAGGAAAGGTAGACAGTAACCTTGGGCAACCGTTTCCAATGCCCAAGCATCTGAAGTAATAGCTTGCCATTCTGTCAGATGCTGTGATGCCCTGCCTCCTACTGCAGTCTTGTGTATGAAGACCTCAGAGGTTTTGGGGTGACTGACACAGTGGCTGAAGGTAAGGCAGCCGCTGCTGTTGCAATCTTAGTTCCTCTACCACGACCATAATGGCGGAATAGTCTTTGGCATCTTTTAGCTGGCTGTCCTCTGCGTTTTCCGAATGCGGAATTATAGCGAAAGGACCCACCCCTCCAGGGCACACCTGTGGGACAGTTTGGAGTTTGCTGTATTGCGGCTCCAAGGGATTTGGCCGCTGCCTTGGAAGTTTTCAGTTTCTCCAAACTTTCATCAGCTTTATACCCAAGTAGATGGTTGCAAGCAAAGGCATGTTGAGAAGTGTGGAATGAACGTCTAGGCAAATCCTGACTTCCGCAACCACGCACATCTGTGGACTACTGTACTAGTCGCCATGGCTCTGCTGATGCTGTCAACAGAGATTCGAGACCGGTCTGGAGGGATTCGCACATAGCGTCCTTTCCATCCTTGATAATGTTCAAGAAACCGTCTCATCACTCCCCTTAGGGTATGTGGTCAGCTACCAGTGAAATACAGTCCCAAAGGGTGTGGGTAAACCACGCCAGCGGGCATGTAGCATTAGCAGATTTTAACGCCATAGTACCGTCCGAGAATACTTTCTTGGCCATGGCCTCGTATTTTTTGTCATCCCTATCTTGTGGGATTGTAGGATAGGACATTTTGTTTGCCAGAAGCGGTAGAAGCCTCAACTACGAGACTTTCAGGTGTTGGATGCTTTGAAAGGTACATACGGTCAGAAGCTGAAGCTCTGTATTTGGCGGTTAGCCTTTCATTCACTGCTGGGATAACCACGGGTGATTCCCAGTTGGAAGTTAGCCTCTTTTGAAGAGCCTCATGAAAAGGGACAATAGGGTCTTCCTGTGGTCCTCTATCTAGGCTGTCTGTTAAATCATCCTGTTCAAAAACAGGTGTGGATCTGGACCATCCCATGTATTCTGTTACTCTAGACATGAGCTGTCTATAGTTGCCTTCAGCATGTTCTCCTGGATCTGCTTTACTAAATTCAGCTTCGGAGGAAGTGTCAATGCCACTTGCCTCATGCAGCGAGTCCTGAAAATTCTTTATTCTACATTATTCAGATACGAGTTCTTCTGGGACTGAAGGTGTCCCATATTCCAGACCAAATGGCCTCTCCTCGTCAGATGACTCATCTGCCTCCTCATAGATCGAGGAAAGAGTTTTAAAATACTCTGAACGAGGTTGTGGTGTGTAAATCCTCTCAAAAGGAGCAGCAGAAGAAGAAGGCGCCATAGATGTCATGATAGGAGTGTTGAAATAGTCGATGAGGACGTTGACGGCTTCGACAAAATTGTCGACGGCTTCGATTTTTCCAAAGACGTAAATGTTTTCAACACGAATGTCGAGGTCTTTGACAAAAGCCAAGGAATTGTCATGTACGGTGTGAAGGAGTTCGATACTCGAGGTGTCGATGACCCCTCCTTCGATTTTGCCACCAATGGCGTCGACGTTACACCCTTCGACTGTCATATGGGTTTCTTTCAGCATCGATCTTGTGTGTCACGGAGGCTTTCTCTCAACTCATGGGATTAGATTGCTCTCGAGGAGATTCCACAGCTGAGGTCGAAGACACACGGCTTCTGTGCTTCCCAGGTGTTTTGTCTGGGGTATCGCCTCTAGGTGCTTTCAAGGGGGGGCAAGGCCGCGTTCTCGAAGACCTATAACATACTCATTCTGAATTTATCCCATTGAGCTGGGGTACTATGTTTCGTGTGGACAGACAACCCTTTCGGGTGAACTAGAGGAAGTGGACAGCAATCTATGGTGCCTTTTTTACCATGCCTCAAAGATGAGGAATGATGCAATCCACTTCGTGAACGGGAGTCTCTAGGTTTTTTATGGCAGGGAGACGAAGGCCTCGACTCATCAGATGACTTCCATTTAGATGGGATAAGAGACTTTTGAGGAATTCCTCTTTCCAACTTTCCTCTGCGCTCCCTCAAGGCCTTGGCCGTCATGGACATACATTTGTCGCACTCCGAACATGGATGTTCTTCTCCTAGACACCAGAGGCAGACCCTCTGCGGGTCCGTCATGGACATTTTTGCCCCGTAGTCGCTGCATTTTTTTTTAAACCGGACCGAGGAGTAGACAGAGCCGATGAGGAAGCCATTTCGTCGAAAACTCGAAGAAATTCGAAGATCACACAGAACCAAGCGTTGTTAGTGAAGCTCTGAAGCATGGAAAAATGTAACTGAGCAACGGACGCTGCGCAAGCTACTTATACCCGTGATGAAAACGTCAGGACGGAGGCCACCAAGTGACATCGACTCTACCAGTCATCGACGCACAACGCCCTCTACTGAAAATAATTTCCGAGGCAGCAAGCTGGATATTGGAAATATCAAAGATAAGGAATATGTGGGAGGACACAATCCATTCGAATTAGTCTTCTGTTGACATTTTCCTGTTTCTTTGTGGGTGGTAGGGTGGCTTTTGTACCAGCTTGATACAATACTCGCCTGCCATGGTGGACAATACCCACTTGTCCAACGTTATTCCCTCCCATGCGTGGGTGAAGTGTAAAATTTGGCTTCCTACTGGAGTGGCATGGGAGGGGACCTGAAGCGGTGTGTCATTTTTTGGGAGGGTTGGAGCCTCTCCCAGGTGAGGTTCTGCCCCTTCCTCTGCCCCTATTATTTCCGCTTTGAAAATTGCAAGGTGAACCTGGACCTTGCCATTGGCCCAACGACGAGGACTGTCCGCCCTGAGTGTAGCCTGAGGAACATCGAGCACCCTGACCCGGAAACCTCAGAGTTTGGGGAGCACCGTTGAGCATAGGGCTTGTTTGTCAAGTATCCAAGGGATTTTGAGAGTGTTGTATTTCTCTTTAGCACTCTTAAGGGCGTCTTCGACGGCCTTCCTGAAAAATACAGTTGGCACCACTGGTATATTTGAGAGGGTTGCCGGAGTCTGGAGCTTAAACCATGACTGTCTGAGCAAGGTGTGGCGCTTGATAAGCGGACCCTCTGCTATGATGCATCCTGCATTATCTGCTGCATCAAGGTTGTTTTTCAGTATGCAGTTTGATATCTGCTTACTTTCAGAGATAGGCCCTCATTCCGAGATCGGAGGTAAGTACCGGTATTTTCCGGCACGGTGTAAAGTACAACACCGCCCTGGTGTCAGACCGCTAATTGCGGCCCATTCCGACCTCGCGGACACGCGCTTTTCGCCATGCCGGAAAAGAACCGAGCGGCCTGCCACTAAACGACCCGCAAACCCCCTACCGGCATGCTGCGACACGTAAATAACAACACCGCCTTGGAAGCAGTAGCGTCAGTACATAACGGTGACTGTAATTTACAGATACCGTAAATTACGGTCACCAAAAAAAAAGGAACTGGAAATTACGTTATCGCACAGGAACGGGAAGGAGAGCGGCGGCCATCTTTAAAAACACAATCCATTGCCATCCTCATCCGCCAGCACCCTTGGGAGCAAACTAAAGTTCGGAAAAGGACCAGACGACTACCAACATGCCGAAAGCTCCAAAGAAGGCTGCAGACCGCATCCGCAAGAGGAGATTCAGCCCTGAGGAACTCCAGGCCATGGTGGACTTCCTGGCTGAGCATGCAGATGTCGTTTTCAGCAACGACATGCAGAGTCTATCCTCCGCAAAAAGAACATCTGGGCTGAATTTGCCCAGAGGGTGAGCGCTGTAGGCAACACCCCTCGCACCCCCAGGGACTGCCGCAAGCGGTGGGATGACCTCCGGGTGCGGGGCCTCCTCTCCAGCAACCGGAGTCAGGCCATGTAGAAGGGAGGCGGTCCAAGTACCCCTGTGCAACTAGAGCCGTGGGAGGAGACATGTGCGGCTCTGATTGGCACATAATCGATCAAGGGTGTGGGGAACATGGAGTGCGGGGCAATGACTTCTGCCGAAGTAGGTGAGTGTCCACAGTGTTCACTGCCAATGTCCATTGCATGATTCAAACTGCCCCAAGGGCCATCGAAGGCACCTTCTCGTGTTGCCCTCCCCCATCCAACTCATCTCCCCATCCAACTAATGCAGAGGCAAGTCCCACGCAATCAAGGGCCAAGCGCAAGTACATAACGCACATCAACCATAGTGCATTAACTTGCACATCCCATCATGCACACTGTGTAGCCAGCTCGGCATTGTGCCAGCCAAACTGCACATAACCAGGCAGCCATGTATGCAAATAGGACATCTTACAATCACTCATGTTGTTCCTCTCTTCTACCCCCACAGGCATTGACCATGACAGCGCCGAGCCACAATCAAGCCGGCCAAGCACCTCCATGGGTAGTTGCAGGGTCAGGCAAATCCCTGCACCAAAAAGAACAGCACCCCCCCCCCCGGCTCCGGAGGAAAGGCCACTGGATGCTGCCCAACCACAATCCATCCCAGCATTGGCACCAGCCACAATGCCAACCCCAACATCGGCACAGTCGAGCATCTCTGGGGAGGCTGCTGCTACCTGTGGAGATGCACCAACACCTGTCTGTAGTCCTCAAATAGACCCGCAGGGGTTTGATGATGATGTCCCAAGTCCACAGGTACAGCCCTCGCCCGAGCATGCAGTGGCAAGTGGTTTCAGCGATGGTTTTCCATCATTCGGCACACGTCGAGTGAATCAGCTGGCAGACCTCAAAACAGAGTTCATGGAAGACAACCGCCAGGCCAGGGTTCAATGGCATGATGGAGTAAGGGAAATGCGGCAGGCACTCACCAACTGCACCAACCGGTTGTGTGACACTGTCACTGACAGCACAACCCGTCTGTGTCACATCCTTGGCCGCATAGCCAATACCCCTGAGGCAGGCCATTCTAATGCCCAGCCAGAGCAGGAGGACACGCCCGCATCCAGTGAGGCCACACAAGGCAGCCCAGCAAGACTCACTCGGCGTTCCATGCGGCGCAGGGATATGCCTCCCCCGGGCCAGGGGAGCAAGAAACAATAGTTATTGCAGCCACATTTGGCCTTTACGTCCTACATGGGACAACTGCTGTGGAGTTGGGGGGAGGGGGGTGGGGGTTGGGGGTTTGTTGTGGAGTTGGGGGGAGGGGGTTGGGTGTGGGGGTTTGTTGTGGTGTTGGGGTTTAGGGGGGTGATGGTTTGTTGTGGAGTTGGGGGGGGGGAGGAGGGGCTGCAGATAATGTTCTCACTAATACCTTTTTCACAATACACTATTGGTGTTGCAAAGTTCAACCGTTGTGGACATTCATCATTGAGCATGTGTATAATGACGTCTGACAGTGCATGGTGTACAAGTATACACACATCCAGTGCCCTGTGTGCCCATGTTATGTCACCCTCTGCTGACTTGTGTTCTGGACATCTTGACCACTCCTTTTTTGGCGCATTACATGTCCCTCAAGTGCACTGCCTCCATGATGCTTTCTTGCCACTTCCTCCTCCACCACATCGTCATGTGGTAGTAGCAGTACCATGTCAGGGGAGAGAGACGCAATTGTAGGGATGCACATTTTGTTCAGCTACACATATGACATGGGGTTTTCGGACACCAGATAGCAGTGGATGGGTCTCCCACCAGTCCTGCTTCGCCAACTCATTTGTGCCTTACGCAAGCCAGTGACTACTTCATCTACACGCATGCATGGGTATGGCCAGTGTTTTAGTGCTCCCTGGGCCTGTTCTGTGGGTTACTGACAGGGTTCATGTACCATGGTGTCAAGGGACAGCCACCAACAACTGCATATCTAGCCAAATAAGGTGAGTGTTTGAACTGTCATGGTGGAGAACTGAACCTGGCTGACATGGCAGGGTTTCACTGATGGCCATATGCACATGTCCATGGATGCATTCCGCACATTCATGGACACAATATATGTCCAATACAATGGAATGCTGTGGGGGGTTGCGTCTTCAAGATGGTCCGTGAGCGATGGCATGGACATCTCGTGGCACATGTTCCGTTGATGCATGCTGCTGTCCCGATGTTAGATCTATGTGGTGCTGTGTACTGTGTAGAATCGTATTTGGGTGTGATGGCTGTAGTCAGTGGCTCATGGTCATCATCCTGCTCTGATACATACTATGGTGAATCCCAACACTCCTATGGGTGTGCCATGCCGGTGACGTGGTGTGGTATCCCTGCTGCCCTCAGTTCAATCCACTCCCAGGGATGGGTCTCCGATGTGGTGCCATGCTGGGGGGGCAGCCACATTGTGCATACGCAGTGTGTCTTCCTATATGCGCTTATGGTTGTGGTGTCCGCCAATGAGTGGTGCCAGTGTAGTGGGATTTGTCCTTGTCAGATGGTGGAGATGTTGTGCATTGTGAATGCCTTATTCCATCGATGTGGTAATCAGTTCTCATGTGCCGTTGCGCTGGTTCTGTGGCAGGTTGGTTGTTGGGGTGAACATCGTACGATGGCTTCATCATTTCAACCCAGTTGGTTCATGCAAGCATCCACCTCATGGCACCAATGCACTTGCATGAAACAGTGAGACGACTCAACAGGCAGCCAGGCACGTCATCCTGCATGTTGCACCATGTGGCACGGTAGCGTGGTGAACTGCTGGCCCTTTGAGTCATGTGTAGTTCTTTGATGTCGGGCCCACCCATGTGTGCGGTTCTTGGTTGCGTTGCATTCCATCTGCACGTAGGGGGAGTGGTACTGTTTGCAGTTGCTGTCCGCCACCTGCATGCCATGCTGGTCTACATACGACACGTGGGTGCTGTCAGGGGCACCAATGTCATTTGGCATGCCTCCATATGCATGAGGTCCAGCTTTACTGTTGTGTATCTCCTGGGTGGTCCATGTTTGGGATTGGTAGGCCCTTGTGTGCTTGGGGAGGTGAAACAGCACTTGTTTATGTGTCCGTGTAATGGACGGTTGTGACATGCCATGCATGGGCACCACTGTGTGCTGGTAGGTGCCTGTGGCATGGGTGTGGGGCACAGGCAACACCGTCACTTGTGCCAGGTTAGCAGTGAATATTTGTATGCTGCTCCCTTATCTCGTTATGTCTCAGGCCAAATATGGTAGTGACGGTGTCACAGTCAAGGTGGTCAGGGGTGTCTATCTGCTAAGGGTTTTCCTTGAGTGGCCGGACATGCTGCGTGTGCATGGGGGCTGCTGGGGTGGTGACGGAGGCTGCACTGGTGCTGCATGCAGGGCCTGTCTCCCCCTCCTTCTTCCCCTGTGTCTCCTCAAAGGGGGGGGGGCCTGGTGTTGTTGCTGAAGTTTTTGTGGTTGTGCCCTTGCTGGTTCTATTCGTGTCACCTTAGTGTGGCAGGGGGTGTGGTGTGTGGGTGTGTTCCTTTTCTGCTGTGGCAGACTCCATTTCCTCCACCTGTGCTGATTGTGTGCACCTGTGGCTCCATGCCGGTAAGGTACTTTACGGGCTTGAGGAGGCCGTTATTTACGTGTGCCCCTTACTTGCGATCAGCTCCGGTTTACGCCATGCCGCTAATTTCGGCATGGTGGGGCGTGCGCAAGACCCAAGACCGATATTTACGGCATTGTAGTTTACGGTGCCGTAATTAGCGGTCTGAGGGGTCAGAATAGCATGTAGCGGTAAACAATGCCGGTAAATCATTACCAGTATGGTTTTTAGCTTACCTCCATGCTCGGAATGACCCCCATAGTCTTTAACAATCAAGCATTTAGTGGTTCTGGGACGGCTTCGATTTGGCATTACAGGTCATCCCATTTGTGGCAGCTATAACTAGCTAAAAGTGTAGTGTTGTTGACGATCCTTGTCTGGTATGCTACCGAAAGTATATATCTTCTTGCTTTCCTTGTCTGGCGGGGCCTCTACCGACGCCAGGTAAGTGCCTGCCCTCTTTTCTGATGCTGGTGACCACTAAGGAATCTGGTTTAAGCTGACCCCTAATATACAAGGGGTCAGTGGGTGCCGGTTTGAATAGTTTCTCTATTCTGGGGTTGATAGCCCTTGTGAGACTAAGCACCAACAGGGATGGCTGGATGCATCTTTGGATAAACTGCAGGAGCGGAATAAACTGGGTGGCAGACCTTTTGTCCCCTAGAATGTCTTCCACAAAGTCGTTGTCGACCTGTGCTTCCAGAGTGCCGATAATAAAATGCTGCCTTTAGTAGCAGTTAATTGTACTGTAGTTGGTTGCCACAGGCGAATCTGCTTCCCTGGTCCTGGTGGTCTGCCATATATGTTGTAGTCATAAAATTGGTCTTGCTCTTGGCTATGAAGGTCCCCTTGAGATCCTGGGTCATGTGACCCTGAGGGGTCGTCATAATACAAGTCCTGAGAGGGGTCTTCGTAGGTCGAGGACGGTGTGCCTAGAGCAGAGGTGATAGGATGTGGATCAAGACAAGACCTTTTGGCGGGGGCCTGCTGTGCCTTAAGGGTTGACAGTTGGTCTGGGTGTCTGTCCATAAAGTCTACGAAACTTTACACCCTCCTTAAAATTTTACTGAACTGTTCAGGTGTGTACTCGCATGAAGGTGGGAAGCCTGACATGATAGGGGTGGCCTGGGAGGGAGCTTGGTCTTTGTGGTGCATGAGAGAGTCTAAATGGGGGAAAATGCAGCCTGCGTGGTTTTCGGGGCCAAAGGCATCAACATTTTGAATTTGGTCGGTGACTTTGCTTTAAGCATGGCAGCACAGATGTGTTTAATTAGTTCCCGCATTTCTGGCGTTTTCTTGGGGGGACTCTGAAACGCCTTTCGCCACCTGTTCTTCGGTGCGCAAAAGGAGGCCTTTTTATGTGCAGTGTCCGAACTGACTTTTGGTTTCGGTGGTCTGTTGTGAAGCGAACGCATAAGCGATGGCCCAGGAGACAGTGAAGAACCTGAGGCTTTCTCCGGGAACACTGCATGAGCTTGGAAGCTCGATAGCTGTGGGATATGTTCTCAGTGTCTTTGTGCTTGTGTGCGCCGTGGCCGCCGGGTGTCCTCTCCATCACAGAGCCGCCGGCCTGCTTCTTGGAGTCAGGGGCCAGCTCATGGGGTTATGACGAACCCCACTCGCCTTCGGTGTCACTCATGACCCCGATGGAGTTTTCCGTCACGTTGATGGAGTCCTCAGCCTGCATGGCGTCAGTGGCCCAGCGTTTGGTGCGCATATCCTTTAAGGTTTTTGGCTGAGAAAGTGTACAGTATTTACCAACTTTTCAGGGTGATCCCTCAGGAGACTGTAGTTGCACACTCGGTGCGTGCCCTTCCACAGGAATTTTCAGTGGCAGGTAGGGCAAAATTTAAAGGGAGTTTTGTTCATTATTGTTTAGAAGGGCAGATTGGCAATAAAAAAAGGCGAAAGGGATGACAGAGTATACCTTCCCTAAAGAGGTCCGTATGAAGAACCTCCCCCCCTCTCTCCCTACTGTAATGGGCCAAAGCACGAAGAGGCCTGTGTATGCCACGTCTGGTCGATCAGTCAGTCGTCAACGATGAGGTTGTTTGTTGAAAGCCATCGAGCTGTCTGTTAAACGTGCGGAAAAGTGAACAATAAAGGAAAGAAAGTCTACAATTAAACTTTAAACTAAGTAAAAGCATCAGCCTGGAAGAGAACTCCGCATTTGCGACAGATTTCGATGGCAGAACAAAACAATCTGAGGGATCTCGACACATGAAGGACCATGGGTACAGTACACATCACAATAGGGATAGTATTACTAGCACGCCCTGTCATCGCCAGTTTGAGTTTCGAAAACAAATCTTGTAAAACTCAGCGACTTCTACTAGATGTCAGACTATGCAGAGCATGTGATCTAAGCAGATCCACAAGCTCTAGAAATAAATATATGCACATAAATGCTCAATCATATGCTGCTAATCGTTATACAGAAAATCGGAGCCTTTCCTGTTGTCATGGTTGTATAGGCCTACCATCGCGTCAACCCTTTACTCTCTATAAATTAGTAATTTGTTCCATTGTGAATAAACCTATCAGAATCTGTGATGCACAAAAAGTTACATTCACTCCCCACATCTTCAGTTTCCAGTGTTCAGTTGCTCATTTACATGAACAAAGATATCAGTCAAAACTCCAAAGCAAAGACCCAGAGTACCTCCCACAGAGTACTGTGCCCCCTTAGAACAATTTCTACACTTATACTTTTGCATATTTTCCCACAAAAATAAATGAACATTCCTTTCTCTGTATCAAAAATGTCATACAATTCTTTTATAGATGGCTTCACATCCTTTCAACAATTAACGAGGCTGACAGTACTTCGCCTATGCATTTTGAAAATACAGTCCATCTTCATGTCATCAAACTGCAATAGTGCACCACTTCCAGTTAAGTCATGACCTCCAAAAATACAGATAAGATCAAATGCTATGTTATGTTGATTTATACCACGCTCTGCTACCACCCAGAGGCAGTTTCCAGGCGCTCATGTGGCTCTGCAAGAAAAGTGGGCAGGTTTTGTAATGTAAATGTGTAGCAAAATGTGTAACAGAAGACCTGACAAAAAGTACTAATCTGATGCCGGTCATCTTGTTGAGATAGATAGCGCCTCATTGGGATATTAACCACCACATGCACGTGATCTGTGAATAAAATAAACAATAGTGACATACCTTGTTGCCCTTCATTTACATAATATACACAGACAAAAATACATAATCTGCAAACACTACATACCTTTCCCACAAGGAACATGGGCAACAGCGTTGACGTGTTCTATTCCTACATATGGAGTAAGAGGAAAAAGAAAAGCAGAATCCTAATTCATGTATCATTTTTATGTATGCCGTAAACTTCTAAAAAATTAACATATATGAATATTGGAATGATTCTTACCTGACAGTAATCACTGTTAAGCAACAACGCTGTTCCCACAAGAGCTGTATCAATACAAGTAGAATGTTGCCAGGTTTATAAAAACAAAGATTAGCGTGAACGCACCAACGCGATGATGTCATTGTGTACAGGATACGATGACGTCATAGCAACCAGCTATATTTTAGTAATACAGTGAAGGTTTAACACCTGTTTCAAGAGACTGTATGTCTGCTACATATATCTGTACGTTCATGATTATAATAACCTGTTACCACATCGAGTGGAATGTGATTTGAAAATCTATGAGAGCATATTCCAAAAAGCATAGAGTATCGAAGTGTTAATTAGGGTAACCTTTATAAATTCCACATGCTATCCTTACATTTTTTGTACATGGAGGAATTGCACACATTCTGTTCCATAAGATTTGAATCTTCTAGTTGATATTTGCCACTACTAAATGTCATGCAATGAAATAACCATTGGTAAAATGATTAATTGAAAACACTTAAAGACTAGTCTTCATATGCCACTTATTCTGGCAAACAAATTTAATGTTTTCTGTCTGGACAAAATAAATTCAATCCAGGCAGAAATTGATTCTCAGCCAGTCGGTCAACAGGCAATCACATTAAATACTGAGGCAACATCTGCAGTGTTAGTCTGGAGACAGTCTCCAATCTCATCTGTAAACTTAAGCCGACAAATTTCAATTATGACCCCACTCCAGCATACTTGGCCAGACAACATGCGTCAGCATTGAGTGGGCCTATTATACGAGTTAAAAATGCCTCACAAGCCGAGGGATGTGTTCCATTGGACCTAAAAAAAAAAAAAAAAAAAAGCACATCTTACGCCACTTTTGAAAATAATCTACATTAGACCATAACATGGTCTCAAACTACTGCCCAATTGCCGGTCTCCTCTGGCCTGCTAAGATCCTGGAAACAATTGGTACCATGCAACTACAGAGCTTTATGGAAAAACATGAGATTCTGGAAATGCATCAGTCAGGATTGAAGGCAGGACACAGTACCGAGAGTGCACCTCTCTGTCTGTAACGATATTCTGAGGGCTGCCGACGAGGGTGATATCCGCATGCTGGACCTATTGGCAGCCTTCGACATGGTTGACTTTGAGATGCTCATTTCCAGACTTTCCATGGTGTCCCAAGTGTCCGACTATTCCCTGAAATGGTTTGACTCTTTTTTTTAACCAACCGTTCCCAACAAGTCAAGCTGAACCTACACCTGTATGATTCACTACCTGTCTCCACTATTGTTTAACATTTACATAAGTCTGTTGAAGAGAATGTTCTCCCAATTCGACCTGTAATAGCCTTCTTATACCGATACACAAATCTACGTCTGGCTAAAACACCCAGTGGAACCAATTGTGTACTATCCTGTGAATGGTACAAAAAGAAATTGGATGCTGGAAAGCAAGCTTCAGTCGAATCGTTCAAAAACTGAAGTCAATGTATTCGGATCAAAGAAGAAACTAGCTAATATTTTAAAATGTGTCCCATGTCCAGCACTCTTTGGCGTCTCAACAAATTTCTCATCTAAGGTTAAGAACCTCATCTGCATCTGGCAGGCAAACCTTAACTGTAACTTGCAGGTTAATTAAACTGTCAAAGCAGTCTATATTGAGAATAAACTGTTGAAGCCTCTACTACCTCATCTCAGAGAATGATCGTTGAGAGGTAGTTGGAGTATTCATTAACTCAATATTAGATTATTGTAATGCCCTGCTTACGGCATTCCTAAAAATCAACTGCAGTGACTGCAGGTCGCCCAGAACTTGGCTGTTCGGCACATTTTCTCCTTGTCTAAGAAATTGTCTATTTCTCAGTTCCGCAGGAACCTTCACTGGCTTCTGGTGCAGCAGAGAATCCTGTTTAAGGCCCTCGGTCTGGTTTTAAAAAGCATCCATGGCCTGGCCCTAGCTTATCTCTCTTCAGAAATTGAAGTCTACCATCCAAATCGCTCACTTCAATCTTAGGGACAAAGTCTTTTGGTGGTTCCACCATTCAGGTCTATCTCCTGGGGTGACAGACGCTTCTCCTCTGCAGGCACGCAGGCCTGGAACATGCTGCCAATTGATTTACGAAAAATCAAATGTCTGTGTCTTTAGGAAAAGGCTTAAAACCTTCCTCTTCGAATAATGTCCTGTGACAATGTTTCAGCTTCCTGTCCAACTATTTCTTTCATCACCTGCACCCAGATGCAGACTATGCTTGGTTCCATGGAGATGCACCATTTAAGTTTAAAAATCAAATCAACTCATGCTTGTGTTTATGATTATGTTTTTGTGATTGAAGGCAGAGGTTGCAGCCACTTTACACATTTAAATCGAAAATTAAATGTCAATCATGGCAACCGCTACGAATTCCAGTAGCAATCTTTACATCCTTCTGTACATTGTTGAGATAATGACATTGAGAATGCCATATGTCCAGAAGGCTCGAAATCCTGTTTATTATTCGTTGTTATACTGGGTTTGTTTTTTGAATTGCATGCCAGGATTGTGGCCGTAGTCGCTATAACATTATCGCGTCCTGCACGCAAAGACATCATCGCATTGGTGCGTGCACGCTAATCTTGGCATTTTATAAATCTGGCGACATTCTACATACTAGTTTGCTCGTATTGGCACAGCTCTTGTGGGAACAGTGTTGTTGCTTAACACAGATTACAGTCAATTGAGAATCATTCCAACATTCATTCATGTAACCTTTTTGAGAAGTTTAGAGCAAACACAAGAAAGATATATGAATTAGGATTCTGCTTTAATTTTTTCGACAGACTCCATATTTAGGAATAGAACATGTCTACACTGTTGCCCACATTTCCTTGTGTGAAAGATATGCAATGTTGGTAGTTTGCGGATCGTGTATTTTTATTTTAGTATATTGCCTGCAATGGCTGCACCGATCCAGCCATTGCAGGCCTTCTGACCTTCTCAGCTAGTACAAGCAAATTGCTTAAAATCATTTTTTTACATTATTTTATTTTCTGAGCATATTATCCGAATCGTGTTGGGAGCACTTGTGCCTGCCTATCCTTATCCTGGCAAAACTCCTGGTGGAAAAAGCTTTGCGTGAAGCAGGCGTTTTGTCATCTGGAAAGTTTATAATTGCAGCACTGCACTTATGCCCGGGCCCCGCGTGGCATCTGCAAGACTGCTGCCACCTGCAACTCCTAATTCAAAGGCACCTCGGCTGTTTTTCCACATCAAAAAATTCAGTTTGCCCGCAGTGACTAGTAGCAGACTCGGGCAATAATAAATAGAAGAACAAAAATGGAATAGTGCTGCTACAGACGGGCTCTACCCAATTCCATCATCATGTGAAGCAAAACATTTTAGTTGTATCGGGGAACCTTTGTTGTTTACTAACGGAATATATCCCAAAGTTAATAGCCCGTGAAATTGTCAAGGAAGAAGAACACAAATGAGGGGCTGCATCTTGAATATAGTTGGTTGTATTAAAGCAAAACAAGTTATCTTATATACACTTGCACGTATAACATAATTCTAGACTGAAGACAAACATATTAGTGTCATAATTAAAACAACATAAATCATACTCTGGTCCCTGAACTGATGTAGTTCTAAAGGAAAATCAAATCACAACATAAAAAAAAAAACACATATTGAACACACCTATATATTCATACATATATGGTGCTTAAAAACCTATATTTTAAGAAATACCCAGATTCAGAAAATCTGGTGCGTAAACATTTCTACCTTGCATACATCATCGTAAGTTATTCAGATGCCTAAACAGTTCTAATAATCATATGTCTGCCTAGTGAGTTTGGCAGAAAGAAATAATACTGATAACCATATGCCAACGTAGCAGGGGGTAGGGTTGTGGTCTAACCACCAAGTGCAATAAGATCACATGAAACATGTCAATCTAGAGACCCTAGCAATAGGCTTATTGTTCCCCCTTGGCTGTTTTCACCTCCTGCACTCTGATTGGGGCAGGGCAGGCTTATTTTGCCTATCAGGGTGCCGGAAGGCTTTACCCAGGCTCCCTAATCAAAGGCCCACTTCTAAGCCCCCTGTCTGTACCTGTCTGGGACTGCCAGAGCTCTGGATGGCAGTCAGCTCTAGATCAAAATGATAGATGGGAGCAAGATCGTCAAACCGACCCTGGTAAGGCTTCCTTGCAGTTTCTAACATGCTTCCATTGATCAGCTCCGGGAAACTCCCCACTGCAGTCTTTCACATACTCCCCCTCGACATGTCCAAGTGTAAATGAACTCTTCCCTGACAGCCACACAAGTCATTCACAGCCTTTGGGAATGCAACTTTCTCTTGACTATTTCAACTGCCCCCTCCCATGTCCTACACTAAAAACTGCTCCATCGATCACCTGGAGGAAGGCACACCTCAACTCCAGAACCACCTTCCACTCCACTACGAGATTACATCAACCGCCCTTGCCCAACTCCTATCGCAACTCAAAGGCCTCCACCCATGATTCAACTGGTACTGCACACAACTTGAAAGACACCACACATGATTCCACCGATGCCACCAGTGATAGGAACACCTCCACCCTTGGTCAAACAACCTCTTTCCTGAAACCCACAACCTCTGAATCGAGTACAGCAATCCCACCAGCTCTGATGCACCCATCAAGCACTGAAGTCAATCCATCCCCTAAAGACCACGCTAACTTGGAAGCAACCATGCTCAAGGGTGCCCTCATTAACGCAAGGTCACTCCTGGTACATGCTCTAGAGACATTGCAGACCTTACCATTACAAATAATCTAGACTTCCTATCCATTGCCGAAACATGGCTCCATGCAGCAGCCGGCCTGGCACTTTCTCTCGCCATCCCTGAAAGCTACACTATCTTCAGGACTGATAGACATGCTTCCAAAGTAGGAGGAGTATCATTTATTGCTAAGAACCAACTCCCCATTAGGAAAATAACCAGGTTACTCACCGTAGTGACCACCTTACTCCTAGTCCATAGTCTCCTTTCCTCCATACTTATGGGACATTCCTCCGTCCTGTGGGACGAGACCGGAGCACTTTATAAGAGCATCCAAAATTTTGCAAAGATTTTAGTCCTTCCTCTCTTTTTAGGCGGGGCCCAGCACGCGGCCGTAGCCCCGGCCATCTTGGCTTCGCCCCGCGCATCGCCCTTCAGTCCTTTTCTATCACCAGGTCAGAGACCTTTTAGCAGTAACACAGGAACCTTATTAGAGGGGATGGCGGGCGGGCGTGTGGAGGAAAGGGGACTATGGACTAGGAGTAAGGTGGTCAGTACGGTGAGTAACCTGGTTCTACTCCTACGTCCCGTCCCCTTTCCTTCATACTTATGGGAGATTCCCAAGCACTCCTTACAGGAACTATGGGTGGATGGAAAACTCCTTACTGACACAGGTTCTTCAGCACAGCCTGACCAAACTGAGCATCAGATCTGGAGCTAAGGTCTAGACAATAATGCTTACAAAAAGCCGATGGGGAGGCCCAAGTAGCCACCTTTGCCATGGTCTCCCAGGGGACATATTTCTGAAAAGCAACTGCGGCTGCCTTGCCCCACACCAGGTGTGCATGAATACCTTTAGGAGGCTGCAGTCCTTGGATGGTGTAAGACTCCGTAATGGAGGCAGAGATCTATCTGGAGATAGTCGCCTTGGAGGCCTGCTTACCTTGTGGATTACCAAAGGTCACCAACAGTTGAGAAGAGCTCCTAAATTCGGATGTTCTGTCCAGATAGAACTTAAGAGCCCTTCTAACATCCAGGCAATGCAGAACCCTTTCCGCCTCTGAAGCGGGGTTTGCAAAAAAGACCGGCAGGGAGATTGACTGGTTCAGATGGAAATCAGAGACCACCTTTGGCAGGAAAGCAGGGTTTGTCCGTAGGACCACCTTATCCTTGTGAAAAGCCAAGAAGGGATGCTCCACCGACAAAGCCTGGACCTCACTCACGCGCCTTGCTGAAGTAACGGCAACCAAAAAGGACACCTTCCACGACAGGTGCTTGAGGTCCACCATGGCCATTTGTTTGCAAGGTTTATGGCACAACGCCGTCAGAACCACATTTAGATCCCACGACGGGTGCGGACTACGAATCGGAAGACAAAGGCGCGTTAAGCCTGCAAAATGTCTCTTAACCACTGGATTAGACAGAGAGTAAGAGCATTGGTCCGTAGAAAGGTAGGCGGATACCGCCGAATGATAAGTTGTGCATGACAAAACTTGAGTTCCCGACTCTGCTAGGTGGGATACAAAGGACAGTACCGTGTCAATTGTAGCCACCCTGTGGTCCAGCTGTTTGTTTAAACACCAATGACAGAACCTGAGCCATTTGCTTCTGTACTGGGACATAGTTGAGGGTTTCGTGGCTGCATTAATAATACGCATGTTATCCGCAGACAGGCTAAGATGTTCTAAAGACCTTAACTCAGGCACCATGCCGCCAAGCTGAGCGATTGTGGCGAGGGGTGCCACAGCTGTTGCTCCCCCTGGTGAAGAAGATCGGGGCTTATCGGTAACCTGATCGGCGGATGCACCGACAGGTGTTGAAGTTCTGAGAACCAAAACCTGGCCGGCCACCACGGGGCTATGAGTAGAAGGGAACAGTTCATCCTGTTCTTCAGTTTGCAAATCGTCCGATGAACCAGAGGCAGAGGCGGGAAAGCATAAGCCCTCATGTTGTGCCATGGAATCTCGAGAGCATCCCCCAGCGAGGAGGCTCGCAGCCCGTTTCTGGAGGCATACAGAGGAAGTTTGTTTGCCGCCGTAGCAAAGAGGTCCACTTCGGGAGTGCCCCAGCAGAGGAAAATCCATGAGAGGATCTCTGCCTTCAATTCCCACTCGTAGCTGACCATCGTCCGCCGACTGAGGGCATCTGCCGTGACATTCAGCTGGTCCGGAATGTGTACTGCAAGTAGCCAGACACCATGACGAACCGCCCACTCCAAAATCTGGATGGACAGGTCCACGAGAGGGGGAGACTTGGTGCCCCCTTGCTTGTTGATGTAATACATCGACAGCACATTGTCCGTGCAGATACGGACCACTTTGTAGGCAATGATGGGTCTGAACGCCTTGAGCGCTAGGAAGATCGCCAGAAGCTCCAGAGGATTTATGTGGAGGAGCTTATCCTGAGGCGACCACAGATCCGAGACCTGAAGAAGATCCAACGTCGCACCCCACCCTTGAAGGGAGGAGTCCGTTGTGACCGTCTACATAGGGGCTCGGTCCTGAAAACCCACCCCCACCGACAGATTGCTGAGAAACGACCACCACTCCAGGTCCGCTCTCATGGAAGCCGGAATCATTATCAACTTGGAGTCCGGATCCACAGCCTGACGCCAAGAACTCCGAAGAGCCATCCGAGTCCGCCTCATCTTGAGACGAGGAAGAGCCAATACGCATGAGGCTACGAGGCCCAGAAGCCTCTGGAACCACCAGGCCGACATGCTCCCTGACTGCGCAAACATCTGAAACGTGGCCAACAGATCTGCCATTCTGTCCCTGGTCAGGTACACTCTGCAGTCGATCATGTTCCAGCGAAAACCCAGGAAAATGAAGTCCTGAGAGACCGTCATGGAAGATTTCCGCCAGTTCACCAAGAGCCCGAGGTGGAACAGGAGCTGGAGGAGAGACTGAATATTGCAGGCAGATTTCAACGGTGTAACGCTCACCTGATTCCCGTAGAGGCGCCGGTCTTGACTGGGCATATACCGTATCTTCAAAGGTGATGTGTAACACACGGCTGGCTCTTTGGGCTGGACCTCTGTGCACTGTATGTCTGGCTCGAAGGGTAAGATGTCTGCAGATAGAAAATGTGGGATTAATGAACTGGGTTATTGAATGTCTCCCTCTTCTTCCCTTTCTCTTCTCCTGTAGAACCCCAAAGGTTAACGCTCTCACCTTAGGTAAGTGAACGCCGTGCTCTCCATCTGCCTCGAGGCAGGGTGCTGTAACCAGTTTCTTCACTGGATAAGGGGAGCAGGCCTCTTGACTTCAGAGGACTGCTGTCCGTCGTTTACTGCACGAACGGTAAAGTTTCGAGTAATTCTAATGTCTTTAAAGTCTTTAGTAATGATGTCTCTTGTTTTGCAGGGTTCCGGCGATGGCGGATGGCGGGCTGAAGTGAGTTGAAGATGGAGCCCGTGTGATGAATAGAAGCGCCTGGAAGCACGTAAGTAAGCGCTTGTTGCCTGCTTCACGATGCGCTCTAACTGTCTTTTTATTTTGCAGGTACAAGTTCGGGGCGGCTGCAGGGTACCGGAATACCCAATGGGTTAGATGTGGAAAGGGGTAATGGCACGTGAGTATTAAAGTTCCCCAATGTCTTTAAACGCACCTTGTTTTGTCTTTCAGATGCGGGATGCAGCGCCGAAGGCCTCCGGAGCGTGCGAAGAGTTGGTAAGCTTTTGTCTTTCAGATGCCGGAATGCAGTGTGAAGACCTCCGGGGCGCACGAAGAGTAGGTAAGCGTTTGTCTTTCAGATACCGGAATGCAGCGCGAGGCGTTGGTGACAGCCGATGGACCAGGTAAGTGAAGAGCTGTCACTGAAGACCGTAATGCTAACCTGTTCTTTCTTGTCTTTATAGGTGTTGCTGAAGACTGGATTCAGAATGGTAAGCCTTTTTCCTTAGGCCCAGGATCAGATGCAGAAGACACGATGAGCGTTCTCCTGCTGAGAATGCAGAATAACGCAAAGCAAGATTCATCCATCGGGTGTGGTTTAAATAGCCTCCTGTAGTGCTTAGGTGTCTCCTTCCACAGCCACGCCTAAGAAAAGAGTTCCTGCTTTCCAGAAGAGTTCCAGTGTTCTGAACCTAGGGAGTGGCTCCTGCCCCACCCAACAGGAAAAGTAGTTCCAAACAGAAGAGGATCAGAGACTCAACTGGCAGGCAAGTAAGCAGCATGGTCTGCTGCAGGTAAGTCCACCCAAGCATTATGAGGCCGGCGCTTCCAGCGCTGGGACTGGGCATATTTATGAGCCTGGTGCCACTGGCGCCAGGACTGGGTCCAAAAGGTCCCAATTGGGACTGGTTGGCTCTCGGAACCTGGGTTATGGATCTGCTTCCAAGGGAGTTGGGAAAACCCTGACCTTTTGGAAGCAGAGATCATGACAGTACCCCCCCTCAAGGCCCCTCCCAAACCGGGCTTCTCTGGGGGTTTTGGCTTGTCAGGAAATGTTCGGTGAAACCTTTTGATTAGGCGAGGGGCGTGGACATATTCAGCAGGTTCCCAGGATCTCTCTTGGGGGCCGTAGCCTTTCCAGTCAATTAGGTAGAATAGTTTAGATTTGGAGATCTTGGAGTCCAGAATGCTTTTGACTTCAAACTCGAGTTCTCCATCACTTAGGATAAGTTTTGGAGATTTGGTTAGTCGGGTTTGAGGTTGCACGGGTTTTAATAGAGAGACGTGGAAGACCGGATGTATCTTCATGTGCGGGGGCAAGTCCAACTTGACCGCTACTGGGTTTACTATGGTAGTGATGGAATAGGGACCAAGGTATCTTGGGTTGAATGTGCGTGGCCCTTTTAGAGGGAGATATTTGGTGGATAACCAGACTTGATCCCCTACTTGATATTGAGGGGCTTCCTTCCGATGTTGATCTGATCCTTTCTTGTATTGTTCTTTAGCCCTTTGAAGGTGAGAAACAGCTTCCTTAAAGGCTTGGGTGATTGTAGAATGCAGGTAGTCTACTGCTGGTGTTTCAAGATCTTGGAGGGGATCCAACTCCGAGGTTCGAGGGTGACTGCCGTACAAAAGAAAAAACGGGGTTTTCCCAGTTCCCGAATGGACAGAGTTATTGTAGGCATATTCGGCTATCCAAAGGATGTCTTTCCAAGTTTTTTCAGTTTGTTGCAGCATGCAGCGTAAATACTGTTCCAGAGTTCGATTGGTCCTCTCGGTTTGTCCGTCGGTCTGAGGGTGGTGACTGGTCGATAGTCTCACATCAATTTGAGCCGACCGACAGCAACTTCGCCAAAAATGAGAAATAAATTGACTACCTCGATCCGAAATTAGAACCGAAGGAAAACCGTGCAGTCGGACGATGTTTTTCTTTAACAAGGCAGTGATGGGCTGGACTATTCGAGAGAATTCGGGGATAAACCTGCGGTAAAAGTTAGCGAAGCCTAACATGCTTTGCACACCTTTTACGGAGGATGGTGATGGCCATTTGAGAACTGCATCGACCTTCTTTGAATCCATACGCACTCCGCCAGGTGATAATATGAATCCCAAGAATTCAACTTCAGTCACGTTGAAAACACATTTTTCCAACTTAGCGAAAAGTTTGTGTTGACGCAATCTTTCGAGGACCATTTTCACGTGTTTCCGATGTTCAGATTCCGATGAAGAATAAACGAGGATGTCGTCAATGTAAACAACAACACACACATCTATGAGCTCTCTGAGGACATCGTTCATAAAATATTGAAAGGCGGCCGGGGCATTACAAAGTCCGAAGGGCATAACCTGATATTCAAATAGCCCATACTTGGTGCGGAAGGCCGTCTTCCATTCATCGCCCTCTTTTACTCGTACCAAGTGGTAAGCTCCTCTAAGATCCAGCTTTGTATATATGCATGCTTTTCTGACTTGGTTCAGGAGTTCAGGGATCAAAGGTAACGGATATCTATTCTTAACGGTGATCTGGTTCAGGGAGCGATAATCTATACAAGTTCTAAGGTCTCCTTCCTTTTTTGGAACGAAGAACAAAGCTGAAGAAGCAGGGGACTTGGAAGGACGAATAAACCCATTTGCCAGGTATTGATCCAGGTATTGTCGAAGGTGAAGGTTCTCAGGCTTGGTGAGGGCATAAATTCTACTACAAGGAGGAGTAGATCCAGGTATCAGGTCGATCTGGCAGTCATAAGACCTATGAGGAGGTAGAGATTTAGCCTGATCCTTCCGGAAAACATCTTGGTATTCTAGATATTCGGGAGGTAACTGGGGAGTCTCTGAAGAAATTGCTGCCAGTGCAACACCAGGTGGAGGGTGACAAGTAGAGACACATTCTGGAAACTGGACCGTTCTTGCTCGCCAATCGATCAGAGGATTGTGTTTCTCTAACCAAGGTATTCCTAGAATAATCTGAAACTGAGGGGCCTTGATCACATCGAACACAATCTTCTCATGGTGTCCATCTTGACTTACTAGCGTCACTTGAGTGGTATGCGTTACTGGCCTGGAGGCTATCTCCGTACCATCCACCGTAGTAATGACGTCTTTTACAGCCTTGGGACAAAGAGTTAGATTCATCCTCAAAACCATTTCATGATCCACATAATTGCCGATGGCACCGCTGTCGACGTAAGCTTCAATTGCATGTAATCGATCCGGATTATCAGGGCTGATGAGGACCATAGGTATCACGAAATGCGAGGCCACGGAACTGGTTTTCACGCTCGGCAAGAGGACCTCTATTCTTGTCGGGCGAGGTTGTTTCCCTGCTCAGAGTTTGTAACTTTGGTAACTGCAGCTCCTACTGCCTTCTTTGCAGGTTTCACCGGACAGTCTCGAAGAAAGTGCCCTGAGTTTCCGCAATAGAGGCATAATTGCAACTGTTTTCTCCTTTCCCGCTCCTTTTGTGTTAGAGGACCTTTCAGACCCCCTATTTGCATGGGTTCCCCGGAGTCTACTCCTTTGGAATGAGTTGGCGGTTTGGAAAATACTCAAGCATCAAACTTGGAACGATCGGCCTTCCTGTTCTGCAGTCTGTGATCTATTTGAATGACTAAGTCTATATAGTCCGAACAATCTTGTGGGGGATTCACTACTTGGGCTAACACATCTTTGAGCTCTCCGCGTAGACCTCTATAAAACAGCGTAATCCTTTTGTCCTCAGGCCAGTGAGTTTCCACTATCAGTCTGTTGAAAGACGCAATATAAGCCAAAAGGTCTTGATTACCTTGTTGCAACGAAAGAAGCTCATTGTCCAAGGCCTGCCCCTGTGAATGTCTTGCAACAGTTTTTCCATACTGAGCTGAAAAGCTTAAAATTCATGGAGGACCGGATCATCTTGATTTACTAGAGGGATCGACCAGTCTGCCGCATTGCCACTAAGGTAAGAAAGCACGAAAGCTACTTTAGCTTGATCAGTTGGAAAGGCTGCTGGCCGGCATAAGAAATGCAACCGGCACCGATTGTTATATACTGCAAACCTCTTTGGGTCACCAGAAAATCGTTTGGGCGGAGCCAGAGGTACATTCCCAGGTAGGTTGATCTGCACTGGATTCATAGAGGATGTAGAAGGAAGATTTCCCCCAGATGCGGGTAACGGGGTCTGTCCGGCTTGTGACTGTAGCAATTGTCTAGCGAGATCATCTGTTCGCTCCTTGGAAATAATCAGTTCCCTTCTTAGAGCGTTCGTTTCCTGACGGGCTGCATGCACTTCTGCCCTTAGTTCCCCAAGTAACTGGGCTAGCTGGTCGGTATCCGAGGTTTCCATAGCGCCTGGACGGGAGTTTTGTGGTAGGCTTTGCGTTCTGTAACGCTCACCTGATTCCCGTAGAGGCGCCGGTCTTGACTGGGCGTATACCATATCTTCAAAGGTGATGTGTGACACACGGCTGGCTCTTTGGGCTGGACCTCTGTGCACTGTATGTCTGGCTCGAAGGGTAAGATGTCTGCAGATAGAAAATGTGGGATTAATGAACTGGGTTATTGAATGTCTCCCTCTTCTTCCCTTTCTCTTCTCCTGTAGAACCCCAAAGGTTAACGCTCTCACCTTAGGTAAGTGAACGCCGTGCTCTCCATCTGCCTCGAGGCAGGGTGCTGTAACCAGTTTCTTCACTGGATAAGGGGAGCAGGCCTCTTGACTTCAGAGGACTGCTGTCTGTCGTTTACTGCACGAACGGTAAGTTTCGAGTAATTCTAATGTCTTTAAAGTCTTTAGTAATGATGTCTCTTGTTTTGCAGGGTTCCGGCGATGGCGGATGGCGGGCTGAAGTGAGTTGAAGATGGAGCCTGTGTGATGAATAGAAGCGCCTGGAAGCACGTAAGTAAGCGCTTGTTGCCTGCTTCACGATGCGCTCTAACTGTCTTTTTATTTTGCAGGTACAAGTTCGGGGCGGCTGCAGGGTGCCGGAATACCCACTGGGTTAGATGTGGAAAGGCGTAATGGCACATGAGTATTAAAGTTCCCCAATGTCTTTAAACGCACCTTGTTTTGTCTTTCAGATGCGGGATGCAGCGCCGAAGGCCTCCGGAGCGTGCGAAGAGTTGGTAAGCTTTTGTCTTTCAGATGCCGGAATGCAGTGTGAAGACCTCCGGAGCGCACGAAGAGTAGGTAAGCCTTTGTCTTTCAGATGCCGGAATGCAGCGCGAGGCGTTGGTGACAGCCGATGGACCAGGTAAGTGAAGAGCTGTCACTGAAGACCGTAATGCTAACCTGTTCTTTCTTGTCTTTATAGGTGTTGCTGAAGACTGGATTCAGAATGGTAAGCCTTTTTCCTTAGGCCCAGGATCAGATGCAGAAGACACGATGAGCGTTCTGCTGCTGAGAATGCAGAATAATGCAAAGCAAGATTCATCCATCGGGTGTGGTTTAAATAGCCTCCTGTAGTGCTTAGGTGTCTCCTTCCACAGCCACGCCTAAGAAAAGAGTTCCTGCTTTCCAGAAGAGTTCCAGTGTTCTGAACCTAGGGAGTGGCTCCTGCCCCACCCAACAGGAAAAGTAGTTCCAAACAGAAGAGGATCAGAGACTCAACTGGCAGGCAAGTAAGCAGCATGGTCTGCTGCAGGTAAGTCCACCCAAGCATTATGAGCCCGGCGCTTCCAGCGCTGGGACTGGGCATATTTATGAGACTGGTGCCACTGGCGCCAGGACTGGGTCCAAAAGGTCCCAATTGGGACTGGTTGGCTCTCGGAACCTGGGTTATGGATCTGCTTCCAAGGGAGTTGGGAAAACCCTGACCTTTTGGAAGCAGAGATCATGACAAACGGTTAAGGGCAGCGTAAAAGCCAGTCGTCCAAATACGGATACACATGGATACCCTGCAGACGAAGATAGGCCGCGATCACCGACATCTTCGTGAAATGCGGCGCCGAGCTGAGGCCAAAAGGAATCATTCGAAACTGGAAGTGCTCCTCTCCCACAGAGAACTGGAGATATCTCCTGTGTGGACTCCAGATCAGAAGAACAAGTTACTCTCTTACCTGGTAACGTTCTTTCGATGGGATGGTCCGACGACGTATTCCATATCTATGACAGTAATCACCACAGCTGTGCTGCTTCAGAAAATCTTTCAGCGTCTGCGTCGATTACGTCGATATGCTGTCCTTGAGGGCCTCCGTCGAGCTGACGTCACCGGATGTTTTAAGTAGGACGCACGACGCCCATAGCCTCAGTTGTAGTTTTTTCCCCAGAACGTGTGGCACCAAACTGCTGCCAGTATGACCACAGAAAGCCTTGTGGAAACGTAAGCTGCAATCGCATAAGAAATTCTGTAGCGGGGCAGGTAGGGAGGGAGCGATATGGAATACGTCGTCGGACCATCCCATCAAAAGAACGTTACCAGGTAAGAGAGTAAAATGTTCTTCGAGGGGATTTGGGCAGACTCCCAAAGCAGTACCAACGTATGGAGGAGGGAAAAAGAATTTAGAATATAGAAATATAGAATGCCCAATCAAATTGAGGAGTAAAGGACCACCTTAACAAAGGCTAGATCCTGCCCATGGATAGAATCTACGGAGTAGTGTCGTACAAAAGTATGGACCGAAGCCCATGTGGCTGCTTCACAGATGTTACGAATAAGAACACCCCACTGCAGGGCAGTAGAGGCAGCCATACCCCTACTAGAATGGGCCCGTAAGCCTACCGGAGGGTCCTTACGCACCAAGCGGTAACATTCAGAAATTGCCAAGATAATCCATCTAGACAAAGTCTGCTTAGTAACAGCTTGTCCCAAACGCCTTCCAGCGTAACCAATAAAGAGCTGATCGTCCACTCTGACCCGGGACATGCGAGAAATGTAGAAACATACAGCTCTCCTAGGATCCAACCTATGGAGCCTCTCATCTTCCTTACCAGGATGTGGAGGAGGATAAAATGCCGGAAGGACAACCTTCTGGCTTAAATGAAATTCCGACACCATCTTCGGAAGAAAGGAAGGACGAACTTTAAGGACAACCCTGTCTTTATGAAACACAGTGAAGGGTAGCTTAACTGAAAGTGCCTGCAACTCACTCATTCTGCGAGCGGAAGTGACCGCAACTAAAAACACAGTTTTAAGGGTTAACAGCCTCAAAGGACAAGAATGTAAAGGCTCAAACGGAGCACCCATAAGGAATTTCAGAACAAGGTTCAAATCCCAACCAGGCACCTGGAAAGGTGACAGCGGAAACACATTAGTAAGTCCTTTGAGAAACTGAGAAATTAAAGGAATTTTGAAATAAGAACACTCCTCAGACGAGCGCTTAAATATAGAAAGCGCCGCCAGGTAACCTTTAACAGTACCCACTTGCAGGCCCCTGTGGGCCAACAAAAGCAAAAAAGACAACCACAGGAATGCTACATGAAAAAGGATCCACATTCTTAACCCTGAACCAGTCGCAGAACTTTCTCCAACGGCAACGGTACAGGGACTTTGTTGCCGGCCGCCTGGCCCAAAGCAACACCTCCATCACGTCTTCAGGGAGGTCCCAATCCTTATACCTCAACCTTTCAGAAGCCAAGCGTGAAGGTTGAGGGATCTGACCTCTGAATGGAGAACCTGACCACCCCCCTCCCGTGAGAGCAGGTCGTCTCGGTAGGGAAGACGACGTGGAGGGCAGATGTACAATTCGAGAAGGTCCGGGTACCACGTCCTCCGAGCCCAAGCCGGAGCAATGAGGATCATCCAGGAACCGAACCTCCGCAGCACTTGCGGGATGACGGGGTCTGGAGGAAACGCATACAGCAGTGGGAAGGACCACTCCACCACAAACGCGTCTCCTAAGGCTCCGTTTGGAGGAACTTCCCGCGAGCAGAACCTTTCGCACTTCCAGTTCACACTGGAGGTGAAGAGATCCACCTGTGGGGTCCCCCAAAGGGCAAAGATCTTCAGGAGAATCTCCTGAGCCAGCTCCCACTCGTGAGAGATTGCGCTCTGCCTGCTCAGAGCGTCCGCCGTCTCGTTTTCGTCTCTGGCCAGATGAACTGCTGAGATCGAAACTTCCTGCTGGATTGGCCAGAACCAGAGCTGCATCGCCTCCCTGCACAGAGGAAGTGACCCTGCCCCCTCCTTTTTGTTGAGGTAGTGCATGGCCACTGTGTTGTCTGTCAGAATTAGGACATTCTTTCCTCGCATAGTCGGCAGAAAAGCCTTCAGGGCAAGCCCGACGGCCCTCAGCTCCAACAGACTGATATGGAGTCTGGACTCCACGGAGACCAACGACCACCGACTGTCAACTCGTTGGCATGAGCTCCCCATCCCGTGAGGGATGCGTCCGTCACGATCGTCACCTCCGGCCAGGGTAGCCAAAACGGAGCCCCCTTCATCAGATTGCCTTCGACGGCCCAACACAGAAGGTCCTGGGCGACCGGGGGCGGCACCTGAACAGGGTCTGATATCCTGCCGGAGGACTGCGACCACTGCATCTTGAGGGCCTACTGCAGAATTCTCATCCGCAACCTGGCCTCCGGCACCAGAAGCATGCAGGATGCCATGAGGCCGAGCAACCCCAATAACTCGAACGCCAGGAGACTCTGGGCGTGTTGAAACTTGTGCACCATCTACTGAATGCGATGAGCCCTCACCTGGGGAGGAAAACACTGCCCCAGGGATGTGTGGATGTACTGGAGCCGCTGGGTTGGCGTCAAATGGGACTTCTTTAAATTGAGGGAGAAGCCCAGCTTGTGAAGGGATTGGCAGGTGACTGACAGATGATTCAGGACTTGCTCGGGAGAGCGCACCCTGGTCAACCAATCGTCCAGGTAGGGGTAGACGTGAATCCCCCTTTCCTGAGATACGCTAGCACCACCACCATGAGCTTGGTGAAGACCCTCGGGGCGGAGGTCAATCCGAACGGCAGGACCCGAAACTGAGTGCGAGACTCCAACCGCGAACCTCAGGTACTTCTTGTGCTTGGGATGGATCGGCACATGAAAGTAAGCGTCCTTGAGGTCGAGAGACACCAACCATTCCTGAAGTTGAAGGGCCTGGAGGACTTGAGAAAGAGTAACCATCTTGAACTTGTCCTTCCTGAGGAGCTTGTTCAAACTGCACAAGTCCTTGATGGGTCTCAATCCCCAGTCTTCTTTGAAATAAAAAAATAAGGGGAATACCATCCCTCGTTCCTCTCCGCTACAGGCACCAGTTCTATGGCACCTTTTTCCAGCAGGGACTGAATTTCCTGCGCAAGCAGCGGATCCGGTGTCTTCAAAGAGATTCCCTGGTGGATTGTCATGAGGCCTCTGCCGGAAAGGAAGACAGTAGTCGTGGGCTATGATCTCCAGAACCCACAAATCTGAAGTAATGGCACGCCACTCTACAAGATGCTGCGCCAGCCTTCCCCCAACCGGCGAACCATGGGACATGGCCTCATGACTGAGCTGAAGCAGCAGTGCCTAAAGGCAAAGAGGCAAATGTGGCACTCCTACGGTGGCCCGTTTGACTTGCAGCTCCTCTCAATTTACTAAAGGATGAGTAATATCGAAAGGAACCTGCCCTCCGTTGCTGTCCCCTAGGACGAAAAGGCGGAGGTTGGTGAACTGCAGCGCTCAACGATTTCGCTGCAGCTTTGGAGGACTGCAACCTCTCAAGGCTCTCGTCAGCCTTGCTGCCAAAAAGATGTTCACCATCAAAGGGCATGTTGAGGAGCCGGGCCTGCACATCAGGAGCAAACCCAGACTTCCGCAACCACGCAAACCTGCGTATTACGGTGCTCGCCGCCATGGACCGGCTGACACAATCTGCCATGTCCAAACCCGATTGAACGGCCTCACACATGGCATCCTTGCCATCCTGTACAATAGCAAGAAAACTATCCTGTTCATCCTTCGGGAATATGTTCAGCCGCCAATGAAATACAGTTCCACAGAGTGTTTGTGAAACGTGACAAGGCAGACAAAGAGTTGGCTGCCTGTAAAGCCATAGCCCCTGAAGAAAGCACTTTCTTCGCCCAGCCATCAAAACACTTGTCGTCCCTATCAGGAAGGATGGTAGGGTATGACACCTGCTTTGCAGGGGCCGTAGCCGCCTGCACCACCAAACTCTCCGGAGTGAGGTGCGTGGTCAAGTAGAAAGGGTCGCTACTAGCTGGGCGGTATTTTCGCGGCAAAGACTTGCTCACTGCCGGGAGACTCTCCGGAGCAGACCAAGCTGCAGCCACCCTTCTTTGCAAAGCCATATGGAATGGCAGTACCGGGTCAGTTGGAGGACCTTGGTCGAGGATGTCTGTCAGGTTATCCTTCAGAAAATCCACAGGTGGCGCAGACCACCCCAAGTATTCCATGACCCTCGACATAAGGCGCCAGTACGAGGACTCGGCATGGGTGCCAGGCTCAGGTCGACAAAACTCAACCTCCGGAGAGGTGTCCAGACCACTGGCGTCGTGCAGTGACTGGCGCAGGTCTTCAATCTGGCTGTGACCTGACAAAATCTCGTCTGGCACCAAACCTTCCTCAGATCCCTCATCCCCCTCAGAAATATAATCCAGAGGTTGGTAAGAGGGCACAGAAAAAAGGACAGAAAAAAGGACAGACATTCTTAGCCTTGGCCAGAGCCTTTTGGGGGGTTCCACCGTGCTACGGGGTACCTCCGACAAAGCAGCCTCGAAAGGCGTCGAGCGAGGCGCCGACAACTTTGACGGCATCGACACAGGCCTCGAGGGCAGAGCCTAGAGCGTGTCCTTCGACAGCCTGGGCACCGATGGCATCGACGACTTCCTCGGAGGCGGAGCCTCGAAAGAGTCCCTCGACTACCTCGGCGCCGAAGGCGTCGATGTCTTCCTCGAAGACTTCACAGGCTCTCGTGGTCTCGAGGGCGTCGAGGACCGGGACCTGGAACAGGCATGTCTAGAGCGACCATCCTTGTCCGACCGGTGGTCGCGATGACCGCTCGAGCCCGACGGCGTACCAGTGGCATCTCTAGCATGGTCACGGCCGGCGTATTTTCGACGGCGCGGACGGACTGGAGCCCTGCGACTGAAAAATCGCCATCATCTCCTTTCAGAAGGAATCCCATTCCTCAGGAGTGGAATGCTTTTTGGGATAAGCAACCCGCCGACAGGACGGGGAAGGACGGGGAAGCGCTTCCGTGAGTGCCTCGAAGAGGCAGAGGAATGGTGAGACCGACTCCTGGACCGAGACACCGCAGACTCACGACGATGCGGAGAGTCACCCCTCGAATCGTCCGTCGAAAGTCCAATGGATCGCGACTTCCGGGGCTTGGCCACCTTACCCACCGACAGCTTCTTCTTACGCTCCTGCAAGGCCTTCAATGTAAGCGACTGGCAGTCGACATAGTCATCCGTATCGTGGTCCTCCCCGAGGCACCAGAGGCAAGCGTTGTGCGTGTCAGTCAACATCTTGGACCCGCAAACCCGACACTTCTTAAAACCCGACCGCAGGGTGGAGGAAGCCGAAGACGACATTTCAATATACAAACGAACAGGTTCGAAGAACCCGAAAGAACAGGATTCAAAAGAACCGCGGCGCGCCGAGATCTCCAAAGAGAACACGTTCGTGGAAAAAACAGAACTGAGGCTACGGGCGCCGTGCGTCCTACTTATAACATCCAGTGACATCAGCTCGACGGAGGCCCTCGAGGACAGCGTATTGACGTCATCGACGCAGGAGCCGAAATAATTTCCGAAGCAGCACAGCTGTGGTGATTACTGTCATAGATATGGAATACGTCGGAGGACCCAATCCCCTCGAAATATGCATGTACGCATCCTGAAGGTCCACCACGCTGAGCCAATCGCCCATCTGCAAGGAGGACCGTATCTGGCCAGGCGTGATCATCTTGAATTTCTCTTGGGGTAAGAAAAGATTGAACTGGGAAAGGCCTAGGATGGAGCGTAGGCCAGCCTGGTTGGGTTTGGGCACCGTAAACAGTCGGGAGTAGAAGCCCTCCCCTCATTTCCCAAGGGGAACGGGTTCCACAGCTCTGAGGTCCAGAAGTTTCTGAACCTCTGCCTTTAGGCAGGATGACCCCGACTGCTGGAAAGGAGGGTTGAAGGGTGGGGTAGGGGGTAAGGGTAAGCAAAAACCCGCCCGAGCAACTGACAAGACCCACTTGTCCTCGGTGATGGTCTGCCACGCCTCCCAATGAGACACAAGACGTCCTCCCACCGGGGTCTCGTGCGAGCGCGGAGAACCCTCATTTGGCAGGCTTTTCAGTGGTGTTACCACCTGAACCTGAGGACGAGGCTGAGGAGTGGGAGAAAAAGTGAGTCTGTTGCTGTCTCCGGCGGGAATTACCCAAAGGGGTATCCACTCTGCGGGATTTCCGATCTAGAAACCCCCCTGAAACCAGAGGAGGGCCAGCTTTGCGACAACGGTCTCTGGGTCCTAAAAGGAGTTTTAACCAGGACGGACAAGGACTTAACTGTCTTGGTGCTGTCCTTCGTTTTGGTGAGCTCCACATCCGTTGTGGAATGGAAAAGCTCCTTACTGTCAAACGGCAGGTCCAACACCTTGTCCTGCACCTCCTTTGAGAACTTGGTGGTATGCAACCACGCCCGTCGAGAGGTATCAACTCCCAGCATAACGCCCCGAGTCGAAGTGTCGACATGATGAGCCGCGGCCTCAAGCAGATCCTGGGCCAAGACCCTGGCATCGGATAAAGCCGCCTTAAAGTCTTCCAGCTTCTCGCCCGGAATGAACTCCTCGAACTCCGACAGACCTTTCCACATCTTCATTTTCACCCCCGCCAACACCAGTTCTGCATTAGCCTGCCGGAGCTGCAAGGCCGAGTTAGCGAAAATCTTCCTCCCAAGGGAGTTGAGGAGCTTGTCCTCTTTCCCCAGGACCTGAGCAGCCATCGTAGAAGAGGATGCTGCAGGCCTGGACTGTAAAGTGGCTGCAGCCACCACCGTGGAGGAGGGGGCGGACAAGATGATAGGGCCACCTCTTCCGAAGAATGTAGCCTGTATCGCGCGTCAATTTTCTTATTGTCGAAAAGTCCAGAGTGTGGCTTTTCCCAGACCCTATGGACCAAAACGTCCTTCTGCAAGAACAGGCCGGTACGCTCCGAAGGAGACAGGGTGAACGCCCCCGAAAGCACCCCCCTCCTGTGGAGCGGGTGCCTCGGGCACGGGAACATCCAATAGACACATCATGTCCAGTACCCGGTTCTCTAAGCTCTAATAGAACGGGGCCGGTCTTCGCTGTCCTAATCGCCCTGTGCATCATCCGACAGGTCAGGACCCTGCTTAACCGTGTCAGGCACCGTCTTGTCCACGGGGGACAATGGAGGCAAAGGCGGAAGGGTCGGGGGAGGCACCGTAGGCAAGGGTGGCACCGGCGGAACCATCGAGAGAGCGGGTGGAGCCAGAGGTATAGGCGGGCATATCTCCCTAAAAAGACACTTGAAATACTCTCTCATGGGGTCGGTGCGCATGAGCGTCTGAAATTTGCCAAAAAAGGCGTCCTCCGGAGACGGTTTTGGAGCTGCTGGAGGAGGATAATTCCAGGGACGCAGAGGGGAGGGTTGCCACACAGGCCCATCCCCCGAAGTGTCCACAAAAATCAAGGGTGCCGAAACCCACAGGTAACGAGACATTGTGCGGAAGGGGAATCCGAGCGTTCCAGTCGTAAACTGGATGAAACGGATGCGCACAAGGAATGTTATGTTCACCCGCAGAACCAACTCCTACACCTGAGGCCGATGGCGTAGTTGTAGGGGAAGCGCCCAAAATGGCCACCGTGGTTGTGGCGGGAACAGGTGCCATTTTGCCATCACCTGAGGGGAACAGCGGCATGTGTGGAACTGAGGCAGGGTGTCACAATGCCTGCCCCCAGACATCAGGAACAGGTACATCTGTCCAGGGAACAGGCACCCAAGAAGACACATGAATTCCCAAAACCCTGCCTAGGAGCTATATGGGTTCAGTCCTGGCGCCATATTACCAACTTTAAACTATGCAGGTCATCCTGCAAAGAACTAATGTACAGGCCATGAAGGGACTACTTTCCTTTAGGAACTATTTTGCTGCTTGGGTGTGGTACTGGAACTTCTTACCTGGGAACTACTTTTTTGATGCTATTTAAACCACACCCGAAGAGCAGCACATGCTTTGTGTTATTCTGCATCTTAGCAGCGTAACGCTCACCGTGTCTGCAGTCCAGAATCCAGTCTACAGCCACACCCGTTTTGTGTCCGGAGCCGATCCTAGAGAAAAGGAAAGAGAAGCTTAGAACAAGGAGATTTCCACTTGGTCATCAACTTTTCCTGGAGCAGCCGCACCTCTGGATAAAGGAAAAAGACATTAAAATAAACCGCGTTGCATTGACAGCTGCAGCGCCGCGCCATACTCACCTGTCTTCGGAGCATCTCCACGACCCGGCGCAGCACCCGTTGAATCACCGCCCGAAACATCAGCATCTGAAAAGACAAGAACAAACAAAAGGTGAGCGGGGTTCCACCAAAAACATTCTTTTACTTACCGCAAGATACTTACTCGGAATTTTACCGCTCGCGGCAGTGCTGGTCACCATCCTACGTTAGACATTTTCGGCAAGGCGCCGCACCTGCAAAGAAGATGGAGAACTATTGGTTAATTACATTTGGAACAATATTACTTGCTAGACAGTGCTTGGTACAAACTGACTCTTACCTAAGCGCTACCTTCATCCATCGAGGCAAACTCACTCCTTGGATCACGCCGCAAGGGAAAAGGTATAAAGGAGCAAGAGTGAATTAACAGACATTTGAACTCTAAAAGAACTATACATTCGGTTTACACACTACTTACCTCGGAGTCATTGTTGTCTGAAACTCTGCCAAATACCTTCGGATCAGTGAAGTAAATTAACTTTTACGCGCCCCTGCACTCCACGCAGGATGGAGAGTTCATCCTTCCAAACAATAAGGTGAGACTTTATGAAGGGGAATACTGGAAGTTTTCAGGGAAAATAGTGGTATTGTAACCTCTCTACCACGGGTGGCTAATCCCTTTTACTGCTTTTAGGAAAATATTCTTGCGGGCCAGGCAGACGAAACTGAGTGGGCAAGTGCAGTCACATTGGTGGAGACCGCAGCAGTCCAGCTTCATTCGACGCCCCTGTGGAATCCAGGTGAGCGTAACACAGGGGTCCCCGTCGGTGGGTCAGCGGTCTTAACTTTAGCCTTTACATAAGGAACCTCGGCCTGGAATGTTTCTGCGACATACCAATAGCCAAACTAGCCTTCACAGGAAGGACCTCGGCACTGCCGGTAAAGGAAGAACTTTCACTCCTTGCCCCCTCAACAGTTCTGGCGTCGCCACAAGAGCGGTAACGGTGAGAAACAACTTTCACCGATAAGGCCTTGCCGGGCCTCTCAGAAATGTTGGTTTCTTTAGCCTCTGTACGAGGGACCTCGGACCCAGGTCTGGTAACAGCCTTACTAGCGCGGGCCTCGAACATCCTTTAGGTAACACCAAGGCCTCGGGGCGCACCCCAGTACTTTTGAGGCAAGCCGATAAAGAGGCCTCAGAGCGAGCTCCGGTACCCCACGACTCAGAACTGGGTCTACAAGCAGCCCCCATAGGAGGTGCCTCGGAGCGTACTCCGGTATCCACAGGTCCCTTACAGAGACCCTCAGAGAAAACTCTAGTACAATTATTAGGCCTAGAAGGCACCCCGGTGATAGAGCGGTCAATGCTCCTCCTGGCCCAGGAAGAGCCCGGAAAGGTGTCTCCCGGCTGGAGTGCTCTGAAAAGTAAAGAACTTACCGGGTGTTGCTTCTTTTCTTCGATAAAAGATTGAAAATGGGAAGGAGTACAACGTTGAAACATCTCCTCCCACCGCTCCAACCGACGTTGAAGTGCCCTGACCGAAAGGGAATTGCAATAAAAACAGGAGTCCCAACGGTGGACCGGACGCAAACACTCTAAACAACGAGGATGGGGATCCGCCCTCGCGAAGCTTCAGTGACACGATGAACAAGCTGGAAAGTCTAGTTTGAACGACAGACAGACTAGTAAGCGATCGCTAGCGAAAGCCAGAGAGGAGGGAAAAAAAAGGGAAGAAAATCCACCGCGGATGCAAGTGCGCCCAGTCCCAAACGAGCGGAGAAAAGGACTGATGGGCGATGCACGGGGCGGAGCCGAGATGGACGGGGCTACGGCCGCGTGCCGGGCCCTGCGTAGAAAGAGAGTAAGGACTAACATTTTTGCTAAATTTTGGATATGGTATGATATGGCATTTATAACGCGCCTATACACAAGTGTTTCAAGGCGCGACGAAGCGGGGGGGGGGGAAGAGGAGACAATGATAGGCCAGGTGTCATTCAGATCATGCAAGTGCAGAGGGGAAGGGAAACGTGCAAGGGGGAAGTGAGAGGGGAAGTGCAGTACTGGGTAAGTAGAATAACAAGATAAAAAATAAGGGCCAGCTGGTGGCAGGTGCAAGGTAAGTGCAGACAAGTGCTGGGAAGTGGGGCTGTCGGGATACAAGAGACAGTCCCACAGTGCAGGGGTTGCCAGGGAGGCAGTGCAGGGGAGAGGGGCAGGGCCAAGGCCCGAGATTGGTGAATGGCACAGTTGCAGATTCAGTGCAGTTTCAGTAATATTAGCAGGGCAGATGGGGAGAGAAAGCGGAGGCAAAGAGGAAGGTTTTGAGGTGCTTCCGGAACCGGAGATGGTTCTCCTCAAGTTTCAGGGAGGCAGGAAGGCTGTTCCAGAGGGAGGCACCTGCTGCAGAGAGAGATCTACCCCCAACTTGTTGCTTGGAGAAGCGGCTGACCCTGAGGGAGTTGGAGGCGGATGAGCGAAAAGCTCGGGAAGGAAGATATTTAGGAAGAGAGAGTTCAAGGTATTTTGGCACAAGGCCCCAGAAGGCCTTGTGGACAATGCAGAGGGTTTTGAACTTAATCCTCGCAGCCACTGGGAGCCAGTGTAGTGATTTCAGTCCTGGAGAGATACGATCCTTGGGCTTGAGGCCAAGGACAAGTTCCACAGTCCTGTTCTGTATGAATTTAGGAAGAGATTTGCTTTTACAAAATGCTCCGGTCCCGTCCCACAGGACGGAGGAATGTCCCATAAGTATGGGGGAAAGGGGAATGGGACGTAGGAGTATACCAAACCAATCATTCCACTCAGGTGAACTACCATCTATCACCTCCTTGGTCACCATGACCTTCCACCTTATATACAGACCCCCAGGTCTGGTGCTTTTCTTTGAAGATGATGTTGCACAACTCTGTTCAAAGAATACCAAGCCATGTTCTCAAATCATACGAGACTTAAATCTGGGTCTTAACGACCTACCAATGACAATACCCTTGCCATCACCATTGGTGCATTAGGCTTCTCACATCGTATTATTAACCCCACACAAATCAAAGGTCGAATCCTTGACTGACTGGTGAACCTCAACTGCAAAACTTACATCCTCTCCAACACCCCATGGCCCTGGTCTGATCATTGTGTCATCTCTGCCACGATCCCGAAGCACCTTGCTGCAGATACACCCCCCCTAAAGCACCAGCCACATTATCCAGAAATTCGTGCAATATTACAGCAGAGAAATTACTACCTCTGATGCACCCCATCACTGAATACCAAGTTAACTCTGTCAATTACCCCACCACCATGGTGGAGGTATATAATCAAACTCTCCTAGCTGCCATTGATAAAAGTAGAGCCACTGAGTATGCGCAAAGCTAAACCTCTATCCCACCTAAATTCCTGATACACCCCAAACCTCAAAACAATGTGCAGCACTAAGACAACTGCTGAGACCAATTGGAAAAAATACCCTACTGAATCGAGCAAAGAAATCTTTTCAGCGGCATTCAAAAACTATAAACAGGCCATCCTCCATACTAAAAGTGCCACATACAACGAATCGCCAAAGCCAACTCAGGCACCAAGGAACTCATCCATTCTACGAGAACTTGAATCACCAGTGCCACAGCAAGAATCGTGTCTTAAACACGCTGCCTGGTGCACAGATATTCAAAAAGCTCTTCTTGACAAAATCACCCTTCTACAGTCCAAAATCGAATCAAAAAAAGAAGAGAACACCATCCCAAACCCAGCAGATTCCTAGTTATATACCCCAGAAAACTAATACACAATTTGAATTTGCCACAGTCAACAGTAGTCTTGAAAATGATAACAAGCCGCAAGCCTTCCGGGTGTCAAGGTAACATCTGCCCGGCCTCTCTCATTAAAGACTGCACTGCCGCAAGCAGTGGCAGTTTCCCTGGATGCCGAAAAGGCGTCTGACTCGGTGTCATGGAAATATCTGTTTGCCGTACTTGAAAAGTTCGGCAATGGCCCCTATTTCCTACAAAGTGTTAAGCTACTGTACGCTGTACCTGGGGCTAGGGTATGGAATAACCGAACACTCTGTTATCTTCTGTCTGGGCAGGGGTACCAGACAGGGGTGCCCATTCTCCCCCATACTATTTGCACTTACAATAGAGCCAGTGGCAGCGGCCATTAGGCAACACCAGAGACAGCGAGGAATCAGAATGGCGGGACTGACCCAGTCAATATCCCTATACGCAGATGATACTCTACTGTACATCCGCGAACCCATGTTAATTTAGGTCCTGCAATGAAAACTATACACGAGTTCGCGGAGTACTTCGGTTATAAAACAAACAGCTCTAAATCCAAACTTTTTCCCCTGACTCCCGCCACTAGATGTCCAACAAATACTTACAAACTTAAATGGTCACCCACGGGAATAAGATACTTGGGGATCCTTGTGTCAAAAGACAACTTCTTTGTACACGTTTAATCATGAACAACTTCTTTGTAAATCTCAACCAAACTCCAGTTGTGGGCCAGACTCCCTATACCACTGATTGGCCGGGTTGCAATGTTAAAATTGGTAGTCCTGCCCAAAACTGCTGTATATATTTAGTAACATCCCGATATGGCCGGGCAGACAATTTTTGGATTCCCTAAGATCCATAGCGTTTGTATGGAATAGGGGTACAGTCAGGATGAGGTGGGAGAAGACAGTTGAACCATATGAAACAGGAGGCATAGCTGCTCAGACTTTGAATTGTACTACCTGGTAGCACAGGCTCAGTTTGCCAAACACTGGTATGACCCTCTAGACAATGCACAACATATTACCATAGAGCAACACACCGCGCTCCCGACTTATCTACCATCTATCCCATTTAAACACAACATAAAGATTCATGCAAGTTTGACCCAGTTAGCACAACAGTCAACGCCTGATCTAAAAAGTACAAAAGGCTACAACTAGAGACACCACATAACCCCGATGCTCCTCTCTGGAACTTTCACAGCATTTCGCCCTCATTTGATACAGATATGCAGAAGATATGGGACCTCCAACAGGGAAATAAAGATGTCGGATATGTTCCCTAACGGGAAATTTGTCACTCAAGAAGACCGACAGCTGTGCTGGGGGGGGGGCGGAGGGAGAAACAGCTTTGTATATTGCAATACCATCGCATGCGGCTGGCTTTTAGGGTACGGTGGCCAATATTTCCAGATGAGCCCCCAACACATGAATGCTTTGTATCGTTGTTCTTTCAGTCTGGCACTAGTGTCTCTATACTTTAAACGATAATACAAACACACACCCTCACAACACAATCAAGGCTTCCTAGGGACTGCAATGAAAGACAAAAAATGGTTGAAATACTGTGGGCTGTCCAATAAAGTATCTATTAATTCCGGTCTTCGGCTCATCCAGTTGAAGGTACTGAATAAACTCCATTATATGCCAGCCAAAATCGCTAAATTCACAGAAGACTGCCCTGGTAACTGCCAGAAATGTGGGAATCCGATGGCGGACTCATTCCACATATACTGGAGCTGTCCACTTATTTCTGGGTTTTGGAGGGAGGTGGCCGAGAAAATAGAGGAGATAATACAGATTCCAGCTGACCTCACCCCACAGAGGCATTTATTTGGGTACATAGGCAAAAGAGCAGAAGTAACCAGAAGACTGTTTAATGTATCATGTGTGGTGGCCAAGAAGTGTATACTTCAAAACTGGAAGAGTCCACACGTGCCACACGTAAACCAATTCCTCAAAGAACTTGCATATGTAAATGAAAGTGAGGAACAATACGTGATGACATTACCAAGGACAAGCAGAACCAAACATATATGGGGCCCTTTCGGGGTATATTTATGCAAAATGGTGTCAGATGAAGAAAGCCCCACAAGATCCTGATGGGCATTGACTATGTATACTATATGATATGATGTGTGTCTAAGTTACTCATCTCAACAATGTTCAGATGTAATGTAAAGTGTTGCTGCAATGACATGTACCACAACCAATAAATAACGTTTTTTTTTTTTTAAAAAAGGCTGCGCTGCCGAACTTACCCTGTTCATCACAAGCCTAAGCAATGCCTCATTTCCTTCTCGCGGTGGGGTGGCTATGACTAATTTTTTATTGTTTTTAGGGCCTTAGGAGGTCTATTCATCCTAAGTTTCCCAGGGTTATCCAGACGTGGACTCCTTGCTCACTGTGCTTAGAGAGGCACAGCTCCAGCTCACTGATGAGGCCCATCAAGGCTGAAACACATGTCTGGGGTTGCTGTTAGTACTCTTGTTCAGATGGGAATTGCCATAGCATTTTGGTGCTAGACTTCCAGTGTGCGCGGGACAAAGTGATATGCAAATGCATATTTCCCATTTGAGAAAGGTACAGTGAGCTAAAGTGTGGCTGCAGACTTTCGAGTGGATACCTTCCTAAAGAAAAAGGTCAATGGGCCACGTTAGTTCTCGCAGAGGGGCACCTATAACTCATTTTTGATCATTTGAAAGGAGCACTGTCCCAACTAACCTCAAAGATGTGTGGGTCCTACTCTTACTGAAGAAACCTACCTTAGACCCCAACATCCCGAAAAACTACCGCCCTATAACAGTAGCTTTCCTCCTTCAAATATTGGACAGAGCAGCTTATCTGCAAAACCAAAACCATCTGGAAACCGACAACCTCCTTGGCCTATGCCAATCTGGCATCCGTCCAGGACATCGCACAAATGGACGAGATCAAAGATATTGGCAATCTAGCACTCCTCCTCCTGTTGCTAGACCCATCAGCAGCCTTTGATTTACATACTTCACAAACATCTTTCCTTGGCTGCCCATTTCTCAACCAATGCCATACAATGGATACAGTCCTTCCTAACCAACAGAATGATGAGGGTTTTCTCACCCACCTCAGCAGTACTGCAAGCCCCTGTCACCTGAGGAGTCTCTCAAGGCTCCTGCATCTCCCCTACACTCCACAATATTTTCACCAAACCTCTATTTGACCTTCAATGACTTGAGTGTCACCTACACTAACTATGCAGACGACACCCAAATCCCCATACCCATCACAGGTTCATATGACAGACTCAAAATCACTAAATGAAATCTACTAAACAATCCAGGCTTGGATGGCCAACATCACCTGTGCTTAAACGATGAAAAAACGGAATTACTCCTCATTGGCTCACAAAACCGTCTAAACAAACTATGCGACTCCTTCAAATCCTTTGCCATCGATGGCATCATCATCAATGTCTCCAAGGAAATAAAAACCCTGGGCATTTACCTTGACTCAGCTCTCACCTTAACTAGATAAGTCAACACCACAGTATCAGCGGCAGCTTACACTTCAAAGCTAATCAATGCCTGCAGACCCTTCCTGTCATCCGACAGCTGTATTACGCTAGCTAGAGTGCTTATCTTATCCAG
The DNA here is from genome assembly GCF_040938575.1 of Ambystoma mexicanum. Classification (NCBI taxonomy): domain Eukaryota; kingdom Metazoa; phylum Chordata; class Amphibia; order Caudata; family Ambystomatidae; genus Ambystoma; species Ambystoma mexicanum. The sequence goes on from NC_090922.1 coordinate 1,105,580,343, forward strand.
ATTAGACTACTGCGACACCCTTTATGCAGGTACTAACCGCCACAATATCAGAAAAACTGCAGGCGATTCAAAATAATGCTATAAGATAAGCCTTTAACATCCCCAAAAATATACACATTACCATGATGAGACGGAACGCCACTGGTTACCGCTCCATGATCGAATCCTATTAAAAATGCTCCCCTTGACACTCAAATGTCCAACTCTGCCCCCAAGTACTTAATCAACACATTTTCCAATGACCATTCCAACAGACCCATGCGTTCAACCTACTCCCATTTACTCATCATTCCTAGATTCAAACTAAAGAAAGCAGGGGGCAGTAGCTTCCCAATGGAAGCTGCCAAACACTAATGCTCTTCCATCCTCAATAAGATCTGAATCTTCCTTTTGGTCCTTCCGTAAAAGCTTGAAAACTTGGCTCTACACACAAGAATTGTTAAAGTAACTCTCTATCACAGTAACTCCAACCATATGCATGACTCTGAACAGAAAACCTCAACCTTATTACGCATGATGCATGTACTTATTCCTTTATTGTCCAGAACCAGCACCTAGATGCTTCAGAGTTCGGTGTGCTTTACAAGTGTCAAAATAAATACATAACATAAATAAGGGTAGCAAGGTATATCACTATTCAATTCACAGTCAACTTGCATATGTTTTTTAAATAGCCCAATTAGGCGTCATCTATCTCAACAAGATGAGTCATGAGATTAAAACATTTTGTAAGGTCTTACGTTAGACATTTTGCTGCACATATTTACATTTGATATTATCAGTATTTTTGGAGGTTATCAATGAACTTTATGTGTTGCACTATTGCAGCTTATGTCATGAAGATGGACTGTATCCCCGATATTCATTGGCCAAGCACTGTCAGCTTCGATAATTGTTGAAGGGATGGTACAACTTCAAGAACATAATTTTATACCATTTTTGATAAAGAAGGAGTAAAGAAAGTTTATTTCTTTGTGAGTGAAAACATGCAAACGTAGAAGTGTAGCCATTGTTCTACCAGGGCGCAACCAGTACCTAGGGATGAACAAGTTACTTACCTTATCTGGTAACGTTCTTTAGATGGGATGTTACTCCGATGTATTCCACATCTATGACGGGTAATATACACAGCTATGCAGCTTCGGAACATTTTTCGGCAGAGGGCGTCCTGCGTTGATGACGTCGATACGTTGCTCCTCGAGGCCTCCGTCAAGGGTCGACGTCACCGGATGTTATATATAGGACGCCCGGTGCCCATAGCCTCAGTTACAGTTTTTTCCCCAAACGTGTGGCACCAATCTCCTGCCAGTATGACTGCAGAAAGCCTTGTGGAAACGTAAGCTGTAATCGCATAAGAAATTCTGTAGAGGGGCAGGCAGGGAGGGTTCCATGTGGAATACGTCAGAGGAACATCCCATCGAAAGAACATTACCAGATAAGGTAAGTAACTTGTTCTTCGAGGGAATTGTGTCATCCGACGTATTCCACATCTATGACAGACTCCCAAAGCAGTACCAACTTATGGAGGTGGGAAAAGAATTTACAATTTAGAATTTTAGAATGCCCAATCAAATGGCTGAATAAAGGACTGTCTTACCAAAGGCCAAATCCTGCCCATAGATGGAGTCCAAGGAATAGTGTCTCACAAAGGTATGGCCAAAGGCCCATATGGCTGCTTCGCAAATATTGTGAATAGAAACGCCCCTCTGTAGAGAGGTGGAGGCAGCCACACCCCTAGTAGAGTGAGCCCGCAAGCCTACTGCAGGGTCCTTTCCCGCCAAACGGTAACACTCAGACCTTGTCTAGATGGATCATTTTGACTATCTATTTGGAAACAGCCTGACCTAAGCGCCTTGCAGCATAACCAACAAAGAGCTGATCATCCACTTTGACCCGGGACATCCGTGAGAGATAGAAACTCAAAGCTCTCCTAGGATCCAACCTATGGAGCCTCTTCTCTTCCTTGCCAGGATGTGGAGGAGGATAAAACGCCGGGAGAATCACCTTTTGGCTCAAATGGAATTCCGACACAACCTTCGGAAGAAAAGAAGGCCGCACCCGCAAGACAACTCTGTCCTTATGGAAAACAGTAAAGGGTGGCTTGGCGGAAAGTGCCTGCAACTCACTCACTTTGTGTGCGGAAGTAACCGCATCTAAAAACACAGTTTTAAAGGACAACTGTCTCAACGGACAAGAATGTAAGGGCTCAAACGGCGCTCCCATCAGGAACTTTAAAACCACATTCAAATCCCATCCCGGTACCTGGAAAGGCGACGGTGGAAACACATTAGTTAGCCCTTTTAGAAACTGAGAAATCAAAAAGGATCTTAAAATAACAACATTCCTCAGACGAGCGCTTAAATATGGACAGCGCCGCCAGGTAACCCTTAATGGTACCAACTTGCAGGCCCTTGTGGGCTAAAGAAAGCAAAAAAGACAAAACCAAAGGAATGGAACACTGGAAAGGATCCACATTCTGTATCCTGCACCAGTCACAGAACTTTCTCCAACGGCAACGGTACAAGGATTTTGTTGCGGGCCTTCTGGCCGAAAGCAACTCCTCCATCACGTCTTCGGGGAGGTCCCAATCCTTATACTTCAACCTTTCAGATACCAAGCATGAAGGCTGAGAGACCTGACCTCTGGATGGAGAACCCAACCCCCCTCCCATGAGAGCATATTGTCTCGGTAGGGAAGACGGCGTGAAGGGCAGATGCGCATGTCTAGAAGGCCCGGGTACCAGGCTCTCCTGGCCCATGCCGGAGCAATGAGGATCAATCGGGAAACAAACCTCAGTAACTTCCGCAACACTTGCGGAATGACGGGGACTGGAGGGAACGCGTACAGCAGTGGGAAGGACCACTCAACCACGAATGCATCCCTCAAGGCTCCTCTTGGAGGAAATTCCCACGAGCAGAATCTTTCACACTTCCGGTTGACACTGGTGACGAAGAGATCTACTTGTGGGGTTCCCCAAAGGCTGAAGATTTCCAACAGAACTTCCTTGGCCAGCTCCCACTCGTGAGATACTGTGCTCTGCCTGCTCAGAGTGTCCGCCGCTACGTTTTCATCTCCGGCCAAATGAACTGTCGAGATAGAAATGTCCTGCTGGATGGCCCAGAACGAGAGCTGCATCGCCTCCCTGCACAATGGGAGCGACCCTGCCCCCCCCCCCCTTTTTTGTTGAGGTAGTGCATGACCAATGTATTTTCCGTCATATTCAGGACAATCTTCCCCCACACAGTCGGCAGAAAAGCCTTCAGGGCTAGCCGGATGGCCCGCAGCTCCAACAGACTGATGTGGAGTCTGGACTCTGACAGAGACCAACGGCCGCTGGCTGTCAACTCGTTGGCATGAGCTCCCCAACCCGTGAGGGATGCGTCCGTTGCGATCGTCACCTCCGGCCAAGGTTGCCAAAACGGAGCACCCTTCATCAGATTACCTTCGACGGCCCACCACAGAAAATCCTGTGCGACCGAGGGTGGAATCTGAACGGGATCCGACAACCTGCCGGAGAACTGTGACCACTGCATCTTGAGAATCCACTGCAGGGATCTCATCCGCAGCCTGGCCTCTGGCACCAGGAAAATGCAGGAAGCCATGAGGCCGAGCAACCTGAAGAATTCGAACGCCGGGAGACTCTGGGCACGTTGGAACTTGTTTACCATCTGCAGAATGTGATGAGCCCTCAACCTGGGGAGGCGAACACTGCCCCAGGGATGTGTCGAGCACTGCTCCGATGTATTGGAGCCACTGGGTTTGTTGTCAAATGAGACTTCTTTAAATTGAGGGAGAAGCCCAGCCTGTGAAGGGAGCGGCTGGTGACGGACAGATGATCTAGGGCTTGCTCGGGAGAGCGCACCCTGATCAACCAATCATCCAGGTAGGGGTAGACATGAATCCCCCCTTTCCTGAGATACGCTGCCACCACCACCATCAGCTTGGTGAAGACCCTCGGGCGGAGGTCAATTTGAACGGCAGGACCCGAAACTGAAAATGCGAGTCGCCAACCGCAAACCTCAGGTACTTCCTGTTCTTGGGATGAATCGGCACATGAAAGTAAGCATCCTTGAGGTCGAGAGACACCAACCAATCTTGAAGTTGAAGGGCCTGGAGGACTTGAGAAAGTGTTACCATCTTGAACTTGTCCTTCTTGAGGAGCTTGTTCAGCCAACGCAAGTCCATAGTGGGTCTCAATCCCCCGTCTTTTTTTGGGATAAAAAAATAAGGGGAATACCATCCCTTGTTCCTCTCCGCTACAGGCACCAGTTCTATGGCGCCTTTCTCCAGCAGGGATAGGATTTCCTGCACAAGGAGCGGATATGGAAGCTTCAAAGAGAGCTTCCCGGGTGGAAGGTTGTGAGGCCTCTGCCGGAATGGAAGACAGTAGCCGTGGGTTATGATCTCCAGAACCCACACATCTGAAGTAATGGCATGCCATTCTCCAAGATGCTGTGGAAGTCTGCCCCCAACCGGCGAACCATGGGACATGGTGTTAGGCAGAATCCTGTGCAGTGCCCTTAGGGACCACTACACACAATTAAGACAACATGTGGCAATACAAGTTTTACCTTAAGTACAAGCCTGTACTACTATGTCAGAGTGGTAGCAGTGGTGGAGCAGCCAGGCTTATCTCAAGAGTATATGAGCAGTAGCAGAGATTACACAAAGGGACCACAATTACTGTGACTCAAGCAAACACTGACTCAAGGTTTCAGGTAGAAAAATATAAGTACATTTATTTTTAAACCATTTGTTGTAAACACGACACTTCTATTAGATTTAAAACCACACGAAAAATATACTACAACTAACCAATTCACTTTGTACAGTAAGTCTCAAGGTAAGTACCCTGTGTTTGAATGGACCGGTGTTACGAACAAAACATGTTACTGTGAATATGATTGCGATCACTTTTTGACAGTTCTGTCTAATAACGAAACGCGTATCCGTGACATGAAATGCTACCGGGGCAAAAACACACTTCGCACTTCAGATACCCAGAGGGAGGTGGAGGCCAACATCACAGGCAATATTTTGGTTAGGCAGACAGGATCGAGAAACACTCAGACAGGAGTTCAAGAGTCAAAGGGCCGGAACCAGGGTTAAGTGACACCTGAGACCTGTTGCCGAAGATCACACAGTCAGACAGTTCACGATTCAACGTAGCCAAGAGTACTTCGATATTGTCAATGTTCGGAAGCAAAAGTTATAAGGAGGAGGGAAGACAAGGGCAAGCCTTGAAGATGAAGAAAAGGGGTTCACCCTGTTTCCTCAAGCAGAACACAGTACCTTATTCCAATGGTGCAGTTGGTTCCCTGGCAGTTGTTCCTGTTGGTCTCCCGCAGACCCACGGTTCCTGGAGCTTCGAGGTGAAGGACGACGTCTGAAGGGGGTCTGCACCACACAGGGATGAAGCTGGCAGCAGCGACAATGAATAAAAGGTGTGCTCCTTAAAAACAGGAGAGGCTCTTCAGGTGGCTATCCGGACCACTACACCAGTGTGCAGCGATTTCGACCACGAAGGTGACCTCTGGCTGAAGATGAGATGGTTATCCCCACCAGGCTCAAGGGAAGAAGACTCCTGACTGGATCTTCTCTAGTCGTCGAAGGGCAGATAGCTCAGGACTGCAGCAGGGCTTCACCGGGACGGGGTAGTTGCAGCAGTCGTCGTTCTCTCCGCTTCTCTTCGGTTCCTTGTAGTTCCAGTGGCGACTGACTTCTAGCCCAAGAGAACTGCCTTTTATGCGCAAAAACCCCCATTCACACAGCCTGGCTGTCAATCGCCCAGCAGGGGGGTTGTCCAGCCTGGACAACCACCTCAGCCAATCATGGCAAAGTGCGACTTGGATTTCCTAGGATACCCTGTGCAGGGGGTGACTACACTCCTCCCTCACATTCAGCCCACCTAGACACCCAGGCGCCTGGTGGAGGGCTTCTGGGCAGAAGCCTGCCAAAAGACGGTGAACAAAGAAGGCGAACCTAGTTTGCCGCGCAAAGTAAAACACAAGAAGGACTTTAACAAAAAGAAAAGGTGAATAAACCCAACCAGGGCCAAAAGAAAGACAATTTGGTCAAGCAGGTTTATGTTCGAGGCTAATATAATAGCTTAAAACAATACCACGTTTATCTAATACAATCGTGGTAGAAAAGTTAGGGTAGATGCCACAGCCACGAGCCAAGTCTAAATGTTAAAAAAGAGTGAAACAATGCTCTAGGAGGTACAGATAAAAAGGGATACGAAGTAACCCTTTCCAGTACTCCATGGAAGATGGGGTGTACTGGATCTATGGTAGATTGACTAGGTAAAGTTAATGGTAACTTTACCCTTTTCTGGGGGACTCTAGTCAGCCTCAGAAATGGAGTCGGGGGGTGGGGGGGACTCCATTGAAGGTGCTGTGTGACACACAAAAGAAGGGGGCTACTGAAGTGGTGTACTTCAGAGTCCACAATCACAAAAACCGAGAAATATACCTGGCAAAACACAGGTAAGAGTGGGGGGGGGGAGCTCACACTCTTACCAAGTGGAAAAAAATTAACTCCAGAAGTCCAGCAAAGCTGCTGGGGGACTCACTAGGTGAGGGAAATTAGCCATCAATGAGAATTCTCCCTAACACATGGCCTCATGACGGAGCGGATGCGGCAGTGCCTGAGGGCAAAGAGGCAACTGCCCGAGCGGCTTTGGCACCTCGAGTACCTTGCTTTCCACCTCTGGTACTCCTACGGTGTCCCCCTTTTACTGGCAGCTCCTCTCGATCTACCAAAGGAAGAGTAGTACCGAAAGGAACCTCCCCCCCTCCATTGCTGTCCCCTAGGACAAAAAGGTGGAGGTTGACGAACTGCAGCATTCAAAGACTTCGCTGCAGCTTTGGAGGTCTGCAACCTCTCAAGGCTCTTGTCAACCTTGCTGCCAAACAGATGGATACCATCAACAGGCATGTTGAGAAGCCGAGATTGCACATCAGGAGCAAACCCTGACTTCCGCAACAATGCAAACCTGCATATCACGGTGCTTGCAGCCATGGACCGACTGACAGTGTCTGCCGTGTCCAAAACCGACTGAACAGCTTCACACATGGCATCCTTGCTGTCTTGCACGAGGGCTAGAAAACCATCCCGTTCCTCCCCTTCGGGAATATGCTCAGCCGCCAAAGATACACAATTCCACAGCGTGTGAGTGAATCTCGCCAAGGCACAAACGGAGTTGGCTGCCTTCAAAGCCATACCCCCAGAAGAAAATACCTTCTTTGCCCAACCATCAAAGCGCTTATCGTCCCTATCAGGAGGGATGGTAGGGTACGCAGCCTGCTTTGCGGGGGCCGTAGCCGTCTGCACCACCAAACTCTATGGAGTAGGGTGTGTCGACAAGTAGCAGGGATCACTACTGGCTGGGTGGTATTTTTTCGGAAGCAACTTATTCACTGGTGAGACACTCTCTGGAGCAGTCCAAGCCGACGCCACCCTTCTTTGCAAAGCCATGTGAAATGGCAACACCGGGTCATTGGGTGGACCTTGCTCCAGGATGTCAGTCAGATCATCCTGATCAAAACCAACAGGTGGAGCTGACCACCCAAGTATTCAGTCACCCTCGACATGAGACGCCTATAAGAGAATTTGGCATGCGTCCCCGGGTCAGGCCTGCCAAACTCCACCTCCGGAGAAGTGTGCAGACCACGGGCGTCATGCAAGGACTGACTGAGTTCCTCCAACTGACTGTGCCCAGACACAAGGTCATCAGGAACATCAGGAGGCACAACTATCTCCTCCTCAGACCCTTCCTCCACCTCCGAAATATAATCCAAAAGTTGAAACACATCCAATCTGGGAGGAGGAACAGAGTAGGGCTCAAAAACAGGCCTCACAGATTTACTGAGAGCCTTCCTCGGAGGTGCCACAGCCCTCCGGGGCATCTCCGGCAAATCCTCCACAAACGGCGTCGAGGGCGCAGAGGGAATCAGCGTTGACGTCTGTTAGGGAGAATTCTCATTTTATGGCTAATTTCCCTTACCTATAGAGTCCCCCAGCAACTTTGCTGGATTTGAAGGGTTTGTTTCTTTTTACCTGCTAAGAGTGAGACTCTTTTTCCCACTCTTAGGCATTTTTGCTATGTGTGTTCTAGGCTATTTTTGTGTTTAATGCCTATGGGATCTTTCTCAACCCCGTAGGAACCATCTTTATTCACATGTGTTACACAGCACCCTCAGTGCAGTGACACAGGGGTGTCGTAGCGACCCCCCCAAACATAGATTCCATACCCTGAGACTGACTACTGTCTCCCAGGGCATGTAAAGTTCCCATTGACTTTACTAGTCAAATCCTATGAACTAAACCAGTACAACCCATCTTACTATGGAGGTACTGGAAGGGGTTAATAGTTTTTCCCCCATGTTAATTTTAGAGAGGGTACCCTACAGCCCCTCTCACTTGTACCGGCAATCCGAGGTGAGTGGAAGTGTCCCGTGAGCCATCCAACCCCATTTTTAACATAGAGAAGGTCCCCCAAGGCCCTGCTAAGCCCGCTGCTGCCCGCTCTCCCTCCCGCATCGCTTCCTGGTTTGTGAGCCCGTCCTCCTCCATCCCCGCCCATCGTGCCGTGATTGGGCCGTGTAGTGTTGTTCTCCCCATCCCAACGCTCGTTGCAGGCCCCAGCCCCCTCACTTGTACCAGCAATCTGAGGTGAGTGGAAGTGTCCCCATGTGCCCTGTGTCTCGCGTGCAGCCTCCATTTCCAACCCTCCTCCCTTCCTCTTCCCCTCCCTCCACCCGCCTCCCGATCCTCCCTGCGTACGTGATTGGTCCAGCCCGCCTCCCGACCCGCCCACCATCCTCCGATTGGCCACCCGGCCTTTGTTCCCAGGCCATTACTGCACCTCCCAGGGCAGCCCTCTGCCCGTGCAGCCCTGCGGCTAAGGACCTGAGGCAAAGGACGACTCTGTCAGGGACGACCCCAGATCGTATCTGCAGGTATCCGCAGGAGGAGCAAGAAGCCAACAACAAGTAAGTGTGGCAAGGGCAGGGCCAGAAGCAACTACTTCAGGCCAGACTTCCCTACCACTCTTCTAACGCAGCATCAACAACGTAAACCCATTATAGTTGCACTCAGAAACTCTCCCCTTAGCATGTGAAAGGTGTCCCCAATTGCATCTAGAAGTATTCCCAATTGCATTTGAAGTTGCGCTCAATAGCCTCTCTGAGAAAAGTTGAATTTAGAACTGTTCCCAATTGCATCTAGAAGTGTACCCAAGTGCATTTAGAAGTTGCGCCCATTAGCCTCTCAGAGAAAAGTTGAATTTTAGTGTACCCAACCACATTGTCAAGTTGTGACCAATAGCCTCTCTGAGGAAAGTTGAATTTGAAAGTGTACCCGACTGCATCTAGAAGCATACCCAATTGCAAGTCGACGAATTTAAAAAATGTTACCAATAGCCTGTCTGGAAAGTTGAATTTAGAGACACACCCAATAGCCCGTCTGAAAAGTTCCACTAAAGTGTGCCCATTAGCCTCTCGGTGAACTTAGAAGGCGTTCCTAATAGCCTTTCTGTGGAAGAATACCTTCTGAAGTGACCACAAAAGCCTCTTTATGAAAATTGCAATAATGTAATATCATGCTGGACCAAACCGATCAATCTCACTAATAACCTATCGGTACAAAGTCCCTAATACCCTCGCTGTATGAAGTCGAATTGAATGAACTGCACCTACTAGCATACCATAACTAATCATATTAATATAACTAAACAGTATAGATGTGTAATGTAAAACCTAAACGGCGACTAATAATCTAATACAAACTTGATTTAGATTCATACCCAACACCCTCCCAGTATAACAGTGAATTGAAAGTAGTACCCCACTTGCTTGCCCTGCTAAACCCTATTAAGATAACTAACAGTTTAGCTGTGTAATGTACAATCTAGAACGGTGACAAATAATCTAATACCCCCTCCAAGTAAATTGAATCTAGTGACTGACCGATTTTCTTCTCTGTGTACAGGAGAACTCAGAAACGTACCTAATAAACTAATAAACATCTGGCGACTATTGTATCTAGAGAGCACCAAATAGTCTAATATCGTCGAACCCAGAAGTGTGCCTAAAGGCGTGACACCCCCGATCCTAGAACTACAATCAGAAAACCCTCCTAAATCAACCGAAAGCCAGCACCAATCATGAGCGCACCCACTCCACCAGAGTCTGTCAGAAACGACCCCCGGGGACCACGCCCACTCCCCGATCTGCCTTCCCCCCCCACCCCCTCCCTCCCAAACCACCCCACCCTCATCCACACCCTGCTGCCACTCCCCTCTCCAAACACCAAGCCAGAGGAGCACGATGGCGAACCACTCACCCTAAAACCACTCATCCCCTGAACCCCACCCCGACCCGCCAGCATTGCCCACACCCGCTCCCCTCACTATCAGACCTGGCACACCCCACACGGAAATCACCCACCCACCGCCTTGCCCTCATACCCCTGCCACCTTCCCCCCGACCGCACTCTTTCCCCTCCCTAAAAACTGCGCACCTAGCCCTAGCACGAACCGAAGCTGCTTCCCTCTCCCCCTCTGACCCCCCTACCCTCTCCGACACACCAGTCGCAGCAAAGAAACTAAAGAGGAAACGCGCCTGGTCCACCTCAATCTCTCAGCACTCCTCGCCTCCCCCGTCTCGACCCACCCACTCCCTCCCTCCCTCCCTCCCGCATTCTCCGCCTTCCCCCGTGGCCTCCCCCCTTCCTGAAACCCCTCTCCCTTGATTTCTCATCAACTGCAACTGAAACCCCCCCGCCCACACCCCTTCCTCAAATCCCCCAACCCAAATCCGATCATCCTATCACACCCAGCCCCGCCTGAAACCTGCCAAGTTTTCTGCCCACCCACTATTCCCTTCTAGCATCACCGACCTTACCCCCCCTCGCCCCCCTCCACTCTCTCCGCCACCGCCACATCCCGGTCCAGCACCTAGACCTACCTTGCCCGCCGATATGAACTGTATCCTATTTAACTCCCGTTCCGTAGCAAAAAACAGACATTGCATCTATGACCTCCTCGCCTCTGTCGAACCAGACCTAGTTTTCATCACTGATACCTGGTTCTCCGATGACTTCGGCCCAATCGCTAGTGAAGCCTTTCCCCCCGACTACTCCCTCATCCCACTGAACCATCCGTCCAGAGGAGGTGGGGTAGCATTCGTCTTCAAATCTCTCTTCCGCGCCTCGATCATCGACAACCAACCCTCCATCCCATCCTGTAAATCTCTCCTCGTTAAACTTTCCCTCTCCCCATCGCTCTCTCACAGCTTCCTAATAATCTACAGGCCCCCTGGCTACGATAGACAATTCGCAAACAACCTTTGCGACTCAATCGCCACCATCCAACTAAACCATCCCAACCTCACCCTCCTTGGTGACTTCAACATATGGCTCGAAATCCCCACCAACCCTATGACACACTCCGTGGTTGACGGTCTAGATGCAATTAATCTCCAACCCCACATAAACGGCCCGACTCACTACAAAGGACACACTCTTGATGCCATCTTTAGTTCCAACACTCTGATTCATTTAAAGCCCCCCACCCCAATCATCTGGTCCGATCACTTCATTCTCTCGTTCGCCATCCACTCACCTGACCCCCTTCCCGTACTTGCATCCGAACCTCAGAATTTACGCGAATGCTGGAAAAAACTAACGATCACCCCGGACCTAGCCGAGGCACTCCTCCAATCTCCACCACCCACCTGCCTTCCCAACAACCAACTAACCCCTGAGGCCTTTGACTCATGGCTCAACGCATCTCTCCTGCGACTCACCCCCCATGCAAACCATCAACCCGCTGCGGCCCTTTCCCCAGATGGTTCACTCCTGAGTTGAAGACCACTAAACGACTTTACAAATACCTAGAATACAAATGGCAGAAAGAGAAAACCCACGAGAGCAGGACCACCTTGGCCCGTCACCTATATCAATACAAGGCCGAAATCCGGAAAGCAAAAAAAGGCCACTACAACACTCGAATCCTAAACTGCAAAAACCCAAGCAAAGAACTCCACAAAATCATCTCAGAATTCACCAATCCTGTTTGTAATACAACCATCCCGACCGCCACACAATCACTGTGCGACTCACTCTCCCTCCACTTTCACAACACGGCTATCGAAAGAACAAAAACTCTAAACACCAAGATGGCTCAACTACAGCCACCGGGCAATCCTCCGCCCGTACCAGCCAGCCCTGCAGCCGCAACCTCTACGCAACCAACGTTTGAATCCTTTAGTCCAATATCACCAGAACAGTTTCTCAAACTGCTATCTGCCCGCAAACCTTCTGGTTCACCACTGGACCCCTGTCCAGCCACAACCCTTAAAGAAATTTTTGCTTCCACTTGCGCAGGAGAACACGCAAGATCTATCATAAATTCCTCCCTCTCCTCCAGTATCTTTCCCGACGCATTCAAAATGGTGCACGTCAAACCTCTAATTAGAAAACCTTCGCTCGACCCTCTCGAGCCCAAAAACTACCGCCCAATCTCAAACACCAGGTTCCTTGCCAAACTCAATGACCGAACCGCCTACTCCCAACTAAATGCGTTTGTCGAAACCAACAACCTCCTAGACCCAGCCCAATCAGGCTTCAGATCACGTCACGGAACTGAAACCACCCTAACCTCGATCTGGGATGACCTTAAAATGACAGCAGACTCCGCGGGATGCGCTGCACTAATCCTCCTCAACCTATCGGCCGCCTTTGACATGATTAATCACTCAATCCTCCTAGACCGACTCCACTCCATAGGAATCTGTGGAACCGCCCTTAAATGGATAGCTTCATTCCTCAAAGACAGGCACCAAATAACGACACTCTCCAGCTTTACCTCACAAGCCCGACCAGTCGAACACGGGAGTCCCTCAGGGAGCATGTCTATCCGCCCTCCTGTTCAATCTCTACCTGATCACCCTCCCACCAATAATTTGTTCACACAACATCCTGTGTTACAACTACGCCGACGACACTCAACTAATTCTAAAATTCCTGAACTCGAAACCCGACTCCCGACCCGACCTGGCATCCTGCCTCCTTAACATAGAACTCTGGATGACCCAAAGCCACCTCCTGTTAAACCCCTCCAAAACAGAAATCATGATTTGCGGCAACCCCGATCTTCTTCCGCACCCACTACCCTGGCCACCCGCCATGGGCAACTCACCGACACCCTCCAACACAGTGAAAAATCTTGGATGCACCCTAGACTCCGACCTAACACTCTCGCGCCAAGTCAACAATGTCTCAAAATCCTGCCACTATCACCTCAAAAATCTTACCTCTCATTTCCCAACAGAGTCTCCGCAGTCCAATCAATTGTCATATCAAGACTGGACTACGGAAACCCCCTATACCTCGGAATTCATGCCTACCAACTAAACAAACTCCAAAGAGCACAAAACGCAGCAGCCCAAATGCTACACGCGCTCGGTCCAAGAGACCACGTATCCCCAGCCCTTAAAACACTGCACTGGCTTCCAGGAGCCCGTAGGGTAGCTTTCAAAACTTTATGCCTCTCCCATCGAGCACTGCATAAAACTGGACCGCAATATCTTCAAGACAAGTTAATACCTTATCACCCCACTCGCACCCTAAAATCAAGCTCAGCTGGCCTCCTAGTAATCCCCAAGACAAACTCAGCCAGGTTAGGTGGATCATCATTCTCAGCCCTAGCCCCAACCCTATGGAACTCGCTCCCACCCCACATCCGCCTAACTGAAGACTTAACGGCCTTCCGCAAACTACTGAAAACCTGGCTCTTCCGCTAAAACTAACCAGCAATTGCCCGGAAGCAAGAAATGTACAACTAAATAAAATCGAATGTAAACCATAAGACATACAGTACCAAACGAGTAATGCAGATCAAAACAGTGAAGTGGATAATAGTAATAAATCATCAGGAAACTAGGAGATCTGAATCGATGAAATGATCTTAATGAATGAGGAGGGAACTTAATGAATGACATAGATGAAATATCCAGAATGGATGTAGCATATAGAACAGATGAACACACTAAGTGGAAGGGTGCGAGAGTGGTAGAATAGACAACTAGAAAGATCAAATGAATATAGTGACCAGAGGAAATAGATGAACATACTAGAGCCAATGAGTATACAGAGTGGTTTGTGTGCGGAGAATGGACGAGCATGTAGAGATGAGTACGTGTAGAGTTGACGAAAATGCAAAAACAGAAAAGCGAACAGAACACAGGAGGGCGTAGAACAGTCGACTAATCCGAACGGACGAACGTATAGACTGGATGGACGTCTGACCAGATGAATGTGTAAGAGTGAACGAGCATTTATAGAGAACAAGCGAGGAGGGCAGATGAGCATGGAGAGCGGAGGAGCGTGGAGAGCGGATGAGCATGAAGAGTGGATGGGTGTGAAGCGTGGAGAGCGGATAAGCATGGAGAGCGGAGGAGCGTGGAGAGCGGATAAGCATGGAGAGCGGAGGAGCGTGGAGAGCAGAGGAGCGTGGAGAGCAGAGGAGCGTGGAGAGCAGAGGAGCGTGGAGAGCAGAGGAGCGTGGAGAGCAGAGGAGCGTGGAGAGCAGAGGAGCGTGGAGAGCAGAGGAGCGTGGAGAGCAGAGGAGCGTGGAGAGCAGAGGAGCGTGGAGAGCGACTGAATGTGGAAAAGCACAGAGCGAGTGTGGAGAGCGACTGAGTGGAGAGCGCAGAAGCCTAGGATGCAGTTGAGCCTGGAGAACGGTTGAGCCTGGAGAGCGGATGAGTGTGGAGGGCGGATGAGTGTGGAGGGCGGATGAGTGTGGAGTGCGGATGAGGGTTCTGAAACAGACAAATACGTGCAGCGGACGTAGGAGTGGCGCGGATGAGCTGATGGAGCAGATGATTGTGCGAAAAGGTGAATGGGTGGTGTCGGGTGAGTGTGTGGAGTGGATGTTGTGTGTGGAGCGGATGGGTGTTTGGTGCGGATGAATATTGTGGAGCGGACGAGTGTGAAGCGGATGAAAGTTTGGTGCGGATGAGTCTTGTGAAACAGATGAATGTGTGGAGCGAACTAATACACAGTGCGGATGAGTGTCTGGAACGGATGAACACGCAGAGCAGACGAGTAATTTTGTCAAGCCAACGAGTAGTATGTTGTGCCGATGTGTGGGTGGACCGGGTGATCGAGTGTGCAGGCTGGACGAGTGTGTAGGCTGGACGAGTGTGTAGGCTGGACGAGTGTGTAGGCTGGACGAGTGTGTAGGCCGGACGAATGGGTGGAGCGGACGAATGGGTGGAGCGGACGAATGGGTGGAGCAGACGAATGGGTGGAGCAGACGAATGGGTGGAGCAGACGAATGGGTGGAGCAGACGAATGGGTGGAGCAGACGAATGGGTGGAGCAGACGAATGGGTGGAGCAGACGAATGGGTGGAGCAGACGAATGGGTGGAGCAGACGAGTGTATGTGTAACGAACGAGTGTATATGGAGCGTAAGAATGTATGTGGTGCTGATGAGTCTGTGGAGCGGACGAGTGTACGGAGCTGATGAGTGTGGGGAGCGGACGAGCGCATGGAGCGGATGGATTTGTAGAGCGGATGAGTATGCTGAACGGAGCAGTATGCTGAATGGATGAGTATGTGGAGCTGACTAATAGTATGTTAAGCGTATCAGTGTGTAGTCTGGATGAGTGTGCAGACCAGATGAGTGTGTAGATCAAATGAGCGTACCAAACAGATGTGTATAGAGAGCGGTTGAGTATACAGAGCGGATGAGTGCATAGGCAGACAGGAGTTCATGCGCTGGGTAGACTGGAGTGCGTGCACAAGAAGGACAGGAGTGCACACGTATGGAACACATGAGAGCATGCGTGAGGCACACTGGAGAATGAAGGATAATCTTGAGCACGCAAGGTGAACCAGAGTACATGAATAGGTCGAGCAGGCATGAATGTGTAGGACAATCCTGAACGCCTGAAATGAGCAAAAATGAATAGAACCGACCTGCCCGCTCGGAACTGCGTGACATACATAATATGCTTTGGAATGCAGGGAACATTTGAAAAAGAATATATATCATAACAAACCCCACGCTTACTCTCTCCCTTACACCATCACTCAACTAGAACACAGAGATACTATGACACCATTCGGTATAACTGTTCTCATATCTACATCTCCCGCTCACTCCACAACACTAAGTAAACATTGCTGGTTTCACACCCCCCAGCCAGGCGTTCTTCTCAGGCCTAACGCAGCCGCATTCGTCCTGGATAAAGCCGGCCAGAACGAACACATACTCCAGATCTCTCAACCACCACTCCTACCGCTAAGAAGCAGCTACCACTTGAATTCCGCCCCAGCTGCACACATACCTGGTGCGCACACGCACCTTTTGACTCTCTCTTCTCTCTCTACTGACCCGAACTTCGGTTCCCGAGGGCGTTCAACCTACCAGCGCCTTCAGACCATACAAAAGTTATATAAGGCGCTATATAAATGCAAAATAACATAACATAACAAATGTTTCTGGCTGGTGGCAGTGGTTACTACCATAACTATTCGACCGTAAATATTTCCCTATGGGATTTTCCCATTGTTCGAGGCTACCACATTTCCTGACAGCCTCTAACATACCGCCAGTGGATTTTAATATTAACTTTGCTCCGGTAGGTTTTATTTGCCAGACCTTTAATATAACTTCTTTCTCGTGTCTTTCTCTAAACCCCTAACCCAGGTCGGGGATCCTTGGTTTGTCCTTTTGGCGGGCTTCTACCGAGAAGCCCTCCTTTCGGTGTCACTGAGTCTGGGGTAGATCCATTGTGTGGGAGGGGGGAGTAGGACCCCTGGACAGGGTTGCCTCAGCAACCCATGTTGTACTCTATCCTGATAGGCTGGAGGGTCTCCCGCCAAGATGACCACCCCACTGTGTGAGTGACAGCTAGGCTGTATGAATGGGGATCTTTTTTTGCATAAAAGCGGGGTCCTGAGGACTGGAAGAGCAAGTCGTTGCGACTGGAACTAAGAAGCCAAAGAGGCAAGAAGCCAAAGACATCTGTGTTAGGCAGAAACCTGTGCAGTTCCATTAGGGAATACTGCAAAAGATTTTGGACTACAGGTGTAAGCGGTAAACCCACTTGGTAGCAGTCTGTACCACCCAGATTTACCTGGTAGCTGTGGCTGAGCAGTCAGATTTCCCTCAAGAAGAGTTAGGCAGTATGCAAAGTATACACAATAGGCACTCGGATACAATAATACAAACAAACACTGACCAGAGCTTTGGTATCAAAGTATATAATTATTTGTTTAAAAACACACTGTTTGAAACACTCCAGCACTCTTATTGTAAAATACTCTAAACACGGTTACTATTATAATATATACAACCCTTATACCTTATCAGATAAGTCTTAGTTAACACCACTTATTTCCATACAGAGGTGAACGCTTAACTATAGATGGCCGGCCGGCTCACCACTTGGGCCAATCAGGACGGAGTGCGACTTGAGTTGCCTAGGCAACTCAGTCCAGGGTGCCTAAATCCCCCTCCACCCCTCCTAAGTACCCCAGACAGAGTGGCACCACTTTGGAGGGCTTCTGTGGAGAAGCCCGCCAAAAAGCGGAACAAAGGGCTCGACTTGGGTTGGAGTCACAGAAGAGAACACAAACGCCATTTTAGAACCGAGTTTTGGCAAAAAATACCAAGAGAATTAATATTAATTAAATAAACCGGCGGTATATTCGAGGCTATCATAATTAAATAAATAAAGATAGTAGCCTCGAACAATGGGAAAATCCCGTAGAGAAATATTTGCGGTTGAATATAAAAAGTAGTATCCACTGCCACCAGCCAAAACTCGATCAGGGGGGACAGAGACGTGCCCCCTCGACTAACAGACCCCGGGGCAGCCAGTACATCCACAATATGATGGTTTGTACTGGTTCTGTTCAGAATTTAAGACCAGTAAAGTCAATGGTGACTTTACATGCCCTGGGAGACAGTAGTCAGTCCCAGGGTATGAAGTCTATACTGGGGGGTCACTATGACACCCCTGTGTTACTGCACTGAGGGTGCTGTGTAACACATCACAAAAACACATGAAGCCCTATGGGGTAAAAGACCCCATAGCCCATTAAACACATCTAGAGTCAAAGAAACACACTCAAATCATGCCCAAGAGTGAGGGTAAAAGAGTCTCACTCTTGGCAGGAGAAAAAAATAAACCCCAAAAATCCAGCAAAGCTGCTGGGGGACTCACTAGGTTAGGAAATTCAGCCTAACAGAGAATTCTCCCTAACAATCTGCAATGACTGAACCACCGGTGAAGCCCTGCTGCAGCGTCTCACCACTTTTCTCCACACGACGAGAGAGGATTTTCACCTGCAAGAGCCTTCTTCCCTTGAGCTGGTGGGGCCAACCAGTTTGCCAATCGCTTCCCGGACCTGCCTTGGTCGAATCTCCCGTACACTGTACTTGGAGGCCGGATAGCCTGGCATCAGTCCACCCGGACCGCGATTTAAAGGAGCGCACCTTTTATTCGTCGGGCAGCACCGCGGCTGGTTTCAGCCCTGGGTAGTGCAGTAACTCTAACCTTCCTCGACAACGAGAGCCTCTCTTCCTCTGCTGGATCACCCGAACTGCAGGAACTACCAGGAACAACCGCCACCGCAGGAGCCACCTCTTCATTTTAAGGTACATTGTTCCGCCAGGCCGCCCTTTCTTCACGGTAGTGCAAAAGGTATTTTAAATCCTTTACCTACCATTACCTACCTGTTGGGTTGGCCGCCCCCCTCTCTTAACATTGTCTTTTCAACTTCTGCAACCACCTTTTCAAATGTGTTAACCAAAGACTTGACTGCAGCTACAAGAACATTTTGCTCCTGGGCCCTTGCCCTGTACCACTGACTCTGGCACAGGCCTACTGACTTTGGTCACATTTTTTAGATGTGCTTTCATTAGATTGATTCTCACTGAGAACTGTGTTGGTGCACCTATTTCTTTTAACTACCCTGTCCTTCCCATGCTTAAACATTGTGAAATGCCATTTTGCTCAGTTTTTATTTTAATTATTGTCTATACTGATGCACTGTCTTGCTAAACTGGTTAACCAACTGATGGGAAGTGTTGCTAGGGTGTATGAGAAACTATTTCTAGATAACTTGTGTTTTCCCTCCCTTGTGAGGAATTGTTAGAGTATCCCTTTTGTGAAGTGTTCACTGTGCCGTTTTGCTCAGTTTTCACTCTGGTTCACTTGGTCTACAATTCAACTTTGGAGTGTGTATATTTTTCCTTTGACTTAATTTTTAACTTGCTTGAGGACTGTGATACCTGTGTTTTATTAGAAGTGTATAAAATAAATATATAACTACTTTTTAATACCAAGCTTTGGTCACTGTTACCTTGTGCCATGGTACAGTAGACCTATTGTATAAACCCTTAATACTGCTCATCTCCCTCTTGAGATAAGTGACTGCTCAGCCACAGCTACCAACTAAATCTTTGTGGTACAGACTGATACCAAAGGGGATTTATTGCTCTCACCTGTAGTCCTAATCTGGTGTAGTGCTCCCTAAGGGAACTGCACTGGATTCTGCCTAACAACGTCGACCGAGGCATCGACGGCGTCGACAACCTCTTTGACGGCGGAGCCCCGAGAGTGTCCCTCGACGGACACGGCGCCGATTGCGTTGATGACTTTGAGGGCGGACCCTCGAGAGAGCCCCTCGACGGACACGGCGCCGATGGCGACGACGCCTTCTGCGAAGGCTTCACAGGTTCGGACGGTCTCTATGGCGTCGAGGACCGGGACCTGGCACAGCTATGGCGATCTCCCTTGTCCGATTGGGACCTCGACGGCTCCCGATGATCGCGCCGACCGCCCGAGCCCAAAGGCGTGCGAGTGGTGGACCGAGCCCGTTCCTTTCTGGCTTCTTTCGAAGGCGCGGACGGAACTGTGCCTTGCGATTCGAAAATCACTAACATCTGCCAGCGGAATGAATCCCATTCGGCCAGCGACGAAGACTTGGTGGGGCAAGTCAACCGTCTAGCGGAGTCCTCCTCCAACGAAGAAGGGGAAGGCGACCGGTGATGGCGCTTCCTAGAATGTCTCAACGAGGCAGAGGAATGGCGGGAACCACTCCTAGACCGAGACTCCCCTGGACTTTAGCCAACGCGGAGAGTCACCCCTCAAGTCATCGGTCGAAAGCCCAGCGGACTTCGACTTATGGGGCTTAGACACCCTACCTACTTTCAATTTCTTCTTATGTTCCCGCAAGGCCTTAGACGTCAGGGACTGACACTCCTCGCAGTCGTCGGTGGCGTGGCTTTCGCTGAGGCACCAAAGGCAGATGTCGCGCAGGTCTGTGATGGACATCTTCGACCCAAAATCCCAACACTTTTTAAAGCCCGACTTTGGGGTAGTAGAGGACAGACATTTGAACAGAAGAATCGAGCACGCCGAGATTCCGAAGCAAATACGTTGCAGAAAAAATGGAACTGAGGCTACAGCGCCGTGCGTCCTATATATAACATCCCGAGATGTCGACCCTTGTCAGAGGCCCTCGAGGGACAAAGTATCGACGTCATCGATGCAGGACGCCCTCTGCCGAAAAAATTTCCAAAGCAGCACAGCTGTGGACATTACCTGTCATAGATGTGGAATACGTTGGAGGACACAATCCCCTCGAGCTTTGCTTTGGTCTGATGTTTCCAATTATGTGTGTGGTGGATCTGGAGTGTGCCACATTTTTTAATTTCTTTTTTTATTACTTGTGTATAGCCACGTTAGGCTTTTACAAAGGTGAAGGCCGAAGTTTGATGTGTGTGATTGAGACCATACTGGGCTCTCTCAGTTTTTGTTCAGTTTTTCCATGGATTCAATTTTCTCGAAAGCAGCATTTAAAATCTTAACTCCTGCGATTGTCGATCTAGTCTTTTCTCCTGAGATGAGGCGTGCCCACCGGGCTTCTTACTTACGAAGATCGCAAGTAGAGAACAAAGGTAGAAGGTAGGCACTCCTAGCTTCTAGCAACGCTGGACAGGATATCAATAGGTGTCTGATGGATTCAAGTTGATGATTCTCTGGGCAAAGTCTACATTCGTTTGAATTAGACTGAGATCTTCTTTTCCAGGATTTCGCGGGTCGGAAGAAGGTTGAGATGCGCTCTCATGAAAGTTCCTCTTAGCCTAGTTCCTGACGGATTGCTGCAATAGACGTGGACTTCTGTGCTCAATCTACCGATCTCCAAAGGAAACCGTCTAACTTCGGCCATAGTGTTGAAGGGATGGCCGGGCTCGCGCCCATTCCGTAGGTGATGGCAGGGATCACTTTGGATTTATAGAATTGGATGGCAGGAAGCAGCGAAAACCTTTCAAAGTTTCTGTCATTTGCTCGAGTTTGTGCGGTTAGAGTGCGGACTAGATTGTTTTGCGTAATGAACCAAGTTGTTCAGCTGGCTTTGGAGTCCAACTGGCGTTTGGTCCCACAAGATGAGGTCGTCGGCGTAATCGGGGGACGCCTGAATTCCCGATTTTGGGGGGAAATGCTTGCACCATTGTTACAGTTTCTTGATAGTCACCCAAAAAAGGAATGAACAGGGCGGGAGCCAGCGGACAGCCCTGTTTCACTCCTCGATTTGAGGGAATTTCGGCTGAGAGGAGTCCTTGCCTGTTGAGTCTCATTCTCATTTTTGTGTCTGAATGTAAGGCGATAAGGGGATCCAAGATGGGTAAAGGACACTTCCACGCTGAGAGTTTCTTCCACAGTTTCTCTCGATCTACTCGATCGAAATCCTGAGTAAGATCAATGAAGGCTAACACACTTTCGGGGCACCGTCCCTGATCTTACTCTTGATGATGTTTAGTAGCATTATATTGACTTAGCCCAGGCTTGGTGACTTCTTTCAAGAAGCAGGGTAGCGAAGATCTTTCCTTCCAATGATATCCAGCAAGGCTATCGGGCAGTAGTTGGCCAGGTCTTCTCTGACACCTTTCTTAAAAATTGGAACCACCACTGCTGTGGTCCAAGATGTTGGGACTGATTTTGCATCTTTGCAACGGCTGAATATATGGCTGATTAATGTTGCCCACTCCTCCAGATAATATATATATATTTTTTTATTTGTCTTTTTATTCGTTTTTGAACTAAAAGTTTGACAATCATGTACAGGCATTTGCAACCGAACGGTCAGGTACAAAAAAAATAATATCACATCGATAGCAAAACAGTGTATAAAACGTTTGGGATCTGATGCACATCGCATAAACTTTGAGTAGGTTCATCAAACCCAACTACCCCTACCCTCCCTCTCCCCCCCCCTTGCACATAGTACCGTCTGAAGGGCTGGAAAAAACCAGTATCTATCTCCGAACCAATATTAACTACCTGACATCAGGTACATAGACATATTAGAACTTGCAAGTTTAGCCTAGCAGCGAGATTCAGCCATCAACCAAAATGCCTCCAAACATTATAACGCTTTGGACACATTTTTTATATCACATATTTAGCCCGAAATTCCGACCATGCATTCTCCACTGAGGTGCGATCTCCATGTAGGACCGCCGTGAGGTTGTCCATTCTATATATATTCAAGGCAACACTCAGCCATTCGGTCTTATTAGGGAGCCTTGCTCTTTTCCACACCATGGTGAGGCACGCTCGAGCGGCCAGCAGTAAATCCATAATCATTTTAGGTGCTTTCTTAATTGTGTCTTCTGTTTCAACCAAGCCAAACAATATCAGAAGTGGGTGTACCTCTCCGTCATCATCATCATCCAGCTCCTTGATCCAGCTGAGGACCTCCGTCCAGTAGGCTTGGACCGCCTCACACCCCCACCATATATGCCAGTAATCGGCCCGTTTTCCACAGCCCCTCCAGCAATGTGGGCTTATTCCTTGGTACATTTTGGCCAACCGGACCGGGTCATATTGCCATCTGTATAACAACTTAACAGCATGCAATTATTATTGGCATGATATGGAAGATTTTGCTGTCCTTCTACAAATTTGGAGCCCTAGCTTTTGCGAAATCTGCCTTCCCATGTCTGATTCCCACCTGTTCCTCAGTGTGTGCGATGGTGTGATATCAACCTCAATCAGCGCTGAGTACATTGCACTTATCAAGCCCTTTGAACTCGTAAATGTGTTGAGAATGTGTTCAAACGGGGTGAGATCCCTTTGTAGTTCCTTCCATACCGCCCTTGTCATCCCCCCCTTGAGTCTGAGATATAGGAAAACCGAGAGTGGGCCTATGTTGAGCGCATCCTGTAAGTCCTGAATTGTAATAAAGGCACCATCTCTCCAGAGTTGACCAGCCCCCTCTAATCCTGCATCGTACCACGTCTCGAAGCTCCCTGGGTCTGGGATAGCGTCGCGAATACCCAGTGACCATAGGTGTCCAAGGGGAGATGGCCAAGTTGTTACTCCCACCATTTTCTTGCCTGGTGTCCAGATTGCCCATATTGTTCCAATAATAGGGTGCTTTTTAACACTATTTCGTAATTGGGGCCCCGGAACCCATAGCCATTCGCTTAGAATGAATGGCCGGAGATGGTAGTTGTCTAGGGCTATCCACTGTGGCTCTGACTTTTGCCGGATGTGCGGGACAAGGACATGTAGTTGGGCTGCCCTGTAATATGCTTCTATATCCGGGAGGCCCACTCCTGCGTTGTCCTTCCGGAGCTGTAGCAAGGATCTGGGGACTCTCGGCTTCTGGCCCTGCCACAGGAAGGCTGAGAGGGTTTTTCTCATGCTCGTAAAGTATTCTTTGGGCATTTTAATGGGGAGCATTTGGAACAGAAAGTATTTTAGGGAGAATCACCATTTTTATTGCATTTAATCGGCCCAGCCAGGAGATGGTGAGTCTGGACCACCTTTGGATGTCCTTTTGGAGGGAGAGCGATAGTGGGGGAAAGTTAGCCTCATAAAGGGAGTCAAGGTCTCGGGTCACATTAATACCGAGATATCGAAGCGTGGTGAAGCTGACCTTTACTCCTAAGGGAGTGAATCGGTCTGCCTCAGAGTCTCCACTTTTGTCAAGTGGAAGGAGGATCGACTTTCCGGTGTTGATTTTAAGGCCATCCAGTTCCCCATATTCGATGATGCTCATCGCGACCGGGACAGAATTTAGGGGGTCAGTTGGGTGCAGTAGTATATCATTCGCATAGAGGCCTAGTTTGTATTCGCAATCTCCTACCATAATGCCTTTTACTTTAGCATCCTGCCTCAATCTCTGTGCCAACGGCTCAAGCGAGAGCACAAATAGTATTGCTGACAGTGGACAACCCTGCCTCGTTCCCTTTTCCAAACGGAACCATTGCGAATAGCCCCCTTTTACTGTCACTGACGTTGTGGGAGATGTGTACAGGGCCGTAATGGCACGGCGTAACTTCGGCCCCAACCCGTTCCAGACTAGTACTCTTTCTAAGAAGCCCCAGGCAACCCTGTCGAAGGCCTTCTCAGCATCTAGTGAAAGAAGAGATGGGTCCCCTCCCATTCCCTGCGCCTCGTAAATAAGATGTAAAGTTTTCCTCATGGGGTCTGCACCCTGTCTCCCGATGACAAAGCCAACCTGGTCGGAGTGAATTAATCGTGGTAAGTATGTTTCGAGTCGGGCTGCAATGACTCGCGCGTATATTTTATCATCTATATTCAGAAGAGAGATGGGGCGGTAGGAACTACAACGCGTAGGCTCTCTCCCTTCCTTCGGAATGACAGCGAGAAGGGCTTGTGAGAAGGACGTGGGCGCCTGGCCTGTTTCGAAAATGTGATTAAATAAGGATGCAAGGAAGGGGGCGATGAGTGTAGAGAAAGCCTTGTAGAATCCGGGTGTGAAACTATCGTCTCCCGGGGCCTTCCCTGTCTTTAGACGTTTTATGGCCTCTGTGACTTCTTCTTCAGTGACTGGCGTGTCTAAGGATTTGGCTTCTGTGGGTGTGAGTGTGGGGATCCTAACTTCTCTAAGGTAAGTGTCAATGCTTCCTGGGGGGGGGGGGGGGGGGGGGGGGGGTCGCATGTGTATAAATCCTCATAAAAGTAGGCAAATGCCTCCTGTATCCCCTCAGGAGACGTGACGATCGTGTCTATGAGGGTGCCATCAGCCCTTTCAATACGATCTAACCATCTTTCAGCTTTCTGTGCCCGAAGACGAGCCGCCAGAAGAGCATCTGCTTTATCGCCCTTTTCATAGTATTTTTGTTTTAAATATTGTAGGGTTCAGGCTGTTTTACTAACGATGAGCAGTCAGAGCTCTTCCCTGAGCCGTCTGGCTTCGGCCATGTGTTTGGGTCTGTCACACGAGGAAGATTGTACTAATTTCTAGGCTATGTGGAGCTTTTCCCTGATGTTTCTATCAGTGCACGTTCTCTCTTTTTTTGGGCCCCTTCCCTAATGAGTACCCCCCCTCCAGGTGGCCTTAGCAGCTTCCCATACGTGTAACTTCCCGACCTCCCCCATGTCATTGGTAAGAAGAAATTGCTCAATCTCAGTTTCAAGGGTTTCCTTGAAGACCGAGTCAGTCCATAGGGAATCGTTGCACCTCCATTTGGAGTTTCGAGGGGCCAAGTCGTCCCAGCACATATCGACCACGACCATGTCATGATCTGACCACGCGGTGGGATGAATATTTGCTGTACGAAGTATCTGCAGGAGGCCGTCGTTAAGGAAGATATAATCAATACGCGTAAGCGTGTCGTGGGGGATGGAGTGGAAGGTGAAGCATCTATCTGCTGGGTGCAGGTGACGCCAACTGTCAGCAAGACCATATAGGTCATGGATAAGTTTAATTTCGGCTACATCTTGAGAGGTGGGTGGGTTATTCGCATCTGCCCTGGTTTGTCTATCCATCGAACTGTCCATCCAGGTGTTAAAATCACCCCCAAGAGCTATGTGTCCCTGTGCCATGGGGAAGACTTTCTTATGGAGGAACCTATTATGCCCCTGGTTAGGTGCATAAAGTGTAGCAAGTGTGAAAATTGTGTCGCGAATGTTCCCCACCACCACGAGAGCCCTTCCCTCGTTATCCGTCCACGTGTCAAGGGTCGCCATCCGGAGACCTTTGCGAATAAGAACCCCCACACCCCCTTTTTTTGTGATATTGGAGCACCAGAAAGAAGGGCCCCCCTCACGAGATGGAATAAGTTTCTCCTCGCCTCTGCAGTATCTTGTCTCTTGGAGAAACAGGATGTCTGTTTTGACCGCCTAAATTCCCCTAGTCACCATGGAGCATTTTGTGGGGGAGTTCAGTCCCTTTACATTCAGTGTGCATATGCGTAGCGTATTGTTAGTGGATGCGAATGCGGGAGACATCACAGAGTTTATGTGAATATTTCAATGGTTGAATCGTCTGCTTCATGGCCCTTGACTTGATTGATAGGACGGGACGTGATCCGTCTTTCTCAGATTGGGACCCAACATGTCCTAAGGAGGCAGGCCAGTGAGTGACCCGCCCAGTACGCCTTCAGTTCCTTCATAAACTTGCATCGTGTTCTTCCGCCCCCCCCCCCCCCCAGGTTTGCCTTCCCGTGTACTACGTGTCGACCCATTACCCGAAAATCACCCACCCACCCACCCACCCCTCCCCCCGTGCATTCGGCGTCCGGTCCTTCCAGGTTAACATCACCCAGTCGGCCTCGGACGACCAATGGGAACCGCAAAACAAGCGGTCCTATCAAAGTATAAAGCAATATAACAGTGAGCCCCCAACTTTGCACTCATAACATTCATCAAAACCAACTTGTAAATACGACTTCCAGCCTCGATCTTGGGCATCTGTCCAGTGTCTGACAGTAAGACAAGTGTTAGACCCTTATGCCGGGCATATCAGTGGCGCGCACCGGGAGTCAGATCGACATCAAGTGAGCTAAGTTACTCCACCCATTGTGAGGCGACGCTCATGCTCCCGGGCCTCACCTTGTTATCACCTCAGTGTTTCTTTTGCGTTAAGCGGCATGATGTGAGAATCCATGCCTCCGATTAATGTTCCATATCCTGGGAATTGTTCATCCTACAGAATTTTCTGGATCCTTGGATTCTTCTCCGCCTTGGGCCCTTGGTGTGCCACTCACCCTCTTCCTTTTTGGACTCCGCAAGGGAGGAACCCTCCCCCTGATGACCCAATAGGTCCGTTATACAGTCGGTGATGTCCCTCTCCGAGTCTCATCGCCGAGCCTTCCCATTCAAAGGTGAGGGAGAACGGGTAACCCCATCTGTATCTAGCGCCTTTGTCCTTTAGCATCTTCGTGATCGGGGAACACTTCTTCCTCAGTGCCAGCGTGAGTGATGATAAATCCTGGTAGAGTGAAATATTGGAGTCTTCGAGTGAAAGTTGTGTGGTATTCCTGGCCTTCTCCAGGATTCTTACTCTGTCATCATAATTGTGAAATCGGGCCAGTACCGACCTCGGGCCTCCCGGCCTACCCCCAGCTCTGTGAATACGGTCTATTCTGGGTTCATCCACCGAATCATCCTTGAAGAGGAGCTTTAGAAACTTGTGTAGGGTCTGCTTTAGGTCGAGTTCAGTTTCACCTTCTCTCTCGGGAACACCAAAGATCCTTATGTTGTTGCGGCGTTCCCTATTTTCAAGATCATCAACCTTGAGGCGTATTTCTTCCTCTTTATGTTCTATCTCGGCGATGCGGTGATCCATTTGCGCCTCTGTATTCAGAGAGGTTTGATTATGCTCAACCTGTTCCAGCCTGTCATCCATTTTGTCTATCCTTTGTGTAATTTTGTCTATTTTGCTACCAATGTCCGCTCTCATGCCTCTCATCTCGGTGAGTAGATCAGCAACATCCGCCTTGGTAGCCGCTGCATCAGACCCCGCCGTCGACATCTTGGACTCAGTGGAAGATTTCGAAGGTTCGATGGCTGGCCTGAACCTGTATTTTGCGAGTTTACCCTTAGGGTTCATGGAGGACAGGTCTCAGATGGATTTATGAGGGCTACGCTGCCGGGGTAGTCATTCGAGTGTAATACGCTTGTGCGCGTGGGCTGTTATCCCACGTTGGCCAGGGGAGGCATCGAGGCAAAGAGCTTTTGTAAAGTTCGCCACCGACGAGCAGCGTTCCTCATAAGATCAGGCACCACTTGACTCCTTGTATCTTGTTTCGTTTTATTCTGGTGGGGGTTCGTCCGTGACGTAGCGTAACGGAAAACTCAGAAGATATGTCCCCAGGAAGAGGGGCAGCTAGGCACGGGCAGGGTACGGCCCTCCTGGATTCGCCACGTGCGCTAAGACCACTCCAGGTGGAAGGCCGGGAACGTGTTCCCAAGCCCAGCGAGCTTAGGAGCGTGTATGTGTGGTCAGAGGAGGGCACACGCCCTGACAAGCAGGGGCCCAACCCTCAATCCTTCATCGCCCAAGGAGGTTCCGTAAGTGCCCCTTATCGCAAGGCAACCGTAATTTGTTCATACGAATATTCAGGCCGGAATTCCCATCCACCAAAACCCCACCCCAGTTGTGAGCGGCCTGTGCGCCTTGCCGATTTCTCCTTCTCTGGGGGGGGGGGGGGGAGTGGAAGGTGGCCCCTCAATATCAGATCACTTATGTTCAAGGCTACTCGAGGAGGCACACTCCCCTCCCCAGGTATGGGGGGCCCAACCCTCAGTCCTGGTGACCTTCTGATATGCCGGTGGATTTGGTGCAAGATCTGGTAGTGTGGCAGGGTTTAGGCACTTACTAGGCGGTGCCCCGCGTATGTTGATCCAAATGCGTGGTAGGGGGTGGTATCCTCGCCCTCAGGTGCCTTTAGACTCCTATTTCTCGTTCTGAACGGCACTGGACCCCGGCTCCGTGCCGGGGGGTGGGGGGCTCATCACTCAACACTTGTGCTACGCGGCCTTTCAGCAGGAGGAGGGAGAGGAGGAAGTTCCGTTGCATCGGCGGACCGGCCGCCTAGGTGCATGCCGCAGCGCGGGACAGTCCCTTGTATGGTGGAGTCCTTCAGACAGGGGGTGAGGGGCGACCGCCTACCTTATCTCGTCGGGTGGGGCCCTTCCGGGTGACAGGGCTCAGCACGCAGCGCCCGACCCACACCGACGGGCCGCGACACGAGCGGGACCGAGCAAGGCTCCCTCAGCCGTGTAGGGGCCGTCGCGCAGGTCTGCTCTCCCATCAAGCGTGTGTTCAGGCACGGGGGTGCACTTTCCGTTTGTTGCTGCGCACGTCATGGCCAGGGCCTCAGAACATATATCTCGCTTTCTCCGCAAAGACTCCTCTGATTTTCTTTGGGTTTTTCCCCAGATTTGGGGGGGAGGGGGATCGCCTTCGGACGTGTCCTGCTCCGTAACAAGCTCTGGGCGGGGTCGTAAAAGTGGGGGCTCAGAGCCACTTTTGGGACCTCAGGTGCGGAGCTCACACGAAGAGCAGGCTCATCCGTGCGCCCCCTGGTGGCCGATCACCCTCCAGATAATATTTCAAGTCTGTGTTCGTCAGGCCATCTGGTCCTGGTGCTCTAGACGATTTCAGTTTCTTGATGGTTTTTAAGATGTCTTTGTCGGTAAGATCTTCCCATTGCGAGGTGTTGATTTTACTCTCGATTTGCTTAGGACCGTCAGAGGATTTAAAAAGTGTTGTAAAGTAGTTTACCCATTTTGTTTCGCTAACTGAGTTTGTGAGGGCCTCGTTAGTCTGTGTAGCAGTTTTCTTGCTGCTCATGGTTTGGAGCATGCTTTTGGAGTCCTGCTGGTAGAGAGTAGCTTGGAAGCCCCTGAGCCATGCTTTATAGTTTCTAGTGTCAGCAGCTAGGACCGATCTTGTTTTCCGCGTGTGGTGTTTCTCTGCGGCACTTTGAAGCTTTCTTAAATGTCGCCTCTTACAGCTTGCTGAAGGGGGCCAAGGCGATTGTCCCTGTTGACATGATGGTGATAAGGTCCGGTTTCTTTGTAGGTGTGTCTCTTGGAACTGAGCCGGGAAGATCACTCAGTCTGCGCTTGTTCGTTGGGCTGTGTGTCACAGAATTGCGACGGTGACTGGGACTGAGCATGGAGATAGATGGGTCTCGATGTTTTTGTCTACCAGCAGTTGGAATCAGAGGTAAAGAGTCTTTCTCTTAGTGCACGCTGGGATGGGTTGATATGCGGGTCGTCGAAAGCTTTTTCCGCTGTTGATTCACAGGCCGATGATGGAGCTTGTGCATGAGATGACAGTGATTTAGATGTAACGTTACACCTAGAGATCAGTTTTTTTAATGGTTTCTAGTTCAACAGTGGGATTCCACCTTTCCACTCTAGTTAGATCAAGTACCAATGGGGGATCTACAGAAGGCTTCCAAATCATTCCCCATAGAACTCAATCCAGTTTAGTTTGGATATTGAGTTTGATTGACAGATAGCATAATTGGGGTCCTTCCCATTTACCAAATACCAAAATGCACTCCCATCGGCAGCAATTAGTGTCCCAAGCATCGTTTCTGCATCACTCTGAAGCATTTCAAATTTAATTGATTTGCAGTAGTTTTTATATGATTGTTTGAGCTTCCCAATTAACTTCCTATTGGTGACCTCATTATGGTCAGCACACTGAATCTGTTTCACTGATCTCCTCAAGTTCTTTTTTGCGAGCGCTAGGTTAGCATTATAACAATGGACATGCCTAACCTGACGATGGCTTTTGGCTCCACATCTCGGGCCCAACTTGCCAATCATCTGTCCAACAAATGATTGGAACACAAATACATTAAAGCTGGTAAATTTCCACTCATAGGTCGAACAATTCAATGCATGCTGTATGTTGGAATTCAAGCGACAAAAATTCAAATCAGTCCATCCGATAGCATTGCCCCCCTACGTTAGCCATCAGTTGGAGCTTTTGCCGACATTTCCTGATGTTTGGAACCCAATCAAACTGTGCAGTAAGGATAGAATGGTCACTCCAATCGTTCTTAAACATGTGAAATGCCTGGCAACGGTTCATCAAAAAGGTGTCGACAAAAATATAATCAATTAAGGATGAACTATCCCCTCTGTGCCATGTATGCCATTCACTGCTATTACGCGAGTCAGAGGTTTTTCCCACCAAAGGGAATAGCCCCCTACTACCCAGACCTACACTCCACTTCTGTACCACAAGTATTTTTACTGAATTACCCATGTGGATCTCTACTGGTTCCCACAATTGGTGGGAATAGTCACAGCCTGCATTCAGATCACCCATAACTGTAGCCTTTCGCGCCAGATATGTTTCCATCCACTCATCTACCACCCGACAAATCCCATCCACAAACGGATCAACTAGTTCAATTCCCTTATGACAATAGATATTAAGCATTAGGAGGTTAATCGATCCATCTACAGACCTACAGTCAACCCCCAAGGCACCAAAAGGCAGGCCCGCAATTGCAACCCCACTGAGGCCCAAAGAAATATCTACTGCAGACAGGAGACCACCTGAGGGTCTCCTCCCCCACCCCCACCATCCCTTGCAGGCTGAATGAACACACTGTATTCATCAAGACTGGGGGCTGATGTTAACCAGGGCTCCTGCAGACAGATACAATAGCCATTCTCAACACATTCATGCACAGAGTATTAGAGAAAAGATCGGCATTGCCTCGGGTGTTCCAGGATTTTAAACATAACGGTACACTCTTCCAAACAGTAAAATGTCCTTATGGAACCAATTTTTGCCATAGGGAAGAGATGATTGATGCCCAGTCCTTATCAGTCAATCCCCCCACTCTGGGCTAACTTGTCAGATATAGCTATAGCCTTAGATTGATTATCAGTAGTGAGAGTCAACCTTTTTAGCTGCATCCCAATACCCGGCTCATTGATCTGTAAGATTTCGAAACCCAATCGTGCTAACGCTTCACTTTGGGTAAGTATCAGTTCACTTACCAGGGGGGAGGACAGATGAACAAGTTACTTTCTTACCTGGTAACTTTCTTTCGACGGGATGTTCCTCCGATGTATTCCTTATCTTTGATATACGTTTCCAGCTTGCTGGCCTCGGAAATTTTTTCTCTGTAGAGGGCGCTGCGCGTCGACGTCCGTCGAGTCGATGTCCCTCGACAGCCACCGTATCGGCGCCGACGTCACCATTCCCATAAATAGACACGCGCTGCGTCCGTTCCTCAGTTCCGTTTTGTAGTGTAAGAAAGACATGCCTGAATTGGTTAGTAACCTTGAAGGGGCGAAAGCTGCAACCACAAGGGAAGTTATCACTGCGGGGATGGATGGGAAGGGCGATAAGGAATACGTCAGAGGAACATCCCGTCGAAAGAACGTTACCAGGTAAGAAAGTAACTTGTTCTTCGAAGGGATTGTGTCCACCGACGTATTCCTGATCTTTGATAGACTCGCATAGCAGTAGTATGTAATTGGAGGAGGGAGTGATAGTGTTATATATCCCTTTAGGGATGGACCGAGTGTAATATGGCTTTGCCAAATCTGGTCTCTTGAGCAGTGGAGGAATCCAGGTTGTAAAATTTTGTGAATGTATGTGCGGACGACCATGTGGCAGCCGCACATATGTCCCGGACCGGTACCCCTCTCTGGAGAGCCGAAGAAGCTGCGATACCCCTGGTTGAATGAGCCCTGAGGTTTTGGGGTGGCTCTTTCCCTGCTAGTCTATAACATTCCAGGATGGCCAAGATAATTCACCTGTAGATGGTTTGTTTTGTTATGGGTAGTCCCAACTTGTGACCTGAGTATCCTACAAACAGCTGGTCTGCTTGCCTGATTCTAGCCATTCTGCTGATGTAAAAGCTGAGAGCTCGCCTAGGGTCCAGCCTGTTTAGCCTTTTCTCCTCTTTCCCCGGATGGGGAGGAGGGTAGAATGAAGGCAAGGTGATTTTCTGAGTAATACGGAATTCAGAAACTACCTTTGGGAGAAAATTAGGCTTCACCTGGAGGACAACCTTGTCCTTGTGGAAGATTGTATGAGGGGGTTTACAGGAGAGAGCTTGAAGCTCACTCACCCTTCTAGCCGATGTTAGTGCTAGAAGTAGGACAGTTTTAAGTGTGAGAAATCATAATGCGCAAGAGTGAAGTGGCTCGAATGGAGTGCCCATTAAGAACTTTAAGACTAAATTTAAGTCCCATAATGGAACCTGGAATGGTTTTGGAGGGTAAACATTAGTCAGACCCTTGAGAAATTGTACCACTAGAGGAATTTTGAAATACGATGGTTCCTCCGCAGTGCGCATGAAGATAGAAAGCGCTGTGAGATAGCCTTTTACAGTGCCAACTTGAAGGCCTGAGTTTGCCAAGTAGAGTAGAAACGATAGCACCGTTGGTGTACCGCATGAAAAAGGGTCGATATTCTCTTCCTTACACCAGCTGCAAAACATGTTCCAACGGCAGCGGTATAAAGACTTTGTTGCTGGTCTTCTGGCCAAAAGCAACACCTCCATGACGTCATCAGGGAGATCCCAATCCTTGTACCTCAACCTTTCAGAAGCCAAGCGTGAAGGTTGAGGGTTCCGATGTCTGGATGGAGAACCTGACCTCCCTTCTGCGAGAGAAGATTCTCTTTGAGTGGAAGACAGATTGGAGGTCAGATGGATATATCTAGAAGGTCCGGGTACCACGTTCTCCTGGCCCAGTCCGGGGCAATTAGGATCATGGTTTTCCGGAATCTTCTCAACCTCCTGATCATTTGAGGAATAACAGGGACTGGTGGAAACGCGTAGAGGAGTGGAAACTCCCAGTCCACTACGAACGCGTCTCTCAGGGCTTCTCCCGGGGGAAATTCCCTTGAACAGAACAGATTGCACTTCCTGTTGGTGCTTGTGGCGAACAGATCCACCTGAGGGGTTCCCCAAAGGGCGAAGATCTCTTGAAGGACTTCCTGAGCTAGCTCCCATTCGTGGGAGACTGTGCTCTGCCTGCTCAGAGCATCCGCTGTCAAATTCTTCTCTCTGGCTAGATGGACTGCCGATAGAGAGATTCCTTCCCGAATTGCCCAAAACCAAAAGCTGCATTGCCTCTCTGCACAGTGGTAGTGAACCTACGCCTCCTCTTTTGTTGAGGTAGTGCATGGCCACCGTGTTGTCCGTCATTATCAGGACATTTCTCCCCTGTACTGATGGCAGGAAAGCTTTCAGCGCTAGTCTGATCGCTCTCAGCTCTATTAGGTTGATATGTAGTCTGGACTCTGATGGAGACCAACGACCACTGATGGTCAAGTCGTTGGCATGGGCTCTCCACCCTGTGAGCGAGGCGTCTGTGACTACTGTTATCTCTGGCCATGGATGCCAAAACAGTTCTCCTTTCAAGATGTTCTCTGAATAGGCCCACCACTGAAGGTCGTGGGCTACCTTGTCCGGAATCCAGAGGAGGTCTGACATTCTCTCTGAGAATTGTGACCACTGACTTCTCAGTGCCCACTGAAGATCTCATTCTCAGGCGAGCCTCTGGCACAAGGAAGATGCAGGATGCCATGAGGCCTAGCAACCTCAAAAAGTCGAAGGCTGGAAGACGTTGGGCATTTTGAAACTTGGTGACCATCTGTAGAATATCTTGAGCCCTCACCTCTGGTGGCGAGGCTTTTCCCAGGGAAGTGTCCAGGACCGCTCCAATGAACTGAAGTCTCTGAGATGGTATCATCTGTGACTTCTTTAATTTGGGTCCGGGCCTGTTCCGAAGATACGGCCCTGATCAGCCAATCGTCCAGGTAGGGATAGACGTGGATCCCTTCCCTCAGACTCGCCGCCACTACCGACATCAGCTTGGTGAAGACCCTCAGGGCGGAGGTCAGCCCAAATGGCATAACTCGAAATTTATAATGAGAGTTGCCAATTGCGAACCTCAGGTATTTCCTGTGCTTGAGATGGATTGGCACATGGAAATAAGCATCCTGAAGGTCCAGAGATACCAGCCATTCCTGGAGCTGGAGGGCCTGAAGGATCTGAGAGAGAGTTACCATCTTGAACTTGTCCTTCCTGAGGAACTTGTTCAATTCTCATAAGTCCAGGATGGGTCTCAGTCCTCCGTCCGTCCTTCTTCGGTATGAGGAAGTAGGGGGAGTACTAGCCCTTGTTCCTGTCTGCTACAGGTACCGGTTCTCTGGCACCTTTCTCTAGCAGGTCCATAATTTCCTGCAAGAGGAGCGGATCTGGAACTTTCCGCGAGCTGTTCCCCGGTGGATGACTCTGAGGGATGTGTAGAAAGGGTAGGCAGTAACCTTGGGCAACTGTCTCCAACGCCCAAGCATCTGATGTTATAGCCTGCCATTCCGTCAGATGGTGGGTTAACCTGCCCCCTACAGGTGTGTTGTGTGCAAAGGCCTCAGAGTGGTTTGGGGGCGGCTGATGCAGATGCCGAGGGTAAAGGGGCACCTACTGCGGCTGCGGTCTTAGTACCTTTGACCCGTCCAGCTCGGGCGGATCTTCTTTGGCCCCTTTGAGCCGGCTGTCCTCTGCCTTTTCTGAATGCGGAATAATAGCGAAAGGACTTTCCTCTCCCAGAGGTTCCTGAGGGGCGAAAAGGAGTTTGGCGGATAGCAGCTCCTAAGGATTTTGCTGCTGCTTTAGAAGTCTGTAACTTTTCCAGACTGTCATCAGCCTTTTTTCCGAATAACGAAGAGCCGTCAAAGGGCATATTCAAAAGTCTGGCCTGTACATCTGGAGCAAAGTCCGACTTTCGCAACCACGCATGCCTGCGGATTGTTGTACTAGCCGCCGCGGAAGCGATGCCAGTTTGAAGAGACTCGCACATGGCATCTTTGCCATCTTGAATGATGTTAAGGAAGGCTTCCTTCTCCTCTCCATCGGGTATGCAGTCAGCCGCTGATGAAGGACACTTCCATAATGTGTGACTGAACCTGGCGAGCGTACAGGTGGCGTTGATGGACTTCAACGCCATACTACAAGGCAGAGAAGACTCTTTGCCATAGAGTCATACCTCTTGTCATCCCTGTCCTGTGGGACAGTAGGGTAAGCAGTCCTACTGCTGGATGAAGTTGCCGCTTGAACCACCAGGCTCTCTGGGGTCGGGTGTTTTGACAGGTATTGAGGGTCAGCAGCCGCTACCCTATACTTTGTCGACAGTCTTTTATTGACTGCTGCGATGACCTCGGGAGTCTCCCAATTGGAAGCAATTTTTCTTTGTAGAGCTGCATGGAAGGGGACCACCGGGTCCTCCTGTGGGCCTTTGTCCAATATATCCGTTAGTTCATCCTGTTGGAAACAGGTGAAGGCGCAGACCAACCCATAAACTCAATTATTCTTGCCATCAGGGTACTATATGGTGTTTCTGCATGTTCCCCTGGGTCTGGCTTTACAAATTCCACTTCTGGGGAAGTGTCAAGTCCGCTGGCCTCATGAAGTGAGTCCTGTAGTTCCTTCAGCCTCCTTTCTTCAGAGGAGAAATCCTCTGCAGCAGGCAGTGAGGATCTCTGTAAACCAAAAGTTTCTTGGTCAGAGTCTTCTCTTTCTTCATAAATTGAAGAAAGACCAGGGTATTCTCTCTGAAATGGAGTAAAGCCCATCTCTAGGGCTGAAGGAGCCAAACTTGTTATTGGACGAGAAAATGTCGACGTCGTCGATGCCGATGTAACCGGCCTTGAAGGCGCTGAAAATGGCGTCGAAAAAGCTGGAAGGGGCCTCGAAGAATTCGAGAGGATCGGGATCCTACTCGAGGGCATCGCTGACGGTCTCTGCGTTGTGCCGGAGGCCCTTGCAAACACCGTTGGCTGTGGAGCCTTGGTCCTCTCTTTCATCGGCGTCGACGATGGCGTCGAGTCGATCGACCGATGCGTCGAGGAACCCTTCGACAACGGCATCGATGGCGCCGACCCGTGCGTCGAGGGAATCTTTGACGACGGCGAAGGAACCCTCGACGACGGCGTCGAAGACGGTGCCTTCTTACCCGATGGCTCATGGCGCTCTCGGGTGGGATGTTTCGCCGGGTGCTGCGACTCGTGGCGTTTTGATTTTTTGGGTTTTTCACCCGGGGTATCACCCTCAGCTGTCTTCGAGGGGGTCCAAGCTGCGTTCTCGAAGACGCTTAACATTTTCTTTCTGAATTCCTCCCACTCGGTTTGAGAACTGTGTTTGGTGGGACAGGAAACTCTTTCTGGGGACACCGAAGACGACGAGGAATGGGACCTTCAACATCTCTTTTTTGAGTGTCTAGATCTCGACGAATGGTGGGAGCTGCTGCGAGATCTAGAATGGGAGTGTTTTCGACGGCGAGGAGACGAATGCCTCGACCCGGCCAACAAAACCTTCGAGGAGGTTTTGGCTGACTTACCTCTCTCGAGCTTCCCCTTTCGCTCCTTCAGGGCTTTCGCCGTCATGGACTTACAGACCTCACACTCCGAACAATGGTGCTCGAACCCCAAGCACCATAAACAGACCCTGTGTGGATCCGTTATTGAAATTTTTTTACCGCAGTCTCGACATTTCTTGAAGCCGGATCACGGCGTCGTCGGTTCTGATGAAGAAGCCATCGAGAACGATAAGGAATATTCATCGAATTAGATTTAGACAAACTGACTGAACTGAGCAACGATGTTCCGAGGCCCCACGAAGCGCAGAAAAACGGAACTGAGCAACGGACGCAGCGCGTGTCTATTTATGGGCATGGTGATGTCGGCGCCGATACGGTGGTCGTCGAGGGACATCGACTCGGGGGACGTCGACGCGCAGCGCCCTCTACAGAGAAAAAATTTCCGAGGCCAGCAAGCTGGAAACCTATAACAAAGATAAGTTATACGTCGGAGGACACAATCCCTTCGAAATATAGTGCTAGTACTCAAATCATCTTTCACTGGAAAAGAAACGCTCCCAATATCTGCCGATGACACTAGGGCCAAACTTGGTATGGCAGCAAAAATGGCTAAGATATTAGGCCGATTTATACAAATCTGGTAGTCTGATCCCAAAGTACAGTGAATTTTGATTTGGTGCATTTTGCGACCGGAACCCATCGCAGTTAGCCGTGAGTCAGCTGTCCCCTTAAGGGCATCAGAATAGGAACATCTACTCAGTGGTGCACCTTCAGGTCCACGTGGTCCAGCGTTATTAAAAACTTGTGCCTTAGTGTACTCTGCTGCAAACGGAACTCGTGGGGTAGTGAAAACGCTGCAGCAGATCCTTCATCCCAGCTGATACTCGGGGATAATTGGATTCAGGGGGGAGGTCGGCCACCTCTTCAAGGAATGTAGATTTACCCATTGCAGAGACAACCTCCACCCGATCCAAATTCAATGTAGGATTAAGACCATGGGGTAAAGGTTGAGGTTCAGAGATGCCACCTTTATCCCTAATTGGAAAAAGAGGACCATTTACACCTCGTAAACCCTCCATACTTAGCCTATCCGAATTCACACAAGGTCTTTCTGTTTTGCATGCAGACCCAATATTTCCTGCCACATTCTTAGCCGGCGTCAGCACAGAGGTCAACACTGAAGACTGGAGTTGATGGCGAAATGGGACGAGTCTGAATGCCCCCTCCCTGCTCACCCCATATCATAGGAGGAAAAGGGATAGAGAAAGGGGTAACCGGAAAACCATTTGCCTCCATACCATAACTCATATCGGGGACAAGCCTACCCTCGGAAAAATCAGCACTCTTTACCACTGGTTCAATAGTAGGAGTTGGAGGGATAGGAACACAATCCTGTCTACCACAGGCAACTGGTACAGTGTCAGTTCATATCTGAGCATTTAGCAAAGGTTATGATTTAGGAATCACATTTTCCGGTACAGTAGACAGTCTAGAGCGGAATAGGGTACAGTGAGCCATTCTATGAGATAGAATTCTATTTTTCCTAGCACCCATTCTACACTTCAACAATTTACCTTTCAATACAGTGGTGGTTTTTTAATAGTGGGTAAATCGCTTGAACTTTAAGTGGGCCCCCTTCTCCTTCTATGACCGCTGTTGCAGCTTCACCCACAGTAGGTTGATCATTAGTGAGGTCAATGGTAGTAGCAGCAATACCAGAACCTGATGAACAATTGGCGGGTTAATCCCACTCAAGTCAATAATCGATTCCTGGGTAGTCGGCTGATCATTCAAGCATAGGTCATCGGAAATTTCAATAACAGGCAATGGGTCATTATCCAAATTTGCCATCAACTGTTGTACATTCCGCAATACCACCTCCTCCCTCAACCCAAAGTGGCCAAAGCAAACCTCAGACCCAATCTCTTCAAGTTTATGACTAACATCGGCCAAAGCAGCATTATTGGATTTCAGTTCAGCCCAAATGTTATCGTATAGGGCAACAAAGGAACTTAACACCATATTTAAGGCCGATACAGTGGGGTGGGACAGGCGAATACACGCGTCCACTTCCCTCAAAGTATGGTGTAACACTGACGAACCATCCTGTCCTCCTGCGTCGTCTCTTACTTGGGAGGGTGGCTGTAAGTCTTCGTGATAGTGCCGAGATGTGTCTTCATTTATCATGTCAACCAAAGGAGTTGGAGAGTCAAAAGTGGGTGCATCACATGGATTGGGGGGCTGATGTTTAGAGAATTCTAAATTCAAAGCCTCCAGTTCGCCTTCAGCTTGGTCAGCAAGTTCAATTATACTGATGTCCGTCAGATCTTTAAGCCCCCCAAAGTTAGGCTGTGAGGCCATCACCGAATGATCAAGCATTGCTGTACCTTTCAATGCTTGCAAAGATTTGATCTCTGTGCTGGTCGTAGCTGGTTTAACAAAATAATGATCCATAACCCTTTGACCAGAGAGAGGTCTCCAGGGCAAGGTTAATTTGGGTGTCCGAGATATCAAAGAATTAGTAAATGCACCTGGCTCGCCTTCTTCTGTGGATTCACTTGGGGTGTGATGGTTGCAATTGTAATGCTTTCCACCCTGGCCTCCGCCCCCTTCTCCCCATTACAGACGTCACCACTGGTTCTAGGGTGGGGAGATGGATTCACTGGCGT
The DNA here is from genome assembly GCF_040938575.1 of Ambystoma mexicanum. NCBI lineage: Eukaryota > Metazoa > Chordata > Amphibia > Caudata > Ambystomatidae > Ambystoma > Ambystoma mexicanum. The sequence goes on from NC_090922.1 coordinate 1,105,620,173, forward strand.
GAGGGCCGATTTAATACCAACGTTTTGGAATCCACAGCTCTTGCCTCATCATCTGTAACAAATGTAGGCCCTGTTTCGGGGGGGGAAGAGATATGTTCATCAAGGAAGATGGGCTACGCATATTAGATGTCAATGTTTTGGGGCCACCCAACTGAGGTCCCCTTACTCAGCTGGATGCCACCCTGTGCTCCTGGGCAGGAGTTGACATGCCGGCCCCGCTCCGTAGGCCTGATCTCATAGGGATTACTGATATAACCGGCAGCCCGGCAGTTTAGAGTACCGCCACTCCAATAACAATCCTCCTGTGTCCTTTTACCGTTGGGATCAAAGGAACTAGTTCCCACAGTCTCCTGACACGGATCAGGTATGCTGCCTCTTACTGCCGCGTGGTTTGTGCTGGAAGTTGAAGTTGCCTTTCAGTATGTCAACGCTCTGAAACTTTCAACCCTCAATTTATTTGATTATTTACACTTGCAGTAAGCCAGGGTCAAAGGCCTTCGCCTGCAGTCCCCCAGCTACACCTGCTGTGATCGTGAAGGGTTTAGTGCTTCGATATGCGGGTACTAAGATAATGCCTTTGCATGCACTTACTCGGCATGGAATTCGACTAGGGTTTCTGACCCTGAGCACAGTGTGTGATCCTCAAAGTGTTCTTGTTGCTAAATTCTGTTCTCACAGGTAGTATGTGTGTGGAAGTATAGTGCAGCGGTAGTCAAGTCGCAATGTCTATTAGATTGCGCTTTGAATTGGGAGGGGCTCTCAAGTTAGACAGGTTAGGCGTAGATTCCGTAACCATTTACCAATTCACCAATGTATATTCTTACCCGCTTTTGCTGATCGCCAACTCGCCAAACAGCAAAACAGCAGACTAGCCCTTTCGACGCAGGGCTTATGACGCAAGGGCACTTGAGAAGTCCTTTTATGCACAGCTGATCTGATACTCGCAGTGAAAGAGTTAAAGGGGCACGGTCTCTTTCTCCTTTTAAACGTCCGTAGTCAGAGTGCAAAATAAATAAACAGATCTCCTTTTGCTATTAGGAACCAGCAGCAGTTATCCTCACGAGAAACACAGCAAAACAGCAGACTAACCCTTTCGATGCAGGACTTGGTCCACTATAAAACCATATATATCTTATGCCTCCAAGATAGGCCAGTGGCCTAGAGATCTAGAAGACTCACTCTCACTAACGCTAGAGTAGGAGTGTTCAAAAACAGTTTTTAGGGTGCCAAAATGATCAGTTTTGTCTTAGTCCCAGGCCAGTATTTATCACTAGCCGATGCCAAAATCTTGAAGCACCCCAATAACTCCAATACCTGTACTGTAATGACAGTGGGGGTTCCAAGTCCAGAAAATAATATGCTTTCCGTAAAGACACATTGAGCAAGTAAAACTGAGAACACATTTAAATCATTTAAATAAGGGGGCGTGGCTTGGAGCCGACGCGATGCAGTCGCTCCTCTAAAGCTGCTCGTGGACTGCCCGCTGCTATAGCTAAAATTATGCAGTTCCTGTTGCCTACACGATCCATCGACGCCAGCTATGTGGATCGGAACCGATGGGCCACTAGCAGCTCAAAGATTAAAGCCGGGAGAGGGAGCACTATGTCCGTACTCATCGCTTGAATTCCGGTCCCCCCTCCTCTGCCGCTCGGAGAATCCAAGATGGCGGGCGTACGTATGATGGTGTGCGCAGTCAGGAGCTGGAGGCGATCCTCCCCGTAGCGCTCGAGCCAGAGGGGACGGACGAGCATCCGGATGTCCAGACAAATGGGGACTGTGCCCATCGGCTGGTGAGGGCGGCCCAGGTCGTCCCCCCCTGGAACCGGCGAGGATTCCTGCATGCACTGGCTTCGTTTGTGCACCCTTTCCCTCTTCCTCCTGGGGCGCCCCGGCCCACACTGCTTTACAGCTTCACATCCAGCGGACGAAGATCCTCCTGGGTGTCCGGTGGAGTCTACCTTCCAGCCTATGGACATATGCAATGACCCTTGAAGCGACTCGATTTCCTGGAATGGAGATGGGAGACCCTCCCCCCAACGGTTGGCGGTGGGAGCCCTCAGCAGAAGCCCCTTGAGAGACTTAAGGTAGGCCTAGCCCGCATGCTCTTCTCCCTGAGCCCTTCCTGGGGCGCCCCGGCCCACGACCCTGCTGCACGCGGATAAGGCACACATCCCGCACGGGCAGCGCTTCTTAGCCGCTGGAGGCCCAAGAGCAGTTCCCTTAGCTACTCTTCTTCACTGCTACAGTGCTCCTGGCGGCCATTGCCCCGCCGCTGACAATCAGCACGATGGCCAAGCAACAAAAGACCACCAAGTCTTCGGACATAGCGTCTCTGCTGACCGCTTCCAACAAAGCTAGAAAACAAGATTCCGGCCCTTCTGCCTCACGGGATTCCCTAGATAACAAGGGACCTTTGGCGACCAAAGAAGATATACGTGAATTCATGGCAGATATCAAATCAGAATTCCTCTCTTGTATGGCAGAACTCACAACTAAACTGGAAAGCACAGATAAAAAAGTCTCGGAGGTTGAACAAAGAGTGGGAGTTGTTGAGGATCATATCCAAGATCATGCCTCCGCACTAACGGAGGTCCAGCACTCAATCGGACTATTGCAGGACAAGTACGACATTTTGTAATACAAGCAAGAGGACCTCGAAAATAGGGCCCGACGCAACAACCTCCGTATTCGGGGGGTTCCCACTTCGATCCCAGACAAGGGGTTAGCTGAATACGTGGGCCTCTTTTTCCAATCTCTCCTCCCTGACCTCGAAGATTCACAGCTTCTCCTAGATCGCACCCACAGGCTGAATCCCCGGCGTGGAGTGGAATCGGATGGCTCCCCCGACGTCATTACTAGGGTGCACTTCTTTACCACGAAGGAAGCCATCTCGGCAATAAGCGGCTCCAAAGACGAAATTACTTTCCCAGGGTCTTCCCTCCAGATCTTCCAGGACCTTTCTCCGCTTACTCTTCAAAAGAGGCGAGCCCTTCGCCCCCTAACCACTTTTCTTCAGGCTCAAAAAATCCGCTACAGATGGCTCTTTCCCACAGCTTTGCATTTTTCCTACAGGGGCTCACTCAGGAAAATTAGCCACCTGGAAGATGCTACCGACATCCTGCGCCCAGATGCTTCCAAACCCACGTCTTTCCTGCCCTCCGAAGCAACAGCTAACTCAAACCTGGTAGCTTCCCCTAGTCTCACACAAGATTCTTGGTCGAAGGTTCCCAGATTTCGGAAGAGGAAATAGCCAGAGTCGACCCCAGGATGGAGCTTCCACTTCGATTCTGGCTCGAAGTCCGACACCATGATCCGATCAGCACCCTCAGGATCACAGATAAGCTTCATCCTTAAAGCAGCGGGCGTTACTCCACGGTCCATGCCCGGTTCCAAGGCACAGTCCATCTATGAGTCCTTGGAACAAACCACTAAGATTTCCCGTAAGGTTAGCCATGTTGGCTACACACTGTTCTACGACCCCGTTGGCCAAGGGAGGCATTAGACCCGCAAAAGGTCAGCCCCCCTCTGTTAAAACTTGGCCCTCCCGTTGGCGGTCTGAGAAAAAACCCCACAGGCAGGTTGGGGAATGGCCACGCACTCTGTGACATGACGGCTGATCCCACTACATCTTTCCCTCTCCCCCAGGACTCATCAATCTCCCCGGAACTGTCCCCAGAACATCGAACTCTGAGGTTCATCTCCCTGAATGTTATGGGACTAAATTCACCCGCCAAATGGAAGTCCATCCTACAGAAGCTTCAGAATGATGATGTGCAGCAGTGGCTATGCTACAAGAAACACATTTGCTGCCTGCGGACCATAGCCGCCTACGCTCCCGAGACTTTCCGAAGCAACTTCTCACATCTGGAAACTCCAAGAAGGGTGGCACAGCTATCCTATTTGGGAGGGGACTGAACCCTCAAATTCTGGACTCTATAAGCTGCCCGGGGGGGCAGTATATGGCGGTGAAATGCCTACTACTAGGACAACTCTATTCTATAATTTCTGTATACGCACCCAACTCTGGCCAGGCGCTGTTCTATGAATCCCTGAGTACAACTCTCTCTCTGTTTGTGGAAGGCCAGATTGTGATTGGAGGGGACTTCAACGGGGTCCCGGACCCCACGAAAGACAAGCCACACCCACCCAGTGCCGGAGAACTCACCATAGCCCTGGCTCTCTTACAACTATTTAGAACTTTGGGGGTGGTGGATTCTTGGAGAGTACTCCACCCACCCAAAAGAGATTTTTCTTTTTATTCTTATGTCCACAGAACCTTTTCCAGGATAGACCTTCTCCTAGTTTCTCCACAAATCTTCACGTTCAACAACAACGTGGAAATTGGCTCCAGAATCTTGTCTGATCACGCTCCGGTGACCCTGGAAATCCGAGTGCAGGAACCAGCTAACCCCCAACAGCGCAGATGGACTCTATATGATCCGATCCTCAATGAGATGCCACTCAGAGATGTGATCGCAACCACGATCACCAACTTCTTTAAGGAGAACCCCAGCAAGGACACCTCTACCGCCAACACTTGGGACACAATGAAGGCAGTAGTGCGGGGGGAACTGATTGCGCAAGGAGCGGCCTACCATAGACACAAACATCAAACTCGCCAAGGCCTTGAAGAAGACCTCAGGAATGCAGAAAAGACCCATAAGGAGAAGGGCTTGACCCCTAAAACTCGGCGGGCCATCCGGATAGCACAAAGAAAGATTGAGGCCCACTATGCCGAACACTGCCCACCAAATGGCAAAAGCAAAACAGTTTAATTATGCTAAAAATAACAAAGCAAATAAGCTATTAGTGACCAAACTTGCCAAGGGGAAGAGGAACAATACAATTGTGGGCCTACGGGACCCACGAGGCAAGGTCTATTACGCTGACCAGGACAAGCTGCAGCTCGCCACGACCCACCTGAATCAGGTGATGACCCTGCCAGTACAGGACATGGAGGAACAGAAGGAATACCTACGGGGTGCAGCGCTTCCCCGGCTAAAAAGAACAGCCTGTGACTCCCTGGAGGCGTCGATTACTGACAAAGAAGTGGACGAGGCAATAAAAGCTCTTAAATCCCGAGCCCCTGGGCCTGACGGGTATACAACCAGGTTTTACAAAATCTTCACACCCCAACTATTAGCACCTTTGGTACAGTTGTTTAACTCGTTCAGGACCTCAGGCACTATAACCCCGTCCATGCAGGAGTCAATTACGGTCTTATTACCTAAACCTGGAGGCGATCCGAAAAACCCTGCATCATATAGACCCATTGTCCTGCTCAACATAGATGCTAATATTTACTCTAAAATCCTGGCATCACGTTTGTCTCAGTTCCTGCCGGAGATAATCAGTGCGGAGCAGAGTGGCTTCCTCAGACACCGTTCCACGGCTGACAACATTCGAAGAGCCTTGGATCTGGTGGAACTTGCCTCCCGGGACTCCCGGGAACTGGTGCTTCTGGCCCTGGACGCGACCAAGGCGTTCGACAAGGTGGATTGGACTTTCATGAGGCTCACCCTTGAGGCGTTTGGATTTGGCCCGGAGTTCTGCACTATGACGCTGGCAAATTATAAAGCTCCCAAAACCCTTCTCAGAGTTAATGGCACCCTCTCCTCCCCTATCAACTTAACTTGCGGAACCTGGCAGGGATGCTCGCTATCGCCACTTCTTTTCGCTCTAATTATGGAGCCATTTGCCCAGCGGATCAGGTTGAACCCTGCAGTCGAAGGCTTTCAATCAGGCCTCGCACACCACAAGCTGGCCCTCTATGCAGACGATGTCCTCCTGACCATCATAAAACCCTGCTCCTCCCTCCCTCAAGCCTTGGCTGAGATAACGAGCTATGGCAGGGTCACAGGCTTCACAGTCAACTACCGGAAATCAGTCGCCATGGGAGTAGGTGTGACCTGAGAAGATAGAGAAGCCCTAGTCCCGATGTCCCCAATACAATGGACGACCAAAGGATTTAGCTATTTGGGAGTTCAGATCCCGGCCAACCCAAGCGAGACCTATCGGGCTAATTTCCCCCATTATTTACAACCTTGGAGGCAGATTTCAGACGCTGGGCGGCCCAAGAGATATCGCTGATGGGCCGTATTACAGCTTGTAAGATGAACTTAATACAGAGATTCCTGTATGCGTGCTCCACGCTACCGGTGCCAGTCCCGGCGCCAACCCTTCAGTGCCTACAGAAGAAAATGCTGCAGTTTATCTGGAGGGGGAAAAAGCCCAGGATCCCTAAATCCACGATGCTGGGCAACGCAAAACTGGGGGGCCTCGGGGTCCCTGACCTGCAGAAATATCAAATGGCGGCTCAACTGTCCTGTATCCAGTCATGGCAAGTCCTCACCAACTGCCCTAGATGGGTGGACCTCGAACAAGCGCAGCTACCCCTCCCGCTACGCTTTCTCTCACATGTCCCCCCCCCCCTCCGGTGCCGCGACAGTGGCAGAACCTTCTGGCATCCACCAAACACTCCGTTTCGGTGTGGGACAAGGCGCTGAAACAGAAAAGATCCCGAAGGGGCTTAGCCCTCTCTCCCCAGTGTTTATGAACCCAACCTTTTCTTCTGGTCTGTCTACCCGGAATTTGAAGGCCTGGATTGCAGGAGGCCTAGAGACACTGGGTCAACTTTTTGAAGGGGGTCAACCCTGCACCTTTGAGCACTGCAAATAACTCTTTAGGATCCAGGAACAAGATAGATTCACATACACCCAGCTACTCCACTGGTGCACCCACCCACAGACTCGCCAGGCGGTGACTCGTCCCCCCCACGGCTATCGAACAGACCCTTAATGAGCTCCCGTCCCGAGGAAGAATCTCCTCTCTATAAAAGCGCCTCCAAACAGATTTCCTAACCTCCAAGACCCGGTATATGGCCCTATGGGAGGCGGACCTGGGCCATCCGATTGAAGACCAACAGTGGGTTGACATCTGGTCCCGGGCTCACACCTCCTCATCATGCATCACAAATAGGGAGTGCGCCTACAAGATCCTCCTCCGGTGGTACTACCCTCCCTTGAGACTTCACCACATGAACTCCACACTCAACCTTCAATGCTGGAGGGAATGCGGCCGAATAGGCTCCTTCTTGCACATATGGTGGTCCTGCCCCAAGGCTCAAGCATTTTGGAAACAATGCCTAGCGACAATAGCGGACATCACTCAGGTGCGACTGGCCCTGCCCCCCAAACCTATCCTCCTTGGAGCTTCGATCCCCGGGATCTACCCAAGGTCTGGTCCCAAGGCCAAACTACTATTGCAATGCCTACTGGCGGGCAGGAACGCGATAGCTCGCACCTGGAAAACGACGGAAGGCCCTCTCATGCCTTTCTGGTGGATGAAAGTTTGGGACATCCTGATCGCCGAGAAGGTGACGGCGGCCGGGGCAGGCACTTTACATCGCTTTCGCAACATCTGGGGTCTGGTATTGGACTTTGACCAAAGGTTCCCGGCCCTGACTTTCAAGCCCCAACTGGCCAGGAGAACGATTCAGGATGGAGATCCCCGACGGGGACGTGAAGACAGAACTTGAGACCGAAGGGTGGGGTGGGAGGAGCGTCAATTGATATTACTGTATGCTACATGTTGCAAGTGATTAAGCTTTGTTTTGCCATAACCTGCCTGTTTAAAATAAACACGTTTAAAAAATAAATTATTTAAATAAAACATTATGGTTATTTTGGGAGGTTCTACTCAAGGAATTTTGGTTGGCACAAGTGCCAAATGGGGTATTTGAAAGCACGTGGGAAAGTAACATTAGTAATACATGAAAGATGCACATTTCAATTTGTAGGTAAGTTTGGGAGATCTCCTGCAAAGAAAGATTCTAAAAAAGAGACTGCCATAAAGCAATTCAGCCAGTAACACTGACCAAACCTGTGATGTGGTTCTTTAACAAAGAAATCTTTAGAAAAATATTTGAATGTCATGCATTTTAGAACAAATTAGGTCAATGCAATGCATTAATAATTGGCTACCACTGGGTGGCCATATTGTGGCATTTGGGGCTCCACTTGCTATATTATAACACGTGCCAGAATGAGGATATACCTTAACCCGTGTAAATATCGGAGTTGTCAGAAGAACAAGTTAGTTACCCCTGGTAACGTTCTTTAACTGGATGTTCCTCCCACATATTCCTCATCTTTGATAAGACTCAAGGTAGTAATGTTCCGTGAACGTGTGTATAGTAGACCACGTAGTTGCATCACAAATGTTTTTGATCGGGACACCCCTTTGCAGAGCCGTAGAGGTAGCCATGCCCCTAGTGGAATGAGCCCTTAATCCTTCTGGAGGATACTTGCCCGCTAGCCTGTAGCATTCAGAAATTGCCAGAATGATCCATCTGGATAAGGTCTGTTTAGTCACAGCTTGACTCAGTTTGTGACCTGTATAGCCTATAAAAAGCTGATCATCAATACGAAGTTTGGATAATCTAGATATGTAGAAGCTTGGCGCTCTACGTGGATCCAATCTGTGTATTCTCTCCTCCTCCTTGCCAGGATGAGGTGGAGGATAGAAAGTAGGCAATACAAATTGCTGTCCTACATGAAAATCTGAAACGATTTTAGGTAAAAATGAAGGCTTAACCCTCAGAACAACCTTAATCTTGTGGAAAATAGTAAAGGGTGGCTTGGATGATATTGCCTGCAATTCACTCACTCTACAGGCTGAAATTAATGCTACCAAGAGAATGGTTTTAAATGTTAGCAACCTTAGCAGACATGAATGTAAAGGTTCAAAGGGACACACAAGACATTTTAAAACCATACTAACGTCACAACCTGGAAAGGAGAAAGGGGTTTGAGGGTGGGAGGGGGACACACATTGTTGAGTCCCTTTAGAACTTTAGAAACTGTGTCACCATTGGGATCTTGAAAAAAAGACTCCTCTGAAAAGCGCTTAAAGATGGCTAGCGCCACCAAATAGCCCTCAATTGTTCCAACCTGGACCCCATGATTGGCTAGACATAGTAGAAAAGATAATACTTCTGGTGTTTTGCATAGTAAAAAGGTCTATATTCTTGTCCTTGCACCACTGCAGAATTTGTTCCAACATCAGCGGTACAAGGACTTTGTTGCTGGCCTTTTGGCTGAAAGCAAACTCTCGATTACGTCATCTGGGAGGTCCCAATCCTTGAATCTCTGCCTCTCAGAAACCATGCGTGAAGGCTGAGTGTCTTGACCTCTGGATGGAGAGCCTGACCCTCCTCTCGCGAGAGAAGGCCCTCTCTTAGTGGAAGATGTATTGGAGGGCAGATGGACTTGTCCAGAAGGTCCGGTACCACCTCCTCCTGGCCGAATATATGGCAATTAGGATCATGCGTTTCCCGAACTTTCCTAACCTCCTGATCACAAGGATGATGGGGAGTGGAGGAAATGCATACAGGAGTGGAAATTCCCAGTCCACCACAAACACGTCCCCTAGAGCTCCTCTTGGAGGGAATTAGGGAGCAGAACAGTTGCAACTTCGGGTTGACACTGGTCGCGAACACATCCACTTGCGAGGTTTTCCAAAGGGGGACGAACTCCTGAAGGACTTAATGAGCTAGTGTTCTGCCTCCTGAGTGCATCCGCCGCTGTGTTCTCCTCTACGGCTAGGTGCACTGCCGATAGAGAGATTCCTTCTTGAATTGCCCAGTACCAGAGCTGCAATGCCTCTCTGCACAGTGGTTGTCAAGGTAGAACATGGCCAATGTGTTGTCTGTCATTATCAGGAAAAGAAATTCCCGTACAGAAGGCAGAAAGGCCTTCAGCGCATGTCCGATTGCCCTCAGCTCTAAAGGATTGATGTGTAGTTTGGACTCCGATGGAAACCAATGACCGTTGATTGTCAGATCGTTGGCGTGGGCTCCCCACCCTGTGAGTGAGGCGTCCATCACAACTGTTATCTTCGGCCATGGTTGCCAAAAAGGTTCTCCCTTCACAATGTTGTCCTCGCAGGCCCACCACATGACATCCTGTGCGACCCTGCTTGGAACCTGAAGTAGGTCTGACATGGTTCTCGAGAATTGTGACCTTTGTGTTCTGAGAGCCCATTGACGGGATCTCATTCTCAGGCGAGCCTTTGGCACCAGAAAAATGCAGGATGCCATGCGGCCGAGCAGCCTCAAAAAATGAAAGGCCAGGAGACGCTGGGCACTTTGAAATTTGCAGACCACCTGCAGAATGTCTCGAGTCCTCACCTTGGGTGACAAGCTCTTTCCCAAGGGTGTATCCAGTATAGCCCCGATGATCTGGAGCTTTTGAGAAGGTGTCATATGGGACTTCTTGTAATTGAGGGAGAAGCCCAGTCTGTGAAGAGAGTGGCAGGTGATGTTGAGATGATCCAGGACTTGTTCAGGAGAACGTGCCCTGATCCACCAATCGTCAAGGGAGAGGTAGACGTGAACTCCCCCACCCCTCTCCCGAGACACGTTGCCACCACCGCCATTAACTTGCTGAAAACCCTCAGGCGGAGGTCAGCCCGAACGGCAGAACTGAAACTGATAATGAGAACCACCAACAGCGAACCTCAGGTACTTTCTGTGCTTTAGATGTATTGGCACATGAAAGTAAGCATCCAGAAGGTCCAATGACATCCAATCCTGATGTTGGAGCGTCTGAAGGATCTGAGAAAGTGTGGCCATTATGAATTTCTCCTTCCTGAGGAACTTGTTCAAGCTTCTCAAGTCCAAGATGGGTCTCAGTCCTCTGTCCTTCTTGGGTACTAAGAAGCATGGAGAGTACCATTCCTTGTTCCTCTCCGTTACAGACACCGGTTCTATAGCAACTTTCTCTAGCAGGGTCAACATTCCCTGCACAAGGAGTGGATCTAGAACTCTCAAAGAGTTGCTTCCCGGTGGATGGTTCTGAGGTCTTTAAACAAAGTGAAGGCAGTAATCTTGGGCTATGGTTTCCAATGCCCAAGGATCCGAAGAAATGTCTCGCCATTCTTTCAGATGCTGAGACAACCTGCCTCCCACTGGTGTTTCACGACTCAAGACCTCAGAGAGGTTTTGAGGCAGCTGATGCAGTGGCTGTTGGTAAGGATGCCCATGCTTTAGTGGGCTTTGCACCCCTCTCGTCCACCACCAGGGAATCTTCTTTGTCCTCTTTGACCAGCCATTCCTCTTGCTCTTCCAACTGAGGAGTAGTAGCAAAAAGATCTACCCCTCCAAGGCTGTGCACTGGGGCAAAAGGGCTGAGATTGCCCAACAGTGGTACCTAAGGATTTGGCTGCCGCCTTCGAGGTCTGCAACGTCAAGACTTTTGCCAGCCTTGTTTCCAAAAAGGTGAGACCCGTCAAAAAGCATGTTAAAGGAGTCTGGACTGCACATCCGGCACAAATCCCGTCTTCCTCAAGCACGCACATCTGCATATTACAGTGCCAGTTGCCATGGCTCTGCTAATGCTGTCAGCAGAATCCAGACCCGACTGAAGAGACTCGCACATGGCTTCTTTGCCGGCTCTAACAATAACCAAGAATCTGTCTCTATCCTACCCCCAACCCCTGGGAATGTGCTCCGCCGCCATGGAAATACAGTCCCATAGAGCGAATGAGAATTTTGCTAAGGCACATGCAGAGTTGGCTGATTTAAGAGACATGCTCCCTGCAGAAAATACTTTCCTTGCCCATGTATCTACTCTCGTCATCCCTATCTGGAGGGATTGTACGATAAGCAGCCTTCTTTGAAGTCACCGTAGCTGCATGCACCACCAGAATTTCTAGAGTGGGGTGTTTTGATAGGTAGCTGGGGTCACTACTAGATGGGTGGTATTTTCTAGTAAGGTTTCTTTTTACTGCTGGATTAGACTCTGGCATTTCCCAATTTGCTGCCACCCTTTTTTGGAAAGCGATGTGAAATGGTAAAATGGCAACCATTTGCGGACCCTTATCAAGGATGTCCGTCAGATCATCCTGCTCGAAGGGGAGGGTAGGCCTACTCCATCCCAAGTAGTCTACAACCTTAGACGTCAACTGTCTTTAAGATGCATCTGCATGCTCACCAGCATCAGGTGTACCAAATTCTAGCTCTGGTGAAGTGTCTACCCCACTGGCTGTTTGCAGGTTGTCAAAGATCTTTTAATCTTGATTCCTCTGAAATAAAAACTCTCAGGCGCGTTTGGTGTAACATATTGAAGCCCAGAAGGCGCATCGGTATATGATGGCTCATTTTCCTTATAAATTGAGGTTACTGATTTGAAGTAATCTTTCCTTGGTAAAGGAATATGTCTTATCTGGAACGGGCATTGCAGGTTTCAGAAATTTTTAACTTAACTCTCGAGGAGATGCAGAAGTTGACTTCAGTAAAAATATCGACTTTGAAGGCTTTAATGGTGTCGAAGGTGCCATAGATGTAGATGGCATGGCTGGCGTTGATGGTGCGGCTGGCGTCTATGGTGCAGCCGGTGTCAATGGCACAGCTGGCATTGATGGTGCCGCCAGTGTAAAGAACGCAGCTGGCGTCGAAGGCGCAGATGGTATCGACAACCTCGATCGACTTATGCTTCGACTTACGGCTCAAAGGATCCTTCGATGATTTCTCATCACGTTGAGGCCTCAACGGCTCTCAATGAGGATCTGGCCTTCGTCCCGGGCGCGCAGGATTGGCTCGAGCTCTTTCCTTAACGGCTTCTTTGGCAGGCGCAGTAGGAGCGTGGCTTGATGAGGGTTTTTGCATTTCTGACCTAAAGTCTTCCCATTCAGGCTGGTGTGGAGGCCTTTGTGGGACAAGATAACCTCTCATATGAGGTGTCTGATGACTAAGTCGATGAAGGTGACCTGTGGAGCCTCTTTTTCAATTTCCTCAACGACGACGAGAAGTGGTGGGAGCCACTCCTCGACCTGGTTCTTAAACCTTCTTCCTTCGAGAAGAGTTGCTTCTCGGCTCGCCGAAAGAAGGTTTCTTCGACGGTGTAGTCGCTGGGATTTTTGGGGGTTTTTACCTACCGCCAATTTCCCCTTTCGCTCTTTCAGAGTCTTTCCGGTCATTGACTGGCATTCGGAGCATGGTCGGTTATCGACATATTGGAGTCGCAGTCCAGACACTTCTTGAACTACGTCTTCAGGGTAGTAGGTGTCGAGGAAGAAGACATTTTCATGAATAGAAAAAAAGAAGCCGCCATAGTTTCTCGAAGCATAAGCTTACTCGGAAAAACGGAACTGAAGCCAACGGGTGCTGCGTGTGCTATATATACCTTCAATGACGGCACTCGAGGGACATCAAGTCGATTACATCGACGTACAACGCCCTCTGCCGAACAAAGATGAGGAATACGTGGGAGGACACAATCCATTCAAATTGTTAGTTCAGATGCAAAGTGCTTGCCTCTCACATTGAGCCAGACTGCCCAAATCTGTGGTAGGGCCAACTTAGCCTTTCATCCTTTTGAGGATGATAAATTGAGTACAATAAAATATGGGGTTGTAATAACTGTTTTTACCACGCTTAGAAGCAGGCGCAGTCTGGCATGTAGCACTATAGAGCAACATAGATTATATGACTGAGGTATCAACTGGGATTGGATGGTGGTAATGAAGCATTTTAAGCTACACTTGGGCAATTATTGCACTAAGTGGACGTTTGAAGGCTGCATTTTACATTTGGTGATTATACCATGCTTAAATCATTAACTAGTATTACTGTGTCATTTGATGCTGTGCGTTAATTACAACAGGTTTTTCATAATGTTCTTAATACCTAATAGGTTTCTAAGAGTGGACCCGGGACTCGAACCCACATTGCTCTGCGTCGTCATGCTTCTAATAGTTGCGCGGTGCCACTGGGCTATACCACCCGTGTAACAATCAAGCAAGCCCCTTATCAGCTTTGTAGAAGAGGTAGAGCAAAATGGATGACAGGAGGACCGAGGGTGGCCAATGGGACACAATGAATATCCCTGCTCTAGAGCAATCTCATTCTCTGTTCGTGGTCACATTGGCAGTTTTAGCAACATGTATCTTGGTTCCATAAGTAGTGTGCTTAAGAGCGGCATGATGCATCTACAAACAAACACATGCACAATATCCCCCCTCCATTTCATGTTCTTTGTTTAGCTTGACCGGAACTCCAATCTGAGGTCTATTAGTCGCCATTCAATACAGTTCTAGAAAAGGTAAAATATCAGACCAGTTGGAGCGTAACCCCAGAAATTGTTCTCTATTGGCAAGAAAAGAACCAAATCCATATTTGGTTGACATGTACTGTGCCAAAATTGCATTGGTAATAACAGTCTTGCATACAAAAACTCTTAATAAAAACACAAAATTCAGTCTCAGAAAGATTGGTATACAGAGGATTTATGGAACGAAATAAATACAGAAAACAGTTGATGCTTCAGGAAATACTATGTGAATTTACAATCCATATACCAATACTATGTGTTTACAATCCATACACCTTGCTAATCTTTACCTATAAAGTTATTCAAGAATTTAAAACTTCTACTCCCCTCTCCTGCCCAAAAGTCTTGGAAGCTCTATGATGATCTTAACTTGATTTTCACCAGAATACAAACAGAACCCTTCCAGGTGGATCCAGTGGGTGACTTATGCTATTATACCAGTTGTACTGGGTGAACAAATTAGTCTCCAATCTTAGATATGCACATTTTGAAAACCATGCCTCTTGTCGGCTTAAAGGTCAAATGGTCGAAAACAAACAATCGACAGACAAATTGATCGAAACCAAATGGTCGAAAGTCAAATGGTCGACAGCCCATAAAGAAAACGTAAACAGGTGATTTGATCGAAACACAAAGATCGAAAGACAAGTGATCGACAAACACATAAATAATATACACGGGTCATTTGATCGACAGAAAATGGAATCGCATTGAAATGACTATGAAAATAAAAAAGGGTCACAGGAGATGACATTAAATAAAGAGTAAAGCACCTTGTATTAGACCAATGATCACAGCTGACGGTTAAAAACGAACTGTCAGTTCGTCAGGAAAGTGACAGATAGAGCAGCTGATGAAAACACGCGAGTGAAAAGCATGTACGTGACTGAAAAAACGCACTAAATAAGCGAATCAAAGAGTGGTTCACACAGTTTTATATTAGAAATGGGGGGTTCCCCCCAACCCCCAATCTTTTTTTTAAAAATCTTTTTATAGAAGTGCAAACCATCTCAAAAACAAAATTACGATTCGATCGTTTACCATTTAGAAAATCGGTATTATAATTTTAGGAAAAAAAAACTAACTGCACACTCATTTACCAAAAATAATAGAGTGGGTGGATTCATTTTTAAAAATTTGCTATTTCAGATACGGATCGATAAAAAAAATGGAATTCATAAAATCGCAAAGAGGCGCAGCGCAATTAACGTATGAAGGATATATATACAACAAGGAATGCCCACGACAAGAAAAGAGCTATAGGAAGTGTAAGGAGTACAAAAATAATGCTTGCAATGGCAGAGCAATAACGGAAGGAGAAAACATACGTTTAACTTGCGAGCATAACCATATGCCGGACACTACAACAGTTTTGATAAAGAAAGCGCTTAACGAATTGAAAGAAAATGTGGAAATGAATAAAAATGAAGCATCAACTTTGCTAGTAGCCAAAGCGTGTGAGAGGTTATCACTGCATATAACAGCGCAAATGCCAAATACAAAAACAATAAAACGGAATATAAAAAGGCAAAAACAATGAAAAGAAAACTTACCCATGGCACCACAAAATTATTTAAACATGATTATACCGGAGGTATTACAAAAAAGAGAAAAGGGGGAGCAATTTCTATGGAAATCATTAGAAATAAAGAGTGAGAAAATGTTAATTTTTACAACTTTTCAAAATATAACACACTTGGGAAATTCAAAAACTTGGCATGGAGACGCAACATTTAAAACCTGTGCAACACCATTTCTACAGTTTTATAGCATACATGGAACAATAAATGGAACAGTGATACCTCTAGTTTTCGTTTTAATGCCAGGAAAGTCGGAAGAACTGTACAGCTATATATACAAATTAATTCACAAATCATTGCCGGAAAAAAAACAGAAACAATAATCATGGACTTTGAACAGGGACAAATAAAAGCATTTTTAAAAATGTATCCGGAAACTCCTATTCAGGGATGTTTTTTTCATTTTAGTCAATCAATATGGAAACAAATTCAAAAATTAGGATTACGGACAATGTACATAGAGGACACAGAGGACACTGAATTTCAGCACCAGATAAAGAGATTATACGCTTTAGCATTTGTGAAAGAGGACATGGTTAAATATTATGACACTTTGATTGCATCTGATTACTACACAAATCATGAAGAACAATTATGTAATTTAATGGACTATATGAAAACACGTGGATTGGGCAATTTACTAGACATGGGACCAGACGAAAGGGAAAATATGAAGTTGAAATATGGAATTGCTATACATCGGTGAAGAACAACTGGCCGAGAACAAACAAAGTGCAAGAAGGTTGGCACAGAAAAATAAATAAAGAATTCAACTCTAACAACCCAACACTATGGCACTTTATCAAAAGTCTCAAAAGTGAACAAAATAAACAAGAAATACAACTATCCCAAACACTATCACTGGAAAACCGACCAATAACCAAAGAAAAATAGAGACTATGAAGAAAGAATTGCAAGCATTGTAGACAATTTAGAAAATGCAGAACCATTACAATTCCTAGAAACAGTAGCCTACAATTTGAAATGTTAGTAACAAAAAAAAAAACTCACCAGAAAAAAACGCCAGCTCCATGCCAAATCCATCCATGGTAGAGAAATCCCAAATCCAAAAAACATTGTACTCCAAGCCAAAAAAAAATATCCTTGAAAGTAAAATCCATCCAGGAAAAACAGTAATCCTCACTTTAAAAAAAGCCATCCGTAGTAGTGAAAAACCCAAATCCATGAACATATAGTCCAAAGAAAAACGATCCAAAACACGCTCCGGAGCATCCAAGCAGGCGAAATCCACGATATAATCCATCCAAAAATCCATGAAGAAGGAAAAATCAATTAGAAAATCCAAGAAAAAAGGGAGCGCGAGCAAGAGGCATCCGGAACGCGATCACGGAACTTCAAAAATGGCGTCTACGTCAACGTAGAAAACTTAACACGTCATACGTTACAATCTTTTAACAATTTAACGTTACTATAGTTTAAAAATGGTGCAATAGCACCATCTAGTGTTGAAAAAGAAATACATTATAACAAACTTTTTTTATTGTACAAAAACAACTTGTTATATTTAATTATTTAATTGTTAATATATTTATTTAAAAAGATACCTATTAATATATTTTATTTAAAAAGATAACTATAAAATGTTTTAATTGTTAAAATACAGACAAGATACAAGAAATATATGTAAAACAAAAAATAAAAGACAATACAATACCAAAATAAAGTGAATGTTTAAATCAAATAAAGTGAATGCTTGTCTCAATTTCGACTAAAAGGAAGGAATTTCGACCCTTTGACCATTCGACCAAATTGCAATTCGACCAAATTGGGTCAACCATTTGTCCGACGACCATTTGACTAGACACCCTCTTGTCGCCCATATGGCTTCTCTCATGAACCATGTTCTCTGCACTTCTTAAAGAAAGCTTACACTTTAGTGGTCCCCGATCTCTGCACCCTTCTTAAGGCTTCCTTCGTGACAGGTAGTGTGCCAAATTGCATAGGTGATCCAATTGTTGAACAGATTCTGGAGATCCATTGAACTTTTGCCCTATATCACAGCTTCCTTACGCTAGTAAATTGATGGAGACAATATTTCTTCTTCATAACTTTAAGCTAGGCTTTAGGCCAGGGTGCAGGACTGAGCCCATTGCTGTTGTGGTGATGGGTGACTTCACAGGAGTAGTAGGTACCACTGATCACCAAACTCTCCTGCAATGTCTTTTTTTTAATTTAAATTTGATTGATTTTCAACGCAAGGGTAATGCACAGTGGTACAATATTGTTGTCTTCACATAGTTACATCGTTATATTGTTACGTTTGAACAAAGATCATACAAGTATCATAATTAACTTTCCCTTCCCTTTTTGCATAAAGTTAGTTTCTGTCCATTCCCCCTCCCCCAAGACGGTCGGTCAGTTTCATCTTGATCGTTGGCAAGAACTAGGACGGTATTTGGTGTGAGCTGGGACGTTTTCCTCGTTTGGTGTGCATGGGCTCATGTTGTGCGACGGGTCTCTTCACCTGTGGATTGGTGCGTAGTGTTCAAGTTTCTTGTGACTGTGTGGTTTACGGTGGCTCGGAGTCTGAGTTAACTTCGTGTTTGGTTTGGGACATATATTGTGGCAAAGTCACTCCAGGTTTCTTTGTGGCGTGCTGCTTTTCCATGGAGGGCCGCTGTGATTTTCTACATCCTATATATGTTTGTTGCAATGTTTATCCATTCTTTTTTTTGTGGAAGGTGTGGAGATTTCCATTTGATGACTATGCCGGCTCAAGCAGGTAGTAGCAGTGGTGATGTGAGTCCCTTTATCCTGATTAGTTTGTTATCTTCCTCTTCCAGGCCGAATAAAGTTAGGAGGGGAGTTGTGTTTCTTTCAATGCCATCTTTTTAATCCATCCGAGCACCTCGGTCCAGTATATGCAGACTTTTGGGCAGTCCAACCACATGTGCCAATAGTTGGCGTCCATTCCGCAATGTCTCCAGCATTTTGGGTTGTTGGTCTGGTACATTTCCGATAATCTGTGGGGGTCATATTGCCATCTGTGAAGTAGTTTTATTGCGTGTAGTTTGTATTGTGCGGCAATTGATATCCGGGATGGTGTTTTGCAAATTGTGTCCCATGCCTGTTGGTCGAATTCTCTGTTGAAGTCCTTCTCCCATTTCTATTTGAGACAGGGGTTCGGGTTCAGGTCTTTACAGATCAGGACGGTATACATGCATGCTATGAGGCCTTTATTCGTGGAGGTCATGTCAAGAATGTTCACGAAGTTGGGGAGTTCTCTAGGTATCTTGGTTTTCCATTTGCGTTTGAATAGGACGCCCCTTCAAGGGTAGGTAGAGGAAGATCAGTATTGGGTGCAGTTGGAGGGCTTCCTCCAGTTAAGTGATTGCTATGAATTTGTCGTCTCGCCATAGCTGTCAGATCCTTTCAAGTCCTGCGTCGAACCAGGTTTGATATCTGGGGTGTTCTTGGATTTCTTCTGACTCCTGGGGCTCATAGGTGGCTCAAGGGGAATGGCCATGTGGTTACTGCCATCATTCCTTTTCCCTCCTTCCATATGTTCCATATCATTCCCAGTATTGGATGGTTGCGTAGTTTTCGTGTGAGTTTTGGTCTGGGGACCCATAGCCATTCTGAGAGCGTAGCGGGGATCAGGTTGTCGTTGTCCAGCTGTACCCATTGCAAGTCTTTTCTGTCTCATAGGCGAGGAACGAGGACTGAGTTGGGCCGCCTGGTAGTATTGCTGGGTATCGAGGAGGCTGACCCCTCCTCGGTCTTTGGGTAATATGAGGGATTTGTAGGGTATTCTGGGTTTCTTCCCTTCCCACAGAAATCCAGTTATTGCCTTTTTTACTTGTTTAAAGAAGTCTTCTGGGATAGTCACAGGGAGACTTGGAAAGGATATAAGAAGCATGGAAGACTAACCATCTTGATGGCGTTCAAACGTCCCATCCAGGAGATCGTCACGGGTCACCATTTTGCAGTGAGAAGTTGGGGGAAGCTGGCCTTGTATGTCGGTGATGTCTCTCGTCAGATTGATGTCAAGGTATCGGAGTGTGAGGCCTCCGATGGTGAGACCTAATTGATTGAATTCCGCTTTCTGGCTTGTGGTGGGTTCATGTAGTAGGAAGAGAATGGATTTGTTTCTGTTAACATTGAAGCCTGATAGTGAGCCATATTCTTCAATAAGTTGAATCGCTCGGGGGATTGATTTCATCGGATTTTGTACCTTTAGTAGAATATCATCTGCAGATAGGGCCAACTTATATTCCCTTCTTTGCACACGCAGGCCCTCAACTCGATCTGCTCTGAGTATTTGAGCCAGTGGTTCCAGTGAAAGCGCAAACAATATTGCCGAGAGGGGGCATCCTTGCCTCGTGCCGATGCTCAGTGGGAACCAGCGAGAGTACTGAGAGTTCACTGTTACGGATGCCCCGAGGCAATGTGTATACTGCTTTGATTCCTTGTCGGAGAACAGGGCCTAGACCGATTATCTTTAGTGTTGCTTCCAGGGAATGCCATTCGACCCTATCAAACGCTTTCTCCGCATTGATGGAAAATAGTGCAGGTGTATTTTCCTGGCTTTGTGTATGAGGTGGAGAGTCTTGCAGGTGGAGTTTTGCTCCCTGTCTACCAAGGATAAATCCAACCTGGTTGTTGTGGATGATGGCAGGCATGTGTGTTTCCAACCGTGCAGTGAGGACCCGCGTGTAGATTTTGGCGTCTATATTTAGGAGGGAAATATGGCGGTAGGAAGCGCACTGCTTGGGGTCTTTGCCTTCTTTGAGGATGACCGTGATTAGGGCCTCAGAGAAGGATTCGGGTGCGGAACCGGTTTGGAGGATATGGTTAAAGAGTTCAACCATAAACGGAAGGAGGGTATCAATGAAGGTTTTGTAGAATCCTGTCGTGCAGCCATCGTTTCCGGGAGGCTTTCCCTGTTGGGAGCCTTTTGATCGCATCTTCTATTTCTTTGTCTGTGATGTCTGTGATGGGGGCATCAAGGGCTTGTACTATTTCCGGGGATAGACTTGGGATAGTTATTTTGTCCATTTATTCTGTGATTACCCTCTCATCTTGTATGGTCTCAGAGGCGTATAGTTTTTCATAGAAGTCGTCAAAAGCTTCGGGATGTTCTTATTTTCTATGATTGACACCCATCTTACTTTGCGTTGTCCACTGAGACTGGCTGCAAGTAGTGAGTCTGCTTTATCCTCTTTCTCATAGTGTTTCTGTTTCAGATATTGAAGTTTGCGCATGGTTTGGTCTGTTTTTAATTGTCACAGTTCCTCTCTCTTTCTGGTTGCCTCTGTTATTTTTTTTCTCTCTCAGCGTCTGCAGTTTGGGCACTAAGTTCTAATTGCGCTATTTTGTTTCTGAGGTTATTTTCTATCAGATGGCGCTCCCTTTTCTTTGCTGCTCTTTCTTTAATTAGTGTGCCTCTCCACGTGACTGTCCCATCTTCCCAAACCATGTTTTTTGAAACTTCACCGGTATTGTTTCGTTCTAAGTATTCGCAAATGTCCTTTGCAAATTGTTCTCGGAATATTGGGTCCTTCCAGAGCGTTTCATTGCAACGCTATTTCGAGCTTCTGCGGGGGAGCATCATCCGGCTGAGGGTGATCGTGACCATGTCGTGATCTGATCACGTTGTGGGGGATATTTTTGATGTGGACACCGCCTCTGTTAACTCTGGTGTGAGGTATATATAGTCGATTCTGGTATATGTGGCGTGCGGCACGGAGTAGAATGTGAAGCTTTTTTGGTGGGGGTTCATATAGCACCATGCGTCTTTGAGTTTGTAGGAGTCCATCATGTCTATTACTTCTGAGCAGCCAGCCTCAGGTGGGTTATTCGCCTGTGGGTTGCCGGCTTGTCTGTCCAGTGTCGGATCTGCCCACATATTGAAGTCGCCTCCTAGGATCACTTTGCCTTCTGCTTCCATCATGACTTTTGGAACTATATGTCGGAGGAACCTAGATTGTCCAGAATTGGGGGCGTATATGGAGGCAAGTGTGATGGTAGTGCCCTGTATCTTACCGACCAGCACGATCGCTCTGCCGCTTACATCTGCCCAAGTTTTCCGGACTTCAAATTGGAGTTGTTTGCTGATTAGGATGCCGACGCCAGCTTTCCTGAGTGGGCTTGAGCTCCAGTGTTCGGTGCTGGTCCTGGCGTACAGAGGTCTTCTTTCTTCCTCTTTGATGTATCTAGTTTCCTCTAGGAAGAGAAAGTCGAGGTCTGCCCTTTTGAATTCCCTGGTCACTAGTGACCTCTTAGTGGGGGAATTGAGTACCTTGACATTCAGTGTTCCAATTTTAATTGTGCCGAGCCCATCAGTTGCAGTGTTGCAGTTATTGGCCATTTATGTGTTTCCTTCGTTTGTTTACTGGGTCCCATTTTTTATCGCTGGATGCCAACGAGATTAAAGTATTTTGTTGAACGTGCCTGACCGTCTTGAGTTTCAATGCTTTTATCTCCCCTCCCCCCTCCCATACCTCAGTGTTCTGCAAACTAACATTCCCTTCCCTCCTCCCTCGTTCACCTTCGTCCCCCCCCCCTGTTGAGGGCTTCCATCCTTGATTGGTGGCGTCCGATTTGGACTGGGTGAAAACAGTCAGTCCAACGTCAGACCACCGGTGGGAACCGTTAACGCACAGTCCTTATTGCGAATACAATCACTAATATTTTTAGCTCCCTTCCCGCCCCCCTTCGCCAAATGCTTAAATACTCAACAATAACTTTCATAAAAGGATATATGGTGAAACTTGCAGTTTCGTGGTGCATCTTCAGCTGATCGTTCCGCCCCTCCCCTCGAGGGGGATCTCTTCCACGAGTCTGGCCCCATGACGAAAAAGTGTGGGTCGTCTAGTGCTTTACTATCGCTTTCGCTATGTTACTCAGATTTCGGTCTCTTGGGTACGGGCCACTGAGATGCTATTTTCATTTGTCGCTGTCCAGCGTGTTGCCTCGCCTGTACTTTCTTGATCCCTTCACTCTTCTTCCCTGGCCCCTGGAGTTCCCATCACGATCCATTTTGCTCGGGTTCTCCTCGGTCTCCTTCTCTTGGACCTATTCCAAAGAGTTCCGCAATGCAGTCTCGGATCTCCTCTTCCGATCGTAGCAGTATGCTTTTGCTTCCGTGCACGAATGTGAGGGAGAAGGGGTAGCCCCATCTGTATTGGGTGCCTTGTTCTTTGAGCCATTTCGTCAGAGGATTAGAGAGGCGTATCAAGACTAGGGTGAGCGAGGATAAGTCCTGGAAGATGGTTATCTGGGCTCCTCCGAGGGTGAGGGGACCTCCAAATCTGGCTTTTTCTAGAATCCTGGCTCTATCCTGGTATCGATGGAATCTGGCAAAGACTGATCTTGGGCCACCAGGTGGTCCTCCATCCTTGTGTATTCTCTGTTTTGGGCTCATCGATTTATTTGTCCGCCGTCAGAATTTTGATAATGTTGTGGATTGTTTTTTTGAGTTCTTCTTCTGTTTCACCTTTGTGTTCCGGAATGCCGAAAAAACATAGGTTGCTTCTCCTCTCACAGTTTTCTAAATCGTCCATTTTTAGTCGGAATTCCTCCTCTCTTTTCTCAATTTCCCATATTCTGAGGACCATTTGAGTTTCAAGGGTATCTATGGAGGCTTGGTTGTTTCAACCCCTTCTAGTCTTTCCTCAATTTTGTCCATTTTCTGTGTTATTTTATCGCCTAGATTGGCCCCCATGTTTTTTTATTTCATTCAAAAGGGCTACGATGTCACCTTTGGTGGCTGCTGTACCTGTCTCGGAGGCATCCATCATCTCTTTGTTCTTGTTCCCTGATATCGGCGGGAGTGGGTTGTAGGCGTATCTGGCCAACTTCACCTTAGTGTTCATGGCGTGATTACTATGACAGAGGAGGCACACGTCCCTAGTTCGGGTGCCAAACCCTCTTTGCTACAGTGTGTTCAGGTGGCTTCAAAATTATTCCAGGTTGTTGGACAGTGATAGGGTCTACCGCATGCGGAGGAGGTCAATGAAGGGAGCGTAGATCTCTGACCAACTCTGCGCACCGTCTGGTTCCCTTGTGGTCAGGAGTTACGTAGGTCACTTTCTGGTTCGCCGATGAGTGCTTCTTCCGGGAACTTGGAGCAGATTCCCCTTCTGAGCGCCCTTCTTTATGTTTGGTGGGGGCTGTGGTCTTGGTTCGGTGTTTCTCTTCACTCTGGTGTGGGGTACTCTGCAGGCCTACTGCACTCTGCCATTATCATGTGTTCCTTAGTGGAGTCCCGTGTGAGTGCGCTTGGATAGTACTATGGATGGCCTTTCCCCTCTTTTGCCAGTTCTCTGCACTGGGCGTGCGGTAGGATACGTTCCTTGGATGGTGAGGGGGTGATCTGTTGGTTCTGGCAATGTCGCTCTGTATGTGTGCGGTTCGTCGGGGGCAGCTTTAGTGAGGTGTGCAGACTTATCTTTTATTGTGTCTCCTTGGCTTCCTATGAATGAGGTGCGCAGGAGTTAAACGTGGAGGCGCTCAGGGATTCAATTTGCGTGGCTGTGTTGGCAAGGTTATGTGCGTGGGGCTCTCATGCCAATTGGCGGGTGCTCCGGCCTCTCTCCTCCCCGCCTGTCACCACCGGGCGCCGCGTAAGGCCGACCTAGTGATGGCACACCGGGTGCTGGAGTCAGGGATCGTCGGGCGGGGGATATTGTGGTGGGACCCCCCCGGGCCTCTGGCGGGGTCGGGGACATCCGCCCGTGGGGTGCTGCGCTTCCGGGTGGGGTGGCCTCGCAGGCTCTGCTGCTCCCTGGTGTTGGGGAGAGTCTGCTTACCGCAGACACACAGAACTCCTTCTCCGAACCTCGGGGAAACGCGGGCTGGAATCCGCCGCAGGGAGGTCCCTCTGAGCTTGCCGTGCTTTTACTCTGCGCACTTCTCCTCTCCCCGCTTGGATGGGGAGAATGGGGGGAGACGGAGGAAAGTGTTCAGCGGGCCGTTTGTTCAGGCAACCGCTATCCTTGGGGATCCATTTCCCGGCTGGCGCGTTGATTTCTGAGGGTTTTACTTTTGCTTTTAAGTCGTCCTGTGGCATGCAACTTTGAGCGATGGTTTTTCGCCTTTCCTGGCTTCGATTTTCTTGGCATTTTCTCCAGGGGGGTGGGGGGCATTTGTCTTCAGTCAGCCTCTCCTGTTTGTTTTTCAGGGGGGGGTCATGTGACGGGGGCTCTAATCAAGTCGCGGACCTACGGTAGAGGAGCTCACATGGAGTGGAGGACTCATCCGTGCGGCCCCTCAATGGTGGCCAACCTCCTGCAATGTCTTTTTAACCTCAGTGTTAATGATGGGCCATGGGTTGGATTAAGTCTTTTCTAACTGGGCATAAACAATCCATCACCTTGCCTCTTTTTCAGTAATCACCTATAGTGATTACTTGCAAAGTTCCTAAGGGCTCACAATTGAATTGTTTGTTGCTCAATCTGTATAAGAAGCCTCTAGCGGACTGTATTCATGCTCATGGTTTATTCTTTATATGAATGCTGACAACACTGGGGTCATCCTACAGTTGGGGGATGACTGCCGCAGAACGGTTCATGCAGTGCATGCGGGGCACCGGTCAGTGCATGAATGAGAACAGAGTGAAATGTAATCCCTCGAAAACAAATGTAATGCTGTGTGCTTCTCAGCCACTGAACACACAGTTACTTTTGGAAACTAACAGGCATTCAGTTCAGATCTAATCATCTAGATGTTGACCCTCCACATTAATAGGGCCTTTTACACGATTTGTTAACTAGTTCTGCAAATTTGGTGCGATAATGGGCTCTGCTCTGTCTATGTAACAGCATGTGAGAGCTGTGACTCGCTCTGCTTTTTTCCCCATAATTCCTTTTTGTGCAGCTGTATTGAATATCTTCCTTTTCCAAAGAGTTCAACTGGTTAACAACTTCATCTACAGTAATTTGGACTATTGCAATGCAATCTATCTGGTTCTTCCTTAAGTCACCATGCATGTATCCATCTAATTCAGAATGGAGAAGCCCAGATGTTAATGAGGCTGGGATGGAGGGATCACAGCTCACGAGTGTTAGGGAGAATTCTCATGTATGGCTAATTTCCCTTACCTAGTGAGTCCCTCAGCAGCTTTGCTGGATTTCTAGGATTTTTTTTTTTTTCACCTGGCAAGAGTGTGAGCCCTTTTTACCACTAATACATGTGTTTTGCTGTGTGTTTAACATTTTTGTGTACATAGACTGTGGAGCCTCACCTACTCCACAGGCATCTTTTTACTGTGTGTTACACAGCACATTCAGTGCAGTGACACAGGGTTGTCTTTTAGACTTCCCAACTCAGACTCCATTTTCTGGGGCTGACTACTGCCTCCCAGAACATGTAAAGTTGCCATTAACTTTACTAGTCTTAAAATCCACAGACCCAGTGCAAACCATCTTACATGGAGTACTGGAAAGAGTTACTACTTATCCCTTTTTGTCTGTCTCTCATGGAGCATTGTTTTCCTCCCTTTTCATTAAGACTTGGCTGGTGGCAGTGGTAACTACCCTATTTTTCCTACTGCGGTTATCTTAAATATCCATGGTATTGTTTTAGGCTATCTTGGTAGCCTCAAACTTAAACCCGCTTGACCATATTGTTTTTAATATTGTTCCGGCTGGATTTAGTCACCATTTCTTTTTGGAAAAGTATTTCTCGTGTTCGTCTCTACACGCCAAACCAGGTTTGGTTCCTTTGTTCACCGTCTTTCGCAGGCTTCTGCACAGAAGCCCTCCTTTAGGTGCCTGAAAGTCTGGGTAAGCAGGATGTGAGGGAGGGGTTTTAGGACCCCTGCCATGGGTTCCCTTGGTAACCCAAGTCGCACTTCTGTTTGATTGGCTGGGTGACTGTCCTTGCCAGGACAGCCACCCTGCTGTGTGATTGACAGCCAGGCTGTGTGAATGTGGGAAAACTGCATAAAAAGCAGGTCTCTGGGTCTGGAAGAGCATAGTGCCACTGGAACGAGAGAACCGAAGAGGAGCCGACAGAAGAGGACCCCTACACCGACTTAACCGCCCGGTGAAGCCCTGCTGCATGTCCGAATCTTCAGACTCCAACGACAGAGAGGATCTTCCAAGAATCTTCTTCCCTTGAGCTGGTGGGACCAACCATTTCACCCAAACTCCAAGCCAGGACCCCCTCTGCTGGTGGAATTCGCTGTACAGAGCTAAAGTGGGCCGGTTAGCCAGGAAGGTCAGACCCTGCTTGGGTTTTAAGGAGCACACCTTTTATGTGTTGCTTTGCTCTGCTGCTGGTTTCTTCCCTGGGTGGTGCAGGACCCTCCAGTCTTCCTACTTCGTGTCAGTTTGACAGCCGCTCCAGGAACTGTGCGCCTGCTGGAACTACCAGGAACATCCACCGCAGCTATAGCTTCTTCTCCATTTAAGGTACTGTTCAACATCCAGTTGTTTCTTTCGTCCAGCCGCGGTGGAAAGGTGTGGAACCTTTCGCCAATTCGAGGGCTTGTCCTGCTCTTCTCCTTAAGCTAACTTTTCTGCTGACCAACTGCGTTCTGTGTGATCTTGAGCAAAAGACCTTTGTCTTATTGACTTTGGCCCTAAACCTTTTGTAACCGATTTCCTCGCTGTAGTTCCTCTTTCTAGATTGCCCTGCTTACTTACTTGTTGGTACTGTTCCATTTCTACCTAATTTTGTCATTCCCTCCCTTTTAAAATAGCAGAGTGCCATTTTGCTCCCACCTCATTTTGTGAGCTTGTCTGGAAACTATTGGGAGTGGTGTAGTGTATTGAGAGTGACTTTTGAACTGCTTTCCTTTAGTGACATGTTATACAACTGAAGAGTAAATAAATGTATATTCTTTTACTTGAAAACCTTGAGCCAGTGTTTGTTTGAATCATAGTAACTGATGTGCTTTGTGTAACTATTTGATACTGCTCACTTGTTCTTGAGATAATTCTGGCTGCTCAGCCATTGCTACCACTTTACTGTGTAGTACATGCTTGTACCAAAGGTCAATTTGTGCTGCCACTTGTAGTCCTAATTGTGTGTAGTGTTCCCAAAGGGTACTGCATATAATTCTGCCTAACAACGGGACTTGCAGATGTGGTGTACTGGTTGCCAGTAATAACCAGGCTACAATTCAAGACCCTTTGTATGTGTAGGGGTCATCTAAGCAACTAGGCAAAAGAGCTCTTCATTTGTTCAAGATATGTTAAATCTTTATATTCAGCTAAGACACTATAACCAGCTTTGCTAGGATAGTTTACTACACCTTCATTTAGATTGTCCACATGGGGTGGAAGGTCCTTCACAGTACAGGTGACCGGCATTTGTAACTAGGGGTGTACTGAATAGTGAAATTACTATTCGGCCAAATACCGAATAGTTAGCAAAACTATTCGGCCGAATACCGAATAGTGAGCCGAATAGTTGGTTTTTTTAATACATTTTCCAGCACATGAGAAATACTGCTTCACAAGACATTAAAGAGCATGTGAATGCATGCATCATGGATGCACACATTCAGCTGTCCCTTTCAACACCATTCGAGCATTTGCACAACCAAAAGAGGCTGTGGAAATCATTTTAAAATTGGCCCCATATTACACATTTTCAGCAAGCCTAATCCTTTTCCTATGGGAAAATGTGGAAATACCACAGAAAAGAGGCACAGTGTGCCAAGGCCTACCGGGAAATCTCCAGAGTTCCCTACAGGCCAGTCCGCCCCTGATGACACTGGCATTTGTATCCCATCTCTCAAACAGGGCTAGAAGTGCAGCGACTGGGGTCCGTAACTGCACTGTTTTAATTTACTGGGAATAGTGTTTTACAGCAGTGCTTACTAGGTCTGAGGGAGACCCAGTGCCCACACAAATTACCCCATTTTCGCTAGTTCACTATTGCGAAAAGCTGGATGTGTGTGCGGCGTGACCGCAAGTTTGAGAACACATCCCGAATGCCAAATTGGGGCATGCATTCCTGTGTGAGTGTTTGTACTGGTGCAGAGGAACTGGCAATGCACAGAAACACCATTCATGACCCTTCTGTACGTTGCTTGACCCTGCAATAATTTGAGCTGTTGCTGCACCAGGTATGTCACTTCCTGGTTCTTTGGGATCAAAATGATGGTGTTCTCAACATGGGAGCGATGGCTTCTGCGGATGCCAGCAGGCTCAGCCCTCTTCGGACGTAGATTCTGAGAGCCTGTGAATACATAGGCTATTACCTGGGTGCCTGCACAGCATTGTGCTGCTTGTCCAGGCCTCTTCCAGTGGACAGGAGACGTTTTCAATTGGGTGGTCGAAGCATGTATTGAATACGGGGATCTTTGCACTGTGCAATATATTTGCAACGTACCATTTTTTTCATGGCCGCAGTTTCATCAAAAACTATGATTGTTTTTTTTTATTCATATGATTACGGATACGATCTGAATATTACATTTTGGCAACAGCAATGCTCCATGCGCTAGGGAAATGTTGCCATCTTTTCAACTTAAAGACATTAACAGGCAGGTGTTCAGGGCAACAACTTGTTGACCTGAACACCTACCTGTTAATGTCTTTAAGTGTATCTGTGAATAATGTCTGCATCAGCTTGTTGCCAACAAGCTGATGCAGACATTATTCACAGATACAAAGTCCACGCTCACAGAAACTCGAGAGCTGCACCCGCCCCAGCCAGCATACAGCATCTCCTGTCTTCAAGAACACTCTCCCAAACCTGCTCGTCTGCGCGCAACACCGCGGACCCACTACTACTAAAAAAGGAACGACCTACACTTTATATGTTCAAAAGCAACGTTGTGTAAAAGACAAAAGACTTACCTGATGCCGCCTCGATGTCCGTCTTTCCTCGGGCGTCTTCTTCCAGTCTCTCTCGACCGCGGTGCAGGGTATTTTTCCTTGTGCCTCTTGCAGCAGCCAGTAAGCTATCAGCTTACTAGCTATTGCTGCGTCCCCAATGTTCTACCTTCTAGGATTGGCCATCTTCTGTCACACTGAGAAGATTGCGTATCATAGAAAGAGGACTTTAAAAATTTTTTTTTTTTTTTTTATAACTTCGGCTTCGAGTAAGTGTTCCAGGTGGTTTTCAGCTGAAATTCGGCCGAATACTTACTCAAAGCCGAAGTTCGGTACACCCCTATTTGTAACACTATCCTAGGAGAGGTCAGATTAATGACAGATCATTTGCAGTTCAGACAAATTGTAGACTTACCTGTTTCCAAAAAAGATCACTTGGTGACCGCTTCAGCTGATCATTCCTGAGGTTCTTTGCTAGAGTGCCAATATACCTATTGAGGCAAAGATGCACTGTAAAACCTTCTTACTGTGCGATACTGCATCTTACCTGTTCATTATAATTTGTTTTTGTTGTAAAGCCAAGTGTCTTGCATATTAATATCCCCCCGGCATTCAGTATTTTAGGGCATCCTGAATGAATGATATATACAAAATGTCAGTTGCCAAAAAACAAAAACTCTTGGGTTTTCAGTATGATAAATGATAAATATTGACATCTGTCAGTACTATAGTGCTGTTCTGTCATTTCTACTGCAGGCCTCTCCTATCTTCTACAACACTCACCTCTGTCATTCAATTGAGACATGTTTTTAGTGTGAACACTAATTAGGGTATTAGTCTGAATAGATTCTGAATCCCTCAAATCTGTACACCATCCCCAACTTTGCAAGACGTCCTCCTGAAGCGTCTATTACCCATCATTTCTTATTCAACATAAAACAATTCAGAATTAAATAAGCCAGATCACTGCAAAGCCGCAAACTAATATCCCCCCCACCCACTGACTATTCTCCCACAATGTAATGAATCTAACTCCAATATTGCACTGATGTTTAACTTTTTCTTACCCTCTTAATTGCCACTTGAAACATGTCCCTACTTGATCCAATTTGCCATCATGGGGCTGTTAACTTGAGCACTTGACCCAGAGATCAAAGTGAGCAGGAACTATCGAGAACCAAGTTCCACTACTTTTATTGTTTACTGTCAACCGCCCCCTTCTTTTTACAATGATTTTCACGATAACAGAACTGTTCCGCTTCAATTTAAAGGATGCGACTTCATTTTAACACCCGTAGATCTAAACTGAAATCCGTTTTACTGCACATTCGCAAAGACTGGATGACATTCTACCTGGCGTAATCTCCGTCATGGCAAGATGAAGGACATCTTGCTAACATTAAGAATGAATCTATCCTCACACCACTTCTCCCCATGATTTTTGGAAAACATGTGAAGTTGTCATCTCAGGTTAAATGCTTAGACATGCTAGTTGAAAAGGTCTAAGCCATTCACAAAAGATGCTTTTTAAATAGCGCATGGTTATTTTGGATTTGTCCCTTCATGTGACTGAACAGGTCTGTAGTTGCAGTAGAAGTCTAAGTGAACAGTCACTTTCATTACTGTACACATTCCTGGCAGGGAATTCAACTAAATATTTTAGAAAGCTTCAGGCGGATAAAACTTAGCTGTTTCTACATGTAGGGAAAGTAATCATATCCAAGCTGCTTACAGGAATCTGTTGTGGCTTCCAGAAAAGTAGAGAAATTAGCATAAAATTCTTTCCATCATCTCCAAATTAATCCACAGATCTTCTCCTGCCCAATTTAAGAACAGCATCACACTGTATATCCCAAGACAGAACCTATCGTGGTTCACAGACTATTCATCCCTGGTACGCTTTCAGCATTGGGACCTAGGCTTTGGAATACATTAACAAATTCCATTCATGACAACACATGCCATTTTTATAGCAGCATCTGTTGGAGTGAGTGTTAAGTATGGTTGCCATCGAGGCGACTGATTTCACAAAGGTCACCTATGAATGTTCCAAATGACCGACTGACAGTGCAAAGAAATAAAAAACATTAGAGGGGGTTCTGTCATTTGCCCTTTCTACCCTCTAGGCCATCAACCTGCTGTGTGAAACCTGAAGGTGTCTCCCTAACTGGTCTGTCATCCAGGTGACCAGGACACAGCCAATGCTATTGGATCCAGTTCCTGGTAATGGACTAGTGC
This sequence comes from Ambystoma mexicanum, assembly GCF_040938575.1. NCBI lineage: Eukaryota > Metazoa > Chordata > Amphibia > Caudata > Ambystomatidae > Ambystoma > Ambystoma mexicanum. The sequence continues at coordinate 1,105,651,856 of NC_090922.1, forward strand.
GGGAGGATCACCTGGATGGGGGGTCCTCGGGTAGTGGAAGAAGGACACAGACGGGTGAGATGCGGTATCCCCCTTCTTCTAATATCTTTTTCCCAGCCTACACTGTAGGATACTCAAACACTTTACCCGCTCCCCCCCTTTTCCGACTAACACTTTTACACAACGAAAGACAATGGACCAACACTAAAGCTGTTTATCTTACATGTCCCAACACCAGGGTCAGGCAGAGTCAGGCAATTGACCAGAACCACACACACCTGACGGGCCTTTCCCTTGCGAACAGGGATAGAAGATGGAGCATGAGAGCACATTATGAGCAAGGCAGACCTCATAACCAGACAATTATCCAGACATGACAGTTCAAGAGGAGGAGAAAGGCTGTGAGAACCGAAAGGCTGACAAGGAGAGAAGCGACCTTGCCCTTTCCGACCCACACCCAGGAGACCTCCGTGGAAGGAAACCTAAGACCGCGAACAATAGCCCAAGTATGTTGCAACAGATTTCAACGGTACACGGAGTGTGCCTACGCTGATAAGCAGGACAGAGGGAGACGCCTGCTACTGTGGTAAAAGCCTTGACTTCAGTTATACTGAAAAGCCTAAGCGGTTCATCACAGCCGGTGAGTCGAAGGGGAACCGATAAAGAAAGAGAACTGTGTTGAATGAAAGTCGCCAAGTGGCACATTGTAGAAAGTTCAAAGAACTGTACATTGTTAAGGGAAGACCAACTGCAGAGAGGTCCGGCACCACGTGTGTGCTCACTCGAGAGACTCTGGTTGATCCTGCGTTGAACGAAACTACCGATACCAGAAGACCCTAGGGGAGCCGTGAGGAAAAGGTCAAAGTGGTTATACAGGCTCTAGCAAAATCCCTGTACAGACGAAAGTCTTTGACCGACAAGCCATTGAGAACGCAAGGGAAGTGAATCCCACATTAGAAGAAATGAAAAGGAATTATGAAATGGCAAGAGTGAACCCGATGGAGGGATGCTTATAAAGAAGGGCAAAGTCTAAAGTCCCAAGGAACAGTGTTAACAAAAGTGAACCCGACAGAGGGATGTCCACAGTGAGCTTTTGAGCGTGCCAAAAGAAAAATGGATTTGTGAAAAGCCATAGTGAACCAGACGGAAGAAGGCATACATTTAACAAAGGGTCTGAGCCCGGAAGAGGGGGATCCAGGGGTGAGAAGCCATCACCCCAACAACATGTGAATGCAAACAACAAAATGTTTTCGAATACAAGCTATCGTGAACCTGACGGGAGGCAAGCTGATATTCCAGAGGGGTCTGATCCCAGAACAAGGGGATCCAGGGGTGAAAAGTCATCACCCAACATACATTTGAAAGGAACTTTTTTTGTTTGTTATTTTGGAACCTATCAGGTCCAAACCTATCAAGAGACTTTTTGTAGAAAAGAAATGACCACTGACAGCCCTGATACCGGAAGCGGGACTGTCGTCTCGTGCTGGGAAAGCTCGAGCGTGTGCTGTGCTCAGGAGTCACACATTACCACATGCTCAAAACGGGGTGGGAAGGGACACCCGCTGGCTACCTCATCCTGACTTATCAATTGTGAACACTTCTTTTTTGTGAATCCAATCCCACACTCTTTTTGGTATTTAGTTGTAAGGATTTGCTATAGTTTTATTTTTAGTATAGACCCTTTTATTTTGACAAGACGCCACTAGCACTGCCTTATTTTGATTTGATGGTCGTAGCTTGCTCCCATCTTACATTTAGGTTTAGATTAGACGTTTTTCCACCCTACCTATATAGATTAATAAACACCCTTGAAATGTGATCACTTGTCTCTGTCTATTCTTAATACCATGCATTCCTTACACTGCTCTGTCCATAACCCACAGACACATGTGTTGCACCATGCTCTCACTTATCACTGACAGGATCATAGTTCCACTACTTTTTGGACACTTTTACAACTGTCCTGAACCAGATGCATCTCCTATTCTTTAGGATGGTTGCCATTTGAAAAACCAAACCCAAGTGCTATTCTTATTACCTGGGCTTCTGTTATTTTTAGCTATCCCTTTAAAGAGTTATTTCAGGTTTACTGTGTTTAAAGTACAAAAAGAGCTGGACTAATATCACCTGCAGCTTTGCTAGCAAAATAAGTACAACTTTCTATTGATTCGATATTTGCTCGTCTTCCTCAAATGAGTTTCATATTTTCTGGCTCAGGTAAGGGTAATCTGTAAAGATATATAGGTTATTTGAATTGATCTGCAAAGGTCCTTTTTCTTCTCCTCTACCTTTACTATACCTATCTGTATTGTTCTATATTATTTGTAATGGTTACTCTAGGTGGTGCTCCCAAAGCCATCCTCCCAGGGAACATTCATATCATGGACACTGATCATCGGAGCAATCCAAGCCTGGTGTGAGGGTTGAAGGATCTTTATTCTTTCTTGATCACATTGTGTGTACACAAAAGAAAGAAAACAGTGAAGGGAGTTAGACAGTATGACACCTAACAACCCTTCTTTGAAGGTCACCCAAGAGTCTCTTGAACAGTTTCTTCATAGCAATTACCCCATCCCAAGAAATAACAAAAAAAGGATTGCTCCAGCCACAACTCAGATAGGGGAATCTTGTCAATTATGGGAATGGTCTTTTCTCTCAATCACTTTAGAACTTGTCTGCTAGTCCAAAAATCACTTTTTGCATAAAAGAAAAGAAAAAGGTTTGTGCTCTTCAGATATCCTTGTATGTTGCACTCAATACAGGTTTACCTGTAAGTAACACAAACATCTTCTCTCAAACTGGAACACAAAAGTCACGATAGTCATTGGTCAATAGTTTCAAAACTTTTTTTTATAACATACTTAGTTTTAGTAACAAACAAACAAGTTACTTCATAACACGCCAAACCCTGTCAACCTCACCCTTAACTCCCCCCCCCATTGAGCACCCCTCCCTCAAGGAACATCTTACCTCCCACCCCAAGACACCAAAGCTTCAAATGTACCCCCCTTAACCTACATAATATTCTGCGTCCCCCTCATACCCATATCGCCATTTCAGAGTACCTCTTTCCAAAGCATCCACTTCAACCACACCTTCTGGTGCTTGCCTGGCATACCCTGTGCTTATAAACCAGTTTTTCAAGCTTGATATTCGTGTCTATACTCTCTTCTAACTCGGAGAGGAAGAACATCACCCGACCTCCATGCGCCTCTTACTAAAAACAAGAGCCAATCCTAACTGGATCGTCTCCATAAGCGGTGAAGGATGTGTCTTCCCAAACTGACAGCAGATTTCTTTTTTATTTTTAAATGCTTTTTATTTGCATTTTTGTAAAAAGGCAAACAAGAACAGTTCCAATATTCCCCGCCACCCACCTTATTCTTTTCTCGACCGATTTCCATGAGACCTCTTGTCCTGTATCACTCCTGTCACATCTCCAGCCTCTCCCGTCATTTGTAATTAGCCAGCAACATGTATCCTTCACCTCCCTGAAGAACATACTCTACCATTCCGATATCTGTTTTCTTCCTTCCTTTAGCCTCATCGTCCCACCTTCCCCCTGCCCCATCTCTCATGGCGGTTTCAAGTCGTTGGGTATAGCCAGATCATTCAGTAGTTGTCCCCAGTTTACCGTTAGACCATCCCTTTCTATGTCAGCTCTCGCCCCCTGCAACGTTTCCAGCTTGGGTACCCACCCCCATCTACTGGTATCTGCTTGCCATAGTGCCATTGATGGCCCCGGTGGATTTTTCCACATAATGGCCATACGGGTTTAGCCAATATCAATAGGAATGGCACCATCTTATTCCGTGCATTGTGCTTCCTCCCCCTGGAAGGATTCTCCAGATGCATATTCTCGGGTTATATTCCATTTACGACAGCAAACTTAATGAGGGGTCAGCTTCCAATCTGCCCTCTAGTACAGAGTTAATAGATCTCAGCACCCCACCCCAATAGTTCTGAAGAGGACATAAACTTCTATATGAAAACATTTTCCCCCCTGGTTCGTACGCTTGGGACACACCATGCTCTGTTCTTCCCATGCTATAAAGTTTCCTAGGGGGTGTATTAAATCCTATGAAGATCTTTGTATTGAATCATACAGTATCTAACTTTTATGGCCATTTCCCCAGGCAAACCTAGGGTGCACTCTCAATCCCAGTCATCCAGTGGGCCCAAGTCCCTTTACAATCTTTCTCGAAACCTACCTACTGGTTTAGAAGCAAACAACCCTATCCATGTGCACACCCCCAAAATTTGTTTCTCATTAAATCTTTTGGGCGCCAACAATCTTAACAATAGGGATTCATGAGGAAAGTCAAAACACTGCCAGTTGTCTGTAAAGCGCATATCTTGTTTGCAAAAATCAGAAAAACTTTCTGTCCAACCCTAGCTTATTTTGCAGTTCCAAAAACTGCACTTTGTCTCAATTGCCCAGGAGATCCCGAAGGATTCTCACGCCCTTCTACATTCAACCTAATAATCCCTGAATATGAAGCCCCAGTAGTAGCCTGTTACTCCAAAGTGGGTTGTCTCCCTCTAGTTTAGCCCCGCACCCAATTTTATCTAATAAGGTCTGCCAAGTTTTCACCACCAATCGGCCTGCTGGAGGGAGCTCAGGCAGGTTTGCCCTCCCATATTGGGCCGACTCACAGTGTACGATCCTATGCACCATTTCTCAATTTTCACCACAGGATGCTCTTCCCAAAGAAAAAACAGCCATTAACCGCAACCAACTACATTATACAGAAATACTTCACCACGTTTGGGAGATCAAGCCCTCCCTCCGAAATAAAGTGCGATAACGTATCCAACTCAGACAAAACATCATATGGTGTGGCTTGCAAAACAAACATAAATCTAGCAACCCTGCTCATTAGCATTAATGGTAGATTTATTCACCATCTAAAATCAGAAACTTGGATTCTGAATTGGAAACTGATCTTTCTGATGGCTTGTGGGATAATAGCTGGAGGGCTTCGGTGAGGGCCAAGGTTGATTTAAATCTGAGGTATATTCACCAACGTCTTTTAGGCCGTATTTATTGGACACCAGTGAAAATGAAGGAGAGAAGCTTGGCTGATGTAGATCTGTGCTGGGGTTGTGGAGGCTCGAGAGGGACCTATCTACACATGCTCTGGGAGTGTAGTAGAGTGCTGGACTTTTGGAGAGAAGTTTTGGATTGCATTGATAGGGTAACTAGTATGACACTGCCTCGTACTTTTCTGTCAGTGATTTTCCTTTCAACTGATAGTCGAAGTGTGGAGATGTGGGATTGTTCGGAATGGATTGATAGAGCATTGTTAATGGCCATAAAACAAATAATGAAGGTGTGGAAATCCAGGAAGAAGCCACATTGTGAGAACTGGGTGTCGGATATGCGGACGCTCTCTTGGTGAGAAGACTCAGGCAGTTAGACAACATAGGGAAAGTACGAGGAGAGATGGGGGTCATTCAGGGATCATTCAGGGATTTATTTGAATGAGATGTAGGCTTTGGTTTATTTTGTGGATATTGAGGTTGGGGATTGGTAGGGGTGTATGTTTTGTCCATTTTTTGTGTGTTTTGTGTTGTCACGTCTTGCCATGAGATAGGAGGGTGGGGATGTTTTCGGATTTCGTTTTGAATAGCTGTTACTTTAGTAGTAATTTGCATTTTGTTGCACTGATGTATATGGAGTAATCTTTTGCTTGTTCCCATTCTGTTGTTACTCAGTTGTATTATGTTTTGTATAATTATTAAATAAAGTTGATAAAAAAAAAAGGAAGAAACTTGGATAACACAGGATGCCAGTTCAACCTAAAGAATCCTCATTTGACTAAGCTATGGAAATGCCTAGATATCTAAACTGTTCTTTGAATTCAGGCCATCTTCGATTCTCTCAGTCCCCCTTCTATCAGCATACAGCACACTGATTTATCCCAGCTTACTTTAAGACCACTATACTCTCCAAACCTGCCGACTATTTCAATTGCCTTTGATATGGAACCCTCAGAACTACTCAAATAAAGGAGGCAATTATCTGCCAACAATAAAATCCTGTCCTCATGACCTGCTGGTTATCTGAAGCCGGTAAGGGTTGTTTCACTCCTTATCTACTCTGCCAAAGGCTTGATCAAATGTTTGAAAAAAAAAGGGAGACAAAAGGGCAATCCTGCCTCGTCCCCTTTCTTAAAGGGAAGATCTTCAATAAAATGTTCAGTCACCCTCGAACTCGTGTAGCAGCCTCACCCAACCAATAAATCCCAGTCCAAAGCCATTTTCTAAAGCAGCGCCCAAGGATGAGACCATTCTATTGTACTGAAAGCTTGGTAAGAGTGCGGGGCTAGTATCACTTTGGACAGGTGAGGTAGAGACTCTGCCATTGCCGCTGCCCCCCCCAATTGTCTGTGCAGATTAAGGTTTGTTGACCTCCCCAGCATAAAACCATTTTGATATGGGTGGATCAGCAAAGAGAGAGCGTTCTATTGGCTAATACGTTTGCCAGAATATTGACATCCCCATTCAGCAAGGAGATCAGCCTGTATGATTCACAACACTCTGTTCGCCTTCCCTTGCTTGTGAATCAATGTTATTAACATTTCCCTGAGCTCCTGGGGCAGGACCCATTGTACTCTACAATCTTTGAGCATATTTAAGAGGTGATACCTCACCTTCTCTGCCACCAGCTTTCATAATTCCACTGCAAGACCATTGGGGTCCGGTTTCTTGCCAGACTAACTTTTGCACAATGCATTCGAACTCTGCTAAGGTGAACTCTGATTCTAATGTGCTTCTCTGAACCTCTGTCCGTCGCCTTATCAGCAATTCTCTCAAAGGCTTCCTAATTGGTATCACTCTGTCCAAGCTACTTACATATAACTTGGCATAAAGGTTTGTAGTTTCTGCAGTCTTCCCATCTACACTTAGCAGCATTTCTCTTTCTTTCTCGACAGCGGTCACCTATCCAGCCTCCTAATCCAACCACACCATCAGCTTTCCATTAGTATCCCCTTGCTTGTATATCCTACCCTTACTCAACCAGTTCAGATGTTCGGATTCATCGTTCAAAAAGGACCTCAGCCTGTCTTGGACCTGTCTCAGCTCATGATGGAACTACTCCACTAAATTGGAAAGGCAAGCATATGAGGCAGAAGGACATTTATGCACTGCTGCAGACCCACTAAGCTTCTTCCTCTCCTTTTGAAAAAATGTATATACTTTTGATTGTCGAGTAAGCTGGTTTGATCTATACTTCATCATGTTCACTGTAGGTTGTGCTATGTCAAAATCAAATTCAGCATTACATTCCTGGATCAAGTCTAACACTTCATGCCACAGTGTCTATTGTCATAACATGGACATCTATCAAGAGACGGGACTACACCAGGATTGCGTTTTCAGGGATTTCTCTTTTTCCTTTGTTTTTGCCCTTTTTCATTCATAACAAACGAAAACCAAATTAGATGATGGGCAGGACCACAATCCAGACCTTCCATCTCTTCCCCCCACAACCTGCATAATCTCGTCCTTGGGATGGGAATAACTGGCCACAGCAAAAAACAAAATTTCCTCCAACAGTCTCTACGTGTCCTACTTGGGCCATCAATTTTAAAACCGAATTAAGCACTCGGTCTTAAGGAGTTCACAACAGACCGTCCTCGTTGCCTATCCTGATGCTGGAAAGCTATTGCCTTTAATCCCCTGCAGCCACCGCTCTGTCTAGAACATTAGGTGTAGCTTTATATCCATGGGCATGGCAGGCCTCTCCTGAGATTCTGGCCCAGGTTCAGCAGAGAAACTATTGAGGGACTTATAACATCCCTCATCAGAGTCCTGAAGTCTACCCTATGCCCTGCTTCGCTGATGCTGCACTGGTCCTAATCCTACTCATCACTCTGCCTTGTGCTTTCTTCTCCAACATGGGCTCTGCCCATTCAGATCAGGGCTTCACCCCTACCCTCTTCCATGAGCAATGTGTGCTCTCTCGTACCTACCTACTCTGACTAGTTCAAAAATTACAAGGCTTCTCCCTTCCCTCCTGTTATCCAGGTCTGACTGGGCAATCATCTATGGGCAACACCTATTCTCCTCCCTCCCGACACACACCTGTTGCTCTCTTCATTCCAACAGTTTCAGTACTCTTCCTGCCATAACCTCTTCTTTTAGAGCCCTGCTCTGTTGTGGTGGTTCTTTCCACCTCTGCTGTTTTCCTTCTTCCACCACCTGTATGCCCTTCTCCCACGCTCACCTTCAATCTCCTCCACTCGTTCTCCACTCCATCCCTTCTCATAGCTGCTCCCCCAACATCAAAGTGCTCAAACTCTGATCTCTGCTTACAAACGCTTGACATGACTTCTCCCTGGTTGTCCCTCTTATCCCCAATCTACCCCTACCTCAAGGTTGGCTTTGGGCTCAGGGTTTTCACTTGTGCCTTATAATTACCTTGCTTTGGCTATTGGTTCGATTTAGAAAAATATTGCTGCTCAGTGGTTATGCGAGCCTATGTGAATTAAAACTAGCACTTCTGTGTGCGTATGCTTAGGTGGGTACCTTTGGGATAGGAGCTGGATATGAGTTTTTCTGGTGGGTTAGCACTTACGAAACATGGTATGCTTGTAGCAGGTGATTGACAATTACACTTTCCTTCCTGCTACACAAGAATTGATGGATGCGAGAGGGGCCACTCAATTCCTTTGTTCAGGGAATTGTTGTGCAGGCCCTAGTGGTATGGGCATCTCCGGGGTTTCTGCATGCAGCTCATTCTCCTAAAAGATCAATAGCAGTTAGTGTAGCCAAGGACGGTTCCATGGGGCCCATCATCCACTGGACTATGGAGGCATCCCGTCTCCCCCCCTACTGAGCCCTTCCTCCCAGAGTCACTCCAATAAAAGTGCTCAAACCAAGACAGGGGACTTCCTCCCACTATGTAAATTATGATCCAAAGCAAAATGCAGGATACTACACTAAATGCTTGAGGGATAAAGCAAACAACCAATCACCCCATAACTTCATATAAGACAACACTTTGGTATGAACCTAACAGAAAGGAAGAAAGTGGGACCTTGGGTCTAGCTTAGAGAAGTGGGCAAACCAAGTAAGTGAATCATGGAAGTAGGTGAGCAATGAAGATTCAAGGACTTGGCACATGACCAAACAGAATATACCAACTGCCTAACAGAGAAAAAAGCCACCATTGAGATCCAAGCCTGGAGAAGAAAGAGGTCCCAAATCAACGCAGTTATAGAGACACCGATGATACTAGAGGTTTAGCAGCTTCACAACTGATTTAAAAGTACTTGAAGCTAGGGTGGAGGAACAGGAAACCCACCAATGCAGTATCTACATACGCATCCCAGGAGCTGGTGAATTATGCTAGGAATTCCTTACGGTGAGTCGCCTTTGTGAATAAGCAATTAAAGAATATTCTGCCTCAATACCTGTTGTCTGAATAGCAACCCCACCCACCCCACCTGCAAACAAAACCAATACCTATTGTTGCACAAATAAGGCATTACAAGAATAGTGATGCTGTGTTGGGTGTAGCCACGGAGGTTGCAGAGCTGCGGCTGGGACGAGATAGCCTCTGGCCTAACTTTAAAAGTGAAGAAGGAGAGGAATGAATTCACAGGCGTGAAGCAAACATTGTATGGTAGGAGTAAAAGATATGTAATTTTTTACTCTGAAAAGTTGCAAATATTAAGCAAAGTCCAGACACATTTTGTTTTACAAGACCAGCAGAAGCCCTTGATTATGTGAAGAAAGAAGTCCAGCGGCAGCTGAACCAAAGGAACACAATGAACAGATCCTTGATGCAAAGGACTAAGGGCTAGTTAAACACAATATGCTCAGAACCCTACTCAATCTTGAATCAGGACATGGGGGTGGTGAACAGTGGCACTCGAGACTGGGGAGGAGGAGACCTATGTGGTGATATGAGGTCATGGACACCAATGTGGCGTTACTCACCTGGAGACTGATTTGGCCAGGGGGTGGCAGGACTGTGCAGTGAACTTGAATGAAGTTTAAATCTGAAAATAAGCGTGCCAGTCCCTCAGCCAATTGCGCCCCAACAGCACCACAGCACCACAATGAAGACCAGTGGCTAAAATCGTTTAGTGTTCGGTGAATGGTAAGGAGGGGTATAGTTGGCAGGACCTCAAGTTGTACAGCAAACCGACTTCCAGAGATCAGGTTGCTGTCCTGCAGAGGCGCTTGATCCATGAGCCCCGCCAAAGCTGACGGGGGACTGACTGAGGCTGCAAAAAATGTGAGCTACAGCTTAGTCCGCATTCAAGAACCTGGCTGGTGGGCTCAGGCACAGTGAGTTAAAAGCAGAGAGTGGATCATAGTCAATCCCCTCTGTTCTATTGAGCAGACGTTGGCCTTCGGTGCTCCCGTGTGTAGGTTTAGCTGGTAAGGAGGAGCATGATCCCATGCAGAACAGTACACATGACTCAAGGGATGTTCACAATGGTTAATGATATTTTGGGTAGTTAATGTGTTGGTTCAGTACATCTGAAAAGCTGGGGTGCCAATGGAAGTGGAGGGTGGGGAAAGAGGGAAGCATGCGGTTGTGCAATTTAGGCTGCAGGTGCAGTTAAGTTGCGCAGATTTAATGCAGTAAAACCCGTGAAATTCAGTGGATGTGGGAAGTCGGGACCACCTTAACTCAGTGTGTTCCTGTTGAAGTCCCCCATAATGCCATGTCCCCCATAATGCCATTTTGTATGTCATTGTGAATCCCTTCTCTTATAATATATATGTGCTCATGGGCTTTGCAACGGAACGTGCTGAGTCATGACTTCCGACATCCACTGAATTTCAAGCTTTTTTTTCAGTGAATTTCAAAGGTTTTGTTATACCATAGTTTATTCAAAGCCACTAGCCATGTCCACTGTTTATGTTTCACCAACAGAATATCTTTAGGGCTGCCGTGGACATTGTACATCCTCCACCTATAGCTTACCATGGGGACCACTAGCCACTGGGTTTGGCCGTGGCCATGTACATGTTGCACCAATACGTTTTGGGGCCCACTGGCACAAAGACCCATTCCCGCCTGCCTAGTAGATTTGATCATAATAGATGTCCCCCCGTTCTTTTTTTCCATTACTCTGATAATTATTGCTGTAATTATCACAGTAGAACAAGTTACTTACCAACTGTAACGTTCTTTTGACTGATGTTCCTCCCACATATTCCTTATCTTTGATATTCCCATATCCAGCTTCCTGCTCCAGAAACTTTTCAGTAGAGGGTGCTGTGCGTTGATGACTGTCGAGTCTATGTCCCTTGAAGGCCTCCGTCCCGACAGTGACGTCATCACTGGTATAAATAGTCGCACACAGCGTCCGTTGCTCAGTTCCATTTTGAAGAGTTAGGTATTGTGCAGGAGGAGACAGTTACAACCCTTGAAGGAACGCAGACTGCAACTACAAGCAAAGTTTTACAGCAGGGAAGGATGGGAGGGGCGATAAGGAATACGTGGGATGAACATACAGTCGAAAGAATGTTACGGTTGTTAAGTAACTTGTTCTTCAAATGGATTGTGTCCTCCCACATATTCCTTGCCTTTGATAGTCTCCCAAAGCAGTAATATGTGTAGGAGGAGGGAGTAAAAATTAGTATGTTTTAATTGTGCAGAGTGCAATACAGCTTTCCCAAATTTGGTCTCCTGACTAGTGGAGGAGTCTAAACTATAGAATCTAGTGAAGGTGTGTGCAGGCGACCATGTAGCAGCTGCACAGATGTCTTTTATTGGAACTCCCTTCTGGAGAGCTGACAAAGCTGCGATACCCCTGGTTGAATGAGCCCTCGGGTGTTGAGGAGGGTCTTTCCCTGCCAGTTTATAGCATTCTAGGATAGTTAGAATTATCCATCTTGAAATGGTTTGTTTGGTGATGGCTAGGCCCAGCTTATGCCCTACGTATCACACAAACAATTGGTCTGTTTGCCTAGGTTCTGCAAGTCTGCTGATGTAGAAACTCAAAGCACGCTTTGGGTCAAGTCTGTGCAGCTTTTCTTCCCCTTTCCCTGGGTGAGGAGGGTAAAATGAAGTTAAGGTTATCTTTTGCATAATATGAAATTCCGACAAAACCTTTGGGAGGAAACTTGGTTTCACCTGAAGAACAACTTTGCCCGTATGAAAGACAGTGTGAGGGGGTTTGCAGGATAAAGCGTGTGACTCACTAACCCGCCGCCGTGCAGAAGTTATTGCCACTAGAAACAGGGTTTTAAAGGTGAGGAATCTCAGCAGGCAGGAATGAAGGGGTTCAAGAGGAGTAACCATTAGAAATTTCAAGACAAAGTTAAGGTCCTACAGGGGTACTTGAAATGGAGTTGGGGGTAAACATTGGTCAACCCTTTCAAAAATGGAATAACCAAGGGTATTTTGAAGTATGAGGGTTCCTCAGCAGTGCGTTTAAAAATGGACAGCGCTGCTAGGTAACCCTTGAATGTGCCGATCTGGAGTCCTACATTTTCTAGGTGTAAAAGGAAAGATGACACCGTTTGTGCATTACATGAAAAAGGGTCCACATTTTTATCCCTACACCAGCTACAGAATTTGTTCCAATGGCAGCGGTGTAGTGATTTGGTTGCTAGCCTTCTGGCTGAAAGCAACACCTCCATTACGTCATCCGGGAGGTCTCAATCTTTGTACCTCATCCTTTCAGAAACCATGCGTGAAGGCCGAGTGTCTTGACCTCCGAGTCCTGATATCCGGATGGAGAAACTGACTCCCTACCCCCTCGCGAGAGTAGATCCTCTCTTTGTAGGACAAATGAGACCACAGATTGACATGTCTAGAAGGTCCGGGTACCACGTTATCCTTGCCCAATCCGGGGCAATTACGTTCATGGTTTTCCTGAACCTCCTTATTACGTGGGACTGGACGAAACGCGTAGAGAAGTGGAAATTCCCAGTCCACCACGGATGTGTCTTCTAGAGCTCCTCTCGGGGGAAATGCCCTGGAGCAGTACAGTTCGAACTTCCTGTTGGCATTGGTTGCAAACGGATCCCCTTGAGGGATTCCCCAAAGTGTGACAATCTCTTGAAGGACTTCCTGTGCTAGTTCTCACTCGTGGGAGACTACACTCTGCTTTCTCAGAGTGTCTGCCGTCGTGTTCTTCTCTCCGGCTAGATGAACTGCCGACAGAGAGATTCCTTCTTGTATTGCCTAGAACCAGAGCTGCATTGCCTCTCTGCACAGTGGTAGTGACCCTACACCACCTCTCTTGTTGAGGTAGTACATGGCCACTGTGTTGTCCGTCATTAACATGACATTTTTTTTCCACTTCCATGTTATTGAACATTCTCCCCCCAAAGAAATATGACTGTCAATAAGTCACAGATGACATCCACAAGGAGCAGCATATAACTCCCCCCCCCCCCTCTCCACCCACACCCACCCCGCTGCTCATTTACAACCGAACCGATATGGGTATTGGAGACTCAGTCATAAATCAACCAGGGACCAAACAAGCTACACAAGCTGATGCAATGGCTCAAACCAGAGGGAAAAAAAAAAGAAAAAAAGGGTAACAGTTGTTGGAAGGCATACACAGAGCTTAGATCAATCTATACCAGTGGCTCTCAGAGTCGCATTGATTCACAATCCTCGTGAAGCAAAACTACTGTTCAATCTGGAAGAAAAGACTTCATGGTATCGTGAGTCAAAGCTGTGAGCTTTTCATAAGTATCGCCCAGAGTTTGGCCAGCCGTCTGACTTAGTGGGCACTGAGGCGCTTTTCCATTTCTGAGACAGGGCCAGCCTCCCTGCTCGTAAAATGGCCTGTACCACCCTCGGCAAGGCAGCCGAGACCTCCTCCGGAGCTGGGATGCCAAAGAGAAGTTCAAGGGGGATCATAGGTAGGGAGGCGCCTGTGAACTCTTTAATCCAGCTCTGCAGGTCTGACCAATATACCTGTATAGCAGGACACTCCCACCAAGGATGGAACCATGTTCCGCGATGGCCACAATGCCTCGGACAGAGTGGAGACACCCGCGGGTACATTTTAGCAAGCCTCTCTGGCGTGAGGTGCCATGCGTGTAGTATCTTGAAGTTGTGCTCCATAGCTGCAGATTATAGGGAACCTGAGAAAAGGGATTTAAAGATAGTGACCCAAGTATAATCATCCACCACCTTCCCCACCCTTGTCTTCCACTGCTTCTTGAAACTCGGCCTACCCTCCACGTTCACTGTAATTAAAGAATTATAAAATTTAGACAGGGACGTCAGGACATTCTTTCCCCGTACAGAGGACAGAAAGGCCTTCAGAGCTAGTCTGATTGCCCTCAGCTCTAAAAGGTTGATATGTAGTTTGCACTCCGATGGAGACAAATGGCCGCTGATGGTCAAATCGTTGGTATGAGCTCCCCACCCCGTGAGTGAGGCATCCGTCACTACTGTTCACTCCGGCCATGGTTGCCAAAAAGGTACTTTTCAAGATGTTTTCCCGACAGGCCCACCACTGAAGGTCCAGTGAGAGACTGTTTGGGATTTGTAAAAGATCAGACCATCCTTCCTGAGAACTGTGACCACTGGGTCCTGAGAGCCCATTGAAAAGATCTCATTCGCAGGCGAGCCTGTGGCACCAAAAAGATGCAGGATGCCATCAGGCCGAGCAACCTCAGAAAGTCGAAGTCTGGGAGAAATTGGGCATTCTGAAACTTTGTCACCATCTGTAAAATGTCTTGAGCCCTCACCTCTGGTGGCAAGGCTTTTCCCAGGGATGTCTCCAGGATTGCTCCAATTAACTGGAGTTTTTGAGATGGTATCAATTGGGACTTCTTGAAGTTGAGGGAGAAGCCCAGTGTGTGGAGGAAGTGGCAAACAGTTTAGATGATGCAGAGCTTGTTCCGGGGAACTCGCACTGATCAACCAATCGTCCAGGTAAGGGTAGTCGTGAATCCCCCCCCTCTCCCCTGAGACTCGCTGCCATAACTGCCATTAGCTTGGTGAAGACCCTCGGGCGGAGGTTAGCCCAAACGGCAGGACCCAAAACTGATAGTGAGAGCTGCCAATGGAGATCCTCAGGTACGTTGTGTTTCGGATGTATAGGCACATGAAATGAAGCATCCTGAAGGTCCAGAGAAACCAACCAATCCTGGAGTAGGAGGGCCTGAAGGATCTGAGAAAGTGTAACTATCTTGAACTTGTCTTTCCTTAGAAACTTGTTCAATTCAAGTCCATGATGGGTTTCATTCCCCAATCCTTTTTCGGAATGAGAAAATATGGGGAGTACCAACCCATGTTCCTCTCCGCCACAGGTACCGGTTCTATAGCACCTCTCTGCAGCAGGTCCAAAACCTCCTGCATCAAGAACAGGTCTGGAAACATCAAAGAGTTGTTCCCCGGTGGATGACTGAGGTATGTGTAGGAAAGGCAGGCCGTAACCTTGGGCAACTGTTTCCAATGCCCAAGCATCTGAAGTAATAGCCTTGCATTCCAACAGATGCTGAGTTAACCTACCTCCCACTGATGTTTTGTGATATAAGACCTCAGAGGGGTTTTGGGGCGGGTGAAGCAGATGCTGAGGGTAAAGCAACACCTGCAGATGTGGGCTTGGTACCTTTGCCCTGTCCACTACGGGTGATTTGTCCGGTTTGGAGTTTGTCTAATTGCAGCCCCAAGGGATTTAGCTGCTGCTTTGGAAGTTTGCAACTTCTCCAAACTGTCATCAGTTTTTTTTTACCAAATAGATGGGTGCCGTCAAAGGGCATATTCAGAAGTCTGGCTTGCACATCAGGAGCAAATCCAGATTTCTGCAACCACGCAAATCTGCGGATTGTGGTACTAGCCCCCATGGCTCTGCTGATACAGTCAACAGAGTCGAGACCGGTTTGGAGGGATTCCCACATGGCACCCTTCCATCCTTGATAATATTCAAGAAACTGTCTCGTTCCTCCCCTTCTGGGAGATGATCAGCCACTACTGAAGCACAGTCCCAAAGGGTGTGACTGAATCTTGCCAGCGTGCATGTGGCGTTTGCAGACTTTAGTGCCATGCTACATGTCGAGAAAACCTTCTTGGCCATGGCGTCAACTCTTTTGTCGTCATGATCTTGGGGGATTGTGGGATATGCTGATTGTCTTCCTGACGATATTGATGCCTGAACAACCAAGCTTTCAGGGGTTGGATCTTTAAACAGGCATGGTGGGTCTGCAGATGAAGCTCTATATTTCGCAGACAACTTCTTACTAACTGCTGGAATGACTGCCGGCGTTTCCCAATTGCTGGACACTTTTTTCTCCAAAGCTTTGTGAAAAGGAACTGTAGGATCCTCTTGTGGACCTCTGTCAAGTATGTCCGTGAGCTCATCTGGCTCGTATACAGGTGAAGGTCTTGCCCACCCCAAATATTCCATGAGTCTGTTCATGAGAGACCTATAATTACTCTCGGCGTGTTCCCCTGGTTCAGGCTTGCTAAAATCTATCTCAGGAGAGGTATCTATTCCACTTGCTTCCTGCAAGGAATCCTGTAAATCTTTCAACCTCACTTCTTCAGAAATTAATTCTTCTGGAATGTGGGTTCTAACTCTTTCTAGACCAAAAGGTCTTTCTAGATCTGAATCCTCACCCTCCTCATAAACGGAGCATAGAGCTCTGAAATAATCAGAGCAGGGTAGTGGTGTGTAGCTCTTTTCCAAAGAGGGTGGTGCTATAGAAGTCATTACAGGAGGGGCTAAACTGGTCACAGTTGATGTAGAAGCCATTGGCCTCGATAGATTAGTAATTGGCCTCGATGACGTCAATAGAATGGATAACGGCTTCCATGTCTTCGACGAAAGCGTAGAGGATGTCGAAGTGATCGACGTCGACAGGGTTAACATACGAGGTGTGGAAGATTTCTCTTTCATTAGAGGTGCCGAAGGCGTCGATGACTGAGATATCGGAGTCGATGTGTGAGTCGGCATCGATGACGCAGTTATCAGCGTCGATTTGTGAGTCGACAGTGTCGATGCCTTGGGCGTCAAAGAGGCTTTGGCCCGACTCGAGGGTCTGTGATGCTCGAGGAGTAGGTTTTGCTGAGGTCGACGACTCACAGATTTTATCTGTACCAGATTTTGTTCCTGGGGTATCACCTCTAGGTGTCTCCGAGGGGGGCAAGGATAAGTTCTTGTATACCATCATCTTTTTTTTAAAATTCCTCCCACTGAGCCGGGGAGCTGTTGTTAGTGGGACATATTACTTTCTCTGGTGAACTGGAGGATGATGTGGAAGGCAATCTGTGACGTCTTTTACTGATATGTCTCAAAGCGGATGAATGATGCGATCCGCTCCGGTACTTCGATCTGGAGTGTTTCTTTCGACGAGGAAACGGCGGCCTCGACTCGTCCGAGGTCATTTTGGTAGGGGTAATAGATTTAGTAGGCCTACCTCTCTCCAGCTTTCCTCTGCACTCTCTAAAAGATTTCTCCGTCATTGAAAAGCACTCTTCACATTCCGAACAGGGATGCTCTGCCCCAGGAACCACGGACAGACCCTGTGGGAATCTGTCAGGGACATCTTTGCCTTACAGTCGCGACATTTTTTAAAGCCGGATCCAGGCGTGGATGGACCCAATGGAGAGGGCATCTCGACTCGAGTATTCAAAGGGTTTTTTGACAGAAAGTAGAAAATGGTTGTTCTCTTCACAGAACCGGGCGTCACGTTCCCGAAGCTCATGAAGCACAGAAAAAATAAACAGAGCAACGGATGCTGCGCATGGCTATTTACACGAGTGATGAAGTAGAGATCGGGACGGAGGCTTTCGAGGGACATCAACTCGAAAGTCATCAACGTGCAGTGCCTCCTATTGAAAAGTTTCTGAAGCAACAAGCTGGATATGGTAATATCAAAGATCTATTCAAAATCTGGATCACTGCGATAATATGAAAATGTTTGAGCTGCAGCTGGCTCCCCAGACCACCTCCAACTCCCAGACTAAGCATGGTGTCCTCTTACCCCTAACCACCTCTAGCCCGATGCCACCAAATCCTTTTTCCTCCTCCAAATATATTTTTTCCACTTTCGCACTACCCCAGTAATTATCAGTGATATTGCTCGCATGGAGCAAAGAATGACTAAAGCCTTGTTAATGAATAGTGGGACACATTTAGCTATAATTTTGGGAGAAGGGGCGCACACCCTGCTCTGTCAAATATTTTAACAACTACTGGACGGAATAACCCCAGACCTCTCCCGGAAATTGAGTCAACGTTTCGTGTCCAAATTGTTTCATACCGGGTCCAATTCCATCCACCAGTTTTTGCTGTGCACTGCGCAGAAATGTGGACTGTGGAAGCAAGGCATGGTATCAACAGTTAGACAATCAATTAGGAGAAATAGAACTGGTCTTAGTGAAAAGATTGCTAAGGATGCAAAAGTAGGGAGGCCTACTAGGAAAAAATACTAAAACACTACAGTTTAATCAAAGGAACAGAGTTAAAACAAGTATTAAATCAATCAAAATGTGAAAACTTAATCACAATCCAGCACAAATATGTAGCATATAATGTTCATACTGTGTAAAATAGGACAATAAAAACAAACAGGTCTCATGGTGAACAAATGTAAAAACAGGTAAGTACAAAATCAATGGTTCAATCACTGTGCACAAAAGGTGATGGTTTTAAACATAGTTCAATTTAGGAACTCTGATATTGTTCAGAGTCATACAGTCTCGACATGTTTCAATTCTTTTTCATAAGTACAGAACTTTCTTCAGGAGAGGATTCAAATAGAATTCCTATTGTTAGTATTTTTTCCTAGTATGCCTCCCTACTTTTGCATCCTTAGCAATCTTTTCACCAAGACCAGTCTACCCATGTTCTATTTCTCCTAATTAATTGTCTATCCTTACCCGGATTAGATAGAACCAGATACTTACAACTTTTTGTTGTTAAGTGTCATCCGGGATGCCTCCTTTATCCTTTGATATCAACAGTAAGATAGACACAAGTGACCACAGTTCAAGGGTGTTCATTGAACTTCAATCGGGTTTCAAAAACAACTATCTAATCCTAAATTTAAAGATGGGAACAAGCTACGACCATCAAATAATAATAACGCAGTCCTAGTGGTGTCTTATCAAAATAAAAGGGTCTATACTAATAAACCTATTGCCAATCCTTACCTCTGAGTACAAATAATGTGGGAAACAATGTTATAGAAAAAAAGGTGTTCAAGAAATTATATGTCAGGATATTCAAGCCATAGGTTTCCCTTCCCAACGTGTTCAGCAAGTGACAAGGCTGCGCACTCGAGCTTAGAACAGTCTTATGGCTTTTCTAGCACGAGGGTGCAGTTCAAAACTTCAACAACATTGCCTTCTATGCTTAAGTTTCTTTGCCATTCAAAGTCTCTTCTTTCAGAGGGCCTGATGCAACAAATAACAGAGTTCCTTTCCTTTCAGTATTTTGCATATACACACATTTCTTAGGAATTTCACTATTCACTTCGGATCCCCATCTCCCAGGCTCAGATCCACTTTAGCACTATAGTCTCAGGGTTTTTGAGTATACAATTTCTCGGGTGCTTCACTGTTCGCCGTGGATCCCCCTCCACTTTGACACAAGATCTTCAATCAGTCTCCTGCCGCTGGGATCGGGCCAATCTATTTACTTTAACACAAACTTACTTTCAACTGAAAGCTTTTCAATTGATCTCCCTCCGTCGGGCTCGGACAAACTTATCTATGTTACCATCAACGTTCTTTACTGTATCAACATCGAAAGCTTTCGATTGTGCACAGGATTTTGCTTGACCCGTCGCAGGACCACTTTGATTCCCAATTCTTTACTTCTCTTTCACCATCTCTCGGCTGGATACCTTACAGAGACCTTCGAATGAGCACCCACCTGGTGCTGGACCACTCTGTCAAAGGTATTGTATCTTAGTTCCAAAGGTCAATCACTCATCTGTAACTCCACTTTACCTGGGTTGGTTATCACACGCGTTTCAAACAATATTCGTTCCACCGCCTGCCATACAATGTTGCCACTCGCAACTTTGGCTTCAACAAACACTCACCGGCTGTTTTGATTTCGCTGAGACATTGCTTTGTTCGTAGAGCCAAGAACAGTACCATAGTAGCTGGCGACTCTCCCTGTATGGATTATCAATGCGGGCGGGCCCTGGGTACCTCCGACACACAATGCAGGATTCTTCAGCCTGGTTTCCTGGTCTTACGATTTCTATTCTTGAGGTTTCGTGATAGTGACAGTTTCTTGTTGAAATGGTCAAGGGCACTTCCCTCCTTGTGATCCACTTCTGTTTCGCCGTCTTTCTCATCGTGTTAAACTGTCATCTTGGAACTGATGTTTCCTCGTGTGTTTTGACTTGCTCAGAGTGTGCTCCACCTTTTATCCGTGTGGAGAAGTGTCATGGAAGTCAGGTGTGTGTGTGATTGTCGGTAATTGCCTGACCTCACCCGACCATAGTATTGGGACATGTCAGGTACACGGCTCGGGTGTAAGTCTGTTATCCCTTATATCAGGTTGTCTGTGAGAAAGTGTTTGTGTTGAGGGGTGGGGGGTGGAGTTCATAAATATCCTACCTGGTAGGATGGGGCAAAGGTGTTACAAGGAAGGTGATACTGCATCTCACCATCCGGCGTCCCATTCCCCGAAGACCCCTCACCCAAGTGATCCTCCCGCACTGGTCAACCCCCAGAAACTGGATCCAAAAACGATGGTCGTGTCTTGGCCACCTGGATGACAGATCCCCAGGAACCAGTGGGTGAGACACCTTCAGGTTTCTGACAGGGGAAAATGACTGAAATAACTCAAGTTTTACCATATCTTTCCCAAAATGTCCAGTCTCTGGGGCATGGGGGATGGGCCTGAAAAAAAATTTGACTGCAGAATATTAGCCAAATTAGTCATGCAAATCAAAGGTCATTAGCAATTCAACTTTTAGGTTTCCTACGGAACTTGATACTCTACTATAGTGCGGTGACCGCCACGCTACCATATATTGATAGGCAGGATGAAGTGATAAAGTAACTCTGTAGATACACAGTGTTATCAGGTTGATATGCATAGCAGACGATATGAGTCATATGTAGGCCATCTGAATGTCACAATGCAGGGGACAATTGAAGAAACGGCATAATGAATGTAAACGCACAGATGCGTAGTGAATGGCCCAGCTGCATTGTGATGTCGATGATTGGGAACAGGGCCCTCTGGGCACGAAGTGTGAACAGTTCAGGTATAGCACTCAACGCCAAAGACCAAATGTCACAGAATTGGATTTGCTAAGGCAAGGGTGACCTAAAAGTGCTGGAACATAAGAGGACTACAGAACAGGCTGTTGGGCCTTAATTAACACACGCTCTATTCCAGGCCACTCATTGGAAATCAATTATTTTATCGTTGAGCCTAATTTTGACTGTCTTGCTATAAAGGAAACCTGGCTTAAGAATCATTCAGGGCAGGCCATATCCACCACCCTCACAGACAAAAAGATCATTTGAACCAGTTACAGAAAATGTGGAAAAGGTAGAGGTACCTACAAGTTCATCTATTAAAAAGGATTGTGTTTTGTTTCATAACTGTAATGCATTTAAAAATGTATTATCTTTGATTCCAATATGAAGTCAAGATGAAAGGCATTCTGGGAACACCAGTGAACAGTAGATTTCAGGCTTAAAGAGAATCACATTTCTAAGCATAATGTGCATTTGCTGGAGCCATGGAAAGACAGCTTATTTATGTGTTCAGACAAAGCTTGTTTTGCATTCTTTTAGCAGTCGAGAGCAAGGTCTGTCGCTATTCTCATGAGAAACCAGAGATTATTTACAAATTCAGTGGAGTTCAGTAGCTGCAACGGCCACACTGCTGTGGGGTTCTACTGACGGTGAACATCTCCTGAAAAATAGTGGATTGTGATTTTCACTTTGAACTCTGGCTGGGCTGACTGAAGCAGACGTGTTTCCTTCAGCCTGTTCCTGTTCGTGAGAGACTCTCTCTCCTATCCTTGTGGTTTTCAGTGAAGACTTGGTAGAGATGAAGAATGTTAGAGAAAAGCTAACAGTGATGTATTCCTGCTTTATTTCTATCTGCATTTTGCTGTGGTAATATTTAATTGTGATAATTGACACGCAAGACAGGTCAATTTCGGAATTGACATGAAGGGTGAATCAATTCTTGTGTTCCACATTGCTGTCCAGCCTTAAGCGCAGAGGGGAATCCCAAAAGCATACATATGTTTAAATTAGTGAGAAAACAGGAAGACAAAACAATAACCCAATTGAAATATTCCTGGTTGTGAAGTGTTTAGTGGAATTTATGGAAATGGCTTGTCTATACCGCTAAATGTGTGTGTCGTTTCCACGTTTGTGGACTCTATTTTAACAAAATATTTTGGAAATTGTTCTTTCTTTGATGAAAATGTAATCTTCCTTACTGATATTAGGAGACTGAATTGTTGATGTTAATGATTTCAGGGATACCCAGGCTTCTCTTCTACATAATACCCCCTGATCAGTTAAGAGATCATTTCTTACAAACCTCTCCTACACGAAGATCTACCCTTGACTGGGTGATGACCTGGAATACTAAGTATTTGTATTCTTCTGTTATGCCCATGAATTGGTCAGACCATGCAGCTGTACTTTTTGTTTTACCCCATCTCTTACCGACTACCCCTGTGCCGGAATTAAGGACAACTTGTTACAGGGAGAAACATCACCTTTCATGCAATTACTTGGGCCCTCACTTTCAAACCATTGATGACCTTTTGAACTATCAGTCCAGCCTGGATTACATTGAAGCTAGCTATAATTTGTACAAATGGATTCCTCCAGATCACCAACTCGACCCATCACATGTGGAGTCCCGCAAGAATCCATCCTCTCCTCGTGATCTACAATATTTACATGTAACCGCTCGGAACACTTCTCGCTCCACACAACAGCCACCATTAGACAGATGACGCGCATCTCTACCTCCAGATATCCTTGATCGAAGACATCCACAGGCTCAAGGCCTGCCTCACATTGATCCATTCATAAATTTCTAGTGCTTTCTTGAAACTCAACTCATCCAAGACTGAATTTCTACTTCTGACCAACACCACCAAACACCCTGACATCTAGACCTGCCTCTCTGCTATGAACCTCGAGAGCTTCACATCCCAGCTGGTCACCTGCACCAAGTCTCTTTGGTCTGACATCAACAGACACATCTCCTTCAAATAGCACATAGCAAGAAAGACACAAATGGCTTGGTATCAGCTTCCTATCCTTAGGAAAATCAAGCCCATAATTCAACTTCAGATCCGTGGTCCAAGCCTTGGTCCTCTCCTACCTGGATGGTGGCAATGCCTTTTAGAAGGCCTTCTGGCGACTACTCTGATATCCCAGAGATGTGTCCTGCATGATGCAGCATAACTCATTGAGGACTCTGCAAATTCATTCACATCACTGACCCTCATCCATATCATATTTAAATACTTTTGCATCATCTACACGGCTGTCATACTGAAGTTCCCAAGCTACCCCACTGAGAAACTCTGCAAAACCAGATGCCTACGATCCACCAGAATTATGAACATGTGCAGGCTTGAACTCTGCCAGTGCAGAAAGGAAAGAGCCAGAAGACGGGCTTTCTCCTTCTACCCTCCCAAGACTCTGGAACTACCTCCCCGTCAACATCAGACGCATCCCGTTGCTTCTACAGTTCCAGAAGGAGGTCAAGACTCTCCTCTTCAAATATTGTCTTCTTCCTAACACCCAGGTGCACACCCCCTTCAATCCCCACCATACCTGACACTGGGTAATGTGTGTCATACGGTTTCTTCCCCCGATTGCTTGTAGATCCCTTGCTACCAAATTACACACCCTCCCCGCTCCCTGCTCACTTGTTTCTCTGCTTCCCTCACCATGTTCTTCCCCTTTGATTGTGAAGCAGACATTTTTTTTCAAAGCTCAGTTCGTGCTCAATAAATACCCTAATAATAATATAATGCAAATATCTCAGTCATCAATTCTATGCCTCCCACCCCGTAAAATCTAGGTCTATTAAAGGTGAATCATTTGGGCAATACGAGAATGAAGATGGATGGAAGATGGAAAAGAAATCCAAACAGCATAAACAACTGAAGTCTTAAATTAGCCAGACCGGCAATCACAGAAGCAAAGAAATGTTTCTTTGTCCAATCAATCCATAATGCTGCTAATTCGTCCAAGGAATTTTTTTGAGTTTTCAATAATTTTATAGATCATGTACAAATCTGGGAAACCCAAGCTGACTTTGCCTATAGCCAAACAAAATGCAATCTTTTTTTGAAGGATTAAATTGTCCCCATTCTGACTCGGATCTTCTCCTCAATGGAGTCCTCCGAGTTAGGGGTAATCAATCTTCTTGTTGGTACCGACACAAAGTCGGTTTCTTTTTAAAATGAATCATGTTATCCTTTACCTCCTTAGCTGAGACTGCAAGATATATCCTAAGCCCTCAAACTACCCTAGTGATCCCTGTCCAGCCTTTGTTATGCCCCATGATCTCCAGATTCAACTCTGAATATTTTAATAGGGCAGCAAATGCTTTGGTGAAGTGGCATTAGCCTCTAAACACTCAGTAAAATGGTTCTGCCTTTTTGTACGCAATCAACCATCTTGGGAGAAAATCAATAAAATTAGATTTGAATCTCTTGTATAGCATCTCACAGTGCTTGTCTATTCTCAAATTCTTTTAAATATGTAAATTAAACCTTTACATGACTTACTAATGTTAGGACAGTCTTCCAAATTTATGACGTTGACACAGATTCTTTGTCACCTAGATGAAGAGCATCCTTCCAACTTAAAGTGCATTAAATCTGTTTTCAGCTGCATAGAACGTTGGATGGTGCAGATCTGGTTGTGTCTAATCCAAAACAAAACAGAGATCCTTCTTGTTGCTCCACCAACCATTCTTACTAAATCCTTAGAAATCTACTCGGTTGACCAAGTTTGAAAGAATACTCACTATTCAATGTTACTCTGTCAAATTCTTATGGAAACAACATTCGGCATGTTTGCACAAGCTATTTTGGGCTCTAGGCTCGACTACTGTGACTCCATGTATGCTGGTGTGACTGAGTCCTAAAGCTATCTTTTGCAGCTCTTCAGTACATGGTGGCCTCGATTGTTATAAATACTCTTAAAGTCTGTCATCTCTCCCCTATTCGCCTTAAATTACACTGGTTGCCTATTATTGGGATGGAATATGGATATCCCACCCCCTAGGCGCTTCCGGGTAAGGTGAACACTGTATGAGGTGATATAACATACAAGGGAGGAGCAATCTGCATCATCGGGCAACGTATACAGCCCTGCAGTGCTTAGAAGTAGGTGCATGGCACTAGAAAAGCCCATAGCCCTCGACTCCATTTTGTATTAGACCCGGAAGGGATAAGCTGCAGGCTTGTGCTGTTCACGTTCCTGGCTCACAAGGCCCAATTTCTGTATATTACACTGGCTCTGCAAGAGCTCAATTGCCACGGAAGCCACTTCCCCCTCGTTCCTTCAGTGTTGCGAATATTTAGTATCTTTCGCCGGTATGCGCCCTACAAGAGCGTGAGACAACACCAGGCTCCGCGCTGCGTCCATCCATCTCCACTAAACTGCCAGTAGGACTCTCACCCCCCACCCAGCCAGGCTGGTGCCAGCCTCACACCACTGACTCGACCCCCGCACCTTTGCATTCAATGACATGCACGCGACCCCCAGGTCTCAACCCCAAGGCATAAATTAAGCAGTATCACAATTCACGATGCAAAAATGATTAATTGCTTTTCATTTTGTAAATCATGTCGCTCTAACTGCAACATGATTTCAGAAAAGATAAGTGTGTTTTGTTATTTCAGTCACCCAGCTCTAGGGCAGCACATGGAAAAGCAGAGTCTCAGGCTACTGGCAAACCCAAACGCTCACAGATGGAAACTGGAGATCAGAGTGTGGGAGCCCGTCAGTGTTTCTGGTACTTCCTTGTAAGCAAAAATAGCCCTAAATAAATATTGAGGGGTGTTGCTTGCAGGATGGGACTAAATGAATTGGCCCGTCTTTTAACTGTCTTTTCTCTCTGCTCTATTCCTTGCATTTTTCCCTTTCATTAAACTTTTGCTCCTTTGTTGCTTTTCTACGAAGGTCTACACTGCTCGAGGTAGGTGATGCTGCAATGGTTGCACATGCCAAGTTAATGAATACATCAAAATAAATGCACGATAGAAGACTTTTAATGTATGTTAAAGCTTTCTGGGGAAACTTAATAGGCAATTAGCATGTAGATGTTTGCCCTCCATTGAGGGCAGGTTTAGGACTAGCATGGCACTGTGCAACAAAAACAAAACACATGTAGACTCCCCTAAATTGCATAGTTATTGACATCACAAGAAGTGATAAAGACAGTGACATCACAGGTAGTATTTGACACTCAGGGGGATCATGGTAAATTCAGTACAAGAAGTTGCAACAATTAAGACAAGAGGCAAATAACTGATGTGTAATACATCAAATTTCACAGCCATTATTATAAATGAAGCAGTACCTTGAGGGAGGTTTTTTCGTATAGTGTACAAAAGTCAGCGGAAGGGATGTGGGGAATTTCCAATTTTGGCAGGAAATGCACAGTGAAATAAAACAATTTGCCCAGGATCACACAATTTAGTTAATTTATGAAGCCAGGATTGGAGAGTAATGTGCAACCTAGGCATAACTGCATATCGTCCCAGCTCTAGTTAGAAATAGCTGTTTGGTTTTCAAGAATAGTTTGTAGCAATGACTTAAAAAATAGAAAAAAAATCATAACCCAATGTGACAATGTAAATTCATACAGAAAAACTTGAAGACGAAGTGTGTTCTACTTTCCGATTCAATTTTTTTAATGGAAAACTACAAGTTCCAGGATGCAAATAAATATACTTTACGTTTTGGAAATGTACATTCAAGACATAGAACACAACAGAAAGTACTGTATGATAAGGTCACCTTCTTGTAGTCCATGCTCGACACAATCATGCTGCTTGCTATTGCATAATAAATGAAGGAAATGTGAAGAGAACACTTATCAGAAAAAATGAATACACTAGTGTGCTATCCTTAATAAGGAGTATTCAATTTAAATGCTCTGCCGATAGCTTAGGGGATATTACATATTTGCAAGGTTCTAGTGGGAAGCCATGTTGATTTTGCTAGGACAGCAGTGTTCCTATTATGTCCTACTGAGGCATCCATTCATCATAGCTCTAGCATGGAGACAAATATCCCAGGCCCTATATTGGTGCACAGGGGCCACATGTATTGTGCAGGCCATGCTGGAAAAAGGCATATGCACATTTGCTACTCATATATGTTGAATTGCTAATAAAAATAAAATTATTCAGCAAATTTTACTAATCAATTTTAAAACACTAATTTAGGCCTTGCAACCCTCATCAAGTGTCCGCAGGAGATCAAAGCATGCGCGGCTGTATTTCTTACAAGCAACAACACATACCCCTTGTAACACGAGGTACCAGGGGGGATAAATTAAAGCTCAAACCCCAGGGTGGAGACCTTGAGTGCGGGAACTGCGGTATCAACGAAACCCTGAATGTGTGGGTGAGCATGACTGTATTCTATCCTCCCTTTTCCTTGGCACTACTTCCCGTGCCGCCCAGGTGCCTGCCACAATGCGTTATTCAGGCTTAGCGTGTTTAGCTTAGATAGAAACAATGTCTTAATATGTGACCCGAACTTCACTGCGAGGAGGAGCCCAGATGACCCGCGTTGATCCTGATTGACAGGAAATAACCAACCAATTACTGCCTGGCATCCCCTATGGAGCAGGCTCATGTGTAGGGTGCCTCCAATCAGTAACACCCATTGTGTACCCTATGTATGACGCGTTTTGGGTTTCTAAGCCCATGTTTGTAAGAGAGTTAGAGCACTCTCGAGCAGCAGAGCCCTTCGCTTATATTTGTATTCTGTACAATTAAACCTTTTATACATCTGCAACGCTATCTCCTGGCCTATTTCCCTAGCGGGTTGTCTTAATTCTGGAGTGTGCACATAGGCGCATTTCCCTTCATTTGGTGACCCCTATGACGTGATTCCATCGCTCCCGTACTTACAGAGGTATCCAGGCAGCCTCTCCTGAAGGGTTGTACCCACCTAAGGGGACCTGTCCCCTAAACGTGTATGCAGGAGTGGCCTTTGCGAGTGCAGTCTTTGCAGAATTCCTGCCTGCTCGTCAAAGCGGGTTACAGCCTCAGGGAGAGGCTTACAGAAGAACGTCAACACGCGAGTATAGCCTGCAAGGAATAACAATGTTTGGGAGGGGGTATAGAGCGTTATGAAAGGGGTCAACACACGGTGGATGGGAGTGAAAGTATAGTAGTTTTTATGGCCATTTTGTTTAATTTCATTTTGAGATATAGTACGAATAAGGAAAAAGTAGTAAGGGAGCCTCCCCGAGTGAGGGGGAGAAGGCGGCAGCCACAGTGCACTGTCCCGACCAGTACGGAACTAGAACATAAGAGGACATTTAGGAGCTCTATATAATTAGAGGGCTCGGGAAAAGTAGCAGTTATTTTAGCTTGTTATTTTAGCCTTTATTTGTGCATTTTTCCCATATACGGAAGAGGACCAGGAGGGGCGTGTGTGGAGTCAGTGGATGAATGCATCAGGGGGGGTGTGTAGAGGGTGACTGAAGATGCTCTAGCGGGAAAAAGGTGATAAATATGCTGTTGCTATGAACATTTTGGACAGTATTGACTGATCGTACCATGACAATCATATAGGTGGTTCTGGATGAATTGTACTTGTGGGATAATGGTGGGACAACTGTACCGACGCATTTCCGATACGCCACATCGACTGACCATAGCCATGGGGACGGACACACCCCTAGACCACAAATCTAAAGCACTCCCCCTGTACAGTGACAAAATCAAAAAAGTACCACAACCAATGGGTGATGGATACTGAAGGAGAAGGAATGCCCCACTCCTGACCAGATGGGGTGGGGGGGTCCTTTTATAGGTGTGCCTAAGACCATATGTCCACATATTTGACTGCCAGCTATAAAGGGAGACCAAGACAGAATAGAAGGAAGATATTGGACCTCTACCTGAAGGGGATGGGGCGACACCAGACAATGGGGAAAACAAGTACATTGTAGAGTGGGAAGGTGGAGAAAAGAAGGCGATTTATCCACTTGCTACGCGACCAGCCGAAGGGTACACTAATCCAACCTATGTGTCTGGAGGAACGATTTTGGCCGGTCCCAGCCCGTCCCCACCGTATAGTGCTCCCCCCTAAAGTTTCCACACACAGGGGTGAGCGCGAGAGCCCTTGAAGTGGCACTGGCCATTACATGTCCAGAATTAGCTAGGTTAAAAGCAGCTTGTGAAACAGCGTGAGCGACAGAGGTGCCGATGTTGCCCCCAGGGACCCCTCCCCAACCGCCTGGGGATGAGTGGAACTCTGGTGACTTCCTGCGCAGGATTGACAATGCCCCGTAAGGGCAGGGCACATAGAGCGGGAGGGGGAGACGGGCAGCCTGGGATATGAGAATGTCGGGTCCCGGCGAGGGGATGAGAAGTATTGGAGTGATTTTGATGATACAGATGAAGGAGCAGAGCGAGAGGGCCGGGCAAGCACCCATGACCACACCAAGAGTAGAAAGCCTGTGGGACGGGAGGTTACAGGAATGGTTTGGGAGAATAGCACTGGTAAAGAAAAAGTGAAGTGTTGTGAAAAGTGGGAAAGGAAGAACAAAATTACAAATGCCCTTAATTCATAAAGGTGCAGGACGACCCCATTAAGTTCCCTGGGCACAAATGGACAAAAACAATCACCCCAATGCCCTCCCCCAACTCGCTGCGGGTGCAGGGAAATAAATGTATGCTTTTGAACAGCACACTGCAGGGGTGCCCCTCGCAGTGGGGTCATCAAGAGCTTGTTGGTAGCAGCAGTGCAAGACCAGGCAGAGAGAGTGTGGGTCAAAGCGGGGTACCCAGGATTAACACGAAGTAACCACCCCCAACATGGGGCATCGTTTAATAAATCAGAGCACAGGTCTGGGTTGCACTACGGTGGATGTGCCCGGACACCTCTGATTTACAATTGATAATGCAGTGGACAATGGGGGGCGTGGAAGACACTGCTCAGTACATTCTTAGGGTTCAAGAGATGTGGACAGCAGAAAAGGCAGCCCCTGGGATCAATCAACATCTTTATTTTATTGTAAAAAGGGGATTGCCTAAGGAGGTGTAGAAGGCACTGAATAAGATAGCTGGGGTGGAAGAAAAGGGTTGGTCTGAGATTCAAAGCATCATAGTGCACCATTGTAAAAGGATCAAAGAGCGCGAAAAGGAAACTTCAGAGAAGACAGGCGGAGAAAGTAAAACTAGTTAAAAATTAACTAGTGAAAGTAGCAGCGGTATCAGCAGTACCGCCCGCATAACAGATGGGAGAGGAAGGGTGTGCCTCCCTTGCGACACAAGCAAGGATGGCAGCAGTATGGGCAGACAACGGACAAGGACAGTGGGGAGGAAACCAACATTTTTTCAGGGACCCAGTGGCAAGGAGGGCCGCAACGAGGACGAGGTGGGTTCCAAAGACCGAGAGGAGAGGAATTCGGTGGACAGGAACCAAGGGGTGGTGGGCCAGGGCAATGCTGGTCCATGCGGGAGCTGGGGGCACTTCAAGAGAATGTTGCAGCAGACAGGGAGGAAATTACAGTTATAATCAACAAATATATGGATGTCCCCACCCAAGGAGCCCACAGGAGACGTCAATGATCCCATACGAAATACATCAGGCATACACTCAGTTGCCTCCCCAAATCCTTGGCCCTTACCAGCCACCACAACAGCAGCAGACAAAGCAGCTATACCAACCCGCCCCAACCAACAGGCCGGGGGAAACAGACAACCCTTTGCCACTGCACTGAATGGAGCAGCAGCCCCTTATCAGGGGGCCACAGTGGTAGGGGGAAACCCCTTCTCGTTCCCGGGAACAGGCACCTACCCTGACTAGGACAGCCCACAGAGAGCACTTGCGTGTCCAGTACTGTCAATGACCTTACGCCCAGAAGAGGAATCACTGGTGGGGGCAGAGATAGGAAATAAGCAATTCATATTCATGGTGGACTCGGGAGCGGATAAGTCATCCACAAGTGAAAGTAACTTCCCGCTATCAGGTAAAACTCTCGACACGCAGGGATTCTCTGAAGCTGTAATTATTTCATACACACAAGATTTAGACATCAGAATAGGAGGGAAGGTTCTACGAGCACCCTTCCTCTACTCACAGCTCCCCAGTCAACTTAATGGCAAGGGATCTGCTTAGCAAAACTGAACATGACAATATCTTTCACAGACAGGAGGATTGTCTGCGCCACCCCTGACATGAGCTCCCTCCAAGCAATGCTAGTGATACATGCTGTGGAGAGTGAAATTGTAGTGAGGGGAATACCTGTGAACCCAGACATGTTTGTTTATGGCATTAAAGTCCTGGCCCGAGCTGTCCCCCAGATTACCACGAAAGAATGGAGAGTACCTGCAGATTTAGCTTTCCGATCTGTAGCACTCCAAGTAGTGGTTGCCGGCACAATCTTGTCATGAGACCTAGAGGGTTTGCTCGTGTCTGCTAGAAAGATTGTAGTACTAGGAACTGACCCCCATGGGTGCCAATGGCGCACAGTGCTGTGTATTGACCCCAATGCACCTCTGCGAGAACTGACAGACTAGGACCTTTTTGAAGAGGACAATAATGATGGAGAAATGATCCCAGTAATTTGTATACCATGTGACATAATGGTACAGTACAGAAAAGTGCAGAGTCTGCATTTAGCCATCGTTAGTGGGCCACCCTTCTTCTGTGAAAGTGATTTACAGTACACATTCCACCACACTTGTGGACTACACCATTGTAAAAGGATACCCCATGGGTATGTTAAGGGAAGTAACACCAATGAAGATAACACTTAAACCAGAAGCAATACTCCCAAGTGTCAAACAATACCCCCTGTCTAGAAAAGCAAAGGAGGGAATTAAAAAAACGTTGCAGGCCCTATTACAGCAAAGGATTATAGTGCCTTCTACCTCACCATGAAATACGGCTATCAGATCAAAAAAGCAACATGGAGCAGTTGGAGAATGATTCAGGATTTGAGACCCCTTAACAACATTGTACAGAAAGAGTTTCCACTTGTCCCTAACATGGCATCTATTTTGCGCAGCATTCCCAAACAGGCCACCAATTTCACCATAGTAGACTTGAAGAATGCATTCTTCTCAGTGCCCCTTGACCCAGACTCATTATCTTACAGCATTCACCATGGGACGGAAGAGCTATGAACATGGTCGCTTGCAACAGGGGTGCTGTGAAAGCCCCAGTATTTTCAATAGAATACTGCATGAAGATCTAGGCAACATACAGGTGCACAGCACGATTATTCAATACATAGACGACCTACTGGTCTGCAGCGACAGCGAACAGAGCCAAAGGGATTCAACTGCACTACTGCAGCTGCTGGCAACGGAAGGGTACATGGTGGATAAGAAAAAACTCTAGTATTGTTTGTTAGAGGTGTTCTACTTAGGGCAACTCATCTCCAAAGATGGAAAGAGAATAATTCCACACAGAGCATCTGCGGTGCATGCCACTCCAAAACCAACAACAGTGAAAGACATGCAAAAGTTCTTGGAGCTCTGTAACTATTGTAGGGCATGATTTTAGATTACGCGGCATATACCAGGCCGCTCCTCCAAGGTCTCATGGAGGCACAGAGGAAATTCAGAGGACAACAGAGATAAGCAGTTTTAGTGATCTAACAGAAGTGATTTCTACAGCTCCTGTCCTAGCCACCCCCGACTACACAGGAATGTTACCTCTTTACCCACTCAAACAGCACCCTTCTAACATAACAGCGGTGCTTACACAGAAGAGTTCTGTGGGCCACAAGCCTCTGGCTTACTACAGCGACACGCTCGATTCTGTCACGCAGAGACAGTTCGCTTGAGAACAAGCTCTTGCTGCTGCAGCTTTTGCCATTGAAAAGAGTTCCACCATTGTTATGGTGTGCTCAGTAATGTTGTACGCTTAACACTCAATGTTTGCAATATTAGATCGATCAAAATCCCCCCTCACCACACAGAGCATCTGCATACAAAATAATACTGCCCAACCCCCAAATCCATGTGGTGCGGTGTAGAACAGTAAATCCTGACACATTTCTCACAGAGCCATGCAAGGCTGAGGACATGCAACAACACGATTGTGCAACATATGAAGGGGAAGGTGACGACATCCCCAAAGTCAAAGACAGCCCCTTAGAAGGAGAGGTACTTTTTGTTGATGGGTCAGCATCCACTAACCAGGATACAGGTGAAAAACATGTTGGGGCAGCAGTTGTGCGATTAGAAGCGGGGGAATATGAGACCCTAAGCATAAAAAAATAAAAACATAACCCAGGCATTATGACACACAGTCAGCATAACTTGTCGCACTCATAGAAGCCCTACAGACTTCAAAAGGGTGTTGTGTGACCATCTATTTGGACTCTGCCTACGTCACCACAACGTGTATGCAGTACTGTCCTAATATAGAATAAGGGGGTTCAGAAGAGCGGATGGCTCTGCAGTGCAACACATGATTTACTGAACGCATTGATGACCGCCATCGCAGAACCTTCTGTGTTGGTGGTCGTTAAATGCGTAGCACACACCCAAAACACAGACGAAATATCATTGGGCAATGCAGTCGCCGATGTGGCAGCAAAGGCGGCAGGGGCATACCTCCCAATACCTATGTTAGCAGAATATGTTCTAGCATTATCCAGTACAGCCCAAACCACAGGTGCATACACAGCCCCTCCCTATAGCAAAAATGATCAAACTGCAACCCAGGGCACCCGTGGAAGAACAGGACCCATGGTTTACGCATGGGTGCACCCAATCACCATACAGATCTCTTGTGGAGAGAGCAGGCAACGGGAAATTAGCGATGCCTGTTGAATTACTGTACACCGCATTTGAAGAGTTACATTTTCCATCTCACAGCTCTAAACAGCACATTGCCGCAGACCTTCTGGAAGATTGGTTAATTCCGAATATACAGGAACACCTGACACAAATGGTGGTCCAATGTACAAAGTGTCAAGTGTTCAGTACAGGAATGACACCGAGGCTTTGCCATGCTTTCCATTGACTTAATTCAGCAACAGGACTCTACATGGCTCACAGCATATGCGGCTCACGCGTTTTGCTGTGCCCCACTGGCCTTCACCAATACGTGCATTCTTGTGCAACCGCACAACAAATATGTTGTTTCACTGCATTTTCTTGCCCTTCATTGACTTAACTGAGCAATAGGGCTTTACAGCTCACAGCATATGCGGCACATGCGCTTTGCTTTTTCCCCATTGGCCTTGACCAATACTTTTCACTTAGCTCAGCTACTTCGGCCCACACTTACCCAGCATCCAGACACAAACAAATGCAAAATGGCTCCAGATAGTTTGGTGGGAACCGATCCACCTAGCAAACGATACCGAACAGGGGTCAATGTCATAGGAGTGGATATAAGGGCCCGGAGACTAATGACTATGCAAAATAGGTACGTGTTGGACCGCCTGACAGCAATGCAAGGTGGTGTTTCCAAAAAGATCAGGAGTTCATGTTGCACATTCGTACCTTCAGAAGATGCTGAAAATAGGACACTATACGTCATCGTACATGTACTAGGGGTGAAAATGAAAAAAAGCTGGGGAAGGAAGAAGACTGGTTCACCATGGCCTTCAGCTCGGTCCCATCATGAATCGGACCATTGGTAAAGATGCTGGTCCCCATCATCGTGGTTATCCTGGTGATCCTGGTGATCTTCTGCACATGCCAATTGGGTCTCCGGTGTTGTACCAAAGCAGTGCCTAATAGTGCAATGATGGTGATGACTATTGGGAAAACTAATAATAAAGTACCTTGTGATATACAAGAAATAGAAATACAAAATGAGCACAATGGTGGCTCCAAATACCACATGGCCTCCCTCCCTCTTGGTGACGAGGTGGACACTTTGTACCACACAACCATTGTACCTCCCCTGGACCCTGACAATTACAAAGAAGTATTGGTAGATTTAGCAGGGGTTAGGGGATGCATATAACGACCTGCATGCCTGAACAGTATGCGCAGCATAGGGTAAGTTTAAGAAGTGTATGCAGGGCATTGATGCCCAAAAAAGGAACACCTGCATGGGACAAAGCAGAGGCGTGCGAATGAGCAGAAATATGGGGGGGTGAATTTGTTACTGTAGAATTAACGAAAGGGGGGAATGTTGGGATGGGAATTAGCCTATCCCTCCCCCCTAGGCGCTTCCAAGTAAGATGAACACCATATAAGGTGATATACAAGGGGGGAGCAATCTACATTATTGGTCAAGATGTATCAGCCATGCAGCATTTAGAAGTAGATGTATGGCACTAGAAAAGCCCAAAGCCCTCGACTCCATTTTGTATTGGGCCAGAAGGGATAAGCGACAGGCTTAAGCTGTTCACTTCCTGGCTCACAAGGCCCAATTTCTGTAAAATACACTGGCTCCGCAAGAGCTCTATTCCCACGGAAGTCCACTTCTCCCTCATGCCGTCAGTGTTGCAAATATTTAATATCTTTCACCTATGAAACCCTGAATGTGTGGGTCAGTATGACTGTATTCTATCCTCCTTTTCCTTGGCACCATTTCTCATGCCACCCAACTGCCTGCGACAATGAGTTAATATTCAGGCTTTGCGTGTTTAGCTTAGATAGAAACAATGTCTTAGTATGTGACCCAACCTTCACTGCGAGGATGAGCCCAGCTCATCCACGTGGATCCTGATCGATGGGAAAGAACCAACTAATTACTGCCTGGCATCCCCTATGGAGCAGGCTCATGTATAGGGTGCCTCCAATCAGTAACACCCATTGCGTACCCTATGTATGACGCGTTTTGGGTTTTTAAGCCTATGTTTGTAACATATCAGTCCTTTGCTGATATTTGTATTATGTACTATTAAACCTGGTTACCCTTGCAACGCTATCTCCTGGCCTATTTCCCTAGCGGGTTGTCTTTATTCTGGAATGTGCGCATAGAGGGACTTACCTTCACTATCAAGTGCACAATTACATTCAAAATACTAACATCGTGCACAGAGCACCATAAGGGTCTACACCTCTTTATTTGAAACATTGATCCAAGTGGCGTCTGGCGGCACGGCCTTAAAAATCCACTACTCGAAACTGCTCGCTTACGCATAGTTTTAAGCAATCTGGGGACCTTGCCAGAGACCGTGAAGTTCTGGCATCTAAAGTATGCAACTCCCTCTGTGGTCCCTTGCAGGCGACAAATAACCTGCTTCTTTTCCATAGAATATTGAAAATTCACCTGCTCCTGCACCAGCCCTTCTTTCTATCTTGTGGCTAGAACCCTAAATTCACTGCTCAAGAGGGTTGATAGTCTTAATTCACAAATTAGTGAGTTTAAAATTGATCACCAATGAAGATTATCGGTAGGGCAGGTGGTTGAAGGTCAAAGGGGTGTTTATGGATTGTGAGACATTTATCAGAGCCTGTTCGACCTGGGACATGGTGCTCTAGATTCATGTTGATTAGATGGAGAGACTTCAACGTGGTGACTGATGCATCAGACAAATCATCAGATAACATTGGATCAGATAAACCAAAGGGTTGCATATTGAAAGCAATGTCATATTTATGCACAAATGGATTCCTGAAAACCTTTACATACCAGTGAGAGGAAATATACATTTTACTCTTGAGTCCATGACTCCCCCTCTGGAATTACCTACTTTCTTACATCAGCATCACTGCTAGGTAAAATGCAAGACTAGGATTCTGCCCAGAACGTTGTTTGACCACAGTCTGATCATTTTCAGCACGAACCTGCGCCAGGACAGCACAGAGTTTACAAATGGAAATTCAAAGCAGAGGCAATAGGTGATGTATTATTTGAGACATCAATGGACAAAGAGATAAAGGTGTTTTCTAGAGAAATAGGACAGAGAATGGACATAGAATGTGAATCATCTAACTATATGTGAGAGTAATCTGTTTATCAGTTGAGGTTGGACTGTAAAAAAATGGCAAGTGTGGAAATGATCTAAGTTGGGAATAAACTAAAGGAAGCAGAAAGCATGTATGTATTAAAATCGTTAAGATCTATTTAGCCCAGATATGCACTTCAAGCTTCAAGCATAGAATCACAGGAGGTGAAACATGTCAATAGAATGTTGTGCCAGGAGGTATGGAGAGGGCGAGAGCAGGGCAGAACACTAGCGTGGCTAATGGGACAGGAGAAATGCAGTATGCACATTGACTATCGAAAACATGCAAGGTATCAAGGTATACAGACGAGGAAGAAGAAACAATTAGGGAAAAATATAAAACATTAAATGCACAAAAGCTGTCAATATGAAAGACTAGGTACAGACCAACTTAGACATGGTAAACATACAATAATTCACTGTTGAAAAACTGCAAAGCGCTTGATGAGGAGATAACCAGGGTGGAAATTATAGTGCGACAATGCTATTAAACTCTTGGAAAACCCTGGGCCAGATTAACTTACGACAGAATTGCGTATTGCATAAAAAGTTTATAATAATGCCCTGGAAAGAAGCATTGTCGAGCACAATCGGGTGGCATGTATTATTACACTACCCAAGCCAACAGGGACCCTTCAAATTATTTGTCACGCGAGCCCATGTCGTTAATCAATTGAGGATAGTAAAATGGCATCACACTTGTGCACATTGATGAACTTTCTGGTACACCTGGACAGTAGTTGCAAACAGTCTGATTTTGATTTATTGCTCGATCTAATGTGTCCCTTATTTTTTTGTTTTCTATCGCTTTGCGTTTGTCGTGTGCTCCCCAAAATAAAAGCGTAAGAATGTTTTCTTCCTCCTTGACATGGATTCACCTGCATAATTTTAGGACGGCCTAGAAAGAGGTACAATGCACAAGGTGGTAATATCCTTTTTGATGCAGTATATATAGTTTTGGAATATGGAATAGTAGTGTAAAAGGTGGTGCTGCACCACGGGGAGAGGAACGGCAGGATGGAAAGGACCAAAACCCTCTTTGGCTTTAAAATCCAAACAAATTAAAAGGTACAAGACCAGGCACATTGAAAGGGTGTAACCACATTTGTACTGCGTGACAAAGCATAGGACACAAAGAAAGCCAATTTATGACTAGAATAATCTCCTATAAACAGCCAATTTCTTTTTCAAGGGCATTACAATGCAATCTCAGCTGAATGAATGTAAGTTAAGAACTAGTTGTGTGAAGAACAGACCATGGAGATCCTGTGCAACTTAAAACCAAAGTGGATATTTAGAAAACCTGGACACCACAGGTCTTACATCCACTGGTTCCTTAATGAGTGCAGCAGAAAAAAGCAATATAATGGTATTCCAATAAATATAAACTAATGGCAGCTAGGAAAAAGGGAGTGCCACGGCGTAGGTAGATTACTGAATGCCCTTCTTAAAGCAATTGGGAATTAGATTTGTCCTCATCTCCCAAAACAATTTCAGTATTTTGGGGAAGATTGTATTGCATTTATTTTATTGAAATTTTGTTAAGCGTTGGCCCAAAGTGCCTGAGAGCGCCTTGCATGTTTCAAAGGTCCAAAAGGTTGGAGGTGAAAACAGAAAGGACCTTAAGTTTTCAGGATAGGAAGATTAGGATAGCCAAGTGGTAGCAGGGGAGGTGGAAAGGCTGGATTATGTGTGGGGAAACATGTATGCTTATAGG
Organism: Ambystoma mexicanum; assembly: GCF_040938575.1. Lineage (NCBI taxonomy): Eukaryota > Metazoa > Chordata > Amphibia > Caudata > Ambystomatidae > Ambystoma > Ambystoma mexicanum. The sequence continues at coordinate 1,105,690,592 of NC_090922.1, forward strand.
CTCTTTTGGAAAGTGGTGTTGTAGCCTGGAAGTGGGGCCAGACGCTGACATGGAAGATCAGACAGGAACAATCCACACAGGATCCAAGCTGATGGATAAACGGGCATCTAATTATGCACAAGATAACAGAGTAGACAAAAGTCAGATGAGGCTTGGAAAACACACAGATTGCCAGAAGGTGCTCTGGCATCTAGGCTCAGAGTAGCATCATATATAGCCCTATTAGTAATACAAAATCATACTGGCATGGGCCCAGGTAGCATTTATCATAACAGGAACAAACTCCTGTCCTCTCCGGAACCTAGATCATAACAAGCCTTGCGGTATAGTCAGCATATGTTGGGGGGAAACAAGTTAGCTAATCGTTCCATTCTTTAAATGGTATTGGCATAGCCTGAGGAAATGGCTGCCAGTGGATGCAACGTGTTTGTGGCTTGCAGGAATCTGCCAGCCCGGTCATGTACGCAGGGTGAGGTGGAGGCATAGAATAGGCCTACTGTAATATAGAGAAGGGTAAATATGCTGCCACATCAGTGCAGTGTGTTAACCCCAGTTTTCCAGGCAGGCAATAATTGCAGACATTCCAAAGAAGCACAGCTTCCCAAGATTGCTCCTCCAAACGATTGAATCTTGTGCTCAAAAGGGAGATGAGGCATTTGCATAAATCCTTGTTAACATGCTTACCGCAATGGTAACCAGATAGACACACCCAGGTCAATTGAGCTTGATTTCCAACAAACAATTACTGTCAGTTTAACACTGATTTACCTGCAGCTGAATAACTAGTCATATTTTGGCCCTACTGCTGTAGTATTATTCGACGTGGCAAAGACTTGAGTTGTTTTAATTTCATTACGCCCTCTGTTCGCAAGAAGATAGACTTTGGGAAAACTTCAGAACATAAACCAATATTCAAGGTTGACTAATTTGCTCCTATTTCTTACTCTGGTAGCCTGAAAACGAACTCCCCTAAAGTCTATCGTCAATCCATCAGTCTTTTCTTTTAAAAAAAACAATTTTCATCCTAAATCTACCCTAATAATTTTTCCTTTGCTGGCTTTAAGTTTTACTGAGACTGCAACGTAGTCCCTTAGTACATTAATAACTTTGCCTCTCCATAACTTATTAACATTTTGAGCCTATAATTCTCCATTTGTTCTACTACACAAATACTATTTGTGGTCGATCCCGCTTGATTATACTTTTCACAAATTACTTTTGGCACTGCACAGTCGCCCCTTTATAGTTCTGTGTAAGGTCCTTTTTTTCCTAAAGTAACCACTTACCCACCCCGGTCTTTATTGCACCGTCCCTTTCTTTCTCATAGATCAAATTAAAGATTTGATGAACAGGAGCTTAAAGCAACTCTTGGCTATCAAACATCACTGTGTAAGCATGTGCTGCCTGTGAAGAACAGGGAGTTAGTAGATCGCGTGGCACAAATTTAACCTCCAAAAGAGATGCAAGGTATAATGTGTCCATTATGTATACATTAAAAGGCCATTAGGAAACATCTAAAAGCCATGTATTTACATTCTGAAACATACATAGTTGTTATATTATTATGGCACCAGATTACCTCACAGGCAAAGGTAGCTTCTAGTACCTGTTGGTGTCAAGATAAGCAAGACTATACAGACTACAAGCAGAAGCCAAATAGCTCCAAGTCATTTCGATCCCTGGATCTACACCAGTAGTCTATAAACCACTTGCTCCCTGTCGCACTTCTCCCTCTTCTATGTCAAATAACATTTTTAGATCATCTTTGATATACACTGTACCATTTCTGTAAACTCAGTTCAGATTTGTAGGTGCATGTGTGAGAGGGCACCGATATCTCAAAGCATTACTGCTCTAAGAAAAGGTTGCCAATTTTCCCTTTTTTGTCATGGCCAATGACTATGTTGCCAAGGATAAGGAGGAATACAAACAATCAATTCAGAGTGCCACAACACAGCGGGGAAATGTCGGCGTGTGGCAAAACCAGGCTTTATTGCCACATACATACATAAACAAGTGAGGCAGTGAATGAAACAGGGAAAGTTACTGGATGTTTCACAGCACTGATCTCTGTTTCATGAATACCAAGCGGATGTCCGTTTTCAGGTTGAGCTCTATTTGTACTATCCGCACTTTTTGAATTGCCATGGACGTTTAAATCAGGACATCCCTTGAATCCTATTTGCAGTGTTAATGCTGGTTTAAGGACATGCGCAGTAAGCGTGGGAAAGAAAGTAAAGGTCAAAACTTTTGGAGGGTTTGGGGGTTTAGGGGTTGAAGGTCACCCAGCCACCATCTTTGGATTGTACCCGTTAGGATTAGACCAGACAATGGAGCCTTTTACCACTAGTGGAAATAAGCAAGAAGACAGTGAACCAGCACCCCTCACCTGAAGTGGATGGGACCAGATGCTGTCACTGGCAACCGTTTGAATCGGAATTAAGTTGACATGTGATAGTAAGAACTGAGAAAGGACAAAGCTCGAATATGAAAGTTTATTGCTCTGGGGAGGTGGGAGAAAGCAAAGTGGCAGTTATGTTAAGTAAGGAGAGGTTGAGCTTTGGGGGGGTTTAAAATTAAGGTGAGTAAGGGGGTGGGGTTGGCCATGGGTAGTGGGGCAGGGTGTTACACACTCTTGGAATTAAGTTTAGCTTGTTCATCCCACTGAAAACTAATTTAGTAATTTCTCTGTTTGTTGAGAGCAAGGAAAAATGAATTACTTCACTATGTGGATAACATATTGGTTAACTGACATGGTCAGTCAATTCAGCGAGTAGTTTGGGATAATTATAAATTGGGGAAAATTGGTAGCTTTTTGGGTGGGGTGCTTGGGAGGCGGCCATCACCGGAGGGTGGGGCGGAACTGGGGGGTTTATACATCGTTTCCATCAATTTGCTTATGTATTTTCCCTGGCCAGTTTAATTGAGGGCTTTTTTCTTGTATTTTACCTGTTATGTGCTGTTAAATACATGGTAAGTGCCTCAAATGTTTTTGTTTCAAGTGTTGTAGTCCACCCCTTTTGCTGCCGCCATGTGCTTTAACCATTAACTGATGTGTGGAAGGTTTTCAATTATACCAAAACACTGGTACTGCTCTGGGTAACCTTCCACACTTTTCTTATTTAGCTCGTCTGCGTGCCTGCTGAAGGGGGCTAGCCATATGCAGATCGGTATCGTTACAACCAATGAAACAAGACTAGTCTGGACTGCTAGGCCATGTCCCCTTTGCACGAAAACACAAGCATCATCATAACGGTTTTTGCCTTGTTGGGCATCAGAGGTGTAGCTCGACTTCCTATGGCGCAGAAGCAAGAGATTCGAGCCTGGTCATCCCCTCGGTCCTTCAGGGAGACAGACTATATCCCAAAAATGTGATGACTGGAAGGCGTTTTAATTATTTCATCTTGCCACCCATGTGCTTTGGCACTTTCCCTAGCCCATCTTCAATACATCCTAGGATCACACCCAAGCAAATACCATCAGGTTCTTTCTCCAAATAGGATTTCCATTGCGTGCATCCACCTATCGCTAACAACCTTCTCCCCAATATCATTTTAAATTGCATGTTTTAAATTGCATGCTCTGAAATGTGCACTCAGCTGTTACAATTCATTACATGATTGTACAACATGAACTTGATTTGTTTTGGATAACAGAAAATCGGTTAAAAGAAGAGACTTATTTAACCCAATTTTCTGGTCATAAATAAATATTCTATAATCTGGATCAATTGTTCTGCTATGGCTGATGGTGGTATCTGCACACATTTTTAAGTATTTTCTTCAATTCCATATTTTAGAGTCTTCATTTCACTGGAACATATATATTTTTTTACATCTTCACCTAATTTATGCCCCCCTGCCAAACACTTTCCCACGGTCGAATCAATAATAAACTCTAAAAACATGTTTGGGAAATTTGAATTTGCCATGGAATCCAACAGCTGATTCTCATATAATCTTCTCCATTATGTGTTAACTCAATCCTTTGCCAGTTTTCTGCAACTGAAGCCGATTCCAGATCTTTTAAAAACAATATATCTTGACAGAGCTTTCAAGAGTATTACACCAAATATGCTTGGTGATAACTTTATATTCTTGTTTCATAGATTAATCTTTTTCACGCTCTATTGATGTGAATATTCAAACATCAATTCTTTTGGCAGCCGCTTGCTCTGTTGCTTAGCAACTTTCCCCTCATCAAAATGTATATGCCCTCATTCATCTGCCACATAGTTCTCAGCCTTAGCTAATTGGCTTAAACAGAAAAAATTCCCTTACTTACTCTCACATTGCTAACCTCTGTAAATCTTACCAGGTCAATGTTCATGCAGAAAAATCCAACTATTTGATTTATCTTAATTCTGCAGCTTCCAATCATCCCAGTCAGCTGTGAGGAGCACTAAAGAAAATGCCCTAATCCAATTTCTTTTCCTTCCATTGAACTTTCACCTTCCTTGATTCATTCTTTCTCTTCTGTTCAGACACTATCAAATAAATCTCATCTTTCCTCTTTTCCCAAGGTGTTGGTGCACACTTGGTTCTGTTTGTGACCCTTTCTCCAATTTCCTAATCTGAATTATTTTTTTCTTTCTTCTATGAGGACTATGTCATATTCAGATGATTTAACTTATGAAACGGATTTCAGAAGCCAATTCCTGTTTGTGACTCCATTGGGCTAGTTCTTCATTTACCCCAAATTCCATGTCCAAAACAGAATGTTGTCAAATGCCTCGTTCGTTAAAAAATGTGAGTCTCTACATGCTTGAGAAGGTCAACTATTGACCCATCACCCCCTTACCTTACAGTGGGAGGATCCTGGAAATGTATACCGCAGTTCAACTAGCCATTCTTAAATCATAGTTGTCTTTGGGACCATCACTCTACTTTTTCACTCCTGTAGTGTAGCACAGTGACTGTTACCCTGTAGGTAGTTGGCAATGCCCTTCGAAAACTAGACACTGGAGAAATTGGCTTGTCCATTTATTTGACTCTCTCAGTGGTAATTGACATGGTTGATCATGAGATTTTGGGGAACATCTTATTCCTTTGTCTGGGTTTGGCTGGACTTGTCCTGGCATGGTTTGCCTCTTTCCTGCGTGATCATGTGCAGATGGACTCGGTCAAGTTGGGCAGCATGCCCATGCACTGTTAAGTACCTCAGGAGTCTATCCTGTCATGCAGATTATCATATATGTGGAAGACCTAAGATATCTGATTAACAGGGTTTGGGCTGGAGGCGCACCAAAATACAGATGTCAGGCCTTGCAAATTCTTAAAAAATCCTCTAGAAGAGCCGGGCGAGTTCCTTAATTTACAAACTCAACTTTAAAGAAATGAAACTTGCCTCATAGTGACGGGTGACAAAATATTTACCAGTGCTTTCTGTAAAATGGTGCAGGTCACCATAAACACTTCAAATTTGGTGCAAGGCTGCCACCCGAATGCCAGTCATGCACAGTGAAACATTTATTTGACATGCACTGCAAACAAATTCTGTTTGCAGTACATGTCAAATAAATGTTTTCAAACATCCACATACTCGCCAGCAAGGGCGAGTGCAATGAAAAGGGTACTCGCCCTTCGTAAAATCTCCTCTCCAATGCGAGTGGGCTAGTAGATTTTGCAAGCTGTGAGAGTTATAGCTTAGTATGTATTCTTCAGGACTGCTTGCAAGACTGCCTTGTTGCTATCCAGGGGGGGATTGCAGTACTTCTCTCCGATTCACAATCCACAAAAGACTGAGGGTGCCAGAGTCCCAAATATTAGCGCAAATTTAAAAAGCGCAGAGGAGTCGCTTTTTTTACTTGCGCTGACTGTAGAAATGCGCAGCTCACCTTATTCTCAAAGGTGACCTTAACATTTCAGAGGGAGGTGGACGGTAGTACAAAGATGACGTGGCCAGCCCCCTTGCATACAGTAGGCACCAGACACTAATGCATGAATGGATCCCAGCAACAACATGGTTGCTGTGAGCGCATTTCACAGAAACATTCCTTTAAAAGAACCCGTCTCTCTGAAACAAGAGACAAATATTGCGTTTCGATCCCTGATTGCACAACGGGGCCACAAATTATCACGTCAAGGTTTGGGCATCTCCATGCGCCTGTTCTCAGTAGGAGCAAGGGAATGTGCACCATTTCTGTGCATTTAAAGTGCATCCCGTTTGTGAACTCGAGAGGCTCTTTTAAATGCATAGAAATGCCCCACGATTTGCACAAATGCGCACAAGAGTGAAAAAGGGCATCTGAATATACACCTATTCAAATGCCCTTTGTGGATTGGGCTGCTCTCTATTATTGGCACACTTGATGAGATGCATCAAAACATATTTGAGAATCAGATCGCAAATGTGTAGTGATCTCTTCCTCCCCTCAGTATATATCACATATTCAAGTGTGGCTCACTCCCCTTTCGGATTTCAAAATCATTCCTTCATTGGTGCCCGTTACGGAATCTCTTGGTTTTGTTTTGGACTCTCATTTGAATTTTAATTGGCCTACTTCCCTCCAATATCACAATATTTTTTTTCAGATGAATCTTCGTAGGAAGATGCATGCGTTTTTACAATCCCTCAGATTTCCGTAACAAGTGTCCAGGCCCTGCTTTAACCCGCTTGTTTGGAGATCATATTTTTCTGGGTTTGCCCCCTTCATTGACTTCCCTAAAAACTGGCCTCCATGCTGTGATATGTTCAGTCTCCGGCACTCAAAATGTTGAGCACATGACTCTTATTTTAATTTCTCTTCATTTGTTACCCATACACATTTGTATACTTTTTAAAAGCTACTGCATTACTCACAAGGCAGTGGTGTTAAGCTCTAGAGGGTTAAAATCCACCCATAGTGTGGGTATTTTGAGATTATGTACTTCCCTTTCTAAACATGTTGGGCATTGTGCTCAAGTGTTTTCGGCAACACTTCGTGCCTAGAATGCTCCCCTTTGTCGTCTTCTCATCTTTTCGTATTCATTGTTATGTCATTCAGATTTTTTTTGTGCATATTGTGACGAGGCCATGGATTTAACCTGGTCAGAAAGGAAGGAGGTGGACCAAGACCCAGCTCTGCCTGTGATAACTGCAGGGAGGGGCCACGTTCCCGATTTTTCCAAATGATTGTGTGCAGAACCATGTCTCCAATCATAGCTCGTAAACCAGTTGGCTCTTCAGACTTTTTCTTCTTGTTAAAGATAAACCTCCAGAAGAACAGGCTGACCAAGCAGCAGCATCAGCACCCGCATACTGGGAGAAGCTGAAATACTACTGAGTGACTTGCAAGCCAACCCGAAACAACGCAGAGTCGCAGGGGAGCCAGACAGAGTGAAAACACATGAGTCACTGAGAGAAGCTGCTAATGTGCGCAGTAATCACAGAGGCAACACATTCCCTGTTGGACGAGGCAGCAAGGGGCCCTGCGTAACTCTGCTAAACCCCCAGAGAGAACACACACACACACACACTACCTGAAAGGGGAGGGCTACTTAAGGGGTGAAAGGAAACGGGAAGTTGGGGGATATACTGTGTGAGGTCAGTAGTGAAGTTGGAGAATGGCTAAGAGACCATAAGGAGGGAGTGACGGATCATGGAAGAGATTGATGGAAACTGTGAGGTATTGGTTCTGGAGTATCAGTGGTTCTGCAGTGTGAATATGTGTGTGAGAATGTAATATAAATGTGCAGTGAGGATAGAGTAAGGAGTAACAATTTATTGGGTGAAAGAAGGGTGCTCGAGTAGTATTGGTGGGAAAGGTGTAGCGATTGGAGGGGAGTAGAAATAGCTTCAGGCTACAATAGCAGCTGGAAAAGAGTAGTAGCAGCTGCAGCGGAGTAGTGGTGGTTGTCGAAGGAGAGTAGAAGTAGTGAGAGGAGTAGGAGTAACAGGCAGTGGTAGTAGTGGGGAAGGGAATGGTTGTGCAAGTAAAAGAGGAGAAAGAGAGAGAGAGAGAGAGATGACCTCAGATGGTGGAAGCAGGAGACGTAATGAAATATCTGAGGGGAAAGAAGGCACTGGGGAGGAGAGAAGGAACAGGAAGAATAGAAGGAAAGGTGAGAGTATAAGTGGAAATAGTCTAATCATACAAGGCGGCCAAGGGCACTATTCCCAATTCCGCTAGAGAACTAACCTGTAGTGGGAGTGGGGAAAGATAGAAAGTTCCACAAGGAGTTAGTGAGCCTGCATTTAGGGATAGCAATGTTAGTTCAATAACTTAGACAGTAGCGTTTACATTATAATAGTACTAACCCCTCATTATAGACGCACGGGTTAGGGTGGTAATCCCAAAGGAGGGGGGGGGGAGAGCGCGAAAGAGAGCAAGAGAGCACGAGAACGAGAGAGCAAGAGAGAGAGAGAGCAAGAGCGAGAGAGAGCCACAACCTTGAGACTCATAGAATTTGGGCTATCTGTGACAAAAGGGCACCGTTAACTTTGTGGCTACGTTGTGGTTTATAAAGACATTAAAAAAAGCTTTGCCCTTTGAGAAGCAAATTACAGGAATATCAGTAATCTCAGTTTGTACATGCCCAATTCCATTTGATTCATCCACATGTTTATTCACTTTTGGTCTTGTGGAAGCATACTAGTCACTCCAGTTAAAGCTTTGGACCATGGGTACATTATGCCCCCATAAAACCAAGTTCAACCCCACTTCTAGTCCTTCAATAAATACATGTACTTGGCCGAGCAGCTAACATTTAATTTGTAATAGTTCTCCCTTTCAGTTTGCCCATGCAATATTACCTCAAACAATGCACCTCACAAAACACTCCCATCCAGTGTATTGGTGTACACAGCCCACTCACTCAACACACAGTCCATCATACTGCAGGGTCCACAACTCTCTTTATGTCATTCCTACCGCCCTCTACCAGTACACCATATTTACTTTGTGTTACCATACATCGTACTGTTTGGTGATCTACCATCTTCAAACTTACCCTGAATGAGTGCATAACAAATTAGTGGATGTATCCTTTCGTATTGTTTCCTCCACCTGCGCATAGATGTGCACTTCCACCTCCTATCTGTCTCTGCGCCATATAGCCTCAATGGAGGGTAAAGCACTTCGCTCCCCCCACACCCCAGGCCTTGTGTGTGCAATGTAAAACTCTGGAATAAGCAAATGATGTGTTCATGCTGAGCAAGCAGTCAAATAAAGAAAGCACCAGTGACAATAGAGCACAAAAGGAACTCACAGACAATGTGGGTGCTGTTCACATTTTCTGGGGCTCTTGATGAATGCAGAAAAAAATGTAAATGCAAGAATATCAAGGTTCATTTAAGAAGAAAAGAAACTTATGGCAACTTTTACCTACATATTCTTTTGTTTACCTGGTTGCTGGGTTTCGTTGACAAACATTTTCCAAAGTAAAGTGTTTCCTTAACGCAAAGACTTTCGCATACCGAACCATCAATGATTCCTTTTTTATATTTTTCACACTAAAATTAAAAGAAAATTGAATAGAATCAGGTATGATTCCGGTAAAATAATAGAAATGCAATTGCAGCATATGGATCGTCATGTAAAAATCAAGCTAGCAAAGACACAAACCGCCAAATGTACATAGGTTTGTTTGTTTTATTCACTTATAATGCACACCAGACCCGAAGGTAAGCGGGTGCAGCAGTACAGAATATGGAAGGCTTGAAGTTACATGGTTACAGATTATAAGCAAAACAGAATATATACAGTCAATACAAGGTCACAAAACTGGACAAAAGGGAAAACGTACATTTAGGCAGCAGGATGGGGAGTATATACAATCAAGAAGGTATCAGGAGTCTTATATGAACTAGTGAGCAGCTAGTTGTCGGCAGACTTCAGCAGATTGATCTAGTTGGATCTGAATTTGAGATAGGACTGCTCATCACGTAAAGGATATGGCAGTGAGTTTCATAATTGGGCCGCTTGGACTGGGAAGCTGCCACCGCCAGCCTTGGCCAGCCTGAATCTCGGTACGATAAGGCTATTGACATTAATGGTTCTTGCCGGTCGTGTGGAGCCTCTCTTTAGGAATCTATCCGTAAAATAGCTAGGTGCTGCATTATTCAATGCTTTGTGAGTGAGGGATGCAACTTTTAAATAGATTGTTTTGGGTAGACAGCCAGTTGTTATGGCGCCTTATCTTAGATGTGTGCGATCTTTGGACACGGCAAAGACTGCTCTCAAGGCATTATTTTGTAGGATTTGAATTCTGTGGATGATAGATTTGTTAGCACCGATGTATAGGGCATAGCAATAGTCGAGCCTAGACAGAATCAGGGCTCTGGCTAATGCAGTTGTCATCTGAGAGAAAGCATTTACCTGCTCTAATGAGCTTACATGTGTAAGCTGTGGCTGAATGAACAAACTACAATTGAATAGGTCGAGGAAAATCAGTCTTTGCACTCTCCTTCAGTCCTCTCCCCCTTATAAATATACACAACACTTCATGCGTGGTAGCCAGTGTGGGTAACTTTTTGATTTTTATAATTTATCAGGTTGCATATAGTCAAATGTTTCTCATAATCATCATACAGAGAGATAAAACATAAACATTGATTGGTCTAATTTATTGTGTATCAAGAGATGAAAATACATCAGTCACTGCCCGAACTAGATGGACAGTGTACTAAAGTGAAAACATTTCTTACATAGGTAACAAAACAAATAAATTGTTTTATTGGAGAACAGTGACAGTACACTGCAGTTTTTAAAAGATGCGTCGACACTGGGGTGTTTCAGCCATCTGAGCGGGCTAAACGAGCCTCGTATCTGACACGGCCTTCATCAGGATGGGGGCTGTACGAGATGAAAGCAGCGTGGAATGCTGTAGATGGGGAGAGGGAGAACCGATCAGGGGAGTGTTCAAAAGATATAATTTTTAATTTAAGAATAACTGAATATATTTACTGTGCAATGTATAGGAAAAAGCATCTTACTTAAGGGATAATTTAACCCCCTGGCATCAAAAAGGACGACCATCATCAGTGTTGGTGGTCCAGTATAGCTCCTAATATGGAAAAAAGGGGTGGTTGAGTGTACTGCCCTTACAGGTGAGGCACGACATTATGTGCAAAGCGCTCCATGCTAGAACTCGCTTACCTCAGAGTGGAGGCTGTAATCACAGGCTTGGGTTCGCGGCGGAGAGTCTGTCCTAGAAAAGGACATTGTGTCATTATACTGTTTTAATAAATACACTGCGTGTAACTGTCAGTGTGCTGCATACCTCTAGGATTCCATTGTTGGCATTGCTTGCATGCTGCGAGTAGTTTGCACGAAGCTGCAGAGCTGCGGGTAGTATGCACGGTGCTGCAGCGACTCGGATCGGACTTGAAAAATCAAAAAGTTAGCCACACTGGGTACCACGAATGAAGTGTTGTGTATATTTATAAGGGGGAGAGGACTGAAGGAGAGTGCAAAGAGTGATTTTCCTCGACCTATTCAATTGTAGTTTGTTCCGACAAGTAGCCTTCCTGGGCAGAATAGGTTCCTCACCAGGAGCCCTGATTTAGAAGCTGTGGCTGATGCCATGGATTTCACCTGTTATCGAAGGAGAGGGTGGAGTCCAGATAAAAGCCAAGTGTCTTCACCTCCTTGGACACCTTGATGATATTGCCATCAATCTCAAAAGAGGTGTAGTCTTGGCCTAATTTTTGTAAGATTAGAGTGAATATCCGGGATGATTAGCTCTGTTTTATCATCATTCAGGCATAGACCGTGGGTTGCTATCCATGCCTGGATGATGAGATGGACCCTATTTACCAAGGCCAAATCCCTGTTGTAATCCCCGGAAAGTGGAAGGAGAATCTGGGCATCATCTGCTTAATTAGTGTAGGTGATATCAAGAAGGTCTAGATCATAAAAAAGGGGCTTAGTAAATATGTTGTATAGGGTTGGGGAGACGCAAGAGCCCTGAAGAACTCCGCACAGAATGGGGACTGGGTCTGCCGCTGCCGAAGGGGAGAACACCCTCATGGTACTGTCGCTAAACAAAGACTCAATCCAGGTTATAGCCTCTTTGGAAAAATCTGTAGCTGAGTCTAGGTGGCTGCAAAGGAGCTTGTGGTCGACAAGGTCAAATGCAGCCGAGAGATCAAGCAACAGGAGAAGGGCTGTTTTACCTTTGTCTCGTAGTTCATCTATTTGTGCCTTCAAATCAATGAGTGCAGTCTCAGTGCCATGTTGGGGTCGGAATCCTGATTGCCGTGCTCCTAAGAGCTTATGTTGTTCCAGGAATTTTTGAATTTGGTTATATGCAATCTTGTCCAGGATTTTTAGTAGAAATGGGACTGTCGTGATGGGACAGTAGTTTGTAGGTATACGTGGGTTTAGGGTTTGCTTTTTGAGCAAAGGCAGTACCCAAGATTGCTTCAAGTTGGTAGGCACAGTGCCCGATGTAAATGAAGCGTTGATAAGTTTAGATATAAATGGGGAGAGATCTCTGGCAGCGTCTTTTATAAGCTGGGCAGGGCAGAGGTCGCCTTGGAAATTGGATGGCTTGAGAGAAAAGATAACCTTTTCTACCTCAAGAATAGAGGTTTTTGAGAACATGAATCAAACAGCTGAGTCCTGTTCCTTTGAAGTATGGTCAGTATTCAGATTGTTAGTCTGGGATGGTTGATTGAGTGAGGCTTTTTTCTTAGCCATTTTCTTTTGGAGCATAGTTACTTTATTTGATAGTGCTTGTTGTATGTCTGAGCACCATGTTTTATCTTTGGAACACGTATCCGGAATGGGGATAGGTGACTAATTCCTCGAGTATTGTGAACAGCTCCCTCATACTCGAATTAGCGTTTTTTATATGAGTTTCGCTTGGCTAGGTGGACTTCCTTTTTGTAGTGTGAAGATATTTCCATTAGTTTATTTTTGTGATCTTCTGAGGGGATTAGCCTCCATGAGATTTCACAACTTAAATTGTTGTAAATCCTTTAGTTCGGGGAGTGAACCATTTATTTAGATGGGATTTGGGTTTACTCGGTCTGAGTTTTAGAGGGGCAATGTTGTCGAGTGTATTTAACATAATTTTGTTATACTCGTCAACAAGCGTTTTGGGGTCTAAGTGATCCGCTAATTGGTTAAGAGTGGGTAGGATACCAGGGATCACTTTATCCTTTGTGATTCTCTTTATTGCTGGTTGGACATGGCGGGGCCATGGAGGTAGCTAGAGAGAGAGAAAAAAAATGAAAAGCAAAAAAGGATTTTTTCTGAAGAAAGAGAATCGCGATTCTGGAACACACAAAATTCAGAGAAAGAAGGTTGAGGTACACCCCCTAATTGGGCCAAAAGTAACGCTTACAGCTCATCTAGCGAAATCGAACAGCTAAGAAATCTACATGCTCTTCAATGTAGTGAAATATGATCTAAGCACAAAAAATCCAATTTGGGCCATATGAAGAGGAAAGTATCCTCGAAACGCGTCACCAAGTGAATTGGACTCCATATGTATACATCTCTTTCTTCAGAAAAAATCCTTTTTTGCTTTTCATTTTTTTTCTCTCCAAACTTGATGTGATCTTTTGATACCATTTGTGCTTCTTTATGTTGTAAATTTCATGTTGAAAGAATTGAATCACATTATTTGTGATATATAAAAAAGTTTTTTGTATAATTTTGTCTATTGACATTTCTTTTTATGAAGTATTACTCCTTAAACATTCTGTTGATATAAAAATAACAGTATTGGACTTGATCCAAACACAAAAGTGTGCAGGGACGGGAGGACTCCTAGATTGAATGCTTTTCTTTTATTCGCACAAGAATCAGAACGCTTGTTAAAACTCACCGACTTCTGTCTTCACTCCCTCTGCGTGTCTCAGACTTTACCTGCTTCTGGCTTAATTTGAACAAACACGCTTCCTCTGTGATGTTGTCTTCATTCCCGCCACCTAGTAACAGAGCTCATCTTGCTCCCGAGACCCTCAGCTGTACAACTTCCAGCCATGGTCTACGGCAAGCTTCTTGCTGTGCAGTCTCTGCAATCAGGTTCAGATGGGGAAAAGCAGTCATTCTTGCTTTCCACTGCGCAACCTTGTTAGGGAGAATTCTCATTTCTTTGCTAATTCCCTTCAAACTTGGAGACCCCCAGCTCTTTTGGTGGACTTAGGGACTTTTTTTAATTTTAGCCCTGGAGTGAGTGAGACCTTTTTCTCATTCTCTCATGTGTTTTTGACCTGATTTGGATTATAGGTTTCCTCTGCTTTTTGTAGTCTGGCAAACTCCATACGGCTATTCTTTTTGTACGGTGACACACAGCACCTTTAGAGCAGTGGGCCAGATACATCCTTTGATTTTCTCATAAGGTTTAAATACCTTTTCTTGCATGAACTACTGTTCCCAAGAATAGTAAAGTGAAATTGACTTTACTTACCTTTTAGCTCTGTAGGTCCAGCACACACCAATGTATGTGGAGTGTTGGGGTTACAACTAGTATCCTCTTATCCTACACTCTCATGTAACATTTCGTATGTTACCCACACTACATTAAATGGCTGGTGGCAGTGGCTTAATTCTCCTACCATTGTGCTTTCCTACCGCAGGCTGAATCCTCAGCTGCAGCATAGCACCCATGGGTGACCATTTTGTCAAAATAGCCCCAGTCTTCTTTTTTTGCCATTTTCTGTTTGTGAGGTCTTTCTTGGGTTTTACTCAGCGTGCTGAGCCACGTTTGAACTCTTTGTTTGTTTTGCCTTTGGCAGGCTTCAGTCCTCAAACCCTCCTCTGGCTGCAGTGCCTCTGAAAAGGCAATTGATGGAGGTGCGAGAAACTCCCCTCTCCTTTGTCTCTAGGAGTTCATGAAAGCAACCAGTTATGATTGGCTGGCTGTCCTTTTAGGACAGCCACCCAGCTGTGTGATTGACAGCTTAGGCAGTGCCTGAATGGGAGAAACCTGCTTAAAAGGCAAAGGTTTTGGGACTAGAGTGGGAGTCGACCACTAAGAGAAACACCAGACGAAGAAACCATGAACGGAGCTTGCTGCATCCTTTTTCTGATCGACAAGAGAAGCTCCGGAAGGGACGACCTCTTCCTTTAGGTTAGGGGGACCAATTCACCCCAAGACTAACTCTACTGGACAACCTTCCATGACTGGCTGTACTTCTTCACTGCTGCAGGAACAAAGTGCCAGGAGTCTCCTAAGGACCCTCCAGAAGCAGGACAACCAGAGCTTGAGTCCCCTCACCAGAGTGCAGGACTCAAGGAGTGAAGGAAACCCAAACGGTATCCGAGATCCGCGGTGGTGCTGTTTACCATGCGCCGAGAATGTAAATTGCTGCTGCAGGAGTCCTCCAGACGTCCTCCCTCTTGTCCCCACAACTGAGGCTCAGGAACCCAGGATCTGCATCGCTGCAACAGGACAGAATCCAGCTGGTCCATTCTTCTTTAAACCAGAAGTACTGTTTAGACTAACTCAGTGTCTTTAGCTGTGCTCTTCTCAGTTGAGACTTGAATTGGCTACTTTTGTTGCAGTTGATTCCAACTCCGCCTTTAACAAGTCTAACAGCTTGTGACCCCACAAGTGATTTCTACAAAACTCTCTAACTTTGTGCAAGAATTGTGTTAACTGAGAAGTGCCTCAACTCCATAGACTGTGCTCCAATTGACTTTGGCTGTCCTGGCTCCCCGCAGACTCTTCTAGTCCATTGACTTTGATATTTCTGTCCCTCAGAGGTGGTAACTTGTTTTTAAACTATTATTGCTGGGAAAGGCTTGTCTAGAGTTCATTGGAAGATTTAAGTATGCTCACATGCCCTGAGAACCTATTTAACATTGTTCCTTCCTTTAACTTTTCCTTTCAGCAACCTCAGATTCTATCTGCAAAGTAGAACTACTTGTATATTAATGCCATTACTGTCCTTGTGAATGAAGTCACATCCGGGTGTAGGAAGTGTGTAATAAGCATCTCTAAAGAGTATCCACTAAACTTATACTTTCCCAGAATCAGCACATTTGATTGTTACATTTATTGCCCTTTTTAAAGAACGCTTATTTAAAAATGTATGTTAAATAAAAACTATTTATAACTGAAACCTTGAGTGCAAGTGTTACTTGGCTACATGTATTTGTGAATTTCATTGCTACAGCTCTATAGCTCACATTTACCCCTCTTGAGATAGGCCTGACTGCTCAGTCACAATACCAACTTGTGTAGTACAGACCTATACCAAAAGGTAGGTCACCTAATACCAAGCAGATAAGTGGTGTGTAGTCTCACGCACTGTTACTACGCACTGTTACTACATCAATTCTTAACTGAAAAACTTAAAATTCAGGGAGAAAAGGACCCTCTGAGCACCGGTAGTTAATATCTGCTTCACAGTGGTTCCGGCGCCCTATCTTTCACCAACGTCTGTTTGGACTTCCAACAACGTGCACCTCTGCTGCTGCTACTATTGCCACTACTCCAGCTCCACCTCCATCTAACGGCCTGCACCTGTGCAGCCCTTTTAAGCCTCTCTGCTTCCCTCAGGTGTGGGTCATTTGCCTTAACAGGCTGACCACTTCTACAGTATTGCTCTGGAGCACTGTTCCTTGTCTCAATACTTAAAGAATTATGCAACTTGAAGTATTGAACAATGAAATTAGGTTTTCTCATTTCTTTTATTTGGCAACAAGACATTAAAAGTATGGAATTTTGGGGAAAGTTAAACAAGGAGGTGTCCCAGTCTTCATGAACCATTTCTCCCTCATGTGATCCTCCCGCAGAACACCGCCTGCAGGGTCAGGAAGTGTCTGCCCTTCCCTGGCCACATGAGAAGGGTCCCAGGCCAGGTTTACTGGGGGAATCATTTCTGATTCATCACAGCTCCCAGGCAATCATATTATCACCCATCAAGTATTATGGATGAAAGTAAACTTCTTAGAATCATTGTAGGTATTCTAATAATTATGAGTGACTTGTGTTTGGTTTAGATAGACCTAGTTAGTAACCCATTGTTCTTTATCTTGCAGAACGTTTAATGGAAGGATAAAGGTTCCAAAACCCCAGTGCAGTTCCCTTTCAAGGCAAATACTTTAAAGGTAAATTCTGAATGTCCTTACCAGTCTGTGGTGTAGAAGTCCTTCACAGTCTGTAGGGTGACTATCTTGCATCTGTGTCTCCCTGATTTCCTTTGTGACATCCTGCTTCAAGAGTCTCAAAACAATGAATACTTGTAACTTTAAAAATAAAAAAAGAAATAATGTATGTTCAAAACAATTGGGGTTTTTAGATTAGGGGAGTACTTTGACTTCCAAGCTGTCTCCCACCTCCTTAGCCCAGGCGTTCCGATCCCCCACAACGAGCCTCCAATATAGGTAAACTATTGTCAGCTGACCCATAATGTCTGGATCTATATCTTGCTCTAAGGGGGAGGGGGGCTCTAAAGACCATGGCCTTATCTCCCTCTGGGACTTCCTAATGGACCAAATGTGTTGCAGGGTCGTTCTGTTCCTTTCCTGAAATGTTACCCCAAACAAATAATCCTCAGTGCAGTCTCCTCTCCCCATACAGGTAATAAAGGGGCACCTGGCTAAGCCCTGATTTACCCAGGTGGGTATATGCTTGTAAACTAACACATTAATCAGGGTGAGAGATTGCGCACACTTTCATATTTAAACACCTACAAAAGCAAACAAATTCATAGATTTTTTGGGGGTCGAAAAAAAGAGAAATCAGTCTCAAACCAATTATTTTTTTCAATATTGTTTTATCAAAGTGGAGAACAAACCCCATGGACACTTGTCAATTCACAATTTCGAACAACCTATGAAGCGATACAATCCAGTCACTTTGACTGGATAAATAGTGTAACATAACATGTTTTTCATTTTTTTTAATCAACTTTATTTATAATTTCCAAACAAATTCAAACAAGGAAAGATAACATAAGAAGAACAACAATACCAGCTTTAAACCTTCCCATAAGCCCATATCAGTAAATATTTCTCATAATGAGATACATAGAAATGGGTAACAAACAAGAACCAAATGAGATTCAAATATATAGTAAAAACTAACAAGTGTTTTCAGAAAAAAATATATATAAAAATATGAAACAAAAACATCTACACAGCAAAATTTACCAAACCCCATGACAGAGACAAAAGGACAAAAAAAAACCCTCATATCTCACTTCCGCCATCCTGTGTTACATTACCATACAAATCAGTGAAATATTTCCACAAAAAACAATATTCATTTTCTTTACCCTTCTTTTTGGATTGAACTAACACATATTCCCATAATACAATCACATCATTAATCCAGTCCTCAATAGTTGGTTTCTTCCTAGATTTCCACACTTTCATGATTTGTTTCACTGCTACTACCAATATCTTATCTATCCAACACCCATACAGCTGAGCTTTCAAACAACAACCTCTTTTTGCCAATAACAGAACCTGAAAAGGTTCCCTTGGAAAGGAAATCGACAAAGTGGTATCCAACCTATCCAATACTTTCGTCCAAAAAGTCGACACTCTCAAACAACTCCACAACATGTGAATCAATTACCCTCTCTCACATCCACATCCCCAACAAATATCCTCAGCAAGTAATCCCAAACCATACATCTGCACTGGAGTCCAGTATAACCTTCCCAAACTTTTCTGATGTACAAGACGCAGCTTGAGATCCATCTTACTACTATAACCAACCTGCCATACATACTTCCAGATTCCATAATTGATTGCAAAACCTAAATCCAACTCCCACTTCTGTTTCAATGTGTCCCAAGACTGCAATACTGAATCATCCACACTCATGAGTTTCACATACGTGGATACGTTATGTGGCAATAAGTGTAACACAGTCCAACCTGCCGGTTCTTTTTCCAGTTGTAAATTCATCATACCAAATACTTGGGTCAGAAGCTGTTCAAGATCCCTATATCTATTCTTTTCCTGACCACTCAAATGATACTCACTTTGAAGTTCCTCAAAAGACTTCAAGACCCCATCTCGCAACAAATCTCCCAACAAATCTCCCAATGTCAACAATCCCTTTGAAATCCAACTTCGCCAACGCAATATTCTATTACTTACTTGCAATGCTGGGTTATACCAAATTGAAGAAACCCGATTCAGAAATACATTACCCTTAAAGTTAAGTACCCACCATGTTATTGAGTCTTCAGACACTTTAATAGTTGGCAACTTAGTAGAGCTTCTAGGTAGAGTGCCCATTGAGAAAATATTTACCAACTTGAAGAGCCTTAAAGCATTTCTCTCTATAGTCAACCAAATTGGCTCCTCAACAGTCTAACTTCACATATTGGGCCGCCTTCTTCAAAACAAAACCCCTATAATATTTCCCCAAATTTGGATATCCAAAACCCCCTTCCTTAGTTTCCCTCTGCAAAATATATTTTGGAATCCTAGGAGCCTTTTTTTCACCCCAAAGAAAATCCTGGAATACCCGATCAATGTCCTTAAGTAATTTCTTTGAAAAACGCAGAGGGATTGACTGCAAAACATAAAACTTTAGGCAGAAGTGACATTTTAATAGTATTAACCTTAGCACAGATCCCCAAGTCTAATCTGGACCACTTCCTAGTATCTCTCCTAAGTGTATCCAACATCTTAGCTACATTACATTGAAGCATCTTCCGCACATCTTTCATCAGAAAACCCCCCAAATATTTCACACTGTTCTCAGACCATGTACATTTCCATTCTGCAAAATCTTCCCTTCTGACAGCAGTCGAGAGCGGGACGACTTCAGTTTTGTCCCAATTAATTCTATAACCCCAAAAGTTACCAACTTTCTCAAGAATCTCCTTAAGAACCATACTCCCCTTCCCAGGGTCTGAGAGCACCACCACCATATCATCCGCATAAGAGAGCGTTTTAATTTCCTTAGTCCCGAATGTCAAACCACATATTCTCTGCTCGTTACCTAATAGTGCTACCAAGGGCTCAAGAGCAATATTAAATAAAAAAGGCGACAAAGGACATCCTTGTCTTGTACCTCTACTAAGAGTGAAAGTTTCCGACATAACATTGTTGACCCAAACTCGCGCTGTAGCCGAATTCTGAAGATTACGAACCGTCTCTCTGAATCTAATCCCAAAACCCATTTTCTCCATAGTAAAGTCTAGAAAATTCCAGTTTACCCTGTCAAATGCCTTTTCAAAAATGTTTTTCCATTTTGATCGACAGAAATTCAATTTAACAAGTAACATGTGAGCAAAGATACATATTTGTAGTGAACAAATAACAGTGTTAATGGTGGACACTGAAGAGGTGAAAAGGTCGAACTTCTGGTAGGATCCGCCGACACTAAAAAATCTAAATACTCTGTTTAGCCATTTCATCATTGACTCCGTCAAAATACCAGTATCTGACACAGTGAAAACTCTCAGAGTCTATCTGGATTCCAACCTATCCATGACTAGACAAGTTAATGCAATCGCATCCTCAGCAGCGTATCATGCCAAACTCATTAACGCGGCTAGGAATTTTCTCTCCAAGGAGAACTGCACCAACATAGCCAGAGCCATCACCGGTTCAAGGCTGGATTACTGCATTGTACTCTTCTTAGGGACATCCACTAAAAACTTGGAAAAACTGCAAGTCATCCAGAACAGTGCGCTTCGTGCAGCCCAAGGCATCTCCAATAGAGAACACATCACGGCCGCCAAAAAATAAGCCCACTGGCTCCCAATAAAAGAAAGGGTTATATTCAAAGCATTGACACTTACCCATAGATGCATCCACCTCTCCGTACCTGCCTACCTATCGCAATTAATCCACCCCTCTACCTCCACAAGGCCAACAAGAACACCTTACGCAAACATGTTCACCGTGCCCATGGTAAAAAGAGCTACAGCAGTAGGCGCTAGCTTGCCCTACCTTGCTTCATTACAATGGAATGCCCTACATACAACTCTTCGAGCTGAGTTATCACTCATGGCCTTCCGCAAGGCCATGAAAACCACTCTCTTTGCTTGATGAACACCACATTCACCTATGTGACTGCTTTCTGCATCGCCTGTTAACCTGCAAAATGTGCTTATAACTTGTTCTCAAATGTATTATTGTACAACATGTAAATGCATAACCCACTTGTACCTTCCCTATTACTAAGTGCCCCTCAAGTAACAGCGCCACAATGCCCAAGGGCAGTTTGTGCGCTACACAAAAGGTAAAAAAATAAAATATTATGGCTTCTTTAGCTCATATAGCAGACCCGGTTCAATATCCTGCAAGGACACTGCTATTGTTTACATAGTGGTTGTAAAAGGTTCTCTGTATTTGGGGTTCCCAGACCCTTGTTCCATATGTAATTATTCCTTCATACTCTTTCTTGTACTTAAAGTTCCAGACCCCTACTTCATACGCAGTTGTTCCTTTAAAATCTCTCTCACAGGCTTTCCTCCCAGCCTTGTACTCCCGGGTATTTTTACCCTTCATAAGGGGTTCCCAGATCTGTCCTCCGTTCTCACCAGCTATCCCCGGCAAACCCTTAACTTTAGGGAGACTTCTTCGGGCTACAGCTGACTCCTGGAGTCAATCTCTTCAAACCGTGCTCTCTGCGTTACGTGCTACAGCCACAGCGTCTTTGTAGCTGCTGCTTGCTGCTACTCTGCTGACACGCGAGGCGCAGTCCCTTCTCTCAGGCTGACCTCCGTGATCTGCTTCTAGGTCCTCCTTCTTTGAGCCCTTTTTAGAGGCTTTAGCTTCTCGCCTTGTGTCTCGGTTTCTCTGGTCTCCCTTCTCCGCTCTGCCAACCTGCTTGCGGCTCCTTGCGGGAGGGCTGAACAAACTCTCCAGTTGTACCTCCCCTTTTATTTATTGGCGGCTTACTGATTGTGTACATCGACGACTAGACCGCTGAGTTGGTTCTGCAGAGCGCTTTCCATTACTCCACGTCTCTTCTTTGTCCCAGTAATTATGTTATTCTTCTCAAATGGGTTGCTCGTCTCAGTACTTTTGCAGGCTTCATACAGGGAGTCCCTAACCTTCCTCATCTGAGCACTTTGGAAAACGGTTGGATGCTCTACCTTATATAGGAACATGGAAGAGTGTGTATATGGTAGGAAGATGAGGGAGGGTATGGGGTATTCGGGGTAGACCGCGTTCTTCCCTGATAATTGTCCACAGTCCCACAAGAGGGATTCCCTCCCATGAAATCCACCCACTGAGTACTAAGACCAGGGGGACAATTGGGCGGCGGTCTCACCTACCTGGCCTCATCGGAAGGGGCTCCCCCTCGGGAAGCAGGGACGATAACCTGGGATGCGTCATAGAACACAGAGACAACCACAACATGAAAGTGGGGAGAAACCCACCCAAGTGGTGGAGAGGTATTAAGGATAGATCCCTCCACATATGACAACCTGGACATTTCATCTCTTCAGGCACACGAGACTTTATTTTGTAAACTTGAGAAACCATTGTAACATTGACAAGATGGAAAAGAACTGTTAAACCAGGGAGAGATGTTTCCTACAGATAAGCATTGTATCCGAAACCAGGAGGGATTCTTGAGAGCCCAGGGGGGAAATCGGATTGAACAACTCTGAAGGACATTCTGCCTAGTTTTCCATTCTATTTATTCTAAGTAGTAGGGCCAGTTGGATCCATGTGATCACTGAGCCTCCCATAATGTCGACTTTCAAAAAGCTGGCTTCCAAAATGGCCAATGCAATGATCACATACATCACTGTGCCCCACATCCCCCTACCTGCCCCCCCCCACCCACTTACCTTTTTTGGTGGCACACACAGAAGTGTGCCGCTGTCTCAACTGTATACCTGCAGTGTAAGTTCTGTCCCACTAACATTGGTGTGAACTGGCGCTGCAGGGTCCTTCTTTGTTTTTTTATCTTTATTGTCCCCCACTACAATGTAATGGATGCGGGGGACACCCCTGCAACCCCCGCTTCCGTTAGTCAGAGTGTGGGGGTTGGGATACTAGTACAGCGCAAAGGTGCCATATTTGGTATAGGGGTTGCATTACTTGTATGTTTCCAGGCCAGTTTAGAGGATAGGTTTGGATAGAGGACCATTTTTGTTATTTTTACTATTGACGAGCACCTTAGTGTAGTTTGTTAGGAAGGAAACTCCCCTTTTAACAATAGGGCAAGAAAGGTGTTTTCTTTTGACCTAAATAAAACCCTTTGATAACATGTCCTCTGGCCCAAGTCATTCTTCTGGCTTGCCACACTCTACTCTCTCTTTCCTGAACACCCATTTGCACCTACTCTTAACTCCCACTTCTCTCTATCCTTCCTCCAGTTAATCTCTCAATCACTCACAAACAACTCAGTTGGTACCACCCTCTCAGGCACAACATCTTAACTTCACTCTGCCGCCTACCAATCTCCTCCACCACCTTCTCCTACAGGTACACCTTCCCCTGTGGTTTCTTGCTCCACCTCCTTCTCCCAACCTCCACCGAACACTTTCTTCGGCACCCAATGGTTTTTTATAGCCTTGTCCTGGTACCTTTGATAGGGGGGTGAACTCGCTGCTTAATTTTTACACATTTTTTGCTGCATGTCTATGGGTGGGCAGGGGGAATAAAGGCACTAATATCTCCCTTCTACCACCCCCATATCTCACCCAACTAATTTTAAATGTTTTAAAAAAGTATACCCTACTCCACCCCCCAAATAAATTCAGCAAAATGGGTGCGAAAGAAATGCAGGTAAACAGCAGCATTGAATTGGGCTGGTACAGTTCTCCCTGTCTAATCCCTCCCTTTGAGCAGTCACGTCAGCTGTTCCCTATGGCCAATCGCTAACCGAGATATTCCCCTGAGGGTCGTCACTTCCCCCTAGAAGACGTTAAGAACGCTTCTGGACGGCCCCTTTCCAGTCTCTTCCTCTGCCCTGCTGATTTCCTGTCTGATACTGCACTGGTCACCTGGCTACCCTCTTGATTTCGGGCCCAGGTACCTACCCGCCCAGTTGCACACCCGCACTGCCTCCCACCAACCCTTGCGCTTGGGTCTGTATCTGCAACCCTACAGTCCCTCTACCTGCACTTTTGGACACCTGCTGTCTGCACCTGCCACCTGCTGGCCGCACTTCTTGTTATTGTGTTGATCCCATGTACAGCACTGCCCCCTCGCCTTTCCCCTGGCACTTTTCCCCTCTCCCCTCCCCTGCACTTGCGTGATCTCATTGTCACTTGGCCTAGTAAGATTGTTGTCTATATCCTCCCTCTGTTCCCCCTTTCTTGCCTCATTGTGCCTTGAAACACTTGTGTATAGGCGCGTTACAAATGCCATATCATACATCACATCATGAAGCCATGTGCTCAGGCTGCTTGTTTTTCCTGCAGATCTGTCCACCCTTTGGGGAGGTTTGCTTCCAACTGGGTTTGAGAGGATTTCTGTGTCTCCCCTATTTCCAAGCAGTCGCTTTCCACTCATTTATTTGGTATTATTCCCCCTGTTCCTGTGGGGTCCATCTGGGGTTGGTGGGTTGTTTTTTGGGCATCTCATTTATTTTTGGAAGGGATCATTTCAGTCCATTCCAATTCTGGTTGCAACTCTATTCCTCTGGCTCTGGGCTGGGTTGTCTAGATTGTGCCCAGGTTTATTCTGGGAGTTGTAGTTCAGGTCTCCCACTGCTTGCTCTCATTTCTTTGGCCTTGGGATTTCTGTTAGACTTTGCAGTGATTATGTGTTAACGAACCTTTGGGTGTTATGAAAATTAATGGAAATAGATCTGGGTCAGGATAGAGGTTTATAGGTATTGCAGAAGGGATAGTGGTACCAATAGCCCTGTAGATGTTAATGTACTCGGGGGGAGCCGGGGACTGGGGTCCCTCTTAGCTCCCCACACCACTCCTGAGGCAGGGCGGGCTCTGGCTATACCCCAAAAGGTCATCTAATGCAGGTTCAGGGGGGTCCCTATGGCGCCCCCATAAACCCCCTACTCCACTTCTTTCTGAGTGTGGTTAAAAGGAGTATCACTGAAATGTACCATAGTAAACCACGTTTTCAAAATGTAATCATCCAAAACCTAGCTGTGATTAAACAAGATGTGACTTCACAAAATGAACAAGTATGAGCAGCAGATCAGGCCATCAAAGAGGTACCTAATTAATTACTTTTGTTCGTGGATGCACGGTGAGTAATCAGCCTTGCCTGCGGCCTTACTTTGGTAAAATTGCCTGCTGATTGCCCTTGATTACATTCTCCTAAGCCCCCAGGCCCTAGAATCCCCTCCCGCATCCTCGTTTCCCTCCCTACACCCGCTTCCTGGTTTCCCCGGCTTCCCACCTCCCGACCCGCCCATCGTGTTCTGATTGGCCCCCTGACCGTGCATTACCAGGTCTACCGACCTGCGTAGCACACCGGCTCCACTTTCATTCGTGAATGCACAGTGAGTAATTCAGTCTTGCCTGCGGCCTTACTTTGGTAAAATTGCCTGCTGATTGCCCTCGATTACATTCTCCTTAGCCCCCAGACCCCAGAATCCCCTCCCGCATCCTCGTTTCCCTCCCCGCATCCGCTTCCTGGTTTCCCCTGCCTCCCGACCAGATTGGTCAGACCTCTGGTCTTCACAGACCCTCCTAGAGCAGCCCTCTGCCCGTGCAGCCCTGCAGCGAAGGGACCAAGCACAGGGCGGCTCCTACATAGGCGACTCCAGATCGTATCTGCAGGTATCCGCCGGAGAAGCAAGAAGCCAGTAGCCTGCCGTCAACCAGCACCAACCAAAAAATGTAAGTGTGGCAAGGGTGGGAACTGAAGCAATAACTTAATTCCAGAAAGCCCTGCCACTCTTACTTAATATTTTACTGTGTTGAATCGTGCATCTAGATTGTGGGCCCAAAACATTGAGTGTGCCTAATAATTTCACTGTGTCGTCCCCTAAAAACGTTTACCGTGTTGAAGTTTGAACTTAGAAAGTGGGCCCAACAACATACAGTGTGCCCTAATAGCGTCACTGTGTTGAACCTTGCATTTAAATAGCATGCCCAACAACTTTGAGTGTGCCCTAATAATTTCGCCAGCATGTACCAAAAGTTGCACTGTGTTGAACTTAAATCCACATAGTATGCCCAAACATCACTGAACGTCCACTAAATATACTAATAGCTTCACTGTGCTAAATCTCGCATCCAGATAGTGTGCCCTAATAGTTCACTGTGCAGAATCTCTAGATAGTGTGCCCAACAACAATGAGCGTCCACTAAAGTTTACTGTACTGAATTGTACAGCTACTTATTAAGGTCAAGCGATATAAGTGTACCCCATTAATTTCACTGTGCTGTGAACCCACTATGTTGAATTCCACTTCTTGATATTACAACCAAGCCTTAAACTCCCCCTGCGCCTCGCCGTGACGCCAATTCTCCTAGCTAAATCCAAAATGAGAGCTTCACTCTGGCGCGCCTCTCACCTCCCTCTCCTTAACTCCTCCCCTCTCCCATCTCAAACTATCCCACCCACCACTGTGATCTCACCCCACCCCCTAGCCAACTCCCAAGCCAGAGGAGCCCAATGGCACGTGAACCCTCCAAAGACCTCCGTTTCTTCCATCCCTTCCACCCACCTGCCTCTGAGCATATTCACCCCCGCCTCCCCTTTACCCCCAGAGGCCGCCCCGAATCCCACCACTGAACCACCCACCCACGCAGACCCACCCCCAACCCCTGCTCTTTGCTCCTGTTGACTCCCACTAACATCCCCCACCCACCATATCCCTTCCCCTCCCTAAAAACTGCATGTCTTACCCTGGCAAGAACAGTGGCCGCCTCTTCATCGCCCGACGACCCGCCCCCCCCTCTCACACACACCAACTGCACTGAAACCCTTGAAAAAGAAAACGAGCCTGGTCCCCTTCATTTTCCCACTACTCCTCACCCCTCACCCCTCCTACCTCGGCCCATCCCCTCAATCTACCACCCCCCCACCACCACCCTCCCCCACTCCCTCACCCCACTTTCAACCCCTCTCCCTCGACGTCTTGCCCAGCACACCTAGACTCCCTAGCGATTCACCTGTGAATCCCCAGTGCCAAATCCCTCTCCCCAACTGCCCACCCACACACACACACCCCAACTCCGTCCTCCCCCCACAAACCCCCTCCCCCACCCACCTACTCATCCCAACACTCATTGCCCGACACAGATCATTCACCACCCAGATCCCGCTGCCATCCTACCCCCTCCCCCCCTACCCCTGACCCATCCCTGCCACTGTTCTCCGCCACTCCCCCAATTTCCCCCTACCACCACCCCTACAACCTCCAGGACAACCCCAAATACTGAAGTAAAATGCATCCTTTTTAATGCCCGCTCTGTAGCAAAAAACAGACAGTATCTTTGACCTCCCCGCCTTTGACAATCCAGACCTAGTCTTTATCACGGAAACCTGGTTCTCCGACGACTTTGCCCCTGTTGCTCATGAAGCCGCCCCTCCCTCCCTCATCCCACTCAACAGACCCTCTAGCATTCGTTTTCAAATCACACTTCTTCGTCTCACTCGTCGGCTGCCAGACAATCCCTTCTCGTCAAACTATCACTCCACCCAACGTTCTCACACAGCTTTCTAATCATGTACAGCCCCCCCCCAGCTATAACAGACATTTCACAACCAACCTCTGACTCTATAGCCACCATCCAAGAAAACCACCCCTCTCTCACTATTCTAGGGGACTTCAATATCTGGCTAGAAATTCCCACCAACCACATGATCCACTCACTGGGGGACTGCCTTGAGGCGCTTAACCTCCGCCTCCACATGAACGGCCCAACTCACTCTAAAGGACACACCCTTGATGCCATCTTTAGCTCCCACGACCAGATACATCTAACCCCCCCCCCCGTGTACCCCTCATCTGGTCCGGTCACTACATTGTCCCTTTCATCATCCGCACGCCTGCCTCCATGCCCAAACTTGAGCCAGCTGCCCCGCCGCAAATGTTGGAAGAAACTAAAGCTCCTCCTTGACCTAGCCGAAGCTGTGCTTCAAAGACATCCCTCAACCAACCCACATAATGAACCCTTAACCATCGACTCCTTTGACTCTTGGCTCAATATCTCACTAATCCCGCTCACCCCCACCTGCCAATCCTCCCCTCGCCGCGGTCCTTATCCCAGAAGGTTTACACCAGAACTGAAGACAGCGAAACAACTGAATAAATCCCTCAAACGCGAATGGCAGAAAAGTAAAACCAACCCGAGTAGATCCATCCTCGCCCTGCACCATCGCCACTACAAAGCTGAAATACGGAAAGCTAATAAAGCCCACTACAACTCCCGAATTCTCAACTGTGGAAACCGCAGCAAGGACTTCCACAAAATCCTTTCTGAATTCGTCAAACCGACCTGTACATCAGCCCAATCCACCTCATCTCAATCACTCTGTGACTCGCTCTCTCGCCACTTCTACACCAGTGCTCTCGACAGAACAACTTCTCTTAACAACAAACTGGCCCTCCTTTCACTAGCACATAATCTGTCCGTCCCATCAACCACCCCCCGCCGCCTGCCACTGCAGCAACTCCACCCACTTTCAACTCGTTCACACCAATCTCGAGTGACTAATTTCTTGACCTTCTCTCTGCTCGAAAACCATATGGCTCCCCCCTTGGCCCCTGCCCCGCCTCAGTCCTCAAAGAAATATTCTCATCCACCTGCGCAGGAGAGTACCCAAGAACCATCCTTAATGACTACCCCAGCTCAGGAATCTTCCCTAACGCTTTCAAAACTGCACATGTCAAGCCTCTTCAAAAAAAAAAACATCCCTCGACCCCAAAAACTACTGCCCCATCTCAAACACCAGGTTCCTTGCAAAACTCATCGATCAAACCGCATACTCCCAACTAAATGCCTTTGTCGGATCCAATAACCTCCTGGACCCCGTACAATCAGGCTTCAGACCACGACACGGAACCAAAACCACATTGGCCTCAATCTGGGACGATCTTAAGATCACTGCAGACTCTGCAGGATGCGCTGCACTAATCCTCCTAGACCCATCTGCCGCCTACGACGCAATTAACCATTCACTCCCACTTGATCGCCTCCACTCCCTAAGAATCAGTGTAAATGCTCTCAAATGGATAGCCTCCTTCCTCAACAACAGGAAACAAATAACCCTCCTCTCAACCTTTGCTTCCGCCGCTCAACCAGTCAATACTGGAGTACCACAAGGAGCATGCCTATCAGCCCTCCTGTTCCCTACCCTGGAATAATCCTCCCGCACAATATCCTGTGCTGTAACTACGCCAATGACACCCAAATAATCCTGAAACTCCTCAACTCAGACTCCAACTCTCAGCCCGACCTCGCAACCTGCCTCCTTGAGATTGATCGCTGGATGACAACAAACCACCTCCTCCTAAACCCCACTAAAACCGAAATCATGGTGTGCGGCAACACCAAACTTCTCCCCCCACCCTTTACCTTGGTCCACGTCCATGTGCAATCCACCCACCACCTCGGCCACAGTAAAAAACCTTGGATGCACTCTAGACTCTGACCTAACCCTCTCTCGTCAAATCAACAACGTATCTAAATCTTGTCATTACCACCTCAAAATTCTTAGACGCATCTTCCCCTACCTCTCCTATCCTAACAGACTTGCTGCAGTTCAGTCTATTGTAATGACAAGACTGGACTACGCTAACTCCCTCCATCTCGGAGTCCGGACATACCACCTCATTAAATTACAAAGAGCACAAAACGCTGCCGCCAAAATGCTACTAGCATTGGGCCCAAGAGACCATACCTCTCCAGCTCTCAGAACTCTCCACTGGCTCCCTGTTGGACGAAGGGCCACTTTCAAAACCCTATGCATCACCCACCGAGCAGTGCACAAGACCGGCCCTCTATCCCCGCAAGACAAGCTAAAACCCTACCACCCACCGCCCACTCTAAGATCAAGTTCCACCCTCCTTTTAGTGATACCAAACACCAACTCAGTCAGGATAGGAGGATCCTCGTTCACAGTCTTGGCGCCCCCCACTCTATGGAACTCGCTTCCACCCCGCATTCGACTCACCGAAGACTACTTGTCATTCGCAAACTACTGAAAACGTGGCTCTTCCCATAACACCAATGTCCACCCAAGATGTGTCCAAACCCCCCACCCCCTAACAACCGAACGACGAGACACACAACGAAGCTGTCCTACCTGGTGCACACCCACATGATAGGACATAAGGAATGGATTAGAGGGAATGATTGGAGTCGATGGATGGAGTAAACTGAGTGAATGGACACAAACAAAACATCAGAGTTGATCGAGCAGAGAAAATAAAGGAGTAAATGGAGTGGATGGAACAAAAAGAATGACTAAAATGGACAGAACGGATGAGTCGACGGAACGGACGGATGTTACGGATAGTGCGGATGTTATGGATAGTGCGGTTGGTGCAGATGTTGAGGATGGTGCAGATGTAGGCAACACCTGTTCACCATGATGTTGCCATATATCTGTATCCCCTATATATGCTATCTACCTGTATCCCCATATATATCTGTATCCTATATATGCCTGTATCTGTATGTCGCTATGTACGTCTCCACTGTCCTGCTCACGTGCCTGGTCTCAGGAGCTTATACTGATAACTACCGTATCACACCACTACGCTTACTCTCTACTATACACCATCATTCAACCAGAACACAGCTATACCCCTGTTAATTCGGCCTAGCTGTACACATACAAACAACTCCATGATCACCTTATCACCCTAATAAAACACAGGTGGCCGAGCACATTCCGGCTAGCTGTTCGCATAGGCGTCCATCAGGCCTAACGCAGCCAGAACCCAGTCTAGGTGTCCACCCACCAGACTGAACACATCCAACTGATTTCCTCGGCACCACACCTATCGCTAGGAAGCAGCCATCATCTACCCTAGCTGCACACATATCCGGTGCACCCACGCACTGTACGACACTCTCTCTCTCTCTCTACTGACTTGAACTACGGTTCCCGAGGGCGTTCAACCTACCAGCGCTTTGAGATCATACCAATGATACATAAGGCGCTATACAAATGCCAAGTAACATAACATAACATAACCAAATGTGCACTCTGCACTAGACTACCTTAAGGAGCAAATATCTTCACTGCCAAATGTGAAGGTTTTGAAAATGACTTGCGCAAAGGCCTCAAAGAGGGATCGGACATCTTCCACGCAGTGTGGGACAGTATGGGAATCATCCTTCCAATTGCCAATGCAAGACATTAGAAACTGTAACACGGTTGGGTCCAAGTGAAAAGGAGTCTCGAACATCATGAGACACATGGATTTAAACGGCACTCAAACCATGAAGGGCAAAGCATTCAAAGCTGTTAAAGAACATGGCCCAAAACCCATGTATATTTAGTTTAAAACCAACTCTTGGTAGATTCACTAACATAGTTACAGCATTATTGGTAGAGGGCATGATTTTATATATATATGGAGACATTGAGAAATTAAAGTTACTCACTGTAGTGACTAGAGTACTCATATTCCACGTTCCTCCATCCTTGTGGGTTTACCCCACCCAATAAGACCATAGGGTGGAGCCGTGACAGACTGCCTCATATTTAGGAAGAAGCAAACAGAAGCAAACAGGTTTCACAGAACCACATGACCAAACTCAGCATTGTGCCTGGATCTGTTGTGCAGGGAATAGTGCCTGCAGAAAGCCGACTGGGTGGCCCAAGTAGCTGCCCTGCTGATGAAATCCCAAGAAGCAGCTCTCTAAAATGTGACATCCCTGGCCTTAGCCCTAAGAGAAAGGGCATTAATCCCCTCCGGGAATGGCTTGCCCACGGTCGTATACGCCTCTGAAATGGCCTGGACCATCCAATGGAAGATAGAAGCATTGGAAGCCTGAGAGTCGGGGGAGGCGGTCCCGAAATTGACAATGCCTTGGACTTCCTGAAGGATTTCGTCCGAGAGAGGTCAAACTTGAGGACCCTCTTGAGGTCCAAGGAATGTAGGGCCCTCTCTGCCTCTGACTGCGGGTTCAGGAAGAACACCGGCAGACAGATCTGATTCAGATGAAATAGAGAGACCACCTTGGGCAAGAAATTTGGGTGAGTGGGCAAGATGACCTCATTGTTGTGAAACGTGGTGAAGGGCTTGCATGAAGACAACGCCTGCAACTCACTGACCCTATGTGCAGATGTGAGAGCTACCAGCAAAACTGTCTTCGAGTTACCAGACAGATGTCGACAGAGGCCATCGGTTAGAAAGGTTTGCGCTGCAAAGCTGCAAGAACCACATTGAGATCCCAGACTGTATGCGGCCTATGGCTGTGTCCGGATGTTCCAATGCTCCACCCTGCTGAGTCAACAAGCGCCTGTTGGGGATCAGAAGGTGGACAGGCCCCTGGGAGAACAACTGTAGCAGATCTGGAAACCAGGCTCTCAAATGCCAGTGGGGGACAATCAGGATGAGGTTGCAGCCCACTGAAGCCCGGAACTTGCAGAGAGTCTGCTGGAGCAGAGGGGGGGCAGGAACGCATAACACCTGCGGCCACTCCAACAGTTTTGGAAGGCGTCTCCCAGAGACCCACAACCCCGTCCTGCCCTTGAAACAAACTGGGGGCACTTGGAATTCACATGAGATGCAAAAAAGTCCAGGTCCCCGAACCGCCCACGTTGGAACAGGGGCAACAAGATGTCAGTGTGCAATTCCCACTCATAGGTGTTGAACACCAAGAGGCACAGCTGGTCCGCTTCTGCATTGCTGTCCCCCACAAGATGGACCGATGAAATTCAAATCCCCTCCGTCAGGGCCTATTCCCAGATCGATACCTCCTCCATGCAGAGGGAAGGGAGCGGCAGGCGTAACTGGTGCCAGCCTGCTTGTTCAGGTAAAACATTGTAGTAGAATTGTCTGTCCTGACCAGAACAGACCCGTCCCTGATGAGGGGCAGAAACGCCTTGAGGGCCAGGCCCACTGCCCTGAGCTCGAGCAGATTGATATACAGGAGGGCTTCTGCCCTGGACCATGCACCATGAATCGCGTAGCCCTTCAGAGTAGCCCCAAGCCCGAAAGAGGTGTCGGTCATCACCACCTGGGTAGGCTCCGGTCAGGTGAAGGGGGCTCCCACAGAAACATTGCCGTCCATCAACCACCAGCCAAGATCGGACAGGAGGAGCGGGGGTATTGGGATCATGTCTGACTGAGACCCCGTCTCCTGGTCCCAATTGGTCACCAGGTGGCGCCAGAGGGGCTTCACCTTGAGGCAAGCATGCTGCACAGTGAGCATGCAGATGGCCATCAGCCCCAGAAGGTGCTGGAATCACCATGCAGAGGTGGTTGAGTTGGCCAGAAAGTGCCCTATCGACTTTTGAAGGGAGAGGAGACACTTGGGCATGGGGAACACCCGCTGAACGGCTGTGTTCCAACACACCCCTAGGAAGACCAGATCCTGGGAAGGGCACAACTATGAAATCTGGTTGAGGGAGAACCCCAGCTGATGAAGATCTGCCAATTTCTGGCAGCAGTGTACTAACCCCTCGGTGAACACCCCCTCACCAGCCAGTCATCCAGATAAGGGTATAGGTGATGTCCCTCCAAGCGGTGGAGACCGGCCACTGCATTCATCAACTTTGTGAAGATACAAGGGGCTGATTTCAGGCAGAACCTTGTACTGAAAGTGGTACGACAATTGTGAACAGCAGAAACATCTGATGCGACTGGTAGATGGGGACATGCAGGTACGCATCCATCCAGTCCCCTGCACACAGAGACTCTGCTATGTGCATGGGAGTAATCATCTTTAAGCGTTTGAGTGGTAAAGACAGATTGAGAAATGACAGGTCCAGCACTACCCGCAGGCTGGCCTGGTTTTTCTTGGGTACCGCCAAAATCCTGGAGTAGAATTGGAGCCCCTGTCTGACAGAGGAACAAGTTCCACCACCTGCATCTCAAACAGCGAAAGGACCTCCTGTAAAAGAGCCAGGGACCCAATCGGACCAAGAGAAGGAGAGGACGGTAGAGGAAAAGGAAGAGGAAGACTGAAGCCAGTGGAAACTTTAGATGGGATCCAAGGGTTCTTGAAAAGACGCTTCCAGCTGTCCTGGAGCTGGAAAAGAGCCAGTGGGCCTCCTATTGGGGAGCTGTGTTCCCCGATCCTGATGTCACTGTTTCTTGGCGTCAGAGGTGGGAGCAGAGGAGGGGGAGTGGAAAAACATGCACAAAGTCCTCTGCTTTTTCCACCTGTTGTTGCTGGGCGACTTGCCAGGCCTCCGTGTACCGCGATCCCAAAACCTCAAAGCCGGTGAAAGCGTGGGGTTTGAATTCGGTCCTGTCCCGAGAAGATTGAGGGAAGGACTTCTGTCCTGGCTTTGCCAGGATGGCCAAGGACTTGATGGTTTGAGTGGAGTTAGTCTTCTTTGTCAACTCGTCATCATGAAAGATCCACATCCTCAAAGTGCAGATCTAGGATACGCTCCTGCACATCAGATGACATTTTCATTTAGGCACCCAGGCACAGCCCTCTGCTGGCCGTGTCGATGGGGGAGACCGAAGACTCCATGAGGTCCTGCACAACAGCCCGGTCCTCCACCAGACCAGCCATGAAGGAGGCTTGCCTCTCCAGAGAGAGAGCAGGCAGAAACTCCCTGAGCTCCCGACACAGTTTCCGGTTAGCCGCGGCTAGAATGGCATTGGCATTGGCATTGGCTTGTCGCAGATGCAGTCCTTTTATGGCATAACAGTGTATGCCCAAAGACTCAAGGACCTTGTCTTCCTTGGAAAGACAACTGGAGGCAGCTCAGGAAGAGGAATGGTTTAGAAGGGGGGAGGAGGGGGTTGCAGCCACCACTGAAGAATGTGGCTGAGGGTGGGAGGCCAGGAGGTTTGGCTCCACATCCGTCAGTCTGAACCTGCTGCCCAACTTCTTGTTCGTCTTGGCGTTGACCCTGGGCTTCTCACAGACCTTTATTCCCCCTAGCAGGACATCCTTCTGGAGAGGGATGCCAGACTGGATCGTGGTGCGCTTGCCCAAAACCTCTGCTAGCACTCTCGACTCCTCGGGCAGAGGGACTCCCAAGAACTCGCCAGGCCATGAAGGCAGTCATGAAAGGCCTTAGCGGATGCCGAAGGTTCATCATCCTGTGCGTCGTCATCACACCGCCCTCTTTTTACAGACCAAGGGGAGTCCGGGTACTGGGACACAGTTGCCGGCGGGGTCCCCCGCCCCCTATGCCCGGAGGCGAATACAGGTCCAACGGCTGTTGAGAAGGAGGCGTTGGTGGTACAGGAGGAGGTGGACAGGTCTGAACAACAAGTAGGGTCGGAACCAGGGGAGGGACTGGGACTGGCAAGAGTGTGGCTGGAAGAACAGGCGGAGGACCCAGAGGAGGCAGCCAGGCAGGTACCACCTGCAACATCATCTCCTTCACTATATCCTTCAGTAGCCCCGTCATCTCAGGGGAGCGCATGAAGAGGATGACGTGCTAGAAGAAGCGATCCTCGCTAGTCGCCGGATCCCTAGGGGTCCGGCCCTCTAAGGCGCTTGAGGCATGTAGCCTTAAGGCTGCGATGGGTAGATGTACCCCTGAGAAGGCCAGATGCCTGTACCATACAGTCCCACAGCCGCTTCAAGAGGGAAGGGGATTGGGACCTTCTTGCAATGCCATTCAATGGGCGATAGCAAGGGCATGCCCTGATTCGGAATTCAAAATGGGCACCGGCCAAGCAGACACTGCACGTGCTTATCCGCCATTTTGGGGCCTCAGACACTGAGGAAATGTGAGGACACGTCCTGGGTCCCGAACCCGAAACAGCAGCATCAACCTCAGAGACCACTCTGGTAGGCGCTGAGCCCTCAGCCGACTGCCCTTTAGTCGAAACGCCCTGACTGACGACCTCGAAGCAAATTCCGGTAGGCTGTGCGCCCTCCGCACATGCCCCAGTATTTGTGCTGGATGGTGCCCAGAACGTATTCTTGGCGGTAGCACTTGACGATCATTTACCGCTTGCGTCGATAGAGGACAAACTTAATCGCCCTTCCAAGGACAGCCCGATAGGGCCCCTCGGCCCCCGCGGCTTGGGAGCAGGTAGCATTAGAGGCATTGGGAATGCCAGAACCTGAATCCAAGGAATGCTTGCCTGTGGAAACCCCTGGGATGGAGTCACTGCACTGAGGAGCCGTGCTTACCTTGACTTGACGAGAGGTCCTGGAGACGAAGTCCTTAAGGTGCGCTGGAGAAGTGTGGAAGATAGCCCTCCAACGCGACAACCAATTGTTCAATGTCCTGTGACCAAGAGTGCTGCAGGCCATGCATGCATCCCAGCGGTGGTCGGACACCAGGCAGGCAAGACAGAGTGCATGAGGGTCTGAGGCCAGGAACGAGCGGTCGCCTGAGGCACATCTTGTGAAACCTCCTGATGCCGACATGCGCAGGGGGAGGCGAGGCACCAAAAGGGAGGTTAAATAAGATTCAAAAACAAAGAACAGGGAGGAAGCAAAACACTGAAAAGTCTCTGCGCTGGCTGCCAGGTCTGACACTGTGTGTGGAAAAAGAGACTGAAGTAAGGCACTGGAGGGCGGGGCCACGGCAAGGCGTTCTCACGCCCCCGGGGCTGCGCCCCACACGTGTACTAAACTTAAAGGGGAAGCTCAATTTTTCACTGCAAAGGTTCCAATACCGTTCCGGTTTTGGGGGACGCCCACAAGGACGGAGGAAAGGGAACAGGATGTATGAGTATGGAGAAGCTCTTAAATTACAAAGAGAGGTGCAGACCAAAAATTAATGCTAGAGGATTTCTACTTCTTCATTACATATGCCCCATAGCAGGTTTGCCCTTTCAATGCACCCCACAGAAATTCCCAACTACCACTATGGTCGGTAGATGACTGAAAATACATAACATACAATAATCTTGTCTCTCGACTGGTGAGACAAATAGTGGCACGTTGATTTTTATTCCAGTAGTCTTTTAGGCAGACGCTCATCTTTTGGACTCCAGCTCTGATTCAATGCCTGCTTCTCAATCTCTTTACCTTTCACAAATTGCTTTAAATCCCAAACGTGCAAACCTTGTAGGAGGAACTCCAGCAAATTACATGCTTCTTGCCAATCTCCATAGTCAATAGGAAACCAAGAATAAAAGGAGTTCTCATTAGTCAAAGAAATCTTGAAGGATTAAGTCAAGTATACCAAGTTTAGCATTAACTAGTTTAAGACAGAATTGCATATGATCCTAACTTCAGGCCCATGCCTTTCTCTAAAATCTGCCAACTACAGCACTCCTTTTGAGTACTTATATCATATAGATAACCCAAAGTTTGCTACAGGAACAATCTTACACTGATATGTGGTAATCATTTAGACAAATGTGTGAGCACCAAAATTGTAGAATAAACCTCAAAGCCTGAAGCAAGCTCACATATCGACACTCTCTGCATCCCATGAGGGTTGTCTTGACAGTTGCATACCAAATTATACACCCATATGTAGAGGACTGGAGACAAATTCAGACACATTCCACAGGAAAGACCCATTTCCTCTACCAAATATCATTATTTGCAGATTTCTCTCCTGCCCATTAAGTGCTTTCACAAGTCTTAAACGGATATGATCACAAACGCCCATCGTGTGCATATCCAAGCAGTTGCAAATGGACTGTACCTGATTAATGAGGGCAATTGTGTACCCAATACAACACAGAGCCATGATATAAATATTAATTAAAAATGACTTAAGAGCACACTATTGACTGAGACCATCCTGCCTAGGAATATTAGAAGTTACTCACCACTTAGTCCCCTTTCCTCCATACTGCATGGGCGTCCCTTCCTAGGGACGAGAGATGGAACCTTTTTCGCCAGAAAATCCTTCTTCCCCTTTAAATTTAGAGGCGCGCGGAGGTGCAGCCCTTGGAGCATGCGCTGCCCTGACTCTGCCCACTGGCGCCATACCTCAGTCCCAATAGACGCGTTGACAATGGATTTAACATTACCTAATGACACCTGGGAGGTATGGAGGAAAGGGGACTAAGGTAGTCACTATGGTAAGTAACTTATAATTACTCTTACATCCATCCCCTTTCCTCCATACTGCATGGGTGATTACAAATGAGTGTTGCCCCAGGGTGGAGAGGAGACCCTCCTTAAGCAAACAGGTTTCTAAGAACCGCCTGTCCGAAAGCCGCGTCTGATCTACAGCCGGCATGCAAACAGTAGTGCTTGCAGAAAGTCGAAGGGGTGCCCCATGTGGCCGCACTGCTTATGACTTGCCAGGGGACATGCAGCTGGAATGCGATGGCCGTTGCCTTAGCTCTGACTGCGTGGGCATGCATTTTGGCCGGCAGTGGCTTATGCTGTCCATCGTAAGCTTCTTTGATGGCTGAGACCATTCAACGGGCTATGGAGGCCTTGGAGGCCTGATACCCCAATCTTGATCCACCAAAGGTGTCAAAAAGAGCATCCGACTTGCGGAAGCCCTTGGTCCTGTCCAAGTAGAATTTCCGGCCACACCTGACATCAAGGCAGTGCAGAACTCTGTGCCTCATCTTTGGGCTCAGCGAAAAAGGTGGGCAGCACAATTTCTTCGTTCAAATGGAATGCGGAAGGCACCTTAGGTAGGAATGCTGGGTGTGCCCGCAGGACTACTTTATCCCTGTGAAAGGTAGTATATGGCTCTGAGGCGACCAGCGTCAGGATTTTGCTGTTTCTGCGAGCCGAGGTGAGGCCAACTAGCAAGGCTGTCTTAATGGTGACCAGCCTGATTTCCACAGACGCCATTGGTTCAAATGGTTTGCGCCAGGGCATTCCAAACTATGTTGAAGTCCCACATATGGTGCGGCCTCATGATGGGCGGCTAGAGCCTGGCGAGTCCCCTCAAATGTTTGACAATCGGGTTGGAAGAGGAAAAGATCTTTCTCCGAGTTTCTGTAAGTCCCAATGCCGAGAAGGAGAACACGTCGTTTTAAGGTACATGCAATGGGGTTGATGCCCTTAGAAACGGCCCAGTGGCAGAACCTGGTTCACTTGCTCTTATACTGGGCCATGGTAGATTTGCTCCTGGTGCCCTGTATGATCTCCAGATTAGCATGGGAGAGGATGAGGGGACCTAGTGTGACCTGTTCAGGAACCACACTGAGGGCTAGTTTCTGTGGAGCAGGGTGGATGACAGTGCCCCCCTGCTGCGCCAGAAGATGTTGTCTGCCCGTCGGAAAGGCAAATGGGAGGCCTGTCTGAGAACAGCTCAGAGAACCATGGTGCTATAAGAATGATGCTGAGGGGGATTCCAAGATGGCTGCGATGCTGTCTACACTGCGGCCGCTGAGCTCCTGACCCCCGAGGCCCTGTAAACCACCGCAGCCCTCCCCAGGCGACAGCAACGGCAGGACGGGGGTGCCGCCATGAGATAGGAGCCCGTATAGATCCTTGCCGGATCGCTGCGAAGTCCGCGGCGACTGAAGCGAACCTGCGAGGTAGGTGGAAGTGCGCAGTGACTCCCTCGGCCGCACCGCTCGGACTGATCCGGAGGACCTGCAATCTGCGGCCGTTGACGTTCAGGGGGGCCCCAACATCAAGGGGTCCCCCCGCTCCAGGATCTTGGGGATCGGACCCTCGGATCCCCCCGCCTACACCGTCAGCGCCTGCCACGCGGGCGCAGCGGACGCGCAGACATCAGTGGGGGTGTGCTGCGGCATACGCCGCGGGGCGACCAATCCACACACTCTCCCCCCTCAGCAGAACTGGGGGCAGGCCCACTGTGGGGAGTGCAACAGCGACGAACAGGAACCCGGAAACCAGCATCCACTAACAAGGTGCCTGCGGCGGCCCCACAGAGGTGACCGCTACGATCCCGCTCAAGTGACTTACCATCCCAGCATAGGCGGCAACCCTCCTCTACTTTATCTGGAATTGGGGCCCCCCTGCCGTGGGACCCCCCTAGGCCTCCAAAGAATCACTGGGGGGTGAGGGTAGGGGAACGGGGAACCCTCTGGACCTGCGAGGGAGGCCCACATGCCACACACCTGGATTGGTGTGCACCCCACAACGCTTGAGACCCCCGATTCAAAGGACATCAATCCAGTACCACGGTGCCCGGGTCTGGACTTAGCCCCCCTCGTGGACAGGTGGTACCCGCTCCTCGGCACCCGGGCGGGCCTCGCCCGCTGTGGTCACGCAGGGGGCCCGACAGCACAGCATTGCAGAAAGCGTCTCGGGAGGGAAGCCGCCATCAGGGACCCAACCAGAGCACCTGGACCCACGTGGAGGCCCATCTTCGCTGGAGGGTCTGTCCGGGCCAGGAGCTCTCTGTCTGAGGGATCCTCCTTGCACTGGGATTTTGGGGGGCTTCTTCTTCAGAGCACAACGCCCTGGGACACAGAGTATGTCTAAGAGTAAAGCCAAGGACACTCCATCTCTCCAAAGGCCTCAGAGGAAAGCGCAGGAGGGCACGCTGGCCAAGATATGGGCCAAGGACACGGAGGAACCCCAAGGAACCTCCCTCATGGAGGGGCCTACAGCGGATCTCTCAGCGAACCCTGGGACTCACGAACAACCAGTTACCCAATCGGCACTGAAACTTCTTCTGGCCAACATAGTGGATAAGATTACCACAGCTAGTCAAAAGCAAATGGACGCTCTCAGGGAGGATTTGGCTGAAGGCCTACAGGAGATTAAGAGAGACATTAGTAAGATAGAGTAAAGGGTCAATACAAATAAGAGAGGGATCCAGGACCTGGCTGAGGACGCGAGAGTGTTGGACTCTCTTCTGGACACATGGCGACAGCCACGCACAACCTGGAACTTCAGGTGGAAGACTTGGAAAACAGGTGTAGACGCCTGAACATTCGTATAAAAGCGCTACCAGAGGACGCTCAGGACCTGCCCTGCCCCAGGTCGTAAAGGGCATCTTTGTTGACCTCTTGGACGCACCAGAAGCAGTGAACATAATCTTCGACAGAATACATAGCGTGGGTCCCAGAAGATAAGACCCCGGCTCAAGACCTAGGGATGTCCTGTGGCACTACATAGTTACACACTGAAGGGGCAAATCCTCTCGGGAGCACAGAAGGCTGGCCAAATCACCTATAACGGGGCGGAAATATTGCTATATCAGGACCTGGCCCAAGCAACCTTCATCAAACGCAGAAGAATGGCTCCGGTACTGGCCCACTTACGGGCCCACGATATTCGGTATAGGTGGCAAAACCCCTTCGGGCTGACTTTCGACTGGAGCGTAAAGACTCAGAAAATCACTACATGTGAACAGGGCCTTGCCCTCCTTGGAATGGGAGAGGCGCCTCCGCCACCAACTACCCAGTCTTCTCTCCAGCAGGTCGGCCGCAGAGTGTGGGAATGGTCCACAGCACGGCCAAAAAAAATCAAGAAAAATAACACCCATTCAAGAGAGAGAGTCCCGCCATCAAGGAAGGAACAGGCCTCCTAAAGCTGAACGGCCCAGGTATGGGAGAGGTGACCCATACAGAGGGAGGCAGATTAAGAAAAGTACACCTGGGGAGGGTGCAGGAGAATAAGAATGAAGAAGCAAGGTTCTGAGTTTTTAACTCAGCAGTCAAAAGGGTTCTTAGGGTGGGGGGAAGGGGACACTTATCTTGGAATGGGATTGGGAGATCCCGCGTTGGAACAGTTTGGGGGCATCTGGAGGGACGGCTCTCGAGGTTTTGATTCGAGGGGGGCCTATGGAAAGCAGTTTCTCCCCGCCATGACCATGGGGGGAGAGAGTGTGGGGGAGGGGGGGGGTCGACGGAGAGCAGGCACAGCCACAAGGGTGACATGATTCAGAGTCCAGGTGAAAAGGAAGCGCCTCAGGGAGGGGACTTGGTAGCAGCAAAGCGGAAGGTTGCATACATTCCAACTTTTCTGGTTCCGATATGACTAACTCTGGGGAATTGAAGATCCTTTCTCTCAACGTGAATGGCCTAAACTCCCCGATTACGCGCAAGAAGCTAGAGCGCTACGTTAGGCGTGAAAGCCCAGACATCCTCACGCTGCATGAGACCCACATCCGAGTATTAGACATGGGTAGGGCCAAACTATGGGGATATTCCAGATCTCTTCAAGCCACCCAGTCCATTAAGAAGGCGGGTGTCCTATTGGCCCTCAGGGATGGTCTCGATATGCGTATCACTGGGAGGGACGGGGATGATCAGGGGAGGTATTTGGCAGTGCAACTTGAGGGCAGAGGACAGGCCCTCACTGTGGCGACCTTGTACGCGCCAAATACGGCACAAGACCATTTCCTCCAGAGTGTCCTGCGAAAGCTTGAGAGGTTCGCCAAATTTCCCATCATCCTTACCGGGACTTTAACATTGCATGGGACCCAGCGAAGGACAGGAGCGGGGGAGGGGCCGCCCCACAGGGGAGACCAACACAAGAACTGAAGGGCAAAATGGCTGCCTTGACCTTG
Organism: Ambystoma mexicanum; assembly: GCF_040938575.1. Taxonomy (NCBI): domain Eukaryota; kingdom Metazoa; phylum Chordata; class Amphibia; order Caudata; family Ambystomatidae; genus Ambystoma; species Ambystoma mexicanum. The sequence continues at coordinate 1,105,732,857 of NC_090922.1, forward strand.
GTCAATGCGTGGAGGGAGATGAAAGGAGAGAAAGAGGGGTATACCTTTTATTCGCACACAAACCGGTCCCACTCACGAATAGACTATATCTGGCTCTCACCCATCCCTTTGGGAAGGGTCCTAGATATTTCCATAGGCACCACGATACTGTCTGATCACACCCCCTTGATTATAACCATGAGAATAGGAGGCAAACCCCCAGGGTTGTGGAAATGGGGTTATCCGGCCTCACTCTTTAAAGATCAAGTGCTTGCCGAGAGCTAGAAGAGGAAATGGAACTTTTTTTCAGGGAGAACCCAGTAAGGGACACGTCACCTCAGGTTAGATGGGATGCCTTTAAGGCTACCCTGAGAGGGGCGATAATAGCAATTAAAGCCAGGAGGGACAGTGAGCTGAGATTAGAGGAGGCTCGGCTGGAAGAGGAGCTGAAAGCGATAGTAGCTAGGATGGGGAAAAATTCTTCCCCAGCCACCAGAAGGGAGTACAGGATGGCCCGAGGCCAGTTAGAACTGATTCAGACCTAAGCGGCATAGAGGAACCTACTATACCTCATGCAAAAAATGTACATTAAGGCTAATAGGGCGGATCGGTTGTTGTCAAGGATGCTTAAGAAGGAGCAGAAAGAGAAGACAATCTTAAAAATCAGGGTGGGGGGTGGAGGTACCAGCTCCAAGAACGAGGATATAGCTAACAAATGTTTCCAGTTTTACTCCTCTTTCTATGCATCTGATAATCCATCGCAGATTTGTCAGCTAAACTATCTAAATAAGAGTTAATTTATCCTGCATCAACGAGCAGGAGAGGGAAACTCTGGAAAAGGATATCACGGAGGACAAGGTTAGAGCTGCTATCAAATCCCTGCCCAGTTGTAAAGCCCCAGGTCCGGATGGGTACGTGGCCGAATTTTATAATTTGCATAAGGAAATGCTTATTCCCATCCTGGCCAACCTCTTCAACCAAATAGGCTGAGATAGCACAATATCAAGTTCAATGGAGGAGGCGAAGTTCGTCCTTAATCAATAAAAATGCAAGGATCCCATCGACTGCACTTCCTACCGCCCCATAGCTCTAATTAATGTAGACTCTAAACTACACGCCAAATTCCTAGCAACGCGATTGGAGCACTTATTCCCTAAATTAGTTCACCCAGACCAATCGGGATTTGTTAGCGGTAGGCAGACCAGCGACAATGTCAGAAGACTGACCCACTTGATAGAGAAGGCCCATTAAAGTGAAATCCCCCCTCTCCTCATGGCAATCGACGCGGAGAAGGCGTTTGATCGGGTGGAGTGGGGATTCCTTTTCGCAACTATGTATAGGATGGGCTTCGGTCCCAAATTCACAGATGGGGGATCAGGGCCAACTACCGACATCCAACCCTCCTCCTGGCATTGAATGGCCAGTTTACAGACCCAGTAAAAGTTGAGAGGGGAACTAAACAGGGATGTCCGCTCTCTCCAATCCTGTACACACTGCACTTGGAACCCTTCCTTGAAGCGGTCCGATCCAATCAGGACATAACTGGAGTCCCTTTTGCAGGGAAAACTCACAAGATAGCGGCATTCGCTGACAATATACTTCCTCTGACCCTCCCGAGCACTGCCATACCTGCAGTTGAAAGGGAGCTATCCCAATTTGGCACCGCGGCAGGCCTGAAAATCAACCCTGCTAAAACTGAGATCCTTAACCTCATAGTCCCGCCGACAGTAGCCCACACCTTGAAGGCCACCTCCCCTTATAAATGTTCTGACCAGTCCATCACCTATCTGGGAATAAAATGATCCACATCAATTGATCAATTGTATCAAGCCAATTACCCCGCCCCTTCTTGTGAACCTTAAGAACAAGTTGGTAGACTGGGGCCCCCTGGCGGTTTCTTGGTTGGGACGTATTAATGTGCTAAAAATGACGGTACTCCCAAAACTACTGTATTTTTTTTTCGGCCCTGCTGGTATATATCCCCCCAGCCTTTTTTAGGACCCTGAACAAAATGTCAGGCAGGTATGTATGGGCCAACAAACCCCCCAGGTTAGCCGCCAGGGTGATGAGAACCCCCACAGACCAGGGCGGTATGGGCCAACCAGATTTCAGAGTGTACTATAGGGCAGCACAACTGAAAGTGCTCCGGGATTGGCAAAAAGATGATCGGGGCAAAGTATGGAGGGCCATGGATGGGGCAGTGCTGGGAGAGGATCTCACAGGAGTTATGTGGAAGCCTAAACAGGACAGGTCGGCCCGGATGTACAGTAGTGCCATCTTAGACACAGTATCACAAACTTGGGACAAGGCGGTTCACCAGGCTCATCTAACAACCTACCCCTCACCCTACTCTCCGTTGTTTGGTAACCCACAGTTTACGCCAGGATGCAATACGACTGCATTTCAGGCTTGGCAGCACGGGGGGTGCTGGATGATAAGGGACATGTTCATGGGAGGGCAACTAAAGCAGTTCGATCAATGCAAGGTGGACTTTGCGCTGAGTGAAACCAAAAGGTTTCGATACTTTCAAATTAGGCACTGGCTTACCATCCCACCATAACGCAAGCTGCAAAACACCAACTAACCCCTTATGAGAGAGATCCTGATAAGGAATCGGGAGACCAGCACCTAATTGCAGCTATTTATAAGCATATGAAAGCAGGGGAGGATCCACCTCCAAGGTCCTACATGAAAAAGTGAGATAGAGCCACGGGATCCACAATAGAGGAAAAAGATTGGTACTGGATATGGGCCCACATTCCCAAGCTAACTAAATCCCTCCAGATAAGGGAGATGTGGCTGAAACTGGTAATTCAATGGCACATGACCCCCTCCAAACTTAATAGAATGTATCCAGGGACCTCACGCTTCTGCTGGAGGGAGTGCAGAGCGGTGGGTACTTGGGAACACATATGGTGGGAGTGTCCAAAAATAGAGAAGTATTGGGCAGGGATCATGGAGGCAATCAATTGGTGTTGGACCTAACCTATAGGGGCAATACGGGCCTGGCATTATTGGGGTTGCGAGGGGCATTGTCTTCAATTCAAACTGGTGCGGGCCGCAAGCTCTCTAATTATGATGATGGCCGCAGCAATGGAAAGCAAAAGACCCTCTACACGATCACAAATGGGTGGGAAAAATGTGGAGCCTCTCAGCGCTCAAATGGCTCACGTACTCCATTCAAAGGGACCACCTGCGAATCAGTACGGATTGGTCATCCTTGCTGAGTTACTTGCAAGACGGCGCAAGGCAGTCGTGGTGCGCTAGGAGCATGAAGCTCTTGGGCATAGTAGGCTTGGACGATCCCTCAGGGGAGGCGCGCTCATGAAGAGGCAAAATATATTGTCTGACAATAACAGATACCAGGAACTCACCGTGGACATGTAACGACCTCTGGGATGAGAAGAACAAGCTCTACTACTCCCGAACCAAGGGGTGGGGACGGGGGGAGGAGGGGACGGGGGACTTTGGTTATTCATATTTTACTGTTTATGGAAATGCCAATAAAAAGTTTAAAAAAAAAATAAAAAATCAATGATGCGGAGGTTGCGAAACTCCTTGATCTTGCACATCACCCTGTGAATCAGCGGGGTGGACCAGAAGGCATATGCTGTCCTTCCATCCCACCGAATCTGGAAAGCATCGCCCAGGGAGCCCAGGCCCTGACCCTGCCAGAAGGTGAATCGTTGGCACTTCCTGTTGTCCCCGGAGGCAAAAAAGGACCACCTGGGGGTGTCCCCATTTGTAGAAGATCTCCTGCAGTACTAGGTCGTTTAGCTCCCACTCAGTTGTCCGCTCCCAGTCTGCTGAGCCTGTCTGCCTCCAGGTGGGATTCCCACAGTAGGTGGACGGCCGTGAGGTAGATGATGTTCTCCAGGGCCCATTCGCACATGCTGACTGCAAGTCTGCACAGGGGGGCGGGGGGATTCTGCTTGTTGACATAGAACATGCTGGTCGAGTTGTCTGTCTGAATGAGGATGACCTTGCCCTCGATAACCGGAAGGAAGGCTCTGAACGCCAGCCAGATGGCCTTCAGTTCCAGCCAATTGACGTGGTACTACTGCTCCTGCTGGATCCAGGTGCCATTGACGCGGTGGTTGTCCGAGGAGGCCCCCCAACCCTCGAGAGAGGAGTCTGTGGTGATGGTGACCTGTGGGGTAGGTTGCCAGAAAGGCGCCTGTCCGCAGGTTGCAGTCCCTGGACCACCATGTGAGGTCTGGGTGAAGCGACAGATGAACGTTGATAATCTCTGACTAGGAGCCTCACTCCTGGTTCCAAGATGCTGCAAAGTGCATCTGTATCCTCCTCATCCCGAGTCTCATGTGGGGGAGGACTGCTACCATGAGACCCAGTAGGTGTTGGTGTTAGGCAGAATTATATGCAGTACCCTTTGGGAACACCACACACAATTAAGGCTACAAGTGACAGTACAAATTCACTTTTGGTACACACCTGTACTACACGGTAAAGTGGTAGCGATGGCTGAGCAGCCAGACTTATCTCAAGAGTAAGTGAGCAGTATCAAATAGGTACACAAAGGACATCAATTACTATGATTCAGGCAAAGACTGACTCAAGGTTTTCAAGTAAAAGAATATACATTTATTTCACTCTTCAGTTATATAACATTACACCATTATCAGCAGTTTAAAAATCACACTCTTAATACACCACACCACTTCCCTTAAATCCCAGACAAGTTAAGCTCACAAAATGAAGCTGGAGCAAAATGGCACTCCAGTCATTTAAAAGGGAGGGAAAGACAAATTTAAAAGAAATTGAACCACACCAACAGGTAAGTACTAAGGGCAATAGAACAAGAGGAACTACAGTAATAGAATCAGGTAGAAAAGGCTTAGGGCCAAAGTCAATAGGACAAAAGTCTTTTGCTCAAGATCACACGGTTCAGGGTAGTTCGTGGTAAAGTTCGTGCCACGGATTTCGGACGAGGTTGGGTGGTAGAAAAGTTAGTTCAAAAAGAAGAGCAGGACAAGCCCTCGGATGGGAGAAAGATTTCACACACTTTCCCTGCGGCTGAACGAAACAAGCAACTGGGATTGCACAGTACCTTAAAACGGAGAGAAAGCTGTAGCTGAGGTGGACATTGCTGGTAGTTCTTGCAGGCTCACGGTTCCTGAAGCGACTGTCGGACTGACACGAAGTAGGAAGACTGGAGGGTCCTGCACTACCTAGGGAAGAAACCAGCAGCAGAGCAAAGCAACGAATAAAAGGGGCGCTCCTTAAAACCCAAGCAGGGTCCGACCTTCCTGGCTATCCAACCCACTGTAGCTCTGTACAGCGAATTCGACCAGAGGAGGGGGTCCTTGCTTGCAGTTTGGGCAACCTGGTTGGTCCCACCAGCTCAAGGGAAGAAGTTTCCTGGAGGATCTTCTCTGTCAGCAGATTCTGACGATTCGGACCTGCAGCAGGGCTTCACCGGGTGGTTCAGTCGTTGAAGGGGTCCTCTTCCGTCAGCTCCTTGTTGGTTCTTGCGTTCCAGTAGCGACTGCCTTTCCAGTCCCAGAGACCTGCTTTTTATGCAGTTTTCCCCCATTCATACATCCTGGCTGTCAATCACACAGCAGGGACAGTCACCCAGCCAATCAAACAGGAGTGTGACTTGGGTTACCATGGGAACCCATGGGAACCCATGGCAGGGGTCTGAAGATCACTCCCTCATATCCTGCCTACCCAGACTTTCAGGTGCCTTAAGGAGGGCTTCTGTGCAGAAGCCCGTGAAAAGACGGCGAACAAAGGAATCAACCCCGGTTTAGCACGCCGAGAAGAACACGAGAAAGACTAACAAAAAGAAATGGCGACTAAACCCAGCCAGAGCCAAAATAAAATGTATTTGGTCAAGCGGGTTTATGTTCGATGCTGATATGATAGCCTAAAACAATACCATGGTTATATAAGATAACCACGGTAGAAAAGTTAGGGTAGTTACCACTGCCACCAGCCAAGTCTTGATGACAAAAAGGGATAGGAATTAACTCTTTCCAATACTCCATGTAAAATGGGGTGTACGGAGTCTGTAGTTAAAGAGACTACATAAAGTTAATGGCAACTTTACATGTTTCTGGGAGACAGTCAGTCCCAGAAAAATGGAGTCAGAGGGAAGTCTAAAAGACAACCCTTTGTTACTGCACTGAAGGTTATGTGTAAAAAAACACAAAATGGTGCTCTTGGAGTAGGTGAGGCTCCAGAGCCCAAGATCACACACATGGTAAAACACACACACAGCAAAGCACATGTAAGAGTGGGAAAAAGTGTCACACTCTTACCAGGTGAAAAAAATAAAATAAAGGATGGATAAAGACTTGACCGTTTGTGAGCTGTTTTTTTGTCCAGCTCCTCGTCCATGGTGAAGTGGAAGAGGTCACCCCCCTAGAATGGACAATCTAAGATGCATTCCTGGACGTCTGGGTTGAATTTAGTAGCACAGAGCCAGGCTGTTCTTCTCATGTCCGTGGCTAGCCAGATGGCACAACAAGAGGTATCAATGTGGGCCACAGTGGACTCCATGATGTCTTGTGCCACCATCTTGGCCTCTGCAATCCCACCTTAAATCGTGATTGGCTCTACGCCGGGAAGCTCTGGGAGGAAATCTGCATTTTCCTGCCAAAGCCTCTGGTTAACGGCTGCCAGCATGGCATCAGCGTTGGCCTGACAAAGATGCTGGGACTCGTTGGAATACAGCTTCTTCCCATACGCCTCCAAGATAATCTCCTCCTTGCCTAGCAGCGCAGCGGACGAGGCGACTACTGAGTCTTGGAGTATAGTGATGCCGCAGTAATCACTGAGGAGTGCGGCCGATAGCAATAGTGTATCCCCCTCCATCTGCCCGTACTTGGCGTCCAGGCATCGACTGACCGGCTGGACCGAGTGGGGCTTGAGCCAGCCCTTTTTGGCCAAGGCGACCATGTCCTTCTGCATCGGGATTCCCATTCTTGCTGTGGGACGCAGTGTGAGGACTTCGGTGAGGACGCCCTCTGCTGATTGCTAGGTTGAGGAAGGCCCAAGTACTCTGTCAGCCCTGCAAGACGTTAGTGGAAGGCCTTGGCTGACAACGGTCTGTCAGGGTCCTCCTCCTCATCCGTGTCCACCTGAGGGTCCGATTGGTCCAGTACCAGTGGTGGGGTGCTGGGAGCCGAAGGCTGGGCCGTGGAGACCAGAGCCTGAGGCTGCAGCGGAGGCTGGTACGGAACCACCTGCACAATCGGTTGGGGGACCAGAGCGGGAGGCAGAGGCTGCACAGGGGCCGGAGGCGCCTGTACTGGGGCCTGCAGCGCCAGAGACATTGGAGAGAGCACGTCCATGATGACGTTCCTGAGGATCACCTCCATCCGAGGAGATTTCATGAGCCCAAGGAATCCTTCAAATAATCTGTCTGCATAGGTCAGAGAGGTAGGCGATACTGATGGGGTAGCGGGCGGCTGCTGGAGCCGTTGTGTGCCCTCCCTATACGGATGCAGCAGAAACCTGCCTTGCGCAAAGGAAGGGTAGGCTGTAGGCCACATACCTGGTTGACACCAGTCACACCTTGACACACGTTCCCACACCTGCTCCCTGTCTTGGTGCGTTATTGGGAGGATGTCAGGAATGTCTGGCACGGAGGCCATTTTGTCGAGCTGCTTTCCACGTGCCTGCGTCGTTTTGCTCGGCTCACTGGGCCCCACCCCGTCCAGGGCTCTTGAGTGTGGATCATGGGGCCTACCCTGTTCCTCAGGCCGAGGCGCGGTAGACCTGCGTTTAGGCGCCCCCTCTGATATGTTGCCGGTACTAGGGCATAGCCCCTCAGGTGAAGACCCGATAAAAGAACCTTCCGGTACCTCAGCACTGTCACAGGGAGGATCCACTGACCCCATGGCCTGTTAGACGGTAGCTGATGTAGCCTCGGTAGTCGTGCTGGTATGAGAACCTGAGCAGACGCTCCCACGCGGACGAGTCCTTGTGAGGTAGTATCCCTTGCGGGGTATGCTGGAAAAGAGCGGCCCTACCTTGGGCTTGGATCAATGATAGACGAAGTCCTTTAAGTCTTTTGGAGGCAATCTCTGGAAGAGCTCCTTGCTCCTGGCTAGTCTTTTCTTCAGAGACCTCGAGGAGAGCGTGTCGCACGCGGTACAATTTAGCGCTAAGGCAACGTAGGCAGAGTGCGTGGGGGTCTTTAGTTGGAAAGAGCCTGTCGCAGAATGGACACCTGCTGAACCCTGTAGAAGTCGACATGCGCTGGGGAGGAGCAGGACGCCTGAGGACCGAGTACCTGAATGACAAAAGGACTAAAAAGACAGAAGAGAAACTGAAAATAAAAGGGTCTATACTAATAAACCTATTGCCAATCCTTCTAAATACAATAGTGTGGGAAACAATGTTATGCAAAAGCAAAGTGTTCAAGAAATTATATTCAAGGCCTTGGCTTCCCTTCCCAACTTTTTCAGCACGGGACAAGGCGGCACACTCGAGCTTAGCACAGTCTCTGGCTTCTCTAGCACTGGCTTCTTGATGCAGTTCAAATCTCTATATCAGGGCTCTTTGCCATTCAAAGTCTCTTACTTCAGAGGGCTTGATACAACAAACATTTAAAAGTTACTTTCTGCTCAGGATTCTTATGTACAACTTCTTGGTTGATTTTCGATTCACCCCGGGCCCCCTTCTGCTGGGCTCAGACCCACTTGAACACAAAACCTTCAATTGGTCTCCCTCTGCCGGTTTTGGACCAGATTCATTTGCGTGGGATTTTGCTTGACCAGTCGCAGGACCACATCGATCCACATTTATTTGTTCACTTTCAAATGATCTCCCTCCGCTGGGGTTGGGTCAAATGTATCTACTTTCATTAATCGTCACTTCTTTTACAAAGGCCTTCGATTGAGCACCCACGCAGTGCCATACCACTCTGTCAAAGGTATTGTAGTTTGCTTTAAAATTCAATCGCTCATCAGCAGTTTAACTTCACTTAGGCTTCCCTGAGTCGGGCTCAAGTCGGTCTTGGTTTCAACATTTCATTTTAGACACCTTCCATCACAATTCCCCTTTCTCCTTCTCTGTCGCTGTTTTCTAGAACTACAGGTTCCACAATGCAACAGTCATTTCTTACGACAATTACTTGAAATGTCACAAAGCAGGCTCTCTCACATTGTACACGAGAACACCCTGGTTGTCTTGGCCTTCCTTCTTTTCAATGTTTGCCTTAGGTCGGGGCCTCCGGTGCCGGCGTGGTTCCTCCCCAACTCAGTTGTTCACCCGGGAGGGAACTGGGGTGACTCCCGTGGCAGGAGAACACACACAGTTCAATGTAGGGGGAAGGGTTTGGAAGTCTTCACTCTCCGCCTAGCAGACCTTGCGGCAGCTTCTGCTCTGCTCCACATCCGTCCCTCCATCAGTCAGTCCTGGGCAGAAAGGGATCTGGGGGTTCTGCTCTCTGCTCTGTGGCTCCCCTTCATGTCTCGCCTTCTTCTCCGGGCTCGCAGACTGCCAACACTTAGGGATCCTCTGCTGGTCTCAAACGTGTAGCCTCCCTGTACCCGTGCTGGGTCTGGTCCACTGCTTTCTACCAGTGCCTGGGCTTCAGGTAGGGATCCTCTGCCGGACTCAGGCTTGCAGCTTCCCCCCTGTGGTCACAAGAGCAACTGATCCTTCTTGCTCAGCAGCCTTCCTTTATATACCTGGAAGATGTAAACAGGCTACAGGTGTTGGGTCTGCCTGGCCTTGCTTGACTCCATTAGTGGGACAGCCTAAGGTCAAAGTGTGATAGTCTGTTTTCTGTTTCCCAAGGGATTTTTCCTTGGTTTTACCTTTATATCATCTGTAGTGCCTCGTATATTCGTCTTAGTGCTTGAGTATTTCAATAGGGGAATGGGATTATGGGAATTGTGGTGTTATACAAAAAGGGGATAAAGATGTTGTAGATTTTTGTCAGGAAAAGGGGTCTGAATGTAGGGCTGTTGAAAAGTGGGTTTTTCGAGGAAAGAGGGGTAAAACTCATGTTGGAATTTAGGGATGGCCTTTGTTTTCCCTGATGGATTAACTTTTTTCTTGCAGAAATGTACTGGGTATGATCCGACTCTGCTGATAATATTCCCTACTGAGGGGATGTCGGGTCTGGGTGTATCGGAATGGGAAGGATACTATGTCTTGCCCGAGGGCGTTGCTCCCATAGTCCCCAAGGACACCCTGCCCAGGCGATCCTCACTCGTCCGCCCCTTCGGTTGGGATCCAAGAGCGATGGCCCTCCCCTGGCCACCTGAACAAAGGATACCTGTGAATAGCCTGGGATAAATGCCTCTGGTTTCTCACAAAGACCTATGTAGAAATATGGTGCTGGCTGTGGCAAAGTGGCTATTAGCACAGCACAGACACGTGAGGGGAAGGGGTAGTTCAGTGCCGATTAACGCAGGGAACAGAGGAAGGGATCAGGAGAGCAACAGCATTGAAGGATTTTCTGTGGTTATCTGGCAATGCACTCTTTTCCCATAGAAGGGATGCGTAAGACACAAGGAAGGTGCAGTGGGGCTAACAGAGAGAGGCAAAGCAGATGGACATAGATAATATGCTCATGTCTACACAGAAAAATGGGTAAAATAGAGGATATGTAAATTGGTTCATTGTGAGTCAGAGGAATTAAGGAAAAAAGAAAAATGGAAGGTCAACAGTCTTGATTTCTTTGTAACACATCAGAGGCCGGAGAACTCAGGTGTGAACAGCACAACTGAAGTTGAATGGACTCCCTAGAGGGACTTCAGAAAAAGTCTAATTCCCTTGTATCAAAAATGACATCAATGTAAACACTTGAGCAGTGATGATCGACAGAGAAGTCACGGCGGAACAAAGGGTGGATATACCTTTGTAGGGGAGGGTAAGCTGTTAGGAATGATCCTTCGAAAAAGTTGCAGAGACACAAAATATGTGGCTGAGACGGATACCCTCAGAAAAGAATTATGGGGATTCAGGAGACTTTATCCCAGGCATTACGTCTAATATATTGAAGGAGTAACTGGCTGCACCTGCAGAAGCAGTGAGAGCCTTTCTGCTCAAGTTAGAGTGGCCCTAACAGGTGTGCAGGACCTTCCTGGTGATGCTTAAACACCACACGCTGCAGAATGTAGTACTCCTAGCATCTAAGAAGAATCAGAATTCCTATGAGGGCCAAGAGTGATGATTTTCCCCCCAGACTTCAAAAGTGTAAAATGAAATTAACATGTGAACATTTGAATTTCCTGTAATGTGCAATAACCATGAGACAGAGCGAAGTGAGAAAACATTTACTCACCACAGTGACTACACCAATCTTACTCCATAGCCCCTTTCCTCCATACCTATGGATGTCTGTTCCACGGAGATGGGACCAGAGCCATTTATTTCAGCAAAATATTCTTATATGCAAGAGCCACCCATTTGTCATTTGTCCATTGGCTACCACTAGCTAACTGAATCTGTGCGACAGTGAGTGGGTATATGGAAAAAAGGGGACAAATGGCTAGGGACATTGGCGTAGCAGGGGTCCCCACAGCCTCTGCCGAGTGAGGTGGAGGGCCCTTGAGTCTCCATGTTGGGGTGGGGGAAAGGGGTATGGTAAGCAAGTTGGACTAACCTCGCATTGCCTTAAAGACAACAAAAAATGAAGGCGCAAGCTCTGCGCCTTCTCTATTGGTGCCTTTTCAGTCTTTTTTGGTGGCTTGCACAACGGACATCATAACATTCTTTTACTTGGCAGCGAAGTACACTCACTTCTCCTGTGCTCTCACCTTCTTGGGTGGCAGTTGACAATTTCAGCTAAATTAATATCAACAAAATATGGCTGGAATTAGAACGGTGTATGTACGTGTGTGTGTCATCGCAGTCCCATATAGATAAGACGGCCTAACTTTTTCCTGATACAATAAAACACATCCTATTGTTAAATCAAGCCTCCGCAGCCTTGAATAATAAATCAGTATTCATCTTTGCGGTAAAGATTGATGAGCTTGGGTGGGGGGCGCTGTTGCGCACGCTGCCGGATGGAGCTTAACGTGTAAGCTCTGTAGGCAAGTCGAGGACCGGAGACATAAACTCGCAGAATACAGCCCGGTTTTTTGCCAAAATCAGCACAGAGGTGTATGAATTCGCTCACCATCCACCCACCATGTTTGGGGAGGGTTGGATTTACGATTCCAGAGTTACACTGTGTTTTCGGTGCAACTCCGAGAGGCCTTCCGTCAGGCCCTGCTCACTACTTGAGGCCGCGCACAGCAACGCCACCAGCGCTGCGGTAGAAACAAAGCTGAACTGCCCACCATCTCTCGTCGACGGGAGCATGAAGACCTGCAGCCACACAAGTAAAGCGATGCCGGTGGCCGAGACACAAGCTGCCTCGAAGAGCATGCGGGCGCTCCGGAAATCATCGTAGAGCTCCTGCGCATGCATGGCCACTGGGGCAGAATCTGTAGATAGTGCCACGCTTTTTCCCAGCAGATGGACACAACGCACAAGGTGAGGCCGACCCCGTCCCCTCCCCACATTCTGGAACTAAATACGAACTAGCAATGCACATCGGATACAAGGGCTAGACTGCCCGGAGAGCTTGATGGCGGCATATTAAATAATTTTACAAGGGACAACAAAGCCCGACCTCCCTGATTTGGAAGCCTGCCATGTTCAGAATCCCTCCCCAATATTAATGCTATATCGAAGCCAGGGGGCACTCGCAGCCCAACGCTCCGTCCACTTCAGCAGGGGCCCCAAGGACACCTATAACTCCACGCAGCTACGGGGCTCGCTACCCCTGGAAATCAAGGGGCTCATCTGCAGGGATTTAACCATCACGGCCCCGCACACTACCCACACTACGAAGAGAGGCTTATGATACGGGGGATTCAACCGCGACACTAACGCAACCGTTGAAAGGAAGATGTGGTAACCACCCTGCACCCCCCCCATAACCTGCTGAAGCGGCTTCCATAACAAACTGCCACGGAGCCAAGCACGTACACAGATAAGCACGCCATCAATCATTAAGACCACTGAGCTGCCTTGGGCACCCGATCTGAAAGGGCGAACTGCGCCATGTGAAAGAGGCACAAGCTAGATGCAAAAACCCTCACTTGGACAGAGACACCGGCCTCATCCACGTGGCAAGGCCCTGCACTAAGGACAATAATCGGGGGAGGCCTGGGGTGCAATACAGAGACTGGTCACACCACATGGGGTCCTTATCCAGTAGCTGACTGGACTAACTGGAGAAAAAGGGTGCTAAAAGTTCAGGCCCAACATCTGGGCATGCTACAGCACCATACATTTCGGTGACCCACAACTCAGGTACCCCCCGGCACAAGGAACTCTGCCAGTATAGCATAATAGCACGGTCCGGCAACTTGAACACAATAAGGCACGCCACGCTCCCCAAGGGGGGCCGAATCTGCGACACAGAGGACAGCAGAGGGCACGACCATCACCCAACGTGCAGGTGATAGTTACATTCTCAGGACAGATTACGGACGCCTGGTACCTAGCAAGAATGCCATCTTGCGCATAGTGCACAGGGCAATACACCACGTTCACGACCTGGAGACAAGGACCACAACTCTGTACATCCATCGAAACGTGGTCTTTCTTGTGCTAAAGCCAGGCCACCCATTGTCCCGGACCACCAGTGCACAGGCCCAGTATCCCACTAAATACATAGCACATCCCACATACTGCGGCGAGAAGACATACAATGCCATTGAGAATATACACCACGCAGGCACCTAAAGTAAGCTACAGGCCCAGCACCATTCCCGGATCAACAATGCAGAACACCCCCACGACCCCGCTGGCCACCATGAACCCTCAAGCGGTCTTCGCCTCGATGTAACAAGGCTTCTCGGCCTTGAACGACAGACTTGATGGAATTAATGCAAATGTTACCACAATCAGGAGCCAACTCGAGAAAACAACTAATCGCATTACAGAGGCCAAAAACCGGATAAGTACTACCGAGAATGCGCTAGAGACACTACAAAACACTGTGATGGAAATGGCTAAGGATCTAGGAACAGTAAAACTCAAATGCGAAGATTTAGAAGACAGATCCCGATGCAATAACGTGCGCATAGTTTGTGTGCCAGAAGATGCGGTGAAAGGCCCAATGGAAATATTGGTTGAAGAATTGATCAGAGACTTGCTGGGCGACCCGAGCTGGTCCGCAATGTTTGTAGTGAAAGGGCACACAGATCCCTGGTACCTCGCCCCAAACCTGGCACCTACCCTAGGCCCATTATAGCCAGACTGATGAACTATAGGAATAGGGATCTGGTGCTTCGAGCAGCTAGAGACAAACAAGAACTGAAACTGGGCTCCAGTGTCATCCTGAAATTTCCAGACTACACACTGGCAGTTCAACAGCAACAACGCCAATTCACAGGTGTCAAGAAAATGCTACATGAACGTGGGGTTCCGTACGCAATGCTATATCCCGCCAGACTGCCTACAGCACAACAATAAAAGGTACTTCTTCACTTTTCCTGAAGAAGCCGTCACCTTTGTTGAGTCCAGCATCCCCTTGCTATCCAAGCAATCACTCAGAACTACCGGCGGGGGCGATGATGCCCCAACATTGTCTAATTGAGGTGTTCATAACAGTTGACTCATACTATACTCAGGAACAATGGACATGAGGCACAGTAGCGGACACTTAAGTGTTGCATCTTCTTCATATATAGCCATTTAATGCTAGCACCGTCATACTACTTATTGCCATTGATCATTATGTGTACTGGAAACATTCAAGTCGGTAATTTTGTTGGCAGTCGTGTTATACTCCTTGTCCTCGGCGTCCGTCGAAGCGCCCACCCAATGTGGGTGCAAGGGTTAAAAGAGCAGGTTACGATTTGGAAGGGAGGGGAACACATAGTTGAAGTTCGGGGAACTATGAGGGAGGGGGCGGATGAAGGAACGCAAAGGGTGTTACAGTTAAAAACGCACTTACATACATAAAATGGACATATGGCAACACTAAGCGACACTTGAACGCTATGGAACATACTAGAAACTGTATGGAGTATGGCTGATACAGACCCAAAAGGCCTTAAATTGATAAGCTGGAATGTAAGGGGACTGGGGATGTCAGTAAAAACACAGAAGATAATGGCATTTATTAACAGAACGAGTGCCCAGATCGCATTCCTCCAAGAAACACACTTATTGGGATGGCAGGCGGATAAAAATCGCACCTGGTTGAGGCGACCCCCGCTTCTACATGTCCTACTCGAGCAGAGCACGAGGGGTACTCATGTTGATACATAGGGCACTACCTTATACACACATGGTGGGTGAATGTGACCCAGAGGGCCGCTTCGTGATTGTTCACGGGAAGCTCTCCGAAAAGGAGATTCTCCTCGTTAATCTCTATGGCCCAAACACAGATGAAGCAGAATACTACACTAAGATCTTTCAGGCATGTGCCAAATACCCCACTGCTCATATAATCATAGGTGAGGACTTCAACACGATATTCAACACCCAGCTGGATCGCACGTCCGAAAGTCCCAGAACACTCACCGAAGCTGCACGCACTATTCATACGCACATGACCGACCTTAATCTACTCGATGTTTGGCGATCCCTACATGGAGAGAAACGTGCGTAAACCTTCTACTCATCGATGCATGACATGCACTCTAGAATTGATATCTGGCTGACATCCCAGGGGGTTCTAGGTTCGGTGTCTGAGGCGACAATACTACCCAGACCGCTGTTGGACCACTCCCCAGTATTGTTGACATTACACATTCCAAAAGTCTTCCCACATAGACCCCCTTGGAGATTAAAGGCGGCAGCGCTGTTAGATTAAGTATATAAGTCCACCTTGACCCTACATATTGAGGAATATTTTTTTTTAAAACGAAGGTACGGTAGAGAGGCAAGCAACACTATGGCAAGCCTTCAATGTATACATAAGAGTCGCCATGTCGACTGAACTGGGAGTGCTTAAAGTCATCTGTGGGGAACTCGGACGCCACGAGGGGAACATAGCTCAGCTGCAAGAACAATACACCATTAACCCAACTATCCAGACCAAACTAGATATCAAGACTCAACTAGCCGGGTACAATGAGGCAGCAGAACGGGAAATTCGATACTTTGACAGACCGGCAGCCGGTAGACGATACGGTGAACAGGAATGCCCCGGAAAACTCCTGATTAGGTTGGTGAGAGGGGAGCGCGGCAACTCGAACATCCCATGTATAATACGACCGGATGGGTCAGTGGTCACCAATCAGGGAGAAATAGGGAAAGTATTCTATGACTTTTATGCAAGCCTATACTCTGCCCAAAGTGTCGCCACAAAGGAAGAGATAGATACTTAGCTGGGATCCCCACTACACTTTTATCGACCGAAACGAGGGAAACACTAGAAATTCCCTTGAATCAGGCTGAGATAGCAGAAGCAATCAAACCCCTACCAAATGGGAAGGCGCCAGCGTCCGATGGGTTGAGCGCCAAATTCTACAAAGAATTAGATACAACCTTGGTACCTAGACTCCTGGCAGTCTGGACCGAAGCTCTAAACCCCGGTGAACTACCTGAAACAACTGGGGAAGCAATTGCTAATCTACTGTATAAAGCCGGGAAACGGCCAGAGGAATGCGGCTCCTACAGGCCCCTCTCAATAAATACTGACGTGAAGATATTCCCCAAGATACTGGCCACACGATTAAACCCTCTAATGCCGCATATGGTCCATGAGGACCAGGCCGGTTTTGTATTGGGCAGGTCCATGGCGACTAATATATGCCGCTGTTATAATATCCTTCCGTCGATACCAAAAGACACACATGGAGTAGCACTGGCACTTGACATGCAAAAAGCCTTCGACACGGTCTACTGGCCCTTCCTATTTAGAGTACTCAATAATTACGGATTTGGACCGAAATGTATACGATGGGTGCAAATATTATACACTAAACCATACGCCAGATTTGGCATCAATGGGATCCTCTCGGAGATCCTAGGGTTGACCGGGGGTACCAGACAGGGCTGTCGGATGTCCCCTTTACTATTTGCTTTAGTCATAGAACCACTTGCAGATTTACTGAGAGCTGGACATAGCAAGATGGCAATATCCCTGGCGGGTAGGATTGAAATAAGTACACTATACCTGATGACATATTGTTGTGTTTAAAAAAACCCTGAAGCTAACCTTGCTAAGGCGCTACGCTCGGTAAAAGAATTCTGGGAATACTCTGGGCTGAAGCTGAATGCGACCAAATCATAGATATTTTCCTCACAGAAGCCACATCCATAACCACAGAGCTATACAGGCTCCAATGGGCCCCCACACGGGTTAAATATCAAGGCATTGTGCAGTACGCAAATCGTCCGCACCACAAGCTATACAGCCGTTGCAGACGTGCTGTGTGCCAAGCTTGAACGGTGGAGGGTCTTGCCAATCTTGCTCATGGGCAGGCTTGCCCTGATCAAAATGATCATTCTACCCAAACTATTTTATTTATTCCGCACTGTTCCCGTATGGCCAGGCAGGTCATTTTTCACTAAAATTCAGGGAGCATGTACGGCATTTGTATGGAATGGGCAACCAAGGGTGAGTTGGCGAGGACTCTCCCAAACATACCCCCACTGTGGCCTTTCTGCCCCAGATTTTGAATTATATTATCTCGCAGCAGAAGCTTATTATACTACATACTGGATAGAAGGAAACCCCGAGCACCACACTCAGTGATTGAAACTAATGCACTGGGCCCACTGAAGCTTTTACACAAAGCGGCAGAAGCCAAAGTCAGGAATGACACCACCATCAACCCGGCACTAGTGACATGCTCAGCCTGGACTAGAATGGCTGGGCACCCCGGACACGAAATTCTGTATCACCCTAACATGCCATTATGGGAGGCCCACTACCTCCGTCCCACCCAGGACAGGATCCTCACCATACACCGGAAAGACAAAAGGGATACATCAGTTTGGAGATCTGTTCCTAGATAAACATTTTATCAGCTGGGAGGAGATAAGCAAGACCATAGCGGGTAAGCCACTGCAGAAATTGCAATACTTAAGACTGCAATCCGCCATGGCAGAAATATGGTCTGTTTTCCCTAATGAACCGCAGATATACCTGGGCTTGGGGCACAGGTTTGTCGGTAACACAACCAAGACATCCATCTCTACACTATATAAAATCACACAATCTACTAGAGAAACATTACCCCCAGAAGATAAAAGGAAATGGCAGACAGATCTAGACTGCACCATCACTGACCATCGATGGGCTAAATTGTGTGAATTAACGCAGAAGGTCTCGTATAACTCTCGCTATCGGCTAATACACTACAAAGTATTACATAGGGCCTACTACACCCCTGCCAGGATCAAAGCTTTATACCCTGAAGCCGATGGGAAATGTCCCAGATGTGGGAATGAGGTAGCTGGCATGCTGCACATCTTGTGGTCATGTACGCGCTTGACTAGATACTGGGCTGAAGTATGTGATGTACTTGATGAAATGGCAGACCAACCTATGGTATGGGACCAGGGTTTATGCTTGTTGGGCACGGTTCATAAAATGAATCCCATCTGACGCAAATTGCTTAACCTCAGCCTGGTTCGTGCAAAGCAGACAATATTGATGAGATGGAAAAGTTTAGAACCCCCTACAAAAAAGGACTGGGAAGGGGACATTATATGGGCCAACAATTGTGAGGAAACATATGCCAGCTTGCTACCCTTACACAGCCGCCCAAGAGACATACGGAGCAGGTATAAACAATATTTGTCCGATAAAAATACAGGAGAGTGACTCTGAAGCAATATAATAGTGTATGTAAGTGTACCAGTTTGCTATGTAACTAATGATAGCAATGTTATCAATTTTAAGTCAAGTTATGTTGATATGCCTGTGCAAGTTAAAATAAAAGTTATTAAAAAAAAAGAAAAAAGATTGATAAGCTTGTACTGAATTATCTCCCTTTTCCCGTCCACAAATAAGAGAACCGCTTTGTTTGGCCCCAATCATCATTTTGTCATGGCTTGAATTTTAGTGGCCACGTGTAAGCCACATCATAGCCCTGGGAGCCCTCTTCTCTACAGCTTGAAAATACAGTTAGAGGCACCAGTGTAGTGCTTAGTATGATGAAGTCAAAAGAATGCAGCAAGAGTATTAATAGCTGCAGATTATACGGGACAGGCAGCAAGCGGGAGTTGAAATACTAAATGTCCACTGAAAAACTATGCATCGCTTTCTGACAGCAGGGTGCCAATGTAGATGAAAACAGAGTAAATAGGTCATTGGGTTATAAGAACATTGCTGGATCTGGCAGCAGGCACATGGTAGGTGATGGCAAAGCACACATTTAATGTCTTGAATGAAAGGATTAGGTTACCGTACCATAAGACTGCTAAAATAGGGCAGCTGCTTGGGGCCCACTTGATGCTTGGGGTCCATTTCAACTAAAAGGGTTAGAAAGCCCAGGTGCCTGCCATTTATGAGGAGTTTGAAAATAATAAGTGATTTGTATTGGCAGTTAATTGTCTAGAGTTTGTTTGCAGCTCCATGAGAGACTTGGTCACCATAATAGCATATACTGTGTCCTCCTGTTCATGAAAAATATGGGAGCAGTTTCTTACCTGTAACTCCAATTCTCCAGCGTTGGCATCTTTAATGGATTCACATGCTTAGAATATTCCCCGTGGTCAGGCCGGGATCAACCGAGGGTATTCGGCCCGACGACAGGGACTATTCTAAGCATGTGAATCCATGAAAGATCCAATGCTGGAGAAGGGAGTAGTTTCTTACCTGTAACTCCATTTCTCCAGCGTTGGTATCTTTCATGGATTCACATGCTTAGAATATTCCCCGTCGTCAGGCCGGGAACCCTCGGTTGATCGCGGCCAGACGACAGGGAATATTCTAAGCATGTGAATCCATGAAAGACCCAATGCTGGAGAATTACAGTGATCATTACAGGCATACATTTTTTCTCCAGCTTTATGAACGTTATTTATAGTGACCATTACAGGAATAGATTGTGGCTGCAGCTTCATGAAAATGACAAAGTTAAAGTGACAATGCTAGCATATGCTGTGGACGCAGGTATCATTAAATGTAGAAAATAATTCCATGTACTGTTGCTGAGATAAAATCTACTGGATTTTTTTGTGTATTACCCAAAAGAACCAAATGCAAATTGTATGGCCTTTACTAGATTTGCCTCAAAACTTTTGCCAATAAATGCACCATTTCATTTGGGTGTTTGTTTGTTTTATTATTTATAATGTGCGAGTGTACACGGGGGTATCAGGGCGCAGCATTTACAAGAATTGCCGAAGCTTAGTTATTTATTTAATAATGTGAGACAGTTTAAATATAAACTTTACACATAATTCAAATACAATTACAAGTATAAAAATAAAGAATATAAAAAGAGAAAGGAGAATACATTAAAGCGAGATCAGTTAGAATGAGTAAAAAGTAAAATAAAATACATTAATTTAACCCCTATTAAGCTAATCTAATTCTCTTAATGGGAGATATAGCTAAACATAAAAAGTACCAACAGCAGTTCAATTAAGTTCATGGTTCAAGTATATGTGCATAGAACTTCATTATTCATGGCGGGGGGTCTAGACCACTTCGGAGCCCGACCCTGTAGAAAAGAATTAAATAGACCCCAACAAACCATAATTAACTCCATACAGTGGTGATCCTTCAAGGTGTTAATTGCTACAGTTCGTATAGAGAGGTCCCACCCGCTTAACACAGTGTATTGCTAAAGTATTGAGAAATAGGACACGTTAGATAGAAATACCCAGAATGTTTTAAATCATCAACCAGATGCTATATATTGCTATGTGAGTTTTTATACTGGTTGAATTTAAGATACGATACCAGAACCAAGGTTCAGCTATGTGCTCCAAGTTATGGACCAGGTTCACATAGCATAATTCGTAGGTTTTAACCATGACCGGGCAAGCTGTAAATAGATGTATAGTAGTTTCCTTAATGGCAGAGTTTTTACAGATGCGGCAGTGTCTTTCTTGAGGAAGCAAGTGGATATCAATCCACTTATTGGCAAGCACCGGTAGGCAATCAAGTCGAAGCAAAAGAAAGAAACGTCCGAGTCTACTGGAAGGGCTCAGATTCATGTATACCTGTGGTTTCAGAAATATATACAGTCTATACCATACAAATTGGTACTTTGATAACTTGCACAGATGGTCATGGTTCTCCAGCCAGTCTCAAAGATCGATCCGTTTGGACAAGCCTTTCTTCGAAGCGTCGTAGGTGCCTCTCAATGCAGGAATCCAACCAATCTCTTTATAAAGGCTTTCCATATGATTTTTCAGGTGGTAAGTCGTCGACTCCCTAGAGGGCTCATGATGTAAAGATCTCAATAAGAGGTTCTGAGGTTGGTTGGTCATCTTCAAATACATATCCGCTCTTCTTTTGAGTACAGTGGCTTTAAGGGAGATTAAGTCCAATTCCAATCTAAGAATCGCCATCGGGATACATTCGGGAAGGCCCAGTATCCTCCTCCAAAATGTACCCTCTATGACTTGAAGACAGCTTAGATTGATGTTCAGAAGAGCTTCCAGGCCATAGGTGACCATCGGGACCAGTATCTGCATGTACAGCTGACGCACACCCCACACAGTATAGCCACAATTTTTAAGGGCAAATCTATGTATTAATGCTGTTAGTTGTGCAGCTCTGGTGATTCACATTTGTATGCAGGTTGAATATTCACCTGTAAGATCGATCTCCACACCTAGGTATTTATACATTAGGGTGTATTTTATTTCAATCCCCTGCATTATTAATTTAGGCCTAGAGAATTTTTTAGCCGAAAAAAACATTAGTTGTGTTTTTTCGTTATTAATGACCAAATTATTAGTAATAGCATATCCCCAGAGCGCAGAGGCCGATCTAGATAATCCACTAAATGTGTGATCCATGATAATCAAATCATCAGCATATGCAAGCACTGGCCAGTGCTCGGATCCGATCCGTGGAGGGCAATTGTGGGCTGCAGAGACCGCTATAGGAATGTCATGGGTGAACAGGTTGTATAAAAAAGGAGCTGTAACACAGTCCTGTTTTACTCTTCTATTCTGTACAACTGGGGCGGTCATATGGCCTTGGGAGTCTAGCTTCAGTCTGGCCGTAGTATTTTGATGAAAGGCTCTCAGATAATAGAGAAGTTCCTCAGGGCAGCCTAATAGTTTTAATTTTAGCCAGAGTTTGTCACGAGGGACAGTATCAAAAGCCGCTCGGAAGTCTATGAAGAGGGCATACAAAGGAGGTTCCCCACGGTTCTTAGCTTTCGTCCTCAGCAAGTCAATAATTGTCAGGTTCATGGAGGTGGTATAGCCTTTCCTGAATCCGCTTTGGAATCGGTTGAGTATTCCAGCCTTAGCAGCCCATGCCTCCAGCTTTTCCAAGAGGAGCGTCGCGAACAGCTTCCCTGTACAGTCCAGCATTGAGAGCAATCTGTAATTTCTAGGCTCCAATCCGTTTCCCCTCTTGAAGACTGGTATAAGTATGGAAGCTTGCCACAAAGCCGGGATATTACCAGTCTTCAAGATTTTGTCGAATAGGATCTTTATTAAACTGGCCCAGAAGTCCGGATTACTCTTCAGAAGGACGTTAGCTAGGCCGTTGGGTCCTGGTGCTCTTGAAGATTTTAATGATTTAATTTTGGTGAGGAATTTCTCTTTAGACGTTGATCAATGGTTTCTCCAATGGGACCGCTTCAGCACTACAGCAGATGCCCGGTGCTAACAGAATATTACGATCAGATAGGAATTCAGTCCATTGCTGAGCATTTATTGGGTTGACCATTGTATGGTTAATTGGGCCCCTCACTTCATTCAAGACACCCCAGATATTTCTGGTGTTTTTTGAGCACACAACTTGAACCATTTGCTGCCAGCGACCCCGCTTCTCAGCTCTTCTCTTCATCTTGATCCAGGCATGGTATTTATTCTTAAGCTTTCTTCGTAAAACTGCAAAGGATTCAAGAGTGGGAGTAGCGTTTTTTGCTTTACGTATAGACGCTCTTAGGACTCGCTTGGCGTCTCTGATGCTTTTGTCGAAAGGTATGGTCTTTCCTTCTTGGATCATCGGATTAGTAGAGGTAGTGGCATGTGAAGACGCAAAAGCAGTAATCCATTCCTCAATATCGTTCGCAGTATATTTGCTGAAAGTTTCGATATCATAGAGCAAGACCTCTTGTGCTGCACGTGCTGCATTATCGATACTTTTTGTGTGCCAGCGGATATGAGAGACTGCGTGGTTTGTCACCAAGTAACCCATAGGTCTGGGAGTTAGAATTTCCCAGTCAACTGAAAAAGTCAGGGTTAGGAAGCTGTGGTCGCTCCAGTCATTAAAGGTGATCTTCATGTCTTTAATTCTGCTAGCAATATTCAGGCTTACGAATACATAATCTAGGGTGCTGGTAGCCAAGGCGTTTCGCCAAGTGTAATTGCCAGGATAATCGCTTCTCGTTCTCCCGTTAATTCAAGGTCCCAATCAGAAGAAAAGCGGAGCCAGTTTGAGCCTTCTGGATCTTCTTTGTTGTGGAGCATTAATCCCTTTGGTTGAAGTAGAGGGTTGACAGTGGTGCCCTCCGATCCGTTTATGTGACAGTTGAAATCACCTGTGAAAATGACTGAGTTGTTACCCGATGTCAATGTCCATTCGCTTAGTAGCTCATGGATGGCTTCTTGAATTAATCCTCTGCATACCGCACCAGGTGGATTATATAGAGTGACAAGTAGGATTCTTTCATGGGCAGCTTCATTTGGGACCGCCTCTTCTATAGCTATGATGTTATCAGATTGGTTAGTGGTAATATGATGTGATTGCACTGAGTGCCTAGCACCCATAATCATTCCCCCGAAAGGTCTGCCCCTGGGCCCCTTCTTGGCAAGAGACTGATATAGCGAATATCCATTTAGAATCACTGGGGAGACCAACCATGTTTCCTGTAGACAGATACATAGGTGGTCGGCTAGAATAGACAGGATGGAGTGGACTCATTGCTTACTTATTATTAGGGGGGAGAGATTCAGCCAGTCAGCTCAGAACTTTCTGAACATCGGCGATCTGGACTTTCTCCCCCGTAGGTGGTACAGAAGGCAAGAGAGTTTTTTCCGGTGGAGGAATCACCTTTTCGTGAGCAACTAAGCTCTTCCGCATCTGGATCTGCGTCGATCTCAATGTCTACCATCAACAGATCTTGATTGAAGCATCGCATCAATTGGGCGGTCGCTAAGAATTTGCAATGAATCGCGGAAACATTAGTGTTTATTGCTTGAAGTGTTTCACCGTATTCAAAGTCGGCTGAACTAAGAACACGAAGTTGAGGGACAGAGTGGAGCCTGGTCATGAGCGCCGATCTTGTGAGCCAGTTTCGCTAGTGTTGCTGATATAAATTTTTGATAAGACATATACGGCTATTAGAATATGGGATTTGCAGAGCCGCTTTCATGGTGGCAGGATTCGGCATACTCGGTGCCAAAGGGGCCCTAGTTACATCTTTGTTTGGGGTTGAAGAGATCTTCTCCTAATCATTATTGAGTTGAGATGATTCGAGGTCAAGTCAGTCTTCTTCTACACATAGGGACTCCATCACATTGTCGGGAATTAACCAGCTTGTTAGAGAACCCGAGCCCTTCGCTTCCCTTTTTTGTGCCCTAGTTGCTTTCTTTTTAGCCTTTTTTGAGGGTTTCCCCACCGGAGCAGTCGTAGGTAGGGGAGAGGCTATTACGGAAGGCTTTTTCTTCATGGCTGCTCTCCTCACTATTTTTCGTTGTTTCCGTGAATAGTAAACTGCTGATTCATCAGAGGGTTCAGGTATAATCACTAGATCCGCAGCAGGTTGTGCGGGGCTGTTATCCGTGGGTCTCGGGATCATATTTTCTTCTGGCCCCAGGCTTTCTTTAGCTCTTTATCTTGTTGCCAGAGTGAGGGTAGTCTCAAGGATACGCCCGCATAATTTCAGAATAATTTTTAAGGCGAACTGGAGGGAAGCCACTGAAGATTGCAATTCAGCTAGGACAGGCGTACTGGATGTAGATGCTCTGCTAGAATCGCTAATACTTCCCGAGCCGGAGAGTTCCTGAAAGGGAACGAGATTAGGGGAAGCGGATAGTTGATCCGTTGGCTCCCTCTGAGAAGGTAGTGCACTTGATTGTAAGTGCTGCTGACTATTTCCTAACAAGCGCGGTTGAGCTGGAGTCATGGCCCTCTGCATTGAAAGGCAGAGGTCAAGGAGTGAATTGTTGTCTATATCACCATAATTAGTGATATCTTGGGGAGCCGTGGTTAAATTACTCACAGGTTCCTCTCCTTCCGTTATATTGGTGTTTGCTTCGAGAGGGGCATTCGGTGGAAAGAAGTCTGTAATTGCTCCTTTAGAGAGAGCTTTCTTTTTAGATTTAGGTTTACCCATTGTTCCGTTTGTTTCAGATGAAGGAAAGTTGTTGTTACTTTTCCGAAGATTATACTTAGATTGCTGACCTTGCTTCTGAAAAGGCATGCGCACTTAAGCAAGCGCAATCAGTTTACTCCAAGTAATTGACATCAGGGTGGTTTTTGTAGAAACAAGGGCCCTTCTTAAGGTTGTGCGGGGGGCTATTATCTACAAAGCCCCAGCCTGGATCCACTGCTAATACCAATCTATACGAATATTATCTTCAAAAGGGCAGCCGTGATCAAAGGGCAAACCCTACAGTCTCACAGCTGAACCTAAATCTTATTCGTGGTCAGGGTAGTAGAGACTCCACTATCTGCACAGGCTGAGTCTCCCACACTCTCGCCACTCCTACCGTTTAACTTACAGCTTTGTTGTTGCAGCCTCAGCCGCAGCCTCGTGTGTTCAACTTCAGCAGCTGTCCGCTTCCCAGGGCTCAAAGTCCGCAGCCCACAGCCTGCAGCCCTGCCAGCTCACACTCGCCTGGATCTTGGGCGGGTCCTGTCACAAAACTCAGCCCAACTCGGTTCTGCCCAGCACTGAAGAAGACTGGAGGGAGGTGCCGCAAAGTGCAGCTGCAGCCGCAGGGTCGCAAGGCGATGCGGAAGAGAGCTCAGGAGCTCAGAAGCACAGCAACGATAGTATGCTGTGTACTGTGTGCAATAGAATTGAGTTGAAAATGGTTAGAGGAAGGGACGTCTCGGCGTTTCGAGCATCAAGCCGCAACGTAGCTAGGAGGACCTTGAACCACGTTCGAAACGGCCGCTTATGACACTCTCAGGTTTCAGTATACAGAGTATGCATAATACAAGAATAACGTACACCAGTGTTATATACAAATCAGTAGAGGCCAACAGGCCATTATATACAGGTACGCAAAAAGGCACGCATGGTTACAGTTTGTGCAGGTAGCGCTAGGCACTTTGTTGTCCTAGTGGGACTCCAATTTCAGCCAGGAGACTGCCAGAGAGCGGAAGTTCCGATAGGGCAGGTCTTCTCTATGGTTTGGGGGCATGGAATTCCACAGCTTGGCAGCTTTTACAGGGAAGCTGTTGCCTCCTATGGTAGACCGTTTGTAATGGGGAACAGATAGACAGTTTTTGTATGCAGTTTTAGTGCGTCTTAGTGAGGACTGTCGGTGGAATCTGTTGATCAGGTAAATTGGGGCGGCATTGTTAAGGGACTTGTGTGTAAGTGATGCCGTTTTTAATAGAATTTTATCTCTAGTGGAGAGCCAGTTGTTCTGTTGGCTGAATCTTGTGATGTGTTCTCTTCTGGAGATGCCCAGGGCTGCTCTGAGAGCATTGTTCTGAAGGGTTTGCAATTTACTGGTGGTGGCCTTGGTGGATCCCAGGTAAAGGGCATTGCAGTGGTCGAGGCGAGACAAAATGAGGGCTCTGGCGAGTGTCAAGCAGCTATAGTCCGACAGGAATGGTTTAGCTGTGCGGATTCATTTGCACGTATAAGCCGTGGAAGATGCAAGGGAGCTCACTTGTCTTTTAAGGGAAAAGTTGGAGTCTAGATAGAAACCCAATGTTTTGACCTCCTGTCCGACTTTGATGTGGTTTCCGTCAATCATGAAGGAATTTTAGGCCATGCCTAGTTTCTTTATACTGAGTGTAGTCCCTAAAATGATAAGTTCTGTTTTATCATCATTCAGGCCTAGTTCATGAGTGGCCATCCATGCCTGGATGATGATGTACACCCTATTTAAAGGAATGGTTCGCCCAAAAAATTTTATTTCAAAAATAGATAGGCAATATAAAAAAAAAAGATTGGCATTTTTTTTGTGTTGAAGTCCCTATGTAAAATTTTGAGCAATTCAAGCTCAAAGATAGCACATGGGGGCATCTATTTTGTGAAATGGATGCCCGCCGCTGTGCTCGCTTTGGCTTTTGTGGCACCAATGAAGGAAAAGCCACCCAGTGGTAGCTTTTGTTTACTACAGCTGGCTGGCTTTTCCTTCATTAGTGCCGCAAAAGCAAAAGCCAGCACAGGCGGGCATCCATTTCACAAAATGGATGCGCTCATGTGCTTGCTTTTTCAATTTTTGAGCTTGAATTGTTCAAAATTTTACATAGGGACTTCGAAAAAAAAAATGCCAATCTTTTTTTTTATATTGCCTATCTATTTTTGAAATAAAAAATTTTGGGCGAACCATTCCTTTAACAAGGCCAAATCCTTTCCATAATCTCCAGAAAGCGGAAGGAGGATCTGGGTATCATCTGCATAGTTAGTGTAGGTGATACCGAGATGATCCAAATCATCGAAAAGGGGCTTGGTAAATAGGTTGTATAGTGTGGGGGAGACACAGGAGCCCTGAGGAACGCCACAAGTAATGGGTACGGGGTCTGCAGCAGCAGTGGGTGAGAAGAACCTCATAGTCCTGCCATTAAGGAAGGATGTGATCCAGGTGATGGCCTCCGTGGAAAAGTGAGCTAAAGAGTAGAGGTGTGAGCAAAGGACCGAGTGATCAACCAAATCAAAGGCGGCCAATAGGTCAAGGAGAAGGAGTAGGGTGGCTTGCCCATTGTCTCTGAGCGAATCAATCTGTCCTTTCAAGTCAATGAGGGCGGTTTCGGTCCCGTGTTGGGGGCGGAACCCAGATTGTCTAGATCCTAGGAGGTTATGTTCTTCCAGGTGCTTCTGTATTTGTACATAGGCAACCTTGTCCAAAATTTTTTGTAGAAAGGGAACTGTCGTTATGGGTCGGTAATTAGTGGGTATGGCTGGGTCAAGAGTAGGTTTTTTCAGTAGAGGGAGTACCCAGGAGTGTTTTAGATTAGTAGGGATGGAACCAGTAGCGAAGGAGGCATTAATCAGTTTTGTAATAAAAGGGGATAGGTCGCGGGCAGCATCTTTAATGAGCTGTGCAAGGACAGTTGGATGGTTTCAGAGATAAGATAATTTCTTCAACTTCCAATGTGTTAACTTTAGAGAACTGGAAACGGGCTAGATCAGTGGGCATGATCTTGTCGGGAATTTTTGAGTTGAGGGTGTCGCTCAGGGAGGCTCTTTTGCTGGAGATTTTATTTTGAAGAGTCACAATCTTATTTGATAGGGCATTTTGAATTTCTGTGCACCAACTTTTATCTTTGGTGCAGGTGTCAAGGGGTGCTATAGGGGTTTCTATTTCTTTGAGGATTGAAAAGAGTTCTTTCATGTTGGATTTAGCTTGGGATATACGAGAGTCAAATGAAGCTCGTTTGGCCATGTATATTTCTTTTTTGTAAAGTGCAGCTAGTTTGGAGAGTTTGAGTTTGTTGGCGTCTGATGGGGATTTTTTCCAGGTGGCCTCACAGTTTCTTTTTTGCTGCCTTAGGTTTTTGAGGAATGTTGTGTACCATTTATTGAGGTGTGTTGTTGGTTTGCTGGATCTGGGTTTAAGAGGGGCAATGTGGTCCAGTGAAGTGGCCATAATCTTATTATATTCTTCAACCAGGGACTCAGGGTCCAGGTTGTCGGGCAGTGTGTTGAGAGTGGGGAGTAGATTAGGGATAAGTCTTTCTGCTGTCATGTTTTTCTTGTTTCTGGTGAGAGTGGGTGGGGCCTTAGTAGTAGGCGGGGGTGGAGGTCTGTCGGTGGAGAGCATGAATGATGCCAAGTGGTGGTCGGTCGAGGCTAGAGGTGAGATATTTGTGATATTCGCTAGGCAATTGTAGTCCGCCACCCAGTCAAGTGTTCTACCTTTCAAATGTGTAGGTAGCGTGCATCTTTGCATGAAGCCTAGTTCAGAGAGAGTGTTAGCTATGGTGCTAGCGGGATGGTCTTTTGGGTCATTGTAGCCCAGGTTGAGGTCTCCAAGGGTGAGTGCTTGAGTGGTACTTTTGAGGTTGCTAGATAGAATAGAATTGAGGTCTTCATCAAAGGTGCCTATGGGGCCTGGCGGGTGGTAGATCAAATAGATGTTAAGAGTTTGGGTGTCAGTGAGTGGTATTTTGACGGCTAGTAATTCACAAGAGGGCATCGATAGAAGTAGCTAATCTCATGGTAAGACTGCACTTATAGATGATGGCGACACCGCCTCCTCTAAAGTTGGGACGGTCTTGTCTTAAAATAGAGTAATTATCTGGGACGGCCTGCTGCTGGGTGTAGCCAGGTCTCGGTGACGGCGAGGAAGTCAAGGTCTTCTGTAATAATTAAGTCTGCAATTTCTGTGGCATGGGCTACCAACGATCTGGCATTGATCAAAGCTCCCTTAATTTTAGGGCTGACTGTTTCTAGGAGTGGCTATCTTTTTTGAAGTAGTAGTATGGCGCTTGTCCTGTGTAGGTCCAGGAGTGCCCAAGTTGGGGGGGTTATGCGGGGGAGTGGGATAGGGTTTTTGGTGGGATGGGTTACTGGATTGAGTGGAGAGTGGCAACGTTCTAGTGTTTTGTGAAGTGGGCAGTGAGCGGGCCGTGAGCTCGTGAATTTTGGCTAGTCTGGCTCTAAGTCATAGGTTCCTTTCTATGGTGATGCAGGGGTTACTGGAAGGTAGCGGTACCTGCGTGTCATTTGAATCTAAGTATGGTGCTTGGTTGTTAAGCCTAGATAAGGCTGGCATGATGTTAGGTAGTTGTGGAGCCATCTTGGTCAGTAGTGCAGTATTGAGACTAATCAAGATATGGGCCAGCAGGTTAGCGGTGAACAGACACATGCTAAGTGGTGCAGTCGAGAGCGTTGTGAAGTCCTGAGTAGTATTTGAGTTGTAATACCTGGGTGGTTATGGTGGACTACATAGCAGGGTAGCTACCCTAGACAGACACAGGCAGCCTAGATGCGAGTTTGCTAGAACATTCAAGAATGGGTGGGCTGGTGGTCAATGGGCAAATACAAGCAGTCTAAATGCGAATTTGTTAGAACAGGCAGTCAATGGCAGATTACTAGAGTGCAAGCGAATACAAGCAGTCTAAGTGCGGATTTGTTAGAGCAGGTAGTCCAAGGGCAAGTTTACTAGAACAGGTAGCCTAAATGAGAGTTTGCTAAAAGAGGCAGGAAGGGGTGGACTGGTAACTAGGGATACATGGCAGGCGAGCAGAGTACAAATGTTCAGGGCAGAAATAGCTAAGGCAACAGGCAAGGCTAGTTGACTAATTCTTATGGGTGAATGAGACCAATTCAAATAATATTAGTCAAAGTAGTGGCGAGCATTGTTGGCAGTGTGTCACAGTGGAACGCATTAGAAAAAGAATAGCGAGGCGCATTTAAGCAGGGGCCGTGTCAGGCGCGAGGGGCAATGTGCAGGCAGGTAACAGCAGTCTACATATGATTACTAGGGAGGCAGTCTAGGTGCGATTACGGATAGAGTCAGGATGCTCTAGGTACAAAATGCTAATCTAGTTGCCAATGTGGTCACGCAAATTGTAGCAGTATAAATAACTGATGCTCTGAATGCTGTTTATAGTGTCAGATGAGCAGAATCACGCTACTTCGAGTCGCTGAGGTGACTATTGATCAAAGCGTTCGAGTGATCAGGATACATTTTTCTGAGCATGCAGTAGAAATGCAATTTGCAGTACAATTTTGGGGTGGGGTGACGTAAGATTGGAGAGCACCAATATTGGAATAAGTGGGTCAAGGTTATGAAGTAGGGAGGTAACCAAGACAGGGACGCATTGGTAAACACGAATGACCAAATAGAGGCAGGCAGAGATTGAAAGCCCAAGGGTCAAACGTGGATTTAATGTATTTAAGGCTTGAATAAAGCTTCTGGATCTTCTTGTTAAAAAAGTGATTACACTGATTGGCTAGATCCAGGGATGGTATCAAGGGTTGATGAGAGCAAGGGAGGATAATGAAGTTGTCAATCAAAAATATCTTAAAAATAGCTTAATTTGAACTAATAAGAAGGCAGATTTTGTCTTAAGAGGTGGATTTCATATATGCTGTGAGGGCTTGGCAGACTTCCAGAAGATGGGAGGGGTCCCTCTTTTCACTCCACCGATTTTTAGTTTGGCGACTATATGTATTTTAAGATTTTTTTAATTCACAAGTATACCAGGGATTAGACATTTTTCTGGTCTGGGTGGGGATCAAGGGGGAAAAGTGTCGATTGTCACTAAGAATGAGGATTGACATTTGTCAGAAAAAGTAAATCATTGTTCCAGTTTGGCAAACTGGAGAGCAAGGCATCTGAGCTAATCTGTGAGTGCATTTTTCGACTGATATACTATAGCAGTGGTAGATTGTCTTTGATTAATGTTGGGCAAGCTCTTGATTACAAACAGTCCAGCTAAATGATCACTTTGAGAACTAGGACGTGTGGAGACAAGAGTAAGATCAAGATTTCTAGAAAATATCACATCAAAGCAGTTGCTATTTATGTGAGAAGTGGATGTAGCGAGAGATTAAAAGACATGATGGGCTATTATCTCCAAAGGTCTTCTAGGATCTCTGGAGTCTGGGCAATCCAGCCAGGCATTAAAATCTCCTAAAATAAGCAGTTTTCATTTAAAGGGGAGATGGCAGAACAAAATTCCTAGATGCCTGACAAAAAATACTGATTAACTCAGGGGGATGTTAAATTAGCTAATCCTTCCAATGTGTCTTAAAGTGATGTATTAAAAATAAAGTAAGACATTTGTGATAATTATACAGATCTATGGATTCGAATTTTGATACTGAAAGTGAGTTTTTGAAAATTATAGCAACCCCTCTGCTTCCCACCCACACCCTACCTCCCCCTTGACTGTTTCCCTCTGGGTCCATTTAATGGCCAAGTCACTAAGGACTAACAGTAACATTTGAAATTCATTTTTGTTTTAGCATAATACATTAATATAAAGTTTACAATTTTAAAACGGATGTTTGTTTTAGTTTGTTCATTTGTGGAATACATGTATTAATTAACTATTTTTCTTTGTAACCTCCAAAGATGAAGGAGGAGAGTTCGAGTGTGTGGTCAGAGTGCACCGGCATTTGAGCAGGATACTACGCTACTTGGCTCCTCCACTATTGAAGCTGAACACTTGCGACTGTGGATTTTATGGCTCTTATTCCCTGACAAAGAACATTGCTCAGCGGTTATCGGCTTGGTCTGCCTGGGAGCTATCGGCTTGGCTATCTTGGTCTCCTATGCTGGGAAGCATATAAACACTGCCCCAGCGCGATAGCATGCCCGATCGAGAGTGCAGTCAGAGTGAACTGGCAGTTGGGCAGTTTGGCGGTAAGGCGGCCTGCCGGCGAATGACTATTTGAACTTGTTGAAAGAAAGAAATTAAAAAGGAAAAGATGCCATGAATTTATTTTCTTTGCCCACTGACCTCACCACTGCCTTGACATATAAACTATTTGATTACACTACTTGTTTTTTGTTCTGCCAGTACATTGCCATATGTATGACCTTCGTAGAGGTAAAAGAATGGCTCCTCACTTGCTGACAGACTATTTGACAATTTCTGACGAGGATATGCTTCAGGCTATCCGCCTGCACCTTCCTCCCTCCCCGGGCGACATCGTCTCTTAAGAGTGACAGCTGCTTATAAGCTCCTCATTGTTAGTTATGCCAGGGGAGCAATCGCTGCAATAGGCAGCTAGTGGCAGATAACAAAAGAGCTCCATTTCAGTGAGACCATATGGGGAAAATCACGGACTATTACACTAGGCTCTCCTTAGCATAGAAAAATAGGGTCCGTACCTGCAAAGCAGGGTGTCGCATCAGAAAGTGAATCTCGACAACGTGGCCCGGACATTGCAAGTAGTTCCAGTTGAGGTGTACCAGAATAAAGACCAAAATTAGGCCTCCTTTATGTTGGACTCCCCTCTGGATTTTATCACCAAGCAATTTGAGCATAACGATTCTTCTTTTTCCTCCGACTCCTCTTTAGCAGCTCTACCTTCACCATGCAGATTGTCAGCAGTACTAATTAAAATTGACATTAAAATGGATGCGCACAGACGGACATACTAACTGAAAAAAAACAAGTTCTACGGGTCCAGTTTCCCTCTATGAGGGATTAAAAACAGTGACCAGGACACATTCAGTTGTGTTGGAATTGCTTCTATTGAAGTTTGCCAATGTTAAGGCTTACAGCTGTATAAAGGATTTCCTTCATGACCAGAAACGGGGACTGCAGCATACATGGGCTGCAGATATAGCAGCTATTGATAAATGGGCTAATCGAATGTTCCCAAACGCGAATGGGAGCCATGAAGGTTTTAGTGTACAACTGCAATTTGAATTAAGGAAACCCGCCACTCCCATTACTCCCACATTTGAATTGCTGCTTGTGTTTGACCATAATGTAGTCGATCACGTCGACCTTTAGAGCGTCCCTCCCGTCCCGGAGGGAAGAGTGGCGGGTCCTGGTCTACTATCCCTATTAGAGCTGTGCAAAAGGAAGGAGATTTGAGGGAAATGAGTGGGGTGGGCAAACCTGTAACTTCTGGGTTGCCACCACTGATGATCGGCATGCACAAGAGATTGAATAGAAAGGGAGGGAAGCAAGGTAAGAAAACCAAAAATATTCCATTCACTAGGTTGAACAATGGTTTTTTGAATGGTTTCTGAAACAATCACTGGTTAAAAGACATCTGGATGCGAGTGTGACTGAGATGGGAGAGTCGGCTGATAAGGTGCCCTCCAGGACGGTATTAAATGAGAATGATTGCATAATGCGGTATTAAATGAGAATGAGAGGGATTGCATAATGCTAACTGAAACCAATACTATTACGTCCGGAGTTTATAGGTGCGTCTCCGGGCCATTCGGCTCTTTAATACGATATTGCTACATACAGACTGAGCCTGGGATATGAAGCTGAGAGGCTAGCAAGCAGGACCCATTGCAAGGATATGGTTGCTGGTGGGGAAACCATAATGGAGTTCCGTATTGAAGGACCCCCCCAGGGCCCGACGGAAGGAAGGAAGATAGGCTGCAAGGGGTGTCAGGAGGCAAGGGAAGTGCGCATAAACCCGCACTGCGCGGGGTAAGCAAGAAGGTGCAGCACTAAGCTCACATAGCCTGTGAAAGTAAAGGGAGTAGTTTCTTACCTGTAACTCCATTTCTCCAGGGTTGGTATCTTTCATGGATTCACATGCTTAGAATATTCCCCGTCGTCAGACTGGGAACCCTCGGTACACATATATAGTCGTTTTCTATAGGAAAAAACTTCCGACACTTGTGTGTCCTATCCACATCTACGTCCTCTCCGGGGCCGTCCACGCAAGCCCCGTTGGACGTAACGGTATAAAAGGCCCCGCCCCCGCGGGTCCCGTCAGATTTCGGCCCCTCCAAAGTAGAAAAAGGGAAAGCTGCTTATGCACATATCTTGCACATTGCAATCCGGGGAGGCTGGAGGGCGCATGTGAATCCATGAAAGATACCAACGCTGGAGAAATGGAGTTACAGGTAAGAAACTACTCCCTTCTCCAGCAATGGATCTTTCATGGATTCACATGCTTAGAATAGATTGTATAGCAGTATCATTGAAGACGGGGGTGAGAATGCAATGTAACTTACTTTTACAAGAAACACTCTCAGTCCAATATGTGTGTATATATATATATATATATATGTGTGTAAGCAGCAACATATTTTCAGATATAAACATATTCATAATACATAAATAAGATCAAGGAACAAAATAGGCAAGGTAAGAGACAACAGCTTCACCGTATTTGGCTTACCTTATTGAAACAGACGGCGCAGCACTGCCCTTCCCATCTGTACCTCATCCGCTTGCTGCCTTTCCAGGCAGTAATGGCGTGTAAACGTGTGTGGAACAGACCATGCCGCCGCCTGGCAGATGTCTGTTAGAGGAATTCCAGCCCATAGAGCCGCAGAGGAGGCTGTCGATCTCGTGGAATGGGCTCTAGGGTACTCTTGTAGGGGTCTCCCGGCCTTGGAGTGACTAAAAGTAATCGCCGAAGAGACCCATCGAGCCAACCCTTGCTTGGAAATTGCCCTTCTTCTCACCGACGGGCCATAGGCAATGAACAGCTGTCTGGTAGTTCTGATATCCTGCGTCCTTTGCAGGTAAAATTTTAACGCCCTTTTGACATCCAGCGTATGAAGGGCTTTTTCCGCCGTCGACGACGGGGATGCAAAGAAAGTAGGAAGGACCAGGGTCGAGTGCTTGTGATAGACTGTCGGCACTTTCGGGATGAAAGTAGGGTTAGTCGATAAAATTACTTTGTCCTTAAAGAATCTCATATACGGAGGATCTATGACCAGTGCCTGTAATTCCGACATTCTTCTAGCCGATGTAATGGCAATTAAGAAAGCCAGTTTCCACAATAGGAACTGCATGGGTGAAGAGGACATTGGCTCAAACGGAGGCTTCATTAAGGCAGCCAACACCACATTTAAACTCCACGACGGTGGGAACCGTTTCGTAGGGGGGAAAGTTCTAAAGAGACCCCTCATGAAATGTTTCACCAGTCTGTCACTGAATAATGGTGAGGACTGTCTCCTCCTCGTAAACCTTGAAACGGCCGCCAAGTGTACTTTGATGGACGATGATGACAGCCCACTCTCAGCTAGGTGAAGAAGATACGGAAGAATTTGTTCCGGGGTTACTTCTAAAGGTTGAATTTCGTGTTGGGTTTGACACCACGTACAGAACCTTCGCCATTTGTATATGTATGATTTGTTAGTCGAAGGGGCCCTAGCCGCCTGTAGAATTCTCCGGCAATCCGACGAGACTTTCAAGCTGCCAAACTCTGAGAAGTCAGGAGCCATGCTGTTAAGTTGAGGCTGTCCGGATTGTGATGCCACACCGTTCCCTTGTCCCTGGACAGTAGGTTCGGCACTTTCTGGAGAGTTATAGGCCGTTCCAACGACAGATGTAGGAGGTTGGAAAACCATGGTTGTCTCGGCCAGTACGGGGCCACTAGAATGACCCGGCATTTGTACCTGAGAATCCCCTGGATTGTCCTCCGTATAAGGGGGAACGGAGGGAAAGCGTACAGGAATTTGTCCGTCCAAGGAAACGAGAACGCTTCCCCCAGGGATCCTTTTTGAGGCCATCTGCTCGCGAACTGATCGCATTTCCTGTTTTCTTTCGTTGCGAAGAGGTCGATTGAGGGGGTCCCCCACCTTCCGAAGATTATTTGTATCTGACCGGTGTCCAGCTCCCACTCGTGTATTTGAGTCATTGTCCTGCTCAGGGAATCCGCTTGCACATTCTTCACACCCGGGAGATGGTAAGCTACTAAGGATATGTTGTGTTTCAACGCCCAGTGCCAGATCTTTTGTGCTTCCGCCGAGAGGGTCCTGGATCTGGTGCCCCCTTGCTTTATCAAGTAGAACATGGCTGTCGTGTTGTCTGTCAGCACTCTTACTCTTGATCCTTTGATATGTGGCAGGAATGATTTCAAGGCCCATTTCACTGCCCTCAGTTCCAGCACGTTGATGTGTAGGTGTGATTCGGTGGAAGACCATCTGCCCTGGGTTTGATGATCGTTCATGTGTGCACCCCAGCCCGTCAGGGAGGCATCCGTGATGATGTGTTCTGAAATTCCGGCTCTTGTAGAGGAACCCCTCTGTCCATGTTGTGAAAGATTTTCCACCATTGGAGGGATCTGATGACACCCTCGTCGTCGACGAGGATCTTGTCTGACCACCGGCCCGTGGCCTGCTTCCATCTGTCCGACAGGAATTCCTGTAGTGGCCTCATGAATAATCGGCAGTTCGCTAATAGGTGGATGCACGACGCCATGGAACCCAGGATTGCCACATATTTTCTCACAGAAAATGTGCTCTGTAGGCGAAGTTGAGTCGTCAGTTGTTCGATCTTCAATATTCTGTCTAGGGACGGTTTCACTATTCCCGAGTGGGTTTCGAATTGAGCTCCCAAGAACTTCAAGCTCCTTGAGGGCTTTAGAGAAGACTTTTCGAAGTTCACTGCGAACCCCAATCGTTGCAGAAGTTGTAAGGTAGCTTGTACGCTGTTGTTGGTCGACGCTGGGGAGGATCCCCTCACAAGCCAGTCGTCGAGGTACGGGTATACATGATGCCCTCTCTTTCGCAGCCAGGCTGCCACGGGTGCTAAACATTTTGTAAACGTTCTTGGGGAGGACTTTAGACCAAATGGGAGCACCGCAAATTGGTAGTGTGTCTGACCTACCATGAACCTCAGAAACCTCCTGTGTTTTTGACACACCGGAATGTGGAAGTAGGCGTCCTGTAGATCTAGTGAAGCCAGAAAATCGTCCTTTTGGACGGATTTGATCACCTCCTGCAGTGTAAGCATTTTGAATTTTTGACTCTGTAGGGTCTTGTTGAGGTCTCGCAGGTCGAGAATAGGGCGCCATTTTCCGTTGGGCTTCTTTACCACAAAACACCGTGAGTATAGCCCTAGGCCTTTCTGCGATGCAGGGACTAATTCGATGGCGCCTTTCTGTAACATGAGTGTTACTTCCTGCCGCAAGATGTTTAGATGTGGCTGGGATAGGTGTATTGGTGGACATTTTGGGGATTTGCATTTGAACAGTAGGGAATGCCCGTACCTCACCGTGTCCAAAACCCACTGATCTGTTGTGATGGACTCCCATTCCTCGATGCAGCTTGACACTCTTCCTCCCAGAACGGTACGCTTCCCGTCATTGCTGGTCTTTCTGCTTGCTCGTCGACGAGGAAGGATACGCTGATCTACCAAAAGATCTATCCCTGGTCGCTGAGAATCTTGAGTTTCCAGATGCTCCTCTAAAGGGACGAAAAGAACGAAAAGGCTTACCGCTCTGGAGCGAACCCAACGAGCGTGCTGTATCTGAGTCCTCCTTCATGCCCTTCAAGGCCTCATCCACCTTTTCTCCGAAAAGAAGATCACCTTCAAAGGGCATGTCCAAGACTTTATACTGTACTTCGGGTCTGAAGTTGGTGCACTTAAGCCAAGCCTGGCGTCTTAGAACAACTCCGTTATTAATTTGTTGAAACCCCGAATCTGTCAGGTCCACCGCTATATTAATAGCATGATTCGATGCTTCTTCGCCTTCTCGAACCAGGCACATCGCCGTTCTTCTATGTTCTTCCGGGAGGTGGTCCAGGATAGGTGCCAGTCTGTGCCACATCTCCCTGTCATATCTGGCCACAATCGGCAGGGAGTTAGCTGCTTTCACCGTCGAGGCCCCTACAGAAAGAACCTTCTTTCCAAACACGTCCTGGCGCCTCGCCTCGTTATCTGGAGGGGTAGAACATTTATGTTGGGCCTTTGCTTTTCTCGTCGCCGCCGACGACACCACCGAGTCCGGTGTAGGTTGAGACGAAAGACACTTCGTGTAGAGTCTGGGACTTTAAATTTCTTTTCAATGCGGCCTTTGACAGCCGGCTCAGAAAAAGGGTGACGCATGGTTTGAACACCTTCTTTCCAGACATGGTCTAAAATGGGTATTGAAAATATTGAGCGTCTACTCTTGCCCATATGGTCAAAGAGAAAACAGTCCTTTTTCTCCTCCTGCTGGACCAGGCCAAACTCCTTGCACGCTTTTTTCCATCATAGAATGAAAGGAACCTATATCGTCCGGTGGCGACGGGTGAGTAGGACTCTTTGGTGTTTCCATTTCCACATCCGACACCCAGGATGGATCCCTAGATGGTGAGAGGGATATATCCGACACTGACCCGTGGTCAGATAGGGAGTCCAAAAGCTCACCTTCCTCCTGGACCGCTGGAGTAGTTGGAACCCCGATCACCTTGGTCGGGCGGTGTGAAGGGCCAGGCTCGTCGACGGGGGGTGTCGACGGTATAGGTGGAAGCCTTTCATCCAGCGATTTCAGTAGCGAGTGCAAAGAGGACAGTACCTCCATGGACAGGGTCGCCTGAGAGCTTGGAGGCTGGGTAAACACCTGAGAGCAGGTTGCTCCTGCTGGAAACCTGGCTCGTAGACCGAGGTCCTACGGGCTCACAATTCTGAAGCCGTCGTCTTCTTTCGAGGCAATCGAAGCTGCCTGTTCCTGTAGCAATGTGTCAGGCAACTCCACATCAAATACTTCTGGTCTCCAAGCCAGAACTTCCGTCGACGAGGTCATCGTCGTCGAGGTTGTCGCTGGGTTGACGACGGGTGAAATCGACTGCGTCAGAGGCAGTGAGGACACCGACTGGATCGTCGTCGACGACGTTGGGCCTGCAGGTGGTTTAGGCGGTCCCGCCTTCACAGTACTCTCCCTGCGTTTCTCCGAATCTCTACTCGTGGCTGATCTGTGTTGATCGCCCGGGGAGGATTTAGGCCTCTCCTTTCCTTTCTTCAACGAAGTTGACGAAGATGTCTTTCTTGAGTCTTTAGCAGAAACCTTAGAAGAGTGACTTCGTGGCACGTCCTTTTCCACAGGTCGTGACTTCTTAGCCGGAGGCTCCGACGAAGTTGAGCGGCGGGGAGCTCCTGATGTTTTCGCCGAGGCCACGCTGCGCACAGAGCCCACCTCAGACTGAGGGTACACTCCCGCACCGTCATTTAACCAGGATACCAGTCGTCGGTTTCGATCCTTTAGGGTTTTCTGGGAAAAACCCTTACATATTTCACACTGGTCTGCCGAGTGGTGAGGGTGGAGGCAATAAATACAGTCTAAATGGCCGTCCCCCTCATAAACCTTCTGCAATCCGCACGTGGCACACAGGCGAAATAGAGGTTTTCCCGACATACCGATAAAACTCCCAAACTCACAGGAGTTCGACAATTTGACAAATTCTAGCAGTAGAGACTACGTGAGGAGATCCCACTATCTTTGGAGACGGTTGAAATCTGGCGGGGGCGGGGCCTTTTATACCGTTACGTCCAACGGGGCTTGTGTGGACGGCCCCGGAGAGGACGTAGATGTGGATAGGACACACAAGTGTCGGAAGTTTTTTCCTATAGAAAACGACTATATATGTGTACCGAGGGTTCCCAGTCTGACGACGGGGAATATTCTAAGCATGTGAATCCATGAAAGATCCAATGCTGGAGAAGAGGGGGTGACCAGTGTGACATGCCACAAGAGGAGGCAAGGGAGAAACCAGGGCTGAGGGGAGAGGAAGAACCTGAGCCCCCCACCATGCCTGACTCGAGCAAGGGGCAGTAACCCCAGGAGGAATTTGGTGAATCCGAGCTGAAGAGGTGAATGTATAAGGGCGGCCTCAGATCAACATGGCAACGTCTAATACGGAGGGTGATATAAACACCTTCGCAAATAGCATCTGAGAAGTCTGGAGGGATATTGTGGGACTGCAAGCGAGGGCCCTTGATTGACTGGGACACAGGCCACAACACAGGGTGCAGGAGCACCAAGACTAGACTTGCTGGCAAAGAAAATTTACAGCACCTCGGAATGGGTGGTGACAGAACCAGGGGGGACCCCGCTGTATGGTGCCTGCTGCGCCCGGGTGCAAGCGATACCAATGCCACCTAAGGCAAGGGAGAATCAGCCAACCATCGACACCTTTGCCACATCCAAACAGCAGGATCCAAAAGAGAAAATGGACTCCGCACAGGAGACTGAAAGGGCCCCCCCCCCCTCCGCCCCAAGGACATACATAATCAAGTGATGCTGGCTATGGCAGATTTGAAAGCTTCGCTGGGAACGCAGATAGCAGCGGTACAATTGGACATGGGCCTGTTGCACCAGGATGTGCAGCATCTAACAGTGCACACAGCTAAGCTGGAGATACAAGTAAATGAGGTCCACGTTCTGCAGCAAAAGGTAGGGCTACTGGAGACCAGAGTAGAAGAGGTGGAGGGACAGGCCTGGAGAAATAACATTTGCATAGTGGGCCTGCCTGAAGGGGAGGAAGGCGCGGACCAGACGGCATACGTAGAAAGTGTGCTGTTCCAAGAGATTGGGCCTGGAAATCTTACGCAGGGCTTCACCATTGAGAGGGCGCATAGGGTGCTAACTAGGCGGCCCTCTTCAGGGGCGACCCCGAGACCGATTATCGCTAAGGTTCTAAATTACAAGGACCGGGAAAAGATCTTGGCGTACTCCAGACAAGGAGGAGAATTGAAGAGAGCCTCCACTGACCTGACGGTCTATCGAGACTACACGTTTCAGGTGCAGAGGAGCAGGGCACAATTCACAGTAGTCAAGACACTGCACGGCGGGGCTGAAATACATGTTGACATATCCTGCGCGACTTAAGGTTATATAAAAACAGGTTGTGGTTTTTCGATCTCCCAGAAGATGTACAATCATGGATGGACAGAGAAAAATGGGTTGGGTGAAAAGGGGGGAAGAAGACTATCGAGGAGGACACAAAGGAGACTAAACCCAATTGGAGGCGAGAGATCAATGAGGTACTTTGGACTATGGGACTGGTACATGGGGGAGCCTAGTCAAACTGACGAAAGATAGATATCCGGTTGTAGAGGGCTCTGGGCATGGGTTCGCTCCAAGCAGATGCCCTAAATGCTTGGAAACAGAGGTTTTGTATATGGTGGGAAGCTTTAGAGCAGCTAAGCCAAATAATGAGGAGGTGCCGATATCCATGGCTGTGCCCACTACGCCCTTCAATCGTTTGTTTGATAGGGGCACTTGATTGTGTGCCCATCCGCTGTGCGGCAGCACCTGTCTGGATAGTTTGGGGGGGGAGGGTAAGCGGGAAGTGGACAAGACTGAGCAAGGGCAACAAAGCTGAGCAGTTTTCAGTAGGGTTTGTTGGGATGTTTTTGGGGGGTAATGGGTTGCCTGCATGTCTTTTGAATAGGGTGAACAGTACAGTATTTTGTGAAGGAGCACTTGCCGGAGGAGGATGCGACTGTCAGGGTGTGGGGAAGAGAGTGGGGGTGATCAAAGAGGAATGGGAGCAAATGGCGGGAACCCTAAATGTGCTCACCTAGAATGTGAGTGAGGGCGCATAATGCATATGTGAAGAGAAATAGAGTATTTACAATACTCATAAGAAGGAAGGTGGATATCACCTTCCTGCAGGAATCACATCTCACTGCTGAAAAACAGGGCCTATTAACGAGTAAATGGAGGGGGCAGACATGTGGGTCCACATATTCTGCTTACGCACAAGGAGTATTGATTTGGATAGCATGCTCGGTACCCTTTAAAGTTACGCACGCAGGACGGATAATGAGGGCAGAAAACACATATGCCCCTATCCACAGCGCCGCCAAGTTTATCCAGACCTTATACCCACGATTAGCCCCCTACAGGGACAGCAACATAATATGGGGAGGAGATTTCAACTGCATGCTAAATCCTATCTTGGGTAGGTCAGATGCCAACTATACCAGAGATGCCAAATATACCAGATCTGCTCCTCCCACTAGGATCCTGCTGATGCTTCTAGACTATTTCGCCTTAGAAGATGCCTTAAGAGCTCTCCAACCCAAATTCAAACACTACTCACATTTCTCTGCGCCACATGCAGTACACATAAGAATAGATTACTTCTTTGTTGGGAAAGAACAGGTTCATCAAATCACATATGCCCAGTATGAAGGCAGGTTATTATCGGACCATGCCCCCCCCCCTTAGATTACAAAGGCAAAACGCGCTCCCTAGGGCCCCAATACCCACATGGAGGCTTCAAAGCAAAGCACTAGGTGACTCCCCCCCATCCCCCCATTTCGTGATAGCATTAGGAATTGTATTATGGATTACATAGAGCATAACCTAGGTAGCGTACCACGAGCTGGCATCATTTGGGAAGCACTAAAAGTGGTGGTTAGCGGGGCCACTATGGCGGGGTCAAGAGGGATACAGGCATCAATAATCAGGGAACTGGCTTATGCTGAGGAAGAATTTAGGGAAGCAGAGCAGACACCGGGGCATCGCCCGGACTGCAACAAGAAGACTAGGGAACTAAAGGCAAAATGCATGGCATGTTGGGAGAGACTGGGTAAGCATAGTTATGCTAAGTACACAGAGAAGCAACATAGGGAGGGGGATAAACCGGGCCGGTTGCTAGCATGGCTATATAAGAACAGACAAGGAGCCCCATACATTAGATAGATTTAGGGCAAGGTAGATCATGCCATACTCAAAAGGGGGGTTAAAGATGCGTTCGAAGAATTCTACCTCCAACTATACCAGCTGGGGCCCTTGGTCCCAGGCACCCACTTAATGGAAGTGTTGGACGAGATCGTGCTCCCCGGATTTATTTGGGAAGACAAGCTACCTGGAAGAGCCCATTACTAGGGAGGATATTGAAAGCACAATTAGGTGTTTTCTGACAGGTAAGACCCCAGGGTCAGATGGGCTACCCAGGGAATTTTATAACGAATACGTACAAGAAATGCCCCACCTCCCCCCATCTGCTTAATACATCCAATGATTCTTACGAGGCTGGGCTGCTCCCACTGAGTCAGAGGGAGTCTATTATAATACCTCTACTGAAGCCCCATAAACGCCTGACAGATTGTGGCTCCTATAGACCCCTCTAGATGTTATATCAAGATAATAAAATACTGGAGGTCCATGCTGGCGTCTAGAATGAATAGTGTGATACATAAACCAGTGCAGCCGGATCAGACGGCTATGTCCCTGGCTGAAACATGTCTTGGAACCTGAGGAGACTGCACCATGTGGTGCATAGCCATGTTGGATGCAGTAAATGTGTTTGATTCGGTGAGCTGGAGTGGCTTTATGCAGTTTTGCGTAGGCTGGGATTTGGGCCGGCATACATCAAGTGGGCCCAGCTAGTGTACACTAAACCGTTGGCCAGGCTTAAAATGGGGGCTGGGGAGGGGGGGTTGTATTTCAGGGGGGTGGGAACTTGGGAAGGGCACTAGACAGGGCTGCCCCTATCACTACTGTTGTATGATGTCCTTCCAATGGAGCAGATTGCTCAGTACCTCAGAACAGAATACAGGGACGCCGGTATTGAAATAGATGGGGATAGACACCGGATATCCATGTATGCAGATTACACTATTGTATATTCAGAACCTGGAGGACAATTTGGAACTGTTGCTTGAGGCTATGGCCCTTTTTGAGAAACTGTCGGGGATCACTAGAACTATGGACAAATCAGCATTATTTCCGATAGCAGGATTGCACAAGACAAAGAGGGGAGGGAGGGGCAGGGAGGGGGGCTGCCAGTGTTAGCCCTGCGGTGGAACGAGCACACGTTAAGTACTT
Source organism: Ambystoma mexicanum (assembly GCF_040938575.1). NCBI lineage: Eukaryota > Metazoa > Chordata > Amphibia > Caudata > Ambystomatidae > Ambystoma > Ambystoma mexicanum. The sequence continues at coordinate 1,105,777,268 of NC_090922.1, forward strand.
GGGGGTGAATGTGTTATGATCCAGCAGAGGAGCACATGCAGAATACGATACAGGTACTGGAGGGCATCAAGAACTCCATGAAGTTATGGTCTAAATTGCCACTGTCAATGATGGGGAGAGCATCCATGTTGAAGATGGTGGTATTGCCTAGTCTCTAAACTATTGCATGTCTTTGTGAACGTCCCATTTCTCATTCCTTGACCATTTTTCAGGAGGCTGGAGAGTGTTAGCAGGGGCTCCCTGTGGCAGAACGGGCAGAGTGGAATAGCGCTGGAGACACTATATAGACTGCATGCAGAAGGAGATATTTGAGCCCTGAACTTCGAATTATATTACGTAGCTGGGCAAATGCAATTTGTAGTGGATTGGTTGGCTGAAGACCCCACCCCAGACACACACATGCTGCAAACTACAGAGTTTGGGTTTTATCTAAAAGAGTTACTGTGGATTGAGAACCCTCTAGGTTGCCCCACAGGTCACACTTGGTATCTTTAGGGGTAAGCGTGTGGGATCAAGCCATGGCACTGATGGTTCTGACGGACCCAATATCAGTACAAACTCTCTTGATTTCGGTGATGTCATCTAGGCCACAGGCGCGTATGGGTAAACAGCGATATTGGGAAACCTGTGGGGTGGCCACCATAGGGGATTTGTTGCAGGACATGGTTTTTATACCCTTCTCAGAGATGGCAAGGCAGACCGGTATGAACACAGGTCAATACATGCTACATGGTGCCATTAAGAGGAAGATAACACTCCGATGGCCGGCCTATATTGAATTGATGGAGAAACACTCAATAGTGGACGTCCTGTATGATGTGGCTGAGGGAGGGCATACCATTTCACGAATATATGATCTTATGCTGTGCGTCGGGCCGGCTTCCCCTCTTTTAGTAAGTAGTAAATGGGAATCAGCTCCAGGGGTCCCCTTTGCGGATGCAAAGTGGGGGAGGGTACTGAGGAACCGCAAGAAAGTGTCGAGAAACTCACGATTGCAGATCATACAACTGTTGGTTACGCATAGAGCGTATATGACTCCCCAGCAAATCTCTAGATTTCCAGGGCCGCCGAACAAAGATGTCCATGGTACAATGCAACAGCAGCCGGCATGTTAGACATGTTCTGGGCATGCCCAGAGGTGGAATTTTACTGGTGGGATAGATAACATAGTGGGGGAGTAGAACTGGATGCGCATTCCCTGGGTGCACTTTTGCTTCGCTGTTTCCTATGCCCCAAGGGTCGAGGTCATGTTGCTAAATTAAAAGACCTGGCGTGTATTCTGGCTAAACACAGTATAGCTATTGCATGGAAATCGGCCAAAGGCACCAGCATAGAGGAGTGGTGGAAGGACCTACATAAGTGGGGCGGGGCGGAAACCGGGGCATGGAAAACCGTGGTGCAGCGAGAATATGTAGATGTCCCCGGAGGAATTAGAGAATGGGAAGGCTTATTACTAACTGTTTGCCAATGCGCCCAATGAAGAGGTTGGATTGAATTGACCGGAGTGAGAGCGCATGCAGTGCTCAACAGTCAAAAACCGAAAAAGAGTTGTATTAAGGGAATGTAGGCAAACCGGAGGGTGGGAGATGGGAGGGTGTGGGAGGAACTGGGTTGGGAGGGTGGGGGGGAGTGAGTTAGGGGTTATGGCATGTTACAGAGAATGTGATTAATTGATATGTCATATGGTTACGGAGTCTTCTGGTTTTTGGTTTGTGTGTTTTTTTTAAAACAATAAAACCAATTTAAAAAAAAAAAAAGAATATTGGGGTCCTGACCCACACAAACCCACTTCTGTTACTGAACGCTATTCCATCTCTTAGTGCAATTTCTTCACGGGGTATTGACAAAATCTTTTTCTTTGACCATTTCAGAACCGATAGAGTGGAAGTACTGTTTTGATGTAAAATGGTGTTAGACATTGTTATGAAGGAATTGACTGCCATTCGATTGTTTGGCTTTGACATTACACCCTACATCGATAGGGGTAATAATCATGGTGCAGCAAGCAATGGAGGTCAATGGACCCTCACTCCTAGGGAGATCTGGGTCTTCCTGGCCCCTGAACAAGGCTCAAACTTAATGGTACAAATCAACAAAAACAATTTGGCTTCTGAGGCAGAAGCTAGTGATTGGTCTTGGGAAATGAGTACCATTAATGGTGGAAAGCCAGAGGTAGTTCCACATTTTCCCTAACAATGGTCACCATCTGATATCTCTTTTATCATGGAACACACAGGGCCACGCTCATTTATTTAGTAATACAGCAGTCAGCATATTATTGAATACAAAATGGATAATCAGCTTGGAGGAAAAATGGTAATTGGACCCGCCAGTTGTGGACGGCTATGAATGCAACTTTCAGCCAGTTAAAAGGGGTGTCTCCAGGGTGGCCATCCATCCGGTGGACTGCTGAGCCGTGTGAAATCCAGTCTGGTCTATTCCATCGTTAAGTGCACAAATTATGCATTCTGTTTTATTACAACTCACGATAGACTGTCTATGAATCTCGACTTGGACATCTTGGTTGTGAATGTCTGTTGGCATCAAGGCTGTAGGAATGTAAGTATATTTACCAACCTGATTTTAAATAGCATAAATGAGAGGCTGGATAAATGGGAAGGCGGAATGATCCTCCTCTCAGGAGACCTTAATGCCACCTGCATACAAGTGGATTCAATGACTGGTACAACTTCTGGCCTCAAGAGGAAACGAGTATTTTGGTTATGTATGGTCAAAACTAGCTGGTATTGATCGAGTGATGTTAAATGGAGCGGTTAAAAGGTGACATACCAAGCCATTTCACCTGGTTTAGTGCATCTCTTTCATCTATGCTAGACTATATATTTACAAACAGTCCATTGTTCGAGAGATGCAAGTGTCTATCCTTCCCACTAATTCCAGCGATCAGTGTGTTTTGAGCACTGAGTTTGAGATTGGGAGTTTGGGGGGTAATGCTAGTTTATTGTCAAAATGGGTTCTGGAATTCATCTATATGCTCCCAGAAAAAGGTTAAGATGGAATCCATCAACAGTGAGCTGAGTAAGCATGAGTGTTCGCCAAGGCCCGAAGCATCTTTTCTGTTCCGCTAACAAAAATACTCATTCCTTTTGGCAGTTGATGAATGATCCAGAGAACTTAAATCTGGCAAGGGAGATGCACCCAATCCCAGAAGTAACATGGGTTTCCCATCATATGAACATATTTCCCTCTACAGGGGTTGGAGTGACTGATCTGCCTTCGGCCAATACCACTTGAAAACTTACAGCCACTCCTGCAGTGATTGAGAAAATTCTAAATATTAGTGTCTCCCTTGACTCAGGTCCCAAGAAACTGTCAAACTTGTTATTCAATGGGAACCCGCATATGTGGGCTGAGATATTGCCACTCCCATTCTAACACATCTCTCTGATACAAAGGTTTCCACCCACATGGTCAACAGTCTTGTTCTGCCGCTTTAAAAAGGGAGTAGATCAGATCCATTGAACTACCGGACCATTGCCATCCTGGATGCCGACAGCAAAGGCCTAGCTGTTGGAACATGGAACAAAGTTACTTACCTGTAACTGTTGTTCTCCAGCATGGGTCTGGCATGGATTCACTTGCTCATGAATATTCCCCGTCAGGGTGGGAATCCTCGGTAAAGAAAAAAATCAGTTTCAGTTTTGTTTATGAACTGTCTTTCTACTAGTAGCCAATCACTGGTCTCTGGGTCATACTGCCCCCAACAGATGTCCAGCAGGGACATACCAGATAGGAACGCCGTGGTGGCAGCGATGGCTCTGGTCGAATGGGCTCTCGGACGGCTGGGCAACGGTCGTTTTGCCAACCGGTGACAGTGCATGATGCAGCTGGATAGCAATCTGGAAAGGGAAGCCTTCGAGAGGGCCTTCCCTTGGTTCACAGATCCAAAGTTCACAAACAGCTGTGATGTCTTCCGAAAACTCTTCCTGCGGTCCACGTAGAACTTCAGCGCTCTGGCTACATCCAGCGAGTGCAAAGTCCTCTCGGCTGGCGATGAAGGCGACGGGAAGAAAACAGGTAACACCAAGGGCTCGTTGAGATGGAAGTCCGACGGCACCTTGGGCATGAAGGAGGGGTGCGTCCTCAGCACCACCCTCGTCTCGTGGAAAGTTAGGTAGGGAGGTTTACAGGAGAGGGCCTGGATCTCTCCCACTCATTGTGCGGAGGTGATGGCCACAAGAAATGCAGTCTTCCACGAGAGGAACTTCAACGGTGCCGAATACAGAGGCTCGAATGACGGCCCATGAGCCTGCTCAGCACCACGTTGAGATCCCACGCCGGGGCTGGAGCCTTCACCGGCAGGAATGATCGGAACAATCCTTTCATAAACTCCTTGACCAGACGATGGGACCACAGAGATGATCGTCCTGGAGTTCTGGTGTTGCAGGAGATCGCCGCTAGATGTATCTTGATGGAGGCGTGGGCTAGCCCCGCCTTGGCCAGCGACAGTAGGTACGGCAGCACCTGTGGGGGCCGTAATCCACAGAGGGTTAATCATCTGTGCACGGCACCAGAGAGAGAACCGCTTCCACTTATGTCCATAGCACTTGAGAGTCGAGGACGTCCTGGCCTTTGCAAGCACCTCCTTGCAGTCTGCTGGGATATCATACCCTCCAAACTCTAGTGCTGCAGGAGCCAGGCCTGCAAGTTCAGCGACCCCGGGTCGTGGTGGAGGATGGCCCCTCCTTCTCTGGCGAGGAGATCCGCGACCGTCGGCAGTTTGACTGGGGGGGACGCTGACATGTCCAGAAGTTCCAGGAACCAGATCGGTCTCGGCCACGCCGGTGCAATGAGGATCATCCTGCACCGGGACTGTGAGTTGGTTGATGAGTCGCAGCAGCAACGGCAACAGAGGGAACGCATACAGGAACAGGTTGTCCCAGGGGAATGAGAGGCCATCGCCCATGCTCCCGGGGGGGGGGGGGAACCTGCTGGCGAACCTCCGACACTTAGTGTTCATCGCCGTCGCAAATAGATCGATCTGGGGATTGCCCCATCGTTGGAACAGCAGATCCACTTGATCCGGTCGTAGTTCCCACTCGTGGCACGAGCGCAGCTCCCCGCTGAGTGAGTCAGCGATGGGGTTCTTTAATCCTGCCAGGTGAATGGGTACCCGAAACATCCCTTGGGCGACGGCCCAGAGCGCCTCCTTGGATAGGGCTGGGAATCGGATACCTCCCTGCTTCCGGATGTAGAACATTGTGGTGGTGCTGTCAGTGAAGATGCTCACCACCTTGCCCTTGAGGGACGGAAGTAACGACCTGAGGGCCCAGAACACGTCCAGGAGCTCCAGTACGTTGATATGGAGCGACCTCTCCTCCGTGAGCCAAAGGCCTCTTGCGTGGAGATCTCCGGTGTGCGTTCCCCATCCCTCCAGTTAGGCATCCGTCGTCACCGTCTCCTGATGTGCTGGGGTCTGAAAGTCCATACCCGCCGCCAGATCCGGTGGTGGGGCACCCACACGCATCGCTTGGCGGAAGGTCTCGTTGAGCGAGATCCTGTCTTCGAAGCTGCCCGCCGCTTGCATCCAACGGGTGTCGAGGAACTCTTGCAGTGGTCACATCCGCTTGCCTCTGGAGTTCCGAAAGGGCAGCCGTCATTGCTGCAAAACCCCCAAGGCCCGGGCCGTCTCCGTTTCGGCCTTGATGGCCTGCAGTGATTCGTCCACTGCCTTGCCAAACAGGTTATTCCGATCGAAGGGCATGTCCAAAACACTGGTTTGCACGTCCTGGCATAAATCGGTTGCCTTGAGCCAACCACGCTGTCAAAGGCAAACACTGTTGCCCAACTGACGAAAGCCGGTGTCTGCAATGTCCGTGGCCACCATTATGGCGTGGTCCGACGCCACCTCGATTTTCTGCAGGACCTCGAGGGCCTCCGCCCTCTTGTCATCCGGTACGAAGTCCGGCAGAGGAGCTACCTTAAACCAAAGCTCCCTGTCGTACCAGGCCCCTATCGCTAGGGTGTTGGCCGCTTTTATCGTCGTCAACGAGATGACCCGTCTCCCCATGGCGTCCAGTTTCTTCCCCTCGCTGTCCAGGAGGAGTGGGAGGGGGGGGGGGTTTGAAGTCGAAGCCGTAGCCCCTGCCTCCTCATTGGCCACGACCGAGACGACCGAATCCGGGGTCTGCTGCGCCCTAAGGCACAGAGGGGCGGAATCCAGGACCCGGTACTTCTTCTCGTACCGGTCTCTCTTGGCAGGGGTCGTGGACGGGTTCTTCAAGAGCAACAGCCCCTCGTCCCAGATGTCGTCAAGTAACAGGACCGACAGGACCATCTTCCTTTTGGCCTCACGCCGTTGATAGAGGAACCCTTCCTTCTTCTGTTCTTCGGGGCAGAGCTCAAAGAGCTCGGATGCCCTGGCAATCATGGCGTGAAAGGAGCCAATTTCGTCAAGCGGGGGAGGACCGAGGGGGTGGTGATGGAAGGTCCAACCCGTCGTCACCACTGTCGTCATCCGCCCCCTTCATGCCAGTCTCTGTACCGTGTCCTCCCTAGGATCAGGGGAAGGAGATGAAGGCTGTGAGGGCCGCGAAGGCTGGAGGGGTTGGGGGGTGTGGGGGGTGGTGAACTCTCCTCCGCTTGCTTGGAGGGCTCCCCGACGGGCCAAGCTCCGCTGAATCGTCCGTTGGGGTAAGAGCAACCTCGTCCTTATCTCCTTACATAAGGCCTGGATCGCCATTAAGATGGCTCCCGAGTAGTCCCATGGCTCGGGTACCGGCTGCAACAGTTGGGGAGTGGAATCCTCCGCCTCCACAGGAACTTTGTCCGCACCGCCATCGCTCTCTTCGTCCGCCTCGTCGGGATCCCTCCCGTGGGACCAGACCTCCTCAAACTCCTTGAGGATCTTCACGACTCCAGCCAGCTCCTCTTCAGAGGCTGTATCCGTGTCCGTGATGGCCACCAGCCCCCCCCCCCCCTCTTTTTCCACCAGGGTTCTCACGGGGTCTTATCGATGGGCTGAAAAGAGGATTTCCTCTGCGGTGACAGGGAAACTCTGGACCCTGAGGTCACCTCCACTGGGGGAGCCTCCACAGGCTTCGCCAGGGCCGCCACGATTCCCTCGATAGAGGCCTTAGCCGGGTGAATCCGGGCCTTCATGACTTTTGGCGCGCTTGAGGCCTTCAACTTACTTGGGGGGAGGGTCACTGCCTTGCTCCCCCTTGGCTGCTTTCGTCAGGATCCTCCGGGGCTTCTCCAGAAGCTTACCCGGGTTCTCCAACTTTCTCTTCCCCGAGCCAGAGCATTGACTCGTGGTTGATGGCGTCGGTGAAAGTGCGCCCTGCCTGGCAGCCGAGGAGCCCGACCGTTCGGCGCTCCAGGTGCCCACAGACTCACGGTGCTTAGCCTTCTGTTGGGCCACTGTTGCGGGAGCGCCCTCAAAGGACTTAGAAGACCGCTCGGACCTCTTCTCACCTACCGCTGGGCTCTTCCCTTCCAGCCAGTTGGTTGAGGCGGATCCGCCGATCCCTCATGGTCCGTTCCGACATGTTCTTGCAAAACGCACAGTCCTTTTCCACGTGCTTTTTGTCTTCGTGAAGGCAGTAGAGACGTCTAGAATGCTCGTCCTCCTTGAACACATTCTGCAATCTGCATCCAGGGCAGTTCCTGAACAGCTTGGATCCGAGCGTCAAGCTTCCTTTGTTCTGGGCCATGTACACGGGATAGGCCTCAAGGTCTTCTGGAATCATCTAAGAACCATAACTCGACGAAAACCTCGCCCTTGAGAGGCGTAGAAAATTCCGAAACAGGTCCCCGTTGATCGGAAGTAGAAACGGTGGAGCTTGAGGCTCAATTGACCGAAAAAATGAGATTAAACTCTTTGAAAAATCGCAAAACGCAGTAAAAGCTCGAGAGCTATTGCATGAGAACTCCCAACACTTGAACATGCAGTAAAAATCTGAAGATGGCTGCCAGAGGAGGGGCTTAGGTAGAGGGCAGTCATTGGCTGGGGGCATTATGACCCAGAGACCAGTGATTGGTTACTAGTAGAAAGACAGTTCAGAAAAGAAACTGAAACTGATTTTTTCTTTACCAAGGATTCCCAGCCTGACGACAGGGAATATTCATGACCATGTGAATCCATGCCATACCCCATGCTGGAGAACTAGAGGAATGGCAATAAGGGGCGGATATAATTTCAAAATGGCAACCAAGATTCCGTAAATTCATGGCCACCTCATTAAATGGCTTCCTATTAAAATGTAAAATGTTCTTGGCGAGCAGTGACTTTGCGGCCACATTTGATGCTGTTGATAGGTCTTGGTTCAAATTGAAAAAATGGGGGACCCCAGAGGGCCACTTTGTCTCATTATCGGACTGTATGAGGTTTTGAATGTGCAAATCCGTTTAGACCATCAAGGTTCTCTTTCTCGCAAGATCAAAACATTTAGAGGTGTTAGGCAGGGTTGCGTATTGGCACCCTGCCTATTTAACCTTTACATGTCTGATGTGGGTAATTCATTACTTCCAGCAGTATTCGCCAGTCCAGAAATTGGAAATTTAAAAACAATGCGGCTGGCATATGCGGATGACTTTCTAATATTCGATTGCTCTCAAAAAGGCCTCCAAAGTTTGATTAATGCCTTCTCAGAATTTGCAAAAGTGCATAGTTTAAAAGTAAATCCCTCTAAAACTTGCACATAGCGGACAAGCATTACTAAGTATAAATGGAGTCTTGAAAAAGCATCTATTGCGCTAGTTGATCACTTGACTTACCTGGGAATTTCAAGATCAAGGAAACCACAAAAACAGTATATAAAAGAGCAGTTAAAGACACGTATGACCAAACTGTTGAATCAACTTCACAGATTCAACAATAAACATGGAACATTTTCATTGCTCCCAGTATTAAACATGCTGTAAGGTAAAATTGCCCCAAAAATCTTATACGGGATATAATTCAAGGAGATTTGGATTTTAGATTGCTTAACCGTAATATAGGGAATAATGTGGAGGAAGATCCTCCAAGTACAAAATAGCTTTCCAAGCTAGCCCATTAGGTACAAGCTTGGAACTTATTCCCTTAACGTTACAGCCTGTTGGCATTCATTAAGTCTATCCAGCAAGATTGTCAATTCTAGGACCAATTCATTATATTTGGACTTAAATATGACCCTGTAAACAAAGGCTGACAAATTTGTCAACGCATTTTCTTCATTCTGCTTGTTGCTGCTCGATGCAGTTGGGCCATCTACTTCGAATTTGGTTTCAAACCCAGGTAAGGTCAAAAAGTTGCTTTTTCAATATGGCTGGTCGACTGGTGATTCAATGCATGCACATAACTCTCGCAGACACCTGAATGAAGACCATAAAAAGGCGGGAATCCTTGCCCCATTCCTCTCAATATACTCAGACAGAAAAGCAAGAAGAAACTTCTTGCATTTTCATTGGAATCTTCGTTTAACAGGGTGTATTGATAAGATATGGGCTGTTGGGGCACGATCAGGGAGACTGTTGCTTTTGTAAAGATAAATAGCATAAGGAAACACTAAAACATCCGATTACAACATGTATTGCGGTGCAAGGGAAGAGGTGGAACTATTTTAAAAAATACCTGGATCTATTTTTAATAGGTGCAAAACAGACCGCTTGGCACTGTTGCCCGTCGGGTCGAAACACTGCAATGGTAGAGGCAGTGACGTGCCTTCTGAACTCACTTCACTTGGATGCGCCCCATAATGCACATTGCAATATAAATAAGTAATCGGATAATATTATCGCTTAAATTTAATGTGATTTTGTATCTTAATCTTATATTTTATTGGAATAATTATGATTGATTAGTGCAGTTAGTGGATCAATTTAATAATTAGTGATTTGATGAGTGATGTGTTGAGAGATATGGTGTTGGTGCTATTAACTTTTGCTTGGGATTATGATTTTGATTAAGCATGCACATGACTTGCACAAGAAAGGATTTTAAAGTATATTGAACTTAATGCGATTTAATATGCTAGTTTGTTTCTTTTTTTTGCTTGATATGAATGTATGTGATTTAATGTTGTCATGTATTTTCAAGTGCTTTTCTAAGTAAAAAAAATGTTAACGGCTATAGTCTTAACCAAATAACTATAACAAATGTTTAAAAAACTAAATAAAAAAAGTTCAAGAAAAAGCCACATTTCCTTACTACCTAAGCCAGTAACGCTAGTGTCAGAATGTTTGGAGGGCCGTATATATACAGGGAGTTAAAGACTGCATTCCAAATGTTTAATGAGAAGTTAATAGTGACTACAAGGGAAAACTGGAATTTATATTATATTGTGCCGCTTGAAGTAAAATGGTACTTCAGAAAACATGCGTTAAGATGGATTTCTAAAATCAGACCCGGTGGCCAGATTTTAGGAGGTCACCCTTGTTCTTCTTTTCTTTTTTTTTTACCGTTTTTATTGAATTTTGTCAGCATACAGACAGGTTTCCAGTGCGTCGGGGCAACCCCCTTAAATCCACAGTTTTAGGGTACGGTGCAAAGCATCCCTTCCTCCCCTGATCTAAACCCCACACTTTTCGGATACAGACACCTCCCATTTCAAACATACCCTCCCGCAAGTCCCCTTGAATAGTCCATTGTCAATGAGATTACCTCAATTTCTGACCTCGCCCCCCCCACCCCAACATACGCGTTATGATATTTGATTTGGCATTTATAACGCGCCTATACACAAGTGTTTCAAGGTGCGACGAAGCAAGAGGGGGGAATGGGGAAAACAGACAGCGATCCTACTAGGCCCAGTGACATTGAGATCGCGCAAGTGCAGGGGGAAAGGGGAAGGGGCAGTGCAGTACATAGGATAAGTCAAATAAATAAGACAAGAATTAAACATGCAGCCAGCTGGTGGCAAGGGTAAGAGCAGATATCAGGGGTCAAGTTCTGGTGGGGACCTGGGGGGGGGGGGGACTATCATGGAGACAGTTGAGCAGGATGTCATGGTTGACCGTGTCAAAGGCAGAAAAGAGATGAAGTAAGATGAGGACAGAGGGGGTATTGGAGCAAGGTTGGAGACCAAGTCTTCACGGATGATCATGAGAGCAGTTTCCATGCTTCTGGCAGCTCTGAAGCCAGACTGATGGTCATTGAGACAACCAACAGATTCAGTTTGTTTATTATTTATAAAGCGCTCTGGACCCATAGGTATCTGGGCGCATTACAAGACAGCTTAGAATACATATAAAAAAATAGATAAGGTAGGTATGAGGTGTACAAGATAACTGACAATAATTTACAATAAATCAAAGGCAAGCACAGCATAAATAACTAACAGACAGGTCGGTGACAGTCCAGGGTAGGTGGGTGTAATGTGAAGGTCGAGGAATAGCAAAGTTACCAGGCCTTGGTAGTGATAGCAGACACGTTGTTTGCGAGGAGCCACTTGTTTGTGTTAAGTCTGAAGCTGTGGAAGGTTTGGTCCGCTTGTAAGTTAAATGGAAGGGCATTGAACACCGTGGCTGCTTAAACCAGGAAGCTAAAACCACAAGCTCTTTTTAGGTTAAAGCAGGGAGTGATTATGCAGCATGAGTTGGCTGATCTGGTAGGTCTGAATGAAGTTTTGCAGATAATTTTATCTTTCAAGTATTGGGGGCAGCGTTATTGAGACATTTGTGTGAGATGGAGACAAGTTTGAAGTGGATTCTATCTCGGATAGATAGCCACTTGTAGCTCTGTCTTATTTCGGAAATGCAGTCTTTTCTTGGAATACTCAGGGCTGTTCTCAAGGCATTGTTCTGTAAAGTTTGCAGTTTATTTAACACTTGTTCATTAGCTCCTGAATACAGTGTATTGCAGCAATTGAATTGAATTTGGACAAGATTAGCGCTCGTGCTAGTGTGATGCAGTGGTTTATAGATAGGTAGGCTTTGCAGGCATTAATAAGCTTGCAAGTGTAGGCCGTAGCCGAGACAGTGGCATTACCTTGTTTCTTCAAGCTCAGAGTAGAGTCTATGTAAAATCCTAAGGTTTTGGTTTCCTTGACAGTTGTAATTATGTTGCCATCTATGAAGAAGGATGCATATTTAGAGTTTAGTTTGTTGAGGTATGGGGAGGCACCTAGGATGAGAATTTCAGTCTTATCATTCAAGCAAAGGCTTTGGGTGGCCATCCAGGCTTGAATGACGAGGTAGATTTTGTTGAGTAGGTCGTTGTCTGTGTAGTAGTCACCTGATAGTGGAATCAGTATCTAGGTGTCATCTGCATAGTTGGTGTAGATGACACCCAGGCAGTCCAGTATGTCGAACAAGGGTTTAGTAAAGACACTGTATAGTGTAGGGGATACACAGGAGCCTTGTGGCACTCCACAGGTGTTAGGGATGGGGTCAGGTGAGTCTGTAAGGGTGAAAACTCATTTGCTCTGTTGTAAAGGAAAGACTTAATCCAATGGTAGGCTTCTTGTGCGAAATTGGCAGATGAGGTGAGGTGTTCACAGAGTATGTTATGGTCTACCAAGTGAAAGGCGGCGGAGAGGTCTAGCAGAAGGAGTAAAGCACATTGTCTGTTGTCTTTCAAGAGGTTGATTTGTGTTTTCAAGTCAATTAAGGCTGTTTCCATTCCGGTCTGAAGCCGGACTGTTTAAGCCCTAGGAGGTTGGTAGTCTCAAGGTAAGTCTGGATTTGGGTGTATGCTGCCTTGTCGATAATTTTCAGTAGAAAGGGAACCGTCGTTATGGGTCTGTAGTTAGTCAGGATAGTGGGGTCAAGTGAAGCTTTTTTTTAGTAAGGGGAGAACCCAGGCGTCTTTCAGGTTAGTGGGAACCGGACACAATTTGAAGGATGCATTAAGTAACCTCATGATGAAGGGGGCGAGATCGCTGGAAGCATCTTTTATAATTTGTGCTGGGCAGATATCGTCTTGGCAGCAAGAGGGTTTTAAAGAAGCTATAATTTTTACAACCTCAGATGTAGTGACTGAGGTGAATTTGAATTCTGGTAGGGTGTTGAAGGCTAGGGGTTTTTCAAGTTTCTTGGTAGTCTCGGTGCGGTTGATGTTCAGTCTTTTGGTGGCAATTTTGTTGGCTAGGGCACTTTGGATGCCAGTGCACCCGTCTTTGTTTTTTGGGTGAGAGTCATCGAGGCTATGGGAGATTCTAGCTCTCTAAGAATTCGAATAGTTCCTTAATGCTGGAACTCGTGTTAAATATCCTGTCGTCATAGGTTTCGTGTTTAGTTTTCATGATCTCTGCTTTGTAGCGAGAAGAGATTTCACAGACTTTATCTTTGTTCTCTTAAGTGGGTAGATTGTTCCAGGCGGTTTTGCATTTCCTTTTTTCAGATCTAAGGGTTTTTAAATGTGGGGTAAACCACATGTTAAGATGTACTTTCAGTTTGCTTTTGCAGAGTTTCAGGGCGGCAATGTGTGACGATTAAGCTGGGAGATGGCCAGCTTTTCCATAAGTTTGCCCAGAAAAGAAGTGATGGAGGGTCGGCAGAGGGTTTCCTAAGAAGCGGGTGCACAAGTGAGTGCTTCAGGGGAGAGGAGAAGACTCCAGTTGCGAAGGAGTGGTTGCAGAAATCAGCCGGAGCCAGGGTGTCAATGTGGCCCTTAATGCTTTTGGAGGAACAGGGGTGAACCTGTTTTGACGAGACTTTCATAGATCAGGCTTGTCCAGAAACATCATCAGAGGAGAACAGGGTAAAGGCAAATAAGGAGGGGGAGGAGTCTCTGAAGAAGGGCAAGAGGAAGAACAGGGAGTAGAGGGCGGAGGGGAAGAGGAAGAGGGAGAAAACATGATGTCCTGAGTTTTTGAGATGAAATGAGAAGCCAGGGCCGTGCAGAGGGCCTGGGAGGGGACAGAAAAGGTAGAGACTGTAGTAGGATTAGCCAGATCCTTGCAGATTTTTCGGCGGAGTTGTTCGATGCCCCGGAAACGCTGGCTTGGATGTGGGCTCTCTTCTTGGTGCGGACAGAGAGCCGGTATTGCCTTTGGAGGCAGGCGGCAGGCCAGTTTGTCAGAGGATGTACCGGAAGCACGCCATTTCCGCTCAGCCACCCTGCACTTGCGTTTAAGGGTGACGAGGTCAGAGTCGTACCAAGAGTTGCACTTGCATTTGGGTTTCAAGCAGTTCCTCATGACTGGGGCAAGAACATCGAGAGTATCAGATATAGCAGAGTGGAGAGGGCTGTGTCAGGATGTGAGTCAGCCAGAGGAAGGGGGGGGCGCAAGAAGGTGGCAGCGAAAGCCTCAACTGACACACGCTTCATGGGTCGGATAACCAAGAAGGTAGCTGACAGGGCTGGAGTTGGCTTGGCCTGAGGGGTACAGAGGGTGAGATGGGAGGAAAGGAGAAAGTGATCACTCCAGGAGAGAGGAGTGGTGCGAGGGATCGAAAGGGTAAGGTCTGAAGAAATCAGAACATCGAGGGTGTGCCCTGCAGAGTGAGTCGGGCAAGAAGGGAGAATGGAGAGAGAGTAGCAGAGGTCATGAAAGAGTCCAGGTGGATGTTGAAGTCTCCAAGAAGGAAGAGTTGAGAGGTGAGACCAGGAGGGAAGAGGAGAGGTACGCCCACTCAGAGTAAGGAGGACATCTGACCAGGTGGCCGATAGAAGGTAGACACAATAAGGGAATGGCCAGAGGAGAGAGAAAGCCTGCAGATGAGGCATTCAAAAGAGTAGGCCTGCGTAGGAATGACAGAGGCAGGAATCCACTAAGGGAAAATCAGGGCTACACCCCTCTGGAACGGTTGGATCTGGACGTAGAGAGGATCTTGTAGCCATCAGGGAGGAGAATTCAAAGCCTGTGACCGAGCAGGCCATGAACCATGTCTCAGTGAGACAGAGGACATCGAGCAGATGTCAGAGGAGTGTTTGACAGCTGAGCCAAGAGTTTAGAGTGGCAATATGGAGAAGGTTGCCATCCTTGAAAGACTTCCGGGGAGGGGTACAAATCAGAGGTATGTCCTCCGTAGGTGTAGAAGAGGCCTGAGGGGTGGGGGCAGAAGAGAAAGGAGGAGAGGGCAAGGTAGCCAAGGAGGAGACAGCAGGGGGAGGCAAGGAACCCATGGAGGGATGAGAGGGGACAGCAGGAGAAGAAAGGAAATTGATGAGGCGTGGGAAGAGTCTATCAAAGAGGAGAAGGTTGGCTTGAGGGCCTTGGACCAAGACAGTACCATTCAAGTAAACATTAATGATGACCTTCGAGGAGTGGAAGGAGGCTAGTAGGGCCACCCACCGGGTGCCACCATTATTGGGAGAGGAAGACAATGGAGAGAGCACAGAGACCATATGTAGAGTCCATAGGTCCAGCGAGGGAACAACAAAGAGGATGTCGGTGGAAGTTTGCCTGGAGGAGGCAATGGTACAGTTGTCGGCAATAGGGAGGCCTTGGTTGGAGACCAGGATGTCCTTTTTAAACTTCTTCCTACCAGATTTGGTGAGGGGAGCAGGATAGTCTATAGAGAAGCAGTTAGAAAAGATAGGAAAGAGTAGGTGGGGAGAGGAGAGAGAAGGAGGGGTGGGGAGTGGGAAGAACACTAGGTAAGGACACAGGGCAGGGTGCAAGCAGTCGAGACAGAGGGAGACGAGACAAGTAGACAATTGGACAAGACGACAGGCACTTAGGCAGTGGTAGAGAGGTTTACTAGATGAGTGCTTTGCTAGGTGGCAACGCCAAGAACAGCACTACTTTCAAAATGTAATTTAAAAAAAAAAGAGGAAAAACACACCTAGGTTTGAGAGTCCTGAATAGAGGGGGAAAAGGCGTAGGTGTCCATACAATTTTAAATACTTTCACAATGCAATTTTATAAACAGGAGAAAAAACACCTGGGTTTGATCTCAAGGGGTGCAAACATCGTCTGCATCAGCTCGTTCCAGGCCGCCACCTATGACTCCCCCAAACTCCCCCTGTCTCTGCGCTCTGTGCCTTACGGTAGTTTCAGCCAGTGCCCAGCACTTAAAATCCCTCAATCCTAGGACCCTCAGTTGATTTCCAGGCCATTGCAATTCTGCGCTTTGCTGGTACACAAATCAAATCCTTCATCCTAGAGAAATGCATAGTGTGCCTCTTCCCTTTCAGGAACATCCCCAGTAAACAGAACTCTGGGGGCCATAAATGCATCCGAATCCTTCCCATGGCTGCTCTTACCACCACCTCACCCAAGAACCTCCTGATCACTGGTGTGAGACACCCGAGGGTATTCTCCCAAGTAGACCTCAGGAAACCCTTATTCAGGTGGCCAGGCGCTGGCGTTCTCCGATCCCAATCCTGGGGGTGGATGAGCGAGGGAGGATCGCTTGGGTAGGGGAACGCGGGGTTATTCTTGGGGAAATACCCCAGGTGAGATGCAGTACTACATTGCGGAAGACGGAGAGGAGGAAGTCCCTCACATTTTCTTTGGGTAGTCCACATCTACCGCCCTTCCACCAAAGAAGCTCCGATGATAAAACCCAACCACCCCTACACCTGTGGTAAACCAACTATGAGCAGAGACCCCATTAGACTCGAAAACCACATCTCCCAGAATACCTGCATTCCTGTTTTACTACCTGAATACTCCAAACCCTTTTTCTTCTCGTCCCTCTGATTATTCCTTCCTGAAATCCCAGTATACTACATTAACAACACACTACCAGTCCCACAATACCCCCTGTCCAGGTCACGATAAACACTCCGGTCATTTTCGTTAATTCCCCAACCCTTATGCATCTCATCCTTCCGAGTTAACCTGCCAACCCACATCCCCTTTTCTGACACAAGCACTTTCATACACCACGAAAGACCACAGACTAAGTCCAAAGCGATTTACCGGACATGTCCCAACCTAATGGTCAGGCAATGGACCAAAATCACAAACACCCGACGGCCCTTTCCTCACAGGGATAATAGGTGGAGCAAGAGAGCACAATACGAGCAAGGTAGCTGCACGATGTAAGAGCTAACTCAGCACGGCAGTTCAAGAGGAGGAGAAAGACAGCACAGACTGAGGGGGTGACAAGGAGACAAGTGATCTTGCCCTTTCCGAGCCAGGCCTGTGAAACCTCTGCAAAAGGAAACGTAAGACTCTGAACAAAGGCCAGCCTGTGTTGCAGCAGATGTCTACGGTACGCAAGACCCACCTCCGCTGAGAACCAAACCTGGGATGGATGTCTGCCTCCGTGGTACCAACCTTGACTCCAAGGATAAAGAAAGGCAAGCGGTTCATCACAGCCGGGGAGTTGAGGGGAAAATCGATAATAAACCGAACTGTGTTGAACGAAAAGTAGCCAACGGCTAATTTTAACTTTGAGAAGCTAAAGAGGTGGAAAACCAGCAACAGAGGCCGGCACCATGTGGGTGCTCACACAGGAAACTCTGGGCGATTACCCGATCGTAGAAAATCTACTGTAACCAGAAGCCCTTGGGAAGAGGCGAAAAGGGGTCAAAGTGGTCCTACAGGGGTCTTGTAAATCCACTTTACCGTTGAGTCTTTGACCGGCAGATGGTTGAGAAAGCTAAGGTAATTGAATCCTGCATGATGAACAATAATCCGTGAACTGTATTTGTAAATATTAGCAAGATTGAACCCGGCAGAGGGATGCTAATGAGAAGGGGCCAAGATTAAAGTCCTACGATGAATTGTCTGCAACCATCGGCTAGAGTGAACCTGGCTGAGGGAAACCAGTAATGAGGGGCAAAGCCCGAAAACCTGTTCAAAAAGACATCACGATTTGTGAAAGCAAGAACTATTGCAAGGCAAGGCGAAGGAAAATAACCCTCTTGTCATTTCGGATCCGAGCCCGGTCAAGGGAGATCCAGGGGTGGAAAGCGGTCACCCAAAGTTCACTACAAAGGGAACTATCTTATGAATTTGTTGAATACTATTACTGAGGGGTTTGCGCCCAGAAGAGGGGGACCCAGGGGTGAAGCCGTCACCCATAGTATACGTGAAGAAGAACTTTGCATTTGTTTGTTGTGGAATGCATCATGTCCTCGATTGCAAGTGAGTTTTATAGAAAAGAGACTTTACCATTGAAGAACCTGATAGCTGGAACGGAATTGGCGGCTCGTGCCGAGAAAGCTTGAGCGTGTGCTGTGCCAGCTGGAACGGAACTGTCAGCTTGTGCTGGGAAGGCTCGAGCATGTTCTGAGCTCCAAAGTCCCACCTTGTCCCGTGCTAAAAACGTGGGGAAGGGAGACCTCAAGGCAAACACATCCTGCCTTATTATTTAAACACTGTTTTCTTTATTTTGATATCCTATCCCACACTATACTTGGATGTAAGGAATAACCAGGTTACTCACCGTAGTGACCACCTTACTCCTAGTCCATAGTCCCCTTTCCTCCATACTTATGGGACATCTCTCCGTCCTGTGGGACGGGACCGGAGCACTTTGTAAAAAGCATCCAAACATTTTTCAAAAAATGTGTCCTTCCTCTCTTTCTTGCGCTGGGCCCGGCACGCGACCATAACCCCGCCCATCTTGGCTCCGCCCCACGCATCGCCCATCAGTCCTTTTCCATCCCCAGGTCAGAGACCTATTAGCAATAACAGAGGAACCTTATTAGAGGGGACGGCGGGCGGGCGTATTGAGGAAAGGGGACTATTGACTACGAGTAAGGTGGTCACTACTGTGAGTAACCTGGTTATACTCCTACGTCCCGTCCCCTTTCCTCCATACTTCTGGGAGATTCCCAAACACTCCTTACAGGAACTATGGGTGGATGGAAATACCCCTTCCTGAAAAAGGTTCTTCAGCACAGCCTGACCAAACTGAGCATCAGCTCTTGAGCTCATGTCAAGACAATAATGCTTACAAAAAGCAGATGGGGAGGCCCAAGTAGCTGCTCTAGCGATGGACTCCCAGGGGACATTTCTGAAAAGCAACCGCGGCTGCCTTGCCCTGCACAAGGTGTGCATGAATACCCTTAGGAGATTTCAGCCCTTGGACGGTGAAAGACTCCGTGATGCAGGCGGCGATCCACCGAGAAATAGTCACCTTAGATGCCCGCTTACCCTGAGGGTTACCAAAGGCCACAAAAAGTTGAGAAGAACTCCTAAGCTCGGAAGTCCTGTCAAGGTAGAACCTAAGAGCCCTTCTGACATCAAGACAGTGCAGAACCCTTTCAGCCTCTGAGGCAGGGTTCGGAAAAAAGACTTGTAGGGAGATCGACTGATTCAGATGGAATTCAGTTACCACCTTCGGTAGGAAGGCCGGGTTTGTACGTAGGACTACCTTGTCCTTGTGAAAGACCAAGAATGGATGCTCCACTGACAAGGCCTGGAGCTCACTCACTCTCCTCGCTGACGTAACGGCGACCAGAAAGGACACTTTCCATTATAGGTACTTGAGGTCCACCATGGGCATTGGTTCAAAAGGTTTATGGCACAGCGCCGTCAGGACTACACTTAGGTCCCACGGCGGGTGCGGACTATGAACCAGAGGGTAGAGGCGTGTCAAGTCTGCAAAATGCCTCTTAACCACTGGGTTACTCAGAAAAAGAGCATTGTTCCGTAGAAAGATAAGCGGAAACCACTGAAAGGTAAGATCTGCATGACAGAACGTGAACACCCGACTCTACTAGGGAGGACACGAAGGACAGCACCATGTCAATCGTAGCCACCCTTGGATCCAACTGCTTTTTATAACACCAATGACAGAACCTGAGCCATTTACTCCTGTATTGGGACCTAGTCGAGGGTTTCCTGGCTGCCTGGAAAATACGCATGTTATCCGAAGACAAGTTAAGATGCTCTAAAGTCTTGAACTCAGGCACCATGCCGCCAAGCTGAGCGATTGTGGGGAAGGGTGCCACATCTGCTGTTCCCCTTGGTGGAGAAGATCGGGGGTCACTGGTAACCTGATTGGTGGATACATCGACAGGTGTTGAAGTTCTGAGAACCAAAACCTGGCCGGCCACCACGGGGCTATGAGTAGAAGGGAACAGTTTACCGAGTTCTTCAGCTTCCAAATTGCTTGATGAACTAGAGGCAGAGGCGGGAAGGCGTAAGCTCTCATCTTGTGCCATGGAATCTCGAGAGCATCCCCCAGAGAGGAGGCTCCCAGCCCCCCTCTGGAGGTATACTGAGCAAGCTTCTTGTTTACCGCCGTAGCGAAGAGGTCCACCTCCGGTGTGCCCCAACGCAGGAAAATCCATTCGAGGACCTCCACCTTCAACTCCCACTTGTAGCTGACCTCTGTCCGCCGGCTGAGGGCATCCGCTGTGACATTCAGCTCGCCCGGGATGTGTACTGCAAGAAGCCAGACACCATGAAGCACAGCCCACTCCCATATCTGGATGGACAGGTCAACGAGGGGGGGGGGGGGGAGACTTCGCTCCCTGTTGCTTGTTGATGTAATACATTGACACCACATTGTCCATGCGTATGCGGACCACCTTGTTGGCAATGATCGGTATGAATGCCCTGAGCGCTAGGAAGATCGCCAGAAGCTCCAAATGGTTTATGTGCAGGAGCTTGTCCTGAGGCGACCAGAGGTCCGAAACCTGAAGAAGATCTAACGTCGCACCCCACCCCAGAAGGGAGGAGTCCGTCGTGATCGTCAACGTGGGGGATGGGTCCTGAAACCCCCGCACCCACCGACAGGTTGCTGAGAGATGACCACCAATCCAGGTCCACTCTCATGGAATCCGCAATCATTATCAGCTTGGAATCCGGGTCCACAGCCTGAGGCCAGGAACTCCGAAGAGCCATCTGGGTCCGTCTCATCTTGAGACGAGCAAGAGGAATAGCCAGCACGCACAAGGCCATGAGGCCCAGAAGCCTCTGGAACCACCAGGCCGACATGCTCTCCGACTGCGCAATCATCTGACACGTCGCTAACAGATGCGCCATTCTGTCCCCGGTTTGGTACACTCTGCAGTCAATCGTGTTCCAGCGAAAACCCAGGAAGATCAGGTCCTGCGAGACCGTCATGGAAGATTTCCGCTAGTTCACCGACAGGCCAAGATGGAACAGGAGCTGAAGGAGAGACTGGAGATAGCCCGCTGCTGTCAGCAGACAAGGGCTGGTAAGAGCCAGTTGTCCAAATATGGATACACATGGATACCCTGGAGACGAAGATAGGCCGCAATCACCGACATCATCTTCGTGAAGACACTGGGCGCCGAGCTGAGGCCAAAAGGAAGCACTCGAAACTAGAAGTGCTCCTCTCCCAAAGAGAAGCGGAGATATCTCCTGTGTGGGTTCCAAATCAGGATATGCATGTACGCATCCTGAAGATCCACGACGCTGAGCCAAACGCCCATCAGCAAGGAGGACCGTATCTGGCCGGGCGTGATCATCTTGAATTTCTCTTGGGGTAGGAAAAGATTGAACTGGAAAAGGTCTAGGATGGTGCGCAGGCCAGCCTGGTTGGGTTTGGGCAACGTAAACAGCCGGGAGTAAAACCCTCCCCTCGCTCCCCAAGGGGAACGGGTTCTACAGCTCTGAGGTCCAGAAGTTTCTGAACTTTGGCTTTGAGGGAGGGTGAGCTTGACAGCTGAAAAGGAGGGTTGAGGGGTGGGGTAGGGGGAAGAGGTAAGCGGAAGCCCGCTCGAGCGACTGACAAGACCCATCTGTCTTCTGGGATGGCCTGCCACGCCTCCCAATGAGACGCAATGCGTCCTCCCACCGGGGTCTCGAGCGAGCGGGGAAAACCCTCATTTAGCAGGTTTATCGGTGGCAGTGCCACCTGAACCTGAGGAGGAGGCTGAGGAACGGGAGAAAAACCGCGTCCGCTGTTGCCTACGGCGGTTATTCCCCGCAGGGGTATCCACTCTACGAGACTTGCGGTCGACGAAGCCCCTAAAGCCAGAGGAAGGTCGACTTTGCAACAACGGTCTCTGGGTTTTGAAAGGAGCCTTAACCAGGACAGACAAGGACTCAGCTGTCTGAGTGCTATTCTTCGTCTTGGTGAGCTCTACATCTGTTGTATCGTGAAAGAGCTCCTTCCCATCTAACGGAAGGTCCAGCACCTTGTCCTGCACTTCTTTCGAAAATGTAGTTGCATGCAGCCACGCCTGCCGTGAGGTATCAACCCCCAGCATAAGGCTCCGAGCTGAGGTGTCTACGTGATGAGCCGCAGCCTCCAGGAGTTCCTGGGCCAAGACCCTGGCATCGGAAAGGCCTCCTCTAAAGTCTTCCAGCTTCTCGACCGGGATAAACTCCTCAAACTCCGACAGACCTTTCCACATCCATAGCTCCCGCTAATATCAATTCAGCGTTGGCCTGCCTGAGCTGCAAGGCCGAGTTGGCGAAGATTTTCCTCCCGAGGGAGTCGAGGAGCTTGTCCTCCTTTTCCAGAACCTGAGTAGCCGTCGTGGAAGAGGACGCTGCAGACCTGGACTGCAATGTGGCCGCAGCCACCACTGTGGAGGAGGGGGGCGGACAAATGACAGGGCCACCTCTTTTGAAGAATGCAGCCTGTACCTAGCATCAATTTTCTTATTGACAAAAAGTCCAGAGTGTGGCTTTTCCCAGACTCTGCGGACCTCGGCGAGAACATCCTTCTGCAAGAACAGGCCGGTACGCTCCAAGGGAGACAGAGTGAATGCCCCAGAAAGCACGCCCTCCTGCGGAGCGGGTGCCTCGGGCACTGGAACATCTAAGAAGTTCATGTCCAGTACCCGGTCATGAAAAGCTCCGATAGAGGGGGGGAGGTCCTCGCTGTCCTGATCGCCTTGTGCGTCATCCGACAGATCAGGGTCCTGCTGAACCGTGTCGGGCGCTGCCTTGTCCACAGGGAACAATGGGGGCAAAGGCGGAAGAGTCGGGGGAGGCACCGTAGGCAAGGGAGGCGTCGGCAGAACCACCACGGGAACAGGTGGAGCCGGAGGCGCGGGAGGGCATATCTCCCTAAATAGCCCTTTGAAATACACCCTCATGGGGTCGGTACGCATAAGCGTTTGAAATTTACCGAAAAAGGCTTCCTCCGGGGACTGCTTCGGAACCTGAGGAGGCCTCTCATGAGGTGGACAAATCCAGGGACGTAACGGGGATGGGTGCCACACAGGCCCCTCCACCGACGTATCCACGTAAATCGATGGTGCCGATCCTGCAGGCAGCGAAACATTGTGCAGAAGAGGCATCCGAGCGTTCCAGTCATAAACTGGCCGGTAAGGATGCGCACAAGGGACTATGTTCAACCAAGGGGCCAAGCCCTACACCTGAGGCTGATGGCATAGTTGTAGGGGTAGCACCCAAAATGGCAGCCGCGGTCATGGCGGGAGCAGGCGCCGTTTTGTCATCATCTGAAGGGAACTGTGGCACGTGAGGAAGTGAGGCAGGGGTCCGCGTCGATGGATCAGGGGTCTTAACTTTAGCCTTGACATAAGGGACCTCGGCAGAGCCGGTACTGTGAGGCCTGGAATGTTTTTGTGACATACCAACCGCCAAATTAGCCTTCGAAGGAAGGACCTCGGCACTGCCGGTAAAAGAAGAACTTCGCTTCTTTGCCCCCTCAACAGGTCTGGTGTCACCGCAAAAGTTGGAACGGTGAGAAACGGCTTTCACCGACAAGGCCTTGTTAGGCCTCTCAGAACTGCTGGTAGCTTTAGCCTCTGAACGAGGGACCTCGGACCCAGGTCCGGTAACAGCCTTATCTGCACGGGCCTCGAACATCCGTTCGGTAACAGCAAGCCCACACAAGGCCTTGGGGCGCACCCCGGTCTTATTTTTGAGGGAAGCCGACAGAACGGCCTCAGAGCGAGCTCCGGTACCCCACGACTCAGTAGAACTGGGTCTACAAACAGCCCCAACAGTTTTTAGGCCCAACGGGCACCTCAGGGAGAGCCCCGGTGGCAGAGCGATCAACGCCCCCTCCTGGCCCGAGAGGAACCCGGAAAGGTATCCCCCCCGGCCGGGGTGCTCTGAAAAGTAAAGAACTTACCGGGCGTTTCTTCTTCTCGTCGATGAACGCCTGAAAATGCGAAGGAGGAGACAATCGGAACACCTCCTCCCACCGCTCCAACCAACGAAGTGCCCGGACTGAAAGGGAGTCGCAGTAAAAACAGGAGTCCCAACAGTGATCCGGACCCAAACACTCTAAACAAAGAGGATGGGGATCCGCCCTCGCGAAACGACAGTGACACGATGAACAATCTGGAAAATCTAGTTTGAACGACATAGAAGAACAAGTTACTCTCTTACCTGGTAACGTTCTTTCGATGGGGTGGTCCAAAGATGTATTCCATATCTATGACAGTAATCACCGCAGCTGTGCTGCGGTGATTACTGTCATAGATATGGAATACGTCGGAGGACCCAATCCCCTCGAAAGACCAGCACACGATCGCTAGCGAGAGCCAGAGAGGAAAAAGGCGAAGAAACTCTTCCGAGGATGCAAGTGTGTCCAGTCCCGAACGAGCAGAGAAAAGGACTGATGGGCAGGGTTATGGTCGCGTGCTGGGCCCCACTCAAGAAAGAGAGGAAGGACACATTTTTGGAAACATTTTTGGATGCTCCTTACAAAGGGCTCCGGTCCCGTCCCACAGGACGGAGAGATGTCCCATAAGTATGGAGGAAAGGGGACGGGACGTAGGAGTATTGGCAATAGGTTTTTCTTAGCATAGATCCTTTTATTTTGACACGCCACTAGGACTGCCTTATTTTTCATTTGATGGTCGAAGCTTGCTCCCGTTTAGGTTAGGCGTTTTTCCACCCTGCATTTATAGTTCAATAAACACCCTTGAACAGTGATCACTTGTGTCTGTCTTTACTGTTGCCACCATGGGTTCCTTACACTGGACAGGCCCAAAACATGTGCACCATAACTGCTCTCTTGTGAGTGTACCTGGGGCATCCTCTGACTCCCTCTACACAATATTGTGATGCCCTGCGATGGGTCAGATACGCCCTGTGCGTAACATACAATTGGGTGAGCTTAAACTGAGGTTTTCCTAGAAACTCCCTTTGTGTACAAGAGGGCTCTTTTCCATTCCTCATCCGTGGAAATCTTCCCCAAGTCCTCCTCCCACTTCCCACATGCTGCTGACACCTCTTTGTTAAGACTTCATAGAGAAATAATTCATATAACCTAGAGACCATGTGTCCCCCCTCTGACACATCATACATGTTGCCTAGTCCCAGATTAACATCGTCTTCCCGAAACCCCGGCTCATTTCTCTTCTACCTTCCTAACCAGGCCCGAGTATAGTAGGAACTGCCCATGTATATGCCAAATTCTCTGGCGAGGGTCAGGAAGTCGACTATCCTGCCGACTTGCAGTAGATCCCCTATCACTGCTATGCCCTTGTTCACCCAGTGTCTTCTAAACTGGGCAGTCATGTCCATCTGCCCTCTAATTATACCTGCCAAGGGGATGTAAAGAGGTCCCCAAGGTCTTCCAGGCTCCACGCCTCAATTCCCTGCCCAGCATCAAAAGTCTTGAGGGCGCAGGAGTGCAACCTTCTATCAACAACACTTCTTTTAAAAAAGTGTTGAACCAACATTGGTTGCAGCAACAGAGTGTCCATCGAGACCATCTCCCAGCCATTGCACCACGAACTGCAGCTGTTCTGCCAGATAGTACAAATCAAAGTGGGGTACCCTGATGCTACCCACCCATACTCCCTCTGCAAGGTGTGTAATGCAATTCTATTGCTTTTAGCGCCCCTCACGAGCTAGCGAGTCCTGCCGCTGGAAGAACCTTCTGGGTATATTAATGAAATGTTACAGGAGGCGCAGGAGCACGGCTTTAGCAATGCCGCAAGTCTCGGCATCGCCATGGGCAGCACACTTCCAGAACTGCGTGCGTTTACTACGCCATCATAGGCCCTCTGGGCGTTATACCGATGTGAGACAGCAGGGTCATGACATGTTGACACCTAAATAATGGAAGGTGTCTGCCGTCCATCTCAGGCCTAGATTAGGCAATTGTGCCTGAGTGAGCCCCCGGAATCCCACCAGTGGTAACAAGCAGGATTTCTCTCAGTTCACCATTCTATCCGAGAGCTCTGCAAACCTGGGAATGATGTCAAGTATATACGGCAAGTTAGTCTCTGGTTGGTTAACATACAACAGCATATCGTCCGCGTACAAAGATCAAGTGCCCCACTATACTGCGCCTCTGCATAGTCCGATCTCAGGAAACTGCTAATGGCTCCAGAGTGAGGATAAAAAGCATGGGAGACAACGGGCATCCCTGCCGCGTACCCCTTCGCAACTCCCATGCTTCAGAGATCTGCTTCCCAGTTTTCACTCTGGCCCTGGGTTCAGTATAGATCAGTCTGATCCACCTTATGACGTCAGCCCCAATCCCGAACTGTTTCAGGATGCCCAACAGCCAGTCACACTGGATCGAGTCGAAGGCCTTGATTGCATCCAGCGAAGCCATTACGCAGTCCACCCAGATGTGGTTAGTGCCGTCTATCACGTGATGCAAGCTTCTCAAATTCCACTAGGTGCTGTACCCTGGGCCATACCTAGTCTGGTCAGTGTGGACTAGTGTTCTAATTACATTTTGGAGTCTGTTAGCCAGTACCGCCATTAGGATCTTACAATCTTGGGTTTTTCAGGTTTGAGGATGGGCATTATAGCAGATTCCCGCATACTGCTGGGCAACACACCCAGCTTGTGTGCTTCCTTAAATACTTCCAGGAGCCTAGGCGCAAGTATATCCGTGTACACCCGGAACCGGGGTCTTGGCCGTTGAGAGAGCTGCTCTCACTGCCCTAATTTCATCGAGAGACAACGAAGCGTCCAGCATGCCCACGTGGTCCTCATCTAGTCTGGGCAATCCAATCTGAGCTAGGACTTCTCCCATGTCCCCATCACCCTCAGCAGGGTCGTCTGCATAGAAGGACTCCGAATCTCGAAAAGACCTCATTAATCCAGTCCCGCGTTTCCACAAGGTCGCCTTTCGCGTCATCAAGAGTGCAAATTGTGGTCCTCTGCTCCTCCCTCCGGCACAATTATGCCAGCAATCTCCCCTGTTCGTCTCCCTCCGCGTACAGACTCTGGGTATATTCTGCATAATGCAGTCTGCCCAGCCTTTCCCATTTAACCATACATTTCTGGTGCAGCGCCGTCAGCTCCATGGAAATCCCCCCCTGCCAACACCCTCTGCCACTGCAATAGCTTCCTCAGTGTGCGTTAGGGTCTGCACGATTTCCTTCTTAAGGCTGCCCATCTTCCAGATAGCCACACCTCACATCACTATCTTCAAAGCTTTCCATAAGGTACCAGCCCTCTTAACATAACACTGCCTGTGTTGACATCAAAATATTCCTCTATTCTGTCCTTTAAATAACGATTAAAGGCTTCATCTAGCAGGGTCTCTGCCCTCAATCGCCAAGTAGGGAATCGGAGGTTCTTGGCGGGGTTACCCGCCATGTTGTGACCAGCAGGGCGTGATTGGAGAGAACTCTGACCTTATAATCTAAAGCTACAAACTCATCCAAGGTCTCTTTCTCAGTGAAGACGTAGTCAATACAGGTGTGCACTCCATGTGGAGCCAAAAATTGTGATGACCGCGCAATTCCCGTCAACAAACCAAGTGCTCCCTTCCAACCCGGGAGATTGTAGATGAAAAAACCCTCCAATCCAATCCGGACCAGGGAAATAACCCAACAGCTTCCCTCAGCCCAAACAACAACAGCCCAGCAGCAGCTTGCCTGCTCAGGCTCAGCTGCCTTTTCCACACGTGCCTCCTCCTCCCCGGGTAGCGTGCAGCAGCTTTATGCCTTAAAACTGGCACCCTAAGGTACAACTGGGGTGTGTTCCAGTCGCCTGCAGTGGAAGCTGTCGGGCACCAGCCCTGCTTCTCCTGTGTCCCAGTTCTGTGTGCTCCTGCACTCTGTTACGTATCCTTCGCTCTTGACCATAGGCAGCTTCCCTGGAGTGTCTCAGCCAAGTAGAGTTATGGCACATTATTACCTCTGCCCGGAAGCTGTGGGATGCACTGTGCATCCATCGAGGCATGTGCTTCTGCCGTGCCCTCAAAGAAGTGCGACCTGCCATTCTGCAAGACCTTCAGTTTAGCCAGGCAAATCAACATGTATCGCAAGTTTGCTCTCCTCAGCCTCTCCTTGGTGAGCCCAAACATTGCTCTGCGCCACTGCACAAGGGTGGTGTAGTCTGGATATATCGCCAGCTTTGAGGAGCCCCTTGTGATGACCCCCACCACCCCTGGCTGGAGAATGCAAGTATCCTTTCCCTGTCCTTAGTTCATAATCTTTGTGATCATCGGTCTCGGGGGTGAGCCAGGCGGTTGTTCTTTTGCCAGCGACATGTGCTCACGTTCAACTGTGAATCCCTGTGTTAACGTGCGGGGGCCGCCACCTGCATGATCATAGTTTCCACGTAGGCTGTTTCTCTGCCTTCCTCCACCTCCAGGAGGCCAAGGATTCCGACGTAGTTTCTGGAGGCCCTCCCTTTCGCAGCCTACACACAGTGTTCTAGGATCCTCACTCTGATCATCTGGTCTTCCACTTGGTTTCGGGTGCCAGTTGTGCTGGTCGTATTATCCTGCAGCCGCTTCTCTGCCGCTCCCAAGTGCTCTGTGAGCCCTCGCTCATCCTGTCGCAATAAACCCACGTCCACGATGACCGTATCAATCTTGTGCTCCAGTGCGGTTTTTAGTGCAGCAATTGCCCCAAGGATTGCACACTGTTCCTGTGGGCCCGCCCACAACGAGGCTGCCGCTTCCACAGTCACTTCCTGCTGACTGATAATGTCCCCATCTTTTCTGGCATTGGCCTCCATGACCAGCTGCTTGGCCTTGCTCTTGCGATTCTTGTCTGGCATCAGGATCCAATTTCCCAGCGTCGGGCCCTCACAAATCACCTCAGCAACCCACGGTCTTTGTTGCAACCTCCGCACAGAGCCTGCAAAGGAGGACCGCCCGGACCTAGGAGCAGGCCACATGGCAGTGCTGGCGTCACCACCGATGGCCAGGCGGCTATGTCTATTATTTTGAGGTTATTGCCAGGTGTACACTGCAGGCACCCGCCACAGCCGGTGACCTGCCCCACTCACCACCAGGAGCAAGCTGGCCCACAAGTCAGTCCCTTCAAGGCCCCAGGGGTGTGCTCCTGATCTGGGCACCCAGGCAGCGGGACCAAAGGCACAGCCCCCCG
Organism: Ambystoma mexicanum; assembly: GCF_040938575.1. NCBI lineage: Eukaryota > Metazoa > Chordata > Amphibia > Caudata > Ambystomatidae > Ambystoma > Ambystoma mexicanum. The sequence continues at coordinate 1,105,806,273 of NC_090922.1, forward strand.
AGAGGAGATGTATTCCACAGTTTACGCCCAGGCAAGCCAACCGTCCTCTGAGCGCCAACCTCTGGGGTGCTAGATTTAGTGCTCTGGGTCCCCGCCGCCCCTCCCCGAGGCGCTCCTCAACAATCTGCAGTTGCCCGTTGGTAGCCTGCCCCTTCCGTGCCACTCAGCCTACACCGCTGGATCTCACCCGCCGCCTCTCCAGGCAGATCCGCCCTCAGTAGTGTCTGCCACATTACAGGCCCACAGGAACTACCAGGGCCGCTTTGCCAGGAATCAGTCAGGGGTGACCTCACTTCTCACCCCGATCAGTCAGAGGCTCCTCTTAGGATATGGAGCGTACCCCAGCCATGTCATGTCACATGTGCACTGCCTTGAGCCCTCCACCGGCTCCGTGTGCTCATCTGTCTCCTTCTGCTCGACCGTGCAGGTCCAAGCTGCTATCCTCAGTTCCACTTTGGAGACCGACCTCGCTGATTCAGCTGCTCCGGCATCTGGCGCTTCACACCTTCACCGCTGCTCACAGCCCCTGGGTGAGCCAGACAGGCAGTGCACCGGGCTCCCACTGTCACCGCCAAGCCCCCTCTCACTGCATACCAAGGGTCCAGCTTCCCTTCCGACTGCCGCAAGCAGTTGGTTGCTAGAATACTGGGACTATGGCGCTGCAGGGTTTCACTCTCCAGGAGCCGAGGGTGCTATATTGGCGGGGTCGCTTGCATCTAGTCTGGTCGCTTTCCGCTGTGACTGAGGATCTCCAGTGAGCGCCTCTGCGATCATTGCATTGCCCAGCTTCTTCGATGCTGGAACGTGTGTGTTAAAGTAGAGAAAAGCAGGTCTTTCTTGCGTTAAAAACCAATTGTTGCAGGATCAAGCTGGAGCTCTTGGAAGCTGCTGCCTACCGCATGGCAGCCGGTCACACCCCCCACCCCCCAGGAGGCCATTCTAGTTATGGTGAACAGGGTAGCTCTGCGAGTTTTGCGAAAACCCAATTAAGGTAGTGTGAAGAGCAGTCAAGGCATAGTCTCAGGAGTGTGTGCACGTGGTCAGGTACACTCGCTGAGTCCACACAGAATAAGACAGCAACTCAGCTTAGACAGTCAGTTATAAAAATACAGTTATTTATTTAGGCTTTCAGAACACAGTGAAAAGTGAAACTAGCAGGTACTATTATCACACAATACTCTATAACACAAAATTATAGAAACACCAGTATGTTCATTCACAATACATCAAATAATTAACTGCAGAACAGGGATGAAATGCAGATGCAATTCAAATGAGAATGTCAGGTTTCACAGGTAGTTGGGGATGTCACTTTGGGATTTAGTAGGTATCTACAATACATTTGATGCTGGCTGTTTACTGACACTTTAGCATTTACTGTTTAGTTCAGTTAATTAGTTTTAATTACCTTAACTCCTATTTTATCTCAGGAGGATTACCCAAGACATTATAGTGGTCAGGAAGCTAGGTTTTGACTGGTCGGGAGTAAGCTGTAAGGTGATTGGAGATGAAAGTAGCTTGGAGGCTGTTTGGGAATTCTAAACTGCCTTTCATTATCCTCCATTTTATAGGAAGGTCCTGTTTTGCAATATCTCACAGTTTAGACCCAAATTCAGTTCCCATATTTAATCCAGGTTGGTGAGTGAACAGGTGATAAGAGAATCCCAGTGAGACAAGACATGCGGAGGAACTGATGGGGCGCAGCGCTCTAATTCTTTGAAAAAGACTAATTTAAAGACTAAGATTTCATTTAAAAGTTTGGAGTTCTTATCTTCAATCCGAGGGGACATTTGTTGTTGAGTGGACTTTTGTTAGGTATTTAGGCTGTGAAAAAACTAATTACACTTTTTGATGGAGTTCTCTGTGTTTGTGTTTTCAACATTAAAGTAAAGTCTTTCATGAGTGTAAGAAGAAAAGAGCTTAGTGCGTTTCTCGCCAACTGTATTAGTTTATCCATTTGAATGTATGAACGCTGACCGGAGATTTTGTCCTGTTTTGAGAGTGTCGTGACAGATGGTGAGCACGCTGAATCCTTTGTTTCCAGAGTAATAGGGGCAATGTAATGCGCATGAGTGTTACGAACAAATTCACGTAAAACAGAGAAACGAAGCTCAAAGGCTCACCTTGTTTATGCACGCACAGGAGGTGGAAACAGTGAATGAATGCCGTTTTTATGCGCGCGTATGCATTATTTCGGAGGTAGTCTCTCCGTAAAGGAAAAATACTTTATTTTGATTTTGCGAGTGCACAATGACTTTCAAGCCGAAGTGGCTCCGGTCATAATGCGCATGCGCAGGAAGTAGCGTTCACAAGGCAGAAATAAAGCAGTGCTTCTTCATAAACAATATTGTGGGAAGAATAACTGCTTAGAGATCAGCAAGGATCCAAGCAGGAAAAGAAATTACCCTGTTTCAAATTAACTCTTTACCTGAAACAAGGGGTGTTCAAAGCAAGAAGTTAAATAACCTTTCAACTCAGAAGGCGCAGACTTCATTTTAAGATTTACACAGTAACTGCTATTTAGAAAGGACCATTGACTTTTTTAGAATAAAGAAACCCAAAATTCAAGTTATTTTCAAGTACTTTAATAGCCCTTGAAATCTAAGAAGTAAGAAAGTCAGCATCTTCAGCTGATTGATAAGAGAAACCATTTCTCTCAGTCTTCCAGAGTTCTAGGAAGACTACACAGGTACAGCAGCTTCCTTATTCTTTGGGGAAATGGGAGAAGATCCGTTACAGGGAAAATAACCTTTCATTTTCTATCTCCTGCAGGTGGAGCTCGGTTGGTTGGAGTGGGAGCGACCGGTGTTCGGTTTATTTATCCAGTTTCCCCTTTCCCTCGGGGGTGTTGATATTTCCACGGTTTCATTCAGTGGAGGACTACACATCCGGGAGGGGCTGGGGGTTTAGCAGCTCCTGCGGATCAAGAATCAGGACTGGACAGAGAGCCAGTCACAAGTTCAATTCCCTATACTTTATAAGTTAAAGCCTAAGATGTATGGGGCATATTGCCCAAACGTCACAGGTTCCAACACAAGGTTTCCCACAGGTATATATTCTCTAAAGGGATGCAACTGACTTTTGGTGGTTTTTCATAATAGTTTCAAACTATTTAAAAGTTCAACAAAAACTTAACAGAACAGGTAAGCTCTCTTCTCTCTTCCAGAGGAAATGCTAACCCAGGGGCATAATACTGTACCTGACCCAGGTTCGACGATCAAAGGTAATTAAGAGGGGGATAGGAGACAAGGGGATGTGTTCCCAATGTTATCCTAAGGAGGACAGGGGAACAGGCACAGGTATTGTAATTGGTTATTTATAACACGCTTAATACCCAGAGGTTCCTAAGCGCGGACCCGGGGATTGAACCTGTGTTGCTCTGCGTCTTTCTTCCAAAACAAGCACATTGCCCCTGATCTACCCTCCCAAGACGATGTATGTTTACTCTCCCCCTGACTCTGATTTTCCCCAAGAATCACAATGGGTTGACGTGGGGTCACTGAGAGTGCGATTGTCCGTCCTTTATTACAGTGAAAGGTGCCCAGGGGTTGCACATTTGAGGATTATTCCGGACGGGTGCAACAGCAAGATGAAATCCCTGTCGAAGAAATGCAGATTCCAACGGTGCGTATCTGCAGAAGAGTTATAACGTTTGCAGGCGAGGACAGGAGCCTTCCAGTCGCAGTCACAAGAGCTGCTCTAGGATAGGTACCCTTGAAGATAGAAGGTGGTATTTCGGGAGAAGGTGGTTTGGGGACCACCAAAGTTCTGGGCTTAAACATGGAACAGACTGTTCTGGCGAGGCTGTCCACGAGGGTGCAGGTCAGTCCACTGGGCACTCCTGAGACACTTTGAAATGCTCGGAGGGCTTGGATCCTTTGAGAAAGTGTTCAGACTATTTGATCCCAATTGTCAAAGGGCTGAAGCACCGATATAGGTCTTAAGAGATCAGGCAGGGGAGCAGGGCTTTACGGGGCCAGTCACTGGCCCACTGCAGAAGTGTTCCACGGTCATCAACCGGCTGCTCTTCTTCAAAGGATTCCTGGCTCAAACATAGATCTGAAGAATGGCCACAGGAGCCCTCCTCTTATCCAAAATCTGAGCTAGAAACAAGTACATCAATAGTAACAATCTGCACCATTCAAACAGCCAGTAGTTGTACAATTTGGGACAGCTACTGGTTCCACCTCTGCCCCAGTAGCAGACCTATTGGCACCAGCGATATGGACTGTGATTAGACAGTCACAGCCCCCTTTCCTGGGGGGTGGGGGGGGAGAGAAAGAGAGAGAGAGACACACACACACACACACAATCACTAGCCCAGGAAAGCGTCAGCTTCCCCAGGCAAGTGCATGACCTTATAAGCAATGTACTGACCTAAAAAGTCCCAACTACAATATGGTCAATGAACGAGCGAAAATCTCGTGGCATGACCATTTTAGGCCCCAAGTCACGTTTATAGCCATACATGGAATGGCGAATGTGCACACTAAAAATAATGCAAACACGTTAAAAATATAATGGCTACCACCAGCTTGTTTTAGCACATATAGAAATAATCCCAAATCCCATGTGTAAAAGGCTAGGGTGATACAAATGTAGCCCCATTGCGCCACACTGTAAGGTGCAATGTAAAAATACAAGAATTCAAAAGGGACACAGTTTTCCAGTACTGAGCGTTTGAAGGACTAGTCGGATACCCCATAATAAATTGGCAAAAGGCAAGGGAATTGAAACTGAAGGCTTTACTTCCTTTCAAAAAGTCAGGACAGGATCAAAAACAGAGCAAAAACAATGGGGTTCTATAAAAACCAATGGAGGGAAAATTTGATAAAGAAAATCGTTTCTGACATGCATAAAATGTAAGCGAGCAAGAGGATCCAGTGTGGTTAAGGGAAAGATAGTAATGTGATAAATTAAGTATATAGGTAACACATTCAACTTCATGAAGCCCCATTACCACCTTTGGGATGCCACAACTAAAAGATTGGGATATTAGTTCAGAAGTTTAAGAGTGCACCCTCTAAAAGTAAAATACAAAATCCTTGGTGATAGAAAAACTTAGCAATACCAACATTTTTCATTATGTGTCTCAAATTGCATGCCTTTAATGTCCCTTTTGACAAAAAACACAGTACAACCTGTAAACATGTCATAGGATGTTCACAGTGATACAGAAGGAAATGTTACTGGGTGTAAGATGTACAATACTTAAAGTGAAGCTCACTAATCAAGCCTTCTATCATATTGGGGGCCTTAGGCTTCCAAAAGAAAATAAAACCAATACCTTTGAATAATTTAAGCTCTGTTTTGCATCTGTGTACCCTAAAGGAATTATCATAATCGTGATATATGGAGAATTTGGATTTGCTGCCATCACCAGCAATCAATGCATTTTTTGAAGGATTACAGGACCATCCTGCCTAAGTAAGAGAGAAGGAAAATCTGTGTACTTGTAACTTATTTATCCATATTTATTATAAATTCTTATTCACCGGAGTGACTAAATTACTCCTAGTCCATAGTCCCCTTTCCTCCATCCTGTATGGGTGTCCTTCGCGAGGGACGGGGACTGGAACGGAAGGAACCCTTTTTCACCAGAAAAAAACACTTTCACTTTAAATTTGTATGTGCGCGGGGTTGCGGCCTCGGGAGGACAGGCTCCCTTGACCACACCCACCGGTGTCACACCTCAGTCCCAGTCCCCTTTGACGATTCGGCTGTATTGTGTTGAACAACCTTGCTGCTCTTATGTTAGGGGGAAGGATGTTTGTACTTAAGGAGGAAAGGGGACTATGTACTAGGAGTAGGTTAGTCACTGCAGTGAGTAACACTTAATTCTTCTACGTCCTGTCCCCATTCCTCCATTACCACGGACAACTGCCATGGTCAGGAGAGCGGCCCCTCTTAAGCGAAAAGATTACGCAGTACTGCTTGGCTGAAAACTGTCAGCCCTGCCACTGGTATCTAGGCAGTAATGTTTGCAAAAGGCTGATGGAGTGGCCCATGTCGCCGCCCTGCTACTCACTTTCCATGGCACATGGCACTGAAAAGTGATTGCTGCTGCCTTGGCCCTGATGGCATGCACATGAATGTCCCTTGGCGGATCCTTGTGCTGCACCTTGTATGCTTCCTGGATCGCTGCGGTCATATATCTGGCTATGGAAGCTTTGGATGCTTGCTGACCCGGCTTTGAGTCGCCGAATGTGACAAACGAGGCATCCGTCTTGCGGAATCCCTTAGTTCTATGCAGATAGAATTTTAATACTCTTGACATCTAGGCAGCGAAGGGTCTTTTCTGCCTCTTCCTTGGGTTCCGGGAAGAAAGTGGGGAGCACGTTCTCCTCATTAATATGCAAAGAGGAAACCACCTCCGGAAGGAACTTTGGTTGCGTATGGAGCACAACTTTTTCCTGATAAAACCTGGAATAGGGCTCCAAGGCCACTAGAGCCTGGATCTCACTGACCCTGCACGCTGACTTGATTCCTACTAAGAGCGCTGTCTTTAGAGTAACCAGCTTTATATCTACAGTGGCTATGGGCTCGAAAGGTTAGTGCGCCAGGGCACCGAGCACGATGTTAAGTAACCGGGTGCGGGCGCTTGACCGGAAGGTACAGTCTGGTCAGACCAGTCAAATGCCTTTTTAGAACCAAATTGGCTGAAGAGAAAGTAAATTTGCAGAGTTTCAGTATGCGCCAATAGCCGCAAGTTAAGTCCGGCAGGTGTCGACCTGGACACCGGATCTAGCCGCCTTTCCCTAGAAGGATAAGACCTGGACCATCATACAACCCAGCCGAGCCACGCCATTTTCCTTGGACCATAGGCAGAACCTCGTCCATTTGCTTTTGTACTGCTTTCGTTTAGATAGACTTCTTGCGCCCTGTATGATTTCCAGGTTGTCTCGAGATAGCTGGAGATGTTGAAGGGTTACCTACTCGGGTACCAGACTAGCCTTCCACCCCCATTGCTGCGCCAGAAGAGGGCTCTTCCCGAGCAAGAGGGGCATTTCTGGTTGGGCTGCCATCTGACAAAGGACGGAGGACCAAGGCCTTGGAGGTCACCAAGGTGCTATGAGGAGCAACCGTGGGGTTTGCCTGATCTAGGCTCAATACCTTGTGCATGAGCAGTGTGGGGGGGAATGCATACACCTACATCGCGTCCCAGTGTATCTGAAGCGTGGCCCTGAAGGAGACACGACCCCTCCCGCGGCAGGACGGGTACTGTTGACAAGTCCGGTTCTCCCTGTTGCAAACTGGTCTATGTTCGGGTGACCCCATTAGTTGAACATACCACTCGTAATTGTCGGAGCCCAAACGACTGAGCCCGTCCACCTCCACATTGGACACTCCCGGCAGATGGATTGCTGAGAGCCAGGCTTCTTGAGCAATTGCCCAATCCCAGATGTCTAGAGCTAACCGATACAGCAGAGGGGATCCGACGCCCCCCCCCCTGCTTGTTCAGGTAATACATGCAGGTAGAGTTGTCGGTTTGGATACACACCACACTTCCTTTGATCATTGGAAGGAAGGATTTGAGTGTGAGCCAGATGGTCATCAATTCTAGCCAGTTGATGTGATTATCTCTGTTCGGTCAGAAACCATAGCCCATGCACTGCCTGTGCTCCCAGGGTGGCGGCCCATCCCTGGAGAGAGGAGTCTGTTGTAATTGTAGGTTGTATTGGGTGGCGGATGAAACGGCCTGCCCTGCATGAGGTTTACCTTCTAGTCCCACCATCTGAGGTCCTGCTGCAAGTGGGAGGGAATAGTGACCAGTGCTCCCTGATTATCTGTCTTCTGGTCCCAGGAAGCTGCGAAAATGCAGCTGCAGCCTGCTCCTTCAAAGCCTGGTGTAGGGGATGGCAAGGATTAAGAAAAATTACATCTCGGATGATCACAAGTGGTTTAATCCAGACCTAAAAAAGCTTAAATCAAAGCTGAAATATTTCTATGCATGGAGGAAAAATCAGGAGAATCAAAGCTTGGAAAGGTACAGAATAGCAGCCAAGTCGTATAACAATGCCGCTGTCTGCAAAAAAGGAGATGTTCAGTGATAGAATCTCGAATGCGTTTTCAGAAAGTAAAGAATTGTCTAAAATGTTTAAGAGAACAGGAATCTCCAAAAGGTCCGAGCAAGGAAGCCTCGCTGAAAGATGATGCCTGGTGCAATGCAATCCAGGAAACCATGATGGGGAATTAGACAAAATTAAAAAAGCATTTAGGCTCATAAATTGATTAGTCGTTCGAGTGTGCAAACTCAGACTTTGGGCGAGTCGGCTCCTCAGCAGGATTTCAACTTTTCGCTCATCTGAGAATCGGACCCGTCTACGGTCATCATGCAGCTGAAATCTACAAGCTGCAACGGAAACCCATGTTCCTCCATAATTATTAAAGCGTGCTTGCCCTTGCTTATTTCTGCCGTATGTCAATTAGTTAACACCTCATTTGCAGAAAATCACGTTCCAGAAGGCCTATAAAAAGCATGGATCACCCCTCTATTAAAGTAATCAGGTCTGTGTACACTTATTGCAACAAATCATAGGCCGATCACGAACCCTCCATGTCTATTAAAGCTATTGGATTGGGTGGACTTTAATCAAATATCTGCATAGCTCAATCACCATCAGATATTGAACAAACTCCAATCAGTTTTCAGACAACACTAGGGAACAGAAACAGCACTCCTTTATTGGAAGGCTAAATTACTCAAGACCATGGATAAGGGCCATACGTCGCTCCTTATGATCTTTGATCTCTCTGCAGCCTTCGACCTGGTCGATCACTCTATGCTGACCACCAGGTTGAGGGATGTGGCTACATTTTCTAATGATGCTGCCCAATGGATTGCCGCTTTCCTAAGTGATAGACAATACAGAGTTGTTAGCGGGGAAGCTGAGACTAAGCCAGTTACTTTATCATATGGCGTGCCTCAAGGAGCTTGTGTTTCCACGTCACTATATAATCTCCTCACTGTCCCTTTTTTTTCGATTTACTGGAGCACAATGATATCACATTTGCCAACTATGCGGATGACAATCAATGTGTCATCCCGCTGACAGGATTGCATGGGCAGGATGAGCGTAATAACAAGATCTATGAAGCCATCCAAATTTGGATGGTACAGAATGAATGGACCCTCAATAAGGAAAAAACTTATGGTGGTGGGATCACCGAAAGAAATTCTGAAGTTAGGCCCACTGTACAAATACTTCTCTATTGCAGACTACAAAATTGCGGTTCAGAAGAAGGTGAAAACACTAGGCATTTTTCTGGACCAGAATCTGAATATGAAGGCACAGATCAGTGGGTTGGTTTCTGCAACTACCCATTATATAAAATTAATTGCTCACCTTTGGCCCCTTGTCTCTCAAAAAATGCAGAGACCATTGCAAGGGTTGTAGTAGGCTCATACATTGATTATTGCTGCAGTCTGCTCACTGGCATGTCACAATCAGATTGTGATCGCCTACAGGTAATCCAGGCAGTTAAGGGAGTCAAAGGACTCAAATAGAGAGACCATGTGTCAGACGTGAGGCAAAGTCTGCACCAGTTCCCGGTGAGGGCCAGAGTTCAGTTTCGGCTACTTTTAATTAACCACAAATGTCACATGGTACTCATGCCCTCCTACCTGAAGCATCATCATTTGGTGGAGAAACAGAATCTGAGGGCTCTAAGATCTAACCATACCAATCAATTGATGACACTGCGTTGCAATACCAGCAGAGTTTTAAAGGGATCATTTGCCACAGCTGCCCCAAGCGCCTGGAATTCACTCCCTGTGGATTTAATGGAAGTTAAGTCTACGCAACATTTCAAAAAGAAATGAAAAACCCTGCTATTTTGCTAGGGCAGTCGTCTTCTGATTCTTCGATTGAAATTCCTAGAGGGCAACCTTCTATCCTTCCACCTGGGGTGTTTTGTTTTGTTTTTGGGTGCGCCCGTAAGCCTTTGGGACCTTCATCCGCGGTATAAATAAAAGAAATATATTTTGTTTAAGAAGGGGGGGCCTGCCGCTAGCACTCCCAGCAGGTGTTGGTACTACCACGCCGGCATTACTATTCTGCTGATAAAATAAGCGACCGAAGCCTTGATAGCTACCACCTTTTCCTCTGCAGGGAATACCTTCTGCGTATCCCATAGTAGTCCCAAGAACACTAGCGTTTGCATGGGGCAGAGCTACGACTTCTGGTAGTTAATCAAAATGCCCAGCGCGAAGAGTGTAGCCATCAGTCTGTCCTCTGAGGCCCTGTCCTGCTCAGGAGCAGTGCCTCCGACTACCAGTGAGGTAGAGATATACATGCAAACAGGCTGTCCCGAGGAGAACTGCCACTGCGTTCATGAGTCTTGTGAACACTCTTGGAACGGAATGCAGACCAAAGGGTAGTACCTTGTATTGAAAATGCAAGAACATGACCCGGAACCTGAGGAAGGACTGATGAGGTTGCACTATGGGGACATGAAGATATGTGTTTTTCAGATCCAGGGAGCACGTCAGTCCCCTCCACACAGCGTCTCTGCTCTGATAGCTGGTGTCACCATTTTGGACTTCTGCAAAAGTAGGTACAGATTGAGGAAGTAAAGATCTAACACCACTCACAAGCCTGCCAGGTTCTTCTTTTGAATGGCGAAGATGCAGGAGTAACAACCCTGACCCTGCTGAAGGGGAGGGACCTCCTCAACCACCTTGCTCTTCACAAGCGAATGGATCTCCCCCAAGAGTGAGGGGGGACAAGGAGGAGGGGATGGAAGGGGAAGTTGGAAGCCCGTGGAGACTACCGAGATCACCCATGAGTCCAAAAAGCATGCACCCCAAGCCTGACTTTAGGGTCAGTCTGCCCCTGATTGGGGTGCTGTGGACATGAAAAAAGCTGTCATAGCTTCTTTGGTTCTAAGACTGACGACTGGGAGCGGGACTGGAATAACCCTTTGTGGGCAGATTTGGGATGTTTCCTCCTATGCTAACTAGGGGACCTGTCCGGTTGCCTGGCTCGGTGGTCCTGAAACCCCCCGGAACCTGGCGAAAGCTTGCCCCTTGTCAGAGCGGCATTGGCTCTGAGGGAAGGATTTTGCTGCCGGCTTTGTCAGAATGGCCAGTGATTCGACCGTTTGCGAGCTGCTTTTCTTTTTGTTCAGCTCTTCGTCCATAGTAGAGTGGAAAAGATCACCACCCTCGAATGGCAAGTCGAGAATTCTCTACTGGACGTCCGGGTTGAACTTAGTGGCTTGAAGCCAGGCCGTTCTCATGTCTGTGGCTACACAGATCACCCAACTAACAGTGTCTATATGGACCACTGTGGCCTCCATAATACCTTTTGCCACTATTTTAGCCTCAGCAAAACGAGTCTTGAAATAGGCTTGTTGAGCAGAATGTCTGGGATAATAAAGTCTGCAATCTCTGTCTTGTTCCTCCTTATCCGTATCCTGCTGAACCCCTGTGTTAACCGGTACCCCCAGATCTGTAGAGGTAGTCCCTGTCGGGGCTCAGATAGTTGGCACTGGTGTTGATGACGGCGTTGCCAAAGAAGCAGGTAGCAGCGGGAGGCAGAGTACGCTGCGCAGGCACCAGCATAAGTGGTGGTGTGGGAGGGAGCATGTCCTGTATTATTCCCTTCAGGATGTTTTCCATTTGAGGGGATCTCATGAAGGAAAAGAACCTGTCAAAGAAACGGTCCTCGTAGGCAGACTGGGAGCGTTCCTGCATGGCTGCCGAAGGAGAGTAGGCCAGTTGTCTACCCCACCCCCTATGAGAGTATATGCCCTCATTGTACTGAGCTCCGGTGAAGGTCTGGTACGACGTGGTCCAGGTGATCAGAGTCATTGGTACCCAGGCCGAAGGTTTGCGCCTTTGTGGTTCACCCAATTAGCGGGCCTCTGACCCAGCTGGGGTACTTTCCCACATTTGAGGTTGTGGCCTGGCCGCCATTTTGTCTACATGCGCTGCCATCTTGTCTGTGCCTTCCGCACGTGGGACCGTGTTAGATGCCGGCCTGCGCTCGGCATGCATGCCAGGACACATTGGCTCTGCCCACCTTGCACCTCAGGTATGTGCCTGGTAGGCGATTGGCTCTCTATCATGAGGCCGGTAGTGATGGTGCTGCATGAAGGTGCCTCCTCGGACGAGTGGCTGGTACTAGAGCTAGGCCCCTCAGGGTGCCTGTGGGCTCCTCAGCAGTGGAACCGGTAGGGCCTGTAGACCCCTTGGCCGTTAGGCCAGTAGGTGCAAGAGCCTCAGTAACCATTACGCCGGTACGAGGGTCCGACTGACCCCTCCCATCCCCAGGCTTTCCCGGGAATGAGTCGCCTCAGCGGGGTGCTTTAGATAAGAGTACGCTTACCTCCTTGGTCTTTCTCCTCACGTATTCCTTCATACTCTCCAAGGGAGTCCTGTGGAACAACTCTCTCCGCCGCATGAGCCGGTTTTTGAGGGAGTGGGGCGTGAAAGCGTTGTACACGGAGCAGCCTTCCCATCCGTGGTCTTCGGCAAGGCACCAGAGGCAGAGCGCGTGTGGATCTGAAGTGGGGAAGGAGCGGTCACACGACGGACACCTGCTGAAGTCCTGTCGTGGCCGACATGCACTGGGTTCAGGCTGAGGCACCGGTGGACGGTGTTCCCAATTTCTAAAAAGTAGAAATAAATGTACTATTAGGGAAAAAGCATGTGGAATTACACAGCTCAAGGCCTTGCCCAAGAGCGCTGGTGAAATCGGTCCACTCCAGTTGATGCGGAAAAGGGGACTGAGGTGTGGCGCTGGTGTCCACGCACCCGCACAAATTTAAATTTAAAGGAAAATTGTTTTTTCTGGTGGCAAAGGGTTCAGTTACGGTCCCTCGTGAGGGACGCCCATACAGGATGGAGGAAAGGAGGCGGGACGTAGGAGTATCATGAGTAATAGAACAGCCACGCCGCCGACTGTGTGAGGGTAACCCACAGATATTCCACTGTTTAGGGATACAGTTAGGATCCGATGACTGAGAAGGAAAATTTCATTTAATGTAATCCCCTTCATTTATCACTTCATCATAGCTCTGCGTATGGCCGGGACCATCATCCAGCAGTGAGATTGTACTACTCAGGATGTTGATGCTGATCCATTGAAGGAGAAGTTACTTATTTGTATTCACTGTTCTCCATTATGAGCCTCTTCATCATAACGATAAGCATATCTCTGCACGTGTGTAGGATCCCAGAGACAAGCTCCTCTGTTTATGATCAAACAGAGTCCACAATGGAGAAGGAAACTCATACTTACTTGTAATTTCGGTTCTCTGTCGGATCTATCTTCATTCAAATAAATTGTGTGTGAAATAATGACTTTCCCAGTGGGATCAGTCTTGTTCAAAGATTTTCTGTCGTTAACTATTGCTGACCATCCTATAGTGGGCAAACACACAGGCGCTCTTGCATGCGTATGGAGAAAATAACAAAAGAAAAAATGTACAATAAACCACAAGTAACGTGCCAAACTTTTGGAATAAGGTTTCATTTTGTCATCAGTTGTGCTACATATTTGGAGCGTGCTATATGCAGGCCTTGAAATCAACAGCCGAAGTGAAGATCTAGTTCAGTAATCTGAAAAAACGTATACACTGAAATGCATTCATACTTACAATGAGTTTCTTACAATCATGCCCTCTGCAGAGCTCTGTGTAAGAGGAGTACTGGACATATATAACCCAGCTGCCAATAAATACAGCCAACCAGGAGAAGAAGAGATACTTCACGCGCATATAGGACCAGCGAGCCTGTGTAAGACAAAAATAACCACTGATTAGCAACGATTCAAACAGCAACTTTTCGTTTCTATCACATTGGAGTTTAATCAAATGCATAATGTGCCATTACTATTTATATCAGCGAGTATACGCGTATTCATCTCATATTACATTCGCTCTTGTCTGAAAATGGATATTACACACCGGGAGACACATAACAGCCAAGTGTGGAATAAGCCTTCCTTGATCCACAACAAGTACTGCACTGAAAGCATTGCCGCACGAACCCCTTCCTGCCACGTCTGCACCCATGATGCGGACTTGACTGACAATATGTCCCACGCCAGGGTGAGCTGAGTCATGAAGCAGAAGAACAAGTTACTTCATACCTTGTAACGTTCTTTCGATGGGATGTTCCTCCGACGTATTCCCCATCTTTGATAATTCGTCTCCAGCTTGCTGGCCTCGGAAATTTTTTCTCTGTAGAGGGCGCTGCGCGTCGACGTCCGCCGAGTCGATGTCCCTCGACAGCCACCGTATTGGCGCCAACGTCACCATGCCCATAAATAGCCACGCGCGGCGTCCGTTGCTCAGTTCCGTTTTGTAGCAGAAGATAAGTCATGCCTGAATTGGTTATTGACCTTGAAGGAGCGGAGCGTAAGCTGCAACCACAAGGGAAGTATTACTGCGGGGATGGATGGGAGGGGCGATAAGGAATACGTCGGAGGAACATCCCATCGAAAGAACTTTACAAGGTAAGAAGTAACTTGTTCTTCGAAGGGATTGTGTCCTCCGACGTATTCCCCATCTTTGATAGACTCCCATAGCAGTGGCATGTACTTGGAGGTGGGAGTAATAATGTCATGTATCCCTTTTAGGAATGAACCGCATGTAATACAGCTTTTCCAAATCTGGTCTCTTGACTAGCGGAGGAATCCAGGTCGTAAAATTTTGTGAACGTATGTGCGGACGACCATGTGGCAGCCGCACATATGTCTCGGACCGGTACCCCTCTTTGGAGGGCCGAAGAGGCTGCGATACCCCTGGTTGAACGAGCCCTAAGATTTTGGGGTGGCTCTTTCCCTGCCAATTTGTAACATTCCAGAATGGCCAAAATAATCCACCTGGAAATGGTCTGTTTTGTTATGGGTAGTCCCAACTTGTGACCTGAGTATCCTACAAACAGTTGGTCTGCTTGCCTAATCCTAGCCAGACTGACAATCTGTAAAAGATCAGAGTTCGCCTTGGGTCCAGCCTATGAAGCCTTTCTTCCTCTTTCCCCGGATGGGGAGGAGGGTAGAACGAAGGTAAGGTAATTTTCTGAGTAATATGAAATTCAGAAACCACCTTTGGGAGGAAATTGGGCTTCACCTGTAGGACAACTTAGTCCTTATGGAAAATTGTATGGGGGGGGGGGTTTACAAGAGAGCTTGTAGCTCGCTCACCCTCCTAGCAGATGTTAGTGCTTTCAATAGGACAGTTTTAAGCGCGAGAAATCTCAGCGAACAAGAGTGGAGTGGTTCGAATGGAGTACTCATTAGGAAGTTTAAGACTAAATTTAGGTCCCATAAGGGAACTTGGAATGGTCTTCGAGGATAAACATTAGTTAATCCCTTGAGAAATTGTATTACTAGAGGTAGTTTGAAAAACGATGGTTCCTCTGCAGTGCGCTTGAAGATTGAAAGCGCTGCGAGATAGCCTTTTACAGTGCCAGCTTGAAGGCCTGAGTTTGCCAAGTAGAGTAGAAACGATAACACTGTTGGTGTACCACATGAAAAGGGTCGATATTCCTTTCTCTACACTAGCTGCAAAATTTGTTCCAACGGCAGCGGTATAAAGACTTTGTTGCTGGCCTTCTGGCCGAAAGCATAACCTCCATGACGTCATCAGGGAGGTGCCAATCCTTGTACCTCACCCTTTCAGAAGCCAAGAGTGAAGGTTGAGGGTTCTGGTGTCTGGATGGAGAACCTGAACTCCCTTCTGCGAGAGAAGATTCTCTTTGAGTGGAAGACAGATTGGAGGTAAGATGGATATATCTAGAAGGTCCGGGTACCACGTTCTCCTGGCCCAGTCCGGGGCAATTAGGATCATGGTTTTCCGGAATCTTCTCAACCTCCTGATCATTTGAGGAATAATAGGGACTGGTGGAAACGCGTAAAGGAGTGGGAACTCCTAGTCCACTACGAACGCGTCTCCTAGAGCTCCTCTCGGGGGAAATTCCCTTGAACAGAACAGATCACACTGCCTGTTGGTGCTTGTGGCAAACAGATCCACCTGAGGGGTTCCCCAAAGGGCAAAGATCTCTTGAAGGACTTCCTGAGCTAGCTCCCACTCGTGGGAGACTGTGCTCTGCCTGCTCAGAGCGTCCGCTGTCAAGTTCTTCTCTCCGGCTAGGTGGACTGCCGATAGAGAGATTCCTTCCTGAATTGCCCAAAACCAGAGCTGCATTGCCTCTCTGCACAGTGGCAGTGACCCTACGCCTCCTCTTTTGTTGAGGTAGTGCATGGCCACTGTGTTGTCCGTCATTATCAGGACATTTCTCCCCTGTACTGATGGCAGGAAAGCTTTCAGCGCTAGTCTGATCGCTCTCAGCTCTAATAGGTTGATATGTAGTCTGGACTCCGATGGAGACCAACGACCGCTGATGGTCAAGTCGTTGGCATGGGCTCCCCACCCCGTGAGTGAGGCGTCTGTGACTACTGTTATCTCCGGCCATGGTTGCCAAAACAGTTCTCCTTTCAAGATGTTCTCTGGATAGGCCCACCATTGAAGGTCGTGGGCTACATTGTCCGGAAACCGGAGGAAATCCGTCATTCTCCCTGAGAATTGCGACCACTGAGTTCTCAGTGCCCACTGAAGAGATCTCATTCTCAGGCGAGCCTCTGGCACAAGGAAGATGCAGGATGCCATGAGGCCTAGCAACCTCAAAAAGTCGAAGGCTGGGAGACGTTGGGCATTTTGGAACTTGTTGACCATCAGCAGAATATCTTGAGCCCTCACCTCTGGTGGCGAGGCTTTTCCCAGGGAAGTGTCCAGGACCGCTCCAATGAACTGGAGTCTCTGTGATGGTATCATCTGTAACTTCTTTAAATTGAGGGAGAAGCCCAGTTTGTGAAGGAAGTGGCAGGCATAATCTATCTGGATCTGAGCTTGTTCCGACGATACGGCCCTGATCAGCCAATCATCCAGGTAGGGGTAGACGTGGATCCCTTCCCTCCTTAGACTCGCAGCCACTACCAACATTAGCTTGGTGAAGACCCTCGAGGCGGAGGTCAGCCCAAATGGCAGAACTCGAAATTGATAATGATATTCGCCAATTGTGAACCTCAGGTATTTCCTGTGTTTGAGATGGATTGGCACATGGAAATAAGCATCCTGAAGGTCCAGAGATACCAGCCAGTCCTGGAGCTGGAGGGCCTGAAGGATCTGAGAGCGTTTTACCATCTTGAACTTGTCCTTCCTGAGGAACTTGTTCAATTCTCATAAGTCCAGGATGGGTCTCAGTCCTCCGTCCTTCTTTGGTATGAGAAAGTTGGGGGAGTACCAGTCCTTGTTCCTGTCGGCTACAGGTACCTGTTCTAAGGCACCTTTCCCAAGCAGGTCTATAATTTCCTGCAAGAGGAGCGAATCTGGAACTTTTAGAGAGCTGTGCCCCAGTGGATGACTCTGAGGGATGGGTAGAAAGGGTAGGCAGTAACCCTGGGCAACTGTCTCCAATGCCCAAGCATCTGACGTTATAGCCTGCCATTCCGTCAGATGGTGAGTTAACCTGCCCCCTACAGGTGTTTTGTGTGGAAAGACCTCAGAGTGGTTTGGGGGCGGCTGATGCAGATGCCGAGGGTAAAGAGGCACCTGCTGCGGCTTTAGTACTTTTGACCCGTCCACCTCAGGTGGATCTCCTTTGGCCTCTGAGCCGGCTGTCCTCTGCCTTTACCGAATGCGGAATAATAGCGAAAGGACTTTCCTCTTCCAGAGGTTCCTGAGGGGCGAAAGGGAGTTTGGCGGATTGCAGCTCCTAACGATTTTGCCGCTGCTTTAGATGTCTGCAACTTTTCCAGACGGTCATCAGCCTTTTTACTGAATAAAGAAGAGCCGTCAAAGGGCATATTCAAAAGTCTGGCCTGTACATCTGGAGCAAAGCCCAACTTTCGCAACCACGCATGCCTGCGGATTGTCGTACTTGCCGCCATGGCCCTGCTGATACTGTCAGCGGAATCAATGCCAGTTTGAAGTGACTCGCGCATGGCATCTTTGCCATCTTTAATAATGTTAAGGAAGGCTTCCCTTTCCTCTCCTGCGGGTATGCAGTCAGCCGCTGATGAAGCACACTCCCACAGTGTGTGGCTGAATCTTGCCATAGAATCGTACCTCTTGTCATCTCTATCCTGTGGGACAGTAGGGTAAGCGGACCTGCTGCTTGATGAAGTTGGCGCTTGAACCACCAGGCTCTGTGGAGTCGGGTGTTTTGATAAGTATTCAGGGTCAGTCGCAGCTACCCTATGCTTGGCTGACAATCCTTTATTGACTGCAGGGATAACTTCAGGAGTTTCCCAATTAGATGAAATCTTTCTTTGTAAGGCTGCATGGAAGGGGACCACAGGATCCTCCTGTGGACCTTTGTCTAATATGTCTGTCAGGTCATCCTGTTGAAAAACAGGTGGAGGCGCAGACCAACCCATAAATTCAATAATCCTTGCCATCAGTGTTCTATAGGGTGTTTCGGCATGGTCCCCTGGGTCTGGTTTAACAAATTCCACTTCTGGGGAAGTGTCCAGCTTACTTGCCTCGTGTAATGACACCTGTATGTCTTTCAACCTTCTTTCCTCAGAGGTGAAATCCTCTGAAACAGGTAGTGTGGTCCTCTGCAACCCGAAGGTTTCCTGGTCAGAATCCTCCCCTTCTTCATAGATTGAAGATAATCCAGGGTACTCTGACCTCGGAAATGGTGTAAAACCCATTTCTAAGGCAGAAGGAGCCAAACTCGTCATTATTGGGCGAGAAAACTGGAAGAGGCCTCGAAGAACTCGAGAGGATCGGGATCCTACTCGAGGATGTCGACGACGGTCTCGGCGTCATGCCAGAGGCTCTTGGTATTACCGTTGGCTGTGAAATAGCCGTGGTTTTCTCTTTCATCGGCATTGACGATGGCGTCGAGTCGATCGAGCGATGCGTCGAAGAACCCTTTGACAACGGCGTTGATGGCGCCGATCCATGCGTCGAAGGGATCTTCGACGACTGCGAAGACGATGCCTTCTTACCTGATGGCCCGTGGCGCTCTCGAGTGGAATCATTCGGCGGGTGCAGCGACTCGCGGCGTTTCGATTTTTTGGGTTTTTCACCCGGGGTATCACCCCTCAGCTGTCTTCGAGGGGGTCGAGGCCGCTTTCTCATAGACGCTTAGCATTTTCTTCCTGAATTCCTCCCACTCAGCCTGAGAGCTGCGTTTTGTGGGGTAGGAGACCCTTTCTGGGGAAACAGAAGATGACGAGGAAAGGGATCTTCGACGTCTCTTATTTCAGTGTCTCGATCTCGACGAATGGTGGGAGCTACTTCGAGATCTAGAATGGGAATGCTTTCGACGGCGAGGAGACGAATGCCTCGACTCAGCCGAAGAAACTTTCAAGGAGGTTTTGACTGACTTACCTCTCTCGAGCTTCCCCTTGCGCTCTTTCAAGGCTTTCGCCGTCATGGACATGCAGTCCTCACACTCCGAACAATGGTGCTCGGCTCCCAAGCACCACAAGCAGATCCTGTGTGGATCTGTTATCGACATTTTTTTACCGCAGTCTCGACATTTTTTGAAGCCGGATTGTCAGTTCTGATGAAGAAGCCATCGAGAACGAGTTGGTATATTCGAGTAAATGTAGGTTTATTTGACTGAACTGAGCAACGATATTCCAAGGCCCCACAAAGCGCGGAAAAACAGAACTGAGCAACGGACGCCGTGCGTGGCTATTTATGTGCATGGTGACGTCGGCGCCGATATGGTGGCTGTCGAGGGACATCGACTCGGCGGACGTCGACACGCAGCGCCCTCCAGAGAGAAATTTTTTTTTTGGCCAGCAAGCTGGAGACGAATTATGAAAGATGGGGAATAATGTCAGAGGACACAATCCCTTCGAAATACGAACTATGTTATGTACCCCGGAGTGACGAAACCCAGAGTGTGATGGTGGCGCACTGAAGAAAAACAGGACACTTATTGCCTTCTTTGTGGCATCTCAGAAAACGAAACCTAAAGCATTTGTTATCATGAGGGTTTCGACTTGTTATTTTTCACTGAAGAACACAAGTAAAGATTCAAATACACGAGAGCATGCAAAGCATTTCAAATTACACCGGGCGTTCGTCCCAGGGTGCAAAAACCACCATTAATAAATGACAACATAATAAACTGCGCCATTGCAACAATGCTGTCACGATCAACAAATGACATTCTTCTTACAACGAGCTGGCAGTATCTATGGTGCAAAAGAATATTGGAAAGAATTAATGTAAGGATGTCCCCCGTGGGTGTGGTTCTTGGCAGGAATGCGAAGAAATTCACAAAGGTTTCACTCTTTGACTTACTTCAAAGGGGTGGATATAAAACCAAACAGCACTTGAAGGCTATGTATCCATTCTCACATTCCATCATCCATCCTAAACCTTCATTACCGTGGCAGTGATTTCGGCGCATAGGCGGCTCTTACAGTGCCACCTATTAGACAAAAAAATAAATAAATAAAACACAGTATGTTATGTTACTGCCATTTATATAGCACGCATCTTCCATTGTAACGCGCGGTAGTGCCTCAAAGTTCTTTTACGGGCTCCAGCAGATCAGAGCCACTCTAAGAACCAGAGTGCTAACATTACATACTTCTTGGCAGCAAAAGGTGAGGCAGCCGTTTGTCATTCAGTTAACAGCCACGCTACAATGGAAAGTGACGTGTTTTAACACAAGCATGGCGTCCTGGGCTGGTGCCGACAGTTTGAGATGCAATGTTGGCCCACTAGTTCTCAGTTAGAACTCTGTGGTCAGAGCAGGTGTATGCATGTCTGCCAGAATGCTTGATGGAGTTGGGCCTATGTTTAACTAGTATCCACCAGTGTTGAGCGTGATGCGCCCAAGGGCATTGTTGTTGCGTAAAATATTTTTGGAAGAGTTTGTTGAAGTGATTAAGGTCAATCAAGCAGCTCTGTGCTAGTCGAGTGGCTGCAAACATGACAACATTTAAGAGGATGTTAGAGGTTGTGGGTGATGCTTGGCACATTCTGTGTTGCAGCAGCCACTGCAGTCATCTGTAGCACAGCGAGATATTGGTTGCAGTGTGTAAACCTCACGAAAGCTGCTGTCATGAAAACAAAGTGTCCCATGTCAAAAACATCTGGTATAATTCATGTTGCTATATAGTTATCTGGGTTGGGTAGCACCAACAATCTCTTAGAAAACAGACAGATGCACAGGTGCAGATATGCACAGTCTCTTTCATAAAATCAAATCTGGTGATCCCAAACGCAGAGTTGCACATTTTCCTTTTTAAAAGATTTGAACTAATGAACACACTAATAATTGAGCTACAGGTGCATCTGTACTCAGAGATAGAGTGACTGAAGTATGTACAGTGAGCTTTAGGCCCTTATCCGGAAGATGCCTAGTGATGTCAGGGACTAGTAAAGGATTTAGCAGTACATCAAATAGTTAAAAGGTTGCGACAGTCGTGCGGTTTCTCCCTATTGTGAATTTACATGTGCAATGGTCACTTGAAACTAATCATGCTTCCCTGAGCAGTTACCCAAGTTCATCCGACGAAAGCAAGCACTTACTGTACATGACTCAAGGCTTGGGCAGATTATCTAATGGCTACAGTGAAAGTCGTCTGTGCTTCTCAGATGATCCAAGAACAACCCAACGTACAGCATCCCTTGAAGTCAAGACAACTGCGATTACCTGAAGGTAGGTGCTGGATACCTTGGTCGTCCTGTAGGATGGGGACTGGGTGAGGAGGATCATAATAGCCCTACAGGACACAAACATGGCCAAGGAAGTCAGGCTCCTATCAACGTCTGCCCTTTACGACAGATGCCCGAGAGGTGGGCAACTTTTTTTTTTCTCTCCAATATTTATCAGTATAGAACCATTGCATGAATACAGAGACTAGTTGGAATAAGTGCTTTGAGTGGTATAAGAAATCGAAAGGGACCCTCATGAGGCATAAGACAATCCGTGGGGCAGTGTCTGGCACAGCCCAAGAATCTCAACCACCTAAGGAACCATTCAATGACAAGTGGCTTAAAAGGTGCAGTTGCATTTTCGTACGCAGCGTCAAAGGTAGAAAAATCAATTTTAAACAAACGTGTTCAATATAATTAATCTGCAGGCAAAACAAATGACAGTTAAAATATTGAAATAGAAGATGAAATCAAATAAAAATAGCTAATTGCAGGTTCCAATCCCTCAAGCTCTTTTGAAGGACATTGCTTTAGAAGGACTTTGATCATTTGTATGTATTATTTAGTTGTATCAGCAAATCTAATGGCAGAAATAAATGTAAGTATTCTATGTATTATATACTCCCTTCAAGGTACTACAAAATAATCCAACAGCAAATGTTTGAAACTAATGATGTAATTGTTAACATGGAGTGATAGTCACATCTACTGGGCTAGTGCAATACTGCCACTCAACTTTTCATTGCAAAAACAAAGAGGTGATGGCTGGAAGGTTTAGACTGAATCTTAACCACTGGCATTGCTCAGGGCAACCCGCCAGACCATCGTTCTTCGCCTGCCAAGCCGTTACAGAAGGGGAAAGACCATATGCAAATCAGGCTTCGTCCCACCCCAAAAGGGGAAGTCCAGCCCGAACTGCTAGGTCACATCCCTTCTGCACGAGACCACAAGCATCCCCAAACATGTTTCACCCTTGTTGGGGCTCATCAGTGAGGAGTAGCTTGGGTCTCTAGGCCCAGCAGGCACGGGACCCACGTCTGGGCATACCCGTCCCACTCGGGGTGACAAAGCAAAAACAAAGAGGTGATGGCTGGAAGATTTAGACTGAATCTTAACCACTGGCATTGCTCAGGGCAACCCTCCAGACCATCGTTCTTCGCCTGCCAAGCCATTACAGAAGGGGAAAGACCATATGCAAATCAGGCTTCGTCCCACCCCAAAAGGGGAAGTCCAGCCCAAACTGCTAGGTCCCATCCCTTCTGCACTTAACTTTTCATTGACTTAACACCCACGGAAATCAGGTCTACAAGCCCAAGAAGGGTCCTGGCTCAAGCGTAATTTTAAGACCCTGCCGGGGCTGATACCCAACCCACTTAAATTCATTTTCCACAAGCTGTGCCACAGCGGAAATCCTCCTTTTCCAACAATTAAATACAATATAGTAGCTAGATGATTTAAGTAGATGAATAGAATTATCCTCTTTGAAAATACTTCCGTAATTTATTCTGGTCAGATAAAACAATTACAAAGTTCACTAGATGGGTGTTGGAAACGTAACCAGAGTTCAGTTGGTCACCCGACCCTTTTTGGACAATCACTGCCTTTACTGAAAAATGGTCTCAATGTAATCTAATAGCACCTGCCAAATGGTCAAATTAATTACAAACTGCATTCAATCTCTATCCGTGCATGACCCTTCAATTAAATATTTTATTTTCAAAACTAAAGAAACATTCTAGCTATATTCAACAAGCTAGTATGGTACGGTGGGCATATCAATGTAATAAAACCAATAGATATGGTCCTCTTACAGAGCAACATTTTAATAAAATACGATAATAAGGTTGGAGGCCTCACAAATTCTTAAAAATCCCACTAGACCAGGAGAGCGAGCTCCTTAGTTTACATGCTCTACCTAAGAGAAATGAACTCGCTCCATGGAGACGGGTGACAAAATATTACCAGTGTTTTCTGTAAAATGGTGCACATCGCCATAAGGCACTTCAGATTTGGTGCAATGCTGCCACCCATAGTGAAACCTATTTGCCATTTACAGGTTTGTTTGCACTAATTTTCAAATCAAAGTTTCAAACATCCCCGTATTTGTCATCAAGGTCAAGTAACAAGAAAATTGTACTTACCCTTCACAAAATCTCCTTGCCAATGTGAGTAGCCTAGTGCCAATGTGAGTAGCCTAGTACATTTTGCAGGCCCTGTGTATTGAGTGGATAGTTTTTATGGTGGTGTGGGTGTAAGTGTGAAGGTATCAAAGAAAAGGGCCTTTACGATTACATTTTTGTCTCTGTTAATGTTAATGTTAATGTTAAAGGTCATTTGTACCGCGCACTATCACCACCAGAGTGGTCCCCTGGCGCTCTGGCGGCTCTGAAAGAGGGAGGGAGGGGTGGGTTAGTGGGTGGAGGCTGGAAAAGTGCAAGATTGCAGTGATGTGCTGTTGGCAGCCTCAGCCCGGTGGTTCCGTCGGCTGGGCCTGGGGTGTATGCGGCCGGTAGTCGTCGTGTGCTGATGTGCGAGTCTATGTGTGTTTTTGTTTTGTTGTTGCAGTGTAGTGAAGTTCGTGCGGTTTACTGTGCTGGAGGTTAGTGGTTGTGTTTGGTTTGGAGTTTGAGAGGTGTATGCAGAGAAGGAAGTTGTTAGTGGTATTGGTTAGTTGGCATCTCTAGAGAAAACAAGAATGTATCTCCTCTTTGCCCTCCTAAATCAGTAGAATACACAATAGGTTGGAAGTACTGGAACGTCTCAGCAAAGCTGCTGCATTTTAATGGGAGTGAACTTAAGTGACACAAATTGTGTGTTCTGTATCATTTGTTTGCAGCATTTTGATCATCACCTGAGAATTATCTTTGTAGTTCAAATCGAGATTCTGGCAACAAGTCGAAGATTCATTAAAGGCGGGCTATACGAAATTAAAAGTAGGGGAGACAGGACTGAGTCATGTGGTACCCCACAGGTAAGAGGGTGAAAAGGTAACTGGAAAGGACCCAATGCAATTGCACAGCTCCTATCATTGAGAAAGAATTCAAACCAGCCCAAGACCATGCTGGTAATGCCCAACCTACTTAAAGTGTTAAGTAGAAGCTGGTGTTCAATAGTGTGGAAATCATTCTAGGTAGCGCTAACAAAATTAGGGCTCCCACAAAGCTACAAACCTGTAATTCTCTCATGTCGTTTCACAAAGATTACTTCTGTGCCTGTGCTGTTCAAGGATCTAAACTATGCTCAATGAGGGTGTAGCGAAAGGACTACTTCTCTGCAGGAGTAAAGCAATGAGTAGTGGCTAAACTGCCTAACTCAGCCACACACTACTACTAAACCAACAATTATCCACATCATAAGTGTCCAACCGGTACACCTCTTCTGCCGCCTTTGGTAACGCGGGCTGAGGCCAGGCTATATCTTCTGGGGGGCGGGGATGGGTAGGGGTTGAGCTGATAACAGAAGTAACCCAAACAGCTTTAATACAAACCAATCCCTGTAAAAAACACATGCAAATCGTGGAGTGAAAGGGCACTCTGGGTTGATGAGCTGGAATGTTCAGGCAAGAGACTTGGCAACAATGCCAATAGTTCAAGGATATACCTTTGTAGAAAAACGGTAGAGAAGAGAACGGGGGCTTACAAGTCACTATAATCTCCAAAGATGGACCTTGGGGACAGGGCCTCTACAGAGTACTTTCTTGCTCTATTGTCTTGGTGGCTCAACAGTTTTGAGCCAGGCATTTAGGCCCTTCCTGAGGCAGTGAATCTTGTCGGGTTAATGAGCTGGTCAACTGGTCCCCACTTTCGTTGCTGTCCAAGCAGCAATGGCACATGGCACTAATAACTTTAGGACAAGCAGGCGATCTACAGGTCAGTGTAGCTCACAAGAGGTTCAATGTGGGAAGCCAGGCTCAGAGCGGTTGGATTTCTGGGTTGATGGGAGGCCCAATCAAAGGTCTCCAGGGAAAGAATGAGTCCTTAGTTCTGAAACTCCATTCCAGGACGTTGTCTGGCACCTACAGGGGAGCCTTCACCTCCAGGGAGCAGGATCCTGGTTCCAGTGCACAGCTAGCAGAGAGCCTGTGATCCAACAGCAGTGTCACCCCAACTGTTTCCTGGGGACTATAAGGGGGCACCTCTCGCGCAGATAGCATTGGAATAGATTGTGTCCCTAACATAGTTCCAGATGAATCCTTCTTTCAGAGTACAAAGATTAATCAAACAAACAAGGAAAGGATTTCTTCACCTTACAAAGGTGAGTGATCACATGGGTTTGGATACAAAGCAAGCATGCAGGAAAGGGGTCCACTCCAGGCTGTTGTAACAAGTGCCCCTTGCCTTCGGACTTTATATCTAGAGTACCCTGTCCCTGTCTATTAAGAAATTAGGCCGGAGGATAGAACATGGCAGAGAGACCTAAAAGAATCCAAGATTGTGGAATTCCTCTCTCAGCCCACCTCTCCAACTCTGCCCCTCTCCCATTCCTGTAGGCGTCAAAGGGACTCCAGTAGTCAGCATCCCGGTGTGAGTGTGGCTTTGTTGTCAGTGCTGTCTTTTAAGAACTGGTTTCTCATAGATCTCCTGGCAAGTGTTCCAGTGCCCTGGGAAGAAGGTGCTTCCTAGCCCAAAGGACTATGAAAAGGCAGAAACCTGGTTATAGTCCCATATATCCGCTTTGGAGACAGTAAGACACTAATACATATCAGTTCGTTCATGGCTAGGCCCTGCTCACAGAGCTGAGACTAGTGTGACATCAAATTGCTGTGGCTTTATAATTGCATGCTCTTAGTAGTCATCATGCCCCAACTAGGCATGGCTTATATGTAAAGATGTACAGGCTGCCAGAATGACTAAGGTATGCAATTATTAAGAGTGGAAACAGTTGCAGAAGATTAAAAAGCCAGATCACCTGCAGGCACGGTGTACTCCAGCACCAGTCAGGAGTGCACCCATGATATTTGAAGCTGCCCTGTGCCACTGCAGGGCTGAGGAGGATGCCAGGAGTCTCTCAGCACAGGCACATTTGTGATGGAGAATGTATACATGGGTGTCTCATTAGCAGACCTCCATTTCAGAAACAGAATTATCTGTAGAATTACATAATAAAAAATAAAAGCCAGGGCGTTCATGCCCTAGCAGATGGCAACCCGTCACACAGTAAATGATTGGCTTGTACCATTGCTTGTAGCATTTTTTTTTTAAAACATATTTTTTCTATCATTTTGGTTAAGTAGGAAATATTCGATGTGTTGCAAAACCAGGCAGAGTCTTCGGGTCTGTAGTTGGTTTCCTCAATAAAGGGGTAGGAATCATAGGAAAAATACACGTTTCCATGAAGGAACGCACTATTGACAAGAGCCTTACTAGGCATAATGGAGAGGATAGAATCTCCGAGTTATGTAGCCAGACAAAGGAGTTCAAAAGCAAACCTGATGCTTTTCTTTGTTGGATGGTTACAACTATTCTATTGGGATACTGTAAAAAACCTAAGGTTATTCTGAATCCTATTCCCCATAGGTCATCTGCACAGGAGACCAGACAAAGGCCATCGCTCTTGGATTACGACCCCGGTGGTGGACAAGCGAGGGAGGATCACATGAG
Organism: Ambystoma mexicanum; assembly: GCF_040938575.1. Classification (NCBI taxonomy): domain Eukaryota; kingdom Metazoa; phylum Chordata; class Amphibia; order Caudata; family Ambystomatidae; genus Ambystoma; species Ambystoma mexicanum. The sequence goes on from NC_090922.1 coordinate 1,105,833,518, forward strand.
TGGAGTGTCGGTGGGGACTGGGATGCCCTTGGGAGAGACATGGTATCACGCTTTTCCTACTAATGACCAATCCTTTCCCTGTCTTGTCTTCATGGGGTATTATAAATCAACTACTCTGACTTCCTCATATATAACTCCTAAAAGTACTGAGGCGAGGAAGAGGCAACCGGGAATAATGAAGACTAAGTGCTTTTACCACTGCTGAGAGTAGTAGAGGTCACGCATGTCCCTTTAATGAGGGCCAGGCAGGTCTAATTGTAAACTTGCACATGCAGCCTGTTAGAAAACTGCAGGTGTCTAAAGAGCCCCATCAAATGGGAGAGGAAACAGGGACAGGAGCAGAGGAGGTGAAATAGCAGCAGCAGCATCAGCAGAGAGGCCAAAGGAAACAGCGGGGAGCTGTCAGTGTGGTGCACGTAAATGGTTCAGGGATGAGTGGCCGTTGGGAGCTGGGGCCCTGTGGAATTGAACAAGCATTCATTAATTTATTTAATGCGTTATAGTTTATAAAATAAAACTTTACACATATACAATTTGTTTATTTGTAATGTGTGCCAGACCCAAGGGTATCAGGGTGCAGAAGATACAAGAATACTTTCAGCTTAGAGTTCCGCATTTACATATATGTCATACAATTATCATGGTTATATATAAACAGATGCAATTGTCTCACAAATGTATAGCATTTACAGATCTCATACAGTCAAGGTCCGTTTATCAAGTATATACAGGTGATGTGAGAAATCTTCCTAAAATTACTAACAGCTAGAGTACAGCAGGAATACGCCTTATGGTATTCAAGTAACAGTAAGGTATATTCAGTAGTGCATGGAGGTGGGTCTGTCTCTTAGATCGAGTTAATCGTCTTTTTCTCTGAGCCATTTTGTGCTGTTATGCTTGAAGTTCATAAAGGTTTGGTCTGCCCTCAGGGTGGGGGCAAGGGGAGGGAGTTCCATAGTTGAGCTGCCTTAACTGGGAAGCTGCTACCTCCGGTTTTGGTCAGTTTCAACCTGGGAATAACTAGGCAATTTGTGTTAGATGACCTAGTGGGGCGATTAGATATTTTTCTGCTAAATCTCTCAGTCAGGTAGCGGGATGCCGCGTTGTTTAGGTATTTGTGGATTAACAAAGTAATATTTTGTCACTTGTGGACAGCGATTTGTTTGGTCTCCTTATGACTGAAATAGGCTCTCTTCTGGCAATACCCTGAGCTGCTCTTATATTCTGTAGGATTTGCATCTGGTTAACAATTTGCTTGCTAGCACCCAGGTATAGGCTGTTACAATAGTCCCTTTTGGACAAAATTAATGCTTGTGCTTGAGTGGTACAGATAGTCTTAGATAGGAATGGTTTGCCTGCTCTGATCAGCTTACATGTATATGCTGAAGCTGATGCCATGACATTGACCTGTTTCACCAAGGAGAGGGTGGAGTCGAGGAAAAAACCCAAGGTTTTTACCTCTATGGCTACTTTAATGATGTTGCCATCAATGTTAAAAGAGGTGCATTTCCAACTGAGTTTATTAAGGTTGAAAGCAGTACCCAGAATAATAAGTTCAGTTTTGTCATCATTTAGGCATAGTCCATGGTTGGCCATCCATGCCTGGATGATGATACATTTTGTTCACCAAGGCCAAATCCTTATCATAATCCCTGGTAAGCGGTATGAGAATCTGTGGGTCATCTGCGTTTACCATTTAAATACCATAATAGTAACTACAATTCATACATATATACGTACATACATATCCTTAAGCGAATTATATGTCAACAATATAAAAATATAAAAAAAATAAAAAATAAAAATCATGTCATACAATTAAGCATCAGAACGACACACACTACCAACACCACCAACACCACCAACAGGACCCTTCCAAATTCGCAAAGTCAGTGCAACAAACATTTCATAAACTTTGCAATAGTAATAATAAGCCATATACACAACAGCCATCGCCTAATTGATCCTATAAAGCCAGTGTATTCAGTACAAACTATTCAGTAGAATAGCTTACTTCTCTAGGCCTTCTTCTGGTGTACCTTCCGCCACCTTCCATACAGTAAGAGCAATAAACGTACCACTATTTTGCGAGTTTATACAGCGCTTCCAAAAGGTTGCGCTTTTTATTGAGTCTTGGTAGTGGACAAGTTTGTCGAGATATTTCAAGTATACCATCTTCAGCTTACTACACCTAGTAAGAACATGTCTGATCACTCCTGTTCAGTGCGCTTTCCACAAATCCGGCATGACAGTTCAGTTACAGACAGAGCCATGGCAGGACGCACTACGCTCAATACCGGCAAACTTAATTCGCAGGAGTAGGATAAATTTCCTCAATTCCTTAGATGGACACAGTGCGGGTTAGGGTTGCATCTTTTTTTATAGGGGTACAGCCTCTCTGTTACAAAGATGTAACTTTTAAGGGATCCCAGATACTTAAAGTGTTCACACCAGTCCCATAGATATAGATGTTTAATGAGGCGCTGGCGGCGATTGGGACTACCTATCCCCTACATGGATGTCCACCCTATTTCCTTGAAGAGTAAAGCTATTCCTCTGCTAAGGCCCGACTTTGTTTCTGATTCCGGATCATGTACCCATGGTCCTTAATAACGAATTAGAAGAACCAATTATCCGTTTTATGATAAGAGCAACTCTTTTCTTCATCACCATTGATTTAAGTGAGTGTAGGCCAAGTTCTAGCCTCAAGATAGCCATAGGGATACACCTGGGTAAGCCCAATAACTTTCGCCAGAATCCTGCCTCAATAGGTTGTAACAAGTCAAGATCGATTTCCATTAGGCTCTCCAGTCCATAGATGACTACCGGAATCAGGCATTGCATATACAATTGCCTAATACCCGTTAATGAGTATCCAGCCCTTTTCCTGGCAAACTGATTAATCAGGGATGTAAGTTGTGTGGCTTTTCCTATCCGAAACTCAATACAGATTTTGTATCCCTTTTTGGCCTCAAACTCTGTCCCCAGGTATTTACACGGAGTATAAATCTCGAGATTTTGTATACGCAATCTTGGTCTTGCCACTTGCTTTGATGAAAATTGCACAATTTGAGTTTTAGCTTCATTGATGACTAAGCCATTTTTCTCTGCCTATTCCCACTGGCTTAATGGTAAGCTGAATACCATTAAATGTATGGTCTAACAAGACCAGGTCATCAGCATAGGCCAGGACCCGGCAGTGGGAGTCGACAATTTTCAGTGGGCATGCTTTAATCAGTCCGGGAGGAAAAAGAATCTACAGAATAGGTACGGTTACGCAGCCTTGTTTATCTCCCACGTTTTGCACAATAGGGGGTGTCATTGTACCACTATTATCTAATCTAAGAGAGACTGTTTTGTTAATGTGTAGTAATTTCAAGAAATATAGGCAGCCAGGTGGGCAGCCTAAAGATCTAATTTCCTCCACAGCAATTCTCTCCTGACCGTGTCGAAAGCGGATTTAAAATCGAGCGAAATTGCGTAAAGAGCGGGTCTATTTGCCACCTGAGCCTGATCGGCCATATGGTCCAGAAGGAAAATGTTATGGATCGTTGAGTACCCAGCCCGAAAGCCATTTTGGAATTTATCCAATATATTTTCGTGCTCAACCCAGTGCTGCAATTCTTTAAGCAAGAATGAGGCAAATAGCAGGAGTCCAGCATCGATAATAGCCGGTAGTTGCCACGTTCTAGAGAGGAACCTTTCTTCAGTATTTGTACCAAATGGGCAGTTTGCCAGAAAATGGGGATTTTAACCTTCCCTCAGCACCTTGTCAAATAAGATCTAAAATAGGGAGGACCGGAAAAAGAGAATTGTGCCGAAGCACAGCATTAGCCAAGCCATTTGGGACTGGGGCGCGGGAGGTTTTCAGGCTCTTAATTATTCTGTAAATATGTTCCTCAGTGATTTTTATTGCTGTCCCGGGCGGCATACGTTCTACCCTAACAGATACTGGTGACTGAATGCCTGGATTGTCTTCACCCAAAAAGTTTTACCCATTCACTACTTTTGATGAGATTAATCATGTTATGGCTAGCATTTCCCTTGGCTTCACCTACAATGGCCCAAATTTATTACAGCTTCAACGCCACCTTTTTGCCCAATTACGGTGGGCATTTTATAAGGCTCTTCTCTACTTAAGGAGAGACTATTGGTAATTTAATTTTCCCTACCCGAGGCAGATCTCGTCTAAGTATGCGTTTAGCTTCTTGGATGACTATCATACGGCCTACGTTCCTTGGAACATTTTAGTAGGACGGGTACCTTAGCGCTTGCATGTATGGCTGAGAAGGACAGTCCTCAATGCCATTCACGGTAATTTCCTGGACAATTCGAATAGCAAGCCTCCGAGGGGCTGCGGCTCGTCTGGCCTTCATAATGTTATTGTCAGACCATTGTAACCTATTGCCACTAAGGTTTACGCCCAGCTCCCCCGTATATCTGATATTTGACTGTATAAGCTCAGAGTCCAGCCTTAGTATTATCGCCTCGTGATCACTCCAAAGATTGGCGCTTATGCCAAAATCCTCCACCTCCATGGCAAGAGTTGTGCTCACAAAGATATAGTCGAACACAGCCACTGATTTACCTGACCACCAAGTATAATTGCCCGGGCAATCACTCCTAGAGCGACCATTAATCATTTCCAGCTCCCAGGAGTGGAAAAATCTCATCCAGCCCTCCCCCTCAGTGTCCATTATATTATTTGGCATAGTACTACTGGCCGTGAGTTTTCCCTATACCCGAGTACCCAGAGCCTCTACACAGCAACAATGTAGATCAAACACCACCAGAATTCCCACAGAAAATTGACCATTGATCCAGTTCCCAAAAGTTTCCTGCAGATCTTCCTGAAGTTGTTCCCTGTATATGGCCCCCGGAGTATTATATACATTTATTAGCAGGAGCATAGTATAGCTGCTACCTAGGGGCATATTAACTTCCACTGCCAGCATATGTGGTGAAGTAAATAACATTTGGGTGTTTAATAACTTCTTTACACCCGTGATTAGACTACCATAGGGTCTTCCCGTGGGGCCCCTCCTGGCATAGGACTGATCAATACAAAAACCATCCATAACAAAGGGGGTAAACCAGCCAAGTCTCCTGCGGAAAGAAGAAAGTATGTTGCACAATATAGGTCAGTGACCTGGTTGCTGATAAGATATGAGAAAAGCCCCGAGTGTTCCAGGACATTAAAGTTGTTACTCACTGGTTATGTAGAGCCAAGGGAAGAGATTCGGCCAACCATTTCAGCATTGCCTGTAGGTCTTCAGGTTGGACCTTGTCATTTCCCGGTAGTTGTGCCCCTGAGCTTGTCTTGCTAGATAAACCTCTGTTAAAGTAGGATCTTCCATCTCTGGGTCAACGCCCAACGCAGTGCCCCCCACCTTCCTCAAGTTGTGCCTCAAAAGACATGGTCTCAATCCCTGGTCTAAAAAGTCCTTCAGCTGCCAAAGCCATACTTTGCTGCATAGAAAGACATAAATCCAATATGAGTTATTATCAATGTCCTCATAATTGGAGTTCTCCTGGGGCAGTCTATCCGCCTCAGGTACCTCGATATTTAGTTCCAAATCTGCCGCCTCCGTGACCCTTGGGTCCCCTGAAAGAAGGCCGGGATTGTCCCTCGAATGTTGGTGTTTCTCTTCTTCATAGTTCTTTTCACCCCTTTGTTAGCCGTAGCTTGAGGATGAACATCCGGTAGAATCTCACCGCCTTTCCTCAAGTTATAGTGCGAGTTCTGTGGTCGTATTATATATGGCATCCCTAGCACCGTGTAACTGGATTAGTTTAGCATTGTTGATCTTTCAGTGACCTATACCCGAAATGCTGCCCGACGGTGTTGGTTCCTTTAACTTCAGGCTCAGTCTGGCGAGCTCACAATAGGAACCACCAAGCCGACAGGCTATGGAACTACTACGTAGAACCACATTCCCGAAAGGCTCAGTGCAGATTGACTTCGGCGAGGGCTATGGAAAGCACAATCCCAGTGCTATTGTAGTTTGATCCAGATTGTTATGCTCGCATACAAGATTTTAGCCACTTTGCCTGGAGCTGCAAGAACACTCCTCCACTCATTAACACTCAAACGATTCTTACATACAGATTTGGACACGTCCGGGTCATCATGGGATTGTAAATACCTGCATCCGTGTCCTTCGTCTCCGCGGGCTCAGCAAGAACACAAACACATAGCGACATCCCGCGCTCTAAGCACCAGAGGCTATTTAAGTCCAACCTCTCAGGCCGCGGCTGCTGCTTAATAAAAACACAAAAAAAAGACTTCAGTCCAAACGTGGTAAACAAGCAGCAGAGTAATCTTCCAGTTCCCAGTATTCTCAGCAACACACAGCGCACACCCACGAACGAGCATTGAAAGGGGAGCCGTGTTGGAAGACTGCCCCTTTTGCAGCTGCCCTAGTGCTTGTTCTTCTGGGGCCAGAAGCTGACCCAGGAGTGCCTGAGGGGCAGGAGGTGGTGCCCCGAAACAACAACCAGAAGGCAGAGGGATCTGCACTGCAGGAACTCACATTAAAGTAACCGGTGAGTTTCTAGGCAAGCAGAAACCCGGTATTCAAGTATTTGATATTACGAACAAGAGGATGATAAGACAAGTGATCAAAGGTCTCCGATCCGAATCCTTGCAAACCAGCGAACAATAGAACTTGTTAATCCTTAAACAAGTGAGAATACTTTGTTACGAAGTGGCCGAGTGGGAATAAAAGCACACTGTTAAAAGTCTCAATGCTGGACGCAATTAAAGGAAAACTACAAAGGTGTGTTATACTGAAGTGAAATGAAATTAACAACCGAATGCCTTACGTGAAAACCTTTAAAAAAAGTTGAACGCTAAACCGAAAACAAAGTCTAACAAATCTAACTTCATATTTTAAATATCGCACTGAAAGACAATAGTTACTTTTGAAGATTCTAAAGAAACAAAGCTTTGCAATTTAAATGAGTACATTGTGTACCAAGCCCAAAAGGGACAGAACTTTAAAATCGCAAGCAAGCTTATATACATTGAATCTACAAATCAATCAAGTGATAAAACAAAGAAATAAATATATATGGAACTTTACAGCAAATACACCTTTAATAAAGCCAGCAAACCCAATGTGTGTTCTACTCCAAAGTGAATGGAACTTTAGAGATTAACTTTAAAAAGTGAATCTTGGGGAAGGGAACCCTGAGGTTTGAACTATTTGACTTGAGGACGGAGGCTAAGAATATTTTGTGCTTTGAACTGTGTTTTAGAACTTGGGGAAGGGAACCAAAGTACTGGTTAATTCTAGATTATTTTGGAATTTAAGGCAATCCTGAAACTTTTGTTAGAACTCCTTTATACTTGGGGAGCTGAAAGAAAGCTGTAAGCAGAACAGAGCTGGTGAGGGTGAATAATTATTTCAAAGGCTGCCAGGAGTTGGAACGCAGCATTTTTCCCGCTCCCAAGTGTGTTTGTACTTAAAATCACGGACCTTGCCGCGAAGCCACGCCCATCCAAGAAGTGCGGCTTTAAGAACACAACACCAGTACCCTTGCGATAAGCCCTGGTGGGTAAAGGGCTTGTGCTGTTGGGCGAGTTGAACATCTGCACAGCTCATCGCTGTACCTAGTAATCCCCAGGGAAATGCTCACTGCCAGCTGAAGGATTGGAAGTAAGCAACTTACTAAATTCAGTCATAATACATCTCCTGGTTTTCAGACTCGGTTTAAGGCCACTCCTCAAGCTGTCAGGCGTTCCCAACTCAGGCGGTCACTCGAAATTGAAACTCTGGTTATATGTGGATCTGTTGCCCAACAGCAAGCTGACTAAATTTAACCTACTTTTGATATCTATATATTTAGTATAGGATAAATTCAAAAATTGTCTATTTTTTTGCTTTTTTATTTTTTGACATGAATGGCTTTTTAATATTTATGCCCCCTTGCGCATAGTTTCTATTCTTATTCTCCTCTTCAGAAGGTGATATTGTACAAATATCCTGTATGACTATAGTTGCACTTATTTTGGGGCTACAAAGTTTTCTTCTCCACTATAATTTTTAGGTAAGGATTGTTAATTCCAGCCTCTAGGCCCCAGCCCCCTTTTCTTAATTCTAAACTATATTTATTGTTGTTCATAAGCACTTAGCACTTTAACCTTCTTTTTGCTAGTAGGGAGTTATTTTGGTCTTACTAGCTGTGATATTGCTTGGATTCCTACTCACTGGAGGCTGCGAGGTGGCTCCTCTCCTCTGGGATTAATAGGAATTATTTACCGAAGGTATATAAATCTGAGCAGTTGGACTACTCTTATATCAGAAACATGGGCCCTAGCACACGCTCACACAATCTTAGGTCAATGAATGATAAGAAAAATACACCCACACTGAAACCTAAACAAGGAACTTTGGTGTTCGGTCAAGAAAAAAAAACAAAGAAAGGAGGTAACGAAGATGTTCGCCATATAAGTTCTGTTAAATGTGCACTCGAGCAGCCTAAGATACTTAGTTTCTTAACTGTAAAAGAAAAAGTAAATGTTCCCAAGACAGTAGAGCCCCAACCCCCCCCCCCACCCCCCAATCAATAGCTCGACGGCAATCTATGGGAACACGCATGGATCTGGATATCTCTGCAGTAGAAGAAACCAACATGAATTACACCCGACTTGGAAAAATGTGCACAAATAGAAGTCGAATCTAATGAGGGTGATGTGTCTTGGAATGATATGGGGAATTCTATTGAAAATACACCAAACCAGGCAAGGGGTAGGGGAAGTGAAAATTCACAAAGTCGGGGAGAAATTTGATGCTCCAACTACCATGATGGATGTTCTTCTGACCATCTCCACTAAGTTGCTAAAGGAACAGAGTGACATCAAATCATTGGCACAACAGACTTGATAACACCAGATCTCTTGGGACTATGATTGAGGAAAATTGGGGAAAGGACCTTCATAGTAAAAATAATACCTTGATGAAAGCAAATGTAGCCTTAGGAGATTTGAGTGAATTGGTTTTGACTGCTGAGAGAGAGAGAGAATGAGAAAGGTGATTCTCAGTTAAAGGCCCATCTGGGTGAGACACCTTCCTCTAAGGGAAATCAGGAGGAGGTAATAAATTTAAGTAACAGTGTTACGGAAATAACTATGTCCCGGGAGCTAAACAGACGTACTAGACACAAAAGAAAAAAATAAGAGATCTACCCGTAACAACGTGGCTATGGCTAAGGTTAAATCACATAAGAGTGCTAAGAGGAATACCTTGGCTCTAGCCACCAGAGCCCCTTTAGACTCTGAATGTATAGAAGTGGGTAACCGCTTTGAAATCTTTGAATGTCAGCGGAAGTTGGTTGAGGGGAAAAACAGCGGCAATCAAAGTGAGGGGCCTAGATAATTGGTTGAGGGGCAAGGAACAGACCATAGATAAAACGGTATCGGGTGATGAAGTCTCAAAGGGAAACAATATTAAATATGTCAACATCCCTATTAATGAAAAGGCTATGTCTCTCACTAGTAAGGAAAGGGAGATTTATATTAAGGAGATGGAAAGATTGGCAACGAATGGTAATTCTAAAGTTAGAATGAATACTTTACTGCCAAGAAAGACAAAACCCCTTTCACAGTGGGGAAAAATATAAAGATCATTGAGAAAGTCACAACTGAGGAAATCCCCCTTTAAAATAGGGCCTGGATATTGAATAAAATTACACTTATCCCACAACTACAAAATATTAATTCAGGGAACATTGATTGCATTGTTCAGCCTAAATTTGGGAGCTGGGATAACTCGGTAATTGTACAATTCAGATCTGCAGTTTTAGGAGATCTAATACGTGAACATTCCAGTGATGTGTAGGGTAACAATTATGAAATTGTGATCTGCCATACCTCAACTTCCCATGATTTGAACGACAAAAATGCCAAATCGGGTGTCAACACAAAATTAAGTACGGATTTGGGCTGTAACCAAAGGGAAGTGCGATTCTTGGAGGGAAATATACCTATTGTAAACTGAGATGAGGCATATAAAAAAGAAATCACCCTATTATCCTGGAATAGTAGGGGTTTTAATTCCCTACTCCACATGGATGGTATAAAATTGCTGTTGGACAGCGATATATTTGCCCTCCAAGAAACCTGGGTATGTGGGGAAATGCTACTGGAAGGATATAATATATGGAACAAAGCAGCTACTAAAGGGGGGAAAAGGCCGACCAATTGGAGGTCTATGTATTGGGGTGAAAAACCATCTCTCATACAGACCATATAAGTATGGGAATTCCCCTTTTGTTATGTGTGCAGTTATTGATCAGGGAAGCCAATTAGACAAATTACTACTTATAAACATATACTCACACCCAGGTGGTAAAAACATGCTGGAGATAAGGGATGTTATAAAGCATACCATTGATGGATGGTTATTGGAATCCCCGGACTCTGAAATTTGTATAGTAGGGGATTTCAATGCCTATTGTGATACTGCCAAAAAGGAGATGGATAGGTGTCAAGAATTGTGAGATGATTCACTCATTGTACCAGTGGAAATACAGGATTACTGCTCGGCTGGGGGGAAAAATCCCCAGATTTTATATGGAGCTCGATGGTTGAAACTGTTGTCTAATTGTGAGTTAAATTACGTTCTAACATGTATCTACCCCTCTGAGTGACCACACAGCTCTAAGGGGAAAATGTATTAATGGTAATAAAGTACAGCGTTGGGAGGTAGGAAAGGTGGGGAATATTCAGTTTACAGCAGGAGGAAACAGGATCATGTGGTCTGATAAGAACCTAGATACATTTAACAGACTGTTTGACCGACTTGTTATTGACGGCCAGGATATTGCGCTCAATGGCTTTAACACGATCACTAATTTGTTGGGTTTGATACAGAAAACTAATTGTAAAATGATCTTGAAAAACAAATATGGTAAAAGCTATACACACAAGTTTGACCGATTGATTCAGGAGAGGAAAAAGGAAATGAAGCGGGATATTAAGAAACTTAAGGAATTATGTGACTTCGATGAAGAAGAGAGGAGGAAGAGATCTAGTAATATAATGACGCACTATAAAAATTGGCTCAAAAATTATAAATACAACATTAATAATGCTAATTGGAGGTGCATATATAAATTAAGTAAATCACACGACTCTAAAACATTCTGGTATTTATATAGCCAATTCCTGATGGAGGACGAAAATAGAGAAAATAATGACGTAGGACAGGATGTATGGATACACTACATTGCAGATCTCTTCTTCAAGATAAGTCACATTTCCGACATTCCCATTTTCAGTATTCCTTTTGGAGCACATATCTTGCCTTATGATATCATTCATCTCCTTCAAGTGATCTCTAAAATGAAATCTTCGAGACCTCCTGCCCCAGATGGGGTGGCGAATATGGTTATCAAACAAAATCCCCAAAAATGGGCAGGGATATTTCTCCAACTATTGTTATATGGGAAAAGGGGATCATTCCAGATAGTCGGAGGAAAGCCATAGTCATCCCTATTTTCAAAAAGGGGGACAGGAAACTTCCTTATAACTACCGTTTGCTAGCTATGGCTGAAAGCAGCTGTAAGATTTTCTTTTCTCTGTTAGTGGGCACTTTGAACAACTGGATAAAGGAGAAGGATCTACTCTCTGTTCAACAAACCGGTTTTAGAAAAGATCACAGTACCCTGGACAATTTGACTATGCTAAACCGCATCATTGCTGACTCAAAGGATAAAGGGGAAAAACTATATGTGTGCTTTATAGACTATTCAAAAGCATTTGATTGTGTAAACAGAGGCTTATTGTGGGAAAAACTGAGTGAAAAAAAAATTATGCCCAAGAGTTCTCCACTTCTTAAAAGAAATGTATAGGGACACAACAGTGTCTATTTGCCTGGGTAAAGGAGGGATTTTATCACCTGAGATTAGTAAAAATACGGGGCTTAAGCAGGGATGCGACATAGCCGATACTGTACAATTTGTAGGTATCAGCTATGTGGGACAGTTTTATTACTATAAATAATTTCCCTCCCAAAGTAGGGGGTAAAACTATATGTGGTTTTATTTATGCATATGACACCAGTCTAATGGACAACACCTGTAGGATTACAAAGGTTATTGGATGGATTGCATCTTTATTCAGAGGCAAATAATCTAGATATAAATATCAACAAGACTAAGATTATGCTATTTGGAGTTTCTAAGAAGGAGAAAAGAAAATTGACCTCTAGATGGCAGATTAACTCTATCACCTTGGAGGTTGTTGATGCTTACCCATATTTGGGGTACCCATTTTGAGTAATTCCAGCATAATTTTTTTCCAGGAAATGGTAGATACAAAAATATTTAAAAAGTGGACTGTTATTCGGAAATATATATCCAGTAAAGGAGGTCGCTCCATAGAAGGTTTCCTAGAGGTATACAGGAGTTGTATCAGACCTGGTATTTTGTATGCTTTGGAAACAGTGGAGGGTAAATACTTGTGTAAATTAGGTATACTCGAAGGGAAACTCTGGAGACCTGTTTCAGGACTACCTAACGCTGTGCCAATAGAAGCAATAAAATGTGAGCTGGGGCTTGTCTCCCTTGCAACTCTGTGGAAAATAGGACGCTGTAAATTGTATTTTAAAATTATGATGGGGAGGGGGAGGATGGAAATCTACTTAACCTTATAGGAAAACACAGAAGTGAAGGTAAGATTAAGAATACTTGTATATTAAGTCTGTAAAATACAGTATTGGCCTGCCTTGAAAATTTAGGCTTGAAGGCACCTATGATGAAAGAAGACATTACCTGCATTCTTAAAAATGTAAAGAAAAAAGCAACTACCTGGGACTTATGTAAAATCAACCCTAACTTTATATTAAGAGGAGATATGCCGGCTATGCTCCTCAGGGTCTCAAACCTGCCACCCCGAGAATATATTCATTAAATACAGGTAATAGGGCACTAGAAGAACAAGTTACTTCTTACCTTCTAACGTTCTTTCGATGGGATGTTCCTCCGACGTATTCCTTATCTTAGATATCTCCTTCCAGCTCTGCTGGCCTCGGAAAAGTTTTCTCTAGAGGGCGCTGCGCATCGACATCCGCCGAGTCGACGTCATCCTGCCTATAAAGGCCGACCGCAGCGTCCGTTGCTCAGTTCCGTTTTGAAGCCCACAGTATTTCTGTCTGGACTAGACTAATCACCCTGAAGGAGCGTAGGCTGCAACAACAAGGGAACTAGAACTGCAGGGATGGATGGGAGGCTCGATAAGGAATACGTCGGAGGAACATCACATCGAAAGAACGTTACAAGGTAAGAAGTAACTTGTTCTTCGAAGGGATTGTGTCCTCCGACGTATTCCTTATCTTAGATAGGCTCCCATAGCAGTATTCTATTATAGGAGGTGGGAGTACTGACTTCACTCTGTCTTCTATTGATGAATAGAGTGCAGTACAGCCCTTCCAAACCTAGTCTCTTGACTGGAGGAGAAATCCAAGTTGTAAAATCGTGTAAAGGTATGGACAGACGACCATGTGGCGGCCGCACAAATGTCTTTAACCGGCACACCTCTTTTGAGGGCCGATGAAGCTGCAATACCTCTGGTCGAATGAGCCCTAAGGTTTTGAGGGGGCTCTTTCCCTGCCAGTTTATAACATTCCAAAATGGCTAGAATGATCCATCTGGAAATGGTCTGCTTAGTTATTGGTAACCCCAGCTTGTGACCTGTGTAACCTACAAACAGCTGGTCTGCTTGTCTTATCCTGGCTAGTCTACTGATGTAAAAACTTAAAGCCCTTCTAGGGTCCAGCCTGTGTAACCTCTCTTCCTCTTTCCCCGGATGAGGAGGAGGATAGAAAGATGGTAGGGTAATCTTCTGAGTGATATGGAATTCAGAAACCACCTTTGGGAGGAAATTAGGCTTCACTTGCAGGACAACTTTGTCTTTGTGAAAGATTGTATGAGGGGGTTTACAAGAAAGAGCTTGTAATTCGCTCACCCTTCTAGCAGATGTAAGTGCTATTTATAAAACAGTTTTAAGGGTAAGGAATCTTAACGAACAAGAATGGAGTGGTCGAAAGGTGTGCCCATCAAAAAAGTTTGGACTAAGTTTAAATCCCATAGGGGAACCTGGAATGGTCTTGGGGGATAAACATTGGTTAACCCCTTTAGAAACTGTATTACCAAGGGTAACTTGAAAAAGGATGGTTAGCGCTGCGAGGTAGCCCTCAATGGTGCCAACTTGAAGGCCTGAATTCGCCAAATAGAGTAGGAAGGACAAAACCATTGGTGTACCACATTAAAAGGGGTCGATATTCTGTTCTCTACACCAGCTGCAAAATCTGTTCCAACGGCAGCGGTATAAAGACTTTGTTGCTGGCCTCCTTGCCGAAAGCAACACCTCCATAACATCATCAGGGAGGTCCCAATCCTTGTACCTCAGCCTTTCAGAAGCCAAGTGTGAAGGTTGAGGGTTTTGATGTCTGGATGGAGAACCTGACCTCCCTTCTGTGAGAGTAGGTTCTCTCTCAGTGGAAGTCTAATTGGAGGGCAGATGGACAAGTCTAGAAGGTCCGGGTACCACGTTCTCCTGGCCCAATCCGGGGCAATTAGGATCATGGTTCTCCGGAATCTTCTCAATCTCCTGATCATTTGAGGAATGACAGGGACCGGTGGGAACGCGTACAGAAGCGGAAACTCCCAGTCCACTATGAACGCGTCTCCCAGAGCTCCTGTCGGGGGAAATTACCTTGAGCAGAACAGGTCGCATTTCCTGTTGACGCTGGTGGCGAACAGATCCACCAGAGGGGTTCCCCAAAGGGTGAAGATCTCTTGAAGGACTTCCTGAGCTAGTTCCCACTGGTGGGAGACTGCTCTCCCTGCTCAGAGCATCCGCTGTCAAGTTCTTCTCCCCGGCTAGGTGAGCTGCCGATAGAGAGATTCCTTCTTGGATTGCCCAAAACCAGAGCTGCATCGTCTCTCTGCACAGGGGTAGTGAACCTACGCCTCCTCTTTTGTTGAGGTAATGCATGGCCACCGTGTTGTCCGTCATTATCAGGACATTTTTCCCTTGTACAGCTGTCAGGAACGCCTTCAGCGCAGGTCTGATGGCTCTCAGCTCTAACAGGTTGATATGTAGTCTGGACTCCGATGGAGACCAACAACCGCTGATGGTCAAGTTGTTGGCTCCCCAGCCCATGAGTGAGGCATCCGTGACTACTGTTATCTCCGGCCAGGGTTGCCAAAACTGTTCTCCTTTCAGAATGTTTTCCTGACAGGCCCACCACTGAAGGTCTCGAGCCACCCTGTCGGGAACCTGAAGAAGATCTGTCATTCTCCGTGAGAATTGTGACCACTGAGTCCTCAGTGACCACTGGAGGGATCTCATTCTCAGGCGAGCCTCTGGCACTAGGAAAATGCAGGATGCCATGAGGGCTAGCAACCTCAAAAAGTCGAAGGCTGGGAGACGTTGGGCATCTTGGAACTTGGTAACCATCTGTAGAATATCTCGAGCCCTCACCTCTGGTGGCGAGGCTTTTCCCAGGGAAGTGTCCAGGATTGCTCCTATGAACTGGAGTCTCTGCGATGGTATCATTTGTGACTTCTTTAAATTGATGGAGAAGCCCAGTCTGTGAAAGGAGTGGCAAACGTGATTTAGCTGGATCTGAACTTGTTCCGAAGATACAGCCCTGATCAACCAATTGTCCAGGTAGGGGTAGACGTGAATCCCTTCCCTCCTTAGACTTGCCGCCACTACCGACAACTTGGTGAAGACCCTCGGGGCGGAGGTCAGCCCAAATGGCAGCACTCGAAATTGATAATGAGAGTTGCCAATTGCGAACCTCAGGTATTTCCTGTGTTTGAGATGGATAGGCGCATGGAAATAAGCGTCCTGAAGGTCCAGAGATACCAGCCAGTCCTGGAACTGAAGGGCCTGAAGGATCTGAGAAAGAGTGACCATCTTGAATTTGTCTTTCCTGAGGAATTTGTTCAATTCTCGCAAGTCCAAGATGGGTCTCAGTCCTCCGTCATTCTTCGGAATGAGAAAGTAAGGGGAGTACCAGCCCTTGTTCCTCTCCGCTACAGGTACCGGTTCTATGGCACCTTTCTCTAGCAGGTCTAAAATTTCCTGCAAGAGGAGCGGATCTGGAGCTTTCTGAGAGCTGATCCCCGGTGGATGACTCTGAGGTATGCGTAGGAGAGGCAGGCAGTAACCTTGGGCAACTGTTTCCAATGCCCAAGCATCTGACGTGATAGCCTGCCATTCCGCCAGATGTTGAGTTAACCTGCCTCCTACAGGTGTCCTGTGAGGGAAGTCCTCAGAGTGGTTTTGGGGCGGCTGATGCAGATGCCGATGGTAAAGAGGCACCTGCTGTTGCTGCGGCTTTTGAATATCTACCCCGTCCACCTCTGGTAGTTCTTCTTTGTCCCCTTTGAGCCAGTCGTCCTCTACCTCTTCCAAATGCGGAGTAGAAGCGAAAGGACTTGCCCCTCGCAGAGGTTCCTGTGGGACGAAAAGGTGTCTGACGGATTGCAGCGCCTAGGGATTTTGCTGCTGCTTTTGATGTTTGCAGTTTCTCTAAACTGTCATCCGCCTTTTTCCCGAACAAAGAAGAGCCATCGAATGGCATGTTCAAGAGCCTGGCTTGCACATCTGGGGCAAAACCAGACTTTCTCAACCAAGCGAATCTCCTGGTTGTTGTACTTGCCGCCATTGCTCTGCTGATACTGTCAGCCGAATCAATGCCCGTCTGGAGGGATTCGCACATAGCGTCTTTACCGTCCTGTATGATATTCAGGAACGCCTCCCTTTCTTCTCCCTCCGGGATGCAGTCAGCCGCTGTAGAAGCACACTCCCAAAGTGTATGGCTGAATCTAGCAAGGGTGCAAGTAGCATTAACAGATTTTAACGCCATGCTACATGCCGAAAAAAACTTTCTTTGCCATAGCATCATATTTTCTATCGTCCCTGTCCTGTGGGACAGTAGGGTAAGCAGTCTTGACATCAGTAGAAGATGCTGCCTGTACCACCAGACTTTCTGGGGATGGCCTTTTTGACAAAAACTCCGGGTCTGCAGAAGATACCCTCCTGTATTTTGTAGACAGTTTTTTATTTACTGCCGGGACGACATCTGGGGTTTCCCAGTTCGTCATAATCTTCCTCTGAAGAGCTTTATGAAAGGGCACAGGGCCTCCTGTGGGCCTTTGTCAAGAATATCCGTGAGGTCATCTTGTCGGAAAGACTGAAGGTGCAGACCACCCCATAAACTCTTTGATCCTGGCCATTAAGGCTCTATAGGGGGTTTCAGCATGCTCCCCCGGGTCTGGCCTAGCAAACTCCACCTCAGGGGAAGTGTCTAACCCACTTGCCTCATGTGAGGAATCATGAAGATCCTTTAACCTGCGTTCTTCAGAGGATAACTCCTCTCTAACTGGGGTTGCAGGTCCCTGCAACTCAAATGTGTCTTCCTGTTCAGACAATTCACCCTCTTCCATAATTGAGGACATAGTTCTCAATTGTTCTGAACTCATAAAGGGTGTAAACCCCATCTCCAAGGCAGAGGGTGCCAAACTTGTCATAATCGGCCTCGAAAACGTTGATGTCGTCGACGCCGAAGGCTTCGGGCGTGGCGTCGAAAACAAAGGCGGTGGCCTCGATGACCTCGACAGAATTGGGATTCTGCTCGAGGAAGTCGACAACCTCGACGCCATCGTCATCGAGGACCTGGGGATAGCCACTGGGTGTGTCGTAACCGTGACTTTTCTTGGCGTTGACGGCGGTGTTGAAGATGGCGTCGAGTCAACAGACCCGTGCGTCGAAGGTCCCTTCGACAACGGCGTCGAAGACACCGACCTCGGCGTCGACGGAACCTTCGTCGATGGCGTCGACGGAACCTTCGAAGAAGGTTTTGAGGTCATAGCCTTACTCGAGGGTTCGAGAGGCGCTCGAGAAGCTTCCTTCGCCAGGTACTGCGACTCGCAGCGTTTTTGACCTTCGGGTCTTTCGACCAGAGCATCGCTCTCGGCAGTCTTCGAGGGGGTCGAGGCCGCTTTCTCGAAGACGCACATCATATTTTTGCGGAATCCCTTCCATTCAGCCCGGGAACTATGTTTCGTGGGGCAAGGGATTCTCTTTGGAGAAACAGAGGAAGAGGAAGACGGAGAAGGGGATCTTCGACGTCTCCTCTTCGAGTGATTCGATCTCGAGGAGTGATGGGACCCACTCCGAGACCTGGAGCGCGAATGGTGACGAGGAGACGAATGTCTCGACTTCGTCGAGGAAGAAGAAGCTTTAAAAGTCTTACCTTTCTCCAGCTTCCCCCTATGCTCCTTCCGGGCCTTAGCTGTCATGGACATACAGTCCTTGCACTCCGAACAATGGTGTTCAGCTCCCAAACACCACAGACAAACTCTGTGAGGGTCAGTCAGCGACATCTTTTTCCCACAATCTCGGAATTTTTTGAAGCCGGACCGAGGAGTTGTCGGTTCCGACGAAGAAGCCAACGAGTACGGATCGAATATCTCGAGGTAAATAGGATTAACCTGACAAAACTGAGCAACGGTATTCCGAGGCACTGAGTAAGCACGGAAAAACAAAACTGAGCAACGGACGCTGCGCGCGGCCTTTATAGGCAGGATGACGTCGATACGGCAGCTGTCGAGGGACATCGACTCGGCGGACGTCGACGCGCAGTGCCCTCTAGAGAAAAATTTTCCGAGGCCAGCAGAGCTGGAAGGAGATATCTAAGATAAGGAATACGTCGGAGGACACAATCCCTTTGAAGGTTTATTTTGCAACTACGAATGAATACTCTCCCGTGTAATGAATTCACTGGTGTTTGGAATAACACTCCACGAGCAGAAAGATTATGTAGACATTGTAAAACACAGGTGGAGACTGCAAGGCATATCCTTACCATGTGCATTAAATTAAAGGAATGGTATTACAAAGGGTATAAAAAAACTGGTTGAGGATTTTCGAATGATCGAAACAGATCAATTCAGGTCACTTATTTACGAAGGGGGGATTAAGGTCTTTATTGGGGCAGCTTTTTATATTTGGAAAAGAGCCATCTGTTAGTGTATTATTTGGCATTTCCTTTAAAACGTTTTTATGAGATAACGTAAACTGTTGATCTGTGTTTTAACAATACATTCTCTTTTTTTATAACTAGACTTAAATTGGAAGTAATTAACTGTATTCTGTTTTTTAAACTGTGATTGTGTGATTAATGAATTGGTAAATTATTGTTTTTGCGATTTACTTGTAGTGTATAAGGTTTTAATTAACCAACTTGCACTTTAAACTAATTTTAAAAAAAAGCTTGAGCCTCGAACTTTATGCTGAACACCATTTTGTTGGTTGCTGACATCCCTACACGTTGCATAAGATTAGCTATGAGGGCCAGTATAGGTTTTGGACACAGATTCCTAAAGTGAACTTTTGGACTTTGACCTTCCTTAATTTTGGTTTGGAGGGAAATCCCACCATAGTATAGGGCAAGATAGGGGTTTTTCCATTCTGATAGACAAGTTAATAAAAGTGTTTACTTTGAACTTTGAATCTGTTGTATGTGTCTTACTCCAAGATGCCATCACAGTACATACATGAATTATCAGTGCTAAAATGCATGAGAGATTGGGTTATGGGGGTTACATAATTTACAGAAATTGATGTGGAACACAAATATGAGTGTGAGCTAAATGTTGTGTGTATACATTATTAGGCAGTTTGAGGGTGAGAACAAAGATAGGTGAAATTAAGTCTTTACAAGAAACGACCAAGTCAAACTGCCCCCGCTCTACTGGTTTACTGGTTTCTCGCTAATCCCACTGCTCTAGACGCCCAGTATAATGCCACCTCACTTCCCTCCTTTGGCTATGCCTTTAATACCCTGGTCTCATCCGTTCATCTTTCACTTGTCAGTCTGTCTTTCTCCTCCCACCACTCTCGCTCCTCGTCACCATGGGCTCCTTAGCCCCACTCTGTCACCTCACAGCTTCTCTGCTTCACTTTCCTCTACCACTTCCCTGCTTCTTTCCCACAAGAGCCCAAGCTTGATTCTGATGCAAGAACAATATTAGAGTTCTGCCACTTCAGATCTCAATAAGCATTGATCCTTTCCAGCACACACTGGACAATGCCTTTTCATACTTTTCATACATTTTGCTTTGCTTTCTACTTTTACAGCCATGGTGCCTTTCCTAACTCAACCCGTTTATTTATGGCTCCATGGTGGTACATTTCATCCAGCAGGTCTGTTTTATTCCCCAAAGAGAAAAGAAACAAGGGCTGAGTGACAGTGAGGCACACCAAAGCTCCTTTTTGTGAATATTTCTTTATTAGCATTTTTAGAAGATACCAGAACAATGCAATAAGGGGATACCCCAACAATCTATACAAAGTGCAGTGCATCACAGCAACGTATTCATCCCCAGCATTCAGAGGACCCTCCGAAGATATTTTTTGATCTCTGCCAAGCACTTACCGGTTCCAAGCAACTTACTCCCTGGCACTTCCACCCTCTGTGGAATTCCCAGCATTTACCCCATCCCCCTTCCTCTATCCCTTCTCTCTTTGCTCTTGTAAAATCCGAAAACTTGCATGGCCTAGTCGGACCGCCTCCACCCTGTTCATTGTATTCTATTGCCTTTGTCCCATGTTCCCTCCCATTGCCCTGTGGGTGCTTTGAAACACAATTCCTTGATGTAGAAGTGCCTTACAAATGCACAATAAAATAAATAACACTCCCAAACCACCCCCCCCCAACCCTCCCAACCACCCACCCACCCATGGTCTGCATTGGAGTAACAGAAAGACCGAGTGTCAGAGAATATTTAAAAAAAATAATAGTGTTCAGATTTATGGGACACCATCATCCGCACACTGTTCTGAAACCAGGAGAGGTTTCACAGGCAATAATTATGACCGAATGCCAGAAAGGCAAGAACATAAAAGCTTTAATGGAACCTCGCAAAGTGCTCCAATAAAAGTCAGCCACCGATGGATGGTAGAAAGCTGAGCCGCATAGCAGGAGGAGATTAATAAAGGGGCCTGACAAAGCCAAAGGGCAACTGTTACTTCAAACCATCCAGGGTCTTGAGCTGGATTTGAAAGAAAGTTTTAAAACAAGAAGGCAACACTGAAGGCTGACATCACCACTGGAGTGGAGGAAAAAGGACATTATTGAAAGGGCAATAAGCCATCTTGAAATTAAGATGCCTAAACTAATGGAGGATGTTACTGAGATAAAGGAATCAATACTTGTGCTACAAAGAAAGAATGGGGACTTGGAAAATAGAGCAAGGAGGGGTTCTCTTAGGATACTGTATTTGAAAGAAGGCACAGAGGACCCTATAAGACCCTCTGATGAATTTTAAATTAATAAGATTGCAAAGAGCGGGGATCCGAAGACAGGAACCCGGGACAGGTCCATGAGAAATTGTAGTGAAGCTACACATTTACACGTTAAAAGAAATATTAACAGAAGCCGGGGACAAGGGAAAATCGACGTCAAGAATTTCAAGCCATCTCCTAAGCGACATCAATAGAAGATGCATGAAATCTACTTACACTCAAACTAGCAGATAAGATAGGCACAGCATTTCACTGGAAGATTGTTCAAAGTTGTTAGAAAGAACAATCCCTCAAGATACAAAGAAAGCGGATGAACAAAAGGGGCACTTTCAAGGCCAGAGCAAGGATTTGCCATCCCCACTACCAACCTAACGTTGTGACTATAAAAAAATAAAAATAAATACCAAAAAACAAAAATCACATATATGTTCTCACCACTTCACATGCATGTCTTGCCATCCCATTCACAAGCTGCAGTTTTCCATAATGTTTTAGAAAACTTCATAATGAGGTCAAATGAAATCGCCCTTTCTTACACACACAATATATAAAATACAGGATCGATTACAAACTGTGACAGATCAGGAAGTCTTAGCAATACAAATAGGCAGATTCATGAAACATCTATGACATCAGTAGAATTGATCATAATGACCCTCAGACATCCCCTGTCCACACTCCTGCTCCACACCTACAAATGCATTCTCTGTGAAGTCGTTTTCTGGACTATTGTTAGACACTTTAATTGCATGCCATAGGTGTGTATTTAAACGGTTGTTGGAAGGAGGCTATCACCATCCACCATCCCCACTGGTTCTCTGCAAGCACCCCAGCTTTGGAGGTGAAATTACCACTGGCTTTGCATGCCATAGATCTGCCTCTGCCCTGATGCACCTGCAGCCATTAAGCCTCCATTAAAGAGTGGCAGAAACTGGTCATTGAAAGTGAGAGGGTCTAGTGGCTCTTAGTAGCTGTGCCACCACCAACACTAAATCTGGTAGCCCTTTCATATCCCCTTCACAGGTATCGGGGATGGCAGAGAAATACCCTTTGCTTGGCTAAATTCAGTGTCCACTGGAGGGAATTCCTTTGGCAGCTCAGAAATGGAGATGAGAAGAGGAGTGAGCCAGGCCCCCGCATTCCCCAAAAAGGTGCTACACTACCCAAAGCTCCATCTGATGCTTCAGAGAACCTGGGGAATATTTATACCCACGCCAATGTGCCACGCTGCACCCCTTTGCCAATGGGGAAAGAAAACTGGCAAAAATGGAGGCGATATCCCCCGTGCGCGCCAAATCTGAAAAAATTGCGCATGGTGCATAAACCACAAAAGAGCTGCACACCCTGCCACACACACAGGCAAAGTTGGTGTAAAAACAGGAATCACTGCTGTCACATGAATCAATGAAACAGAAGTGGGCTAAAATCCGAAAATGCACTTAAAAACAGCTCCCTAATCAATGGCAATCTTCAAAGTGCTGTTTTTGCGCTAAATTCAGTCATTTTCCCCAGTGAATTATTGAAAGGAAAGTGTGCTGAAATAATGGATTCTCCAGGCAGTCAGAGGAATCCAGGCCTCCCTGCCTGGCAGCTGCTTAAGGAAATTAGCTGTCAAACCCATTTAAAGGTGTTTGTTTTCTGGAAGAATTGAAAAATCCACTATTTCAAGCATGTTTGTGAAGGGCTAATTCATTTAAAATGTTTAAATCCCTGATAAACTGTGCTTATATGTTATATGTGAAATGAAAAGACTTTAATGTCAAAGAGCCCAGTCTGGAGCCAATCCACTATTTAATTCTGATCTGACAGCCTGGCCTGGGAAAATTGACATCTCCGCTTGACACTTCCTTGAGAACAGGAAGGCTAATGGCTGCTAATGGTTCCTGCATAATGCCAACACGCAACAAAATGGGGCCGCATTAGACATTCGTCTTCTGGCTCATCAAAGAACAAAGGACAGGCTGAGCATTGACCTATGCAAGGAGGGTCAGGATGTGGAGGAGGTTTCTCAGTGAACTTCAAAGGACTGGACAGCTGCCGCCTGAAAAGGGGAGGTTACAGAGGAAGACTTTGATGTGAAATCCTTATTTTTGATTAAAGTTTAAAACTCTTTAACTGAGCAACCTAAAGAGGGATGCATCTGAAACTTGGTAGATATTAAACTAATTTCAGCCTTGTGATTTCAAGACATTGAGGAAACTAGTACCATTTGAGGTACTAAAGTTATGAAAATTGTCTGATTGTGGCAAAACTTTTAATGTTGCAAACTTACGATTGTGTGTACATAATCCACTGATAAGCGTCCACAGATGTACCAAATTAGAAGTGATTAAACCTAACTGTTATGGGTTAAATTGATACAAATCTGTAGAATGACCAAGACAGCTCTCACAAAGATGGGGAGTGAAGGTGAATGTAGATAATTGAATATAAAATATATGTGTCCAATTGGTTTAGGGTACACAATGTTAGAAATGTACATTTGTGCAAAAGTATGTTTTGGTAAAAATCCATGTAGGAGTGCCTAAATCCTGTCATAAGATGACAGCTCTGGTCAGACAGCCAACTAAAACAAAGCACATGCCTGTAGCCACATACAACCATGGGGGTGTGTTCTGAAGTTCTGCCCAAGCCATAAACTTTATAAACGGATAAATATAGGAATTTCACTACACATACGAGACTGCTTCCAGAACAGACTGCTTCCAGAACCCATCCAGATGTCCGCGCAGCACCTTATTCCAGAACTCTTCAGCTTGTAGCTGACTCCAGAATTCTTTGAAAGATCCAGATTTCCTTGCAGACTGCAGACTTTAGCATTGCAGAACTCTTGTCAGCCTGACCCAATTGCAAACTCCAGAACTTAAAAGAATAATTCTGATTCAGCTTGGCTAGCTACCATTAAGGCATGCCTGCTGAAACTTGCATCCTGCCATCCATGTCCAGTAACCAGAAGGGCCCATCCTAATCCAGTCTGAGGTGCAGTCCAAAATTGACCAGAACTGCGCCGCTGATCCGATCCCTCCCGAGGTAATTTGCTGCTGGTAGACCTGATCCACCCAATGACCAGTACTGACGGTCCAATTTAATTTCAAAGGACTGCAAGTATAATAGGAAGAACAGTGACCCATAATATATTTGCATTGTATTATGACAATCTCAGCCCAACCCATCTTTAAATTCAGAACCATAGTATTGTTAGAATCCTTCTTGCGCTGATTTTCTCTCATCTGTGTACAAAACCATAACTCCTTAGTGATTTCAAGTAACTAAAGAAAATCCCAGAAGAAATTGAGGACCCATCACGTGAATGGTTGCGCTGGCCACATAGCCGTGAAGATTCATGTGTGGTCTCTTTTTCATAATCATTAATCTAGTATAAGAAAACCTATCTGTCATTTTTAAATCAAATTTGTTTCCATTTTCATGCCTATTTTGCAAAAACGTCTATAAAAAACCTGCATCGCGGAACAGTGTATCTGACCAGTTTTTCTCCAATATTGCATAGTAAAACGTTTGCTGCGAATTTGCAAAGTTCAAAGGTTTACACAGGTTTTTGTTCCATTTCAAAGTGCTTCTTCCATCCCATCCTAATCTGAAGTGTGTATTGTTGTTTATATTATAGCTCATGTGTGTTAGGACTTGTTTATTGCTTTCTTTAGAATTTTCTTCACTTAAGCATTTTTACACCATTTTGTAGCATTTCACAAAGCCAATTTTCACCTGTGATTTTAAAAGAGTTCAATTGCCAAAACGGTAGTTCTCTCTTGTTTGGGGAGGGAAGCTGGCATCTAACTCTAGATCTGGTTTTTCCTTCCGGAATACCTGCTGGTTACTCACATTGGTGTAGGATTGCTCATTTGTATGTAAACAAAACTTTGTAGGGGGAATCTTAACCTAAAGGCTATCTGTGCACAAAACAACACTGTTTTTTCCTGTGTTTTCTATTTTTCATCATTATAAGTGAATTCAATTGCTTTGCTTATTTTCTTATTTTCTTAAGTGTATTGTCACCCCTTTGTGATTGCTGTCCCATAGAGAGATATATATATATACAGACCGATGACCACCAATTGGCTGCAGGTAGGGCCAGGTTTTCTAAATAGGGGCCTTCGTGTGCTGTGCATCTGGGAGTTGTAACCCATTTTACTGGCTCAATGTTCTTTAAAATGTCCCGTTTATCACAAGCTACCCAAAGGGTCCTCCGATTACAGTGCCATACTGCTTCCTTAACTCACTAAACATGTACAGTGCTGTGAGGGGTCAGAAACGTGAGGCGGACAACTTTGTGAACGTTTTTCAAAAGGTGCCATTTTATTAACTCAAAAAGGTAGAATAAAAGCCTCGCTATGTCTACTCGGACAAGGATTTCCCTGCCTAAAACAAACTAAGGAAAACACTAACAAAAGGTTTATGTCCCTCACACTTGTACACATAACTCTACAAAATAATATATGGCAGTTCAAAAGCAAAAAATATAATAGTTAAGTTCACAATATGATAACTGTCTCTCCTTGTAATCTGGGTGAATTCCCCTTCGCCAGATTAAAGCATGAGTCTGTTCAACAGTTCCAAAAGAATAAGGAAATCCTGTCTTCTTGTAAAGTTCCTATGCAGTTCTTTGGATTTCCACTTAGCAACAAATGATTCCAGCGTTTAGCATTGTTAAACAAGTTTTCTTTCTCTTCTTCTTGAGATGTGAAAAAAACAACCTTCATCACGTAAACCAAGAACATATCCCGAGTTCATTAGAATTGATATAAATTGTTTTTGTCAGGATTATTCTCCAACCACATATATAAAATAATATATGTTTAGATGCCTAAAAAAATAATTATATACTTCTGCAGCAGTTTATCCAACACTTTCTTCAGCAATTAAAGTTTGTCAGAATGATTTGTCAATACCACTTAATAGCACTTCCAACTTCCACCTGGTTTACTTCCATGCCAGGCCTACTACTTCAAAGTTTCCTGTTTTCGCATACGCCACTGCCCAAACAAAATAAAGTGTTACCACAACCCCTGACCTGATGTACTTCTATGCCAGGTTAGAGTATTACGAACAGCATGTGTTTCTGTGGTTAAGATAAGCTTACAAAAACTGTGCAATGTCTCTTGATTCACAACACCACGTTTTAGGAATTTCTTCAGGGAAGACAAGATTCACATTGGTGCTCTCTATTTCACTTTTGTGATTTACAAAACCTCTGCAAGTTATGCTCCACTCATTAAGGGTAACCTTCTTGCCACTCTCGTTTCCCCACATCTTCATTAACCAGAAACCAACAAAAGTATGGTTTTACTCCACGTCTTCCTCAGCTTTGTCAATGTGGGTTTTTACCAGCTTCAGTTATGCACCTCTTTAACCACAGGCAACATGCTTTACAAATTTATGGATTTTGGGGCGTGGCTTAGAGCGCCATCGATGTGGCTGCTCCGCTGATGCCAGCCGTACAAAGCCCGCCGTGTCAGCCCTAAAAATGTGGCTTCCCGAGCTCCTGTCGGGGCCCCAATAACATCTGGGGCCGTCGGAACATTTGGGGCACTGGAGGTCCAAAGTTAACGCTCTTCAGCGACCCGGCTGCACCGCTGCCTCCTTGCAGCGCCGAACGGCTATCAATTTCCAAAATGGCGGGTGCACTCGGCCCGCGGACCCAGAGACTGCGCTGGGGGCTTCAGGAGCGGCCCCACCATTTGATGACCCCCCGGTCAGCCATCCAGCTCCAGCGTACCCGAGCTGGGGACCCGCAGTGTCTGCCGTGCTCTGGCACTGAAGGGGAGACACCCACGCAGCTCCTCGGAGCGGAGATTAAGCTTTGGCTCCGACGCCGACACGGGAGGCGGTCCGTGGCACGGCCCCCGTGGTGGGGAGAGCACTTATCCAGGTGGGTCCCGCGGGGGGTGGGAGCCGTAACACGTCTTGCCTGAGCCCCAGCTGGATTGCTGTCTCCCCCCCTGGCGGCAGGGCTGCGGGCCGTGATTCAAGCTCCACCCGGCTTCTCCCACTGTGCTCTCCCACGGGCCGCTCCGCGCTGGGAAGCGCCACCGGCCTCATACCCTGCAGGCCTGCTGGCCCAACTCCAGGGGCGCCCCGGCCCACCTCCATCCCGGCTCCACTCCCCTGGGACCACGGCTCTTCCCCTCCTTGCTGGACAGTGGGTGCTGACCCAGCTTAGGGCCCTGCGCCCCCCTCCCACTTGGAGCCTCGTCCCCATAGAGCAAAATAAGCGGAGGATCCACCTTCCCCCAGCGGACTGGGGGGCCCAACGCCAGAACTACCTCGACCCTGGGTGACTCCAGCGGGGGGCCTCTGGGGACCCTGCGGCTCAGTCTCACTCCAATAAGCACCCCTACATCGGTGGGAACCCACGGCCACCCTGCACAGGAAGCATCCAGAGCCACCAGGCGGTGGCCTCGGCCCTTCAGGCCCCCCCGGGCCCCCCATGGAGTGCACAATCAATAGCCCAGGCGGTGGGGATGCCGCGGTGGGCTCCTGAGGCACCACTCTTCTTGTGAATCTGCTCTTCCTGGGGCACCCCGGCCCATATCCCCCCTCTCAACTCATTTGCTGTCTCCTGTGAGACCCTTGCTGGCGGATCTCGGACCCGGCGCTCCCCGGCCCGGGACAGCGCCCTCAGGGCAGAACAAACCAGAACACAAGGCAGAACACAAACTTGCCGCCCAACACAACATCCGCCCCACTCCTGGCACCATGTCCAAACGCACAAAAGTGACCAAAAATGCGGAAATAGCCACCATGCTGACGGCCTCAGACAAGGGGAGGAAACCCGATCTTACCGGACCCGCCCTGCAGGACCAGCAAAAGGAGGGCAGCCCCCCAGCTACCAGAGGCGACTTACTAGCGTTTATGGCGGACATTAAGGCCGAATTCAGAGCCTGCATGACAGAGCTCTCCACAAACTTGTAACAAACCAACAACAGAGTCAATGAGGTGGAGCAGAGGCTGGGAGAGGTCGAGGACCACACGCAGGACCACACAACAACGCTGGGCGAAATCCAACAATCAGTCACAGCCCTTCAGGATAGATGCGAGATTCTGGAGTTCAAACAGGAGGACTTGGAGAATAGGGCCCGCCGCAATAACCTCCGGATCCGAGGTGTTCCCACCTCAGTCTCGGACAAACAACTGGCTGAATATGTGGGAGATTTCTTCCAGGCCCTCCTCCCGGACCTAGACAAGCACCTATTGATGCTGGATCGAATCCACAGACTGCGCCCACGCCGGGGGATGGAATCGGACCCCCCCTCAGATGTCATCACTAGGGTCCATTTTTACTCCACAAAAGAGGCCATATCCGCCATCAGTCTCTCAAAAGACGAGCTCACCTTTCTGGGCTTGCGCCTCCAGGTCTACCAAGATCTCTCGCTCCTAACCCTACAGAAGAGGAAAGCACTGCGACCCTTAGACCTTTTCCTTCAAGAACGTCAGGTCCGGTACAGATGGCTCTTCCCAACAGCCCTGTAATTCTCCTACAACAGCACTCTGCGGAGAATTGCCCATCTGGAGGATGGCAGCAAAATGATGCACCCTGCCTCCCCGACGACCTCAGAGGCGAAGGAGGACCGGGAGTCCGCCCCCACCCCACAGCCCAGACGGCCCGCTTGGTCGAGAGCCTCCCGAAACAACAGGAAGAGGTAAAGGACACACAGGCCAGACAACGGGAATCAAGGCCACACGATCAGCCTAGGGGCCACGCTCCTCCTTACAACAACTCGCCCATTCCGACACAGCCGGAGGGTGTTTCTGCTCAACACGGCAGGCTTCACTCACAGCCCCTGCCCATTCCAAGGTACGTTCCACCTTTATGTCCTTGGAAATCCTAGTTACTCTAATGACTCAACTGGCCCCGTTGGCCAGGGGTTTGGCCGCACTTACAATGTCGACCACCCCGCCAGTTAAAAAGTTCGCCCCCCGTTGGGGGCTTCCGTTAAAACCCCAAGAGGAGGACAACTCAATCTCATCCTACACCAATGATGGCGTCTGACCATCTTCCCTCCGGCCCCCTCCCACCGGAGCTCAACGCAGCTGGCTCTCCATCCCGAGAAGCTCAGACACTACAGTGCCTCTCGCTAAACGTTAACGGGCTGAACTCCCCCGCTAAACGCAAATCGATCTTACAGAAACTGCAGGATGAGGAAGCCAGGGTGGCGATGCTTCAAGAAACTCACCTCCTCCCAGCGGACTTTGGGAGCCTTCGCTCACGTCTATTCCCACTTAAATTCCTCGCCTCGGGGGATCCAAGAAGGGGGGCACAGCGATCCTCTTTAGAAAAGGCCTCAATCCCCAGATCTTGGACTCCGTACTATGCCCAGAGGGACGCTTCATGGCAATTAAATGCCTCTTGTGGGGGATCTTTATACCTTTGTCTCAGTCTACGCACCCAATTTGGGACAGGCAAGCTTCTAAGACTCCCTGGGCTCCACCCTCGCGGGCTTCACGGAAGGCCAGATGATAATGGGGGGGGGACTTTAGCGGAATACCGGACCCCACCAGAGATAAATCTCATCCACCTTCCCCAGGCAACTTTCCCCTAGCCCTCAGCCTCTTACGCCTGTTCAGAACCTTGGAGGTGGTGGACGCATGGGGGGTGCTACACCCTACCGAGAGGGACTTCTTTTTCTCCCACATCCACCGCACCTTCGAGGATGGACCTCTTCCTGACCTCGCCCCAAACCCTTTCTGTCGCCAACAAAGTCTCCATCGGCCCAATCACCCTGCCCGACCACGCACCGATAGTCATGGGGCTGCGGACCCAGGATCCCAGAGCCAACTCTTCACACAGTTGGACCCTCTACGACCCCATCCTGAACGATATGTTGGTTAGGGACAGGATCACAACCTCGATCAAAAACTTCCTTGAGTACAACCCTGCTACGGACACTTCCCTCGCAAATAATTGGGATGCGATGAAAGCAGTGATCAGGGGAGCCCTGATAGCCCAAAGGGTGGCATTCCACCGCAATCGCCGACAAACCCGGCAAGCCCTTGAAGAGGAATTGCAAACGGCAGAGGAGGCCCAGAAAAAGAAGGGGTGGTCCCCCAAGACTCACCGAGCCGTCCGCATAGCTAGAAAGAAACTAGAGGCCCACTACGCGGATCACACCGCACAGTTGAAGGCCAAGACTAGGCAATTTTACTATGCCAAGAACAACAAAGCGAATAAGCTTCCAGTAGCCAAATTGGCCAAAACAAGACGAGTCAACACCATCACGGGGCTCCATGACCCGCAGGGGAGGATGCACTACGCCGAACTAGAAAAAGAACGGCTGGCAGTGGACCACTTAACGCAAGTAATGACTGCGCCCACACGGGACCAATCCCAAAAGGAGGAATACCTACGGGGGGCGGCCCTGCCACGCTTGCCCACTGCAACAAGGGACATCCTAGAAGCCCCAATCACGGACGAGGAGGTAGATGAAGCCATTAAAGCCCTCAAAACTCGGGCCCCGGGCTCAGACGGCTTCTCCCCGAGATTCTACAAGATATTTAAATCACAGCTGATCCCCCCCCCCCATGGTAACTCTCTAACTCATTCAAGGAAACTGGATCAGTGACTCCATCGATGCAGGAGTCCACAACCATCCTCCACCCTAAGCCCGGGATGGACTCGAGAGACCCGGCCTCGTACAGGCCGATTGCCCTGCTGAACATAGACGCAAGCCTCTATTCCAAGATTCTGGCTAACCGGCTGTCGTACATCCTCCCGACACTAATCCATCTCGACCAAACAGGCTTTATTCTGAACAGAGCGGCAGGGGACAACATCAGAAGAACCCTGAACTTGGTTGACATCGCCCACCGTACCGCCCAGGGTCTCGCAGTCATGGCCCTAGATGCCACCAAAGCCTTCGACAGAGTAGACTGGTCATTTATGAAGCTCACCCTGGGGGCCTTTGGCTTTGGGCCAAACTTCCAATCTATGGTAATGGCCAACTACGCAGCCCCCAAGACCCGCTTGAGGATCAATGGCTCCTTATCATCCACGATCCCCATGACTTGTGGGACGAGACAGGGCTGCACCCGGTCTCCTCTTCGCACCAATGATGGAGCCGTTTGCCCAAAGAGTTAGACGGAATGAGCTCATCAAGGGACCCAAAGTAGGGTTAGCTCAACATAAAATTGCACTGTATGCCGACGGCGTTCTTCTGATACTCTCAAACCCCAACTCCTCAGCCAAACACGCCCTGGTGGAAATATCCGACTTCGGAAGAGTCACCGGCTTTGCTGTTAAATCAGTGGGCCTGGGCATTGGCCTTCACCAGGAGGAACAAGAGGCATTAACCAGGCTATGCCCAATCAGATGGAAGAAACAAGCTATCCCCTACTTGGGAGTCCATATCCCAGCAGACCCAAAGGACACATACCAGGCGAATTTCCCCAGATTATTCAGTGAATTGGAGGGAGACCTGAGGCGCTGGTCCAATCTCTTTAATGGGACGGATCACAGCTGCAAAAATGAACCTGCTTCTGCGATTTCTCTTTGCCTGCTCCTCCCTTGCAGTGGCCATCCCAAGGCAGGCTCTCCAGGATCTGCAGAAGAAAATGCTGAAGTTTATTTGGAGGGGCAAGAAAGCCAGGATCCCCCACAAACCCTGCTGGGCAACTCGAGACTGGGGGGCCTGGGGGTGCCCGATCTTCAGGCCTACAGGGCGGCAGCACAGCTAGCACACATCCATGCCTGGCAAATCGTTACAGACCAGCCAAGATGGGTGGAACTAGAACAGGCCCAGCTGCCGCTCCCCCTGCGATTCCTCCCGCACATCCAGCCCCCCCTGAGAGAACACTGGAAAACGCTGCTTTGAACCACCAAACATACACTGAGCTCATGGGACTGGGCCCTAAAACAAAAAGGAATCCCAAGGGGACAAAGCCCACTCTCCCCCATTTTCCACAACCCAAACTTTTCGCCTGGATCGAACCCCCGAAACTTCCAGAACTGGATCGACGGAGGCCTCGAGACCCTGGAGCAGCTATACGCCGGAAACGTGCCACGCACCTTTGAACAATGTAAGGCGATATTTCAGCTTCAGCAAAGGGATAGATGTACGTACTGCCAACCCCGCCACTGGTGCTCACACCCCCAGACCCTCCGGGCAGCAGTCCGCCCCCTCACCGCTCTGGTACTAACATTGAAGGACCTGCCATCCCGGAGCAGCATCTCAACCCTGTATGGGCGCTTCTCGGGGGACTTCTTAAGCGCAAGAACACGGAGCATGGCCCAATGGGAGGCCGACCTGGGTCACCCGATCGAGGACCAATCCTGGGTGGGCATCTGGACCCGCACCCATTTCTCATCTACCTGTGTGACCAACAAGGAATGTGCATATAAGCTGCTGCTCCGATGGTACTACTCCCTCCCCCCCCTTAGATTACATCACATGAACCCCCGGGTGGACCCTTCTTGCTGGAGGGGGCGCTCCCAGCCTGGTTCCTTTTTCCATATGTGGTGGACTTGCCCAAAGATCCAACGATTCTGGGTCCAGTGCCTGGGGACGATCAAACAAATTACGGGGATGTCACTCCCCCTTGAGCCCGAGACGGTCCTGCTGGGGGTCCCGACCCCAGGGGTCTACCCCCGCTCCGGAAACAGAGCAAAACTAGTGACGCAATGCCTTTTGGCTGGCAAAACTGTGTTGGCCCGCTTCTGGAAGTCCCCGGAAGGCCCGTGCATGGCCCACTGGTGGGGTAAACTTTGGGACATCCTGATCGCGGAAAAAGTGACTGCGGCAAGGGCGGGGGTCTTGCATCGCTTCCAGAACCTATGGGCCCCAGTGCTGGAGTACGACCAACGTTTCCCCGCCTTAACATTTAAACCCCTCAGCACTCGATGGACTCTGGGAGATCAAGAACCCACCTGAGGGTCGGGGGCAGCGGTCGGCCCTGAGGAGTGCGGGGGCAGGGGTGGGAAGATGGGCTCCGAGAGGTGGGGGGAGGAGGGAAGGAGAACGAGAGCGAAAGAGAATGGTTATTGCTGTGAAATCTGTACGCAATATGATCTGTAAATTGTCCTGCCTTGGTTTAAAATAAACATATTTAAAAATAAAAAAAAATGTATGGATTTTTATTTGCCCCCTCTTGAATTTGCCAATGGGTGTTAGTTTCAGATTGCCTTGTTTTAACTTTTTTTTTGGCTTGGCCAATGGTAGTTTGCAGTGGGTTCTGAAATGACTGTCACCCCTGGTTGTTGGCTTTCAAACAACCCTGCATGCTTAAAATCGCAGTCAGTTTTTTTTTCAAAATAATACTTTTTCTGCTTTGCCAGTTGGGTATTTAAAATTGTCTTCTTTTGTGGTTTTCCATCTAAGCGTTTGCTTTCTGTTAAAGTACCTGTTCTGAGCACGTGAGCGGTTAACAAGCGCTCTGGTGTCACAACCACTCTGAACTTACCGGGTATGGCATGCGCATCAGTTTCCCTAGCTGCTCACAGGTTCTCCTCCTCTGCTGCTCCTCGCAGTCAGGCAATATGTCACTTTCAGTCTGCCACGAGCCGTGCCACGAGCACACAGTGCTTCCTCTGCTCAAAAGCTCTCCGGTGCACTCACACCGGAGACAGCCTGTTGTGGAGAAGCTCTTCAAACTTCCCTTCCCGCTTCGCCGCCTCTGCAATTCAGGACCCCAGGGGGCAATCTTCCCTCTCCAACGCTTCCCACTGTGTGACCACTGCAAATAAGGCTTCTGGAGGTTAAGTCCCTCTCGGGACCAGCTACTGCTCGACACTCGACCGTGGTCCCAGCGTCATCTTTCTCCTCAAGTCTCTGCTTCGGATGCAACACTGAGAGTTCACAACTCCTCCACCTATGACTATTACTCTGCTCCTTCTTGCTAATGGCCTGCACCAGAGGGGGGCTTTTAAACCTTGCCAGTCTCCTTCAGGTCTGGGGCATTTCACTTCTTAACAAGCTGCACTTTGCAGGTGTGATCCTCTAGAGCCCTTTTCTTCATCCCAGCACCTTGGGGATTATGGGACTTGAAGTCTATAATGAAAAAAGCAACAAGTTACTTACCAACTGGTAACGTTCTTTAGACTGCATGTTCCTCCAACTTATTCCTCATCTTTGATAATCATGTCCAGCTTCGGCTGCTTCAGGAAAAGAATTCTCGGCAGAGGGTGGCGTGCTTCGAGTTGATGTCCTTCGAAGGCCTCCGCCAAGGGTGATGT
The DNA here is from genome assembly GCF_040938575.1 of Ambystoma mexicanum. Classification (NCBI taxonomy): domain Eukaryota; kingdom Metazoa; phylum Chordata; class Amphibia; order Caudata; family Ambystomatidae; genus Ambystoma; species Ambystoma mexicanum. Next base: position 1,105,868,029 of record NC_090922.1, read on the forward strand.
CATCGGGTATACAAGTAGCACGTGCGGCACCCGTTGGCCTCAGTTCTGTTTTTCCCTCCTGTTTGTGTTGTGTCTAGGCAGACAGACAGCCCTGCGAGAGCGGAAGCAGTAACAGCATGGGAAATTCTACAGAGGGGTAGGCTGGGAGGGCGATGAGGAATACGTTGGAAGAACATCCAGTCGAAAGAACGTTACCAGTTGGTAAGTAACTTGTTCTTCGAATGGATTGCGTCCATATTCCTCATCTTTGATCGACTCCCAAAGCAGTATGCAGAATTTGAAGGAGGGTGTAGAATTTTTAATTGTCGCCACTTTATAAGGCCAAATACAGTACCGCCTTACCAAAGGCAACATCCTGAGAGTGGGAAGCATCTAAACAGTAATGCTTCGTGAACATATGCAGTGAAGACCAAGTTGCTGCATCACAGATCGATTTAATAGGAGCGCCCCTTTGAAGGGCTGCCGAAGAGGCTATACCTCTGGTAGAATGAGCCCTCAAGCCTTCACGCCTTCTGGCGGGTCATTGTTTGCCAATTTGAAACATTCCGTGATGCCAAGTATAATCCACCTTGATAAAGTCTGTTTTGAAACAGCTTGACCCAATTCTCTTCCGGTATACCCAATAAAGAGTTGGTCATCCACTCAGAGTTTGGAGAGCCTAGAAATATAAAAGCTTAAAGCTCTTCTAGGGTCCAATCTATGGAGCCTTTTCTCCTCCTTACCGGGATGCGGCGGGGGGTAGAACGCCGGTAGAATCATTTTCTGATTGAAGTGGAAATCAGACACAACTATAGGTAGGAAGGAGGGTTTTACCCTCAACACCACCCTGTCCTTGTGGAACACAGTAAAGGGTGGCCTGGAAGAAAGTGCCTGCAGGTCACTCACTCTGCGTGCAGATGTCAATGCAACCAATACTATGGGTTTAAAGGTTAGCCACCTCAATGGACATGTGTGCAAGGGCTCAAATGGGGCATACATTAAACACTTTAGAACCAGAGTAAGGTCCCAAACTGGGACCTGAAAAGTAGAAGGAAGGTGGGAACACATTTGTGAGCCCTTTCAGAAATTGAATCAAGGGAATTTTAAAGTAGGAGCATTCTTCTGAAGTGCGCTTGAATATGGAAAGCGCTGCCAGGTCACTTAACGGTCCCAACATTGAGACCTTTGTATGCCAATGATAATAGGTAAGATAATACCTCTGGAATTGAACATAGAAAAGGGTCAACATTCTTTTCCCTGCACCAATCGCAAATCTTGTTCCAACAGCAACAGTACAGAGATTTTGTTGCTGGCCTTCTTGCCGAAAGAAACACCTCCATGTCGTCATCTGGGCAATCCCAATCCTTGTATCTCAGCCTTTCAGAAACAAAGCGTGAAGGTTGGGAGAGTTGACCTCTGGATGGAGAACCTGTCCTTCCCTTTGCGAGAGAAATTTTTCTCGCTGCAAAAGACGAATCGGTTGACAGATGGACAAGTCTAGAAGGTCTGGGGAGCACGTTCTCCTGGCCCAATCCGGGGCAATTAGGATCATGGGTTCCCGAACCGTCTTAACCTCCTGATCACTTGAGGAATGACGGGGGAGGGGGTCGTTGGAAACACGTATAGTAGTGGGAACTCCCAATCCACCACAAACGTGTCTCCTAGAGCTCCTCTCTGAGCAAATTCCCTTGAACAATACCTTTCGCACTTCTGTTTGACTACGGTCGCAAACAGGTCTACTTAAGGGGTTCCCCAAAGGGCAAAGATCTCTTGAAGGACTTACTAATTCCCACTCGTGCCTGTGTTTTCCTATCCGGCTAGGTGAAATGCTGATAAGGAGATTCCTTCTTGAATTGCCCAGTAGTAGTGACCCTACACCACCTCTTTTGTTGAGGTAATGCATGGCCACTTTGTTGTCCATCATTATCAGGAGATTCTTTCCCCGTACAGAAGGTAGGAAGGCTTTCAGCACTAGTCTAATTGCCCTCAACTCCAAAAGGTTGATGTGTAGTTTGGACTCCGATGGAGAACAACGACCACGGATTGTCAGACCATTGGCTTTGGCTCCCCACCCCGTGATTGAGGCATCCATCGCTACTGTAATCTTCGGCCATGGTTGCCAAAAATGTTCTCCCTTCAGAATATTGTCCTCGCAGGCCCACCACAGGAGATCCTGTGGGACCCTGCTTGGAACTTGGTCCCAATTTTCAGGAAGGATGATGGACCTGCTCCATTGAGTTCTTAAAGCCCAATGAAGGGATCTCATTCTCAAGCGGGAGTCTGGCACCAGAAAAATGCAGGATGCCATGAGGCTGAGCAACCTCAAGAAATAGTAGTGGGAACTCCCAATCCACCACAAACGTGTCTCTTAGAGCTCCTCTCTGAGCAAATTCCCTTGAACAATACCTTTCGCACTTCTGGGCACTCTGAAATTTGGAAACCATCTGAAGAATGTCTTGAGTCCTCGCCTTGGGTGGCGAGCTTTGAGGATGCGTCTAGCACAGCTCTGAAGTACTGGAGCTGTTGGGAAGGCGTCATCTGACTTCTTGAAATTGAGGGAGAACCCCAGTCTGCGACGTGAGTGGCAGGTGACTGAGATGATCCAGTGCCTGCTCGGGAGAACGTGCCCTGATCAGCCAATCTTCCAATTAGGTGTAGACATGAATCCCCTCTACGGAGATACGCTACCACCACCACCATCAGCTTGGTGAAGACCTTCAGGCAGAGGTCAACCCGAATGGCAGGACTCGAAACTGATAGTGCGAGCCGCCAACGGCAAGCCTCAGGTATTTTCTGTGCTTGAGATGGATTGGCACATGAAAATAAGCATCCTTAAGATCCAAGGACACCGACCAATCCTGAAGCTCGAGGGCCTGAAGGATCTGAGAAAGTGTGACCATCTTGAATTTGTCCTTCATGAGGAACTTGTTCAAGTATCTCAAGTCCAAGATAGGTCTCAGTCCTCTGTCTTTCTTGGGGGATCAAAAAATATGGGCAATACCAACCCTTGTTCCTCCCCGCTACAGGTACCGGTTCTATAGCACCTTTCTTTAGCAGGGTTAAGATCTCCTGCTGCAAGAGCGGATTTGGAATCAGAGTGTTTTCTCAGTGGATTGTTGTGAGGCTGCGTTAAGAATGGAAGGCAGTAACCTTGGGCTATTGTTTCCAGAGCCCAGGCATCTAAAGTAATGTCTCGCCATTCTTGCAGATGCTGGGACAGTCTGCCCCTCACAGGTGTTTTGTGACACAAACTCCCAAAGCGGTTCTGGGGCGGTTGCTGCTGCTGCTGATGGCAAGGAAGCTGTAGCTGGAAGCTGGCTTTGCACTCTTACCTCATCCACTACAAGGGATTTTCCTTTGGCCTCTTTGACTGGCCATTCCTCTCGCCTTTCCAAATGAGGAGTAGTAACGATAGGATCGTCCCCTCCAAAACTGTACTGATGAACGAAAAGGCTGAGGGTGCCTAGCAGCTGCCCCTAAAGATTTGGCAGCCGCCTTTGAGGTCTGCAACCTCTCAAGGCTCTCATCAGCCTTGCTGCCAAAAAGGTGAGACCCGTCAAATGGCATGTTCAGAAGACAGGACTGCACATCTGGTGCAAAACAAGACTTCCGCAACCACACAATTCTGCGCATAACTGTGCTAGCAGCAATGGACCTGCTGACACTGTCTGCAATGTCCAATCCAGACTGAAGGGATTCACGCATTGGCCTCCTTGCTATCAACACACAAGTGGAGTTGACCGACTTCAAGGCCATACTGCCAGCTGAAAATAGCTTGCGTGCCCATCCATCCACACGCTTGTCGCTATCCGGAGGGATGGTAGGGTACGCCGCTTTGTTAGATGTAGCTGTGGCGGCCTGGGGCACCAGACTCTCGGGAGTGGGGTATTTGGACAGATAGCCGGGGTTGCTACTGTAAGGGCGGTATTTGCTAGTGAGGGATTTATCCACAGCAGGGATGGAATCCGGGGACTCCCAGTTTTTGGCCACCCTATTTTGCAAGGCCACATGAAAGGGTAAAACTAGATCTGTAGGTGGACCTTGGTCTAGAATGTCTGTAAGATCATCCAGAATAAACTGAGCTGGTGATATAGCCCAGCCTAAATACTCTACTACTCTTGACATCAGGTGTCGATGAGAAGATTCAGTGTGTTCGCCTGGCTCTGGTTTGCCAAAAACTCAGTTTCTGGCGATGTATCCACACCACTGGCATTGTGCAGTGTGTCAATAAGGTCTTTCATTTTACTTTCTTCAGAGATTAGAGACACTGGCACATTAGGAGTACCAAACGCCAGACCAAAAGGGACCTCTTCTTCCTCAGATTCTTCCTCTTCTTCAAAAACTGGAGTGTAAGATTTTTCAAGAGGTTTTGTGGAAGACTTTGGCTTAAGCTTTTTCTTTTGCTGCAACATGCTCAGAGGGCTGAGCTGAAACCTTATAAATCTTCGGCGCCGATGGTTTAGGTGTCGAAAAGGGCGTTGATGGCGCCAATGAAAATGGCGCTGATTGCGTCAAGGCTTCAACGACCACCTTCGAAGATTTCGCCTTCAACGTATGTAGACTCTTAGATGGCGTCAAGGACCTCGAGCGCTCGTCATGACTCAAGTGACTCTTGTTTATCGGAGACCTCAAGGGCTCTTGGTAGGTCTTTCTTCGATCACCCGAGCTCGAGCGAGTGTCGGAACGGGAACGCTCTCGGCCGGCTTCCGGAGAAGGCGAGGACAGAAGCTCGGCCTTCTCGAAAACGTCTAGCATTTTCAGACGAAATGCTTCGCACTCTGCAGAAGAAGAATATTTAGTGGGGCACCTAAGTTTTCTGGGGGATTCGTCTGACAACTATGAAGATGGCGATCGATGGTGTTGCCTCTTCGATCTCTTTTCCTCACTCGAGGGACATCGGCTCAATGCCATCGACGCACAGCGCCCTCTGCCAAGAAATGTTTTTCTGGAGCAGCCCAAGCTGGACATGATTATCAAAGATGAGGAAGGGTTTTCCCCATTCCTCCTGACCTGCTTTCCCCCTTATGTGATCCTCCCGCGGAACACCAACCCCCATAGTGAAGATCAGAAAGCAACTGCCTTTCCCTGGCCACATGAGAAAGATCCTAGGCCATGTTTTCAAATGCATGCTTGCAACCAGGTCCATCCGGCACTGCTAAATACTAATCCTACAGCCATCACACCTGGCAATTTCACCTGTCTCACTCAAGCCCCAGTTACCCGCCGACTCCAACACCACTATTTAGCACACAAGAGGGACTACTCTCACCATGCTCTTAAAGAGGCACTGCATAGTATTAATCACTTGCCTTCCAACATTGGCAACCACACTAGTTCGGCAACTAAACATGTGCGCACAGACAACACTCATCCCAGGCATTTACTCGCCTAACAATGCCTAAACCTATTCTTCCCCGACCAGGCTAATCAGCCCATCATGGATTCTTAGGCGTCATCAAGGTCTACTTACCTTGACCAACGGGACACTCGTCCCAACCAGGTTATATTGTGCATCTCACATGACACCTGCCGGATCTGAATCCACTGTGACCCAGCAATGACTGCTTCTATAATCTACACAGTAAGACCATGATCTTATCCACAACTCGTGATTAACAATTCCTAGATAACCATTACCATGCAAACAGCTAAAGAACCACCCCTTTTGTTCTCTTTTGTCCTCCCCCGCGCTTTCTCCCTGGTGCATTCATTCCTTTCTGGACCAATATGTTTATTGTTTGTAATTTACAACATGCTAAACAAATGTGTTCTGATATCCAAACATTTATGTTCACCACTCACCAATTATAATGCATCTCTCATCAATCACCTAACTGATTACAACCATTATGCCAACTGTATACTATGGTCACCACTCACCAAATATGATGCATTGCTCGCCTGTGTAACAATCATGGAATCACAAATCTTGGTGATGTATACACACTCACACAAATGGTACTATGTCACTATATAATATCACAGCTTTGAGAAAGACCCCTGAGGGTTAAAATACTTGTCATCTGACAATTAGTAATAAACACAGCACTATCAAATTGGACTGTATCCATTAATTTTCATTAATTACTACAAACTGATCCAATCTATAACCCAGCGCTCATGTGAACGGGGCCCACACTCCCCCTCTTAAATGCACACTACATAGTGAAAGAAGGGCACTTTCTAATGGGGACCTCATCACTAGCAGCAGGGTACTTTCCTTCAACCGAAGATCAAGCGCATTGATCAGCCAATTCTAGTGCCCATCAACTACCTAGCAATGTTCCATATGGATATCAGTGAAAGTGACCCTCACGCAAAGAACAGGAACTGCATAGGGAGCAGCATTGAAAGCATCCACCACACAATGGAAAAATAACATGATTGGCAGCACTGCAAGCTAACATTACACACCAAATAGGTACAGCATTAGAAGCAGCAGGTAAAATTCCCTCACAGGTCCCCCATAAGCCACAGTCTAGGCAGCAGAGATTCCGAAAGTACAAGCTTTCCTCAAAAATACAGTGCATACAGTTGCTATATACAAAGGGCCAGCAAAGGATTCCCTCAAACAAGTACAACATAGCCCAGACTATTACAAGCTTTCCACAAAATTCAGAAGGAACCGTATGGGCAAGGCCAAAGGACGCTTTACACAAACAGGTACAGCATGTGTAGCTACAACCTTCCAAAACAACCAAGTATACATACAGCCTGAACATGGCTAGAGCAAGATTCCATCTCAAAGGGATACAGCATTTATACAACCAGAGCAAACTTCTCTCACAAACGGTCCAGCATGGTTAAGTGGAAGTTGCCTCACAAAAAAAGTCAAAGCAAGCATTCTTCACAAACAAGTACAGGTGGAGAGTTATGTACATGTCTGCCTAGCAAAAAAGTAGAAGTACAGAATGGACACGTCTATTACTTATTTTCCAAACAAACAGGTACATGGACAGCATTAGTCAGGCCAGGCAAGCTTTACTCACAGATAGTAGGTGCAGGGACACTGAAGGCTTCCCTCACAAACAGGTACAGTATGGGCAGGGCCACAAGTTCTGTGCAAACAGGTAATGGCACAGCATGCCACAGACAGTGTCCATTTCCCTCACAAATATGCACAAGCACAGCATTGGAAGAGCAACTGATTGCAAGAGTCTGTGCACACTTCAATCATATTGGTACATGTATGGCACAAAGAGGATCAGTGCAAACTTCCATCCACACCGGCACAGGATGTGCCAAGCCAGTGTAGGTTTTCCTGCTAAGCTAGTACTGGTACAGCAGGGTCAGAGTCAGGGCAAGCTCCATCAATAGACAACTTGCACAACATAGGCAGTGACCGTGCAAGGTTCACATGCAAAGAACAGGTATAGCATGAGCTCTTGATCCATGCAGCCTGCCAGCTCCATGCATGGGGAGATCTGTTCTTTCACACAGCCATCTGACCGATCAGCAGCTCTTACCAGTGACCATGTGGTGGCTAGGGGGTGGGGCAGGTACAGGAGTTGCAAAAATGCAATACAATTGGCCACCTTTGTTTACTTTTCAAGAAACGCTAGCTAATGCTTGCAACTGTGAATTCTTCAAGATGCAAAGAATTTCAACTTTCATACAGTGTGTGTGCCCAAAATAAACTATTCATGAAGAACTTTTAAAGTTGCATGAATAAAATGTGCATTACTTCCACTTAAGAGCAACACTGCAACAAATCAATTTTAGGTTTAGTACTTTGAGTTAGCCCTTCCAGCATTGCCTAAAGCTATATCAGGTTGTTCATGCTAATGAAATGTTTCACAGTAAATGTGGGCAAGCACTTTACAGTTTGAGCTTTTAAGAGATTATGCGGGTAAGAGTCTCAACTCCTTGTTGCTAAACTTGCATGAGGCCCCTACAATCACCACCTTTCCTTCCTGTTCCAACTTGCGAGGTGTACTTCGCCTGGCCTATGCGCTGTTCGAGGGGGATTCTATTATGACTCTTGAATTACCTTGGTGTCAGTACGCCTGGGGAGACCAGGTTGTTTTATCAACATTTCTTCCTGCTAAGTCTGAGCTTTTATTTGAGCTAGACCATATACTGTGCTTGTCAAATAATATCAGTAGGTAATAGCTCTCCTACCACTGCCATGTTAGAGAATGCTAGAAATGTGAGCACTGTGATTTGCAGCAGGGCACCTCTTTATTGCGGAGGACATTGTGCAGCTACTTTTACTAAAATTGGTTTACATCTCTTTTGTACTTCATGAGAGCAAAAGGTAAAACCCTGCTCTTTAGTGCCCCCTGATGGCCAACACTATTGGCAGTGGCCTAATTTGCCTAATGCTTGCACCGGCCCAGTCTATGACACTGCTATTTTCTGCTTGGCTTGGCTATACCAGATACAAGTATGCACTTCGTAAAAAGTAGCACACGACCCAATAGATCGAGTTCGATTGAAAAAAACAGGCCCTGCTTAGAGAGGTCAGCCAAAAACATCAGTTCATCTAGTTGCAAGACCTATTCCAATGTGGGTGCATTCTGCACTTCCCTCCTTATTTGCTTTGTGCAGCAATTCATTCATTGTCAAATAAGGCCTCTGAAAGCATTTAAAATACAGCAATTTTAGTTTAGCCTTCTACAGGACAGTCCTGGAACTCCCAGTCAGTTTTAAATGCCAGCCGTGAAGCACGCTGCTGTTTTCTGTCTCCCATTTCCCACTGATCTCCTCAAGCAGCTCAGTACCCATTGAAGCACATGCTTTGTACATTTCTGAAATATGCTGCCCCCTTTTCTCAGAGCCAAAACATGCCTCTTCAAACAGTCCATTGAAGAGTGCACTTCAAGCTTCATGGAACCCACTCTGTGCTTACGGTCCCCGATAGGTGTACATCAGAGAGCAATCATTATCTAATCACCAGACATCACAAAAACATCTAAAAATCCCAAAACCTGCCATCATTGTTGAGGTCATCAAACGGTATCACAGAATTACCCAGCATTAATCATCTTAATAGGAAAACCGGAAACAATCCATCCTCCACGCTGGACGCTTTGGTACATTCGTTGCTTTGTAAGCCTAGAAATGTAGCACTGGCAATTAGCCATCTCCAGGCTCATAATCTGCTTTTGGCACTTTGCAAAGGGGATAGGTTGCAGGTATTTGCCAGTTGCTTTCATCAATATCCAATGAGGAAGGACAATACAACCTTCTAGAGAAGGTTTGTCTCTCCCAACATCAAAATCTTTTTAAGGAGTTCAAACTTGCTTTGTTTTGAATTTGTCCTAAACAAAAGCTCAAAGCGTTAGTCAAAAGTAAAAAACTATAAAGGAAAATGGAAAAACAGCACATACTTCTAAAATAGAGAGGAGGCATGGAGGGTGTGTTAGATGTTGGTTTGGAATTTGGTTATTTGTAAAAGATGCCAATGAAGCAGTTTGCTAGATTACTAGCTACTAAGGTTTAAGTTACTTACCAGTAACTCTTGTTCTCCACATGGGTCTTGCATGGATTTACATGCTCATGAATATTCCCCATCGTCAGGCTGGGAATCCTCTGTAGAAAAAGACAAAGCAGTTTTGCTTTAGACTGAAAACTGCTGGTCTCCCTCTACAACCAAACATTGTCCTTTGGGTCATACTGCACCCAGCAAATTACATTCTTACTCCTAAACTCCACTCCCGGTGGCCATCTTCAGATTTGGTCGAGCATGTAAAGTGGCAGTATGAACCAAGAAGAGCCATAGAGGGAAAGGAGGGAGGGGTTGCTTGTGAATCCATGAAAGACCCAAGCTGGAGAACAAGAGTTTCTGGTAAGTAACAAACTTCGCCAGCATGGGGTCTTACATGGATTTGCATGCTCATGAATACAATTACACAGCAGTACTTGTAGACAACCACAGGAGGTGTAAAGGCTCAACAGAAGCAACACACTGACCCGTGGAACAGAATCACCTCAAACAGGTTGTGTAGCACAAGTTGTGTAGCACCGCTTGGCCGACCCAGGACTCCTCCCAGAAATCCCTGTTGACGCAGTAGAATCTTATGAAGGTGTGGGTGGACCTCCACGTAGCAGCCCTGCAGATGTTGAGTGGGGGGGGAACACCAGAGAGAAACGCTGTCATTGCTGCGATGGCTCTGGTGGTGTGGGCTCTTGGCTGTCCTGGAAGAGGTCTGTTGGCCAGATGATGATGGTGCATGATACAGCCGGAGAGCTACCTGGATATGGAAGCCTTAGACAGGGCCTTCCCGTGTCCCACAGGTCCAACATTGATGAACAGCTGAAATGTCTTCTGAAAATCTTTTGTACCTGCCACAAGCAACGTCCAGCAAATGCAACGCCCTTTCAGCAGCCATAGAAGGGTTCAGAAAGAAGACTATCAGAACCAAAGGCTTGTTCAGCTAGAACCCCGATGGAACCTTTGGCATAAAGGTGGAATGAATACGCAGCACCACCTTTGCTTGCAGGAGAGGGCCTGGTTCTCTCTAACTCAACTGGCCGGGGTGATGGCCACCAGGAAAGCAGCCTTCCATGAGAGAAAATTCAGAGGGCCCTAATGCATCAGTTCAAATTGAGTCCCCATGAGCTTAGTCTAAACTACGTTCAGCTCCCAAGCCGGGGCAGGAGCCTTCACTGGTGTAAACGTTCTGAAGAGGCTCTTGAGGAACTCCTTGACAAGCCTGTGCAACCACGGGGAGTGCCTGGTGTCTGGGTGAACCGGTACGTGGTAGCCAGATGAACCTTGAAGGAGGCGTGAGCTAGCCCTGCTTTGGCCAGCAAAAGCCATGTATGCATAGCTGCAGAGCCGTTCTCCACAGAGGCATTATCATCCGAGTCCTGCACCACATTGTGAGGGGCTTCTATTTGTGACTGTAACAGGACCACACAGACGAGGCTCTGGCCTTGGCCAGGATCTTATTGCACTCCAGCAGCAGGGAATAGTGCCCAAACTCTACAGATGCAGGAGCCAGGTCGTGAGGCTCAGCAACACTGGTTCGTGGTACAGTATTGTTCAGTGTTCTCTGCAGAGCAGGTCGGGAAGTGGAGGCAGTTGGATGGACGAAGCCACTGACAGATGGAGAAGGTCCGGTACCAGATCTGACACGGCCACGCTGGCACGATGAGGATCATCCTGCAACGTTTGAGTGGGCTGATCACATGTAACAGTAGTGGAATTGGAGGGAAGGCATACAGGGAGAGCCTGTTCCACAAGAGGGAGAAGGCATTCCTCAGACTCCTCAGCTGAGGATATCTGCTGGCAAACTTGCAGCATTTGGAATTGGCAGCTGTGCTGAAGAGATGTGACACCTGCACCTGTTGAAGTTCCCCACTTGTGGCAGGACCGCAGCTCTATGGCGGAGCGAGTTTGCAATGGTGTTCTTGGTGCCTTCCAGGTGAAAGGGGATGATGAACATGTCCTGAAGAATGGCTCAGCGCCATAGGGACTGGGCTTCCAGGGGGAGAGTGGTGAGCGCGTCCCTCCCTGTTTCCGGATGTAGAACATGGTGTTAGTAGTGTTGCCTGTGAAGATGTCAGGCAGAAACCTGTGCAGTTCCCTTAGGGACCACTGCAAAAGATTTAAGACTAACGGTGTTTGGCAGTAATCCCACTTGGTAGCAGTCTGTACCACACAGATTCACTTGGTAGCTGTGGCTGAGCAGTCAGACTTCCCTCAAGAAGAGTTAGGCAGTATACAGAGCATACAAAATAGGTACAGAAATACAGTAGCACAAGCAAACACTGACCAGAGCTTGGGTGTAAAAGTATATAATTATTTATTTAACACACACTTATAAAACACACTAGCACTAAATTGGTAAGATAAGTTCAAAACACAATCACTATTATCATATATACATCCCTGATTACTTGTTGGACAAGTCTTCGTTAACACCACTTATTTCCAGACAGAGGTGAGCGCTTAACATTCAATGGCACTCCAACAAGTTAAATAAAAAGGGAGGGAAAAGCAGAATTATGGAAGCACACGCTTCCACTTTCAAGGGAGCCAGGCGAAAGATGCCCAAGATCAAACAGTTACACAGAGTCTTCGAAGTTTGTGGAGGTAGTTCGAAAAAGGTTTAGTTCAGTTCAGAAAAAGTTAGCTAAGGTGTCCCAGGCTAACCCAGGTTCGAGAGACGAGGATTTAATACACCCCGTTCAATCGGTTCCAAGGGTAGCCAGACGGAAGGAACAAGTTACTTACCTGTAACTGTTGTTCTCCAGCATGGGTCTGGCATGGATTCACATGCTCATGAATATTCCCCGTCGTCAGGCTGGGAATCCTCGGTAAAGAAAAAACCAGTATCAGTTTCGTTTCTGATCTGTCTTTCGTAGTAATAACCAATCACTGGTCTCTGCGTCATACTGACCACAGCCAATGACTGCCCTCTACCTAAGCACCGCCTCTGGCAGCCATCTTCAGATTTGGAAGCACGTGAAGTGGCAGTATGACCAAGTGAAGAGCCGCAGAGGGGTAGGCGGGAGGGTTCGCATGTGAATCCATGCCAGACCCATGCTGGAGAACAACAGTTACAGGTAAGTAACTTGTTCCTTCTCCAGCATGGGGTCTGGCATGGATTCACATGCTCATGAATAAAGAATACATAGCAGTACACACATGCACAACCACGGGAGGTGGCAAAGGCTCAACATTAAGCATCACATAAACTCAACATTAAGCATCTTACCTCCTCACCAGGCTCACCTCAGGCGAACAGGTTGCGCAGCACTGCTTGGCCGACCCTGGACTCCTCCCTGGAATCCCGGTCGACGCAGTAGAATTTCGTGAAGGTGTGCGTCGACCTCCACGTAGCAGCCCTGCATATGTCCAGCAGGGGCACACCAGATAGGAACGCCGTGGTAGCTGCGATCGCTCTGGTGGAATGGGCTCTCGGACGGCCAGGCAGCGGTCAGTTTGCCAACCGATGACAGTACATGATACAGCCGGAGAGCCATCTGGAAATGGAAGCCTTCGAGAGAGCCTTCCCCTGATTGACAGGTCCAAAGTTCACAAAGAGTTGTGACGTCTTCCGAAAACACTTCGTGCGGTCTACGTAGAACTTCAGCGCTCTAGCCACATCCAGCGAGTGCAAAGTCCTCTCAGCCGGCGACGAAGGCGACGGGAAGAACACAGGCAACACCAAGGGTTCGTTGAGATGGAAGTCCGACGGCACCTTGGGCATGAAGGAGGGGTGCGTCCTGAGCACTACCCTCGTGTCGTGGAAAGTCAAGTACGGGGCCTTGCAGGAAAGGGCCTGGATCTCTCCCACTCGTCGTGCGGAGGTGATGGCCACAAGAAAAGCTGTTTTCCACGATAGAAACTTCAACGGGGCCGAGTGCAGAGGCTCGAACGGAGGTCCCATGAGCTTGGTCAGCACCATGTTGAGCTCCCACGCCGGGGCCGGAGCCTTCACTGGCGGGAACGATCTGAACAGTCCCTTCATGAACTCTTTCACCAGACGATGAGACCACAAGGACGTCCGCCCCGTGGTTCTGGTGTATCGGGAGATCGCAGCAAGATGAATCTTGATGGACGCGTGTGCCAGACCAGCTTTGGCCAGCGTCAGCAGGTACGGCAGTACTTGGGGAGCCGTAATCCGTAGAGGGTTAATCTTCTGTGCGTGGCACCAGACAGAGAACCTCTTCCATTTGTGTCCGTAGCATTTAAGAGTCGAGGACGCCCTGGCCTTTGCAAGAACCTCTCTGCAATCGGCCGGTATGTCGTATCCTCCAAACTCTAGCGCTGCAGGAGCCAGGCCTGCAAGTTCAGCGACTTCGGGTCGTGGTGGAGGATGGCGCCTCCTTCCCTGGAGAGTAGATCCGCGTCCGCCGGCAGCTTGATCGGCGGGGACGCTGACAAGTTCAGAAGGTCCGGGAACCATATCTGCCTCAGCCACGCAGGTGCGACGAGGATCATCCTGCACCGTGACCTCTTGAGCTGGTTGACGAGCCGGATTAGCAGAGGCAAGGGAGGGAACGCGTAGAGGAACAGGCCCTCCCAGGGGAACGAGAAAGCATCGCCCATGCTCCTCGTCTGGGGAAACCTGCTGGCGAACCTCCGGCACTTGGTGTTCGTCGCCGTCGCGAACAGGTCGATCTGGGGTGTGCCCCACCGTCGGAAGAGGCGATCCACCAGATCCTGCCGTAGCTCCCACTCGTGGCACGAGCGCAGCTCCCTGCTGAGTGAGTCGGCGATGGTGTTTTTTATCCCTGCCAGATGAAACGGCACCAGAAAAATCCCTTGGGCGACGGCCCAATGCCACAGGTCCTGCGCCTCCTTGGACAGCGCTGGGGACCTGGTTCCGCCCTGTTTCCTGATGTAAAACATGGTGGTGGTGTTGTCGGTGAAGATCCTCACCACCTTGCCCTTGAGGGACGGAAGGAAGGACCTGAGGGCCCAAAACACTGCACGGAGCTCCAGGACGTTGATATGCAGGGACTTCTCCGTCGGGAGCCAGAGTCCCCTTGCGTGCAGATTTTCGGTGTGCGCTCCCCACCCTTCCAGGGAGGCATCCGTGGTCACAGTCTCCTGGTGGGCTGGGGTCTGGAAGTCCATGCCCGCCGTCAGATGCGCGCGGGTGCCCCACCACCGTATCGCTCGTCGGAAACTCTCGTCGAGCTTGATCCTTTCCTCGAAGCTGCCCGTCGTCTGGATCCAGCGCGCATCCAGGAATTCTTGCAACGGGCGCATCCGGAGCCTGCACATGGGAATGAGGTAGATGCAGGAAGACATCATCCCGAGGAGGGACTTGATGGACCTCACCTTGGCCGCGTCGGCCACCAACATCCGTTGCACCTTGCCCAAGATGGTCCTGGTCCTCTCCTCCGACGGGGAGGCCAGAAGGGACACTGTGTCGAGCCTCGCTCCCAGAAACAGTGCGACTTGCGCGGGCACCAGGTGGGATTTGGCGTAGTTCACGGAGAATCCCAGGTCCGTGAGGAGTTGGACGGTCCTTGCCGTGTGGACCACGGCGAGCTCCCTCGTCTTGGCGCGGATGAGCCAGTCGTCCAGGTAGGGGTAGACGTGAATCCCCTCGCGGCGCAGCTGCGCCGCCACCGGTGCGAGGCACTTGGTGAATACCCTGGGTGCCGACCGTAGTCCGAAGGGAAGGGCTTTGAACTGGTAATGACGCCCTTGGACCACGAATCTGAGGAATTTTCGGTGCCCCTTTAGGATGGGAATGTGGAAGTAGGCATCCTCCAAATCCAACGACGATAGGAAGTCTCCTTCCTCCAGCTGACCCAGGACGTGCTGGAGGGTGACCATCCGGAACTTCTGCGCCTTGATGAACTTGTTCAGACGTCGCAGGTCTAGGATGGGGCGCCATCCTCCCGTCTTCTTCTTCACGAGGAAGTATCGCGAGTAGACTCCGGAGCCCCGAAGCCTCTTTGGGACGAGTTCGATGGCGCCCTTTCTGAGCATCGCCTTTACCTCCAGGAGAAGTTGAGGGACGTGAAGTTCTTTCCTGGCCACGGGGGGGACGCGCGGGCACCTTCTTTGAAACTCGAGCGCGTGGCCCCGGGCCAGGGCGTCCAGCACCCAACGGTCGGTGGAGATGGACTCCCACACGCTGACGAAGCCCGCCAGCCGGCCTCCCACCGGGGTGCTTCGGTGGGGGCCCGACCCCACGGTCGGTTCAATCCTGCTTGGACGCGGCCTTGCCGCCTTGACCTCCTTGGCGACGACGGCGGGGTCCGCTAGACTTGCCTCGTCCTCTGTAGGCCTCTTGCGACGACGAGCGGGCCGCTTGACGGTAGGAAGCGAAACCGCCGCCGGAACCTTTGGAGGCGCCCTTGCCTCCGCCGCTCCGAAAGGGCGTTCGTCGTTGCTGCAGGACTCCAAGGGCCCTGGCCGTCTCAGTATCCGCCTTGATGGCCTGAAGGGAATCGTCCACTGTCTTCCCAAACAGGTTGTTCCCGTCGAAGGGCATGTCCAGGACTCTGGTCTGGACGTCCTGCCGAAAGTCTCTAGCTTTGAGCCATCCACGACGTCGAAGGCAAACGCCGTTGCCCAGCTGGCGGAACCCAGTGTCGGCGATGTCCGTCGCCACGGTGATGGCGTGGTCCGACGCCACCTCACCTTCCTGCAGGATCTCAAGGGCCTCCGCCCTCTTGTCGTCCGGCAGAAAATCCAGCAGGGGAGCTATCTTGTACCAGAGCTCCCTGTCGTAGCGGGCCACGATAGCCAAGGCGTTGGCCGCTTTAATCGTCGTCGCTGCCGACGAGATGACTCTACGTCCCATAGCATCCAATTTCTTTCCCTCGCCGTCCGGCGGGGAAGTTGATGTGGAGGCCGCACCCCCCCCCGCTTTCTTCCTGGCTGCCGCGGAGACGACGGAGTCCGGGGTAGGCTGCGCCCGGAGGCATAGGGGGGCCGTGTCCGGGACCCGGTACTTTTTCTCGTACCGGTCTCTTCTAGCTGGCGTCGTGGAAGGGTTCTTGAGGAGGGAAAGGCCCTCATCCCAAATGTCGTCCAACAGAGGCACTGCGAGGACCGTCTTCCTCTTGGCCTCGCGCCGCTGATAAAGGAAGCCTTCCTTTTTCTTCTCCTCAGGGCAGAGTTGGAAAAGCTCGGAAGCCCTGGAGATCATGGAGTGGAAAGATCCGATCTCGTCGGGCGGAGAAGCCCTGGTGGGAGGCGACGACGGAAAATCCTCGTCGTATGCCTCGTCGTCCGTACCCGTCGCTGCCGTGTCAGTCCCCGTATCATCCCCTCGGGTGGACGGGGAGGAGGGCTGGACGGGGCGCGACGGTTGAAAAGGAGGTGGTGGATGGATCCTTCTTCTCTTGGTGGGGGGAACACCAGAAGGTCCCGGTTCTGGATCCCCCGACGGGAGAGGTTCCTCCGTCGGTAACGGTAGCCTCGTCCTTATCTCGGAGCATAAGGACTGTATGGCCAACAAAATGGCCGCCGAGTTGTCTTGCGGCGCTGGCAGAGGGGAATCCGACGGGCGAGCAGGGGCCCCGTCGGTATCCTCGACGATGTCGTCGTCGTCACCTGCGTCGGGGTCCATTCCGACGGGCTGGCCTTCTTCCACGCCTAGGCCGTGGCTTAAGACCTCGATCAGCTCCTCTTCTGAGGTTGAGGCCGAATCTACGACGACGCCCTGCCCCCCCTTCTTCTTCCCCACGGAGGGTTTCACGGGGGTCCTATCGATGGGCACAAAGGAAGACTCCCTCCGCGGAGGCAGGGAGATTCTGGGCCCTGAGGTCGCCACCACTGGTGTAGCCACCACAGGCTGAGCCAGGGCCGCCGTGACCGTTTCGATAGAGGGCTTGGTCGGATGGATCAAGGCCTTCACCACCTTAGGTGCGCTCACCGCCTTATCCTTGAGGGAGGGGGCACTGCCACGCTCCTCCTCTGCCTTAGAGCTCGACCGGGGCCTCTCCAGGAGCTTCGCCGGGTGCTCGGCCTTCCTCTTACCCGACCCAGAGCGTTGGCTCGTGGTTGATGGTGCCGGGGAGGGTGCGCCCTGCCTGGCGCCCGTAGAGCCCGACCGTTCGGCGCTCCCGGTGCCAGCGGACTCGTGGTGCTTGGCCTTATGTTGGGCCCCCGTCGCCGGGGCGCCCTCAAAGGTCTTAGAAGACCGCTCGGATTTCTTCTTCTTCTCGCCAGACGGGCTCTTACCCTCCAGCCAGTTGGCGAGACGTTGATGGCGGTCCTTCATGGTCCGTTCCGACATGTTGCCGCAAAACGCACAGTCCTTCTCCACGTGCGTCTTGTCCTCATGAAGGCAGTAAAGGCAGAAAGAGTGTTCGTCCTCCTTGAAGACGTTCTGCAGCTGGCATCCAGGGCAGACCCTGAACAGCTTTCCGGGCGTCGAGCTTCCCTTCTCCTGGGCCATCTCCGAGACCGGGCCTGAGAAGCTTCTGGAGTCCTCCGAAGTGTAGCTCGACGAAATCTTCACCCTTGAGGGGCACAGATGAATCCGACACGGGTCCCCGTTGATCGGATGTAGGATCGGTGGAGCTTGAGGCTCTTTTGACCGAAAGAATCGAAGTTTTTTGTGAAAAAGCGCGAAAAATAGCACTAACGCTCGAGAGCAATAGCACGAGGATCCCAACACATGAACGTGCGGTAAAAATCTGAAGATGGCTGCCAGAGGCGGTGCTTAGGTAGAGGGCAGTCATTGGCTGTGGTCAGTATGACGCAGAGACCAGTGATTGGTTATTACTACGAAAGACAGATCAGAAACGAAACTGATACTGGTTTTTTCTTTACCGAGGATTCCCAGCCTGACGACGGGGAATATTCATAAGCATGTGAATCCATGCCAGACCCCATGCTGGAGAACACGGTACCTTAAATGGAGAGGATCCTCCAGCGGGGGCAGTTGTTCCTGGCAGCGGGTGCAAGTCGCAGCGTCGTCCAAAGGAAGAGAAGATCTCGTTGTGGAGGAAAGATGAAGGTCGTTGCATTGCCAGGGAAGAAACCAGCCGCGGAGTTCTCCGGTACAAAGGTACTACCCTTTCGGTTTGCGGTGATGGTGAAAACGTGGTATCCCGGTTGCCAGTGTGCTTGGCACAGGCAAGGCGTCCACGAGATGCTCCAGGAAGGCGAAAAGAATGTAGACTGGTTATCCCCACCAGTCGAAGGAAGAAGACTCTCCTGGCTGGAGATCTCTGTCGTTGGGAAAAGTGGTGAGGCGGTTCAGCAGGGCTCCACCGGTGGTGTCGTCGTTGCAGGCCGGCTCAGCTTCTCCCTCCTCGGATTCTTTAGGTCCAGTGGCGACATCTGAAGTTTCAGTCCCCAAAGCCCTGCTTTTATGCAGCACACCCCCATTCACTCAGCCTAGCTGTCAATCAAACATGCTAAGTGGTGAGCTGGCCGGCTTACCACTTGGGCCAATCACACAAGAGTGCGACTTGAGTTACCAAGGTAAGAGTCCAGGGTGCCTAAACACCCTCCCACACCCCCTGTGGTACCCAGACAGTTTGGAGGCTTCTGTGGAGAAGCCAGCAAAAAAGTGGAACAAAGGGCTCGACTTGGGTTGGAGTCACAGAAGAGTCTATGTTGGGGTGTTGCTACGACACCCCTGGGTTACAACACGGAGGGTGCTGTGTAACCCACATCAAAAAAATCACATGAGACCCTATGGAGTAAAAGACCCCATAGCCCATCAAACACATGGAAAGATAAAGCAACACCTCAAATCATGTCTAAGAGTGGGAGCAAAAGAATCTCACTCTTAGCAGGAGAGAAAAAAAATAAACCCCAAAAATCCAGCAAAGCTGCTGGGGGACTCACTAGGTTTGGGAAATTAGCCTTACAGAGAATTCTCCCTAACAGAAGATCCGCACCGCCTTCCCCCGTAGCGAAGGCTGGAACAACTTGAGGGCCCAGAAACCACCCAAAGATCCAGGACGTTTATGGGCAAGTCCTTCTCTTCTGGAAGCCCTAGGCATCTGATGTGAGACTGTCTTGTATGGGCTCATCAACCCCCCAGGAGGAGTCTGTGGTGACCGTGGCCTGGTACAGGGCAGGAGGTGTCCGAAAGGGAGCTCCTTGAGTGAGATGAGGATGCACCCCCTCACCCCTCCCCATAAGTGCAGAGCCTGTAGGAATGCCCGATTCAGGGCGATCTTGTCTGCCCAAGCACCTGGGCCCTGCTGCCACCTAGCGTCTAGGAATTCCTAGCAGAGGTAGAATCTGGAGCCTGCAAAAGGGGACCAGATGGATGCAGAAAGACATCATGCCAAACAGGAATTTGATGGACTGGACTGTGGCAATGGATGCTGTTGACAGCTGCTGAACCCTCCGTAGAACGGCGTAGCCCTCTCCTCCAAGGGGGTTGCCAGACATGCAACTGCATTAAGACGTGTGCCCAGGAACAGCACATTCTGCGATGGCACCATGCAGGACTTTGGATAATTAATGGAGAATCCGAGCCAAGTCAGAAGGCATATGGTCTACGCTGTGTGCTAGGTCGCCAGCGTGCGAGAACGGGAGCGAATGAGCCAGTCGTCCAAATAAGGGTGTTTATGCCTTTGCAGCGTAGGTGCGCCGCCATGAGGGCCAAGCATTTTGCGAACACCCTTAGAGCCGATTTCCGGTCTAAGGTCAGGGCCTTCAACTGGTAGTGCCTTACCCTGTACTACAAAAAGCAGTAACTTCTGATGCTTGTGAAGAATGGGAATGTGGAAGTACGCATCCTCTATGTTCAGAGTTGCCAGAAAGTCCCCCTTCACAAGCTGGTCTAGCAGGTGCTGCAACGTGACCATCCTGAAATGTTGGGTCTTCAAATACTTGTTCAGGCACAGTCTAGGATCGGTAGCCACCCGCTTGACCTCTTCCATACTAGAAAGTATCTGGAGTACACTCCGGAGACCCAGAGGTGCTGAGGGACTGGCTCTATTGCCTCTTTTCCCAATATGGCCTGAACCTCCCGTAGCAGTTTAGCCATGCAAATTTGACACACGACAAGAGGAATGTGAAGTCACCCGTCTTGAAATTCTAAATCGTTCCCTTGCAGAAGAACATCCAGCACCCATTTGTCCATGGTGATGTTTCTCCACTCTTCGACAAAGTTCGATAGCCACCCTCCCACTCAGATGAGAAAGAGGGTGCACAGATTTATGGCCGGTGCAGTGCTGCTTGAGCATCTGCACCACAGCCTCAGGACGACGATGCTGGCCTCTGCTGCCGTAGGCCTCGGACCAGCCACTGTAAGCTTCCTGGGTGGAAGACTGAGGGCAGACAATCTGGGGTAGTGTCCCCCTTGGAGGACCTGGACACTCTTCCCTTTGGGAACAAAAGGATGCCCACCTTTGCTGTAGGGTCCCCAGGGAACGTGCAGTCCTGTGTCGGTCTTCATAGCCTGGAGAGTCATCCACTGCTTTCCCAAACAGGCTGTCTCCATAAAAAACATGTACGCAACCTTGGAGTGCACGTCCACTCGAAAGTTCGTGGCCATCAGCCACCCCTGGCACCCAAGGGCCACGGCATTCCCTATCTGGCAGAATCCTGAGTCTGCCATTTCCAGCGCCACAATAATGAAGTGATCCGAAGCCACCACACCTTCCTGGAATAGGGCCAGGGCCTCTGCCTTCTTGTCATCAGGAAGGACATCCAGTATCTGGCCGAGCTTGTACCAAACCTTCCTGTTGATGCGAGACCGGATGGCAAGGGCATTGGCAGCCTTGCTGGTTAAGGCAGCAGTGTAGATCTGCTTGCCAACCGCATCTAGCTCCTTGCCTTCCTGGTCTGGGGCACCATGGACAAAGACAAGGGATTGGACATGCACTTCCTGGTGGCGGCAGACACCACCGAGTCTGGAGAATGCTGTGACCAGAGACACCTGGACGCGGAGTCTGGGATCTAGTATTTCTTCTACAGCCTTAATGGCATTGTACTTGGAGTTTTCATGAGGACCAATCCCTCCTCCCAAACATCGTCCAACAACACAACCAACACAACAGTCGAAAACCCTACTTTTTTTCTTCCAGGACCAGAGTGAAGAGTTTGGACGCCTTTAAGCTGATGGCACTGAAGGAGCCAATTCCGCCCCCAGTGGTGAAGCCCCAGCAAGCTCTGCAACATCCGGAGGTTCCCCATCAGCGGGGACATAATCCTGATACTCATCAATACAAGTAGCCATGGTAGTCATGGCAGTGCCAGTGTCTGTGCGCAATGGCTTCTCCTCCACTGGGGTCAAGGACCCAAGTCCAGATCCATATGCGACAGGCGTCCTATGGGACGGTGCCAGCTGACGTTTTGGCCTGCGAGGACTCCTGGCTGGTGGCCTTGGAGGACTTCGGGTCGTAGTGTGATGAATTAACCAGGTTACTCACCATAGTGACTACCTTACTCCTAGTCCATAGTCCCCTTTCCTCCATACTTACGGGACATCTCTCCGTCCTGTGGGACGGGACCGGAGCACTTTGTAAAAAGCAATCACCATTTTTTTCCCAAAAATGTGTCCTTCCTCTCTTTCTTGCGCGGGGCCCAACATGCGACCGTAACCCCGCCTACCTCGGCTCTGCCCCACGCATCGCCCATCAGTCCTTTTCTATCGCCAGGTCAAAGACCTATTAGCAATAACAGAGGAACCTTATTAGAGGGGACGGCGGGCGGTCGTATTGAGGAAAGGGGACTATGGACTAGGAGTAAGGTGGTGAGTAACCTGGTTATACTCCTACGTCCCATCCCCTTTCCTCCATGCTTATGGGAGATTCCCAAGCATTCCTTACAGGAACTATGGATGGATGGAAATACCCCTTACTGAAAAAAGGTTCTTCAGCACAGCCTGACCAAACTGAGCATCAGCTCTTGAGCTCACGTCAAGACAATAATGCTTACAAAAAGCAGATGGGCGGCCCAAGTAGCTGCCCTAGCGATGGACTCCCAGGGGACATATTTCTGAAAAGCAACCGCGGCTGCCTTGCCCCGCACCAGGTGTGCATGAATACCCTTAGGAGGTTTCAGCCCTTGGACAGTGAAAGACTCAGTAATGCAGGCGGCGATCCACCGAGAAATAGTCGCCTTAGACACCTGCTTACCCTGAGGGTTACCAAAGGTCACAAACAGTTGAGAAGAACTCCAAAGCTCGGAAGTTCTGTCCAGATAGAACATAAGAGTTATTTTTGAGGAAAGCCAACAGAGGTCTCAGAGCAAGCTCTGGTACCCCACGACTCAGTAGAACTGGGTCCACACACAGCCACCACAGGAGGGGTCTCGGAGCGTGCTCCGGTATCCACAGCCCCTTACAGAGACCCTCGGAAAAAACTCTGGTACAATTATTAGGCCCAACTGGCACCTCAGGGCAATCCCCGGTGACAGAGCGATCAACGCCCCTCCCGGTCCGGGAGGAACCCGGAAAGGTATCCCCCGGCCAGGGTGCTCTGAAAAGTAAAGAACTTACCGGGCGTTTCCTCTTTTCGTCGATGAACGCCTGAAAATGCAAAGGAGGAGTTCACCGGAACACCACCTCCCACCGTTCCAACCGACGTTCAAGTGCCCGGACCGAGAGGAGTCGCAGTAAAAACAGGCGTCCCAATGTTCATCCGGACCCAAACACTCTAGGCAAAGAAGATGGGGATCCACCCTTGCGAAGCGACGATGACACAAAGAGCAATCTGGAAAGTCTAGTTTGAACGACAGACTAGTAAACAATCGCTAATGAGAGCCAGAGAGGAAAAACGGAAGAATATCTTCTGAGGATGCAAGTGCGTCCAGTCCCGAACGAGCGGAGAAAAGGACTGATGGGCGATGCAGAGCCGAGGTAGGCGGGGTTACGGCCGCGTGCCGAGCCCCACACAAGTAAGAGAGGACGGACACATTTTTTAAAACATTTTTTGGATGCTTTTTACAAAGTGCCCCAGTTCCATCCCACAGGACGGTGAGATGTCCCTTAAGTATGGAGGAAAGGGGACAGGGCGTAGGAGTACAGAGATTATTCCCCAAAAAACCTGGCCTGGGACCCTTCACATGTGGCCAAGGAAATGCAGATGCTTATTGATCCTGGGGGTGGTGTTCTGTGGGAGGATCACATGGGGTTAGTGGGGAATCCGATCAGGAGGAATGGGAAAACCCCTTTACTAACTTTCCCAGAGACACTACCACTTTACCAGCCTATTTTAAGACTAAAGTTGTGAAAGGAAAAGGTAACTTGAACATTGGGCACTTAAAAGTGCCACAATGCCCACATTACAGAGACAAGGAAGAGAGATGCAGAGGCACTAGACTGTAAGGTGCAGTCTAGTGGTTCGGAGACCCACACCTAGAGAGAATAAAGTTGCTAACCCGAGTGACTACCTTACTCCTAGTCCATAGTCCCCTTTCTTCCATACTTTTGGACCGGAGCACTTTGAAGCATCAAAAGACTACTTTTTGTCCTTTTATTTTCAGGCGGCGTCACTGCAGGTGGCTGTAACCCTGCCTTCCTGAGCTCCGCCCTGCGCATCGACCTTCCGTCCTTTTCTAACGCCAAAGTCGAAGGACCATTAGCAAAATAGAGGAAACATTTAAGAGGGGACGGGTGGATGGAACAAAGGGGACTATGACCTTGGAGTAAGGTAGTCACTACGGTGAGTAACTCTGTTATATTCCTACTTCCCGTCCCCTTTCCTCCATACTTTTGAGAAATTCCCAAGCACTGACCAAAGAAACAGGAGGATGGAAATTTCCCTTACTGGAACAGGCTCTTAAGAACTGCCTGGCCAAACTGGGCATCAGCCCGGGAGCTCAGGTCAAGACAATAGTGTCTACAAAAAGCAGAGGGAGAAGCCCAAGTAGCAGCCTTGGCTATGGACTCCCAAGGGACTTATTTCTGAAAGCCAACAGCAGCCATGGACCAAATGTGCATGAACGCCCTTTGGGGGCTGCAGGCGTTGAATCGTTTAAGCCTCTGAGAGACACGAAGTGATCCATCGTGAAATGGACGCTTTTGAAGCCGGTTTCCCATTTGGGGCCCCGAAAGTAACAGAGTTGTGGGGAGCTTCTGAAATTGCTTGTTCTTTCAAGGTAAAACGTCAGAGCTCTGACATGCATGTTATGTAGAACTCTTTCTGCAACCAAGTCCAAGGGGTACCAAGAGCTAAATTGTCTCTAATCAATAAGAGTGCCTTCTACAATGCAGCTCCTATACTAAGGAACTCTATTCTGCCAGAGCTCAGAATGGAAACGTCCCTGGATAAGTTTAAGAAGAAATGTGAAGATTTACCTTTTTAAGCAATCTGAGCAATCTTTGTCTGGTATGGCAGGTTAGCTTTATGTGTTGCCCATCGTGGGTGTGTTTTTTTCCTTTTTTCCATTTAGGTGTCATCCTCTCTGCCCGTATGCCTCTGGGCCGGTCTGTATTGCGCAGTGAAGTAGAAGACCGGGTTCGGAAAGAAAACCGGTAGGGATATTGGCTGGTTTATGTGCAAATCCGAGACCATTTTTGGAAGGACAGAAGGATGAGTGCGTAGCACAACCTTATCCTTGTGAAAGGTCAAGAACGGGTGTTGGACAGTGAGAGCTTGCAGCGCGCTTATTCTTCTTGCAGATGTTATTGCAGTTAAGAATGCCACTTTCCAGGAGAGAAACTTGAGCTCCGTAGTTGCCAATGGTTCAAAAGGCTTGTGACACAGAACGGTAATGACCACGTTTAGATCTTATTTTGTGTGTGGAGGCCGGACCAGCGGAAAGAGGTAGAGGAGACCTGCAAAATGCCTCTTGGTTACTAAATTTTTCAGAGAAAAAGAGCAATTATCTGTAGAAAGATATGTTGCAATGGCTGGCAGATATGTTTTGCACAATAAGACGTGGATGTCAGAGGCTGCAAGGCCCGATATAAAAGACAAGACACAGCCAACAGAAGCATGACGAGGCTCAAGCTGTTTAGCAAGACACCAATGACAAAAACAAAGTCATTTACTTTTGTACTGCTCTCTTTTAGAGGACTTAAGTGCCGCCAGGATTATGCACATATTATCTTCCGAAAGGTTAAATTGCGCTAAAGCCCTCAACTCAGGCACCAGGCCTCCAAGTTGAAGGATTGTGGGGAGGGGTGCCACACCTGGTGATTGCTCTGGTGTAGAAGACTGGGGGATCTGAAGTAACCTGCTTAGGTCCCATATCGATAGGTGCTGAAGCTCTGAGAACCGGAACCTGGCTGGCCACCAAGGAGCTATGAACAGGAGAGTGCAGTTGGAGGCACTTCTAAGCTTCCAGACTGAACGATGAATCAACGGCAGAGGAGGAAAGGCATAAGTTTTCATGGTGTCCCATGGAATCTCGAGCGCATCCCCCAAAGAAGATGCTCCGAGACCATCCCTGGAACAATAGAGTGGTAGTTTCCTGTTGGTTGCAGTCGCAAAAAAGATCACAGTTGGAGAACCCTGGTACTGGAAAAGCTTTGCCAGAACATTGCAGTTCATTTCCCACTTGCAATTCGCTACAGACTGGCGGCTTAGGGCATCTGCCACAACATTGATCTGTCCCGTAATGCGCACACCCGGTACCCAGACATTGGGCCTCATTATGGGTGTGCCGGTCTGGAAACATCGGTGCCGGTTGTTTCCAGACCGGCACGCTACGACTCTGCGGGTGGGTGCCATCACGCCCGCCAGAGTCAGACCTGGCAGATGCAACGGTACCTGCCCGCACAGTTTCACGGAAGGACTGGCACCGTTATTAACGGTGCCGGTGCATCTGTGGTCCCCATGGAGTCCAATGACCTCCATGGGAATGGAGACTTACAGAATTACCAGCGCCTAACTTGCCGGCTGCCGGGGTCGTAATACCCCGGTGTTACTAGGAAGTCAGGCGCTGGTAGTTTACTTGGGGTCTGGCGTCAAGCCGCGGTTATCACCGACAGGCTTACCACCAGACCCATAATGAGGCCCATTGTCTTGGACTGCCCAATTCCAAATCTGGATAGCTAGATACACTAGAGGAGGAGCCTTGGTGCCCCCATTTGTTGACTTAGAATCTGTTCACAACAAGACTTTATCCTGTGACGTCCATCATAACTGTCAGCATACAGTGAGTACACAATCACCTGCTGAACGTACTTAACTATGAAAGTCCTTGGTGAATCGCTGCAATGCGAGCACTGCAGACGATCTGCTGCAGCATAGCTCTATAGCTGAAAGACTGACCCTGCTACTGTATCAGTTCGCATATTAACTGATCCCTTGTCCTACAGACACAGAGATCCAGTTTGCTCAACTGTTTCCACCGACAGTGAAGACGCTGGGGTTGACTACTGTAAAAGATTACAATATCAAGTGCCCAGCATATGCGCCAATGAATCTGAACACAAAGCGAGTGTCACTCACCGTTTAATCAGCAATGAGGAAACAGACTACTGTTAACACCTTCAGTCTCTGCGTGGGACCCCAGCACTTCACCATGAGCAACTAATCCCATGGGAGACAGACTGAGATGTTGGAAAAACCACTCGTCTCAATTATTCCATCTACAGAAATTTTGAATTTACATCCATATCAGTGAAGAGTACGTCAACCTGTTGTGACACGAACCCCAAAGTCAGTGACTTAGCAGCACAGGATAACTTATTCAAAACACAGGTGCTAAAAACCTAGATACAAATTGTATACTAGAATACTTACACGTAATCATCTTTACTTTTATTTTTAGAAAAACATCACACCCCCAGATACACTCCCAGATATCCTTACCTAAAGAAGGGCACTGCTCAGCCCGAAACACGTTGTAGCTAATAGGAGACGACTTACAGAGACATCTCTTCATAGACCAAGCATTCGTCCCTATTGACATATCTGAGCCAATCAACATTTATCAACTGAATTGCTTTACGTTATGATACATTGTCAGTTACTGTTAATGATGCAGGTTTTCAATGAACTATCACATGCATGGCGATTACCCCAGTGGTGCACTTATATCTAAACTGTTCTGCACTGTAAGGCATTTTTCTTGTATAGGCAATCCTTGTTTCTTACCCAAATGCAGTGAGATGTGATAATATTCGTTGTACTTTAGTGGTCTGATCTTAGTATCTATATGTATAAATGAGCAAAATTTCTTTTGTGAATTCAGTAACTGTATGCACGTCTTTAATTTATTGACAATTATATTCCCTTATGTATGCCTGAAGTCTTATCCTGTGATGTTTGACGGACCCTGTTCTATAGTGTGATCTTGTAGGCAAGATCTGACTGGGAACACCAAAATACGGCTGTACTTTAACATTAGCTGAAGCTCACCATACACCGAGTGCACCTCTACACACAATTCTTCCAGGCAGAAGCCTAACCTAGACACCGTGTTCTGGTCTCCAGCTTTCTGCTTATTTTTTCTAAGTGGCAAGGCTAGTTTATAGTTCTGATTCGGAAGGAAGACTTTTTTGCTGGAGTTTAACAAGCTCCATTTGTCTTTTTAGGTAAGGAATTTCCCTCTAAGAAATAGGGCAAAATAGGCGTTTTCCATTTATTTAAATAAAACCTGTTAAATCATGGCGTTAAGTCGTCTGACTCCTTTTTGCTCGCCACATGGTACTAAAATGTTGCCACTTTTACTTAATAAAAATACCTGCTTATTTTCGCCTAGTTGATACCCACTTGATGCGGACTATTTGCCTTTAGGACAATGGAGGCTGGTTACTTTGCATTCTAACAGGTTTACTACTAATATCCAGACTTGCCTGATCACTTAGTTATCCAGTGCTCTCTTACTTATCTTCGGATTTCACATAAAGACTTAAGACAATAGGACTAGGCAGTGCTCTAAACAGCTCAGTTATCTAGCTCTTTAGAGTCCCAAGAAATGGGAGAACATATTACAAATTATTACAACAGTAGTGATCTGGTGCAGTAAAAATGCAAAGTAGCATAATATAAAAACATGTAGTATGAGAAATAATTTGGTGTACTAATCCTGCCCAGATCAAACGTCAACTGTAACATACAAAACAATTAGGAGTGTGTTCAGTTAAGTAAATATTGGATGTTAAATTTGCATCAGCATGCAATGAAAACTAGATAACGCTGGTCTTGGCCTCCACTGCGATTCCCCCAAAGGCAATGCAAAAAAACGCAGCCCGCAACATAAGCAGCCAGAAGAAATGTAATCATATCACCCCGACGTTAAAGAAATGTACTGTCAGCCTCTCCATGCCATCATCATCTTCAAGTCAGCATGCATTGTCTACAAGACCATAACAACTAATGCATCTCCATAATTGAACTAAATGCTCACCTTCTTAACAGCCTAGAGTATAACCAGAAGCAACAAAGTCAGGCAGCAAACCAAGAAATGAGGGAAAGGAAACAAATAATAGGCCTTCTCCTGCATGTCTTCCTCACTCCTTCGCTTCAAAAAAGAAACTAAAATGCTGTTCTTCAAAGATCGAATCATCGAACCCTTAAGGCTAAATTATTGGGAATAGCCCCTACCCATCATGTCAGGCTTACCTCCAACTGTCATAAGCCCCCTAATGGAAAGATAGTCCACTTTTTCTGTGTACTGTGATCTTTTTCTAAACATCTAGATTTTCCCAATTAAAAAAAAACGAATTTATACTTTACATAAATACATATACTGCCCTGTGTAGGATTATTTTTGCTAGCTCTAGCTTGCCCATCATTGACAAGTTAGTAGAGTCAACGTTCAATAAAGTTCTGTTATCCCAACAAAAAGCCAACCTTTGCCTTTTCTCTGGGATCACTGGATGTCCACCAACCATAGAGAACTGATGAATCAGCAAATATCTCTCGCTCTCCCCACACCCAGCAGGCACAGCCAACTCCCAAGCCTCAGAGATCCACTGCTAATGGAAGGGCTTACTGTCAAGTCCTCACAAAGATAAACACTATGAGGGATAAACTCCCGACAACAAGAGCACAGCCAACAGGAGAGCCAAAATCCAAATGACAAAGAATGGAACTACAAGTCGATAAAACACAAAAGCACTGCTGACACTCAAACACCCTGATTCATGGAATTATTTACGTGCAAAACGCACATTTGCATGCCATTCTGCCCGAAAATCCCCGTTTGAGGTATGAGGATTTTCAGGCAGAATGGCACACAAATGTGCGTTTTATGCACAAATAATTCAATGAATCAGGGCCAGTGTGTCCTTCTCCCATCTGAAGTCCCTCTGTCCAACAGCGCCTACATCTCCCAGCACCAAGCTGCATCCTTAATGAACCGGACAATTGCAATGGACCAGACTTCACGGGTCTTATTACTGGCCTGGCAGTATTACAACAAAGGCTCCATAGCAGTCCCTCCCAGCTCAAAATACCATTCCTCACCAAAAGAACAAATGCTGATCTCCAGCTGCATACGTTCCCTAGCGCTAACTTCCAGCAGACAAATGCAGAAGACAACTGAATGCACTGCATGGCCCTTTGCACTGGGCCTTTCACTCAGAAAGGTGCCCAACGAATCCCGAAGAAAAGTCATTGTGCTGTTTCTTTAGCCTTGAATCCCATACTGAGGGATGGAATCCCTGCCCTAGTCTACGTGTTCCAAGGCACCAAAATAACTGCACTTCAGTTCCAATTAGCAGTCACCTAAATATTCAGAATTTCACTACGATACAGACTAGACACATTTTTTTTTCCAAAATAGGAAAAGAGGGAAGTAAGAAACAAGGATGGCCACAGATGCCAAAACACTAAGGGGACTGAACTCTACTTTTCTGACATTTTACAAAGAACCCTATGTTGAGAGGTCCCCTTTTCCACACCACGATTTAACATTCACCATTTCTATTAAGAAGTGTGTGTCTCTCATGCCACATGATCAATATCTAGAGCTTTCACTATTTTGGCCGAGGACAACAAAGACGGTCTGATCTCCAGACCGCCAACCCTTCACCTTTCATATATTCTCTGGCTTCATGTTCTGCCCCTGAGAACTTGCCCTTCACCCTCCGTGTTATGCCAGGTGAACAACAGCATCTGTTTCTGGGCCCATATTGTTGCTTGCCAGTACTGTAATTTTGTATTGATTTCTTAATGACTGTGTCCTAAAACATGCACTCGTATGATATCCTCCCCTCTGCAGCAGAGGAGAGCTTTAACACTTAAGTAATGGAAGCTTTTGAAAAATAGAAAGAGAGGACTCTGTTGTACATGCAATCTCTAATCTGCCATTACTGGAAGCTAAATTGCTGCTGTTAACCAAATTTATCTGAGCTCTGACTCTTAAAAACGTGATAAAATTGTTAAGTTTTAAATAACATCCTTCATAAATTTCAGTATGTGATACTCTACTTGCATCTTAACTTACAGGTACAAACGCAAGCCACTTTTTCTGTTCTTGTTTTGTACACACATTATTTTGTCTGCTAATTTGCAACATTAAAGCCTATTATGAAACTCGATAAGAATATTAATAACCAAAACAGGCAATATATTACAGGATTACGACAATTTTGCAATTACTGAAGCAAGTCCACAATCTATTTAAAAATCACAATGCAACATGCATTTCCGAGATAAATGCTAAAGCGTGATGAGACTTGCCCTTTTGTTGCGATTATGTTATGCAAGGGATGCATGCAGGTCCCTCGTTGGGCCAAGATCCACAGAGTCCACAAAACCTCATGTAGTTGGAGACACTCATTACGTAATGAGCATTTCCTAAGAGTGAATCCCATGGTGACTAAAGTAATGGGTCAACCGGCGTGCTCTTTCAAAATCTTGCGCATTGCCTCTTACGCCATGCTATTTATTTTTGGAGTCTATTTCTGGGATAGCCGTAGAATTAAGATGTGAGAAAGGGAGGCAAAGATCATTTGTCACACTGCGCCTCATCTCCAGGTTGGAAGTGTGTTGCGTGGAAAAACGGTATGAAGATTTTGTCCCTCTAGATCCAGGGCCTCCAACCAGTGGATTGTGAGCCACTGGTAACTCCTTGTAACATACACCAAAATGAGCAATATGCATTTATTTTGGTGTCCGGCAGTAGGCAATAGTAACCCAATTGTATTAAAGGTTATGATAGAGTTTGCAATGATATGGAGAAGCCCATCTCCATGTGTGTCCCCAATACAGGAATTCAACTACCAACAGCAATGTTACAATTAAGCAAATGTGGAAAACTACTAGCTCCACTGTATTCTGGTGCTTGCCCACTTACATTTATAAAACTAAACACAAAAGTAAAATCACAGGTGCTATCAATGAGGGACTTAAAAACATGATCAGAACTCTGTCTCAGCCTAGGTTTACAAAACAAGAATATGGATTAGGTAATTAGGGGAGAAAAGTAAACAGTGGTTTGTATGTATATATTTTAACACGCATAGAATAAATGCAGCTTAAACCTAGTACCAAGTAAAAGAGCACTGCACAAAACAGGGGGTTAATAAAAGGGAGAGAACATTCAGGAAAGCCATGGGATGGGAGATCAATTAATAGGGTTGATCTTCTTTGGATATGTACACAAAGCGGGAGATCTACCGAGATCTGTGGGGTACATGTATACATATATGCAAATTTAATTTATGAGCACTGTTTTTGCTAAATATTGGGCAACACACCATACAATTTACAAGTTATTCACCAACACATGGAAAGTTCCAATATATCCCTAGTCACCAACAGTAGGCGGGATATGCTGGCACTGCCACTGTAAAACACATGTGTATGTGCAAGCCAGGCATGGCTCATTTGTCATGGACCAGATACTCTGTGATACTGCCTCCTTCATAAAGGGCAGAGGGGTGGCAGGTCACCACCCATTAGGAATACGTCGCCCCTCACTGCAGCCATACTTTCGTTGCTCAAAATATTAATATAACGATTTAAGTCATCGCTATACAACGGAATGGATATTAGCACTGTGATTTGCACCTTTTGTTCATATACCTTGATCAAATTGTTTCCACATGTTATTTTTTTCAATCTTGCCAATTTTGACAAAAACATTTAAGGTTAGTCAGCAAAGTAGGCTTGGCTTACTTTTCCTTGGCTGAATTCTGTAATTTGGCATGCGAGCAATGTGAGATTTGGGAGTATGCTAAACTGGCAGTAGATTATATTTTTTAACAAAGCAGCAAATGAAACATGTTGAAGTTTTTTAAAACCATATAACACAATGATTGAAAGATCCCTCAAATTTTATTTTTGCGCAGGCATCCCCAAAAGAAACAAAAAACTTCCATTGATTAAATCCTGGCTGTAGATACAGACACACCATTCAACAAAAAGCAAAGGATGTACCACTTCCATGTAAAAGTGGGAAACCTATTTTTCTTCCAGCGTAAAAAGAAAACTTGAATCTTTAATCCACAGTGCTCAAGTTACAGTGGGGAAAAAAGAACAACATTGAGACATTTTGCAATAATACACACAAATTATGAAACTAATTTTCCCAAAGGAACTTGTACACGAAATGCTGTTAGAGAGGAATTCTTTAAAAGTTGCTAATTATTTGATGAAAAAACAAATGTACTTTTAAAGATGGTCCAATTATGAAGGGCACAGCAACTCCTGTGGCTGAGTCCGTTGTAAGAGATCAAAACTGTCCTTTGCCACGTCAGGTATGCAGCTCGGTGCACACACTATGGCATGGAGGTTATCTGCACTACCAGTCAATCTGGTTGCTTATCTCTGTGAATCTGTCTTTTTCAGACATGAAGTTCCTGAAATCAAAACTTTGATCCCATCTCACAGCATCCGAGCGTTGTTCCTGTTCAAGCTACACACCAGATTACTGAGCACTGGTTGATAGCATTCAGGGTCAGCCTTTACATTGAATGTCTCAAATGATTTCCTACATTCTGATATGCTTGACAATTTTTAGCAGACCGCTAATAACAAAAGATAATGAAATAAAGATGTTTTGTAGTTATAAATGTCAAGGTAAAGCCTATGTTGTACCTTTGTTATAAAAAAAGCAAATAAACCAC
This sequence comes from Ambystoma mexicanum, assembly GCF_040938575.1. Classification (NCBI taxonomy): domain Eukaryota; kingdom Metazoa; phylum Chordata; class Amphibia; order Caudata; family Ambystomatidae; genus Ambystoma; species Ambystoma mexicanum. Next base: position 1,105,901,322 of record NC_090922.1, read on the forward strand.
CCTTGGTACAAATTGTCATACTCATCGAGATCGCCACCCCAGTAGCTCTTGCCAGTAGCTCCCACCTATTGGCCATTAACTACAAGTAGCTCTTGCTAACACGGTTGGAGACCCCTGCTCTAGATTGAGACCATGATTAAAAGTTGATTAGGTGGAGATAAGGTTAACTAGGGAGTGAATTTATAGGACCTGCTGCGACATTGGAAACATCATTGCAATGTCTCGGCTTATGTTAGTTATCTATGTTCTATCTGAAGTATTTAAGGTTGGCACTATTATTTGCATGATCTCTACTAGTTCACCTGCCCTAAGCCCCCCCACCTGGTGCCTTCCTGGTTGCCGCTCTTTCACCACTTAGCAAGCCCCGCCAACCTTTTGCCTTCCTGCTTGCTGCTCTTTTCCCTACTTAAGGAGCCCTCCAGTGTCTTTTCCTTTGCAGCTGGGGAGCAGGTGTAAGTGGATCTAGGTCACCTGGCCTAAACACCACCCACCGTCTTAGCCCTGCTTCTTCTTTCCTGCTCTTAACTCTTGGATCAAGGGTGTCCCTCGCCCAGGCGTCCAAAGCGAAGGGCAGTCGAAGAAAAGGGCAATTCCTGTTTGGATATGTTCGGACCAGGAGAATCCAGAGTCCAACCCCCTGCTAAGACAGCAGGTAACCACGCACCAACATGTGTTTACACCCTCTGTCCCCACAGGCCATCCCCACCCTCTCTGGTCCCCCCCCGTGTGTTTCCCTTGTGCCCCCCTTCCTGCAAACAAGAGTCCGTCCTGATACATTCTGGTTTCACCATCACAGTCTTGTGGCCAATGCTGGATTTTACTTTTATGGACTTCATTGATTCACAGCGCGTCACCCTTTCTCAACTCTCATGCTGGACTTCCTTTGCATCTTGTACTCATGTTGGCCCTGAATCATGCTGTTCCCATCCTCATCTTGTATCCTGGCTTGCAACATTATGTGTTACTACTGACTTCTGCTATTGTATTCGCTCTCCCCTCTTGCTTCTCCACTCTTTTTGACTGCTTACTCTCTGTTCTCCCCTCCCCTCCCCGCTCCCTTTTCCTATCTCCTCCCCTCCTCCCCTTACCTTCTTCTATGCACTTACTCTATCAGAATTGTCCCTGGACCTAGTATGATAGCTACCTCGTATGCCGCTCCACCATCCCCTTACTGTTCCCCCGTCTCCCTCCAGCACTATCTGAAATGTTGTCAGGCCTAGTACGATAGTCACTTGTCTTGTTTTGGTCCTCCCCTCCCTTTCTGCACCCCTCGCCCTCATCTTTTGTTTTTCTCCGGCTCTACCAGAAATGTCGTCAGGCCTAGTATGGTAGTCGCGTGTCTGTTTCCATTTCCTTCCCACTCTCCCCCTCCCTTCCTTGTCTATGTCTTAGCTCTTGCACCATCTGAAATGTCGTCAGGCCGAGTACGATAGTTAATTTCACATCCTTACGCTTCATGGCCTGCAAGAATGTCATATTTTCCCTTGTTCCCTTCCTTGCCTTGATGCACTTTGGAACACATTGCGTATAGGCGCTATATAAATAAACTATTATATCATATTTCATTTGTTTAGAGCTTACCGGTGTGCTGCACGTATACATTTATGAGGAAGATAGCATAGTTTGATAATATTATTGTTTAAGTGAAAAGAGGGGTGGAATTGCTTATTTACACCATTAAGATAAACGACTACAATCAAAATGTGGTATTTTAATGAGGTGGAAAAAAAGTCGACACGTGTTTCGACACTCAGGTCGTCTTCAAGGCACAGGGAAATATGAATGGCATGTGAGCATAAGAAACCATGTAGAGATCAAGGTCGTGTTCGAAGTCGTGTAAGAAAATTAAGATTGTCGTATTGGCTCGAGACAATATATCGCTCGATAGATCGAGTAGAATCGTAATGTGACGGGATGGCTGCTAATATTATTGAACTGGTTGAATAAAAAGTTTAAAATAAAAACTCCCAAAAATGAAAGTCCCTTTCATATGATGGAAAGTATTAAGGTGTTTTATTCATGAAGGCTAATAGCACGATTGTTGCCATGAAATGTACGGGCCTTTCAATCGCAAGATAATGCATTTATTGCAGTTTGTTATTTTCTAATGTATATTGGTTTCTAACTTCAACCTCTATATTCTGGGGAAAACAATAGGAGTAAGACATTTTCTTCAATAAGAGCCGTTTGATCTCGGCATGCAAAATAAAAGTGCATTACAGCAAAGAAAGAAAACATTGAAAACATAGCCGTTGTACATTAGCTTTAATTGTTAAGGTCCCAATTAGCGGTAAATACTTACCATTAAAGATGGTGATCCCTCCAAGTAAGGGCAGAGGTCAGTGATGTGCCAGTGTATTAATTGTCACTCAATGGGAACCTGCACCTTATTCGATCTGTAAATGAGCATAGAAATTACATTTTAGTTTGTGATTTTTACCATGAGTAACTCTAGAAACCAGTGCTGTATATTTAAATACTGTTTCTAAACATCTCATCTGCATTTTAAATATGTAAAATTATAAAATGTCCAACAGTAATCTGATATGAGCAGGCATATCGTTACTCCCTCGTCAGTTCACCTCGTCACAGTCTTTGCTCTATCAAGCAAGTCTTCACCCAGGAGACTGGTGGCTCACAAGACCCCTAAACGTTGATTTGCTCTTACAATTTGTTTTTTTTTGTTGTTTTTTCACTTTTGGTTTTATTTTGTTTTGCAGAAGAGTATGGCAATACAACATTACAGAATCAAGAACACCAACAAAAAAAGCAAAAAAAAAAGAGAAAACCCCAACAACTCCCTGTTATTCTCCCCCTCCCCTCCGCCCCTCCTTCCCCTGGTACCGCTTACTCCTGCACTGCCTGAGTCCTGAGATCCCTGTCGATTGAATACTCCACTTTGCAGCTCCTCATTCCCCCCTCTCACACCGTGAAGGCATTCTCTGAACATCGCAGACCCTCCTCCTAGGTCCCCCGCACTTCTCCACCTTGTCCTAGACCCCATCTGTAGTGAGTGCCACATTAAGACTGTCCTGCCTGCAGGTCTGACTCCATGTATCTGACAATAAAGGGGTGCCAGTCCATTTCCACTTGCTCGCTCTTTCGTGAAGTCCTGCAGTAATTATTTCCATGACAAATATTCTTGGCCACGTTCGACTACTCTCTCCTGCTGGGTGGATGTTCATTTTTCCATTTCATTGTAATGCAGCCCTGGCGGCCAGCAGTAAAGACGAACAAGTTACTTCTTACCTTGTAACGTTCTTTCGACGGGATGTTCCTCTGACGTATTCCTCATCTTAGATATCTCCTTCCAGCTCTGCTGGCCTCGGAAAATTTTTTCTCTCTAGAGGGCGCTGCGCGTCGACGTCCTTCGAGTCGATGTCCCTCGACAGCCGCCATATCGACGCCAACGTCATCCTGGCTATTAAGGCCGCGCGCAGCGCCCGTTGCTCGGTTCCGTTTTGTAGCCCACAATAATGCTTTCTGGACTAAACTAATCACCCTGAAGGAGCGTAAGCTGCAACAACAAGGGAAGTAGAACTGCGGGGATGGATGGGTGGGTCGATGAGGAATACGTCGGAGGAACATCCCGTCGAAAGAACGTTACAAGGTAAGAAGTAACTTGTTCTTCGAAGGGATTGTGTCCTCCGACGTATTCCTCATCTTAGATATGCTCCCATAGCAGTATTCTATTATTGGAGGAGGGAGTACTGACTTCATGCTGTCTTCTATTGATGAATAGAATGCAGTACAGCCCTTCCAAACCTAGTCTCCTGACTGGAGGAGGAATCCAAATTGTAAAATCGTGTAAAGGTATGGACAGACGACCATGTAGCGGCCGCACAGATGTCTATAACCGGCACACCTCTTTTGAGGGCCGATGAAGCTGCAATACCTCTGGTCGAATGAGCCCTAAGGTTTTGAGGGGGCTCTTTTCCTGCCAATTTATAACATTCCAGAATCGCAAGAATGATCCATCTGGAAATGGTCTGCTTAGTTATTGGTAACCCCAGCTTGTGACCTGTGTAACCTACAAACAGCTGGTCTGCCTGTCTTATCCTGGCTAGTCTACTGATGTAAAAACTTAAAGCCCTTCTAGGGTCTAGCCTGTGTAACCTCTCTTCCTCTTTCCCCGGGTGAGGAGGAGGATAGAAAGATGGTAGGGTAATCTTCTGAGTGATATGGAATTCAGAAACCACCTTTGGGAGGAAATTATGCTTCACTTGCAGGACAACTTTGTCTTTGTGAATGATAGTGTGAAGGGGTTTACAAGAAAGAGCTTGTAATTCGCTCACCCTTCTAGCAGATATAAGTGCTATTAATAAAACAGTTTTAAGGGTAAGGAATCTTTACGAACAAGAATGGAGTGGTTCGAAAGGTGTGCCCATCAGGAAAGTTAGGACTATGTTTAAATCCCATAGGGGAACTTGGAATGGTCTTGGGGGATAAACATTGGTTAACCCGTTAAGAAATTGTATTACCAAGGGTAACTTGAAATAGGATGGTTCTTCCGCAGTGCGCTTAAAGATGGATAGCGCTGCGAGATAGCCCTTAATGGTGCCAACTTGAAGGCCTGAATTTGCCAAATATAGTAGGAAGGACAAAACCATTGGTGTACCACATGAAAAAGGGTGGATATTCTGTTCTCTACACCAGCTGCAAAATCTGTTCCAACGGTATTGCATTTCCTGTTGAGGCTGGTGGCGAACAGATCTACCTGAGGGGTTCCCCAAAGGGCGAAGATCTCTTGAAGGACTTCCTGAGCCAGCTCCCACTCGTGGGAGACTGTGCTCTGCCTGCTCAGAGCGTCCGCTGTCAAGTTCTTCTCTCCGGCTAGGTGAACTGCCGATAGAGAGATTCCTTCTTGGAATGCCCAAAACCAGAGCTGCATCGCCTTTCTGCACAGGGGTAGTGATCCTACGCCTCCTCTTTTGTTGAGGTAATGCATGGCCACCGATTTGTCCGTCATTATCAGGACATTTTTCCCTTGTACAGCTGGCAGGAACGCCTTCAGCGCAGGTCTGATGGCTCTCAGCTCTAACAGATTGATATGTAGTCTGGACTCCGATGGAGACCAACGACCGCTGATGGTCAAGTCGTTGGCGTGGGCTCCCCACCCCGTGAGAGAGGCATCCGTGACTACTGTTATCTCCGGCCAGGGTTGCCAAAACTGTTCTCCTTTCAGAATGTTCTCCCGACAGGCCCACCACTGAAGGTCTCAAGCTACTCTGCCGGGAACCTGAAGAAGATCTGTCATTCTCCCTGAGAATTGTGACCACTGAGTCCTCAGTGCCCACTGGAGGGATCTCATTCTCAGGCGAGCCTCTGGCACTAGGAAAATGCAGGATGCCATGAGGCCTAGCAACCTCAAAAAGTCAAAGGCTGGGAGACGTTGGGCATGTTGGAACTTGGTAACCATCTGTAGAATATCTTGAGCCCTCACCTCTGGTGGCGAGGCTATTCCCAGGGAAGTGTCCAGGATCGCTCCTATGAACTGGAGTCTCTGCGATGGTATCATTTGTGACTTCTTTAAATTGAGGGAGAAGCCCAGTCTGTGAAGGGAGTGGCACATGTGATTTAGCTGGATCTGAGCTTGTTCCGAAGAAACAGCCCTGATCAACCAATCGTCCAGGTAGGGGTAGACGTGAATCCCTTCCCTCCTTAGACTTGCCGCCACTACCGACATTAACTTGGTGAAGACCCTCGGGGCGGAGGTCAGCCCAAATGGCAGCACTCGAAATTGATAGTGAGAGTTGCCAATTGCGAACCTCAGGTATTTCCTGCGTTTGAGATGGATAGGCACATGGAAATAAGCGTCCTGAAGGTCCAGAGATACCAACCAGTCCTGGAACTGAAGAGTGACCATCTTGAATTTGTCTTTCCTGAGGAATTTGTTCAATTCTCGCAAGTCCAAGATGGGTCTCAGTCCTCCGTCTTTCTTCGGAATGAGAAAGTAAGGGGAGTACCAGCCCTTGTTCCTCTCCGCTACAGGTACCGGTTCTATGGCACCTTTCTCTAGCAGGTCTAAAATTTCCTACAAGAGGAGCGGATCTGGAGCTTTCTCAGAGCTGATCCCCGGTGGATGACTCTGAGGTATACGTAGGAAAGGTAGGCAGTAACCTTGGACAACTGTTTCCAATGCCCAAGCATCTGACGTGATAGCCTGCCATACCGCCAGATGTTGAGTCAACCTGCTTCCTACAGGTGTCCTGTGAGGGAAGTCCTCAGAGTGGTTTTGGGGCGGCTGATGCAGATGCCGATGGTAAAGCGGCACCTGTTGTTGCTGCGGGTTTTGAATATCTACCTCGTCCACCTCGGGTAGTTCTTTGTCCCCTTTGAGCCGGTCGTCCTCTACCTCTTCCGAATGCGGAGTAGAAGCGAAAGGACTTGCCCCTCGCAGAGGTTCCTGTGGGATGAAAAGGTGTCCGACGGATGGCAGCTCCTAGGGACTTTGCTGCTGCTTTTGAAGTTTGCAGTTTCTCTAAACTGTCATCCGCCTTTTTCCCGAACAAAGAAGAGCCATCGAATGGCATGTTCAAGAGCCTGGCTTGCACATCTGGGGCAAAACCAGACTTTCTCAACCAAGCGAATCTCCTGGTTGTTGTACTTGCCGCCATTGCTCTGCTGATACTGTCAGCCGAATCAATGCCCGTCAGGAGGGATTCGCACATAGCGTCTTTACCGTCCTGTATAATATTCAGGAACGCATCCCTTTCTTCTCCCTCCGGGATGCAGTCAGCCGCTGTAGAAGCAAACTCCCAAAGTGTATGGCTGAATCTAGCAAGGGTGCAAGTAGCATTAACAGATTTTAACGCCATGCTGAAAAGACTTTCTTTGCCATAGCATCATATTTTTTATCGTCCCTGTCCTGCGGGACGGTAGGATAAGCCGTCTTGACAACGGTAGAGGATGCTGGCTGTACCACCAGACTTTCTGGGGATGGGTGTTTAGACAAAAACTCCGGGTCTGTAGAGGATACCCTGTATTTTGTAGACAGTTTTTTATTTACTGCTGGTACGACATCTGGGGTTTCCCAGTTTGTCATGATCTTCCTCTGAAGAGCTTTATGAAAAGGCACCACAGGATCCTCCTGTGGGCCTTTGTCAAGAATATCCATGAGGTCATCTTGTTGGAAAGATTGTGAAGGTGCAGACCACCCCATAAACTCTGTGATCCTGGCCATTAAGGCTCTATAGGGGGTTTCAGCATGTTCCCCCGGGTCTGGCCTAGCAAACTCCACCTCAGGGGAGGTGTCTAACCCACTTGCCTCATGTAAGGAATCATGAAGATCCTTTAACCTGCGTTCTTCAGAGGGAAATTCCTCTCTAATTGGGGTTACAGGTCCCTGCAACTCAAATGTGTCTTCCAGTTCAGACAATTCACCCTCTTCCAATATTGAGGACATAGTTCTCAATTGTTCTGAACTCATAAAGGGTGTAAACCCCATTTCCAAGGCAGAGGGTGCCGAACTTTGTCATAATCGGCCTCGAAAACGTCGATGTCGTCGACGCCGAAGGCTTCGAGTGTGGCGTCGAAAACAAAGGCGGAGGCCTCGAAGACCTCGACAGAATTGGGATTCTACTCGACAATCTCGAAGCCATCGACGTCGAGGACCTGGGGATAGACACTGGGTGTGTCGTAACTGACTTTTCTTGGCGTCGACACCGGTGTCGAAGCTGGTGTCGAGTCGACAGACTCGTGTGTCGAAGGTCCCTTCGACAACGGCGTCGAAGACATCGACCTCGACGGAACTTTCGTCGACGGCGTCGACGGAACCTTCGAGGAAGGTTTGGAGGTCATAGTCCTGCTCGAGGGTTCGTGACGCGCTCGAGAGGTTTCCTTCGCCGGGTACTGCGACTCGCGGCGTTTTTGACCTTTGGGTCTTTCGACCAGAGCATCGCTCTCGGCAATCTTCGAGGGGGTCGAGGCCGCTTTCTCGAAGATGCTCATCATATTTTTGCAGAATTCCTCCCATTCAGCCCGGGAACTATGTTTCGTGGGGCACAGGATTCTCTTTGGCGAAACAGAGGAAGAGGAAGACGGAGAAGGGGATCTTCGACGTCTCCTCTTCGAGTGCTTCGATCTCGAGGAGTGATGAGACCCACTCCAAGATCTGGAGCGCAAATGGTGACGAGGAGACGAATGTCTCGACTTCGTCGACGAAGAAGAAGCTTTAAAAGTCTTACCTTTCTCCAGCTTCCCCCTACGCTCCTTCAGGGCCTTAGCTGTCATGGACATACAGTCCTCGCACTCCGAACAATGGTGTTCAGCTCCCAAACACCACAGACAAAATCTGAGGGTCAGTCAGCAACATCTTTTTCCCACAATCTCGGCATTTTTTGAAGCCGGATCGAGGCGTTGTCGGTTCCGACGAAGAAGCCATCGAGTACGGATCGAATATCTTGAGGTAAATAGGTTTAACCTGACAAAACTGAGCAACAGTATTCCGAGGCACTGAGTACGCGCGGAAAAACGGAACTGAGCAACGGGCGTTGCGCGCGGCCTTTATATCCACGATGACGTCGGCGTCGATACGGCGGCTGTCGAGGGACATCGACTCGAAGGACGTCGACGCGCAGCGCCCTCTAGAGAGAAAAATTTTTCCAAGGCCAGCAGAGCTGGAAGGAGATATCTAAGATGAGGAATACGTCGGAGGACACAATCCCTTCGAAGCAGCCATTTTTGGTAGCCTAGAATATTCTCCATCCTCCTCCTCCAACCCAAACAGGACCAGCAGGGGCTTTTTATCTCTAGTTATACCTTCTAGGTCTCTGATCCACCCAAGGACCTCTTCCCAGAAGACATGTACCCTGGGACAGCCCCACCACATATGCCAATAATCGGCTCTCCCTTCACAACCCCTCCAACACATGGGACTCAGAGTAGGGAATATTTTTGACAGTGTGGCCAGATCAAATGGCTACCTATGGAGAAGCTTGATGGAGTGCGGTCTGCACTGGCAGGATAATGACATCTTGGAACCCCCCCCGCACAGTCTGCCCCAGAGATCCTCATCTATCTCCATCCCCAGGTCTCTCACCCACCGCTCTCTCAGGTTGTCCATGGTCCCAACTCACGCCCAACCTGGACCCCATGTATTGGCTGATATCAACCCTCTCATTTTAGTGCCCCTGTCCAATATTGTTTCAAAAGGAGTGAGATCCCTCCTGGTCTATTTCCTGACATTCGGTTCCGTGAGGGCCCCTTTTAGCTGCAACTACAAACATGCTGAGAGTTTGCCTATGCCCAGAGCCTCCTCTAGGTCCATTATGTTAATGAAACTGCCCTCCCTAAAGAGCTGTCCTATCCTCTCGAGACCAGCCTCAAATCATTCCTGAAATCTTTCTGGATTAGGTATAGTGTCTCTAACTCCCGGTACCCGAAGGTGACCCAAGGGTGAAGGCCATGTGGTAACCCCCATTCATATCTGCCCCTCGTCTCCAAATGTCCCATATTGTCCCCAGGATGGGGTGCTCCTGGATTCTCTTTGGCAATTTATTCCTAGGCACCAACAACCATTCCCCGACCGTGGCAGGGTGTAAATGAGAGTTGTCCAGGGCCAGCCATTGTTGGTCTGCTTGAGACCTGAGGTGGGGAATTAGGATTCAAAGTTGGGCAGCCTTATGGTAAAGCCTCACATCAGGGAGACTCCCGCGCTTCTCCATTGGTAAAATCAGGGTTGCCTTGGGAATTCTAGCCTTATCCCCTGCCAGAGGAACCTATGAAGGGCCCCGTGTATATCGTGAAAAAACACCTCCGGAATCTGTATGGGAAGCATTTGGAATAGGTACAGCACCCTGGGAAGGACCACCATTTTCATTGCATTAAGATGACCCAACCGTTCAATTCATGAGCAAACAGGTGTCTTAGAACCGCTTGTCCCACTTGAGTATCTGTCTTGGAATGAGTGTCAATGCAGTAGTGCCGAGTAAAAAATGTATGAATAGAGCTCCATGTAGTTGCTTTGCAAATGGTGTCAAGGGGTACATTTGCAATGAAAGCCAGAGTGGCCCCAATGCCTCTTGTAGAGTGGGCTCTTGGCGTAAAAGGCAGAGTCTTTTCAGAAAGGGAGCAACATAGCTGGATACAATTGACGATCCACTTGGAGATAGCACCCTTAGAGACGCGATCTCCCTCTCTGCCTGTAGCTACGGAGACAAACAGTTGGTCTGTTTTCCTTAGCGGCCTAGTCTTGTCTACATAGAAGAGGACCGCTCTTCACACATTTTGAGTGTGTAGTTTCACCTCAGCAGAGCTTTTGGGTTCTTGGAAGAAGGCCGGAAGCTCAATGGACTGGTTAACGTGGAATTTAGAAATGAACTTAGGTGAGAACCTAGGGTGTGTTCGTAGAACCAGTTTATCCTTATGAACAGTAAAGAAAGGATCCTGCAGACAGAGCCTGAATTTCACTGACCCTTCTTATGGATGGAATGGTTACTAAGAAGGCAGTTTTATAGGTCAGGTGTTTGAGACTGGATTTATGCATGGGTTCATAGGGTGGACCCATGAGCTTAGCAAGCATGTACGTGTCCCAGCGTTCGTAAATTTAGCAATCTTCTTTGGTGTCATGTAGGCCCTGTGGGTGACATAACTGAATCTATTGTAGTCTCACATTTCTGAACACTTTCTTGTAGTATCTCTGCATGCTGACCCATAGTCTGTCTCCTATTGTTTCCCCACTTTCTTTCTCCCAGTCTCGCCTCTACTGAACCACCTCCTTTCCGACTTTGGCCATCATGAGTTCATAGATTCGGGAGACCTCATGGCCGCCATCAAACACAGCCTGAAACATTTCTATGGTGGTGTCTGGCTCCCGAGCCAGCTCCACTTCCGACCAGGTCTTCTTTACCAATGTTACCACCCTAGTGTATGTGATGTACTGTCCACCATGCAGGCATGTATCCTCTCTAAATGTGTCGAATTCTATTTTCTCCCCTTCTCGCCACAGGTCTCCAATGGTCGTTAAACCTACTGATTCCCAGTGTTCTCTAATGGTCCTCCTCAATTGCTCGTCCACCCCCTCCAGTGCCACCAATGGTATCTGTGGGGAGCACGGTAGCGGGCTCCCCATCACTTGGCAGGCCCTGCGCCAAATCTTCCCCAAGTCTAGTAGTGTGGACCCTCTTCCCTTCGGAGACGTTGCTAACCACATCCATTTGTTCATAAAATACAGTGTGCACTAAGCCCTCAACTGTTTAGACACTGGTGTGGGGTCCTCTGACAACCATCTAGCCACATATTGAAGCTGGCCGGCCAGGTACTACACCTCAAAATTGGGCAGTCTAATCCCTCATTGCTCGTACGGTTTCTGCAATTTCCACAGTGCTATCCTATTCCTAGTATTATGCCAAATGAACCCCCTACATATACTTTGTATCTTGGTGAAGAACCGCTTAGGTATCAAGTATGGTACATTCACGAAATAGTGCAGTAGCCTAGGTAATACTATCATCTTCAATAATGCTGCCCTGCCCATCATAGTTCGAGGCAACCAGACCCAGAATGCCATGCTGCGTTCAATTTTTCCCACAGCCCTCTCCATGTTATGTTTGTGTTCATCTTCGACTGATGTATATCCACTCCCAGGTACCTGAAAATATCAGTTGACCATCCAATCTGTAACACTGGTAGCTCATGCCGTGGTATTCCCACATATATACCTACGGGGAATATGATAGACTTTTTGGGATTAATTGTTATACAAGAGAGTATCACGTATCGGTCCATTACCTCTAGGATGTATTGCAAGTTTTCTTCAGGGTATCTCAAGTATAGCAACATGTCAGCATATATGAGGTGCCGTCCCAATTTTGTGCAGATTCCCACCTCGCCATATTGTTGCCTCAGATACACCGCCAGAGGTACCAGTGCCAGGATAAAGAGCATCAGGGACCAAGGGCACCCCTGCCTGGTGCCTCTGCTTAGAGTCCATCGTTCCAAAGTGATCGGTCCTGTTTGGACTCGAGCCACTGGCTCACTATACAGAAGCTGGGCCCACTTCAGGTACATTGGTCCCATTCCACATTCCTTCAGAACAGCCATCAACCACGGCCATTTGACCGAGTCGAAGGCCTTTACCGCATCTAGCGAGACTATCGCCACTTCCTGTGGGCTCCCCTCTGTCCGGTCTATGAAGTGGTGAAACCTCCCGAGATTATTACAGATACACCTGCATGGGACATAACCCGTCTGGTCAGGGTGTATCAATTTATTTATCACTGGCCTCAGTCTGTTCACCATCACTGGAGTGAGGATCTTGCTATCCTGACTAAGCATCGATAGCGGACTATACGAACCACAGTCCGTGCTCAATTTATCGGGCTTGAAGAGTGGAATAATAATCGCTTCCCTGAGGGTCTCTGGAAGCCTGCCCCTGTCAAACGCCTCATTTAGCATAGCCAACATCGGTGGTAGCACCTCAGCCTTGTATGTTTTATAGAACTCGCCTGGGAGACTGTCCACCCCCAGGGCCTTGTTAGTGGGTAAAGTCTGGACCACGTACTCCAACTCCTCGAGCGTGAGCGGAGCCTATAGATTCTCCCTATCCGTTTCCCTGAGCCTGGGCAAAATAATCTCAGCCAGCGTATCCAATATATCAATCTCCTCTTCTTCAATCTTATTTGTGTACAACCTCGGATAATATTCATAAAAGCATTCATTCCCTTGTTCCTGAGTGTCCACCATAAGCCCCTTTCCTTTTTGCATTTCTCCGATTGCCTGTCTGGGGACTTTGTTCTTACACAACCAGGCTAGTAACCTCCCCAGCTTATCACCTTCAGCATGTTGCCATTCTATATATTTCCTATATTTCAAGTTCCTTAATCTCTCTCAATGTCCTCTGCATTTTGCTTGCAATTGGAGTATTACCTCAGCCCCTGCCGGGGAATCTGCTCCCTCTCGCATTTTGGCCTCTATCTCCTTTTCCGTGTCTTGTAATTCCTGCACTATGCCACCCTGTAGTCCTTTTGCTTTCAAAATTGCTTCCCCCCTCACCACTACCTTGAATGCTTCACACAGCGTGCCGGCTGACCTCACACCTCCTGTATTGTGCTCAAAGTATTCCTTTACCTTCTCCAGGTCTTCTCTAAATATTGTATCGCTCAATGCCTCGAAGCTTACATGTCGGGATTCTCGACCTTGGAGGTGAGATCTGCCACGTTACAATCAACGGCACATGGTCCGAGAGGACTGCTGCTTTGTATTCTGCACTTCTCATGCTTTTTATTAGTGTGCTGAATGAAAATATAGTCCAACCTGGTGTATAGGTTGTGTGGTGCTGAGTAGTGTGAGTACTCTCTATGTTGTGGGTGGAGCCTCCTCCACACATCAACCAAACGGAAATCATTTAAAAGTGCCCCCAGGGCCTTTGCCCCCAGGGTGGGCTTGGCCACCTTCCTGTCCGATCTATCAAGTTTGGGGTCTAGTGTGCAGTTGAAGTCCCCCTCCACCCCCAAGTATATCTGCACCATCTATATATGGGCTAATTTTAGCATACAGATTTTTAAAGTATATCGTAGTATCATTGTTCGGGGCATATATGTTGATGTTAACCTCCTTATTAAAGGGGTTGGTGGGGAATAATACCATTCTGCCATCTCTCTCTACCTCTTGTTGTAATAGTTTAAACGGGACAAGTGGTGCTATCCATGTGATGGCCGCTCTGGCATACATGGAGTATGTTGCGCCAATTGTGGTCCCTTCCCACTTCCTTTTTACTACTTCTAATTTGTCCCTGTTGAGATGAGTTTCTTGTAGCAATGCAATGTCTACCTTCTGTCTCCTCAGATACATCATGACCTTATTTTGTTTCGTTTGATATAACTTTTTAACCCTCTTACATTCCAGGTCAATATCTTCAGGTCCCCCATATCATCCATACCCTACTCCTGTAACGCTCACCTGATTCCCGCAGAGGCGCCGGTCTTGACTGGGTGAATGCCGTATCTTCAAAGGTGATGTATAACACACGGTTGGCTCTTTGGGCTGGACCTTTGTGCACTGTATGTCTGACTCGAAGAGTAAGATGTCTGCAGATAGAAAATATGGGATTAATGAACTGGGGTTATTGGGTGCCTCTCTCCTCTTCCCTTTCTCTTCTCCTGTAGAACCCCAAAGGTTAACGCCCTCACCTTAGGTAAGTGAACGCCGAGCTCTCCATCTGCCTCGGGGCAGGGTGCCGTAACCAGTTTCTTCACTGGATAAGGGTGCAGGCCTCTTGACCTCAGAGGACTGCTGTCCGTCGTTAACTGCACGAACGGTAAGTTCTGGGCACTTCAAATGTCTTAAAAGTCTTTTGTAATGATATCTCTTGTTTTGCAGGGTTCCGGCGATGGCGGATGGCGGGCTGATGAGAGTTGAGGATCGAACCCGCGTGAGGAATAGAAGCACCTGGAAGCACGTAAGTAAGAGCTTGTAGCCTGCTTCACGATGCGCACTAACTGTCCCTTTTATCTTGCAGGTACAAGTTCGGAGCTTTAGAGAAGCTGAAGGGTGCTGGAATACCCACTGGATTCGGCGTGGGAAGGAGTAATGGCACGTGAGTAATAAAGTTGCCCAATATCTTTAAACGCACCTTCTTTTGTCTTTCAGATGCGGGATGCAGCGCCGAAGGCCTCCGGAGCGTGCGAAGAGCTGGTAAGCTTTTGTCTTTCAGATGCCGGAATGCAGTGCGAAGACCTCCGGAGCATGCAAAGAGTAGGTAAGCCTTTGTCTTTCAGATGCCGGAATGCAGCGCGAGGCGTTGGTGACAGCCGATGGACCAGGTAAGCGATGCGCTGCCACTGAAGACCGTAGTGCTAACCTGTTCTTTCTTTGTCTTTACAGGTGCTGCTGAAGACTGGATTCCAGGATGGTAAGCCTTTGTTCCCTTAGGCCCAGGATCAGAAGCAGAAGACACGATGAGCGTTCTGCTGCAGAGAATGCAGAATAACGCAAAGCAAGATTCATCCATCGGGTGTGGTTTAAATAGCCTCCTGTAGTGCTTAGGTTCTCCTTCCACATCCACGCCTAGATAAGAAAAGAGTTCCTGCTTTCCAGAAGAGTTCCAGTGTTCTGAACCTAGGGAGTGGCTCCTGCCCCACCCAACAGGAAAAGTAGTCCCAAACAGAAGAGGATCAGGGGTTCAACTGGCAGGTAAGTAAGCAGCATGGTCTGCTGCAGGTAAGTCCACCCAAGCATTATGAGCCCGGCGCTTCCAGCGCTGGGGCTGGGCATCTTTATGAGCCTGGTGCCACTGGCGCCAGGACAGGGTCCAAAAGGTCCCAATTGGGACTGGCTGGCACTCGGAACCGGGGTTATGGGTCTGCTTCCAAGGGAGTCGGGCAAGTCCTGATCTTTTGGAAGCAGAGATCATGACAACTCCCCCCGACCCCGCTCCCGTCCTCCTCTTATGTAGGACTGGCTTATGATTGCAGACTCTCCTTGTTAGGGAGAATTCTCTGTATAGGCTAATTTCCCAAACCTAGTAAGTCCCCCAGCAGCTTTGCTGGATTTTTGGGGTTTAATTTTTTCTCCTGTTAAGAGTGAGACTCTTTTTCTCCCACTCTTATGCATGATTTGAGAATGTCCTTTGACTTTGTAATGTGTTTTTTGGGCTATGGGGTCTTTTACTCCTTAGGGCTTCATGTGTTTTTGGTAAGTGTGTTACACAGCACCCTCAGTGCAGTAACGCAGGGGTGTCATAGTGGCCCCCAAACAGACTCCATACCCTTGGACTGACTACTGTCTCCCAGGGCATGTAAAGTCACCATTGACTTTACTAGTCTTAAATTGTGAACAGAACCAGTACAAACCATCATATTGTGGAAGTACTGGTAGGGGTAATTCGATTGCCCCTGTGTCTGTTTTTCAAGGAGGCACTGTCAAGTCCCCCTTGTCGAGTTTCTGGCTGGAGGCAGTGGTTGCCACACGAAATATTCCAGCAGAATATTTCCTATGGGATTTTCCCATTCATTTTAAACGCACCTCTTTTTTGGTGCAATGTTAAAGATACCGCCGGGTTATTTATTTAATATTTATTCCCCGGTTGCGTCTTTTTGCCAGGGTCCGGTTTTAAAATGGCGTTTGTGTTCGCCTCTGTAACTCCAACCCAAGTCGAACCCTTTGTTCCACTTTTGGCGGGCTTCTGCACAGAAGCCTCCAAAAGTGGTGCCACTGTCTGGGTCTACAGGATGTGTGGGGGGGGGGGGGGGGGCGGGAATAGGCACCCTGGACTGAGTTGCCTCAGCAACTCAAGTCGCACACTTGTGTGATTGGCCAAGTGGTGAGCCGCCTGGCTCACAGCATGTTTGAGTGACAGCTAGGACTGATGAATGGGGGTTTTCTGCATAAAAGCAGGGCTTTGGGGACTGGAACTTTAGAGGTCGCCACAGGACCTAAAGAATCCGAAGAGGGAGAAGCTGAGCCGACCTGCAACGACAACACCACCGGTGGAGCCCTGCTGAATCGAACTCACCACTTCCCAACGACAGAGTCTTCTTCCAGGAGAGTCTTCTTCCTTTGAGCTGGTGTGGTTAACCAGTTCGCCTTTTTTCGCCTTCCTGGATCGTCTCGTGGTCGAATCGCCCGTGCCAAGCACCCCGGCGGCCGGATAGCCACGCTTCACCACTAACGCGAATAAAAGGGTAGTACCTTTTAACCGGGAAACTCTGCAGCTGGTTTCTTCCCTGGCAGTGCAACGACCTCCAGCTTTCTTCCACGTTGAGATCTTCTCTTCCCCTGGACGAAGCACCGACTTGCACCCCATGCCAGGAACAACTGCCCCCGCTAGAGCTTTCTCACCATTTCAGGTACTGTGTCCCGCCTGGCCTCCCTTGCAACAGACTGTTCAAGGTGTCCCGTAAATCCTTGACTCTCTATCCTGGGGTGACCTCGGACCTGTTAACTAACTTTTCTGAACTGATCTAACTCCTTTTTGAACTATCTGCAAAGACTTTTAAAGTGTACTTCAACTGTGTGATCTTGGGCACGTTCCGCCTTGCTCTCTCCAAGAGTGGGCCTGGCCTATGAACTTTTTGCTCTACAGTAGACCCTGCCTTTCTTGACTTGCTGTGGTTCTTTAAAAGTGTTGGTATTGTGTGTTTTCCTATTTCTGCCTTTTCTCTCCCTTTTTAAAACATTATTGGAGTGCCATCTATGGTTACGCGCTCAACTCTGTTTCGCTAAATAAGTGGTGTACTAACCTAGACTTATCAAATAATTAATTAGGGAGGTGTATATATTTCTAGTGACTGTGTTTGAACTTGCTTGACATATTAGTGCCAGTGTATTTTTACAAGTGTGTTTTAAATAAATAATTATATACTTTTATACCAAAGCTCTGGTCAGTGTTTGCTCGCGCTACTGTCTTTGTACCTAATGTGTATACTCTATATACTGCCTAACTCTTCTTGAGAGATGTCTGACTGCTCAGCCACAGCTACCAGATATATCTGGGTGGTACGGACTGCTACCAATTGTGTTTACTGCTAACACCTGTAGTCTTAAACTTTTTGCAGTGGTCCCTAGGGGAACTGCACAGGTTTCTGCCTAACACTCCTCCCAACATCTCAAACCCCCTGACCCCACCCTCCTCCCCCCTTCTCAACTTGTTGCACCCCAACTTTTCCCCCTACCTCTCCAAACTCCCAAACTTCCTTCCCGCCCCCCCGCACCCTACCCATCCCCAATTGTTGCCCAACTCCATCCCTGGATCTCAGGCTATCCTGCAACTAGCCCTTTCCCGGTGTAACCGATACTCTGAGCCCAGCAGGAGGATACCGTACTACCAGTATCTCAACTAAATTACCTATAGGTGGTGTTACTTGGTGCTGGTTATACTATGCCACACATGTGTCTCCTGCGTTGAGCTAACAGTCTGCCGCTCAAATTACATCTTAATTCTTAACATCTCTCCTGGCTCTATCATAAACCTATGCTATAGTCAAGTCCCAAAGTATATTTCTCATATAACATAGCAACTCGGGAAAGTACAGTTTCACTTATCCATTCCACCCTACGTCTGGTCCTCTGCTCCCGCCGGACAGTTCTGTGCATCCAACCACTCTGTCGCATCCTCCAGAGTCTCAAAAAAAGGGCCTTATTCTTGTGAAACACCAAGTTTCGCTGGGTACATCAACATGCATCTGTAGCCTGCTTCGCGCAGCCTCCTCTGGATCGCCCCGTAGTTCAGTCGCCGTCTCTGTACCAGAAAGGTGTAATCTGGGTACACTGTGATGGTTGCCTATGCTCTTTCTGTTGTTCCCTCTTTACAAAAGTGGTGCAGGATCCTCTTTGCCCTTGTAATTTAATATTTTAGCAATGACCGGGCGTGGGGATGGGTCCGGTGGTGGCCTCCTAACCACGGCTCTGTGCTCTCTTTCCACGGCTAATCCCCGAGTGAGAGCCCCACCATCAATTTCCTGCAGAAGCATGGTCTCAACGTAGTTGGTCGGGTCTGATCTTTCTGCCCCATCTGGGAGCCCCACAATTCGTATGTTATTTCTCCGTGCACGCCCTTCCGCTTCTTCGGCCCTGTTCTCCAAGTTCCGCACCTGCTGTCGTAATGTATGCACTTCCGTGGCGTTTGCCGTGCAGGTGGCCGTATTTGTTTTCACCTCTATCTCCAAACCACTTGTGCGTTCTGCCACGGTCCTCACATCCTGTCGTAACAGATTGACGTCCACCTTTGCAGCGTCTATCTTGAACTCCAGTGAGGTCTGTAGTACAGACATCGCAGCAGCAAGCTTCGTTTCCCATGATGCCTTCAAGTCCGCGATTGCCTCAAGTATCTGCTGATCATTTCTGGTCGGGGTCCCTTTGCTCTGCGTGTGTTGGCCTTTAGTCTTGCCAACCTCTGATGTTTGTGGCGATTTAGTGTACTCCGCTATTGTAGGCTGCTTCCCCTTCACTTTAGGCAGTCTGGAGGCCATATTGGACCTAGGAGCTGCCTCTACTTGGGGTGGGTCAATTCTTTATATGCTAGTGCCACTCAGCGCCCGGCCTAGATCTGCTACCTTGTCTTCCTGAGGGCCACTGTCTGCATGTTGTGCAGTGTCTGGGTTTCTCACCCTGTACTGCGGTCCTTCTCGGGCACAGGGTGCTCTTGCGCACCAGTCCGTAGAGCGGTCGTAAATCTCAAATACTCGGGCTACCCTTTCAAGTGACTGCATCAGTCTCGTTGTTCCGACCAGGTCGCCTTCAGTGTGTATTCCAACTGTGTGTCTCGATGTATCCGCCACCATTAATCTCCGGGCTTCTCATACCCTCTCCTCTGGCACCTCCCTTCCTTGAACCAGGTCGCCCGAGTGGCAATTATTTGTGTTCCAGCCTTTGCGTGGCCCTTCTGTGCTCCAGCTTCCTGAGCGGTCACTTCATTCGGGGGTTCTCAGCAATGCTACTGCCTTCCACTATAGTAGCGTTCGTATCGTGAGCCTCATAGGCTTAGTTCATGCCTCTGAAGGCCTTGTCTACCGATGCGCTTCTGTTTTCATCATTGTCTGGGTGACACAGAGCGACTACCACCAGCACACTTGCTAGGTTAAATGGTTTAATAAAGTATATTTCTCTGCAGCTTCTGCTTCTGGACCTCAGGATGAGTCTTTCACCACTACTCGTGGTGTGTTACAATGCCTGCTCTTTATCATGCAGTTGAACTGGCCCCATCATCCCATTAGTACCATCAACATTAGACTGAGTTCCCTCTTCTGCAGCCCCCGTCCTTTATGCAGTGTATCTGCCCATGATGTGTTGTATCCAGCAGCCAGGGTTGTGTTACTGTTGCGCTTTCAGCACGTTTCTCGTGTTCACATAAAAGGTGTCGGTCTACAGTCTCAGCTACAACTGTAGCAGTCTGATCAGATAACCAGAGCGAGCCTCTCACTTCTGTGTGCTCTGATGCCTCCGATGGCAACAAAGTATCTCACCGGCGCAGGCTTCCTGAGTCGCGTGGCTCACTGGAAAGGCACGACTCCTCTGTCAGTATCTGTGAGATGCTGGGTCAGCTTTTCCCATAGGTTAGTGCTGGAGCATTGCCAGGTCTTGCCCTCACATTGCTCTTTGACGGGCCACTGATGATTCCCTCCAGCCTTGGGTGGCTCTCGCAATCTGGCCCTACGGCGTGAGAGTGGCTAATTTCCAGCCAGGCTCATACATGACTCAGAGGACAGACTTGGAACTGGACTTGGTAATGCACTTTGTGAAATATGGATGCCCCCACATAACTCAGTTCCATGAGCTGAACTATGCGGTCTAGCTTTTTGGGTGTGGTTCGACCGAGGGATACCTGGAGGCTATATAAACCACGCCTGGGCAGAGAAACACGCTTTGCATTACTCTGCTCCTTCAGCGTGACAATCACCGGGTTCGGATCGGTCTCCTGAAGACTTTCGCCTTTCCTCCGCATCCCACGTACCTGAAAGAACAAGAATAATATTAACACAACACTTACCTTGAGGAGAATTCTGCTTCCATCCATCTTTCCTCCGGTCCTGTGGACAGCATCTCAGCGGTGCCATCTCCATTTCGGAACGCCGCATTCTGGGAAGAAAAGAATGAAGGGAAGAGACATTAGTAAGCTTTCTCATATCCCCGATTCCCCTAAAACAGCAAGAAGAGTCACACACTTACCCGGACTCGAGCCACTCATGGTAACTTCAGCTCCAGAGCACGCCATCGATCTACAAAGGGAAAAGACAACACTGGTTAGCACATAAAGGACAAGGCGGTGCTGCACATTGCGCTTTACTCACTGCACCTTATTCTCTCAGCCGGCAGCCATACTGGGACATTGCAGAGTCCAGCAAGGGACAAAAAGAGACATAGGTCAGCAAAAAAACAGACGAACAGCGCTTTCACTCACCGCTTAGGGCTCGGCTCCCCTAAGCAGCACGACACCATCAACGACCCCCTCCAACACCTAAAGGGAAAAAGAGGAGACATTATTAGGAGGCAAGAGACAAGAAAAGGACAGTTCACCAAAATCAACAACCTACCTTGTCAGGCTGGAGTTACATCAAGCCCAGACTCATTGGGCCCGCACCAGTGAAGCAACTTGGTCGCGCAGCGCCCACATCAAACGAGGCACCCCTGCACCGAGGAGCAGGACTGAGAGCTCACGATACAAGAATACAAGATGAGTAGAGGACACAGGGAAAGTTTGGTCCTCAAGGGAGGTGTTGGGTCAAGCAACCAGAGACAATAAGTTAAAATCCGGAAATCCTGTATTTCAGGCCCAGTCGAACAGATTCCAGGGAAGGGTTCGAGATAGTGACTGGTCCAATCAGGCTGAGTGGCTCCCCCGTGGATATCAGGAGAGCATTACAAAGACAGATAAAAACACGTCCCAATAGCATAATTTTAAAGAGTTACTATTGCTTTCATTTCTACTAAAGAAGGGCCACTTTTCAATAATTCCAGCGCAGCAGAAGAGGATCCTGCGCCAAGGCCGGACCAAATTGGCTTCAGCCAGCAGGATCTCTCCATAACATAGGCAGGGCAAAAACAGAAAAGGTGTTTTTCATCCTCGACTGGGGCAGGACAACAGGGACACCTGGTGGACATGTTCTCCCCCCATTTACAGCTGTGACATGCAAGTGGCAAAATGCCCAAATTTTTAAAATATACTTTACACTTGCAAATTCAGACAGAAGTCCAGATACTGTTCAAAACCCCAAGACTTTTTGATCGAGATGTAATTGACCCCTGCTTTAGGAGTAAGCAGGCGCCCAATCATCCTCCCCCCCCCTAAGCCCAATGATTGATTGAGGCCTTTAACGCAGCCTTCATATTCCGAACCCATTTCAGTAGGATTTAATCATAAGTCTGCAAGGCCAACATCCTCAACCAATACAGAACGGCCAAGAGCATTATATAGTAGCCCACTCTAAAGTCTCTGCGAAAGGTGAAAGGTTTTGTTCTAAAGCAACAATTTGAATGACCTCCAAGATACCTAATGATCAAGATTAACCCCGGCAAAAGGGGAAGTGAAAAGGTGAATGTTGAACTTTTGTGCTTATGATACTGAACTACCCAGACCAAGAGACACTGGGGCAAATAACACAAGAGTCGTAGCAGTCCTGCGGAGGTCTATAGAAAAAATCTCACAATTCGAAAGTCTGACATCAGAAAAAGGTCAGAGCCCGACTGAGGGAGACCTACGTACACTTTTTATTGAACTGCGGAAGAACCTTGGAAAGCTGGAATTAGAGACTTTAACGGGGAAGGCCAGGTGGGCCTCGATCCATGTTTTGAATTGCTGTTTTGAAAAACCCGAGCCAGTGTGGGTCATCCTCACTACGGGGACTACCTTACTCCGTGCTGTCCAACGTGGGGGTGAGAGCTGACTCAGCCACCTACTCCCATCATAGCTATTGGGCAAGGTAGGAGTTTTTTCAAACCCCACGAATCTAATAAAGGTTTTGAAATTGTATCTCTTGTGTCTGTCATACTTGTGATACAATGGGCCTCATTACGAGTCGGTCGTACCAGAATCCGGTGATTCCGTGACGACGGTTACTCCACTTCCGCGACCGCAAGGTTGTGGAAAGAAGGGCCGATTACGGCACTTGAGTCGTGCTCAACACACCGAGGCGGAAACAGAGTCACCGCCGTCACGTAAACACCCACGCACATGTACTTTACGCCACAGAAAACGGTGCTAACCCGTGTCCGCCCCCGCCGACACGGAAACACCGGAAGCGGAAACATCATGACCGCAGGAAAAAACGGAAATAGAGAGGCAGCCATTATATAAAGCACAATGCACTGCTATCCTCAGACACCACATGTCAGATTACCTCCCTGAGACTGACAACTCATCGAATGGCATCCAGGATACCAGCACGCAGACAGTGAAAGCCGCGCTTTAGTGAGGTTGTTGAGCATGCGGAAATGCCCTTTAGTGCAGATCAGCGGCACAATACTCAGCAACGGCGCAAGGAGGTGTGGGCAGAGACAGCACACAAGTGCACAGCGGTCGGTGTGACCACACGCTCTGTGAAGGACTGCCATAAGAGGTGGGATGACCTCAGGTTCCGGGTGCGCAACCTCATGACTGCACACCGCCAACACAGCACGGGCACTGGTGGAGGCCCTGCATCCCCTCTCAAGTTGCAACCGTGGGAGGAGCGCTGAAGCAGTGTCATGCACCTCGAAGGCATCCACGGCATAGGAGAGGCAGAGGCCGGAGTGAGCCCACCTGCTGGTAAGTGCACATAGTACAAAGCCATAAGTGTGAATGGGAGTGACCCAATGGACCCACTCACAATGCCCCCCCCCCAACAGGGCAGGAGTGACCCAATGGACCCACTCACAATGTCCCCCCCCCCCCAACAGGGCAGGAGTGACTCAATGGAGCCACTGACTGGCCAGATGACAAGTAACACATCCCCAAAGCATGAACCATGGAAATGCACACAGTACGTGCCTGACTGGAAGCAGACACACACCTGAGTGCATCAATAGTCACAAGTGTGTACATGCAAGTGGTAATGGATTATCATGTTGGATGCATGTGATGGACACATCTAGTAACATCACACAACTAACAGCATGCCCTCTGTATCCCCACAGTCGAGACAAGCGACAGCGACGGCCAAAAGGCAACGCAGCGGCCACCTGCATGTGCCCAACTCGGCACTTCTGCCCAGGAGGATGATGCTAGCTGCTCCAGCACACAAGCACAGGATGCATCAGCCACACCGGATGCATCAGCCACACCGGATGCATCAGCCACACCGGATGCATCAGCCACACCGGATGCATCAGCCACACCGGCATACGCCACCATCCCCATGCAGGCACCCACCCTACCCCCGGATGATGAATCGCAGCCCATCTGCACAGCTGAGGAGGCTGCATCAAGTGATGGAAGTGCCCCGGCCATGCAGGCCGAAGCAGTACAACAGGGTGAGGGGGACAACATGGATGAGGCGTCACCCATCCATGGCCTACAGTTCAGCCCCCAAGAACTGCACAGCCCCATGCGCTCCCCAACTCCCTCCATGGCCGAGCTCAGTACACGCTTGCAGCACTTTGAGCAACAGGCCACCCTGACGCAGCTGGTGGAAAGTCAGCTGGAGGAGGCCAGGCTGCAGCGTGAGGAGGCCGTGCATCAGCGGGAGGAGGCCAGGCTGCAGCGTGAGAGCAATGTTACGTCGGTGCGGCGGCTCTCCAGGTCGATTGGACGATTTGCAGCCACCATTGTCACCCTGGCACGCCATGTCAGGGAAGGGAACAGTGTGCAATCCAGCATTGCTCAGTCAATGTTGGTAGCCCAGCAGGCGTTTCAAGGGTCCTTGCCCACAGTCACACCGACAGTCACCTCAGCCAGCACCACCCCATCCAGCTCTGCCACTGCCAGGACACAGAGGCGTTCTAGTCGGGTGACTGGAGCCGCCAGCAAGGACACGGCACCGCATAAGCACCCCCGCAAATAGTGGCATGTGGGGATGCCAGTAAACATGACATTTGGGGACACTATGGGTGTAGGGGGTGGGTACGTTTGGGTGGTGGGGGAGGTCCAGTAGGGGGGTTAGTTGTTTGGGGCCTGGTTGGGGGGGGTGTACGTTTGGGTGGTGGGTGGGCACGGGTGTACAGCTTACCTACCCAATGCACTTTACCTGGTTTATCGAAAATACAACACCTTAGAAAAGTACCATAATGAGTGGACATCTGTTATTTCATATGCAGTACAATTAAATGGTATTTCCGGTCCTAAATTTTTATTGTCCCTACCATGTGTTTTTAAACATTAATCAGTAGATCGTAGTAAAATTTGCTATGGACCCTACCCGACCTTTCATCCACTAAACAAACGATAAATCTCACTTTTACATAAATAGACAATTATCTCCAAATGTATGGTTCTCTAGGGCTGCAAAGCACGCGGACAATATACAAAGATGGAGTGTAAAAATCAAGTTCTCAGGGATGGCTTTACACAGAATGTTGCAAAGTAATAATGTCACGTTCACAGTGAAGGTCAGCTGCTTCGATTTATTGCTTGCGGGCCGGAGTGGCCCACGACTCGCAGAATAAGGTTCTATTGTTTTTTGACCTTGACAGACAGGCACCGTGCCTAAAGACTTCTTTTGAAGGAGGGGTGCAATAACGTAAGAGATGATGAGGATGAAATTTCAGAAACGAGACCGATTTTCATGTTTGTTCACTATAAGAAAGATCGTTGGCATAGACAGAGTGGTATTTAGGGACTGCATTACCCCTAGACAATGGAAAATGCAAATCTAATTTAAGTAACCCTTTAGATGATTTTATGCCAGAATATATTAACAATAGCGTAGCGTTAAAGGCCGGTTAAGTTGTACTTGTTCGTTCAATGTGGCATTTTGTACCGCGCACTATCAACGCCGAAGTGCTCCCCTGGCGCCCAGGCGGCTCTGAAAAAGGGGGAGGAGAGGGGGTGGGTTAGTGGGAATAAGGTAACATACTCCGTTGCACTATCCTCGCTAGCAAATAGTTTCAGGCCCAATAAATAAAATGAATAATTTTAATGAAGATTGGCTGGAGAGACTAATTTATGTTTTTAATAGAGATACATCCTTCCATTCTGCCAATGCCATCATTTCCAGACCCCGGCCGACGGGTTCTTCAGCTGCCAGGTGCAGCTCCATGTCAACAACTTCACCACCCTGACCATATTATGGGACGATCGTCATGGACCAATATGCCCTTACGCGGTACTAGCGGCTAGAAGCAACATCCCAACCGTTACGGCGGTGTAGTGCCTCGTTGTTGGAACAGCCTTGCGATTATCAGTGCAACCATAGTGCTTCTTTTATCGTAAAACAACACCCTGTGTACCGCAAAGGAACAGCGCGTGACTCAAGATGATCTTTTGCGGATCAAGAGCAAAGACAAATGCGAATCGCTGAATATTCTTAAAACATTTGACATCAAATAAATGTACTTTACCAATTGTACAATCTTGCCGTTTGCTTTTAAACCACAGTTTCATATTCCAAATTGTGGCGCGCTGTGTTGTGAGATGATCTGTGTTGTTTTACGGGTTCTGTGTGAAGTCACGTAGAAGTCGACTCGGTGCTTTTGGCTACGCAGCCCAGTAACGTCACCTAGAGAGGCGGGGAATATGAATGCTTTGTGATGTCAGGCTCAGGGGCGGGGATATGATTTGGTACCGCAAAAGCAGGTCAGCCAGGGCGATGGGGCAAGTGATAGGATTATCACCTAATGCCGGCGCACAGCAGCCTGATTTATCGTTTGTTTAGTGGACGAAAAGTCGGGTAAGGTCCATATGAAATTTTTCTACGAGCAACAGATCCATGCCTGAAAACATATGGCCGACCCGTAGGGACAATTAGAATTTGGTCACGGAAATACCCTTTATTCATTTAGTGGCATCACCATATCCCTGAAATGCTGTGGATGTGCTGTCTCTCAAAAGTAAATGCGAATCAGTGCATCCCGTGCTCGTTGTCCATCTAGTGGACCCCCAGGAGGTGGTTGTGCCATCCCATCCCCATCTGCATCTTCATCATCACCGTCTGGGGGCATTGGAATGTTCCTGCGCTGGCACAGATTGTGCAGCATGGCACAAACAAGCGTAATTTTACCCGTCTTCACTGGGCTGTACAGCAGTGATCCGCCAGATCTGCTTAAACAGCGGAACCAAGCCTTCAGTAGTCCAAATGTCCTCTCAATCATGCCACATGTGCGGACATGTGCCCTGTTGTACGCATCCTCATGCCTGTTCCTTGGCCTCCGTACAGGCGTCATCAGCCATGGCATGAGTGCATATCCGGAATCTCCTACATGGGATGTAGATGTGGGAGACAGGTCAGTGTTGGTAGTATCATGCCTTCATCAGATGCAGTGCAATCTTGTGTCATTCATGCATATGTGTCATGCAGTGTTTCACTGATGGGTGTTAATCTTCTATGGCCATCATAGTGGGGGTTGGCAGCTGGACATTGACCAATGCATTGGTGTGCATGTGGCTTGTGAGTATGGCATTGTGCAGTGATGTGCACACATGGCAGGGTTACTCCACAGTGATGATATAGTAGATGCAGGACGTCCCATGTACATTGCAAGTGCTGCATATTATATGGGGGGGGGGTGTGTGTGTGTGTGTGTGTGTGTGTGTGTGTGTGTGTGTGTGTGTGTGTGTGTGTGTGTGTGTGTGTGTGTGTGTGTGTGTGTGTGTGTGTGTGTGTGTGTGTGTGTGTGTGTGTGTGTGTGTGTGTGTGTGTGTGTGTGTGTGTGTGTGTGTGTGTGTGTGTGTGTGTGTGTGTGTGTGTGTGTGTGTGTGTGTGTGTGTGTGTGTGTGTGTGTGTGTGTGTGTGTGTGTGTGTGTGTGTGTGTGTGTGTGCGCACACACTGTGGCTACCTGTCATGTGTTGCTTTGTGAAGTTTGGGTTCTGCTGTCTATTCAGTGGATGGGCAGGAGGTGATGCATGTGCAGTCGCAGCAGCCCACTCACGTAGCTCATTGCCCTGGTCACACATACACACACCCCACTTACACAGGTCCGGAGCATTGGCAGCTGTACTCACCCAATAGCCATGTGCTTTGTCCAGCATAGCGTTCCATGTACCGTGGCAATGTTGAATTCCGCAGTACCATTGAGTCATGGGTTGAGCCCGGGAAATGTGCGCAGCAATGTGTAATTACTTGCGTCGCATCACATACCATCTGTACATTCAGTGAGTGGTACTGTTTCCTATTGAGGAACACCATTTCAATTGCACGTGGTACTGTCAGCTCAATGTGGGTGCAGTCGACTGCACCTATGCAATTTGGCATGCCTGCTATGGCATGGAAGGCCAACTTGGTGGCAATCACCTGGGGGAGGGTACGGGGTAGGGCAATCTGTTCAGACACATGGCGCAACAGGGCATCCAGTACCTGAACCAGGATTATTGAGAAACAGGGTTGTGATAGGCCGTGCAGCTCACCGACTGTGTGTCGATAGGTACCGGTGCCAAAAAAGTACAGTACAGACACAACCTTCGGGAGGGGGGGGGGGAGGCGGTGGGTGTGTCTATATGGCTGCTGATGTCATCCTCTATCAGGCCAGTGATGTACAGGATTGTTGGACGGTCCAGCCGGTATAATGTGTGGATCTGTCCTGGGGTGAGGTTCCAGGGTGAGGCCCTGATGCGTGGTATTGCAGGCTGCCTGCGAGGTGCTGCCGGCTGGACAATGGGGTTTTCCATGGGTACAGGGTTAGCTGGTTGCCATCTGCACTTCCTACGCCTCCGCCTCCTCCTCCTCCTCCTCTGCAACATTACTGCCATCATGTGCAGTGCTGCCTGTTGATTGAGTAGGACCAGTCCCAATGCTACTAGGGCTGCTACCTGCATGGTTCTGTTTTGAGTTGGGCTGGGTGTGGCCCTTTTGTACACACCCAGTGGCCTGCTGGGTCCAGCTGGGCTGATTTGGTGCACCTGTGGCCTGATGCAGGACACCAGGCACAGTTTAACGTCAAGTTCGTTGAGGCAGCGGTACCGCCACCGTGATCACGGTTTTACCGCCATTTTGTTGTCAGAGTTTCCATGTCCGCGCTAGTTGTGATGCTCGCGGTGTTTTGTATTGCCGGCAACGGAGGAGTTTCCGTGCAGGCGGAGTTTACGGGAGCTTTAACTCCGCGGGGACCGGAGCACTTGTAATGAGGCCCAATGCCTCTTACAGCATATATATATATATATATATATATATATATATATATATATATATATATATATATATATATATATATATATATATATATATATATATTGTTTTTGATAACATACAAAGTAAAATCAAATTTAAACACATTGTAAGGGGTCAAGAGTAAGACTTGGCATTATGGAGATTGCTAAAGCCTTTTATTGATAAAATTCACAAGAGGGTTGGGGAAATCCTACCTATCCCTAACTCTAGGAGGGGTTTTCCTGACTCAACAAAACTAAGGAACGTCCGTGCCAGAATGTGCAAAACAAGTTCTCGGTCATGTATCCAAAATCCTAACCTGACCCTCACACACTATACTCAATATAACATGAAGGGGAAAATGTCATTTAGCTGACCACCTGCAGCTCCTTTCCAAAGTTCCAACATAAAGTTCCAAAGTGTATAAGAAACCAAACAAGTTCTACCAGTTAAAGGGGTTCTTCTCTTCTCCTGGATTTCTCTATGTTTTTCATGTTTTTCACTTTCACTTCACCATACCCCACAATCTCAAGGGGGATGCCTGTTCCCCAGAGTTTCCTCCGGTTTACACAGTGAATCAACTCAATATATACAATTTCTCGCGGTCTCTTTTTGGGTACCCCGTTCCACAATCTGAAGGGGCATGATTCTTCCCTTGAGATTTTCACAGTTTCACAATTCACAGGCTCAAGGGGTATGCTTCTTTCCCTAAACTTTCTTTACTTTGCCACAGTTTACAGACTTCACCTGCAAAAGGGGAGGGAGACTTCCTTCCCCTAGATGCCACACATTTGAGGAACTGCTTTCCCCCTTTTCGAAGTTCAGCAATCTTGATTGGGTGCAGGTCCCAGGCTCGCTGTATACCTGGTTTACTCTCCTGTCAGGAATTTAATTGGTTCAGTATTTGGGTGTGGGTCCCAGACTTGCACTTCTCATCAGTAAATACCTTTTCTTTTATATGGTTCCTAGATTTTTTCCTTCTATTTTCGATATACTGGGTCAGCGACCCCTTTTCAGTCCCTTTGCTCAATCGCCCCAGTATCCCAGCTCCCTTGTTTGGGCTTACCAGGTTCATCAATGGTAAGCAGCATCTGTCATGAAGCGCCTCAGCATCCCAAACTCGTTCTCTGGGCACACCGGTTTCAATTGGCTGCCTTTGTGTTTCACTGTTCTCGCTGCAGCTTGCTTGCCAGCTGGGAGGGTGTACCGACTGCTATCCAGTTCCCATTTTGCCACCACCCCCCACCCCCGACAGCTCCTACTGTCTGTGGCACAGGAGCAGCAAACTTTCGACTTCCAGACTTCCTCAGATGGCACCCCAACACCTTCACAGCTCACTTCACAGCTCAGCACTGCAGCCTGCCCTCCGTTGTCACGACCGGCATCAGGGGCAAGTAAGCATCTCCTTCACTCCAGCTCCAGGTGTGGTGTTCTTAAATGTCCCGGCACCTGTTAACCTTTTCCAAGAGCGCACCATTTGCTTTCCGGTTCTAGTGAGCTTTATTACACTAGTCCTCTTCCTCGTTTCAGTGTTATCAAGCAAAGGGGAATGTAACTACAGCTAGTGATTGGTCCCGACTGGAGGTTTTACACCCACACTAAAGTATGTCATACAGGAATGGGGAGGCAAGTGGGTGTAACAAGAGGCTAAAGAAACAGGGAGATGCCTGCCTTGGCCTAGCGAGTCTACTCCGCCTCCCAGAGAGTTGTCTTCACTCCTGTGGTCCTCCCACAGATAGCAACCACCAGAGTCAAAGTCTGGTAGCTTCTGCCTTTCCCTGGCCACATGAGGGGAGATTTCCTCAAGTGAAGTAGTGACGACCTTGCTAGATTCATCATAACATATACTAACCACTCACTATAAAACACACATTACAATTTCACATTCTTTATATTTGTCCTGATCAGGTCTAATTCACTATAACCAGACTCGCGAAATCCAGACACTATGCTCAAAGGGTGCATGTCATTCAGCTCAGAGCCTGAAAGAAGAGGGAAATAGTCATCCTAGGAACCTGTTAAACACACTAAATCTGTTTCAACGGTCCTTTCATAATTTGTATGCCTTCATCAGGATCGATATAGACTTGTCGACTATATTAATTCACTCAACATGGTCATGAAGTCCGTACTTGTCATCTACACACATTAAGAGGTTATGCTTGCATGTAACAATGCCCTTTTCTAATCACAGGTTATCATTGATCTTTAATCCTACTATTCAAAAATATGTATTAATACTCATAACCACATTTTGTATCATGACTGTTCCATTTATTAATGTCTTTCCCCAATTAATCCATCATCCTCCAAAGCTCAACATCTCTCTGTACTTCACACCACTCATCCATCTTCTTTCCATCCCGAACCAACATAGTATGGAGTACCTAACGTACTGTGACAAGGTCAGTAATCAGACCTTTACACAAGGGAATAGGAAACACCTCTCCATCGGGGGTGCAGGGCTTCCCAGGGTGTAAGCCAGAGCCAGTCCTACCACAGAGCTGGGACAACGGCACTTGAGAAGGTCCCAATTACTGTTCCCGCCCCTAGTACATGCTTATGTATGAACAGTACTAACTTGCATCAACACATCTCTTGAGCAAAATGCTGACCAGACATGTGGCAGCCAATGTAAAGGAAGATAAATCGCAGGACTGCAACCCACCAACACACCTTGCTAAATATCTACAGCCATCTGAATTCTCAAGAAATAGCAGAGGGATAAAGAGCCAATGAAAAGAAACCAGCCTACGCCGCACGCCTCTTCCCAGCATCGGCATGAGGGAGCCCTTACCACTGCGCCAGACCGACTACAACAAGGACTTGCCACAGAGAGGATTTTGCCGCATTGTTTTTCACCTACTTTATGTAACACCACACCACAGCCCCCCCACAACACAAACTGGGACATTATGCAATGCTGACTGCCATTATTGCAGCACTGCAGTGAAGTGTTGGAAGAAGGGGTGGGGTTTAATCTGTTATTTGTGAACTCCAATGACTGGAACACCTCAAGGCGGAGATGACAGACTTAGTCAGGGCCAGTAAACCAATGGGAGGAGGGGGGCAGGTAAGCAGGTCAACAAGAAACAGAAAGGAGTGGGTTGCTTGGGTGTGGCCAGGGGAGGAGGAGGGCGTCCGGGGGAGGAGGAGGAGGAAGAGGTGGCAGACCAAGAAACCAACAGGAGGAAGGATGGTGGAATGAAGTGTGGAGGCGAATTGGAGAAAAGGTGAGGTATTGGTATTGACAGCAAGTGGAACTGTGTGACTCTGTGGTAAGTGTGAATGCAAGGTGATGAGGGTATTAGATGGAGTGAAGGGAGTGAGTGAAAAGTGGGTGTCACAGTGAAAGTAGGGTGACTGGAAAGAAGATGGAGTGGTAGTAGGGATGGGAGAGCAGTAGTGTGGAGGTGGAAGTAGTCACATCGAAGGGTTGCGGCCGGTAGAAGGAGAGAGACATCAGAAGGACATATTAGGCAGATGTAGGGAGAGGGTGGTTGGAGTTAGACGCAGGCAGTTAGAGAGGAAAATAGCAGTCCGTAGTAGGGTGTGAAAGGAAGGAGGCCGAGTCAGGCAGCGTGTCTGAAAGGCAGAATCTTATAATATATTTAGGTACTAACATATATAGTTCAAGACCAGCTTAGAAAGTCCTGGCGGGAGCTCCGAAAGAGAAGGCGATTAACTTGAGATCCTCATGGACAGCTATGTAGAGATTAGACAGCATGAGTTAATAATCTCTATTTGCTAATTTGGGGACTCGGGAAGGTTGGGAAAGGGGTGAAACTTGTGCATCTAGATGAGAGAGAGTGTAGAGAGAGGGGTATGACACTAGCTCCCTACGAAGAACTCCATAAAAACCCTTGAGACTTTGGGAGCTAGAGCATTCTTTAATACTCAAGATTTATTGGACAGTGAAGTGGCTGCAAGTGATTGTTTGGGTGTGCAGCCAGGGAAACGCATACAGATGCACAAATTGGGAGGATAGCTCAGCGGCAACGTGCTCGTCTTGGAAGCAAGGCGACACGAAGCAGCAAAGGTTCGATCCCCGGGTCCGCGCTTAGAAACCTCTGGGTATTTAAGCGCGTTATAAATACGCAATTAAAACAAAACAAAAATAAAAATCAATTACGCAACAAAAAAAAAAAAAAATAATTCTTGTAATAGCGCCTCGATGCCCGTGGGCTGTGTGAGCGCTTTAAAAATAAAAATAAATAAATAAAATTACTTACCCCGGGTAATGTTCTTTCGACTGAATGTTCCTCCCAAGAATTCCTTAACTTTGATACTCAAGTCTGCATGCAGCTTGTGTCTGAATTTTATTTTTCATAGCATTGGGCACCGTGTGGTATCTATTCGTGGTCCTCAATGGCCTTTGTCCTGTCCTTGGCCGTGAAGGCGATGCTGGAATAAGTAACACTCGTGGCGACCGTTACCTCAGTTCTACTTTTTCCTCTGCATGCTCTGCCGATGTTACAGACGAATCCGGCGCTGAAAGAGAGAAAGGTGTAACTACACGGATATTCTTGGCAAGTAAGAGAGGAAGGATGGAAGGGCGATGAGGAATACGTGGGAGGAACAGCCAGTCGAAAGAACACTACCCAGATTAAGTAATTTGTTCTTCAAATGGATTGTGTCCTCCAACGTATTCCTCATCTTTGATACACTACCAAAGCAGTCAGCATGAGGAGGTGGGTGCTAAGAATTTCTATTGATTGATGCTGTGAAGCACAGCTTTTCCAAATGACACAGTGTCTAAGCAATAATATTTACTGAAGGTGTGTAAAATTGACCAAGTAACCCCTTTGCAGATATCCTACATGGGTACCCCCGTTTCAAGTGCTGAAGAAGTAGCCACTCCTCAGGTGGAATGAGTCCATAGCCCAGCAGGTAAGTCCTTGCCAGCTAAAGAATAGCATTCTGAGATGCACAAGATTATCCATCGTGAAATATTCTTCTTCATGACAACTAACCCTAATTTAGGGCCCGTGTAGCCTATAACCATTTGGTCATCCTGTCTGACTTTTTGCATTCTTGAAATGTAAAAACTTGAAGCCCTTCCAGGGTCTAAACTGTGCAATAGGGAGGCGTCTAACAAATGTCATCTCCGGCCAAGGTTGCCAAAATGGTTCTCCACAATATATCCTCTCGGATGGCCAACCTGGGCAACCTTGTTGGGGACCTGAAGGAGATCAGTCATTCTGCCGGAGGATTGAGAGCACAGATTTGAGAGCCCAAAGAAGGGATCTTACTCTCAGACGGGCTTCTGGCACCCAAAAATGCATCATGACATAAGGTCGAGCAACTTTAGAAAATCAAAGGCCGGAAGATGCTGGGCACTCTGGAATCTTTGGACCATCTGCAAAAGATGAAGAGCCCTCAATTTGGGAGGTAAGATTTTTCCCAGCAAGGAATCTAGGACCATTCTGATAAACTGAAGCTTCTGCGAAGGTGTCAAGTAGGACTTCTTGAAGTTCAATAAGAGGCCCAGCTTGTAGAGGACTAGGCAAGTTTGACTCAGGCGATTCTGTGTCTGTTTGGGCAAACAAGCTCTAATCAGCCAGTCGTCTAGATAGGGGTAGATGTCAATACTCTACCTCCTTAGACTTGCTTAGACCACCACTATGAGCTTGGTGAAGACTCTCGAGCGGCAGTGAGCCTGAACAGCAGAACCCGAAACTGAGAATGAGAACCGCCAACCTCCGGTACTCTGTGTTTTTGATGAAGAGGCTCATGAAAGTAAGCATCTGGAGGTCCAATGACACCAACCAATCTTGGAGTAGAAGGGCCTGAAGGATCTATGGAAGAGTTACGATCTTGAACTTCTCCTTCCTGAGGCACTTCTTGAAGCGTCTCAATTCCAAGATGGGTCTCACTCCTCCATCCTCCTTGGGGATTAGGAAATAAGAGTACCATCCCTGATGCCTCTCCGCTGCAGGTACTAACTCTATCACACCTTTCTCCAACAGGGTAAAGAGTTCCTGTAGGAGGAGCGGATCCGGATCAGACACAGAGTGGCCTCTCGGGGGGGCAATCTGGAGGTTTTGTCAGAAATGGGAGTCAGTAGCGGTGGGCCACTATGTGCACTGCCCAAGCAGGCAAGGTAATGCGGAGGTAATGTCCCGCCAACTCGCCAGATGCTGAGAGCCTGCCTCCCACTACACTCTGCAAAGGAATCAAAAAGGATTTTGAAGGTGCTGCAGCCGAAGGCAATACAGCTACGGCTAAGAGGGAAGTTGTTCCTCCTCTACCCCTGGACCACATGAAGTCCTCCTATGGCGCCTCAGAGTAGGAGCTCCTTCCCCTTGATACAGATGAATAAAATCAAAAGGGACACCCTCTGCATCCATGTGAAGAGACCTGAGGTTGGGAAGACTGTTGAATTGCCCCTCCTAGAGACTTTGCTGCTGCTTTAGATGGTTGCAGCTTCTCCAAGCGGTCATCGGCTTTTGCTCCAAAAAGCTGGCAACCGTCAAAAAATGTCCATCAAGTGGACGCAAAACCCGATTTTCTCAGCCATGCAAATCGTCCTGAGACTGTGCTGGCTGCCATCGCTCTGCTAACCGAAACCACTGAGTCTAAACAAGATTGTAGCGACTTGCACATGGCCTCTTTACCATCTTGGTAGCCTAGGTAAATCCACTTTAAATGCTACACATCCCTCGTGTATTTCAATATACTGAGAGAGGCATAAGGCTTCACATTCTGGCTTATGAATATTTACAGGGATTCAGCAAGAACCACGCTTACCAGCGAGTGGCCCCAGCTAGGAAGGAACAAAAGACTGCACACAACGAGCGGGGAGTGCTTACCTACATACAGGTAGGCAGCGTCACCGCAGACTGTATATATTTAAGCAATAGAGCAGTTCTACCAACTCATAAACAAACGCATTACATATTTTGCAGGAGAGAGTCCAACAATCCTCCAGGAAGACAAGAAATCATTTGTGACCCACAACTGACCCTGATAGTGTAACCACAACTACAGGGCGAGGGTAAGCATATTGTTTGTTACCCTTAATGAGTAGTAAGACAGACTGATCCTCGTGTGGCGATAGGGGGACCCAGCGCTATTTTTTGGCACCTGGTCCCCCTACGCCACACATCACTACCATCTTTGATACTGATATGCATATATCTTGCAGGGACAACATAATCTCCATGATTAGAAACATCCGGACTTAACTCCAAGTCCAGCACCAAGGTTAGTGCAACACAGCACTTATGCATGATTTTGCACATGAATTCTATGCAATATTGATTAGGTTTTTTCTACAATTAATTGCAGGGGAACTCCAAAGAACAGTTACCCAAAATTTAAACCTGAAGAAGGGCGGCACAGGCCCGAAAAGCGTAGTTAGATGAGAGGACTACAGTTATATTAATATCGAATAACTGATGTCAACTCAAATATTGGGACTTATTTGTGAATTTCGTTATAAAAATGTATTACCATTGAATGTGACAATAACATATTGTGTTCTTTTTGAAAGAAATTATTTGTGTGAAAATATTTGACAGAATATTCAATGAACTAAACAGTTGTATGATGTGAAAAAATACCCACATAATTTATACAACAAAAAAATCGAATGTTTGCATTTCTTGAAAACTTTGATACTGAAATGAATGAGTGCAATTAATTTGCTGTGCCCCAGTTTATTCACCGTGATAGTGCAGTGAATCTTCCCAGGTCTCACTCTTTACCATCTTGAACTAACAGAAATCCTTCCCTCTCCTCGCCCTCCGGGATGTTCTCTGCTGCTAAGGCAGCAACATCTCATGTGTGGGTGTACTTGGCCAGGGCACAAGTCACACTGATTGATTTCAGGGCCATACTTCCAGCACTAAAACCCCATTTTCCCTAGGACATCAATTTAATCTCTTTCTGGTGGTATAGAAGGGCATGCAGAAGCCCTTGAAGGTGTTGCCGCCTGCTTCCCTTGGGGGTCCACTGTCCAGGATGTCAGTGGGGTCATCCTTTTCTTTTCTGGCAGCCGGTTTCCCCCATCCAAGATACTGAGTAACTTTGCTCATCACCAATCTATAACGGTCAGAGTAACCAGACACTTATTGATTGGCAAAGTCCGTTCAGGTGAAGTTTATAAACTACTTGCCTCCTTCAATGGCGCGACAAGATTTTTCATTTTGAATTCCTCCAAATTAGTTTAAGTACATTAGGGGTACCATATCCGTGCCCAAAGGATACATCTTGGTCTTCCTCCTCAAATATAGATCCCATAAACTAGAGGTTTAAAAGACCTTGGTGCCTTGACAGGATGTTTCGAAACCTTCGAAGGCACTGATGGCTCAAAGGCATCAATGTAAGAAACGGCATTGAGGGTGTTGATGGCTTTGTAGATTTTGATGAATGGTTCGACAAGGGCTTCAAGGGCCCAGGTAGCTGTCATCTATCATCGAGGAGGAAGAAACAGACTTCTGCCAGTGCCTCGAGGAAGACCACCTTCCGACAAATGTCAAGGAGACTCTCTTCCTGGGCTCTCTGGCGCGCTCTACAGGCACCCTGCCGGTCTTGTCAGACGCGTGCACGGAGGAGTCTTTTTCAGCCTGGTACTCAGAGCATCATTTTGAAACACCTCCAATGTTTTTAACCTAAAATGTTCCCAGTCAGTGGGGGTCACTGACTTAATCGGAAAGTGACTGCTCTGTCAGGCAAAGAGGAAGAAGACAACAGCGACCTATGGCATCGCTTTCTGGATTTTTTAATGGGAGGATGACAAGTGTTGAGACCTGGACCTGGAGCGCTATTGGTGTTTTGAGTGCTTTTTCATCAGGGAAACCTCCCTCGAGTCATCCAAAGACCTCCTTTTGTGGGGGTAACAAAAGGGAATTTTGAAGAGGGCCTACCTGCCACGGGTTTCCCCTTCCTCTCTCTCAAGGAAGTCACCATCAATGACTTACAGGAGCCGCAGTCATCTACTCTGTGGGCCACCGCCAGACACCACAAACCGACTTGATGCAGGGCCATGAATGGACATTTTTGCCCCACAATCGGAACACCGCTTGAACGACTTCTTGAGTGTCGACATCTTGATTTCTTGAAGTAAATGTAGTAAAGATTTGCGGAGGCGGAAAAAAAGTCTGAAGCTCGCTAACTTTCGGAAAAACAGAACTTAGGCAACGGTTGCAGCGCGTGCTACTTATACCAGCGTCGACATTAAGGCCGAGGACAGGACGGAGGCCATTGAGGGCCACGAATCGACACCCAACACCACTCGATACTATGAAAAAAGAATTCAGAAGCAAGCCGCAAGCAGACTTGAGTATTAGGAATACGTGGGAGGACAATCCATTTGAAATTTATTTTAGTAATACTAGGGGTGGTGGGTGTGGTCGGTGACAACCAAGATGGATGCTTTTTAGGTGAGCTCTGCCAACCTCAGGCGGTGCGCACCCCGGATCATGCTTGTTGGCGGGGTGCCATGTTCCCTGGGTGCTACCCTGAAGTGCCAGAGACACCAGTGAGTGGGAGAGTTGGGTCCAGGCCAGAAAAGCAGCAGGAACTGCAGCACAGTGCCGGGGGGCCTGCAGATCATGCGGTGGACTGAATGGCCGACAGCTACAGTCTGGTTGGTAGCGCCTGGAGTGGCACTGTGCCCAACGGCCTCCACAGCCAGAGGAAGGAGGGGCTCATAGATACACTATCCATCAAGTGGTGAGAGCAGCGGCCAGCCCAAGGGAGGCCAGACTACAGGATGCTACCAGAGTCGGAGCTCGGTGCATAAACAGTCCCCCCAGGACTTGTGTCCGTCACCTGGAGACGGAAATGGAGCGGAGCACTAAGGAGAGCAACATCCTGTTCGATGGGTGCTCCTGAAGTGGACAACACTATTCTGCGACCTGTTTTCCTCAGCTGCGGCTTTGGGAGTGCTATTGCAGGCTTCCCAGAAGGAAGAGGATGACCTGGGGTGCTGTGAAGTGAGATCCCTGCGGGGAGGCCCTACATGGAGCTGTGCCTGGGCCTTTCTGTCTTTTCCTTTCTCTCCCCTCCAGCTGGAGAGAGTGAGCGGTGGAGCCTGAAGCTGTGCCCCTGGGCCAACCATATAGCTGTGGATGAGGCTTTGGTGAGGACACTGACAACATTTAGGGGCTGAAGGAGGAGTAGATTGTGGGCCCAGCTGTGCACCTCTTCTGACCCCTGCCTGGAGTTGACGGTTCTGTGGCTGGCTGCCAGGTTGGATGCATGCTGGGGGCCCCTGATATTCACCCTGCAAGGTCTGCCAGATGAGCACTACCTGACATTTTAAGAGCCTGCTGCCAGGGAGATCAGTGTTGGCCGCCCCAGGTGCGTCAAAACTCAGGTGAGCTTAGTAGTGTCGAGGGGGCGGCAGGCATTGTAGTGTCTTTCTGCATGTGCCCCGTAAGGTACAAAAGAAGCTGAGGTTGGTGCTGCACCATGTGGACACCTGTGACTGAGCGTGAAGTGACGAGTATGCCACTAAGCAGACTGGAGAGATGATGGAGACAGCAAAAGACGTGGGGGCTGGGGTATCCCCTCGTACGAAAAAAGTCCTGCTGGTGTGCATGGCCACCCTTGAGGAGAAGCTCTCAACCTAGGTCAGAAAAGAGATTGCGTCTGCAACGGAAGGGCTTCAGAAGTCTCTTGATGTGCTCTCCAAGGACCTTAAGTAGATCAACACGAGAGTGGGGGAAATACACTCCCCACAAGAGGATGTCATACTGCAGGGGGAGCTTTCTTGTGCTAAACCGGGAATGGAAGAGCTAATCTCCACCATTGATTTGAACAAAAGATATAGGAAAGAGAACCTCAGGATCCGGGGCCTTTAGCAAACCGCTGAAGGAACGGAACTTAAGACTTGGGCCCTCCACATTTGCAAACACAACTTCCCCGACATCTCTACGGATCCCATCATCCTCAACAGAGTACATAGGGTTAGAGCCCTCTGTAAGTGCCAGCGAGGCCAGCCCAGAGACAGCCTCATACATTTCCACGCTTGCGTGCTCAAAGAGGAGAACCTGAAGTCAATGGGGGAAATGTTCTATGGCACATAAATTCATTTTCCAGGATTTGGCTGCTCTTACGTTCAAAAGACGTATAGCGTTTAGGCATGTAACGGGCAAACTGGCAGAAGGAGGTACAATGTCTATGGACGTTTCTGTTTGGCCTGCTCTTCACGTGGGAGGGAAAGCAGTGGCGCAGCACAGCACATGACGAGGCAGCCAGTGTCCTGGGTTTCTCACTGGAGCACAATACAAATTATGACATTGAGAGAAAATGGAGACGTGTGGGGAAGGGGCCTCAGGGGCAAGTGGGACCCGGGGCAGGGCTCCTCAGGATGACAATGTTCAACAGAAGAGAGTGTTTGATGAATGGGTCTCTTGCCCTCTCTGTTTGGGAAAGTGAGCTCTGGATGGCTCTACAGGGTTGTTTTGCCCAGGAGAGGGTGTGGCGGCCTTGTCAAATTGGGAAAAGTGGTTCCTGACAGGGCATATCTGCCTCTACGCGCCTGGGTATGGCTGAAGTTTATTGTTTGTGTTTATTTTTGTTGCTGGTATGTTAAACTGGAGGATGCAGTGACTTAGAAGGGGTTTCATGGTATTGATGGCGTAGGAGTCTCAATACAGGTTTGTTTGTGGGGTAGGCTGGGACAGCCCGTAGGTGCTACATTACTCTCTAAGGCGCGATGGAATTACAATGGCTGACCCACAATGTTAGGGGCCTGAATCCCCCCAGAAAACATAGTATACGTGTACACAGACTGAAGCAGCACCAGGTTGATAACGTGTCAGTTCAGGAGACGCACTTGCGCAGATCAGATGTGGATAGGTCAAGCACTAGGGAGTTCACTCAACAGTACTTCTCCACACACCGTCTCAAAAAATCACGGGGTTGGCATCCTTATTGGGAAGCGGGTTCCGTTCCAAGTTAAAGGGGTGATATATGATGGTCAGGGCTGTTTCTCTTTGTAACAGACCTGTGGGGGTGGGGAGGGGTCTTGCATCACTCTAGCTTATGTTTTCCACAGGCCATATTGTTGCAGGGGGGGATTTTAATTTGCCCATGGACCACAACAGGGATGAGTTTGAAAGGGATTATTGGGGATCTCCATGGCCCTCTAATGTTCTTCTTAAGCAAATTGGTCGACGCTTGGCATCAATTACATCCAAATAAGAGGGACTATACTTTATTTTGCTCGATACTCGAGAATATATCACTTCGGGATGGGGAAGGTCTTATTCTCTAAAGTGAGTAACGTTGATATAGGTACTATCGATTTCTCAGACCACGCTCCAATCCACATGAGTCCAACTATAACCCCCCCAGTGAAGCAGGCTACAGATGCTGGAAGCTCAACCAAGCGCTACAAAATTAACCCATTGTGTGGGAAGAGATTAATGTGGCGACTGCAGATTTCTTCCAGACTAATCCTTCACCGTATATTAGGGGTGTTTGTATTTCAAAGGCTGCTATGTTTAATAGACACAGGAGAGAGCAAGCAGCCTTGCTTAACCAGGAACTGAAGAGTAGGGAGACTAACTACAGGGAACAGACCTGACGCAAGGCCTTTTGCGACTTGCAGGCAGTGTGAAGGCAGGTTAATATGTTTGAGACTTCGAGGGAAGAATTTAATATCATGCAGGGCAAGCAAAAATACTTTGAAGGTAATAGAGCAGGGAAGAACCTTGCATGGAATCGCAAGCAGAGAACTAGCTCAGGGAGGATTGCCGGTTTCAGGGGTAGGACAGGCAAAATGCTATGTAGCAACCGAGAACTGCTGGGAGAGTTCAATACATTTTATAAAAAGCTATATATACACACACACACTTCCGACCGGCCTGACCAAGACTCTGTATGTGAATTTCTGAATCAGTGCCCCAGGCCTGCGCTCTCGGCAGAGTAGCGCGATATACTGGAGAGTGAGATCACCAAGGAAATACTGCATGCAATCTCGTCCCTGAGGGTTGGGAAAGCCCATGGGCTGGATGGCCCAATGACCTAGTTTTTCAAGAAGTTCTCTGGGAGTCTCCTGGAACCCCTTCATATGCTTTTTAATGGGATGACCATGGGCCAGGCAAGGATAACCCTCATTGCTAAGTCAAGCAAGGGATCCTGCTTCTTGCAATTCATACAGGCCTATTTCCGCTTTGAATACAGACATACAAATGTATGCTAAAATCCTGGCTGTGAGGCCTGATAAGGTTCTGCCACTTGCTGTGGGAGAGTACAAGGCTGGATTTGTAAGGGGTCCCTGTGTCCGGAAAATTGCAAACCTCAGACGTGGCATGGAACTCTGCACATATTGCTGGGGCTAGATGCCGAAAAGCATAAGACTGTGTTGAGTGGCCTTTTCTCAGAGAAGTCTTGAAGAGGTGTAACCTAGGCAAAGGGGGTGTTTTCTCTGTATTCATGTCTTATGGCATGGATCTCCACAAATGGTGGGATTTCAGAGGAATTCACACTTTCTAGAGGCACCAGGCAGAGGTGTCCCCTCTCGCCGGTACCGCTCACAGTGCGGATTAGAGCAGAGGAGCGCATACAGGGCATTCCGTATAGGGGTAATATGCATGAAATAGCCTTCTTTGCTGATGAGAGCTGAAACCTCGGTCCCGTGCTGTTGGGGGTGGATCCTTGACACTTTCCACCCGGTATCTGGGTTAAAGGTGAATCTAGAGAAGAGTGAGGCACTGAACATATCATGTGGGGCATCTCCTGGTTTTGGAGGGTCATGGCGATCAATATGAA
The DNA here is from genome assembly GCF_040938575.1 of Ambystoma mexicanum. Taxonomy (NCBI): domain Eukaryota; kingdom Metazoa; phylum Chordata; class Amphibia; order Caudata; family Ambystomatidae; genus Ambystoma; species Ambystoma mexicanum. The sequence continues at coordinate 1,105,943,700 of NC_090922.1, forward strand.
TATCTTGAAGAGGTTGCTCTACTATTTTCAGGCACTCCCATTCTCTATCCCTGCCCGTACTCTGGCGGTGCTGCAGAGGGACATTCTGGTATATGTCTGGAAGGGTGGGAAAGCCTGAATCTCTAAATCTACTCTCTATAGGCCCAGGGATAGAAGTGGTATGGCACAACCAGATATACGTCGATATTACAGAGCAGCTCAGTTAAGGGTTATACACGACTGGATGAATCCCTGCACAACTAAAAGTTGGTGTCGGCTGGATGAGGATGTAGCAGTTAAACCACTTCGCTACAATCTGTGGCTGCCTAGAGGAGATAGACCGCTGATGGTCTATGAACTACCTGGTACTAGGGTGACCATGCAGGTTTGGGACTGCGTCAGTGCACCTGGAGCTCTCCTTGTTCCCGTCCTGCTCACTCCCGCCCACTTCAACCCCAGCTTCCAACTGGCTTGGGATTGCGTTTTCTAACTGGAGGGCTGGTGACATCGAATTCCTAGCACATATGTTTCAGAATGGCCAGATCTGGTCTTTTAAGTCTTGTAAGAACACTTTTGGGGTAAAGGAGAAGGACAGGTGTTGGGCAGAATCCTGTGCAGTGCCCTTAGGGACCACTACACACAATTAAGACTACAGGTGGCAATACAAGTTTTACCTTTGGTACAAGCCTGTACTATGTTAAAGTTGTAGCAGTTGCGGAGCAGCCAGGCTTGTCTCAAGAGTATATGAGCAGTAGCAGAGATTACACAAAGGGACCACAATTACTGTGACTCAAGCAAACACTGACTCAAGGTTTCAGGTAGAAAAATATAAGTACATTTATTTTTAAACCATTTGTTATAACCACAACACTTAAATTCAAAACCACACGTAAAATAGACTACAACTAACCAAATCACTTTGTCCGGTATGACTCAAGGTAAGTACCCTGTGTTTGAATGGACCAGTGTTATGAAACAAGACGTTACCGTGAATAAGATTGCAATCACTTTTTGACATTTCGGTCTACTAAATAAACACATATCCGTAACAAGAAATGCTACTGGGGCAAAAACACACTTAGCACCTGAGATACCCAGAGGGAGTTGGAGGCAGAAATCATAGGCAATATTATAGTTAGGCAGACAGAATATAAGAACACTCAGACAGGAATTCAAGAGCCAGGGTCAAGTGACACCGGGTGCCTGTTGTCGAGGATCACACAGTCGGACAGTTCACGATTCAAGGTAGCCAAGAATACTTTGATATTGTCAATATTCGGAAGCAAAAGTTATAAGAAGGAGGGAAGACAAGGGCAAGCCTTGGAGATGAAGAAAAGGGATTCACCCTAATTCCTCAAGCAAGACAGTACCTTATTCAGTGGAGAAGCTGGAACCCTGGCAGTTGTTCCTGTTGGTTTCCCACAGACCCACGGTTCCTGGTGCTTCGATTTGAAGGATGACGTCTGGAGGGGTCTGCACCACACAGGGAGGAAGCCGGCAGCAGCGACGATCAATAAAAGGTGCGCGCCTTAAAAACAGGAGAGGCTCTTCAGATGGCTATACGGACCATTACAGCAGTGTGCAGTGATTTCGACCAAGAAAAGGATCCTCTGGCTGTGGAAGATGAGCTGGTTATCCCCACCAAGCTCAAGGGAAGACGACTCCGGACTGGATCTTCTCTGGTCGTTGAAGGGTAGATAGCTCAGGACTGCAGCAGGGCTTCACTGGGACGGGGTAGTTGCAGCAGCCGACTTCTTCTCTCCGGTTCCTTGTAGTTCCAGTGGCGACTGACTTCTAGCCCAAGAGACCTGCCTTTTAATGCGAAAATCCCCCATTTACACTGGCTGTCAATCACACCGCAGGGGGGTTGTCTGGCCCGGACAACCACCTCAGCCAATCATGGCAAAGTGCGACTTGGGTTTCCTAGGATACCCTGTGCAGGGGGTGACTACACCCCTCCCTCACATTCAGCCCACCTAGACACCCAGGCACCTGGAGGAGGGCTTCTGAGCAGAAGCCCGCCAAAAGACGGTGAACAAAGGAGGCAAACCTGGTTTGCCGCGCAAACTAAAAGGAAATGGCGAATAAACCCGACCGGAGCCAAAAGAAAAAGTATTTGGTCAAGCGGGTTTAAGTTCGAGGCTAATATAATAGCCTAAAACAATACCACGTTTATCTAATATAATCACGGTAGAAAAGTTAGGGTAGATACCACTGCCACCAGCCAAGTCTACATGTTAAAATTGTAAAACAATGCTCTAGGAGGTACAGATACAAAGGGATACGAAGTAACCCTTTCCAGTAATCCATGGAAGATAGGGTGTACTGGATCTGTGGTAAATTGACTAAGTAGAGTTAATGGAAACTTTACCCTTTTCTGGAGGACTGTAGTCAGCCCCAGAAATGGAGTCGGTGGGAAGTCTAAAAGACAACCCTGTGTCACTGCACTGAAGGTGCTGTGTAACACACAAAAGAAGGGGGCTACGGAAGTGGTGTACTCCAGAGTCCACAATCATAAGACCGGTAAAAGACACATGGCAAAACATGGGTAAGAGTGGGGGAAAAGCTCACACTCTTACCAAGTGAAATAAACTCCAGAAGTCCAGCAAAGCTGCTGGGGGACTCACTAGGTGAGGGAAATTAGCCATAAATGAGAATTCTCCTTAACAACAGGTTCCAGTATTGGCAGCTGCAACATAGGGCGATGTAACCCAGCATCCGGCAAGTGGCCATTAGGACGCTTACACAATTTGAAAAAGTGATATTTTCACCCAGTACCTCCAGGGGACTTGTGTCCAGCCCGTCTTCTTGTTTGAGCAGGGACATTGAGGGCCCTCTCCTGTTGAAACTGCGGGCCTGGCACGAAGATCTTGGGCTTGAACTCTCAAAGGCTTGAGGGGTTGGAGGGCTGAGGAAGGCCACAAGGAGTGTCCAATATGTAGAGCGTGATTTAGGTTCTTGGCTAGAGGATGTCTAATGCCTAATCGGATGCGGCACATAGGGGGACAGAGTGAAAGCGGGCTGTGCTGGAGGGGTTGCGGGGGCATAGGAACATACCTATATGGCGGTGTTGCCCTAAGCTCACACAATACTGGTCTGGTGTACTGAACACGCTTAATTGTATAATGTGGACCTCGTTGACACTTCACACGATCGTCTGCTTGCAGGGATTTTTCCAGGGGAAAGCAAACCGGGCAGAATCTCAACGTAGCCTTGGTACACACTATACTCTTCGTAGCAAAGGCCACAATCACTTCCTTCTGGAGGACTGCAAAGCTACCAATTGTGGATGACTGGTTGACACGCATGTGGGATATAATGGCGTCAGCAAAAGTGGTTTACTGCACAGAAAATGAGGGCCAGGCCTGCTTTCGGAAATGGGGATAGTTTTTGGCATATGTGGGGACTCAAAATCTAGTCTCAACATGCCCCTGTAGATTGGGGGCTATGGAACTGCTTGAATGCTTCTAGGAGAGGGCTACGGTCCCATTGTAAAACTATGCTGCTGGGACTCATTCTTATAATTTTTTTCTAACCTCTTGTACCGTCGACGTGTGGCTAATTTAATCAATGCCTGCATGATGTGATGTTTATGTAGTTTGGTGTTTCTTTATTTGATGTTTCCTGCAAGTCACGCCGCTCAAGTTCGAGTGCAATGTTTTATATGACTTACGATCTATAAATGCCAATAAAAAGATTTCAAACACAAAAAATGTAGCAACACTGAATGTTCACCACAGCGATGCCTTTTAGACACGCCTGTTAACCACTTTAGACCCAGTTTGGGGTAGAAAAAGCAGCAAACCCCATTTTCAAATGATGTGTTTTTGAATCCTTCCTTTCAAAATCGATCTAGGGTCTCGTGCAATTCTTTAAACTTAATGGGTCCCCACTTTGGGGTTGCTTAAGCTGAATTCTGTGAACATGTTTGCAACAGATTGTTTCTCAAGTGTAACCTCCACCACTTCTAGAACTATGAATCAGTTTCAATGTGTGCCATGCCCTGCTGCCAGATTTCTGCCTCCTTTGATAAATTGGCTGTCCAAGGCCTGGATTCCAAGCATAAAATTACTTCACCCAACTAAATTGAAAGTGACAATTCTCCTTTTTTCTACAAGAAAGAAATGTACAGGTTGTGTTTTATTTTTTTACTCATTTTATCTGACACTTCATCTGATGAACTCTATGGGACTTCGAAAGCAAATACTTTGCAGAATTCTCAGAATTATTTTAGTTAGACAAATGGGTATCAAAACTTGGATTTTGTGTGATCCTCTTAATTGGTATACATTTATACCACATTATTTTAATTTCTTAAATATTGTCCCTTGCATCTTAACATCTGCCTTCTTAAACACTCAATTCCAATCTTACATGTCCCTGGAGGACCACTTGAAAGATTAGATATTTATTTCATACAGTGGTACACCTCCAAAAATGTCTCTTCACAACCTCTGGGTCAAACTGCTAAACTTGTGTACAATTGTGTCTGTTCTTTCCAGATAGGGACCTGCCCGCTGTATCAAATTCTACAAACCTCAGCATCTACATTGCTGAACAGCCTCCATGTATATCAATCTCAATCAAGCACATACGTACATCTTTCTTCTTCATCTGTCACTGCAGGTCTTCCCAATACGATGATGCATGGATCCTCCATTGCCAATCTGGATTGGTTCTTTAAATTTGCCTGTGTTCTCATAATACTGCTGAGAAAAACAAAACAAAAATCAACAGAGCAATAAGTCTAAACATCCAGTCTCATTTGTACAAGCTACTACTAATTATAAACTTCATAAGAGAAGTCATTTTACTCCTATTGTATCAGACTACTTAATACCATGCTCACTCTATTCGGGTAACATCTAACTTGATCATATTACCACTATCCCCAATCACAAAATCCTTGATTCATACACACTTATGACTGCCCATATAGTTCTAATCATTCATATTTCTACTGAACTCTGGCTCTTATAGTTTGATAGTAAATAAATCTAATAAGAGGAATAGGTGATCCTGGTTGAGATTGACAGCCAACTACTTAAAGTTTAAATGAAAGACAGCACAGTATATTGGGTCATGATAGAATGAAGATATAAGAGCTTGGTGAAGGGAGCCGAGAGGGCCCCGATCTCTGTCTCCTCTCCATGTGCCAGATTACAAATGCTACATACCACATTCAATTGCCCTATACCTGCCATGCAAAATACTTGTTAGGGTCTTCTCTTCTAGGTATGCAAAATCCAGAAGTCCTTCTGGCGGAGCATGGAATGTGCAATCAACGAGTGAGAGATCCGACAGAGAGGAAAAGCAGCAGAGCAGTACGTGCTGCAGACTAGCACCCAGAGAGATTTCCAAACTACACACCTGGAAACTTAATTGCGGACTACCATTGCAAAACTCTGGCAGAGTTTTATGTAAAGACATGGCAAAGGAATTTGAAGATGGATTATGGTTTTTAACAGGCCGCTGGTGGACCAATTTTTCAAAGGGGGTGGGGGAGTCTTCAAAGGGATTTTAAAGCCTTGCACCTGTATGAAACAACCCAGGGAAAGGGGATTATCCTGGGAAACCAGATGCGTGCGAGAAATCACAAGTGTGGAGGAGGTTATAAAGGGAACCAGGGAGACAGGGAAGCGTTGCTTGTTCGGGTGAGGTCCTTGGAGGAGGAGGAGGAGGAGGAGGAGGAGGAACAAGAGACCATGCAGAGGAAGGAGAGGAAGGATGGTGCAGTTGAGCGTGAAGATGAGTTACTGAGAGCAAGTGCAAGATGAGACAGTGGTTGGTGTGAGAGCGTGTGTGCATGCATGGTAAGTAAGGTGAGTGAATGAGACCAAGTGGTAAGGTAGGAAAGTGAGTGAGGCTGAGAGAGCAGGAGGGGAGGAGTGCACAGTGGAGTGTAGCGGAGAGAAGTGACACAAGTGAATAGATGAGAAGAATGGAGACTAGTAGAGGGGAGAGTAGCAGCGTGTAGCCCCTTCCTGTGCAGCTAGGGAGGCGAGCCTGCTATGCAACATTCCCTCAAGGGATGGTGGTAAACAGGACCTCACAGTGAGAGACTATCCTCTTGGGAATAAAGACTCCTTTTTATTATCCTCACATACTCAATCCAGTTCTAGCAAATGACAGACATCAAAACTCCCCTTGTATGTACTACTGTAATGTAATTACTGTACAAAGCGATCAGTGTAATACTGGGAAAAGTAAGATCACTGCAGTACTGAAGAATGCCCATCTACCAAATACTGTGACGAGGAAACCACACATAGTAAAGAACAAAAATCCAGCACAAAGAAAGGACTATGTTGACAGGTTGGGGATGCTCCATCATAGCGTGATAAAAATGGGAAGAGTCAGAGAACCAGAGAGAGACACCCAGGAGTTTCAAACCGGCTGGCTGAGGAGAGCCAGTGACTTGGGAAGCATGCTGGTTTGTACGGCGGCAAACCAGGCGAGTCAAGCAGCCAACAGCAGGAGTATGCAGAGACTTCAAGTCCCAGGAGGGACTTTTGTCTAGGGCTGACCGAGAGCCCCAACTCCGATGTGCCGAGGGAAAAACATGCCGGCAGAAGATACCGGGAGGTCTGCCAAACAGACACTTCCCAGGAGGGAACCTGATGCAAGAGGTGGTGGCCAAGAGGAAAAGGAACAGAGTAACCCTTATGAAGCCAATACCACATTGGCATGCCAAAGAAAGTGTCTGGAGAAAACAGAAGAAAGCGGATAAGCCATCCTGAAACATAGCGAGTGCGTAACAAGAAAACGCTGAACTGGTGACGCAGCCCCAGTACATGCAAAGGCATAATACTAAAGAGGTACAGCGATAACTACAGAGGATATAAAGCTGAACATAAAGAGTGCAGTAATTATACTCGTCCCGGTGTGTGGCAAACTTACAAGAAGAGTGAGAATACTGTTTATAAGAAGAATAAGAGTCCTATGAGGACTCCACCTAACTGGGTCAGTGAGAAGAGGAATACAGAAAGGAGTCCTGAACAGTGTATTTGCCCTAGAGAAGGAAGAATTATTGTAAATTACCAGTGGTCTATAAAGACGGTTGAACTGTAAAGAAAATGCAGAGAGATCTCTGTGAAACTAAAGGAACTCTTATTCAAGGGCCTGGAGGTGACCCTTGAAGGAACTGGAAGAATAACTACAAAAATGGCAAGGGCTATCTAAAGATCCCCTATTGAGGAGAACTGTGAAAACTGTGCTGATCAAGCAATCCAGGAGAAATGAGTCAATCTCCTGGATCTGGTCTGTTTACTATTAGTGGTAGGGTCATGGCAGGTTAGCTTTTGGGACAGAGGACAGACTCTGGATTTCAGACATCAATATTGATTACAAGCACCCTAGTTTAGCTGTGTTAGGCTGGGAAACCCTTAGAATAAGGAAGGGGAGTTTTCTTTATTATTTTATAATAAGCCTTGTTGAAACATGGCACCCACTGGTCTGTCTCCTCCTTCTGACCTACCACAGTAGCCAGAACCTAGAAAGTAGGGGTCACAAAGTCCTGGTGACCATTTTGGGATTTAGGAAAGCCTGGGATAGGGATGGCCCTTAGTGAGCCCCTTCTAAAAAACTGTGATAAAAATCCTTGAACAGTCTTCAGGAATTGTTGTGTCCTTGAGGAGAAATGTGACAGAGGCTAAGGGAATACGTGGTGAGGAGAATGAATCGATGTAATAGACATGCTAAACTTGAGTAGCAGTAAAAAGTAAAAAAAAAAGTTGAATAGTTTGAATGACAAATTGGCAAATATACAAGATAACTTATGGGGAAGCATTGTGTTACGGGCAAGAAGTACCTTACAATGTGTGTAGAATACGAGAATTCACGCTGCATAGCTATTTTGGGATCGGAAGAGAATCTTAGTCATGAATAATTGTCTATGAATTATAGAATGTATGTCTTTAAAAGAATAAAGAGAGTTATTATTCTGGCATTGCAAATAAGACATGAACAGAACCCCAGGGATTCATGTATTTCTAGAACCTGTGAGTGTGGAGGAGCTAAGCCCTTTCCATCCCCAGAGGAATTTTGCCTTGCACCAATATCTCAACAGTACCATGTATGTGGCACCAAGTCCCTGTGATAGAAGGTGGGCCCTTTCTGCAAGACAGGACTGGCAGAGGGAGAGGCCGCAGATACACTCCTACCAGTGCAGCAATGTAGAGTCATGGATTGGAAGTAACAGTGATATGCCTACTTGCATAATTGGATTGAACCATGGGAGCCAAGTTCCAGCCGCACCTAATGTACGTGCAGGAACAGTGAAGGGCCTAGATTTCCACCCGACCTGAAAGAGGATGCCAGGCACTTTATCATATCCATGGACAATGAACCCACAGCAGCTTGTTGAGCTCCATCCCACACAGAAACCCAACTTGGCGCAGATAACCCCAGACACATAATTAAAATTATATAATCCTGCAGGGAGCACCGTGGCCGGGTCCAGAGCCCCCTGGAAAAGTTTCTGCGTGCACGCAGCAAGGAAGAGGACCTGCCGGGGACACATACTACGAAGGCCGGGGACCCTTGCCGGAAGAGCGGAGGGGGAGACCAGGAGGGATGTGGAGACGGAGGAGCAGCCGCTCCTGACCCCACTCTGAAATGCTGCTAATCCAAGACCGCCAACACCCGCTGCCAGCCGCATATCAAGATCCGACACAACTGGCACAGCAGATTTGACCGCTACTGGGTGCTCCGGATGAAAGCGCCTCGAACAAATGGGAGGGTATTTTTCTCTCCACAGCAATGGGCTTAATAAAGCGGGACATAGCACAGAAATGGGGTGCACCGGAATGCCCAACAGTCGACCAATGGGTCAACGAAAAGGACATCTGTGCGACAAAAGAACATAGCATATACACGGCACAGGGGTGCCCTGCAAAAGCTACGAAGATCTGGGGAAAGTGGGAAGAACGTGAAATCTGAGAACTATTGGTGGGCGATGGCGGGAGCACTGAGGCCCTATCTTGAACATTACAGGCGACATACCACTGGAGGTGATGCATGGCGTGACAAACATGAACGGATTAAGGAATCAACCCGGGGTGGAAGGGGGGGGGGGAAACTGTTGATATGTTGTATGAATGCGCGTGCAAAATGGTCAAACGTGACGATTCAGGATGGAGATCCCCGGCGGGGACGTGAAGACGGAACTTGAGACCGAAGGGTGGGGTGGGAGGAGCGTCAATTGATATTACTGAATGCCACATGTTGCAAGATATTAAGCTTTGTATTGCCCTAACATGCCTGTTTAAAATAAACATGTTTAAACATTTTTTTAAAAAAGGGTAAAACGTGGAGGAAAAATAGCCGCATGGCCGGTTCCTTCCTCCATGTTCCTGTGTCAAAACAGCCAAAGCACATCAATCTCTCTCATGCACAAACACAAACTCCTTACTATAATTTGATGTGCCCAATACTGGTGCGGAACATAGCACAGTTTTGAGCAATACAAAAGCGTTTTGACAATCCGTATCCCAAGGTAGAGGTAATGGTACGTCTTTCCTTGTCAATGTCAACAAAGGTTTGATCAAAAGTGAAAAATCTGGAATCCATTGCATGTAATAGGAAGCCATTCCAATAAAAGCCCTTACCTCTTTCTGTGTATTTGGTATTGCCATATCAGAGATGCTTTGTACCCTTTCAGGTGCAAGGCGCCTTCCCTCCTTCGACAGGAGATAGCCGAAATAGGCGACCTCCTGTTGACAATACTGACATTTCTTCGAAGAGGCTTTATGACCATTATCAGCTAGATGCTTTAGTAACAAAATAGTACCCTCCCTGCAAGCGCTTTCTGAATCTGCAGCGATAAGTCAATGTATTGCACAAGTGCGCATGAAGAAGGTAATTCCAGCATATCTAGCTGTTCCTTGAGTGCCCTACTGTAAATGCTAGGACTCTCAGTGTATCCTTGCGGTATTCAAGTGAAAGTAAATGAGCATCCCCCAAGGAAGAAAGCAAACAAATACCTGCCATTGCAGGAATCAGTCAGAATTGTGGTGATGTCAGAAACAATGGAAAACTGTGGTGCGACTACCTTGTTAATCACTCGAAGATCAATAACAAAACGGTAGGGTAATGCATTGTCACCTTTCTAATAAACATGCAAAACAGGGCTATTGCATCTGCTACCAGAGATTTCTTCTATCACACCTTGATGTATTAAATCCGAGACAATACTTTTAAGTGCTTGCTCACCATCAACTGAAACTTTATACTGTGGAATGTGAGGCAATATAACACTGGATTTTAAAACTATGAGCACTGGTTCAACATTTAGAATTCCTATATCATTGTCATTTAGTGCCAATAAATGTGTAGGAACATGGTGCAACTCACTGGGTAAAGGCAAAGCCATGCATTGTGAGGTGGAATTCAGCTGGGGAGAAATGGCCAAGTATACTCCATCTGGAGGGCAGTAAATCACTGCATGCAATTTTTTCAATAAATTTAATCCCAGAAGATTTTCACCGCAGTTGTTTGTCAATAGAAATGGACACGAGTCAGTGAAAGGCTCTAAAGAAATCGGCACCAGTTTAGAGACCGGGCTTAATACTGGGGTACCAGAGACCCTACTGATACATTTTGTTGCCTTGACAAGGGAATATCTGGAACCTTTGAGTGGTCAATAGAGCATTTCCGAGCTCCTGTATCCACCCGAAAAGTGTGCGCTCTATCCCCAAATTTTCATTTCTATGTAGGGTCCTTTCTGGTCTACGGGGAGAGGAGCAGGTTCCAGACCCTGCTTCGGGCTGTCGTAGCGAAAAACAAAATGTCATCAGATGTAAAATGTGTGTGTGTGTGTGTAGCACTGCCAAAAACATTTGCGCTTATAGTGTTTTGTTGCCCTTCTTGGCTCCCCGCATTGTTATCTATTGCTGGTTTTGGGAAAACTGAATTCCATTTGGTCCTTGCATGCCATTGTTACGTGCTCTCGACCTTCTATAGGGTTTCCATTTGCTTTTTGCTGGAGGACCGAACACTGACCTCCAGTGGCCTTCCTGCTTACAATATGCACATTGGTTTACATTCACAGTCCCCGTTTGCGGGGTAAACTGTCCTCTCTGTTGAGCATTTCCTCCGCATGGCCCTCTTGCAATTTGCTGCAAAAACACACTCGTTTTTAAGTCAACCTTTTTCTTTTCAATCTTTTCCTTCTCATTGTTCATTCTATTCTCATAATACTGGGCCATATGTAGAATTTCAGATTGCGCTTAGTCTGCCATGCACTTTCAGAGGCCGCAATTTGAGACTTAATCTCGGGTAATAACCTGCGTACAAATTTATCAACATACATTCTCTTTCCTGGTTCCGTGCTCAAATCCAGACCACTGAAATCCGAAAACACTTGCTCAAACCTGTTAAAATACTCTATGGCTCCCTCTGTCTTCCCTGGCATGCATGCGGTTAAATTACACCAAATTATTCTTTTCTCAGGCACCAAAGTCTTAAGTTTAGTCACAATGTGATTTGGTAATATCAATATATTCTGTGGAGGTTTCTCGCCAGCTTTTCTTGACATATCAGCTAGTTCTAGTACAGCCCAGCTATCGGCCATAACAGGGTCATCGTCTACAGACCTAACCTGCTTCCATAAATCTGATGGCAAGATGACAGGAAATAGCAAGTCTATGGGCCTCATTACGAGTATAGAGGTAATGAAAAAAGGAAGGCGGAATGGTATTACCGGCATCGTTAATGGGTCAGGGCCATTACGAGCCGACAACCCGGCAATACTGCTACCGCCCATACTGTGCCCCTTCTTACCAGAATGCGCGCATGCATGCGCCCCTTCGCGGCGTAAACACCGGCATGCCGCTAACAGGGGGGACATCAGAAGTTACGCGGGCATGCACTTACCAGCATCCCGAAGGCGGTAATTAGGGCCTGCACGATGGTGGCAATACAGGCATCGCGGACCACCCACAAATAGCAACCTGCAGTGAAGCCAACTGCCACAGGTGCACACAATCTCCACAGGTGGAGTCAATGGAGCATGTCGCAGTACAAAAGGAGCACACCCACACGCCACACCCCTTCCCACTCCAAAATGATCCCACTAGCTGTTGCAATCCTGGGGCTGCAAGGCATGCCTCTACTGCTACAACAGCAACAACATCATCAACAGGCAGCACAGAGGAGACGCAGGTGGAGGAGGAGGAGGGTGAGACAGGCCCAGCAAGTCCCACCACTGCAGCCAGTGGTACCACGTAGGCAGCCACCAATCCCTCGCATCAGAACCAGTCCATTCAATCTTAACCCCTGAGCAGATCCACACCTTGTATCGGTTGGACCGGGACACCATCACCCACATAGTGGACTTGATACACGACGACATAGTCAGCCTCATAGAAATCCGCACTGCCATCCCCCCTCTACTGAAGGTAGTGACTGTGCTCCACTTCCTGGCCACAGGCACCTACCACCACATAGTGGGCCAGCGGCATGGTATAACACAACCTCTCTTTTCACACATGCTGACCCAAGTGCTGGATGCCCTCCTGAAGCACGCTATCACCCACACATCCCTACCACAGACTGCCCAGGAGCTTGCCGATACCAAAGTAGGCTTCCACGCACTGGCAGGCATGCCCAACTGCGTCGGTGCCCTCGACTACACCCATGTCAAATTGGTTGTCCCTCATGCCATAGAGGCAGTGTACCGCAATCGCAAGCAATACCACTCCATCAATATGCAGATGGTATGCGACTCTAGCAAGATCATCGCACATTGTTGTGCCCGATATCCTGGATCCACACATAATGCCATGGTTTTGCGGAACTCCACGCTACATGGAGCTACATGGAGCGACATGCTGGACGACGTGCCTGGCTGCTTGGGAAGTTGCCTGACTGGCCTATGGCAGTGCAGTGGGGTTGTTAGGTGGGGGGGATGCATACTCCAACCTGGGTGGGACTGGGGGGGATGCATACTCCACCTGGGTGGGATTGGGGGGGTGCATACTCCACCTCAGTGGGATTGGGGGGGTGCATACTCCACCTGTAAGGATTGGGCGGTGAGTGGACAATGCCCTCAGAGCTAAGCACTGTGTCCTGAACATCTCCACCGGAACATGACACATCAATGCCATACATAAGATCAATGCCGCATATCAATGACAACATGTCAGACGCACAAACAGGCCACCATGGGTATGTCAAGCAATGAATGACTAATCATGATTACAACTGTGCCAATGCTGCTAGTGTGATTAGGTACAGAATAGCATACACTGCAATAATGGGTGGCACTTGTAACGCTCACCTGACTCCCATGGGGGCGCTGGCCTGGTTCGCGCTGCTGTGACCTCGTCTAAGGTGATGCGCAGGGTTCGGAAGACGGACTGGACCGGGCCCCAGATCTGGCTTGTCTGACTCGCAGAAGTATCCTTCTTAGGGTCTGGAAGGACGAGCTCTCCATCCTGCTTCTGATGCGGGGGCGCGTTGGTATCCAGTTACGTCACTGGATTTTCAGATGGGTGAGAACCAAACTTGCTTGGCTTCCGGTAAGTTTTTCTATAAGTGGTTCCCCTTGTGTCCATGCATTAATGTTCTAATGCTAGTGTCTTTTTCCCCATAGGGGCCGGGGTACGGAATGCCGGGGAACAGGCACCGACCCGAGGTGAGCGGTGAAATCCTTGTGGAAATCAGGTAAGTCTTTAATGAGTGTTTTGGTAATGTCTTTTCATTCACTCATTAACGCTGATGTCTTTTTCCCCTTAGGGGCCGGGGTCCGAAAATGCCTGGATGCGGCGCGGACCCGAAATGAAAAGGGAATGACCCAACAGGTAAGTCTTGACATGGAGTTTTAGCTTCCCTTTTCCCTTCTTTCTCTCACCTCTGTTCTTGTCTTTTTCTCCCTAGGCGCGGGGGCGTGACTGCGAATCCGGATGGTCGCTGCTGAACATGGAGGCGCCCTGTAAAGGTGAGTAGAATGCGGCGCTGCAGCAATCGATGCAATGTGCTTTTAAAAATAAATGTCTTCCTTTTCAGGATTGTCGGCGAAATGTCTCTGGGATGCAGATTTAGCAGGTGAGGCCTTTTCCTTCTTCTGTTCTCTTGTTCCCTTCCTTTGCAGGTGATTCAGGATGCTGGCAGATGTGGCAGAAGTCAAGATGCAGGAGCAGACACGGTGAGCGTCCAGCTGCTAGATGCAGAACAACGCGAAGCACGTGTGGCTGATCGGGTGTGGTTTAAATAGCCTTGGAAGAAGTTCCTAGAATGTGTCCTTCCTCCAATCAGGTATGTATCCTTCCCCGACCACGCCCGGGTGGTAAATGAGCCCCACAGGTAAAGTAGTTCCTTTCAGGTCTCAAGGAGGCCGGGGTTCTGCAGCATGGTCTGCATCAGGTAAGTGCACCCAAACACTTTCATAATGAGCCTGGCGCCTATGGTGCCAGGACTGACGTTTTCTATGAGCCTGGCGCCATAGGCGCCAGGACGCTGTCCAAAGGGCCCCTATAAGGGGTTGCTGGGACCTTCCCCGGGGACTTGATGTCCGCTTTCGGGGACGCAGGGCCTGAGCCGGCTCCCCCATTGTTCGGCATCCACAGTACATCCGCATCAGCATGCAAGTGAACATCCTGCATCATTTGTACAATGCAATCCACACTAGTAGACCATAGTGCAGTACACAAAGCATCAAATCAACCTGTGTGCATACATCCAAGGACATGTGCTTGTCGACACCAAATAGCTGCAGCCATGGCCGTTGATCCTAAAGGTGTCAGCTCAGATTGACTCACACATACCTCTTTGTGCTCCCATGCAGGTGATGCAGGCTATCCCTTGAAGCCGTGGCTACTTACCCCTGTGTGGAATCCGCATAACAGGCACGAAGAGGAGTACAATCGGGTTCATACCCATACACGTGATGTGAATGAGCAGACCTTTGGCCTGTTGAAGGCACGGCTCCTCTGCCTAAGCAGGTCTGGCAGAGCACTCTTATGGCCCTGAGAAGGTGGCAAAGATCACCATGGTCTGTGTCATGCTGCACAACATGTGCATCCGGAGGAACGTACCACTGCCACCTGAAATTGACATGCATGCACCGGGTGAAGATGAGGAGGAAGATGATGGAGGAGAAGCAGCACCCCTGGCAGTACGTGATGCACAATGTGGCTGTGCTGTATGCCAATCACTGATTGACGAATACTTCTGAAGCACAGGGACGTTGATGGTTATGTGTCAGTACTACACTGAGCACTGGGACCGTGTGGACATGGACACGGTGTGTGGGTGAGTTGGGCACTGTGCGCTGTCATGAATAGAATGAACACACACGAAATGAGCAATGTCCAGGCATGAAATGATTTTGTACACAACGGGTGTATTAGGAAAAATGACAACATTGTGCTTCCTCCCTCCACCACGCACACGCCCTCCTCCCTACCCCCAACAACCCAACCTCCCCTCCCCCAATAACCCAAAACCCCCCCAACAATCCACCCCCCCCAACAACCCAAACTCCCCCAATAACCCAAACTCCACTTATTCAACCACTTATTCCCCTCAACACCACCAACACCACCACCACCTGCCCCCTCACCCATTGTCATCCCACACACAATGTGGTTAGAGCGGCTATTTCTGGACTTGTTTTGTGTTTGGGGGCAGCATTTCTGTGTTCCTTGCACTGCGCCTCGTCATCCGCACAGGGCTTGAGGGAGCGGAGCTTGCAGGTGTGGACGATGGGGTGGAGGCGGATGGGTTTTGCACCACCGGTGCAGGTTGTTGGTGCTGCATGTGTTCGAGCATCCTATTTTGGACCTGTGCGACGGCCCCTAAACTGTATCATTATTGCACTGGAATTGATGGCCACAATGGTTCTGGCATTCGCCTCCCGGATCTTACGGCGTGTTTCCTCGCCCTCTGCCACATACTGGCTCACCAGCTCGATCATCGAGTCCCGACAGGCCTCTACCCTTAACAGTCTCCATGTCAGTGTGGTCTGTGGAGGGTGCTGCAGCTGGGTAGGCCATTGTATGGCTGGCCCCTGGGGTGTTCGACAGTTGCGGACTCCGCAGTTGCACCATTGATTCCTGCATGGAGCTGGACGGAGTGCCATGTGTGGAATGGTGGGGAGTGTACGGGGGGCTTCGTGTGGGAGGACATTCCACATGGATGTTGCCATAAATGTCCTCAAATTCCTCCACTTGCACATCCTCATCACGGAGGGGGAGTGTGGCTGCTACTTCACCCACAGAACTGGTGGCAGCGGACTGGGTGCCATCTGGCTCACATTCGGCAATTGTTGACAACTGATTTTTAGCAGTCTCGTCCGCTGCTGTTGTCTCCCCCTGAGCCAGCCTGGCCTGTATAGGTGCCCTGGGTTGCACTCTTGCCCGCGGTGCCGTCACGGAGGTGGAAGGCCCAGTGCCCTGTGGTCTGCCCCTGGATGTTGATGCCCTTGGTGCAAGGTCCTGCCCTTCACCTTCTGCATCAGCGCCTGTGGGGGGACAAGAGATGCAGGGCATCAGTGAGGGTGTTGCATGCAAGATGAGTTGGTGCGGTACAGTATTTGATTACTCATGCATTGCATTCTTATAGGTGTGTTACACAGGGTACTTTCAGTGGGGGGGCATCTTGGCATGAGCCGTGGCCTCTCCATTTGGTACTGATGTATAGCAGGTGGCATACCATTGTATTGCAATTTGTATGATGTGTGACATGCGATTTGTCCCTGTGTGTTGGGTTTCTGTTGGTAATGGGATTGGCACACAGCATGCATTTCATTGTGCCAGGGTTTGGGCCTCCATCTGGGCATGGATCTGTATATGTTCATATGATGGGACATGCATTGGCTTGGCTCACTTTCACATCTGTTGTACTACATTATGGTTTGGCCTAATTGGGGTTTACGTGGTCACTCACCTCCATCTCCTGATGTCACCGCACCCATCTCCATTTCGCCAAAGCCCTCTATGAACTACATTCGTATGGTGGTGCTGCAGGTTTCTTCCCACCACATCAATTTCACAGGTGAGTGGGCACCCCCACCTGTGGCCATGGACTCCCAGCGATTGGATGCAGGATATTATGGACCCGGAGACGTAGGTCATCCCAGCGGTTTTTACAGTCCTGGACTGTGCGTGGGGTGGTGCCAACCGCTGACACCTTGCGCGCAACATCCTCCCATATTTCTTTTTTTCTAATTTATGCTTCCCTTTTGAGGTTGTTTGCAAAAACCTCATCTGCATGGGCTGCAAGGGTAAAAATGGGACATGCACAAATTGAGAGATATAGTGTGCAGGGGTAATTGTTTCAGCTGCACCGTCAACGCCTGTTTCCTCTTTCTGGGGTACAAGAGTAGGTGGTACGTCTCTCATGGGTAGTTGCACAGTGGGAGTCTTAGATCGTTTATTAAGGAGCAAAGCTAGGTCAAGGGACAATGAGGCTAGCGTAGTGTCATTAGAAAACGTGCGTTTATATATCATCATAATATCTCCGGGGCAGCATAATTTGTTTTTAAGACACTTGTCTTGCAAATATTCAACGATAACCGGTAATACCTTTCTTTGCATGGAGGAAGAATATTGTCTAAAATTGTCATGAATGTCGATAGGGGAGATCGAGGCATCTGTAATCCATCCAAGCTTGTCTCATGCAGATGCGCATTTCTTCACTAACAATTTCTGTTGCGGTTAAAAATCTTTTCTGAACGTAGTATGTCTATTGTACATCTCTATCTAATTTTAATTGGTGCAGCTGATCTCGTTCCTGTGTAAAGGTAAATCATTTTGACATGTGTTCCTTTATTTTCAATGGTGTGTCTCTAGCGCATGACAAGAAATTCAAATCCTGCAACTCCTGTGGTACGGTGGAATCAGTAAGATTGCCCCAAATCTGAGCTGTATTGTCCCATTTGTTCTAGTGATACTTTTTGTTCAGCGATACCTCCATGATCTGTCAAAGAGCCGGAAGAGGCTGTTTCGTTGCTGTCCTGTATATATAGTTCTGCCCATTTCTGTAAAGCTTTTCTCCGTGCTAGAGGTACTGCACTGCGAGTCACAGTTCTTTGATCGCTGGCGCTACAAGCGGTGTGTCAGAAGCGGCAGAGGTAACTTATGGCAAAAGTAAATCCAGTGTGGTAGGGGGTGGTGGCCAACCATCAGAGTGTGTATCGGGTGCTGGTAATGGTGGCTGTGCGGGTGTGGCAGGTGGAGGAACATACAGAGGAGTTGCAGTAGGAGGTGTTCGCCTTTCATTCAGTAGTTTGTTTATTAATTCATCAGATGCATGCAATTCTTTTGACTGGTATATTTTGTGTATTTCTAATTGGCACCCCCCATCCATTCCCCTCATAGCCTCCTCTTGTTTGTTGGTCGTGCACGAATGCCTTTTTTTAGCCTGGGTAATGTGTCAACGTGCAAATTTCTCCCTACTTTTGAGGCATTGGGTGGCTTCTTTTCACCAATCCCTAACTGTGTCAAAGGCAGCAGGCCTCGCTTTCTTCAATAGTACAGAATGTAAATTCTGTATTCGAGCCATTTCAAAACTTCCCAATATAGGCCACTGAAGATCAGGCTCATGTCTGGTTTAGCAATGCCAAATACTGTAAAAGACTACAGATCCCAAGCCAAACTTTATATACATCTTGTAGGCAGGTGACCCTTCCGGCGGTGGCGGCTGACTGTGTTCCAAGTCATTCTGCAGTCTTCTTTTGCAACAAAGCATTGCCCAACAAGTCAACAACTTACTGAAGCCAGGCATCCTCCAAAAACAATGAGTATTACCTTTCAAATATTTTGCCCAAAATATTTTAGTAAAAATCATTCCAATTTTAAACAAACTCACCTGATCAAAACAAAATCACTCCCCCATCAATTCAAAACAAACCCCTTTGTGGCTGTTAGTCTCCCAAAAAACAAAACACATTCGCTGCATATGGTCCGGGAATCTCACCGTGAGGGCCTCTGGCCGAAACAGCGAACTGAGATCACAAGTAGCAGACTGCGAGGAACAGTGTCTCCGAAGCACAGGGGCCCCCAATACTCACCTTCAAGAAAATGAAGAACACACAAGTCACGAAACAAATATATAACAAGAGTTTATTCTTGCTTAAGCAGACCCAAGTTCAGCCATGTCTGCCCGCAGTCAGAGAAATTGAGCACTACACATGGGGGACAGGCAGCCTTAAATACACTTCAAATCGGCTTTGGCTGCTGAAATAATACATAGTTTATTACCCACGTAACGTGGGCATTCTCCATGGTGACACATGGTACCTCGCTCTGCGTCATCTCTGTACAATTTACAGAGCGAGGAAGTTCATCATGTTCTCATCAGGAAACATTCCTTGTGCTTCATTATCAATGTTGGTTTTAGACTAAAAGGGCACTTTGCATTTCAGCTTGGTAGTTCAATTAACATTTCCTCTCTAGAATGTGGATGGTACATTATGGTACATCATGTTTTCTAAACATGAGTCGTGCGATTAGCTTTGGAAAGCAGAAGACGGGGAGGAACATAAACTATCGATTATCTTCGTCTTTGTCTGCTTGTTCGAGCTGATAAATTCCATTAGCTAAGAATTCCTCGCAGAAACCGGTTTGCTTGTCAATAATAACAGAAATGTGTGCAAAATTAAATCTTTAGTAATTGCTAAAATGCTGTGGGAACAAAGGGATAATTTTAATCTGTTGGCATACGACTTATATGCATTTGAAAATTGCCAGGAATACACCAGGTTTGTTGAATTCCAACCAGAGAGGACTGAAATGAAGGATTCCAATAGAACCCAAGCTGAGGTGAATTCAGCCCTAAACACAGATATACTTTCTCAATTAGTCTCAGTTGTAAATGCTTTGAAAGGGCTTGTATGTTTGGAACCAAGCACCAGTAACAAGTACTATTGACAACGCAACCAAGCAAACATAACTTACATCTTTTGTCCTTTCAAGTTGGAATTGTTGGGCTTTTACCAACCTAACAAAGTGTCATGCGGAAAAACCCATAGTTCAAAATTCTTGTATTATCCTAATCCAAGAAACCATGGCCTTGAAACAATTGAATTTTGATGGGTTAGCGTATTTAGTCACCCAGCCAGAAGAGGTACACAGGGCCGACCATCAGGCGGGTTAATGACGATGGTTCATAACAGTGTAAAGATTGACTCAACTTTCATAGCTTCAACTAATGAATTGCTTATTTCAGAAGTACTCATTCATCAATATCAGATAATCATAAATATGTATTGGAATCCAGCAAATTGTACTATAGTAAAGATACTAAATGACTTGGATGAAATGCTACAGAAAGCATTTCTTCACAATGCAAAGTATAAGATGATAATTGGTGGGTATAAAAATAGCTGCGCCACCACGAGTGACGTACATAATTACAACGTGATTACTGTGCGTAATAACGAGGACCTTGGCATACTGAGGTTGGAATTTTACAGTTCAGTATCATCAGACATCCAAGGACACTAGGGACTTGTCTATCTCTTGGCTATTCTTGCTGAAAAAAGACTATTATTCTAAGATGTACTTGTTTTTTTTAAAAAAAAGAAAAAACAATTTGGATAAAAAACTTTATTTGAATGAAAAAGGTCAAACATTCTTTTGAATTTAGCATGACACTCATGCAATTTTCTTTCTATATATGTTCTTTATAGATGCTTGTGAAAGTTATGTTGAAAATGTAAGCCCCTGATGGAGAATATGAAACTCGAAACGCGTTGGGTCAACACAGAAAAAAATCAATAAAAAGGAGAAGACCCTTGTATTCTCAAAAAGCAAAATGATCTATTGAATTTCTTTATGAACTACTGTCAAACCTAAATTTTGAATCATTAGAGATTTCCAAAAACTTTGTTTAACTCAACTAGGCTTTATGCCGTCTAGAAAGTGTGCAGGGGACGCAGTTTTCCATAATTTGGATTTCTTTTTGTTCTCTATTGTATTCCGGCCCAGATACCAAGGCCGAGTCCTTCTCCCCTGCACCTTGAACCCTAATAAAACACACCCTATGAATTAGAATATTTACATAGAATTTCTATTTGAATACTGGTGTGCAAGTGTACTTCTGTGTTTTTTTACGAGGTTAGTGAACATACAGGATTACTCCTCCTTGGTAGAACATAACCCCTCGGTGGTAAGATTCCACTTACATGTTTCAGCAAAACAGCAGCTGACAAGTTCAACCTCTACTTACGTTGATAGATTTAACAGTAAAGTTGCTGCATTAAAACTACACAGAACAGGGAATTCAGAAGAGTAAAAAAAGCCTATAACGTGGGTGATGCCTCCCAGAGGTACAAAAAGCAAATTCAAAATAATTTTAATTTGATCTTAAAAGGGATGAAGATGGCCAAAACACTTGAGAACCAGAAAATGATTAGGCTATTATGTAAACGGGAAACAAAGGATGTATGGAACATACTTAGAAATCCGACCAGTAAGCCACGATCGGAGTTTAGTTGTAATACTATCAGACCTGTATGGACAACATACATTAAACAAAAATATATGTTTACTAACCACTTTCCTTTTATTGATATTTTAAATCTTATCAATAAAATTCTGAGTAAATGTCCATGGGACCTAGAAGATGTGATGTGGGCTATTAGTAAGCTTAAATATTCAAAGCCAGCTGGTCCAGATGGGCTGCCTCTATGTTTACTAAAAGATGATCCCTGTTTTTGGGCCAAAATGTTAAAAACCAATATTTGACCTGATCTTTGTAACCAAAGTAATTCCACCATCTTAGTGTACTGTAACAATCGTACCAATTTATAAAAAAAGGTCTTGATGATCCAGAAAACTATCGACCCATATCGTTGATCGATGTACCTGCAAAGGCGTTTGCCTCCCTTCTTCTGAGGGAACTTGAAAATGGGTAGAGGAGAAACAACTGCTATCCCAATTCCAAGTTGAATCAGAAAAGCGATGGGCACCACACTAAATGCTACCATTCTCGCCCACCTCCTTGAAACATCTCATCACACAGATTCAGGAGCAATATATATGGCATCATTGGACTTATCCGCAGCATTTGACAGGGTCATCCGTTCACTGCTGTGGAGTAAAATGATACAATAAGGGATACCTCCATCTTTAGTGGGATTGGTATCCCTGTTGCACAATCATACTTCGTATCAGATACGGATCAACAAATCTGGGTCTGTGACCGATTACATTGAGACCGAAATTGGAGTAAAGCAGGGATGCCAACTTGCGGCCATACTTTTCAATCTGTATATTGCGGACATGGATAAAATCTGGGAAAAACTGATCATCTTCTCAGTTAAATTAGGAGAAGCAATAATAAACTGGTTGGCATTTGCAGATGATATCAGTTTGTTTGATCTGACACCTTATGGGCTTCAAAATAAGCTGAGCCTGTTCGCTGCATATGCCACCAAGCACAATCTTGCAACCAATCCCTCGAAATGTGCCATTATAGTTTTTGCAAATAAAAAGAAAGAGTAAATTCAATTGGAATTTGGAGGGGGCATCTATACAACAGGTTTTGCAAATAAGATACTCGGGATATAATCTAACTGATGTAAATTCTCTTGCAATGTGGAATAGAACACTGAACATAAAAATAACTTGCCTCATTTCTCAAATGAAAATAATATACATCAGACATGCAAAAGTTTCACTAGTACCGGTCTTAGACTTCTACATTCTGAAAATAGAATGTATCATCTTGTATGTTTTAGATCTTTGTTTATTAGATCTATCAACAATCTTAAACAAAATACAAGGAAAATCTGGAAAGAGGTGCTAGGACTACCAAAAGCACTGCCCAATACTTTTATTCTACACGAACTGGGGTTAAATTCTTTATCAGCTAAATTTGCGTGGAGAATGGTGAACTATGGGAAAATGATAAGTCCTCCAGCAAACTCTTTTTGAGGATTTTGCTAAAATTGTTGGAACAGAATATCCTGCCTCGTTAAAGAGTTATCTTAACAAAATGAACATGCATCTTAAATGGATCGCAAATGGACCCAAAGATTTGTATTAACGTGCAAATACAGTAAAAATGAGATGGATGCAGTATGACTGGCTAAAAAACGATTGAAAGGGACGCATCTTATAAATCTTACACAGATATCACAGATTTCTGCCATAAACAATACCCTAGGATACAGTACTTGTTGATCTGGCCGTGTAGCAAAGCAAGAAAAGTATACTTAAGATTCAAGCTTGATTTCTTTCATACTAATGAAAGGACCAAGCATTGGAAGAAAAGTATCAATGCAAGTCGAATTGAAGGTTGAAGATTCTGTGCAATAGAGTCTAAACAAGAAACACTAAAACACCTGGTGATATATTGTGAATTCTTTGAATGTCTCCGTATGATGCACTGTGCCTTGTGTTTTAATGAAGAACTTAATTTGTCTAGAGAACTGTTATGGGCACAGTGTATGTGGGGAACAAGGCAGGCCCTGATTCTAGCCCTAACTTGCTTCTTGAATACTCTGCAGGTCCATCTCGATGATATGGAATCGAAACAATGATGCAAATACAGTATGAGGTCTATAATATGGAAGCGAATGAAATAAATAAAGTGATTATATTTTGTTCCATTGACATAGAAAAAAGAACTGCTGGTGTAATCCTTTTTTGTTGCGATATACTTATGAAGTGACATAAGGTTACTTTCAATGTAAATAGATCATTTGTTTTATGTGTTAATGATTTTTTAGAACAGAGCATTTTATACTGTATTTTATATGAACTATGATGCAATATTTTTAAAGGTATTTTTGCCAAATATAAATAAATAATAATTAAAAATCTGAGAAATCTCAAACTACAAAATGAATTGGTCCAAGTCAGAAGCCTTGACATGCTCAGATTTATGCAATGGTTATTTGCTGAAAAACCTAGGTTTCAAATGGTGCACAGAGAAAATGAAATACTTGGGTATATGGATTACAAAATACCTGGATGGTATGATGCAAGTAGATTGGAGGCTGTCACTTGATAAACTGCCCACAGATGTCCAACGGTGGGACTCCCTAAATTTGTCAATGGGAGGAAGGGTAAATGCAATCAAGATAACACCGGCACCTAAAATAATGTATGTCATGAGCAGGATTTCACTTCCAATTCAGAAGTCTTTGCTAAAAGAGCTTGACTCTATAATCCAATCATTCCTTTGGGAATACAAAAAGACAAGATTGAAGCTCTGAAAATTGCAACTGCAGAATGAAAAAGGAGGTTTGAGTATCCCTAATTTTGAAAGATACCATCAGGCTTTCACGGCAAAACACTTCCTACCATTAATTGGAGAACTACTAGATAAATGGGCTGTCGCAAAGACTGGTTTGACTAACCCGTTACAACCATCAGCTCTCCTGTCCACAACAAGTCAAGGTTGGCCCACAAGGTCTCCATTGACTGAATTCTTGAGATTCACTTGGCATGGGATAGCCTCCTCCCTCAACATGTCGCCAAGACGGATGGGCTCTTCATCAATTTGGTTTAATCCTGCAATAAAAATAAAAAAAATCAACAATAAAACTATATTCTGGCCTGACTGGTTTATGGCAGGGATCAGATGATAGATAACCTATTTGAAAAAGGTACATCGCAATCATATAAAAGATTAAAATCAATATTTGACATTAGAGGCTGTTGCTATGGAGACTACAGGAAACTCAGATCTGCTGTGAACCTGGAAGAACTTGACTCCTCCAATCTGTTGAACTTGATGAAATCCATAGGAGGTCAAAATCATATCCATCTTCAAAAAGAAATGGCAAGTTATTGCAATCCTGGTCATTGTGTCTGGAGGAGGAGATGGCACCTCAGTGATGGAAAGCACTATGCAAAAATATCCCAAGACTGTCTATGAACATTGGTGAATGAACAAGACAGGTTACAATTTGAAACAGTTTTCTGAACTCCAGATCGTTCATATAGTCAATGGCTGAATTCAACTGATGCATGCTGGGGCTGTAGTCACTCGAGAGGTGCTCTTGAACATATGCTTTGTAAATGTACAGCGGAAGATCTTTTTGGTCTGGGATCACGGAAGTGAACAGGATGCTGAACAACGAAAGAATTTAGTTTTGAAACAATGATTCAGAGAGAAGATACAGATCTGGAAGATCTGTCATATCATCAAGCATCCTGGATTTTAAAGGGATCGCTGACAGCAAAAAAGTTAATCGTATGCAGCTGGAAATCGACAGACACCAACAAAAGAATTGTGGATGTCAGAAATGTACTTAATCTGCAATATTGAAAGAGTTATGTTGAACTTGCAAAAAAAAAAGGAAAGTTGTTTAATAAACTCTGGAGCGGTTCCCTAAATATGGGTTACAAAACGATTACAAGATGAATTAGATGATAACTCCAACTTAAGATAACATCTGTGTTCTGACCTCTGCGCAAGTACCGCTCCAATTTTTACAGAATCAAATTTATTACAAACTCATTGATATAGTAAATCTATTTTTTTATTTTTTAAATTGTCTTTATTAATTTTTGGAAAAACAACGATTAAATAACATAACTTCAACAGCCCCCCCTCAACTCCCCCCTCTCTCCCTGGGGACACGTGTGCTTTAGTACAGGGAATACATTATGCATTAAAGATATCTGAGATCTTGATGTTGTGCGGACACCACTGTTCCATAAAGTCTGATTGTAGATACTCCAGGACACCGCCCCATTCCTTTGCAAACCTGTCTCTCGTTCCCTGGATTGTGTTTGTTATTTTTTCCATCGCCATCTGGGCCCAGACTCTTTGGAGCCATGCGAAAATCAGCGGGGTGTCTTTTTTATTTTCCAACTATGGGCAATTGTTGTCCATGCCGCTATGAGGAGGCCCATAAGACTTCTCCATTGTGATTTATTATATCTTCTAGCCATGTCGCCTCTTATTCCGCACAACCATACTCCCTCTCCTAATTGCCCCACATCTGGAAATATTTTGCCCATTTCTCCCTTAACTTCATCCCAGAAAGGCCTAATTCCTTTGCAAGTCCACCAGATGTGTTTCCAGGTTCCCACCTCTCCGCATTCCCTCCAGCATAAGCTTGATATTTTCGGGAACATAGTGTGGAGTCTCTCTGGGGTGTAATGCCACTGTGTTACTATTCCTTCCTCCTCCCAGTTATCGTATGCCCCCTGCTCCATCCCCGGTGGGAACTGCAGGTTTCTACAAATGGGGGTGAACGGGCCTAGCGTGGTGGTCATTATGCCCTTTCGAGTTTGCGTGTCCCACGCCTCCTTCGTTGTTTTCATTATTTCGCTTATCCCTATGTTGGGATGTCTGTGCTGTTTCTGTTTCCATAGTAGTTCCACTAATGGGGTTCTTGACACTGCTCTGTCCTGTGCTGCCCAAATCGGTTGTGGGTCATCGCCTAGCCACTCCCGTAGGACCTTTAACTGTACCGCTTGGTAGTATTTCTGGAAGTGAGGGAGCGCCAAGCCCCCCTACCTGGTTGATGTGGACAAGACCGCTCTAGCCATTCTTGGCGTTTTCTCCTTCCACACAAAGGCTGAGATTACCCGGGACAGTGTTTTAAAGAATACTCTGGGTACCCCTATCGGGAGGGCCTGGAAATAATAGAGAAGTTTTGGTAAGATGGTCATCTTTACCGCTTGGATCCTGCCCCACCACGAAATCTGCAAAGGGTTCCATTTCTCCATATCCCTACGGATGCTCGTGAGGAGCAGCGGGTAGTTTTTACCATAGAGCTGTTCCACCCTGTGTGTAAGTGTAATTCCCAGATATTTGATGCCATCCTCTGCTATCTTGAGATTTAGTGCCTTGGCTTCTTTGACAATCTCCCCCGTCTCCCGCCAAAATTAGAATTTCCGATTTATTTCTATTAATTTTTAAGCCTGAGATGGTCCCAAATGCTTCTAGCTCCCCCACCGCTGTTGCCAATGTGCGGCCCGGTTCTTCTAGTGCAAGCAGCATATCGTCTGCATATGCGGTTACCTTGTGTTGTATGCCTGCCATGTTTATCCCCTTAATATGTGTGGCTTCTCTTAATTTCAGAAGTAGGGGTTCTAAAAAGATAGCGTATAGCAACGGGGACAGCGGGCATCCCTGCTTAGTTCCACGGGCTATGTGTACCGTTCCGTAACCTCCCCATTAACGGCCACTCTGCAAGTTGGGGCGATATAGTTCGCTCTTATTCTTGCAATGAAGTTCTCCCCAAAGCCCATGGATTGGAGTGTCTTAAAGAGCATGGACCACTCCACCCGATCAAAGGCTTTTTCCGCATCTACTGCGAGTAGGATAGTCGGGGTCTGCTTTATGCCAATTTTTTCGACCAGATGAATTATCCTTCTCAGATTGTCGTGAGTTTGTATTCCTGGGATAAAGCCCGACTGGTCTAGATGTATTAGTTTGGGGAGTAGAGGGGAGAGCCTGGTGGCTAGAATTTTCGTGTAGATTTTTGCATCGATGTTTATTAGGGAGATAGGTCTATATGAGGCCGGATATATAGGGTCCTTCCCTGGTTTGTGAAATACTAGGACCTTCGCCTCGTTCACTGTGGGGGTCACTGTGCCACTATCTTTAAATGAGTTTAGGAGCTTGGTCAGAACTGGGATCAAGAGATTCGCATATTTTTTATAAAAGGGGGCCGTGAAGCCATCCGGGCCTGGGGCTTTATTCATTGGGAGGTTATTTATTGCTTTTTTGACTTCCTCTTCTTTAATAGGTTCCTCCAGGGTCTGCCTGTCTGCTTCTGAAATTTGTGGGAAGGTGAGGGATTTCATATATGTGTCCTGTGCGTCTGCCTATGGGTGATCAGTGGAATAGAGGTCCTGATAGTACTGTCTAAACACTTCCCCTATGTCTTGTGTGCGCGTGTGAAGCTCCCCTGTCTTGGCTGTGAGGCATTTGATCGTGGTGTCTTTCTGTTTTGCGCTGAGTTGTCTCGCTAGCAATCTATCAAAGCTATCTGCTTTGTTTGCTTTTATGTAGTACATTTGTTTTAGGTAGAGTAGGCTCCTTTCCGCACCTTTTGTGCGTAGCATCTCAAGTTGACCTTGGGTATGTCTAAGCACCTTCTTCAGGTCTCTAGAGGGGTGTGCCACTATTTCCCCTTGTAGTTCTGTTATTGATCTTTCCAGTTCCTTTTCCCACATTGCCCTCTGCTTCTCCTTTGTGATTTTCAGTGCCATTATCTTCCCGCGGATCACCGCTTTAAACGCCTCCCATACCGTATTCATAGAGACCTCCCCCGTGTCATTCTGAGTGAAATATTCTTCAATCATTTCCCTTATGGACTCCCCCGAAACCGGATCCCGGATGATGTCCTCCGGTAATCTCCTTTTCCACAGCCCTTGAGGCTTCCCCGGGAGTTTTACCTCAAGCCACAGGGGTGCATGGTCTGAAAGTGCGATTGACCCTTTTCCAGCCCCTGGATCTTGCCCATAAGCCCAACTGAAACCCAAAAATAGTCAATTCTAGACATGGTGTTATGTACATGTGAGAAGAATGTAAACCCTCTTTGCTCCCCCTTCAATTCCCTCCACACATCATTCAGGGCAAGTTGGTCCATCCGTTTGAGGCGTTTCGACGGTGCCCCGTGACCGTGTGCACAACCCGTGCTCCTGTCCAGTTGTGGGTCCCATGCCATATTCAGGTCGCCCCCCAGAATCACCTCCCCCCTTGCGAAGGATTCAAGTTTTCCCAGGGTGTCTCTCAAGAAGCCATCTTGACCCACATTGGGCGCGTATACTGACGCAAGAGTAAGCCGCTAAGACAGACCTTCCCTCCTTATCTGCCATGGTGTCCTCCAGTTTAGCGTCCCTTTCATCCCTCCCTGCTATCAGAACCCCCGATCTTTTTTCATTCGTGTTGGCCTGGGCCCAGATTTTATATCCCCTTATACGGATTTTCTGTTTGTCCTTTGTTCTTATGTGGGTTTCCTGCAGGAGGAGGAGGTCCGCCCCTTCCCTTTTGATGATTTTCTCCAACTTTAACCTTTTCGTGGGGTGGTTCATCCCCCTTATGTTATAAGATACTATGCAGATTTTCCCCATTCAATAAGGCATATGTTCATTGTGCTTGACTTCCCAATCCTTGCCACTGTGCTGATTTTGTGTCCCCCTTCTCCTTGTCCCTTTCCCCTGAACTCCCCCCCCCCCCCAACAGATAACCATAAACCAAACAATATGCCCCCGAGCAGGGCAAGGGTCCCTAGTGTAGCGAGGGCGTTGCGCCCAGTGCTCCCTGCCCTTCAACCTCTGGGGGAAAGTTTTGGTGGGGGATCCTAAACCCCACATTACCGATTGTTCTTACTGGATTCCAAGCATGGTGGCCCGTCCCAGGCCGCCGGCTCTGCCTCTTATGTAGCGGTCCTTATTCTCACCTTCCCCCTCTCTGTTGTCTTCCGTGGGTGCTTCAAGGCTGTCCCCGTCATTCCTCTTCTCCGTCTCCGATCACAGCATTTACCTAAGGCCTTCTCTTCCCGTGATTGGCCTTTTTTGTTTGATCGTTTCCCATCCTTTAGGTCTTCTCCTTTGCTCCCTGCTGGGCCTTGCTTGTTCCGCTTCCTCCCCCTCGTTCTGGAGCCCCATTATGTTGAAGCCCTCTTCCCAGGAGGTTACTCTTCGCTGTTTGCCCTCCCATGTGAAGATCAGCCCAAATGGGAAGGTCCACTTGCACCGGATTTTCTTTGCCACCAGAGCCTTGACGAGTGGGGCCATCGCTCTTCATTTTTGTAGTGTAATCAGGGCCAGGTCCTGGTAAAGTAGAATTTCTTGTCCATTCATCCTGATGTGATCCATTTCCCTGGCCTTCCTCAGTATCTGCTCTTTTTGCGGGTATGAGGATAGTGCCACCAAGACGTATCGTGGTCTTTCCCCCGGTGCTCCGGATCTTTTTGGTCCCACCCTGTGGACCCTATCCACTCCGATTATATATGTGTCCGGGACATCCAGAATGTCTCTAAAAAACTCCGTCACCGCATTCTTTAGATCTTTGTCCAGCACTGATTCTGCCATATTTTTGATGCGGATGTTGGATCGCCTGGAGCGATTCTCCAAGTCTTCGCATTGTAGCTCCAGGTTATGGGTAAGTCTCACCAGGTGTTCTTGGGTTTCGCTCCCCTGCTGCGTTTCCTCTTCCAGTCCCTGGACCGTTCTCTCCAATATGTCTGTTCTCTCCTCCAATTTCGCCACATCCACCCTGAGGTCCTGAACTGCCTGTTTCATGTCGTTTTTCATCGTAGTGAATTGTTCCTGAACTGTCGACATGAATTTTTATTGCAGATCCTGGAACCATGCTTGCAAGTCATCCTTTGAGGGTGAGTGGTGTGGGTTCGTCTGTGACATGGCTTCGCCTTGTTGACTGTCCTGCGGCTTCCCTTTAGCGTGTGGCATTGAGTCCGTAGACCATAATTGTAAAATGTTAGCTTCTAGTCTTGCGGACTGTGGGGTCTGTTGGGAGGCAATGTTCTTGTTTTTTGCCCTTGACATGTTCCGTTAGCTTGCCTGGGCAGGCTTGGGCTCCTGGATTATCCTTGCGATCTTTAATATGTTCCCTCTGAGGCCCTCACTATGCTGTGCTACTGGTGGTTCTCAATCTCTCCCGCCGGTGGAATCAGCGACTGGTGGGGCCTGCCTGGAAAGGCTCTACCCCCATGTGTGCTACTCCCTTCGTTCCCGTCACGACAGCAAGGGCCTCTATGCAGGTTTCACAGATTTGGTTGGGTCTCTCTCCTCCCTGTTATGTCCCCCCAGACTCTGGGCCTTATCCGCTTTATTGGCGCCTTTCTTACTACCGCCCGGTTCGTACCTCCGGCCCCTCCACGGGGGCACCAAGTCTGCTACTCCACACTCTTTAGGCGCCTTAGCCCCTGTGCCGCCTCGCGTATTGTTGGGGGGCCCGGGCTCCGAGTGTCCAGTGCCGGGTGTCTTCTAAGGGGGCAGGGGGATAGTGTTCCCCTATGCTCTCTGCAGGTTATCGGCACGATGTCCCCTGCTTTACGCGGCTGATGGTCTCCGGCTGGCTCCCTGGAGTTCGCGGGCCTCAGTCCCTCCGGCGCTGCATTCGCCTCCTGGGAGATTCCCCGCCTGCGTTCCCTTCTCCGACCTCTTCTGTGCCGAGTGTGCTCTTCCCCTGCTGGATGTGGATGCCTCCGCATATGCCGGTTGCGTGCCAGGTACCTGGTGGCTCCCCCGGGGCTGGGGGAGGGGGCCGGTGCGCCCGCTCCGCGGTCCTCAGCAGCCGCCTCTTTTGTTTCTGTCCCCGGTGGGGGAGAGCCCCGGCGGCCCGCCCGGGGATGGATGCCCGTCCCTGCCGCAGCGCCTTCTCCTTCTCCTCGCTTGCGTGTGCGGCGAGGCCACGGCTCGTCGCCAACGTTGATGCCGGCTCTGCTGGCGCGGTTTCCCGATGGGGGATGGGCGAACGCCATCGCCGTCGGTTCCCTGGCTTCCCCTGCTCCGTTTCTGCCCAGATTTCATGTCGGAGGCTTCAGGGGGTGTTGGGGGGGTGATCCGCTCGGTGGATTTCCACGTTCCGCTGCTTAGAGGTGTTTATTTTGGCGGCCCCGGGAGAGCACGGTTTAGACGCGGCTCAACGCCCCGGCGGCCATCTTGGAATCTCAGTAAATCTATTTTAATTGTTAACAATTGGACATCGCCAACACGTGTTTTGACCCAAAAACATAAGGGTCTTCCTCAGGGCTTGATCCACCACATAATTATATACACACGACTGACGAGCCAAAGATGCGTCACATCGTAGGAGAGTGAGGAAACAAATGTACAGTACACCCAGAAGAAGACAAAAGAAAAGAGAAATACATGTCAACTGTTGTTCACAAGTATTTAAGGTCCTAACATTCCTTATATATATTTGAACCATTTTAGGTCTACATTTATTGAGGTATACTTAATAGTTATCTTCACCAAATGCTGTGTCAATGTCCCCCACCAACACTCTGTATTTTAATATAGAATTAAACTGTAATCTGCAATGGTGTTCCCAGTGTGTGCCCCCAACACTCTGTTGGACAAGTTCATAGTTTCAATATACACAATCTACTATACAGTTCCCATTAAGTAGTCACTCAAAAGTACACAGGAATTCCTGTTTGACTGTTTCGCTCAACATGTTTCCAGTTCCCTCTATCGTAGTTTGTTTCAATTGTTCTCCTAGTTCATCTAGTATCAGACTTACATTCCATCAATAATTGGAAATAATTATAATAATGCATAATTCATTTGATACATTGGAATACTAAAAAGTAATTTCATTTTCCTTGTAAAGAAAATTCGTACCAAGTGCGTCCAATTTCAAAACACTGTTGTGTGTGACCAGTAATCTTCACACGATGTTCCACTTCTTATCACCTAATCACAAAATGTATGAAACCTCAAATTAACATTCAATCAGCCACATACTACTTCACATACTGCAGGAGGGCCCCGGGTATCTCCTACACACAATACAGGATTCTTAACTCTGGTTTCCTGGCCTTCTGCTTTTACATCTGAAGGATTTTGGAAAGTAACTGTTTCTTGCTGGAAAGGTCAAGGGTATCTCCCTCCTTGTGCACCCTTCTTCGTTTGCTGTATTTCTTCCCTCATTCAGCTGCCGTCTGGAAAATACTGTTCCTTCCTGTGTTTTGCCTTGCTCAGAGTGTGCTCTATTACTTTGCCTTTTATCCATGTGGGGAAGTAATGGGAGTCAGGTGTGAGTGGTTACCAGCAATTGCCCGACCTTGCCGGACCATAGCAGTAGGACATGTCAGGTACAAAGCTCGGGTGTAAGTCTGTTTTTTCTGAGAGCATGCTGTCCATGTGAAAGTGTGTGTGAAGGGAAAGGGGTGGGGGGTTGAGTTCCTTAATATCCTACCAGGTAGGATGGGGTAAAGGTGTTACAGGGATGGGGAATACTGCATCTTGCCATCAGATGTACAACTCTCACTCCCGAAGACCCCTCACCCAGGTGATCCTCCTGCACTGGTCCACCCCCAGGGTCAGGATCCAAAGACGATAGCCGTGCCCTGGCCAAAAGAGACCCACAGGGAGTAGCGAGTGAAACACCTTCTGGTTTCTCATAGTGTACTCCTCTTTCCAAAAAGCAAATAACCAGATTCCCGATGCGCCATCATCTCGGATCCACTTTTGCAGGTAAAAGAAAGGATTATGAAAGCAGCGAGACCATCCCAAGGGCAGATTCAATTTCAGGACACCTTGCGGAATCATTTTAAGATCTGGCACCTGCTTCCCTCCAAAAAAAGGAAGAGACGGAGGCGTGATAAATTGGCTGCAGGAAAAAGGAGGTGCAGTATCAATGGATCTTCCCACATCGAGAACAATTTGAATATCAGGGTAAACCCTACAGTGTTGCGCAGGAAGAGGAGACCACTGAATTAATGGATATGGGATAAGTAGAGGATGAGTAGAGGTGGTTGTCGCCGGAGAAGTCAAGGGACCCAAGATTCAAGCGTGGGACAGGCAAAGAGGGGTAGAGAAGGGGGTCACCCTATCCCAGAAGGAAAAGTGTCGAGGAGAGAATCCCAAAGACCTCTTAACTGGGGGTGGAGGGCCGAAGTGGTTTGATTTATTGGGAACTGGAACAGAGGCGCCGGGGGGGGGCGACTGGGGGGTGGTAGAAGCGGCACAAATTGAGGAATGGGGGAAGATGTGGTGTAATGGGTGGGGAGGCCCCAAAGGGACCTGGTACTCCAGGAAAATTGGAGGGGGACCTCAAGGATGGATGTGATTATAAGTGGGAGGGCATGGGGGAGTTGGATTATCATGGGGTTGGATCAGCAGGAGGGGATGCGAACCGGGCTGAGCCTCCCGAAACTGTCTCGGTACTAGTTCACGACTGCAATTGAAGGTAGAAGAGAGAGGGAGATGAGAGGTGGATTGCGAGGTATGTTATGGAAAGGTCATGTAGAACTGACAAGTGTTGTAAGTTTTGGCGGCATCCAAATAGGATAATTAAGGGGCATGCATGGGAGGTGACCAGATCAGACCTAATCAAATGTTCAGTTTGATTTGTGCTCACCCAGCTGTAGTAAATGGTGTTGCTTCTTGCCTGGTTTGTGTTCTATTTCGAGTAGGTGGTTTTTATTATGGAGTAATTAGCATACCCCCGACTACAGAAGCTTGCCATGAGTGATGGGGACACACATAGGAGTGCCTCAAAGTTGTACAAACTACTGGACAGGGCCCCATTTGAGGAAAAGCTGTCCTACATGGAAAAATAGGAAATGAACCTGGGGCATATATGGACAAGAGCGCATAAATCCTCAAGGTGTGCTTCCATTAAGGAATCAGCGTATAGAATATGCATGCGCTGGTATCGAACGCCCCAGAGAATTAGCAGGATTACAGGGGCACATCTTCTTTGTGCTGGAGGAACTGTGGGAGTATGGGAACAATGGGACATCGGGTGGTCATGTCCACGGGTACAGATATTTAGGTAGGAGATTCGGGGGCACAAAGGAGATCATGAGGGTCAGGATACCGGAGAACAAGCCGGTAGTGGTGTTGGGGGCAGTGGCTGCGGATAGTTATGCAGAAAGTGGGGCCTCAGTGGCATTGATCACTCATTTCTTGACGGAAGCATGATTAGTGTTGCCACAGATCTGGATATCTCCTGAGGGCCCCTGTGTAGCACTCTGGTGGGTGAACATTTGGTGAGTAGTAGCCATGGAGAAGATAGGGGTACTGGCAAAGGGGAGCCATCAAAGATTTTTGAAGGTCTGGAAACCCCTGAGGTAGTAAAGGACAAAGATTAGATGTTTTACAAACCAGGAATGTTATAAAGGACCCTACAGGTATGGAGATGAAGGGGGAGGGAACAGGGTGGTGGGGGAAGAGGGGAGAAGGCCAAGTTAACGGGCAGAGGATGAAGGATGGTCTCTGTACAGAGGAATTAGATTAGGATGTCACCAAAGAGGTATGAGGGGGGGGAGGGAGCGGATATGTTCTTAAAAATTTAATTTCAGGAGGGAAGAAATGCAATTGGTGGGGATAATGTTTCATCTCTAATGATGTGTGTGAATCAAGAAAGGATGTACGGTTGATTAGGTTGCTCATCTCCTGAAGATAAATAAAGGTTTTACACAAAGAAATTGCCAATTTCTCCCCAGAATTTGATGTTGCAGGCAGCAAGGATGAGCTAGAATTGGCCTAGCGCAGATGTAGAGCACTTTTGATGAAATCACCTTTTTCTCCCTACCCAAAGGTAACTTGGGTTACCTTTGGGTAGGGAGCCCCCTACCCTAACTTGGCCTGGAGCCAAAGTGGAAGTGTGTCGGGGGTGGGAGGGTTGGGACTCGGGGATCAAGGGTGGGGAGGGTGTTGCTTGTAGTCTCCGCTTCTATTGCACAGGCCTATTAAGCTGGTGGGTTAGAGCCACCACATAGTTTTCCGTTTGGCACCTGAGTTTACCTAGATATCTAGCCTCTTATTTACTGGTTGATCATTATTAGGTTTACCCAAATCATCTTGGCTTCGCTAAAGATTATAGAGGAATGCCACTTTTGTACAGCTTTTGAGGGTGAACAGAAGCCAAAATGCCTGTCCCCATTGGGAGGAGCATCAGGCATGGGCAACACGAGAAACTCCATGACATCATAAATTATTTCATGAAATATTTTACTTACTTTGAGGTTTCAACCCAGCATTCATTCTCATCTGCAGCATCCATCTCCCTTATCATCCATGGAGGGAACGTTGCTAGAAGCAGCCCAGAATGTGCTTTAGAGGCAGTGGAAAAGAGGTTACCTCCAATGATGTACTGTAGGAATTCACTACCCCCCCCCCCAATCGCCTTGGATGGTTTCTGTGGGGAAGAGTAGCACAGATTTTGGTAAAACTTCCAGGACGATTTCTTTGAAAAAGTATCCAATATCGTGGCCAGTCGTAAAGCTACTGAAGCGGGTCATAAGCGATTCATCTGCCGAGTGTAGTAGAATGTATTTTGGCTCCAGAGGGAGGATTTGGCTGCTAAGCGATGATGGCACAGAAATAGAAAGTATAACGTAGACAAAAAACAGATCAAATATGACCCACAGGAGCTGTCCACTGGACACAGAGTGAAACTATGCACCTCTGTTGCACCACAACAGTATGCACCACATGCAAGATATTGGAAAGCAGGTGACCCAACGCTTTGCAGGTTGCGCTCTCTTGGTACCAGAGTTTACCAGACTTCTGGCTCTCCCAGCTCCTTGACAGTGCCCAGCTGCTCTTCGAGTCTGGCACACACACCCCATTGCAGTCAAGACAAGCCTTTAACACTCCTTCCTCCCACAGACTAGTCCTGAATGGTTCTGTCATTTTGCTGAAGTAAATTACTCGAGGTAAATTACTGCAACAAAATCACAAAATATACATTTTTATTTTCCATTGTCCAATAAAGTGAACCCCACTTAATCCACAACCCACCCACTACCACTACTAGAGTCCGCACCCCTAAGCCCCCCCATACTCTCCGACCCTTAAAAACACAAACAATTACTTCCTCAACAAAGTGATTGTCAAAGTAAATTACCAGAGGACTATTTTTCAGATGGCCTGACAGTGGCTGTAGTGTTTGTATATTATGAAAATAAGCCACATCCGCCACTCGCATTCTCAGACTCGGAGCTGGGCCTCCCCCCAAGCCATTGCTACAGACCAAAAGCAATCCAACAATTTTCTAAACAGGCGGAGTAACCTTTCTTACTTTCTTATATATTCAAGCAGACCAACTAAGGGTGACCTTTCTACATTCCCATCCACCATTAAGCATACTATTTTAAAAATATTTTCCCAGAATTTCAGAATGTCCATAAACTTCTAAGCCAAGTGAAACAAATCTGCATGATTTGCCTGACAACAAAAACAGGTATGGTAAGCATACTAATATTTATGAAGATGCCCGAAGAGTGAAAGATTTTGTGCAGAAACTTAAAATGAATAAGTATAAATCTGGCGTGGAGTAAAACGTGTTTAGGCTGCATGCATACGTTGCTTCATCTATCCCCAGTTATCACTTCCCAATTCACCTTTCCTACACCTCTTGGCTAACTCGGCCATCTCTGTGCAGTCCTTTATCATTTTGCATACACACTTGAAACAGGTCTGCCTCCATAGTCATGGCTGCAGGTTGCTTGGGAAAAGAATGAAATATACTTTATCGTATTCTAAAGTATAAAAAAGTCCAACAGGGGCACCCCTAACTCTTTAAATGCCTCTGGTGTTGGAAAATGCCCATCTCCCAAAAATCACTAGAGTGATAACTTCCAGCCTGTTCAACCAAACTGTTCATTGTATGGAATTCACATACAATTTCTCAATTTCATTGGAACAACAGCACTGTGCTTCCCAGGAAGAGCAGGGCTCTCAAACTCTTTAAAATCCCACTAGACCTGCAGGGAGAGTACCTTAGTTTACATACTTCGCCTGAGAGAAAAAGTACTTGCCCCATGGTGACAGGTGACAAAATATTTACCAGTACTTTCTGTAAAATGGTGCATGTCACCATAAGCACACTTCATATTTGATGCAATGCTGGTACCCAAAGGCCAGCCATGCACATTTAAATTTATCTTCAATTAACTGGAAACAATATTTGTTTGCAGCAAGAGTCAGATCAAAGTTTCAACATCCCCATACTCGCCAGCAAGGTCCAGTTCAATGCAAATGGTATTCGCCCTTCATAAAATCTGCTAGCCAAGCGGGATAGTAGATTTTGCAAGCCCAGACGAGTGACGAGTACACATATGTTGTACTTAATTTGGATGCTATCCTGCTTCAAGTGCAGCATCTACAGGCCACCATATTAATGTCACTGTGGCCCTACTTCAATCCCTGGATTATCAGTGTTTAAGAATGCTCGTGCCACAACTGCCTGTTTAACCTGAGCATCCAGCCAATTTCACTATAGCGAAAAAACAAACCAGAAATACAAAGTGAGCCTGGGTGGATAAATATAAGCATGCAAAATCTGTCATGGCTAGTCCACTACCCTCCAAAAGGGGCCACCAGTTTGTCCCATATTATTCTGTCCTTTTTTCTAGCCCAGACAAACTCTGGCAGAAGACCGCATAAATGTTTAATGTAGACAATGGGTAAAATTAGAGAGACGTTTAGATGCACATCAGTGAAACCCGGTAAGATTTCTAATTTTAACACGTTTTAGCCTGCAAACCGGCCATCTATCTGTGTTTTCAACTTCATCTGCCATCTAAAAATTTCACAAAATACTATGCCATAATCAGTAGCTATTTACACCCCCTAATAGTGCATCACTTTCATCTTCCAAACACTAGATCGTGCGGAAATCTTCCACGCCCTCGGCCCGAGTCAATGGGAAAATCAGATTTAATAAGCTTCACCCAGAGTCCAGATTCATGAATGTTATTCACTAGACGGGGCAGATTCGAATGCAGTCCGTAATAAACATCGTACCGTAGTCCGAGATTATCAAATATGGAGAAAAGGGGACTAGGAGTAAGGTAGTCACTACGGTGAGCAACGTACTCATAAGTCCCATCCCCTTTCCTCCATACTTGTGGGAGAGTTCCAAGCACTGACCAGGAAGAAAGAGCGGATGAAAATGTGCCTTATTGGAACAAATTCTTAGAACTGCCAGACCAAATTGGGCATCAGCCAGGGAGCTCAGGTCAAGACAATGTCAGCAAAAAGCCGAAGGGGAAGCCCACATAGCAGCGTTGACTATTGATTCCCAAGGGACCTATTTTTAGAAGGCAAAAGCAGCCGCTATGCCACGGACCAAATGTGCATGAATGCCCTTTGGGGGCTTGAGGCCTTTAATTTTGTAAGCTTCGGAAATACATGAAGCTATCCAAAGAGAGAGGGACGCTTTCGAGGCTGGTTTCCCTTTTGGGTCACCAAACATAACAGAGTTGTGAAGAACTTCTAAGTTCTCTTGTTCTGTTGAGGTAAAACTTCAGAGCTCGCCTGATGTCTAGGTTGTGTAAAACCCTCTCAGCATCAGAGACTGGGTTCGGAAAGAAAAACAGTAAAGATATTGACTGGTTTAAGTGGAATTCAGAAACAACTTCGGGATGGAAAGAAGAGTGAGTGCGAAGCACACCGTTATCCTTGTGGAAAGTTAGGAACGGATGATCAACAGAGAGCTTGAAGCTCACTTATTCGTCTTGAAGATGTTACCGCAATCAAAAAGGCCATCTTCAAAGAACAGTACCTGAGCTCGATAGTGGCCATAGGTTCAAATAGCTTATGACATAAAGCGTTGAGGACCACATTTGGGATGAGGGGCCCGAACCGGTGGAAAAAGATGAAGACCACTTGCAAAATGTCTCTTGATGACTGGGTTTGCTAATGAAAAAGAGCAACTGTCTGTGGACAGATAAGCCGCAAGGGAAGATAAGTATGCCCTGCATGATAAGACATGAATGCCAGAGGCTGCAATGTCTGATAAAAAAGACAAGACACAGTCAATAGAAGCTGGTCAGGAATCAAGCGGTTTAGCTAGACAACAATGACAAAAACAGAGCCATTTGCTCCTGTATGGAGCCCTGGTAGAAGGCTTACTTTCCGCTTGAATTATGCGCATGTTATCCTCAGAGAGGTTGAACTGCACTAATGATCGGAACTCGGGTACCAGGCCACCAAGCTGAAAGATTGTGGGGAAGGGTTCCCCAACTGGTGATTGCTCTGGTGAAGAAGGTCGGGAATCTGTGGCAACAGGTGCGCCAGTACCGAAAAACAGAACCTGGCTGGACACCAAGGAGCTATGAAGAGGAGAGTGCAGTTGGAAGCAGAGCAACGAATGAATCGGTGGCAA
This sequence comes from Ambystoma mexicanum, assembly GCF_040938575.1. Taxonomy (NCBI): domain Eukaryota; kingdom Metazoa; phylum Chordata; class Amphibia; order Caudata; family Ambystomatidae; genus Ambystoma; species Ambystoma mexicanum. The sequence goes on from NC_090922.1 coordinate 1,105,983,414, forward strand.
AGGAGGGAAGGCGGGAGCCTTCCTGTTGTCCCAAGGGATCTCAAGAACGTCCCCCAAGGAAGACACACCAAGACCGTCTCTGGAAGCATAAAAAGTATGTTTCCTGTTCGATGAGGTTGCAAAGAGGTCCACTGCTGGAAGATCTTGGTGAGAATACTGGTGTTCATCTCCCACTCATAAAACGCCACAGAATAGCGGCTGAGGGAGTCTGCAGCCACATTAATGTGACTCGTAATGTGCACTGCCTGAAGCCAGACATTGTGTTGGATAGCCAAATTCCTAATTTGGATAGCTAGATCCACCAGAGGAGGAAATCTGGTGCCCCCTGCATGCTGATGTATTACATTGCTACGTAATTGTCAGTGCAAATTCGAACCACACTGTTGAGGGTTGAAAAGCCTTGCGTGCCAGAAAAACTGTCAGGAGCTCTAGGTAATTGATATGGGAGTGCCTGTCCTGGGGCATCTACAAATCGTACACCTCGAGGTGACGCAGTGTTGGGCCCCAACCTAGAAGGGAGGAGTGTGTAGTAACCGTCACTTGTGGGCAGGGCTGCTGAAAGGAGGTCCCCACTCAAAGGTTGCTGGCAGACGACCACCATTGAAGATCCGCCGTCATGGAGCATGGAACTGGAATCATCTTGAAGTCCGGATCCGAAGCCTCAGATCAGCAGCTCCAAAGAGCAAGCCGAGTGTGCCATCCTGCAAGAGGTAGAGCTAACACACAAGAGGCCATAAGGCCCAGGAGTCTCTGGAACCACTAGGCCAACATGTGGGAGGACTGCAGGAAGTGCTGACATGTGGTTGAAAGGTCTAATCCTGTCCTCCATCATGAACACTCTGATACCGACAGTATGTCAACAGAAACCTAGAAAGATCAGGTTTTGAACAACCATCATCGACTATTTACACCAATTCACCAACAGCCCGACATGGAACAGGAGCTGGAGGAGTGACTTAAGATTAGCCATCGCAGCCTGTGGGAAAAGGACTGTGCAGCAGGATCCAATCGCAGTCTGAGGAATGCTGCATTGGGCGTCATAATCTTCGTAAAGACACGCTACGCTGAGCTGAGACCAAACGGTAGCACTCGATACTGGAAGTGTTCCATCTCCAGAGAGAACGGCAGATATTTCTGATGCGGGCCCCTATCAGGATATGCATGTTGGAGTCCTGAAGGTCTACCACACTGATGCAATCGCCCTTCCGGAGAAAGGACTATCTGGCTGGGCGTAATCATGTTTAATTTCTCTTGGGGTAGAAATATTGAAATTGGAGAGGTCGAGGATAGTGCACAGGCCAGCCTGGTTGGGTTTGGGCAATGTAAACAGAACGGAGTAATAGCCATCCCCTTGCTCCTGCAAGGGAACAGGCTCAACTGCTCTGAAGTCTAGAAGTTGCTGTACCTTGGCTCTGAGGGAGGGTCGACCCAGTCTGCTGATAAGGAGGGTGAGAGGGTGGGTTTGGGGGAGAGGCAAGCAGAAGCCCGCCCAGGTGACGGACAAAAGCCATCGGTCTCCTGTGATGGTCTGCCACACCTCCAGATGAGACTAAATTCGTCCTCCCACCGGAGTCTTGTGCGACCGATGGAAAACATTATTTAGATGGTTTATCTGCAGGGAGTAATTACCCAAAGGGCACTGAAAGTACAGTGAACAGGGCGAAGCCCTAACAGGCTAGCATTGTAACACAGTAAAGGAGGGCATCACACAAATGTATGCTGTATTAAAAAACCTATATTACAGCAGTACAAGAACACTGGTTCAAGCCTTTTCTTTTCCAAAAACCGTTTTATTTTGTTTTAAGTGTAGTCTCACCCTGGGAAGTCTTGTGCTGTCTATGGGATAGTAAAAGTAATATGTACCCACAATAGGCAGTCCGGACTTGTTACCTTTTTATATGTGTTTTCAGTCCAAGGTGTACATTTTACTTTTACACATTTTTGCCTTTATTCCCCTAAGAGGTCTTAGAGTGACCAAGAACATGCAGGAGTCTAACAACCTTGATGTTGTTACGGTTTTTCAAAAATAATTTCTCTTTGACTTCTTTTACTGTCCCCGTTTTTGTAAGCGGCACATCAGCGCTTTCTAAGGAAAGTTTTTCCCTATTTTTAGGGATAGGACAGGGACATATAGTGATTTTTCCCTCTATCATGCTGTCTTCCAAAACCGACCCTGCATCTCCTCGGCCACTATTTGTGTAGCGCCTCTGGTTTGTTTCAAATGGGATTCCCATACTGCCTTTTTTAATGACATACAGTTATCTGCGGGGAGACCACCTGTTGATGAAGAGGAGGCTCCTGTCCGAGTGAAAAACGGGCCACCTTGCGGTGCAGGCCCCCAGCAAGAGCATCTGCCGGGTGGTCCTGAAAGCCTCTGAAACCAGAGAAGGACCTTGTTTGAGACCCCGACCAATGGGTATAAGCTGCCTTAGCTAGGATTTTGGCAAGGACCGACTAAGACTTCGCAGTTTGCGTGCTTGCCTTAGTTTTGCCGAGTTCCTCATCAGTGGATGAGTGGAATAGTTCCTTTCCTTCAAAGGGAAGATCAAGTACTTTGCCCTGAACCTCCTTCGAGAACTTCGTAGCATGCAGCCACGCTTGGCGGGAGAGGTCTACTCCAACTATAAGGCCCAGAGCAGAAGTATCAGCATGATGGGCTGCGGCCTCCAGCAGGTCCTACACCAGAACTTTGGCATCTGATAAGCTGCCCTTAAAGTCTTCGAGCTTGTCAGGAGGAATACATTCCTGAAACTCGGCAAGCTTTTTCCACAGCCTAAGATTAGCAGCCACCAGGATGACCTCGGTATTAGCCGGACACGGCTGGCGGGCAGAATTCCAAAAAACGTTTTGACAGAGTAAAGGCCCCCAAAAGTACACCTTCTTGTGGAGCCTGAGGTTTGGATATTGGGATGTCTAACAATGCCATCATATCCACTACCCGCATCGCTATCCTAATCCGCTTGATCGTCATCCAGTGCGGCGGAAAGAGTATCCTGATCCGCAGCACGTGGCACCTCAGACCCCGTGGGCAGACTTGACTGCACAACGGGAGCCTTTAGCACAGGTGAAAGTGGAGGCAGTGGAGGAGTCAGCCCCAATGGAAGGGGGGGGGAGGAGGCACTACTACCGGGACCTGCGGAGGAGTACCCTTAGAGGGAACCCTTAGAATCTGCTGGAGGATTAGCACTCATTGAGGGAACTTCGGTGGCACTGGGCACTCGAAGACTTATGGTGTTTAACAGTCTTCTTTGCCCCCTCTGCAGAATCGGTTCGATCACAGGCTTGTGTAAGGGAAGGCTTAGGGTCACCCCAGTAGCCAGAGCCTTTGGAGGAGGCCCCTTGATTTTGCCGGTCTTAGATATAGCCCAAGTCAGGGATTCGCAGGGGTAACCCCAGTGCGTTTTGTTGCCTTAACGGGAACCTCAATACGAGTCTCGGTGCACTTAGTTCCAGATTTGGAAACCTCAGGAGCTACCCCAGTGGAAACAGCCCCAGAAGTACTGGGGGTTAACCTTAGTCCCTAGAGGAGGAACCTCGGATTAAGACCCGGTTCTGGTAGCCCCCTAACAGGGAACCTGGGAGGAAATTCCAGAGTCCAGGTTAGATCCCTTTTGGGACACCTCAGGGAGAACCCTGCTACCCTGATGGAGAGGGCGTTGCAACAGAAGCAAGAGTCCCACTGCTGTTCCAGGCCCAAGCACTCCAGACAGAGAGTGGGGATCCGCCCTCCCGAAACAACATTCGCACGAAGCACAGGACACAAATCCCAGGCGATCCGGCATAGATGGAAGGAATAAGAACATGGAACGGGAGCAGGAATATGAGGGACTAGGGAACAAAAAGAAAAAACTCCCTAAAATGCAAGCGCGCCTGACCCTGATCGCGCAGAGAAAAGGACTGAAGGGCGTAGCGTGGGGCACCGCTGAGGATGAGGGGCTGCAGTCATGCACGCTGGCCCCGCATAAAAATAAAAGGACAAAAAAGTTAAATTATTTGATGCTCTAAAAGTGCCCCAGTCCCGTTACGCTCACCTGGTCTCTGCGGAGGCGTTGGGGCATGGTTGCAGCCCTCACAGGGGTGAGGTCCCTCGGGTCTGACGTCGCCCTCTGCGCTTATGTGGTGACTGGTGGTAATAGATGATGCTCCTCGGGACTGCTCCTGCATGGAGAATAAGGGGCACGAGTATGCCAGCTTGTGCGCCTGATCCCCTTCCAGCCCCCGTCTCCCAAACTGTAGTACCCATGGGATGCCCTGTCCCTGGAAAGCTCACCTGTTGATTAGTTTTGGCGAGCACTCCGTCCGGCTGCTTCTGGCAGGGGCACTTGTATGATCTGGACAGAGTTCCTTCACTGGTCCCTTGCACGTAGTGGTCCAGTCCTGCTGCGACTAAGCCACTATACTTCAGTTAAGTGTTCCTGTTTGCCTTTGCCTTTCCTCGTCTGTTTTTGTTATTTTGTATTGCTGTCCGTTCCACTTTTGATGTTTGCCCTTTTGCTTTCTTCCCTTGCAAGTGATGTTGCCGGCCTGGCAGAAGCTGCAAAGCTCGAGGCGACAGCCGGAGGGAATGAGGAACGAAGCTGCAGCGGTACAGTAGCTGGTAAGTTGTTAACTAGTGGGCACGTCAAATTCGGCGCGGCCCTAGGACGGATGTTCTAACCTTCTTCTTCACAGGGTCTGAGTTTGTGGATGCCGAGTGTGGTGATGCAGCCTCAGGATCAAGATCACTGGATGTCAGGAGAGGAGTCTGCAGATGAAGAGATGAAGAACCGGTTTCCTGGAGGTGAATATGCAGGAGAACGCCTGGTTTCAAAGGTAAGTAAACTGATCCAAGCGGCGGTGAGCGTCACGTTGCAGCTGAGCTCCTGAAGCCACGCCCACCAGGTTCAGCAGGTTCAGCATGCCTGCCACACCCGAGTCAGCACATGAGGCTGTTCTCTGGAGTAAAGGCTTTCAGCTCCTGGAAAGTTGTTGTAAAATAAAAGCACTCCTGCAATCAAATAAAGTAAAAGCACTCCTGCACTGAAATAAAGTGTTCCTGCTCACATCTCTATACGAGCCTGGAGTCAAAGTGCCAGGACTGAGTCCAGCCAGGGCCCCTGTGTTTATAGGTCACAAAGGGACATAAAGAGTCAAGTGACCCATTGCCCCCATCACTAGATGGTGTGGTTTTTGTGTTCTGTGGCCATGACAGGTCCTCTCCCGAGGGACGGAATGTGCCACAAGTATGGAGGAAAGGGGCGGGACGTAGGCTTATAGCTTCACGCATGGTTGTGGGCAATACTTCTCTTCCTACATCCTCTTGATGGACTTATAGAACGCGCAAGTTTAGGATATTCAAGTATACTATAGACGATTCTGCCGCTGAGATGTCGGATAGGTGCGATTTATGCCCCAGGAAAGCTAGCCAGAGTACTGTGCATCTCTTCAATGGCTACTGGGTTATTTAGGGACACTCATTTCCCCCACTTTCATCCAATCAAGACCAATGTATCCAGATATTAACCAATTTGTTGTTCTGTCATTTTGCCAGTGGCCATGTGGAGCCTTAAATACAAATAAGTATGGAACATTCGGACACTGGCTATTGAAGAATAGGACGTCGTCCCTGATTACATGTAGGCATGTCTGCCCTTTCTCCACCCTAGTCAGTCATGTCAGAAGTTAACCCGGTCGTTGATCCTCTCCATATTGACAGGCCAACGGATGCCTTCCAAAATATGCCACCTTGGGAGTAGCAGTATCTATAAATTGCTGAAAATCTGAATGCATTTTTGCCATGAGAGCCCGACCCCCTTCTTCTGAATGTAGCATTTAAAGGCCTCCCAAGGAACATCTGGCCAGTCCACTGATCCTTTCTTGATGTTGATGAATGCCAGGATTTCTTTTAAAGATTTGACTTAAAGGCCCCATCTTTAGAGCTGGTGACTTGAATTTCCACCCTCTGCTAGTTACAGTGAATCTGTGGTTATCTGATTTCCTTCACTGGGAGGCGACATACCCCTCTGCCCAAAACCCCCCCTGTCATGGTGCAAGCCGTCATGGCATATTGTCAGACTGGGGTAGAAACTGTGATTGAGAATAATGGTCAACATTATGCTCATAGCCCCTTCTGTAATACTGGAACGATGAAGAGGGCCAGAGTAACAAAGATTCACAGAGCCAGAAAACCAGTGCTGCACTCTAGCTGTTGTAGAGAGTTACATGGTGCAGAGATACTTAAAACCATAACAGCTGTTTCAAGGCTATTGAGAAGGGGAATGAGACCAACTGCCCCCGAGGCAGTTCGGGAAAGCAAGGAGAAGCAGCCTGCATTGCAGAGATGGGGAGACGCTGTCGCGAGAATCCCAAAAGACAGAGGTTGCCGCCGAGACGAGAGACAAGAAACCTGTTGGAGAGTCAGAAGCGTGGCAGATTCCGAGGAGCGAGCAAGGTGTTTGCCAGACCCGATGGCAGACCACAGCACGAGTGAGGATGCAAAGGATCCTAAAGCTGTTAGTGAGAACCGGTGAGCCTGAACAAAGGGCTAAGCACACCAGAGCGATTAAAAGGGAATACAGCGTGCCGAAAGAAACAGTATATGAAGGTTGGGGAGGCCCTAACAGGAAAGTAGGGCAGCTGGGACATTACTGGAGAAAGTCTGAATAAAATAAGGGGTCAGAGACCCGATGCCATACTGAAAGGCACACTGGGCCTCATTACAGGATTGGCGATAAAACCCACAGGTAGGCTGCAGGCTACCGTCGACCCTGTAAAACCGTTTCCACCGCCTAACATCCCGGTGCCACTGGCATAGGCAGCAGCGGAAGGTTTTTTGATACCGCTACCGTTATTTCCAGATCGACAAACTTGTATTGAAGCCCCCTGAGTCGATAAAAACAGTAGGCATAAGAAAATAAAAGAAGAGATGGAATAATCAGGGGACTCCTGGTAAGGAAGTAAACCAGGTGTTGAGAATTGCGAGTCTGGCACTAGCACCCAAATTATACATGCTGAGAAAGTCCAGGCAGGAGAGTATGCCAAGTCCTATGAACCTTAAATCGTTCCCGTCTGCCATCTGGTGGCATTCTTGCCAGCTGACTGCAAGTGGCAACTTGTGGTCTTGGCTGCTGAGACTTGCTATGTGCTCTCTAATTCGAACTCGTAGTTGTCTGATGGTACGTCCCACATACTATTTTTTGCAGACCCAGATTATAGCATATACTACAAAAGCCGTTCAGTTAATGAAATCTTTGATCTTAAGCTCTGTGCCCCCTTTGTCAGTATATTCATGACTGTCAGCATGGGTATACCTGCACATGCTGCAGGTTCCTCAAATGTGGAAGCCTATCGCAGTTCTCAACCAATCGCCTCCACTAGTGCTACTGGTGTCTAGTAGTGAGGGACAGTTTATTCCCGATAGTGGGTGCTTTGGTAAATACAAATTTAGGTTTGTTTTCTAGATATGGAAGTAGGTTGGAGTCCATAAGTAGGATATTCCAGTTTCTTTGCACTATTTTGTAGAGTATATGTGCATCCTTAGGGTATTTTGTAATAATGTCAATGTCCCTTTGGACTTTGTCCGCTTTACAAGTGGGGTGTAACATGGTTGCTCTGTCTTGATCTTTGACTTTTTTGGTGTGATTTGTTGACAAAGCTGGGCGGGTAGCCTCTCTTGAAACCTTTTTGTCAAAAGATGACATTCTTTAGCGAAATGTAATTATTCGCTACAGTTACGGCGTGTTCGGTAGAACTCTTCTGCTGGTATGTTAATAGTTGATTTACGATGGCAGCTCCCTGCATGCAAAGTTGATTTGACCTCGAAATGCCTTGGTTTCTATTTTGCCATCTGAAATATAGATGCGAAGATCGACGAAGTCTATGCTAGTATGGTCAAAATTACCTGTTAGTGTGATACCGAACATATTGTCATTCAAGTAGTGTATGTAACCCTCAAAAGATTTGGATGAACCATGCCATATGACAAAAATATTGTCGCTATTTCGTCTCCACATGATAACATTGTTCACAAATTCATTATTGCTTAGAGCTTGTGTCTGTTCGTACTGAGCCATATAGAGATTGGCCAATGAGGGGGCATATTTAGACCCCATAGACACTTAGTTTGGACATAGTACGTACCTGCAAAGAGAAAAACAGTTAACAGTGAATTTAAGGAACATTTTGAGCATCTCAACATGTGATCGTTAAAATGCTGAAAATTCCCGATAGGTGTAGTCAATTGGTTTTATCCCCAATTCATGCTTGATAGATGTGTATAAAGCGATCACATCCATCGTGGCTAAAAGATATGCTTCTCGCCATTCTGTGTCCGACAGGAACGGCAGCACCTGCGTGCCGTCTCTGATGTAGGATGGGAGTGCTTAGAACATGCTCTTTGATTAGGTTATCGATGTACTGTGACAAGCCTTCCGTTGTCCACCCTATCCCACTAATTTCTGTTGCTCACCCTATCCCACTCCTGACGGGCAGACCTCTGAAGTGTTTCAAAATGTTTGTGTATTTTGGGGAAAAAATACATAGTCGGGTCAGTTATACTTAAACTCTTATCTGTCAAAAGGCCCATACCATACCACTCTTTTATGAAAGCATGAAGATGGGCCAAATGTGGTATAAGAGGAAGGGGTCTGATCTGAAACTGAGGCGTATGTAGTCAAAATGTATTTGTTACTTATGGTGTGTTAAAGAGGGACACAACACCAAGCATGAAATTAACATTTTCTTTTGACTTACTAGACCTTGGTCAGCCGAAATAACATGCTATATTACAATTTGAATGACTGCAACAATGAAAAAGGTTTGAGTGCGGCACCAAATTAGCTATTGCCAGGCTTACCATAAAGCAAGTGATGTAAAATATATACCCAGTATTGTTCATGCCGGCAATTAAGCAAGAAGGCAAGAAGGGTCAACAAGACAGAGAAGGAGAGCGGCCCGGAAGGTGCAAAGATTGCACAGAAGGAGGAGGTGTCCTGAAACGGGGGACATTGTGATGAGGCAAGGGGCCTGCCTCCGGGAGGGATACAGGGGGACGCGAGGCGAACCGCGCTCCGGCAGAGGCGCTGGTGAGATATGCCAAAATCTGTGCAGCAAAGGAAGTTTAGGCCCCAGGGACAGAGGTCTAAGCTAGGCACAAGCACTGAAGGCCCAATTGGCAACATGGAGGAAGGGGAGCTCCCAACCACCAACGCCACAAGCAAAGAGCCCCCAAAAAAGGACGGAAAGCACATACTGCGACCTGGGCCGGCCCCCCAGTCTCTGAAGATCGAGGCTGAGGTTGCAAAAGGAGAGATTAACGACCTGGGGTAAATTAGGCTGGGGCCAGAACGCAAGTGGCCCGCAGGCCCTAGGAGAGAAGGAGAAACCGTGGATCATCACCCGCCCACACAAGAAGGGGGAGAGGGTTCAGCCCCCGAGTACTGCCCTGATCAGCAGCGGAATCCACGGCCAGCTCCAAAAGGAAAGCACAAGGAGGAAGGGGCTGTGCCAGGAGACAAAGGACTTCAAAGGATAAGGGCGGAGTCACGAAGGCCGCTCCCTCCATGGGGGACACACCTGGCACTCTACTTACAGTGTGGCCTGCCCTCGAGGCGAAGGACCAGGGGAAAACAAACCCAGACCACTCGACGGAATGTAAGGACACCGGATCAGATGAGATTATGGCACCAATGGCAAGACAGGACTTTCGTGGAGAAATGCAGTCCCTCCAGGCAACCCTAGGCAAAATCTTTCAGGAACAATATCAGCTAATGCGGTCTGACCTCAACTCGGAACTGGTCGAAATGTGGCAGGAGGTGGGACGGCTAGGTGAAAGAACGGACCTACTTGAAAGGGGCCTGCAGGAGGTGGACAAAGAGGCCACGGCAAACAGCAAGGCCATAGAACACCTGAATGTCGCAACAGAGAACCTGGAGCTACAGCTGGTAAACTTGGAAAACAAGTAGCAGAGAATTAATATCAGAATAAAGCTATTGGCGGAATCCGTACAGGACAAAGACCTGAAGGTGGAGGCACAGAGGATCTTTGCGGACCTGTTGGGAAGACCCGATCTGGAGACGATAGAGCTGGATCAGTTCCAGAAGGTGGGCCGGCAAACCAAGGGCCCTAATGCAAGGCACGAGATGTCCTGGCAGCGTTTGTGAGGTACAACCAAAATGAAGCGGTGCAGAGGGCGGCCAGGCAACTGGAGCCGGTGGTACGTAAGGGCCAACAGATCACATTATTCCAGGACCTGGCGAGTAGTACCCTAACTAAACTCAGACACATGGGCCCAATCGTGAAGGAATTGAGCAAGAGAGGAATAAAGTACAAGTGGACCTTTCTGCTTAGGTTGTTATTCAAGTGGGAAGGGGCCCAAAAGCAAGTGACCACCCCACAGGAGGCAGCGGACGTGTTACATCTTGACCTGGGAAATGAGCAGCTGAGAGAGGTGTTTCTCCCCCCCCACCCGCCAAGGAGAACAGATCAAGGCCCAGACCGTGGGAGTGGTCGACAACTTGGGAAAGGTGGAGAAGGAGGGCGTCACTAAAGAGCCCTCACCCGAAAGAGGATAAAGTGGATGCAGGCGCAGAGGGCAACGAGGGTTAGCGGAAGTATGGCAATGTCTACAAGTTTCAGCAGAAATGGGGGTGGTGGACAAATAAGGCGGACTAAAGGCACAGGGACGTAGGGAGTGTAAACATGTTGGAACCAGAAAGGGAGGACGATCCCAGGGCGAGGGAGGGCAAACAGGGTGGAGGAGAAAGGGGAGTGGGAATCAAACTGAAGTTGCGCCTGGAATGAAGGGCAGGAGGAGACGGAGGAGGAGGAGGAGGAAGTGGAGGACGTAGTAGGAAGACAGTGGGGAGAGGGGAAAGTCAGGGGGAGAATTGCAGGAGGGAGGCAACCGTTAAACAAAGGGGCACGACGGGGAGGACTCAAGGGGCTAGGACCAATACGGAAGGGAGGAGAGGGAGACCTGGATCAGGGGAGAGGGACAAAAGGGAGGAGAACATGAGCAGGGTGCAGGCAGCCGCGTTTTCAAGTGGATGACTCATAATGTGAGAGGGCTTACACACCCCTCTCAAAAGGAAAATGTTCAACGAAGTTACTCACCGTAGTGACTACCTTACTCCTAGTCCATAGTCCCCTTTCCTCCATACTTGTTGGACATTCCATCCTTTGGTACGGGACAGGAGCACTTTTTTCCAAAAAAGCATCAAAAATGTTTGTCCTTCTCTTTTTACACGGGGTACCGCACGTGGCCGTAACTCCACCCTCCTGAGCTCCGCCCCGCACATCGCCCTTCAGTCCTTTTCTATCGCCAGGTCTGTGACCATTCAAGGAATAATAGAGGATACTTATTAGAAGGGACGGCAGGGGGACAGCGGGCGTATGGAGGAAAGGGGACTATGGACTATGAGTAAGGTAGTCACTACGGTGAGTAACTTTGTTATACTCCTACATCCAGTCCCCTTTCCGCCATACTTGTGGGAGATTCCAGAGCACTCCTCAAAGGAATATGGGTGGATGGAAACTGATTACTGAAAAAAGTTTTTAAGGACAGCCTGACCAAATTGAGCATCGGCCCTGCAGCTCAGGTCCAAGCAGTAATGCTTACAAAAAGCTGATAGGGACGCCCACGTAGCTGCCTTGGCAATGGTCTCCCAGGGAACATACATTTGGAAGGCAACAGCAGCCGCTTTGCCACCTACAAGATGGGTATGAACGCCCTTAGGAGGTTGAAAGCCCTGTATGGTATTGGCCTCGGAGATACAGGAGGCAATCCGTCGGGAGATAGTAGCTTTTGAAGCGGGTTTCCATTTCAGGTCTCCGAATGTAACAAAGTTAGGAGGAGCCTCTGAGTTCAGTTGTTCTGTCCAGATAGAACTTCAGAGCTTGTCTAACGACTAGATTGTGTGATACTCTCTCAGCATCTGAGGCCGGGTTCGGGAAGAAAACAGGCAATGATATAGACAGATTCAAATGAAAATCTGTCACCACTTTCGGAAGGAAAGAAGGATGAGTGCGGAGCACATCCTTATGAAAGGTAAGGAACGGATGTTCCACGGACAAGGCTTGAATCTTGCTTACACGCCTTGCCGAAGTCACTGCAATCAAACAGACAACCTTCCAAGAAAGGTACTCGAGATCCATCGTGGCCATAGGCTCAAATGGCTTATGACATAAGATGGTCAAAACCACATTTAAATCCCACTTTGGGTGAGGATTGCGTACTGGTGGAAAAAGATGTAATAGACCTGCAAAATGCCTTTTAATGACTGGGTTTGTCAAAAAAAGGAGCAGGCATCAGTGGATAGGTCGGCGGCAATAGCCGACAAGTAAGTCCTACAGGATAGGACATGAATGTCCGAAGCAGCCAGATGAGAAATGAACGAAAGGACAGTGTCAATCGTAGCATGTCTGGGGTCTAATAGTTAAGCTAGACACCAGTGACAAAATCGGAGCCACTTGCTCCTATACTGAGACCTCGTAGAAGGCTTTCTGGCTAAGGATTTGAACTCAGGCATTAGGTCGCTAAGCTGAATGATTGTGGTGAGGGGTGCCACATCTGCTGATCAACTGGTGAAGTAGGTTGGGAATCAGCAGCAGTCTCATCGGAGGACAAATCGACAGATGCTGAAGTTCCGAAAACCAGAATCTGGCTTGCCACCAAGGAGCTATGAACAGGAGAGTGCAATTTGAAGCATTCCTGAGCTTGCAGAGTGACCAGTGAATCAGAGGAAGAGGCGGGAAGACATATGCCTTCATGTTGTGCCACGGAATCTCAAGAGCATTCCCTAGAGAAGAAGCCCCGATACTGTTCCTGGATGCATAAAGAGGAAGTTTCCTGTGTGTGACAACCTCAAAAAGGTCCACTTCTGGAGTGCCCCATTGGCGAAAGATGTTGGAGCAGATTTCCAAGTTCAGTTCCCACTCGTAGCGGGCAGCTGTCTGCCGGCTGAGTGAGTGAGTCTGCCGTCACATTGAGTTGCCCCGGAATGTGCACCGCCAGCAACCAAATGCTGTGCTGGATGGCCCATTCCCACATCTGAGTGGCAAGGTCCACAAGGGGTGGTAACTTGGTAACACCCTGCTTGTTAATGTAAAACATGGATACCAAGTTGTCCGTGCGGATGCGGACCACCCGGTTCGTGATGGATGGTTGGAACACTTTCAGCACCAGAAAAACAGCCAGGAGTTCCAAATAATGTATATGAAACTCCCTGTCCTGCGGTGTCCAAAGATCGAAAACTTGGAGATGATCCAGAGTTGCTCCCCACCCTAGGAGGGAGGAGTCTGTGGTAATCGTCACTTGTGGGCAGGGCTCCTGAAAAGAGGCCCCCACTGTGAGACTGCTGGTCGAGGACCACCATAGAAGGTCTGCTATCATGCAGAAAGGAACTGGGATCATCTTGGAATCAGAGCCTGAAGCCTGAGACCAAGAGCTCTGAAGAGCCAGCCGAGTACGCCTCATTTTGAGAAGCGCAAGAGGAAGAGCAAGTATGCAAGAAGCCATGAGGCCCAGAAGTCTCTGGAACCACCAAGCCATCATATGCTCTGACTGGATGAAGAGCTGACACATGGCGAATAGATCCGCAATCCTGTCCGCCGTCAAATACAACCTGGAGTCGATCGTGTTACAACGAAAACCCAGGAAGATCTGGTCTTGGGAGACCGTCATGGAAGATTTCCACCAGTTCACAGAAAGCCTGAGGTGGAACAAGAGCTGAAGGAGAAACTGGAGACTGCTCAATGCCGTCAGTGGACAAGGGGTGCGTAGGAGCCAATCGTCCAAATACGGATATACATGCACACCCTGTAGCCGAAGGTAAGCTGCGATGACCAACATCTTCGTAAAGACATGCAGCGTCGTGCTAAGACCCAAAGGAAGCATCCGGAACTGGAAATGCTTCCCTCCCAGGGAGAACCGCAGGTACTTTCGAAGCAGTCCCCCATATAAGGATGTGCATGTACGCGTCCTGAAGGTCCACAACACTGAACCAGTCGCCCTTCCGAAGAGAGGACTTTATTTGGCAGGGTGTGACCATCTTGAATTTCTCTTGGGGGAAGAGAAAGATTGAACTGGGAAAGGTTGAGTATGGTGCGCAGGCCAGCCTGGTTGGGTTTGGACACTGAACAGTTGAGAGTAGAAGCCCTCCCCTTGCTCCTCGAGGGGAACAGGTTCCACCGCCCTGAGGTCTAGAAGCTTCTGTACCTCGGCTCTGGGGGAGGATGTCCCGATCTGTTGCAAGGGAGGATTGAAGGGTAGGGTTGGTGAGAGGGGCAACCGTAAGCCCGCCCGAGCAATGGACAAAACCACTGATCGTCGGTGTTAGCCTGCCACGCCTCCAGATGAGACGAGATTCGTCCTCCCAAAGGAGTCTCGTACGACCGACAAAAAATATAATTTTGCAGGTTTGTCGGCTGGCAGAGGAGGCTGTAGCACGTTGTTGCTTTCGACGGGTGCCACCAACCGGAGGGTCAGTTCTGCGTGCCCTGCGGTCCTGAAACCCTCTGAAGCCAGAAAAAGATAGAGATTGAGACCCCGACCTTAGGGCGTAAGGGGCTTTAGCTGGGACCTTTGCCAGGACTGACAAGGATTTGGCAGTTTGGGTACTCGCCTTGGTCTTATTGGGTTCGTCATCCGTAGAAGAATGAAACAACTTTCCGTACAAGGGAAGGTCCAGAACTTTACATTGCACCTCCTTCGAAAACTTTGTTGCATGGAGCCACGCCTGGCAAGAGGTGTCAATTCCCACCATCAGGCCTCAAGTTGAAGTATCCACATGGTGTGCTGCAGCCTCCAGGATATCTTGTGCCAACTCCCTAGCGTCTGTCAAGCTGGTCTTGAAGTCGTCCAGCCTATCCGAAGGAAGATACTCCTGGAAATCAGCCAACTCCATCCACAGCTTCATATTAGCGGCCGCCAGGATCAGCTCGGTATTTGCTTGGCGAAGTTGTAGTGCTGAATTAGCAAAGACTTTCTTGTCCAAGGTGACCAGAATTTTGTCTTCCCTGGAGAGGATCTGAGCCGCAGCTGTAGAGGCCGACTTGGACTGAAGCGTGGCCGCAGCTACTACTTTTGAAGAAGGAAGCAGGCAAGACTTCAAGGCTATCTCCTCTGAGGTGTGAAGCCTGTAACAGGCATCGATTCACTTATTAACATGTAGCTCGGTGTGGGGTTTATCCCAGACCTTATGGGCCTCACCCAAAACATCCATCTGGAGGAACAGGCCGGTGCGCTCTTGAGGTGAACAGGGCCTCAGGTAATGGAATGTCGAGGAGGGCCATCATATTCAGGACCCGGTCATGGAATGCTCTGACAGAGCGGGGCTGCTAATCGCTATCCTGATCTGTCTGAGGATCATCCACTGGCTCGGTGGGAGACAGCTGGGCCGCCACAGGTTTTAAAGTGCTATCCCGTTCCACCAGTGTCTTCTCTACTGGAGACAACGGGGGTATGGAAGGAAGACCTGGAGGTGGACCGACAGGGAGAGGCAGTACAAACAGCAGAGCTGCTGGAGCCACTGGAGTGGAAGGTGGCAAAGGAGGACCAGGGTATATTTCATTGAAAATACCCTTAAAGTACTCCTTCATAAAGTCCCAATGCATGAGCCTCTGGAATTTCCTGAAAAACACATCCTTGGATGAAGTCTTAGGCGCTGGGGTAGGCAGAGGCCTCTCGTAAGGGGCGTGCCCCCACAAATGCAATGAGGACGGTTGCCAGGAAGGCCCACCACCAATCTGGTCCGTGTAGATCAGTGGGGCATAAGTAGGAGGAAGCGAGACTATGTGGCAGCGGCATCCGAGCACGCCAGTCATAAGAAGGGCGGAACACATTTTTACATTCTGCCTAAGGCGAAAAAAGGCAGCTCAGCCCCAAAAATAAGATTCCCAGCACCCACCGTCGAGTATGTAGGTGTAAGGGAAGGATCCAATATGGCCGATGAGGACCATGAGGGGTGGGCCGCCATTTTGTCGATGCCTGAAGAGAACTGCATCACATGTACAGCTGAGTTAATAGTCTCCACAGGCTGGTCAGGGGGCTTAAGTAACAATTTACCCTTGACACAAGGATCCTCGGTCGAGACAGAACTGGGAGGTCTCGGATGTTTGCTTGACATTTTAGAGGTGGCCCGAACATTAGCCTCCAAGGGAGGCACCTTGGCAGGGCCGGTAACGAGAAGCTACGGTGCATGACCGCCCTCTTTGCACCCTCGACAGAACTGGTATCACCACAATGAGCATGGGAAAACTGAGGCATGACCCTTACAAACAAGACCTTGGAAGGTCTCGCGGTTTTGCCGGTACAGACCTTAGCCTCAAGTAGAGAAACCTCGGGGTTCGTCCCGGTATTTATAGCTCCCTCGTGAGGAGCCTCAAGCCGTGGCTTGGTACAGAAAGCTCCAGAAACTGAAATCTCGGAGTGAACCCCAGTGTCCAAAGCCTCAGACTAACTGGCCCTACGCTTAGCACCCGACAGGTGAACCTCGGAATGTGTTCCGGTCTTCGCAGGCCAGTCATGGGAACCCTTAGAGAAAACTCTGGTATGCTTATTAGGACTGTGAGGCACCTCAGAAATCCTGGTGGTAGAGCTACTAGAGCCCCTCCTGGACCGAGAAAGACCCCAGAAAGGAGTCCCCCGGCTTGGGCGCCCTAAAAAGTAAAGAACTTACCGGGCATCTCTTCTTTTCGTCGATGAAAAGTTGAAGATGGGAGGCCACCAGGGGGCACGGGCCAGATGGCCGCATGAACCTATTGCTCTACCCGTTGCCTAGATAATCCTGTGGAGTCAGTGAGAAGATAGCAGAATCGTGTGTCTGACCTCTGGGAGTACCCAGAGCTGTCACTCCAGTGACTGGAAGTCACCCCTATGCCGAGAAATCCGCAGTTCAACGCGGAGCTCCCCCTCCCCCATCACCGTGCCTGTGGTGGATTTCGGGCTGGGAGAGAGGCCCCGCTGGAAGTGTGAAGGCTTCGAGAGTCTGGGACAGTGCGCACAACAGATCCCCCTGCCCCGCCCCCCTGCGCCGCAGTGAACTGCCACGCAGGCACTGTTACTGGTGCATTATCTACAACTGCCGGGAGAAGGCGGTGCCTGCCTCAGGACTTCACGGCAAGCTGGCGCTCACCTGCAGCCCTGCAGGAACACAGGCCCTCAAAGCGCTGGCTGCCAGGGGTCGCTGCACATGGGTTGTCCCGGTGGGCGGGCCCTGCACCCTCTCGCCCCCACCCCCAATCTGCAAAGAACATGAGGGACACCAAGGTCCCGTTGAGAGGGCTCCAGCGCGGGGCTGAACCGGCATCCTTAGAAACATTTTACGGGCCGGAGGAAACCCAGGTGGGCCTTGGGCTGAGGCCTTGATCTCCCTGCTGCCCGCACCCAAGAGAAGCCCGCACAACAGAGGAGGAGCCACACGAAATGGTAAAGCAGGTAAGGAGTGGGGGGAATAGACACCACCCCCCCTCCCTGCAACAGCTGGGGGGGCTCAACACTTCTTGTCCAGACTAAGGAGTCATGGAACGGTTTCCAGTGTCATAATGGAGAGAGAGGCACCTCACACCAGCTCTATCTTAGGAATACACTTTGGGGCAACCCTCTTGGACCCTTACTGGGACGCCTGCAGGACCCTGAAACGCAAGCGGGGGATCCCCTCTGGCCGGGGACGTGGTGCTAGGCAACTGCATCACTAATGCACCCTGCAACTTGTGGCTAGACCCGTGGAGCACCCGCACTATTGTGCGACCCTTGTATGTGGTGCCCGGGCTCGCCCTCTGTCTGCGGGTGGACGGTGGGTGGAGGGGCCCAGGCAGGCAGGCAGTTCACAACATCCCGCCGAGGTTGAGGATACCACTTCCCCCTGGCCCGTCACTTGGCCCTCACGCCCTTGCCCTCGGGATACACCCCAAAGTGAAACAGACGACGGAGAACAGCCTCCAGTGCTCCGGGGGTGTCCCCACTGGGTGAAATCTGGAAACCGTGCCAAGTTTGCCTCCACCCCCTGAGCTACTCGCAGAGTCGCTGAAACTCGCTGGTGGATATAGCCGGGGGGGGGCCGCTGGAGTGACAGTCATACCCCTACCTGCGCCTTGAACATAGTTGCACAGACTGGACCATCCCTTTCATCTGACTATCATAGCAGGGCAGAGGCATCCGGAGGCTCCCATGCCCCAACTCCAGACCTGGGCACGACAACATTCAGATGATACTAGAAGAGATCAGGGGGATAAGGACAGACTTGGGGGGCCAAACTCGCAGACCTCACGTCGAAGGTATCCAGGTTGGAGGACCGCATGGAGGGGGTGGAGAACAACCAGCTACCGACAACGCTCTTGGAGACTCAAATGGAGGCAAGATTTATGGAGGTGCAATCTTTAGCCTGGTGGAGTCAGAGGGCGAAACCCCATGTGCACTGGAAGGCAAAGTGCAGGATATTAAGCGGATTGTACTGGGGAATGGCGCTGGTGAGGAGATCATATTGGATAGAGTTCACCGAGCAGGAGGGGGAGGCAGGGGTCCTCGCTCAGTGTTGGCAAGACTGTATTACTATAGAGACAAGGCTAGAATCTACTGATGCAGAAAAAGTGTGGCAACCTCACCAGATGGCTGCAGAAGAAGGGGGTCAGGTACCGCTGGGGCCACCCCTTCTATCTTGCGTTTGAATGGCAAGGGAGAGGCACCACCTTGTTTCGGAGGAGGACATCCAGAGGGTCACTGAGGACCTTGTAGGAGGCCGAGCTGGACCCTCGGAGGGCCAGGGAGGAAGAGACTTGGATCCCGTGAGGGTCCCAGGGGCCCAGACACGTTCAAGGGTAAAGCTAAGGTGAAAAAGACCACGCACCCCTCCTCAGCCTCTGAGGGACACTTAAAATGAAGCTGAATTGGGTTGTCTTTTCTTTCAAAGGTCTCTATGCAGTGGTTGGTTTTATGGCCCCTGTTGGGGCGGTTAAAAGAAAGGGAACTGTGTGGCCTGGGCCCAAGATGGGTCAGGTCTGCACCTCAGGTACAAAGTAGTTGTTGTTGTTGTTGTTACTCCCACATCGGAAGAAGAGTTAACTTGCTTGTATTAGTTATCAAGGAGTGGGGAGGGGCACACGGTCAGGTGAGGATTGCAGTGTAATGGGGGGACGAGGGGTTAATTGAGGCGATTTTACCCTCAGGTCTTTGAGACACGCTTGAAGCGAAGGTATAGGAAGATTGAGTTTTCGCTAGTTAAAGGATTCGTAGCAACGGATAAGCTCCTGGTGGTTCATTGACTGATACCCAATATATTCAGGGGGATGGAGACGGACGCCTTGGCTGGGGGGATGCGAGAGGGAGGGACTGGGATGGGACAGAGGGAAAGACTTGCAGAGTGCATAGAGGTTCTTGAAGGCAGGATCGACAACGACAATGGTTGAAGGATGGGTGGGTACTTAAGGGCCTGAACTCGCAGAACAAACGGTCCCTTACTAGCAATCTGTTTCACAAGCAGAAACTGGTGGTCCTTTTCTTACAGGAAATGCACAACAAGGGGGGTGCTGAATCGGCAATACGCGGCAAGGAAATAGGGTTGAACTTACGGGCCTCCCATAAAACCTCCAAAAAGGAAGGGGTGGGTATACTCCTGGGTAAGTCACCTCACGGAGGTTGAGGTAGAGGGGTTTTGGAGGACGGTTCTTGGGGATCAAGGGAACATTCAAGGGTACGCAAATCACCCTTGCCACTCTCTATGAGCCAAACACGAGCCAGATAAAGTTCCTGCAAGGGGTGTTCAGAGTGATGGACGAATGGGCAGAAGTGGTATGGTCCTCGGTGGGTATTTCAACCTCATAGCTGACCCCCGACTGGATTGGTGGTCGGCAAAGGGGACGGGAGGAATACTACTGGGTAGAGGTGTGGCATAATGCGTGGCAGGGCCCTGGAGGCTACACTTTCTTCTCCCCCCGCATCAGACATATACAAGAATCGGCCTCCTGCTTATATCGGAGGAGGGAGGTGGGGATGCCAAGTGTGGAGGCCGTAACCTGGTCGGATCACGAGCTGTTGGTCGTTGATTGGCACCTCTCAGGGGCCACTAGGAACTACAGGTGGCGTTGCAACGATACCCTAACAAGAGACCCAGTATTTAAAGAATTTGAAGAAGGAAATAGAGGCATATTTCGAGACTAACGATAATGGGGAAACAGGGATGGCAGTGGTACGAGAGTCGGCGAAGGCCACCTTCAGGGGCCTCGTCAGAAACGTGAAAGGGCACTGATCGAGAATAGGCTTTGTGAAGAGCTGAGGGTTATGCGGGAACGCCTCACCCGCAAGGACGTAGATCAAGAGGCTCTCTTAGGGGAAATGCGAGAGAAGAGGCAAGCTCTGCACACAGTCCTTATTGGGGGAGTGCTTAAAAAGAAGAGCTATATGCGGCAAA
Organism: Ambystoma mexicanum; assembly: GCF_040938575.1. NCBI lineage: Eukaryota > Metazoa > Chordata > Amphibia > Caudata > Ambystomatidae > Ambystoma > Ambystoma mexicanum. The sequence continues at coordinate 1,106,003,795 of NC_090922.1, forward strand.
GGTACTATGAACGGGGAGATAAGGTGGGGACCTTACTGGCGCATAGAACTAGAGGCAGCAGGGCGGAGAGGCGTGTGGGAAAGATTTGGGATCAGGAAGGGAGGTTCCGCAGGGAGGGAGAGGATATAGCAGAAAGCTGCGCAGACTTCGATAGGGAGCTCTACACTAAACAGGAGGGTGAATCGAAGGGAGATATCCAGGACTACCTGAAGAACCACCCCATACCCAAACTTGAAGACTTAGAACAAAAGGACCTGTAGAGAGAGATATCAGAGGAGGAGGTAGAGGGGGCAATTAGAAAACAGAGGACAGGGAAGACCCCGGGGTGGTGGGGGTTGAGACGGCTACACAGCCGACTTCTTCAAACAAAACCAGTCCATTTTGGTGAAGCCACGGGCCAAGCTGTTTAATCAGATCAGGGGGCGGGACACAATGCCATCGACATTCCTCCAGGCCCTGATCCCTTTACTACCCAAACCGGGGAAGGATCCAGCAGAACGCGGCTCATATAGGTCCCATCTCCCTCCTAAACGTGGATGCGAAGATCTTCGCTAGAATCCTGGCGACACTTCTGGAGAGATACCTCCCACAGTTGATCCATCTGGACCAAGCGGGATTCGTGTTCAACAGGCAGGGGGCCGATAATACGCGCAAAACCATCCATGTCCTGCACTCGAGGGAGGTACGAGAGAATGGGGCTCTTCTGCTATCTTTGGATGCCGAAAAAAGCCTTTGACAGGGTGAGCTGGGCTTTTATGGGGGAAGTCTTGGCATCTGTCGGGATGGGCCCGAGATGGATGGGTTGGATGTCAGCTTTGTACTCCGACCCCTCGGCAAGGGTGGTCGTGAACAGCAACGAATCTGGGTTGTTTCCATTGGGGAGGAGTACAAGACAGGGATGCCCACTCTCCCCACTTATATATGCGTTGGTGATGGAACGCTGGGCAATATCTATCCGAGGGAAGGAGGGAATCAGCGGGGTAAGGGTGGAAGGTGTCAATTGCAAGATCAGCCTGTTCGCGGACATGTTATTTTACGTGACCAACCCATCCCAATCGGCGCCACGGGTGCTACGTAGTTTGGAACAATATGGAAGCATCTCGGGCTACAAGGTCAATCTGGGGGAATCAGTGGTGTTCCTGGCAGGCAACCTGCCGGCCATGGAGAGGGATTACTTGGAGGGGCTCACATTCAGCATACGGAGAGACAGGTTTTGCTACCTTGGGGTCCAGGTGACACAGGACCCCGGAGACCTCTTCGCCAGTAATTTCCTCCCTTTGTGGTCGGCGGTGAAGCGAGATATTGAACGGTTGACAGGATCAGGTCTCATGGATGGCACGTCTCAACTCAGTCAAAATGGTTATCCTCCCCAAGTTCCTATTCTTGTTTCAAATGCTCCTAACCCAGTTGCCCAAGCCATTTCTCCCAGAGGTTAAGTGGGCTCTGTTACGTTATCTTTGGGCGGGTAAGAAACATAGAATCTCTTATGCAGTGTTAACGAGGCCGAAGGAAGAAGGAGGGATGGGGTTCCCAGACCTTGAAACATATTACAGGGTGTCACAGTTGAGAATTTTGGTGGACCACTTTACGCCAGGCACGGGGAAGCAATGGGTGGCGATGGACAACTCAATCCTATCACCAATCACGTTGGACGAGTGGTTGTGGGTCCCAAAGAAACTCATCCCAAGGAGGGTCTTACGACATCGAGTCCTTGGGATCTTGTGGTCAGTATGGAAGGAAGGTGGAGACTATAAGTGGCTCACAACATGGCCCTCACCTTTGAGCTGCATTTGGCCGCCCTCCCCTCTGGGATGGAATAGACAAACCACTCGCGAATCAGAAATCGTACGAAGCCGGTCTCAGTAGGGCGAGGCAGTTGTGGGTAGGGGGGAACTTATGTCCATAAATGAACTGGAGGAGGCCTTGGGCCTGAGCAATCTCTCGCCCTTTCGCTATTTGCAACTAAAGGGGGCTCTCACAGAAGCTAGATGGGGAGACACCTTGAGGAGGGAACTAACAGACTTTGAAAAATTTCTTATTACACACAAAGGCTCCAGGGGGGTAATATCCAGTCTGTACAGGCTATTGCTATTAGCCGCCGAGAGACACTCCACAGTGCAGGTGTGATGGGGAGAGGACCTGGGGAGGTGGGGGGAGAGATGATGACAAGAGATCGAACATGTGCAGACAGGCCAACCGATCGACCGCATCACTCCAATACCGCCACCAGGCTCTCAAACTGTTACATAGGTGGCACTACCCCCCACAGAGGATAGCACGGATGAGGGAAGGGTATGACCCGCACTGCTGGAAGTGTCGTGTGGAAAAGGGAGACTATGTGCACATGTGGAGGAAATGCCCGATGGTGCAGATGTACTGGGAGGAGGTCCTGTCCTGGATAAAGGGGATGGATGGGATAGGGAGGACCCTGTCCCTATGGATTCTCCTTTTTGGGGTTGATGTGGAAGGAGACCATGGCGAGACTCACGATAACATGTTTCAGGTAATGTTGGTGGCGGCGAGGTGTTGCCTGGCCGAAAGATGGAAAACTCCAAGAATGCCTGGGGAGAAAGAATGGGTCACTAAAGTCCGTGCAATTTATGATATGGAGTTTCTGACACAGCTCATGGATGAATCTTGGTCGAACATTGAAGGGCTGTGGCGCCCCTTTTTTAAAAAAGTTTGGACGGTCTATGTGAGCTCCAGGGGCGTCTCTGAGAAGATCTCCAGGTGATGCACCTGCCTGGGAGTGATGTGAGGACTCTGGGATAAGATGTTGGGCTTGCAAAGATGATAAATGAAGGGTGAAGTGCCCGAGGTTCTAGTGTACATAGTAAAGCGATCTTGCATTAAGTAGTATTACAGTTCACTTGCACCCGTCTCTTGAGGTGGAGCCAAGAGAACGGGCCATGGCTGTTGGGTGAGTGATGGGGAGGGGGGAAGGTTATAATTGAAACCTAAAGTAATGCCGTGATTATTATGACTATGTTATAACTCAAACGCTAATAAAATGGAATTTAATAAAAAAATGAAAAGTTGAAGACGAGGTGGAGGAAAGCACTGAAAAACGTCCTCCCACCGAAGAAGACGGCGCTGGAATACCCGGACGGAGACTGAATCAAAGTAGAAGCACCAATTCCCAGCAATGGACGGCCCGAGATACTCAAAGCACAGAGAATGGGGATCCGCCCTAGCGAAGCAACGTTCGCATGAAGAACAGGACACAAATCCCAGATGCTTCGGCATAGACGGAGGACTACACGACCGCAGAACTGGAGCAGGAGAGAAGGAAAGCGGGAACAAAAAAAACTCCCAAACATGCAAGTGCATCCAGTCCCGACTGCTCGGAGAAAAGGACTGAAGGGTGATGCACGGAGCGGAGCTCAGGAGGGCGGGACTAGAGCCCCATGCGGTACCCCGCGTAAAAAGAGAAGGACAAAAAAAAATTCCATTCTTGATGCTTTTTGGAAAAAAAGTGCTCCGGTCCCGTCCCAAAGGACAAAAAGGGACACTGTCATACCCGGACTGAGGAAATACAGGAGTGCCTGGCCAGGTATTATGAATCCCTGTATGTATCCCAAAACCCAATGAATCAGTCGCAAATAGACTTACTGGTGAAAATACACATGCCCAAAGTGGACCCGGGTACAAGGGAGATGTAGGGACACAAGATAACAGAGGAGGAAGTGAGGGGAACCATTGCCAAACTGCCCCTGAATAAAGCCCCGGGACCGGACAGCTATACAGCCGCCTTTTAGAAAATGTATGCGCCCCTACTGGCCCCCCACCTATCACAGCTAGTTAAACCGTTCAAGACGGTCCGCATCACACCCTCCATGGAGGAAGCAAAAATTACTCTCATACCAAAACCCATTTAGGATCATACAGCATGCACCTCACAGGCCCATAGCGCTCATAAACGTAGATGCGAAAATCTACACCAAAATATTGGCAAATAGGTTAGAGGGCCACCTCCTGTCATTAATCCATCAGGACCAGGCGGGCTTTATCCCAGGAAGACAGACAGCGCACATCAGTAGGGTGTTGAGAAAGCCTGCAAGACGTCCACTCCATCGGTCCTGTTGTCACTGGATGCAGAGAAGGCATTAGACTGAGTGGAGTGATCGTTCCTATTCTGGGTAATGGAGAAGGTGGGTTGGGGGGGGGGTGAAAATCGTTCAAGGTAACTACAACACTCCAGTAACGCGACTTATGGTAAATGGTTCCATGTCGCGCCCAATGCACTTGGAAAGGGGAGCCAAGCAGGGGTGTCCACTGTCCCCATTGTTGTACACACTGTATCAAGAACCTCTCTTACAATCAATACGGGAGGTGGAGTAGACCCAGGGCATTCCTTTGGGGTTACGCAACATAAGGTTGCAGCGTTTGCTGACAATATGCTCTTCACACTCACCAGACCCCACGAGACAATAGCGTGCATGGAACTACTGGGAAGATTTGGGGAAGTTTCGGGCTTGCGGGTTAACTTTAATAAGTCAGAACTGTTGAAATTAACGGTGGCAAAGGAGGACATGATAGAGTTAAAAGCTTCCTCGCCCCTTCATATGGAGTCAAGTGGTGGGGGGGCGGGATCAACTGCCTGGGGGTTTACATAACACCAAAACTGTCTAGGTGGTACAGGGCCAAATCCCCACCTACACTAAGGCAATAAAGAAGGAATTCGAAAAGTGGAGTCATCTTAGAGTCTCGTGGATGGGGAGGACGGCAGCGGTCAAAATGGTTGCACCTCCCCGGCTGCTCTGCTTATTTCAAGCGATCCCGTTGGCAATACCTGCAATCTATTTCAGGGAACTGGGGAAAGTAATAAGAGATTTAATCTGAGAAGGGAAGAGGCCACAAATCAGTCGCCACCTGCTGATGGCCCCAAAGAGGGAGAGGGGGTTGGCTCTCCCCAACTTCCAACAATACTATAACGTGGCACAACTGCGGGTGATAAGAGAATGGTTCTCTGGGGAGGAAGGGAAGCAACGGGTCAAGATGGACAGAGCTGTGGCATAACACAACTTGAGGGACATCCTATGGCTGCCAAGAAAAACACCTGCACATGAGTGCCCTGACCAAATTGTTTGAAGATACATGGGACAGATTGGCAAAGAAGCAGGGCATCACTACCTTCCCATCCCCATTTACACTGATTTTTAACAATAAGGATTTCACCCCAGGAATGGAACAGGAGGCCTTTGATAAAAGGCGAGAGGGGGGCTGTAGGAGGATATGTGACATGTTTCAGGATCGGCGGGTCCGCTTCTTTCTGGAGTGCAAACAGGACTTCGGGATAGAGGAAGGGGAGAGACGCAGGTGTTTTCAAATAAGGTTCTGGATACTGAACTGAGAAATTAGGGCGGCATTGACTCGCCAGGTAACCCCATTCGAAAGGTTCTTGGTGAACGCCGCCCGCGCAAACTAGCCCTATATGGTCCACTGGGAGCTGATGACGGGGCAGGTAATTGACAGAGAGGAGTGAGAAAGGCTTTGGAGAAGAATATCCTAAGTAGCAAGGGCGGTGCAACTCTAAGATACCTGGTATAAGATCCTGTATGGATGGCATTACACGCCTGCATACCATGTACCCAAACGCATCTAAGGAATGTTGGAGGGGGTGTGGGGAAGGGTGCACAGCAGAACACATATGGTGGAAACGCCCCAGGATTAAGCCGTTCTGGAGGGAGCTACAACAGGCTTGGCATTTGAGGACAGGGCAGGAAGATCTCCGGAACGAGTCCTGCTGGGAATGACAGGGGCAGGGGAAGAAGGGGAAAGTAGGGGTCGGAAAAAGGCAAGGGTGGTACGGACACTGGCAGCAATGACCCTCATCACCCAAAAATGGAAGGGAACCGACATCCCATCGGAACAAGAATGGCTTCGCAGGGTCTGGGACCTGGTGGGGCTAGAATGGACCACGTACACTATAAACAATAACCTGGGTACATTTGCAACCGACTGGGGAGAGACTCTGGCCTTTCTGAAAGAGGAATATAGAGCCCAATGGTACCTGGACCTGGACCTGAGCTAACTGAACTCCATAGGGGAGGACAAGCAAGAGAAAAGTTGCCGAACCCTCAAGAGTGGAAGGGGATGGGGAAGTAGGGGTGGGATGGGGAAGGGGTTGAATGTTCAATACATTTAGTATGTTGTAAAACCAATAAAAAAGAAAATTGCACCAGCCCCAACTTTGTGAAGACCATAACAGCATCTGTACTAAGTATGCTAATAAGCCGTGACGATGCGTGCTATGTCACACGCATTACTCCTCACATAAACAAACGTCCCTTATGTATTTACCATCAACTGCTAGCACACAAGGCATTTGCCATTCAATTTTCAATTGCATCATCAGCCCGAATAGTGATAAGGTGGAAACAGCATCTGCACAGAATATACCATGAAGCTGTGACAACATATGTTTCATACGTGTGAAGTCACACACAGGACTTGTCACAAACATTCAAAATGGTGCCAGAATGCCCCACACGCGTGCAGTGCCCGGGATCAATCCCGATTAACTAGTAGGAATACTGCTAATGTAAGAAGGCTGAGAACTCATCACTGACAGGACTAGCCAATTAAAAATTATCAAATACCATTGCAATTTCTTTGCAACAATAGACTGCAACGAGCATAGTTGGAGATGCACTATGGCACATCCAACTAGCTCTAAACACAAAACCGATGAGAACATAGAAACCACATGATTTCTCAAACAATGTCATGCACTGAAATAGCGCAAAGATTAGGCGATAATGTCACTACTTTATCATTAACGATACTACTATTAAGTATATGTGATTTACCAAAACTAATACAAGTTGATTGATTGCAGCACTTTACCTCTTACAGGAACATATTTCCGACACAACAGGCTACTCTCTAGATATTAGGGACCAGGAGAGAATTGCAATAAGACAACATTTGAGTAAGCGACATCAATACTTCTTTGCAGCCACATATACCATTCAGACATAAAAATAAGTAATACTCCGTCCATTCTATAATATTTTATCAGTATCTTAAGGAAGGTACACGATAGCGGACCGACCGGTGCCCTGCGACTCAAGAATCGCTAGCATCTGCTTCCCGAAGGAAGCCCATTCCTCTGGTGTCGCTTGCATGGAGGGATAAGCGACCCGCCGACGGGCGGAGTCCTCGGAAGAGGACAGGGAAGGCGACCTATGCCGGCGCTTCCAGGAATGCCTCGAAGAGGCAGAGGAGTGGCGAGACCGACTCCTGGAAGGAGACCCACTGGACTTCCGACGATGACGTGGAGAGTCGCCTCTCGAGTCATCCATCGAAAGCCCCGCAGACCTCAACTTCCGGGGCTTAGACACCCGGCCTACCGACAGCTTCTTCTTGCGTTCCCGCAAGGCCTTTGCCGTGAGCAACTGACAGTCGACACAGTCGTCCGTATCGTGGGCCTCCCCGAGGCACCAGAGGCAGGCTTCGTGCGAGTCCATGACCAACATCTTGGACCCACAGTCCCCGCATTTCTTGAAGCCCGGACGCGGGGTTGAAGACAAAGAAGACATCGCCACGAACAGGTCTTCACAACAAACCGAACAGGTTCAACGAACCGAGAATTGAAAACAGTAAACTCCGAGTCGAGGCGTACCGAGATTCACGAAGCGAACACGTTCGCGGAAAAAACAGAACTGAGGCTATGGGCGTCGTGCGTCCTACTTATCACATCAGGTGACGTCGGCTGTCGGAGGAGGTCCTCGGGGATGGCCCATCGACGCAGGACACAGACGCCAAAGATTTTACGAAGCAGCACAGCTGTGGACATTATCTGTCATAGATATGGAATACGTCGGAGGACCCAATCCCCTCGAAGATTAAAGACAATATTGGATCTTAAAGATTAAGCGATGTACCGCGAGTGACCTAATTTAGCATCCTATATAATGTTACTATGACAATTATGTAACCAACAAAGAGTCCTTATCAAGACCATTTCTCCCTTACCAACAGGGAACCACACCCAAATACAATACTATACTTATTACATAAGAGGAACTCACATTTGATTATAGTACTCAGGTGGCACTACATAAATACATACCATAGAACCCCCACTCTCCTACAACTAGACACTAATTAAGTAATTACTTAACCCTTACTCAACGTTTTGAGATTTGGGGACCTATTTACCAGGCACGCGTTATTGGGTGTTCGACAAAACCTTTCGAGAAGTCTGATCTAAAATCACTGTCTTTTCCCTTCTTAAGCAGCCCTCCAACCTCTCTTCCTTTGCAGATGGGAAGCAGGTGCAAGTGGATCTAGGTCACATGGCCCAAGCACCACCCACCTTCTTATCCCTGCCTCTTCCTTTCTGCTCTTAACTGATCCTGGGCATCTCTCACCCGGGCGTCGGAAGCAAAGGGCAGATGAAGAAAAGGGAAATTCCTGTTCGGACTAGGAGGTCCCAGGACCTGAAGCCCTTCTCAGACAGCAGGTAAGCATGCACAACACGTGCTTTCTCTCTCTGCCCCCACAGGCCATCCCCACCAACATCAGGCAACTCCAATGTCAACTTCTCATGTGCTGGGATGAGGCCAGGTGCTCTGTGGCACCGCAGCGAGTGTGTTCCCACTCCCTTCTGTCTTTGTCCCGGTTGCTTTCTCGTTTGTTGACCCTCCACTGAGAAAGAAGAAAACAGTTTTCTTTCACAAGCACTGCAGCTGGAATTAAGGTTTTCCCCTTCGAGGAACCACACCGGTTGGCTAAGGGGTCTCTCTCCATGGGTCTGTGTTTCCAAATAGCATACCTTTACACACACTTGACTCTGCGTGGCATACTCTCCTGCCAGGACTTTCACACCGTTACTTTCCCTCTTTATCCATGAAGCAGTATTAGCCCAACGTTGCTGTATCGTTCCTTGCCTAACACTGTTTGTTTCAATAACACCTCTCATTCATACAATGCGCTTTTGCCCCTTAGTCCATTTGTATTTATTTAACTTTCTTTCTCAATTCTTCCATGGTATGAGCTCAGCAACCATTTTGTGGCACGACTTACCGGTATATAATTTTCTTCTCTTCGTTCCAGTTTTGTTTCTACGAAGCAGCACACACTTTTAGCCAACCCAGTAACCTTTCAGCCTTCCATGGGCTTACCAGGTGCTTGTAATGTCCCTATACACCATTTCCCGTGGGGTCCTCTTCCCTGCATACTGGTCAGTATCCATGCAAGTCAACGTGAAGCCCAGCGCCTGCAGCTCTCTGCTGGTGGTCACCTGCGCTGGTTTTAAACTTCACAGCATTATAATAATCTCCAAAGATTAGAGCGCTGTGTGGGCTTTCTGGTCTTAATGATCTTCATTATTCTGTCCCTCTTCCTCATCTCAGTGGTTACCATATCGTTCTTTATAGGATGTTGAAGCTGGTATAAGATCCTATTGGGAGTTATCATTACTGCTCGCTGTCTCTTCCTCGTCTCAGTAATTGATATATTGGCCTTTGTGTGAGGTTAAGGAATACCAAGAGTGGGTCTGGTAAGTGATTGAGGGAGTGTTACAGTATGCCATTAAGGCATGAGGAATGGAGGGAACATCTGCACAAAGGAATGGGGGCATTTGATCTCCTCCACTGATGTCAAGTAATTTCCAGAGGGTCACCTCCCCCCAGGTTGTCCTCCCTCATATAGCCGCCCCCAGATTCAGGATCGGGTAGCGGCTGCCATCCCCTAGCCGCGTAGGGAGAGGCTACATAAGGGAAAGGAGTGATGACATCATTGGATTCATCACACCCCAAAGAAGGCAAAACAGTGAGCCATCTTTGGTGGAAACCCCCCCCCCCCCAGGGAAGGGGCAAAACAAAACAAAAAACACTAAAGAAGTGTTATGGGGGGGGGAGGGGTTGGGGCACCTAGACCACCAGGATTTTTTGTGTCAAAAGGATAAAAGGGGGGTGCCCCCACCACCCCAAGTGGATGGGGGCATCTGATGTACCCCTCCATGGGAGCAGATTTCTGCCCCTAAGAAGGGACATCTGCCCCCAAGGAGGCCTACATGAGATGCCCCTCATCCATTTGGGGTCAGGGGAGAGGACCAACTGAATTGTCACAGGCCCCAGCCAGTGCTTCAGGATGGTTGGGGTTGATTTCCCTGTCCTTGGGCAGCTGTCTCCCATGTGCTTTGACTGTCCTCAAGCCCCGCAGTGGGTCCAGGGAGCCCTGACAGGGTCCCTGACCTTTCCCAGAGGGAGAAGCTGTAAAGCAGGTCAGCCAGAGCTCCAGGAAAGTTGGGGGTAATTTCCCTGGCCTTGGGCACCAGTCTCCCATGTGGGTCTTTGCTGGGGCTTGTGGGTAATAAATTCTGGGGCGATTCACGCAAGTCAGACATCTGTGGATGCCTACGGGTGTCTTCTTTTCGGAAATGCATGGGGTTCCTGGTTTTCCTTGGTGGCTGCGACACCCGAGGCCCAAATCTGTAGGTTGACTCCCCAAACCTTTTGGGGAATAGCAGTGGTTTAGCCTTTACTCTTTGCGCCCAGGTAGGTGCACCCACACATGTGAGGTACTGTTTTTGTCGGGACACCTGTGGGAACGTGGGAAGGCAGGACATGTGGTGTTGGCTGTGTGTTTCGTTGGGTGGGCAGTGAAATGTCTGAAAATGTTGACTTTTTTGCCAAATTTCAGACTTTGCCGGGGGTTGTGGGTAATACATTCTGGGGCGATTCGCCCCAAGTGTCACGATCCATGCCCCTGACCCCCTCAGGTATAACAGCCCCCTGGCAGAAGCGGGGCTAAAGCCCTTCCCACTGGCCCCAAGGGCTTTAAAATTCCATCAGAAACATACATGGAGTCAGTCCTGGTGCCTTTGGCGCCAGGCTCATTATCAGGAATAAAGTAATACGAGTTTTGGACCTCAATCCAACATTAGACAGCTCAGTTCTTTACAACCGAGCCATGCAGTCTAGTGTTTTGGGTGTGGCAGGGCCTGGAACTACTTGGCCTGGAACTACTTTACCTGGGCTTTTTAAACCACACACAAACAGCAGAACATGCTTCGCGTTATTCTGCACTCCTGCAGCGTAACGCTCACCGTGTCCAGCTCCTGCTCAACTGCTTCTCCGGCGGCTCGATCATGAAGCCCTAGATCCGGATTCCATCAATAACCTGGAAGAACGAGAACAGCATTACCGAGCAAGAACACTTACCTGTGAAGTAACCGGTCTTGAATCTATCCTGCGCTTCGCTTACCTCGCCCATCTCCGGGTTTCACCGCAACCTGCAAGGGAGAAGGAACAAGGTCCGCATTAACAAAGCACTTATCTGGGCAAGCAGCGCTTCGATCGCTCATCACTCCGGAACATCACTGCAACCTGTACAAAGAGAAGAGAACACAGCAATGAACACCAATAAACAGCGCAGCGCTCCGCACATCAATATCTCACCGTGGTCTTTGCCATCGGCGCAGCAACTCCGAGATCGCAACCATCCCTCTGAAAACAAAAATATTGTTAGGGAACAGCATAGTGGAGCGAGACGCCTAGAAGACAGAGAAAACAGAGGGAAAGAAAGACAGAATAAAGACAGAAAAGACATTACAACTCACCTGGAAGACAGCAAGCAGAGTCAGAGTCACAGCCGGTCTGGACCCGACATAAGAGTACACGGACCAGTGAAGCAACTAGGTCCACGGAACGCCCACAACAACCACACGCCCCTGCACAGAGATGCAGGACAGAGAGTTCAACACACAAAAACCTAAGCTGAGCAATAACCCCAAGGGAGGGGATTTGGACCAGAGGGAGGTGGGAGCCCACCCATCACAGAACCAGTATCTTAACCCTCCGTTCTCCTGTTATAGGCGCTACTCAACGTCTGGCACATATCCAAGAAGAGAGGGGTCCAGGATAGCGCTTGGACCTCCATCCAATATCATCCAGAGCCCCTGTGGATACCAGGTGAGCGTAACAGCAAGTCACACCTCTGCAGATTCTCACGGGTGTCCTCTTTTCGGAAATGCATGGGTACCCTGTTTTCCTTGGTGGCTGTGACACCCCAGACCCAAATCTGTAGGTTGTCCACAAGAGCAAAATTCCTCAAAATCTGCTCTGCCGAAAGACTTGGGGTTACCAGTGGTTTAGCCTTTTCCCTTACCACCCAGGTAGGGGCACCCACACATGTGAGGTACCATTTTTGTCAGGACACCTGTGGGAATGCGGGAAGGTACAACATTTTTTGTGTTTGCGTGATTTTCATTTGCTGCTGCCCTTTGTCACACAACCCTTTAATTTCCCAAATGTTACCTACATTTAGTTGCTGCTTTAGGCACTATACACTTTCGTAACCTGGACCATGGCAGTTAAGGGGTTAATCACTCGGTTCCGTTTCACCCGATCCCCCATCGGGATCTTGCTGCACTCCATATTCTCTTCCGTAGCCTTTCCCGTCACAGTTTTCACTTTCATAAACTTTATTCAACTCGCTTTTCACCTCAGCAATACTTTAACTTTCGCATTTCACAGAGACCTTCTGTCATGATCCCAGTAAGTGAGCACAGTTCCCATTCAGGCATGCATGAGAAGCAAGGTACATCACATTAGTCAGCAGGTCAAAAGGGGCTACAAGCCTGGCAAACATGGCATTTGTACCATACCATTCATAGCATATGCTCCCATAGTCTCTCATAGTGCTTACAGTGGTCTCATACACTAAACATGGCCACCGCCAGATCCATTGATAACTTACAGCACGCTTTCTACTTATTGCAGAGGGAGCTCCTTAAGCCCGGCCATCGCCGGAGCGTTCGCTTTGCGTCTTCTCCGCTGACAGCAGGTAACACTACCGGCGTCTCTCCTCACAGAACCTGTCAAAGGAAAAATCAGAGACATTTGTTTTCACAGAACAAACAGAATTCCATAGTTATTGAAAAGACTTGCTGAACCGAAGTGATCTCCGAAGTAGTTTTTCAGTCAGCTGTGTTCATTCGTAGCCGCAGCATCTTCAAGCAACATTCTTCGCTCGCAGTCGCAGTTCCTTCAATCAGAAGTATCCTCAGCAGTCACCAAATCGTCCGAATGTATTTTTCCTCAGCTTTCCAAAAACCTGCAGACAAATAAGGTATTTAATTAACGAACAAACTTAATAGAAAATAAGAAAGAAGAAGTTTAAATAAGTTTACATACCTGAAGTTTCTTCAAGTTTCCACCGCACAGTTATTGCTGCGCTCTTCCCCAAAAGGATGCAGTTACTCCGCATAGACGGACTTACGCTAGTTGAACGTTTCTCCATCCCGAGTAATGTCGCAGTCATCCCGATGCCATTAGACTCTCTGAATTCCGAGAACTTGCAAGAGAAAGGGAAAATATTAGAAAGAGATCTCTCCAACGTGGGTACTATTCCAACCCTAAAAGACTATAGTTTTTTCTCCAGATACTTACCCAAGACAAAATCTGGAAAAGCAAAGACATTATTAAGGCAAGAGTCTATTCAACACCACAGCCTTCCAAGTTAAAGTTTCTTCATTCCAACGCGCCCCTGTAGAATAACAGGATGGAGAGCTCCACGAAACAAACACCAGTGAGAAGGGAGGGTTACCAAAAGCACACAGTTATATAGTAACTTCTCAGAAATCAGGAATTATAGCAGTTCTATTGTTATTGTTGTTTATGCATAAAAGGAATCCTAAAACTGCCCAAGTAACAGGTCCACAGGATGAGAAGCCATTACGCTCCCGAGGAGTCCAGGTAAGCGTTACACTTTCGACAATGCAGTATTCCACAGGATCACTATGTTACTTTGTTTCATCAGTTCAAAAACAATTGCAGCTTTCTTTCAACGCATCTCGCTTCTCACACGTAACCTTGCTTGCACCTTGGTAAACATTTGCACCGTTAACCGAGGTCTCATCACTTGGAACTCACCAGCTGTACTTTAACAATGCATCCTTCATGATTCTTTTATCCGACGTCAGGATCTCTTCCCTCCTGCCCCTCTGACCTTCCTGGGCGGCTTCACGGTCCCAGGGAAATGAGCAATCTCTTGCCATAACGTTCTGAGAGATTAGCCAGCTTCTTGGCTTCCTTTGACAAACCCTTTGGCTTCTTAGAAGCACGGCTCCCTCGACATGCTTTCCCCTGCTTCAATTGTAGCGTCTCAACATCCCATTCTCTCAAACCTGGTTCTCAATAGCCTCTGCTCAGCTGCTTGCCTGCTCTCCTTCTCGAACTAGTCTTTACCTTCATGGCTTTCCATTCTCCCTTTGTGGATCTGGGTACCACCTTTTATACTTAGTTCGGTTCTCAATTGTTTTCAGGTGTTTGCAATCCTAGCTAAATGCCTGAATTTGCCTGTCCTCATTAAATGGACATTTATACTAAGAGAAAAGTCCTTTTGAGTGTAGGTGTTCAGTAGTAATATTATTAAGATGGTAGAAGCACTGAGGATCCTGGGGAAATCAGGAATCTGGCTGACAGTAGGCTGAGGGGGATGTCGGGTAGGGGATTATTTGAAGGGTGGGGGGGGGAATACCATGTCTCAGGTGGATCCTCCCTCGCCAGTCCGCCCCCAGGGTCGGTATCCAAAAGCAAAGGCCCTCCTCTGGCCACCTGTTTGGAAAATTCCCTGGGAGTGGGAAGGGAAGACCCCTTAGATTTTTCACACTGGGATATAAAAGCCCAGCCAGCACAGAAGAGAGTACAAGGTGTTTGGGTGGAGGAAGGTGGATCAATAGTCCAAGAGGAGGATGGATGACACTAGCAATGTTTTGTGAGAGGGTAGGTAAGGTACCGTAGAGGCATATCAGTTGTGTGTAGTGCAGTGAGGAAGGGGGGTTAAATCAGGGTGAAAAAGAGAGGGAAATAAAGTGTAGCGAGAATTGGAGTGAGAGTATAGACAGCGTATGTATTGCAGAAGGGTGTGGAGACAGTGCAAGGCAGTAGTGAGGGCAGAGTAAAGCAGGGGAGTAGTTGGAATATATCGGTGGAGAAAGGGTGATAAGATCAGGGCAGAGAGGTAGCGAGTGGATTGAGATTAGGGAGCGTGGAAGATTCGAGAGAGAGATCGAAAGAAAGGGAAAGAATGAGAGCGAAAGAAAGGGAGAACGAGAGAGAACGGGAAAGAGCGAGAGATAAAACAAGAGAGAAAGCGAAAGAAAGCTAGAGAAAGTGAAAGCAAGCAAAAAAAAGCAAGAGAAAGCGAAAGAGCGAAAGGGAAAATGCTAAAGAAAGAGAAAAAGCGAGAGAGAAAGCAAAAGCGCACAAGAGAGTGAGAGAAAGCGAGAGAGAGAGAGAGAGAGAGAGCGAAAGAGAGAGAGAAAGCACAAAGTTATAGTTTATAAAAGTAGAAATTCAGAAATTCAAGTAAACCAAGTTTAAAGACTAGAGGGGGGATATCTGTACTTCTGCCCTCTATATGGTAGGGTAAAGGCACACAACACCCTGTCCGGGGCTCTCAATTTGGTAGCAATGGATGAGAAGGCAGGCTTAAGCTTTCAGGAGGTGATTCAGGCTGGTTCTTAAGTAAAGTGTTTCCCCAAAGCCCCCACAAAGGAATGTCCACTCACTATGTTAGGTGATAACACAGCTTCTTTATATAAAATAAGATTCAGGATTATATATACACATTTAAATAATAACACTTTGTACTTGAAAATACATATTCAAAGAATGGCAAATATATACGCTATGTGGTACCACACAATACTTAAATTCAGTAATAGATTCACAAACTGCAGACAGTTTTAAATAGGCATGTGAATTCTTAAGTGAGGTCTATCAGCATAGAATAGGGAAGAAAAGGACGTTCGTTCTCAACAGTGACAGAATGCTTTCTTTAGACTAGATGTATAATTCTGTGCAAAGTCCCCCCCACCCCCTCACACATGTGCAATCTGTAAGGGAAAGATTAAGAAGTACCTTATCTTGTAATTTATAGCACAGTCCAATCATGTTCAATAACCTCCTGCTTTCTTTAAAAGGTTCTACCACCCTAAAGTACCTGAGAGGCCACAGAAAAACAGGATCCAAGACTAGTCTGGGACTGCAAGACGACTCCTGAGGCTAGAAGATGCTCTTCATGGCCACAGTACTTTTGGTGCCTTGGCAGGCAAAGTGGCAGAGTTTCTCGGTTTCACTCAACGATTCCCTCAAAGGACAGACCCCCTTGGAAGAAGGAGCTACTGGGATGTCGAGGCAACTAGAAAAAAAAGAAAAAGTCTTTTGAAAGTGCTGCAGTTTTACTCTTTGCGGTACTGTCCTTTGGTTGATGATTTTTCCGACTGTCGAAGTCCTGTGAAGGTGGAACTTGCTGTGGGCTCCTTAAAGGCTTGGCAGGTGAGAGTACGACCCCCTGGGACCCTTCAATGACTTCTGGCGGGTGCAGAGGTAACTTTTGGTTTCGGAATATCGTGGTTTTCCCAACTTTCGGTTCTTAGTTGCTGCAGCTGCAGCACAGACCACTGGATGGCTTCTGGCGACCTGGACTCTACCACTGGTGTGGACCTCGGGCCTTCACCAAGTCTGGACCCACAGGAATTCTTTGTTAGCTTCTGGTGGCGGGAAACACGCCGACGGACCTTCCTCTGCACTTAGCGACGGAGTCTCTCTGGCGGGAAAAATTGGTTGGTGATGGTGGCAAAGGATGTCCCTTGAAATGTACTTAGGCAGTTTGGAACTTACACAGCTCTGGGATTCCAGCAGCAGTATACCACAGTACCCCCTCTTCTAGACGGTAGACAGCAATGGCTTCCAGCGGTCACGAAACGCACCTCTGAACCCTGGGTGAAACTAATGGGCTATTTCAACTCAAGCTGTCCGGGCACTCCTCTTCAGGACTCACAAAGACCCCTTCTCCGGATGGCAGACACACAGGACTGGCTTCAAGGATACTTCGATGAAGAGCAGCAGGTTGCACGATGGTCCCTCTTATCTCGGGAGGTGTCTCCTTTGCAGGTCCTCTGTGGATCAGTACTTGGAAGAGCATGGCAGCTTTTAGATTACGTGAAGAAAAAACAGCAGTAGGCTTCTCTTCTCCAGCTGGGCTTCAAGGAACGACTTATTCTTGCTTCAGCTTCTGAAGAAATTGGTGAGCGAGTGGTCCCCCGTTCTACACATCGGTTCCCATTCACTCAGGCTGAGCCGTGCTCAGTCAACCAATCACGCAAAAGGGCATTCATGCAGGCAGGCAGGCAGCCACTCCGTCTCACAGGCATTCAGGCCATTCACTCCACCCAGACACCCATAACAAATAATGTGGATTGGGACAAGTACCCAGCCTTTAAGCACACTACACTGCATTCATGTCAGTTTCAGTCAGGGATGTCTCATTCATTGTGTCTCACACACAGAAACCACACTCTCCTAACACAGAGTGTGAGTTCACTTCAGACACCATTCATACAGGTCCCACCCCTAGGGTGTACCCACAACACACAGCCTCTGGAAAGTCTCCACCGAGTCTGACAAGAAGCAGCCCCAGAGCCATATATGGTATTTCCACCCAAAACCCAGTAAGGTGGAAGGAACAGAGGCAGGGCTCCCCAGGACTTTGGTTAAACGAGGTAAAAGGCAATAGAAACCAAGAGGCTGCAGGGGCCATCTTGCCTTCTATCAGGAATCCATTGACAGGGTCTGGGCATCCCAAAAATGGAGGACACTCAGAGCCACTGCCAAGTCAGCATGTAGCTGCCACTAGACAATGCCCTGCTCTATGGGCAACACATAAGGGGTACAAGGTTGTACCCCCACCCATGGGTGCCATAAGAACAACACAGAGAAATGTTAGGACAAGGACTAGGAGGCTCTGTCCCTCAATAACACTTTTACAGCACCACACATCGCATATTAAAACACTCACTAAGATACAGCGTTAAAAACTTTGGACTTTGTAAGGGATAAGGCCTTTTTATTTAATAAAAGCATACATAGAATCGGCCACAAGAAAGAGAAAGCAAAAGTATTAGCCTCCTTTAATGTTCAAACATTATATTGCCTACAAATAGGAAGGATAACTTTCTTAAATATTTTAAAATGTGCCAGAAAAATTACATAAAATTGTTAAATCATCCACCGCACTCCCATCACAATAACAGAATGGAGTTGAACCATGCAACTTGCTAGGGTTCCATTTAACCACTACAAAGGCTAGCAGAAGAGGATTACCACGCCAGTAAAAATAAAATGCCCCTCCTATGTGGGTTTGGAAACAAATTTGTATAGTTGTCTGAACAGAATTGGGGACCATGCTAAAAAAAAAAGAGGTACCGTGGAATTTCTAATTCAGATATTCGGCAAGTCAGGTTTTCCCTGCATAAAAACAGCCTGTAGTTTGAGAAGATCAGTCCCTTCCTAAAATGATTTGAAGAAAGAGTTACTTAGATCCAATGAAGACATGTTTTATTGATTGCAGCCAAGGACTGGGCCCGTCAACCTCTGAGACCAACAGGTTCCTTAATAAGCCAGTACATTAGATAATAATCACACTCCCTCTTACGCCACAGTCTCGCCAATGAACTCAGAGGTTTAAAGCTTAGAGGGTCAGAGGTGCTGCTCAGGCTTCCGAATGCAGCAGATAGGTTGGGGCGCCACTAGACACTCCAAAAAGACAGCACAGAAAATGATTATTTCCATTGAATCAGTGGAAGAACAGCCCCATACCTCAGCCTCGTAACTGGCAACTGTCACAGCTTTAGCAATGTAATTTGGACAAATAGCATCCAGTGAGCAACCCCACAGATTCTTGCTGAGTCAAAGTACTGCAACGTTGATTTGTGCATGTTTTATGGCGCAATTAGGTATCTGAGAGCCCCAGTCTAAGTTGTTTGTCTTTTAGTTGCTGCGATCATGGTTGGTAAAATATCCATGTGATGGTTCACACACATAGCCTTCGATTTGGCAGAATTAAGATACAAATTACAAGAGGACATAAAATCTACAAAGATGGAGACTACAAGTTGGAATGCTCTCAGTGTGCGAGCAAACAAACCAACATCTGCATAAGCCAAGGAGCAGATGTTCCTACCGGCACACTGACGGGTCAGAAGAACGATACAGACTTTGAATTGCCATTTCACTGATTATTTTTAAACTGAAAGGAATAAATGCCTATATCTCCCTACGCTAAGGGTTTGTCCAACCTAACAACTAAGGTGATCGTCAGTCATCAGAGTCCAAATCAGAATCAGTCCACTGTCCAAACTACCTATTCTAAAACCAGGAGAATGATTCCCTGCTCCTGTAAGCTGGTTCTTCACCAAGTTCAGTTCAGTAACTTTATCCAACACTTAGAAGTTTTCCCTTGGCTTCTTGGGTTCTCAATCTTTATTGTAC
Source organism: Ambystoma mexicanum (assembly GCF_040938575.1). Taxonomy (NCBI): domain Eukaryota; kingdom Metazoa; phylum Chordata; class Amphibia; order Caudata; family Ambystomatidae; genus Ambystoma; species Ambystoma mexicanum. Next base: position 1,106,023,084 of record NC_090922.1, read on the forward strand.
ACTCTTTGATTTGATTTTGGGCTTGCCCTGACTCTGTTTCAATCTGCTCCTCAGCTTTTTCCCTTTCACAGTTTTTCCTATTCTGTAATATCTCAGGGTTTTCTCCTTGACCTTTTGGAGTGTAAACCTTCCAGTAAGGATTATCATTCCATGTTAATCCTTTACCTTGACTGGGACGGCTATGAGTGTTCCATTAATGATCTTCAGTCCCACTCCCGGGTCTCCAGCTTTCCCCATTACCCATCCTTTTCAGGGATAACATCACCAGGGCTCTCGACTGGTTGGGACCCCCCTCTTCCACTTGTCAGGTTGTCCTCTCATAATTACTACGGCTTCTTATACCATCTCCCCGGTCTCTCGTTTGTCGGTTTGCTCCGTGTTGAATCAAAGGAAGTGGTATCAGTGTTGTTCAAAGGCCACCTTGTCCGTGTCCATTTGACTGCGGTCACACCACTTGGCACTCACTCAGGAAGCACCTCTGCTTCCCGTTCCCGAAGCTGCGTGTCTAAGGTTTCAATCTAGTTTCTCTTTTTCATAGGCTGCTGCGCATCTAGCTTTCCTTCAGTATGTATCTGAAAGCAAGTCTAACTCATGCATTCTCACTCTCCTTTTCTTTCCATCTTCCTGACGCTGTGCGCCTGAAGTGTCGGTTTTTTCTTTAGTATAGGACGCTGCACGTCCACCGCGTCTCCAGCATATGCCTGTGAGCAAATTTGTAACTCGCGGGCACTCTATCCCCCCCAGTCTCCGCCTCTTTGTTTTATAATGTTGCCGTGGGACGTCCCCTGCACAATGTTGCAGTCCTTTCTATTTGTTCTACGCTCTGAGACCTTTTTCCTCGCCTCAGCACAATATCGTTTTTCCTTCATGACAATAACATATTTTGGTATGTTCTTCATACCTTTCTTCAATGGGTGTTTTTGGAGGTGTATTATTGGCATGTTTTTTAGGGAGTTCCTCTTAAGAATGGGCGTCCTTCTCCCGGCGAGATCCGGCTTTACTCTAACCCTAGGGAGGGTGTTGTGGAGCGGGCTCACCTCCCTAGTCTCACAAGGAAAGGATCTCCCTTGGGAGAAATGGCGGAATTGCTGTGATTCATCACAACACCTTAGGGTGTCAGGAGTGGTAGCGCATAGCACAGAGAAATATAAAGATTAACAGCACGCAAACCTGTTAAACCCTTCTCGACGATTCAAATGCTGGAGACAGCTCACCAGTGCAAGTTATGCGCACCATTGCAGAGAGAGTATCATGCAAAGATAGCAAAATGCAAGTATCAGTCTGGCACGGCCTAAACTCCCTAGAAATTCACAGAGCTTCCAGCGATTGACAGTTTCAAATGCCGAACTAAGGTCCATAAAGCCCAGATATAAAAGGGGTTCATTACCTAAGAAGAAATTTGTCCAAAATCAGCACCTGCTCAACTGCGTCAGTTTAATAAACTCATCTCCCAAACCACTTTGCTGAAGAGTCAATCAGGTAGACAGGGCGATAACATTGACCGCCATGTAGACCTTTTTGGAAAAAAGAAATAATAGCCTGTTCCTAGCTCAGCGGAAAGAGATTATTTCTGCTAATTGTATTAAAAAGCTGGGCATACACTGGAACCAAAACTGACAGGATCAGTTTAAGAATGTCCAGCGGTACCATGTCACCCCCCAGGAGCTTTGTCATTAGCTAAAGACTGTAAAGCCTGTGGAACTTCTACAAGTAAACACATTAACATCAACGGTCTTAGCCAGATCGGTCATGGAAGGCGAATGGGCCTGCAAAGAAGAAAATTGCTTCACCCAAACGTCAGAAAATACGGTTTACATCATTCCTTTGTGTAACATTTCCACCTTGCGCTATGAACTTCCAGAACATATTTTTCTTGCTGGGAGAAGCACCCCCAAGCTCAATGCACACCCCACGTTTCCATCAAGATTTTGCCTCAGACAGAACTCTCCTGTACCATTACCTCGCTGTTACAATTACCCTTACGACTCTAGGGTGATTTTTACCACTGTGAAAAGAGCAGCCTTTAACGTCCTGCATTATTTTGTGTACCAGCCAACATTGTACGCCCTATGAGTGCGGAATTGGAAGCTCCTGGTTAGAACCGACCTAGCCGTTGCCATAAAATTAACCAATAATAGCAAGGTGTGATCACAGACCATAGCAGAGGAGAGACGAACTTCAATTATAGGTAGGGCCTGAGAAATCAAACTATCGGACAAAGGCCAACGGCAAGTAGCAATACATTAGCTGTTGTGTTGCGCCATATGAAATACTAAATTGCCCGTTGAGATACTCTGCATCTTCCAGCTGAACATTAAGTGGCTGCATTAGAGGATCAAGGTCACTCTCAGGTGGCGCACTATCCGAAAATCAGATACAAGATGCCATTCCAGCACAGAAAGCTGTAAGGGTGCAGAAGTAGAAGAATGACAGGTGTTGTGCTATTGGCTACAAACCTTTATTAATAAGACAATGAAAGGGTGAACCCTATCTGACGCTAGTTCTAAGAGTGGTTTCCCTAGCTCAACTACGAAGGGATTCGTCAGGATGTCAGTCCAAAGCAAGGGGTCCTCAGTTGTGTGTCCAAAAACCTTATTTCCAAACCTTACAATAAAAAAAACAAAGAAAAGGGCAGGGTGATCTCCTAGATCCAGAAGAATGGCTTCCTTCTTTAGACGATGGCTGGAAATTCATCTCGGGGTGATGCAAATTAACTATTTTTTGTTTTTCTCAAAGTATGTAAATCAAAAAGTCTCAAAAGGTTTCCTTGGACTGAGATTACACTAAAGCACATAGAACATAACGTCTTGTATCTTCACAGTGGTTAGGGGAACGTCTCCCCCCACTCCACTTCCTGAGCTTTTCTAAGCTTTTGCAATGCAAAGAGAAAGACTACCTTAGGTTTGCTTTTCCAAAACAATCACAAACAACGGGAAGTATGGATCCCTTGCCTTTTCTTACAATGTTCAATGTTTTTGTAGTGCAAGAAAAGGTCTCCTTTCCCCTGGCTTTTCTTCCAACTCTCACAGCGTACAACAAGGTCACGGTCAACCATGTTAACTATCGACACGTACAGTAATTGCGAGAATGATCTCTGGAAGCAGTTCATTATGTGTGGGATCCTTCTCGGCTCTGGTTTCATAACATGGTTCACTACCCTGCCAGGTATTCCCTTTGTTGGGTCCCAGAACCGCTTGCGTTTGTTACTCTCTTGTAGTTTAGGCAGCCCTGGTTTCCCAGCCTGCCAGGGACTACTTCTCTGTTGTATCCCAGACCATTTTGTCTCATTTCTTTCTTTTGGGTCCCAGATCCCTCTGTATGGACTTTCTTCTTTAGCCTGTGGTTTACATAGCCCTGACTTCTCAGTACTCAAAAGGACAGCCACAAAGATAACTTTGAATGTCGTTTCTTACTGGGTGCGAGTCCCAGACCCATGTCTCTATGTGGTAAAGTCCATGAGGACTCTGTTGTTCCCATTGATGTGGCACTGGTGTTGGGCTGGGGGGGGGGAGACTCCTGGGAGACCCGCCCAGTGCCTAAAACATCAGGGGAGCAGTGAGCGCACAACGGGAACACTTATGATCCTGTTGGAACTTAAAGCATTCAGGGCGGAAGTACAAACCTCCATGGGTGCCATCATGGAGAGGATCCCAAAGGTGTAAGGGATGGTGGAGACCCTAGAACACAACCAGAGGGCGGCGGACGTAGAACACGTAGGTCTGGAGGTGTGGCTCAAAGAACTGGAAAGCAGGGAGACAGAGGGAGGTGCACTGTAAATTGGATGATGTGGAGAACATGGAAATGAGGAACAATTTGAGGATCTGGGGCCTAGCGAGTAAGGAGGATGAATCCCCCAGGGGTTGGAGCTCCTACTGTGCTGTGGTGAAGAAGCTCGTGGGGGGAGTCTTGACAAAGAGGTCCGTTTCGATAGGGTTCACTGAGGAGCAGGAGCGGTAACAGGGCCTCACTCAGTGCTGGCAAAGTGCCACTACTATAGGGAAAAGGAGGATATTCTGCACAAGGCCTGCCAGGTGGGTGAGCTGGACTGGGAAGGCGCCTCAGTGCGAATATTTTAAGACCTGTCGATACATACCCTGGAGCAGAGGAGGAAGCCTAGGCCCCTAACTAAATAGTTGCAAGATGAAGTTATCTGTGGCGATTCCCCCTAGCCCTTTCGTTTGAGTACAATGGGAAATATTATGATCTGAAACAGGGAGATGAGGCGGCTCAGCTGCTGGTGGAACTGCAGAAGGAAGGAGCGTACCAGTAATGGGACGGACAATGAAAGCTAAGTGAGTGCTTCAATAGTGCTTTTGCCCAGCCAAAGGGGTCCCAGAAGGAATCGGCCTCTAGGAAATCCAAGAACCTTCTGGCAGCGATGTAGAAAGTCTCTGGCTGAGGGAGGGGTAGATCAGAAGATTGGTTCTACAACATGGAATTAGGGTGGTGTAAAATTTTGGTAACTTTTAAATTGTGTTGCTAGATGGGGTGGCAGTCTCTGTTATCCTAGTGACCCGGGTAAACTTGGGTGTCTCAGGGAAACCAGACAAGTAGCCCCGGTAGACTGTTAGTAATTGCAAATGTTGAGTGTTATACTGGGGACGGGAGGGCAATATGCATGCATTACTTTATCACAATTAATGTGGAGAGATGGCTTGACCAGGGGAAGTTACTGGAGGCAGAACTTATGGTGGGGAGAAGAGTAGCTGGAAGGCGGCTACGCTTTATGTGAAGGGGCTGAACTCCCTAAATAAGAGATCCCTCATGGCAAACATGCTCTATAAGTGCTTAGTAAATATGCTTTTCTTTTTTTTTTATTAGTATTAGCTTCAAAATAAGCTTTTTTATCAATTACAGTTCAAATTCAACATAAAATAAGGAGAAACAAAAAGAAAATCCGAAGGAAAAAAACAAAGAAAAAGTTGAAGTAAACAAAAATTCCATAACTCTAGAAACATTCCATAACTCTGAAAACATACTACAATTATTTCAATCAATTGCTGTAAAAAGGAAGAGGGAAATGGGGAGAAGAATAAAGGGAAAAAGAAAAATACAGGTAAAAGAAGGGAGAAGAGGAAAGGACCAATTCAGCCAGAGTTGGCAGCTTCTTTCAGTCTTCTTATGCAGAAATAAGCTTTCTTTCTCATTTCTCTCTGTCACGTTTAAAATAAATGATCGATACCATCTCTAGCAGGGCAAAAGTTATAGATAACCTTGAGCCCTGGAGCAGCTGAAACCAAACGTCTTTCTTTGTTAAAGTTTGATTGTTTACAAAAAATCTCCCCAGTAGATTGCGATGAATGTCCATGATGCCCTGACAACTCATGATGAGATGGCAAAGTGTTTCCATTGGATGACCACGAAGTCGACATTTATAGTCTCTCGTACTTTTCTGTTTTCTTGCTTTGAGAATTTATTTGGTCGGGAAGATGTTGAAGCAAAGTCTAAGAAATTGCTGTCGTAGCTCCGCCGAGGGAAACTTACTCAGATACAGCGGAGTTAGACCTCGCTTGTTCAAGGCAGCGCAGTATTTGCCATAGAGTTTGGATGACTTCGCCAGCACTGAGGACTCGATCTAATCATGCTCATGCAGCCATTTTTTTTGCAAGATCTGGATTTTCAATAAGTAGTTTTGCAGTAGAGTCTATTGAGACCAACATGCTCAAACATTCAAAATGTAAAGGCTCTCTTTCTGACTTCAGTGCTTGGCCCAACAGTCGAAAACCCCTATCTGATGGAGGCAGTAAGCATTTACGATAGAAAGATGGATTTTTCCAGCTGACACAAGTAATGAGAGAAATCAGTCCAAACTCTTTTCTTATTACAGCCACAGGTATGCAGTTAGGGAGGTCAAGTATGGCTCTCCAAAATAGGCCCTCTAAGGTCTGCCATATCTTCCAGCTCATCTGGAGAGAGCACTCAATTAATGGGGACTACCTTCATGGTGTAGAAGCGGAGCAAGGGTGTCAATGTAAATTTACAATATCTGCGTTTGATCAGTCTTACCTGCGCTGTCAACATCTTTAATTTATGCCTTAGCGCCATTTCTCTTGGGGCTTCACTATAGCTTGCGTTGATTGGGATGCCTAAATAGAGCATTTCTCATGTCTCTCGGATCTGGTCACCATTTATGTGCCAACCCTTAAACTTCATGAGGTTGCATCTTTTCTTCCCCAAGGTAAGCACCATCGATTTGGTGGTGTTTACTCTTAGGTCATTGGAAGATAAGAAGAGAGCTAAGGCATTCAATTGGCACTGGAGCCCGATTGTAGTTTCATCCAGAAGAATGACATCGTCTGCATACAATAATCGATTCATTGGGGAGCCCGCAATACAAGGGGGGGGGGAGCATCTAATTTCCATAAAGGCGTCACCCATGTCTGAGATGTAGAATTTAAAGATGGCTGGGGCTAGTCGACAACCTTGCTCGAGGCCCACTCCTGTTTTGATGGAGTTTGACAGGTCTCCCTTTTGGTTCAGCTTGATTTGAATGCTTATGTTATAAAGAAACTCATAAGAAGGGTAAGCAGCGTGACCTGAAAGGGATGGTAATTGGGCTAACATACTGGGCCTCACACAAAACGAGTAAGAATGAGGGTGTGGGGATTATCCTGTTAAGAGCCATGCCATTGAGGGAGGTCCAGTGGAGGAGTGGTTTTGGAGGCAAGTTTGTGGCAGTGAAAGGGCATTTGGAGGGACCTATGCTTACCCTTCAATCCATATATGTACCCAATAAGAACCAGTTGGCTTTCCTTTAGCAGGTGTTTACGGTATTGGAGGAATGGGGCGAGTGAATGATCATGGTGGGTGGAGGCTTTAATATGATTGCAGTTGATTGATGGTCGACGCGGGCGAAAAGATTAAAATAAAATAAAGGGGAGAGAGCACAAAGCGTTCACACAGTTACAACAGGATCATTTTTGGGCTGACATGTGGAGGTCCAGGTTCCCCCAGGAGGGAGGGTACACCTGTTTCTCGCTCCTGCACCTAACATATACTATAATAGGCCTCTTGATGGTGGAAGCTGAGACTTGGTCATATCACGAGATGGTCATGAATGGTGGGTAGAGATGGGGAGGAAGGGCACACCACGTTGGTGATGCAATGATGCCCTCTTTTGGGACTCAGTATTTCGGGACTTTCTGAGACGAGAGATTACAGTATTTCGATAGCAATACCACAGGGGAGGTTCACTGGAAGACAATGCAGGAGGCGCCAAAGCAACGGTGCAAAGTCTCCTTATTGCGGAAGGGGCCTGGAAAAAAAAAAAGGCAGAATGCTGATTGAGGAGCGGTTGCAGGAGGAGTTGAGGGGTATGAGGGCAAAGCCAACGATGCCGGGAGAGGATTGCGTGGGGTTGCTGGGGGCAATGCAGGATCTATGCCAGGAACTGAATTCGCTCATGATAGGGGAGGTTTAGAAGTAGATGCGCTACACCAAACAGCAGTTTTATGAAAGAGGCACCAGAGTGGGTACCTTTTTGGCAAACAGCATAAGGGAAATCAGGACGGGGAAGAGGGTTCTCAGCCTACGGGATAGGGAGGGGATCCTGATTGGTCCACAGGGGAGTATGCTGGATCGCTTTTTTGAGGTCTTCATGGTATCAAAATACAAACACAAACAGCAAGTTAATGGGTGTTTATTTAACACTTTAAGGGGTTTGGAAAAACTAACTTGCCCTAATGCTAGAATGGGAGTAATCTCGACCATTGAAATAAGGAAAGAAATAGTCCTGTCAAATCAAGATGGCCTATACTAAAACATTTTTTTTAAAACAAATCAATAAACGAATGCCTGCTCTGTCTCTTGTACGAACAGTGTGTAAAGGGGAAGGTGTATGCAAAAGAAAGTCAGTGTTATAACAAAGGATCAAGGTGGCCGAATTAGCTCGCCTCCCCACACTGGACAGCACACAGGCCCATGTAGACAGGATGACACTCTGGCTCAAGTTATCCAAAATAAAGCAGTTCAAAACGTGGGTCGAGGCCTGCTTTGCCTTCCACGTTAAAGTCACTTAAGTTCACCATCAAGTTTTTTCACGATTTAAAAAAATTCACGTATGTCTCCCTCAGCCGGGCTCGGACCTCGCAATCACAGCACTTGCAAAGGCTCCCTTCGCCAAACTTTATTCACATTTGTTAGTGGTTCCCTTCCCCTAACTTGTTTCATGTTCCAGGTCTCCCTCAGTCAGGCTCAAACCTTTCACTGACCAATTCGACTTCCCCTTATGTTGTCCCTTATGGTATTGGTTCCATGTGATTTCATCGCCTGCTGTTTCATCGCTGGGTTTTTTACTGCAGATTTTCTTTAGAAAAAGAAAAAAAAAAAATCGATTTTTTTTTTGGGGGGGTTTCTCCCCCAAACCCCCCGTACCCTTTAATTATTTTTATATCCCTGTACACCGACACCCAACTTATATAATTTTTTAACCCCCCCAAAAAATGTGATTTTAAAAAAAAAAAAAAATCTGCGGCAAAAAACCCAGCAAAAAAACATCCGGCAATGAAATTACATCGTACCATGGTATTTGCCCCAGTGTCTCTTGGTCTGGGTAGTTCCATAACACAATCAGAAAAGTTCACGGGAGGCTCCCCTCAGTCAGGATCAAGACTTCTTCCTTGCCTTGATTTTCCTGTCGAAGACTTTCGAAAGTGCGAGGATTTGACATGTACCTCAACATGACCACTTCGATCTATTCAGTTTGCAGAGACTTTTGAAAAGGCACTCTCAATTCAGCCAGACAACTGCTACTCATTTTCAGGGTTTTAATCTTTTGCTGAAAAAACTATCAGTCCCATAATGCACTTGGACTCAGCTCAGTAATTTCCATTATGCTTCAGTCACACACGCCGCTGGTTTTCTTTCTCTCTCTTAGACTCAACCAGGTGGAACAGTGCCGACAGGCAGGGTCTGGTGATTTCTTGGGCAAGGTCAGGGTCTCGTCACCTGCCCCTCTTTCATCCTCAACTCCTTCATTCACCCGGGAGGGAAGCAGATACTGCTTTGTGGGTCTTTCCTCCCAAACTCTGGTTCACCCAGGAGGCTGTGCACTACTTTTCCCAGAATGTACTTTTCCTCTGTCAATGCCCCAGAGGAATGAGCTCTGGCCTGGACATGTCCCGCTACGAGAAGCTCTCTCTGCTCTGGCTTCAAGGCACTGTCCAGCGTCACCAGCTCGCTCTAAGTGCTTGGTACTAAGATAGGGATCCTCTGTCAGACTCAGCCATTCAGCCTTGCATCCTTGCAGCCTCCCTCCTGTCTTCCCAAGAGCAACTGACTTCTCTTCCCCTGCAGGTTCATTTTATGCACCTGTGAGATGTTAATTGTCTGCAGGTGTTTGGTCAGGGTTGGGTCTGCCGGACCATGCCTGTCCTCGTTAACAGGACAGCCTGCCGTCAGAAAAGGAAGCGTCTGTCCTCTATTTTCCTTCTGTAAACTTCATACTCTCTTCCTCGTCTCAGTCTATTGGTATTGTAGTAGAAGAATGGGTTTATGGGAGTTGTAGTGTCCTTTGAAAGGGAAAGAAAATCGGGTACACTTTTTCTCAGAAAAGGTGGTTTGGAAGGAAGGTTGCTGAGAAATGGGTTTCACAGAAGGAGAGGTAAAATTAGCATTGGAGTTTAGGGAAGGTCTTGGTTTCCTGTGATGGTGCGGACTTCTTTTGCGTAAGGGAAAAGGTTGGAGTAGGACGGCACTCATATGACTATATCCCATGAATACAGCGGGCTTGTCTGGTAGGTATCTATGCAAAAAAAAAAAAAATGATACTGCCTGCATTGCGCTCAAGGGTGCTCCTCCCGCTGTACCCAAGGACACCTTTCCCAGGTGATCCTCCCTTGCTTGTCCACCCCCCAGGGTTGGGATCCAAGAGCGATGGCCCTCCCTTAGCCATCTGAGTCAGGGATCCCTGGGAATAGCATGCGAGAAATGCCTCCCTCCGGTTTCTCACACTTTGCAGAATATTATGAAAACCTATGCGCCCAGCCCCCTATACTTGAAGGGGAGCTGCAAGATTATCTGGGGAGGCTTCCTATCCTGCAGCTCACCACAGGGGAGAGGTACATGACTGAGGCGGACATCACGGGGAGCAGAGGTCCTGTTAGCCATAAACCACCTCAAGCCGGGTAAGGCGCCGGGGGAGAATGGCTACTCAGCTGAGTTTTATAAGCAGTTTCAGGAGATACTGGCGTGGCCCTTGGCTAAGCTCTTTTAACTCCATCCAGAGTGTGGCAGACATGCCCCCCAGCTTTCTCGAAGCATTAATAGCAGTTATCCACAAACAGGGTAAGGACCGGACGAGCTGTGCCTCATACAGGCCTATATCATTGCTAAACGTAGACGCAAAGATTATTTACAAGAATATTGGCGTCACGGCTTGGGATACATCGGCCCGTCTAGTCCATCCAGATAAGACTGGGTTTATCCAAAACAGGCATGGCTCAGACAACTTAAGACCCTAACATATTGAACGCCCCAGAGGTGCAGAGGGAGGGGGTCTTGGTCCTCTCCCTTGATGCGAAAAGATATTTGGGTCCTTTATGAAGGGGATCCTGGTGGAGGTTGGTATGGGGGAAAGATAGATGGGGTGGATCTCAGCCTTGTATTTTTGTCCAAGGGTAAGAGTGGTGGCTAATGGGGGTTGAGGGTGTCCAGGTCAATAATGCAGAGTAGGGGTACCAGACAGGGATGCCACCTAGTGCCCATTCTGTATGTACTAGTGACGAAGCACTAGGAGATTTTGCCTGCATGGTAGTAGGGACATAATGGAGTGACGATGGGGGGAGTGGGGTTATAATTTGAGTGTTTGCGGACGATGCCCTGCTCTACCTCACAAACCTACAGGCCTCAATGCCTGCCATGCTAAGGAAATTGGAGGGAGAGATTGGGGAGTTGTCGGGGTTCAGGGTTAACCTCATCAAGTTTGTGGCATTCCTAGCTGGGAATTGGAGTCAAGAGGATAGGGGCGAGGGACAGGGGATTCACAACGCAGCAGGAGGGATTTCTCTACCTGGGGAGAGAGATCACAAGAGATGCTGGTGAGCTGTTTGAAAAGAATTATCTTCCACACTGCGGAAAGATACAAGCTGGGGAAGGCTTCGTCTTTCGTGGATGGAACGTTTGTATTGTATAAAGATGCTGGTCCAGGGGGGTTGCTAGAGAGCCCACGACCAAGATGGCGGAGTCTGTGTGAGCTCTTCGTAGACCGACAGCGGAGGAGGACAAAATCTGACCTTTTGGGGCCAAAAACCACAGTAGACTGGTGGGAAGAGCTGCAGGAGTTCCAAGGCAGCAGTGGACGTGGTCTGTGTGATCGGTTCGCCTGCTCTGAGGCTGTAGTTGAGGCGGTCTGTGTTCGGTGCAGCGGCCGGGAAGCTGCAGTGCAGCTGGAAGACCGGGACCTGCGGTGCGGCTCGGGTTTGTCACGGCCTGAGTGCTCGTACGCCATTGGGCCAGTGGAGACCACGGGACAGTGAGGCTGCTGTGGAAAGGAGACGTGGAGGTCACAGTCAGTGGGTAAGCAGAGAACGCCAGCGGATCGGAGCGTGAGCAGGCGGAGCTCGGCACGGGGAGGGACTTGCCTCGGCGGCAAGGGGGAGGATCGCTGCAGACCTTGGGAGAAGCGCCCCTCCTCCCAGCCTCTGGCATTGAAGGCGGCCAGCTGCGGGCTCCGAGGGGGCTCAGGGGCACTGAGCGTCTCATCAGCGGAGGAGCAGCGAGGGGCTGGACAGCCTCGGGGCGGCGAGTTGGAGGAGTGAGGAGACCTCCTGTACTCCTGTACGGTTAACGGCGGCGGCCCAAGAACCTGAGAAGGTCAGGAGGGACCTGGCGGAAGGGGGGGGGGGGTCGTGGTGGGAGGGCTTGCTGGCCCAGGAACACTTATAGCAGGGACAGAGCATAGACCCCCTGCACGCGGCCACACAGCCCCTCTGAGGCCCAGAAGCTAACTGTGCTGGGGGGTGCAGCCTGCTGATGCTGACAGTGCAACACCTGAAAGGGGGTGGGGGCAGGTGGATACTGGAGGCCCTCTGAAGTTACGGGGCACTGCAGCTTGCTACACCCGGGGGAAGGGTAGCAAGCAGTCATTAATGGAATTGTACTGTGTGCTGGAGGCCGACTACGGGGACTAGTATAACGCCTTGGAAGGGGCAGGCAGATACTAGAGGCCCTCTGAAGCGGAGAGGGGCTCAAGAACGTGTGGGGTCCACGACGATGGGCAGGAAGGAGAGAGGACTGAGCTCTTCTCTACGCGCCGGAGCTCAAAGGGCCTGCAGCCGAGGACATTCGGTCTGAGGGGCTACATCAGACTAGTGGGGGCAGGCTGGTGTTGTACAACAAGGGCCTGGAAGAAACTGCTGGCTGAGTGGAGCTTAGGAGCCTGACTACATAGGCGCAGAGGGGTTGGAAGTAGTGTGGGTGAGCTGCTTGGACACAGGGCCCACTTGGCTGAATTTGTGGTCGGGGTCCAGGGCTAATCTCATGGAGGGGGGCACAGTTGGATGGACGCGGGATCCGGAAGAGTGCATGGCGGACGGCAACCTGGAAGACTTTGATGGCGATGGGTGGTAACAAACTAGATTGCCGTTCACACACAAGGAGGGGCCTAGGAGGGATAGAGAAGCAACTGAGTCGAGGACCGATCCAGCTAAAATGGTGCAGGCAGTGCACCTCGCAGAAACTAAGGAATTGAGCGAGGAACCCTATTCCTCAGAATCGAGTAGGATCCTGGCAGAGGTGCGGTCCGGGTTCACCGCTATTAACTCCAAATTGGATGGACTGACTTATAAGGTGGACAGGATGCAGGAAAGGATCGACAAGGCAAGCAACAGAACCTCGGAGGTGGAGACAAGGGTTGGGGTGCTAGAAGACTAAAGTAATGATACAGCCCAGGCGGTGCAGAACTGAGAAGAGAAGTGAAGGCCATTAGGGATAAAAATGAAGATCTCGAAGTGAATCACGCAGGAACAATATAAGAGTGGTGGGATTCCAGAATCTGTTCCCCAGCAGAACATGGAGGCGTTTATGGAGACCTTTATCAAAGAAGTACTGCAGGAGCCGGCTTTGTCTTCACAATTGTTAGTAGAGAGAGCACACAGGATAACGTACGTTGTGCCAAGGCCCGGTCAAAATCTGCGACCTGTAATTGCTAAGGTACTTAACTATCGCGATCGGTATGCCATACTAAGACGGTCTAGGGAGCTTGGGACCTCAGTATGAGAACAGTAGATTCTCCTTCTATCTTGACTTCACACCAGCGGTCCAGAAGGCCCATATGTCGTTTGCAGCTGTGAAGAGAAGACTGAGTGAGAAGGGCTTGCAGTATTCCATGCAGTACCCCTCCAAAACTCAGGGTGCAGCACAATGGGAAAGCTTACTGTTTCACAGATGTGCCGGCTGCACACAAATTTATTGAGAATCTGTCGAACTGATCCGATAAGGGACTAGGAGACATACCGCCCGGTTACGCTTGAGGAGATATGAAACCTAGCGTACCCAAGTCAAGGGAAGGAGGTCAACAAGAAGCAGGCTCAATCGGAACTGCCGCCCAGGAGGGTCAAGCTGGAATATAGCTTGTTATGTACCTAGTCAGTCCTGCGGCACGCATGAATGCTTTAATCTCATTTTATTTTTTTGGTTGGTTCTCCCCTCCTGTTAAAGTGCGGTTGGCCGCTTGGGAAGTGGTGTCTGGCACCCCCGGGCAGTGGCCCATGCTATTGTTTGTGTGGGGTTGTTGGGGTGGGGGTTTGATCACTGCAAGTTGGGGGGAGGGCAGTGTGGAAGGGGGGTGGAGGGAAGTGGATTGGAGGGAATGAGGGGAGCATAAACTGCCCGTTTGGCAGAGTTGAGGTTTATGAAAAGGGTTCACCAAACATCGGAAGAACCATGATGTATGACTGGGTGTGGCCACGTGGGCAAGGTATACTGGCACTCGGTGTTGCACTCATTTGAGTTATGGTGTATAGGGTAATGAGCTGGAATGTGCAGGGCTTGAATGATCCGCGCAAAGCTAGGAAAGTAGTGCAGTACTGCGAGAGACATGGCGCCAAGATCGTATTGCTACAAGAAACACATCTTAAGGGACAGGGGAATAAATGGGTTGCTCGAGGGTGGGGTAAATACAAGTATTTCACCACATAGTCTGCATATTCAGCGGGAGTAATGACTGACACACAAATCGCTGGGATTCAGGGTTAGTGGGACCGAGATAGATCCAGCTGGAAGGTATGTCATTGGCTCGGGGTGTCTGGGCCAATCAAAATTAACACTGGTCAATATATATGGCCCCAACTTGGACGAGCCAGGCTTTTTTGAGGGTCTCCTGGAAAAATGCCTAAAGTATTGAGATACGTATGTTCTGTGGCAGGGGATCTAAATGTTGTCTTGGACCCAGGGCTGGACACAACGGGGGAGAGAAAGAGGCGCACGAGGGCGGCTGAAGCGGTGCTGGGGGCTATGGAGATTCTTGCACTGGGGGATGTGTGGAGGGTGTTGCATCTGGATGAGGCGGGCTTTTCGCATCACTCTACAGCATACAATACATCAACCAGGATAGATTATATATTGGGTTGCCCCCACTTTATTCGTTGCACAGTAGGTTGTGAGATGCTATCAAGAACTTTGTCAGATCACTCCCCGGTAGGGATGTAACGGTATAACGGTATACCATTAAAGATACCGTGAACCACTTAATTGAACAATAATAACCGTCACATTGTTTATACCTTTATACCGTTCATACCGTTAAGTGTGCTTTTCAATCTGATTTGGAAAGGCTGCAGTAAGCAATTGCTGCACAGTCTTGGTTTTGCACTGTTGGATGTGCCGTCTGCCAAGTAGTTTCAGTTGGAGCAGTTTTTAATGCCATTCCATAAACCACACGTGCCTTACACAAAATCAATGTGTTAGCAATAGGAAGAATAGATACAGTGCCAAGAAGGAATAGGGTTTACTTTGGGGTGGCGGCTTTGGGGTTATATATTTATAATGGATAATATTCTCTAAACATATGGCAATGGGGGATTTCCCTGGCTCTATCATTGAATTTACATATAATAAGTCACACTGCGAAATTCACTAATCTCTGTGGGTATTCCCTGCTGCTATACCAAAGGGTAACATGTCCGTGATTACTGAACACCTTTTGGCCCGCAAGTAAACTAAAGGCTGTAACGTAAAGAGAAAGTGCGTGCGTGTGCATGTGTGTGTGTGTGCACAAGCGTATACTACCATCAGCCTCCATTGATCTGTGGCATGCAGGTTATCAAGATGGCAACATGTTCATCTTCACCAATAGCCAGTGGGGAAGCAAAAAGCCTAAATGACCACTTAAGAAAAGCTATTCAGTTTGCTTTGCCAGTTGCAGCAGGCCTCCACCCCACCCCCTCCTCTCCACACGTGTGTTTGTGTTTGGTGGAAGCAAGGCATTTCAGTGGAAAGTATGTTGAAAAGCCCAATTCTGGCCCTGGGTGCCTGGTTTTGTTTGTGATGATACATCTGTCAATGTATGACCTTTTAGAAAATATTTGTTAAGATCAGTTAACTCCACCTGCTATACCGCGATAACCATGATATACCGTCATTTGGCAAGAAGGTTATCGTACCGTCATAAAATGAATACTGTGACACCCCCTACTCCCCGGTATTGTGGACAGTGTTTGGGAGAACCACTTCCCCGCCCTAAATGGAGGTTTAAACCAGCAGCCTTGCTAGAGAATGCCTTTAAAAGTGACATACATAGCTTGATTAAGCATTATTTCCTGGAAAACGAAGGCTCGGTGCAGAGTAAGGGAATGCTTTGGGAGGCATTTAAAGTGGTGCTGAGAGGAGGGTGTTTGTCTGCAGAGCTTGGGGTGCTGAGGACAATACGGAGAGAGCTCAATGTGGTGGAATTGGAGATAAAGCAGTGGGAGGGGGAGGTGGAGAGACTGAGTTCACCAAAGTCGCTTGCCAAGCTGAGGGAAGGGTTGGATAAGTTTAGAGCGCTAGCGGGCCGGGAAGTGCAGTACTTTGCGTGACCTGCAAGGGCCCGTAAATATGGAGAGGAGGGGAGGCCAGGCAGATACCTAGCGGCTCTGGTCAGGGGAGAGCGGGGATTCAGGGAAATAACTGCAGTGTGGTCCAGCTGTGGGGAAGTCCTGGTGAAATCAAGTGAGATAGCGGGGGTGTTTCGCAGGTTCTATGAATCCCTGTATGCCACAAGGGATACACCTCCGGGTACTGAATGGAGTGATTACACTGAGGGTGCGGCACTCCCCAAGTTTGATGTGGAGGCGGTGGAGTCCCTTGCCAGGCCCATAATGGTAGAGGATGTGTTGGGAGCGATTAAAGCCCTACCCACCGCGAAGGCTCCGGGAACAGACGCCATAACAGCCGAGTTTTATAAAGAATGGGGTCCGGTGGCGGCTAGTCACATGGTGTGGATGTGGGAAGAGGGGGATGGTTATGGGTCTACTGCCACTTACGCTCTGGGAAGCTGTTATCACGCTGATCCCAAAGCCAGGAAAGGACTCACTTGATTGTTCGTCGTATCGGTCACTATCTTTGATAAACCTTGACACAAAGATTTTTGCTAAGGTTTTGGCGGATTGCCTCCCGCCGTATGTTCCGCAAGTAGTTCACCGGGACCAATCTGGGTTTATTACTGGAAGGTCAACGTCTTTAAACCTTCAGCGATTATTGGCAATCTTGGCGGAAATAGACCCGGGGACACAGGCAGTGGCAGCGTTGTTAGATATAGAGAAAGCATTTGCTGCCGTTGAATGGGAGTACTTGCTCGAGGTGTTGGCGTGGGGGGGGACCCCTCCATATTTTATGCAGGCCGCGAGGCTGCTGTATTCCGGTTGTAGAGCTCCGATAAATATAGGCGGTACATGGTTGGACCTGCTTTTTGCTTGGGAGGGGGACCAGGCAGGGGTGCCCGCTCTCCTCATTGCTTTTTGCATTGGTCATAGAGGTGCTGGCGGGTAGACTCTGGAAGCTGCATGGACACAGGTGACTGAAAATGGGCGGGCCGAGGGAGTTAATCATGGTTCCAATCTTGGTACAAAGCAGGATTGTCAAGGGCAGGCAGTTGTTGGAGGGAGGAAAGTTCATGTCTCTAGCCTGTTTGGAGGAATGCTTGTGTATAGGGGGGCTTTAGACCTTCAGATACTTGCAGTTGAAGAGTGTTGAGGGCTGCCTGGGTGGAAAATGTGTGTAGGGAGATCACCTCCTAAGAAAAATACTGCTGCAAGATACCAACACAACAAAAGTCAGATATCACGACTCTATGGGGAATTGAGGTGGAGCAACCAAACTGATATACTTCCGACAAGAGTGGAATGGGCCAAGGACCTGGGCATAGAAATAACTGACCAGCTGTTGGGCAAGATAAGTAGGAGGGTTAAAATGTCCACATTGTCCCTGCAATACCGAATGCAGGCGTTGAAGCTGATACACAGGTGGCACTACCCACTGGCAACCCTGGTGTAGATTCGCGTCATAAACCGGTATGTGGTGGGGCTGCATACAGAGATAAAGGACATAGGTGTCGGACTGGCTCAAAGATTTAGACGTAATGCAGAAATCTCTGTTGCCAGGGCTGCAGCTGTTTGGGGTGTATGGGAAGGAGGAAGGGGGGGGGTGGAGAAATCACATGGTTCATACCCTACCAGAAAAGGGGGGCATACCCTCTAAAAGGAATGGTTACAGAAAGCACGGTCCATATATGATATGAAGTATTTGACACACATGTCGGATGAGGCAGGAACGGACATACAGGGGAGCTGGCTACCTTCTTCAGCAAATATGGTCATTAACCTGCCATCTGAAAGCAATGCAATTTTGTATAAATATGCTTGATGCGACAGTGAAATAGTTGGCGTTTACCATAATGCATGTGGGAGGAGGGAGCGTAAGGGGTGTGGGAGCAATTTACATGAGCCCTTTATTGTTCATAGGCATTTTAAAAGGTTTGCTGTCTTTAGAAAAATGACAAAAATTGATTAAAATAACAAAAATAAGCTGCAAAATGTCAGGATTGGTAGATACATGATTTGTGCAGCAGAGAAATGCTTGTGGGTACTGTGGCTGACCTGGCCTTTGAAGTATTGGAACAGCTCACATGGTCACTTTCAGAATAGCCTGCAGCTCCCATTGATGATTATCAAATTCCTTAAAACGTAGAATAGTAATGCAAAATGCACCAATTCATCCCATTCACTTAGGAAAACATTGTTTTGGAAGGATAAGGGCATTCCACAAACGTGGGGTCTGCATGCGTCAATTGCTCCCTGTAATTCTATAGTGATTTATGCTACAATAATTGAAACGTCACCAGATGCTGCCTCGACCCCCCCCCCACCACCACCCCGTGCCACTCTACTACTAAGCATGCTGTTAAGCAAGATTGTATGCAGTAACCCTGTGGGAGACTACACCAGCCATGTCCTCTTGGCAATAGGTAACCCAACCTTTGTTATAAGTCTGTCCTACACAAGTTGGTAGAGTGACTGAGCAGCCAGGCTCATCTCAAAAGGGGTCAATGTGAGCTGTAGGGTTGTAACAGAGTTTCACAGTGACAAGTATTCAAATAACACTTACACTCAAGGTTTCTTGATTAAATAATGATTTATTAATTTAACAGTCAGTTTTAAAATAAGCCTTCTTTAGAAGGTAGCAATTGGAAACAATAAAAATACACCTAAAAATGCACTTCTTCAATTCAACTAAGTAACGTAGATGCCCTCTTGGGATGGTACACAGATGCTTCCAACACCCTGAGGTGACTTCAATAGTTAGGACACTGCGGTCATTAATATATCACTTTTCACACTTAAATGAGAATACTGAAGTTGTGGCAAAAAGGAAAAGGTTAGGGAAGGAAACCATGGTTAACAAGTTTCTCAAACAGGTAAGCACGTTTGAACCCCCCCCCCCCAATTCAAAGCAGATTTACCCTTCCCCAGCTATACAAGTAAGTTATGTATGACTTTGGAAGGATAGCGAAAATAAAAGGTCAGAGGTTAGAAGAGTATTCAGGGAGCCAGGTCAGCCAATGTCATTCCCTTGCTCGCTGCGCCACAGGGAACCAGGCTGCACCTCACTGAGGAGGTCCAACAAGGCCGAAACATGTCTGGGGTTGCTTGGTTTTCTGTGCAGAGGGGACCTGGCCTAGCAGTTCGGGCTGGGCTGCTACCTTCGGTGGCGGCAGCTGCTGACTGATTTGCATACGGCTGGTCCCCTTTTGCAATGGCGCAGACGGGCTAAAAAACGGTGGTGTGGAAGGTTGCAGAGAGCAATTGCCAGTGGTTTAGATTCATTCGAAAGCTTCCACCCATCACTTTTGTGGTCAGCCAATGTCAACTGAACAAAGTCTAGGGGAGCGGAGGCACTCTTGAAGTTAGGTAAAAGTCTTGCACAAAGTTTAAAAGAGATTGTTGTAAAAGAAATCACTGTTGGGCCACAAGCTGGGAGGCTTGTGAAAGGTAAAGCTATGAGGGCAGCCAATGCAAGTCTCAACTGAAAACAGGCAAGCTACACACACAAGAAATAAATACTCCTTAGTTCACAGCACCTTAGGTCTGAAGAAATCATTCCAGCTGGCTTCTGTTCCTGTTGTAGTCTGAGAGATCCTGTTGTTCCTGGGCCTCAGGCGTGGGGACAAGAGGGAGGACGTCTGGGGACTACTGCACTACGATTCGAAGGTCGGCGGCAGCAATGGACAAAGTACAGATCAGAGCCATTTTGTGGTTTCAGCTTCTCACGAAAAACACCACTGCGTTTTTTGACACCTTGTGGACTTTCCTTACTTCTGGGGTCCAGCACTCTGCTGAGGTGGCTCAGGCCTGGTCAGCCCTGCTTCGAGGGAGTCCAGAGGATCTTCCTGGAGCACAGGTCTGGCTTAAAAACGATGCACTCGATTCAGGTGTTCCTGTCCCCTGACACGCAATTCCTGCATCAGCAATGGAAGTACAGCAGCAAAGAGAGGGTTTTCAGTTGAGTTAGTCTTGGGGTCGATTGGTCCCACCAACACAAGGGGAGAAGTTGTTCTTTGCAGGGCTTCTCTAGTCGAGGCGAATTCGGAGCTTCGGCACTGCAATAGGGCTTCACCGGCCAAACCAACGGTCCAGGAGTTGCAGCAAGTTTCTCTTCCAAGTTCTTCTTCGGATTCCTACATCCAGTGGTCCACTCTGCCTTCCTTACAAAATACCTCACCTTTTATGCAGGTCTCTACCATTAATTTGCAGCCTACCTGTCAATCACACAGCAGGATGGCTGTCCTTTAAGGACAGCCAGCCGGCCAATCACCTTCGGGTGCATATCTGTAACCAAGGAGACTAAGCACAGGCAGTTTCGGGCACATCCCTGGCTTCCTGCCCTGCCTGACACGCTGGAGCCAGAGGTGGGCTTCACTAGTGAATCCCACCAAAGACAAAACAAACTAAGGGACCAAACCTGGTTTGGCACGAAGAGTAAATCTCAAGAAGGACCTTTCCAACAAGAAACAGCGAAAAAAGATGACCGGTGCCAATTTGACAAAATGGGTACCCATTGGTGCAATATTGCAGCAGTAAAACACACAATGGTAGGAACAATTAAACCCCTGCCACCAGCTATTAATTGTAGAAAGGGTCACATAAAAAAGGTTACATGAGAAGATAGACAAAGGCGATACTAAGTAACCCCTCTAGCACCCTATTTTAAGCCAGTGTGTGCTGGGTCTATACAGATGCTGGGTCTATAAAGTTACAAATGGAAGTAATGTCAATTTCACTTCACTACTCTTAGAAACAGTAGTTTATTCAAGAGAAGGTATTTAAACCTTAGCAGAAATCCAAGGGATTTCTACGCGACACTGCACTGAGGGTGCTGTGTGTCGCAATGTAAAAAGATGATGCCTATGGAGTTTGTCAGACTCCAAAACCAAAATAAACAGGGTTTAAATACAATAGAAATGCATGAGAGAGTAGGAAAAATGTCTCACTCTCTTCGGGATAAAAATTAAAAGTCCTAAAGTCCAGCAAAAGAGCTGGGGGTCTCTAAGGTAGAATAGAATTAGCACATTTCTGAGAATTCTCCCAAACACATGCTCACCAACCAGATAGATAAACGAAAGAGTATGTTTTTCGTTTGGGCTATTGGGTGGTGCATTAGCGCTACCTGTAAGCTGAAACTATTGCATTAGAGTACAGGTAGATGAGAATGGCATATGAGGAATGACAGACAGCTTGCAGGTGGTGTTTGGTTTTTACCAAACTGTTGACTGCCCATGTACATGCTAATCCCTATGGCCATAACCACCCAGTTCCTGCCCCTGCCTGCCCAAAAAACCTCCTACCGAGAACTCTAGCTTTATTCAAGCCTTACCATCAAACTTTGCATTTAAAGTGCCTGCCAGTGTTTTTTCAAAGCAGTCTATGACTTAATTGGAGTTGCAATCCCACTACTACCTTCAGTCACCCGATTTAGAAGCACTCTGCATGCCCTTCACTGAAGTCCTGTTAAAAACAAGCATTGGAAAATTCAAGAGTTAGTTTGTTTTTGTTTAAGTATTAGGCATTTGATAGGCACTGCTATTAGATGACCAGGTACTTGCAGCATTTTGCATCTGCTGCCAACAATATCCAATTAATACCACTACTCTCCCCTTGCAATGTTTTCACAAATAATGGACCGAGGACTAGCAACAGAATTACATAGGTAATTTGAAAAACAGTAAAATCAGGAAACACAAAAGCGTAATAATTCTATTTGGGCCTCAGCAACTAGCAACTCTGGTAAAATGAGCTATCCCGCCCATCATTTCCAGTAACAGATGGACCGCTATTACATAAATTGATAGTTTTCATGCTAATGCCCACAGTAGCCAATTACAAAAGCCCAGCGTCGCAACGGGCACCTCGTTTCTCTCTTCGTTGGTAAAGTGACCATCACCATTGACATCGGTAACAGCTCTGAAAATTGCAAGTTGGAATTCAAGAGGTCATTCCCACTTGCAAGCCTCGAATCAAAATTTCCCGCATGTGTTTCACATCATTGCCCTCCAAGAAACTTTGTTAACCACCACGCCAGCGTGGGATGGATATGATATTATATTGCTTTCAGCTCTACCAACAGGAGGGAGGCCGTCAGACCTTTTGGTTGCTGTAAACTTAAAAATAGGTCTCTCTATTGCCGATTGGTCACCCGAAAGTGCTTACATCCTTTTAGTAAAAATCACCTGTGGCTCTCAAAGAATAGCCTTAGTAAATCTTTATCGCAACCCAGCGGTGATGGTGGATGAGGCTTTTTACACGGGCTGGAGTCGTATTTTACATTTAATTAACATCGCAAGCAACATAACTTATACCATTATTCTTGGTGATTTGAATTTAGACTGTTGGAATATAAATCGTGATACAAAAGATGTACATACATGGACGTCATTCATGGCTGAAAAACAGTTTCACATGGTAAATGGGGCAGTCCGTGGAGACATTCCTGCACATTCGACGTGGTTTCGAAATTCAAGCACAAGCATCATTGATTACATATATGTAGACCAAATTCTCTTCCAACAGGTACAGAGTTTGGAGATCCTTGCATTAGCGCACAATGATCACAAGCTACTATCACTGTCGATTGCAGGAGATTACGAGCAGCATAGAAAGTGTTCTGCAAATGAAATCCTTGCGATCAATTCCACAAAGAATCAATTAAGGTGGTCTGATGCAAAGGTGTCAGCATATAGGCACACTCTGGAAAGAAATGCCAGGACCTCCATGCCGGTACATTACACAGAGTTATTATTGCCTTACATCAATACGGTCTCCATTCTGTCGAAAGATCGTTTAAAGTAGAAGCATGTATTTGATCTTGATATTCAAATACAAAGAGCAGCATATCTGGAAAAAAGAAGGGCTATTTTAACTGCAGGATCTATGTCCTGTCAACAGGAGTTAAACAATGCTAAATGCCAATATAAAAATTGTGTTAAATCCAAAAAACACCTTATGTTTCAACATGACAGCGAACATATGGGACGAGCAATGGCAAACAAAAACTCAGCCCAGATGTGGTACTTGCTTAATAATCAACCATGTAATTTGCAAGCAGATGCACAGCTAATGGCAGTAAATGAAGACAAATGGATTGATTACTATACTGATTATATGCTGACGCACGTTTTGATAAAGTACAGGGTGTGCATCCATCATCAGTGGGATGGTCTTTGAGTTTCTCCCCAACAATCAAAGACTTAATACGGCGTGCCAGTTCATCAAGGGCTGCTGGTCCTGATGGCATCACCAACAGCATGCTAAAAGCCAACATTGTCGAATGGGCTCTGATTTTGGATCAGATCTTTCAACTTGTAGTAAAGACGCGAGCGGTGCCGTTGTCTTGGAAAACATTTGTGATCATTCCCATTTTTAAAAAAGGGGGATCGAACGCAATCCCAAAACTAATTGGCCTATCGCATTGCTAGATGCCCCAGGCAAGATTTTTACCAAACTAGTTCTTTGTGATTTCAAGGCTTGGACACAAGTCAACAATCTGCGTGACCCGTCCCAGACAGGTTTCGTGCCTGGCATGGGCACGCACATTAATCTGATATGCCTGAATGCAATCAAGGCTCAGTGTCACGCTATGAAACAAGCAGTATATTTCGTCTTTGTAGATTTACACACTGCATTTGATTCCATCTTGTGTGTAATGTTGTTGGAGAAACTATCAAGAGACCATTGTCCAGTAACACTTTATGAAATCATCTGCACATTACACTCTGAAACCTCCATTCGTGTCCGCCTTTCGCTTGATGGGGTACTTTCTGCACCCATCCAGACAGCACGGGGGCTCAAACAGGGCTGTCTACTGGCATTATCTGTCTTCAACTACTTTATACATGACATCAGAAATGCATTTGATAAAGTAACCTCAGATTCCCTGAAACTGTGTAGTCACCCTATCAAGGCGCTGATGTACGCAGACTAGCTTGTTCTAATTTCTAAAACCCAGCTGGGTCTCCAAAACCTATTGACAGCCTTTCAAGTTTAGATCCAACACAATGAACTTAAGAGTCAACACAGAGAAAACTCAGATTGTTCCATATGCACACATAAGGGTCGGCCCTAGACAATTTGGGTGGTCCATTAGCCAGGTTACAAATAGTAACTCAATACACCTACCTGGGTATGTGTTTTGAGGGCATAGTCAATGCAAAGAGCCAGCTTGAATGTGTGGAGAGGAAATTAGACACAGCAATAGCTCAAACAAAAATAATCATGTACAGATGTGGTAAATTTTCCATCAAGCCACCATGGTTCTACTGGAACCAGAAGGCGGTCCCAGCCCTATTGTATGGTCTGGAGTCTCTTCCTACTAATACTCGCTTTCAATTTGATAAATGGGAAGCAAAATTCTGGAGACAAATTTTGCATTTACCGGTATGCGTGCCTCATTCCTGGCTTAGGTATGAACTGGGTCTGGTTTCCCTCCACGCTTTGTACAACTGGAGACTTTGCTCCTTATTTAGGAAATGTCTAATTTCTACGAATGTCAATATTATTTTAAGATCTCCATCTGCTTAGATGTTCTCGACTAAACCTTGTTTCATAGTCACATGGGTAAACAAGGTCTGTCAAATTTTTGCCACCTCTGACATAACCATTGAAATGCTGATCACTAATCCTGATCAGGCCAAAGGGAAATTATACAATGCTGATAGGATTACAACCTGAGAGTTATGTATGCGATATGAAGGCGGTGATATCCGCAGGTTTCCTCCTAAGAAAATGCGTACGTTATCTCCCTACTTAGTGACAGCACCAACATTAAAATATAGGCTAGCAATTCTACGCTTGCGTTTCAACTTATGGTATACAAAAGAGGTCCTTACAAAGCATCAGTTGCTGCGGCCTCAAGATAACATCTGTCGATTTTTTAACAATACAGGTGCAAAAGAAACGTTGGAACATTTGATCACCCATTGCCTTGAATTAAGTGATTTTTAGACAAACATTTTGCTAGGCATTATAAATATTTGGGTAACCTGGAATGATAGGAGTGTTGGATAATAATTCTGGGCTGTTTTCATCTGCCATTTCAGTTAGCTACTGTACATTTTTTGGAAAGTCTGCAACTAGAATCAAAAACTGTTGAGAATATTTAAGAGGGGCGTGTGTCCTAAGGAGTTGTTATATAGGCACTTGTCTTATTTGTGTTGTTTGTTAAAATGAGAAAATTACTATTTTATGAGATTCATTTTGTTATAGTTAGTTGTTTTCGTTTGCTTCATATTATTTCATGCATACATCATTTTAACATATATGGAAATTGTTTCAAATTGTTGTAATAATATTGAAAGGTTGATTAAATTCAACTAAAATAATTATTTTAAAGAAAAAAGCCCAGCACTGTCAGGGGCCAGCTGCTGTGGGCAGTGCAATCCCTGCCGACAGAAACCCCCAAACGATACTGCCAGAGAAAGGCAGACATGGATGCATTTTCATTGGGAATACCCCATGTACATATGGTCCTGTAAATCAAACTGGAGTTATGCATCCCAGATTTTTTAAAAGCGTGAGTGCGGCAAAGGGAGTAAGAAGGGCACAGAAGACACCTCCCACCCAGAGCCCCTTGCCTCGCTAGATATTTTCTGCCGTCATGATGGTAGGAACATTTTCCCTCTCCCCCCTTTCATCCAACCCTGATCATGTGACGAATCCCAGGGTATCGTCCCTGCTCTCACGAGGAAAGCCCCCTTCCCACGAGCCAAGGGAGGTGAGGCTGCTATCCAATAGTCCCCCTGGGGGTGGTATTCAGTTGGAGATCTCATGGGGAGGGAAAACCCTATGGGACCAGAAATGACTTATGGGAGAACACCATTTCCACCCTCCACCCTAACCTCCCTTATACTCCTACCCTACACCCACCTCTGCACGTCCCAATACTTCTATAAAAGTAGAGGACCCACATCCTTGTAGGACATACTGAGACGAGTAAGAGTAGCGATTACGTATATGGAGTGCATCAAGAAACTGAGAAGATGAAGAACTCACCTAACCCAGTGGAGAGTAATCATGACAACACTGGGACAAAGAAGATCTTCAGAGGAATAGGGAGCACACCACGCAACCAAACTACGCGCTCCATTCTATGTGGACGCTTAAACATATCAAAGGAAAGAACGGCTGCAAAAGGTGTCCAATCCTCCCTGAAGGAGCCGTAAGAGCCAGCACGACAAAGGAGGGAAGAAAGCAGACCAGGATGCCGAGAAGGAAGCGGAAAGATCCAATGCTCGTCCAGAGTGCGAGAACCCCTAGACAGTTCCACTAAGAGAAGCTCCAGGCATTCCTTACAGCGGGACAGCGTGAGAAGGGAGCACTGCGGCACCTGAAGGAAGTGTACTGCTGCGCAGCTGCTGCAGCCCGCAGAGAAACCATGAGGGTCAGGGAAGCCCCAAAGCTAATTGTAGAAACCATGGAAGATCCAGGACGATGGCGGACCAGGAAAGAAGGTACTCACATCGTTGGGAAGGCGCTGGGGCCCCCGAGACGGTGGTGAGAGCCCAAAAGGGGAGATCAAGTCAAGAATACAGGGTCAGGTGGGCATGGTCAAGCGGGGGCAGAGCAGATATGTCTGATGTGAGCTCCCGAGCCCCAGGCGGAAAAAACGCTTTTTCCTCCCTACCCCCCTTTGGTACCAGCATGGAGGTGAAGGGTGGACAAGCGGCCATGACCACCAGGACTCACCTGCTTGCACGGCATTCAGCTCCATGTTCCCCAAAATCGCATTCCAGCTCACAGCCGCGACCCGGAAAGCCAAGATGGCACCCTGCCACCGCTCCTGAGCTGGGACACTAAGTGAAGCTCTTCCCCTGGCTCTACCTGGGGGACCACGCCAAGCACACAGGCTGTGGCAGAACTTGTGATGCCTCCCCGTGGAGGCTGGTTAACCAGAAGGAGCAACAGCGGCTCTCCTGTAGCAGGACCAAGCTGCGCAGTGCACCTGGGAGGAGATCGCTGGCACATTGGGAGCGGGCACACCTGTCGGGGGGGGGGGGGTTTAAGGAAAGCAGCACGCCCCATCCATTGTGGAGGTGCCGACTGTTAAGACGGATTTCTGAACTCTGTCCTGGAGGGGCAGAGGTTCAGAAGGCCAGCCTAGTTTCTTGCAACAGGGTAACCTCTGGACAAGCCAGACCAATCAGGGTAGCGATCGCGGCGGTCAAGACTAGGTCTCAAGAAGGGTGAGGGTGACTGAAAGCCCGCAATGAGCACACAAAGCAAGGACACTCACAAATTACTCCAAGCAGGTGTTATATTAAAAACATATACCCATTTATTACAAGGCCTTTGTAACATTGACCGTAGCGAGAAATCACAATAAAACTCAAGTAAACCAACACATACCAAACCAATACAATATATATACAAATACAAACGAGTAACGAGTTAGATGCACGAAATGTGTAGACCACCTAGATGGGGAGGAAAACAGGCAGTGCGAATAATAATTAGACCCAGTCCGCCTTCAGAGGCACCTAACTAAAAGGAAGTCCAAGCCCTTGTGCTCAAAAGTACCTGCACACGCTGGTGCCAATGGGCAAAAAGGGGAGTCTCTTCGAGGGAATCAGGCAGTTTAGTTCGGTGAACAAATGAAGATGGACAGAGCTCCGCGACTCAAGCGCAGTCTCCACTGTGGGCAGAAGCAGAGCGCGAGTACGGAAAGGCATGCTGTTAGACCCAGCGGGGAAAAGCTATGGGCTCCTGCAGGAGGGTGACCAGTTCCAAGCGATGCTACTCGCCGGTCCCCGATGCAAGCTGACCCAGGCTTCTTCGCGTCAGTTTCAGTGCTGGCAGGTTCAGATGGGAGCAGGGGACGTCTCGTCGTCGTGTAGATTCCGCAGCAGCAGAAGTTGTTGAGGACGTCCCAAACACAGTGAACCCGCACAGTTTGTTACCACAGCAGGCCAACGGAGCGGCCGTGTGTATTTCAGCCAAATGTACACTACTCACTTCAGACCTGGGAATGCCAAGTGTACGAATCGT
Organism: Ambystoma mexicanum; assembly: GCF_040938575.1. NCBI lineage: Eukaryota > Metazoa > Chordata > Amphibia > Caudata > Ambystomatidae > Ambystoma > Ambystoma mexicanum. The sequence continues at coordinate 1,106,051,091 of NC_090922.1, forward strand.
GTGAGAGTGACAAGGACTCGTAATACAACACAACCTGACGGCGGTTACAGAGCAAGACTCCTGGGTAGGCTGGTCAGTCTGCTGGATGTCCCAGAGACACTTCCGAAGGCTTACGTGCAGGAGATGGTGAAGATGCCGAGAATAGTTGCCCCCACTATTCCAAGGGTCGAAGTACCAGTACAGGCCTTCTCGTTCGATCAGAGGTAGAAAGGGTTTCACAAAGCGACAGCAGTGCAGAGGAGCAGTCCTTCAGCGGGTCACCAGCGATTCCTTGGTTCAGCCTCGTGGTTACAGGATACTTGGCTCCTGTATTCCTTTGTTCGTGAGAACTCAGGAGATCGACATGGTAGTGGCGTTTCCAGCCCCCTCTTATCCACGGTTCCCTTCGCGCCAAAACGGAGGGGACCCAATGGGAGATCCGCTCATAAAACACTCACACCATATGTGGATCTTATCACGGACCACGGGGGTCCTAGGCATTCACACCACCCTAGACTCTCTGGTGCCCAGGATGTGTATTGGGACCAGACATCCCAGCCCCCATCCTGGAGGCACACACCAGGCCTGTAGAAGCCTGTGAAAGCATCTGTGATGCGCGGGAAAGTACATGCCCAAATAAGGAAGGCCCCGGGTCGGCTCGACCTGGGGGAGGTGAAGGGGGCAAGACGGTCAGCGGACAGGACAAAGAGCCTCGTGGTCTGGCCATTTTGGGAGCCAGGCCACCATTTTCGGCTAAGCGCGAGAAACGCGCTTAAAACGCCAAAAGGAGCTCAAAAACACAAGAAACGATTGCTGCCACCAATCCCGTCCGTGATTCACTTGCACCGTTCATTTACAATCCAAAGAGAGTATTTAGGGCCTGTAGAAGACTAGAGACCCAAGAGAGCAGTAACTTAGCTTACAGTGCCCTCTTGTGCCATGTTGCGCGAAAGCTGCAACATGATAAAGAAACTACGGAAAACAACGTTTCCCGGTACTGACTGTCTTAAGGGCATGTCAGTTTCCCCGTAAGAATGGAGCGAAAGCCCAGAGGAGTGCGGCAGAAGGCTGCACTTCTCTGGCAAAGTCTAGATCATGGTGAAAACAGCAGCAAAAAGTTTAGGGGTTGCCACATGGAAGGAAAATTACCCACAATTACGAAATCTTTCCTAACACCGACGAGCCTAGAGGACTGGGGACTTGCCCAGTCCACTCTACCCCCCCCCCCCCATCAACTAATGGCTCCCAGCGTGGCCTGGGAGGGTGAAGAACGAATGCTTGACTCCTCCTCAGTCTCTGCAGCAAGCCGAGTGCCAGGAGAGCTCAAATGAGTCAGACCGGAGACCTCAGAACTGCTCTGAGGAGGCGCTATGCCCCAGGCCCCTTGGGGGGCAATTAGAGTGCCTAAACCTTAAAAAATGGAGGACCAAGTGGTGAAACTTAAGTGGGTTCCATACTTCATTGTTTTGGGCTTTTTGTCTTCCCCACGTGGTGGCAACATATGCAGGCAGAGCCACCCTCAGACTGGTAGCCCTGGCACCTTGCAGATGAGCTGAGGGCTTTGATTTCAACTGTTGGCAGGCAGCTGGTGTTCCGCATAACCTCATAGATGGACCTGGGAGCAAATGACACTGTGCCGCCCTGACTGAAACCATTTGTGAAAACCACCGGGTGGACTTGGGATGCATCGCCGCCCTCTGAACGGCTGGAGGGGAACTCAGCAGCGTTGTCGGAGAGACCAGGAAGAGACGTGGTCAAGGAGGAGCCCTTTGTGACCCCCCAGCCCCAGTTACATAGTGAGCCTCTGGAGGGGGTATTAGCCAGCGGAAAGTTCAACATACAGAGGGCACTGACAGGACTTCAGTGCATCATGGCCTTATCAATTTGCCTAGGAAGCAATGGCGCCTGATAGAGGCAAATCAAGAGTGCCAACCTCGAGAAACATTAGCAAATGCTGTCAGGTCAAGAGGGGGCCGGCAAGAAATCTCAACAGGTCAGTGCTCAGATCCACGCACCGGCCTCACCGCCGCCATTGGGGGTTGAACCCCGCCCCCGTCACACTGGCCACGAAAGAGGATATTAAAGCAATGTTGGCAGAGTTGAAACATGACCTCATGAAAGAAATACAGGGAACAATTGATAAGCTTGTGGGACTGGTCAAGGACCTACAAGTACATACCTCTGGGACTGAATCTCAATTGGTGGAGCTGGAAGATTTGGCAGTGGAAAAGGCCCACGAGCAAGCATGAATGTCTGAGCAGATGGAAAGCCCAGAACAGCGAATAGAGGCGGTGGCAGTCCAGCAGGACGATGCAGAGCATTGCTCAAGGCAAAATAAAATCAGGATACAAGGCTTCCTCAAACAGGTGCAAGACCCAACCCAGATCTGCCTATCTATGTTGAAGCCCTGCTCTGCACCATACTAAAAATCGACCGTAGGGCAAGGAGTTGGTCCTGGACCAGACACATGGGGCATACACGGTTTCTTTGGTCAGAAGGAGCAGGTGACGAGAAGCCCGGAAGCAAGAGTTGATCCACTTTAGAGGCTAGGATTTGATGCTGTTTCAGGACTCTCACAGGACACATTGTTTATATGCAAAAAACTAAACGTGGCGACGGCCTGATTGCGCGAGAGACATCCCCTATAGATGGAGATTCCCATGTAAACTACTCTTCACGATTGAGGGAGCCAAATACATTATGACGAAGGAATAAGAGGCGGCAGCCCTGATGGAGGGGGGCGACAGCAAGAAGGGAGAGTGTCTGTCACGAAAATCGCATAAACTCATCCCAGACTCGGGGGAGGAAGAGACCCGACCTCGCAGGCCCTTTGGCAAAGGCAAAAATAGGCCGATCAGGTGAGACGAAGCCCTGACTTGGCTCTGTTACAGATTGCCCTTCTGTGAGCACAGGGGTGTGGGGAGCAGGATGAAAATTAATTCTGTGCAATTTGGGGGGGAAGATACAAAGTTAAGTTTCACGAGTATGGATCTTGTGCAAAATTATGTATGCTGAGAAAGCTATTGATGTTGGGTGGGGAGACCTAGAGGAGGGAAGGGAAGGAGGTGGGGTTTGGCGGGGGGAGAGGGGTGGGAGATCTCCGGGAGAGGTGCAAATGCCTCCATGTGGGAGCATCCTATAACCTGGTTTCCAAAAGACCCTTAGAAAAAAATGGAACTTCCGAGAGTTGTTCAATTTTGATTTGGAAGTTATGTTGATAAACTCAAGTTTGATACACACTGGTGCTCAAGTGGAAACAGAATGGGAGGGGCGGATATGGGGCTTCGGATGCTGGGAGTTCTGGTTGGTCTGGGCCCGCAAACTCGGATTCTGAGGAACCTGGAATTCAACCTGGGGACAGTGAGCCGATCCTTTACAAATTGGGAGACCATGGGGAAATTGCGTGTGGGCCACATTTATGTGGGCTCATCTCTGCTGACCTTTGAAGCGTGCAAGACTAGATTTGCAGTTGATGAAAGGTTCCGATATAGCCAAATCTGCCACTGGGTCACTGAGGAGGTTGGGGATAGAGGGACCAGAGAACCCAAAGTAGTTGAGCTGACATTATTTGATGGCCTTAACTGAATCCAAACAACCACTTTTTAGAGGCTTCTTGACCCGACTGAGGACTCCGATACCCTACCCTACATGGTGAAGTGGCAGATCGAACTGGGAGTCGATATTAAGCCAGAACCATGGTCATCTATTTGGGAAAGGGCCCACAAAGCATAACAATGCACAACAATGAAGGAAAGTGGGTACGAGATGTTATGCAGCTGGTATGTGTCACCTAGCCAGCTGCATGAAATTAACCCTGGGATCTCGGATAGATGTTGGGGTGGGGTGTGGGGAGAGGAACATTGAGACACCTATGGTGGTCTTGCACCCGTTCTCAACTGTACTGAAAGGAGATGCTCTCAATGGATCTGAGAGTAATCATCTTGGGAGATTCAGCGGCGGATGTCGGTTACACAGTGCCAGGCCAGACAGCACGGTTGATAACACAACTCTTAATAGCGGCCAGATTAACGCTAGCTTTCTCATGGAAATTGGCTGAATGCCCGATAGTGGCGCAATGGTGGGTCAGAGTGTGTACACTGATGGCACTGGAAAAAATAACGGCGATCCTTACTGACTCATACCAATCCTCCTATGCGGCCTGTCTCTCCATTCTTCAATTTTTGGGATCTAAATAACCCACTATGCACAAACCGCAAACTCTTAAAGTTACTCCGAAAGCGATGCCATTACTGGGACAAGCTGTTTGCGCTGGCTGCACTTTATTGCTACTGTTTGATGAAATTGTTGTCTGTTGTCTTGATTGAGGACCAGAAGCATGCTCAGAATTGTGATTAAGAAAAATATAAATAAAGCTTGAAAACAAAAAAAAGAACACAGTCTGGGACACAGACCAAGGGGAAGAGATGTTGGCAAACCTTGGGTCGCACAATAGACTTCGGCCAAGTACTATCAAGAAGGAAGGTCACAAAAAAGAAGGGAGCATGGGACCCAAACATATAAAAAGGAAGGAAGATCATTATTTCTTCAAAGTCACAGTACCTGGCAGAGTGGTAAGCCAGGTGGGCTGTGCCGAACGAAAGCTGAAGAAAACCAGGGGAAGAAGCAATTCCTCCAGACAATACAAACTGCCAGGAAGCCTGAGAAAGGCCAGGTGAAGGGAGACATTCCCCCTACAGAGACTTGAGCAACCAAAAAACATGAGAATGGTTAGGGGGTCCTCCCCACCAACATTGGGAACTGGGGCCAAAAGGGAGTTTGTCCTCTCCCTGGCCCAGAGATCAGAAGAAACCTATGTCCCCAATATATAGTGAAGACAACTATGATAAAGAAGGAACATTTCTAGTGAACTGTGTTTTATGAAACCTGGAACTTTGTGTTATTTCCAAACGGCACTATAACCTGAGGAAGAGACTTGCCCTCAGAACACAGTCTCCTTTTTTTTTTTAAAAAAAGCCCTCTGTTATCTAGTGCAAAGTGTAAGGGAAGGAACTTGGATTTTGACACAAGACAGTGGATTCTTGACATCCTGACAGATCCTGTAGTATTTTTAGTTGCAGTAGGGAACCCCCTCTTAGTATAAGGGATAGTGAAGGTTTTCCCTCATTTATTTTCAACTAATAAAAGTCTTTGCCAATCACCATGCCACTATTGTGTCAGACTCCTACTTCTGTACCCTTAGACCACCCAGTGGCAATATTCATCGCCCGACTACATGACCAGATTAGAGGATGTCCAATACACAAAAAGGTAACTGGCAGAGTCATTTTCAGATATAGTAGAAGAAACTGAGCCATGAAAGCAAAAAGTATCTACTCCATGGTGGGGCCAAATGTTGCAGTGTTAAGAACAGAATAGCACTCCAAATAATGTGGAAAGGGGCAAGCGTGCAGCAGGCGGTCCCAGTCACAAATGGAGCCCAACCACTAGCCTAAAAAATTACTGATTGTATGAGCGATTCTAGTGAGAATGGAGAAATGTTTGTGGAAGTTTCACCATTGTGGGACATCTCATGGAAGGTCCTTCTCATTCTCAGCTGAAAAGGGGAGAGCAAACACAAGGTGCCTATCTCCTGACAGGGATAGGCATGGTCATAGGCCTGAGAAAAACAGATGCTCAACAGAACTGGGGGAAAAAAAAGACCTACAGAGCCTTCCAATGGGTTACCAAAGACAAAAGCAGAACTATATCAACAGAAGGATGACAGTGCTAAAAAAAAGTGTGAAACTACACATACTTTATTGGGGTTCGAGGCTGTTCCGGACACATTCCAGATTTAGATGCCAATGAGGAACAAACTTATACATCATCTCCCCAGGGTGCTTGCCAAGTGAAAACACCTACAAATCACAACCAACAGAAGTCATTCAGACACCCCAGAAGTTTTCCTAGAGTGAGTAAGGGGTTCTGAAAAAAGAAACCTCAGACTCATCCGTCTTTGCAGCTGAAAAGAAAAATGTGTCTTATCAGTCAGACCTGCCATTGGGGGGGATGCCTGAACACTTTCCTGTCCAACTGGGAAGATTAATTTCAGGAGGTAGTAATGAATGATTATCCAATCGACTATATTAGATTATCATCTCAACAGTCGATACTTGAGATGCATATGCTTTGAGATCCGGAGAAGGTGTGCAAAATCTGTCTTCAGGAAAGCAATCAGTATAGACTTGTCAAGGGAGCACACTACCAGTAACTCACCACAAGGAGGGTCTGGGCGTTTATTCCTACACTTTCTTTGTCAGAAAGAGATTGGCCACTTTTGTTTGGTCCTCATCCTGAACAAACTGATACCTTAAACTCCATTTACAATGGAAACTCAGCAAAAGAGATGTCCAATGTTATAGCCGAGCCTGTTTCTAACATTGGTGTATCTCCAAAATGTTTAGGATCATTTGCCGATAGCCACAGCTAACCAGAAGTGCCTTAGCTTTGTCTTCTTTGACAAACACTTTCTGTTCACAGTACTCATTTATCCTGGCCACTTCCCCAGAATCATCACCAGCATTTTGGCTCCAAAGATAGCTTGTCTTCAAAAGGTAGGGTATTCAAATACATGCCTAAATGAAAGATAGTCTGACTGTAGTCCGAACCGAGGAATAGACAATTCTCCAAACTCCAACGGCTTGCCACCTTGTGAAGCAACAGTTTTTTTCTGAAAAACAGGTCTCAGCTGACCCCAGTTCAACAACTGCCAATTATAGGGGTGAACTTAACACACAAGCCAGAGTTGTGCTTCCAAAAAAAAAAGGAGCAGTCGCTCTACGGACCCAACTGTCAAAATTACTTGCTCTCCAACATGCTTCACAAACGTTTGGTTAGAAGGTGCCGAGTTACGTGCTGCCACTTTGGCAGTAATGCAGTTGGCAAGCTTCCACCTGATGCACCTAGTAGTTTATCTTTTGGATCGATGCCACAGGGACAGTTAAAATGTGTGGATTTCAATATCTCCAGCAATAGGATTACGACTGCAATGGTGACTGGTGTGAGAAACTAGATGATATTCTTACTCATACTTCCCTAGGATCCTCTGCGCAGATGGCCAGGGAAAGGCCATAGCTCTTGGATCCTAACCCTAGTGTGGAGAACTAAGGGAGGATCACATGGGTGGAGAGTTCTTGAGAATTGGGAGGGAGATGCTCTCAGGCTAGACACAGTATTACGCATTTTGCCTTCAAGAAGAAAGCCCTACGCCAGAGGCAGCTATGGGATATGGTCATCCATTCCCATTGACCAAGAGAATAAGAGATACCAAGAGAATAAGAGATACCATCAGCTCAAACGCAGCAGAATGAGGATGAAAAAGATTAAGGGTAAAATCGGTGAGGCACGGTATCCCCCCTTTTCCTATGGATGACCAAACTAAACCTCCCCCGACCTTCATGGCCCGTTATAAGCCAGCTCCCCAACCTGCTCCCCCCATTTTTCCACATACAACACTTGACAGTACTGGGACTAGGAAGAGATAGCTAAGAATAATAATGATTACACCCTTTCACCACTTTAGTACTGGGACGAGGAAGATGCCTACTAAGAGCTGTGAGGGTCAGGCATGCCCCTTTCATTTTAGTCAGGCAGGGCTAATTAAGCATCCAGTTGTGGATGCTTAATTAACCTAGCCTGTGAAGGAGCTGTAGGTGTACTAAAGGAGACCAGCCAAGCAGGTAAGAGAGGAACAGGGAGACCTGTGTGGGGAAGATCAGTAGAAGAATCGTGTGAGGAGGCAGCTGCGGTGGATCCGGAGAAGGAGCCGTTATCCCAGCAGACCTGTGGGAACAGAGGCGAGTGGGCAGTGTACTTTCTCCAATTCTGCGAGCCTCTATATCCCAGACGAGCAGCAGGAGCTGAGGAGCCCGGAGCAGAGAGGACGCTACCCGCATGCAGGAAGAGGCATTGGAGGTGCCGGTGCATAGAGAGGAGCACACGGCAGGCAAGCGGGGCTCGCGCCGGGGGTTTCCCAGCTGTAGAAGCCAAGAGGAAGTCGCAGGAACCACCAGGAAGAGACACAGAAGACGGATGAATGTCGTGTCGGCACTGAGGCTCCAGGGCTCTTCTAAACGACCGCGAGTGAGCAACAGTCCATTAAAGTAAACAAACAAAAGTCTGTTGAACACTGAATTGAATAGAACCTGAACATTGAGCAACTGTCATGATCTCTGCTTCCAAAAGGTCAGGGTTTTCCCAACTCCCTTGGAAGCAGATTCATAACCCAGGTTCCGAGTGCCAACCAGTCCCAATTGGGACCTTTTGGACCCAGTCCTGGCGCCAGTGGCACCAGGCTCATAAATATGCCCAGTCCCAGCGCTGGAAGCGCCGGGCTCATAATGCTTGGGTGGACTTACCTGCAGCAGACCATGCTGCTTACTTGCCTGCCAGTTGAGCCTCTGATCCTCTTCTGTTTGGAACTACTTTTCCTGTTGGGTGGGGCAGGAGCCACTCCCTAGGTTCAGAACACTGGAACTCTTCTGGAAAGCAGGAATTCTTTTCTTACCTAGGCGTGGCTGTGGAAGGAGACACCTAAGCACTACAGGAGGCTATTTAAACCACACCCGATGGATGAATCTTGCTTTGCATTATTCTGCATCCTCTGCAGCAGAACGCTCATCGTGTCTTCTGCATCTGATCCTGGGCCTAAGGAAAAAGGCTTACCATCCTGAATCGAGTCTTCAGCAACACCTATAAAGACAAGAAAGAACAGGTTAGCATTACGGTCTTCAGTGACAGCTCTTCACTTACCTGGGCCATCGGCTGTCACCAACGCCTCGCGCTGCATTCTGAAAGACAAAGGCTTACCTACTCTTCGTGCGCTCCGGAGGTCTTCACACTGCATTCCGGCATCTGAAAGACAAAAGCTTACCAACTCTTTGCACGCTCCGGAGGCCTTCGGCGCTGCCTCCCGCATCTGAAAGACAAAACAAGGTGCGTTTAAAGACATTGGGGAACTTTAATACTCACGTGCCATTACTCCTTTTCACATCTAACCCAGTGGGTATTCCGGCACCCTGCAGCCGCTCCGAACTTGTACCTGCAAAATAAAAAGACAGTTAGAGCGCATCGTGAAGCAGGCAACAAGCGCTTACTTACGTGCTTCCAGGCGCTTCTATTCATCACACGGGATCCATCTTCAACTCACTTCAGCCCGTCATCCACCATCGCCGGAACCCTGCAAAACAAGAGACATCATTACTAAAGACTTTAAAGACATTAGAATTACTCGAAACTTACCGTTCGTGCAGTAAACGACGGACAGCAGTCTTCTGAAGTCAAGAGACCTGCTCCCCTTATCCAGTGAAGAAACTGGTTATAGCACCCTGCCCCGAGGCAGATGGAGAGCACGGCGTTCACTTACCTAAGACATCTTACCCTTCGAGTCAAACATACAGTGCACAGAGGTCCAGCCCAAAGAGCCAGCCGTGTGTTACACATCACCTTTGAAGATACGGTATATGCCCAGTCAAGACCGGCGCCTCTACGGGAATCAGGTGAGCGTTACAGCAACATAAGTGCATATTGAACAATGAACTGAATTAAATGCAAGTTGCACAACGATTTAACTCAAACCTTCAAGTCAAGTACGTTAAAGGCCAGAGAGCCAAACAGTCAAGTTTTATAAGTGAATGCAGCACGGCAAGGCCGCAGATTGGCAAGAGGAGTGTGACACATGGTGGCAAAGCCACGATGCTGAAAAGGAGAAGCCGGAGGAGTGCAAGAATACACACAAAGCCAAGAGGCCAATAAAATGAAGAAGGTGACCGTGACCTGGTGCACAGGAACCTGTGTGGGGAGTCCAGGGATCTTCGTTGCGTGACCTGTAAAGGGTGTACCGTGCAGTCTGACAACTACGCCTAGACTAGAGAGCCCTAAATGGTGAAAGATAAGGACACAGTGAAACAGCCTAATGAAATCACAGCAAACATACTGGCGAGGTAAGCCAGAAAGAGGGTCAGGTTGACCTTGTGTTTTGTTATGACTTTTCTAAAAGACTGAAGCAAGTGTAAAGTGAAAAAGTTGAAGTCTTGGGGAAGGGAACCCTGAGAATGAAAGAGACCACACTTGCTGTCTTGACAACAGAGTCTCAAGACCCTTTTGTTTTGGATTGTGCTACTTGGAACTTGGGGAACAGAACCCAAGGATTGGTTGTGAACTTTATCATCTTAAACTGGAGAAAGGTAATTGAGACTTTTTCACCTAACTTTCTTATGCTTGGGGAAGGGGAGCTAAAGAAAGCTGTGAGCTGGAAGAGGCTCAGAACTTTGAGTTGAACCCAATTTCTTTCGACTTTGACATCCCTACACATTGGTTAATTGTAGTTGTGAGGGCAAGGATATGTTTTGGACACAGCTTGACTTCTAAGTTGAACTATTTGACTGACTTTCCTTAGTTATGTTCAGGTAGGGAAATCCCACCTTAGCATAGGGCAGGTTAGGCCTTCAACCAACCTGACATTTAAGTTAATAAATATTTTCTTTCCTTGAATCTTAAGTATGTTGTCTGTCTTACTTCATGATGCCTTCACACTGGTCACACGGAATCCATCAGCAGGTACTGTGTTGGATCCTCCTCCAGTGATAGTAATGAAGGAAAATGAATAAATAATGAATAAAACAAAATCAAATTTAATTGCAGGTGGACATTGACCACAAACTGAATGAAGTTGGTCAGGTCACTATTACGTAACCACTCATTCCCCTTAAGGTTTCTTTTTAGCTGACCTTTTGAAATATTGCCTGATCTCATTAGGCTTGCCATTGCTTGTTTGCCTATGAACTACGTATTTGAGCATTCATTCTAAACACTGAACTACAAAGTACTGACCAGCGCTGGGCCAGGGACGAAGGCGCCAATATGGTGGAGTAAACCAGCCTGGAACGGTAAAGACAGACAATGGGACTGCTCCGTGACCAGAAGTCGCAATGTGAGTGGAGGTCATCATAGGACATCATTGCCAGAAGCGGACACTAAGAGTGACTGCATATTAATATAGAAGTACATTATTTTGGCAGGAGGCAGGATAGGTGTGCTGGAAGGCCGAATAGTAGCTTCTCGAATTTTCCTAGGATTCAATTCATTCAGGTGACCAGTGACTTATAAAAAGGTAAGGGGACTGGAGGAAAGGTTAGGTTAATGCAGTCTGTTCCCATTAGGTGCAAGTTGCCGTTTTCTTTGGCTTGCAAATCAACAAATAAAGATGACTCAATTTGTCATCGCCTGAAAATGGACACGCAAGCTTTATTTTTCCGAAAGGAATTAAAAAGGTGTGATGGGCTGGCCTGGGGAGCCACGCAGTAATGACCAGCCTCACTCAGACAGGATTGGGCTTGCAGCAGTACAGGAAGCATTGCAAGTCTCCTCCCATCAGTCACGTCTTCCCCTCTTCTCTGAAGCTACAACGGACTCCTGTTTCCTTTGCATTGATCTGCAGCAGATGATGGAATCAGACCCATGCATCTGCCACTGAGAAGAACAGGGCTGTGCCACTATTTTGTTTGCATTTAAATGATCATCTGTTTTGGGGGTTGGGAGGACAGTAGTCCTGCTTGCAAGGTGGACAGGGCCCTGGTTCCCAAGGTCTTGAAGAAAGTGATCAGAGAAACAGCAGAAGTAATCTTGATCATCCTTACTGGCCCAGGCTTTCCTGGGTCTCACTCCTTCAGGTGTTCACAATAAGCCTGGGTATTTTCTCTTTATCACCAATCTTGTGGAAGGTCCGGGATATGGACACTGGAATCATTACTGTCTATTTGAAGGTTGAGCAACAAGGCCTACATGGGCTAGGGCTGTCAGCAGCCGCAGCCACAGCAGTTCAGGGTTATAGGCATTTGTCCACCATTGAAAGTCACCATTGTACTGTGAGCCCCCTAAAATGCTAGACTTCCTCTTGAAGCGTATTCGCAAATGTATGCCAGTGGATACACTAAAAGACGAAAAGGCTGCTATATTAAGGCTTTTTACAAAAACCCTTGGTAGCTTTAAGGGCTCTTGATGACCTAGCTGCCCAGTTCATTGTGGGTTTCATTGTACGCAACACCCTCCACCATCCACCACTTAGAAACAGGTGCCCCTTGGGATTTTCTCGGATCCCATCCAAGCGCTCCCTATGAGCCACTAGAACAAGAAGAATTGCAATGGATATCCCTAAAAACCCTGTCTCCTGCAGTTGTTTTCTCAGTGTCTTGTAGGAACACATTTTTTTTAATTCTATTTATTTCATTATTAGTGTTTGATTTTGAAGCAAAAACATTTTACCAATTAGAGATAATCATCAAAACGTTTTTCCATCTATTACAATTTTTGAGCAGAAAAAAAGAAAGTGTGGAATTTTACAGCCATTATGTATTTATTAAATTAAACATTTCTTTAAAAAAAAGTTGATCAAAGCCAGGGTTAATGACAGCTTTTCCCCCTGGATCAATTGGATCTACCACTGGTCAGCCGAGAGCGATGGTTTGTCGATGTATTTGCCCAACGATTTAGTCCTCAGTTCTGTCACTGCCGAACAAAACAGCACTAAGTGCTGTAAGTTCTCCTTGGAGTCTTTATGGTTGCATAGTCTACAACTGAAATCAGCTTCAATCCCTTCCACCCTGGCACCTGAAATCTCTCTGATGGGGAAGAGGTTTAATCGAAATCTCATGAACTGTGCACGATGGTAGCTGCTTGGGAATTTTGTCAAGTACTTAGGAAGTGAGCTCAGCGAATACACTTGGGGGGGGGAGCTTTCCCATAGCACTTCAAACACGATCTTTCATGTTTTTTATCCAGTCTTGAGTCCACAATTTGTGTTTCCCACCAGTGGGATTGGAAGATTCAAAGTCCGCAAAAATTGTGGTGCAGATGTGCTTCCATTCACGTAACGGGCCTTCTGACTCTTCCGAAAGAGCGTCCTGCATAAGTCTGAGGCCCAATGGCGGCGATGGTAGTATGCATTTGCGGAGCAAGGCCAGGGACTTCCAGACAACCATTGCATACATGGAGGTTAAGCCCAGCTCCATTCTTATAGCCTGGAATGGGGTACCCCTTGGGAGGTTGAGGACCTTTTTTCAAAAAAGGCCCTCCAAGCCAGGTCACAGTGTTGGCAGAAAGGTAAAGAAAGCTTCAGCACCTTTAGTGAGGATCGGTACAATCTTCATGCAGTAGTATGATAGCAATGGGAACATTGAAAATGTACAATATTTTTTCCAAGATTATCTGGGCCTATGCAGCTAGGTTCTTGACCTTACTTCGCAGGATGATCTTTCTTGGGGCGTCGCTTGAGCTGATATTTAAGCACATCCCTAGGTAAATCAACTAGCTCACTAATTTGTTTCCTCCTCTACTGGCCCCTGGTTCCACGATCAGTATATGTGATTTCTTGGCATTGATCTTAAGCCCGTTGTCCTGGACGTATACTTAGAGAGCATCTAGTTGCCTTTGCAGGCCAAGCCGAGTCTGATGGATAAGGACGAGGTCATCCGTCTACAGGAGTCTATCAAGGTGGTCTCCAGCTAGTTTTGGGGGGAAACTTCTCGCACTCTTCAGGGTGTTGTAGAAGTCAGAAATGAAGGGAGGTTCAATAACACTGGGGCTAGGGAGCACTTCAAGCCCTTCATTGTCTTGATAGATTCAGAAAGCAGGCCCCTTCTGTCCAATCTTACTCTTAAAGAAGTCTCTGAGTAGAGCTCTTCTATGGCTTCAACCAAGTCTTCGTGACATTTCCACTCTTCAAGCTTCGACCAGAGTTTTGTGTGGTCGATTGTGTCAAAGGCCTGGGCCAGGTCTATTAAGGCCAGGTAGAAATGAGTGGCGTTCTTATGCTTTGTACGGCTTTTTAAGTTGTTGATCAAAAAGACATTTAGGGCTGGGTCCACACTTAACAAAACCAGATTACCTGATGTCATAATGCCCAGAGGCCGTGCTCCATTACGCAAGGGCCTGCAATACCAATGCCGTGAAGATCTTCCCAGCCACATCCAGCAAGGCTATGGGCCTATAGTTGGCTGGCGTCGCCCTGTCATCTTTCTTAAAAATTGGGACTACGATTGATGTTTGCCACGAGGGCGGTACTCGCCTTGCATTTTTCATTTGTTCAAATAGCACCCTCAAGAAAGAGGCCCATTGTCCTGGGTCCCTCTTTAGCATTACATTTGACATCCCGTCCGGCCCCGGGGCCCTTGAGTTGCTAGCTTTGTTGATAAGATGAGTATATCATCTCTAGTGGTCTCAGAAGTCCAACCTCCACCCTCTGAGGTACGGGTGGTGCTCCTTACCGGCACATCCGTCTGAATTACTGAGGCGAAGTGCTCCTGCCAGGCGCTGGACGAAACTGAGTTAATCAGTAAGGCCTCCTGAGGGGTGCTTAGGCCGTTGATCCTCTGCCAAATCTTGCATGTGTTTTTGGCCTCAATACTGCTCAGCATGCTTTCAGCGTCTTGTAGCAGCTCATGTTTTCGTGAACACACCCAATTGCAATAGATTTGTTTCAATTTCTTGCTGATCGTACTTGCTTCATTTGTTTCCAGTTTTTTTTAGGCACCTCATTTTAGAATTGATGTTATTTTTTCTATTTGCCACTGCTCAGTCATAAGTGTGCAGCAGAGGTACAAATGATCATATTGGGGCCCGTTTCCTTGATTCCACAAAAACCATCATCAGTTTTGGATAGTCCAAGACTTGTTCAATTGGGAACGCCTTTCCCATTTTCACTTGGGCATTGAATCTCGTTGTCAAAAGCTCGATTCGCTCCGGATAGACAATGAGTTAGTTTCTCCCTGCGGTCACACCCAATGCTGTAGGGTAGTTATCGAGCAGTCTCACATTCAATGCCACACAGGTTAACTCGAGTATTCTGTGGTCACTCTGCTAGGTTTCCAAAACTTCTAAATGTTGCACAAACTTTAGCATATTGGGAGAAACAAAGATGCAATCCAGATCTTGCCTTCTGGTTCATGTTTCCATGTTGCCCTGGCCGGAGTGTTACCCTTAGTGTTTCCATTTATTACATTTATGTTTCTCAGTGACAACTCCTCTCGCCACCTCAGGTTTCTTGTTTCCGCTTCAGTTGCTGCCAAGTTAGTGTTTTCAATGAGGCGTTTGTTTTTGACGAAGCATTGGCTATTTAGGTATCCACAGTGTGTTATTTAAGAGCCCAGTCATTTTTCCATTGCTTTATCCAAAGAGTCCATAAATGTTGTGGACGATTGAGCAGTCTCTGGGGCGGACATATTCCAGTAAAGGTTTAGTCCGATCAGTATGTTTGATTTTGTGGGGTTGGGCCCTCCCAACCTGATCCTAAGAACCTGGATGTACGGGTTGTAGTTCTCCAAGGTCAGTACTTCCAGGTTGGTTTTGTGCTTCAATGCTATTAATAAGCCAGCGATCAGCCGCCCCTTCTGCCCTTTCACAGCCGGGTTGACGTGGACCGTGTATCCTGCTATAATGGGCGCACACCTCATTCGTGTTTCCTGCAGGCAGATGTCATAGGCGCCTCTTGTGTTCCAGCTTCCACCTACCACATTTTTTGGTTGTTTGCTTGGGCTGTTCGACCTACTGGGTTTCGTTGCCAGCACCTCGGCCAACCAACTCAGTTTTCATCTTCCGGCAGGCATAGCTCTCTTATCGTCTGTGGATGGATGTTGTGGGTGTTAGGACTGCTCTCCATCAGAACAGTAGGAATGTAAGAAACAAAAGGGTCCTGCCATCTATTGTTTCAACATACCATGGTTGGTGTATGTACTAGTTAATCAAAAAGTATTGGCTAGAATTGATATGCCTTTAGAACCCACCCAGAGCCTAGTTCTAGGTTCATGAAGTCATATGCAAGAAATGTAAGCTACAACTTGTATTATCAAGACAGCCCTCTTAAATTGGCTGCATCATTCATTTTATTCCTGTTTTTTTTAAGTTCAAAATTTTTATTTTCACAAGAGCAAAAAGCAAAATATGGCATTCATCTTTAAATCACGCTCCTAGTCAAAGTTAAAACATATTAATCAGTTCATCATAAACTACCACTAAATATCCTATATAAGAGAAAGAATAGAGGTGCATGAAGGAGAGAAAAGAAGAAAAGGAAGAAAGGAAAAAGAAATAAAACATCGAAGCCAAAGACTAAAAATTACAAATGCATTAATCTATGCAGCAGATACAAGAATACCAAAAAAACATTGTAAAAAACTATAAGTAATTATACATATCAGTAATATACAAAGCTAGGGATACATCATTCCCGAATGAAAGTTCAAATTCATCCATAGACATCTAGAAAACAGCTCCAAATGTCCCAAAATGTGTCAGTTTCATCCTTGTTCTTGTAAATGGCTTTTTCATATGGAGACAGTAAGAAGCTCCTCCACCCAATCATCAATATTAAAAAGGAATGGCTTGATTTCCAGGACCTCAAAGTTTTTTCAGCAACCATGCATGTGCACAGTAAACAACTTTCCTGCCAAAGTCAATTTCATCCAGCAAAGAAATATCGCCTAAAATGAATATAGAAGCATTCATGAGAATTGCAATGTTTAAGACTAGACTCAATCGTTCACAAACCTTTTCCCAGAACTGCATTGTTTTGGGATAAGACCAAATCAAGTGACTGATGGAACCTCTTGAGCAGTTACACTTCCAACAGAGATCGGTGTCCAAAAGCTGTCTCCTGAACAACCTCTCCGGAGTCCAATAGGCCCTTAAAGGGATGGTCTAGTAAAAAATTTTATTTAAAAAATAGATAGGCCACATAAAAAAAAAAAAAATACTAGCATCCTCCGTTTTAAAACTTGCTATGTAAAATTTTGAGCTATTCAAGCTCAAAATTCAAAAAAGCAAGCACAGGGGCGCAGCCATTTTGTGAAAATGGAGGCCCTCCTGTGCTGGCTTTTGCTTTTGCGGCACTAATGAAGGAAAAGCCAGCCAGCTGTAGTAAACAAAGTCTACCGCTGGGTGGCTTTCCCTTCATTAGTGCCGGGACTCGGAGGACGCGGACCGGAGACCAGAGCAGGAAAGCTGCAGCTGAATCTCGGTGCGTGCTATTTATTTTTTTTTTACAAAAAATAAGCACTAGCTGCGTTTTTTTTTCTAAGTTTTCCGGGCTTCAAGGCAGCCAGGACCAAGGGGGACCCGGCGCTGGGCTCTAGCAGGATCCATTTATACCCTGACTTTTCGAGTGCAGTGGAGAACAAACGCAAATCCCTCTAGTCAGTGAAGAAGAGGCTTCGTGATTTGGGGATGAAGTATGTCATGATGTACCCGGCCAAGCTCCAGGTCGAACATAGCAGGAAAGTATTCTTCTTCACAATACCTGAAGAGGCCACGAAATTCCTGAAAGAACATTTCTCTGGATGATCTGAGCACGTCAGGATCATTTTAATGGTCCTGGTGTCCACCCGACTTGGGATTAATTCCTGTTCTGGTTGCAGAGTTGTCACTTGCAAAACATGCTGGGCAGTCACTTTGCTGTAAATGCATATATGCTTGTATTACTATGTAACATTCTATTGTGATGTAGGCTGACCCCCACTCCGCCGATGGGAGGGGTAGGGGCGAGGAGGTTGGGGGGGGGGACAAACAGTTTAAAAAGTTGCTTGACTTGTATTTGGAGAGACTACATGAACCTTATTCCTGGTCTGCTTATCCCCGAGTTATTCCCTCGTGGCTTTAGTCAGGCTCCAAATGACACGAGTTTACCGGCTTGATGGCGAATGAGGGTCTAGTATTCATGAGTTGGAATGTCAGGGGGCTGGGCAACCCTGTCAAGATGCGTAAATTGCAGATATATGTGGAATGACAATCTCGGGGTCCTCTTTTTGCAAGAGACACATGCTTTAGCCAGGGGTTGTGACAAGTTTGCTGGGTCATGGGGCACACAGCGCTATTACACCACCTACTCCACACAGCCACGGTGTGATGATCCAGCTTCATAAGTCCTTCAAATTCACCCACAAGGTGTCGCATATAGACCCCCAGTACCTTATTGGGGCCGGAGGTTGTCCTACTAAAAGTATAAAGGCCAAACATTGATGACCCACATTTATTTTTTTCCATTACGAAAAATGAAAAACAATACACCAGATAACAGCAATGCGGGACATCAACCAAAGAAACCTCTGGAATACCCCCAAACCCCCACCCTCACCCACCCACCCACCCACCCACCCACCGCACAAGAGTTACCGAGATCCAAATGTGACCTTTAAACCTGAGGAAACTACAAGAGTCGGAGATCGTAAATCAAACATTTGCCGGCCCAGGTGGGTTCAAAGTTAGTCAACAAAAGAGGATGGAGGCCATATGCATACCTCAAGGGACAACGGGGAGAAGGATGCAGAACCATGCATCTGAAGAGCAATCAAAGTCTCAGTGCCTCACAGTCTTCATGTAACAGTACCATAGTCCAGTCCAGCAGGAAGGATTCCATCTGATTGTGGGCCAACGCTGACCGTTTCTCATAGGTGAAAAATCGCCCACAATTTTGACATCCACTCTGATTTGGACGGTAAAAGTTTAGCTTTCCAATTATGCGCCAAAGCAAGCCTCCCCGCTCTCAGCATCCCCTTAATTACCTGCAGAAAGACCCCCGAATGCTCCTCGGATGAGGGGACACCAAAAAATATTTCCAAGGGACTCAAGGCCACACAAAAGCCCACAATATCCTTTTATCCAGCTCAAAAGCTCCGACCAGTAGATCTGAGCGGAAGGACACTCCCACCACAAGTGATACCATGTACCCCCCTGACCACAATCCCTAGGGCACAAGGGGGAAAGACCCGGGAAAATTATTTTCAACAGCTTAACCGCGGGGGGGAGACGGGGGGAGAAGCCAGGCATGGAGGATCTTAAGATTGTGTTCCATAGCTGCAGTGTACTGTACAAAGTGCCCGAGAAAAGTATATTTTAGACCAGGTAGAATCCTCGATTACAAACCCAAGCCTTTCATCCCAGAATTGTTTAAACCCTTGTCTACCTTGCAGCTGAGCCGTGATCAGGACTCAGATTCTTGAGAGGGCTTGAGGGGGCACGCTTGATCCCTGTTCCGGTGGGGGGTGGGTCAGAATACCTTTTATGCGGAGATGATCGAATATTGACATCGGACTATCCCCCCCATTGCCTCCACCAGGCTGTCGTATTCTATGAGGCTATTTTGCTGTAAAAGTTGGGCCGCCCTTTCTAGACCCAGGTCTGACCACTTCTGAGTGTTTCTTAGTCCCCTTTTACCCAGATCAGGGGGGGGGGGCATAGCGATGAAAGAGGAGAGGGCCAGGAGGAAAGGACTAGATTCTCTTTGGTAGGCTTCCATCCAGAGACCCCATAGAACCGCAAGTGTAGGATGATCCTTCACTAGATTGGGGAGTTTGCTATTAGAGGTACAAAAGAAGTCTTTTCTCAGATGTGTGTGGGCATCTTCGATGTAGGTCCAATAGGTGCGCATCTCTCATGTGTTCCAGCATGACCCTAAGCTGGGCTGCCTTATAAGATAGTCGAAAGTCTGGGAGACCAAAACCACCAAAGGAACTAGGGAGGGTCAGGGTGTCAGATCTAATCCTGGGTTTCCTGCTGTTCCATATGAATCACAGAACCAGGATATGTAAGGACTTAAAGTAAGACTCTGGAATCTTTGTGGGGAGAGATGTGAAGAGATAGAGAAGATGGGGAGGATGTTCATTTTAATAGACACCATTCGGCCGAACCACGAGAGGGTCAAAAGGTACCCAACTGGCTAGGTCCGATTTTATTTTGGAAAGGATCGGGGGGAAATTCACTTCAAAGAGGGTTTCCCCAAGTCCCTGGGGAGGAAGATCCCAAGATATAGGATGGAGTTATGTACTACTTTAATGTCCCCCACTACGCGTCCACGCTCAATGTTGCGGAAGCCCAGCCCCACTGGCATTAGACAGGATTTTGTCAGGTGGATCTTCAAACCTGAGAAGATTCTAAAAGAGCGAGTCAAGTCGAGAAGATTAGGAAGAGAAGTACCCAAATTAGGGAGATAGGCTAGGATATTGTCAGTAAAAAGCGAGCGTTTGAAGTCCAGCTCTCCCACCTTGATTCCAGTAATCCCCTGGTGTTGCCGAATAACTATGGGGAGAGGCTCCATTGCAAGCGCATATAAGAGCCGGTAGAGGGGGCAACCCTGTCTGGTGCCCCTGGAAAGAGGGAGCCGGTCAGATACAGTGCCATTTACAACAACTCTAGCTGAGGGCCCGTTGTACAAGGAGGCAATCCATCAGCAGAACTTTTCGCCCAGGCCCATTCTTTGCAAGACCTTGCCCATGTACGCCCATTCGACCCGATCAAAGGCCTTTTCTGAGTCCAATGAGAGTAGATAGGCTTCCAGGTTTTTACTCAAGGCTTTGTGCATAAGATCCAGGGTTTTTCTGATATTTTCTGACCCTTGTCTACCTGGAATAATTCCAACCTGGTCCCTGTGGACCAGAGCCGGGAGATGCTGGGCCAATATGTTGGCGAGCAACTTTGCCAAAATTTTCACATCAGTGTTGAACAGGGAAATGGGACGATAGGAGTGGAATTGATTAGGGTCTTTCCTTTCTTTAGGAATAACGACTATAAGGGCTGAAAGCATGGATTGGGGGAGGACACCCGAAACGAGAGTGGAATTGAACAACTTAGCCACATAAGGGACAAGGGTAAATCCAAAGGTCTTATAAAAGGAGATGGTGAAGGCATCATTACCCGGAGTAGTACCTCCCTTCATCAAACCAATCGTATCCACTATCTCCTGGGGGGGTAATAGGGTTTGAGGGGGCCCACTTGTTCCAGGGAAAGACAGGGAATTGGCAGGGAGTCCAGGAAGTTGTCCGCTTCAGATCCCTCTCCCACATATACCAAGGTATAAAGGCATTCATAGTATTGGCGGAAGTACTCCGCATTCCCTGTGTCATCTATGCATTTACCTTCTCCAAGGGGTTGCAATGCAAAGACTCTCTTGCTAATCCTAAATTCCCTTAATTTCCAAGCGAGGATCCTATCGGCTTTTCCATATATCTTTGCTTTAAAAACGCTAATTTTCTCTCAGTTTGTCTGACCAAGAGGGCCGCTAGTTGACCCTTGAGATGTTGAAGCTCCGACCATTTGCCCGGGAACATTTGGGACCCGAGTTTGCCCCTGGCTGAACAGCCTCTATTTTGTCTCTAAGAATGCTCTCCTCCCTACCTCCCTCCTGCTTTCTTCTCGCTCCCATACCAATCAGCACCCCTCTAATCACAGCCTTAAAGGCTTCCCAAAGCCCAGGTTCTCCCACCTCACCGTTGTCATTAAATGCAAAGTAGTCTTTTATTGCCACCAAGAGTTCTTGGGACAGGACCTTATCTTTCAACAAGTCATTAAATGACTCTCTCAGGCTGAAGGGTGTATACACAAGATACTCCAATGCTACCATGAGCCCCCCCCTCCCAACCCCAAAGCATCAGCCCAGAGGACCAGCACCCCCCCACCAGGGCCCCCAGAAGATGCAAAGTACATCACACAAAATGCCGTCCCACCTGGCTTACCGTGTCGACTTCATGACCTCCGAGGACCCTCAAAAGGCCAAAGCACCCACATTATTGATTCAGACACAAACAGAAAGCATAATATGCCGGGCGAGGTTGGGGATACCTTCCTGTATTTCCTGTGACCACGCACACAACGCCTTTCAGAGGGACCAGAGGGAGCTTGGGACTGCAACAAGTTAGATTCTTCACCTTCATGGCTGTGCCCAGTCTTGGGATCACCCAAGAGCTCAAGGAACACCCTCTAAATATCGTCTTCTGTGACCAAGGAAGATTTGTATCCGTCATACTCAAATGAAAGGGAGAAAGGGTGGCCCCACCTGTATCTCACTCCTTTAGACAGGAGCCATCTCGTCAGGGGACCACACAGATGTCTTCGGGCCAGGGTAAAGGCCGAAAGGTCTTGATATATTACGACCTTGGAGTCTTCCCAGGTGACAGGGCCCTTTTTAATTGCCTGGTCAAAGATCTTAGACTTCTCTGAGTAGTAATGAAACTTCACTAGGATCGACCTGGGACCTCTATTGGGGGCACCCGCTCTATGTGCCCTGCCGATTGTCGGTTCATCTGTGTTGCCCTCAAACAATTTAATGATCACTGAGTTGGCGATCTTAAAGATGTCTGCCTGGGTCTCTCCCTCCCGTTCTGGGACCCGGAGAAATAAGTTGCTCCGGCGCTCCCTATTTTCCAAATCGTCAAGCTTGAGGGTGCACTTCTCCTCCCTTCTTTCCAACTCCGACAGTCGCATGTCTATCTGGGTTGCTAGGAGGTCAATTGAAGACTGGTTCACTTCCAGGTCTTGGACCCGCTTGTCAACAGCGTCCAGTTTTTTATCCAATGAATTCAGTCGCCTGCCGATGTCTACCCTGAAGCCACAGATTTCTTCAAGTAAAGCTATTATGTTTTTGTTAACCGCTGGGGCATTATGCCAGGACATCTGCTTGTGCCTTGGTTGACATGTCGGTGGAGGGCTGGGCTGGAGGGGGAGTGTAGCAATACTTTTGCAAGGATCGGGCCCAGCTCATCCGGAGATAACATCGGCTTGGAATGGAGGTAGAAAACCGTGGAGAATGGGGCCCCTCCTAGGTCCTAGAAAACTCTTGGCGAAGCTCAAAGGGGTTTGTGACTGCTCCACAGATCTCCTCTGGCTGAAGACCCCAAAACCGTTTGTGGGGGGTGCTCCGTAGGCTGTCAAACCCCACCGATGAACAGAGCATCAGAAAGACACAGGGAGTGGTACAAATACTGTGGTGTTCCCAGATCTCACAGGGCGCCCAGATAGCGTGGCGAAGTGCAGGGGTTGGGTTGCCCCTCCCAGCTGAAGAACCTGGTGCCAACTCCTCGGGCCGTGACATGCAGAGGGGGGGGGCATGCAAAGATGGCAGGCGAGTATGAAAAGGCCCATGCACCCCTACACCTCCCCCCCCCCCCCCCCCCCCAAGTCCTCCCCACAAGCGCCCACCCAGCGCCGACCAAGAAGGGGGGACCGGAGAAATAGAGAAGGCCCCAACAACTCTGCTAGGGGCGAAAAGAGTCTGATCCACTCATCCCAGTGTCTGCCGCAATTCCAAGGGGGCACTTGCCGGAGAGGAGGCAGGTAGACCCACCAGAACGAGTCCCAGATGAGATCCACTGCAGTCTTCTGTGGGGAGGCGGGCCCCTGGCCCGCTGCCAGTCGCACACCGCTGGCGTGAAAAAAAAAAAAAAGAAAAGCTGTGGGCAAGTCCTCGACGGAGACATCAACGGTGGAGCGGGTGAGAGGGACTCACCCCGCCGGGCCCAGCAACCCGGAGTGCCCGATAACGGGCCCAGTTCAGGGCACCCAGGTACCCCGCGCCCCGACTCACCACCACTCACATGGGACCAGGGCGCGGTGCAGGCTCCAGCTCAGGGACAGAGGCTACAACTGCCTCAGGCCAGGTCGTCAGGCCCCGGTGCAGAGTGATGGCGCAGAGCCGCAGGCCCGGCAAGGAGGCGGGAACCTTCTACCTTAAATGATATGCAGCCCAAACTTGGGCTCCGAAGCACCCACAAAGACCGGGGGAAAGCTCGTCTGGTGCTCCACGTCGTCCGGGGCTCGTTACGGGGTCCATGAGTCAGCCCTGGGGGTGGGGGGAGGGGCTCAGTTCCCTTAAGTCACACCCCACAGAGGAGATGAACGAAGGAGCGTCAGAGCATCTCGGCGCCCCCTGGTGGCTCCCAATTACCCTGAATTTTACTCCCAACTTGCCTCCTTCTAGTTCGGGTTCGCTCTTATTTCTATACTTTGGGGTGGCGGTTTTAATACAATAGTGGACACGGACCTTGAATAATCCAGTGCCAGGGATCATCAGCTGTCCAGGGCTGCTAAGACCTTAATAGAGGTGCAAGCATCCAAGAGTGGTTGACACATGGAGACTTCTACACCCTCTCGTGAGTTTTCCTTCTACTCGACAATGCATGACTCGCACTCTCGAATTGATAGATGGCTATGGTCGGATGCACTTGTCTGAGGGATCGGGCGGATGTCATCCTGCCTAGGACCTTCTCAGACCATTCCCTGGTCACAATCTTGTTGATACGGGGTGAGGGATGCGGGACAGCACGTTCGTGGAGACTGAAACCTGGTGCCTTGCTGAACCCAGTCTTCATGTCTGAGCTTGGTTCAGGTGTTAATGAATATATTGAGATAAATACTGGATCAGTGGACTCTCAGGACACTCTGTGGGAGGCTTTTAAAGTCTACATATGCGGCCTCGCCCTGGGGAAGGAAGCTGGAATCCTCAGAGCGATCCATAGGTCCATCAAGGAGAGCAAGCTCCTTCTTGCCCACCTCGAAGCGCAATATGCTTCTTCCCCATCTAGTGTTACACTTGGTGAGATCGGGACCGCTCTGGACACCTTTAGGGCCCACGCAGACTGGGAGCCTAAGTTCCTAGATGACCACCAGGCCGCCAGACAGTATGGTGAGGGAGAACATCCCGGCAGATTGCTGGCCAGATTAGTCTGGCAGGAAAATGGTACTCTCCATATACCTTTGAGAGCAGACGGTACACTGGCCCATACTGCTCGTGAGGTAAACGAGGAGTTTTGCTCTTTCTACAAAGCATTATACACTAATGGCGACACAGCCCCCTCGTTAGATATTGAATCGTTTCTTGATGGCCTTCCGCTCTCAGGCTTGTCTTCCAAGGCTAGAAAGGCGCTGGACCGTCCAATGACAAGTGAGGAGATACTGAGAGCCATCGATTCGCTCTCAGCGGGGAAGGCCTCTGGCACCGACTGCCTCACCACTGATTTTTATAAATGCTTTAAGGGGCCCCTTGCTACCCGACTGCCGGCCGTGTGGCAGGAGGCATGTACGGTCGGTAGGCTCCCTCCACCCCCTCGCTATGTGAGGCGATTATCTCTGTACTGCTAAAGCCCAGCAAACCAGTTACACAGTGCGGCTCGTACCGACCCCTCTCATAAACTGCGATGTCAAGATCTTCGATAAGGTGGTAGCCCTCAGACTGTCCCCTTACATGACGTATATATCATTCACCCCGATCAGGATGGGATTCATTACAGGCCGTTCCACGGCGCACAACCTTCGACGCCTCAACATCCTGGCCCGGATAGATCCTGAGACGCAAGCAGTGGCAGTAACGTTCAACACGCAGAAGGCCTACGACTCGGTCTCCTGGCCGTTCCTGTGGGCAGTACTGGAGAAGAGTAACTTTGCCCCCACTTACTGTCATAGGTGAAGCTGCTTTACACATCCCCAGTAGAAAGGTCTGTACCGGTGGCCATTACTCTGCCCAATTTGAGATTGCCAGGAGAACCAGACAGGGCTGCCCCTTCTCGCCCCTGATCTTTGCGATAGCTATCAAACCTCTGGCCGACAGGATTCGCCAGAAACATGCCCATAGAGGCATAAGACTCACCGGGAACAAGAGATCATCTTGCTTTATGCAGATGATGCACTACTTTACTCATTCCCATCTCAGGTGATTATCTAGCTGACACCAAGGCCCTCAATGACGTCTACCTGGTCATCCAAGCCTGGATGGCCCAGCACCAGCTATGTCTAAACGACGATAAGACGGAGCTCCTAATCTTGGGTACCTCAACGCCTGAGCAAACTTGAGCCGTCTTATCAGTCATTCACCATAGCCGGCAATACCATAAGAGTCTAGAAAGACACCAAAACATTAGGCTTTTACCTGGACTCCACCCTATCCTTATCCAGACAAACTAATGCAGTCAGGTCTGCCTCTGCCTACACGTGCAAACTCATTTCAGCCTGCAGACTGTTTATCACCACCCCAACAGTGTCACACTAGCTAGAACACTTATCATGGCGAAAATTGATTACTGCAGTGCTCTTTACTTAGGCACCACCCAAGAGAACCTGTCCAAACTCCAAACTACCCAGAATAATGCCATTGGAGCAGCCTTGAACATCCCTCGTAACCACCACATTTCAGAAGCCAGAACCAGCTTAAAGTGGTTACATGTGAAGCAGAGAATCTCTCTAAAAACTCTGGCCCTCGCGCACAAATGCTTGGCCAACAAGGCCCCGATCTATCTTTGCAGTCGGCTATCGGGCCAGTCTGCCGCCCAACCACTAAGAACTGCTCAGAACCACTGTCTAACGATTCCCAGGTTTAAGCTTCAAAAAGCGAGAGGCACCAGCTTCCCTGTCCTAGCCTCTAAACTATGGAACACCCTCCCTGCTACCATCAGAGCAGAAGACTCTTTCAACATCTTTAAGACCAAAGCCAAATCCTGGCTCTTTGACCAGCAATAAGAAATGCTCGACATCTTTGTCCTACATACTCCGGTCCGTTTCCTTTGACACCATTTCTGGCCCACTACCTCCGTTACTAATTCAGCACACCCTAGGTTACATCCTCTATTAATCCTAGTTGCACTATAACCTATGTAATATATGTAATTAGTAAGACTGTTACTATGCTGTTACTGTAAATTTTGTAATGTAATGTAATCTCGGTCTGTATTTTTTTCCTGCAACCTTGTACAAATTGCGCCCTGATGCCCCCGGGCCTGATGGATTGCGTGTTATAAATAAACAAATACAAATACGTCCAGTACCCTGAGGAGAACCTGGCGCAGATCATAAATTATGTTCTCCTTTTCGGTAATCTATCTGGGTTAAAAGTTAACTGCACAAAAGGCCACACTGTTCCCACTGATGGACTTCACCATAGTTCCCCGAAACCTTCTTGGGTTTGTTTGGGCTCCATCAGATAATAAAGTACCAGGGGGTTGTAGCCACGTGTCACCAGACCTCATTATACAACCGCAATTACGGGAGTTACTGTTACGCTCACCTGGTAGCCACGGGGGCGCCACACGGTACTGGATGGAGGTCTAAGCACTATCCGGGACCCCTCTCTGCTTGGTTATGTGCCTGACGTTGGGTAGCGCCTATAACAGGAGAATGGAGGGTTAAGATACTGGTTCTGTGATGGGTGGACTCCCACCTCCCTCTGGTACAAATCCCCTCCCTTGGGGTTATTGCTCAATTTAGGTTTTTGTGCGTTGAGCTCTCCGTCCTGTGTCTCTGTGCAGGGGCGCGTGGTTAGTGCGGGTGTTCCGTGGACCTAGTTGCTTCACTGATCCGTGTGCCCTTATGTTGGGTCCAGACCAGCTGTGACTCCGACTCTGCTTGTTGTCTTCCAGGTGAGTTATAATGTCTTTTCTGTCTCTTCCTTTCCCTCCGTTTTCTCTGTCTTGTTCCACTACGCTGTTCCCCAACAATGTCTTTTTGTTTTCACAGGAATAGTTGCGATCTCGGAGTTGCCGTGCCGATGGCGAAGACCACGGTGAGTTATTGATGAGCTGAGCGCTGCACTGTTTATTGGCGTTAATTGCTAACCTGTGTTCTCTTCTCTTCTTTGTACAGGTTGTGCTGATGTTCTGAAGTGATGAGCAATCATGCGCTGCTTGCCCAGGTAAGTGCTTTATTAATGCTGACCTTGTTCCTTCTCCCTTGCAGGTTGCGGTGACACCAGAGATGGGCGAGGTAAGAGAAGCGCAGGTTGTTGCCGGGACTCGCTGCTTGCCCAGGTAAGAATTGTTATTAATGCTGTCCTTGTTTCTTTACCTTTGAAGGTTGCGGCGAACTCCGGAGATGGGTGAGGTAATCGAAGCACAGGATGGATTCAAGGCCGGTTACCTCGAAGGTAAGTGTTCTTGCTCGCTAATGCTGTTCTTGTTCTTCCAGGTTATTAATGGAATCCGGATATAGGGCTTCAGGATCGGGCCGCCGGAGAAGCAGATGAGCAGGAGCTGGACGCGGTGAGCGTTACGTCGCTGGAGTGCAGAATAACACGAAGCATGTTCTGCTGTTTGGGTGTGGTTTAAATAGCCCAGGTAAAGTAGTTCCAGGCCAAGCAGTTCCCAGGCTGCTGTTGGGTGGCCTACACTAGATGATCCTTCGATCGACTGACTTTGATAACTGGTGTCCATGTTTCGGGGAGCCAGTAGGTCTGCAGTTTAAATCAGTGTTTGAAGAAGGGGGTGGGGAAGCTAGGGATGCCACCTCGTCTTTGATGCTGTTTCCATTTGTTGAGAGCATTGGGGGAGGCGTCGGCAGACCAGTAGATGGATTCACCCTCCTCTCCCGCTGGTTCCCTATCGACATGGGTAAGGCGCGACTCCTTCATGTTATTAATGAATTTCCCAGTGCTTGCAAGGATTTCTACTTCTATGTTAAAGGGGCATAAACTGGTCTGTGTCGTGTATGGCCCTTTCCCATGACGAGTTACTAGTGGGCAGGGAGCAATGTTGGGCAGGTTTGATACAGCATCAATGTCTATGTCAGTATCAGCGGCACCAGCTGTTTTTGCTTTTGTTCGGAGGCTGCACATCTGGGTTCCTGAACGGGTTGGCGGCCAGTGTCACCTCTTGCAGTACATAGGATGTGGGGGTGGTTTCTTCAGGTGGGGGTGATGTCATTGACTTCCTCCCGGCCCCTGGCCTCAGCCTGCCACAGACTGTCAGACTGCTTCTTAACTCAGCAAAACTCCAAAACAAGATTTATCCACAAACATGGGCTCCATGGCTGCGGAGGCCACGAGAACACAGAACACTGCACTCTGCTCGCTCCGCTTGTGAAGCCGGTATATGATTCAGAAGCCACCTCCCTCAGGTATGTACACTTAAGACAGGCTCAGTTAGATCCAAGCTGCAATAGTGTAGCAAAGAATTTTCAGAACACAGAACACTCTGCACTCCAATTCTCAGACCAAGCAAGGGGTTTCTCCCAAAATTCGGTTAATCTTTTCATCAGGGGTTTTGGGGGGGTGGGCGCTCTGCTGCGCAAGATGGTGGACTAGACGCAAGCGGCTCTAGTTCTGCTCCGGCGCCAGCATTGGGGAAGCTCTGAAACCTGCCTGAAGAAACAAGTTACTTACCTGTAACGGTTGTTCTCCAGCATGGGTCTGGCATGGATTCACATGCTCATGAATATTCCCTGTCGTCAGGCTGGGAATCCTCGGTAAAGAAAAAAAAATCAGTATCAGTTTCGTTTCTGACCTGTCTTTCTTAGTAGTAACCAATCACTGGTCTCTGGGTCATACTGCCCCAAGCCAAAGACTGCCCTCTCCCTAAGCCCCTCCCCTGGCAGCCATCCTCAGATTTGGTAGCACGTAAAGTGGCAGGATGACCAAGTGAAGAGCCGCAGAGAGGTAGGAGGGAGGGTTCTTATGTGAATCCATGCCAGACCCATGCTGGAGAACAACAGTTACAGGTAAGTAACTTGTTCCTTCTCTGGCATGGGGTCTGGCATGGATTCACATGCTCATGAATATAAGAATACATAGCAGTACAGACATGCACAACCACGAGAGGTGGCAAGGCTCAGCATTAAGCATGAAATAAACTCAACATTAAGCAACTCTTACCTCCTCACCAGGCCCACCTTCAGGCGGACAGGTTGCGCAGCACTGCTTGGCCGACCCTGGAATCCCAGTTGACGCAGTAGAATCTCGTGAAGGTGTGCGTCGACCTCCACGTAGCAGCCCTGCAGATATCCAGCAGGGGTACACCAGACAAGAATGCCGTGGTAGCAGCAATTGCTCTGGTCGAATGGGCTCTCGGACAGCCGGGCAACGGTCGGTTTGCCAACCAGTGACAGTGCATGATGCAGCCGGAGAGCCATCTGGAAATGGAAGCCTTCGAGAGGGCCTTCCCTTGGTTCACAGGTGCAAAGTTCACGAACAGTTGTGATGTCTTCCGAAAACTCTTCGTGCAGTCCACGTAGAACTTCAGCGCTCTAGCTACATCCAGCGAGTGCAAAGTCCTCTCAGCCTCAAGTCCTTGGGCATGAAGTAGGGGTGCGTCCTCAGCACCACCCTCGTCTCGTTAAAAGTCAAGTATGGAGGCTTGCAGGATAGGGCCTGGATCTCTCCCACTCGTCGTGCGGAGGTGATGGCCACAAGAAATGCAGTTTTTGCACGACAGGAACTTCAACGGTGCAGAATGCAGAGACTCGAAAGGCACCCCATGAGCCTGGTCAGCACCACGTTGAGCTCCCACGCAGGGGCCGGAGCCTTCACCGGCAGGAATGAACGGATCAGTCCCTTCATAAACTCCTTCACCAGGCGATGAGACCACAGAGATGATCGTCCCGTAGTACTGGTGTAGCGGGAGATCGGTGCCAGATATATTTTGATGGGAGGCATGAGCCAGCCCCGCCTTGGCCAGCGACAGCAGGTAAGGAAGCACTTGAGGGGCCGTAATTTGCAGAGGGTTAATCTTCTGTGCACGGCACCAGACTGAGAACCTATTCCATTTCAGTCCATAGCACTTGAGAGTTGAGGACACCCTGGCCTTTGCAAGCACCTCCTTGCGGTCCGCCGGGATATTGTACCCTCCAAACTCTAGTGCCGCAGGAGCCAGCCTGCAAGTTCAGCAACCCCGGGTCATAATGGAGGATGGCGCCTCCTTCTCTGGAGAGAAGATATGCGTCCGTCGATAGTTTGACTAGGGGGGGGGGGGGGGGGAGGGGACGCTGACAAGTCCAGAAGGTCCGGGAACCAGATCGGTCTCGGCCACGCCGGTGCAACGAGGATCATCCTGC
Source organism: Ambystoma mexicanum (assembly GCF_040938575.1). Taxonomy (NCBI): domain Eukaryota; kingdom Metazoa; phylum Chordata; class Amphibia; order Caudata; family Ambystomatidae; genus Ambystoma; species Ambystoma mexicanum. Next base: position 1,106,081,634 of record NC_090922.1, read on the forward strand.
ACTGGGACCTCTTGAGTTGGTTGATGAGTCGCAGTAGCAACGGTAATAGAGGGAACAGGTCGATCTGGGGTTTGCCCCATCATCGGAAAAGCCGATCCACTTGGTCCTGATGCAGTTCCCACTCGTGGCATGAGCGAGTCAGCGATGGTGTTCTTTATTCCTGCTAGGTGGAAGGGCACCAGAAACATACCCTGGGCAACGGCCCAGTGCCACAGATCTTGGGCCTCCTTGGATGGGGCCGGGGACCTGGTTCCTCCCTGCTTTCAGATGTAGAACATCGTGGTGGTGTTGTCGGTGAAGATCCTTACCACCTTGCCCTTGAGGGATGGGAGAAACGACCTGAGAGCCCAGAACACTGCTCGGAGCTCCAGGATGTTGATGTGGAGTGTCTTCTCCTCCGGGAGCCAAAGGCCTCTTGCGTGAAGATGTCCAGTGTGCGCTCCCCAACCCTCCAGGGAGGCATCCATCATCACTGTCTCCTGGGGTCTGAAAGTCCGTGCCTGCCGCGAGATGCGCGCGGGTGCCCCATCACCGAATTGCTTGGCGGAAGACCTCGTTGAGCAGGATCTTGTCTTCGAAGCTGCCCGCCGCTTACATCCAACGGGCGTCGAGGAACTCCTGTAGAGGACGCATCTGCAGCCTGCATAGGTGCACCAGGTAGATGCAAGAGGACATCATGCCGAGAAATGACTTGATGGACCTCATCCTGGCCATGTCTGTGGCCAGCAGGTGCTGCACCTTGCCCAGGATGGCCTTCGTCCTTTCCTCCGACGGGGAAGCCAATCGTGCCACTGTATCGAGCTCGGCTCCCAGAAACCGTGCGAGTTGCGACAGAACCAGGTGGGATTTGGGGAAGTTGATGGAGAATCCCAGGTCCGTGAGCAGTTGGATGGTCTTCGCTGTGTGCTTGACGGCGAGCTCCCTTGTCCTTGCTCGGATGAGCCAATCGTCCAGGTAGGGGTAAACGTGGATCCCTTGCAGGCGCAGCTGCGCCACCACTGGCACTAGGCACTTGCTAAATACCATGGGCGCCGACTTCAATACGAATGGCAGGGCCTTGAATTGGTAGTGCCGTCCTTGGACTACGAATCTGAGAAACTTTCGGTGTCCTTTTAGAATGGGGATGTGGAAGTAAGCATCCTCCAGCCGTCCCAGCACATGCTGGAGGGTGACCATCCAGAACTTCTGGGCCCTGATAGATTTGTTTAACCAACGCAGGTCCAGGACGGGGCGCCAACCGCCTATCTTCTTTCTGACGAGGAAGTATCTTCAGTATACTCCGGAGCCCCAGAGCCTCTTCGGGACAGGCTCGATGGCCCCTTTCTTGAGCATCGCCCTTACTTCTAACAGCAGTTGTTGGATGTGATTTTCCTTCCTGTCCACGGGAGGAATTCGGGGGCACTTCCTTAGAAATTCGAGAGTGTGCCCATGGGCCAGGCCATCCAGCACCCAATGGTCGGTGGAGATGGACTCACACACGCTGACGAACTTCACCAGCCAGCCTCCCACTGGGGTGCTCAGGTGGGGGCCCGACACTACGTCCGGTTCAGTCCTGCTTGGAGGCGGCCTTGCCGCCCTGGCCTCCTTGGCGACGGGATCCTCCTGACTTACCGCGCCCTCTGTAGGCCTCTTGTGATGAGCAATGGGCTGCCTGGCAGTACGTCAAGGAGCCACCGCCGAATCCTTTGGAGGCAGCACCTTGCTTGCCTCCGGAGTTCCGAAAGGGCGGCCGTCGTTGCTGCAAAACTCCCAAGGCCCGAACCGTCTACGTGTCGGTCTTGATGGCCTGAAGTGCACATCTACTGTCTTTCCAAACAGGTTGTTCCCGTCGAAGGGCATGTCCAGAACTCTGGTTTGCACGTCCTGGCGGAAATCTGTTGCCTTGAGCCATCCCCGCCGTCAATGGCAAACACCGTTGCCCAACTGGCGGAACCCAGTGTCCACGATGTCTGTGGCCACCGTTATGACGTGGTCCAACGCCACCTCACCTTCCTGCAGGATCCCCAGGACCTCTGCCCTCTTTTCGTCCGGTAGGATGTCCAGCAAGGGGGCGATCTTGTACCACAACTCCCTGTCATAGCGGTCCACAATTGCTAGGGCGGTGGCCACCTTAATCGTCGTTGCCGCGGACGAGATGACTCCTCGTCCCATGGCGTCCACTCTCTTTCCCTCGCTGTCAGGTGGGAGGCTTGAAGTTGAAGCCGTCGCCCCCGCCGCCTTCTTCTTCTTGGCCGCCGCCGAGACGACCGAATCCAGGGTCGGCCGCGCCTTGAGGCACAAAGGGGCAGAATCGGGGACCCGGTACTTCTTCTCGTACCGACCCCTCTTGGCAGGCTTTGTGGACGGGTTCTTCAGGAAAGCAAGTCCCCCGTCCCAGATGTCGTCAAGCAACGGCACCGCGAGGACAGTCTTCCTCTTGGCCTCGTGCCGTTTATAGAGGAAGCCTTCCTTCTTCTGATCTTCGGGGCAGAGCAGGAAAAGCTCAGATGCCCTGGAAATCATGGCGTGGAAGGAGCCAATTTCGTCGGGCGGGCAGGCCCGAGGGGGTGGTGATGGAAAGCCCATACCGTCGTCACCACCGTCGTCATCCGTCCCAGTCATGGCCGTATCTGTTCCCGTGTCATCCCTAGGATCAGAGGAAGGAGATTAAGGCTCAGCGGGCCGTAAGGACTGGAAAGACGGGTGGGGTCGGGGGGGCGGGTGAACTCTCCTCTGCTTGTTTAGAGGGCTTCCCGGTGGGCCCGGTTCTGCTGGGTCGTCCGTTGGGGGTAGAGGCAACCTTGTCTTTATCTCCGTGCATAAGGTTTGGATTGCCATCAAAATGGCTACCTAGTTGTCGGGCACTGGCTACGATGGTTGCTCCTCCTCCCCAGAAGCCTCGTCGGCGCCACCGTCGCTCTCTTTGTCCACCTCCCCGGGACCGGACCTCCTCAAACCTCTTGTATCAGAGTCCGTGATGGCCACCGGCCCCCTCCCCTCCTTTTCCACCAGGGTCTTCACAGGGGTCTTATCAATGGGCTGAAAAGAGGATTCCCTCTGCGGTGGCAGGGAAACTCTGGGCCCCAAGGTCGTCTCCACTGGGGTAACCTCCACAGGCTTCACCAGGGCCGCCACGACGCCCTCGCAGAGGTCATAGCCGGGTGAATCAGGGCCTTCACGACTTTTGGCGTGCTTGAGGCCTCCACCTTGGGGGGGAGGGACACCGCCTTGCTCCCCCTCAGCTGCTTTCGTCGGGATCGACCGGGGCTTCTCCAGAAGCTTACTCGGGATCTCCGACTTTCACTACGCCGAGCCAGAGCGTTGGCTCGTGGTTGATGGCGTAGGTGAAAGTGCACCCTGCCTGGCAGCCGAGGAGCCCAACCGTTCGGTGCTCCCAGTGCCCGCAGACTCGCGGTGCTTAGCCTTCTGTTGGGCCCCCGTCACTGGAGCGCCCTTAAAGGACTTCGAAGACCGCTCGGACCTCTTCTTCTTCTCACCTACCGCTGGGCTATTTCCTTCTAGCCAGTTGGTGAGGCGGATCTGCCGATCCCTCATGGTCCGCTCCGACATGTTCTTGCAAAACGCAAAGTCCTTCTCCATGTGAGTTTTGTCTTCGTGAAGGCAGTAAAGGCATCTAGAATGCTCGTCCTCCTTAAACACATTCTGCAATCCGCATCCAGGGCAGTTCCTGAACAGCTTGGATCCGGGTGTCGAGCTTCCCTTGTCCTGGGCCATGTCCACGAGGTAGGCCTCAAGGTCTTCTGGAATCCTCCAAGAAGCGTACTCGACGAAAACTTCGCCCTTGAGGGGCGTAGAAAATTCTGAAACACGCCCCCGTTGATCAGAAGTAGAAATGGTGGAACTTGAGGCTCGATTGACCGAAAAAATTAGATTAAACTCTTTGAAAAATCGCAAAACGCAGTAAAAGCTCGAGAGCTATAGCACAAGGACTCCCAACACTTGAACATACAGTAAAAATCTGAGGATGGCTGCCAGGGGAGGGGCTTAGGGAGAGGGCAGTCATTGGCTGGGGGCAGTATGACCCAGAGACCAGTGATTGGTTACTACTAAGAAAGACAGATCAGAAACGAAACTGATACTGATTTTTTCTTTACTGAGGATTCCCAGCATGACGACGGGGAATATTCATGAGCATGTGAATCCATGCCAGACCCCATGCTGGATAAGTGAAATAATTGCAGATTCTTGGACCCCTGAGGTGCTGAACCTGTGCCAGGAGAGAACATACTTGCTCAAGAATACACAGAACCCGCCGACAAGAAGGGGACGGTTAGGGAGAATTCTCATTTATGGCCAATTTCCCTCACTTAGTGAGTCCCCCAGCAGCTTTGCTGGACTTCTGGAGTTTATTTTTTTTCCACTTGGTAAGAGTGAGAGCGCCCCCCCCCCCACTCTTATCTGTGTTTTGCTATGCGTTTCCATCTGTTTTTGTGATTGTGGACTCTGAAGTACACCACTTCAGTAGCCCCCTTCTTTTTGTGTGTCACACAGCACCTTCAGTGCCATGGCACAGGGTTGTCTTTGAGATTTCCCTCGACTCCCTTTCTGAGGCGATTACTGTCCCCCACAAAAGGGTAAAGTTACCATTAACTTTACTTAGTCAATCTACCACAGATCCAGTACAACACCCCATCTTCCATGGAGTACTGGAAAGGGTTAACTGGTATCCCTTTGTATCTGTACCTCCTAGAGCATTGTTTCGCTATTTTAACATTTAGACTTGGCTGGTGGTAGTGGTAGCTACCCTAACTTTTCTACCTCGATTATATTAGATAAACGTGGTACTGTTCTTGGCTATTATATTATCCTCGAACATAAACCCGCTTGACCAAATCGTCTTTCTCTTGGCTCCGGTTGGGTTTATTCGCCATTTCTTTTTGTTAAAGTCCTTCTTGTGTTTTAATTTGCGCGGCAAACTAGGTTTGCCTTCTTTGTTCATTGTCTTTTGGCGGGCTTCTGCCCAGAAGCCCTCCTCAAGGCGCCTGGGTGTCTAGGTGGGCTGAATGTGAGGGAGGGGTGTAGTCACCCCCTGCACAGGGTATCCTAGGAAATCCAAGTCGCACTTTGTCATGATTGGCCAGGGTAGTTGTCCGGGCTGGACAACCCCCCCCCCCGCTGGGAGATTGACAGCCAGGCTGCGTGAATGGGGTTTTTTCGCATAAAAGGCAGGTCTCTTGGGCTAGAAGTCAAGAGTCGCCACTGTAACTACAAGGAACGAAAGAGAAGCGGAGAGAACGACAGCTGGTGCAACTAACCCGTCCGGTGAAGCCCTGCTGCAGTCCTGAGCCATCTGCCCTTCAACGACTCAGAAGATCCAGTCCGGAGCCTTCTTCCCTTGAGCTTGGTGGGGCTAACCAGCCCATCTTCTACAGCCAGAGGATCCTCTTCCGTGGTCGAAATCACTGCACACTGCTGTAGTGGTCCGGATAGCCACCTAAAGAGCCTCTCCTGTTTTTAAGGAGCGCACCTTTTATTCCATGTCGCTGCTGCCGGCCTCATCCCTGTGTGGTGCAGACCCCCTTCAGACGTCGTCCTTCTCGACGAAGCTCCAGGAATCGTGGGTCTGCGGGAAACCAACAGGAACAACTGCCAGGGCACCAGCTGCACCATTGGAACAAGGTACTGTGTTCTGTTGAGGAAACTGGGTGAATCCCTTTTTCTTCATTTCCAAGGCTTGACCTTGTCTTCCCCCCTTCTTATAACTTTTGCTTCCGAACATTAACAATATCTAAGTACTTTTGGCTCTGTTGAATCGTGAACTGTTAGACCGTGTGATCTTCGGCAACTGGCCCCGGTGTCTTTCGACCCTGGCTCCGGCCCTTTGACTTTTGAACTCCTGTCTCCGAATGTTTCTTGATTCTGCCTGCCTAACCAAAATATTGTCTGTGATTTTTGCATCCAACTCCCTCTGGGTAGTTCAGATGCTAAGTGTGTTTTTGCCTCGGTAGCATTTCATGTCACGGATACCCGTTTGTTTAGTAGACCGAATTGTCAAAAAGTGATTGCAATCGTATCCGCGGTAACGTGTTTTTGTGCCTAACACTGGTTCATTCCAACACAGGGTACTTACCTTGAGACTTGCTGTACAAAGTGAATTGGTTAGTTGTAGTATATTTAACGTGTGGTTTTTATTGAAGTTTAATAGAAGTGTTGTGTTTATAACGAATGGTTTAAAAATAAATGTACTTATATTTTTCTACCTGAAACCTTGAGTCAGTGTTTGCTTGAGTCACAGTAATTGTGGTCCCTTTGTGATCCCTGCTACTGCTCATTTACTCTTGAGATAAGCCTGGCTGCTCCGCCACTGCTACCACTATGACATAGTAGTACAGGCTTGTACCAAAGGTAAAACTTGTATCACCACCTGTAGTCTTTATTGTGTGTAGTGGTCCATAAGGGCACTGCACAGGATTCTATCTAATAGGGACGCAAAGCCACGCTGCCGCAGCAAACATGGCCGCCTGAGGTGTGCACCGATACGTGCAGAAAAACAAAAAAGGCAGCCTAAAGGATAGCAGAACGGGAGCCCGCAAGCGATCCAGCTGGACTCAAGACAACTGAAGAGGCTGGGAGGTGGGCTCAGCAGGACCGCGCTGGCATGGTGAGCGCTGCCCGGTGCAGCATCCCCCTTCGCAGCTGGGCCCAGTGGGGGGCGCTGCGACACGAAGCTGAGGGTCGCAGCACACAGGGCTAGCCCGGGCACCCTGACAGCCAGTGTAGTAAAGTGGAGAGGAGCGGGAGACGCCGTGGACGGGACCACAGCGAGAAGCAGTGTGGTACTCGGTGCAGCACTCCATCAGCAGTGTGCACATGCAGGGAGAGCCGAAACAGTACAGCGGTGAAGAGCAGGATACAGAGCAGAGAGCAGCGGCCAAGCTCTACCGAGGACCCAGTGTTGGCCTGGGATCCTGGCATCCCTGACCCTGAAAAAAACCAAGTGAGGAGCACCTGGGACCATGAGGAGGCCTTGGAGCAGCGGGGGCTATGGAGGCAGTGGGGAGGGCCCTCTGGAGGCCGAAGGAGCCCAGAGAGACACAGCCTAGTGAAAACAGCCAGAAAGGAGGAGAGAACGCAGGGGTCTGATGAAGCTCAGGGACACAGATAGCACTTGGCCCACTAAAATGAGCAGAACCTCCTTCCGTAGGCAGACAAGGGCCAGGGGAGCCGCACAGGGAGAAAACCAGTCTGCAGAGACGGTGGGAGAGTGTTGTGCCACACGGCCATGGAGGGCACCAGACTTGGATGCCTGGAGGACCAGTACCTGGGGAGAAAGTAGAAGGTGGTGGGCCAGATGCCTGCCAAGGGGGATTAACATACGGACGCCCGCCACTCCCCCCAGAGGTAGCAACTGATTGCAAGGGGGGAGCGAGATCCCCAACAGCAGAGGTACAGACCCTGGAGTACAGGGGAGAGCTAGAGGCTGGAGAGCTCTAGGTGCACTGCAGGGGCCGAAAGCCGATAACCAGAACGAGGCGAGTCAGCTACAAACCACGGGTCAGTGGGGCAGCCTGGACAGGTACAGAGAAAGATCCTGGCGAAACAAAAGGGTAAGAAGGGCCCACTACAAGCAAAAATGGATGCCTTCACCATTCCCCACAGGGAGACTGCGGCAGGGGCTGTGAATGGAGCGGCCTGTGGGGAAGGAGAAACCGGGGCACCTCCCTCCATGCAGGAGCTACTAATGTCCATCACAGATTCCAAAACCTCCCTTGAAAGGAAGGTAAACACAGTGGGATTAGAGGGGAGCTTTCTGAGGCAAGGTATGCAGAAGATATCAGCCAGAGTAAGGGAGGCGGAACAAAGAATCCTGGACATGGAAGATGCCCTGCAACCCATGAAAAAGGGCATTCAAGAGCTTAAACAGAGGACAAAGGTGCTGGAGGATAGGGCAGAAGACGCAGAGAAAAGGGACCGTTGAAATAGCATCAGAGCCCTGGGTCTCCCTGAGAAAGTGGAAGGACCATCGGTGGAATTCTATCTGAAGAAGTGGATGGTAGTGTGGATGGGCCCATGGGGTCCATCCAAATTCTTTTCTGTGGAACGGGCACACAGAGTCTCCAGTAGGGCGATCCCACTCAAGTCCCGTAATAGCTCAAATAATAAACTACCGGGACCGTGCCGCTATACTGCAGGTGTCGAGGAGGAAGGGCCCTACACAGGTCCAAATGGCCAAAGTGACAATCTACCTCGACTTCACAAGAACGGTCCAGAGGGCGAGACATTCCTTTGAAGAGACTGAGATATGATATGATATGATAGGTTATTTATAAAGCGCTTAATACCCAGCGGTTTCTAAGAGCGGACCCAGGGATCGAACCTGTGTTGCTCCGTGCCTTGCTTCCAAGGCGAGCACGTTGCCACTGAGCTATCCTCCCGAGAGGGCAGCTGAAATCAAATATGTTATGCTTTTCTGACCCACCCATGTTGTAGAGCTGGAGGAGAGGGGGGCTTGGGGTTGGTTTTTTCAAAGCCCAATGGAGGACTGGGACTGGGCAGATGGGGAGGGACTAACCAAAGGGACCATAACAAAGGCTGCAGTGGAAAACGGACCCTGTTGAGGGTCCAGACCTGGCACAAAAGGGAATCGCTGGTGAGAAAATATCCAGTGCTGGGGCACGGCCTGGGCGCACAGCCTGTGCCGGGGCAACTGTAAGCAAGCATGGCATTTGAGAGACATACAGCAGCAGCAGAGCTGGACAGATGGTGTGTGCAGCATACACCCAGATCGCCGGCCAGTAGGGGGAAATCCTAATAAAAAAGCAATTACTGTCGGAGGTGGGAAACGTGGAAAGAGATGCATTGGGGAAACGGCCTACTATGGGAGAAATCGGTCTGCATTATCTGTGTATATGCCCCCCACCCTCCCTGCTCCCCAGTGACTCGAAGGGAAATGCAGCAACAAGCCAGGACTGGTTAGTGAATTACAGGGGAAGACATCACACTGGTGCGGGTGGGGCAGGGGGTAATGACACAGTGAAGCCTGTGATGGACAGGGCTCTGTACAGAGATAGGCAGGGTCCCTACCACACCAAACTTAAAATGTTTCTGGAGCCTATGGGCCTGAGAGACATGTGGCGGGATCTACACCCGGAGTAACAGGGCTGCACACGTGTCTTGTCGTGAATAGATTACATGTAAATGCCTGGCTTACTAGCGGGTAGGGCGACATCATCCACGTTCCTATCGAGAGGGCTATCAGACCACTCCCCGTTGCTAGTCCAGATACTAAGGCGGGGGGCTGTTCAACGTGTTTTATCTGAAGCACATTAAGATCGCAGATGCCTTTTGGGAGGAATCGGAAACCTATTTTTCGAACAATAGGGGGATGGTTAATAGGAGGTCCACCTAATGGGAGGCATACAAGGCGGTAGCATGGGGGAATGCAATGCCAATGGTCTGACAGCATCTCAAAGGGAGGAGAGAAAGACTGGAGCAACTCGAGAGGGATATGATAGGGAGGCCGATCGAGTGGAGGTAACGCACGTTAGACTGCACACGGCAGAGAGCGGACGGGAACTGGCTAAGGTGATAGGAAAGTATGGTACAGTGGTGCGTGGAGGAGGCTCGGGCAGCACACGGGGACAAGCCTACTGGCGTGGCTCAACAAGAGGCATTAAGAGGCATAGTGAGTGGGGAAAAAACAGCTGCTGGGAGAGATTGTATCCAAGTAAAATCAGGATATCACAGAGGCGTTCATCAATTACTATCGGGAGTTGGATGGAGAGTTATCGGCCGAGGACAGGATGAAGGACATAAAATGTGTCGAAGCTACGCCTCTGCTGAACAAGGCGCAACGAGAGCGGCTGGTGCTGGACCCTACCCTTCACAAGATCCAAGAGGCCACGCAACAGATGAAGACGGGTAAACAGCCGGGGCCGAACAAATTCCCAGCAGTGTTCTTGAGGCTTGTGGGGGAGTGACCAGCGGAGAAAATGAGGTGGATGTTTCTAGAGGGCTTGGAAGAGGGAGCACTACTGGCGGATATCCGCCAAGACATGGTGATAAATAAAAAGTAGAGACCAGCAGACCACTGCAGCGCATACTGCCCAATATCATTGTTGAACGGGGAGGCAGAGATCTATGCAAAAATACTAGCCAATAAAATGTTGCCACTAATGTGCTAACTAATACACCCTGTGCAAACTAATATCAATGCGGTTTTGTAATGAGCAGAGTGACTAGAATGAACATAAGTCTGCAAAATGCGCCAGAAGCGATTGCCTCCCTACAGGGCCCACATGCCATCATGGCGTTAGACGCTGAGAAAGCTTTTGACTCAGTGGAGTGTGAATATCTATGGGCAGTACTAGATATATTTGGATTCGGGCCCAGGTTTTTTGAGTTGGTCAAACTGTTATACAAGGACCTAGAAGAGAGGGTTAAGGTGAATGGGCGTTTGTCCAGTAGCTTCCCGTTCCAACAGGGGACGAGTCAGGGCTGCCCGCTATCGCCATGCGTTTTCTTGTTAGCCATGGAGGCCATTGCGGCATGAGTTCAGTTAGGTCCCAAGAAACAAGGATTCAAGATGCCTGGGGTGGGGGTGGCCCGCATCTCATTGTATGCAGACTTCCTTCTCTGAGAGATCCCAAGCGTACAGGACCCTGGGTCATGGAGATTTTACAAGATTTTGGGGAGGTCAGTGTGCTGAAGATTAATTGGGAGGAATGGATTATGATGTCGGTCAAGGGAGAGGATGCAGCATTCCCAGAGGGATGCCACCTCGTGATAGAACAGTCTTACTTTAAATATTTGGGAATCAGGGTAGGAATACAGTTTTTCAAGAACAATCTGGATCCAGTGCTAGACCGGCTGAGAAGCGACGCAAAACATTGGGCGATGCTGCCGAAGTCTTTGGTCGGGAGAGCAAATCAGTTTAAAATGAGGTCATTACCAAGGATCATGCATGTTCTCTAAAATGGCCAGTCAGGGTTCCCACCAGGGTTTTCCGGAACATTGAGGGGCTGCCGAGTGGGGTTATCTGGAGAGACAAGACCCTGAGAAAGACACTATTGACATTATCCAGATCGGTGTGGGACAGGGACATACGGGTCCCCAACATACAACACTATTATTCGGACTCCCAGCAAGTGGAGATTAATGAGCGGCTGTTCAGCGGGGAGGGAAGGACGCATGTGGAACAGGAATTGGACGGGTACTGTTCCCCACTTGTAGGTGATCTATGGTAGCAGGGCGGAGTACGGGCTATCGAGAGCAGGGGTCAGCGTACTGGAATCTAGGAATGCTGCACTGAAGGAAATGGGGTGGGGAGAGATGGTGACAAAGGAGGTCCCTATATGGCCTAAAATTCAGAAATTAGGTAAACAAGGACGGTGGCAAGAGAAAGGTATAAAGCGCTAAGAAAATATTGTGACAGAACCAACTGGTATCACTCCAGCAATGCAGCAACGGTATGAATTGAGGGAGGGGGACCCATACACTTATATCCCATTACAACACGCAATGTACCGGTCACCTATAGAGGCTAACCTCATGGAAGGGGAGATTAAGGAAAGGGAATCGCACAAGTATCAGATGCTAAATAGTTTCCCCTCGAAACCTCTAACGAAGCGGAGAGACTCGTGGGAAGGTAATCTGGGACCACTAGAGGAGGACTGGGTGGAGGTCGTGGGGCCACCAAGAGAGGCAAGTATTACAATAAGGCCACGATTGATCCAATAGAAGGATCCTTACACCCTTTGTAGCACGTCTGCACCGGATGGGCCAGGCTATTGACCCTCTGCGTCTGAAGTGTAAGACGGGAGTGGGGTCCTATCATTTGGTTTGGGAGTGTTCGGTGGTGAAATCCTTCTGGGACAGGGTAAGAGGCAAGATGGCCGGGTTGGATACCAGACTGCCCAAGCTGATCCTGCTGAACATGTGGGGAGACACAGGCTTCAATGCCACAAAGAATCATTACTTCGGACAGTTCCGACGCTGGGGAAAAAGAAGTTGGCAAAAGAATTCCCTCCCCTGCTCCCTCCCTCTCCCCCTGCGCTTCAAGCAGGATCTCCTCAAATTCCAGAAGCTCCTGAAGACCTTCCTCTTACCCTCCTTCTCTCCTTGCTAATCCCACATTTGCTGAATCAGTGTTCTTGGCCCTTAAGCAACCTCTGGGCCTTGCCCCCTCACACCAATTCTTCCCAGGTCCTGTCCATCCACAGCACTTAGCATCTGCACACCCTCGGCTCTGGAGGTTCGCACTTAAATCTCCCGCGGCCCAGGCCTTGTACCAATCAACATTCCTAGCACTTTGTCGATGGCTCTCCCTCGAGCTCGGACCACCAGCCCTTACCACCTACCCTCTTCCTTTCTGCACTTGCACGTTCTGAATACTCACCAGGCATAGTAGGGTTGTCCCTCCCCTCTCTGTTAAATTTTGTGTTATAATGCATTTCAGTCCCCTGCTCACTCCCTGCCCTGTGGGCGCTTTGAACAGCATTTTCTTATTGTATATACGCCTAAAAAGCGAACAAATAAATAAATGGGACGCCTGTCCACCCGCTGGATTCCAGTAATGACTGGAGGAAACTGATTACTGCGCAGAATTGGAGAAAAGAGTATACAGGAACAGAGGGGGGGATCGAAAAGGGGGAAATGAGGGAGGGTGGTAGGTAGGAAGTTAGGCAACATTCCTGCAGGGTACAAATGGGAGGTAGGGTGGGCCGGACGAGGCGGGACCATTTATGAGCCTTAATGTGGAATACCTGACCTGTAGTTACAAAAAGATTTGCATTTTTATATAGGTTACTTAAAATCTGCTTTGTAAAAAATAAAACATATCTTTTCATCTGAATGAAGAAATAAGCCTCCCATCCTTAGCATCATTAACTGGCTCGACAAAAGGTTGTCAGCTGCCCTTGCTAGATGTGAATAGAGGTCATTATCTATTGAGCATATATGATATGAAATGATATGGCATTTATAACGCGCTTATACACAAGTGTTTCAAGGCACGATAAACAGACCTTCAGGGTGTGTGAAAACCTTTATTATGTATGGCAAGAATCAGAAGCTTTCCAAGCCAGTCGTCTCCTCAATGAGCCACAGAGTGAAGATGGCAATTTCAAAAGCTTATGAAATGGCAGGGGTGCCGTTCTCCAAAACACTGAAGGAGGATAAACTAGGCCAACGAAGACTACTCCTGCTGTATCGCACAGAGTCTTGATTCTATAAAAGACACGGAGGTGAGCATCATCTTTAAACTTCCTTTATTCTACTCTTCCAGCAGATTTAAAATCTATTTCTTTAATCATTGTATTTCTTTTCTTTGCTTCAAATCAGAATAATGTACCTTCACTTCCCATGCACTCCAGTGTCTCTGGTAGTCACATGTCCAATATCCTTTCTCTGTATCCCATGTCTTCCTGTCCAGGTACGTTTCTCTTATTTGATGCCTTCCTACTGACATTTGGTACTAACGAAAAACTCACTCCAAACAGAACAAACAATATGCTGTCTTCCGCCGTGCCAGAATTTGTACTCCCCCAACCAAGTAATCATCTCACGGCCCCCTCATTCAGCAACCTATACAGCGATCCATGGGCCTCCCGCTGTCGGATTCTCAGCCAGTTTTCTGGTCATCCCCTGCCAGAGAAGACATTAATTGGGGAGGGTTATATGACGCCACATAGAATAAACACAAGACGAGTATTAATGCAGAAAGTTATCATTGATGCGGAACGTCATTGGGTGGGATAATGCTCGCCTCCGTCTCTTTAATAGAATCAAGACTCCCTGCACTTCTGCAGGGGTAATCTTCATTCTATGTCAAGAACCAGAAGCGAGTGTGATGCTTGTTCAAAGCTATTCACTACTGCTGCTGCCACACTCACTATTGGCTTAAAATAAAAAGGTCTTATAAGTGGCATTGCTGGACCAACCTGTCGCTTTTAAAATGTCTTACAGGCACGCTCTGGCTCCAAAACCCTTAGAAGCCATGGCGCCCCTAAACAAATGTGCTCCAAACTGCATCACGTCTATACCTGTCAGTGCTATTAGCTCTCGCACCCATCAGGCTATAGTTGCCACAGCCACTGCCTTAAACAGCTTCCTGCGCTTAATGAGCAGTTGAGACACTCCTGCTGGCCTTACCTCGCCACGTCCTTGCCTCATACTCTTTAATACAGCTGGCCACACACAGCTTAGGCTGCTCTAGAAAATAGGGATAGGAGATAACTGACCAATGACTTTTAGTCTTTTCCTGTCCACCTCAAGGGCCTTCACATCTGACATTCTTCTACATGAAACTAGACAAAGTAGCGTTGCTAACTTTCCCCGATAGCGGTTTGTCTGACAGGTCTCCGTTACGCGGCTAGTCCATGAATAGCCGCAATACTGCGTTGACATCCAACAACTGCGCATTTTTTAGGAACGAGCAGTGCGCATACCTTCACGCCTGCATTAGCCGTACCACTACAGGATGTTCCCCCATAGGGGTTCCATCGGATGGATCGTGCCCTGCTGAGATAGCTGACTTGTAGACTTGTATGGTCCGAAAAGCTTTTCCTCCATTGGCCAGAGATGCTAGAAAATTGAGTATTGCACTAAAGGGGGAGAAACGGGATGAAGGTCACGTCTGCACCATAAGCATGATCTCTCCCATGCTGCATCATAACTCTTGAGCATAGAGGGGGCCCAGAATTGTTTCATTAACTCTGCAGCTGTTCCAGAAATGCCTGGCAAGCTCCATCTGCTCAGATACCCTGCAAGCTAACTAAGGCAGCTGGCCGGTCTTCATCTGGGGATGATATTTCACTGACGGTTCGGACAGGAGATCCTCCCTGAGAGGAATCACTTGCGGGAAATCTGAAGAATGTTCCATCAGAACTGGAAACCACAGTTGAGATTTCCAGTTCGGGGCTACTACGACCGCTTCTGCTCTCTCCTGCCTAATCTTTGCTAATACTCTTGCCAACATCATGAAGGTGTAAAAAGGCATAAAGCACTGCGTTTGATCATGCTTGCAGAAAAGCGTCCGCACCAGTCTTCCGCTAGTATGAGGAAATCGTCCAGGTAAACTATGATGCATATGCATCATTCTCCCATGGCTGCCGCCACCGGTCTCATCACTTTCGTGAAATCTCAGCCCGAAAGGGAGGCATTTGCATTGCCATACTTATTTGTTCCATTGGAAGCAGAGGTACCTTCGGTGCTCCCAGGCAATCGGAATGGTCAGGTAGGCATCCTCCAGGTCCAACCTCTCTAGCCAGTATCCTTTTGAGAGGTGGTCTCGGAAGAGGTGTATTCCCTCCATCTTTAAGTGTCTGTAGACTAGCCATCCATTGAGTTCTTTCAGGTTGATCACAGGCCTCGCTTTCTCTTTCCGGTGTACCAGGAGCATGTTGCTTATGAATGCGGTCGCTGTTGTAAGGAACTCATGGTGGCAACAAGCAAGACAGACATGTGATCACAAGTCAAGGGTGTTTATTGAACAATGTTTGCAGAGTGGAAAAAATCCTCAACTAAAATCAAAGATGGGAGCAAGCGTCAACCATCAAATAAAAATAAGGCAGTCCTACTGCCATCGTATAAAATAAAAAAAAGGGCCTATACTAAGAAACCTCTTGCCAAAATACAAAAAGGGTGTGGGATGGTTTTCAAGAAAAGAAAGAAGTGTTCTTAAACAATATGTCAGGATGCGGTAGTTTGGGTATCCCTTCCCCACCTTCTGAGCACAGGGTAAAATGGGATCTTGGAGCGCAGCACACACTCGAGCTTCCCCAGCACAATTCGAGAGTTCTGTTCCAATTTATCAGGAGCCTCGATGGCCAAGTCTACTTTCCCTTGAAAGTCTCTTGCTTTCGAGGGCCTGATGTATTTAACCACAAAACTAAAGTTTCTTCAACAAATTAAAGTTGGTTTCCTGCTTTCAATTAGGGTGAGGATTTTTCACCCCCGGTTCATCCTCTTCTGGGTGCTGACCCTTCAACAGTCCTTATCGATATCAAGGCCTTGAGTAGTTGCGTCTCCTGCTTCCTAGGGTCTGATGGGTTCATCAAAAACTATCAACATACACAAAGTTCTGTCACATATGTCTTGTGTGTGATGACTTCAACCCTGTGTCCCCTTCTTTTGGGCGCAGACCTTTCTTAGCTTTTAATCCCCCCTACCCCCTTACCGGGTTCACTAGGGCTTTTCTTGGGTGATAAATTCAACCATGGACCTCCCTCAATCAGGCTCAGACCGTTCTCAAATGTGAATGTCTTTTTAAACAGTTCATAGTGGACATTCCTCACTCGGGTTCACTCTTGCCAACTTCACATTCATTTCTCTTTCAAGTGTCACGGTATTCACGTCCCTTGCTTGCTTTCTCTCAATGCAGGATTCTACTAGACCGCCTGTATGACCACTTTGACCTCTTCTGGAGGCTATTCTACAGCTTTCTGGTATTTGTAGTTTCACTCAGACAGATATCGACCAGAGTCTCGAGTTAGCACCCACGTGGGGCCGGTTTCCCTCTGTAGCTGGTCTCCTCTTAACACTTGTTAACACTTGTCACAGTTCATTGAACTTGGTTCAAACTTGCCCCTTTGCAAATCTCATTCAATATAGCCTGGTTCTTATCGGCTCTCCCCTCAACCGTGGAGTCAAGTCGGTACCACGGTCTCAGGAGCTTCCCTCACTCCTGCTTATCGACGTAGGCTTGCCCTTTTACCATTGACATCTGCTGCAAGACTCTTGTGCTATTGTTCACAATCTTATGTCCTCTTGCACAAAGGTTCAGCGGGCCTGGGATGAAAAGGGCAAGGTCTCTTCTCTCCTCGCCACCCTCTCAATTCCTGCCGCCTTTTTCCTTCTCTTGAACTGCCATGCCTCGTTAGCTGGGCTGTCATTCTGTCTGCCGTGCTCGTATTGTGCTCTTTGGCTCCACCCTTTATCCCTGTGGGGAAAGGAAAGGGCTGTCAGGTGTGTGATATTCAGGTTAATTGCCTGATCCTTGGGTTGGGACATGTCAGGTAAACAGGTCGCCTATTCCATGGTCTATTATAATGCATAATAAATGTTTGGGTTAGAAAAAGGTGGTGATAGAGTTTCCAGGTATGCTGCAGGGTCGGAAGGGAAAGATGTTACATGGAATAATAGCCTTCATATTTGGATTTGGGTAGGTTTTTGAGGGTTTTAGAAAAACAAACGAAAATGACTGGAATTCTTATTGTGATCTGAATAGGGGGAATTGTGGGAATGTAGTAAGTTGTCAAAGCAGCCTGGGGGTTTCGGAAAGTGACAGAGGGATGGTATTGCTAAGGTTTGTGGGGCAAACGGGAACAACTGGGATTGTGAAATGAATGTAGGGAATTGTAACTGTAGTTTTCTGTCAGGGTAAAAACTGGGTGTTCTGGACAGAATGACCAGAGGGATGTTGAAGAGTCTCCTGGTTTGTTTAGGTGGAAAGAAAACAGGGTTTCTGTAGTAACAATACTTGGGTACAAGTGGGTTTGAGATCTTAGGGGATTGGTTATCAATGGAGGGGTTGATGGATTTGGGTAAGTGATAATCAATGGGAGCAGATGTGGCACATCCCAGAAAGGCCTCAGAGATTTCATCCTCTCTAACATATCACGTCTCCCTTTGGGCATCTTCCTGAGCATAACCCTGGGCTCCCCCATCCAGGGGATCTTTCCCTGCTCGTCTGCCTTCAGAGCTGGGATAAGAGAGGGTCAATCCATTCCTGGCCACCTGAATAAGGGATTCTCAGGGTCAGTTGGGGAGAAAACCCTTGGGTTTCTTACACTGTCCCGTCACTGCGCTCCCTTGCTTGCCAGCGGACTTAACTCCCTTTCTAAGCATTCGTTCTCCTCGTTCATTTGCACAAACTGCCTTGGCTGTGTTCACTGTATGGGCAATGCTGCAAATTCTAGTTGAAAGCCTGCTACTGTCTGCAGCAGCCATGAGTCGCTTGAAAGCAATTGCCATTTTTTTAAGGCTAACATTGTCCTGCTGCCCCAAGGAGGGTAGGTTATTGCGCTTCCCACCTGATTGTATTCATGGGTGACGGTAATGAGCCCGACCTCTGAGGCCTTGTTTGCCGCGCCCTCACGCTGGGAAGAATGCACCTTGTTGACGTGACTCCCAATAAGGGGCTCTTGGGTTTTGAGGCCTTCTCGGAGTGGAAGCGACAGGACACACGACCTCTGCTGCGTTCGGTCCCAGCAAAAACTCTTGAAGGGCAGATCTTTTTGATGGAGGTTTGTGCTTTGTCAGGAGCCATATATGTGCCCACAAATCTTACCATCTCTTTCACGAAAGATTCACTAACTAGAAACTCTGATGCGACTTTGCCTACCACGTAGGATGAAAGATCCCCTAATTTTAACATCTGTTTTTAATAGTAGCCCTAGTCTCCTTTCCGACGGTAAGGCACAATTTGCATTCCCTAGGAGGCACAAAGCCTTTTGTGACCAGTTGGCTAGGGTGTCAGGGTCTTCCTGCTCTTCAGTATCTTTGACTCACTCTGCCAGATCCATAATCTTAGCGATGGGACTCGCCATGTCCAAGGCCTTCCCTTGGTAACCCTTCCAGGCTCAGTCCATTTCATTTCCTAAGATCTCTGGAGGCCTTGGAGATTAATGTTATTTTCGGATCTAGCTTTGGTGTCTCCGCCACCTTTCTGGGTTATTCCGGACTGGGACACTCTGAAAAGGAAATAAGGCTACCAATGTGCTCAATCAGCTTGCACAGTTTTTCAGTCATATATGATGCTACCCACGGTGATGGCAGCCAGTCATTTGATCTCAGATGAACAATGGACTCCGGGTCAAACATGTCCGTTAATTCTTGTTTAGACTCCTCCAAATGCTTCACTTTGCATTTTCTCTTTCCACTCTTCGAATTTTGGGAGGATCTACAGTCGGATCCTCTATATTTTGCGCCCCTGGGGTAGGGGGTAGGAGGCTTGGCATGGTCAACTGCACCCTGAAGGTGTCTTTCGGATTTTAGAATGAACCCACAGCCTCAGGAGGCTTTCTTTTTCCCTCCTTGTCAGGACCCGGGGGAGTCTAAAGGTTTTTTCGTTTACGAATCTGTTCTCTCCCCATACTAGTAGCCTTGGTACTAGGCTGTGCAGAGGACGTGCTGATGTTCTCATTGGGGACTTGTTTCTTAAGGCCAAGGCTTCCAGCCTATCCTGGAAAGGGCGCACCCCTTAGGACACCGCGTTGACCAGGGATTCTCCTAGCACCCACTTAAAACTAAGGGTTAGATCAGAGACATCTTCGGACAACTCTTGGTCCTGGCTCCCCATACTCCCATCATCGGACTCCATTATGACAGAATAATGCAATTTTACCTGAACGGTGCAAGCTGAGTGGCACGTCCTCTGTGGGGAGTAAGGGATAGGGTTACTGCCCTATGGGGATATCTATGTAATCAACTGGCTGCTGTATTGCCCATGGACCTAAGGTCTAAAACCATAGGAAAATGTCAATCCTGTACAGTACAGCATTGTACTTTGATGCAGCATTGGCTGGCTGGCTCTGTTAATGGTCCCTGTGTGGAGCAGGGCTCTCTTGAACCGGCTGGCTGAAGGCCTGTTCAAACCCAGAGTTGATTTGGGTGCCTGCATCTGGACCTTGTGCTCTGCGCGTTGCTGCGTTCGATACTTTTGAATTAATTAAATGTCTATGATGTGTCCACCAGCCGCGCTGCTCCTGCAGGGCTGCTCTGGCTCGTGAGCAAATCCATCGAAGCACTCGTTATTGGTAAGACTTCATGCCCCTGCACGTGAAAACTAATCTCTGCTAAGGTGAAAGGCACCCATCTGTGTTTCTATGCGTGCTCGTGCACAGGGCGCATCATCTCCCGAACGCTTGCGGCTGCTACGAATCTGGAAATTGGCGGGCGAATGCGCCAACTGCAGGAGGCAAATGGCGGGCGCCGCCCCTTAGTGGGGGCTACCCATCCAGCCAACCCCCAAAGAAACATCAAGGGCTAACTTGGGCCCAGGGTTGGGGGAGGGGGAGAAGCAACGTGGCGACAAAGGGGAGGGAGGGGTGCAGAACCGAGAGAGGAGTGGGCTATACAAGCCTGGCCATTTGAGGATCTTCCTCTCTCTCTGTCCCAGCTCCCTCCCCGCACTAGAGTCAAAATCGTGGTGAGCAGTTCCAGGAAGAATGTGGTGGTCCAGGGTTCATCAGCAGGAGTGGCAGGTTCCAGAGGAAAGGATCCCAAGGTTGGAAGCGCTCCAGTTGTGCGGTTCGAGGTCGCCGTAGGAAGCATCGGTCGCGGGCCTAGGCGGAGGTAAGATAGGGCGCTCGAAGGGCAGCAAATGGAGCATGGGGCGTGGGTAGGGTGGCGTGCGTTAACAGGTTGTGGCGGGGCGCAGGCTCAGACCAGACACAGGCGGGGTGAGGCTGGAAAATGTGTACTGGGAAATGTGTACTGTAAATAAGGGCTCCGAAAAAAGGGCCTGGGGAAAGTGTACTGGGAAGCAAACCAAAGTAATGGCCATGGGTAGAGTGGGGAAATGTGTAGGGACGGCCGGGCTTAACCGGCAACGTGCTCAGTTGGGGGAGGTCCTTAAGAAGCCACACCCGGTGTAGAATATCCCGTGGTGCGGTGGAGAAACGGATCACCTGTCAGATAACTCCTTGACTTTATGCAAATAAAGCGTGCTGTGGCATTGCTATTTCCACCTTGAAAACTGGTTTTGCCTCTTTATTCAGGGAATCACGTGGAGGTTGGTTGGGAGTGAGGGGGGTATGAATGAGGTAAGCGTGCGGGTGTGTTTGGGAAGGCGCAGCGGTGGGATGACCCCGCTAAGAGCTTTGCGGGATGTCAAGGGAGAGTGTTTCCTCACGGAACACAGCCGAGGGCACTGCTTAAGAGTTTAGATGCTCAAAGGTCTGGCTGCTCTTCCACCACGTACATCCCTCGATAAGGATACGAGATAACCGACGTGTCAGATAGTGGGAAACCTAGCGCTGAATGACACGGCACAAGCATTCTCGAAATTCGCACAATGCAAACATCAGTATATGCTGCTATCTCTTGCATCTTCAGAAATTCTGATAATTTTAGCATGCATTCCAATAATTCCCCAATAACATTTCAGTGATGAAACAGAATATCTGGAGCTACACAGAAATGCAACTTAAACCTCAGGAAAGGGCTCATGGGATGCAGAGACAGGATATTGGACATGCGACTACTAGAGACACTAGAGTGCATGGGAAGTTACGTTTTAGAAACATGTTTCTGTTTTTAAGTAAAACAAAACAAAAAACTTAAAGAAATATATAGATTTAAATCTCCTGGAAGAGTAGGGTAAAGGAAGTTTAAACATAATGCTCGCCTCCGGTCTTGACATAGAATTGGTCGCTTCCTAGCTGAAGCATCAGGCATTTCTTGGATAGATATCAGCAGGGCAGCCACGTGCGCTTCCCAGCAACTTTCATTGATCACTACAGGCTCTCTATTCTTGGCTCAGCCATGGGCACGACAATTTTGGGGACTCCGATTGGCGTAGTTGTGGTAGGATACTCAAATAAATGTGTTCATTTTATCTTCTGCATGCTAATTTGTTCACTCTATGGATGGTGTGCCTCCAGGGCCCTGTTGGAGCGCAATTGTGGTTATAGTCCGTGCTGTAAGTGGTCCGTGGCCTGCCAGTGCCGGGTGCCGGTCCCGGCAGTCTCCCAAAAGTGGGGTTGAGCCCACAGTCCGACCACAACATTGGCGGGATGCGCGACGGGAGATGCGCCTGCCATTAGGTCAGGCAAGATGACAGAAGTGTCAGCACTTCTGTCAGTCACTAACTTCCTCTCGGGCGAGGGGTCACCAGAGGAAGTTACTGTGCCTTTGTTTCCCCAGGTCGCCGAGCCATCTTTAACCCTCGGCGAACCTGGGGACTCCTCGACATATTTCGAGGTTTATAAAAGTTGGCTTGAAAAGTGCACAATTCAATCCATCTTTTATAAAGCTTTGAAGATGGACAAAGCCTGAGGCGTCTTTGTCCGTCTTCAAAGCTTTATAAAAGATGGATTGAATTGTGCACTTTTCAACCCATCTTTTATAAACATAGAAATGTTTAACAATGATGGCTTGGAAAGTACACAAACCATAAGGTACACACACAAATATATAAATGCTATATATTTGTGTGCGTACCTATGGTTTATGTACTTTTCAAGCCATCTTGAAGTACACAAACTATAGTAAGGCACGCAAACAAATATATAAATGTAAGCATTTATATATTTATGCGCGTACCTTACTATGGTTTGTGTACGTTTTTATAGCCACGACCATCCAACAAGCCATGCCCGAAATGAGGACCCCCTCGATTTCTTACCCCACTTAAAGCCCTAGTTAAAGTCTCATACTAAGGATGGTGATGGGGGCGGGGGTCAGTCGTCGGGTAATTGGGATTAGCCAACGCAATATAGGCATTCTTAAACTCATTCAACACAAGTGCTGCCACTGTCTCTGCTTTGTCATTTGTGGACGAAATCAAAATACTTTAGTGCTGCCTGGCCAGGTATCAGTGGCATAACCATCATTTTAAAATGAGTGCAAACTTAAGCGAACAGCTTTCTTGATGCATTACAGCTAAAATGGAAAATAAGGTAGCAACAAGAGCATGGGGGAGGCTGCGTACAACACAGAGAGCACAAAAAGAGCATCTGCAAATAACAGATTATTAAAATAGTAGAGAAACAAAGCTGCAGGCCAAGGGCCAGGATCATTCAATGGCAGTGGGAGTAAACAGGATGTGAATAGGTGCATAGGGCGACGGTGGAGCGATGCCGTTTGGCTTTCGAGCTGTCATTCTGGTTTAATGTTTTATATTCTATCGACTAAGAATACAAGATACATGAAAAATATGCTAGAGCCATCCATGGAGTGCATTATTTATAGACCCTGGTAAATATAGACATCAGCGTTCCTGCTTTTCGATACATTACTAAAGTCTGCTAGGGGTTTTAAAATAGACATGCAATGTGCCGTACAGGACGACACCCAGAAGAGGTTCTTTAATTTCTAATGCAGAAACATACCAATGCAAACAATTCTTTTTAACAATAGCTTAACAGACTTTGCCCAATTAAATCAAGCGAACAACTCCAGGCCCAGCGCCCAACCCACCCCACCCCACCCCACGCTTAGAGGGAGCCGTCATTAGGATATGCGTAGCTGAAAAAGTCAGCTACACAGGGGAAAAAAGGGTCACTTGAAGCTTTATCAGACTACACAAGGATCACATTGGGAAAAACAGGTTTAAAGCGCGAGTTAACGAGATGTAGTCGTTTGCGAGTTTGGCCGCGTCCTAAGTAATTAAAGGATATAAAACACTTGGATATAGACTGGAGGTATTAACTCAAAAGCGTCGTGGGTTGGCAAGCTCCTCTGCCTCTCCTGGTGATGGTTCTGGCACGCAGAGCCTGAAACTCAGCACTTAAAAGCCTCTTCTCTTAAACAGCCGCACCGCCTCCAACAGCTATATATTCTGGATGTACGCCAATTTATATCGAGCCTTGATCTGGAAAGCGCTTTGTATTAAGCGAAGCCATGGCAACATTATTTTGGAGTCCATGCACCAAACGACAACGGCCATTGGATCATTCATTCATTTTGCTTAGTTAAAAAAAAAACGTTAGTGAATGGTACATATTCCACTTTCCAGACGCCTTCTGGAGCCTGGTCCGTGATGCAAAGAAAACGTTACAAATAAATGCTTTTCGGTTTAACAGAGTTATAATGAATTGCGCACTCCAAGTGTAACTAAGTGGCTGTTTGGCTGTTCGGGTGAGCGGCGTGGGCCGTGGGGAGACCGATGCTGGTAAAAGTTAATATCGATTGCATTTAATCAGCTTGCAGCTTTTACTTGCCTTTGTTGCCCGTTAAGGCGACGTTCCTGTTCTTCTGCAAATAGGAAGTACATGTATATACTGTTAGCGATTACGTTGTTATAAGCCATAAATACAAGACTGCGCTGCATTTTCCATTAGACTTATTTCACCAAGCAATTTGAAAGCTTTGTTATTTAAAGTTCAGTGGAAAACGCCTTCTTGACCCTTTATCTAAACCACCCACTTCCAGTCTAATACCGAAATGTATTATGATTAAACCTAGTGGAAATGCCCTAACAACTGGGGAAAAACACAAAGATTTGTCCGGTGCTCATGGCATACTAGCATCTACATCTGTTGAAGCGATGGAAGCGGTGGATACAGTATCGTTGACACTAGATAAAGGAATGAATGCTAACTTCATAAACGGGTACGCCTATCGCTTGGACCCTCCACACCAGTTTCTGGCACATCTGGCATTTGCGAGCAGGTTCATTTTCATAAGATACTTGATGATGGCTCATTTCATAATTGTGTTGAGGAATCAAATACCAAGGATCTTGAGCAGGTGAAGGCCAGCTCACCATACGGCAGATGCTTTATCTTCTATTCACGAGCCTGTACACATTAATTCCCCTGTATTACCTCTCGGTCTAAATCACTGTTTTGCCTACATTGGAATCACGACAACCTCAGTCTTCTCTTCCTTTCTACCCGTTAGAGGAATCTCTTATAGATTTAAATGAGCAAGAACTACAACATTTTCCGGTGCTTACGAGAATACTCAGCCTTTTGGACAAGGGACATGAGTATACTCATCTTGCCATCAATGCACTTAATTTATCTACATCAAATATTCTTGCTAACCTAAGCAAAATAGAAGGATTTATGCTGGCACGAGAAAACTGCAATTCTTTCTGGGCTTTGCATGCTTCTAAGGAACAAATGCATTGTCCAAACGAGCGCGAGAACTTACCAAAAATGACAGTGTCACAGTATACTCAAACTTACGACTGGATAGACCCCTCTTCTACATCTGTTAAAACCTTTGCTCAGATTATCAAGCAACAGTACACCAAGCCATCTGATGACACCAATACTTTACAGCCTAACTATATTGGAATTGCCAAATTACAGCATGACAGAATTCTGGTCATTGAACATATTTTGCTCAATGCTAATCTTGTACCTTTGGATCAATCCTACTCTGCTCTCTTAACAAAGTAATTAACCCTCATAACGTAGTCTCGCAAGAATCTCCAGATAGTGCTTCAGCATTAACCGATCTTCTAGATCATAATGCTCTCATGGCTGGAGAACTCGCAGGGCCCTCTGAGGAAGTGAAAATGCAGAACTAGTCCCAACATAACAATTCATGTCTCGTAGAGCTAAAAAACTCTTTATGAGAGCCCAAAAAAGATGTCACCTGGCCAAAACTGCCTCATCGTATATGCCTAAATTAGCTGATTCCCAACCCAAGTCTAAAAACTTGCCAGCTACAAAAATTAAAGGGCATAATTCGACAATTAAAAGAATGTGTAACATCTCGCATGACAAAGCAATCATTGACTTGAATCAGCTGGCCTCTGAAAGTCAAACATATTTACAATTAAGGAAAGAGGAGGAAAAGGCAACATCGACAGCTCCTACAATTGTGTTGCAGACCCCATTGCAGAATTCTAAAGAAGCTTCTACTCTTACACAAACTCAATTGTCCAATTTCTTTCAATTAACTGAAAATAAAAAAAAAACCTTGCTTCAGGCACATTCAGCCAGCACAAGCAATGTCCCTCGTTATCCATGCAATGCCAAATTTGTATGCAAGTATTATTCATACTCGAATTCCCATCATCAACATTGTTGATATTGCTTGTAGGGTCCATACCTACAGACACCAAAGATTGTATTGCTTCCAAAATTGCCAGTTCCAACTAGAATGCCAGATAATACTTCTTTGCAAAGTATAGATAATTCTCCAAAGCAGGTAGAAGGCAATAGGGGAAATATCACTAACTCAGACAATGACAACCATACCATCGTAACAAAATTTGCAGAGGTCTCGCTGGAGATGCAATTACTGTTAGGGTGGAGTACAAATCAAAAAATGGAAATTCCAGCCTAAAATCGCTCAGCCCTCATGAAATTATTTCATCAAATTCCAGCTTTGCGCAGTCTCATTTCTGACGACGTGGAATGGATTCAATTACCAAGATTTGCAAATTCCATTCCCACATAATAGCAAAGCTATTATGGGACCATCAATCAGACCTGGAACTACTGGGAGTCGATCTATATGCATTTCGATCAATGGATGAAACCGAAAAATGTATTGAGTATCAGCCTCCTTCAGATAGCGCCTTGTCCTCATCCAACACGTCTAATTTTCAACTCCAAGGTTTGAACATCACAATGAAGGATCAACTCGAATCATTCTCACACATTATAAAGGGTCTTGCCTGGCTTGAACCGCTACTGCAATCATTATCCAATGCAAACATGCAGGTAGACAAATCATAAAATACATTGTTGTCGATCTGCACGTGGAACTGTTGTGGTTTTAAAAACCTGTTTAAGTAGCATATGTCCAGAGGTGCATTGGAGTCTCCCTCCATTGTTCTATTACAAGAAACCATGTCACTAGATGACATTCATTTGGATGGTTATCCCGCATACTCCTATCGAGCAAAAAGAGGCATCAATGGTCGACCATTTGGAGATCTAGCAATTTTAACTACAAATAATCTAAAATGTACTACTCAAATTATTTCATCACCAGAGTTCATGGTTATAGAACTCTTACTTGAAAATGTTCCTTCTCGTAATATTTTAGTTATATCCTTTTACTGGAATCCCAGTGGATTATTGCTTGGTAACATAATACACAAACTAAATTCAGTACTTATTGATGCTTTTATAACCAATTCAAAGCATGAAATTATAATGGGAGGCGACTTCAATTCGGCTCTAGTGAACTATGCTAATACTGCTCTTGGAACTCAATATAGGGCTTACACAGCTCTCTATGTAGAAAGAGGGTTCTTATGAGGAGTGGCTTCCTCAAGGGTTGGGACATTAATATTAGTCAACATTTGACACCACAGGCAACTTGGCATCGTGGTAACAGCAGTTGGTGCATAGACTATATTGCACTTTCTCGAGCTTTGGCAGGCAAACCTAGCCCACTGAGCCTTCACAGTCCCAATTTAAGTGATCACCAAATTGTAAAATGTACTATACTAATTCCAATATCATGCTTTTTAGCTAATAATATCCTAGCGCTTCCTGTAATGGATAGGCACACACTTCCTATTCACTGGAATATCTCTGTACGTAGAAGGTTGAACTATCTCGTAAACCGTGATCCTTAGACTACAAAGGAGTCTGGCTCCCTGGGAGTTGAGAATATTGAGGTGGATGCATGGAATTATAGGATGATACAATCATCTTAGTACTTGAGCAACCCAAGAACAAGCTATGAAGGCCTTACCAACTGAAAGTACTTACAACTCAGCAATTAACGTACTTAAACGATGAAAGAACTGTGCAATCAGAAGTCTATAGATTTTGGGGATTTTCTACGCCACTCTCACTTATCGAAAAACATTTTCTATAAAGAAATACAAAAGTGAGGTGAACATTCGAAGATCACTTGAAAAAGAATCAAACTATGAATCATTTTTTATGCAAAAAAAATAAAAAAAATATTAGGGAAATTTGGAAAATACTGAGGAACCCAGGTGGTCAACAAACCTCAGTTTTTCAAGCGGCAATTTCTGCCGATACCTGGAAAGAATATTATAAGAACAAATATACCTTACCCCAGGGTTTTCCTAAATTCAACCTACAACCTCTCATTAATTCTATGTCTTTAATATGCCCCTGGGAATTGGGTGAAGTAGTATGGGCAATCAAAGGTCTTAAATACTCCAAAACCGTGGGACCGGATGATCTGCCAACATGCGTCTTGAAAGACGATCCTCTTTTTTGGCCACCCATTCTAAAGTGTCGCCATGACTCAGTTTTTTTATACAAGGGAGATTCCATCTTCATGGCTTACATCAATTATAATTCCCCTACACAAGATAGGTTCTATTGCAATGCCCTCGAATTTTCGACCAATTGCATTGATAGATGTAGATGTAGCTGCAAAGATTTTTGCCTCACTTATTCTCCTAGATCTCAATAGTTTCAGTTCAAATAATCTTGTACTATCACGCTTTCAAACTGGTTTCAGAAAACTGATGGGATCCCAACTAAATCCCACCATATTATCTCACATTTTGGCTTCCTCTGATCAATCTAAAAAATGGGCCAATCTACATGGCACTGTTAGACTTTTCATCAACTTTTGATAGTGTTGTTATAAGTGTATTGTGGGAAAAAATTCAACATTCCATCTCATATTATTGCCACGATCGCTCTATTGCATTAGCAAACAAACTACAGAACTCGCATAGATCAAACTGGGCTAATAACAGACAAAATCCTGACAAGGATTGAAGTAAAACAAGGCTGCAACCTTGCAGCTACTTTATTCAATCTTTATATGGCTGATATTGAAGCACTATGGGACAACACTGATACTTTTCCGGTAAAGTTTGGAGACCTGCGCCTTAATTGGCTTGCCTTTGCCGACGATGTGATTTTATTTGACTGTGATCTTAAAAAAAAAAACTCCAAAATATAATATTATGGTCTTTACCAACAAAAACAAACAAAGTGGTACATTTTCAATGGAGTCTAGATGGCAACCCCATCCAGCGTACAATGGGAACAACGTACTTGGGTTATAATTTAACAAACACTAACGCTCAAGAAATTGTATAATTCCATACTTATCAAAACCGCTCCCTTAGTGGCTCAAATGAGAATCATTTTCTAAAAAAATTTTACATTTTCACTAGTCCCACTTATTGACTATTTGATACAAGTGGAGGCGATTATTTTATATGGGTTAGATCTAGGTTTATTAGAAATCAGTGGACACCTTAATAAAATCCAAGGCATAATATGGAAGACTGTATTGGGTCTCCCGAAAAGTTTACCCAATGTTGTTCTCATTCACAAGTTGGGTTTGTCATCGTTGGCCTCAAGGCTCCAATGGAGAAGGGTCAGCAACTTTAGAAAAATTATCTATCCTTTGACAAATTCAGTATATGAAGATCTGTCAGCAACGATCACCAAGGGGTCTCCCCCCTCAATCATGTTATTCATTAATCAAATGCGATCTGTACTCAGTATGATTGCTCTGGAACAAGTGGATCTCCTTATATGCCCATTGATCATGAAAAAAAAAATATTACAACACGACCGGGTCACTACTTCCGATCAAATTGCATATTATCATTCAGAATATGCAAAATGTAGGCATAAACAATCACCTAGATTACCATATCTCATTGTCTTTCCATGTTGTGAAGTTAGGAGAATATACATGAGATTCAGACTTAATCTATACCATACTAATGTACGAACCAAACACCGAAAAAAGAATAGGAATAGTGATGGCCTATGTCGATTCTGTGGTAATATGCAAGAGTTGGAAACTTTGAAGCATCTTGGTTATCTATTGTTGCCATTTTGAAAGGCAAAGGCTTCGGATACTGGGTAAATACATCAGTTGTAACACACCATATTCCCTTGAATTATTCTGGGTGGTGTGTATGGGGGGGTCAAAATAATTCTGTCATTTTGTCATTGGCTCATCTGCTGAAGATCATGGAGGAAAAACTGAAAGAACTTTAAGCAAAAGAAAATAATGTTTAATCTATAACTTAACTTGCATCATGCAACTGAACAATGCATTAGTTCATTAGAGGATGCTTGGTGTATTGATAATCTTAATGATCTTGGTCATGGATGTTATGGAGACTTTGTTCAAAGAAATATATGTTTTATATATAGAAAGACTGATTTTCCCTTTTAAAGTTTGAGATGTGATTTAATTTTATAGTTAAATGTTGGTAATTATATTTTTATATGTTTTTGTTTTTATATAAGCTTTTTTTTTATAAGCAGTATTTAAGCATACAACATTGCATAATTCTTTTGTAAGGTGCTGTGCACTCAACAAAATAAATATAAAAAATAATTGAAAAGAAAATTGCATAGTTCATAATTTGTTAACAATACTCAATAACTACTGAAGGCACAGTCGATTATTTTAATTACAAAAGTCACCAAACATGACAAACAGAATAAGGAAACAACCGTCAAAGTGTCCATGTTTTCGTGTCCTCATCAACATAGCATGTACATTAAAGCCACAAGCCTAGTGTTATCAGCATGCCGCAGTTCGATGACAATATGTGAAATTACAATAACATTTCTCAACAAACACTTGACAAACGCCAGTTTTAAACAGGATGTTTTAACAGAGCTGTTAAAATATTTGGTTGAACCCAAAAATCAGAAAGTTGGCGTAACATTTATTTGGAGCCAAAATACAGCATATGACACCTCGGTTTCACACAAATGTTATATTTGTAAAACTCAAATCTCGCTATCAACTTTAAGAGATTATCTCGGGCGGATCCAGGTCCGTGCAGAAAAACCTGTGTTTGTCATTCATAGCTAATGTATTGTTATTTGCATGGTTACATTGATTTCAACTAATTAAATTGCAGAGAATGCTGTAATAACGAAAATGTTACAACAAAAATCCCTGTTTTCCTATACCTTTAAACCCCCCAACCCCACCCCACCCGTTTAAACCCATTACCTCACACCATGTATAAAAATAAATACATTTAAAACATTTTTTAAAAAAAATAATAATAATTCGATATTTTTCGTTATAGCGTTTTCGGTATTACAGCATTCTCTGTAATTTAATTCGTTAACATCACTGCATACCTTATTTCATCTACTCTGAATTACGAGGAGTGGTGAATCGTTTTATTTAAACATTTATCTATGTTTGTGAGAAGGATCTGTAAGGGGTCAAGAATAAGACTCTGGCACAGTGGTATTTTGGATGTTCGTTATTAACTTTTATTCAGACAAAAATAAATAAAGTGGTTCGGGAAATTCCTATCTATCCATAAGCTCTAAGAGTGGTTTCCCTGTGTCAACAAAACTAAGGAACATCAATCAGGATATAAAACAAAAAGAGTGCCCTCTGTCCCGTGTCCAAATCCTACAC
This sequence comes from Ambystoma mexicanum, assembly GCF_040938575.1. Classification (NCBI taxonomy): domain Eukaryota; kingdom Metazoa; phylum Chordata; class Amphibia; order Caudata; family Ambystomatidae; genus Ambystoma; species Ambystoma mexicanum. The sequence goes on from NC_090922.1 coordinate 1,106,112,564, forward strand.
TGACCCTTACACTGAACACTTAATATAATGCGTGCAAGGGGATTTTCGGTAAGCTAAACACTTTTAGCTTTTCTTCAAAGTTCCAAAAACACAAAGATTAAAAAGGTGTAGAAAATAAAGAAATAAAGTTCCACAAGGAAAGGGGTTTCCCTTCCTCTAGATTTCTACTAGTAATTATTAACTCAATTTATTAGAGTTCACGGTTGTTCAAGAGGCATGCATCTTCCCATGAGCCTCCTTTAAACACAACAGATTTCTCACATGTTCAGACCTATATTACTGTGGACTTTAAAAGGGGCATGGCACTTCCCTTTTCCGTGGTCATTCTTTCTTATACCCCTGGTTTACTCTCCTACCAGGATGCCACAATTCTTATTCGGTGCGTGACCCAGACTCACAGTGTCTGGTTCACTATCCTGCCAGGGCTTTTCTCACTATTTCTCTCATCCAAGCAACAACATTTGTTAAGTAGTGGGCCACTGCCCTTTTATTGACCTTTATATCAACTTTGAACCACCGACCACTGTTGGACCCGAGTCGTATTCGTCTCCTTTTAACCATTGAGTCACCAAGCCTTTTTGCACACTGTTCACATTCTTATCAACCACTTTTTCCAACCAGGTCACTATCCCCCCTTTCTGCACATTATTCATATTGGCATCTGTAATGCATTAAAAAAAAAATGTTATTTCTCCGATTCCAATATGGAGTCTAGGTGAAATGCATTCTGCGTACACAAGTGGACTTGGACTTCAAGCTTAAATAAAAGCTAATTTCTGAACATTGTGTGCATTTGCTGAAGCCGTGGAAAAACATTTTGTTAGTTTTCAGGCAGAGTTTGTTGTGCATTCCGCAAGAAGCAGCTCTCTTGTGAAACCAGGGACAGTTTACAAGTCAGCGCAATCCAGTGGCTATATTGGCTGAGTAGCTGTGGAATTGTACAGACAGTTCTGCTGGGCTGGAAGAAGTAGATGCATATCTGCCAGTCCAATCCTGCGGCAAGTGGCTATTTGTCAACCTGAGGTTTTGAAAAAGGTCCAGCAAAGCACTTGACAAGGATGAAGGATTGCAAATTAACCCTCACTGTGATGTATTATTCAATTCTGTACTTTGATTTTCTAACTTTGATTTGAGTTAATAAAGAGGCCAGATAAGCGCCGTTTCATAATTTACCTGGCATGTTGATGAAATTTACCAGGTTACTCATGTAGTGACCACCTATCTCCTAGTCCATAGTCCCCTTTCCTCCATACTTATGGGACATTGCTCAGTCCTGTGGGATGGGACCGGAGCACTTTGAAAAAGCATCAACATTTTGCAAAAATTGTAGTCCTTCCTCTCTGCGCGAAGCGCAGCATGCGGTCGTAACCCCGCCCCTCTCGGCTCCGCCCCACGCATCGCCCATCAGTCCTTTTCTATCGCCAGGTCAGAGACCTTTAAGCAATAACAGAGGAACCTTCGAGGGGACGGCAGGCGGGCGTATGGAGGAAAGGGCACTATGGACTAGGAGTAAGGTGGTCACTACGGTGAGTAACCTGGTAATACTCCTACGTCCCGTCCCCTTTCCTACATACTTATGGGAGATTCCCAAGCACTCCTTACAGGAACTACGGGTGAATGGAAAAAAAACCCTACTGAAAAAGGTTCTTCAGCACAGCCTGGCCAAACTGAGCATCAGATCTGGAACTCCGGTCTAAACAATGTTTACAAAAGGCTGCTGGGGAGGCCCAAGTAGCCGTCCTTGCGATGGTCTCCCAGGGAACATATTTCTGAAAGGCAACTGCAGCTGCCTTGCCCCGCACCAGGTGTGCATGAATACCTGTAGGAAGCTGCAGACCTTGGACAGTGTAAGACTCTGTAATACAGGCGGCGATCCATCTGGAGACAGTCGCCTTAGAGGCCCGTTTACCTTGTGGATTACCAAAGGTTACCAACAGTTGAGAAGAGCTCCTAAATTCGGATGTTCTGTGCAGAGAGAATTTAAGAGCCCATCTAACATCCAAACAGTGCAGAACCCTTTCCACTTCTGAAGCAGGGTTCGGAAAAAAGACCGGCAGGGAGAATGACTTGTTTAGATGGAAATCAGAGACCACCTTTGGCAGGAAGCAAGGGTTTGTCCATAGGACCACCTTATCCTTGTGAAAAACCAAGAAAGGATGCTCCACCGACAAAGCCTGGAGCTCATTCACACGCCTTGCAGAAGTAACGACAACCAAAAAAGACACCTTTCAGGGCAGGTGTTTAAGGTCCACCATGGCCATTGGTTCGAAGGGTCTATGGCACAACTCCATAAGGACCACATTTAGATCCCACGACGGGTGCGGTTTACGAACCGGGGGATAAAGGGGTGTCAAACCTGCAAAATGTCTCTTAACCACTGGATTAGAGAGAGAGTAAGAGCATTGGTCCATAGATAGGTAGGCGGATACCTGCATGACAGAACATGAATTCCTGACTCTGCTAGGTGGGATACAAAGGAAAGCACAGTGTCAATTGTAGCCACCCTTGGGTCCAGTTGTTTGTTTAAACACCAATGACAGAACCTGAGCCATTTGCTTCTGTACTAAGACCTAGTCGAGTGTTTCCTGGCTGCCTGAATAATGCGCATGTTATCCGCAGACAGGTTGAGCTGTTCGAAGGACCTGAACTCAGACACCATGCCGCCAAGCTGAACGATTGTGGGGAGAGGTGCCACAGTTGTTGATCCCCCTGGTGAAGAAGATCAGGACTCACCGATAACCTTATCGGTGGATACACCGACAGGTGTTGAAGTTCTGGGAACCAAAACCTGGCCAGCCACCACGGGGCTATGAGCAGAAGAGAACAGTTCACCGTGTTCTTCAGCTTGCAAATCGTCCGATGAATCAGAGGCAGAGGCAGGAAAGCATAAGCCCTCATGTTGTGCCATGGAATCTGGAGAGCACTCCCCAGGGAGGAGGCTCCCAGCCCGTTTCTGGAGGCGTACAGAGGAAGCTTCTTGTTTGCTGCTGTCGCGAAGAGGTCCACTTCGGGAGACCCACCTGTCCTCGGTGATGGTCTGCCACGCCTCCCAATGAGACGCAATGCATCCTCACACCGGGGTCCCGTGCGAGCGCAGAGAACCCTCATTTGGCGCATTTTTCGGTGGTGTTACCACCTGAACCAGAGGAGGAGGAGCGGGAGAAAAAACAAGTCCGCGGCTGCCTCCGGCGGGAATTACCCAAAGGGGTATCCACTCTGTGGGATTTCCGATCTAAAAACCCTCTGAAACCAGAGGAAGGCCGGCTTTGCGACAACGGTCTCTGGGTTTAGGAAGGAGTTTTAACCAGGACGGACAAGGGCTTAGCTGTCTGGGTGCTGTCCTTTGTTTTGGTCAGCTCCACGTCCGTTGAGGAATGGAAAAGCTCCTTACCGTCAAACGGCAGGTCCAACACCTTGTCCTGCACCTCCTTTGAGACCTTGGTGGCGTGCAACCAAGCCTGTCGAGAGGTATCAACTCCCAGCAGAAGGCCCCAAGCCGAAGTGTCGACGTGATGAGCCGCGGCCTCCAGCAGATCCTGGACCAAGACCCTGGCATTGGACAATCCCGCCTTAAAGTCCTCCAGCTTCTCGACCGGAATTAATTCCTCAAACTCTGACAGACCTTTCCACATTTTCATGTTCGCCCCTGCGAACACTAGTTCAGCATTGGCCTGCCGGAGCTGCAGGGCCGAGTTAGCAAATATCTTCCTCCCAAGGGAGTCGAGGAGCTTGTCCTCCTTCCCCAGGACCCGAGTAGCCGGCGTAGAAGAGGAGAAGAGGCTGCTGCAGGCCTGGACTGTAAAGTGGCTGCAGCCACCAACGTGGAGGAGGGGGGCGGACAAGATGCAAGGGCCACCTCTTCCGAAGAATGCAACCTGTAGCGCGCGTCAATTTTCTTATTGACGAAAAGTCCAGAGTGTGGCTTCTCCCAGACTCTACGGATCCCGGCTAAAACGTCTTCTGCAAGAACAGGCCAGTACGCTCCGAAGGAGATAAGGTGAACGCCCCCGAAAGCACATCCTCCGGCAGGGCTGGTGTCTCAGGCACTGGAACATCCAACAGACATGTCCAGCGCCCGGTCGTGGAAAGCTCGAATAGAGCAGAGCTTGTCTTCGCTGTCCTGATCGCCCTGCGCATCATCTGACAGGTCAGGGTCTTGCTGAACTACGTCGGGCACCGCCTTGTCCACCGGGGACAACAGAGGCAAGGGCGGAAGGGTAGGGTTAGGCACCATAGGCAAAGGCGGTGCTGGCCGAACCATCCGAGGCACGGCTGGAGCCGGAGACACAGGCACAGGCGGGCATATCTCCCTAAAGAGACCCTTGAAATACTCCCTCGGTACGCATGAGCGTCTGAAATTTGCCGAAAAAGGCATCCTCCGGAGACGGCTTTGGAGCTGCCGGAGGAGGCCTCTCATGAGGAGAATAATTCCAGGGACGCAGAGGTGAGGGTTGCCAAACAGGCCCATCCCCAGAAGTGTCCACAAAAATCAAGGGTGCCGAACCCACCGGCAGCGAGATGTTGTGCGTAAGGGGCATCCGAGCGTTCCAGTCATAAACTGGACTAAACGGATGCACACAAGGGACCTTATGTTCACCTACAGAACCGCTCCCCACACCTGGGGCTGATGGCGTGGTTATGGGAGAAGCACCCAAAATGGCTGCTGTGGTCGTGGCAGAAACGGCCGCCATTTTGCCGTCACCTGAGGGGAACTGTGGCATGTGAGGAAGCGAGGCAGGGGGCCCCCGTCGGTGGATCATGGGTCTTCATTTTAGCCTTTACACAAGGAACCTGGGCTGAGCCGGTACTATGCGGCCTGGAATGTTTCTGAGACATAGCAATAGCCAAACTAGCCTTCATAGGAAGGACCTTGGCACTGCTGGTGAAGGAGGAACTTCCACTCCTTGCCCCCTCAACAGATCTGGCATCGCCACAAGAGCGGGAACGGTGAGAAATAGCTTTCACCGATAAGGCCTTCTCAGGCCTCTCAGAAATGTTGGTTTCCTTAGCCTTTGTACGAGGGACCTCAGACTCAAGTCCGCTCGCAGCCTTTCCAGCGCGGGCCTCGAACTTGCGTTCAGTAACACCAAGCCCAACCAAGGCCTCGGGGCGTACCCTGGTACATTTGAGGGAAGCCGACAAAGAGGCCTCAGAGCGAGCTCCAGTACCCCACGATTCAATAGAGACAGTTCTACAAGCAGCCCCCACAGGAGGGGCCTCCGATTGCGATCCGGTGTCACCAGGCCCCTTACGGAGACCCTAGGAGAAAACTACAGTACTATTATTAGGCCCAGAAGGCACCATGGGGCAAGCCCCGGTGACCGAGCGGTCAATGCTCCTCCCGGCCCGGTAAGAACCCGGGGAATTATCTCCTGGCTGGGGGGTTCTGAAAAGTAAAGAACTTACCTGGCTTTTCTTCGTTTCGTCGATGAAAGATTTAAAATGCGAAGGAGTACGTCGAAACACCTCCTCCCACTGCACTAACCGACGTTGAAGTGCCCGGACCGAAAGGGAATCACAGTAAAAACAGGAGTCCCAATGGTGATCCGGACCCAAACACTCTAAGCAAAGGGGATGGGGATCCGCCCTCGCGAAGCGTCGATGAAACGAGGAACAACCTGAAAAGTCTAGTTTAAACGACATCGACAGACTATTACGCGATCGCTACCGAGAGCCCGAGAGGAGGAAAAAAGGAAGAAATTTTTCCGCAGATGAAAGTGCGTCCAGTCCCGAACGAGCGGAGAAAAGGAATGATGGGCGATGCGCGGGGCGGAGCCGAGAAGGGCAGAGTTACAGCCGTGTGCTGTGCCCCGTGCAGAAAGAGAGGAATGACTAAATATTTTGCAAAATTTTGATGCTTTTTCAAAGTGCTCCGGTCCTGTCCCACAGGACGGAGGAATGTCCCATAAGTATGGAGGAAAGGGGACGGGACGTAGGAGTACTTGTGTTCCAGAAAGCACATTGCCTTCCTGTTAAATGCATTGGGGAACCTCATAAGCAAAAGATATATCTGGGCACTGAGACTTGGGAAGAGCAAAACAAATTGGCGTCATGAAACTGGCTGCCTTGAGCGGATAATTCCTTGGCAGTTCGCAATCTGTGTTGGTGCTGTGGAATGCAAGACATCATTTCCGTGTGTTCTTGACTGCAATATTTTATGGCCCCTTATGATACATTAGCAAAGGCTGTCTGTGCTGGCCCCGAGACACGACCTCACTGCTCCTGAGGCCACGCCCCCCAGTTTGTCATTGGGAAGGAAGAGAAAGGGTTAACCCCCCCCCCACACCCTCCACGTCACCCTTGCAGCAAAGCCTGCCACAGGAAAGGGTGGCGGTGTGTCGAAATAAAGTAACTGTGAGGCACTGACTCAAGGCATCTTGCAAGATGAGGGATATGATGATGATGGCGTTGGTACAGAGTTGGTAACATTACCTGAGCTCTTAGATTACGCCTCATTACTTAAGTGGTCCAAACATCTGGATTCCCTCTAAATTAATCCTGACCTGATCTTCATCGTCATCTTGCTGGGCGTGCTATGGTGTGGCAAAAATCACTTTTGATGTTGGATTTCTTAACTGGAAAAGCAGCTGCCAATTTCAATTTGGGTTAGGGCAGGAAGGAGAGAGACAGACTAGTGCAGCTCCTTAAACTGTCGGGTGTTCCCTGCCTCCCAGTGTGCCATTGCCTGCTCAAACTGTTTCATGCTCTGAGCAAAAAGCCAAAAGCTCCTTCAAGCTCTTCCAAGCAATAATGAAAGAGAAGCGTTGAGGCAGAGCACTATAATCTGGTGGCTCCCCATCCTCTATTCGGTCAACCCATCAACTGGCTAATCTGCCTCTGGGCCCCCTGAGGGCTGCAAGCTCACTCTCTCTCACTGTGGTCTGCTGGTGGTTAGCTGGGTATTGCGGCCTGGTGAATTGTGGTAAAATGTTTGTGGACTTTGGATCCGGGTCATTTGCAAGCAACATCTTAATATGTATTATTGATTTTACCCAACATCATCTTTTAACTCATCAATTGGCTCAATCATTTTTTTAAAATCATTTTTAAATTACTTTTGTATTGATTATTAATTCCATTTGAACTTTTTCATGGTCTAATCTGAAAGTTGGGAAGGAGAAGGGGATTCAGATCCACGGCCATAGGTGAAAAATCTACTAACCTGTCAGGGGGCAGAGAGACGGCCTATGGCAGCCCCGTAAGCCAGTCGGGTGTACCCCTGACATATATTGGCAGATACTGATTTGCTCTGGGCATTTAATCATCTCTGGGTACTTTTTATTATTAGAACCTCTTAATTTTCTGTTATTACAGTGTCTTATTACTCTTTCGCTCTTCTCTTCTATTTGGAACCCTCAATTGGCCTCTTGTAGACTGATTGGGAGTTTTCCAGAGGCATAGTGTCCGACATTTGGTGGGTAATTCAAAGTAAATCAAGGTTGTCACAGGACTGACAGAGAAGAGCAACTACTTAATTGTGGCCTAGGGGGTGCTAAACGAAAAGCGACAAGACTTTTGGCAAACAAGGGTCCCAAGAAAGTTAAAAAAAAAAAAAAAAAAAAAGGAAAAAGAAAAATCCCCTCTGCTGGAGAATATTGTGGCACTAGCAGAGGGTGCACCCGGGGTGTTGCACAGTTCTGGGGACGGGCGGGTGGTGGTCCTTGGACTCTTACCTACAAAAAGTCTCAGTAGATAAGGGTGCCCCAGAGCCGTCACCCTGCGCAAAATTTGTCTCACTAGGTATTCAAGATACACTAGGATCAGCACTCGGGGAGAGAGACCGTCTATGCCCATTGGCTGTCTCCAGGCCGATGCCTGGCCTGGATGCTGGATCAGCAACCCCTTTGGCATCTCCCACTCATTGGCAGTCGATTCACAGAGTATACCTAGAAGGCAGGAGGCAGAGGAACCAAAAAATGAATTGTTGCTACCCCTGATGAATTTTCTGGCGCATTTTAAAACCGGAATTATGAATACCTTGCTGATCTTAGATCAGGTGAGGTCATTGAAAAAAGGAGGTTGAGGTTCTAAGCACCCAGATCGGGCAACGCCTGGACCATGACCCACCAGGGAAGGGGGCGGGTCAAAGAGTAGTAGACTTATCAGTTGGGCAGTCTGCTAACCCAGAAGAGGTATGGGGGGAAGTTGGGAGAAGGTCACAAGTCAAGAACTAATGGTTCCCATTGAAATACATGCTCCTTCCAACCATCCTCGAAACCAACATATGCTTCCCCTGATGACAGAACGACCCCCCTGTCTTTATCCCAGTGCTTGAGATCCCTAGGTACACAATGGGCAGCATCAGCCATAATAAGAGGGGCGCCATTGCCAGTTCAGGACAAGGTGGACTTAAAGCGCCAACCCCTCCAGCTGCCCCCTTGAGGCTCTACAACTGGTGGGTGTAATATTGAACGTACCAATCCTGGGAACTGGGTGTACTGAAGACTGTGGGGTCAATTAATAAATCACCTCAGTGGGTAAATTCAAATATTCAGGGTGACTTCGGAGACCCTTGTCTGATCCTTATGGCCCACAGAGTACTGTGGGTGGGCTCCATGGCCAAATCAATAGCCGGGGACTGTGTGGTGGCAACCTTTCAAAATGCACATGTGACCAGATACCTGGTAGAGTCTAACCTGGTCACCCCTAGCCATAATCAAAAGGCATGGCTGGTGCTGTTAAACATTTTCTACCCCCAAGACCAGGAGAATGGAGGGGCAGTACCTAGGGACATGGGCGGTGCAACCTCAAAGGTACCCCTGGGCCCATGTCTGACTCCCTTCCAAGCAGCTCACCTCACAGATGGTTTTGGTCGCAGGGTGCAGGGCGTGACTGGTCTGGAGGGTTGTGTATCGGACTAGGTGCTTGCCCTGAATCAATTTGCCGGCTAACCGACAGGAAAGACATTGAATGATGCCATCTCCCCAGGGTGGCCCTGGAAAAGTAGCAAGAGATGGTACAAAGTGCTGCTCTGGGTACCACTAATGTGGGAGAGGAGGGGGTTAATCTGCAACTACAGTCTTGGAACGTGGCCGGAATAAGATCTAGGCTGGCCTGTCCGGAGACACAACTCACACTTACTGAAGTAGATGTTGTATTGCTCCAAGAAACATGGTGCCAGGAGGAGGTTAGTGTTAATTGTTTTGTCACTTACCAGAGGTTGGCAGAGAGGAGCAAGCAAGGGAGAAGCTAAGGTGGGCTATGAACTGTGGTTAAAACGCACCTGGAGAGTGTGCAGGTGACATTGACAAACCCGGTGCCATATATATTGGTGGTCAAAATCTTTAGACCAGGCCAGGTGGACCTTTTAGTAGTCAATCTCTACAATAGTCCCCACAAAGGGCATGGGAACAACTGTCTGGGTGTGTTGGCCAATGTCCTGGAGGAGCTATCCGCCAGACTTTCTAAGGGTAATGTGTGTCTGGTATTGGGAAGAGACTTTAACGAGATTGGGAGGTGGGCCGGTAGACAATTTGTATGAGAATACTGAAGATGCCCTTGCAGGGATTCACCCCCCTGCCCCCACCCCACCGTCCTAATGGATACCAGGCTCTGTGTGGAAGGGTTGTGTCTTTGGCACTACCTTCATGAGTGGGGATGGCGGACAGTAAATGGGCGGTTGGGTACACTCCTGGCAGTCATTTTCTCCTCTGCAATTATCGAGTATTTTTGTGTTGAGCACTGGGGACTCATAAAAATAATTTCTTTTTTTGTATTTGGTTAAAATAAACCTTTACAAAATCGACAGAATCAAATAAAATCATTCACAATCAAAATAAAATATATCAAATATGCATTTTCAACTTAATAATCAAAAAAGTAATATACATTTGGTTTTCTACATAAAATAGACAAACAATGAACTTTGTATGACTTCCAATTTCCAACTAGCTTAACAATCACTAAAATATATTTTCAACTTGATAGAAAATGCAAACAATTCATTACAATACATATGCATTACCGATCGGTCCCCATTCGTTACCCCGCATAAAGTTTCACAGCTAATTATACAGTTATTGCCAAGTTAGCTTAACTAATTTTTAGTAACTGTACTAAGGCAAAGGTTAATGGGTTATCATTTCCTACCATCATCCTTTCCCATAAGAATTCCAAACAATCCTCAGAATGTGAATTAACAAATTTCAGCAAAAGATTTGTCCAAGCTACTCTGAATTGGGGACATTCCAATACCAAGTTCTTAATTGTTTCAAAAGGTTCAGAACACATAACAAATCTACAATTCACCTGCTGCACACTTCATTCAACTCCATCCCAATGCCTGCAACGTTCACACGTACGAAATCGATTAAATTTGAATTGCATACAGTACATTCGAGTATACATGCAAGGAAAGATTCTTATGTACGTGCAGCATGGAGATCTTCTATGAGGAAGTTTTGCATATTCAGTATAGCTCATGTAATCTTTAAGCTGTTCCAAAGTGCAAATCAATCCCTGTCAGTTTCTTTTTCACCCAGACAGTTCATCTAACACGCCTTGCATACGCCTATCAAATAGGTTGAGAGAGTGAACACTTTTAGACTGAATGACTTCTAGATATAAGGAGTTTTTTTGGAGGATTCAGAAGTTTTGCATAGTTCGCAAAATAACGCCATAATGCCCTGCACGACTAAGAAACCAGGCCAAGCTCGTGGCAGACTGCACAATTTGGAATGGAGTGCTAAATGTAAAGCTCTTTGTAACAGACACCTTGTAAGGTATCAAGTTGTTTACTTAAATCAAACAGACACATGTCCGAAGAGTAGAGAATCACAGCTTCAACTTTCATTAGCAAAAACCTGCACAACAAATTAAATAAAATTGACAGTATTTAGCAAAAATCAACTTTATCTGGCTTGCTAGAGTTCAGACTTTCGGATTTAGCCTGTCGTTCAATAGTTTAACAGAGGAGTTGTTACTCATGTAATAACCTTGATAAATTACTTCTGACATTTGTGGAACTGTAACTCCCCCAATCTTCCATTTATAGATCTTTAACTTCCTTCCTGCGTTAAATACAATTATACTTGTCTTTGTTGCATTAGGCAAGAGGTTCTGGGCATGGGCACATAGCGCAAATGATTGGAGTTTTGCTTGGAGACCTGCTGGAGTTGAATCTAACAAATATATAATCGCGAATGCTATCCAACGCGTTCGCAGAGGTCCCATTCTACCCGCATTCATTCCCATTCCTTTCCACTGCATGTCAAGGTCACATAGGTAGAGATTAAAAAGTGTTGCTGCCATATTACAACCTTGTTTCAGGCCCATAAATGTCCTTATGGGCTCAGTAAGCACGCCTTCCCTAGTGACCCTGACTTTGTAAGCCGTGTAGTTGTGGAGCATAGCATTCCAGAAGATCAGGACCGGAGGGATGCCCAAGACCTCCATCTTAGCCCATAGCAGATTTCTCACAACCATGTCGAATGCTGAATACATATCTATACTGGCCACATAGACTGGACATGCTCCAGTTCCAGCTTGTATATGTGCCATAATAGTTGAATTCAACACTGTACTCATATCCCTTCTGAACCCTATTTGGAACTTAGACAAGATGTTATGCTGTGCAATATATTTCTCCAAGTCATACAGAACTAGAATAGATTTTTTTTTTTTGCAACAGTACCTATCAATGAGATATGTCGGTAATTATTTGGGTCATTCGGATCTCCTTTCTTATAAACAGGCACGATTATTGATGTTCCCCACTTCTCCGGGATGTTACCGGTCTGGAAAATGATATATTTATTTTTATAGATCCCAGACTATGATGTAGGATCAGCCTTATATGCACAAGGTGGAACACCATCAGGGCCAGGCGCTTTAGAGAGGGAAAGTTTGTTAATAGCCCATTCGCTATCATGTTTAGTCCAATTTAGACATTGCCAGTACACACCTATTGAAGTTGATATGTGATAGCAGTGAATCTAAGTGGTAAACAACATTTCTTAGATATATGCTTCTCCCACAAATCAGCAGAAATAATATTCTCTTTGGGACCACTATTACCAGAGTTGGGATTGTGTATTAGTGACCAAATTGCTCTTGTATCTCGTTTGCTCACAGTTTATTTTATTAGTCTTAGTAATTATGAGTGTTGTGAGTTTGTTTTTAAAGTTTTGAAGTATTTGTTTTTTTAGATATAGGTATTGCAAATTACTTACATGAGCCTTTTTCAGCATTCTAAGCTCCTTGTTTTTGCTACATTTGAGAAGTTTGACATGATCGAACTTATGCAATGTTGCTGGGACTATGGGTTTAAGATTGGCCCTCAAAGAATTAAGAGCGTTGGTGAAAATATCAGCAACCATCGCTTCCCTTAAGTAGCAACAGATTCTAGTATTCGATATTTGTTCATTAACTTTATTTAGCTCCCATCTCACATTCTCAACTAGTTTATAACTAAGAGTTGGATTCCAACTGAGCGAGATATTGCCACGCTCAGTCAAAGGCAGTAACTCATCAACAAGTCTTAGATATGGCATTCTCAAAGATGATTGTATTGGAGCGTGTTCACCATAGGAAATAGAATAGATACTTACTGGATCCGCTCAATGGATCAGCCAATATGATATAGCAAAATAATCGATCATTGAAGATGCTGTACCCCGCCGCCATGTATACTGGGGGCATGATTCCTTACATTTTGCAAAGCTGATCTCCCAATCATCAAGATGCAACACCCATCTAAGACCGCTGCTCCTCGCCCTCTTCACATACATTAACAATCATTTCAACTGCTAAGATATTTTCAGCAATGTACATGAATCTTGAAGTGCAATTCATGTTATTGATCGCAATGGTTAACCCTTCCATTGGACGTCCTTCATTAGGTATATTAGCTCGAGAACAAAATGTACTAAATATTTGCAACACCAATTCTTCAGTTCTCATGGTTTCTTGTAAAAAGATAACATTAAAAAGTTGCAAGGCTGGAAGAGAATCCATCCATTTATATAGGTTGAGGTACCCACATGCGTTCCATGATACAACTACCAGATCTTGTTTCTTACATTGCTAGTGCTGGGGGTTATCTGCTTTGATGGTAAATATTTTTCTCAATAAAGGTTCAACCCAGGCTAGCTCCCCTTTACCCCCGGCAATTGCCAGTTATTGTGATATACATAATTTTTCCTCAGTGGTGCCCCCTGAACCTCCACACAATGGTTCCGCTTCACTCTCCTGTTGAGGTCTTGGAATAGCTAAGAACTCATTGAGTAACAACTCATCATTGAAAGTGTGCAACCTAAAACCCAACTCCAGCAGTTCAGCTAGATAACCCCAAATTAATTTCAGAACATTTGCCGTCGGCACATAACAGATCCTGTAATTATTCTCACATACTAGCAAGATTCTCTCAATGTCCCTATTCGTTAGAATACGAAGAGGGGATACGGGCAAAGAGATCAAACAATTACCCATGGTTAATTCTTGCATTGTACAAAGTATAGGGATTTCCTTCTAAACCGATAATATTAAGGGCACTTTGCCCATCTATCCTCGTCTTAGAAGCTCCAGCTTCTATCACAGGCATTTTTTGGTTCATCTCATTGGATCTCAGCTCCAGTGCTAGTGGGCGACCATGTAAAACATCCTTCCCTTCATTGACAACCAAACCTGAGCCTCCTCCATCTACACCAACAATCTTATTGTGTGTCTGACACCCTCCACCACAGTCAACTTCTGAGGTTACATTTACCCCAGTTGAATTAAGCTCCTTCATAAGCATTTCCGCATTTAACACCCCACATTCCAAAGCTGCTTTCAAAGAGCTCATTATAACTGCATGCGAGTGAATTGTGGTTGCATTAGGAGCCTGAATATCAAGCAAGTTCTGCTCCAAGAATGCCATCTGAGCACCATTATTTTGCTGGGATTGCAATATCAGATCACCACTCATTTCCACTCTAGTGTTAGATGATTTAGCATAGGTAGCATTTCCACTCTAGTGTTAGATGATTTAGCATAGGTAGCATTTCCCAACATCAGAACGTTAGTTACTGGATCACCATTTTGTCTCAGCATTGGGGACAGATATAGTTTGCATGGGAAGTGCTCTAGATTTCCCGAAACCGCTAATTATTATGTAATTGCTTAATGTTAATGGGTTTTTTTAATTTTAGGTGCGTTAACGAGGAGCTACATGTTTCCGCGTACGTAGCACATGGAATGGCATCCGCATTCAGTTTGGGCTCTAAACCAATCCTCTTCAAATCCACAAGTTGACAATCAGTTTCACTCACAGCGGGTAAGCACGTCCGCTTTCTACACTTTTGACAAATTCATTTGTTTTTTTTTCATCGTCGAGATTAGAGCCTGAGCTAGGTTCATTAGATTCCCCCATCACTCTCGTCATTCGCTTTTCCTCCAGTCAGAGTGGCAACTTTTGGCCCAAAAGCACATTTAGCATCATTCATGTCACTTCCAGTGCCTAATTAAGGCTGCGCTAAAAACTCCGCCTCCCCAGTGATTTTCCTAGGTAGGAGAAGCGCCTGACTCTCCACTGATAGTTGCTCCACATCAATTATACCATCCTCAGCACTAAGGCCAGAGACTATCTTTTCTGGGGATTTGGTGTTTTTAGTATGAATCACAGGAGGTAGTTGAATCTTTTCCTTTTTTAAAAAAAATGTTTTTATTATCATCATTTTCGTTAATAGGCTCCTTACTGGCTTTCCTACATTTTGCAGCTCTTTTAACTGCTCTTAACTGCAGTTTTTTAGTACGCCTTGAGAGAAAACCTATCTCCTCCTTTGGGGGTTCACCCATCACATCATCATCATTTGCCATTTCCTCTTACTTTTGTAAGGGCAGAGGGGCCATCAGGCATCGCCTCTTCCTGCTGAGCAATCGGGCCCCCAATCGAAGTACTTAACACTGAGATGTTTGTCTTAATCTCATTAATATCATTTTTAATGGATTTGATGTCATCTACCAAACCTTCCATATGCCGACCTATGGGAGCTGGCAAAAAGACAAGCAATGGTTTTCCTGTAGAGTCATTCCCACCCGGAATCCACTTGCCAACAAGGATCTCATAGTGTTGAGACCCCTTATCTACGCAATTAATCTGTTATAGCTGTCTTTTAAATTGGTTCAGGGGGGGAGCAACTTGTTGAAATGACAACCGGAATCTTTAGCCAACATAAATCCCTCCAAACTATTTAATTTTATTAGAATATCGTTGGAGGCGAGTTTTAACTCACGAATTTCAAGGTGAGTAAAATCATGCCCCTTGTCCAATATTCATATAACAGGAAAGGAATATGGACTGGCCACATTAGATGCAGTCAGTGAGTTAACATTATGTGCCTCACCATCGAAAGCCTGATCAATGCTATCATTAACCATGTGGTCCAAATTATCATGAGCCAGATCCGATTTGTTTCATTGCGATCATGCTCTCATCGGCCTCATTACCAGCAATTCTCTTGTTCATCAAATTAAGGTTAGAGTGATCCATGAGCCGTGGAGTAGTCATCAGTTCCAACCTAGATATTCTTTCCAAATGACCCTTGACACCCCAGGACCGTTGGACCAATGGGGTCAATTCATCGATGGAATGTCTTATCAATTTATTCAATTCTTCCCCTGCCTCAGGCCCATCCTAACAGACTCAATATGAACTGCATTGAGTGACGTCGATGAGGTCCATGGCCTGGTTCCAGGCAAGAGATCTCCTTCTAAATCAAGTAACTCCACACATTCCTTTACAGCTTTGATTGAGCTTATATCGTAACTCTCAAGATTACATTCATCAATATGTACCTGGACACTGTGCACAACCTGAATATTCTTATAAATTACAGCAGTGTCATCCTTCTTAATCACTGTGTCGCACTTAAGGCTGCAGAATCCGGGGTAGAAAATGCTGCACGCTCATTGACATAAGGCCCCCAGACAAACCTTCATTAGTCATTGCATTATTACAATCCACACAGGGAGGATTTCCTGGGCATACCAATGCATAAATATTGAATGTACTAGTAAGAGGAGCCTCAGTAAATCGACCATTCTGAAGACCAGAGGCCATATTAAATAGAAACAACTCTAAGTGGTCTCACCTGCAATTCGTCGATCAGCGCCAACCCTGGAGAGCAGATATCGCTGAAAGGCAGTCATGAAGTCTACCTTCCTCAACCACCGCACCCACCCTCCAACCCTAACAGCCCAACAGCACACTTAACACAATTCCGAAAGCGCATGCGAAATGCGCTAGTGCACAGGTTCAAGTAGGATTGCCCCTGCATATATGTCCTAATTGAACTTCATTTCACAATCTACTGTGAAAAGGTCAATTCTCGATTCGATGAATTGTGAAAAGGTCAATTTGTATACATCCGTCCACCAGACGACTGAGGAGTCAAGAGAAGGGGTAGTTGGTTTAATTCTGAGTGCACCAGAGCCAGGAAGAATCTTCTACTTGCCCAGAGTAGTAACAGAACTCCCAAAACTGATATCATAGGTGCTAGATCCCATTACAAGAAAACTTTGGCCACCAGAAAAAGAGAAATTGAGGAAGAAGCATGGGAAGCTTGGGTGGTAGCCACATTCTGGGAGATCGCCCAGAGGGGTCCCTATTATAAATTTAAGATGGACACTCCGATAAATAAATGTACCAGCTAAGGCTTGGGTGGACCATTTCTCAGCCCTTTATAGTGCGGGGAGTGGGGCCGATGAATATGGAAAAGTGACTAGGGGCAGCCAGGTATGCAGTGTAGGGATGGGCTCTGAAGCAAGTAATGTGTTCTCTGTAGATGAAATAAACTCTATTGGTTGTCAGCGCTGTAATGGAGCACCGGGCTCGGACAATGTCCCAGTTGATTTGCTCGTTATGGCTCTTGAACTCTGGGCATCAGTACTAACACAAGGGTTTAATTCAACATGTACGGGTGGGGCCATCCCACCATCATGGTCCATGGCGGTTTTCCGGCCAACATACAAGAAGGGATCCTAGGCTTCCCCGGCTTCGTACAGACCCATATCTCTCTTGGATTCTAAGTTCAAGATACTAGGTTGCGCCATTTTGGCCGACTAGAGGATTAGGTTGTGAACATTGGGGTCCTTTCCCGGGGCCAGTTAGGATTTCAGCCAGGGCTGGGCACAGCTGAGCAGGTAGTCAACCTATATTTGGTAATGGCACACTCACTTGATCTGAAAGAGGAGCACATCTACCTGGCATTCATGGATCCGAGCACAGCATTTGACAGTCAATCGTGCCAAGTTTTGGGCCATGCTGGGGTCCATGAATTGCCCAGGGCCCTTGGTAAATCTTCTGGCCAGGTTGCATGGTTCCACGCAAGCATGTGTCCGTCATTTTTTCCCAGTGGAATTGGGGGTACGCCAGGGATGCGTTTTGGCACCTACCCCTACTCTTTTGCCAATATATAAAATGGCCTATATAACAATCTCTTAAAATCTTCTCCAGATATACCGAAATTGGGTGGCCGGCCCTTACCGGTTCTAGTGTATGCAGATGATTCTGTCCAGATGGCCCGCACACTCAGAGCTGAGCAGGTCCTCATTTCGGAATATGCCGACTTAATGGAGGGGTTGGACTTGGTGGTAAACGCAGCAACGTCGGCAGTGATGACTTGTCAGAAGGGGAGGCAGAGGATTCATTTCAGGGCTGTATACTGTAGAAACAGGGTTATCCCCAGGGTTGACTCCTTTTACTACTTGGGGGTCAGATTCTCTTATGTTGGCCCCTATGCCCCATATAACCAAGCAGGCCCCGAGTGGGGTCTCCAGGATCAGGTCCATATTTAGAGCTAAACCAATTGCTCCATTGCTGCAACTGTATAAGGGCAAAACGGCCTTGGTTGCCAGGTTTGGGATGGAACTGTGGATGTATTCAAACGTAAATGCGGTTCAGACCCTGGAGAATCAATTCCTCAAGAATGTGCTGGGGCTGCTAGCCTCGGCTCCGAACTTTGGAGTACACATAAAATTGGGTTGTACACCAATTGCGGATGTGGTCTCCTTGACTGTACTGAGCCAGTAATGCACTGGCTCAGGTTATGGGGCAACGATAAAGCGTCTCTTACCCATGAACTGATCATCTTCATGATAGGTAAGGACGTGGTAAGTAAGGTGCCATGGCTGTCCACATTAAGAAACAGCGGAGGGTGATCAATACCTTGCATTTGTACCCTCCAAGTAGTATGCTCTCTCAGGGAGAGATAAACCGATGGATGTCTTGTTTATACAAGTCTGTAAAAATAGAAAGAGAAAGCACAGAAACATTGAAGTCAAAGAACCATGGTTGATGACAATTATGTCCCTGGGCATCAAGCATTATCTGCTATGGGCGGAGTTCCCCTCGGATCGTGTTCTTGTAATAAGGGCAAGGTTTAACTGCTCCATCTAAGGGCAGTGGTAGCAGCATGGTTCCGGGCGGATGCAGACTGATCTTGCCCGATGTGTGAAGCAATTTATGAGGACCTGGCACATCTGATTTTTTTTTTGCCCTGCCTATACACAAGCCAGAGGACGGCTTATACAACCTCTATTACTGGAATTTGGCTTTGCACAGTATCAGCCTGGTCCAATTTATCTGTTATGGGTGGACTCACCATGTGGGGGCTGCCCCTTACTTACATACTGGAAAATTGCACTCTCTCAGGTAACGACTGTTACATATTATATTCTAAAATTGTCATGATTCAAGATGTCAGGCTGGAGCCAGCCCACGATCACCTACATGGCCCTCAAGGGCCTCTCCATCCCTCCAAAGACCCACTTGGAGTCAAACTTGGCGCTTGTGGCACCAGACTCACTCACTCCCATAGGATAACATTGGGGATTGGACATGTAGTGCATTGATGGGGACAAGATGGATGCCCCCACATATTTCTGTTCCCAGAACTGCATGTGCGTTCTAGTCTTTTGGGTGTGCTTCAGCCCAGAGACACCTGGGATATCTAGAGACTATTTAAGCCACAGCCAGGCTGAGAAACATGCTTTGTGTTTTCTGCACCTGCAGCGTGACACTCACCGCGTTCGGATCGGTCTCCAGTAGGCCTGCATCTTTCTTCTGTGCTCAGCTCCTGCAACAACAAGAACACTGTTGGGAACAGCCTTACCTTGTGGCCCTTCTGCCCATCATTCATCGCTCCTTCTGTTCTGCGGGCATCTTTGGCAGTGTCATTCCCATCCCGGCACGTTGCTTCCTAAGGAAAAGGAAAACAGAAAAAAGGCATTAGTAAGCATTCTGCAAATCTTCGCTTATTTTTTAAATACTGTACGAGTTTCAAACACTTACCTGAATCCTAGCCGCTCTGGGGGAACTCTGTCTCCGGAACTTCTCATCCATCTGCAAGAGGGAAAAGACACTCCAGGTTAGCGTGGAAACATCAAGAGGCGCAGCATACTGCGCTTACACACCGCATTTGTTCTTCATAACCGGCATCCAGGCTGAAAACGCTGTGGCACCTAAAAGACATAGAAAAAGAACTCAGTTCAATGCAAATACGAAAGGGGTGCATTGCGCTCTCACTCACCTTCAGCGCTACTCATCTCAGCAGCACGCCGCCATCCCCAGACGCCGGCCATCATCTAAGGAAGGAAAGGAACGAAGTTAGAGAACTGTTCAAAAGACTCATTATACTTACCTGTCGGACTCTTGCCAGTGAAGTAACTAGGCAGCAACGAGCCTGCATCAATCAGCACGCCCCTGCGCTGAAAGCAGGACGGAGAGCACACTATCCAAGAAAACAAGGTGAGCTGTGGATCAAAGGGAAGGGTTGGACCCCAGGGAAGAAGGGGTTCAAGCACACAGAGACAATAGGGAACTCTACCAATCCTGTGTTTAAGGCCCAGTCTCCAGTCGAATAGCCTCCAGGGAAGGGATTGAGGTCGTAAGAGGTCAGAACAGGCTGAGTGACGTCCCCGCGGATACCAGGTGAGCGTTACAATTCATTAAATAGTGTGCATAAAACTAATTTTTGTATCTGTGAATTTTTCTAGGAGCTAATTTTGATGAGGTTTGCATGATATCTTTTATTGTGTTACAATAGGTATGTATTTTGGATTTGTATAGTTTTTATGGATTGTTTCCTTTGCATATCCTAAATAAACATGATGATGATAAAAAGGAACAGAGGATTTCTTAGCCAACGCTCAGCCTGAAGATATGATTTTTTATTTACAAAAAGTCCCAGTGATTAAAGGTGAAGAATCTGCTGCTGTGGGAGAGGTTGGATAGTGCTTCGTGCTTCTTGCTTCAAGCTTTTCATAAGGTGCATCAGAGGACTGTGCATTTAGAAGCAGCAGTATTGCGATTAGAAAGGGAATTAAAGCCGAGAGACAGACTTCTTTAATGCAACAGCTGCAATTACAGATTTGGAGTGACAAGGCCTCTACATTTCAACAAATTACAAAAAAGTGCTGCAATTACAGAAGCCCAATTCAGGATTTAGGAAACGCAGAGGTAAGATTAATAAACGCAAAGTTCCAGATGTTATTTCAACAGCTGATGCAAATTGGGACATAAATAATTGGAATGCTGATATTTGGGGTTCATCTTCGAGTAGCATTGATTCTGACTCGGAGGTGAAGGCAGAAAATGCAGTGAAACAAGATGAGAAGAAAGTTACTGTGAACCCGGTGACCAGGCGCAGAGCAGGGCCTCATCCACACAACCCTGGGGGTGGCCTTGTTGATTTAACCACACTTGAGGATTTCAGTCGGCAAGAAGTGGGTGAAATAATCACTAGATTCAGACAAAAGTCTGGCAAGTCTTTATTGGCTTGGATGCAGAGGATATATTATGGGGGCGTGGGACGATTGTTAGTGGACTGAACTGATTCTCCACGCTTCTTACCATTATCAAGGCATAAATTGGTTTTCAAAAATGTATTCACAGAATTTGCCAATTACAATATTTTTGATTAGCAAACACACTCATTTGATTAGCAATTTCGTACTAACATTTAATATCACCAGAATTAGTTGCACCCCCAGACATAACATTAGCAAGAATTCAGACATTATTTCTATGTACCTCTGAATTATAACATTAGAGCAATGTCTGTAAAATATAAAAGCTTGCTGCATGAATGGACAAACAAATGATAAAGAAAGCTCTAAAAAATGTTCAGTTCAAGGCTGTGTGGGTCTGGGGCATGCAGTCAGTGTTGCAGCACAGTGCTGGTTTAAGTGGAAAATGAAATAGTTTTGGTAATATTTCTTTGCACCTAGTTATTCATGCACAATAAAAGATACAGGTTTACTTCTGACCAGGCAGTTCTAACAGTAGTTTCTTCTTGTGGTACTAGTTGCATTACTGGTCCAAACACATAGCCATAGAGCTGCGTGGGTGAAAGCAGGGGCACATGGCCCATTTCCTATTTTTAGTTGGGAGTATTTTTAGTCCCCATTTTTATTTTTTTGGGAGTATTTGCCTTTTTCTAGAGAGTACAAGTGACCGATACACCCCTTAGCTGTAAGGCTGAGGCCACTGACACAGTCTACTGATAAAATGCACATTTCTATTCTTGCCAGCACTGGTTTGGTTGGGTGAAATGATTTGCCCAGGATCACATACTTCGGTTAAACAGTGAAGCCAGAATTTGTCCAGCAATTTAAGTAACTTACCTGCTTCAAACTTGCAAGCTCCAATTAGTACACGTTTGTTTTTTGGTTTCAAGAACCACAATGATCTTGTTTATTTTCAAAGTACACCCAAAGCAACCTCCTTGGAGTATTTGCACCACCCTGAACACAAGACTACAAGTATCAGAATGCAAAACCAAAATTGCTTCGAATCACTTTCTGTGGCGTTTAAGGTATCTAGCTTCTTTACACATTGTGAAACTCTTTACCGTTAGCTTTAACGTTAAATCAACTTGAACTCTCGGGTCTCCCGTTTCCCCTTGCTTCTAAGCACTTGTGATTAAAGTGCTAACATCCCTGATCACAAATCAAATATTGCAAGTCGTAGTTGCTGCGGACAAGTTTACAGCCGTCATCGCCGGACATTTGTTATCTGTGCAGAGCCAACAGGAAGAATAAATGATTTAACCTTATGCAGGCTTTGTTATCAGTGCAGAGCTGCGTGCTAGCAAAGGGCTCTGGGCCTAATATTTCACCACCCAAGGCAGAAAGCATTCTAAATATTCTTTAAATTATGATTGAAAGAACATTTAGAAGGCTTTCAGTCAGCACTGGCTGTGGTTTTAGTGCGGGGCTGAGTGCAAGCAAGTGGCTGAAATTGATATTGCTCCCACCTGAACGGGTGGTAGAAAATTAATTCCCAGTGCAGCCACTTGTTAACAGCCCTGCAGCAATAACACGTCCTGCTTGCAGGAGGCCTTTGAATAGTCTTCCATTTTCATGATTAAAGCGCTACCCGTGGCACCAAAAAGAAAAGATTTTTTTTAGAATAAAAAGTTGGGCTACACTCATTACCTCTCGGGCCTGTTATCAAAGGCACAGTGGGAAGGTCCACTCTGCCTAATCTTCCTACAAAATAGGCAAAAAGCAACTGATTATCCACTGCAATGCACAGGCTCATTATTTGGGGGGGGGGCTCGAGAATCCACAGGGCCCCTCAGCACCAGCTATGAAACGGAAATAATATTTATCCCACCCGAACGAGTGCAGCCACTTGCTAACACCCACTGCCGCAATGGGGAACAGCGTTAGGGCCTTTCGACCCTTACAAACAAAAGAGGCTTCGAGCATCTGGGGGGAGGGTGCCCAGCAACTGCCCCAATGTTTCCAGTCCGCAGTCACTTAAGCACAGCAAAAATAAAAGTCCATTTCCATTCTGGGACCTAAAATATGCACTTTGTAGTGCTTGCATTAAAACTGTTGCCAGATTGTAATGCTCCCTCCTGCTGGCTGGCTGCCTGCCTCAGGATAGTCAGCAGCTACTAACCTCCATGCACCCCACAGTTGCCTTGCACCATTTTCGCTCTCAGCAGGGAGGGCCGGGGACACATCTTCAGCCGTGCCGGTTTTGCACATAACAGCCTGCTCGCAGAAACCCTTTTGAAAAACCCCTTTTGAAAGGCCTTCTGCAAGCAACAGGCTGTGTTGTTACTGCAGGCTTGGGTGTGGCTGGAAATAATATTTCTCCCATCCAGCCATTTGCTAACATCCAGCACTGCATTCAGAGACAGCATCAGAGCCTTTCACCTCTTACAAATAAAAGAGGCCATTGAGCCTCTGGGGGCCCAGCAGCTGCTCCCATGTTTTCAGTCCGCAAAGCACAGCAAGAAAAGTGTACATTTTCGTTCTAGGGCTTTTAATATGCGCTTTGCAGTGCTTTCATTAATGTTATGACCAGTTAGTGTAAAGCTTCGTGCTGGTTAAGGCTGCCTGCCTCGTGATAAATTCGGCAGCTAACCTCCATAACACCACTGTTTTCACTCTCAGCAGGCAGGCTCGGACTGGCCTATAGGGCAATAGGCCCATGGCTGAACTAAAAACACAAAATGCTGGTGTGGACCAGTTTTTGTGGTCAACGTGGGCCACTTATTTGGCCAATTTGGCCAGCATGAGGAGTTAATTCACACTGTGGCTGGTCTTTTTGACAAGTGTTGCTGAAGACATATTCCTTCAAATGCACAATTTGCATTACAATTCATCAAAAAACTTCACTTTGGTTATTCACACAGTGTTACAAAAGGAATAAATAGCCATTTGCAATTGTGGGCCACTTTTTCATTGGTGCCCGAGACAAGGTTATGGACCAATCTGACCTTGTCAGCAAGGCGTGGCGGACAGGGGCCACACATCTTCAGCCGGGCATGTTCGCCGCTTCCAGAAGCCCTTTTCAAAGGGCTTCTGCAATAAACAGGCTGTGTTATTACAGCGGGACCTGGTGTTAGAAAGTGGCTGGCAAGAATATTCACCCGAACGGGCAGGAGAAATATTGCCAACCACTTGCTAACACCTAGCGCCCGCAGTAATAACACTGCCTACTTGCAGAAGGCCTTAAATATTCTCTCATTCTCGTGAAAAGCGGCGCTTGTCACTAGAATGAAAGAATATTTTAAAGCTTTCTGCACGCATGCTGTGTTACTCAAACAAATTTGCTTGCAGAAGGGCTCCCCCACCCCAGCACTCGAGTGGGGCTCAGAAATCCTTGTGCTGTTGATGTCTCTCCACGCGATGACGCTGTACCCAGGCTGGGCTCCTAACATTGATACAATGTATTTAGCCCAGCCTGAGTCCTTCTGCTTCACATGCACGCTGTGCACAGAGACAGAGTTTAAAGGCACACACTTTATTTAATCTATGATTTAATCCGAGTGGAGATAATATTGCAGTTGGTGCAACATGATTGTTAAATTAAACAGCAGACCAGCAGTATTATATAGCAAATTGCAATGCAATACTGCTGATTTTATGCCTTGTTTATCCACCAATACTAATATTCATAAGTGCTGCAAGCTGACCTGCTTGTCAGATGCGAATGGGTAGGTCTCTCAGGTGTCATTATTGCACTGTGCAGATCAGGAATGTAATAGAAAGTACCCAATTACCACTGATTGGACCTCGGAGGAGAAAAGATGTATACTTTGAAGGAAGTGATTCAAAAGATTAGGGAACCTGCTATGAAAGAAGCAGTGCATGTAGATGAACCAGGGGACACGGGAGTGGTGCCTCTGTCAGTATCAACTAAAAATATGGTGATCAGAACTGCCCCTCCAGCATATAAAAGTGCCATCATAATGTTATTTGTTGGTATGGACGGGCAAACCCTCGGGTGAAGTGATAGATGCCATACAGCAATTGTCATATCTGGGTGAACGGGACAAAGGCGAAGACAAGCCTTGTGAGAAAGAGGGGTGCAGTAAGAGGAGAACAGAGGGCAGGAGACAAGATAGAGATGCCGGAGTGTCTATAAAGGACATGTTTTTGGCACTGTTGAAAGAAGGTGTTCCACGCAAAGAAATAGATGGTATTGAAACCAGAGAAATTCATGGGCTATACAAAAAGAGAGCTTGCTGGGAAAGAGCGCTATTAGCAAGTCAAAAGAGAGGTGGTGCCTAAGCAAGAAGGTGACACTTCACCTTCAGCACCTCCTGAGGAGGGGCAGGGAGAAATCTATTAGAACTCCTTCCCAGTACCAGCCACCATGTACTGAGTGGAGGAAAATAGTGAGTGCCATGTTGAAGGCTGAGTCTGGGTACACTTATTCAAAGTCTGAATAGGATAGGCCAAGTCCCGGTTGTGTCAGCTGGCATACAAATTAACAGACAACCTCACGTTGAAGTAAAGATATTTTGGAAACCTGGAAATACACAAGAGGTCCGAGCTTTGATAGACACTGGGCAGAGGCCTCATTGATTCATGGAAACCCTTCAAGATTTAAAGGTAGACACTTTACTATTACTGGACTGGGTGGAAAAAAAAGACACCTGCAGTACAGACAGGAGTGGAAATGAAATTGGCAATTTGAAAAAACTGAAATATGAAGTATTGATTGTCACGATTCCTGAATTTATTATTGAATTTGACATTTTGGAAGGGTGGACTTTACTGTTAGGAGGTTAAACATATCAATTCCGAGTAAAAGCATTGACCTGTACACCAGTTATGGTAGGCAAATTGAAGATCCCTCCGGTGCACGTTCCACTGGCCACGAAGCATGTGTCGAAGCAATAACGCATTCCCGGGGGGCACAAGGACATTTCAGACACTATTAAAGAAAATGTAGAGGCAGGAGTATTGAAACCAACCTCTACTGCTTGGAACAATCCAATGTGGACTCACAATTAAAAAGCTGGAGGATGACTGTGGACTATAGAGAGTTAAATAAATACACACTTCCTTTAACTCCTGCAGTGCCAGATACAGTTACCTTGATTGAAAACTTACAGAAGTTTGAGGGAACTTGGTAGGCTGTGTTAGATTTGGCAAATGCATTTTTCACAGTGCCAATTGCCGAAGAGTGCCAGGAGCAGTTGTCATTTTCTTGGGCTGCACGTCAGTAGACCTTCACAAGATTGCCTATGGGGTACTGTCACGACGCCCCTTTTTGGAAGTGCTGGAACAGAGGGACACACCTCAATTACAATGTTCTGCTGCGCTTGGCTGACTTAAGGTGTGCGTGCTCTTGTTCTAATTCAACATGGCCGTCCTCCATTCTATTTCGGTGCTCAGTTTGCTATCAGCCGGCGCGTTGCAACCCTTGTTTTTCACTCCGGGTAAGACACTAATGCTTTATCATCTCTTCTGAATACTGTTTTGGAATCCTTTTTGCTCCTCCCCACTCCTGCTCTCCTTGCTTTTTCTGGCTCCTGCTGTTGTTTCATCTGCTGTTGCTCCTGTTGCCTTCGATCTGTTACTACTTCCTCATTCAAGTGCTTTCATCCAACTTCATTGTCCTTTCCTTTGTTGGCTACGCTTACCATTCTACAGCTTCCGTGGAAATGCCCTGGTTATATCCTGTCTCTGGTACACCTACTTCACGTATCCACATTATTTCCAACGCTGCAGTCCACCATCTATAGAGGCTTTTGTGCCTGGAGGCTTTTCCCCCTTGCATGGGCTGTTACCAGAGTGTAAACCATTCTACCCTTCCGTTTTGACATCCTCAGGACATAGGGTCTGTTTCGGGAGGTAGCCACTATCTCTTCGAGAAGAAGGGCTCTTCCTGAAGCAAGAAATCCAAACCTGCTACTGAGCCATCAGATTCAGACCACGCCACTTCATCAACAGTTGAGAGTGAAGAAAACAAAACCGCTATTTTTGAGATGTACTTGCATAGTCCCACCCTTCGTCACCGGCTGGTGGCAGAACACTTAGACAAGATACCATGTAAACCTGACATACAGATCTCACATTACATTGATGATATTCTGATTCAGGGCAAAGATGAGCGCAGTATGCAAAAGCAATTGGAAGCAATCATCAAGGAACTGAATAAGAAAGGCTGGGAGATGAACCCTATGTAAGATTCAAGGAGCAGCTGAGTATCACATTTTTGGGACTTCAATAGCATAATGGCCAAAAGCCAAGCAAAAGATACTTGAATTTACCACTCCAGTAAACAAGAAACAAGCTCAGCCGTTCCAAGGGCTGTTTGGGTTTTGGAGAAGGCACATGCCACATTTAGGGCAAATCTTTGCCCCACTTCACAAAGTGACATAAAAGAAATATGAATTTGAATGGAGCGAAGAGCAACAGAGAGCATTTGACTTGGCAAAGGACACAGTGCAACATGTGCTTCATTCGTGGCCTTTGAAGCCAGAAGAAACAGAGCTAAATGTATCTGTACAAGAAAATTATGCCAACTGGAGTCTGTGGCAAAAGCAAGACAATAAGCGAGTCCCTTTGGTATTTTGGAGTCGCAAATTACCCGAGGCAGGTGATAAGTACGCTCCACTTGAGAAGCAATTGCAAGCATGTTATTTGGCTCTTATTGATGCAGAAAAGTTGACTGTGGGTCATGATGTACTGATTTGACCTGAGATCCCAATCATGCAGTGGGTAGTGAGCGCTCCTAAAACAGACAGAATAGGACACGCTCAAGAGTAGAGTATCATCAAATGGAAATGGTACATTCAAGACAGAGCCAAATCAGAAAAGGATGGAATTTCAAAATGACATGAGCAAGTGGCTAATATAACACCCGTAGATTACATACCACAGAAGTGACTGAAGTACACGAGTCTACAGTGAAATGGGAAGTACCTTATGGAGATCTGACAGTGGAACAGCCAGAGGATACCTGGTTTACTGAAGGATCTGCTTGCTATGTAGTGACTGGGTGCAAATGGAAAGCAGTGTCATATTATCCCAAGACACAAAATGGTGACAACGTCAGGGAAAGGGAAGAGACATCAGTTTGCAGAACTCAATTCAGTCTACCAAGCTTTAAAACAAGAGACACATGGTCAATGTCATTTGTGCACAAATTCATGGTCAGTGGCCAATGGGCTAGCTATGTGGCTGCAAACATGGCAAAAGAATGCATGGAAAATACATTAAAAAAATAATTGTGGTGAAAGGAGCTGTGCAAGATATCTGGGAAATGCTATCACAAAGTGAAGTAACAGTGTATCACGTGGATGCACACTGTACTACTAACTCATTAGAACGTTGGTTTAATTCTGCTGCCGATGAACACACCAAGATTTCATTTGTGGACGCAGAGGCTCAGGAGGACGATTTGGAGGGTCTGGCCAAGAGGACTAACCAGAAATGTGGGCACCTTGGAGAAAAAGCTACTCACAGGTTGGCACAAGCTTGAAGGATCACCATCTCTTTAGAAGTAGTAAAAACTTATTTTTGCAATATCCGGTGTGCAAGGAACACTTTCCTTGGACTATTCATACTCACAATTCCACAATCTCCAACCACCCCTTTTAAACAACCCAATACCATTCCGTCTATCGTTTGGTCAACAGATTTTCTGATTCTTTTTTCCTTATTGAATGGATTCCCCCCCCCCCCCAATTCCCCCACCTTATCAATTCACTTCTTATTTCTCATCTCTTCACACTCCTACCCACCTCGTTCTTCAGTGCCGTAAAACTTCTCAACCATACTTTTCTCTCCATGGGTGCTTCACACCTGATTCCTTCCCCCTTAAACTCCCCCCATACACTCCAGATTACCCTACACTCTTCCAGAGTCCTCTACATACTGTTACGCCACAGGGCGCCACAGGGACGCCACCCAGGCGACTTACTCGCTGGTATGCTTCTCAGTTTTGCCCAGATGTGGTCTACGGGGAAGGTTCTGCCTGAAAATACAGGAGGACTGTGTTCAAGACTGGCCGACCGGGGTAAGTATCCTCCCTCCCCCCACGTATGATTTCAGCCCCTCAGGGGCCCTCTCCTCACCTTGTGGTAGAGTTAGGCATGCTCTCCGTCCTGCCTTCTTTGCAGGGGCGCGTTGTCTTTCGTGGGCGTGTGCGGTCCAGTTACTTCACTGACGCCGGCCTGTTTGATATCATTCAGGTAGGTCTTATTGCTGTTCTTTAGTATTGTTGCTATCCTCCATGCCTCTCTTTGTTTAATAAGGTCTCTTTCTCCCTTAGGTATGCGGAGCTTCAGCGCGGCGAACTGGCTTGGTTGAGCCCCGCTGGTAAATGATGGCGATTTAAGAGCTCTATGATGCGGTAAGTAAGCGCTATGCGCAGCGCTGCGATGGCTTGCCTTTGCTAACTTGTTTTGTCTTCTTTCCTTGCAGGTCGCGGTGTTCTTCAGCGCGTATGGAATTTCGGAGTAGTGCCAGCCGAGAGGCGACCAACCAGGTAAGCCTTTTGAGCAGTTCGTAATTTTCAATGTCTCTTCTGCTTTCTTAATGTTGCCTCTATCTTCCTCTTTCAAGTTGTGCAGTCCGGGAGGCGTGCATATCCAAGGAAAGCTGTTCTCAGGAGCTGCAAGCAACTAAAGATGAAGACTGCAGGTAAAATGCTGCTGCTAATGATGTTCCTTTTGTCTCCATGCAGGTTCTGCTTCTCCAAGGTTCGGGGGTATAGCTGGACACGGAGCGTCACGTTGCAAGCTGCAAAGTAACGCGAAGCGTGTTGTCTTGCTCAGGTGTGGTTTAAATAGCCCCAACAAAATAGTCCAGGTAAAGTAGTTCCTAGGCTACCACACAGCTTGGTTCCGAGGAACCAAGCTATGTGGATGCCTCCATGTTGGCTGACAACACAATAAAGTAGTTCCCAAGCACATTGTTTTCACGGTGTATGAGCCTGGCGCCATAGGCGCCGGGACTGGCCCCAAGAGGGTTTTGGAAGAGGATGCCAGGCTCTAGAGGCCCGAGTCCTGACTCCACCTGCCCAATGGGTTTGCCAGAGGGGGTTTTGGGCGAGGGTCTTGACACATACTTTATTCCCCTCCTTGCAGTCAGTCATTTGAGTCTCGGAGACCAAATTCCATCTCACCGTCCCGATTAGCAGTGCTCTCCTTAAGTAATTTTTTGCTGCTGTAAGAGGCATGGTATCGCAAGTATGACACTGACACAAACGGGTACAACTTGTAAATACTTTATTCAGTTCGAGGTTTGTTAAAACTCCTACTTTACCCCATAGCTAAAATGGGAGTAGCCTCTCCCATCAAATAATAAAGAAAACACAGTCATAGTCAGTCTCAATCAAATCAAAACGGTTTGCCTTATCTCTTGTACAAAAAGTGTGTAAAGGGGAATAGGTTTGCAAAGGAAAATCAGTGTTTGAGTATAAAGAATCAAAGTCGCAGAGTCAGCTCTCCTCCACACATTGGACAGCACTAAGTAAGGCGGTCCCCGTAGAAAGGATGACACGCTCAGGTTCTCAAAACAAAGCAGTTCAAAACGTGGATCGAGGGCAGCCTGCACATTGAAGTCACTTTTCCAACATTCCAAAAGTTCTTTTCACAGTTCAACAAAAGGTTCACAGTTCAAAAGTGCATAGGCCCTCCTTGGTCGGG
The DNA here is from genome assembly GCF_040938575.1 of Ambystoma mexicanum. Taxonomy (NCBI): domain Eukaryota; kingdom Metazoa; phylum Chordata; class Amphibia; order Caudata; family Ambystomatidae; genus Ambystoma; species Ambystoma mexicanum. The sequence goes on from NC_090922.1 coordinate 1,106,142,950, forward strand.
TTCGGGCCTCTCACTCACAGCACTTGTAGGGGTTCCCTTCCGCAAGCTTTATTCACCTTTGTTAGGGCTATCAAACTTCACTTCCGGTCCCTCTCAGTCGGACACGGACCTTTTTCTGATTTAGAAGACTTTCAGATGTGGTTGGCTTTTACTATAGACCTCCACAGGACCACTTAGACTTTCCCTTCTACTCACACTCGTGTTATTTGCCCCAGTGTTTCTTGGTATATGTAGTTCAATCTCACGAGCACAAGAGTTCAACATTCACTCTTTACTTCCCCTTTCACCGGGGTCAATCTTGATCAGCACACTCGTTAAAGTTCATTCATTTTGTTGCTTTATAAATTTCACCTTTCGCTGAGACCTTTGAGTGGGCTACTTCCCTTAGCCAGACCACTCCACTACTCTGCATCACTGGCTTCACAGTGATTTGTTATTTTTAAAGTTCACCATAGGAATGCCTTCCTTCGCGTCTCATCCACATGCTTGCAGCCTTGACCCTTAAGTGCCAAGGACGAGATATCTCGTCCTTGGAAGTGCATGCACAGGGCCAAGGACGAGATAGCTCGTCCTTTTTGGCACCTTGTTTTGTGTGATCACTGCAAAGCAGGGATCACACAAAACAGTAATCCAACCCCCGGGCTATGTGAGGGGACGGTCCCCTCTCACTGCCAGCGGGCTGGATTACCTTCAGTTTCACGTCGGCGTGCGTAAAGCACGCCGACGTGAAAGTGAAAGTAATTTTCACTGCAGCAGCCATTTCGGGCTGCTGCAGTGAAAAAAAAGGTGAGTGTTCACCTTTCTCCACCTCGATCTCCGGCTGTATTTCAAGCCAGAGATCTTGGTGGGTATCGTTGGAAAGGGGAGATACCCATTGTGTGGCATTTCTGCTCACAGATCGGGCGCGGGGCGGCCGATCCGTGAGCAGCAATGTCACAGGATCAATAGAGATCCGTTTGTGACGCAACGGGAGGGGGGGCTGCTTACTAGGTAAGCGGCCCCCTCTCCCCCAGGGATTTTTTCAAAAAGGGTGTCCTTGGAAAGGGGCGATTCTCCCCGCGCCCGCGGATCAGGCGCAGGGCGCTCGATGCGCGGGCAGCAATGGCCACTAGACACCAGGGATGTCTTTGAATGCGGGGGGAGGTGGGGGCTGCTTACAGTAAGCAGCCCTCTCCCCCCCAGAGACCCCCAAAGCATGGGGGCACATATATAATGACCCCCTGGGGGCAGACAGGTGACCATCTGCCCCAGGGGTGGGGGCATAAAAAAAAAAATGACAACATAAAAATACGTGATGGGAAGGGGGGGAGGGGGTTTGGGGCCCTAGCCACCAGGGAGTTTTTCGGAAATGGTGTCGTTGAAAAGGGGAGATTCTCCAGGGATGTCTTTGAATGCGGGGGGGGGGTGAGGGCAGCTTACCGTAAGCAGCCCTCGCCCCCCTCGACCCCCAAAGCATGGGGGCACATATGTGTACAACCCTGGGGGCAGATGGCTGATCATCTGTCCCCAGGGAAGGAGGCAAATTAAAAAAATTAAAATGAAAAGCACAAAAAAAAGGGGAATTTTGGGTGGAGGGCCACTAGCCACCAGGGATATATTTTACAGAAAAAGGGAAAATAGTGGAACACTTATTAGGGGAGGCTGTGGGGCACCCCAAAGGGTCGGGGAATTTTCTAATGGGATGGGGCGTTGACCGTCCTCCCCCCACCCGCAATGGAGTGGGTGCCATGTCATAAAGCCCTCCCTGGGACCATATATCTGCTCCTAGGAAGGGACGCCTGACCCCAGGGAGGAATGCAAGACAACCCCCCCCCCTTATCTGCCCCCGGGGAGGGCTGCATTTTGCTGGTGTGACCGTAGGTAACATGTTTGTTGTTTTGTTTACAGCTTTTTCTACACGAGCAGCTGCAATGTTATGCGAGTACTTTTTATTATTCTATTCTATGGTTAGGGCCCAGTGGGGTGGGCGAGACTGGGGCTGGATTGTTGGTAGTGTGGGTGGGAATGGCCCGTCTGGGCAGATCACCTCCAACTGTCCTGGAGTTGCGGCTGGGCTGCATTGCAGCTTTTCCCTTCGGGGAGGTATTGGCACACTGCTGAGACTCCTTGGTGGGGAGAAGCTGTAATGCAGGGCAGCCAGGGCTCCAGCAAAGTTGGCTGTAATATCCCTGGCCTTGGGCACGTTTCTCCCATGTGGGTCTTTGCTGGGGGTTCTGGGTAATCAATTCTGGGCCGATTTGCGCAAGTCAGACCTCTGTGGATTCCCACGGGTGTCTTCTTTTGAGAAATGCATGGGGTTCCCTGTTTTCCTTGCTGGCTTCGACACCCTAGGCCCAAATCAGTAGGTTGCCCACATGAACAAAATGGTCAGTGGCAAAAGGCTTGGGGTTACCAGTGGGTTATCCTTTTCCTTTTGCGCCCCCGGTAGGTGCACCCACACATGTGAGGTACCGTTTTCCTCGGGACACCTGTGGAAACGCGGGATGGTAGGCCATGTGTTGTTGGCGGCGTGTTTCGATGGGTGTACTGAATGAAATGTGCGGAAAATGCGTTTTTTCCCCACATTTCGGACTTTGCAGGGGTGTCCTGGTAATAAATTCTGGGCCGATTTGCACGAATCATACCTCTGCAGATTCCCACGGGTGTCCTCTTTTCTGAAATGCATAGGGTTCCCCGTTCTCCTTGGTGGCTTGGACACCCAAGGCCCACATCTGTATGTTGTGCTTGTCTGGATAATGTGTCAAATTCAGGTGTCGAAACAGACTTGGGGTTACCTGTGTTTTAGGCTTTCCCCTTGGCGCCCAGGTAGGTGCACCCACACATGAGGTACCATTTTCATCGGGACACCTTTGGGAACGCAGGAAGGTATAAAATATGTTGCGTTTGTGTAATTTTCATAACGTTTTGAGCCATTTGCTGGTGCCCTTTGTCACACAACCCTTTCATTTCCCAAATGAGCCCTACATTTAGTCGCAGCTTTAGGCACCATACACTTTTGTAACCTGCACAAATAACTACCCTTGAAAGGTCTGCCTGTGCTCTTTAAAAAAATGGATGCTTGCCGTTCCTCACCACATTGGATTTTCCTATTTACACATGCTAAGTGCGTCTGTTCAGGCCTTGAGCATAAACCTCCTGTGTACCATGGCTCAGTGTTTGGCTTGTGGTATTGCTTGTTTTGTAAAACACTACAAAAAATGTGTGCTTTACTAACTGCAAGAGTCGGGGGAATGTAGCGGAGCATTGCTTTTCTCAAAATTCATAGAAGCCATTGCTGTACCAAGCTAACCATGTCCAACACGTACCTTTTTTTCGGTCAATTTCCTGCTTTTCCCCCAATCTATGGCATTTTCCCCTACCTAGTGGTTGCCTGACCTATGCAAATCACCCCTTCCTAAACTTGGAATTTTGTCTACTTTTCAGAAATATATGCCTTTCTGTCCTCCAATTCGGCTTTCCTACCCTTTTCTTTCATTCCATCCATGCATGTCCAATTGGCAAAAATGGCCAAAATCGCCCTTCCTCTCACAAAACAGTTTATAACCACATCAAAATATTTTTTTTTCCGTTTCCACTGAACCGGTTCTTGAAAGCCAGGAAATTGGGGAATCCAGCACAGCAAACCATTTGTTCTTAGCTCTTACAAGGAAAGAAACCACAGGCTTCTTTGTACATCATTTTTTTGAAAAAAAACCTAATTTTTCGCCCTTTTTGCTTATTTGCTCTCACCCCCTCCCACCCAACCCCCCTCCCACACATCAACCTTGGATTCCTGGGTGGCATTACGACCGCCTACATGTGGGGAAAAAAAGGAGCCAAATTTGGCCAAGATATCTCATGTGACAAAAAAGTTACAAGGCTTTGAATGGCCACATACCTAAATCACCAAAAAAGGCCCTGGCACTGGCACTTGCGGGGGGGGGGGGGGGTAAATACCCATGACACTTAAAGGGTTACATTGTGCAATATACTTTTGCAACTTCAATCGTCCATTAACACACACACACACAACAGTCTCATTTTGCTCGCCAACTCACTGGCTGTGTGCACTCCATTCTTGTCTTTTGTCGTTAATTCAGCGGTCCAGGTTAATACCACAGGCTTGGCTCGCCTTCCCAACTCTGTCGTTCACCCGAAAGGGTTCCAGGCGCCTTTGAAACACAATGCAGCCTTGTCTGGAATTTTGGAAGGGGAGGAAGTTCTGGACGTCTTCATGGGATACGCAGATTCCCTAATCCAGGTCTCATTTTCCCCAATTCCAATCCCATCATCAATGACCCGTAGGGGAGAAAGAAAAGAGTTAATTGCCCAAGGTGGGGAATGAAGAAACAACTAAAACAAAGCCAGGAGTCTGATGTTAATATCCATTCATCCTCTACCAATTTAAATCGCAGGGAATATCATCAAAACTCATGTTTGTATACTCAACCATCTGAAATATGAAATAGAGCAACCATCCCCTTGAGGGGAAAACTAGGTTAGGATTTCCCTATGTCCATTTTTGATTCCCTGATAGAATAGCGGGAAATAGATATATCCTCCAAAACCCTTCCATCACCCTCACTTCATTTCCAACCAATACTGAGACGAGGAAGAGGCAAGTGGGAGCAGTAAAAGACTAACCATAGAAACAACATGGGGAAGCGAGGGCAACCTAATGTAGAAAGAACACAAGTTATCACACCAATAGCGTCAGGAATTTTTACCAGGTTACTCACCGTAGTGACCACCTTACTCCTAGTCCATAGTCCCCTTTCCTCCATACTTATGGGACATCTCTCCATCCTGTGGGACGGGACCGGAGCACTTTGTATAAAGCATCCACATTTTTTTCAAAAATGTGTCCCTACTCTCTTTCCTGCGCGGGGCCCGGCACGCAGCCGTAACTCCGCCCACCTTGGCTCCGCCACGCGCATCGCCCATCAGTCCTTTTCTATCGCAGGGTCAAAGACCCATTAGCAATAACAGAGGAACCTTATTAGAGGGGACGGCGGGCGGGCGTATGGAGGAATGGGGACTATGGACTAGGAGTAAGGTGGTCACTACGGTGAGTAACCTGGTAATACTCCTACGTCCCGTCCCCTTTCCTCCATACTTGGAGATTCCCAAGCACTCCTTACAGGAACTATGGGTGGATGGAAATTACTGAAACAGGTTCTTCAGCACAGCCTGGCCAAACTGAGCGTCATCTCTAGAGCTCATTTTGAAGCAGTAATGCTTACAGAAAGCAGATGGGGAGGCCCAAGTAGCCGCTTTAGCGATGGACTCCCAGGGAACATACATCTGAAAAGCAACCGCGGCTGCCTTGCCCCGCACCAGGTGTGCATGGATACCTTTAGGAGGCTTCAGCTTTTGGACGGTGAAAGACTCCGTGATACAGGCGGCAATCCATCTGGAAATAGATGCCTTAGATGCCGGCCTGCCCTGAGGGTTACCGAAGGTCACAAAAAGTTGGGAAGAACTCAGAAGCTCGGAAGTCCTGTCCAGGTAGAATTTAAGAGCTCCGACATCAAGGCAGTGTAGAACCCTTTCCGCCTCCGAGGCAGGGTTCGGAAAAAAGACCGTAAGGGAAATCGACTGATTCAGATGGAATTCGGTCACTACCTTTGGTAGGAAAGCTGGGTTTGTCCGAAGGACTACCTTGTCCCTGTGAAAGGCCAAGAAAGGATGCTCCACCGACAATGCCTGGAGCTCACTCGCTCTCCTCACTGACGTAAAGGCGACCAGAAAGGACACTTTCCAGGACACGTACTTGAGGTCAACCGTAGCCATTGGCTCAAAGGGTTTATGGTAGAGCGCCGTCAGAACCGGAGGGTAGATGCGTGTCAAGCCAGCAAAATGTCTCTTCACTACCGGGTTAGATGGAGAATAAGAACACCGGTCTGTATAGAGGTAAGCGGAAACCGCTGAGAGATAAGTCCTGCAAGACAGAACATGAACCCCTGACTCTGCTAGGGAGGATACGAAGTACAGCAGCGTGTCAATCGTTGCCACCCTCGGGTCCAATTCTCTCTCCAACCACCAATGACAGAACCTGAGCCATTTACTCTTGTATTGGGATCTGGTCGAGGGTTTTCTGGCTGCCTGGATAATGCGCATGTTATCCGCAGACAAGCCCAAACGCTCTAGAGACTTGAACTCAGGCACCATGCCGCCAAGTTGAGCGATTGTGGGTAGGGGTGCCACATCTGTTGTTCCCCTTGGTGAAGATCATCGGGAGTTACTGGTAACCTGATCGGTGGACACACCAACAGGTGTTGAAGTTCTGAAAACCAAAACCTGGCCGGCCACCACGGAGCTATCAGTAGAAGAGAACAGTTAACAGAGCTCTTCAACTTCCAAATTGCTCGAACTAGGGGGAGAGGCGGGATGGCGTAAGCTCTCATGGAATCCGGAATCATTATCCGCTTGGAATCCGGGTCCACAGCCTGACGCCAGGAACTCCGAAGAGCCATCTGGGTCTGTCTCATTTTGAGACGAACAAGAGGAAGAGCCAGTACACACAAAGCCATGAGGCCCAGAAGCCTCTGGAACCACCAGGCCGACATGCTCTCCGACTGCGCAAACATCTGACACATGGCCAACAGATCCGCCGTTCTGTCCCCGGTCAGATACACTCGGCAGTCAATCGTGTTCCAACAAAAACCCAGGAAAGTCAGGTCCTGTGAGACCGTCATGGAGGATTTCCGCCAGTTCACCGACAGCCCAAGATGGAACAGGAGCTGAAGGAGAGACTGGAGGTTGCCCCCTGCTGCCAACGGACAAGGGCTGCGTAGGAGCCAGTCGTCCAAATAGGGATACACATGGATACCCTGGAGACGAAGATAGGCCGGAATCACCGACATCATCTTCGTGAAGACACGCGGCGCCGAGCTGAGGCCAAAAGGAAGCACACGAAACTGGAAGTGCTCCTCTCCCAAAGAGAAGCAGAGGTATCTCCTGTGTAGATTCCAAATCCGGATATGCATGTACGCATCCTGAAGATCCACCACGCTGAGCCAATCGCCCATCTGCAAAGAGGAGCGAATCTGGCCGGGCGTGATTATCTTGAATTTCTCTTGGGGTAGGAAAAGATTGAACTGGGAAAGGTCTAGGATGGTGCGCAGGCCAGCCTTTTTGGGTTTGGGCACCATAAACAGCCGGGAGTAAAAACCCTCCCCTCGCTCCCCAAGGGGAACGGGTTCCACAGCTGTGAGGTGTAGAAGTTTCTGAACCTCGGCCTTGGGGGAGGGTGAGCCCGACAGCTGAAAAGGAGGGTTGAGGGGTGGGGTAAGGGGTAAAGGTAAGCGGAAGCCCGCTCGAGCGACTGACAAGACCCATCTGTCTTCTGTGATGGTCTGCCACGCCTCCCAATGAGACGCAATGCGTCCTCCCACCAGGGTCTTGTGCGAGCGCGGAAAACCCTCATTTGGCAGGCTTATCGTGGCGGTGCCACCTGAACCTAATGAGGTTGAGGAGCGGGAGAAAAACCGCGTACGCTGTTGTCTACGGCGGTTATTCCCCGCAGGAGTATCCACTCTGCGAGATTTGCGGTCGAGGAAGCCCCTAAAAGCAGAGGAAGGTCGACTTTGCGACAACGGTCTTTGAGACTTGAAAGCAGTTTTAACCAGAACAGACAATGATTTAGCCGTCTGAGTGCTATCTTTGGTTTTGGTGAGCTCTACATCAGTAGAAGAGTGATAAAGCTCCTTGCCATCGAATAGAAGGTCCAGAACCTTGTCTTGCACTTCCTTCGAAAACTTAGTGGCATGCAGCCACGCTTTCTGCGAGGTATCAACCCCAAGCATCAGGCCCCGAGCCGAGGTGTCTACGTGATGAGCCGCAGCCTCCAGGAGATCCTGGGCCAAGACCCTGGCATCGGAAAGGCCCCCTCTGAAATCTTCCAACTTCTCCACCGGAATGTGCTCCTCAAACTCCGACAGACCTCTCCACATCCGCATGTTAGCTCCCGCCAAAATCAATTCTGCATTGGCCTGCCTGAGCTGTAAGGCCGAATTGGCAAAGATTTTCCTCCCTAGGGAGTCCAGGAGCTTGTCCTCCTTTCCCAAGACCTGAGTAGCCGTCGCGGAGGAGGATGCTGCAGGCCTGGATTGCAACGTAGCTGCAGCCACCAATGTGGAGGAGGGAGGCGGACAAGACGACAAGGCCACTTCTTCCGAAGAATGCAGGATGTACTTCGCGTCAATCTTTTTATTGACAAAAAGTCACGAGTGTGGCTTTTCCCAAACTCTTCGGACCTCGGCTAGAACGTCCTTCTGCAAGAACAGGCCGGTACGCTCCAAAGGAGACAAGGTGAACGCCCCAGAAAGCATGCCCTCCTGCGGAGCGGGTGCCTCGGGCACCGGAACATCTAATAAACATGTCCAGCACCCGGTCATGGAAAGCTCTGATAGAGCGGCGAAGGTCCTAGTTGTCCTGATCGCCTTGAGGGTCATCTGACTGGTCAGGATCCTGCTGAGCCGTGTCAGGCACTGCCTTGTCCACTGGGGACAATGGTGGCACAGGCAGAAGCGCAGGGGGAGGCACCACGGGCAAGGGAGGCGCCGGCGGGACCACCGGCGGAACGGGTGGAGCCGGAGGCACAGGTGGACATATCTCCTTGAAAAGCCCTTTGAAATATTCCCTCATGGGGTCGGTGCGCATAAGCGCTTGAAGTTTACCGAAAAAGGCGTCCTCTGGAGATGGTTTCGGAACCTGAGGAGGCCTCTCATGAGGTGGACAAATCCAGGGACGTAACGGGGAAGGGTGCCACACCGGTCCCTCCACCGACGTATCCACATAAATCAAGGGAGCCGCCCCCGCGGGCAACGAAACAATGTGCTTAAGATGCATCCGGGCGTTCCAATCGAAAACCGGCCAGTAAGGACGCGCACAAGGGACCTTAGGTTCACCCAAAGGACCGAACCCTACACCAGGGGCTGATGGCGTAGTTCTAGGGGTAGTACCTAAAATGGCCACCATGGTTGTGGCGGGAAGGGCTGCAATTTTGTCCTCATCTGAGGGGAACTGCGGCACGTGAGGAAGTGAGGCAGGGGTCCCCGTTGATGGGTCAGGGGTCTTAATTTTAGCCTTAACGTAAGGAACCTCGGCAGAGCTGGTACTATGAGGCCTGGAATGTTTCTGCAACATACCAACTGCCAACTGAGCCTTCGAAGGAAGGGCCTCGGCACTGCCGGTAAAAGAAGAACTGCTTCTTTGCCCCCTCAACAAGTCTGGTGTCACCACAAGAGCGGGAACAACCGCTTTCACCGACAGGGCCTTGCCCGGCCCCTCAGAACTGTTAGTAGCCTTAGCCTCTGTACGAGGGACCTCGGACCTAGGCCTATTAGAATCCTTATCGGCACGGGCCTCGAACATCCGTTCGGTAACCTCAAGCCCAGCCAAGACCTCGGGGCGCACCCCGGTTTTGTTTTTGAGGGAAGCCGAAAGAACGGCCTCAGAGCAAGCTCCGGTACCCCACGACTCAGTAGAACTGGGTCTACAAACAGCCCCCACAGGAGGGGCCTCGGAGCGTACTCCGGTGAACACAGTCCCCTTACGGAGACCCTCGGAGAAAACTCCGGTAGAATTATTAGGCCCGACAGGCACCTCAGGGCGAACCCCGGTAACAGAGCGATCAACGTACCTCCCGGCCCGAGAGGAACCCTGAAAGGTATCCCCCGGCCGGGGTGCTCTGAAAAATAAAGAACTTAGTGGGCGTTTTTTCTTCTCGTCGATGAACGCCTGAAAATGAGAAGGAGGAGTTAGTCTGAACACCTCCTCCCACCGCTCCAACCGACGTTGAAGTGCCCGGACCGAAAGGGAGTCACAGTAAAAACAGGAGTCCCAACGGTGTTCCGGACCCAAACACCAAACACTCTAAACAAAGAGGATGGGGATCCGCCCTCGCGAAGCGACAGTGACACGATGAACAGTCTGGAAAATCTAGTTTAAAAGACATAGACGGACTAGTAAACGAACGCTAGCGAGGGCCAGAGAGGGAAACAGGGAAGAAAATCTTCCGAGGATGCAAGTGCGTCTGGCCCCGATCGTGTGGATAAAAGGACTGATGGTCGATGCACGGGACGGAGCCAAGGTGGGCGGGGTTACGGCCGTATGCCGGGCCCCGCGCAGGAAAGAGAGGAGGGACACATTTTTGAAAAAAATGTGGATGCTTTTTACAAAGTGCTCCGGTCCCATCCCACAGGACGGAGAGATGTCCCATAAGTATGGAGGAAAGGGGACGGGACGTAGGAGTAAATAATGATCACTCACACCTGACTCCACATGACTGTTTTTTCATCTATAAAAAGGTGCGGTTTTTCGCAAGGAAGAGAGCGAGCTAGGGATGCTGCTAGGACCAGAGAAGCCAAGAAGCAGAGAGCAGCAGGAGTAAAAGCCTAGAGGAGAATGGCGCACTGAGACGCTGGCCCTGTATTCATGAGTGGCTGCAGCATGGCTAGGGAGCTGTGCCTCAAAGGAGTCGGAGCAATGGAGCCTGTATCCTGGCGGTGGCGTATGGGGAAATGCTTGTTCCCTTGGCACATGTGCCAGTCCCAAAGAGGTTTAAGGGGCAGGACGTGAGAGCCCGACCTCAACCCCGTGCATCCAGAAGAAATGCTTGTCAACACAACGCTATCCGGTAAGAGGGAGAGAAATGCAGGAGCGTGCGTTTGACTGAAGCAGAGCAGGAGAAAGACACAGTTTTAAAGCAGCACAGAGCTGAAAAGTTTGAAAGTGTGCAAAGGACAGAAAGTATAAGAAATAAACAAAACAGCCAAAGAGAAATAGCAGGGAAAAAAGGGCGCTAGTGGCGCAGACGAAAAGAAAAAGCAAAACAAAGGCATGTGAAGAGTTTAAAGAGTGCAAAGCATGTACGATGAAGAGAAGTGCAAAGTGTGCACGGTATAGAGAGGACAGTGTAAGTGTGCAGGAAGCATGAGAAAGAAACGGACAAGTGCATGGTGAAACAAAAGGAACAGTAAAGGGAAGGTGCAAGTGTGCACGAGCAAGGAAACCAAGAAGGGGTTTAGGAAGCACCTGAAGGTGAAAGGTTTCAGAAAAAAAGAGCAAGGAATAAAGAGAGGGGATACAGATCAGAGTGGTGACTCCTAGGAGAAGCAAAGTACCAGGTGGTTTTGAAAGACTCTGATTGTGCCCCACAAGTGAAGTGTGTGTGGAAGAACGGTGTTTAAAAGGAAAGGTACATCCTGAAGAGCTGAACGTGTATTTGAAACCAAAAAAGGGGCCCAAGCTTGGGGAAGGGAATCCTGAAAGGCCTAACAAAGAAAGCAAAGTACATCCTGACAAAACTGAATTTGTGTTGGAAACGGAAAGGGGCCATAGAGGCCCAACCAAGTTGGAGACTTATTGTTTTGTAGAGTTGAAAGGATTGAAGCTTGGGGAAGGGAACCCCGAGAAGCTTCACAAAGAACTGTATTATCTTTCTTTTGTGGTGTTTGAAACTTGAACAAGTTGAAACTTGGGGAAGGGAACCCCAAGGAACCCAAAGACACAGAAGGAATTTAAGAATACTGCAATGACTGTGGGAAAGGTCTTAGGAACAGCCCTTTTTGATTGAACTCATTTTTGTGACATTGACCAAACTACACCTCGTGAGAAAACCGCCTGAAACCAACCTTGGTTTTCAATTTTCTGTTGATACATTATTTTCCTTTTAAAGAATTCCTATCACATTTTAATAAAGAGCGAGGGCAAGCATAGGTTCAGCCAGACGGACACTTATTTTTGACTATTAGACATCGACAGCAGTAGTATAAGATGATCCCTTTCATCAGCAATTAATTAAGGCTTGACAGGTGGGCGTGCCCCCTTGAACCTGGAAGTCCCGCCTTAGCGGAAAGCCTATCCAGGAAGTGATGCAGTGCTGTTTAACCGGAACTTAGGCCCTAGCGGCTGCGTTACCCCAGATGTGACATAGGTGCTAGCTGTGAGGCCGCCACAAAGCCTGGAGTCCCTGGGGGCACCCAACCAGGGTTCCCCCGGAAGTCCAAACATGATGGATGAAGTGGCCTAGTGTGCTTCGCCTGAAAGACTCACCTCTTTGAGGTTATGGGAATGTGGATTCACCATTCTGCCCCGGATGTCCCCAGCCCAATAGACCCAGAAGTGGGTCGCAGTTTTTGCATGGGGGCGCCTGGAGAGGATGTCTGTACGGGGCCAGCTTTAGGGTGTGGCATGAAGGGTGTATATATACAGATGGTGGTTGGGAGGTAGGTACACTCCTTAAAATTCATATTTAATAAAATGGAAATTAATATTTATATAGGATACAAACATTTCTGCAAATTATTAAATCATGCATCTTAAAATAGGTATGTACCATTAATCAGATAATTCCTTAGAAATTATAATGGGGTAAAGGGGTGTGCTAGTCCTGAGCACACAAGATTCTGTGAATCATTGCGACTGTCCTTTGAAAAGCCTCTGTTCCCTGAGGGCCTAGCATGGCTCCGGACAGCTATGGGGCTCATCGCACAGCACCTTTTGCATGTTGCAGGTCTGCGCAAACTGTTTGAGCCTCGGGCTAGTTGCATTTATAGGCAATGTTAGTCCGGGCTGTGGAACAAACCTGTGATGTAATGGCTTCATGTTACATGGCGGTTTCAGTTTTAAAAAACAGCTGTGAGCCACAAAGGCGTCCCTTGACATATACTGGTCTGCATTACAAGCATTTTGAAAGTGAAACACATCTTGGCGCACATCGCACAGGATGTGCATAGTTGCTCAGGGGCTGTTGGGTAATTTCTCAAAAAGAAACAGATGGCTAGGGTGTCCAGTGACCCTCCAGGGCCTTTGTCCAGAAATCCCTCCAGTTCCAAAATCTGTATGTAGGGGGTTGGCCCATTGTCAGGTGTTTTCGGACATTTTACATTGCTGCAGCCGCTTGTGAGCACCGGGGGTGAAAGACAGAATGCAGAATTCTACTTCTACAGAGCAGGAAGTAAGAGCCCACAGACCCTTTTTTTTTTAAAGGTGTAACAGATAGCTAACATATGTATACCCCCTCGGGCTTTGTGTGCTTTACAAATGTCAAAATAAATAAATGTACAGCTTGAGTGATGTCTTTTTGTATTTAATTTTTATAGGTTTCTCCAGCACCATCTTTTTATGGCAACGTACATTTCAACCCTATAACCAGCCCAGGTATGCCTTTTTTTTGTAATGTTTTTTTAACTGTGTTTGAGAGCCGTTTATGTTTAAAGCACATACTCCCGATAGTATGTTTAGAAGGGAATTACGGTATGTTGGCCTCAACAGCATATCACCGGGAGTATATGCTTCTATCCGATTGTAATAAATTACCATTCTGTGCTCAGAGCGTTGAAAATGGGCACCGATTTAGTCCTGATCCTGTCACAGGAATTATTTGCACACAGCATTGATAGACCATGTAAATACTAAACAGCGCATATAGCCGCCTGTAAATTGAACCCCCCCCCTGCAGCATTTGCATAAGGCCAGCCAGCGTTGGTGAGTGAATTTTCCACACTTTGAAAACATTTTTAAAGGCAAACCCACAAACTAACTGCGTGTATACTGTTAGCGCCGCAGACGGCTATCTGTGCATGGCTGGCTGGGAAGCGGGAAGATTAGATGGTAGTGCCCTTCAGGCGTGTAGAGCAATTATCTGTTAAAAGCAGAGAGCTGGGGCATCTGTATGCAATTCTGCGGATTCCCAAAACATCTCTACTTTTAACAGATCAACCTTGCAAAACATGATTATTTTAACGTAGTATGGCTCCTTAACTCTGATGTCAGGGAACAGAAATAATGCTAATCAGAGCTGCTGTGTTGAAAATCTGACTGCCATCTGTGCTCTGCCTGTCTACGGCCCTTGAGGGAACCCCCAGCCCTTGTTGATAGTAATTAACAAGGGCTGTTTCTCAATACAGCCTCAGGAGCTGGATACATGCAAACTGAGAAGCCTTTTCAAGACTCTTGAAACTTAATGTAAAACACTAAGCCAAGCGCATCCAATACAATTACATTTTCACAGTGCATGGCCTGTGGTAATTCAGTTTACATTTTGTGTGCAGAGTTTGAAAAGGCTACTGTAAAAGGCTATTTTGTATCCTTTAAAATACATGAGTCTCAGTAGGATGGGGACTCAGTCATTAATAAACGATCCAACCCTGCAAGCCCTTTCATCTGTTTTAAGCATTATTTTTTTAAGAGGCTACATCCTGAGAGCTGAAAATGAATGAATCATCCAAAGCCACCACATTTACAGGCCTCAGAATGTAGCGCTCTTGTGTTTCCAAAGGCTGCCAACACTGCCAGACATTTATTTTATTATTAAACAGATTGACAAGCATTTAACATCTTTATAAATATAACCTGTGATGTTGCATGCACGTGGGAGGGGTGCATGCAAAATACTTTTGGTAATGCAAGGCTTATGCTAGTACATTAAGGGGCCCATAGACCTGCTCTACAGCGGAGAGCAGCCGGGGTAGCTCAGCAGGTTGTGTGCCCGTGGCTATTTAGAAATTTTTTGGGGGCAAATCCATATACAAACACAGTTGCTATAAAATGTGTTTGGCCTGGGAATGTGTTGTGTTTATGATGTGTTTCATTTATATTTTTACATACCCTAGGTGATGTTGACGCGGTTTTGGAAGCAGGCTTGAGTGACTGTTACCTGGGGTCAGAATTACTGCTTGAAATATTTGACGAGAACGGTGTTCAGAACATACAGATTTATGGTGAGTATTTTAATAATTCTGTGTATTCTCTGAAAATAGCCCAGGTTTATAGAAGGTTATGGCTGTAAATTAAGGTTTTCTTTTTTCTAGGGCAGTTTTCATTTACTAGTTAGGTATTCTTAAGCAGTTAAATATTGTTTAGTTAAATAACACGTGAGTTTTAATTAATTGCTTTTTTCTTTAAGTAATGTATGTTTTTTAACTTTAGAGCCAGAGTCTGGTGACCACAACTACGCCAAAAGGAAATAAAAAGGCATCCGTATGCGGGGCTTTTGAAGGTTTTGAGAGAGGCATCTGTCAACTTAATAGGTAGTGATGTTTGTCACTAGGGATATGCTAGAAAGGTCTACAGTGTAAAACGTGAATGTTTTTCCAAACTCTGATCATCTGTCTAAAAAACAGAAAGGAAGTAGTATGGAGGATAGGTTGGAAGCTCTAGGAGTAAACATTTCTTTTTTTTCCAGATTCACACTCTGAAGGATCATCACCATTGGCCCAATCATTAAAGCGGAAACAACCTGTGGGGAAATACACATTGCACGTTTGTATGCCTACTAACGAACGTTTGTATGCCTACTAAATTCCTTCTGGTCCCTATTTCTTTTTAGATCAATATCTAGACGTCGACCACTTGTTAGGTCACCCTCCAGCCTGGCTACACCTACCCAAGAGCTTTCTCATTTAGTGCTTGTGTCTTGGTTGTCATGTATAGATTACATGCTAATCACTTGTCACTAAGGTGGTGGTTTCACAGTGTTTCTTCTTAAACACCATTTTGTCATGATTTGAAAATGTACCTTGTCATAAACAGATGCTTAAGGAAAAGTTAAGATTAATAATTAATCTCCTTATAAACTCTGTATTTTTGAAATGATCCCTCTGTGCATTTTCTGATTGTGTTCTTTCAACAAATGTTTTCCCCTTCTTTTCTTTTATTTAAAAAAACTACTGATGCAGGATTACCAATTGCATCCAGCAGCAAAATACATTTTTTAAAAAAGCTGTAAAATTGCTATCTATACATTCTCACATTTATAGAGTTTGTGTATCTTTCCTGACATAATAAAAATAACCCAGGCCTACTTAAGTCAAATAATAGGCCCTAAAAATGTTATACGACAGAACAGCCCCCCACTGTTGATCTACTAACGAACAAAGCCGTTTTCAACAGCTACACCTGTTAATATTTTAATGTGGTTTTGTAATGCCCTAAGCAGACCCTCTCATTTCATTATAGAGTATTGCTTGGGCTATTTTATTCTGTAATACTATGTTAAAGCTGTTTTTTTTCCTTTCGTTTAATTTTAGGGTCTTGTGTTGCCCAAGAGGAAGAGGTTCTAG
The DNA here is from genome assembly GCF_040938575.1 of Ambystoma mexicanum. NCBI lineage: Eukaryota > Metazoa > Chordata > Amphibia > Caudata > Ambystomatidae > Ambystoma > Ambystoma mexicanum. The sequence goes on from NC_090922.1 coordinate 1,106,158,999, forward strand.
CGTAAGCAACCTGTGACACTACCCGCGGACATCCCAACGACTAAAGGTCAGACGCATACCCAACCCGCAAACAGCAACAGTTATGGGGAAGCCGGATTTTACATAATGTGTTAAATAAAAATAAAAAACTCTCCTAACAAGGGACAGGGGCCTCAAGGGTTTGAAAATGTTCTAATTACCTGTAACAATGTGTTAAGTTCACAACACACATACCAGAGCCTGTTGAATCTTGTATGCCTTTGCATAGCACTACTGTTCTAGACCCTGTGAATGTTAGCCCTACCCCGGAGGCACAGATCGGGGTGGCAATAGACAGAGCCCCGTGTTACCAATTGTGATCTCCAAAACCTTTTTAGTCTGAGCCTCGGGTAGCCCCCGACCGTGGTCCCCCTGTTCTGGAGCGATCACTCCACCACATGTGTTCTCACCAACGAGCCACAACATTGAGCTGTATCTTAGTAATTCTGAAGATCTAGAGCGCCCGAGTGTTGACCAAAGTACCAATGCTGCCCTATATTCTGAGCCGGTTATAATAATTACTGATTCAACCCTAAAAGAGCTGGTCATAGTTATTGCAGACCGCCCCCCCCCTTAAATATAGAGTCAAGATTTTGTATACGCCTCTGTTATATGTGGATCAGGCTATGGCCTGAAACCCCTTGACATTTCCTACAGAGGGCCCAATGGTGTAAACAAGCAGCGCCGGACAACTGTCATTTATTGTACAGATCATAATAAACAGACCTTAAAGTCCCCAAAGTCTAAACATCTTAATACACCAAACCTCTGTGTAAATACTCGAGACTCCAAAAGGGTTAGTGTTGTAAAACATTTATTTCAGTTACCAACTTTAAAAAGTCAAAAAGGAAAACATTTATCAGGGCAGCCTAACAACGTTAGATTAGGACGCCAGGCCTGTAGAATAAGACACAACCTTGTTAAAAAAATCTTTAGCAGGGATTCCAAGATGGCAGCGTACTAGTGAGGACGTGCGGCGGCACACTCTGTCCTCCCTCCAGCAGCAAAAGTGTTTGGCAGCTGCTCTCTGGTCGCCTAGTGGCCGGGTCTTAGTGGTCCACCGAGCAAGGGGTGTATCAGCTCCCAGCATATGCCAGCCATAGGTGCATGTGGGCACAGCAGAGGGGGCTATTTTTCCAGCGGTAACAAATGCACCCGGCGTTGGACTGGGAGATGCAGGGCTGTATTCCAAAATTCATCCGGGCAGCGTGGCATCCCCAAGTGGGAACAGGCGGTTCCCCACAGCGCCATTCAGCGAGGACAGTCCCTACCAACAGCGGACCCCGATCTGAAGTCACCTGCGGACACACACAGGGCAGGGCAGCTGGGTGATCTCCCCCATTCCCACGCCATGCGGCAGCAACTCGGGAAGCGCAGCCACACATCGGACTACACGACCACGCAGGGACCCATCTATGTGACCGGCGGCGGCCTGTGTCTCCCCAGGCTTGATCATATAGCCCCAACAAGGGAGCGGAGACGGCACCGCTAGCAGCTGGATTGGACACAGGAGGCCGTTCCGGGGCTGAGAAAGGAACGGGGGAATTCCAGCAGCCCACAGGGATAAATAAAAAGGAAAAAAAAAGCATTATATCGGCAAGCAGACAGCAGATGGCGCGGCCTCGGAATTTGCGGGGTATGCCCAACAGCCCCGGACCCGGCTGTCCTGGTCCCCATAGAGACCACACTTGGCATGAGAGCGGGTGGGAGGGACTACCGCCCACTGAAGAAACACAATCAGCAACGACATGCCAGAGAGAAATTGGACCGGGCGACAGAGGCGGCACCCCTGCAGCTTCAGGAGGTTCCTTTCCCTCCAGCAGTTTTGATCTGCGGAGATTGCGGGTTGCAGCGCAGCCCATGAGCATCAGAGGTTGGACCACAACCAGCAAGTACTTCGACGTGGTAAGGAGGTGTCTAGTCGGGGACCGGTGGATACCAGTCAGGAACCATCTCAGTCCCCCAAGTAAGTCGGTCTTCGGGCAGGGCTGCACTCCACTAGGCGCTCACGGGCTCGGTGTGGGGTGTAGGGCAGTAGAAAGAGGCCTCCACTCCTGGTCGGGGGCTCCAGCGCCTTTCTCCCCGAAAGAAGACAAGGAAAGCGGGAGCCTCGTGGAGGGCAACATTTGGACTATCTAGAGAAGGGCTCGGCCCAGCTACCAGCACGCCCAAGTATAAGATTCAATAAAAGGGCGAACGGGAGAATAAGTACAGGCCTGATCATGTGGTTCTGAAGTCTCCCTCCAGTTATGTCCAGGAACAGGGCCAAGGCTGGGGGCCAGAAGAAGCCCCCCCCCCCAACAATGTCCCCAGCGGGCTCACTGCAGCACTGCTGGGCCAGGGAGGCCATCGGAGAGGACCAGGCGCTAACACAAAATGAGACTGAGCAACAGGAGCACCCCCCCTAAGTGCGGCCTCAAAGAATGATCTCAAAGAGTGCTTTCAAGACTTTTCCAACAAGATGACAAAGAAGCCGGTTAACTATAATGGCGCGGCGCTGCATCTATATCAGGACTTGGCCCAATCCACCCTGTTAAAAAGGAAAGAAATGGTGCCAGTTCTAAAGGTTCTCCAGGGAAAGCAGATACGATACCGTTGGACCTTCTCCTTTGGATTGCTCTTCACTTGGGAGGGCAAGCAACATAGGGTTATATAGCTACAGCAAGGGCTACGGCTGATGAATCTTGAGGAAGAGAGACTCCATGGACAGGGAGTGGCTCTCGGGCCGCCCACGTCGCCAAAGACCATGGGTATGGTCACAAGGGGAGTGGGGGGAGGTCGCACTCTGACCCAATGAGGGGGCCTTCCCACGCATCCACGAAAGAAGCTGCTTAGGGGGCAATTAGCTGCCTGTAAGTACCTTTAAAATGTCTACAGGCTGCGATCATCGGCAAGAAGATCAATACCAAATTGGCATGGTTGGGGCGAGAGAGGGGTTTGAGGCTTGTGTTGGGGTTGAGCCCAGGGGTTTTCCGATCCAGGGAGACACGCCTGTACACCCACGGAAACACCAACAGGAATGATTAAGCTCCGATCAACGAACATTCGGCAACAAACATTCAGGGGTTAAACACTCTGATGAAGCCAAAAAAACTAGAAAGACTCCTTGCACGTCACTCTCCGGACATCATTGTGCTGCAGGAAACTCACATAAGGAAAGCAGATGCACACCCTCTCCGGCTGGGTGGGTATCGTATCCTGGCCCAGGCGAACGCTTAGTCAAAAACGAAAAGGGTACTATTGGGGATTATAAATACCAATCCGGCACAAATCACGACAACGAAAATTGATAAGGTAGGCAAGTACGCCATCATCAGAATGTTGAGGGTCTCACAGTAACAGTGGCCACAGTTTACGCCCCGAATGCAGGTCAGGATTGTTTTTCCAGTGCAACCCTAGCAGTCCTAGAGGACATGGCGCTGGGGGAGATTGTCTTGACAGGGGACTTAAACATGGCTTGGAACCTCCTAGTGACAGAAGTAATTCCCTGTTCCGTCCACAGGCCTCCCCGACCCAGGCCTCGATCCAGGCTTTACAGAGGCAGGTGATCAACTAAAGCTAGTGGACCTCTGGCGGACATTGATGGGGGCTGACCCAGGGTATATGTTCCATTCCCACGTCCACCAAATTTCTTCCCAAATTTACTACATTTGGGGCTCCACCACATTGGTAAGCAGAAGACAGGCAATTATGACCCTGCCAATCACTCCCTCTGACCACGCACTGCTATTGATGACAATTAGGAGTAATCTCCCCAGGAAGGGCCTTTAGCAGTGGACTTTTCCGAGGGTTGCCCTGACAGACGTGGCCATTCAGGCGGATGTGGAGGATAAAATCAGGGAGTTATTTGAATTGAACAGGAGCACGGAGGTGTCAGAGGCGATGACGTGGGATGCGTTTAAGGGTACACTGCGTGGGGATCTCATCGCCCTGAGGGCACGATGGCAAAAACAGTACCGGGCCATGGAGACCCAACTAGAAGCTGACCTTCAAGATTTAATGGGAAAGATGGCTAAGATTCCTTTGAGGGCTATACGTGGTCTTTTAGCAATGAGAGATGCATACTAAATATACGCTTACAAAGCGGACAGGCTATTAGCCAGGCAGTTGAAGCAGAGAACTGCCGCCCGCACAATTATGCAAATCATATCCCCAAAGGTAAGAATCTACACACCACCCCAGATATCACGGCCCAATTTGTCACATATTACAAAAATCTCTATAGTTCAGATGGTCCAGATGAGGGAAAACGACAAACATTTCTCTGCACCGTTCCCCTGCCCCAAATTTTGAGGGAAAGCAGGATGGCTCTGGAGGCGAATATAACAATAGAAGAGGTACTCACAGCAATTAAACATCTTCCCTTGGGTAGGGCTCCTGGTCCAGATGGCTTTACCCCAGGGTTTTATAAAATCTATCAACAGCTACTGCCACCTAAATTGAAATTGCTTTTTAACTCCTTCGCGGCTGCAGGGAGGGTAACCCAGACGATGGAGGAAGCGAAGATTCTCCTATTTCCCAAACTAAATAATGCGGCTCATATCGACCTATCGTCTTAATAAACACAGATGCTAAAATGTATACGAGAGTACTGGCCAGTAAACTGGAAGGACTCCTTCCGCAACTCATACACCCCAACCAATCCGGGTTTATTAGGCATCGCCAGACACACAATTACAGACGGATTTGCCACATCCTTTAAAAGACACATAAAAAAGGAACTCCTGCGGTCTTACTATCCCTGGATGCTGAAAAAGCGTTTGACCGGGTAGAATGGTAATTCTTAGACAACACCATGTGAAAAATACGAATAGGGCCAACTTTTATGGCCACTGTCGAAGCGAACTACAAAAACACTTCGGCCCGCATACTAACGGGGAACTCTTGTCCCAACTCACCATTTCCAGGGGAACTAAACAGAGGTGCCCCTTGCCACCCCTCCTCTTTGCAATATATTTGGAACCTTTCCTGGCAGCGATAAGCCTGAAGGAGGACATCAAGGGCATTCTATTTGGGGGTGGGGAGGGGCGGAATACAAGGTTTCGGCTTATGCCGATGATCTGTTGCTTACTCTGGGGACCCCGGGACCCTCACTTCCAGCAGTGGTTAGCACTATACAGGAGTTTGGGGAAATAGCAGGTTTAAAAGTGAATCTTTATAAGTCAGAGATATTGAACCTGACACTAACAGGGGAAGAGCTTATCCACGCTAACGCAACATCCCAATTCAGATGGGTACGATCTAGAATACAGATTTTGGGAATCCAAGTTAAGCCATCGCTTGCGGGTCTATACAGCGCCAACAACCCGCAGCAATTGGCCCTCAAAAACCAACTCCACTCCTGAAGACCATTTCCTACCTCCTGGCTGGGTAGGATAAAAGTAATTAAAATGACGATTCTCTGAAAGCTACTTTATCTTTTCCAGGCCCTCCCGATTAAGGTACCGGAGACATTTCTATGCACCCTAGACAAGTAAATCAGGGCTTACATTTGGAAACGAAAATCCCTGTGGTTGGCACTGAAAATATTGCAAATGCAAACTAAGGCAGGTGGCCTGGGTCTGCCGGATCTACAGGTACATTATAAGGCGGCCAAAATTAAGATCATCAAAGACTGCCACACTCTGGACTCTGGTAAGGTTTGGCTGCGAATGGATCAAGCGGTGGTAGGCGCCCCTGTGGGGGGGGAGGGGGGGGCAGGGAGGATTCCTGTGGCTACATAAAAATCAGCGCTCACCCAACATGCTCAAATTAGACATCACAGCTCTAGTAGAACGCACCTCGGATGGGCTAGCAAGGGATAAACGCTTCACTACTTTCCCCTCCCCATGCACTCCCATTTGGCGAAACCCAGACTTCACCCAGGGGATTCCAGAGGGAGGCAGGTTACTCCAAAATCGGGGATATGTTCTGTGGTCAGGCTATAAATTCCTTCACTCAATGCAAGGAAGAAGTGGGTTTAGCAGAAGTTGACAGAATGCAATACTTACAACTGAGACACTGGCTTATTCACCCTGTGATTAGGGCGGGCGCAACGAGATCCCATAACCCCTTTTGAGAATAACCAGGTTACTCACCGTAGTGACCACCTTACTCCTAGTTCATAGTCCCCTTTCCTCCATACTTATGGGACATATCTCTCCGTCCTGTGGGACGGGACCGGAACACTTTGTAAAAAGCATCCCAAAATGTTTTTTTTTTTAAATGTGTCCTTCCTCTCTTTCTTGCCCGGGGCCCGGCACGTGGCCGTAACCCCGCCCACCTCGGCTCCGCCCCATGCATCGCCCATCAGTCCTTTTCTATCGACAGGTCAAAGACCTATTAGCAATAACAGAGGAACCTTATTAGAGGGGACGGCGGGCGTATGGAGGAAAGGGGACTATGGACTAGGAGCAAGGTGGTTACTACGGTGAGTAACCTGGTTTTACTCCTACGTCCCGTCCCCTTTCCTCCATACTTATGGGAGATTCCCAAGCACTCCTTACAGGAACTACGGGTGGATGGAAATACCCCTTACTGAAAAAGGTTCTTCAGCACAGCCTGACCAAACTGAGCATCAGCTCTTGAGCTCATGTCAAGACAATAATGCTTACAAAAAGCAGATGGTGAGGCCCAAGTAGCTGCCCTAGCGATGGAGTCCCAGGGGACATATTTCTGAAAAGCAACCACGGCTGCCTTGCCCCGCACCATGTGTGCATGAATACCCTTAGGAGGTTTCAGCCCTTGGACAGTGAAAGACTCCGTAATGCAGGCGGCGATCCACCGAGAAATAGTCACCTTAGACGCCTGCTTACCCTGAGGGTTACCAAAGGTCACAAACAGTTGAGAAGAACTCCAAAGCTCGGAAGTTCTGTCCAGATAGAAAAAAGCCCTTCTTACATCAAGACAATGCAGAACCCTTTCTGCCTCTGAGGCAGGGTTCGGAAAAAAAGACCGGCAGGGAGATCGACTGATTCAGATGGAATTCAGTTACCACCTTTGGCAGGAAAGCAGGATGTGTCCGTAGGACTACCTTATCCTTGTGAAAAACCAAAAGGGGATGCTCCACTGACAAGGCCTGGAGCTCACTCACCCGCCTCGCAGACATAACGGGGACCAAAAAAGACACTTTCCAGGGTAGGTACTTGAGGTCCACCCTAGCCATTGGTGCAAAAGGCGTGTGGCACGACGCCGTCAGGACTACATTTAGGTCCCACGGCGGGTCCGGACTACAAATTGGAGGGTAGAGGCTTGTCAAGCCTGCAAAATGCCTCCTAACCACTGGATTACCCAGACAGTAAGAGCATTGGTCCGTAGAAAGATAAGCAGAGACCGCTGAAAGGTAAGTTCTGCATGACAGAACGTGAACACCCAACTCTGCTAGGAAGGATACGAAGGACAGCACCGTGTCAATCGAAGCCCCCCCCCTTGGTTCCAACTGTTTTTCCAAACAATGACAGAACCTGAGCCATTTGCTTCTGTATTGGGATCTAGTCGAGGGTTTCCTGCCTGCCTGGATAATGCCTGGATAATACACATGTTATCCGCAGACAAGTTAAGATGTTCTAAAGACTTGAACTCGGGCAGCATGCCGCCAAGCTGAGCGACTGTGGGGAGGGGTGCCACATCTGCTGTTCCCCTTGGTAAAGAAAAATCAGGGGTCACTGGTAACCTGATCGGCGGATACACATACATAGAACCAAAACCTGGCCGGCCACCACGGGGCTATGAGCAGAAGGGAACAGTTCACTGCGTTCTTCAGCTTCCAAATCGCTCGATGGACTAGAAGCAGAGGCGGGAAGGCGTAAGCTCTCATGTTGTGCCATGGAATCTCGAGTGCATCCCCCAGAGAGGAGGCTCCCAGCCCCCTCTGGAGGCATACTGAGGAAGCTTCTTGTTTACCGCCATAGCGAAGAGGTCCAACTCCGGTGTGCCCCAACGCAAGAAAATCCATGAGAGGACCTCCGCCTTCAACTCCCACTCGTAGCTGACCACTGTCCGCCGGCTGAGGGCATCTGCTGTGACATTCAGCTGGCCTGAGATGTGCACTGTAAGCAGCCAAACACCATGAAGCACAGCCCACTCCCAAATCTGGATGGTCAGATCCACGAGCGGAGGAGACTAGGTTCCCCCTTGCTTGTTGATGTAATACATCGACACCACATTGTCCGTGCGTATGCCGACCACATTGTTGGCTTTGACTGGTCTGAACGCCCCGAGCACTAGGAAGATCGCCAGAAGCTCTAAATGATTTATGTGGAGGAGCTTTTCCTGAGGCGACCAGAGATCCGAGACCTGAAAACGATCTAACGTCGCACCCCACCCCAGGAGAGAGGAGTCGTCGTGATCGTCACAGTAGGGACTGGGTCCTGAAACCCTGCACCCATCGACAGGTTGCTGAGAGGTGACCACCATTCCAGGTCCACTCATGGAAGCCGGAATCATTATCAGCTTGGAATCCTGGTCCGCAGCCTGACGCCAAGAACTCCGAAGAGCCATCTGGGTCCGCCTCATCTTGAGACGAGCAAGAGGCAGAGCCAACACACACGAGGCCATGAGGCCCAGAAGCCTCTGGTACCACCAGTCCGACATGCTCTCTGACTGCGCAAACATCTGACACGTGACTAACAGATCCGCCATCCTGGACCCGTTCAGGTACACTCTGCAGTCGATTGTGTTCCAGCAAAAACCCAGGAAAATCAAGTCCTGCGAGACCGTCATGGAAGATTTCCGCCAGTTAACCGACAGCCCAAGATGAAACAGGAGCTGAAGGAGAGACTGAAGATTACCTATTGCTTTCAACGGACAAGGGATGCATAAGAGCCAGTCGTCCCAATACGGATACACATGGATACCCTGCAGACGAAGATAGGCCGCAATCACTGACATCTTTGTGAAGACACGTGGCGCTGAACTGAGGCCAAAAGGAAGCACTCGAAACTGGAAGTGCTCCTCTCCCACATAGAGAAACGGAGATATCTCCTGTGTGGATTCCAAATCAGAATATGCATGTACGCATCCACCACACTGAGCCAATCGCCCATCTGCAAGGAGGACCGTATCTGGCGGGGCGTGATCATCTTGAATTTCTCTTGGGGTAGGAAAAGATTGAACTGGGAATGGTCTAGGATGGTGCGCAGGCCAGCCTGGTTGGGTTTGAGCACCGTAAACAGCCGGGAGTAGAAGCTCTCCCCTCATTCCCCGAGGGGAACGGGTTCCACAGCTCTGAGGTGCAGAAGTTTCTGAACCTCGGCTTTGAGGGAGGGCAAGCCCGACAGCTGAAAAGGAGGTTGAAGGGTGGGGTAGGGGGTAGGGGTAAGCGGAATCCCGCCTGAGCGACTGACAAGACCCATCTGTCTTCGGTGATGGTCTGCCAAGCCTCCCAAATGAGACGCAAGCGCAAAAAACCCTCATTTTGCAGGTTTTTTGGTGGTGTTGCCACCTGACTCTGAAGAGGAGGCTGAGGAGCGGGAGAAAAACCGAGTCGGTTGTTGTCTGCAGGGGTATCCACTCTGCAACATTTCCTGTCAAGGAAGCCCCTAAAGCCAGAGGAGGGTTGGCTTTGCGACAGCCATCTCTGGGTTTTGAAGGGGGTCTTAACAATGACCGACCAGGACTTAGCCGTTTGAGTGCTATCCTTCGTCTTGGTGAGCTCTACATCCGTTGAAGAATGAAAGAGATCCTTACCATCGAACGGAAGGTCAAACACCTTGTCCTGTACCTCTTTTGAAAATTTAATGGCATGGAGCCACGCCTGTCGTGAGGCATCAACCCCCAGCATAAGGCCCCGAGCCGAGGTGTCCCCGTGATGAGCCGCAGTCTCCAGGAGATGCTGGGCCAGGACCCCGGCATCGGACAATCCCCCCTTAAAGTCTTCCAGCTTCTCGACCGGGATGAACTCCTCAAACTCCGACAGACCTTTCCACATCCGCATATTAGCCCCCACCAGTTCATCATCGGATCAGGGGTCTTAACTTTAGCCTTAACATAAGGGACCTCGGCAGAGCCGGTACTGTGAGGCATGGAACGTTTCTGTGACATTCCAACCGCCAAATTAGCCTTCGAAGGAAGGAACTCGGCACTGCCGCTAAAAGAAGAACTTTGCTTCTTTGCCCCCTCAACAGGTCTGGTGTTGCCGCAAGAGCAGGAACGGTGAGAAACAGCTTTCACCGACAAGGCCTTGCTAGGCCTCTCAGAACGGTTGGTAGCTTTATCCTCTGTATGACGGTCCTCGGACCAGGGTCCAGTAACAGCCTTGTATGCGCGGGCCTCAAACATCCATTCGGTGACAGCAAGCCCACCCAAAGCCTCGGGGCGCACCCCAGTCTTATTTTTGAGGGAAGCCGACAGAGGCCTCAGAGCAAGCTCCGGTACCCCACGACTCAGTAGAACTGGGTCCACAAACAGCCCCCAAAGGAGGGGCCTCTGTCAGGCATCTGGGGCGGTGGAGGCGAAAAAGGTGTCTAAATCTAAACAGAGCGTAGGAAAAACTACATTTCCCAGCAGCCTTTTGGTGTTTTGTAGTCCTTGCCGTGCGCGCGTATGGCCAGCTGTTCTTAATTAGTAACAGTTTATCAAGGGCCAACGGCGCATGGCAGGTGTGGCTTATTGATTTCATGAGGCGAAGCCATGCCGGAGGTTCGTGCGGTCTCGAGCACGCTCTAATCAGGATTCAGGGTATGTGATAGCATTAGAACACAGAACTGTGCGGAACGAGCAGCGGAGCCCAGGAAGTGTAAGGAGGACGCGCGCCGTCTCGTTTCAGCTCCGCTCTCATCCTGGTGCTGACACTGTGAAAGGGGCTGCCGCCTCGTTCAAGCTCCGCTCCTCTACCGGCGCTGACACTGTGAACGGGGCTTCATCTCAAGGCATCATTTTCCGTCTGGGACGGCTTGCGAGTCGCCCAGGCGCACAGATAAGTGCTTTATATGAGTTTGTTTGCTCTTGCGAGTTAACGTAGGGCTATGTTTGCATTATTATCTTTTTGAGAGACTTCAAGAGCATGTCTTTTGGGCAGAACACTATGATTAATCCATTACGAAGGGGGCATGCAGTGCAGCCTACAGCTTAGTATTACAGTGTATATGTTAGTTGGAATCCATTCTCTGTGGAGTCGAATTCACACCTTTGGTCCTACATGTTCTACGAGTGTTTTATGTTGCTTATGCTTGCCCAAAGGGCCATGTGTCATGTTATTCACATTGGGAATCATATCCCATGAGTTTGTTTCATTGGTGCTTGCATATATGTCTTCTATGTCCTGGTAATTACTGCATGTGCCGGTATCAAGGTGCTATTAGAGAGTACAACTACACTAGCTAGGTACTAGTTTGGCCTGTATTAAGGGGGTCATATGTTGAGATCTATGTGTGTTATGTTTCATGGTATATTATCTATGCATTAGACAGTGTAGGGTTTTTCCCTGTTCTTTCCCCTATCCTATCCATTTTAGATGTTTCCTAACCCTCTAGCCGGTTTTTCTAAACTTCCCCTCCCCGTCCACAACCTCTCCCTAACCCTCCCCCCCCCCCCCCATTTGCTGCCACGTGGTATCCTGTGTTTTAAATATCAGGTATCTGTGCCAACCACGGGTGGAGGGTCGACTTCATTCGGCTTCTGTGGTTCGGGGGAGAGTGTCGACATTTCGTCCCCTATGGTGTTGTTGACAGCCTCGGAGCGTGCTCCGGTATCCACAGACCCCTTAGTGAGACCCTCAGAGAAAACTCTGGTACAATTATTAGGCCCAACGGGCAACTCAGGGCAATCCCCGGTGACAGAGCAGTCAGCGCCCCTCCCGGTCCGGGAGGAACCCGGAAAGGTATCACCCCGGCCGGGGGGCTATGAAAAGTAAAGACTTACCGGGCATTTCTTCTTTTCGTCGATGAACGCCTAAAAACGCAAAGGAGGAGTTCACCGGAACACCTCCTTGCATCGTTCCAACCGACGAAGTGCCCAGACCAAGAGGGAGTCGCAGTAAAAACAGGCGTCCCAACGGTGATCCGGACCCAAACACTTTAGGCAAAGAGGATGGGGATCCGCCCTCGGGAAGCGACGGTGCCACGAAGAGCAATCTGGAAAGTCTAGTTTGAACGACATAGACTTAGTAAACAATCGCTAGCGAGAGCCAGAGAGGAAAAAGGGAAGAATATCTTCCGAGGATGCAAGTGCGTCCAGTCCCGAACGAGCGGAGAAAAGGACTGATGGGCGATGCGCGGGGCAGAGCCGAGGTGGACGGGGTTACGGCCGAATGCCGGGCCCCGCGCAAGAAAGAGAGGAAGGACAAATTTTGAAAAAAAATGTTTGGATGCTTTTTACAAAGTGCTCCGGTCCCGTCCCACAGGATGGAGAGATGTCCCATAAGTATGGAGGAAAGGGGACGGGATGTAGGAGTAATGTCTTGCCACAGACCCGGGTACAAACATCTCATTAAAAACTGTGTCTAGCAAGCAATCATACTGCACCAATCGAGCAGCTCAGGTATCAGCGGGTCTGGGAGGAGATGCTAGGGGAACGGATACCGGAGGACAGCTGGGCAGAACTCTGGCAGGACATCGTTAAGCTTGCCCAAGCCATTCAAATAAGGGTGTTCTGGTACAAACTAATGACACAATGGCACTATACACCCTCAAAGTTAAAGAGGATATTCCCCAATTCGTCTGGGAAATTCTGCAGATTCTGCAGGGAGGACAGGGACTGGCTTCACATCTGGAGGGGTTGCAGCAAACTGCAGGCATTCTGGGCCCAAACTGATCAATGCATGCAAGTGATTTTCAGAATCACGGTACAACGAGGCCCAGGGGCAAAGATCTTAGGTTTACACCCCCCCGGAAACATATGTAATTCTGTCACTCTCAGCACCGATGGTAATCATGCAAAGTGGAAAGGGGAGGATCCCCCAACAGAGCACGACTGGTTCTCCACTATCTGGCATTTTATAGCTCTAGAATGGATGCCATATTCCCTGCAAGGCTTGTAAAATACAAATTTGCATCAGACTGGGCTGTGGTTATGGACTTCCTAAGCAATGACTTTAAGAAAGGGTTCTGCCCCCACACCATACGCATACTGGAAATTGGTTGATCTCTTTTACACAAAAGGCAGCTGGATCGGAAGTGGGGGGGTGGGAGCTATCTTGGTTAATTTTCTATTGTTGGTTACTAGTTTTGTACCATTTGCATTTATGAAAATGTTTAATAAGAAGAATTTAAAAATAATAATCTTTAGCAGCTATACATAAGCGTGTTTCTAAGGCCAAACACGTCCTTTTCACTAAGAATCTAAAAACAGGGTGAATACCCCACCTAAAACATTAATGAAAAATAAAAGACCCCTAACTCAACGCACTAAAAAAAAAAAAAGAAGAAACTGTGGTTAAAAAAATCTTGTACAGACCAGGCCTGATTATGCAGGCCCCACAACGTCTTAAAGATCCGGGGTCGACCCCTGGCTGTGTACAGACGACGCAGACGGTGGAAAATGTTTTTGAAACGCAAAAATTATCATCAACATGCAGCGTGCGCTGAAAGATTTAGTCACATCCCCAAATCACACCCTGCCGTCCGACACTGACACTTTTTTTTGTTCCAGAGTAAGGGAACATACCAGAGAGATCTATCAAAGTTTAGAAGTGTTCAATACTATGAAGTGTTCCGCTTTGTAAATTTAGATCAACTAAGATCTACTGGACAACGTTTATTAATGATAACGGAGGCGGTTGAAAGGCTTGTCTCGCACATCTTTGAAACAGTTGGGCCTAATGATTTCGTCCAGATCTGTTTAGATAGTACAGTTTTAAACCATCCTCTTTTCAACAGGTGCTCATTTTGTCAGACTTTTGATGCGTTGGAGTTTCTACAAAACATAGGAAAACTGTTACAAAGTATGGCGGAGCTAGCAGTAACGAGAACCGTTGAGACTAGTGTCTGTGGTTGTCCGATTTAGAGAGAGGGAGGCGTGTACAGACCCCTGAAGAAAACACTTTACAGTATAGTTGTGGCCAAGAAGAAACATTGGCTCGTGGAGTTTAACTATGGGTCCTTGAACATATGTATGGTTGCGAGCATTATAGGGCTGCTGGAGGCTAAAACTGTTACTGACGGCTACATACAGACAAAAGCTTTGGAAGTTCACAAAGTTCTGGGTATACCCCCCCCCTCCCCGCCAATATCATGGTTGGTTTTAACGAATTGCGTTTATTTGAAGACTAGTTCAGAGTACCAATCAAAATACTGTAGAATGAGGAGAGGCTTTGGAAATACTTCCCGGAAGGTGACACTGTTAATAAGGTGGCTCACCGGTGCCACTTGACTGCAACATGTGTCGGAGAGACGGGTGCTTTGTGATCAGTGAATCAGGCTTCAAATGTCCCAAGTGTAAAACATTTGCCAGGTCTGAAGAATGTCTCCAAAAGCATCTCAAGGTTTAGCAGAATGTCATCTTAAAACGGACTGTGGGTCCTGGGGCAGTTTTATAACGGTCAACCATAATTCTAAGGGTAGGATCTGTCCCCGCTGTGAGGTGGAAGTTGTCTCGATGGATAAACACATGTGTTGTATGACAGCCCCAAACTATGTACCTAAGACCGAGAAATACATAGTCTTTGACATGGAGTGCATGCAAGGGACCGGTATACATATGTTTATGCCAAACATCTGACTAGGGGAAAAAAATGGGGAATTTGATGGCCCCGACTGCGTCAGCTGATTTATCACAACGTTTGTGGCTAATAAATTTCAGGGGTATAGCTTTCTGGCTCACAACAGTCAGGGATATGATGGCTTCTTCTTAATACATCAGTTGATTAAAGAAGAGAGTCACCATCAAGCTGATAGCTCAGGGTGCAAAGCTGAAGCTCCTCAAGGTACCACACCTTAAAATGTGCTTCATCAAAAAGCTTGAATTTTCTACCCACGAAGTAAAGAAAACTGCCTAAAGCTTTTGGTTTCCCGGTTTCATGTAATTTCATCGCCTGCCTGTTCATCCCCAGGCTTTTTAACATGCACATTCCATCGAATGTGCTCATGGTTTTTTTTTTTGGGGGGTCCCCCCCGACCCACCTCCCACACTTATATTTTGCTATTGCCCACCCACCCAAACCCTTATCTGCCCTTTCCCACCCCCCCTAAAAAATTTGATGAGCACATTCGATGGAATGTGCACGTTAAAAACGCCTGGGAATGAACAGGCAGACGGTGAAAGGACATCGTACCGGTTTGCCGGGGTCCAAAGGTTATTTCCCACATTTCTTTAACACTAAACAGAATCAAAATGATGTGGGACCCATCCCCCTGTTGAGTATTATGGTTCAGAATTCATGATGCCTGCCGATAAGGAAGCATTTCTTAAATGGTATACCGATGCCAGCACGCATGTTTTTGATTTTAAGCAAGAGCTAAAAGCCTATTGCTGTGAAGATGTATATGTTCTGTGAACAGCTTGTAACATTTTTTGAGACGGTATCATCAAACTGACCCGAAAGGTGCACATTCTACACCCCGACAACCCGGAAATGATAAAATGGGTTACCTACCTAGATCCCTTTACATTCATCACACTGGCTAGCATGTGTATGAATATATACAAACAGTTGTTTCCAAAGTCTGAAACAATAGCCCTTGTACCCCCAGACATGTACCACGGTAAACAAAAACACTTCTCCACACCTTCCATCCAGTGGTTAATGTATGTGTTGGAGAAGGTCAAGATATCTATACAGCATTCCCTGTAGGGAGTGAGAAAATGATTGGGCCCTATTTTCTAGACGGTTATGCTTCTTTAAAACAACAACAGGCCTATGAGTTTAACAGGTGTTTTCTTCATGGGTACCCCTGGTGCTATAAGAAAGATTACTATAACACCTTGACGGGGTGCACTTATGATCATCTATATAGAAGAACACTTGTAAAAAAGAATTTTCTTGAGACCCGGGGTCTGCACGTTTTTACGCTTTGGGAGCATGAATGGTCAGAAATGTTGAAAAACTATGCCGAATTGAAGATTTTTCTCGAAACAGCCCCGGGTGAGAAGATACTGGCTTTACCAGCCTCTACCCCTTTGTCAACAACACACAGCCCATGCCCGTTAGGGCATCCCTGTATCATCTATGAACATTTTGGGGATATTAAGTAGTATTTTGGTCTGATCAAATGCCAGGTGTACTCGCCTAAGAAGCTTTATTTCCTGGTGCTCCCGGAGAGGATTTCTGGAAAGTTAATGTTCCCTTAATGTATGACATGTGCAGAGTCAAAACAGACTGCAAAATGCACACACAGTGATGAGGAACGCTCGATTACGGGTACCTGGTGTACCGTCGAGTTAGAAGTGACATTGCAGAAAGGGCTGTCACGACCCATTTCCTTGAACCCCCTGGGAAGGCCCATGGGCCGGAGGGGTCTTGGTTCGGGGCCCCCAACAAGTTTAGGCATCCTTGGCCAAGGCCCTCTTTGGGCAAGTCCTGGCCCCTTTGGCGCCAGGCTCATACTTAATGAGACTTGTGCTTGGTGCTGGGGACTACTTTTTCAATGCCAGTCAACATGGAGGCATCCACATAGCTTGGCTCCTGGGAACCAAGCTATGCGGTATAGTGTTTGGGTGCGGTAGCCTAGGGACTACTTTTCCTGGACTATTTTTCTTGAGGCTATTTAAACCACACCCGATAGGAAGAACACGCTTCACGTTACTTTGCAATCCAGCAACTTGACGCTCACCTTGATCTGCAGCATCTGCAACCTCGGATGAACCGCACCTGAAAGGACAAAAGGACATTGTTATTAGCAGCAGCTTACCTGAGATTCTACTGTTAGCTGTCCACTGCTCCTGCGAGCAGCATCCAAGGAACAGCGTGCCTCCTGGGTCGTCGAACCTGCAAGAGAGAAAAGAGACATTAAACAATACATTTGAGCCGGCAGCTTACCTCAAGTCACCCCTCGATCAGCACCGCTCTGGAACTCCTTGCTCCGGTGAACAGCACAACCTGCGGGAGCAAAAGACAACAGGTTAGCAAGGCAAGACATCATCATAGCGCTGCGCAAGCACTCACCTACCGCATCAAGGCACTCTCGAAACACCATCACTCGCCTGCGAGTCCAAATCCAGCCAACGTTCCACAGCGGACTTCCGCGCACCTAAAGAGAGAAAAAAGACATTAGTAAATCAAGAAAAGGCTTACAGTATACAGTAATAAAACCTACCTGAGAGACTCTAAAAGGGCAGCATCAGTGAAGTAACTAGATCGCATTCGCCCACAGAGGACAACGCGCCCCTGCCAAGAAGGCAGGACGGAGAGCACGCCGAAACCCAAAACAAGGTGAGGAAAGGTCCGGGAGGGGCCGCGGGCATACCGGGTGTTGGGAGGCTCTTACCCCGGTTGCCCAGACTTGAACATTGCCCACCTGTTTTCCAGGCAGAACTTCCCCGCTGATAAATCCAGGGAGTGACTGAGAGGGGTACCAGAGTCCCGGCAGTCTGGGAAACAGTTATGAAATATAGCACTTTGATAACATTACGGTAGAACTCATCTGTGAGTACATTCGTCTGTTTCTTCAAATTAAACAGGAAACATCAGGATACCCTGAGGGTTGCGTGGATCGGCCGCCCACCAGAAGTGCACAGATGATAATTACAAGCATCAGGGTATCCGTTTAAGACCAGAATTCATTTAGAATAACCGCTCTAGTTGTCAACTAGCAAAGCTATGTTTAAATTCCTTATGGGGTAAGTTTGCTCAGAGAACCAATTTAAAAAACACAGCCATTATAACCAACCCAGACAAACTGACAGCCTATCTTTTTGACGCCGGTTATTACATTTCAAGCCTTCATTTATAGATGAGGAAACAGCGTGCCTCTGCTGGAAGTACGCTTAGGATTACCCAACGTGTTCCAACAATATAAGCATTTATTGCTTGGTTCAAAACCGCTCATGCCCTTAACTGTATACAGTAATGGACGCTCTCCAAGATCAGTGTTTGTACCACAACATCGATTCTGTCATTTTTTGATAGTGCACCCGGGCAGGAGAACCCCCCTACTGGGTGATTATCTGGCAAATTTAACAAGCGAATTAGCTCTGGATGAGCACATTATAGAATTTGTTTCCGAGGGGCCCAAAACCTATTCGTATCAGACATCCGCGAGGACGGTCTGCATAAAAGTAAAAGGCATCACTTTGAACGTCCGCAACATCATGAAAATCAATTTTGCCAGTCTGAAAGAGTTAGTGCGGGAGTACACTTTAAAAAAGCACTACCAAGACTATTGTGGTGCAGCAACCATCCATAGTGCGTGAGAAAAAGTGCCCAGACGTTGCAGAAGACTTTGAGGGTGGTATATGATAAACGTGTGCTCATTAATGATTACAAGACATTACCCTACGGCTACTGAAAAGGACGCATCGCGTAAGATGGACACACGATTTCAACAACCTTTTTCATAGGTGTTCCCACGGTAATGTCGGCCATACCAGATGTCATTTGGTTTTACTCTTGCTGGCAACCCTTGTGTAATGCGCTGACCGCTAAAATACCACACCTGAGGTTTGTGGAGGGCTTGCCAGATTCCACCATTGTCTATAAACCTAGCTATCCAACGTGTGCCTTCTTGATGCTGGGGGTCTGTGTTCACCACAAGGCTGATGGGCCGCTCAGCAGGTATATCCTATGGAATGTTATCACAGGAATACAGGCCCCATGATGTTTTCACAGCAGATCTGTCTTTACGCAGGAAACTCATGACCTGGAAGGTATCCACCTGAAGCAGATTGAGTTCGATGGCCAGGTCAAATAGAGTCATAATAATAAGATTCACAGTGTTTGGTAAATTTGCAGCAAACCGGACCTCGATTCGTAAATTACCATTTCTAATCAGATTATAATGATATGATATGGCATTTATAACGCGCCTATACGCAAGTGTTTCAAGGCGCGACGAGGCGGGGGGGCAACAAGGAAAGACAGACAACGATCCTACTAGGCCAGGTGTAATTCAGATCGCGCAAGTGCAAGGGTAGGGGGAGGGAAAAGTGCAAGGGGGAAAGGGAGAGGGGAAGTGCAGTACAGGGTTAGTAGAATAACAAAATAAGTAATAAGGGCCAACTGGTGGCAAGTGCAAGGTAAGTGCAGACAAGTGCTGGGAAGGGGGGCTTTAGGGATACAGAGACAGTCCCACAGTGCAGGAGTTGCCAGGGAGGCAGAGCAGGGGAGGGCCCAGTTGCAGATTCAGTGCAGTGCCAGCAATTTTAGCAGGGGAGGGGGGAGAGAAAACGGAGGCAAAGAGGAAGGTTTTGAGGTGCTTCCGGAACCAGAGATGGTTCTCCTCAAGTTTCAGGGAGGCAGGAAGGCTATTCCAGAGGGAGGCCCCTGCTGCAGAGAGAGATCTACCCCCAACTCGTTGCTTGGAGAAGCGGCTGACCCTGAGGGAGTTGGAGGCGGATGAGCGAAGAGCTCGAAAAGGAAGGTATTTAGGAAGAGAGAGTTGAAGGTATTTTGGCCCAAGGCCCCAGAAGGCCTTGTGGACAATGCAGAGGGTTTTGAATTTAATCCTCGCAGCCACTAGGAGCCAGTGTAACGATTTTAGTCCTGGAGAGATACGGTCCCAGGGCTTGAGGCCAAGGACAAGTCTTGCAGTCCTGTTCTGGATGAGTTGCAAAGGGCGGAGAGTAGAAGCAGGCAGATTTAGGTAGGGGCTGTTACAGTAATCCAGTTTCGAGAGAACCAGGGCTCTAGAGACAGCGAGCCTCTAGGGGAAGGAGAGAAAAGGAAGGATACCTCAGACTGGTATCTTTCCGATGATGTATTATCGAGTCTCAAATCAAAAGCCAGCGAGGTGTAACCCCCGCCGTAGTTGTCACGAGGTATCACAAAGCCTTTATCACGCATCTGCTTGCCGCTGATAGAGACTAGACCCAGATACTCTCTAATCATATTTTTGTGTTGAAAACTGGGACTATAGGCTTTGGCAGGTAGGACAAACCCGTCCTTAAAAAAGAGCAGCGTAGTTCATGTTGTAATATTTAAAATGAAAAGTATTGCTGGCATAATCCCCTGAAAAAGCGGTGTTATCCACAAAACCAATAATTATTATTTTAGCTAGTTGTCCTAAGAATAAGTTATCCTGACTGGCGACACGACTGCCGCTGGTACACTGAAGATTTTCAAGGATGTCCTCTCCACGGGGTATTTCAAGTTAGATACTTGAAAAGCGTCAGCATGAGCGTAGGTGACACATTGACCCTTTTAATAAATATACTCGCTGACGCGATTACCAGCTTGTAGGCTTCTGCATCATCACTGTTAAGGCAGAAGGCGTCTATATTGAGAGAGTTTAATTTTCAGATCAACACCATTCATCATAAGTTTCTCCTGAAAAAATAGATTGTGTGTAGATGCCCCAGTAAATCAAAATTTCTGCTACCGGTCGCATACAATGCTCTTTTTTAAAGCCTGTGTTGGTGCCACATAGAGCATAATCCTCCATATGCCCTGCTGTGTCCTTATAAAAAAAGCCCTGCAGTGAGTGGAGTGTCCAAAGCGTCATTGCTGTAGTTCAGAATGCTTTCTATGTACGCTCTATAGGCATACATGTTGTCACTCTGCGTAATCAGATGATCAGCTAGAGTAATTTCCACTTGTTTGAAAAGGGTGGCCACGGGATAGGCAACCGTGGTGACCTTCGCTGTGGCTGTAATAGCTGTCCTATCGGCTTTTGCTATTTTACAGGATAAGTAAAGTAAAGGGTCATTCAGACCCAGGTACGTTTCCATTGAGCCCGATCTATAAAACTATGGTCGCTAAAGGAGAGAGTGCAGCTAGGGGCGCAACTTCCATGAAAAAACAGTTTTCAATGCTTGTCTGTGTTGGGGGGGGGGGTCCGCCAAACAGATCTACTTCTGATTTCACACATTCCCCCGAAGCACAGTGGATAAAAGCCATCTTTTAGAAAATATTGATGTTGGGTCTGTTTTTATTACACTTGCTCCCTCTGTTCTTTGGTGTGTGTTTTCTCTTCTGAGCGGCTCTAGCTGTTGATCCTTGTTTTTATGCAGCTTCGGAGGGCCCCTTCTGTTCGAAGCTCTCCTTTTTCTTTTTGCTGGGCTTTTACCCACGTAAACCAAGCCAGAACCCTCATGTCGGTCGATTGAAACGATTTGCGATGGATGCTGTTGAAGTAGACACCACACCCTTAACAATATTTGTAGCAGCGGTTTTCATATGCGGCTTGGCTAATTCAAACCCTTTGCGCAGAAGGGCATGGCTCTTCGAAAAAGACTTCTGAAAATACTCCCTATAACCTCATCATACACAGGCGCTCCTTGGAAGTAGGGTTCATCTCCATAACCGGCCTGTCTGCGGTAATAATTCTTATAAGCGTGCGGCTCCCATAATTCTTCATGATTACCATGTTCTAGATGTCTTTCTCCCGTCTAGGGCACACGTGTAGTTTCACTAGGACCTTCCTGTATTTAAATGAGATCCGCTCACCCTAATCACCCCTTATCTGTATGTTGATGGTGTCAAAATGACACTTAGAAACAGGGATATAATCAGCTTTAATGTATTGTATATTAACAATGCCGTTATTTTCACCCATGACTTGGGCGGTTCTCATCAGGGGTGAATATGAGTCACCAACCCTTTGGTATTCTACTATATCGCTGTAGAACTTGAGACTGTAAAATACACCATCAATATCAGCCGTGTTTCGTCTAGTTTTATTACTTTTTACATGTTGAACACTTCACAGCACCCTAAAATGTTTGCGGCTACACAAACTCTGTGGTAAGATCGGCCGATCTTAGAAATACTTTCCTCCGAGCGTTATCCAGAAAAAGCTGTATATCTGAATAGCGATCTATGCTTACGATCGATTTGTTGACAGTATCTGGCTGCGTTTGTATTGTGGGGTAAAAGCCATGAGGGAAACCTACGTATAACAGTTCAGCAGGTTCTCCATGCTTGATGGTATATCAGGCCTTTCTTTTGTCTACTGTATCTCACATATGGGGGGGGTACAGATTCTCAATCAGACCCGCTTCCCACAATCCTTGTAAATTAACGGGCTTAGCCAATTTAACAGAATAATTGGATATTTCGTTGTTGAGGAATGTATCTCAAGAGGCGTTACTGGGCAAGGTGATATAAAATCCTATGTTTTCCATCTTCTTCTCAGGGAGCTCCTCTGCTTTTTAGATCCTCTAGAGATGCAGTGTTGACCCAACTGTTAAATTTCTCAGGCCAGCCCATAATTTTACCAGGTGCTGTTTCTTAGGTCCCTTACCTTTACTCTGTAATTTTCTCAACCCTATAAAGGATTCTGGGGATCGTCAACCACCTTTTTTAACTCCTTGGTATAGAAATGACCACTTACAACTTCAAACAGCATAATCAGTCAACTGGTATAAGTATATCCCCTCTAACACCGATGCTTTTGCCACTATGAAATTTTCAACGATAAAGGATTGATGGTAACCTTTTGTAAAGACCACTTTTAACATGGATACTCTGACATGGTCCCCTACGCGTAAGGTTGTTTTCTTGATCTTCTCCGATAACCTTTCAGCATACAGTTTTCTCCATGCTGCTTATGAGTTTTCAGACGTTACAGCCTTTGGAGTCATTTTAATAGACCGATGATAGCTGTCATAATACACATCTATAAAAAGACTAATATATCCACTTTGTGTTGTGTATTATAGGCTGTGAAATCTCTCCGTAGTTTAGATTTCAAGGTTCTATTAAAACGTTTAACAACCGCTGCTTTAGCCTCGGTGTGGGTTATAAAATTATGCACGCTGTGCTGCTTTAGAAGGTTTTGGCGGGGTCTATTTAAAAACCCCTTACCGGCATCAGTTTGTAATTTTACAGGTACTCGTCCCTTCCTGAAAATATCCTTAAAAGCTGCTGTCACTCTTGAACCAGTCTTATCCATCAAGACCTCGGTAAAAGCGTATTTCGATAGAACATCAATCACCGTCAAGATGTACCGTGCACCATTGTTCTGCTTTTCAAAAGGACATACATCCATTAAATCAGACTGCCACTGCTGGTCTTTGGCAGATACCACGGTCATTCTTATTTTAAAATGTTTTCTAGCATTTTTAGGAAGGGTACATATCTCCTGACCAGATAGCCAGGCCTGAACAGCTCCACGTGTGATGGGGTGTTTATCACATTGTAATTTTCGATAAACAGCATTAACACCCCCATAACTCCCAACACCGCTTCTATCATAATAGCTTTTATTCAATCTTGAACGTGTTTTATCCATTGAAGCACTACAAAACAATAACCAGGGACCAGACTGGTGTAAGAGTTTTTTTTTTATAATGGGTATTATACATGTAGGGCTTGACGAAGTGTTACCAGTTTTGATATTTTCTCGGCCACCTTATAAATCATGCTATACACGTCCTCCCGGGCGCCAGGTCTATAACTCTGCAGACACCAGATACTTGTAGCATTTAAAAGTTCAGATAGTTTAAGGGCATGTAAAACAAACTTTAATGCAAAAGTATCCAGCATAATGCTCATCCACGTCTTGCTGCAATACTGTTCTAGGGCACAGGTATAAAGATCTCACATCGTATTGGAATACATAACCGTAATCATCCTAAACAGGCATATTGATGATGGTACAAATGTCCCCTATATAGATTGCCCTTTTACAAATCCTCTCAAGTCAGTGTGTTGGTATCAGGAGATATTTCAACGTGCGTGGGGCGTTTACAGTTATTCTCTCTTTCAGCATAGCCTATAACAGTTTTTCCACACATATGCGTCCAGGCTTCAGGTCGCACTCCACATGCATGGCTGGTCATCCAGAAACGCTACCCTAGAAAGGAGCAGGTTTATTGTATTTTTATCTTTAAAAAAGCTTTCGGCATACCGGACACTCCTTATGGCTCTTCCCAAAATTGTATAGGTTAGAAAATTCTTGGGCATTAAACAGGCTACTTTGTTTCTAAAAGCCACGGGCCAAGCCACTTGTAAAGATCACATATTTTTCCCCAGATTGCGACAGGTATATTTCTAGGAAGGTCTTTGACAGTGGACCCTCCAAACTAGCATGTACACGCATCCCCGTGGCTTTATGAACCCCTTTAAGCATCTGAAAAACGTTATATGAATACATCAAAACATATCCACCGTATTGCTCTAGCATGGTAATGCGGGAGTAAACAATCATGAGCATCCTGCTGCGGGTCTTCGCATTTATGCCCGAAACACCACCGGTAATAGTCACGCTTCAAACTTATTTTCACAACACACACCGCAAAAGCCTGAACCGTTAAAGACTCCAAAAGGGTCACAGTTTCACCTTCATCAGAACTTTCAAAGCATTTTAAACCGTCACATTTCTCACACGTATTATGACCTTGGGTTGCTGTACCAATCATTTTTTAACAGCACACACAGTAAAAATGTATGGTATTGAATAAAGAGCTCCGACTCTCAGCTCCGTCGAGTTTATCTGACATTTTCTGCAATTCAAAAAAGAAAGAAGTTGAACTCCGTAAACATGTGTTTTTACAGGTTTTTTCACACACCCGGACATACTTTATTACATACCATAATGCACATTTCAGAACCAGCATCTCCCATCTCACAGGCGCTAGCAACGTCCATAAACAACGTGTCTTCATCGGAAGATGGTTCTAACTCCGGCGTCATGGCTGCCTCTGGAAAAAGCTCCTCTAAAACACTGAGGTCCTCATACAGGGTCTCTTTAAGAGACTTAATAGACACATCCATATCTACGTAGTCTGCATCTGTGTAGTCGAAACCCGTTATAGCTGCATCTACACCATCCCCGCATTAATCAGAAGGCTTGATAGGGGGAAACAGCCTGTGACATGTCATCAAAAGTAATCACATCAAGTCTTTCACACAGCTTATCCACAGCAGTGCCGTAATCAGGCTCCCCATGAGCGGTTGGAGTTGTTGCTGGTGGAATTTCAGGGCTGTAGTAATTTGGAATGGTGTTGAAATCATCGGCCCCTGGATTATTCTTAGCGCTTCATAATTCTGGGTATCGCGGGCTCTGCGCAAGCAGGTTTTCCCAGGGCTTCAGGGGCGACGTGTACCTCCCTCCCAAACACCATCAATGTCCAAAAAAAAAAAAAAAGTATGCAAACCATGCACTGGACAAACAATCATGAATCCCCACTAGGGGTGTATACATAGGTTGGACTTCAGACTGGCCACAGAAATAATGGAAGCCCAATGCCGCTGTGTAAGTTACTTCAACACGCTGCCCTCCTTGCAAGCCCATGGAAAGGGGAAGCACGAGTGGCATATGTGTCTGGACCCTAAGGCACAAACAAGGAGTGTACCAACACGAGACAAGCCTGTATGGCCCAGCCAGAACACACAGTGGATGCCTTCGAATGCCATACAAAGCAATACACTGTCACATGAATGCACAATAGGCACAAACATTTTTTTTTAAAGAAATTGGCCATGGTGGGTGGTGGGGGCACCCAGGAGTGAGGAGGTACAGGGTGCATAGAGTGGGAGAGGTGTTGATGCTGTCATCACCCTCTAGTGTAGCATTAGGAGTAGTGCGTGGTAAAGGAGGCGGACCACGTAAAGCCTTGGTCTGCTCCTCAATGGCAGAGAGCATGCGGGCCCCTATGGGTTTGATTATGCAGCATGATGGTCCAGAGGTCCGCATGCACCACCTCACGGGATGCACGGAGTTCTGCTTGCAAGACCTCATGGATCTACGCTTTCAAGACCTCACAGGATGCACAGAGTTCGACAGAGATTTTGTGTCAACTGCTCATCTGCTGTTCTCCCAGTCTAATGCGGGATAACTCTAGTGCACCCACAGTAGATCTGAAGGAGGTATTCTCTTCCCTCAGGGCAGCTCTGTGGGCCTCAGCCTCTGCAGCTATCCTGTGCAAAGAGCCCACAGTTCAGCCCGTCGGCTCCTGTTGCTGGCCAACAGGTCTTGTCTGTGTGAGCGGCATGTGGACTGAAATGCCTGCTGCTGGAACTCCATCTGTCTTTCGGGAGGGGGGGGTGGGGAAAGAGAATAGGACTGGCCGCCCTATCCATGCTCTGAGCCAGCATCTCACATAATGCCCCCTGTTGTTGTGCAACAGCATACATGGATTGCTCCCACACAGTATTCCCAGGTGGCGCACAGCCACTGCGTTGCCGGACCGCACACCTGCCGGACCCAAGGATACCTGGCCCCTGCTGCGCTGGAGTTGCCTGTGGCTGCAGGACTGCATTCCTCCCTTATCAGTTGCCCAAGGAACAGGAGCCAATACTGTGGAGCATGACCCACAGA
Source organism: Ambystoma mexicanum (assembly GCF_040938575.1). Taxonomy (NCBI): domain Eukaryota; kingdom Metazoa; phylum Chordata; class Amphibia; order Caudata; family Ambystomatidae; genus Ambystoma; species Ambystoma mexicanum. The sequence goes on from NC_090922.1 coordinate 1,106,185,287, forward strand.
TGGACATTCCAACAGTGACCGGCCCCATGAGGGGGTCTACCCCCCCTGTGGGTGTTTGGGACATAACAGCACCCACAGTAGAAACACTCACCTGTGACAGCAATACAGGTTCCATGTCCAATTCAGCAACAGAGGCATAGGCTTCCTCAGAGGTGTACTCCGGCACACCCCTGGCCAGGATGGTCTGTAGGACCAATGGATTGTCATGGGCTACCACACCACGTCCTCCACTGACGCCTGGTTGTGGCTCATCATCATCATCATCATCATCACATGCACAAAATCAAAGAAAAACATGAATACGCATAGGCCACACACAGGTATCAGAATGTTGTCAGGCAACACATAAACCTGCCATGTCACACATGGCACAAACTCAGGCACACACACAGTGTCAATGAAAGTGAAGGGTACCAAGAAAGCAGACATGGATGTGCGTCAAAGGGCAAAATAACACATGTACTGCATGGTTCATAGCACCTGCTTCACGCACAAGCATGTGACTGGCATAGTCCTTCCACAAACATAACTGATGCTAATATACAGATGGCAAACGGTCAACAAGCCTCAGATGGAAGTTCAATACTACAGTCCATGAGCCATGTACAATGCATGTCAGATGACATTACATGGAAATCACCATTTCAAAACACAAATGTGTCACAGGGTGCAACCATGCTAGGGTGGTGTAATACAGTGAAGGCAGGCACACTGATTTCATAATGCTAGGTCACATTTACATTACGCAAGTGAATAGGCATGTTGAAGGGGAGAACAGGGTTTGTAAGTGTGAGGGTGCAGTGCCTCAACTATGAATAAAAACATGTAACCAGGAATGTCAATGTTGCAGCCTGATGGCAGTGTAAGGGTAAGTGCAGTCAACATGTGTAAAGTGTTGGTAGTGGGTTGTAGGGACACAGTGACCGGGAGATGGCTGGGAGGCAGTGCATGGGTTAAAATGGTGGCTAGGAACAGCGTTGTAGCTCACAGTGTGGGCAGGTGACGGGTGCAATCTCTCAGTCATCCGGGACTACAGCAGGGGAAAGGAGGACAGAAAGCACAACACATGAAGAAGCATCAGAGGTGCCTCCAGACCCGGAGAAGCTACACCTCCAGTTACATAGAGGCAGGGAGGCTGTACCAGAGGGAGGCCCCAGCTCAACACAGACGATAACCACAAAGTAATTGCCATGAGGAGCAACTGACCCTGAGGGAGTAGGAAAGGGATGATCAAAGACCATGAGAAGGAAGTAAATACTGGAAATGGAGTTGAAGGAATTGCTGTCCCCAGGACACTCAGGGCCTTGCTGAGAATGCACAGGGTTCAGGAATGAACACTTGTAGGCACTGTGAGCCGGTGCCATCATCACAGTCCTAAGGAGATACCTAGCACCAAGCCTAAAGTACTATTCACACAGTCCAGGTCTGGCTGAGTTGCAGAGGGTAAAAGTGTATAATCACAGAAATCCTGGTAAAGCCTGTTGCAGTAGTCTACCATAGGAATTACCAGTCCTCTGGAAACAGTGAGCTGCTGGGGGAAGGAGAGCAAAGGAAGAATGCCTCTGTGGAGGTGCAGCTGGCCGGGTGACCTCGCAGAGACGTCAGACATGTGACGACAGAATGCGAGTGTTGAGTGGAAGATCATCACAGGCTATCTGTCACAGTTTGGGGCAGAAATAGGGCCAAGGGAGGCTGGACAGAGTGTCATGGAAGGAGGGAGCAGGTGTGGTGAGGAGGATTGTCTCTGTGTGCAGCACATTGTTTGTATGCAGTCTGCATGACAAGCACGTATCAGTCAAACATTACATGGTTCACACATGGCAGTCATGTCATACCACATGGCCTGGACACATGCATCACCTCTGTCTGGACATTGCCTCATACATTGGCAGGTCTCCCACGCCTTGGATCTGCTCCACTGCAATGAAATCACCATCAATCTCTTCATGTCCAGCAAGTTCATCGTCCTCTGGCATGACCAGTGTATGGGTGTTGAGGTACACCAGGGGGGTGCAGCATGTGGTAGCATTTTAGTTGGCAAGTACTGCATTATTGTATGTTGGTCCAATGTGTTTTGGGGTGGGGGGGGGGGGGTGGAGACATGAGGCGGGGCCTGCCTGCAGGTCGCCATCACAGGTGGGGGGTGGGGACATCAGGCGGGGCCTGCCTGCAAGTTGCTGTCACAGGTGGGGGGTGGGGACATGTGGCGGGGCCTGCCTGCAGGTTGCCATCACAGGTGGGGGGTGGGGACATGTGGCGGGGCATGCCTGCAGGTTGCCGTCAAAGGTGGGGGGTGGGGACATGTGGTGGGGCCTGCCTGCAGGTTGCCGTCACAGGTGGGGGGTGGGGACATGTGGTGGGGCCTGCCTGCAGGTTGCCGTCACAGGTGGGGGGTGGGGACATGAAGGGGGGCGTGCGTGAAGGTTGCCGTCACTGGTGGGGGCATGTGGCAGGGCCTGCCTGCAGGTTGCCGTCACAGGTGGGGGGGTGGGGACACATGGCAGGGCCTGCCTGCAGGTTGCCAGCACAGGTGGGGGGTGGGGACATGAGGTGGGGCCTGCGTGAAGGTTGCCGTCACTGGTGGGGGCATGTGGCAGGGCCTGCCTGAAGGTTGCCCTCACAGGTGGGGGGTGGGGACATGTGGCAGGGCCTGCCTGCAGGTTGCCGTCACTGGTGGGAGGTGTGGACTGTTAGGCAGAATCACATGCAGTACCCTTTGGGAACACTACAAACAAGTAAGACTACAAGTGTAAGTACAATTTCACCTTTGGTACAAGCCTGTACTACACAGTAATGTGGTAGCAGTGGCTGAGCAGCCAGACTCATCTCAAGAATAAATGGAGCAGTACAAGAGGTTACACAAAGGGGCACCAATCACAGTGGTTCAAACAAACACTTCAAGGTTTCCTGGTAAAAGAATATACATTTATTTACACAGTCAGTTGGAAAACATTCCACAGTAAGAGCAGCTCAATATCACAATCTAATATACTACAATATACAACCAATCAGTTTCTGAACAAGTTCAGCTCCCCTGAAGTGGGAGCAATGGCACTTCAGTTACTTTAAAGAGGGGTAAAAAGACCAGGTTAAAAGAATTAAAGCACAAATATGTTCAGCAGTAGGGCAAATAGTTTCAGTTCACTACAACCAGCAATTCAATTCAATAGGCCTGGCCCAAAGTCAATGGTTCAGAGTCTTGGATAGGATAGCACAGTTCTCGTAGTAAAAGGTTAAGTCTTTGCCACGGTTTTTATAAGTAGTTGGTCAGACGAAAAATTATATGTCAGTTTAGGGAAGGACAAGCCTTCAAAGTTGGCAAAGTTTCACAAACTTTCACTGCGGCAGAAAGGATTTCCTGACCGCACGAAGAGCTGCAGCTGAGGCAGTTGTTCCTGGCAGTTCCTGCAGATCTCGCTGTTCCTGAGCTTTAGTCGTGGGGACAAGAAGGAGGACGTCGGGAGGTTCCTGCACTGCCCAGGGGAAGAGGCCACAAGCTTGGCAAAACGTTGGTTTAAGGTGCGAGTGCCCTAAAGACCACAAACTGGTATCCTTCTCACTGGCTATCCGTTTTCACCAGCACTCTGAAGAAAATTTGATCATTATACAGACGGTGTCCAGGTGACTTGCAAGTTTATTGTTCCCACCAAACTCAAGGGAAGAAGTTAACCTTGAAGGGCTTCTCTGTCGATGGAGTTTCAGGCAATTCGGACCTGCAGCAGGGCTTCAACGGTGGACCAGGAGTTGCAGCAGTCATCTTCCTTCAGCTAGTCTTCGTTTCTTTCGTTCCAGTGGTCGACTCTGCTTTCCAAGTCCCAGAGGCCTGCTTTTAAGTAGTTTTCTCCCATTCATTCCAGGCTAGCTGTGACTCAACCAGCAAGGTGGCTGTCCTTGCCGGACAGCCAGCCGGCCAATCATGCCAGAGTGCATTCAGCTCTCCTAGGAGACTAAGCACAGGGAGTTTCAGGCCCCTCCCTCACATCCTGTCCACCCCAGACACTCAGGGGCCAGAGGAGGGCTTCAGCACTGAAGCTCGCCATAGGCCAACGAACAAAGGAAGCAAACCGGGTTTGGCGCACAGAGTTAAACACAAGAAGGACCTTTCCTAAAAGAAACAGCGGAAAAAGGTTGACCGGAGCCCATTTTTACAGATAGGTCTTGGGCGCCATATTGAAAAACATGGCTACCCCGATTTTTAGCTACCGGTGTTCGAGGTCGGGAAAAATCATGGTAGTTTGTTCCAACCTACTGCCACCAGCCATTTCCAAAGGGAAAGGGTAACATTTAACTGTTCCATTGGTGTTTAGACTCCGGGGATGCTAAGCAACCCCTCCAGTACTCTATAGTAAGATAGTGTGTGCTAGGTCTGTAAATTTAAAAAGACTAGTAAAGTCAATTTAAACTTTACATGCTCTGGGAGACAGTAGTCAGTCCCAGAGAAGGTGTTTAAACCTTGGAAGTCTGAAAGACATCCCTGTGCCACTGCACTGAAGGTGCTGTGTGACAAGAAAAAAATATGCCTATGGAGTGGTTTTAAAACTTCATATGCAAAGAACACAAAAGTAAAACACACATCAAAATACATGAAAGAGTAGGAAAAGGCTCACAGTCTTTCCAGGTAAAACTTAAAATCCTAAAAATCCAGCAAGGTTTCTGGGGGTCTCAAAGGGTAAGGGAAATTAGCACATTCTTGAGAATTCTCCCTAACGGACACGAGGCGGGGCCTGTCTGCAGGCTATGATCATGTGGTGTGGGCTGCCTGCGGGGTATGTTCACAGGTGATAGTGAGGGTCCCATGTGGTGTGGGCTGCCTTCAGGGTATGGTCCACTGTTGAGGTCTGCCTGTCCCATAAGGAGGTGTCTGATTCCAGATGAGTTGCGGGTGTATCGCGGGGTACGCACGGGCTCTCCCATGCAATTTGGCCAGTGCAAAACAGGGTGCGTGCGGGCCTTCCCACGCAATTTGGCCGGTGCGCGCGGGCCGCCCCACGCAATTCGGCCGGTGCAAGCAGGGTATTTGCGCCCCTTTCCATGCGATTTGGCTGGTGGGACCGCATACGCTCTATTTTTCACGCAATTACGATGGCGGGGGGCTGCGTGCTGTGCCACGGATAGCGTGGGGCCTTGCGCCCTAGTAGGCATTTCACTGGCTTTGTCCTGCACACAGGGGCGTTGGGCATTACTGGCGCTGCTTTATGTTCATTGAGCCACGGCTACTGATGCCTCGGAAAATCCATAAATACGCGTGCCGCGCAATTGCTGGTTTGCGCCTTCTCGGCGCGCTGCGCTTGTGCTACTTCTCTGCTGGATTCTATGAATTGGGCCCGGTGTCTCTTGATACCATGCCTGTCTCACAACATCAATTTAATCCAATGTTTCTAAATTATAAACTTATATCTCCACATCTTCCTTACATAAATATACCTCTTTTTTAACTCTACGATGTTCAGAGATATAGTGCTGCGGCCACAGACTGAGGCGTTATGTTTAAAAAATATATAGCCACATTCTTTAGTAACATCTGTCCCTTTTCCTCGATTCGAAGGGACTCATTTTGTCAACATGGGAACGTCGGAGGTTAGGAATTGTAACCTATGCCTCCTTATTACAAGCACGTTTCTACCACAGGCACACTTCCCACTGAGCCATCTTAATTGCTTTAAAACCTTGGCCTGCAGGCTGAATAAAGTTCTTTGCTGCAGGTACACCACCTCCTGAGCCATTTTACTCAAAGTTTGGAAGTTACTGAGATCTCTGCAACAGCTATATTAATCAACTTAACTATATTATTTGGATTGGGCATCAGTGGGATTATATCCTGTAACTTTCAGATTTCTCACACAGGTATCTGTAAGTCAACAAGCACCTAAAGAAAATACAATTTTCCAATGGTGACTGCATACAATATTGTCTCAGCTTAATGGTTTCCAACTGCAAAATACAGGAGAGACCAGAGGTACATTCAAAATAAATATTGAGGGTTTGACTTCAGCTCACCCCTGTCCAGCAAACCACCAGTTGAAAGTCTGTCTATCCAGCACATGAAGAGTAAGGACTTTAGTTAGCACTTTCACACCATTGCTCTGCCTTAATTAAATCAAAAAAGTGACAGCAGCATGTGTTTAATGATCCATAAAAAAGGATAAACATAAGAGGCCCGAATGATTGTAAGCACACAGTCAAAGCAGTACTAACGTAGTTTGTAGGGGGAAACTATTCGGCTTAGATGGATAATGAAGTATTCGTCCGAAGCTAAATATCTAATTTACGCAAAGTTGAAATTCAGTACACTAACAGTTACTCTGCTTCAAAAAAAGCTTGAGCAATTCGACATAATCTCTGAAATGGATTTACAGACCAAATACAACGTCAAAGTAACCAACTTGAAAAACAGGAACATATTACTATTGGTTATGCAGCTTGAACCCCGTACTCTTTAAGATGTACATTATTTATTACTGTCTATTCCCTTGGAAATACCATTGAACCGAAGAATAAAGATACACCGATTCCTTCATGTTGATGATTTGGACAACGGATTCCTTCATGTTGATGATTTGGAGATTCAATCACATAAACAAGAAGGGTTGAACATAAAGCTGCTATACCTTTGGTCCCTTAAAAACAAACATTATATGCTGTAGTGGTCTTCTTTTTAAAAAAGTCAGAAATAGTAAATAACATTAATTTTTACCCTGGGGTAGTAGAGCACAACTTGATTTAAGCAACCTATCCTGGAATGATTTAGAAACGTTTTCACAGGCCATGGAAGCCTACTAAGAAATATAGACACTGCTGGCATGTTACGTGATAAAATAGCAAGCTTTCATTTTGAGCCTACTGTTAAGATTTTGGTTAACTCTTTTTGACTGCATCATTAAATCCATTCTCTTGAGAGTGGACCTGCTCAGAACCATTATCATCTTAAGCGGGATGCAATCCCAATAGGAAATATGCTCCTACTATCCTCTAAACAAAAACTTACGGTGCACAGAATTCACTCCACAAACTACTGGCTGCAGAATCTAACTTAATTCATAAAAGCTCACTACATACAGATTTACACATTTCCTTTTCATGTTCCTTGGTGTGTATGTATGTTTAATAAAAGATGATCTCTCCTTTACAGTGGGTTCTTCAGGACAGGCTCCCCATCCCTGCATGCGGGTTATGAAGCTCCCCGTTGCCTGCTTCTGGGCATGTCGTGGCACACCATGTGTGAATCGTGTTTATATTTCATTTGGCGGTTTTCGCATTACATCTTTCTAAGCATGTGCAAATCTGAGGTTTATCAATTTAAACAAAAACACAAAATTAACATATCCTTTTAACAATTGGATACAAATGAAATTGCAACATCGTGCCCGGTTCCCCGCACCCCGTCACAACGATTGTGCACGCAGCATAAACCCCTCTTCATCATGGGGACATTTCTTGACCACCCAAACAGAAAAGAAAGAAAATGGGGTAAGTGTTAGGACCTCATGCAAGTTCAGCAACAAGGCGTTAATGGCTCTTATTGACAATCTCAGTATAGGTCAACGTGTGCTGTGCTTACAAGCACATATACTCGGAAACATGTTCATTAGCATAATCAACCTGATAGATGTACCTTTAGGCAATGCTTGAAGGGATAACTCAAGAGTCCCGAACCAACAACAAATTTGTTGCAGTTTTTGCTCTCAACTGAAAGCAATGTATCTTTATTCATGCAACTTTAAAAAGATATTAAGGTGGTGACATTTGAGGACCACGATATCCTTGATAAAATATGCATCGAACTCTCGGACATCACTACTATGGAGAAGATACTATCAATGGAAAGAACTCTATTCAAATTGGGATTCAAATGCAATCGCACTACAGTGAATACCAATGATGGTAAGCGAAACCAGAAAACACCAGAACAAGAGCAATTATTGAGAGGAGAAATGGGGAAGACACCCACGCAATGTCGAGCTTCAAATGCTCAGACCGACACGCCTCTATCAGTTTCAACCATAACTTCCTCTTCTGAATACACTTCCTACAGTGTGAGATCTGATTACAGCAAATGCCTGATCAGGCACGAATACGTCAGACATCAAACATACATATCTCACGACATGGATTTCAATTCATAACCACCAAAGAAAGATGACAACACCTGGGTGCTATGTTCATGGAACACCAGAGGGAATGCACATCTATTTAATCAACCGTCCCCAGATTTCGAACTATGCCACATCATAGGTTTTCAAGAAACATGGCTGACACACCATGCTGCAATGGATTCCTATCTTTTCTGAACCCGGCTTTGCAAAAACAACAAAGTAGACCTTGTAAAATGAAACCGTCAAATGGGATCCAAGGTTGATTTGCGAGTTCAACCCTCTCACCCCAGCGCCCAAACTTGGCGGAAACCAGTCCGATCACTCAAAATATGACTAATGGCATAGGTTTACACAAGACAAAATTGAAAAGAGAGATGGCGCTAGCACTAGAAATCAAAGGCAGGGTTGCAAGTATGATTCTGACAGTTTTAACAGGTTATTGGGATATGGATAGGATGGCTTCGAGAGTGGGATAAGGACAAAGGCAAGACAAGGTATACTAGGGGGTTCTATGGGGTGGCGATTTATACTCAGTCCACTATTAGTTTGGGATTTTTGGACCGTCAACGGTTCTGGTCACTACACGGCAGCACGCCTGGCAAACAGCTGGGGAGTTATGGTCAACAGATAGCAAATCTGGACTGGCAATTCTGGTCAGTGGATACTAACGGTCAGCTGGAGAGCAGGATTGCAGGATAACAGGATGGCAGAGGGCATGCAGTTAGTGGGCAGCAAGCCAGCCTGGTTCAGGATGCACAAAGTACCACAGCTTTCCCCTTTTTAATGGGAGATTAGTGGGTTTTCAGAATTGAGGCCTTGCTGGGAATAGGATCAGCAGTGCTTGGGTTCTGCATTGGGCCCTTGGGTAGGGTCAACAATGCTTTGGCCTTGTAGTGGGGTCTGGTATCTGTGTGATAAATGCAACAGGAACGCTGCACAGGAACTTCAGGGAGAGTGTGTGTCTAGAGTCTTGTCAGGGACTCTTATTTATAATGCATAGTGACTTCAAAGTATATGGCTGGGGCAGGCTTAACTAAACACGCCTCTAACAACTGGATTGGGCAAGGGTGATAGTCTCTGCCTCGCTCTCAGGTGGTTGGATTTCCAGAAAATGATGTCAGATTTATGATGTGAGTTTTACAATGTCCAAAACCTCCCACAATTTTTTGTACTTAAATTCCATTTTTGCCCTAAATCGCACCTTCATACAGTGGAAACATCGAAACACTACATAAGCAGGTTACATATTTTATGCAGCACATAGCAGTCCAATCCTCCAGTTTGTGAGACCTTGTTTCACCCTTCTACCAGTTTTTTGTGCTTTTCAATGGGATTTATATTACTCAAAATTCTATAACTTTAGGGGCGTGGCCAGCTTGCTAACGATGAGGATGTGAGCTCCTACAAGCGCCGACTACATCCTGCTATATTATCCTTTCTTTCGTGATGAAAAGATTGATGGAGGCACAAACTGATTCTGCAAACTGTGGGGCTTCAACGGGCCGAGTCTGAGGCATCTACTCATCTAACTGGCCGGGTAAAGGAGAAGATAGCTGAGCGCCGGGGGTCTGCCCGCGTGTGCTTCAAAATGGCCGACCACTGAGGTGCAGAGCGACTAAGCAGCCGTCCGGAATGCCCTCAACAGCCCCATACCATGGACCCAGACTGCAGTAGCAGTAGCTGTACGCCGATGGGCCTCGGGGTGCTTTAAAATCCTTGAGTGCACCGGCAGGCTCTAGAGGCAGTGAAATAGCTGGAGGACCGCGACAGAACCAACGGAGGGCAGAGCACTTGTGAGGACCCGGCACACAAGTGCTCTCAGACGCTGGGAGGCGTGTGGCAGTCCTGGGGTGACGACCAGGGGGATCCAGACACCATCAAGCTCCCCCCAACCCCTGTGAGAGGCAGACGTGCTGTGCGACGCCTGGTGGAGATTGCTCCTTTCCCCATAAGGGGCTGCTGCACGACATGAGCCTCGAGCGGCACGATAGTGGTGCCTGGGACCGACTGGAAAGAAACTGCGCTGCCCGCGGAGCTCACGGCAGGCGAGTGTGTAACCCTGGGAGGAACCGCAAGCCCTGGGACCACACTGCTGACGTGGGACAAGTTATGGACATTTGAAGGTCCCCTGACACCAACAGGCTCCAGCCACGCCACAAGGACCATCGGACGGACCTGATCTACCAGCACGCCTACCTGGTACTTGAACGCTGTGCCGAGGCGAGCCGCCCGCACCGGAGGCCATCCCCGGGGAGGGTGTAGGCGCAGCTCAGTCAAGGCATACCACAAGTAAGTGCCCCCTTATCCAGGACTCTCCCCACAGCTAGTCCACCCATGGCATTGCACCGCACAAGAATGGGATACCGGCTCCTGGGGCCCGGGGGACGCGCAACCATAAGCCATAGAGGTGGCGGGGTTGTGGGGAGGTTGCCCTTCCCTCCACCCTACTGGACATACTGGACATACTGGACATACAGGGATGCTGGCCGCCGGAGTGGAGGGGTACTGAGTGAAGGACACGCCGGCGCGACATCATAATTGGGCCTTATGCACTCCACCTGTGTCGCACCCTGAACCCTAGCCTCTCCTTCCAAGGGCCCATTGAAGGTTCACATTCTGAAGACACTCCGATAGAACTGCTTGGGGGAAAAACCTTCGAACCCTGCCACCTCCGGCTCGCTACACCGGATACTGAAGGAGGTTCTGCCTTGGCCTACCGACAGCGCTGTGCTGACTCCAACCACGGAACACAAGATCCACATAACCTGCAAGATGGGCAAAGATAAACAAAAGAAAACGTCCACGCAGAGTAGCATGGATCAATATGCTGTTGCCACCACCCCGGTACAGACGAGCCAAGCAGCGCGACCGACCTCCCCCACTGGCGAGGATACTCTCTCATTACGGGACGTGATGGCTGCCATTGCCAGCAATCGGTCCTCTATGGAGATCAAAATGGACAGCATTGCGGCAGATGTCTCATTTTTACGCCATGATCTTCAAAAGCTTTCCTCCCGAACAGGAGAGGCGGAACACTGCATCTCCGAAATGGAAGACAACATCAGAGGCGTCAGCCAGCAGCTACTGCAAGCCCTGAACCGCCTGAAAACCCTAGAATCCAGAGTAGGTGAGGGAGAGGGAAGATCTCGCAACAACGTGCGCATTCTCGGACTTTCGGAGCGAGAGGAAGGGCATAACATGGAGCTATTTCTAGAACAATGGCGCAGACATCTTTGCGCTTCACTCCTTCTCTAAATTCTTTTCAGTGGAAAGAGCTCACAGGATGCCCTCGGGCAGTCCAATCCCAAGTGCACCGCCTCAAACGGTAATCACTAAATTGCTCAATTACCAGGACAGAGACGCCCTCCTCCAGATTTGTGTGCTCAAAAGGGACAATCACCCACAACGGATCCCGGATTGCATTTTTCCTTAATTACATTCAGGAGGTGCAACATGCACGGCAGTCATTCGAGCCACTCAAAAGACAGCTGGCACTCATGAACGTGAAATATGGACTGCTCTTCCCAGCGCAGCTCAAAATTTACCATAAGGGAACTACGATACATTTCACCGACCCGCAAGAGGCCTGGAAACGGGCAGAAGCTCACATTGAAGGCGACTGGACTGAGAGACCAACAAGACAGAGAGGAAGACTCCGGCCTAGACCAGGTCACGCCTCTCCTGTTAGAAATCCAGAAGTGCTGGGACCAGATGCCCCAGAACGAGCAGCAGCCTGGAATGAATGATGAGCAGGCTACGGTCCCACACTAAAGCAACAGCACGGATCGTCGCAGTACAATGACACATTATCCCACGGACTCGGTTCTTTGTCGTATGATTTAATCCAACATGAATGACACGAACAGACGGCGCAGGAGATTGTGCTCCAGGAAGGGCTCCCCCCTCCCGATAGTGGTTTTTCCTTTTGTTCTTGTTAGTATTGGAGAGTTAAGCCGACACCCTAAGCTTTTGAGCATCAGCAATGTTTGGGCGACAGGTACTTCGTGTTGGAGTAGAGTAGAGGGAGGGGGAAGGGGAGAGTTTGTACGGTTCTTTGCCATTTTGGGGCTATTACATGTTCACACGATGATCCAATCACAACCCTTTGTATGAGCTACCTCACATTACCTCACACTAGGACCCCACCCCAGCAGCACACACCAGCAGGATACTGACCTTTTTTCCAGATCATGATATCCTGAAGACCCTCCAATACATGCTGTAAATGGCGCCCGCACAATCCCAACCATCATTTGTTGACCGTCCCAGATTCCTTAAACTGCTCACCTGGAACGTGAACGATATGGGCTCCGGGATCAAAAGACACCTTGTTACGCAACTCCCAAATAGACACTCCCCCCGATATAGCTCTGATAACAGACATCTAGCATGGACAAACTGCACCTTCTTTCAAAGAACTAATTACCGTTCCACATTTCACACGGGATACACAATGGGATCCAGAGGCACTCTTATCCTGATACATAAACGTGTCCCGTTTGTTCCACTTATTGTAGAGCAAGATCCCAGGGGTCACTATGTGTTAATCTTATGCACGCTTTGGGGTGAGAAGATGGCCATTGCTTCAGTGTACTCTCCACCGGGACCGGGGCAAGAACTGCTAGACGAACTGACCACTCTTATGGGAAGACACCAACCCGACATGTGGATTCTGGGGGAGACTTCAACGATGTCATGTGTAATATCATAGACCGCACTCACCTTAGACACCGAAATCCGGACACCCCCACGAAGTTGGCCAACTTTATATCCGCCCTAGACCTCTGTGATGTGTGGAGGGAACTACACCCGGAAACTAACGGATATTCATTCCACTCGGGAGCCCACGGCTCACTGTCTACGTTGGACTAAATTTTCCTTCCAAACACAGACCTGCACAGACCAACATCCGCAGAGCTGCTTCCCCGTGGTATCTCGGACCATTCACCATTGACAGTGGAACTGCGAATGCATGGTATAATCCCCCCTAGAACATGGAGATTGAACAACTACTAACTTGGGTTCCCCGAATTGGTTGATCGCCTCACTGGAGCAACCAATGAATACTTTGAGATCAATGAAGCTGCAGTGGATAGCCCAGTGACGATATGGGAAGCTTATAAACCGGTGTGATGGGAGAGAATCTCCTGGACAGCAAACAAAAGGAAGGAAAGGCTCCAAAAGATAGTGGAAGCGGAAGGGGAGATGAATAATTGGGAAAATAAATACATTCTTGACCCAACCCCCGAAGTTCATGGGTCCCTCAAGCGCGCCAAAGAGTGCCCCTGGAATACAGTGCTGGACAATGTCAAAAAAGCCCACTGGCACTCCAGAGCGAGGATATTCGAATTTGGAGACGAGGCGGGCAAAATGCTGGCCTGGCTTGAAAAAAGATGAGGAACAACACCACATCCGGGAGATTGTCACTTCACACAATAAGTGCCAGATGGACGCCGAGATAGTGGAAGCTTTTGCAGAATTCTATGCCGACTTATATCGGGCTCCAGCTTCTCCACTGGACCCCTCCCTCTTAGACGATATTACACTGCCACTTTCTCAATACAACAGAAGGAGCAATTAGACTCCGACCTCTATGAAACGGAAATTGCTTAGGCTATAACACAACTGCAAGCGGGGAAAACACTGGGTCCCAATGGATTTTCGGTTTGAAACCTAGCAAAAACTGGGTGGGGACAAAGTAGCGTCCCCCCTCCATAAAATGTTTCTTCGTGCCCGTGAACAGGGAACCCTTCCACCAGACCAGTGTAAGGCGACCATCGTAGTTATTCCCAAATCGGACAAATGCCTGTAAGGTGCGCTTCCTATAGGCCCATATCACTAATTAATAAAGAAGCCAAGGTTCTCGCCAAACTCCTAGCTAACCGACTACAATCGGTCTCTTCCACCCTGGTCCACCCAGACCGAAGTAGCTTTATGCCACATAAGTCAACCCGAATGAATCTACGCCGCCTTCATCTAGCTCCCATTTTAGATACACCACTTGCCTTATTAGCAATAGATTTCAAAAAGGCATTTGATTCAATCCAATGGGACAGCCTTTGGGAAATTATGTGACGCATGGGGTTTGGAGATGGGTACAACTACTCTATACAAACACTCAGGCAGAGGTCAGAGTGAATGGGGGGCCCTCTCAACCCTTTCCTCTCGGCAGGGGTACACGGCAGGGATGCCCCCTCTCTCCCCTCCTTTTCGCCCTCGCGATTGAGCCGCTTGCTTGGTGGCTTCGCCAGAGCGCAGCTTGGACGGGATTTAGATGGCCGGAGGGGCATGAGGACCGGACGTCCCTATATGCAGACGATCCTTTGATATACCTGGGGGACCCAGCCTGGTCTTGCCCTAAGGGGATGGGGATGCTCATCCGCTTTGGCGAACTCAGCGGACTGAGAATTAATTGGGGGAAATCCGTTCTCTTTCCGGTAAGGGGTGGAGCGCAGGCCATCCCCCAGGACTATCTGTACCGAGTGGAGCGGCATGGGTTTCGATATCTGGGAATTTGGATATCCGAGGACCTGGATAGTTATGCAACACACAATTTCCAGCCAATCGTTGACCGGTTTGTCAGCGATGTTCACCACGGGAAACTCATCCCCCTGGCACTTATGGGTAGAGCCGCACTCTTTAAAATGATGACCCTACCAAGATTCCTGTACGTCCTGCAGAATGCTCCGCTCGAGATCCCAGACTCTGAATTTGACCGGTAGGGACCCCCTTCAGGGAACTCATAGGAGAGCGGAGGAGGTCAACCCTGCATCGCATTAACTACGCCCCAGAGATCGATTTGGGAAGGTGGGATAGGAGTGCCTCGACTCCAAACCTATTACTTCGCAACTTGCAGTGGTCAATGACCTGCTCCATGGTGACCGGGAATTACCTCACATAAGGGCCGAAGTCGAGGCTATTCATGACAGACCCACTACGCCCGATATACCACCCTCCTCCGAGAGCCCTCCCGCCTACAACCACAGCGCACATTAATACAGTTTGGAGACAAACGCATACCTTTGTAGGGTGGAAGAACAAAATAACCGTTGCACTGCCCCCTGTGGCAAAATAGCAATCTGGCCGAGATTGGGAAAATTGAGCCATGGCCTAGATAGATAGGGGCTGGGATTCTGAAAGTAGGAGATATCCTTGTAGATGGGAAACTGGCCTTGTTTGATGCTTTGCAATTCAAATTCTAAATCCCTGAGTAGCGAGCGGTACCACTATATACAGTCCATGCCCTGAAAACCCACATACCAGCAGATACCACGGTACTTGACTACACATCCACAGAACCCAGCGCACATCCTCACCAAATGCACTTCCATATTATATAATGCTATGTCATCCTTTGCCACTCCTGAACTAAATAGCTTAAAAGCTAAATGGGAAATAGATGTAGGAGGGCTATACCCAGAAGACCAGATTCAGGTGCTAATGCATCCCTCCAAGGTTGCTATCTCTTCTAGGCTTCGTCTGGTACAGTTAAAAATCTTGCATCAAGTGTTTTACCATAGGACAAGCTTATATGATTGGAAACGGGCCCCAAACCCGAACTGTCTCTGATGTGGAGAGGCAGAGGGAACTTTTATACACATCCTGTGGGCATGACCCCGGATCGAAACCTTTTGGAATGCATGCTGCAATGAACTTGCTAGAGTCCTGGACCGTACCATACAGTTGGATCCAAGGGTCCTACTCCTGGGCATACCCTATGAGAATGACGTTAAGTGGGAAAGGCTGCTTCTAACCACAGAAGCGGGACTGATGAAATGTAACATAGCGCAGAAATGTGGAGTCCCAGAGTCCCCGACGCTGGATCAATGGATAATAGATATGGACACATGCGCTATAGTGGAGCGTAGGGTATACAATGCAAGAGGCTGCCGTACCAAAGCTTCCAAAATATGGGGGAGGTGGGAATGAGGGGTGACCTAGGCTCCCTGGCATAGGTTGTGAGACTCTGAACAACATATGAATGTACTTACATGAAACGCATTTAGTGATTGGTGCTATGTGTAGGATTATTTATCTATGAATGGACATGCTAGTCCCTATTTTGTTTTTGTTTTTTGTGGTTGTTGCTTAAAACAATAAAAAATGTTTTATTAAAATGGATGATCATAAGGGATGCATGTACAAAACTTGGCATTTGCAACATGGATGCTTTTCTTGTAATCCGCAATACTTTGCCATTTCTGTCCCCAAAGTGTCAGTGAATTCTACCAGGTCTTAAAAGAAAGCCCATAAAAATCACTTTCAAACTGCAAAATTGTTACATTTTTACAAAGTCTTGCTGCAGAGATAAAAATCCTGAAATTTTATTTATGAAATGGTCTCTGGAAGCAAATGGCAATCCTTTGTCACTGGACCATTTTCTTTCTCTCTTCAGTAGTCACCAACTGTCACTTCCCTCCAGAGCAAGGTGGGGGGGTTACAGCTTGATTGAAGGTTTATTGGCCCCTCCCCGCTTATCACTTCCTTGTACTGGAAGTTTCATGGTCAGTGGGTTCAGCGCAGAATAAATTCTTTCCAACCTAGTAATTATCAGTGGGGCGTTAGTCTCTGATGAGAGTTTATGGTGTGGCTCCCTTCCTAGGGGAAGCTTTAACTCTGCCAATTGGAATAACCTTTTTTTGACAGCTTGCAAATCCAGCCAAGGCAGTTTAAAGCCTTTATTTTCTGATATTTTGTCCTGAATTAAAACAAGCCTGTGGAATAAAATAGCCCATGTGTGTATTATCACCAGCAACAAAACCCCTTCACATGCTAGGTAATGGCAGGCTTTCATTCAACAGTTTACTTTTTAAACAGGCATTTTTCTCCTTGTTTTGTAAGGCCTTTTTTGTGTTTTTTTTTTTTTTTTTTTTGTTTTTTTTTAACACGCGGTGCACAGCTGGCATTTCTTTTTACATTCGTTTTTGCATCTCCATCAGATTCCCACTCTGTCCTACAGCCACGGTTATTTTCCCAAGTGCAGGGGTTTTGTCTGATGCACAGATGCATTGAAACTGACACGGCTCAGATAGCTGGAGTCTCTTTTGAACTACTGAGCTTTGATACATTTGTAAAGAAATGACCGTGTTTTCCCGTGCAGGAAAAGTAAAGCTCCTTGTTGATTTTTCTCAAAGTTGGTTTGACAGGGCCCGTCATTCAGAAATCATGCCTGGTTTGGCTGAAGCACAATGAGATATTCTGGGCATGGCATGGCCTTATTGATCACAGTGGTTTAAGAAAGAACAGATCGTCAAAGCAGCATTTTTCTCAATGGGGATTTTGGGGTTTTCAGCAAAGCAGTGCTGTCTTTTCACTTTCTTTTCTTTTGTATATGTCAGAACACACGGGCACGCACTTTCAATGTGTCCCCTTGTTCCATCCTGCCCAATGTATGCTTGGCAAGAAGATGCGGTCATCTTTTTGTTGCTGCAAAATGCAGTTTTGAAGCCATGGCGCTCACAGGAGCCAGTGCAGCCATTTTTCTGTTTCTGCGCAAATGCAGCTTGGTGATGTGGGGAAAATACTGTTGAATTGGTCAATATAACCCACACTCTTAATAAAACAAACTAAATCAGATCCCTCGTTCATGGCAAACTGCCACCATGATACCAATTTATAAAACAGGGACCTCGAGAAGAGCCATCTTATTTTCGACCTATAGCCCTTCTGGAACCCATTGGGAAACGGTTTGAGTCGCTTCTTCTTAAAAGACTAAATAAGTGGGCCCAAAAAAATAACAAAAAAAAAATAAAAAAAAAAAATAAATAGAACCTCTTAATATTAAATCTGATTAAACATGAAGCCATCAGGAATAATACTATTGTATACAGGGCTTTCATTGACCTCCATATGACTTTTGATGCTATTTCCAGACAGAAACTATGGAACAAACTATCAGCCTGGAACTAACACTCAGGCTGACCAAAGAGGAGGTAACTACAGCTTCCATTCAAACCGCGAATGGCCTGAAACAAGGCCGTCCGCTAGCTGCTATACTGTACAACCTTTTCACCGCAGACTTTGAAGATCATCTCCAAAACACTTCTCTAAATCCTCCAAAAATGAACTCTGCCTCTCTTCCGGCTATGATGTATGCAGACGACATTGTGCTACTTGATAAGACACCATCAGACCTACAAACCATCTTACAATTTCTGGGTAAATACATGGAAAACAATGAACTGCACATCAAAAAAATACAGCGATGACTCTCCTGAAACACCGATCTAAGAAGACAAACTGCTCTAAATTCACACTAGACGGCAACAAATTTGATGGAAGTCCCCACCTTAAAGTACCTAGGAATACTTATCAATCGAAGACAGAAAAACAATGGGCTAATGAGCTTGAGGAGAAAATACACTCCCTAGCAAGAAAAGGCTGTGTATTACACCGCAAATGCGGAAGGTTTTCATTTAAACCTATACTCTCTTATTACAGGCAAAAGGTTATACCAAATAACTTATGGTAGCAAATCCATGATCACTGCGCTAAAAATCAACTGGCTAAAGCTTGAAGCCATCTTCTGGCGCAAAATCCTAAAGTTTCCTATGAACTTCCCAATAGCCAGAATAAGGTATGAAATAGCCACGCAATCATTAGCTTCCATTGTTTTATGGAAGCAACTTGACAATTTCACAAAACCCTGTCTGATGAGAAAACCCCAGCCATGCAAATCCTAAGAAACCACCCGAAAGCCATGAATAATTCTGTCCTATAGACATGGAAAGCGGAACTAATATGCCAACTGGCCAGCGAGGATATGTTTCTGGAAACGCTAATCCTTCGACCACAAAATGCACAAAAAAAAAAAAAGCATGTGGAACGATGGATAACAAATGAGAAAGCAAAGTACCGGATGAACCACCAATTTCTTGGCGACAAACGGGCCATTAACTATCTACCCGCTTATCTGTCCATATTTCCTGACTGCAAAATACGACACATATACATGAAACTCCACCTGAACCTTATACTGACACGATTTAACCTGGTCATGTCTAGACAAATACTTCTCACAGACCAATACTGCTGTTTTTGCCATGACCTCGAAGCACAGGAAACATTATGCCATCTCATATTGGTATGTCCAGCTGTAGCCCAAAAGGGAGCCTCTTCGGTGCACTTTTTGAAATAAATTTGCAGCAGGTCGATGCCGAAACCAGATGGTCTATGATAATGAATGGACATGCAAACAAACTCATCTTTAGAATTTCTCAATTTCTGTACAACATATTGGAACTTGGCAATCTGACACTCTAATCCAGTTGCATAACTGAGCCACTGTTCTGATGTCTGTTTTCTACTCTTTGTTTGTTCTCTTTATTTCTTGTTCTTCATTTGATAATTAAGATTGCTCTTACGCATTAATTAATGACAATATTGTAATCTATATAAATGAAGTTTATATTTAAACTACATCATTTTAATAAAATAAAAAAGAAGTACTTGATGAATAAATAGAGTTTCTTTTAGGCACACATGCCATTTGAAAGCTGGAACCAGGGTTTGAAATAGAGATTCGATGAACAGGAGCTAAAACCAGCTCCTGATGTTGGGCATCACCCTGTAGGCAGGAGCTACCACAGGGGAACCAGGAGCTATCAGAAATGCTTTTTTATTTTGTTGTCCATTTTGTTTGAATCACTGTTTAAATGTATATCGGATGTGTTCTAGTTCTTTATTGAGGCTTACATGAGATGCAGTCATCGATCTGTATCACTAGCACCAATTGGGAGACCCAAGCCTGTGAAGCAAACAGAGATGAGACTCTGGATTCCAAATTTTGAACAAACGCAATAGCAAATCCAGCACCACTTATACTGTGCCATCTACAAACACCTGTGAAGTAAACAGTCGTAATAACCTGCCCCTTTCTATGGTTCTGGACAGAACAACTAATGAAACTGAATTGATGGTACTTTGTAAGAATTGTTGGGATATATTTACCACTCGATAACGAACTGAAGAACTGTTAACATTGTATATATGCACAAGTGATGTTCGTCGCTGCATCTGCTCATCAATAAACAAATAATAATAGATGTGTACTAGTTCTTCTTTAGAAACATTCTCAAATAAATACTCAGTTAATGTCACATTTACATGTTTGCAAACCATGGCCCTAAGAGCCAGAAGTAGCTCATATTATCTGCTGGTTTCAAGCTAACCAGGCTCTAATATGCTAGAAGCAGGAGCTAAACAGCTCCCAGCTCTTCTCAATTTCGAACCCTGTGGAACAGTCTGTGTCTTGGTGAATTCACAGCTGCAAGGATTATCTAGCATTTCTTGGAAAGTTAACAAAGGGAGCCCAATTATATTGCAATTTGTGTGTGCTAACTTTCAAAGCGATACTAAACCATAGAGGTCATGCCTTGCTGTCGTCAGTATATTTACATCCAGTGCAGGTTATAAATCCAAGATAAACACGCTGGCTGGGAATGTGTGCATGTTGAGGGTAAATACATGGCACTAAAACAGTCAAATGTTTTATGTGGATGTCTGATGTCAAAATGGTAGTCAAACATTAAATTTACAGTGAAAAGTATTAAAGGAATTGAACATTTTGGAAGACCAGATCAGCAATTTGATGAAAAAAGGTCTGACCCTCCAAAATGATGTCACTTAAAAGAAGGGCCAGAGAAACGAATAAACCATCCTATTGAATACAGAGGACGCTGACAGCACTTTCCCTGCTTCAAAGGGCCAGATAAGCTCCAGCTAAGCTGCACTATCCTACAATCCTAAGACTTTCGCCCCAGTTGGTCTCTCCCACCTCCTTGGACAGCCTGAAAATAGATAGTGGGCATACTGGGAGTGGCGACTTTCTGCAATGAGCAAGTGTGTGGTCCTCCCACTCCACACAAGTAAATCCGGAAATGCGATGATGAGAGGGAAAACAGGTGGGTTTGCACAGTGCAGCCCTGTATCTGTCCCACTCCCTATGCAGCACACAGTCAATGGTAAAGGGTCAGCGGGTCATATACGAAAGAAGAGCTATCCACATGCATGGAAGTAGAACTCATGCTGTATATGTTCTTTGCAAGTGAACCTTGACAGTCAAAGCCTATGCTGTGCAAGTTGTCCGTTGAGGAGTTTACCATGGATTTGACAATGTTGTACCAATACTAGTTCAGGAGGAAAACCTGTGCTGGCCTTGCACATTCTGTACCTGTGTCAGTGAGCGAGGAATGCTTACACGTATCCTGTTTGTGTGATGAATGTACCATTTTCAGTGAAGTGTGCACAAACCCTTGCAATCAGATGCTCTGCCAAAGCAGTACTTGTACATACATATTTGTGAGGGAAACTTTCTGGCATGCTGTGCCAGTACTTGTTTGCAAGGAACTTGCACTGACCCTACCCATGGTGTACCAGTTTGTGAGGGTAGCTTGCAGTGACCATGCGCATACTGTAGCCGTTTGTGAGTGAAATTTGCTTGGCCCGACCGATGCTGCTCATGTACCCAACTTGTAATAGACTTGTCCATTCTATGCTTATTATTATACCCACTTTTGAGGAAAACATGCACAGGCCTGCCCACTCTATAAAACTATACTTGTTTCGGAGGGACGCTTGCATTGACTTTTTTCATGAGGCAACTTTCAGAAATGGTTCAGCATGGTCAAGTGAGAGAGGTTTTCTTTTGTTGTATAAATGCTTCATGTGTTTTAGATGGAATCTTGCACTAGCCCTGTCCATGCTTTATGTATGTTTGGTTGTTCTGGAGGTTTGTAGTGACTCTACACATGCTGTACATGTTTTTGGAATGTGTCCACTGGCCCTGCCCATGCCCTTGCGGTTTCTGTTGGATTTTGAATAAAGCTTGCAATAGCCTGTTTTATGTTGTACCAGTTTGCGGAAAGCCTGTGCTGGCCCTGCCTTTGCTTTGCCTGTACCTGTTCTATTTATGAGGTAGCCTGTGGTGGCCCTAAGCATATAGTAACTGTATGTACTGTACTTTTGGAAACTTAGCAGCACCACTGCCTAAGTGTGGCTTATGGGAATTTGACCTTCTACTTTCCATGCTGTATCTATTTGGTGTGTGATAGTATCCAGTGTGTGAAGGAAGCTTTCAGTGCTTCTCCCCATACAGTTACAGTTCTTTGTAAGAGGGTCACTTGTCCTGATACCCATATGGTACATTTCCCGTTTGTCAGGGAAGTTTCAGCTTCTGCTGCATGCGTTCTTTTTTGTTTGTGCAAATAACGATTGCACTGTTTGTGCCAGTACTGTACCTGTTTAGTGAGTTAAGGAAGCAGTGTGGCACACATTCTGTTTAGTCAGTTAAGGAAGCAGTGTGGCACACATTCATGAAACACAATTAACGACTTTACACAGCAAACTGATAGTACCAGGAGGACCCTTTTGGGCGGTTTGTGAGAAATTGAACATTTTACACAACATTAAGCCAATTCAAGGAGTTACAACTTCCAGATGCACAGCACACTTAAGGCCCCATTTAGCAAAACTTTCACCACTTCATTGCATGTCGACCTGGCCAGGAGGCACAGCCTCTGTAACATTTTCTTATCTGGCACCAACGCCAGCCCATTGGTGGTCATTGGTCTGGTTAAAGAAGGTTCAACAGGTGGATAGCCTGAAACACCAGATGATGCTTTGGATAGTGTACCGCCTGCTTTGGGATGGTGGGGGCTGGCTCACCGCTGTTCCCACCTCCATCACCAAGATGCCAAAGTAATTCCCTCCACTGGACTTTGAATGTAGTCAAGCAATAGGCATTTCCCTCCCATTCCTGATATCGTGAAAGGATGTGCGGGGCTACCACCACCCACAGCAATCAGTGGTGGTAGCAAAGCCACTGGCACCCTCACACTTTCAGTGACTTGAGCAGCAGTTTCTGCCACTCTCTTTAGTGGATGGGTATGGCTACAGGTGAGGCAGAGACATGGCAAGCAAAGCCAGTGGTAGTACCACCTCCAAATCTGGGGTGCTCACACACAGCCAGTGTGTTTGGTGGAAGGAAGGGATGGCCCCTTTCCAAAAATCTTTAAAATGTATGCCTACTGCATGTAATTAAAGTGGCTCACAACAGAACAGACAACTGCCTCACAGAGGCACACATGGGTGTGTTTGGTTGTGGTGGGGATAAGAGTGTAGTATGGGAAGGGTATGTCCAACGGCCTTTATTTTAAATTTGATTGATGTCACAGATTGTTCATGATTCTGCCTATTTGCATTGCTAATCCTTTCTGATCTGGTGATCAGTGTCTAATCCAGCCTGTATGTTAAATATTGTGTGTGTAAGAAAGTAATTTAATGTTACCTTCTTATGAAAAGGTTTAAAACATTATGGAGAAACTGCATCTTGTGAACGTGGTAGCATGACATGCATGTAAAGTGGTGAGGCCACATCTTGGATGAGGTGTTTGTATAGCCAGAACACATGGGGTTGGCTCCTGCTTCTAGCATAGTAGTGCCTGGCTAGCTTGAAACAAACAGCTAACTATTTTGGTTCCTAGGGCCAACTGGTGCCTTCCAAACATGTAAATGTGACATTAACTTTGAGTATTTGAGAATGTTAATGAAGAAGAATTATAACACATCTAATATACATTTAAACACAAGGGTACATACAAAATGGACAACTGTTAGCTAGCTCCTGGTTACCCTGCAGTAGCTCCTGCCTACAGTGATGCCCGACACCCAGTAGTTTGAGCTACTGCTCATCGAACCTCAATTTTAGAA
Source organism: Ambystoma mexicanum (assembly GCF_040938575.1). Taxonomy (NCBI): domain Eukaryota; kingdom Metazoa; phylum Chordata; class Amphibia; order Caudata; family Ambystomatidae; genus Ambystoma; species Ambystoma mexicanum. Next base: position 1,106,209,088 of record NC_090922.1, read on the forward strand.
CCTGGTTTGTTAGTGGGGGCAGCAAAATTACCTTTCATCTAGCGTGGGCAAAATCTTTGCCCTGGCCCCCCTGAACATTACACAAAGTACATAATCCAAAAGTTTAAAAAAGCAATAAAAATCCGTCATAATTTTCAATACATCGATATAACTCCAAAAAGGCTTTTAAATATACAACCCCTACACAAATATTTAACTTCAATAACCCATTCATTTTATGGTGAAATCCATTGAATCTGTCCAATTGTTGATGAATATACGCTTCCAAAATTACTTAGTATTAATTGATCCAGAACACTGTACATATTACAGCACGAGGTGCCGCACTCTGGAACTAGTCACAACGTCTATGTAGCAACAGCCCATTTCAATAAACGCCCTTACAACAGGTTCGTTTGCCAAATCCCATGAGGTTTTTTTCGTGATATGTTGTGCGTTTTCAAATGAGACGTATACAAATAAATACAACACCTGCTAACATGTTACGGTACACGACACCCAAAAGAAGACATTTATATGTACGCAAAGTGCCGGTCTCTGGCCACAAAAAATGAACATAATACGGGGCACCTGTAAGAGAACAGTAGATGCTACCACACCTCGGTATATTTAGGAGCTCCTCGCGAAAATATGAAAAATCCAATTTACACGCAAACATTTCGAACCCTTGAATATTTAGCCACGTCAATGAAGCGTTACTGTATTGAACCTCAGTAGGAGGGCGAACGCACACGCAGTGCGCTGCAGTGCCTGATGCGGCTTGGGAACGCAGCACACCGTCTAATCAACAATTCTCTCTCGTTTCAGCAGTGACACTGGCGGCACGACAGAGTGGCTTCCTCTCGAGTCAACGTCTGACACCGCCCGCGCCAGCCCGCCTCCCATCCCATTCCCCGGTAGTGGCACCCGCACTACTCACCCGGAGCGTTGAATGATGAGTGTGAGACACAACGATCGCCCGGCTGGTATAACCCGCAGTCCTCCAGTAGTGGCATCTGATTTCAACCTAGCAGCTGAGCTCAGCACCAACTGACTAAGGCCAACTCTTATTCCAGCCAGCACTGAATCTGTCTACACGGGCGCCAGCGTGCCCCCTAGCAACGATGCGTGTACACGTGACCAGCCAGTTACGTCACATCCTGGTGGCATGTCCTGCACGGAGAAGGGGCGGTCTCTGTTTGGATTGGAGTTAGCATCGGGAAATAGACCGTAGTACTGAAAGAAACACAATGACAAACTGTAAGGCACCTGGACCTGGGTAGCAGAAGCAGCAGCAACTGAAAAATGGATTTGAAAGCATACGAGGCAGTGAGCTACTTGTTGGGCTTGACGGTATGATATGATAAGTCATTTATAATGCGCCAGCACATACGTGTTTCTAGGCGTTAGAAGGGACGGAGGACAGAAGAAACACAAAACTACGCTCTTACTAGGCCTTGTGTCCTAGGATCGCGCAAGTGGGTGCAGAGCGGGGGAGAAGTGCCAGTAGGGAGGGGAGCGTGCAAATAACTAGTAAGTGCAGCCAGGAGGTGGCTCATAAGTGCAGAGAATCAGGGTATTGTAGGGTTGCAGTCAGAGACAATGGTTGGGAGGCCCAGAGGTAGTGCAAGGACAACTGGTTGTGCAGGAGCCTGGTCCAATAAGTTCAGTTGGTGACCAGGTAACCAGTATGTGCAGCAGACAGGGACATCAGCAAGGGAGAGGGAGGGAGAGAGCGGAAGCGAAAAGGAAGATCTTGAGTTGCTTCCGAAACCTTAGGTGGTCCTGTTCAAGTTTGAGAGAGGCAGGGAGGCTGTTCCAGAGGGAGGCCCCAGCCGAGGACAGAGATCTACTACCCCCACTCTATGCTTGTAGAAGGAAGCGTATGACCGTCAGAGAGTTGCAGGTGGATGAGTAGAGGGCTCAAGAAGGAAGATGCTTAGGAGGAGAGAGTTGGCTGTTGTGGGGTCCCCAGAACCAGAAAGCCTTGTGGACAATGCAGATGTTCTTGAACTCGATCCTCACAGCCACAGAGAGCCAATGAGGAGATTTTAGAGAAGGAGTGATATGATGGCTGGGCTTAAGGCCAAGGACAAGTCTTGCAGTCCTGTTCTGGATGAGTTGTAAAGGTCGAAGAGTAGAGGCAGGCAGATTTAGAAAGAGGCTGTTGTTGTAGTCCAGCCTAGAGAGGACCAGGGCTCTGTAGACAATGAGCTTCGGGGCGAAAATGAGAAAAGGAAGAATACCTTCAAGGAGAGGCAGCTGATAGTGTGACTTCTTATAGATGTCAGAGTGTGAGGAGAGAAGGAGAGGGTGGAGTCAAAGATGACTCCAAGGTTCTTAGCCTCACAGGAAGGAGCAGGTAGAGGGCTCTGTGTCGGCAGCCAGAGTGAGGGAGGGAAGGCGGGAGCAGGTGTCCCAGTGAGGAGGATTTCAGTCTTACTGGCATTAAGGCAGAGATAATTAGAGGCACACCATTCCTGAATTTCGGACCAACAGTCTGGTATGAGATAAGGAGCAGTAGAGGCTGAGGGGAGCCTAAAGGAGAACTGGGTGTCTGTCAGGAATTCAGCTCGACACGCTTGGCGGAAATGGAGAATGAGTCATTCAAAATACCAACAATGGAACTCAAGATGGCGGCTTATCAGTGCTATTGCCACACGACGATTACCGTTCTAGTTGTTTCCAACATGGCGACCGCGTCTGCCCATTCTATATCTTCCTCTCTATGGTCGGGCAAGACGCGTCGCTTCTGTTCGCTTCACCTCGCTGTTGCGCTGGTGCTTTTCTAAACTTTCTGCAGTACTTCCGTTGAGGCTTTTCTAAGCCTCTTCTCCTCTATTCTGCGCTCTGCGCACTCTATCTGAGCTCCGTATCGACTTATTCTACCTTTTCCTTACCTTCCGTTTTCCCTGTAACTCTTCTTGCTTTCCTTCCCCGTGCACTCGTGTGCGGTTTCTTTTCTACGCTACTTCTTTCCTCGTTTCCTTCCTTACCTTTACTCCTTTTCTACAGCATTGAGCACGACCGGTCTTCCTTCCACGTTGCTGCTCGACTCCTTCTCACCGAGCGGATTCCTGAACCGTTCCTTCCTCAGCCTGCTGTACTCGGGCTTCCACTACGTTGCTGCTCGACTCCTTCTCACCGAGCGGATTCCTGGAACCGTTCCTCCCTCAGCCTGCAGTACTTACCATTCTTCCACAGCTACTCGGGAGACACCATCCTCTACGAGACACAATTGGGTTTTCTTCCCCACGAGGGTTTCCCAAGGGTACTGCCCCCGGGGTGCTCTGAGTCCAGTTTTCTGGCCTTTGAACACTTTGGGGGAATTACCTATATACTTCAGAGCCAATTCTACACCTCTGCTGTTTCCGGACATTCGTGAGTACCTAATTGTTACAGTGTCTTCCACATAACATTAAAAGTTAGATCAGAAGGTAGAGATGCGGTGGGCCAGAGGTGCTTAAAGTGGTTAAATAGCCAAGGAGAGAGGTTAGACCCCTGTGGAACACCACAAGTAGAGGGAGAGACAGTAGAGAGGAAAGACCAGAGTTGGACCTGGAAAGGTCGATCGTTGAGAAATGAGATCAACCAGGCAAGGGCCTGCCCAGAGATACCTAGGTTGCCTGGGAGACGAATGAGCAGGATGGCGTGGTTGACTGTTTCGAAAGCAGAGGATAGATCAAGGAGAATAAGGACAGAAGGAAGGTTAGAGTCAAGATTGGAGAGCAAGTCTTCACAGGTGTTCAGGAGAGCAGTTTCCATGCTTCTGGCTGCTCTGAAACCAGACTGGTGGCAATGGAGACAACCAACAGATTCAGTATGAAGATTGAGCTGGGAGATGGACAGCTTTTCCAGGAGTTTGACCAGGAAAGGAGTGATGAAGATCGGGCAATAGTTTGCCGGAAAGGAAGCATCAGCAGAAGGCTTCTTAAGAAGGGGGTGCACTAGGGAGTGCTTAAGGGGGGAGGGAAAGGTTCCAGTAGCAAAGGTGTGATAACAGAAATCGGCCAAGGCTGGAGCAAGGGTGTCAATGTGGTGCTTAATGGCTCTGGAGGAGAAGGGAAGCACCTGCTTTGAAGAGACTTTCATAGATTGGTCTTGTGTAGAAACATCATCTGGAGTGAACAGGGGGGAGAAGGAGAAGGGAAGAGGAGAAACGGCTGGAATGGTAGAGGGAGAGAAAGAGGAGGAAGAGAGAGTGGACAGGACGTCCTGAGTTTTAGAGGTGAAATGAGAGGCCAATGCTGTGCAAGGGTCTGGGAGGGAACAGGAGAGGTCAACTGGAGCAGGGTTGACCAGCTCCTTGCAGATTTTGAAATGTTGTTGTTAGAGGCCGCCGAGACACAGGCTTGGATAAAGGCTCTATTATTAGAGAGGACAGAGAGTCTTTATTGCCTTTGGAGCAGGTGGCAAGCCAGTTAGTCAGAGGATGTGCTAGATGCCCTCCACTTCCTCTCTGCCACCCTACACTTGCGCTTAAGGTGGCAAGGTCAGAATAGTACTAAGAGTTGCACTTGGATGCAGGCTTCAAACGGATCCTCATGACAGAGGCAAGGACATCAAGAGAGAATGCTTGGGTCAGCTTAGCTTGAGTGGCAGAGAGAGACAAGTGAGAGAAAAGAAGAAAGTGGCCAGTTCAAGAGAGAGGAGTGGTGAGAGGGTTGGAGAGGGGGAGGTCTGAGGAGATCAGAACATCCAGGGTGTGCCCTGCAGAGTGAGTTGGGCCAGAGGGTAAAATAGAGAGAGAGAGAGTCACAGAGGTTGCAAAAGAACCCAGAGGAGGGGCTAGTAGCATCCAAGTGGATGTTAAGGTCTCAGAGGAGAAGTTGAAAGGTAGAGGCAAGGAGGGAGTAGGTGAGGTCAGCCCACTCAGAGGAAGAGGTTGACCTGGCCAGGCGGCCTGTAGATAGTGACCACAGTGAGAGAGAGGCCAGGAAAGATAGAGAGCCTGCAGACCAGGCATTCAAAGGAGGAGTAGGCCTGCGTAAGAATGTAGGAAACAGGGATCCACTCCAGAAAGATCAGGGCTACTTCCCGCAGGACGGTTGGTTCTGGGTTCTGAGAGGATCTTGTAGCCATCAGGGAGGAGAGTGTCAAAACCCGTGACAGAGCTGACTGTGAACCAAGTCTCAGTGAGACTGTGTACATCCAAATCAAGCTCTTGATGGCATTTGTCCGGCGAGATTTTGACAGCAGATTGAGAGTTAACAGTAGCAACATGGAACATATTGCCACCTTTGAAAGACTTCCGTGGAGGGGTACAGGCATGAGGTATGCCCTGTGGATGTTTTAGAGGTGCCAGAGGATGGGCAGAGGAGGAAGGAGGAGGTGGAGAGGTAGTCGGAGAGGAAGAAGAGAGTGCCAAAGAGGTGGTGGAAGGAGGAGAAGGCAGAGTAGCCAGAGAGGCAGGCGAGGGTGCCAGAGGGAGGAGAAAACAGAGCGGTCAGAGAAACATCAGAGGGTGCCAGAGAGGTGGTGGAGGAAGGAGGTGGCAGAGCGGCCAAAGAAGCAGCAGAGGGTGCCAGAGAGGTAGCGGAGGAAGGAGACGGCTGAGGAGCCCGAGAAGGGAAGATTGGAGTAGCAGGAGAGGAAAGGAAGTTGATAAGACGCAGGTAGCATCTATCGAAAGGAGGAGATTGGCCTGAGGACCCTGGACCAAGATGGTACCATTTAAGTAGACATTAATGATGATCTTGGAAGAGTGGAAGGGAGCCCGGAGGGCCTCCCGCTGGGTGCCACCATTAATGGGAGAGGAGGAAAAAAGATAGAGAACAGAGACCATATGTGGGGTCCATAGGCTTGGAGAGGGAACAACGAAAGGGATGTCAGTGAGGGTTTGTCTGGAGGAAGCACTGGTGTAGGTATTAGCGATAGGGAGGCCTGGGTTGGAGACCAGGATGTCCCTTTTGAGCTTCTTCCTACCAGACTTATTGAGTGTGATAGTATAGTCGCTAGAGTAGCAGTTAGAGAAAATAGGGGAGACAGAGCGCACCATAGAGGGTGCGGGCGGAGGGTGAAGGGGGAAGCAGCCCAAGCAAGAGGGGGGTCACACGCTAGGGGCAAACAGGAGGGAAGCACAAAGGGAGTCACACACAAAAGAGGGGCGGCAAGAAGAACAATACAGGACAATACAGAACGAAAACACTAGGGCCTTGCAAGGTCTTAGCGTGAGTGGAGAGAACAGTGTGCGCAACAAAAGTATACTACAATGGAACTCCAGGCGTAAGCATGCAAATACAGTACAGGATACAAAGCTAGTATTCAAAGGGGTCCTGGATGGGAGGAAGAGAAATGCAAGCGATGCAGCACGTAAACAATACAATAGTAACCCAAAAAGCAAACACTGGTAGTGAACCTGGAAGTAAGAGGAATGCAGGCAATGCAATGGAAGACAATACAGTCGTGAAATGCAAAGCAGTGGACTGAATAATACTGAGAAGGATGCGCAAGACCTGGGGAGAGGGGACAAGTTATGTGGGGAGCAGCACAGAGAGGGATGCACTAGGCTGGGGGAGCGGGGACAAGTTGCGTGGGGAGCAGCGCAGAGAGTTAATGCGTGGGGAGCAATGCAGAGAGGGATGTGCTAGGCTGGGGAAGCAGGGACAGGTTACGTGGGGGTGCAGGTGCAGAGATGAGGGGGACTGGGCCTAGGTTGCGAGGGGAGAGAGCGCGGGAAGGGAAGAAGGGAGGATGCTCCGACGGGGGAAGCGTGGACAGTTACAGGGGGAACAACGCCTGTGCAAGATGGAGAAAGGGACAGAAACGCAGGGCCAGGGGATTGCGTGGAGTGTAGCAATGCTACTCACCCTCCCCGCAACTTCGTACCTTGTGGCTGCAGATGGAGAGTGAAGTGCGACCGGGCTCACAAACTGCTCCGCTACCCCATCGCCGCTAAACGCATGCGCCGCTCAACACTGCAGCCTTGTCCGACGAGGGCGTTGCCGCAGAGGGTCCGATCCTCGGTTCTTATAGGCTCGGATGCGTGGATGTAGCATTGTGTGCTATGTATCATTGGGCAGCGTCTCCTGCGCACCGGCATCGCCCTCTGCGGCCTTGTCCTGCGAAGGCTTTGAAACAGAGGGTCCGATCCGGACTTGTCCTGCAAGGGCTTTGATGCAGAGGGTCCGATCCTTGATTCTTAAAGGCTTGGAAGCATGGACATAGTGTTGTGTGCTACGTATCGTTGGGCAGCATCTTCTGTGCACTTGCGTCGCTCAGCACCATGGCCTTGTCCTGCGAGGGCTTTGCTGCAGAGGGTCCGATCCTCGATTCTTAAAGGGTTGGAAGTGTGGACGTAGCGTTGCATGCTATGTATCGTCGGGCAGCCTCTCCTGCGCTTCTGCATTGCTCAACACTGCGGCCTTGTCCTGCGAGGGCTTTGCCGCAGAGGGTCCGATCCTCGGTTCTTAAAGGCTCAGAAGGGTGTACGTAGCGTTGCGAGCTACGTATCAACGGGCAGCATCTCCTGCGCACCTGCGTTGCTCAACACTGCAGCCTTGTCCAGCGAGTGTCAAGGAGTTCCCCCCTTCTCACCTGAGTTCGATCATTGCTGGATTTCTTGATCGATGCCTTCTTGCGGGCGGATCGAGTCTTGAAAAAGGCTGCACGAGTCTCTCCCGACTCTAGCGTGCGTTCAAAGTTCCTGGATGCAAAGATCCAGGAATCTGGGAAATTTACAGAGTGTGCTACTAGCACATGAGTCCAGGAATCAAGAAAGGAAGGAAAGGGACTAGGAATGGGGTTGGCTGGAAAGAAGCATGGAAAACAATACCGCGAGCTACGGAGCACACGTCTGGTCGCAACTTCGCAATAGCATTGAGACGTGCGGAGCTGCAGGAGGCGTGGTCTATTAATAGAACACGCTACGTCCAAGGTGTAGAGCGAGGAAGGTATTTCACAGTGGACGGCCATGTTGGGAGTACAAGGGAGTGTAAGCCCCATTGAGACAAGGACCGGGAAGTCCAAAAGGGGCGTGTTCTGTAGTTCATGACAGCATGCCTCCTCCGAAGACCCGTTCCTCCGGGTTTGCCCAGGTGTATAAGGTGAAATCTTCTGAGCAGTCGAGGGGCCTTGAGATTAGAAAGTGGTTCCCAGGTTCTTTCACTAGGAGGATATCCTTTCCATTCAACCAGATTTTGAAGCTGACCCCGTTTCTACCTGGAGTCACATATTCGGGATACTTCATATTCCAATTGGTTGTCAACCAGCAGAGGAGGAGGTCGGCAGGATTTCCGGGAGGATTGGGTGTAGGGTTTTAATAAGGATGTGTGAAATACTGGGTGAATTTTCTTCCAGGAATCTGGTAGTCTGATCCGGTATGAAACTGGATTGATAATTTCCTTTATGGGAAATGGACCATAGTACCGAGGGGCCAACTTGATGTCGGGGTAGTAATTTCGAGGACAACCAGACTTGATCACCAATTGCATAAGAAGGACCAGGTCTTCTTTTGGAATCCGCATACCTCTTAGTCTGGCCTCCTGGTGTACGTTGATGAGGGTTTCTATCCAGGAGTCGACAGTAGGTACTGGTGTAGAATGAGGGAGAACAGAGGGTAGAACCGATGGATGGAAACCTTGGCTACAATAAAAGGGACTGGTCTTAAGTGCTGAATGATCGGAATTGTTGTAGGCAAATTCAGCCACGGGTATCAGGAGCGACCAGTCATCCTGAACCTTGGTGGCGAAACATGGAAGATACTGCTCCAGGGTCTGATTAGCACGTTCTGTGGCCCTGTTGGTTTGGGGATGATAACCAGATGAGAGGGCGCGTTGGAGTCCCAAAATGCAACAGAGATGTTTCCAGAATTGAGAGATGTATTGAGGTCCGCGATCAGATATGATCTTGGAAGGAAGTTCATGTAAACGAATATGTGTTCCAGGAAGATTCCAGCAAGCTCGGACGAGGATGGAAATGGCTACTATACGGGAGGATCTGGCATCACTTAAAGGAAAGAGTAAACGTTCTGGAGACGATGCTTTATGTGGGAATGCACTAAATCAACCTATGCCCGAATTAGGGGCATTAAAGACTGTAGTAAAGGATCATACTTAGGACTTTTCTTATTAATTTTCTACTGTTGCGAACAGCGATGGCTTACATGGCGCCTCTGTGCCATATATGCCTGGTCTAGACTGCTTGGACATGCGTCCTGACATAAGGGAAAGTCAACAATTTGGCAAATTTGAACTGGGGTTATCCCCTTTCTCTACAAACACAAAGGCCTTAAAAACTCCTATTGAAAGGTACCAGGCACCTGCTCTCAACATTGACCCCATAGACATGATCAACCCTGCAACAACTAATGAAGAACACTTGATTGCGAGCAGACCTCTTGGCTCTCAAACACAAGATTTAGCGCCTTCCTTGTTAGCCAACCTTCACATAAGTCTGAATCTCACGATAAAGACCTTGGCAGATGCCCTAGAAAATATAAGGGGGTTTTAGTGGGTCAACAGTCCGTATTTAACAACTTGATGAATCATATGGCTTACCGATAAGGTTTTGCCAAAGTTCTTGTGATACCTAAGGAGGACATGGGGTGGTATAAAAGACTTAGGGCCTCATCACGAGTTGGGCAGTATCCCGGCGGTAATACCGCCAGGATACCCCGGGGCTAGGAGCGTTACTGCCAAACTTCCCGGCGCTGTAAGCGCCGGATCACGGGTTTGGCGGAACAGTAATTCCCCATTCCCCATTGGGCCCATTCGGGAATTCCCCATTGGGCCCAATGGGGAATTTCCGCCGCTACTACCGTTAGCTCCGAGCTGGGGGTAAATCCAGCCAAACCCATGATTTGGCGGACCCTTAAATGCAGCGGTAATAGCGTTACCGCTGCATTTAAGGGTTACCGCCAAACTCGTGATGTGGCAGCTAGTGTTAGGGAATCCACACAAATTGACAAATTTGGAAAAAAGGGTGTGCTCTCTACATCACATCCTATCTACAGGGGAAATGGTGCAGAATGTAGGAGTGGAAGGTGGTAGAGCTGTGCTGAGGGTGAATGAGGAGTTTTCTGAAACTAATGGAGTGGTGGATGAGGGTCAATGTGCTCCCAACACCTCTGTGCTCTCGGCTACACCTAATAGTCCCACTGCTCTAATGCAGGCAGCTGTCAGTCTGGAAAAATCTAGAGCACAAAGGTGTCGACAGATGATGTGTCTGACATGATAGAACAAGAGGCAACCACGGTATTGAATAGTGAGTACATCATTGTCAAAGGGAAAAATACTCACAGAAAAAGAAACACCAAAATAAAAAATATGCCAACTCCCAAGTTCAGGAGGCACAGTGCATCTCTTAAAGTAATATATCAACTCTCTAAAGTGGCTGAGCTGAGTGACAATGACCCTTGGATGAGTCATGGTATTCAGAAGGGGAGAGTGAAACCTAAGGGGGCGGGGAGGACAATGCTATGGCCAAGGGGAGGGGGACTCACCTGGTAATAAGTTCCCATTCACCTACACCGGACGGGATGGTAGACCAGCCGACATGCAGCTCTAGTGAAAGTGCAGATGGGGCTAGGGAGAAGGGTCACGAGTCCCATCTTAATAAATCTAGTACTGGGACAGATGAAACTCGACCACTGGCCAATGTCTGTGATCCTTTGAGGCCAAATGATAGATCTCTGGATCGTCCTCACACCAAACAAACAAATATCTCATCATTGGGTGACTACTGTGGCTAGTCAGACCACAGAACTGGATGGTGGGGGGTCCGGGCCGATAGGGCCGTGCAATAATGCTTCTGGAGTGGAGGCAGGGGTTCTTTCTACTGTACCCCTTAAGGCTACCAGTAAACCAGGAAGTGAGGAAAGCTTGGGGACAACGCAATCTCTTGTCAATAACCAGTGTGCGGACGGGTCAGTACGGTGTCCCTCAAAAATATTGGGGTGGGAGTCAACAAAACAAAACAGCGATTCTTCTAGGCTCATGACGGAATTTCCCTCCCTATAGTGAATAATGAATGGATAGTGAGCTATTTCCACTCTGAGAGTGTATCAAATATGGTGTAGGACCAGCATGTGAATCTGAAAATGTTGGGATATGATCTGTTCGGCCTTAAATCAGCTGATGATGCTACAGTGTTTCTGGCTTTCAAGCGCATTGCTCCCTATGTCACAGTCTTGGGTGAGGTCTCGATGGAAGTCTAGAAAAGGGGCGAGTGAGTATACCACACTAATTACGAGTCTTCTCCAAAATGGACAGGACTGGTCTTGGGTGAGATATGCACTCAAAACCTTTGTGGTTTCCACACAAGGTTTTGGTCAATCCTAGCAATACTACAGTGGAGCTCATTTCATGGAATGTCTGTGGTAGGGTGAATCTTTTTAAATTCTGGGAGAACCATTCCTGGGTGGGAGTTCACAAAACCTACATGTTTCAGGAGTCCATGGCAACCACCAACTTTGACTTGGAGGGTTACAACAGTTTTCTTTTTTACGAGCTCAGCTGTTAAAGGTGAATTGGGTTGTTCTGGTGGGGTTGTAGCCATTGATCGCAATCTAAGTATGAAATGTGAACTATTCCACTCAGAATGGCTACTGGCTGTGATGTTAACCCCTATCCCGACCCAACCGCCCATACTGCTTATTAGATGTACTGGAACCCGACTGGTGTAAGTTTAGAGTGTATTCAGCATTCCCTGGCCGCACTTTTTGCGGATTGGTTCACTAGGGGAAATTACAATCTTGTTATCTTGGGAGGGGATTTGCTGACCGACACATGTGGCTGCAATGCTCACTGTTAGGATGGTACCAGACTCCATTTTGTGATACACTCAGACTCCATTTCGAACATGATAATTTAGGCTTCACTGGCACAGGCAGTCTGCAGGGCTGCAGCTCTCCCCTCCTGACAGCGCACAGTGAGCCCGGTGCTTCCCTCACCCTCCTCCCCTTGGCGGCTCTGCTGCAGGCCTGTTCTCATGAGAGACTAGGCGTGAACAAGCTACATTACAAACACTGTGGGCCTCATTACACGGTAGGCGGTAAGTAACAGTCCTTACCGCCATGGCGCTATTAACGTGTCCGTGTAGTAAGCAGCCCGCTAATTGCGTGGCATTACGAGTACGTGGGCACGAGCTTTGCGCCATGCCGGTAAGGACATTACCTGCATGCCGTAAAAGGCCCCAAAAAGTCCCTTAGCGGCACCAAGGAAAGCGCTGATAGCACTTCCGCCATCCATGAATCCGGCATTAACGGTAACCGCTAGAAGCGGTCACCGCTAAAAGCAGTGACCGTAAATAAACGGAACCGGAAGTAGCGACATCACACAGGAACGAGAAAGGGCACGGCGGCCATCTTCAAAAACACAATCCATTGCCATCCTCTGCCCTCAGGACCTGCAGCAACACCACAGCTGGCCAAAATTATCCCTACAACACCTGAGAATGCCCAAGGCTGTAAAATAAGGTGCAGCGCGGCAGCGCAAGGAACGCTTCTGCAATGAGGAACTGACAATGTTAGCAGACACACTTGCTGCTAACGCTGAGGTCATTTTTGCAAACGACATACGGCGTCCCGCACTGATAAAGAAAAAGGAGATCTGGGCAGAGTTGGCCCGTAAAGTCAGTGCGGTGGGCTCCACCCCCCGCACTGTAAAGGAGTACGCAAGCAGTGGGACGATCTGCGCCTCTGTGTGCAGAGTATTCTAGCAGCCAACAGGAGCCTGGCCATGGGTACAGGAGGCAGAGGAGGATCCCCAATCAAGTTGCAAGAGTGGGAGGAGACATGTGCCGGCACCATTGGCGTTGAATCCATTGAGGGAGTGGGTGAAATGGAACGCGGTGCGCCGTCATCGTCAGATGGAGGTGAGTGTCCACACAAAACACTGCAATGCAAAGCATGAGGTACTCCCCCAAATGTGACCTGGAAATTAGCTCATGGATGGGGCCATCACACATACATGTACACAACCCTGCCCATATGCTGTGCACATCCCCACACAACCACATGCATGCAGCACCTCAGACACGTGTCACCCAGACTCATGCCTGTATGACCCACCCATCTAGCTAACAACCTGTATGGCCAAACGAAGTCCAAATGCATCGAACTGCAGCAACAACAACATCTGCATGATGCACGTTGACCCATCACTGATGCTATCTCTCTCTTTGTCCCCCACAGGCACACAATCTGACGGTGAGGAGCAGGACTCTGCGACGCAGGCCCCACCACCGAAGAAACAGGCCAAGGGCATGGAAGTAGGCACCAGGCCCAGCACATCGAGGGACACTGGGAAATCTGCACTGCCGCAGAGCGCCAAAGCCACACATCCACCCGCGTCACGAAGGCGTGAAAGTCTGTCAGACAATTTGGCAGCACCCACTCCAGTCATTCCCACCACGCAGGATCCACTTGCGGAAGGATCACTGTCCACCGCAAACAGCTCCATTGGGGAGGCAGCTGCCACGGCACCCATGTCAGATGTGGAGGAAACGTGCATTTCACCCATTGAACACCACACACCCAGCCCGCAGCAGTCAGCCCAACAGAGCCCACGCCCCACATCAAATGCCAGCAGCCATGAGCTGTCTGGGGAAGAATTTGTGGCAGTGAGCTGGAGGCCCATGGTGACATCACCTGATGGCGGACACATGCCACAAGCTTCGTCAGGTACCATCAAACGCAGACACAGAGGCCATGACATGAGCATCATACGACAGCGCCAGGAAGACCTAATTGCACTCTTTGGCCAGCATGTGGGCGAGGGTGCCCTGGTGAGGGAGGAGTGCAGGGAACATGCTAAGGGCATTAAACAAGCCATTGAAGCCAGCACCAACCGCATTTGCGAAGAATTATCAGCTGTGAGGCAGGTCCTCACACGCATCGCAGATGCTATGGAGAGGCAGAACCCCGCCCAGGGACCGGACCAAACAAGCACCTCCTCCTCTGCCAGCTCAAGGCAGACCAGCCCCCTGCGCAGGTCCATGCGGGCTATGCGGCGCATAAACTTGCAACCACCCAATGCTGGCAGAGGAGGTGGGAAGTAGGGCCAGCCTGATGTTGGTGACTCGTGTACAGTAATGCTGCACTAATGTGCAAGCCATGTTTGGGGGAGTTGTGGGGGGAGGGAGGGAAGGGTGTTTGGGGGGATTGTGGGGAGATGGGGGAAAAGGTGTTTGGGGGAGTTGTGGGGGGAGTGAGGAAAGGGTGTTTGGGGGAGTTGTGGGGGAGGGGGAAAGGGTGTTTGTGGTGGAGGTTCCATGCACTTCATATTCTTACAAAACTTAATACACACTTGTGTCATGACAAATCACATGAGTGGACATTTTTCATTGTGTATGTGTGCTTTATTTCCGGACAGTGCACAGTGTTCATTTCCCCACAACACCCAGTGCCCTGATACCCACATCCATTGCGCCCTCTTCATCCATGTGTATTAGAAATATTGGTCTATCAGATGCTGGCGCACGGCACATCCCTCCTGTGCATCGCCACCTGCATGACGTGCAGGCCCATCTTCTCCCTCCTCATCCTCATCCTCACCAGGTGGTTGCATTTCAATGTCAGGGGGCAGAGGCACAACCCGTCTGATGCACATATTGTGCAACATGACACATGCCATGGTGATCTTGGCTACCGTCTCATGCCCGTACAGGAGTGCCCCACCCGACCTGCTGAGGCAGCGAAACCGTTTCTTCAAAAGGCCAAATGTCTGCTCAATCACCACACGGGTACGGGTATGTGCACGATTGTAGTCCTCTTCGTGCCTGTTCTGTGGGTTCCGGACAGGAGTAAGGAGCAACCTCTTCAAGGGATAGCCAGCATCACCTGCATGGTTGCAACAATAGATATGTGTAAATGATTACATCAAATGGATCCAGTACCTATCACACACAAGTCAACTTTGATTTGTTTGTGGATGATATCCACATATCCCTACATGCATGGAGGTAATCAAAGTAACTGCAATGTGGGAAGGTGATCTAGTCCTTGCAAGTGTGAATGCACTGTGCATGCCTACGGCAGTTGTTGCCATGAACTAGGTGATATGTAGTAATTCGTATCCTTTGGTCCTGTCACCGTTGGCACCAGACTCCTAGTGATCTGCTATTCCAAACTTGATGTCCCTATCCTGGTTTGCAGCACTCCTGTTGTGGTGTACGGGTGAGATTCCATAGATTAGCTTCAGGTGTTCCCTTTGTATGCACTCAAAGTCGCATTACCGTAGTAATGCTGTTCAGCGGACATTTGCATTGGCCATATTGGCTGCATATTGCTGCATTGTGTTGTAGAGGGTACGGTCTGATGATGTGCAGTGTACATGTGGATGGATATGGCATGGTTGCAGTAATGGCTTATTGTCATTGTTGTGCAGCTTACGTTTTGCATGTTGGTATCATGTGTCAGGTTCAGTCTGGCCTGCCTTGGGGGACAGTGGTGTATTTCAGTATGGGCATTGTTTAGTCCGTCAACTGATCTCACCCAGTTGGAGTATGCATCTCTCCCCCCTTCAATCACACCCAGTTGGAGTATGCATCCCCCCATCACACCCAGTTGGAGTATGCACCCCCCCCAATCACACCCAGTTGGAGTATGCATCTCATCCTCCCAAATCTACTCCCCACATCACACTGCCATGTGCTTGCCATGCTACTCACCGAGTAGCCAGGAACGTTGTCCGGCATGTCGCTTCATGTAGCATGGGATCGTTGAGTTCCGCAGGACCATTGAATCATGGGTTGATCCGGGATATCAGGCACAACAATGTGTGATGAACTAGTTTGAGTCACATACCATTTGGACGTTGATGGAGTGGTATTGCTTTCTGTTTTGGTACACTGCATCCATGGCATGTGGGACCACCAATTCCACATGGGTGCAGTCGAGGGCCCCGATGCAACTTGGGATGCCTGCCAGTGAATGGAAGCCAATTTCGGTGTTGGAGATCTCCAGGGCAGTCCGTGGCAGGGATATGTGTTCACGTGTGTGCTTCAGGAGGGCATCAAGCACCTGGTTCAGTGTGCATGAGAATACTGGTTGTGATATGCCATGCATCTGCCCTACCGTGTGTTGGTAGGTGCCTGTGGCCAGGAAGTGGAGTACAGAGACCACCTTCAGTAGAGGGCGGGATGGCAATACGGATGTCTATGAGGCTGACAATTTCATTGTGTATCATGTCCACAATGGTGTTGATGGTATCTCGGTCCAGACGGTACAGGGTGTGTATATGCTCAGGGGTTAGGTTCAATGGACTGGCTCTGA
Source organism: Ambystoma mexicanum (assembly GCF_040938575.1). Taxonomy (NCBI): domain Eukaryota; kingdom Metazoa; phylum Chordata; class Amphibia; order Caudata; family Ambystomatidae; genus Ambystoma; species Ambystoma mexicanum. Next base: position 1,106,225,280 of record NC_090922.1, read on the forward strand.
TTCTGGGGATTGGTGTCTGCCTCTGTGGTACAACTACCTGCACTGGTGGGGCTTGATGTGCCTGTCTCGCCCTCCTCCTCCTCCTCCTACGTCTCCTCTGTGCTGCCTGTTGTTGTTGCTGTTGCTATGCAATCATGTCCTCCAGCCCCAGTAACGCTACTAGTATTGGAAGCACTTTGGTGTGTGAATGGGTGTGGGAAGGGGCGTGGTGTGCTCCTTTTGTGCTGGCCCAGTCTCCATTGCCTCCACCTGTGCTGATTGTGTGCACCTCTGGCAGTTGGCAACACTGCCGGTATGCACCTTTTGGGCCTGCTTAATGCCGCTATTTGCATGTCCACCTGACTTGTGATGTACTCCTATTTCCGCCATGCCGCTATTGCCGCCATTAGGGGTCGCGCGCCCGCGTACGTGCCGCTATTAGAGGCACTGTTCTTAGCGATGACGCTAATAGCGGGTCGTAATAGACAGGAGTGGTTAGCGATGCCGGTAATCCTATACCGGCATCATATTTCCCTTACCACCTACCGTGTAATGGGGCTCTGTATCTTTCACCTTCCGCAGTCCATCATTGACCTGCAGATGACCGGGCTGAAGCTGAGGTCTGAAAAAAACAAGCTACCTCCATAAAACTTATCCTGTCCTCTCGCAGACCCCACATTCATGACATATGCTGTGGAAACCCCCAAACCTGTTCCCTGTTTGAAGTGCCAGACATATATGCTAAGCCCATGTGCCACCCTGTTTTCACCCATGCAGCTAAGCCATCTGAAGGGACGATAAATCTGTTTCAAGTCCATGAGATTGATTGTACATATTGAAATAAGATGGCCCTCACCTATCCCAGATCGCAGACGAAACCATGAAGTGTATGATCAAGCCTTTCATTATTAATCAAGGATCACTGGTGCTGCACAATACACAAAATAAAGTATGATATCAGTATATACACAATGATGTCCTAAAAATGTACGATTTCAAATGTATTCAATTAAGTATTACAATATGTATGGTTTTAATGAAATGGGTGCCGACTGTATAATAGAGTGTCCTTTGTAGCATTTGTTTATCCTCGGAGCATTGAGTTATGCACGTCATATTGCAAGCAGAACGTTGCAGACTTTTCACTGTACCAATGCACACACTAACCTATTTCTACATCATTTGAATGTAAGCTCTATGTGTACCCTTCACAACGTAGCAAATGTAAGGCACAACATGCTCGGGGCAGTTTCTCCCCTCACCCCTCTCAGGTACCACCGCGCGTACAGCCCCCACCTGTCCTCCCCCTCTGGCCGGGCCAGGATTCGAAGCCTCAGCCCTGTGAATGATGTGATGATACAACTGTAACCCTCACCCCTTTCGCTGAGCCTGCACCAAGCATGCACTCTCCCCTCAGCCCCCGTAACTCACAATGCTACCATGAATCTGCCTGGCACCCCCAGACTCTGGTTAATGAAATATGGGCAGTAAGCCCCTCATCTTAATTGTAATGCTTTTCTTTGAAGTAAGAGTGCATGCCCCTCCTGAAGTGTACCGTCCCAGCTCGCCCCTGACCCCCTGTGTGGCAATATATTCTTCTCACACAAACAAACAATAAATATTTGTCTTAGGAGATCTAACAGAATGATTGGTGAATGTGACACCATAATCCTATGAGTAATTTTGCTACTTGGACCCATGGGTTCTCACTTTTATTGTTCAGGTCAAACGTTTGAGAGTATGTCTCTCATGTGCTAACTTAGATAGATGACGGTCAAAGTATGTGTGGCCACAAGGGCAACTGTTATGTAGCATAAATTGTAACCGCTCGGACTTCCTCGGACCCAGCGCTCCACCTAGATGAGCCCTGCTGACCCGAGCACCCCGCACTGACACCACGTGGTTCTCTGCCAATCATGGAGCACTGCCCTTATACAATACTTAGTGTCCAGTCTTCACTACCCAATCCCCACGACTATGTGTCCCCTATAGCTTACCTCACTGATGACGTTATTTTGTAATAAATATGAATGTCTTTCTATTGTCCGGCAGAGCGCTCTCGGAGTTTGCAGAGTTCTCTGCTTGCCCTATATTGGTTTAGATAAACTTTTACCCTTTTACTTCACCCGCACTTGGTCTTGGTCTCATTCCCATTTGGGGTGTGTCCATTATTAACTCTCACTGGGGAGTTTTAAATGCTTTTTGGCGGACGCTCACTTTCCCCTGGGAAACCCCTAGCACGTGATTTGTCCTTTCGTTCCTTTTGGCATGAGGCGTCACCGGCCATAGCGGAGACCCGCGGTCCGCCCCCTCAAGAGAGCTGCCCGCCTACGGCAACTGGTACGCTTAGATGTGCGCACGCAGTAGGGCGATAGGGTAGGTCCCACTTCACAAAACCCATAGTACCGCTCGCCGGAGCCGGGGGCGGCCATTGAGCGTGGGGCAGCACCTGGACAGACCGGGTCCAGGAGGGTCTCGGATCAAGACAGACACGTGAGTATCAAGTGCGAGCGACATTAAGAGGAGTTGGATGTAGAACCTAGTATACGAGGTCAGACTGAGTTAAAGGGGCTCTTGGGAGTATAGTATAACAGATACTATCTTATTCTTTTTTTTTCTTTCTCTGCATATGGCCATTAGGATGAGTTAAGGAGATTACAAGGTGTAAAGGGAAGACGGGAACCTAGCTCTGCAAGGGGGTAGAAGGTGGCGCTGCATAGTGCTATCTAGACTAGTACTGGAAATAAGTGGGAGTCTCGCATAAAGGGAAGAGTCAGAGTACAACTTAGAAACGCTTTATTCTTTTTCTTTTCTGATCTACGGGAAGATATTCAGACAGCCTAAGGGATAAGGGGTGTAAAGAGCTGGGGTAAGGGAGATCCTTATTAATAAGAGCATTGAGAGAAGACAGGGAGGGTATGTGTTATGTGTTGTATGTGAACTGTCTATTGGTCAATGTCATGTACTGAATTTGTCATGTCTTTTGTGATCGCTGCATTTTTGATAATGGCTAAAATAACTGTACTGATGCCCTATGAATAAATGGTCGGTCATTGTAGGTGTGACACTTTTTAAGACTCAGTGTATATGGTGTATAGAAGTGGTATATCAACGACAAAATACTGGTATAGTTAGTATTGTAACTACGTAACACACACACCAGCCAGAAGTATAAGGGGGGGACGAGAACTTAACATGGTTGCAGAAACACCACTGGCCCATATTTGTCAGAATTTACCAGGTTATGCGGAGAGGATAACTAAGTACCATGATCAGTGGATCACGGAATTAAAAGGAGAAGGGCTACCGCAGTGAGGATCATTTGACAAAAGTGTCCTGGATATGGTGACACTTGCCTATTTGTAAAATATAAAGGAAAACAATTGCAGAATAGACCAGAGATATTAGACCTATGGAGATTATTTGAAGAGGTGCCTCCAGTAAAAAGGAAAAAGCAAGTAAAGGAACAGGTTGCATCACCCCTGGCAATAGAGAATAATAGAAAGGAGGGCGAAGAAAATGAAGGGCCAGTAGAGGTTGTACGAATATACCCCCTCTTAAACAAACCAGTGCCAGCTGAGGGATACAGTGATCCGGTGTATGTGTCAAAGCCCACCTCACCAACCACACCACGACCCACAGCACCCCCGCCATATGAGTGCCCAAGAGCGAGTGGACAGGTGAGTACCCCACCAATAGATATCGCAAAGTTCACAGAAGATTTAGACTCAAGGTTATCGTTAGCCTGGAGTGAACTGTCCAGACTAAGGGATATATGTGACCAGAGTGGATCAGGTACTTCCAGGTTCGATCAAACACAGAGATCACGGACACCCGGAAGATTCATAGAGGAAGGGTGGAAGAAGGGGGAGATACTGTTTCGAATAAATGATGAACCAACAAGGATAATAGAGCTAGAGCAACACACGCATGAGGGGGAAACAATGGGAGAGGGTATGGCATCGGGAGGAGCGGAAGAACTGTGGTGTGATATAGAGGAAGAGGAGTTAGAAGGAAGGAGAATAGGGATGGTAGCAGGGGGAGTACTGGTGAGACTAGACGAAAAACCTCTTGGGCGGGCAATGGAAGAAGAATGGAATGGGAGGCTAAGAAACGGAGTGGGTAGGATGGCCGTGTTGGGAAAATGAGTGACAAAGGTGGGTACGGGGAAGGGAACAAAAGGAATGTTGCAGCTGCCCCTGATACATCGGGGAGGAGGGAGGCCAAATTATATACCCTGGGCACAGATGGATATGGCCAATTTGTTGAAATTACTGCCCCTAGTGAAATTACTGACCACTGTCAGGAGGTACGAGTAAATGGATATATGCATTCGAGAAAAACACTGCAGGGGTTCCTTTGGCAGTAGGTGAGGTTAAAAGTTTGCTGGTGTCTGCAGTGGGTGATCCAGCTGATCGGGTTTGGGCAAAAGCAGGCTTCCCAGTAATAACATTAGATTGTGACCGACATGATGGTGCTTCCTTTAACACAGTAAGAGCAAGAATACAGGATGCATTGAGGGACACATTCCCAGACACACCAGACTTACAGGCAGTAATGCAATGCACAATGAATGATAAGGAAGATGCAAAGTGTTAGGGAGAATTCTCATTCTATGGGTAATTCCCCTTACCTATAGAGTCCCCCAGCAGCTTTGCTGGATTTGAAGGGTTTGTTTCTTTTTTCCTGCTAAGAGTGAGACTCTTTTTCCCACTCTTAGGCATTTCTGCTATGTGTGTTCTAGGCTATTTTTGTGTTTGATGTCTATGGGATTTCCTCAACCCCATAGGAACCATCTTTATTCACATGTGTTACACCGCACCCTCAGTGCAGTGACACAGGGGTGTCGTAGCGACCCCCAAACATAGACTCCATACCCTAGGACTAACTACTGTCTCCCAGGGCATGTAAAGTCCCAATTGACTTTACTAGTCAATCTTTATGAAATAAACCAGTACAAACCGAGGGTACCGTACAGTCCCTCTCTCAAAGGTTTCTGGCTGGTGGCAGTGGTTACTACTATAAATATTCAACTGCAAATATTTTCCTATGGGATTTTCCCATTGTTCGAGGCTACCACTTTTTCTGACAGCCTCTAACATACCACCGGTGCATTTTAATATTAACTTAACTCCAGTAGGTTTTATTTGCCAGAACTCTAATATAACTTCTTTCTCGTGTCTTTCTCTAAACTCCTAACCCAGGTCGGGAATCCTTTGTTTGTCCTTTTGGCGGGCTTCTGCCAAGAAGCCCTCCTTTCGGCACCACTGAGTCTGGGGTGGGTCCATTGTGTGGGAGGGGGAATAGGACCCCTGGACAGGCTTGCCTCAGCAACCCATGTCGCACTCTTTCCTGATAGGCTGGAGGGTCTCCCGCCAAGATGACCACTCCACTGTGTGAGTATCAGCTAGGCTGTATGAATGGGGATCTTTTTGCATAAAAGCAGGGTCCTGAGGACTGGAAGAGCAAGATGTCGCCACTGGAACTAAGAAGCCGAAGAGGAGAGAAGCCAAAGACATCTGCAATGACTGAACCACCGGTGAAGCCCTGCTGCAGCGTCTCACCACTTTTCTCCACACAGCGAGAGAAGATCTTCATCTGCAAGGGCCTTCTTCCCTTGAGCTGGTGGGGCCAACCAGTTTGCCAATCGCCTTCCCGGACCAGCCTTGGTCGAATCTCCCATACCCTGTACTCGGAGGCCAGATAGCCAGACACCAGTCCACCCGGACCGCGATTTAAAGGACCGTAACTTTTATTCGTCGGGCAGCACCGCGGCTGGTTTCATCCCTGGGTAGTGCAGTAACTTGAACCTTCCTCCACGACGAGAGCCTCTCTTCCTCTGCTGGATCACCCAAACTGCAGGAACTACCAGGAACAACCGCCACCGCAGGAGCCACTTCTTCATTTTAAAGGTACATTGTACCGCCAGGCCGCCCTTTCTTCGCAGTAGCAGTAAAGGTGTTTTAAATCCTTTACCTACCTGCTGGGTTGGCCGCGCCTCTCTGTTAATATTGTCTTTCAACTTCTGCATCCACCTTTTCAAAATCGTTAACCAAAGACTTGACTGCAGCTACAAGAACATTTTGCTCCTGGGCCCTTGCCCTGTATCACTGACTGGCTACATTTGTTAGAACTGCCTTCTTTAGAATGATTCTCAACTAGAACTGTGTTGGTGCACCTACTTCTTATAACTACCCTTTTCTTCCCCTTTCTAAACATTGTGAAATGCCATTTTGCTCAGTTTTCATTTAAGTATTGCCTATACTGATGCACTGTCTTGCTTAATCTGGTTCACAAACTTATTGGAAGTGTTGCTAGGGAGTGTAAGAAGCTATTTCTATATAACTTGTGCTTTCCCTCCCTTGTGAGAAATTGATAGAGTATCCTTTGTGTGTCGTTTTCACTGTGCTGTTTTGCTCAGTTTTCACTCTGGTTCACTTGGTCTACAATTTAACTAGGGAGTGTGTTTCTGTGCCATAGTACTGTAGGCCTATTGTGTAAACCCTGAATACTGCTCATCTCCCTCTTGAGATAAGTCTGACTGCTCAGCCAAAGCTACCAACTAAATCTTTGTGGTACAGACTGATACCAAAGGGGATTTATTGCTCCCACCTGTAGTCTTCATCTTCTGTAGTGCTCCCTAAGGGAACTGCACAGGATTCTGCCTAACACAATGACTTTCATTTTATGGGTGCAGGAGATGTGGAGAGCAGAAACGGGCACGGCCTGGGATCAGTCAACCTCCCTGTTCAACTTTATAATAAAGAGAGGGCTACCGAAGGAAGTTCAGAAAGCGCTCGATAAAATAGCTGGGATTGAAGCCAAAGGCTGGCCTGAGATACAAAGCATCATAGTACACCATTGCAAAAGGATCAAAGAAAGGGAGAAGGATATAGCACAGAGAAGACTGGCAGACGAGGCAAAATTAATTCAGACGAAACTAGTGAAGGTCACAGCAGCTGTAGGCGCGCTCCCCACAGACAGGGACAGAGAGGAGGAGGATGGTTCAGCAGTTATACAAGCAAGAATGGCAGCCAATTGGGCAGGAAATGGACAGGAGCAGTGGAATGGTGAGGAACAATACGGAGGGCCACAGTGGCAAATGAGGAGCGCCTGTGGAGGAAGAGGTGGGTACAGAGGGCAAAGAGGGGGTGGTCCAGGGTATGGAGGGTACAACGGGTACAGAGGTCCAGGTCCAAGGGGAGGACAATCGAATTCTTGGAGTTGTGGAAGGTGGGGACATTTTTCAAGGGAGTGTAGAAGCAGACCCATGAATAATTATCAAAATGAACAGCAGTATGGCCACCCCCACGCAGGGAGCCCATATGGGCTGCCAATGGGAGGTGGAGGGAGAGAAGAACTGCAGGATCAAAGATACACAGATGATCGCAGAGCACCGCTGCATAATGTTCAAAAACACCCACAATACCGTGAACACATGACACATGTACAAGGTAACCCTTTCGTCACAATGGCAAATGGTGCACCCACCCTTTGGCGGAGTGGCAGTGGTATCGGGGAATGTTTTTGACAATGGAGGAATGATAAGGCATCCAGCATAGGACAGCTCACAGAGAGCACTTGCGTGTCCAGTACTATCAACGACACTCGATGCAGCAGAGGAACCATTGGTGGGGGCGGAGAGAGGGAATAAACAATTCATTTTTAGGGTAGACTCGGGAGCCAAAAAATCATGCCTATGCAAAGGCAGGTTCCCGTTATCTAATTGTAAATTGGAAACGCAAGGGTTGTCTGGGGCGGTGGTCGAAGTTCCTTACACAGAAGATTTGGATTTGGATGTAACAGTAGGAGGGAAGACAGTACAAATACCTTTACCTTTCTTGTATACTGTATAGTTCATGTACTCTGGAGAATCACCAATTAACTTGCTGGGGAGGGACCTCCTCAGCCAGCTCAATATGACTATATTGTTCACTGAAAGAGGGATAGTTTGTTCGACCCCGGAGATCTGCCCATTGCGAGTGATGTTGGTAGTATACACACAAGCCACAGCACTGGAGGTATGCGGCATACCAGTTGACCAGACATGTTCATCCAGGGGCTAAAAACACTAGCACGAGTGGTCCCCGAGTTGGAACGCCAAGAGTGGAGAGTACCCGCAGAGTTTGTTTTCCGCCCTGTAGCACGCCCAGAAATAATGCCAGGAACAGTGATGTCCTTAGATTGGCATGCAGTACAGGTATCAGCGCAAAGAATAGTGGTCATAGGAATGGACATACATGGATATCAGTGGCGGACAGTATTGTGCATTAATGCTAAACATTGCACTGCAAGACTTGTCCAACGAGGACCTTTTTACCGATTCAGACAGCGATGGGGAAATAGTAATGGAGAAAGCGATCCCCTGCGATATCATGATACAATCAAGACAGCTGCCAGTACAGCTAATGGCATTGGTAGGGGCGCCACCTTCCTTTTTCAATGACGACATGCAACTGGTGCCACACTAACTATGGACCACAGACCCACACGATGTGGGTGTGATGCGTGAGGTGACCCCAGTAAAAATAAAACTCAAACCAGGGGCATTGCTGCCCCGAGTAAAACAATACCACCTGTCCAAAGAAGCAGAAGAAGGGATAAAGGAAACAATATATGCACTACTGGTTTAGGGGATAATAGGTCCCTCAAACTCACCATGTAATACTTGCATTTAACCGATCAAGAAAGCAAAGGGTGGGGCGTGGAGGATGATCCAGGACCTACGCCCTCTTAATGACGTCATACAAAAAGAATTTCCATTGGTCCCAAATCCTGCATCAATTTTGTGTAGTATACCAAAAGATGTGTCGTGTTTTACAGTGGCGGACTTGAAGAACGCATTCTTCTCGGTTCCACTAGATCCCAAGTCACAATATCTGACAGCATTCACCCAGGGAGGGAAAAGATATGAACATTTCAGATTACCTCAGGGATAATGTGAGAGCCCAAGTATATTCAACAGGATTTTACATGAAGATCTAGGGAATATCATAACAAAGAGCACGATCATTCAATATGTGGATGATCTCCTGATTTGCGGGAAAGATAAATATGAGTGCAGGAAAGACTCTATTATACTTTTGACAGTATTGGCCCACAAAGGTTACAAGGTTACAAGGTAGACAAAGAAAAATTACAATACTGTCAGGAAGAAGTGTTGTGTCTGGGTCAGTTGATATCAAAGAATGGTAAAGGAATCATACCAGACAGGGTGGCTGCAGTACGCGCTGTAAATTAGCCAAAAACAGTGAAAGAAATGCAGAAACTTCTTGGCATGTGTAATTACTGCCGTGCTTGGATATCAGAATATGCAGGATACACAAAACAATTACTGCAGGGATTCAAAGAAGCACAAAGAGAAAACACAGTAATAAAATGGACAGCAGAAATGCAGGATGCAATCAGCACATTAAAATAACTGATCTCCACAGCACCATTACTCGCAAACCCAGATTATGAGCGTGAGTTCTATTTATTTTCACATTGCAATGGGACACTCATGACAGCAGTTCTAACACAAAAAACATCTTTGGGTCACAGGCCTCTGGCGTACTATAGTGGCATGCTAGATGCAGTAATGCAAGGACACTTCGCTTGCAAGCAGTCTCTCGCAGCCACAGCGTTCACAATAGAGAACAGTGCAACAATTGTGATGGGGTGTTCTGTGACACTGTTTGTAGAACATTTTTTTTCAAATATATTTTACATAACCCAAATGGTTTTTAAAAGTTTGTACCTTTCATTTCTCTTCTTTCTTTCTTTATTTCTCACTTATGTTCCTTTTTCTGCCATTGACAAAATTGTGTCCAGAATTTTTGCCGTAGCAGTTACCCAAGTAGTTCATCCACCTCCAATCAGTCTCCGCCACCAAGTCTCTACATCAAAGGTGTAAGCCGCGGCTAAAATTTCTTTCAAGTAAGGATCTCTTATTGATTCTACTCCTGGGCATCTTAACAGCAGATGTTGAATTGTTTCAACCGTACTATGGTCTTTACAAAATCTACACGTGTTTGTGATAGCCAGGCCTCTTATCTCTAAAATTTCATTTTTGTGTAATAAGTTGAGGCGGGCTCTTAAAAAAATATTCCTCAGCTTTCTGTTTGGATATTTTTTTACGTATGGTTGGAGTTTGTGTAGTTTGTGAACGGTTTGTGGCAGATGTGAAGTTAGCTTATATGAGGCTGCTTTGTCCAGCGTACATATCCAATCCAGCTCGTTTAGCTTCTTTTGAATTTTCGTCGGATTGTCCATAAGCTCTATTTTTGAACATTGGATATGATCAAGTTTCGCTTCTTGGTCTCTGTACCATTTACTCAAAATGGCCACACCACCTTCTTCTGCTTCTTTATTTATAGCCCCCACAAGTTCTGGGCGATTTTCCATCAGTAATTTCCTAAACAACATCATGCTGTTCCTTTCCACTATGGAGGCGAGTGAGAGCTGACTCATTTCCCGTCTAATCAGGGCTATTGGCATTGACTTTGGTAAATTCAGGACTTCTCTCCAATATTGACTTTCCATCTTGTTCCAGATGTTTTGTGGGATCCCGAGCATCGCTTCTGCTCCATAAACCAATGTGGGAACAACCTTTACCCTATAGAAGTCCATGATTGGAGTTAGTGAAAAGCGACCATATTTCCTATCTATCGCTTTTGCCTGCAATGTTAGGTTTTTCGTTTTCTGAAGCAGATGTTTTTGCATTGCAAGCTCCTTTGGTGAATTAACCACGATTGTGCCCAAGTATTTAAATTCGTTGACTGTTTCGATCTGTTCGCCTTCAAAAGACCATACAAAAGAGTCACCTTTGTTTCTGCTTTTGCCAAGGAGCATGATTTTGGTCTTGGGTTTGTTTATTTCAAGACCGTTTGCGTTTATGTATTCCGCAAGGTTGTTAAGTTGTCTCTGCAACCCTATTGCGGTTTGATCAGCAATTAGGATGTCATCCGCGTACATGATTCTCGAGATCTTCATCTGTCCAATTTGCGGGGGGAAAGATCTCATTTTTTCTTCAGTTTCTTTGTAATCTCAGATGAAACTCAAGAAGAGTGCCGGGGCCAACGGGCATCCTTGCTTGACCCCCTGATTGGTTGAGATCTCCTCCGAAAGGGTACCCTGGTTATCAAGCCTCACTTGTATCTTTGTGGCTGTGTGTAATGCCATGATTGGAAGTAAGATTTGTTCGGGACATTTCCACGATCTTAATTTCTCCCATAGTCTCTGTCGGTTTACTTGGTCGAAGGCTTGTTTTAAGTCGATGAAGGCTACATAGATTCTAGTGCCTCCCGCCTGGCTTTTGTTTTTTAAGATGTTAATCGTTGGAATGTTTATTGTTGTTCCCACATTCTTTTTAAAGCCAAATTGAAGAGGATCTTCACATGGCGCCTCCTTAGCCCATCTTAGGAAATGTCGTAGAAGTAACGAGCCGTACTCCTTCCCAATCACGTTCAGCAAGGCAATGGGCCGAAAGTTTTTTGGGTCAACTCGTGACCCCCTTTTGTAAATGGGTACAACCACTGAGTTGGTCCAGGATTTCGGTAGTACCTTTGCTGTTGTCAGTCTTTGGAAGACCACACTTATGAAATTGGCCCATGCCTCAGGATGTTCTTTTAGATGTCTATTGGTAAGGCCATCTGGCACAGGGGCCCTGGAATTTTTCAGTTTTTTTAAGATGAATAAGATGTCTTCCGGATCGTGAAGCTCAACCCAGGGTTCAGTGTTCCGGAGGTTTGTAGTTTCCAAGCCCTCTGGGTTAAAAAAAAGATCTTCAAAGTGCGCTGTCCATTTAGCTTCAGCAACACCGTTAATTAAAGCGTCTGAGTTTGTCCGTTCTGTTGCGTTTATCAGAGCCCAAAAAGTTCTTGGATCCTTGGTGGTAATGCATCGCAACATATCTTCAGAATCTTTTTGGTACATCTCAAGACGATGGGTTCTCAGCCAAGACTTATAGGCTTTTTGCTCGCTTTTCCATAGTTGTTTATTATAATTTGAGCTGCACCTTATTAGTCTTCTTTTGACCCTCCTAAATTGGCATCTTTTTTCGACTAAAAGTTTGTCGTAAGTGTGAATTGACTTATTCGTGTTGGTTCGATTTTGCAATCTCGGTTTCTTAAAAACATTCAACAGGGCACTGTAATCTGGCTGGATATGGACGTGCTCTTCCCGCTCTATCTTAGTGTAGTTATTTGTCAAGGAGATGACGTTGTTTAAACTGAAGGCGAGTCGGTTTCCTTTTGTATTTACTTCGAGCTTTGGGGTCAAGGATGTTTGTTCAGGTGTCATGATCTCTGCTTCCAAAAGGTCAGGGTTTTCCCAAGTCCCTTGGAAGCAGATCCATAACCCAGGTTCCGAGTGCCAACCAGTCCCAATTGGGACCTTTTGGACCCAGTCCTGGCGCCAGTGGCACCAGGCTCATAAATATGCCCAGTCCCAGCGCTGGAAGCGCCGGGCTCATAATGCTTGGGTGGACTTACCTGCAGAAGACCATGCTGCTTACTTGCCTGCCAGTTGAGCCTCTGATCCTCTTCTGTTTGGAACTACTTTTCCTGTTGGGTGGGGCAGGAGCCACTCCCTAGGTTCAGAACACTGGAACTCTTCTGGAAAGCAGGAACTCTTTTCTTACCTAGGCGTGGCTGTGGAAGGAGACACCTAAGCACTACAGGAGGCTATTTAAACCACACCCGATGGATGAATCTTGCTTTGCGTTATTCTGCATCCTCTGCAGCAGAACGCTCATCGTGTCTTCTGCATCTGATCCTGGGCCTAAGGAAAAAGGCTTACCATCCTGAATCCAGTCTTCAGCAACACCTATAAAGACAAGAAAGAACAGGTTAGCATTATGGTCTTCAGCGACAGCGCTTCACTTACCTGGTCCATCGGCTGTCACCAACGCCTCGCGCTGCATTCCGGCATCTGAAAGACAAAGGCTTACCTACTCTTCGTGCGCTCCGGAGGTCTTCGCACTGCATTCCGGCATCTGAAAGACAAAAGCTTACCAGCTCTTCGCACGCTCCGGAGGCCTTCGGCGCTGCATCCCGCATCTGAAAGACAAAACAAGGTGCGTTTAAAGACATTGGAGAACTTTAATACTCACGTGCCATTACTCCTTTCCACATCTAACCCAGTGGGTATTCCGGCACCCTGCAGCCGCTCCGAACTTGTACCTGCAAAATAAAAAGACAGTTAGAGCGCATCGTGAAGCAGGCAACAAGCGCTTACTTACGTGCTTCCAGGCTCTTCCATTCATCACACGGGCTCCATCTTCAACTCACTTCAGCCCGTCGTCCGCCATCGTCGGAACCCTGCAAAAACAAGAGACATCATTACTAAAGACTTTTAAAGACATTAGAATTACTCGAAACTTACCGTCCGTGCAGTAAACGACGGACAGCAGTCCTCTGAAGTCAAGAGGCCTGCTCCCCTTATCCAGTGAAGAAACTGGTTACAGCACCCTGCCCCGAGACAGATGGAGAGCACGGCGTTCACTTACCTAAGGTGAGAGCGTTAACCTTTGGGGTTCTACAGGAGAAGAGAAAGGGAAGAAGAGAGAGACATTCAATAACCCAGTTCATTAATCCCATATTTTCTATCTGCAGACATCTTACCCTTCGAGTCAGACATACAGTGCACAGAGGTCCAGCCCAAAGAGCCAGCCGTGTGTTACACATCACCTTTGAAGATACGGTATACGCCCAGTCAAGACCGGCGCCTCTACGGGAATCAGGTGAGCGTTACATCAGGAGAGATGTTAGGCCAGGACACACATAGAAGGTTGTGGTCGCTCGCCTTTGTTTTCATGACGTCAAAGGATGAAATAATAGGCAATAAGGCTGATGAAGCGTAGATGTGATCTATTGTTGCCATCGAGCCACGTCCTTCCCAAGTTGGCAACTGGTCCATGTTCTTGAATATTGAGCTCACGTTTATCAGATCTTTGGCTTTCATCAACGTTGACCATACTTTGCCTCTGGTTTCGGCTTTGGTTTTGATTTGCTTTTGGGTGTATACAGCATTCAAATTTCCACAAACAAATAGATGTGTTTCAGAATAGTCAATATATGCTTTGTCTATTTCTGATTCGACCATGTCCAAGAAATCCTTATTTCTGATGACTTCAGGATTCCAGTACAAGTTTATAATAATAGCTGTTGTTGACACTGGTTTCTTTTGTTGTATATCCCAGTAGTTCCACTTGACTTGTACTGAGATCATCAAGAAGAAGAAAGTCAGAACCTTGATCATTTTCATTCCTTTTCCTGCTCTTACAGCAGTTAACAGGCCAGAGGAAGGTCGTCCTTTTAGTCCCTTTTTAGCAGTCGCGAAGGCTATTTCGAAACCATCTAGGATAGGTTTTGTAGTAAGCCATGTCTCCTGCAAACACATAATGTCGAAGGAGTCAAAGTTCACATCGCCCTGTACAGTAAGGTGCATAAACCCTCGCGTATTCCACAAGCAGAGTTTAGCTTGGTTTATGTTTGGACCTGATCTTATTTTCGGGATGCTATGTATCAATTCCATCACAGTTCTCCTATTCAGGATCACATAGTCACGGCAATTTCCAATTTGTTCAATTTTAAAGGCTGGAGCGCCTCTAAATTGCATTTTAGGCATTGCCCCTCGTCCTTGATCTTCTCTTTCATATTTTTTTTCATTTCTTTCATAATTTTATTTGTATCTGTTCACTTTTCTATCTTCTTGCTGTGAGTGGTTCTTACATCTATCTTGTTTCACTGCCTCTTTTTCAGCTGTGCTGGGGAGTTGCTTTTCACCCCACTGATCCAAAAGTTCAAACTTCTTTATGGAGTTGGAGTTTTGCGGGCCCTGGCTGATGATATTCAATCCGTTTTCGGCCTGTTTGGCAGAGCCCCAGTTCCCAGAACAGGAGATCTTCTTACAGCGGTCCTCTAGCGATAAGAATAAACTTTCATCTTCTGTTTCTTCTCGACCTCCATCTGTTTGGGGTTCCGATTTGTTTTGGCCATTCTGCCCTTTATTCTCTGTGGTAGGGGATTTACAAGGTTGGTTTAGGTTTTCAAGCACTTCTTCCATCAGAAGATCTTCTGTGCACTTTGAGCTTGTAGAGGCATTAGAAGTATCCATTTCGTTCAAACATGTTGGTATTTTGGCTGCCTCTATCTTTGTTGGAATTGAACTGCTTGAATCAGTGTTTACTCTTGCTTTAGCCGTCTGTATCATCTTCCTATCTTTAAAGCTCATTTCCTGGATTGGTAAGCAGAACACAAGTTGTTTTTCTTTGGAAGCGGCTGGTGTCGAGGATGACTTACGTTCTGAAAAAATGGAAAAGTCTTTGTTGACAACAGGTTCCATGCTCTTCTTTGGGAAACTTTTTAAAGTAGATGTTTTTTTTTCAAAGCAGAGGTTTGCATCGTTTTTGATTCGTGTCCACTTGGAGCAGAATCTTTCCTTGCTACGTTTGATCGTAGATATGAACTTGTGGACTTTTGTCTCTTTGTTGGCGACTGATTTGAAGAAAATTGCTCCATGATAAGTACATCCGCTTCTTCTGTTGGTTTTATAGGAGCTCGAGCTTTTGTTGGAACGTTGTCCCCAGTTTGGGACCCCTTTTCAGTAGATACAATTGTAGCATTCTTTTTCGTTTCTCCTATCACTGTCTGCAGTGATCTCAATATATCAGCCTTTGGCTTTTCAGTTTCCATAGCGGTGACATACCCCTCCAGATAAGCCAACTTTGTGTGCATTGTTGCCAGTAAGAAACAATTGTCTTTTAATGGGTTGTTTATAGCCTTGCACAATTTAGTGAAAGGAGCCATGGCTACCGCCACCGCGGCCATCAGTGTCACCATATCCAATTTTTTTTCTGGTGTATTCACCATCAAGGAGTCTTGTCCAGGATTTGTTCCTGTTTCTCTCCTTGGCGTGCCTGATACAAATGAGTCTGGCTCGTATTCCATTTGGTTTGCGTCCTCAGCTATTGGAAGCCAATCCTCCGGGTCTCCACTTTCCGTAGTATTTATCGATGTAGCTTTTTCATTGTTATCACTGTTTGGATTTTTATCTAACCCAGAATTTGCCGATTCTGTGCTGCCCCTCTGAATCTCCTTTTCTGGTGTCTTTACTTGATTTTCAACCCTCGAAGTTTCCTTTATAGGGGGAGGACTGGGCACAGATTTTTCTAGCTCAGCTGTAGCACTGCTAAGTGGATTTTTTGGGTTTTCTGATCTTAGGACTCCAATGTTTAAACCCAAAGAAGGTAATTCCAGCTGTGAAACCTCGGAGCAGTGCACCACTTCCAGCATTTCGCTGTCGGTTATTTCTCGTATGTTGTCAAGTTTCCTTTTTCTGGGATTCACAAAGAAGTCTGCCATACTTTGAGGCGAGAATATGGTGATTGCTTGTTGACTTTTGCTAGCTGTACTTTCTGTTGCTCTCCTTATTAACCTTTTTCTTCTCTTTTTCCCCACGTTGTTAAAGTCAAAGCCTTTACCTCCTGGCCACTTTCCTGGGGGAGTTTGTACGCTTTCGGGATGTACTTTTGCCACAATTTTTGATTTTTTGCAACACGGCCCTTCATCTATTTGCCTTTCTGGTGATTTAGTTGATTGGCAGTCCTTTGGGTTGCTCGTATTTACCGCCTGCTCCTTCTCCTTTAATTTGGCCAGTTCTTCCAAAGCAGGAATTGCAGACTCACTTGGAGGTTGCTGTGGTGTTGGCCCTGCCATCCCCACTGAGCTGTCTTTTGCTTGACGATCCGGTCTCTGAGGTTCATGGAAAGGTTCGACGAGCGAATTTTCGGTCGTTTCCTTTCTCGGAGCGGCCACCAGAGGGCCCTCCGACTCAACCGCTGCTTGCTGGGCTGCACCATCCTCCATCTCCTCATACATGGAGTCCCGTCCCTGCAGTCCGCCCGCAGAGAGCCTCGGCGAGGCTCCTAGGTCCGTCACCGGCGGCTTCGTGGATGCTTCGATTTGATCTCCCGGTCTGGTCTTTCCCAACTGGGTCGGGCTCAACGCCGTCTGTCCTCCGACGGACGGCGGAGCACACGCGGCTGGGAGGACACAGCCATTTTTGGAGGAATCGCCGGCCGGAGTCTCCAGGAGAGCCTCGGAACAGCCCTGTAAGTTTGTGATTGTTTGTTCCTTTGTTTGGCATGCAGTAAGGGTGTCCATTTCTCTCAAATCGTCGATGTTAAAACGTAGGTCAATGGGCTGGAGACCCTGTACTGGAGATGGTATCTTTGTCGATGCCTTTTCTTTGCACCACGTTGTTTTCAGGCAAGAGCCGCCACTAGACTCAGGCGTCAGTAAAGTGGGCTCCTTTCTTCGAGATGGGCTCCGTGACTGATCAGTGGTAGACAATTTGGTCAGCTTTAAATGCGCCATGGATTTTACTCTGATTTGTGGTTGCTGTCCTTCCACCTCAGCTCGGGTGCGCGAGCGTGAGCTCCTTTGCTGTTGGTCATTCGCAATTGTCTCTGCGGTATGCGGGAGCGGCAGAGTAGCGTCCCCAGCGTCCATAGCTGCCATAGACTGCTTGAGACTGCTACTCTGCCGCTACTCCGCGGCAGAGTAGAACATTCACTATTCACAATATTAGAAAGAACAAAGAACACACTGACAACACAAAGAGCCACAGCCTACAAGATCATCCTATCCAGCGCTAACATACACATAGTGAGATGTAAAACGGTTAACCCTGCAACATTTATCACAGAAGTGTGCACAGTGGAAGACATGCAAACACACGATTGTGCTACATATAGAGGAGAAGATGGAGAGACACCCACAGCAAGAGAAAATGCACTATCTGAAGGAGAAATATACTTTATAGATGGGTCAGCATCAATAAATTCAGAGACAGGGGAGAAACACGTGGGAGTGGCTGTGGTACGACTAGAGGAAGGTGAATATGACGTACTTGTCCAACAAAGGTTACCTGCCCACTACTCAGCACAAGCAGCAGGGTTAGTAGCATTCATCAAAGCTCTACATACAGCAAAGGGATGTGCAGTGACAATCTATACTGACTCTGCATACATGACCACAACAGTACATGGGGGATTGGCTAGATGGGGGAGAAGAGGATTCCACAGAGCAGACGGATCCCCAGTGCAGCATGCTGTTCTACTAAAAGAGTTGAAAGAGGCGTTAAAGGAACCTACAGTTGAGGCCATAGTAAAATGCCAGGCCAATACAAACAACCATGACGTCATCTCTTTAGGAAACGCGGCAACGGATGCTGCCGCGAAAGAAGCGTCATATTTAACCAAGGGAAAAACAGGTGAGTACATATTACAGAAGCACGTGGAAGGAGATCGCCCTGATGGGTGTAATTCAATGCCCATTTCCCAGATATTAGAATTGCAAGAAGGGGCGACAGTTGAGGAGAAGGATTTGTGGGAAAAAGAGGGTACAGCCAGCCAGCCACAGACCTCCTTTGGCGTCAAAACAATACAGGTAAAGTAGTGATGCCCCATAAGCTATTAGAAACAGCATTCCAACAGCTTCACTTCCCAGCTCATAATGCCAAACAACACATTGCCGCAGAGATACAAGAAAATTGGTTTGCACCAGGGCTGCAGGAGCAAATATCAAAAATGGCTATGGAATGTACAACATGTCAGATATATAATTCAGGGATGACACTCAGAACACTGCGAGGAACATTGCTCAAATCAACCGGCCCATTTAGAGAGCTGCATATTGATTTTGCCAACATGGGAGAAAGATGCAATAGGTCACACTACATGATAGTAGTGGTGTGCCTGTTTTCAAGGTGGGTGGAGGCAGGGCTGTGCGCCCACCCGGATGCAAAGTGTGGTGCAAAGTTCCTAGTGCATGAAGTGTTTCCGCGCTGGGGAATCTGCGACGTAATACGCTCAGATAATGGGACACATTTTGTCAATGATCTGTTCAAGGAAGTAACAGCAATGCTGGGAATAACACATACACTGTGCACTATTTATCACCTGCAATCGAACGGCATGGTTGAGAAAATAAATGGCCTCCAGAATGGGAGGTTGTCGAAATTGTGTTTCATGCTAAAAAAGAACTGGGTGTACTGCTTACCCCAGGCCTTGTTTGAACTGAAAAATCAACCCAGCAAGGACCAGCTAATGCCAGGGGAGATGGTGTATGTGAGAAGTTTCGTACGTCGGTGGAACTCTCCAAGATTTCATGGCCCCTATGAAGTGGTGTATTGCACACCCACTGCGTAAAGGTGAGGGGGCTGAGATATTGGATACATTTGACAGACTTACAAAAAGCTTATGAGTGTAACACAGGAAACTGAAACAGGAATGGCGGAAGAAGAAACACAAACTTAATAGAAGAAAGGTGTAAATTCAGAGGTACAATCGTGACCGAAAGAAGAAGCATTAAATGAAGAAATATAATGATGTACATAATAACGTTAATGGAGCAAAGAAATATTATTCTCACTCTCACAGCCCTACGTAATAATATTCTAACAATAATTGAATTAAAAAATGGTTATGACAAGAAAATGAAATGTACAAAAATGAAAATAAGATAAAACTGTTATGTATATGAGTTGCTTAATACACTTTTATGTCTCATTATGTAGGAGAAACCATGGCAACAGTAGAATAGATAGAAATGGAAATAGTAACTTTGATATGCGTAAAAAATACAGTTATGAGTGTGCTCTCTTCGTGTGTGCTGTGATATTTTTTTCAATGATGTTTGGACTAGTAATATATTGGGCTGTAGCATTTATATCGATTGATATAAATGAGGGGGAAGGGAATGGGACGAGCATGATAACACAAGGGACCCACCTCATATGGGATGGCTTTAAACTAATATGGGGACATGGTACACAGCAAAGTGGCACACGGCATACAAATAGTACAAGTGATGAACAGGTATCACCACGCCGTACTACCCCGTACAATGCCTCTGAATACAACATTTACGAGCTGAACGACCCAAATTCTTCTGAATTACCTTGTTTATATGATGACATCACCACCACTGCAACCCCACTATTTGAAACTCCTATAGGTAATAAATTCCCCACAAGTGTAAAGCAAGAAAATGCGGAGACAGCCGAGAGGTTTATTGCCTTGTACAATGAATGGTAAAAGGGGGGCGGGGGAACACCTTTAATGCAGCATGATGTAGAGAAAGGAAGAATGCATCCCAAAAGCAATATAAGAAAAAGAAGGGAGGTGGGGAGGAGGAAGTATGATGGATATTCTCGACTGGGATTAGACACAATAGAAGAACCATGACACCCACACCAGTCCAAAAAGTGGTATGCAGACATGAGTTCTACTGCAAAACAAACAACTAACAAGAGTTGTTACGTGTGTTCTCTCATCCCCCACGCCTCAGGTACCCCCAAGGTGCTCCTGCCACAAGAATCACCTATTGCAGATGCCCAGTGTCTCCTTCATCTCGCCTTATGTAGAATAAATAACACCTTCCAGGCACACACAGTTTCTTTTGAAATGCTACAGAACGAAAGAACTTGCTATTCAAGACTCAAAGGGGTGGTGTGCTTGAAAGAACCATTTTTAGTGATTAAAGGAACATTGTATTCGAACAATAAGTGGCAAGACGAACAAATTACATGCAAAGCAGAAGCGCTACGAGGGATGGCAGCAGAAAAGTTGCAGTGGATTGAGAAAACATGTGCTCCGGTATGGACCCAACACATCACAAAGCTCACTTGGGTAACAGCCGTGGAAAAGCCCTTCAAACTGCAAAAAGAAATTACCTACGAACTGTGCTTTCTCGGAGAAGGAAAAATAAACATGGGCACAAATAAGAACTGAAACAAAACACTCATCATCCCAGACATGAAGAAGGGTACAGCTGTATTAATGGATACGTACTGGGTTTGCGTTAAACAGCCATACTTGCACCTCCCACAGTCAGGGAGGGGCACGTGTTCTCTGGCAATGCTGCATTCCGCCCTGATGGTGGTCCCGGATAGTCATATTCAAGAGGGGAAGGGGCTGCCAGCCATCCAAGAACCAGAGGCTCCACAACCAACTGATGAGGCCCCAGTGTATGCCCTATCTGCGGAGAACATGAAAATCCCAGTATCCAGAAAAAGAAGGTTGTCCAATTACATATCTAAGGCATCCACAGAACTCTTGGCACAGATTCCAGACAGGTTCCGGTTGTTCAATTCCACTGAAACATTTTTCGCCTCCCTCATCCCAAGTATCCAGGCGCGAGCCAACGCAAAATGGCTCCAAATTATGCCCTGGGAGATGATCCAACTGGCCAATGACACAGAAGAAGGATTCAATGCGATCAAGGTGGAGCTAAGGGCCCTACGGCTAATGACAATGAGGAACAGGTATGTCGTAGACCTGTTGACAGCCGTGGAATCGGGAGCACATGTTGCACGTTCGTACCTTCTGCAGACGCAGTGTAATGCTCACCTTGTATCCACGGGGACGCCTCTCGACTGGCCGGGATGCTCTTCGTTCCCTTCCCCTTCCCTGGAGTTCGTGCTGTCGAGGTTCGGCTCTAGAAGACAGGAGGTGAAGTTTAACTGCTGTTCCTTCCCTGGCGACCCATCTCCCGAGTTCCTGTTCCCCTTGCGGTTCCCCCGGGACATCTCTCACCTTGATTTCTATAAGGATGCGCACTCCATCCTGCCGTGCTGGGCAGGGGCGCGTTGTCAATGGCACCGTTCCGCCGAGTTTCTTCACTGGCGAGGACCGGAGTCCAGACCGGCTGCGACTCCGTTTTTTCAGGTAAGTCTTTGAAGATGAAGATGAGAGCAATGTCTTTAGTGGTTTAAGCACAAATAACCTTCTCCCCTTTTCTTGCACATGTTGGAGGCTGCGGTGGATACTGAAGCTGAGTTTGAGAAGGTAAGATGAAATGCCAAGCGGTGCTGAGAGCGTCCTTGCAAATGGCTAACCTGTGCTATTGTTGTCTTGCAGGTCGAGAAGAATAGAAGATGAGAGGTTCTCAGAACCCAAGGAGGAGGAAAATGTCTTGGAGAAGATGGCCTTCCTGACGGACTGGTAAGAAGCTCACACGATGTCAGAGATGGTGCTGGAGGAAGATGGTGAGTGTTGGACGATTTCGATTGCTGGAGGATGCTGCTGAACAGGTAAGGGTGGCAATGCTTCTTGCCTTTTCTCTCCCTTGCAGGCCAGGAGGCTGAGCAGGACCCGGTGAATGTCACGCTGCTAGAACAGAATAACGCGAAGCGCATGCCTCTAATCGGGCGTGGTTTAAATAGCCAGCAGGCATCTAAGGTGCCTTCGGGGCGAGCCCCGTCCTGGATGCTAGACCGCCGAATGCAGTTCCCCAACGTTCCTCATGGGGTCGGCCATGCTTGTCCATTGCCCATTGAAACCCCGTCCTAGCACGTGCCTCCGATGCCAACAGCGCCAGGACTGGCTCCAAGGGATCCGAGGGGGACCGAATAGAGTCTTTAGGGCTCCGTGAACACTCGTTGGGGATAAGGTCATGACACGCGGACAATGGGACCTTGTCCCACATTAAAGCAGCCGTGCACAACCTGGGCGAGTGAACGAAAGAAGAAGGAGGGGTGCAGTCAAGCTCATGGTTCGATGACATTTTTTTATGGGTACCTCCCTGGCTCGGAATGACTGTTAAACTATTGGTACCCACCATTGTCTTTTTGCTCCTGATTTTTTGTGTGTGCCAGCTGGGTCTTCGGTGCTACGCAAACGCAGTTCCTAATGGTGCAATGATGATGGTGACAATGGGCAACGCCAGAGGAGTGGCACAGATGACACATGAAGCACAAGTACAAACAGGTGAGGATCCGGTGTCAAAAGCCTCTTTCTTTCTCACCTTTTTCTCCTTGCTTGTGTTCTTCCGGATGAGAAGAGGTGGTTTTAGGCTCTAGGAATGGAACCTGCCAGTGCTAAGCTCCAATTATGCTGTGATTGCGATTTTGGGCAAGATCACAGGAGCGGTTTTGGGGTTTAGCCTAAGCCCCAGTTTGGTAAATTAGAAAAGAAAGGTTTGTTGCTCCCGGATATCTTGCTTGTAGTTTGTGAAATAATTATTTCTGACACCTTGGTTAGTATGAATTACTTCGTTTATTGTTCGTTGTTTTTCTGGGTGATTTTTTCCTTTTAAAATACATGTGTTTATGAAAAACACTCTTTGGAACTTGACAAGCAAGTTAGGTCAGCCGACACGTGTTTCGACCTTACGGTCGTTCTCAAGGCCAGTTGCGGTTTGCTGTGTGCCCAAATTGGGGTTCTGTAATATAAGATGTCCTTTACGGCAATCCTGGCTCCTGTTGGGCCCTCTATGTTCCGTCTGGTGTCCTGGGCGGTGCTTCCGGATGAGGCTTCTTTCTTTTTCACCGACCGTGACTTGTACAGGCTGCACCGTGAGTCCTCGGGTTCCAGTGTGGAAGCCGGCTGTCAAGCTGGTAGCTTTCGAATTCCAGGAACAAATGTCAATGACTCCAGGAAGGAAGGTATAAGAAGGTAAGGATTGGAAGAGAGGGTTCCAGGAACAAAGAAGGAAGCTAGAAATACACGGCAACGCAGAGAGCAAACTCGAACAACGTCTAGTAACTCGTAGGGGTAGAGTTGAGACGCACGGAGCCGCGGAGGCGTGCCGGTTTCCTAGGAAGCTGGCAACTGCACGCAAAGGCTAGACCGCAACGGTTCTGACTTGTCGGCCATCTTGGATGAATTGCAGTATTTATGCCGCAGTGCATCATGGACCATGAAGTCCAGAAGGGTCGAATCTGGCTACTCATGACAGTATGCCTCCTCCTGAGCCCGGACCCACCTGGTTTGCTTGGGTGTATTCAATGAAACGTCTGCAGTAGACGAGGAGCATTCATGTTAGAGACTGGTTCCCATGTACGCTCGCTGGGGGGATAACCCTTCCACTGTACCAAATATTGTAGTTGGCCTCGTCTATATCTGGAATCACATGTCCTGGAGACTTCGAATTCAACCTGATCATTGATGAGCACAGGATTAGGTCTAGGAATAGTCTAATTGGATTGTATATATGGCTTCAATAAGGAGGTGTGAAGACCGGATTAATTCTTTTCCAGGATTCTGGGAGCTGCAGTCGATATGCCACTGGGTTAATGATTTCTTTGATGGTGAAAGGTCCGTAGTACTTGGGAGCCAGTTTATTGTGCCGTAGATGTCGAGGAAGGAGTTTGGAGGATAGCCAGACTTCATCCCCTATTGAATAAGAAGGGCTAGGTCTCCGCTTGACATCTGCATATCGTTTAACAGCTATTCTGGCCTTTGGCATCCCTGTGAACGTTTACCAACGTTTCAATCCAGGAATCAACTGTAAGGACCGGAGTTGGATGTGGTAAAACTGATGGTAAAACTGATGGTAAAACTGAAGGATGGAATCCTTGACTGCAGAAGAATGGACTTGTCTTGATGGCCGAATGGTCTGAATTGTTCTAAGCGAATTCGGCTACAGGAATCAATAATGACCAATCATCCTGGACGTTGCTCGCAAAACAGCGGAGATACTGTTCAAGAGTCTGGTTGACTCTTTCGTTGATCCCATTGGTTTGGGGATGGTAACCTGAAGATAATGCCCGCTGAATGCCTAGTATTCGGGATAGTTGAACTGGGAAACATACTGAGGACCTCTATCGGAGATGATCTTGGAAGGTAATCCATGGAGCCTAAATATATGTTTGATAAATATCCCAGCAAGATCAAGTGAGGAGGGTAATTTAAACAGCGGTGTGAAATGTGCTGTATGGGTGTAAACAAGTCAATGGTAACCATAATAGTCGTATATCCTCGGGATGGGGGTAATTCCACAATAAAATCTGTGGCGATGATCTCCCAAGGACGTGTCAGTAATGTAGGTTGATGCAGAAGACCGGCAGGTTTTCTATTGTCATGTTTGTTTTGATTGCACACAGCACAGGATTGGATGTAGGTTTTTATGTCAGTAATCATTCTAGGCCACCAGAATTGCCTCTGTATGAGATGAAGGGTAGTGGTAATGCCTCGACGTCCTGAATGAAAGGTGTCATGACAGAGAGTCATGATTTTGTTTCTCAGTTCTTGTGTAGGGATGACTAGTCGTTTGTCCTTGAAGAGATAACCATCCTTAGTGTTCAAGTGTATTGATTGTTCTGGGTGTAATCTTCCCAGAGATCAGAGGAAGGGGTATGAGAATGGATGTCTTCCAGGAGAAATTGAGCTTGTGCTACAAACACGGTTTTAGGAAACATCTTGGGAAATGCCCTGACCTCGACAGATTCGTAGTCAGGACGTCTGGATAAGGCATCTGCGACAATGTTATTGATTCCAGGAAGGTGATTAATTTGAAACTGATACTGAGCGAAAAAGAAGGCCCAACGGGCCTGGCGACTGTTTCTGCGTGCCAGGGATTGTAGTACTTGCAGGTTTCGATGATCTGTACATACTTGCACTGGATATTTAGCTCCCAGGAGTAAAATACGCCTGTCAGTGAATGCTTTTCGGATGGCCAGTAGCTCCTTTTGCAGGACTGAAAAATGGCATTCACCAGGTGTCAAGGTGCGGGATAGGTAGGCAATAGGATGTTCCATCTTGTCCTCAAATTCTTGTTTTAAGACTGCCAAGATGGCATAGTCAGAAGCCTGTGTTTCCACCAGGAAGGTTTGATCTGTATCGGGTTGAGCCTGGATTGGACATTCAGTGAATTTTCATTTCAGTTGTTGAAAAGCCTTCTCTTGCTCTGTAGACCAAATAAACGGTGTATCCTTCTTTAGAAGTGCCACAATGGGATGTACAATTTCAGAAAATGTCGGAATATGTTTTTTGTAAAAATGTAAAAGTCCCAGGAAGGATTGTATCTGTTTCACAGTGGTAGGCGCAGGCCAAGAAAGTATGGAATCTATCTTGCCCGGATCCATTCCTATTCCATTAGGGCTGAGCACAAATCCAAGGTAATGAATGGTCTGAGCATGAAATAGAAACTTTTCAGGCTTGGCCAGGAGTTGGTTTTCACGTAATCATTGCAGAACTGCCTTAACATGCTCTTCATGGATCTGGGGATCTTTAGAATAAATCAGTATATCATCCAGGTATACGATAACAAAAAGGAACAACATATCTGAGAAGACCCTGTCCATGAATCGTTGAAATACAGCGGGAGCATTGGCAAGACCGAAGGGCATGACCAAATATTCAAAGTGGCCAAAAGGGGTTCTAAAGGCAGTCTTCCATTCATCACCCTCTTTAATTCGAATGAGATGGTAAGCACCCCTGAGGTCGAACTTGGTGAAAATAACAGCTCCTCGCACAGCTTCCAAAATATCAGAAATGAGTGGTAACAGATAACAGTCCTTGAGGGTACATTGGTTAAGACCACTGTAGTCCAAACAGGGTTGTAGCTCTTTTGTGTTTTTCTTGGGAACAAAAAACAAGGAGGTACCGGCGGGAGACTTTGAAGGCCGGATAGTTCCATTTGCCAAGTTGGTATCCAGGTAATCACGTAGAGCCCTCTTTTCAGGTTTGGATAATATGAACATTCTCCCAAATGGAATCACGGCGGAAGACTCGGTTTCTATGGCGCAGTCCTCAGGTCTGTGGGGTGGAAGAGCTTGAACAATATCTGTTGAAAATTTGTCAGAGTATGTCTGGTATGATTCTGGTACGTGGATAATGTTGGACATGCCCAAGGAGGATGGTTTGTGGTTCTGGGAGTTTACTGGAAGAATCCGGGACGTGTTCTGACATAGACAGTGAGACATACAAAACTCTGAGCCAAGGAACAAGGAACCTGCTGTCCAATTAATGTATGGGTTGTGATCTGTAACCAGGGCATGCCTAAAACCATGGGATAATGGGAAGCCTTTATGATGTCAAATCGTATCCTTTCCTGGTGGTTGTTTATAGATAGTTGCAATTCTTTTATTTGATGAGTAATGGGGCCTGAAGACAACGGTCTACCGTCAATTCTTTCCACGGGTTGTATCACTTCTTTGAGCTTTCTAGGGATGTTATGAGTGGTGGCCTATTCGTGATCAATGAAAATCCCCATGGTACCGCAGTCCACGAGAGCCAGGATGGGAAAAGATTCATTCTCGGTGGATGTCAGGACAGTTTGTAGAATCACTAAGGTATTCTGTCCCGGAGTATTCAAGGAAGGAATGGATGCGGAGCAGGCATCTTTCTCCCGAAGCTGTGCTCCGCTTAGGATCGGCAGCTGGCATTTCCCGAACGCCGGGGTGGTGCTATAGGGCCTTCTCTGACTAGATGTTTGTCTGAGGGACAGTACATGCAGAGTCCCGTATCGATTCTACGGAGCCTTTCTTGTGGAGAGATTGGACCCCTGAAGGCGCCTAGTTGCATGGGTTCGGGATCCGGGGTACATGGAGCAGCACTCTCTTTGGTACTTGGGTATTCAGCAGTTGTCTTTGGGAATGTTTTCACTTTTCTTTTCTCAGCCTTTCTCTCCTGGATCCTAAAATCTATCTGCAAGGAAAGATCCATAAGGGCCTGGAAGGTTCCTGGATGTGCTACTCTGGCTAGCTCATCCTTTACTTCATCATTTAACCCCCTTATGAAGAGAGTAAAACTGGCTTCTTGTGACCAATCTGCTTCCTTAGCTAGCTGCTTGAAGCGAGTCACATAAGTGAGCATATCCTGACTCCCTTGTTTAAATTCAAGAAGTCTTTCTTGTGCACTGTAGACAAGCTCTGGTCGATCGAACATAGCATTTAGGGCATCCACAAATCCTTCGTAGTCATCCAAGAGCTGATCTCCCGAATTAACTAAGGGAGTTGCCCAGGTTAAGGCATTGCCCGTTAAGTGTGAAATCATGAATCAGACCTTTGCTCATGGTGGAGAAAAATAGTAGGGTTTGAAAGTGAAGTGCACTAAGCATGAATCTAGGAATGATCGCAGGGACCTAGAGGATCCATCATACTTGTCCACAACACCTCCTACCAAAAGCTTTCTTTCACTGTGGAATCCCGGGATAAGACAAGCTGTTTTAAAGCTGCATTTTCGGCTTTGAGATTTTGAACCTTGGTAGTTAATTCTTGCATACCTCGCATGAGATCTTCGACTGCCACTTCCATATCTGATTCCGTATCAGGTTCTTGGCGTCTCAATCTGTCAAAAGCCTCTTTCTTTCTCACCTTTTTCTCCTTGCTTGTGTTCGTCCGGGATGAGGCGTCTTTCTTTTTCACCGACCGTGACTTCTACAGGACGCGAGTCCTCAGGTTCCAGCATGGAGGCCGGCTGCCAACCCAGTAGCGTTCGAATTCCAGGAACAAATGTCAATGAATCCAGGAAGGAAGGTATAGGAAGGAAGGGAGAGGGTTCCAGGAACAAAGAAGGAAGATAGAAATACACGGCAACGCAGAGAGCAAACTCGAACAACGTCTAGTAACTCGTAGGGGTAGAGATGAGACGCGCTGAGCCGCGGGGCCGTGCCGGTTTTCTAGGAAGCTGGCGACTGCACTCAAAGGCTAGACCGCAACGGTTCTGACTTGGCTATCTTGGATGAATTGCAGTGTTTATGCCACGGTGCATCATGGACCATGAAATCCAGAAGGGTCGAATCCGGCTACTCATGACATCCGGGGCCCAAATATAGAATGGTACCATTGTACTATGATAGTGTAGAGGAGGTCCCAAATATGGCCTGCACTCCAGCCACCCATTTTGAAGTACCAGGAACGTTCACACCGAGATATGTGACGTATGATGAGCAAATAAACCAGCAAAGAGCTGCATTAGGGCTCTGCCCAGTGCCCATCAGAAGAGCAACACCTATTGAAGTGCCAATAACCAGACAACCATGGGCAGTAAGGTATCCATTGAGAAAACCCTACCAGCAAATAACACGAAATGAAGATTGCTTAAACACTGTCCCAGAAGAAAATCAAAAGGCCTTAATGGAAGATGATTGATGACGTCACAAGGGCCCGGACAGACGTACAGATAAAGAACGACAACCAAAAGATGACACACAAAGACGAAACACCATAGATAAGAATATCACAGACATAGAAGAAGAGACGATGTTGAAATGTAAAGAAATGTAACTGCAAAGCAGGATGAAAGTATTCAACCAGCTAACGCCTGTACATAGGCTTGTAACGCAAGAAGCTAAGAAAACAGTGGAAGGCTTGCTATGCTTATTAGAAGAATAGAGCAGCAAGCGCCAACTATATATATCTACCTAAACAAAGTACATTATGTAAGTGCAGTCCACTTTATCCCAGAGCAGAATTAACCCAGGTTACTAAAGGTCAAAACAGACCAGGATTCTTATTCGAGCTAAAACAAGAAGAGAGACGGCAGAATCGAAACTCAGCAAGGAGCAGGCTGTGCCTGGGAAATCAAGGTCAAACCAAGAGAGGGAAGCGGACAGTAACATTCTGAGAATTGAAACTTAAGAGCAGAGCAGCCTGCCCTGTGAAGGTCGAGATAAGGGGTCCCAGGCAGGTGGCGGCCAAAAGTAAGAATTAAATGCACAAATAGAAGGGTAACAAAGCAGACGTAGACGCCCCCTGATAAGATTTAACCAATCCTCACACTCCATTACTGTATGCATATATAGCACCTATACATAAGTTACCTTTTCCAACCAATAGAATTGCATGACAAATTTATGAGTGTTACACGTCAATGATGTAACGAATTTTTACTATAACTGTTGCTGTTGAATGAAGATTGTTGGGAGTTGAAGCGAGACGGGCCATCGCATCATTGCTGATCTCTGTTTCCCCGTTTCTTGTACTTGTCATTAAACGGATTCCCCTTTGTCAAACCATTGAGTTGTCCTTATTGATTGATTCTACCACTTGGCTGCAAAAACCTGGAACAACATCCCAAAAGAAATAAGAAACACTGAACATCACCACAAATTCAGGAAAGGTCTTAAAACCTGGCTTTTCAACACCACAGACTCAAACTGAAAACCGAAACAAAAGAGAAAAAGGATGACTAAACGGGAAAGGACACTGACAGCCCAGAACTGACAGGGAACTACCCACGGCGCCTGGACAGGTGACACCGGATAGACTGGAACACAGGCGACACGCATGGAGACAGAGTTAACTACCCAGCCATTCCCACCCAACACCCTCACCCGCCCCTTAGTTGCTACCAGATACCACAATGTTGTGGGATTGTCGAGATATTGGAAATCACCACACTAGCTGAGTTGTGGACATTGGCAGGTGCACTGGCCACAGAAGTATGATGGGAGGATAGGGGGGGTTGTGAGGGAGGCGTTGGAGGTGGGGTCCAGATGTGAAAGGGACTTTGAATGCCAGACGGGCCCAGACCAGGACAGAGGCGCCTCAATTCAGGATAGATATGCCAACTAACCAATTCCACTAACAATTTCCCCCTCTGCATACATCTCTCAAACTGCTGACCAGACACAACCACAAACCTACAGCACAACAAACCGCACAAACTTCATTACATTGCAACAACAAAACAAAAAACACACATAGACTTGCACAACAGTACACGACGACTACCGGCCGCAAACATCCCAGGCCCAGCCAACAGACCCACCGGGCTGAGGTCGCCAACAGCACATCATTGCTCACTTGCACTTTTCCTGCTTCCTCCCACTAACTCATCCTTCCTTCCTCTTTCAGAGCCGCCAGTGCGCCAGGGGTGCACTCCGGTGGTGATAGTGCGCGTTACAAATGTCCTTTAACATTAACATTAACATTGGTGTTGGAGTAGTAAACGATAAAGTATTCGAGAGAGAGCTCTGACTCTATGGGCCGGTTAGGGGTCAATCGCCCTCGATTACAATAGGAACCCCACACACTAGAGTGGTATATGGAAGTATGGGTGGACTTGGAGGGGAATGGGGGGTATACATATATGACCTGCACCCCTGATGAATATGCTAGAGCTGGACAGAGCCTCCGGGGAGTGTGTCTGGCATGGATGCCACGAAAGGGAACACCGGCCTTGGACGAATTGGTAGCTGATGAGGAAGAATGGAGAAGGTTAGGTGAGCTACAATATTCGTTACTTAAGTAACGAAAGGGGGGAATGTATGGGAGGAAAGGTCTTCATGGCCCCCCTCCCCTCCATTCTTGCCAAACATTCAGACTATGGGGGTCATTGCGAGATTGGAGGTAAGTAACAGTCCTTACCGGCATGGAGCAAATACTGTGTCTGTGTAGTAAAGATCCCGCTAATGGAGGGCTATTATGAGTTTGCGTGCACAAGCTTAGCGCCATGTCCAAACAATGGCCCTTAGCAGAATCATTGAAAGTGCAGACAGCACTACCGGCATCAATGGATATGGCATTAGCGGAATCGGAAGGAGCGTCATCGCACAGGAACAGGAAAGAGCATGGCGGCCATCTTGAAAAAACAATCCATTGCCATCCTCACCACACAGGACCTGGGGCATATTTCTGACTACAGATATCAACATTCACCACCAGCATCATGCCCAAGGCTGTAAAAAAAGGTGCGTCCCGGCTGCGCAAAGAGCGCTTCATTGAGGACAGACTGAATATGCTGACAGAGACACTGGCAGACAATGCAGAGGTTGTTTTTGCCAACAGCCTCAAGAGAGAGGCACAGATAAAGAAAAAAGAGATCTGGAAACTTGTTGCCCAAAAAGTCAGTGCCGTAGGCAACACTCCCCGCACAATTAAGGACGTTCGCAAGCGATGGGAAGACCTGCGCCTGAGAGTCAGGAACATTCTGTCCGCAAACCGGAGCCTGGCCATGGCTGCTGGCGGTGGTCCTAGCTCACCCATCAAGCTAAGCCGGTGGGAGGAGATCTGCGCCAGCACAATTGGCATCGAGGCCATAGAAGGTGTGGGAGAGATGGAACGTGGCGGATGGAGGGGAGTGTCCTAAGAAAACACTGTAATGCTAAGTGTAATAATAGTCCACCTATTTGTTTGTCCAAAGAGGCAATGCATGGCCCAATACATACACATTGACACATCCCTGCCTAGATGCCGTCCGCAGCACAAACACATGCACCTGCATGCAGCATGGCAATGCCATACCTGACACACACCACACAAATATGAAAATTGAATAAGTCACACTGCACGCAGTCAACAACAGAAATGCATGTCACATAGCATACGCCAGCTCCAACATGAGTGACCCTGACGGAGGCCTGCATGCTCCACCCATAAAGCAAGCAACGTGATCATAAAAACTCCACTGCCTAATACCCTCTAATGTGTAGAAAAGCAATAATACCAATGCATGCATGATGCTAGTCAAACCATCATTTATGCCGTCCCTCTCTTGATCCCCCACAGGCTCAGATTCTGACAGCAAGGCCCGGGACTCACCCCCACAGGCAACAACTCCCCGGAAGAGGGCCAGGGAGGAAGACAACAGGCCTTCCACATCAAAAGGCCCAGCCAAGTCACGACAGCCACTGAAGGGGCAAGCAGAACAGGATGCCACAGCACTGGAGCCGCTAAGCCCCATTGCTACAGTCCCCACAACACCTGTGTCACCTGCACAGGAGACAGTGGGCGATGGGGCACATTCAGCAGAGAACAGCTCTGTTGGGGAGGCGGCAGCTACGGCACCCCACACAGACAATGATGTGCAGGGCCAGCTGTGTGATCCTGTCGAGGACGACTCCTCGGACCTTCCTGCAACACCCAGTCCCGCACCATCACCCCAGGTCACACCTGTGTACTCAGACCATGACACCACACCGGTGCAGTCTGGAGGGAGGCCGTACAAGGGAGCATAAGTCCCATAGAGGACCCACATGGATTTGGGGATGTTACGCATGCACCCTACACCTCCACTGGTGTACAGGCGGTGGTGCAGCAGATAGGACATGCAGTTCAGCGCCAGGAGGAGCTCACAGCCCTAGTGAGGCAGTTTGTTGCAGACGGTGCCCAGGCAAGGCAGGAGGGGTGCGACAACACTGCGTCCCTGAGGCCGGCCATTGAGGCAAGCACTACAGGAATATGCGAGGAGGTGTCTGCTCCGAGGCAGGTCCTCTCCCACATAGCGGATTCCTTGGAGGCTGAGCGTCCGGCCCCCAGACTGGAGCAAGCGGCCACCCCTTCTTCTTCCAGCTCCACCCAAACCAGCCCCCTACGCAGGTCAGCGCGCACCTTGCGCCGATCGGACATGCCGCCACCAGGTGCAGGAAGTGGAAGAATGTAGATGGGGCAGCCTGATTAAGGCAATAGATGCAGACACATGAAGCATTTGCTTGGACACCATGTGTGGGGGAGTTGTGGGGGGAGGCAGAGGGGGAGTGGGTGTGTGGGGGTGTTGTGGGGGAGGGGGAGCGGGAGGGGTAGGGGGAGAGGGTGTGTGGGGGTGTTGTGGGGGGAGGCGGAGGGGGGAGAGGGTGTGTGGGGGAGTTGTGGGGGGAGGGGCGGAGAGGGTGTGTGGGGGCGTTGTGGGGGGAGGGAGGGGGAGAGGGTGTATGGGGGACTTGTGGGGGGAGGGGAAGGGGAATGGGTATGCGGGGGAGTTCTGGGGGGAGGGGGAGAGGGTGCGTGGGGGAGTTGTGGGGGAGGGGGAGTGGGTGTGTGGGGGAGTTGTGGGGGGAGGGGGAGAGGGTGTGTGAGGTGGAGGGTTTGAGCACTTAATTCCATTGGACAGTTGAATACACCCGTTGTGTAAAAAAAAATCTTGAGTGGACATTCCTTATTGCATATGTGTTATTTGTTGATATACAGTGCATAGGGCCTCATTACACGGTCGGGGGTGGACCAAGGTGCTATTAGCACCTTGGTCCATGCCGGTAAAATACCGGCACCGCCTTGGTGGAAAGGGGAATTACCACCCTATTCCAAGGTTGATGGGGGGGTAACTCCCCCTTCCCCCATTGCCCTTCCCCATTCCCATTTTTGCCCCATAGGGCATAATGGGAATGGGGAAGGTGCTAATTACGGCACCGCAAATTGCGGTACCGTAATTAGCTCCCTGGTCCCTTTGCGGGTTGGTTTTTAACGCCTGCAAAAAGCAGGCGTTAAATTATCCAACCCGCAGAGGGACCTCGTAGTAAGGCGGTAAGGGTTAACGGTTACCGGTACTATTAACGGTGACCGTTAACCCTTACCGCCGTCCGTGTAATGAGGCCCATAGTGTACATGTACTCCCACACCCAGTGCCCTCTGTCCCACTTTCATGTCACCCTCTGCACCTATGTGTGTTAGAAATATTGTGCAATCACTGACTGACGCACAGCATGTCCCTCCTGTGCATCAGCACCGCGATGATGTGTGCCCACGTCTTCTTCATCCCCTTCATCATCACCAGGTGGTTGCAGTTCAATGTCAGGGAGGAGGGGCACGTTCCGTCGGATACACATGTTGTGCAGCATGACACATGCCATGATGATCTTGGCCACCTTCTCATGCCTGTAGAGGAGTGCCCGATCCCGACCGGCTAAGGCAGCAAAACCGTGCCTTCAACAGGCCAAAGGTCTGCTCGATGACCACATGGGTATGGGTATGGGAACAAATGTAGTCCTCCTCGTGCCTGTTCTGCGGGTTTCGGACACGGGTGAGGAGCCACGGCTTCAAGTGATAGCCACTATCACCTGCATGAGAGGAAATAAAAGGTACATGTTAGTCGATTCATGATGGACAGCTGTACTTGTCACACATGCCTGCAGATAATTGTTGGTCACATGCACATGTCCCTGGTTGTATGCACACATTTCTCAGTGCGCAGAGAAGACGTGAGTAGATATTAAAAAGTAAAGGCGAAAGACATGAGCCCTGTGGAACACCACATAGTACTAGAGATGCCATAGAGTAAGCATTATCCTTTGTTACCTTCATGTTTCGTGGGCCCAAGAATGATTTAAACCAGGCTGATGCTTCAGGTGAGCATTTACCAATTGTGATTAGTCTATCCGCCAGAAGTTGGTGATCGACTAAATCGAACCCGGCGGATAGATCTAATAGCAGCAAAGCTGTATGGCCTTTGTCAACAAGACCAGCAATATAGGATTTTAAATCCAACAGCGCAGTCTCCGTCCCATGATTGGGACGAAACCCGGACTGTTGAGTGGCTAATATACCATGTTCCTCGATGAAAGTTTGAAATTGGCAATACGCAATTTTGTCCAAGATTTTCAACATAAAGGGAACATTGGTAATTGGACGATAATTCCCTGCCTCAGCAGGATTGAGATTTTCCTTCTTAAGCAATGGTGTGACCCAAGCTTCCTTTATATTCTCAAGGACACAGGATTCTTGAAAGGATCTATTGACAAAGGTAGTGATCCATGGGGCAAGAGTAAGGATATGGGGCCTCATTACACGTTGTGCGGTAAAAAACGGCATTTACCGGCATGGCGCTATTAGCGTTTTCGCCCTCGCAAGAGGGCACTAATTGCATACCATTATGAGTACGCGGACACGAGCATAGCGCCATGCCGGTAATGACCCTACCGCCATGCCGTAAAAGTCCCCAAAACGTCCCTTACCGGCTTCGACGAAAGTGCTAATAGCACCTCCGCCCTCACGCTACATGCAAATTGCGGTCACCGCTATTAGCGGTCACCGCCATTAGCGGTCACCGTTAAAAAGCTGAACCGGAAATAGCGTCATCGCACAGGAACGGGAAAGAGCATGGCGGCCATCTTTAAAAACACAATCCATTGCCATCCTCTGCATCCAGACCTCTTTCCAGGAAACTCGAACACAAATTCATCCCGGATAGCCCGAAGATGCCCAAGGCCGTGAAAAAAGCTGCAGATCGCAAGCGAAAAGAAAAATTCAGCAATGAGGAGCTGATCATGCTCACTGAGACACTTGCGGCAAATGCCAATGTAGTCTTCAGCAATGACATGTGGCGGGAGACCCTCCTCAAGAAAAAGGCCATCTGGGCAGAGGTTGCCCACAAAGTCAGTGCGTTGGGCACCACCACCCGCACAGTCAAGGACTGCCGTAAGAGGTGGGACGACCTCCGGATTCGTGTCAGAAACATACTGTCAGTGAATCGCAAGCTGGCAATGGGCATAGGAGGTGTCGCCAATTCCCCTCTGAAACTCCGGGAGTGGGAGGAGACCTGCGCCTCCATAATTGGTGTGGAATCGGTAGAGGGTGTTGGAGACATGGAGCAATAGGAATATCCTGGGTGAGGCCAGGTCTCAGGTGTCCCTGGGCCCAGGCAAATATAGTACCACACTGCCAGTGTACTGCCATTCCGACATCCATATTGCCATGCTGTGAAGCATCACTTCAGTGGTGCTATAGTTGTGTGGTCCAATGCTATAGCTAGGGATGATCCCTTTGCATGCATTCAAGGGCACATTGCTGTATTGATGTTGTGCTGCCCTAATTCTGTATGACTGTCTTGACAGCATGTTGCTGATTTGTGTATTATGTGGTGTGGCATGATGTGCAATGTGGGTGTGGATGGATGAGTAATCTTTTAAAACATGGATTTATTTCAATGTTGTGCAGCTTCAAATTGCATGTGGTGTCTTCTCAAGTACATTGTGGCCTTCCCTGATGAACATTGGCGTACATCTGTATGTCCATTTGTCCTACGCACGACAGTCAACACCCAGTTGGAGTATGTATCTCCCCCCCCCAATCACACCGCCATGTGAATGCCCTGCTACTCACAAAGTTGCCACGACCGTTGTCCGGCTTGTCGCTCCATGTTGCGTGGTATGGTTGAGTTCTGCAGGACCATTGAATCATGGGTTGATCCGGGATATCTGGCACAACAATGTGTGATTGTCTTGTTTGCGTCACATGCCATTTTGACAATGATGGAGTGGAATTGTTTTCTGCTTCGGTAGACTACTTCATTGTGATGTGGGACCACCAATTCCACATGGGTACAGTCGATGGCCCCAATGCTACTTGGGATGCCTGTCAGTGAATAGAAGGCAACTTTGGTGTTTGCGATCTCCTGGGCAGTCCGTGGCAGGAATATGTGTTCATGTGCAAGCTTCAGGAGGGCATCGAGTACCTGGTTCAGTGTGCGTGCGAATACTGGTTGTGAGATGCCATGCATCTGCCCCACAGTATGCTGCTAGGAGCCTGTGGCCAGGAAGTGGAGCACAGTCATCACCTTCAGTAGAGGGGGGATTGCAGTTCTGATGTCTATGAGGCTCACAATGTCGTCATGTATCTTATCCACGATGCTGGTGATGGTATCCCGGTCCAGACGGTACAGGGTATGTATCTGCTCAGGTGTTAGGTTAAATGGACTGGCTTGGATCCTGGGGATTGTTGGCTGCCGAAGGTGGTATTTCTGGGTGCCCTGGTGGTGCTTGCTGCGCCTGTCTTCCCCTCCTACTACTCCTCCTCCTGCGTCTCCTCTGTGCTGCCTGTTGTTGTTGGTGCTGCACTGCAATCATGTCCTCCAGCCCATGTAATGCTGCTAGTATTGGAACCATCTTGGTGTGGGAAGGGGTGTGGTGTGCTATTTTGTGCTGCCAGTCTCCATTGCCTCCACCTGTGCTGATTGTGTCCACCTGTGGCATGTGGGAACACTGCTCAGGTCTCTTTACGGGTGGTTCGCGATGCCGGTATTAGAGCCATGCCGGTAAGGGGTTTTTGGGTCTTTACCATGCCGCTATTGCCATGTCCGCATGGCTTGTAATGGCGTGCTATTAGCGCCATGCCGCCATTTCCGACCTGGGGGTCGCACGCCCACGGACTTGCCGCTATTAGTGGCATCGTACTTACCGGTTCCGCTAATAGCGGCAAGTCCGGGTCGTAATTGGCTAGGGAATTTAGCGCTACCAGTAATCACTTACCGGTACCGTTATTTCCTTACCGCACAACGTGTAATGAGGCCCATGATCTTTAAATAAGGAGGCTGGAAAGACATCTTCTTTACAGGCGGTAGGTTTAAATTTAGAAACAGTGTCAATTACTTCTTCTATAGAAACGGATTTAAAAGTAAAAGCATGGAAAGCTTCAGTAGAATCAATATTATCTATAATAGGTGATATATTGGTAGGAATAAGTTTGACCCGAGTACTAATATTATTTTGATGGGTTAGAGTTTTATTTATGAAGCCATTGTGGATATTTTGACACCATGCACTGTCCGCCAGAGGCAAAGATGTAGTGGTGCAGCCCTTAAGATCCTGGAGGATAACAAAGAGCTCTTTAGAGCTAGATTTAGCTTTAGAAATCCGGGAGTTAAGATGCAATTCTTTAGTAGAGCGAATCAGTGACTTGTAGTGTCGAAGAGCATGCTTGTAGGAGGTAAGGCTAAGCTCAGATGGTTGTTTATGCCATTGTCGTTCCAATTGGCGTTTTTTTGGGCGAGCGTCAGTTATTTCAACTGAGAATAGAATATAGGATGCATTTTTTTCCTTTTTTTTATTAGAGGTTTTAAGTGGAGAAAGTATTTCAAAAGCTTCATCAAGTACAGATCTTATGTTTGCTACAAAAACTTCAAGTGCCATGGACTTCTCCAAAGACGGTAATAAGGGTATAACAGTAGCACGAAAGGCATCTTGTGTAATTTTACGTGTATTCCTTGACAAAACAGGTGAGATTGACTGATTATTTGTGCACACAATATAGTTGTGATCTGTCTGAAAACTTACAGAGAAATGATCTGACCAGATACATTGCTCTACATTGATGTTACTAATGGAAACATTTTTAGCTATTACTGCAGATACGTCTTACTCGAGATGGCTCTCTTTCCTCGGTTATCAGATCTTATGTAGGATTAAAGCAAGGATTTACTTTAGCTCTGACCTTTTTTAATTTATACTTCTGTGATTTGGATAAGGAGTGGCAGGGGACTGCTATTGTGTCTGCTATGCTTGGCAGTCTTGAGGTTGGACTGGCTAGCCTTTGCCGACAATTTTATTCTTTTCGATCGAACAGCCAGGGGCTTACAATGCAAGTTAAATTTATTCTATAAGTATGCCCTAGATAATAATATGATACCCAATGGCACTAAATGGTGGTTTTTGCCAGGGGACGCAAACCCAAGATCATGCATTGGGTAATGGGACCAGAAAGCCTAGGTCTGGTAACATCTATGACATTTCTGGGCTATACTCTTAGTAATAACACTTCTATGGCTATGTGGAGGGACACCCTTATTGGAAAAATTAGGCTTTTAACTCCCCAAATGAGATGCTTACCTGCCCGATTGTGTAAATGGTCTATTATGCCCGCTGTACGCTACTATTTGGCTAAGTTCGAACCAATTATGTGGGCTGGACATATGTCTACTTGATGTAGGTTGTATGTTAAATACCATTCAAGGCAAAGTATGGAAGGAAGTACTACATTTTTCTTTGGAAATTCCCAATGCCACTCTAATATTGAACTGCATATCTGCTAACCACTTGACAATTTGGGGGAAGTTGCCATAACCGATCCCTGTGTGGAAAACCAGATCACTAAAGGTGTGTGGTCCTTTCTTACCAAAAAGGATATTCCCCACAGATACATTCTAATATACCTCACTGCCTAGAGACAAGCCCATGCCGCCTTCTCAATTACTGAAAATCTATTCTCGCACTCAATGCTTTTGACGCAAACGCAATTGGTACTATGATGAATCCTGCTGAGTCATCACTGTACCCCAACCTAAAGTCTCCTCCCATGTGGCCAGCGGAAGGCAGCCGCTACCTGATCCAGACACTGGGGGTGGCACTATGAGGGAGCATCACATGGGAGGAGAGGACTGTTGGGGTGAAGTGGTGACTCCCTTAGGAGAGACATGTTATCCATCCTTTTGTGAGGATGATTTTGTAATCCCCAAATACCTGATGGCATGCTGCCACTACACCAAACCCAGCCATGTAAAAGCTCCAAAGACAATACAGGAGAGGCTATCTAAACAGAATATGTTTTCTACTATTGTAGTATATGGATCACATGTAGTACCCCCTGACTGTAATAGTTCTGTCTTGGGAAAAGATCCTGAACTTAATGTTGTTGCACATAATGTTTTTATGACACCTGCTGTTTCCTGTAATCATCAGTTGAAACATGACTGGACTTAAATGCCCAAAATGCTTATAGTACTGGGACGAGGAAGAGGAGGGAAGAGTTAATGAGGATTACTGATGATGTTAAGCAGACAGCACAGTCTGTAACTCCAAACAGCTGAATTGGACATTTAAATTTAAAGCCCAGCCAAAGCCGAGCAGTAGTGTCACGCCCCCAGTAGTCCCGCCCCCGGCAGCCCCGTTCAGCACACAACAAACACCTCAGGATCCCAAAGAGATTATGTCCCACGTACCCACACAGGTCTGCAGACGGCGAGTGGGTGACGACAAATGGCATCAAAAACACCTGCAACAACCATGTTCTCCTTTTTTACACTGGCAAATGCCCTGGTGACTTGCCACCAGGTTCCTGCAGCACAGACTCCATGGGGCTCATCGAGCAGTGCGTCACGTGACCGGTAGGGTTCATGTTTGGGGCAAGAAGACGCGAAGCATACGTTGCGCATGAAGGAACTGCACGAAATTGAACAAATCACGTGTTTTGGAGCACGGTCACGTGACTAGAAGTGCGGTCACGTGATTAAATCACAAGAGCATTTCTCGCATTCAAAAGGAAGGCGCTGACCCTCTCTCAATGCTTCACAGCTGACACTGTTAGGTGTTTCTACAGATTTTTGCTCTTGTTCTCTCGACCATGGACTGCTTCTTGCAATTCTTCTTCGCCCTCCCTTGGTACTTTTGCC
This sequence comes from Ambystoma mexicanum, assembly GCF_040938575.1. Lineage (NCBI taxonomy): Eukaryota > Metazoa > Chordata > Amphibia > Caudata > Ambystomatidae > Ambystoma > Ambystoma mexicanum. The sequence continues at coordinate 1,106,265,847 of NC_090922.1, forward strand.
TCTACTGTTTGATCTACTCGGACTTCACCTCAGCCTTTCCTCTGGGATTGTTTTTGGATTTCCCTTTGCATTAACAAGGATTCTTGGCTTTTCGACCTCAGATTGTTCACTGGATTGATTCTGAACTCCCCTGCTTGTTTTGGTTCTTGATCTTGCTTCTTCTGCATCAGGTGTTATCATCATTCAAACCGAGTGCCATCCAGGTTACCAACTGTCGCCTACCACCGCCGGCTACTGCAGACCCCTGTCACATTACATCATTCACTGGGTTCCCTGCCATCTGTATTGGATAAGCTTCCTGTAGCTATATTACCTTGCTCTAGATTGGGACTGTTTTCATTGCTTAACCTGGTTGCTTGCCTTACAGTGGTCAGGGGGGTCCTTCCAGCGTTCCTGGTTCCGGCTGATGGCACTCTACACCTGTGGCCTCAAAGACTACACGAGCAGTTGTATTGTTATTTTGTTCGTGTGGTACTTGGGGAACGGAGGTTTCATCATCTACACGACCATCAAGTCTTGACAAGTAGTAGTGGAAGAAGAAGTGGAGAGGCAGGAGCAGCAGAAGTGGAAGCCGAAGCAGAGGTCACGGCAGAGGTCGTAGTCTGAAAGGAGACCGCAGGATTCAGCAAAGTGTGTGCAGCAGAAAGCAGCGGCATGGAAGAACGCTGAGGTGTGGGAAGTCCACAGAGCAGAAGAAGTGCTCCCGGGTGGCAGAGGGCCGCTGCCGCAGACCAGCACTGTCAGGGCTACCACTCTCTTCCAGTTCCTCACTCAGTTCTGACAAGTCCTTCTTCTCCTCACCTGAATCTTCTAATGAGGATGGACGGCTCTTGCCCTTCTTCCTCTGGGTAGACTGTTTTTTATGGAAGAGATATGGCCTCCCTCGGGTAGAAGCCACTTTGCCGCCATAATGAAATGAGGCCAGCAGAGGACCCCTTCCCGAGGTTGCCAAAAGAGGAAAAAGCCAGTGGCAGAAAAAAACTCTGTGTAGATTGATCCTGTATGACCAGTGGTCGAAGTGTAAGAAAAGAAGTAGTGGAGCAATGTTCCCTGCTAGCCTGCCCCGCTCCTCACAAACCCCATTGCCCTGCCACCTCCCACACACAATACAAACCCAAAACACATGCAGCTGGTATTTAAGGGAACGTTCAGTGCAGTGCACTGAAAGTGCAAGTTTCAACTTCTTCCAACACGTTTATTTTAAAACGAAACCATTCCAGAAAGGTTTCTTTTTAAAATAAAAGTATAGGAGCTGTAAAACGTAATTTAAAAAGTAGAGGAGCACCGCTCCCGCTCACTTCGACCACTGTATATGTCCGTGAGCGTAAATGTTGAAGGGATATGAAGACTACAGGAAAGTTCACTTGGTTCTTGCAGGAACAAGAGATCACAATCCAATCAGTGGCAAACAACATGGGGAAAAGCTGAAGAGCGAGTAAGAATTGCAGCTGGCACCCCTCACTCCGTTGGCCGGACAGCACAGGCAGTGTGATGGAAGGAGCAGTCCGTTACACAGCCGGCTCCGGTAGGCGGGCTGTAGCGAGCACCAGCCGCCTCACACTCCGATACACCGCCAGCGCAGTCTAAGAAATGGGAGGCGCTTACTGCGGTGTCGGGGCCAGATGATAGGATATGTGCAAACAGAAGAAAGACAGAACCGAGGGGAGAAGGGTCAGATACGGTGGAAATGGAAGGCAAAATGAAAGTGAAGGATAACTACAAGGGATAGGAAAACGAGAGAGAAAGCAAGGCAGAGCGAGGGCGCCGACCAAGGAAGATAATGCCAGTCCAAGGAAAAGGGACTGGACTCGCAAGGCAGGGGGCCGGAACCGACAACAAAGCAAAGGGTAGAGCAATCAGGAGAGAAGAGAAAAGGAAAGGCTAACACTGCAGAGGAAAGTCAACAAGAAAGAGAGCACTTCTGAGCGTTGGAACCGTAGACAAAACGTACGGCAAAGGTTGCAATGCTCAGAAGGAAGTAAGGGGAGGAGATAAGAAAGGAAAGGACCGGCGAGGCTGCCAAAGACTAGAACGTAAAAGAAGCAACGGGCATCGGAGCTTCCAGGAGTACCACAACCCCTTAGTGCCGACACCCGCAGTGGGATGGCACGGTGGCAGCCCTTGTTGCTCCTAATGCCCCCCCAGCTCTCATTCCACATTCCGACTCTCACTCCTGCCCAGCTACCCTCCTCCCAAAGCATCCCAACCCCCATCAACCCCAATGATAGGCAGAGACCAGTAGTATGAGTGGGAGAAAAATTGCCACAGCAAACTTTATTACACATAAAGTCAGGAGTTAGCTTACAGGTGTTCCGTTTACACTCAGGATTCTGCGCTGAGAGCAAGCAACTTTCCCCCCCCCCCGCCCCTCTGGGTCCTTGGGGGACCCAACGCGGGCGCCCAGTCCCTTCCTCAGCAGTCCCTCTCTACCCTTTGGCCATTCCTTTATTTTTGCAATTTTTCTTTTCATTTTCTTTCCCCAACGCTATTTAAGTGCAATCTTATCTGTGCTTTACTTTCTTTCCATTCTCCATTTCCGCTTAGGCTCCTTCTAAAGGATGCGTTCCGGTCTCCTTTTCCCCATTTGCTCCCTTTCCCCTGGATTCCCTCTTCCCGTTTCCCATGGTTGGCTTGTTAATTATCTTTCCCCAAACAGGTCTTCCTCCAGCCCATCCTGCCAGGGAGCCCCTCTCCCCCCTTCCTCCAAGACCCCTATCTGCCCTAGCTCTCCCCGCCTTAGTTGTCCCATACCCTCCGGCCCCCGTCGCGCCCTCCTGTTCTCTAGAGCCCAATCCATCAAGCTCTACTTATCCCCCAGAGCCCAGCCTCCTTCTTATCCCCATCCTCTTCCCCTGCCTTTCGCTGAAGAGGGGTCCTCCCCAACTATCCCCCCTGCTCCTCCTGGACCCTACCCCCCGCACTCCAAAGCCCCTTCCTCTCCCCCAAGTTTCTTTTGATCTCCTTAAGCTGCCAATCATGAGGGGCCCCCTTCCCCTCAGTTACCAACGTACTTGCCGGATCCCCGTTTACAGTGCAAACTTTCAATTCCCCCCCCCCCTTGCTGACTTCATTGTTGCTTTCCAATTTTCAGTTTCCTACGATGCACTTCCCATTTCCCCCAACCACTTTGGAGTTGGAAAGGTCTTCCAAGCCCCCTAACCCTCCCCATTAACGTGGGCCTCCCCTGAGTCTAATACTCCTGGGCGCCGATCTTAATAAAGTGATGGCTGTGCAGTTCCCCTTGTGGTATCCGTCAGTACTTTCTAACGGGAACACCAGGTAACATCCGCTGGGCTTGTCTGGCAGAGACCAGGCGCTGCGACCGGTGTCACTGCCACGACTCACAGCTGAGTTCCCCCTCATGCACCTGGTCGCCTTTAGCGCAGGAATCCCCAGTTATACTCCCAACCCGTAACTTTCACCCCATTCATTCAGTCCGCAGCAGGCACGCAGACCCTCCGGCTATAACCGGTGGCGTGATGAATTGTGCCGCCACCTTCCCTGCTGGTGCTCCTCCTGACTGTTTGCTGCTTGCTCCGGGCTCCATTGCAGGAGGGCCAACTGACCTGGCAGCGGCGTGCCGAATGAGGTCTTCCCTTGACCGTTCCGTTCCGTATCTTTACCGGAGCCCCCCCCCCAATAAGATTAGGGGGGGAGGGTTTCAGGCCCCTAAAGGCTTTCCTTCGTTTGACAAAGCCCAAATAGACACCCACCCTTGCCCCCCCCCAGCTGGCCTCCCCCGGCAGTTCATCTACAGCCCATCCCCTGCAGGGCATCCTTTAAGTTGTACACCATCACCCTTACCCCCACTTCTGATAAGTGCACCTTGTCCTCCCCAAAGCAACCCAGAGTTTTCAAACTGATCAAGGCATGCTTGACCCATCCAAAGCCCCTGCTGATTAGGAATTTCCCCAGTTTAACATTCAGTTTTCGCCTGGATTCCTCAATGCCTCCCTGGGAAGGCGCCCCCCTCCAAGTCTGCCTGGGTATGATCTCTGACCACGCCAATGTCGTGCCCCGGAAACTGTTCCCAATTTGGGTGAGCCTGGCCCTCATCCCCACCAATAACCCCCTTCTCCCCCTGGCCACCAGGTCGTTTCCCCCCAAGTGGATCACTATTATGTCCGGGCGGCCGTAGCGCCATCTGCAATCATCCAGCACCCCCCACAAATCGTCCCATCTCATCCCTCCTTTGGATACCCAGTACATTTGAGTCCGCACGAAACCCATAAGCATATCATTGTATTCCTTCTCCACACCCCTTGCTGCCCGCGCCACGAATGAGTGGCCGATGACCCACACCGACTTGCGATCTGTGGAGAGATAATGTTGCGGGTTGGTGAATTGTCGTGTCCTTGCGCCGGCCCAGGCTTCCCTAGCCCCTCCCTTGCCCCCTCGGTGCTGCCAATCCCACAAACCTTCAGGCCTTATGTAGAGTTTGTACTTGTCCGATTGCCACCTCCCAATCCTCTTTATGCTCACTTCCCCCAGTCCTTCCTGGAATGCTGTTGTAGCCGCCCCTATTCGGAAAGAGTGAGGCGTGTAGTGCCCGTTGATGCCTCTAATGCCCGCAAGAGCCGAAGCCATTACCTTCCTGAATTGGAATTGCGTGAGGGGGGAGCCCTCCTCGTGTATGAACAAGTAACCCGGGCTCCCTTTTCTGGCCCGCAAGAATGCACCCATGGTCATGACAGGGCAATGTTCCTCTACCCCCAAACACCCCAGCACCAGGTTTCTTCCAGCGCCCCGCTGGTCAGTTTTTGAGCTTCTTATCTTCACCCTCAGTTCTCCCTCCGAGATGCTTATATCACTCCTCCACAATGCCTTGAATTCCCGATCGTGCTTTGAGCGGGCGATCAATTCACTGGGACGTAGGGCTCCAGAGAAGGCTAAAGTGAAGCAAGCTCTGAAGAGAGTACACTCATACTGGGAGTAGCATATTAGGTTGACACGAGTGAGCATTTGTTTCAACAGTTCGAAATGGATAGGACGTCTATCATCCCTGCTAGGGGGTTCCTCCTTGTCCCAGCCTCTCAATGCCGTCCTGACTAGGAAGCCCTTGGTTGGGTCGCTGCCACCCGCTAGCTGGCTATGGAAGGCGATAGAGCATAAATGCCCTGCGAGCCAAGATTTGGACTTGTGGTTCTTCCTGGCCCATAGTATGAATTGTTGAACCTTGGCTTCCCCGAGGTCGTTGTCCCAGTCCCCCGTGATCTTCAAAAAGGTCTCCAAACCCCTGTTGTATCTCTCCCTTGACCCCCCCGAAAGTGCCCTGGTTGCTAATGCCCTCATACCCATTTCCAGGTCACTAGGCTCCACCACTCGCTGTTGAACGGTACCATGTCCTTGTTCACCCCTGGATGTGCTTTCCGGAATTGACCCATCTGCGAACGAGAAAGTGCATCCGCAGCAATGTTAAGAACACCAGGGATGTGGCGCGCCCCCAACTCTGTGTTAATCCTCAGCCCTATGCTCACCAGATGGCGCAGCAGGCTCAAGGTGGCTGGGCAATGGGCCACCTGTGTATTTATACCCACCACCACAGCCATGTTTTCCGACCATACGGTTAATCGCTTGTTGGCTAATTCACCCGGCCAGAGATGCAGGGCCACTATAATAGGAAATAGTTCCAGTACGTTGATGTTTCTGCACCAATCCTTCTTGCCCCAAGCACTCGGCCAATCCGCCCTACACCATTGAGCCCCCAGAATCACCCCAAACCCGTGTCTGGCCTGCAGTTCAGACCCTGGCTGTCCAAAACGGAGCGGCCCCACCCCTCTACCTTGTGTAACCCCCCCGTCAAGCCACCTTTCCTACCCCATTTGCCCATGCCCCAATAAATCTCCCCCAAATGTATATCTCCCGGTCCCATCCAGGAATTTGGTTTTAAACTGCACAACATGGTGTGCTACTTTGCTCTATAACTGCGCCAAAATCCTGCGATCTCTCAAACAGCCACCTGGAACGCGTTTCACCACTGCACCAACGGATGTGCTGTATTCCCTAACTGCAGCTAACAATGTGCCCCACGCCCCGGAGCTGCCCCGAATCATGCGCCCTTTTGCGCCAAAACTGCACCGCTGCATGCGCCCCCCCGCGCGCCCATGGACACGAAGCACCAACTCGTGTGTGTGCGCCCAGCACGGCTGAGCCCCTCCCTGCTGCCGAGCAGAACGCGAGCAAACACTCAGCACCGAGGGGGGGGGGCATGGACCGCCCCACCCGAGATCTCCCCATGCAGCGGGAGCGCCCGAACCCGCCACCGACCCAAGGCGATACTACTTGCTAGGGGTGCTGGCGCAGCACCAGAAACACGGACCCCGACGTGCTCAAGCCCCGTGCACTTCCTCACCCTGGTCAGAATTGCGCTCCACTCCAACCCGAACACCTCCAAAGGGCGTCCGGCAGCACTCGCTGCAAAACCCATGCCTCGCTTGCACCCAATCAAACCACCGTCAGATACCACCCCAGCCACTGGGTCACGGCTCACAGCAACGCAAACAGGGGACCAGAGCTGCCCGAATCACATCGCGGGACCACGCCTGTCCACGCATGCCCACCTTGAATCCCACTCCAAAAGGCCCACCCGTAAATGAATGGTGCTCGCCCCAAACAAAAGCTGGATACAGCCCACAACACTCCTTGCCCCAACACCCCTTCGCCCCGTCCCAACTCCTTGTCCCTCCATTCCCCCGACCATGCTGCGGAGCGCACCATTCCTGACTCCCCCAACAACAACACGGTCTGCCGCATCTCAGCACGCAGCGACCAACGCGCCGCACCCCCTGCGGCCGCACGTGCCCCAGCAGGCAAGAGCACACTTACCATGCCGCCACCCCAACCAAGCCCTCCCAAGCCGCGCACCCCGAGCACTGGACATGCAAAGTCTTAAGGCTGCAACCACCATGCCCCAGCGCGCGTCGCGTGCCATCGCGCCCCAACCCCCCGGCTGCAATGCCCACAAGCAATCCACAGAATGAACACAATGCCTTCCCTGGACACACCGCAGGACGCAACCACCCCCCTTTACCCCCAAACCTTACGCCCTTTGGCAATCTTCGCCCTGTAACACCCCATAACGACATAAAGTCAATGCACCGCATCCCCCCCCTTGCACGACACACACAAAAACCACGCCCCAAACCACCCGCAGGACACAATTCCCCCCCTCTACCCACCCTGTGTCATGCCGCCAGCCTCCACTCCCCATTCCCCGTGTGGCCCCTCTGCCGCACCCATCACTCTAGTCAATGCCCCCCGTTTCGCAGACAGCCGCCATTGCCCACGCGGCGACCCAGACCCTCTGTTGCCCCTTAGTTGCCCATAACCCGGGATCATCGTGTTCCCACCCGCCCAAAAAAGCCCTGCTGCCCCTAGCAATGCTCCATACTCCAGGCCCTCCTCCCCACAATACAGCCATTTGCCGAATTCCGACAAGTGGCGACCGCGCATGGCATGCCCAGCAACCACAAGTGACCCACCGCGTTTCCCGCCTGATAAATACGAGCACCCCAAAGCAATCCCGGCAACATCGGGCATTTCGGACATGCAAAGCGAGGCCACCTCAAAACGATGCCAACAACCCCGAAACATTCCCCAAACATCTTGTTACACCCACCAGCCCTGCACCGTCCCAGGGTTGCACGTCTAAACGCCCCCACATTTCCCAAACCAAGTCGTCCGTGCCTGCTACTGCAGCATTCCCCCACCCCACAATGCCACCAACTCCAAAGCCTTACCCAAATTGCACATTCAAAAGCACTAGGCCCGTAACGTCCCGAGTTTGCTGCACATTCCTTCTTAACGGGTAGCTAACACGCCTTCCCAATACCCCGACGCATTCAAGCAACTCCCTCTCTTAAACCATATACTATGCATACATTTCTATACATTGCCCACTACCCCTTTGCCTTGCCCCAACTCCTTGACCTCTCCCTCCTTTAGCCCTGCTGCGGAGCGCACCAACTTGACCCCACGCAGCAACATCACGGTATGCCGACTTTCGGCATGAAACGACCCACGCACCGCACCCCAGCGGCCACATGTGCGCGCGTAAACAAATGGCATACCCCAAACGATGACCCCCAACCAAGCCTTGCCAAGCATCGCATTCTGAGCACTGAACATGCCACATTCCGATGTAGCAACCTCCATGCCACAGCGTGGTCCCAAACTTCCAAAAGCCCAAAAGCCCAAAACAATGCCATTCCTGAATCCAAAAGCGAAACTCTTGCGTACTTAAATACAACTTCATTTTCCCAGAATGCCAAGACGCCTTCCCCACGCCCGAGGTAGTCAAGCAGTCCCTTTCCATCCCATTACAAGTACATTGATTACCCCCTTGCCCCCCTTTACCCCCACGGCCACGGCCCCAATGCGAGCGAGGGTTCGCACCCATTACCCTTCGCCCCCGCCACGAACCCCCTCTGTGTCTGTGAAGGCGCGCCAAATTGACCTTCTTGAAAAGCCCCCAAGCGGGTTGCGCTCCGCTTGCTGACCTGACAATCCTAAGCTCCCATTGCATTGCCCTTGTCCCGGTCAGACACAAACCAGTGGACCCCGGTGCCCAAACCGTCCCGCCATTAGCCTTGACGCCCCATGGTGCCCCTTACATGGTGCTGATTACATATAAACACTTACCCAACCCACAAAGGGGTAACGCATTATCCCTCCCTCCTGTGGCCCATATGCACATGTTAGTCACCCAGCCAAAAGACCCACCCCTTCGCCCTGGAGCGCGCCATATGTTTTCCCCCTCCCGCACTTGACCTAAAACGTACACGTCGGCAACCCTTGTGCCCTCACTAGCCTCAGTTTCCACCTCTCCCGTTTACTTTACCATCAATTATAACGCGCCTCCCACGACCCACTAAGCAATTGACTTCATGTAACCCGCATAACTGCACGTATCGGTTGATCCCCAACGTAGCAAAACCAACGAAGCTACCAGCCACAAAACATTTCCCCACTTAACCATTAAATTAACGTCAAACAGGAAAGCATCTACCTTATTGCCACACTAAACCGACATACATCCAATAAGGCCAACACCCTCCTTTCCCCCTGAGCGATCCCACTGTAAACACCCCCCCATGCGTGCTTAACTACTCTCCCGGCCTAGTCTCCCTGAACTCCCGCCCCCGTGAAGCCCTCCGCAACCGGGCATCCCCCAACTGCAAAACACCCCACCCGCCAAATTATTTACCTCCTCACTTCCTCCTGGAACTGGACACTACATCACTGGAACCCACTGGAACCACCGGAACGACTCGACCAGGGCCGCTTCCTTCCTCGTCTAGGCACGAAAACAGCTGCAACGTTGGCGAGGGGCCGACAAGGAGAGACCCCGCGACCCATGTCCAGGTGTATTTATGGCGCGAATGGGCATGCGGGAGAATGGCCACTCCCTCCCCCCTCCCCCCTCCAGGGTGGAGTCATGCTTGGCTCACGCCCCCCTCCCCTTGCTACTCCTCCCACCACCGTGCCTCGTGAGGCAGTCGGCACTAAGGGAGCCCCCGCCGAGGGACCCTCCTTCGTAGGGCGCGGGAGCCCGTCGTTCCTAGCAGCGGAAAACCGGGCTTGCTCAGGTGTAACCTGTGATACAGTTGAACCAATCTGGGGGCATGAACATGCGAAAAGGGTTCCCAGGAATCCTCAGAATGAGGATAGCCCTTCCAGTGAATGAGGTATTCAAGACGCCACTTTCTTTATCTGGAGTCCATAATCCTAGCAATTTCGACTCTTTCGGTGCAGTATTCACAGGAATCCGGGAGGTTGGAACAAAACGCTGATAGGGATCCTCTTGGTATTCTCTGAGCAGAGAGGAATGGAAGACAGGGTGAATACGTTTCATCCGCGTGGGTAGTTACTGGCGGTAGGCTACCGGGTTGATCCTTTCCAGAATGGCGAATGGACCCAAAAAACGAGGAGACAGTTTTGAGGGTCATATCCAGCATGGTAGGTTCTTTAAGGACAGCCAAACCTTGGTGCCTTTCGTCCAAGTGGGCGACGACTGGCGATGTGTGTTGGTGTCGGTGCAGTATCGAGCTTGACTGTCCTGTAGACCCTCTCTGGCAATCTTGTGTGCTTCGTGATGCTGGAGAGAATAGCATCCACTGATGGTACCGGAGAGGCCTGAGGAGTTATAGGCAGGACACTGAGAGGGTGAAAGCCGTAATTACAGAAGAATGAGCTGAGATTGGTAGCTGTATGTTTTGAGTTGTTGTATGAGTATTCCGTGGTGGGTAACAAGGTGACCCAGTTGTCCTGTTGGAAATTAGTGTAACAACGAAGATACTGCTCCAGGGTGGCATTTAATCTCTCAGTCTGCCAGTTGGTTTGGGTGTGAGACCATGAGAATAACGCCCTCTCAATACCCAGTTTGTTACACAAAGCTTTCCAGAAATGTGATGTGTATTGCCTACCTCAATCAAAGGTCATCTTTTTGAGTAGTCCATGTAACCGGAAGATGTCCTTGGCGAACACCGCCGCCATCTCTGCAGCTGTAGGGAGACCAGGAAGGGGGAGAAATGTGCGATCTTGGAGAAGGTATCGACTGTGACCATAAACAAGGCACAGAAATCAAGGCAGCGGATATAAACAAGTCCACTATAAACAACACAATCCCACCAGTATTCGGGGCGGTCCCTCAATCAACCCCTCAGATCACTACACGTAATACATAGACACGTTTTTTTGAAAAATGTATTTATTTTTCTTTATTTAATTAGAAACATTAAAATAATTATTAAATAGATCAGAGCTCATATAAGAGTAAGTATAAATATAGGACATACAGTTATACAACATGAATAAAGTGCAAAATGTGGAGAAAATGCTAATATCACAATAGTGCTGCTGGGAACTTGCTGCCCAATTACAAGCTGGGTAATAATCACCATCGTCCAAAATAAGTCCAAGTCAATGTCGAAGGATAAAATCCACTCGAGAGAAGGGAATCCCTCGGGTGGAAAAAATCCTAGTCAACCGAATATAGTCAGGATGGTTTCGAAATGAATTCAAAGATGGATTAAATCCTGATAGTGGCAGCAAAAAAAGTTGTTAGTTCCGAATCTAGCAGTTTAAACATTGCAATAAACAAGAAACTGAAAGGTCTTCACAAAAATGATATTCATAAACCCATACTCTAAAAAGTCTAACATGGGATGCTATACGTCAACTACTAAGGTGACATGCGAAATAAACCACAAATACGTAAAACAGTATCGTGAGCATGGCGCCTTAAACCAGGTAGTTTTGATGGAAAACACATCTAGCTGGATTACAGATGATGTCCATCTTCGTCAGGACGTAGCATTCCCGTATAAACATTCATGAAGATTCATCTGTGTCTTGAAATTACCTACACAAATGTTATAGATTAAAAAGAGACACTAAAAATGTATGTTCTCCAAACAGTGAAATAAAGAAAAAGAAACGAGAAAATAGTAATGCTAACATCAAAGCAGCCTTTCATATAGGCCGCACAATCATTCATACATAATAACCATAAAAACAAGTGATCTGAGGATCCCGATGAAGGACCCGGTCCCCAACACTGGGTTGGGACGTGTATAGTGGCTAGTAGGGGAGAAAATCTAATTACCATGATCTCAGACCCTTTGGGGGTGGGCACAGAAGCCTGACAAAAAAGTCCAGGAAATAGCGATCCGGCCACACCAAAACAAATCACAATTGAATTAGATCTGTAAAAAATGAGAGAAAGAAGGCCACAAATTGGTCATGAATTTCTCTGGTTAACAGATTCGAGCAAGATACAAGCAGCCAAAGAGAAAACCAGAAGTAGAAAAATAGATAAATATAACTCTAATGAAATAAACATACAAAAAAATACATATGTATAGAAAAGAGGAGCCCAAAAATGGGACTGCCCATATGTTAAAGATAAATTAAAAGAAATTGAGAATTAAAGTGAAAGAAACAAATGAGTGATGCAGTGGTATCCATAAAAATAAATAAAGGAAGATCCTGCACCCAAAGAAGAAGGATAGAACCGACATCATAGTTGTCATTATGCTCACCATTGATCAAGCCCAGATCTGTCAATCAAGAACCATCAACAGATGATTCCTTAATGTGTAGAACGACCTCAACTACATGTACAGAATCGGATGTCGAAAGGTTCCCCAGAAGGGTGAATCTCCAAATGTCATTAAAGGATAGGCGAAGTCTGTGGGGCAATAGAAAGTACAACAAACTAGTAAGACATCTGTTATGTCCCAAAGTATCGCATACATAGAATGCAACACTGCACTGTATGGAATCAAGTCATGAAGCGTAATCTGAAAGTTTGTGAAAAAACTGAACTTACATCAGTCCAAACAGGATCTGTGTGTCTGTTGTATAGTCTAAGTGGCAGTACTACAAGGTCCCAACATATAGGTCTATGTATATAGATAGATGTTTGACCTAATCTTGAAAATGAGAAATAAAACAAAGCCAAAAGCGTGAAAGATTCCGCCTAGCTACCCGTTCAAAGTTACTTACCTCAGCGGCAAAGGCCATAGACACCAAACTTCCTGTGTTGGCATTTGTCCGGGGTTAAATACGTCAATGGGCGTATCAGGACTGACGTCTACAACGTCTCTAGTGCACGTGACTATTGGCACAGAAAGGCACGTATAATCTAGGGCCACGTACCGTGCAATGGAAGTGTCATGATGCCTACCCCTGGAGCACCAGGCCAGGCCCAGCACCCCCGGGAGCAGGCATCACGCCCCCGGGTAAAAGCCCAGCAGCCCTTTATAGGGGCTCTTTGGACACTGTCCTGGCGCCGTTGGCGCCAGGCTCATGTTGGACATCAGTCCTGGCGCCATAGGCGCCAGGCTCACAAGGGGAAGTGTTTGGTGCACTTACCTGAAGCAGACCATGCTGCACACTCACCTGATGCAGACCGTGCTGCATGAAGAACCAAGCCAAATGAGGCTTAGGAGGGACTATTTTTCTGAAGGAACTATTTTGTTACTTGGGTGGGGCTGTGGAAGAATACTCACCTGGAACTTCTTCCAAGGCTATTTAAGCCACGCCTGGACAGCCACACGTGCTTCGCGTTGTTCTGCATCCCAGCAGCTGAACGCTCACCGTGTCTGCTCCTGCACCTGGACTCCAGCCACGCCCGCCTCGAACCTGGAACACCTGTAAGGAAAGAAGAGAAGAGAAAGGTGAAAACCAAGAACTTATTCAACCTTCTTACCTGCATCCGGAATCTTCATGCCAGCATTCCTGAAGGAAGACTTCCATTTAAAAGCACTGCGTTGCTCGCTGCAGCGCCGTGCTTCACTCACCTGTTCCCGAGACGCCGCCCGGCTCCATCGCGGCTCTCAGCACCGGTCGCCACATCTCTGCACCTAGGGGAGAGAAGAAGAGACAAAAGGTGAGCAAGGGAACACAAGAGGAAAGCCGAATTTTCAGCCATATTACTTACCGGCTTTTCTTGGTGAACCATTCCACATATCGGGTCGGCGCCGCATCTTTGGCAGGTTCCGCACCCCGTCCCCTATGGGGAAAGGCCAAAAGACATTACTGGGGAATTATAAAGACATTTAGAGGGGTCGCCCTCATCACTAACTCGCCTGATTTTACCACCAGCAATTTAACCCCTCAACGCATCGCCTTTGTTCTGCACCTGAAATAAAGGACAGATCACAGGTTAGGAAAAAACAACATAAAAGGAGGCTCACACTTGAACCTTTGCATCTTCTTACTTACGGCGTATCGCTCAGAAAAGTCAAGTGGATTTGCCAGCGCCATTCTGAAAACCAGTGAAGTAACTGGACGAACGCGCGCCCCTGCACCAGAAGCAGGATGGAGAGTTCATCCTTCCAAACCATAAGGTGAGCTTAAACCGGGGGTTTTGGAGGAAGTCAGAGAAGAACGAAGGGGGAAGGGGGGAGCAAGCACACTATTCAGCAGACAATTAATCCCCTTTCTCATCTGCAGAAGGATATTCCTACGGGCCAGACAAGCAAGATTTGGGGGTCCTGTTCAATCGGTGGTCAGAATTCTGCGCATCACGCTTGAAGAGGCCACAGAAACCCAGACCAGACCAGCGCCTCCGTGGGAGCCAGGTGAGCGTTACAGAACGCGAAGCCTTCCTACAAATTCCCACCCAGGCGCTATGGAAACTTCTGAGACTGACCAGTTGGCCCAACTACTGGGGGAATTACGGGCCGAAGTACACGCCACTCGTCAAGAGACTAATGCTCTCAGGAGGGAAGTGATTGTAACAAAGGAAAGAGCTGATGACCTGGCTAGACAGCTTTTGCAAGGTCAAGCTGGACAAACTCCTTTACCCAGTTCCGGAGGGAACCCCGCTCCTGTGCTTTCCAGTAACCCGGTGCAGATTAATCTACCTGGAAACATGCCGCTGGCCCCACCCGAACGCTTTGCTGGGGACCCCAAACGATTCGCCGTATTCATGAATCAGTGTCGTTTGCATTTCCTGTGCAGACCTGGGGCCTTCCCTAATGACCAGACCAAGGTAGCCTTTGTATTGTCATATCTCAGCGGCAGTGCTGCCGATTGGTTAGTTCCACTGGTAACTCAAGATGACCCGATTCTTCGTGATTTTCAAGGATTTCAAGCAAGCATGGAAAGGTTATTTGCTCGTCACTCCCAGGGGCAGGCTCTAGATGACGAACTTCTATCTCTGCGACAGGGCAATCAAGACCTCCTTTCCTATATTGCAACCTTTAATAGACTAATTGTGGAAACTGGGTGGCCAGAGGATAAAAGAATCACGTTATTTTATCGAGGTCTACGCAGAGAACTTAAAGATGTCCTGGCCCAAGTTGTAAATCCGCCCCAAGAATGCTCAGAATATATAGACTTAATGGTCCAATTGGATCACAGACTGCAAAACAGAAAAGCAGATCGGTCCAGGTTTGAGACCAGGGTGTTAGTCAAGACCCACGTTAACCTCAAGGGGGCTGAAGCCTCTGAGCCAATGCAAATCGGAGGAGTTAAAGGACCTTTAACTCAAAAGGAACGTGAAAGAAAACGCCAGATGCACTTATGTCTTTATTGTGGTTCCTCTGGACACTTTCTACGAGATTGCCCGGCAAGGCCGCCCAGGAAGCTGGTAGGAGCCGCTGATAAAATCCATGAAACCTCTGTATCGGGAAACGACCCCGCCCGACAAGCGTAGGGGTCCGCTTGCCGAGCTTGAAAACGAACTCTCAGACCTCGCATTTCATTGTGCCAATGGTCCTCGTAGATCCGGAACAGCCTAAGCGGTTGCATGCAATAAAGGCATACATCGATAGTGGGGCTATAGGAAACTACGTGGATCGTGAATTGGTCTCCAGGATTAACCTCCCTCTGCGTCCTAAAACCAGCAAAGATGTCATCACCACAGTTGATGGAACCGAAATTGCCTCGGGACCGGTAACACATTCCACAGCTGAGGTGACACTTGTAGGTCCGGACGGCCATCGGGAGGCAGTTGTGTTTGATGTAATCAAGGCTCCACAGTTTCAGGTTATTCTCGGAATCCCTTGGTTAGAGACACATAATCCTTGAATTGATTGTCGAGCGAAGAGTATAACCTTTCCGGAGTGTGCACGAACCTGCTACCCAGAAAATCTGAAGATCAGTCTAGCATCAGTAACCTCTGTCTCCATGCAACTACCTCCGGAATACTAAGACTTTCAGGACGTCTTCCAAAAGGAACAGGCCAACACGTTACCTCCTCACAGATCGTACGATTGCCAAATCGATCTGGTGCCCGGTGCACAACCCCCTTGTAGCAGGATTTATGCCCTTACTGAGCCAGAGAATCTGCATTTGAGACAATATTTAGATCAATACCTAGCCAATGGTTTCATTCGCCCGTCAAAGTCTCCGGCATCCTCGGCTTTGTTCTTCGTGCCAAAAAAAGAAGACGACCTTAGAACTTGTATCGATTACCGCGCATTGAACCAGATAACTGTTAAAAATCGTTACCCTCTGCCTTTGATCCCTGAACTCCTTGACCAGGTGAAGGACGCTTGCATATACACCAAGTTAGATCTCCGGGGGGCTTATCATCTGGTACGAGTAAAAGAAGGCGACGAATGGAAAACGGCCTTCCGTACAAAATATGGATTATTCGAATACCAGGTGATGCCTTTCGGGTTGTGCAACGCGCCTGCTGCCTTCCAATTCTTCATGAACGATGTTCTTCGGGAACTCATTGATGTCTGTGTTGTCGTGTATATCGATGACATTCTGGTGTAATCCTCTTCGGAATCAGATCACAGAAAACATGTCAGGGCCGTCCTTGAGAAATTGCGCCAGCACAAACTGTTTGCAAAACTGGAAAAATGCGTTTTCCATACCACCGAGGTTGAGTTTCTTGGATTCATCCTGACACCTAAAGGGGTCCGAATGGACTCACGGAAAGTGAATGCCATCCTCAAATGGCCATCACCTAGTTCGGTGAAAGGTGTACAAAGCATGCTTGGTTTTGCCAATTTTTATCGCAGGTTTATCCCAGAATTTTCACGGGTGGTGCAACCTATCACTGCACTCTTGCGGAAGAATAAACGTTTTGAATGGACCGAGGAAGCTGAACAGGCCTTTCAGGAATAAAAAGCTAAATTTACGTCCGCACCTATTTTGAAACACCCGCGTCCTGATCTCCCATATATAGTCGAAACCGACGCATCCAGCTTAGCCATGGGAGCTGTCCTGTCTCAGAGAGACCCCGAAACCAACCAACTGCAACCCGCAGCATTTTGGTCCAGAAAGTTCTCGCCACCGGAGATAAATTATGCAATCACCGATAAGGAATTATTAGCCATTAAGTCCGCCTTTAAGGCTTGGCGGCATTATCTTCTAGGCGCCAGGCATACCATCACCGTGATCACTGATCACCGAAATTTACAATATTTAAAAACTGCCAAAGCTCAGTCTTCACGACAGCTCTGATGGGCTTTATTCTTTGCTGAGTTCGATTTTGTAATCACTTACCGTCCCGGCTGTAAGAATGGCAAAGCGGACGCGCTATCTCGAATTGGAATGGGAGAAATGGACAGAAACTCAGAACCTGTGCCGATAATTCCCGAACAAAGAATCTTGGGGATAACCACTTTACAAACCCTTGAAGACATTCAAGCACGGGTAAAACTATTCCTGGATTCTTCAGCCTTTCAGGATTGGATCAAAAGGGGGTCTGACTTTTCAATCAACGATGGCTTACCTTACTTCCAAGGACATTTATTTTTGCCAGAAAAGGAATTGCAAGAACTGGTTATTTCCCGTCATCACGATACTTTGATGGAAGGACATCCTGGCATTGCCAAAACAAAGGAAAAAATTAAACGACAATTCTGGTGGCCGTCCTGGCGAAAGGTTATTAAATCTTTTGTGATGTCCTGTGGAGTTTGCGCCCAAAACAAAGGTCAAAAAACAAAACCCGCCGGTCTTCTTCAACCCTTAGACATTCCACCAGCACCTTGGCACTCCTTGTCACTAGATTTTATCACGGACCTGCCCTCTTGTAATGGATACAATACTATTCTGGTTGTGGTGGATTTATTTTCCAAGATGGCCCATTTTATTCCGTTGAAAGGATTACCTTCAGCTTTTGTTCTTGCCAAGGAATTCCTCGAAAATATCATCCGTCTGCATGGATGGCTTGGCAGGCGAAGAACGATGGTCTGGAGGGTTGCCCAGAGCAATGCCAGAGGTCAAGATTTATTCTAAACCTTCCAGCCATCAACTCTTTTGTTTTGCTATTGTCATCCCGAGTGGGAAGGGTATGCCCAGACGTGGGTCCCTTGCCTGCTGGGCCTAGAGACCCAAGCTACTCCTCACTGATGACGCCCAACAAGGCTGAAACATGTCTGGGGATGCTTGTGGTCTCGTGCAAAAGGGATGTGAACTAGCAGTTCGGGCTGGACTACCCCTTTGGGGGTGGGACCAAGCCTGATTTGCATATGGTTTTTCTCCTTTTGTAATGGCTTGGCAGGCGAAGAACGATGGTCTGGAGGGTTGCCCAGAGCAATGCCAGAGGTCAAGATTTATTCTAAACCTTCCAGCCATCAACTCTTTTGTTTTGCTATTGTCACCCCGAGTGGGAAGGGTATGCCCAGACGTGGGTCCCTTGCCTGCTGGGCCTAGAGACCCAAGCTACTCCTCACTGATGACGCCCAACAAGGCTGAAACATGTCTGGGGATGCTTGTGGTCTCGTGCAAAAGGGATGTGACCTAGCAGTTCGGGCTGGACTACCCCTTTGGGGGTGGGACCAAGCCTGATTTGCATATGGTTTTTCCCCTTTTGTAATGGCTTGGCAGGCGAAGAACGATGGTCTGGAGGGTTGCCCAGAGCAATGCCAGAGGTCAAGATTTATTCTAAACCTTCCAGCCATCAACTCTTTTGTTTTGCTATTGTCACCCCGAGTGGGAAGGGTATGCCCAGACGTGGGTCCCTTGCCTGCTGGGCCTAGAGACCCAAGCTACTCCTCACTGATGACGCCCAACAAGGCTGAAACATGTCTGGGGATGCTTGTGGTCTCGTGCAAAAGGGATGTGACCTAGCAGTTCGGGCTGGACTACCCCTTTGGGGGTGGGACCAAGCCTGATTTGCATATGGTTTTTCCCCTTTTGTAATGGCTTGGCAGGCGAAGAACGATGGTCTGGAGGGTTGCCCAGAGCAATGCCAGAGGTCAAGATTTATTCTAAACCTTCCAGCCATCAACTCTTTTGTTTTGCGATTCCCGTCCATACTAATCTCCGATCAGGGAAGCCAGTTTATTTCTCATTTTTGGAAAAAGTGTTGTCAACTGGCACAAATCGACGTAAGACTCTCAACCAGCCACCACCCACAGACCGATGGTCAGACGGAGAGAACGAACCAGACCCTTGAACAATATATACGATGTATGTTGCACCAATCTGAGGGTAATTGGAAGGATGTTTTATGGGTGGCTGAATATGCATACAATAACTCGATACACTCTGGAACTGGTCAGAGCCCCTTTTATCCCCTATATGGACATCACCCTCGTACTTCAGACTTGGACTCACCTTTGAGCCTCGAAATGCCCGCAGTGGACCATTTGCATTCTACGATTACTCAAGCCTTCAAGGATGCTACTGCACACTTACAACATGCGAAAGGGAAATACAAAAAGAATGCGGATCTGCATCGCAAGGAGGCGCCTCCATACCAAATAGGGGATCAAGTATGGTTGGCTACCAAACACTTATCGCTCTAGGGACCTCAGACTTTTAATCCAAGGTATTTAGGCCCTACTCGATCAAAGCTATAATTAAACCAGTGGCAGTCAAGCTAGATCTACCATCTAACATGCGGATTCACCCCGTTTTTCATGTGTCGCTTTTGAAACCAGTGCAACCAGGAACCAGATTAATAAAGCCACCAGAACCAATCCAGATAGATGGGGAGCCTGAATTCGAGGTGAAGAACATTTTGGACTCTAAGATCTCAAAATCAAAACTTTTCTATCTAATTGATTGGAAGGGGTACGGGCCTCAGGAAAGATCATGGGAACCCAGCGACCACGTACATGCACCTCGGCTAGTAGAAAGGTTCCATCGGAATTTCCCGAACAAACCAAAACCTCCTGAGGGAACGACCTTGGGAGGGGCCTTGGGGGGGACTGCTGTCATGATGCCTACCCCCGGAGCACCAGGCCAGGCCCAGCACCCCCGGGAGCAGGCATCACGCTCCCGAGTAAAAGCCCAGCGGCCCTTTATAGGGGCTCTTTGGACACTGTCCTGGCGCCGTTGGCGCCAGGCTCATGTTGGACATCAGTCCTGGCGCCATAGGCGCAAGGCTCATAAGGGGAAGTGTTTGGTGCACTTACCTGAAGCAGACCATGCTGCACACTCACCTGATGCAGACCATGCTGCATAAAGAACCAAGCCAAATGAGGCTTAGGAGGGACTATTTTTCTGAAGGAACTATTTTGTTACTTGGGTGGGGCTGTGGAAGAATACTCACCTGGAACTTCTTCCAAGGCTATTTAAGCCACGCCCGGACAGCCACACGTGCTTCGCGTTGTTCTGCATCCCAGCAGCTGAACGCTCACCGTGTCTGCTCCTGCACCTGGACTCCAGCCATGCCCGCCTCGAACCTGGAACACCTGTAAGGAAAGAAGAGAAGAGAAAGGTGAAAACCAAGAACTTATTCAACCTTCTTACCTGCATCCGGAATATTCACGCCAGCATTCCTGAAGGAAGACTTCCATTTAAAAGCACCGCGTTGCTCGCTGCAGCGCCGCGCTTCACTGACCTGTTCCCGAGACACCGCCCGGCTCCATCGCGCCTCTCAGCACCGGTCGCCACATCTCTGCACATAGGGGAGAGAAGAAGAGACAAAAGGTGAGCAAGGGAACACAAGAGGAAAGCCGAATTTTCAGCCATATTACTTACCGGCTTTTCTTGGTGAACCATTCCACATCTCGGGTCGGCGCCGCATCTTTGGCAGGTACCGCACCCTGGCCCATATGGGGAAAGGACAAAAGACATTACTGGGGAATTATAAAGACATTTAGAGGGGTCGCCCTCATCACTAACTCACCTGATTTTACCACCAGCAATTTAACCCCTCAACGCATCGCCTTTGTTCTGCACCTGAAATAAAGGACAGATCACAGGTTAGGAAAAAACAACATAAAAGGAGGCTCACACTTGAACTTTTGCATCTTCTTACTTACGGCGTATCGCTCAGAAAAGTCAAGAGGATTTGCCAGCGCAATTCTGAAAACCAGTGAAGTAACTGGACGAACGCGCGCCCCTGCACCAGAAGCAGGATGGAGAGTTCATCCTTCCAAACCATAAGGTGAGCTTAAACCGGGGGTTTTGGAGGAAGTCGGAGAAGAACGAAGGGGGAAAGTGGGGAGCAAGCACACTATTCAGCAGACAGTTAATCCCCTTTCTCATCTGCAGAAGGATATTCCTACGGGGCAGACAAGCAAGATTTGGGGGCCCTGTTCATTCGGTGGTCAGAATTCTGCGCATCACGCTTGAAGAGGCCACAGCAACCCAGACCAGATCAGCGCCTCCGTGGGAGCCAGGTGAGCGTTACAAGAAGGGAGCCGAATGGATGTAACTACGCCCCCTGGAGGTATACAGGCGGCGCAGCGTTACCCGTTCCACCATGGGGTCAAGACAACAAAGGAAAAATAAAAATAAAGGAAAAAATAAGTTATAATGCACCCCATGCAGTGGTAGATCTCTACCAATATAGAGGTAGACATAACACCTAGAATGATTAACAATGGAATGGAACAGGCTAATAACGCCTGAAAGCCATATCGAAGGCACCAGCAATAACCAAAGTCTATAAAGCTGAGTCCAAAAGACGTCACGACATAGAGGATTTATTGAAATATCGCATGCCATTTTTCATGGGCATTCAGGCCCAGTATATGGCTTTGGGTGTTAAATATCCACCACTGTTCCGTTCGGGACATATTTGTGGCTATGGCATAATGGTTTGGTCCCGTAACTCTTTCAAGACACCACCAACATAAGTTTTCACAGTCATGTTGGTGTTCAACAAAATGAGCAACTAAGGGAGAAGAAAGATTGCGAGTCCTGATTCTAGACTTGTGCTGAGAGATTCTCAGTTTAATAGGTCTAGAGGTTTTTCCTATATACGATTTATCACATGAACACATAATCACGTAAATCACGTTTTTAGAATTACACGTAGTGTGATCCCTCAGTTTCCAGACTCTGTGGTTAATGGAGACAGTGTTGGTCACTGTAGTAGATCCGCACTGACAACAATTGCCACAGGGATAGTTGCCAGTAACTCTTTCCATTCCCCACATTTCAGTGATGGTTTTGGGTGCCTGGCTGGTCTGCAGTCTATCTGCCTGAGATAGCCAGCTCTTCAAATTCCTGCCCTTTTTGAATGCATACATGGGATGTTCCAAATCGGGCGTGTTCATTTGAAGTAAATGCCAATGCTTAGCAATAGTCTTCTTGATTTTGGCATGGTGGGTGTTGTAGGTCATGGCACAGACTATATGTGACTGGTTCTGGGTGGTGCGGATATTTTTAGTCAACAGGACTTCGCGATGTTGATATCTCGCCCTTTTACGGGACTGTCGCAATATGTGAGCTGGATAACCTCGCTGGGAAAGTCTGTTTTCTCTGATGTTAGATTGGGACATAAAATCTTTCTTGTTGGTGCAGTTCTGCCTAGCCCTCAAAAATTGACCATACGGAATACTTTCCCTTAAAGACTGCAGGTGAAAACTATCAAAGTGGAGGATAGTATTTTGATCCGTAGTCTTACGGAAAAGGTCCACAATGATAACACCATTCTGGTGTTTGAGTATTAGATCCAGGAAAGAAATAGACGCACTGTCCACCGACATGGTAAACTTGAGATGGCCGTTCAATGAGTTAATCCAAGTCAGGAATTCTTCATGATCTCCCGTCGTTTTGTCCCACACAATTATATCATCTATATATCTTTTATAAAAAAGAATAGATGGCAAAAAGGGATTGGAGGTATCAAAGATAGAGACCTTCTGAGTCCTTCTGAGTCCCGATTATGCGGGTCCAGGCCTTTGGAATGATCCGTCTCATCCTAATCAGGGTCCGCAGCATTATAGAAAAAGAGTTACCTTTTCAGATAGTTCCTCAGACGGGAGTGGTTCTTTTCCTAACCAAAATACACGCAGGCCAAGAGGTCGCCAATGGAATAGAGGCTCACGTAGAGGGAGAAGAGGACGCCAAAATTGGCCTTACCAACAATACATGCAGATGCCCATGTTTGTACCTCAAGGCCCTTATCAGGCCTTTCCTCCCCCGAACCTCCCTTTTCCTCCCGCCGAAGTAGGACCTCCGCCTATAGAGAACATGTTTCAGACAAGGAGGAGGTCTTACCAACGTTAACTAACACATCGGCAGTTTACAACATCTCAAAACGGATACTTACCCCCAACGAAACTGCAGTACTTGAGAAAGGTTTTTCTTGTATTCCTATGCGCAATCCAAGCCAGATGGACCTTGAATTAGAACTTCGGAGCTTTTTTTAGAAAAATTCAGCTTAGAGACCATTTTGGCACAAACGGCTGTGATTTAGAAAACAACTATACTCCGTTCAGGCCCAAATCGACTTTTATGCCCACATCACAGATGGTCTCTAGCGAAACGATCACTTTTGAACGTGCCGTTCTTTGTGATTTCCATTGCATTTTCTCAGCACAGGCTAATCCCACTTCTAATTGATGTTATAACTTTTCTAAAAAAGAATGGTCCTGCTTGCAAGACCTTAAAAGAGACACTTCTATCATCATTAAACAGGCAGACAAAGGTGGAGGTCTGGTAGTCTGTGACGGACCTTTCTATGATTCAGAAGTACTTAGACAATTGGACAATGGGATCTTCTATCTTAAACTCAAGGGGGACCCTACAGAGACTATACAAGGTGAAATCTTAGCCCTGGTTACACGGGCTAAAGATGCGGTAATCCTTAGTACCGAAGAATTTTCATTTCTCACTGGTAAAGGAACACGCATACCTCTGTTCTATATCTTGTTAAAAATCCACAAGAATATATTAAATCCTCCAGGTAAACCGATAGTGTCTCTTTGTGGCTCTATCTTAGAACCTTTGGGAAAATACATTGATTATTTTCTCAAACCATTGGCAGCCAGTACACCGACCTATCTGGCCGATACCACCGATGCTATTGTCCATTTGGAAAATTTTCCGTTTGATCCACACAAAAACTTGTTTATCACTCTTGATGTCGAATCCCTTTATTCGAATATCCCACAGTCAGAATCATTGCCCATTATTAAATGTTTCTTGGATCTCAGAGATGACCCGCAGTTGGTCCCAGGCGAATTCATTGTGGATCTCCTCCAAATTGCCCTGACCAAGAATTACTTTAGGTTTAAAGAAAGTTTCTACCTACAAGTCAAAGGTACCGCAATGGGTTCAGCATTTGCACCCAATTACGCGACCCTTTTTATGTGGGCTTTTGAGAAGGTCTCTATCATTGATACCTCCAATCCCTTTTTGCCATCTATTCTTTTTTATAAAAGATATATAGATGATATCATAATTGTGTGGGACAAAACGACGGGAGATCATGAAGAATTCCTGACTTGGATTAACTCATTGAACGACCATCTCAAGTTTACCATGTCAGTGGACAGTGCGTCTATTTCTTTCCTGGATCTAATACTCAAACACCAGAATGGTGTTATCATTGTGGACCTTTTCCGTAAGACTACGGATCAAAATACTATCCTCCACTTTGATAGTTTTCACCTGCAGTCTTTAAGGGAAAGTATTCCGTACGGTCAATATTTGAGGGCTAGGCGGAACTGCACCAACAAGAAAGATTTTATGTCCCAATCTAACATCATAGAAAACAGAGTTTCCCAGCGAGGTTATTCAGCTCACATATTGCGACAGTCCTGTAAAAGGGCGAGATATCAACATCATAAAGTCCTGTTGACTAAAAATATCCGCACCACCCAGAACCAGTCACATATAGTCTGTGCCATGACCTACAACACCCACCATGCCAAAATCAAGAAGACTATTGCTAAGCATTGGCATTTACTTCAAATGAACATGCCCGATTTGGAACATCCCATGTATGCATTCAAAAAGGGCAGGAATTTGAAGAGCTGGCTAGCTCAGGCAGATAGACTGCAGACCAGCCAGGCACCAAAAACCATCACTGAAATGTGGGGTATGGAAAGAGTTACTGGCAACTATCCCTGTGGCAATTGTTGTCGGTGCAGATCTACTACAGTGACCAACACTTTCACCATTAACCACAGAGTCTGGAAAATGAGGGATCACACTACTTGTAATTCTAAAAACGTGATTTACGTGATTATGTGTTCATGTGATAAATCGTATATAGGAAAAACCTCTAGACCTATTAAACTGAGGATCTCTGAGCACAAGTCTAGAATCAGTACTCGCAATCTTTCTTTTCCCTTAGTTGTTCATTTTGTTGAACATCAACATGACTGTGAAAACGTACGTTGGTGGTGTCTTGAAAGAGTTACGGGACCAGACCATTATGCCATAGCCACGAATTTGTCCCGAAGGGAACAGTGGTGGATATTTAACACCCAAAGCCATATACTGGGCCTGAATGCCCATGAAGAATGGCATGCGCTATTTCAATAGATCCTTTATGTCGTGACGTCTTTTGGACTCAGATTTATAGGCTTTGGTTATTCCTGGTGCCTTCGATACGGCTTACAGGCATTATTAGCCTGTTCCATTCCATTGTTAATCATTCTAGGTGTTATGTCTACCTCTATACTGGTAGAGATCTACCACTGCATGGGGTGCATTATAACTTATTTTTTCCTTTTATTTTTATTTTTCCTTTGTTGTCTTGACCCCATGGTGGAACGGGTAATGCTGGGCCGCCTGTATACCTTCAGGGGGCGTGGTTACATCCATTCGGCTCCCTTCCATTGCACGGTACGCGGCCCGAGATTATACGTGCCTTTCTGTGCCAATAGTCACGTGCACTAGAGACGTTGTAGACGTCAGTCCTGATACGTCCATTGACGTATTTAACCCCGGACAAATGCCAACACAGGAAGTTTGGTTACCGACTTCCTGGTTTGGTGTCTATGGCCTTTGCCGCTGAGGTAAGTAACTTTGAACGGGTAGCTAGGCGGAATCTTTCACGCTTTTGGCTTTGTTTTATTTCTCATTTTCAAGATTAGGTCAAACATCTATATAGAATTACCTATATGTTGGGACCTTGTAGTACTGCCACTTAGACTATACAACAGACACACAGATCCTGTTTGGACTGATGTAAGTTCAGTTTTTTCACGAACTTTCAGATTACGCTTCATGACTTGATTCCATACAGCGCAGTGTTGTATTCTATGTATGTGATACTTTGGGACATTACAGATGTCTTACTCGTTTGTTGTACTTTCTATTGCCCCACAGACTTCGCCTATCCTTTAATGACATTTGGAGATTCACCCTTCTGGGGAACCTTTCGACATCCGATTCTGTACATGTAGTTGAGGATGTTCTACACATTAAGGAATCATCTGTTGATGGTTCTTGATTGACAGATCTGGGCTTGATCAATGATGAGCATAATGACAACTATGATGTCGGATCTATCCTTCTTCTTTGGGTGCAGGATCTTCCTTTATTTATTGTTATGGATACCACTGCATCACTCATTCGTTTCTTTCACTTTAATTCTCAATTTCTTTTAATTTATCTTTAACATATGGGCAGTCCCATTTTTGGGCTCCTCTTTTCTATACATATGCATTTTTTTGTATGTTTATTTCATTGGAGTTATATTTATCTATTTTTCTACTTCTGGTTTTCTCTTTGGCTGCTTGTATCTTGCTCGAATCTGTTAACCAGAGAAATTCATGACCAATTTGTGGCCTTCTTTTCTCTCATTTTTCACAGATCTAATTCAATTGTGATTTGTTTTGGTGTGGCCGGATCGCTATTTCCTGGACTTTTTTGTCAGGCTTCTGGGCCCACCCCCAAAGGGTCTGAGATCATGGAAATTAGATTTTCTCCCCTACTAGCCACTATACACGTCCCAACCCAGTGTTGGGGACCGGGTCCTTCATCGGGATCCTCAGATCACTTGTTTTTATGGTCATTGTGTATGAATGATTGTGCGGCCTATATGAAAGGCTGCTTTGATGTTAGCATTACTATTTTCTCGTTTCTTTTTCTTTATTTCACTGTTTGGAGAACATACATTTTTAGTGTCTCTTTTTAATCTATAACATTTGTGTAGGTAATTTCAAGACACAGATGAATCTTCATGAATCTTTATACGGGAATGCTACGTCCTGACGAAGATGGACATCATCTGTAATCCAGCTAGATGTGTTTTCCATCAAAACTACCTGGTTTAAGGCGCCATGCTCACGATACTGTTTTACGTATTTGTGGTTTATTTCGCATGTCACCTTAGTAGTTGGCGTATAGCATCCCATGTTAGACTTTTTAGAGTATGGGTTTATGAATATCATTTTGGTGAAGACCTTTCAGTTTCTTGTTTATTGCAATGTTTAAACTGCTAGATTCGGAACTAACGACTTTTTTTGCTGCCACTATCAGGATTTAATCCATCTTTGAATTCATTTCGAAACCATGCTGACTATATTCGGTTGACTAGGATTTTTTCCACCCGAGGGATTCCCTTCTCTCGAGTGGATTTTATCCTTCGACATTGATTTGGACTTATTTTGGACGATGGTGATTATTACCCAGCTTGTAATTGGGCAGCAAGTTCCCAGCAGCTCTATTGTGATATTAGCATTTTTCTTCACATTTTGCACTTTATTCATGTTGTATAACTGTATGTCCTAAATTTATACTTACTCTTATATGAGTTCTAATCTATTTAATAATCATTTTAATGTTTCTAATTAAATAAAGAAAAATAAATACATTTTTCAAAAAAACTTGTCTATGTATTATGTGTAGTGATCTGAGGGGTTGATTGAGGGACCGCCCCGAATACTGGTGGGATTGTGTTGTTTATAGTGGACTTGTTTATATCTGCTGGCTTGATTTCTGTGCCTTGTTTCTGGTTGTTTCCCCTCTTGCCAGCGATGTAGGGGGTACCCATCTATTGTATTGCATTGACTGTGACCATGTCACAGGTACAACCCCCAGAAAGAGGGAGATCTACAATAAAATCTGTAGTCAGATGGTTCAACGGTCATGTAGGTGGATGATCTTGATGTAGTAGACCGGGTGGTCTTTGTGTCCGGTACCTGCCCGTATTGCAGGTAGGACAAGAACAGACATACCTCTTGACCTCAGTAGACAAACCCGGCCTACAGAATTGCCGTTGGAGCAGGTCCAATGCGGTTGAGCAGCCCCGGTGGCCTGCTAGGGTGCTGTCGTGACACTATTCCAGGGTGTATCGACGAGATACCGGATCCGGTAGAAACAGGCGGTTGTTGAAGAAGATCATACCATCTTGGTTGAGACGATATCCTGATGGTTGACTTTAGGGGGGATGATAATCTGACCTGTGGCTTCTCTGACCTTTTGGAGAAAGGTGGACACCTAGTAGACGATTCGGTTGCGCAGAAACAAGAACTCCGGGAGGCACTCAGAAGAATGCCCTCAACCAGGTATCCTAGAACGGGAGTCGGCTAGGATGATCTTGCTGCCCTGCATATAGGTAATAACGAAATCATATTGGGCAAAAAAGTGAGCCCACCTCGCCTGTCGTGAATTGATGCACTCTATCTGTTGGATGACTTTGAGTTTTTTGTGGTCTGTCCGAAGAAGGAAAGGGTGTACTGCCCCTTGGAGAAGATGATGCCACTCCTCACAGGTGGTCTTCATGGTGAGCAGTTCTTTTTCGATTACAGCGTAATTAGCTTGGCTGGGAGACAGTGTGCCTCATTAGGAGTTTGGCGGTAGCCATGCCGTTTTTAGCGGTATGGCTATCCCCAAACAGGGTACCGGGTCCGGGGCCCCCAAAAGGGGACTTACCGGGCCATTCCGACCTTGGAGGGCCCGGTAATTCCCTTTCGCAGGACCCGAACCCGGTACATCACCATTCCCATTTGAGCCCCGATAGGGCTCAATGGGAATGGGGAGGATGATAACAACAAGCCCGTTAATGACAGGCCCGTTGTTAGCATCCTGGTCTGCTAGCGGGTCCCGCTCTGCACATCTGGTATGGCCAGGCGTTCAGAGCGGGACCCGCTGCAGAACTCGTAATGTGGCAGTCCGGAATGAATGGTGCCGGTCCCCCTGCATAGTGGCGTCTGGTTCCTCCGCCAATACAGTCTCAGGCCAGATTTTACGAATATTCTGCACCAGCCTTTGATACGTGACATACTGGCCCCTATGCAAGCCCGCCTCCTCCCCTAGTCCTTCAAAATCCCTAATGGCCCCTTCTTGCCAGACATCCCCCAATGTAACCAGCCTGACCGACTCCCAGTAGGTCCTGATTATCATCCTTAGTTGTTTGTCTTCCCCTGCCAAAGCAACCAACGGCACCTGCGGGGAACACGGGTACGGGTCCTCCATCATTCGACATACTCTACGCCACATCTTCCACCCAAGCAACATCATTCCCGGGTGCTCCTTCATTTCTGACCTAGGCAACCAAATAATTTCTTTCAGGTAAAACGGAGAGCAGTCCTGTCCAAACAGCCTAAATTCGGGAGTTACCTCATCAGAGAGCCATTTGACCACATATTGCAACTGACCAGCTACATAATAGGCCTCAAAATTAGGCAGCTTAATATCCTCCTTTTCATAGAAATTCTGCAACTTCCATAGCGCCACTCTATTCCGAGTGCCATGCCATAGGAAGTCTCTGCACATACTATTCAGCTTGGCAAAAAACTTCTTAGGTATCATGTATGTTATATTGCTGAAAAAATGTAAGAGCCTGGGTAGGACCACCATTTTGAGCATCGCCCCCCGTCCCATCATCGCCAACGGCAACTTCTCCCAAAACTTCATGCTTATACGGATTTTTCCCACAGCCACCTCGGTGTTGTGCAAATGTTCCTCCTCTACCGTGTGATACACATCTATTCCGAGGTAGCGGAAGGAACCAATCGCCCATGGTATCGGCAACACTGGCAACCGCTCCGGAGGGGTTCCTCAGTAGCTACCCAATGGGAACATGCTCGATTTTTGGGGGTTCACCGCTATGCCAGACAGTTCTGTATACCTTTCCATTACCTCCAGAATATATTGAAGATTTTCCTCCGGATATTTCAAATATAATAGCAAATTGTCAGCATACAGGGATATTAGGTGTTTTTCTCCCCCTACCTCAATGCCTATCATATCATATTGTTGTTGAAGGTACACTGCCAGGGGCTCCCGGGCCAGACTATATAACATCGGCGACCAGGGGCACCCTTGTCTGGTGCCTCTGATAAGTTGCCACCTCTTGGATATCACTGCTCCTGTACGTACCCTAGCCAGCGGATCACTGTACAGCAACTTCGCCCACCTAACATAGCCCGGCCCCATCCCGTATTCCTTCAGGGCCTCCAACAACCACGACCACCTGACTGAGTCGAAAGCTTTGACTGCATCTAGGGACACAACCGCCATTTCACCCTTGCTCTTGCTCCCTATTCAATCACCCGGTGGAGCCGCCTATGGTTGTGGGTTATATTTCTGTTGGGGACATAACCTGTTTGGTCTGGATGTATCAATTTACTAATAACTCTCCGCAATCTATTGGCCAGGACCGCCGTCAATATCTTGCCGTCCTGGTTCAGCATTGACAAGGGCCTATAGGAGTCGCAGCTATGCCCTGGTTTGTTGGGCTTAGGGAGCGGTATTATTATCGCTTCTCTAAGCGATTCCGGCAGCCGACCCACCTCAAACGATTCATTAAGCATTTCTAGCATGGGGGGGTACCTCCTCTCTATATGCTTTATAAAATTCGCTAGGGAGTCTGTCCGCACCCGGGGTCTTACTGGTGGGCAGCTGCCTTACCAACTCTTCCAATTCCTCCAAAGTAATCGGTGCATCCAGCTCCTCTCTTTCTTCGGCACTAATTTTAGGTAATCCCATATCTCTTAAAATTTCCCTTATCTCCTCTTGGCTGCCCCCCCCTTTGTCCTCATATAGTGCCCTGTAATAATCTAAGAATGCCTCATTGACTCCTTCTTGGGTGTTCACTACCTCTCCATTCTCTCTGGTTTTCGTCCTAATCGGGGGCCTAGGGGTTTCACTCTTGTGTAACCACGCCAAGAGACGGCCCGTTTTATCCCCACCTGCATGCTGTCTCTCAACATACTTCTTATGGTTGAGGTTGCAGAGCCTTTCCCAAAGTTCCGCACACCGCTGCTGTAGTTTAAGTACTGGCTCCGCATCCCCTCCTCCCCTATTGAGTTCCCGTTCCAGTTCATCCTCAGCTTCCCCTAACTCCGTTAGGACCCCACCCTGCAGGCCCTTTGATTTAGCAATGGCAGCACCCCGCAATACCACCTTAAAGGCTTCCCAGAGCGTGCCCGCCGAATCCACACTGCCAGCGTTCTCTTGGAAATAATGTGTGATCTCGTCCCTGATATCCTCTCTGAAGACCGGATCCTTGAGCGCCTCAGCCCGGAGGCACTACGTCGGTATCCGCGTTCTGGGGTGGCAGTACTGCCATCCCAAGACCAGAGGCGAGTGATCCGACAGGACCCTCGCTTTGTATTCTATTTGGGTGGTCTCTAACACCACATCTGGCATGGCAAAAAAATAATCAAGTCTTGTATGCAGTTGTTGCGGGGCTGAGTAATGCGAATACTGTTCCTCATTAGGATGTTTCAGCCTCCAAACATCTGCCAGCCGAAGTCGTCCAGCAGTGTCTGTAATGCCCTGGCCGCTGGGGTGGGCCTATCAATCTTATCATCAGATCTGTCTACCCTGGGGCTCAGCACACAATTAAAATCCCCTCCCCAAATAACCGCCCCACCCACACACGCACCCAGGTTGGTACACAGAGTCCTAAAATATGCTGCCGTGTTTTGATTGGGGGCATACGTATTTACAATGCACACCTCCTTATTCTCCACCAGTGCCTTCAGTATGACCATCCTCCCCTCCGTATCCACCACCTCTTGTGCAAGTTGGAGCGGAACGTGCGGTGCCACCCAGACCAACACTCCCCTAGCGTAGGCAGAACACGGAGAGCCCACTACAGTACCTCTCCACTTCTTCCCCACCAGTTCCAACTTTTCCCGAGTCAGATGCGTCTCTTGCACCAGTGCAATATCAATCTTCCGTCTTTTCAAATACATCACGACCTTGTTCCTCTTTAAGTAACTATTGAGTCCCCTAACATTCCACGTTACAATCTTAAGATCCCCCATAGCTCATAAGTATCCTCCCCCCGTCCGTGAAGCAAATCCCACCTGCCCACGCGATACAGATACAGCCCTCTGGCTTTTTCTTGTAGCCTCATGTACAAACTCGAACTCCCCATAACTATATACACCCCAAACTCCCCACCTATCCCTTCCCCAACACCACACTCCCCAACTGCTGCCCAGCTCCATCCATGGAACTCAGGCACCCCCACATCTAGCCCTGCAAGCACCAACCAATGCCCAGAGCTCAGTAGGGTGAAGTCGCCCTAATGGCCACTTAACTAAAGTTACTAAGTGGGGTAAAGAGATCCGCTCTGCAAGGCTCCCCGAAATACAGCAAAGTCACAATGCTCATAATATATTGTGCAACAGTCTGACATTCTCTGCCTAAGGCCGCTCAAATGACTATAATCAAGTCCCAGAGACCTATTCTGCGTCATCTTGTAGCACCCTCCTCGTGCACTACTTATCTCCTCCATCTCCTCTTCCCGTCCGAACGTCAGGCTCCTGGGGACATCCCTGTGCTTTGAGCCATCCCATGGCGTCCTGTTTATAAAAAACTTTCAATTTCGCTGGATACAGCAACATGTATTTATGGCCCGCCTCTCTCAATCTCCGCTTTACCGTCCCAAAGTTCATGCAGCTACGCTGCACAGTCAGGGTATAGTCCGGGTAGGCCGTTATGTTTGCCGCTCCTCGTGTAATCGTTCCTCCCTTGCGGAAGTGTTCTAGTATCCTCTCCCGGTCCTGGTAATTAAGGATTTTGGCAATTACTGGCCTAGGCGGGTTTCCCGGCTATGCGCACGTCCCACCGCGAATCCTTGAGATAAGGCTCCTCCAGGTATCTCCTGCAACAGCATAGATTCAATGAACTCTGTGGGATCGTGGCCCTCCGATCCTTCTGGCAGGCCCACAATGCGAATTTTATTCCATCGGGTGCGTCCTTCCGCCTCCTCCGCCCTGTTCTCCAAGTTGCCCACTCTCTGCACCAGGGCATGCAATTCGGCCTTATGGGAGGCACAATCCACGGTGTTCGGGCTCACCTCTTTCTCGAGGGTCTCAGTGCGCTCCGCCAAGGACCTGACATCCTGCCGGAGTAAATTCACCTCCTCCTGCACCTCACCGACCTTAAGGTCCAACGCCGTTTTCATCTCAGTTACGGCCAGTTCAAGCTTAGCTTCCCAGGCCACCTTCAAGTCCGCAATCGCAGCCAGGACCTCTTGGTTAGTACCCGTCGCAGGCATGCCGCCCGTAGGCGACTTATCTTTGCTCTTGGAACTTTCCGGACCAGGGGACGTCTTGGCGAAGTCGTCCAACGTGGGTTGCTTCGCCTTCGGTCTCACTGTTCTATTAGACATGACCCAGAGGACCTGTGTTGCGCGCAAGTTACAAATGCGCACACAGTTCGCTCCTATCGCCTGACCACCGTGCGGCCTGCTCCTTCCTTTGTTCCGGTCGTTGATCGCCCATTTTGCTTCGTCTTCCGTCTCCGGCGCTCCTTATCTTTTTCGCACCAAACTCCACCACCGTTCCTCCGACGCCTTCCAAAAGTTCACCAAGCGCAGTCAGACTGTTCACACATCGACATGTTTTCAGCAGTCATAGGAACGTTGTTATGCACTATTTTGCCAGGATAATTTCAGGATCTCAAGAGCTCCTCCAGATCGCGTCCTCCTACATGGCCCTCGTAGCCACGCCCCCCCCAGATAGGTCACAGTTGACACCTTAAATAAACACTTATCTGGGTTGACCAATAGGTGATGTTCTGAGAGCCTGAGAAGGACTTTATGGAGGTGTTCTTGATGGAGTTGAGGGGAAGTAGAAAACACCAGAATGTCATCAAGATAAACAATATTATTGTGGAACAACAAGTCTGAAAACAATCGGTCCATAAATCTCTGGAATATTGCGGGAGCATTCACCAAGCCGAATGGCATCATGTGGGATATATTTACCCACTCAGCAGTACTTCCCCCACATCACCAACTTGCACTTCAGCAGAAACAGCAAAATGGCTGTGCTGGCTCCTGTGAACACCATTGTACCCAAACTGCGTTTTGCAGCGACAAAAGGATGGCTGCACTGTTTTGCCAAGTGCCATTGGGCAAGATGGAACAGGAAGCACCCCGAGAAAGGTTGCTAGGGTGTGTTCTTGTTTGTCTTAAAGAAATGGAGTGAAAAAGCAGTGCTGCTTTGCTGCAGAGCCCAAAATTCCCATTGAAAAAGAGAATATTTAATCTTTAAAATGATGCCGCTCTGACCCTGTCATGCCCAGCCATATTCACATTGTGCTCCATCAGAAAAGACTCATTCCTGAAAGACAGGCTGTGCCAGCCAAACCTGGCAAAATCAACAAAAGCTTTCCTTCAGCTACACAGGAAAAGCTTCAATTTTGCTACAAAATGTCAAAAATCACTGCTTGAAAGAAAATCATAGCTTTCTGTTCACATGTCAATTTCATGAAGACTTTTGCCTTGGACAGACTGTTGTGTAAAACAAACTGACTACAGCTACAAAACCATGTGGGAATCCAGATGGAAGAGCAACACCGAATTTGAAAGGAATATGCCAGTTTTCACCACATGTGTCAGAATGGGCTTTTACAAACCAGAGAGAAAAAATGCCTGTTTTAATAAGTACAATGTTGAATGAAAGCTTGCCCGTGCCAAGCAATATGAAGTAGTTTGTTGCTGGGGAAACTCTATGGGCTGTTTTATTCAACACGCTTGTTTTGATTCAGGACAAAATAAAATTAAAATAAAACTGTTACACTGCATGGGCTGGATTTTGCAAGCTCCCAAAACAGGTTATTCCTGTTGGCAGAGCTAAGGCTTCCCCCAAAAGGGAACCACCATAGACTTCCAGGACATGAAAGTGATAATTGCTAGGTTGGAAAACTTTGACTTACCAAGACAAAGAAGCTTCACCTGCTAATCAGGCTTGGGTCTGGGCTGAACCATCTTCCAATGGAACTTCCAGGACACGGATGTGCGAAGTGAAAAATCACACCTACTCGTGACATCTACAGGAAGCTTCAAAGGAAATCTCTGTGACAACCCTGGATTGAGGGGGTAGCTTGGAAGCTATGCCCGTATATGGGAAACAATACTGAACATTTGTTTCCAAAGACTATTTTATAAATAAAAATTGTAAGGAATTTATCTTTACCGCAGGACTTTGCAAAAATGTGAAAAGTTACTAGTTTAAATGTGATTTTATGGGCTTTCATTTAAGACGTCATAGACTTCACTGACACATGCGGAATAGAAATGGCAGAGAATTGCTTATTATAAGGAAAGCATCCATGATGCCATTGCAAATTTTAATACTTACATGCCTAATGATAATCCACACCCATGTATAAAGTTATAGAATTTTAAGTAATATAATTCTCACTGAAAAGCGCGAAAAACTGGTAGAAGGGCGAAACAAGGTCCCACAACCATGAGGATTGGACTACTATGCTCTACCTACAATATGTAATCTGCCCATGTGATTGGTTAAAGTGCCACAAATGTAGAAATGTGTAAATTAGGTTATGACTGATTTTTGGCAAAAAGGACTGTGGGATGGCTTTTTACCTCATAAACTGCAACCTTATAAACTGGGACTCCTCCTCGAGGAGGCAACCAACATTGATTGTCCGATCCGTTTCTTGGTGGTAGGGCTAGCTCAGTTCTGCACACCAATAATTCTGTGATGTAACCATGCTCTATAAATAAGAGTGGTTGACAGAGCTCCAGACACACTCTCTGCTGATTTTTCTGCGCCGGCGTTCCTGATCTGCTCCATTCATCTTGTTGGTGCCAGATTTTCACTACAAAGCCAAAGCATTTCTGATCCTGTCCCAGCAAGGCCATTGATCCAGAAAAACCCACGAAATCCCATTAAAAAGGGAACAAGCTGGGGAGCGTGGCTTGGAGCCATGGTGGTCGGAGTGTGTTACACTCACCTGTTATCCACAGGGACGCCACCCAGCCATTTGGTCGTTGGTGCCCTTCCCAATGATTCCCTGGTGTGGTCTCGGTGTCGATGGGATTCCGCCTTGAAATGAAGACTATATTTGGACTGGGCGACCAAGGTAAGTTTTCCCCCACCTTCCTTGTGTTTCCAGCCCCTCCAGGTTCTCTTCTCACCTGGTTGTCGGAATCAGTGGGCTCTCCGTCCTGCTCTCTGGGCAGGGGCGCGTTGTCTTTTGTGGGCGCGGGCGGTCCAGTTACTTCACTGACTGCTGCCCTTGTAGTGTCTTTCAGGTAGGTCTTATTGCGATTGATGGCGTCGTAATTCTTGCATGCCTTTTCTCTGTTCTAAATGTCTCTTTTTTATCTCCCTAGGAGCGCGGAGTGTCCGCTTGGAGAACTGGATATGCTGATTCTCACCGGGAGATGATGACGCACTATAGCGCTATGATGCGGTAAGGGGGCGCTTTGCGGAGCGCAGCAATGTCTTGTCCTCACTGACCTGTGCTTTTCTCTTTTCGTAGGTCGCAGTGAGTTCCCAGCGCAGATGGAGCTCCGGAGCTCTGCCGGTCGAAATGCAACCAACCAGGTAAGTCTTTAAGCGCTTTGCGGTTGTAATGTCTCTACTACCTCCTTTAATGATGTCTTTCTCCTTTTCTCAGGTCCTTCGATCCGGGCGGTGAACTCCACAAACAGAGCTGCCCAGGAGCTGTGAGCAGTGAAGGATGATGAATGCAGGTAAGATTCTGCTGCTAACAATGTTCTTGGTTTTTCTGCAGGTCCGGAATTCACCAGGCTTGTGAGAAAGCTGGACACGGTGAGCGTCACGTTGCTAGACGCAAAGTAACGCGAAACGTGTTGTCTTGTTCGGGTATGGTTTAAATAGCCACTGTAAAGTAGTCCACGTAAAGTAGTCCCTAGGCCACCACACCCAAAACACTAGACCACATAGCTTGGTTCTAAGAATCAAGCTATCGGGATGCCTCCATGTTGGCTGAAAGCCTAAATAAAGTAGTTCCTCAAGCAGATGTCTTTCCTTACTTATGAGCCTCGCGCCAAAGGCGCCAGGACTGGCCCCAAGAGGGCCTGAGAAGTGGATGCCAGGCCTTATTAGTGATCCGAGCCCTGATTCCACCTGGCCAATGGGCTTGCCAGTGGGGATCAGGGCTGAGGGTCGTGACAGAGTGGCTCTGTGAGAGCTCCCGGCTGGTGCCACATGGCAAACTATAATGCTCTGGTGAAACTTTAATCTGGAGATCCTCCTACAGTGCGATTGACAACTGAGGCATTGCAGCTAATCCTGGCTGACTCTCAGCCATCAGCAACGCCGGGTTCTGGGTGATACCCAGACCTGAACCACGCGGAGGAGCAGTGAAGGAGCGGGCAACAAGATGCCAGACCTCTCCCGGGAGAGATAGCACGGACAACAGCAGCAGCCCATGAAACTCTGAGCCTCCTGAGGGTGCAGCAACAGGGGGCAGCCCGCCTCAGCCCCAGTGCAGTCTCCGATCCATGATGGTGCTGGAGGGGCCCTCTGCACCCAGCATCAACAACCCTGAGAGGCCGCTTGATCCCACACGCAGGGCTGGCAGAGCCGAGACGATCTGGCGTAGCCATGCACCGGTCCAAAAAGAAGCATCACCACAGAGAAGGGATTTCGCACATGGGAGGCCGGTGATCTGAGGAACCACACGGAGAGCGGGGTCCCAATACATCGAAGGCCACCCCTCCCTGAGCAGGCTCGGTAACCGCCCAGTGACCATCGACCGATGGCAGCCAGACCTATGCCACACCCCATATGGACCGCTTGTGGAACTGCACCTCCCGGCGGGGCTCCCCCTTCCAGCTGTAAACCTAACCACTCCCGAAGCTGGTGGGGGTGATTGCCCTGGGGTCCCACCAGCGACCTTCCTGCCCGTCATTCTGAGGAGGCTCCGGTCCCACTTGGAGCCCGACAGCAAGCGGACCGCCCCCGTGCAGAGGGCAACTGAAGGAAGCTACGGAGGACATCAGTAGCACCCCACCGAGGTCATTCCCCCGTGGATCGACACCCGAGGACTGATCAGCATCCGGGTGGGGGACGCCTAGGGACCCTGGCTGCTCCCACCACCACCAAACTGGGAGTCGGAGGGGCTCAGACTCATCTGGTGCGGGCCCCCAGGCAGGTTGAAAGGCGGATACCAAGGTCCCTTCGCCCTGATTCCCAGTTGCAGCCTCCAGCGCTCGCTAAGCGCCAGCACGCACAGCAGCAACCGGAGGTAAGGCAGCACTTGCTGCTCCTCCTAGTGGTCCTGTCCACAGCATGGAACATACTCACCCTCCCTGGAGGGGGATCTGCTGGGCCGTCTGGCTAGATTCTCCTCGAAGCGGGAACTGGGCAACAAAGGCCCCTCTGGTTCCCCCTGCACAGAGGCATACGAACAATCTGGGGACAGTTCTATCTGCCCGGACAACTGCAGGGGCCCGGACACCTGCGGGGGATTCCTGTTGGTTGGGGGACTAAGGAAGCTCTGAGAAGCCCAATTACCAGCTTCCGCACCCTGAGCACTCACAGCCACATTGGGCACTGTGCCTGAAGCCGTAAAATCCACGCCTAAAGGGGTGCTGCACACAATTGTGGTGCACATCGATCTCCGGGGAATACAAGTTATGGACACGGCCCTTGCAGCACAACTCTCGCCGGCCAGAATGGGTTCAGCTGAAACACACTGACTCTCTCCCCTCCGCGACACAGAGCGGTAGGCAACTTGTCTCCGGTGAAGGCGCCCGTGGAGCCTGGGGATCTTGGAACCAGCAGGCTCAGCAAGCCCTTGCAGCAGGAAATCCTTAACGTCTTGCGTTTAACAGCCATAACTACTTCCCGCACACTGGTCTACAGATCAACTAAGCAATCTGTCGCCGAGCTGCACAGCCTGTGACTAACACTACCCAGGCTCCCAGAACGACCTGCCTCTTCAGCTGGGACCCAGCCCCTTTCCCAACCGCCGACTCTGGCCGTAGCCCCAACAGCTTCAGCCGCCTCAATCCTCATCAAACTACAGTCATGTCTTACTCCGCGGGTGATATCTGTCCGACAGCAGCAGTCGCAGCTCCTCGTCTGGGGCGACCCTCTCCTACACCGGAAACAGCTCCTTTTGGCCAGGGCTGTACAGTAAGATTAGGGAGCCCATGACACACTGGGGGCTCACCCCACCCAGTGCTTGGTGCCCCCCCTGACTCTCCTGCCTCTGATAACTCAGAGATCTCCGAGCCCTGCTCTGGGTACAGGCTTACATACATAATGGCAAAAATATTATCCAAACAAACAGATATTTCGGCCCTGCTGTCAACCTCAGCATTGAAAAGGCCCAAAAGAGGTGATCGCCCGGAATCAGCGGAAGCGAACACTGGAGATGCCCACACAGAACCACCCTGGGAGGCTTCAGCTCAGGCGGTCACGAAATCTGACCTTCAGGAGCTCCTATCAGCGCTCACCAAAGTGTTTCAGAGGGGCACTGAAGAGGTGAAAAGTAAAATCACAGTCCTGGATGAGAGAGTTGGGGAATTGGAGACGAGGACGGCAGAGGCGGAAACCACCCTTTCTGAGCATAGGTACGAGATTGAGAAGGTGGCAGATAGACTCACCACATTGGAAGCCAGATGCGAGGCCCTTGAACTCAAGGAGGAGGAAACGGAGAACCGCTCCCACCGCAACAACATACACCTGAGAGGGATCCCAGCCCTGTCCCTACCGGATGATTCTCCCCTATTACTGGACAGAGTCCACAGAACCAGAACAAGATCTAACACCACTACTCTGCCGGATGTCCTTGCAAGATTGCACTATTTTAAAGTCAAGGAAGAATTAATGCAGGAAGCAAGAAGCTCCCCTTGCATACATTTTAAGGACGCTTCCATCTCCTTGTATCAGGACCTTGCTTCAATCAAACTCCTGAAAAGGAAAGCCTTGAAGCTGTCAGGTTCCGGTTCCAATTCCCCCTTCTCCTCACCTGAATACTCGGAAGTACGTTCCTTAAGTGCTGTTTCAGGCTTCTTCTTGTTCTTCTTTCTTTCTTTGGGCGGACTTTCCTTTAGTCTCTGTCCTTTTCTTTCGTGTAAATAAGGTCTGGCCCCTTCAGAGGCCACTGTGACAGAGATGAGAACCTGCTCAAGGGGACCTCCAGGAGGGCCAGCCTCGCCCCAGGGAAAAAGCCGGAAGGCAGAAAAAACCCTGGTTCTGGTGCTTTGCAGATGTGGGGAAAGTTGAGTTTCCAAAGACCAAAGTCCTGAGATGATCCAACGGGATGAGAAGGGCAAAAGAAATAAGAGGATGGAACCTAATAAAAAAAAAGAAAGGAGGAAGTACCAAAAATACAGAGAGATAGCACTAGAGCCAACAAGGGAATTGCTATGGAAACTGAAAACCTATACAGATGGAATCATAAACAGAAATAAGTAGGAACGGACAGGCACCGTGAGCCTATGCTGAGAATCACAATGAAAGTACACAAACACAAAGCAAACTCGTATGTAAAAAGAAATCAGCTATGCAGAATAGGCAAGCTCCGCGAATGTATGGAGCAGAAATGGGAGTCGCAAGAGCAGCTCGCGTGTAGAACGAAGAAAGGAAGCAGTGCGGAACGGCAGGCGCCGTGAAGGTAGGAAGGAGAAATGAAGTCGCGAGAGCAGTTCGCGTGCAGAACGAAGAAAGTCAGCAGTGCGGAACGGCAGGCGCCGTGAAGGTAGGAAGGAGAAATGGAAGTCGCGAGAGCAGCTCGCGCGTAGGACAATGAGAGAAAGCAATGCAGAACGGCAGGCGCCGTGAATAGAGATATGGAGTCTAAGCTAGCGGAAAGAGGAAAACAAACAGGCGAACCGAAGTAGAGTAGCAGGGAAAATACAGCGAGTAGCCGTAGAGGTTAGAAAGGACTGATAGCAACGATACTATAGAATGACAGAATTGAAATCACGAGAGAAGGATTCAGAAAAGCGGAGCGCAGTAACGAGAGTTAAACAGATACAACGCACTGGCTGGAGGGGCCGAGCCGGAAGATATAGTGCGTGCTGCCATCTTGAATGAGGACTAGAACGTTACCCTGAAAAGGTCACTGCCTCCAACCCTTCCATAGTCTCCACCTGCCGATCCTGACAGAAGCCAGTTACGGAATGGCTGAGGGAGAAAGGCGTCTCATACCGCTGGGGCTTCCCCACTTCCTTGACCTTCCCATGGGACAGCAGCGTCCGCCACATACGCACTGTGCACGAAGCAGAGAAACTGCTGAACCCAGTGGTGGGGGAGGGGACTCCCGACGGGGGCGCACCTTCTGAGGAGGAGGAACCGCACGCTCATTGGTCCTGGTCTCATGTTGAGAGATGACATCGAAGGATTAGAGGCCCCTCACTCAAAAGTAAACAGCCCAACAACATTGGCTAGGGCGGGGGTGCTCAGAGATGGCAGATCCTCGTAACCCAGAATCCCTAACGGGGACACCTGACAGCTCCCACAGTCTCCGGTTGCACGGTGTGCACCTCGAAGTGGAGCGGCTTCTCGATTGTACACTCAGCTTTCATCACTCAACAGCAGAGGCCCAAGAGCCTCCACACCAGAAGGCAGCGTTGGCCCAGCCGGAGGCCACGTTGGTCGAAGGCTGGCCCAGATGACCAAGTTTTGTTTTCTACAGGGGAGGGGAGATTGTATTGGGGAAGGACTTGAGCCATCAACATAGGGAACAATTTGATCTCCAGACACTTCGGCTGTGCGGCAGGAACTGGGGGACAGCAGCATCCGCAATCCGCAATCACGACTCTCCGTGATGACGTCTTCTACTAAAGATATTACCATCATCACATGGAACATCCAAGGCCTGAACTCTCCCAGGAAGCGCAAATCTGTGGAACACCGTCTAACCCAACTCGAGGCGGATATTGTGTGCCTACAAGAAACCCATCTACTACCCCCGGACGAGATGCGAATCAGGTACCAACGTTATCCCAAGAGATACTTTGCATCTTCTGGGCAGAAGAGGGGTGGGCTAGCGATCCTGCTCAATCAATCGGTAGCCCTATCAAATGTCACAGTCAAACGTGATCCGGGGGGACAGGTTCTTGCTGCTCAAAGGTCTTCTTGTCGAGCTCACAATTACTTTTGTAGTGATAGACTGCCCAAATGACGCCCAGGACCTCTTTCTACGCAAGATCCTCCCAACGATAACCACTTTCGCCGAAGGCAAGGTGCTGATTGGGAGGGACTTCAACCTCACTCCGAACCCCAATGCCAGCAAAACACTGCTGCCCTCCAGATCACATTTCTCGAAGGCGCTGGGGCTCGCGGAATTCCTGAGGGGGAACAAAACGATTAACGCATGGAGGCTGAAAAAACAACAAGGCCCGTGATTACACCTTCTTCTCACACGTCCATAGGGGATTCTCTAGGATAGATTCTCCTGCTGGTCTCAAGCACTCTGTTCCCCTGCATCGTTAACATCCACATCGGTCTGAGGGTAATCCCTGATCACGCTCCA
Source organism: Ambystoma mexicanum (assembly GCF_040938575.1). Lineage (NCBI taxonomy): Eukaryota > Metazoa > Chordata > Amphibia > Caudata > Ambystomatidae > Ambystoma > Ambystoma mexicanum. The sequence goes on from NC_090922.1 coordinate 1,106,308,132, forward strand.
GTGATAGCCCAGCTACAAACGGAAGGCCTTCCGGCACCACCGCAGAGGGCCTGGAAGCTACAAGACTATGGGCCTCATTACGACCCTGGCGGAAATGGAAAAATGATGGCGGAAATGCAATACCGCCATCGAACACCGCTCGTTGCGATTATGACCCGTCACCGTAAAGTACGATGCCATTAGCGACACCGCAGTGAACGGCAACGCTAACTGCACCAAGTACGCGCACGCGCGCCTTGCAAAACCGGAATCACCGCCATGGCGCAACGGTACGCGAATTCTGACCCTAGCGGACATGTACTGAACGCCATCAAGCACGTCGTAAAGTACCATTCCGCCATGGCGAGAAATACGGCATCGTGAACCAACCGTAAATGGCCCACTGAGTGCCTGTACTCCACTCCCTGGCCACATTGCACAACTCCTGGCAGGCGCAATGTACTCACACTATGCAACCAGTGAAATCTACAATTCACCCATGCATGCCAACGTAGAAAAGCATGCAGGGGCTCAAAGCGCCCCGTGAGTGGGCATCCATGTACGGCATGTCACCATAGCCGTACTGATGCAGCACAGGCATGTGAAGGTACAATACATCAAAATGAAAATCAAGAACACATGACACAAAACAACAGTAGTCCCCCATCGCTTGCCACCAGCGCAAGGCAACATCCAAAACAGCATCCTGAGGGGGATTGCACCAGCCCTGTACTCTTGCCAGTAAACAAACCAACCATCAGCAGAAGCATGTACCACACAAGTTGGCAGAGTGACTGAGCAGCCAGGCTCATCCCAAGAGGGGCCGATGGGAGCTGCAGGGCACAGATGGCATCAATACAGAAGCAATTCCAATGGACATGACCCCAGTCCCCCTCCAACAAACGCACGCAAACACAGTCACCTGTGACCAGCCACATTCTGAACATCCCATCATTCCACCAATCGACCTGGCTGACAGGCACCAGTCGGCCAAAAGCCAATCCCCCGCCCCTGAACAGCACATCATGTAAACAGTCACAATGGCAGCCCCTATCCGTGACCATACTGTGCTACGTAGGCAAACGCGGCCAGTACTGTACCACACAACTCAACTCAGAAGGCGGAACACAATGCAGATCATCTCGCAATACATACCGCCACAAAGCGAAAATCGCCACATCACCTGCAAAGAACAACGCAACACGACAAATATCGGAATACAATTTAAATGCACATCCAAATGACAAAGGCCCCACAGCAATTTGCAAAATAACACCAAAACAACCATCATCACCGAGGGCTGCATCTGCAATAATTGACCAGCTTCCACTTGTGTGACGCCCTGTACCATCATGGCACACAGGGCCTACATCAACGTTCCAAAAGGCAACATGGAAGCGGCAAGAACCGCAGGTCCGTCCCATGAGGCAGGCACTAGTCGAGCTGAAAGGCCGAAATGTTGCACCTAGCCACCAGTACAGCGTAAGGGCATGTGGCCCATTGGCGATCGTCCCATAAGATCGAAATGGTGCTCCACTGATTCACCCGAAGCTGCAGGTGTCGAGAGTAAAAACCATCTGGAGGAGTGGCGTAGAGATGGCATCTGCAATAGGGCAGGAGATACCTGTCACCCAAAAGAAACACAAATTAACCGATTGCATTACGGGACTCATGATGCATTACAATCTTCATTCAACACACCAAATCCACACCCATATGCATGCTAGCCCACTCCAAAGGAATATACACACCCCTAAATCAGTATCGAATCATAACGAAATCAATCGAGGTAAATACACCATTGGCAACGTCGGTTACTGTGCATGCGTCCGTCAAGATAGAACCCATGACATGGGATTAGTAACGTGCCTAGACACAAGTGTATGAAGGCGCGTCGAGACAGGGAGGATCCGACAAGGGCAGATAGACGTAAGTCCCACTATGGCAGCCTTGCATCACATAGCGCAGGGGAAGGGGAGTGATTCAAAAAACCCATGTACATGGCAGACCCTAAACGGAATCATCAGTCCATGCATCCATTCATCATTCCCTCATCCCGCAATGAAAACGCATGAATATTCACTCACATAATATGTGAAACTTCCATCGCGTCTGTGCGTAATGCAGTCTGCAAAAACCACTGTGCTCCTGGCCGGATCTGTAGTGTTGTGAAGCAAGATGGATTTGGGAACGTCCTGCCTTATCGTCCACTACGCTATTGCGCATCCCATTCAATTCATATCATTCATTGCCTGCTCGTTATGGGCCATGTCCCAAGGACATTCTACAATAGAACGTTACATTTGCAGCCAGACCTGTGGGCGTATCCTCGCCGCTACTTCAAAACCAAAAATGCTGGCCTTCGAATTCCTCACTTGCAACATTACGTCGAAAAGGCTTCTGTGAACGCTTGCATTCACAATTACATCAATGTAGTGCGGCTGTGTGTCATAATGCTAACTGGCTGCAATCACAAATGGGACGCCACGCCCGTCGGTGAAGTACGTTACTGTGCTGCATGAGGGTCGGCCATCGATCGAGCCCTACATACCACTGACTCTTCACAGGTATGTAAGCGGCTGCAATCATAGCATGTGTAACAATGGGAGCATAGCATGAAAATCAGTCAAAGTACATCACACTGCCATCGGGATTTGATACATGATTCCAATCCCAAGATGCCATGCGGCCAAATGCAGCCTTACGTGCGGGACGTGCTCGGCCAGAAGGGATTGCATCTGCCACAGATTCATTCAATCAGCACAGGTGGAGGCCATACAGGCCGACAGCACATATATTGCAGACCCAAACCCCTCCCACAACCACTCCCACTCCAAAATGCTACCGGCAGGACTAGCGATGTTGGGCCTGGGGGACCAGATAGCACTGCAAGCGTCCACAAGAAGACGACGAACAACAACAGGTACAACAACCGGGCGCACAGGGGAGACGGAGGAGAAGGAGGAGGAGGAGGGCAAGGCAGGGTCAGCAAGGCCCACAAGCACTGCCACTACCACCACGCAGGCGGCCCGCAATCCCACGCCTCCGAGCCGATCCGTTCAACCTCACTGCTGAGCAGATCCACACCCTCTACCGTTTGGACCGGGACACCATAATCGCCATTGTGGACATGACACATGCTGACCTCGTGAGCATGATAGATAGCCCAACCGCCATCCCACCCCTACTGAAGGTGGTGTCTGCACTCCACTTCCTGGCCACAGGCACCTACCAGCACACAGTGGGACAGTTGCATGGCATTTCACAGCCACTGTTCTCACGGACACTCTTCCAAGTGCACGATGCCCTCCTGAAGCACGCCGACGACCACATCACACTACCACGCACGTACCAGGAGATTACCAATGCAAAAGTGGGATTCCATGCACTTGGCGGCATCCCGGGTTGCATTGGTGCCATCGACTGCACCCATGTTGAATTGGTTGTCCCACATGCCATGGAGGTCCAGTACCGCAACCGGAAACAATTTCATTCAATCAATGTGCAAATGGTGTGTGACTCCAACAAGATATTTACGCATTGTTGTGCCAGATTTCCAGGATCTACCCATGATTCTATGGTCCTGAGGAACACAAGAATACCACGCTACATGGAGCGACACGCAGGGCACAGATCCTGGCTACTTGGTGAGTCTCATTCCATGCATGACATCGTGGCCCATTTGATGCGTCAATGACCTTGCAGGAGGGGGGGGGGGGCTACTTAGCACTATCATTCCACTGACACCCTTTATTCGTCTCATACAGGTGATGCCGGGTATCCACTGAAGAGATGGCTCCTTACACCAATCCGGAACCCACAGAACGAGCATGAGGAGGACTACAACCATGCCCACTCACGTACCCGTGTGGTCATTGAACAGGCATTCGGCCTACTGAAGGCTCGTTTCCGCAGCCTCAGCAGGTCTGGCGGGGCACTCATGTACAGCCATGAGAAGGTTTCTAAGATGGTCATGGCATGTGTCATGCTGCACAACATGTGCATACGTAGGAATGTGGCCATGCCCCCTGACGCTGTACTGCATGCACCTGAAGATGATGATGATGATGAGGGTGGGGATGTGGAGGCACCTCAAGGAGTCCATGAGGCACAGGATGCACGTGCAATCCGACAGAGCATCATAGATGCATGCTTCTAGCAACCACGCATGGTGCCTATTACACGGAAAGGGGACCTGTGGCACTGTGTGTGTGTAGTACAGGCACATTGTGGACTGTACGCCTATGAAGGCCTCGTACGCAAATATCAATGTCCACACATGTCATTGGATGATAATGAGATGCTGTATTGTTAATGTGATTTGATTTATACACCCTATGGACCCGCCACCCAGTGAAGCCCAACACACCCCCTCCACCCTACTACCTCCCCCCCCAACACCAGTGTCCAAATATGCATGCTGTCCGTGGTTGGACGCTATTGCAAGCCCCCTCTACGGGTATCAGGGGCACCCCTGCCCGTGGAGCGCAGGTTCCTGCCAGATCTGCGTTGGGGGCTGCCCTGGACGGAACTTGCCACGGATGATGTCTCTGCCTGCTCGCGTCCATGCATGTCTCTGAGGGTTTGTGAGAGCTCCGAGAGCACACGGCGCACAGCAGCAAGTTCAGCACAAACGTCTTTGGACGTCGCATGCAGTTCCCCCCTCAGGCTCTCGGTGCTTTTCTCCATTTGTGCTCTCAGGCTCTCGGTGCTTTTCTCCATTTGTGCTCTCAGGCTCTCGGTGCTTTTCTCCATTTGTGCTCTCAGGCTCTCGGTGCTTTTCTCCATTTCTCCCCTGAGGCTCTCACTACTTTTCTCTATTTGTGCCCTGAGTGTCTCGGTGGATGTTTCCATGGCTGCCCTGGAACCCCCGCATTCATTTGCATGGTCCTTGAGTAGCGTGGACACTTCCTGCTGTTGCTCGATCAGCAGGTCGAGGGACTGTTGCCTCTGCTGGGCCATGGACATTTGCGGTGGTGTGACAGGGGGGCTGCTCAACACATGTTGCCTTGGCACAGGACTTGTGGGGGTTGGCCAGTCGTCGTCTTCAGGGTGCCCCTGCGTGGTTTCGTCATGGTGTAGGGGATGGAACATGCAGGGGGATTGGGAAAGGTCATGGATGGTACCTACGTCGCCAGCACTGTTTTCCGTGTCGGAGCATGCTGGCATGACAGCTGTGTCACCTATGGTGCTGCTACCACCAGAGGCAGTGCCATCAGATACGTTCTTTGGGGGGACCTGTGGTGCTGGGGTTGTGGACTTGCTGGCTGCTGGGGTGCCTGTTGCAGTCCCCTCCAGTGTGCTGCCACTTGATTCCTGCTGCTGCCGTGTCTTGATCCTTGCACCTGAGGTGGAGGCTCTTGGGACGTTGGTCCTGGCCCTCTTTGCAGGCGTGCTGGTAGGGGTGTCCTGCAGCTCGTCGTTGGTATCGGACCCTGTGGTGGAGTAAAGAGGGGCGAGCGTTAGTTATGGGTCTGTCGGATTTGGAATGGCAACTTATCAAATGCATTGGGGTGGTACATGAGGCTGATTTGGGACTGGGCCTTGGAGGTGGTCTCATTTTCGTGTGGATTGAGGATGCATTCATTTGGCTGCCTGCAGTTAGGGGGTGCATGCTGCACATGTAGGGGTTGTTTATGGCATCTTGATTGATTTGTTTGTTCATTCTGACTTTTAGAGGGCGCTGTCAGGGCAAAGTATGTATTGCACTATGGGGTCACATGGTACTGCACATGTTCGTGGTTTGTGGATTTCGCATTGTTTCTCTTGGCCAACCTACCTGATTCTCCGGATGTCGGCACTCCTTTCTCCATCCCTCTGACTCCCTCTATGCTCTCCATTCCTATGGTGGAGGCGCAGATATCCTCCCAGGGGGTCAACTTGATGGGCGACTCTGAACCCCCCCCGGTAGCTGTGGCGATGTTCCTGTTCGCAGAAAGTATGCTGCGTACGCGGATCCGCAGGTCGTCCCACCGCTTGCGACATTGCTGTGGCGTGCGGGGTGTTGTCCCCACCGCACTTACGCGCTGTGCCACCAGGGCCCATATGGCCTTCTTGTTGGCAAGGGCCGTCCTGGTCATTTGACTGGAGAAGACGACGGCGGCATTTTCCTGGAGGGTCTCGGTGAGCACGGTCAGTTCCTCTCGGGAGAAGTGTACCTGCCGCTTGCGGTCACACGCTTTCTTGGCTACCTTTCCCATATTTATTTTTTTAACTGGGGTTGCTAACGGGTTGGGATGTGTGTCAGGGTCGGATTTTTAATGGTTGTGTTGGGATTCGGTTTTTATAGTTGTGCGGCGTGCTGTTTCCCGTTCCGGCCACATGCTTTTACTTCCGTTTCCGTATATTTACGGTGCCCGTAATTTGCGGTGCACGCTCGTTACGGTGACCGCTCATTACGGTGACCGCTAAGATGGGTGGCGGTATTGCACCTGGTGCAGCGTACGGCGGCGGTAAGGGCCGTTTTGGGGTCATTTCCGCCATCGCAGCCTTTCGGATTCCGCCATGGCGTAATGCTCGTGCCCGATGGGTCGTAATTAGCCGCACTTTGCTCCTTCGTGCAATGGCGGAAACGCTATTTACGCTGTTGCGGTCCGGTCAGTCACTTTCCGCCAGGGTCGTAATGAGGGCCTATATCCTTTTAGACGCAGCAGCTAGTCGGGGCTGTCGGAAGCTTTGGTTAACTACTTCTCAGAGAATGCAGGCAAGGGATCCTCAGAGGCTACGGTGTGCGACGCTATGAAACCTGTGATCAGAGGTGTAGCAATTGCCTGCACAGTGGCTTACAGATGCAGGCACCAACTCAGACTAGCAAAACTGGAGACACAGGTGGCAGACAAAGAGGCGAGCTACAAAGGGCGCCAATCGGCAAGAACGTGGAGGGATCTCTGTAAAGCTAAAGCAGCCCTCGAGATGCACCTAGCGGATCGACCGGCTCGAGCCTTGGCATACACAAAGCAGTACTATTACCTCAGTAGTAACAAGACCAATCGTCTGCTGGTGCATAAACTCAAGAAAGTACACACAAGGAACAATATCTTAATCCATCAGGACCGAAAGGGGAATCCCTGCTGCACTGACACTGATAAGCTGGCCATCATGACCGAACACCGCAGGAGTGTGATGTCAGGGAACCCCACAAGCGCGGAGTCACATTCCCATTATCTGCAAGCGGTCCCAAGGCCGCCTCGACACCCGCAGATCGACTCCTTGGAACTACCCATCTCATCTGAGGAGGTGACTGAAGTTATCTGCTCAATGAAGAACACAGCTCCAGGTCCGGACGGCCTGCCTGTCCCATTCTACAAGAAATACGTCCACATCTTGGTGCCCCACCTGGCCTCTCTTTTTAATACCTTCTTGGAAACGGGTTGTGTCACCCCCTCCATGGAGGAATCCATCACAGTCCTGATACCAGAGCCCGGGGGAACCCGTAACTCTGCTCATCGTATCGCCCCATAGCGCTGATGAACGTGGATTCCAAAATCTTCTCGAAGCTTCTGGCGCACAGACTTGGTGGAATCCTCCCGGATCTCATCCACCCGGACCAAACGGGATTCATCCCAGGCCGCAACACCCTAGACAGTAGACTTCGAATATCCGACAATATTTGACTTATGACTTTATTTTGTAAGGTATACCCAATTTGTACAATATGCAGTTGTATCTGCCATTTTATAACATGTAAATCCGAAGTCACCGACCTACACGTCTTCATTATCTCAAGCGCTTATACATTTGTTTCCCCATTTTTACTTTCTATTTTTATTTTCACTCTACCCATCCCAATTTTGTTCCAATTTAGTTACTTGTTGTGCATAATCCAGTGTACCCGCCTTTCATTCAGACATGTATGCCTCTATATGAGGTTTCTCCATTACCCATTAGTACTAGTCTATCATGGCTGCCCTTGTGGTATGCTTCTTTAGATGAGTCAAAATCACACTCCAGTCCTTCCTCAATGTCTATCCCTCTGAGAACTACTTTACTATGCACACAAGGGGGCGCGCACCAAGTAACTCGCGTCTGCGCCTTAGTAACAGTTGCCATTAGTTACCTTTCGCAGAGCCCACCGCACCGAGGATATTCTTCTTGGATCCCCGTCCACGCGCCATTGGATCTCCTCACTGGCTCCAGTGATGTAGCATGATTCAGTAAGCCATTCGGTTTCATTCTTTACACCGCAGACATGCACCGCCTTTTATTTTTAGGCGTATTCATTTCCTTTCACATTTTTTTTACGTGGTTTTTCATCTTTTCTATAGCCCTTTGCTGACATACTGCAAAACATGTGCGAGACACCAATACTGAACGGCGCTTCACGGTCCAGCATTTGATGCTGCATATCTACTTGTATGTGCCTTTAAACTTCCCCACTATGTTGAGTTATCAGTTACATTTCTCTATCTTTTTACTCCACTGTCATTCTGTGTTTCCTTCATTTGTGCCCATCCCTCTATTACAGGACCATCTTTTCGCCGCACATCTCACGACCTATGGTTCCCAAACGCTGGACCCCTCATGACGACTAGGAGCACGGTAGATAGCTGGAAACAAGCGGACAGGAAATGGAACTGCAGGAGCACAGTGGGGTCCCTCACCCCGATCTGGGAGAACCCTGACTTCACTCTTGGGCTGGGACAGAATGTTTTTTCTATATGAAAGGCAGGCAGCCTGAGGTGCATTGCAGATTTTTACACGGCAGGCTCCCTGCTCACTTGCGAGGGCTGCAAAGGGAAATTTCAGATCCCGGAAAGCGAGAGGTTTCACTACTCCCAGCTCTGACATTAGCTGACACACGAGTCGATGAGGGCACACAGAAACTAATGGCGACCCCGCCTAAGGGGAAAATGTCAACCTTGTACAGGCTGTTGGACAGCGCACCCTCTGACTCTTAGGAACCTTACATGGAACAATGGGAGCGAGATATAGGCAGTGAATTGGACGCGGCAAGCTGGAAATGCAGCTGGATGAGAACCCATAGAACCTCCAAATGTGTCACAAACAAAGAGGGGGCAATAAAGGTTTGCTACAGGTGGTACGTGACACTGGAGATTCTACATAAAGGCAACCCCGCCATAACATCACACTGCTGGAGAGGCTGAGCGGACAGTGGAAAATTGTTTCACATCCCGTGGACGTGCCCGAAGTCGGTTTGGTTTTGGATGGAAGTCCTGGAGCAGATCAGACTTATCACCGGCCTAACGATTCCATGGGACCTGGGCATTGTCTTGTTGGGAGGCACGGGTGAGGGACAATTTCCGATGCCAGGTTGTGGAAGCTCCAGGAGGGCCCAGCGATCCCAATGTGGTGGGCAAAGTGTTGGGACATTGCTGCAGCCGAGAAGATCACTGCCCTTTGCTTTGGCAACAGGAGCAAGTTTTATAGCATTTGGTCCCCTTTCTTAGATTACGTGCAAAAATTCTCTGGAATAGCCAGACAGCCACCATCCCTCCGTTGGTTGGAAAAGTATGACTGGACCTCTCAGGCCTTGGTGGCAGCTGCCTGACCCACAACCATCCTTAGAGTCTATTCCTTGAAACATTAACCCAAGTCTGCAGTGGTCCCTCCACTGGTTCATCCCGACACCCCCCCGAGCCTGTTTACCTCAGTTGAGATAGTGTTGATTTATGTTCTGTGTTTTTTCTTAGCATTATGACATGAATATCTCATGAGGCACTTGTTGTTTGAAAATGCCAATAAAATGGCTTGTTGAAAAAAAAGGGAAAAAGCTGTGGTATTCTTTTGGGACGCATTCTGAACCAGCCTGCCTTGCTGCCCACTAACTGCTTGCCCACTAACTGCATCCAGCGGTACTTGTGCCATCCAGTAGTCCGAATTGCCCAGCTGTCCTTGTCATCCAGTGACCAGAACTGCACAGCTGTATTTTGCCAGGCACTCCCGCCGTGTGGTGACCAGACCCGTTGACTGTCCAAAATCCCAGATTCAAAAGTGGACTGTGAGTATCCTGCATCCCATAACCCATAGTCTACCCATTTTGATTTTTCTTTATCCCACTCTCAAAGCAATCCTATCCATACCCTGATAATTTGTCCAACTGCCAGAATTTTTTGTGCATCTTGTCCGTGATTTCCTAGTGGTAGCGGCAAATTTTTTATTCACCCCATCTTGTAACTCCTTAGCAATGTTCTGATTAAATTAATTAATTTCTCCTAAAGAACAGAGGTACACTTCGTGAAGGGTTACAACTGCAGCATAAATTTTATATTCACCGGTGGCGTTCCTCTTTTCTCAGCCATTAAAACTAGTATAAGCAAAAACTGTCTTTTCCTTTCAAAACCGATTTTATCACTTTTAACTACTCTATTTTCCTAAAACTGAACCTCATTTCACTATGAAAATCTCATCCAAATCTTCAACTACCACTATTCTTTCACTTTTATGTTGTCCCTGTGATATACATCTTTCCCCCAGCCCAAAAACCGCATTGCAAATCAGAGTATTTCACCCGTTTTTCATAGAAACCGTTTATGGCATTTTAAACGGGAATTAGGTCAATTGCAAGTTTTCCAACGTGTCATTTGGCTGCAGCATGCTCTAAACTTTCCACTTGTTCTCGAATTGTATGCCTTTTGCTGATCCATTGCCTTATCATTGCCAGTGATATAACATACATGCTATTGTGATAAAACATATGTATATTATAATTTAACCACACATTAATTCATTACTTTTTCTCTTCTAAAATACTCTCTCTTCGCCAATACATTCTTTCCTCCCCTCCTTTCTGCCCTCCTCCCCCGTCTATCTCCTCCCCTTCCTCTTACCTGTCTGACTTCTCTCCTATTACTCCTTTTGAAATCTCCTTCCTCCTGTCCAAAACCTACCCTACCGCCGCCCCCTCTGATCCCCACCCCGCTGATTCCTAAAATCTACCCTCTCCTCGTTCCCTACCTTACCTCCTTCTTCAATATCTGCCTCTATTGCCACCTTCTCTTCCGCCTTCAAACATGCTACTATCATTCCTATGATGAAGAAACCCTATGCTAAACCCCTCCTTGCATCCAACTTCCGCCCAAACTCAATTCTACCATTCCTTTCTAAGCTTCTCGTATGTTTAGTCTACTCTCAAATCTCTAACTTTGTAACCAATCTCTCTCTTATCCCCCCTCTCAATCTAGTTTCCACCCTAAACACTCTACTGAAACTGCCCTCACCTATGTTCTCAACTCCCTCCTTACTGCTCGCTACTATATGAAATCCTCTGTCCTTGTCCTCCTTGACCTCTCTGTGGCCTTTGATACCGTTGATCACCCCTTACTTCTTAACACTCTTTCTTCCTTTGGTATAAGTGGCTCTGTCCTCAACAGGCTTTCCTCCTACCTTTCCAACCACTCTTTTGCTGTCTTCTGGGGTGGTCGTACCTCTTCCACTCTCCCCCTGGACTTCGATGTTACCCAAGGCTCTGTACTTGGCCCTTTCCTTTTCTTACTCTACACTTCTCTACTCACCCCCATTATCTCCTCTTTCGGCATATCTCATCATTTCTACGCAGATGACACCCAGCTATTTCTTTCCTTCTCCTCTTTCACCCCGAACTACACCATAATCTTTCTCCCTGTCTTACTGCTATTAAAACTGGATCTCTTCCCACTTTCTTTGCTTCAACTCTAAAGAAACTGAAGTCTTATTCTTCCCCTCCAACACACTTCCTCCTCCCTCTCCCCCTCCTTTTATTTTCTTTCCTCCTACTAACCTCCCTATCTCTGCCTCTGCTTGCAACCTTGGCCTCCACCTTGATTCAACCCTCTCCCTTCCCCATCATATTTCTCTTACCTCTTGCGCCTGCCGCTTTCACCTATTCAATGTTTGCAAAATCTGCTCTTCCCTCACCTTCCATGCTACTAAACTTATAATCTCTTCCCTCATGTTTTCCTGTCTTTTCTACTGTTCTTCTCTCCTCTTTGGACTCTCTGCCTCTCACCATGCTCCCCTCAAATCCCTTTACCACTCTGCCATCTGTACCCTCTGTCTTCTTGCACCTCTTGATTCCATTTCCTCCTCTTTCTTTTCTTGGCTGGCTTCCCTTTCACTCCCAACTTAAATTTAACTTCCTCCGCCTAGTTTTTAAATCTCTTCATGGGCTAGCTCCCCCTTACCTTTCTTCTCTCCTTTCTTTCTACTCTCCTTCTCGCTCCCTCAGATCCGCTGATCTCTTCTTACTCACTGTACCTCCATCCCCTTGTGCTTCCTCTCGTTTCCATTCCTTTCAGCTACAAGCATCCCATCACTGGAACTTTCTACCTCTCTCTACTCTCTATCAGTTCCATTTCCTCTTACCCCTCTTTCCGTGCCTCCTTGAAATCTTTCCTTCTTCACCCCCTGCACTAACTCCCCTCCTTCTCCTATTATCTCTCTCCTTTATCCCTACCCTCCTTCCTACTTCCCCTCTTCTTCCCTTTCTTTCTCATTCCTCCTTCCCTCCTCCTGTTATCTCTTCTTCTCCCGCTCTGACCTCCCTTTCTACTTCCCTTACTTCTTCCTCTTATCTATTCCTCCTTTAGAACTGGTCAATTGATCTACATACTGTTTTTGATTGTTTGTTTCATGTCTTTGTAACTTTATGCTTCTTGTTTACAATGTATTCTTGTTGTTGTATTGTAAAGCGCTTTGGCATAAAGCGCTATATAAACCTAATAAATACAAATACAAATTATTTGTAAAATCTGAGTGTTATTTTAGGCCTTTGCAAAGGGCTTTTGCTTCTTATTTTATGAGGGATTTTGATTCTGTTTACTGCCTCTTATTCCTGACTACCCGCTGCTTCTTTCTATCCACTCAGAATTGAATTAATTTTGGGTTGAGGGAACATTGCAGGGGGAAATCCTAACTTGGGTGCTATCTATCCTAATTCTAAAAGTGCTCCTATTAAATTGTGCTTTGGATATGTTCTATTAGAAGGTTAACCAAGTGCATTGCTTCCATTTCCATTGTCATTATCACCCCATTGGTGATTGCTGCCTACTATTAAAATTTGTGTGATTTTTGTGAACTTTCAAAATAAATAAATATTGTATTTGCACCATCCGGCCTGGTTCATGGTCCATTGAGACCCGGGGTATTTGTAAAAGGGGTGTGAGACAACCAGGCTAAGACCAAGTGTCCTGGTCCAGTGTGTGACGCCCGATTGGTATCTTTAACAAATTGGGGGCTCGAGTTGGGATTGAGCTTGTTTATTCACTCGTGACAGCCCAACACAGCAGACTAACCTCCAAGGTAGGAATACTTTGGGTGGCTGGAACACTCTGTTATGCTGTAGAAGCGCCTCCAAAACAAAAATCCTAAGTGCCAGGGCTGTGTATAAAATGAAATATAAATCAACCCTAAAATAGACAAAAAGCAATAGAATACAGATCACCCTTCTATAAATAAATTTATAAAGAAAGACCACTTTTCCAAATGGCCACAGTAGAGATCAACATAGCTAGTGAGCACCTTCTGCACAAACTATTTGTCATGGGGGAATGGCCAGAATAAGATGAAAAAGTCTGGCTAGAAGAAATAATGCAACAGGTCACCGCCAAAGACATGGATATATGGCAGGACGGTGGCCTATTACACCAAGCTTTGAGCAAGTTATTCATGACTCAGAATATTAAAGAGGAGCAGATTAAAATTGTTAGAATTGCGGCCTATATGTATCTGCATATGGGATTAATGCGGGAAAAGCATGAGGAAAATACAATTCTGGCACAAAATCAATCCAAACTTTTAGCTCAAATCCAGACTGAATTGAAATTAGCGGAACAAAAATTGCAAAAGAGCCAAGATTCTGAGGCAGAATCTGGAGATTATATTAAAAAATTAAAAGAGGACTTGGCTCTCCAACAGGAAAATAATGTAGACCAAGAGTTTCAATTAAATGTCTTAAGAATGGATTGTCAAGAAAAGGTTGACTCTTTGGAAGAGAGTCAACAGAAATTAAATGAATAACTAAAATTTTATAAAGTTTGCTCAGAACAAAGCAGATTGAGAAAGTGGGAAAGAGGAAAATAATAAATTAATTACTAGAGACCTCCACTCTCAATCAGCATTTGATGAAGAGCGCCAAAAATGAAATGCCATAAAACAACAAAGAGATGACCTGGCTGAACAAAGGGGCGCCCTGTATCAGGAGAAAGAGGCCCTATGCCAGGAAATGTGCAGTTTAAAAATCAATCTGGAGAGGAGCGAGTCAGACCTTCAAGAACTGACTGGTATAAAAGAAGAATGTGATAAAATAATGTGACCTAGGAGACAAATGGAACTCGAGCTAGAGCAGGCCTTAGAGGCTCTTAAGGTGCAGAAAAAGGAGGTTCACCTCCTGCAACAGAAATTGTCTCATTGGTCTCAAACCATACAGGAAGTGCAGAGAGACAATGAGGTTCCCTGTGAGGAGAATGATGGACTCCACAAACAAGTGGCAGCTAAAGAGCGGGTCATAGAGGCCAGTAAAACTCTAATAGCCGAGCAAAAGGCTCAGATCTTTGCCTATTATCAAGATATACGGGCTGAGAAGGAAAAACTGACATGGTTGGAGAAAGAGTATTATAGACCTAATACCAACTGGAGGGACCCCGAACAGGTAGAAAGGGACAGGGCAACCCCTGATCATAGTATGATGACCTCTGTACTAGTGCGGCACAGGGGAGTAGAAACTAGGCCCCACCATTCTGTGAGCCTCTCCCAAGCTCAAAGAATCCGGGAGCGCCTAGATGATAATGAGGGGACTTCAAATAGCAGCGCCTCTGAGTCTGAGGGCGAATGGACTCGGTGACAAAGCCAAAGAAGGCAAATAAACTAAAGAGAGTTATGGCCATTAGGAGTTTCATAACCCCATACCACTAAAACGCAAAATATTTTGTCTGGGAACATTTGGAACTCTATGAGTAGATGATGGACACTTTCCACCTTAAAGACAACCGGAACTGCATAGAGTATGCTAAGTGGACGTTCTCTCCAGAGTACACCAGCTTCTTTGCTGGACTGGAGGACTAGAACCATTCAAGATGGTCCACCTACAGGGCGGCCATCTTGAAACACTTTTCTGCCCACAGAAACCCCCAAGAGGCTCGCAAAGCAGCCTACAATTTGCAGTGCAGGGAAGATCCGGCCTCATAAGAATTTGTTCAGGAGCTAAAACACGCCTTTGCATAAACTACTAGGAGGGTGCGCACGGATAGCTGGGAGTTTATAACTACCTTCTTTCATGCCCTCCCAAAGTATATCATGACCCAGCTGGTGAGGGATTTCCACGGTAAAAGATCTCTGGACTGTGTCATAGAGCAGGCGACTCGCATTTATGAAGTCCAGAAACCTGCAGAAAACAAAAATCAGACCAAAAACCCCAAGCCAGCCAACACCCCTGCTGCTGCTAAGGTAGCGGAGGTGAAGGTTGGCCCCATTTTAGACCTAGAGATGGGGAGCCTAAAAATTTACCTACACAAAATCAGAGATCCAGAAGGCCTTCAAGCCAATCACAAATAGGTGGCAGTCAGGGAACCAATTCCACCAATGGGACCCCTAACTCCCCTGATTATATAGCTCCCAGATACAAGGGCAACCAGCCAATCTTGGGGTATGTATGTACTCCCCCAGCCCAAGGGGGGATCCAATCAGGTAAATACTGCCCCGGGAAACTTCCCTCCTAGCCTCCCCCAGGAGGGCAGTAATCCCCCAAATGCTGGGTTAAGTTTCTTACCCCGGTACCCACAAAACTCCAACCTGCAGGACAACCCTCCTTTCTTTCCCCACTTTCAGGAAACCAGACAACGCAATCCGGGAGAGTTGAGGCCAAGGGCGGAGGGTTACCAAAATTCACAATATCCAGGGTACTACGGGAGAAGGGATAGTTACCCTTCCCGTGATCCACCTAGATTGGAACAGAGACCCCTGTACCAGCCAGAATAGGGGTCCCAACTGGAGCGCAAGGTCCAGAACCTTACCCAGGATCTGGGTCGCATGTTGAGGGCTCAACAGAACCATCAGAGGAACATGGCAGCTCAGAACCCCACAAACCAAGGGTCTGGCACCCCAGAACAATGACGGGGAGAGAACCCTGACAACTCACCGGTTCCAGAAGAGGAGGCACAGGGGGAAGGTGGGTGTAAAGCCCTAGAGGAAGCTTCCTTCCTCACTTGTGAAAAGCCCCTGGACACCCAGGAATGGGAACAAAAATCTCCTGCCCCTGAAAATCTGCAACCCAGGGAACAGAGAGTAGGTAGGAGAAATAAAGACAGCAAAAAGGCCCATTTTGTAGAGGAAGTTAGTGTCCTCCAGTTTGAAGGGGAGGATTCTAGGAAAACCATCTTCTCCTTCAGGGACGGGTGAACTCCTTCCAAAGAAAAATGTGTCCCAAGAGATCTAAATTAAGTCTGGGTGGATTTGGGGGCTGATTCCGAATCGCCCGTCCTTGAACTCCAGAATGAGCATCCAGAGAATCAAATATTTTTTTATTTTTTAAAGTGCGGGTGCTAGGGGGCAGCCTTGTTTTACCCCCCGGGCCATGGGAATTTCTCTTGATAGGTCGCCCGATCTGTTGAGCCTCACTCTTATTGATGTTTGGGAGTACAATGCTCTTAATGGCCCCAAGATTGTGTTAGGGCAGATGCGATTTTCCAGCTTTTTCTACAGGATTTCCCGGTCCACCCGGTCGAAGGCCTGTACAAAATCGATGAATATTAAGTGCAGCCGTTGTTTTCCTTCTTTTACTTTTGCTTTCAGGGCAATCAATACTAAGATGTTAACTGTTGTGCCCAGACCTCTGACAAAGTCTGTTTGTAATGGATCAAAGTGTTTTGTTTGATTTATCCACCCTTGTAGATTTTCCAAAGCTATTGAGCCGAAGATTTTTCCTATCGTATCGAGCAAAGCAATAGGTCGATACTCCCCAGGGTCCTCTTTGTCTCCCGTTTTAAAAATTGGCACGATATGAGCCTTTCTCCATGACGATGGAATGTCTTTAGCCTTAGCTGCTTCCTGAAATATTGTACTAATAAAGGGTGCCCAGGTTTCCGAGTGGCGCTTCAAGATTCGTAATTCCATCCTGGCCTGCTGCCCGTGAGTTGTTCAGTTTTTTTTATTTTTATTTCCATTTCCTCTATAACACATGTGATCTTCCATTTTCCTTCTATTTTTGCGTTGATGTTAACGGAGGTGGTTTTCCGATTTGTACAGTTCCTTAAAGTGAGTTGCCCACCTTTCCTCTACAACACCGTTTTGCGGCATCCCACTGGATTTCCCTCCTGTTGCTCGTATCATCGACTAAAAGTCTCTGGATTTTTTCCCACTGAGGAACCAGAGCTTGACCTCAGAGTCCTTTTGATACAGTATGTGCCTGTGGTTTCGTACACAAGCTCTGTAACTTCGCTCTTCCTGCTCCTTTAACTTCTCTAAGACCACTGGGTCACTCCCTTTTTTGGCTTGCCTCTTAAGCTTTCTCAATTTTAGTATTTTAGACACTAATGAAGATTCCCCCTGCTAATAGCGCAGGGAGCTCTTGATTCTATTAAAGACAAGGAGGCGAGCATTAAGCTTTCTCTTCTCTTTAATTCACTCTCCAGCAGTTTCAAAAAATACATCATATTTCGTGAAAACATTTTTTTTTTTTTCAAAAAACTTCAAGTCCCATCATTCTCTGTAGTTCTAGTCTCTAGTCTCTGTGCCTTAGCCCTTCCTGTTCCTGTGTTCCTCCTCTTCTTTGACTGCTTTAAACTGAAATCCTCTGTAACATTAACTCGCCAACGGGCCCAACAACTTCGCCTTTCCTGCTTTCAGCAGATTCGATCTCTTGCTTCGGAACAATCCAACCTCTTCGAATAGAATTCACCCGTTCTTTTGGTCATCTCCTAGTGTCAGAAAGTAAACAATAGAGATATATTAGGGCTGGGAATACACACCCTATTCTAGGAAGAAACGGTCATCATGGTTACTCACAATTCATATTCCCTTCATTACAATACTTTTCCCATTTTCTGTGTATCTGGGTCGGGGATTTAATGCTCGCCTCCTTGTCTTTAATAGAATCAAGAGCTCCCTGCGCTATTAGCAGGGGGAATCTTCATTCTATGTCAAGACAGAGGCGAGCATTAAGCTTGTTCAAAGCTTCTTGCTACTGCTCCTGCTATCGTGTTGATTGGTCTAAAATAAAACGTCCTAAATGTTTTATCACTAGCCCAATCTGCTGCTTTCATGATATCTTGTAAGGCTGCGCCTTGCCCCAATGCCTTTGACGCCATCGCTCTTCTGACTGAGTGTGCTCCAAATGTAGATAAATCAATACCCCCTAGGCCCATGATATCTCTGACCCATCTCACTATCGTAGCTGCTGCTACGCCTTTGTGTGGTTTTCTGCGCGGTATAAGTAGTTGGGTTGTTCCTACTGGTCTCATTTCCGCTGTCCTACTCTCGTACTCTTTAATACATGAGGCCACGCACCATTTCGGATAGTCCTGCATGTATGGGTATGTGATTGTCGATGAGTCTGTTTTAGTTCTCTTTGCCAGATAAAAAGTTACCCCTTCTGGTCCATATGTCTTTCTATCTATCTCCAGTGCCTTCACGTCTGCCACTCTCCTGCATGATACCATACACAGTAACATGGCTAGTTTCCCTGATAGCTGTTCTAGCGATAGGTATCTGTTGCTAGGCCAGTCTGTTAGCAGTTTCAGCCCCACCGATACGTCCCATAATTATTTGTACTTAGGTTGAGGTGGCTTCCTAAATCTTATTCCTTTCAGGAGTCTAATCACTGCTATGTTCTCTCCCACTGGTGTACCATCAAGTGGTATATGACCTGCTGAAATCGCAGATCTGTAGACTCCTATGGTTCTATATGCTTTGCCATCCTGCAGAAGCCAGAAAATACAGTATTTCGACTAAAGGTGCAGAAACGGGATGAAAATCTCTCCTCCTGCACCATGACGACCACTTATTCCAAGCTGCGTCATAGCTCCTTCTGGTTGAGGGTGCCCATGACTCGGCGATGAGACTTGCAGCCTGCGCAGAAATGCCTGGGAGGTTCCAGCGTATTCTGCTATCCTGCACGCCATCAATGGCAGCGTCCCCCTCACTCTCAGAGGGTGAAATGACCCAACTGGGTCCGTGAGCAGGTTCACTCCTTGTGGTAACATTCTTGGATAGTCTACTAACATTTCTATGATTCTATGAGTGCTGGGAACCAAACTTGTGATTTCCATATTGGAGCTATTAGTATCAGATTTGCCGCCTCTCTGCGAGCTTTCGCTAGAACTCTGCTCAGTATTAGGAAAGGTGGGAAGGCGTATAGAATCTGTTCTCTCCAGTCCTGCAGGAAGGCATCCACTCCAGCTGCTGCTGGGTCTAATCTCCAACTGAAGAACCTCTTCTTCTGTGCATTCAGTCTGGACGCAAACAGATCTGTACGGACCGGCCCCCAACGTTCTTCCAGCTGTCGGAAAACTTCCCGGTCCAGCTTCCAGTCACTGGAGTCCGAGAGGTATCTGGAGTTCCAGTCTGCTATCACATTCTGTGATCCTGGCAGGTATTCTGCTACTACCGAAATCCCTGATTCTAGGCAGGAGTGCCAGAAATCCTTGGCTATCTCCGCCAGAAGTTTGGATCTCGTTCCTCCTAGATGATTGATATATTTCACTGCTGAAATGTTGTCCATTTTCAACAGAATACAGGAGTTCACTTTCCCTTTCGTAAATGCCTTGATCGCAAATGTCCCGGCTAGTAATTTTAGACAGTTGATGTGAAGTTTGAGTTCTTCCGAACTCCACTTCCCTCCTGTCTGAAGGTCTCCGCAATGGGCTGCCCAGCTCTATAAGCAGGTCTGGACGATCGCCGAAAATGGCTCTCCCATTCCATGCTTCCATGTTTGCTAGCCACCACTCCAGTTCTGTTCTGGCTTCCTGGTCGATGTGGACTGAGCTGCTGATATTGCAGACCCTGTTGAAGGTGTCTTATCTTTAGTCTCTGTAGGGCTCAATAGTGTAGGGGCCCTGGGAATATTGCTTGTATGGAGGCTGCTAGGAGGCCCACCACTCGAGCTATTGTGCATAGAGATATGACTGCTCTGCTGAGACATGTTATTATCTCCCTTCTTATGTCTCTTATTTTTCTGTTTGGAAGTTCTAGTGTCGCTGATCTGGTGTCTATAACGAAACCTAGAAATTCTATTCTCTTGGCTGGTTTCATTTCCGATTTTTCTAGGTTCACTAGGAATCCCAGCGACGTCAGGAGATTCACCATCCAAGCTGGCCTGGTAGCGGAGCTTCTCCCTGCAGCTGGCCATCAGAAGGATATCGTCCAGGTATATAATCATACAAATCCCCTTCTCCCTGATCGCTGCTGCTACTGGTTTCATAATTTTTGTGAAAGCCCATGGCGCTGACCCCAGGACAAACGACATAGTAGCAAACTGCCATAATTGCTCGCCTCAGTAGAATGCTAGGAATGGACGGAAATCTTTTTGAACTGGTATTGTTAAATAAGCATCTTTGAGGTCTATCCTCACTAACCAATCGTCTTGTCTGAGTGTGTCTCTGAGATGGTGAGTTCCTTCAATTTTGAAATGGTTGTACGTTACCCATCTGTTCATGTCTTTTAGGTTTATTATGGGTCTCACTTTGTCCTTTCGATGGACTAAGAACATGTTGCTCACAAATTTGAGAGGGGTCACGCAAGGCTCTATCGCCTGTTTTTCCGCTAACTGCTGTAGTTCTGCGTGCAAAAGATCTATCTCTTTTCGTGTTTTTGTTACAGGACGTGGCGCCTGACTTTGAGTAGGAGTCTCTATAAAATCTATGTGCATGCCTTTTGCCGTCTGCAACACCCAGGCATCGCTGGAAAGCGCATGCCAGTTCTCCCAGAATATTGCTGTTCTCCCCCCAACTGGTGGATAATTTGGGACTCTCACCTGTGTGGAAGTTGTGTCCTCTCCCTTGTCCTCTGCTACATCTTCCTCTCGGGAAGCGACCCTTGGGTGGGAAGAATGCGTCTGGCTGTCTGTTTTCCCAGTAATTACTTCTGTTTCCTTGAGGCCTCCTGAATGCTTGGTAGCGACCGGCCGCTCGGCCTCTAGACCGGCTGGTCCCTCCAAAAATGTGTGCCGGGAAAATATCTTTCATCGATGCTTGGGCCTTTTCTAGGGAGGTGTATGTTCCAACAAACCTCCCCATTTCTTTGCCGAAGGTTTCACCGAATAGAAGGCCCTGCGTGGCTTCGACCGCTTCATAGGATGACAGGTCTCCTAACTTCTGATCAATTTTAAGCAGAAGCCCTTTCCTGCGCTCAGAAGAAATTGTGCAGTTCGCATTGCCTAAGAGGCATACTGCTCTCTGGGCCGAGTTTGCCAGGACTCCTGGGTCCACTTCTTCCCCCGTGTCCTTTGCACGTTCGGCCAGATCCATGATCTTCGCTAATGGTCCCGCAATGTCAAGAAGCTTCTCCTGACAGCTTTTCCAAGAGCGATCAATGCCTTTTCTTGGGTCCTTGTTCGCTTTTGAGACAAATGACAACATTTTCAGATCAAGCTCCGGAGCCTCTGCTACCTTCCCTGGTAACTCCGGTTTCAGGCACTCTGCCCTCATCCTCTGCCTGACTTCTTTTTCTACGGCCTTTCACAATCTCTGTGTCATGTATTTCGCCACTCTTGGCGACGGTACCCATTCTGATGATCTTGGGTTTCTGATATCCTCGGGGTTAAACATATCGGAGGTCTCATCCTCCTCTAAATGTTCGAGCTTTCTGAGCCTCTTCTTCGGCGGAGGTTGGCTGCTCTCGTCCCCTTCGTTGTCTGCCTCTTCTTGTGAAGAGGTAGGGGATTCTGGGATTTCCTCTTCGGGGAAACCTCCCTCTATGTTGCCCATATTATCATCCCCTGGGTAGGGGATCTCGAGGCTCGGCACATGTGTTTTCTTTATGAACGCTTCTCTTAGCTTACTAAAAGCGTCTAAAGCCTCCGGACCTCAGTATTTGCCCCCTCAGTTTGGCCCGGGGAGTCAGAAGAGTCTTTGCTCTTCTGGGCCTTGTTACACCTTGTGGGGTCCTTTGCAGCGACCCTGGTGGACGTGCTGTCTTCGGTGCATTTAACTTGAGTACTCAGGTATAATTCTATGGTATGTAGCCTGTCTTGCAGGGGTCTCACACCCTGTGCTACTGCCTCTGTGAGCGAGTCTCCCAGCACTTCTTTAAAGCTGTAGGCTAAATCCTCTGGATAGGTTGCCTCTTGCTCCTCTTCACTCCACTCCAAGTTAGACATTATTGTGCTGTTTAGGTGCCTTTCAAATACCTTTCCAGGTGTAGGGGCACGTCCACTGCTCCACTCTATGAGGCTGCACCTGTCTGCCCTCTTTCCTGCTGTGCAGGGTTCTTCAGAGCTAGGCTCTATGTGTTATGCGTGAAAGTATATGCTTTGAAGCTATATTCGAGTGAAATCTCTTCACGTTAAATCACTGAGCTTATTAACGCTCCGAAGCACGCAACGCAGTGAAATCCCTTCAAACCGGAATCTCTCCGTGTCGTGTGCTTTGCTCCTCCTCCCTAAGGGTGGGGGGCTCTCTGAGCCGAGCGCTCGCGCTCTTATTGGCTCACGCGCTTGTAGGCAGCGCTCCACCCTCACAAAGGAGGGGGCTCTCCCTCTCTGGGAGCGCGAGTTTCCGTGTGTGCTCACGCTCCGCTCTGCCTCCACAATGGTGGGGACTAACTAACTCCTTAGCGTGAGCGGGAAGGGAAGGCTTCCCGCTCGCGCCGCTTGCTCCGCCCCTTCAAGGGTGGGGGCCGTTTGCCCTGGGTCGCGCTAAGGAGCGCTGCAGGCTTAAATGAGGAGATCGGCAGGCCCCTGATGTGTCGGGTAATGCGGCACGGGGCCGCCGATTCTCCTCAGTAAATACCAAAACTGTAACGCTGCACGCTGCGCTGCGCCTCCGCTGGGTCCCACTATGACTCCCATAACATTATCTCGTTATAAGCATTAAACACTACTGTTCCCACTTCATATAAATATTCAATTCACAGAGCTCTGAAATAGCGTGTTACTTATCTGGAGAGCAGGAAAAGAAGAGGAGGAACACAGGAACAGGAAGGGCTAAGGCATAGAGACTAGAGACTAGAACTACAGAGAATGATGGGACTTGAAGTTTTTTTTAAAAAAAAATGTTTTCACGAAATATGATGTATTTGTTGAAACTGCTGGAGAGTGAATTAAAGAGAAGAGAAAGCTTAATGCTCGCCTCTGTCTTGACATAGAATGGGGAATTATACACATGTGCTTTTGGTTTTTGAATCCCAATTCCTTTTTTCTTATTTGATTTGAAAACTTCTAGCAAGGGCTAATAGTCCAGCTCTATTGTTTGTAGCTTTGTGTCCCTTTCCAACTGGGTCTGATATTTTTCTGTTAACATTTGAATGGCTTTTTCATTCAGACGCAGCCGAGTATTCCCTTTGTATAACTCCAAGTCCGATGTCATTTTATCTTGGAGTTTCTGAATGGATTTCCACATCTGTGACAGCAAGTCGTGATCGCTGTTTATCGTTCTTACAACTTCAAACTTGTCAATGAGCACCAGTAGTTCTCTTGTTACGAACGTGTGGTCAATCACCATACCTCTACCATTGCTTTTCCAAGTCGGGACTAAGGGGCCTGGTTGGTATTTTATACTGTGGTGATTATGGAGGTCGTACACCTCCATTAATCTTGTTCATTTCTTTCCTCTTTTATACAAAGGTAAGGTTTTAAGCCTTGCTTTCACCTGGTGTTCGTTTTCCTCGCAGAGTGCATTCAAGTCACTGGTAATTATAGTATAGTCAATCTTTTGAGTTGTATTTATTTCTTTCAGGTTATTTTCCATTGACTTTATATAGGCATCCTCCTTGGTTGATGCAGGGTTCCAATAGGTGTTAATTAGTAGGATCGTTGATGGTATTTCCTGCTCCCCTGTCGCGTTCCATTTCAGCCATTGAATTAGAGCTGCTTGGATCAAAATAGTTGTCACTGGTATTGCTTTTAGGTATAACCCACTCCCAGATCGAATAGCAATCAATAGGCCCGCTGAAGGTCTGCCTTTGGGTCCTTTTACAGCCAGAGAGGACGCTATGTCATAACCATCATGCTTGGTTTTGTCCTCAACCAGGTCTCTTGGAGACACAAGATATCATGGTCTCCAAGATTCACATCCAAGGTCCCTGTGAGTTGTCCGAAGCCACGAGTGTTCCAGGAACCCATCACTATTTGATCTTTCCATCTTGGGGGTTCCTGTTGTTCCTGTCACTCTGGTCATGGCTTTCCAATTCCTGTTTTAATGGCTAATTTGAGTTTTTCTTCTGATGGGCCCTAGAGGCCCAGGTCCAATTGCTCGGATCAGTCGTTTGATTTTTTTTGTCCCATTTTCACATCTCTTGCTGGTTATGGGTGCCTTTGTTCCTCCTTGTTCGACTCGGTCCCGGTCCGTCTTTCTTCTTGAATGAGGACCTTTCGGGTATCTGTTGCAGTCGGTATTACTTCTTTCTCTTTCTTTATACTTGTTTGAACATCTTCTGTGTTGGTCCCGCTCCGAGTTCTCAATTTCCCTTCTTCTCTGTCATCTCTCCGCAATTTCCTTTACATAATTTCTTTCTTTTTTGGCATGTTCCGATGGGCTTACTGCCCTAGCATAGTCTGTTCTTGGAAATTTTGAAC
Source organism: Ambystoma mexicanum (assembly GCF_040938575.1). Lineage (NCBI taxonomy): Eukaryota > Metazoa > Chordata > Amphibia > Caudata > Ambystomatidae > Ambystoma > Ambystoma mexicanum. The sequence goes on from NC_090922.1 coordinate 1,106,332,769, forward strand.
TGTACTTTGTTGATTCCTGTGCCGGGAGATGCCAGGGAGGTTCCAAGGTCTGTTTTCGGCCACCGATTCCTTCACCCTTTGTCCGCGGGGTCTCTGTTGATAAGTCAATTAAGCCAAATCCTATTTTTGAAAAGTATCGACTAGAATGTCCAATTAAGTGTTTTACTCTTGTTGATACTATATGCAGGTAAGAAAAGGGTTTCCTTCCTTCATACATCGGTTCCACTATCGTTAAATCTTCTGAACGGAGGCCACTTAGATTCGGGATTTGAGCGCACAATTTCATTACAGTGCGTCGATTCAAGATCAAGTTGTCATTTTTGTTTACTGTTCTCATTAATTTAAATGAGCGAGTTACCTGTGTTTTGACCTTGTTATCTCTCCCTTTTTCTTAATAGGGTGTTGGGGATTTTTCTTTTTTTCTTTGATGACGTGTAACATTGTCTTTCCGATTGTGGTCATATTTTCCTTCCCTATCTCTTTCTTTTAGACCATTACATCTTTGGTCCAAATAATCCCTTAATGACTTCTTCTGTTCTTCAAGTTTGTCCTAGAGGGAGTTCTTCGAGGCCCTCTCTCTTCCATTCCTCTCTTTTCCTCTTGGATGTTTTCTTTGGGATTATGAGATCCTTCTTTAATTTTCGCTCTTTGATCTCCCCACCCCTTATTAGCACTGTTGGTCGGAGATGTTAATCTAAGTTTGCCTTTTTGCTGTGTGCTTACTGTCCTTAGATCACGTCTTTTGATCTTTTTTTCCAGTTTGCGTACTCAACCCTTATTCGTTGGGGATATCGCTTTCCTTTTCAACTGCGTTGGAGGAGGCACATCTGAGTCAGAGTCTTCAATTGGGTATTGACTCAGTTCCATTAGATCCACAGATTGTTTTCATCCTCATCTATGTTAAAGGATTTTTCCTTTTCCATTCGTTTGGAGATTTGAGTAGTGTTTTTTGAGTCATGTATTTCTGTCCCCGCTACTTTGAGCAGGACAGCTTTTGCATCCTTATTTCTGAATTGTCTGTTGCTTGGACCCCTTCTGCCTCTGAAATTGAAGTTAGCCACCTTGCCGGCACTTCCCTTAAATTACTCCCGAGTTTGTGAGAGAAGATGCCATATTTGGGCCCTCACTAGGCTTTCCTTCGTAATCTTTAGGTGACAAAATGACGATTTTTTGGTCTAGAGTGGAGTTGCTGGCAATCAAACCATTTCCTCTGGACTTAGCCGCGCATGCTCCCATCCCCTGTTCATTGATCTTCTAGCTAGTTTTATAGCCACTAAGGGTGCCGTTCTCCTGAGGATTTCCTTTTGATCCTGTTTTCTGTTGAGGTGATTCCCCCCTCAGAGATGTACCATTTCCCAAGCCTCTCTCCTTAGAAGGTACCATCTTTAAGGGGAGGTCTGTTTGGGTTGACGCTGGTGAGGCAGATATATTTTTAGGTGTACCTAAGGATTCATCCGTTTGGGACTCTGTGTTCATCATCCTCAAGTTCATAATGATCAGGGGCTTATCACTAGACTTTGCCATCACATAACCCTCTAAGAGGGTTAATTTTGTGTGCATTACTGCTGTCAGTGACGTGTGATCTTTCAATGTGTCATTTAGCGTCTCGTATAATTTGCAGAACGGTGCCAGTGCGATTGTTTTAGTAGACATTGTAGACATTAAGTCTGGCTTCTTTGATGGTGTTTCTCTCTGAGATTGGGATGACATTTCACGTATTCGTCTTCCAATCAGTGTTGAAGGAGTTCTCTCTAGTGGTATGCTTTGTTCCCCACTTTTTTTCTTTTCCTTCTCCTTTTTTCTTTCATCCCTCTTAGATTTTTCTGATACCCCTGGAATCTGCAGTTCTCCTTTTTCCATCAAGCATTCAATCTCGTTTTCACCAGAATCACTCATAGATGCACTTGATCTGCTCTTCGGCCATGGTCTAGTCCAGGGGTCTGCAACCTTTGGCTCCCAGATGTGTTTGGACTACCATTCCCATCCGGCCTGTACAACATAGTCAATGTCTGTTGGCTCCCAGATGTGTTTGGACTACCATTCCCATCCGGCCTGTACAGCATAGTCAATGTCAGGAGATCATGGGAGTTGTAGTCCGAAACATCTGGAGAGCCACAGGTTGCAGACCCCTGGTCTAGTCAGAGAGACCTCTCCCTCTTCGAGGTTTCTACTATTGCCGATGTCTTTCTGCTGTTTTGTGGCCCCAACCCACTGATCATGTGCCCAGCTCTGTTTTCTGCTGACGGCCGCTTCTCAGGACTCGATGATTCTCCTCCATTGCGGAGCCTCGACCCGGAGACCGGGAACTGCTGCTGACTGCAATTTACTCCGCAATTCACTCTACGGTACCGCTCTGCGGGAAAAGCAGTCTTTGCAACTGCTTGTGGGTCCGCCCACAATGATCACCACTGTAGACAGACTCTGAGATGAGTGACTGTCGCTGACTGCAATTCACTCCGCAATTCGCTCCGCCAGAATCAAATATTAAAAGAGGATTCCCAAACTTCCCAAATCAATTCTGGTGACTGCCTCCAAAAAGTGGGGGCAGCCCAGAATCAGAAAAGAAGGAGCCCGAAACTCCCCAAATATCAGAATGTCAAATTTTGCTTTCAGATTCCCAAACTCCAACACAGAATTAGGCCCAAACTACCCCTGTGTCAGAGTCCAAAATAAATAAATTGACCACCCAGCTTCCCCAAAATGCACATTACCTTTGCCCACTTGAGGAGAAGGAGGATAGCTTTTATGCCCCGGTCCAAGTGCAAGGGCAATGTATTTTTTCGACACTGGTGGACACTGGATCCCAAGCCACTCTTCTGTCAAAAAGGGCCTTTGAGCATCTAAATTCAGGAAGGGGGGAGAGATACCAGATCCCTCTCACCCCTCTTCCTGGACAACTCCAGAACTTTGACGAGAATGAAATTCCTGTCGAGGGGACTGCGAATTTAGAAATAAAAACTGGGCAACACAAAGTGAAACACCCGGTCATAGTCGTGACACCAGAGGGAACACCCTGTCTACTAGGGAATGACATCCTGCGTAGGTTATACCCCCCTAATAGACTGTGGGCCTCATTACGACTCAGGCGGTAAGGGGTTTACAGCGGCGTAAACAGCGCCGACCCTTACCGCCTGATTCCGAGGTCCCTTAGCGCCATGGAGGTTTTAACACCTGCTTTTAGCAGGTGTTAAAATCCATGGCGCTAAGGGACCTTGATGTTAATTACGCCACCGTAATTTACGGTGGCATAATTAACGCCTTCCCCACTCCCATTATGCCCTATGGGGCAAAAATGGGAATGGGGAAGGTTAAATGGGGATTGGGGACTTACCGCCCCGCCAACCTCAGAATGGGGCGGTAAGTCCGCCAACCACCATGGCGTAAATGTAGTTTACGCCATGGTGGTAAAGGTACGACCCAGGCGGTAACTTACCGCCTGGGTCGTAATGAGGCCCTGTGTGAATAAGGTCTTCTGGATTCAGACTAACAGGCTAATAAAATTAAAAAAGAGTGTCAATCATGTTAGTTAAAATGGCACATGCCACATGGTTGAACAAAAACCTGATCATATTGAGTTTCATTTCCAGCACATACTCTCCATTCCTGAAAATCAACCTTCCTTCCAGTTTCAGGTGGCATTCCACACTGGAAGGAAATACCGTGAAATTCTACACCAATTCACAATCTGAAATTCCCAATTCTATAGTCAAAAGTGATGAGAAACCAGCTCAAAGTTTATCTAATATTCAGAAAATTAGAGAACAGTTGTTCATCCCTATTCAGTTAAATGAGGGGAAGGAGTCTGTTCTCGCCCGAGTGTGCTTAAACAAAGGTAAGAGCTTCATCAGCGAAGCCATGTTCCGAAAGCTCCCAAAAGATCCAGCCACTCCCACATTTAAATTGATCTATAAGTGGGAAATGGGCCTGGAAACTCCCAATTCCAAACATCTCCTGCCTAGCAAATGTATGCTCAAAATTTCTATAGTTAATAAAAACATAGAACATAATTTTTGGGTCATGCGAGATGTCCCTGCTGCATTCTATTTAGGCAGTGACATTCTCAATTGTTTTGCCATTAATTTGGACCTGATAAATTACAAAGCCTGGTCCCGACTAGGGACTAATCCCATTGACTTTGATGATTCAGAAAAAGCAGTTCGGTCAGCCCAATTGCTGCCGTATGCAGTTGAAGTTCAGGGAGAAGAGGTCACCATCCCAGGATGGACCCGACTATTCCCACTTGAATTACAAATTAAAAGAGGACAGAAACTGCAAAATCCTGACACATATGTACTCCTCAATGCCCATCTCCAACAGCAAGGGCTGGGGTTAAACCCAACCCCATTAGTCAATACAGAACACAACACCATTCCAATATTGGTGGATAACAGCGACCTCAGGAGTATCACTCTGGGCGCAGGCACCATTATTGGAATGGCGGTTGATGACCAATATTTTTCCATGGATCTAGGAAATAAACTGATATGACCAATCCCCAATGACTATTTTGACAATGACAGTGACAATTACTTACCACCAGACAGGATCTTCACCCAGCAAGATGGGAATTTCCTGGTGTACTCTTCCTGCCCTTACAGTGAGGAAGAGGTGACCTGTGACATCAGGCAAGATGAGGTGATATTCCAGGTCCACAGTGCCTGCCTCTCCTACCTGAAACCCTCTGTCTAGGTCAATACTCTAACCACCTTTCTACCCAGATGTAGGAGGCCGCTGAGATAGCAAAACCGGAAGTCTTTCCAGGCTTCAGGCAAATGGTTGAAGAGCGAGTCAACCTAGCTGATGCCTATGAGACTCTTGAGCAAAAGCAAAAGTTGAAACAGGTGTTCTTAGATTTTCAGGATCTCTTTGCGGTGGACTTGTATGACTGTGGTCGCACCGAAATCCATACTACAACAATTCCCACAGACCCTGGAATGACTCCAGTGTTTGTGAAGCAATATTGCTTGCCTCTCGTTTCCCTGGGGTCCCTGACAAAAATCATCAAAAACCTTGAGTCCCGTAAATACGTCCAGTCCACAGCACCTTTAATAATCCAGTGCTGGGGGTTTTAAAACCAAACGGCCAGTGGAGACTCTGTGTTGACCTTAGGGAGCTAAATAAATGGGTTCACATGTCCCAATGGCCTCTTCCCTACATTGACCTGGCCCAGATCCAGGGGTCAAAGGTATACAATGCCATTGACCTGACCAATGGGTACTGGCCTGTGCCTATCGGTAGGGAGAACCAATACAAGCTGGCCTTTACCTTCGGGGGGGGCAGTAGTAAACGTGGACCCGGACTCCCTTCAGATACATCAACTCTGGCAACAAATTCAACATCTTCCTACATAAGGCCATGCCCGACTTGGGTGAAAGGGGTAACCTGGCCTATGTGGATGATGTCCTGATAAAAAACTCAACTGTGGAGGAACATATAGCAGAAATCAGTTATGTTCTGACCCAGTTGATGATTGCCGGAGCAAAACTGTCCTTTCCAAAGGCGCAGTGGTGCAGAACCCGTGTCTTGACAACTGCAGTGTAACTTTTATATTCACGGGTGACGTTCTTCTTTTCTCAGCCATTAAAACTAGTATAAGCAAAAACTGTCTTTTCCTTTAAAAATCGATTTTCTCACTTTTAACTGCTCTATTTTCCTAAAACTGAACCTCATCCCACCCTGAAAATCTCATCCAAATCTTACACTACTACTATCCTTTCACTTTTATGTTGTCCCTGTAATATACGTCTTTCCCCCAGCCCAAAAACCGCATTGCAAATCAGAGTATTTCAGCCGTTTTTCATAGAAACCGTTTATGGCATTTTAAACGGGAATTAGGTCAATTGCAAGTTTTCCAACGTGTCATTTGGCTGCAGCATGCTCTAAACTTTCCACTTGTTCTCGAATTGTATGCCTTTTGCTGATCCATTGCCTTATGATTGCCAGTGATATAACATACATGCTATTGTGATAAAACGTATATATATTATCATTTAACCACACATTAATTAATTATTCGTAAAATTCGAGTGTTATTTTAGGCCTTTGCAAAGAGTTTAACATTTTTTAGTTTTTGCCTCTTATTTTATGAGGGAAGGTCTGATTTTAATACTGTTTACTGCCTCTTATGACTACCTGCTGCTTCCTTCTATCCACTCAGAATTTTATTAATTGTGGGTTGAGGGAACATTGCAGGGGAAAATCCTAACTTGGGTGCTATCTATCCTAATTCTAAAAGTGCTCCTATTAAATTGTGCTTTGATATGTTCTATTAGAAGGTTAACCAAGTGCATTGCTTCCATTTCCATTGTCATTATCACCCCATTGGTAATTGCTGCCCATTATTAAAATGTGTGTGATTTTTGTGAACTTTCAAAATAAATAAATATTGTATTTGCACCAACCGGCCTGGTTCATGGTCCATTGAGCCCCGGGGTATTTGTAAAAGGGGGTGTGAGACAGGTTGGTTATCGGCTCAATTTGAATTCATTGAAATTAATGAAAAAGCATTCCAATTGCGCACCACGTACCAGGCTAAGACCAAGTGTCCTGGTCCAGTGTGTGACACCCGATTGGTATCTTTAACAAATAGCTTGTACTCATAGTGTCCGTACAGAGTTCTGAAAGTGGTCTACCATTCATCCCCTGCTTGGACACGTAACAATTGGTATGCCTGGCGAAGTCCAACTTGGAGAACATGACCTCCCCCTGGACAGCCTCTAGTATATCCTTGATTAAGAGCATAGCATACCTGTCCCTGATGGTCACACGGTTCAGGCCCCTGTAGTCAATGCAAGGTCTTAATTATTGGGTGTCTCTTTTGGGGATGAAAAACAAAAAAGCACCAGCAGGGGAGCGAGATGGTTGTATCAGGCCGTTTTGTAAATTGGAGTCGAGATATTTCCGGAGGACTTCCTTCTCCTTGAGTCATAAAGAGAACATCCACCCAAAGGGAATCAGGGTGTCTAGTAGCAGGTCTATGGCGCAGTCTTCTGGCCTGTGAGGTGGAAGTTTCTGAGGGTCTTGATCCATGAAGACTTCACTGAAGTCACACAACTCGGTGGGTAAGAAATGAACACCCAGAAGGGCAGTCGCGATTGGCGAGGCGGTCACAGTTTTTATTGTCTCAAAGTTGATCCAGGACAAGCAGGACTTGCGACAGAACTCGGAACTGAACACTATCTGGTTCTTGGTCTAGTCTATAGCTGGGTTATGCTTGCATAACCAGGATACTCCAAGGATAACCGGAAAGTGCGTAGCCCTTATGAGGTCGAACTGGATATCCTCCTTATGTTGAAGGACTGTCATGATCATCAAGTTTTTTTTAAAGGTTTTTATTGATTTTCACAACAAATAAAAACATAACCAACACACCCGACAGTTTCTGATGCAAGTTTCACAAGCTTACTTTGCACATTGTTATAGTTGCTGTCACCCCCCCTCCCCCGCTTTTAACTCAAGCTTACATTGCCATTCATTGGATTACTATTCTGCTGAGGTACATCTCCTTCCTCGTCCCCAGACTTGTCTTGTTCGCTAGGGTTGGCCGGGGAGGGTCCCAACAATGAGGCTACCATCTGTCTCCATGCTAGCAGAGGCCCCACCTCGCCATCTTCCCCTCTATCAGCTGCCTCGTACCATGCTACTGTCTCGGCTTCCGCCCATTTCAGAAGGTCGTGCCACCATATCTCTAGTCTAGGTCCTTTGGCCAGGATATAGACCAGGTCTTTAAGCTTACAAACATGTTTTAGATTGCGAGGTCTGGCGAATCCCCCCAGCATGCATGCCCATATAGATTTCACTTCCAGCTTGATTCCCTATTTAGCTAGTCGTAGCTTAACCCCCCCCCCCAGAATTTTCCAACCTCCGGGCACGCCCAGAACATGTGAATCATCCCAGCTTTCCCCTTCCCACATTTGGGGCACTTTTGTTCTTCTTTATTACCAAATATGGCTACTTTCCTAGGGGTCATGTATGCCCTGTGAGTGACATCTAGCTGTATCTGCTGCAGCCTTGCATTTCTAGAGACCTTTTTGTGATATCTCTGGGCTCTATACCACTACCTGTCTTGCATAGCTTCTCCCGCATCCTCCTCCCAGTCTCGTCTTAATTGGAGCAGCTCCTTTTCCACTTTGGACATCACCAGTTCATAGATCCGGGATGTTTCGTGCCCTCCCTCCGAAATCTGGTACATGGTTTCTATGGCGGTGTCTGGTTGTTCTGGTAGTACTATTTCAGACCATGTTTCTTTCACCCGTTTGATTAGTCTAGTATATGTAATATGTTGCCCCTTGTGTACCCCGGTCTCTCCCACTATTGTTTGAAAGTCCAGCGCCTTACCATCTTGCAACACATCTCCCAGGGACGCCAGGCCCACCGTCTCCCAGTGTTTGCGGATCCCTTTCTGCAGTTGCTCAGCCCCCCCGCTTAACGCCACAAGTAGCGTCTGCGGGGAGCATGGGGTAGAGTTTCTCATAACTCGGCACGCTTTGTGCCATGTCTTCCAGCCCAGTTCCAGCAATCTAGGTTTCCCCCGCAGCTCTAGTTTGGGCAACCATATCAGTTCTTTTAAGAAATAAGGGTCACATTCCCCCTGCAATAATCTAGATTCCGCTGTCTCTTCTTCCGACAGCCACCTAGTGACATATTTTAACTGCCCTGCCAGGTGGTATATCTCAAGGTTCAGCAGGTTTATGCCCCTCTTGTCGTGTGTGTTCTGCAGCTTCCATAGGGCCACTCTGTTTCTGGAGTTGTGCCACAAAAAGCCTCTGCATATACTCTCAAGTTTGGTGAAAAACAGTTTGGGCACCATGTATGAAATATTTACAAAAAAGTGTAGTAGCCTAGGCAGGACTACCATCTTGAGCAGGGCTGCCCTACCCACCATAGCTAGGGGAAGCTTAGCCCAGAAACCCATGCTATTCTTTATTCCCTCCACAGCTCTCTCCGTATTATATTTATGCTCATCTTCAATCCTGTGATATACATTAATCCCCAAATACCTAAGTGTCTTAGTCTCCCAGGCTATCTGCAAATTAGGTAAGCTCTCCGGTTGGTTCCCCAAGGGGAACATGCATGATTTTTTTGGGCTTCACTGCTATACCCGACATGGTCGCGTAACTCTCCATCACTTCCAGGATGTATTGCAAGTTCTCTTCCGGGTACCTCAAATACAACAGCATGTCATCAGCGTACAATGATATCAAGTGCGGCCCCCCCTTTTGTATAGACTCCTATTTCTTCGTATTGCTGTTTTAAGTAAATCGCTAATGGTTTGAGCGCTAGGATGTATAGCATCGGGGACCATGGGCGGCCCTGTCTCGTGCCTCTGCTATGTTGCCATTTATCTGAGATGATCGCTCCCGTTTTGACCTTAGCGGTCGGGGAGCTATACACCATTTCTACCCACCACAAGTATCTCGGTCCCATCCCACATTCTCTCAATGCCGCCATCATCCAAGGCCACCTTATGGAATCGAAGGCCTTCACTGCGTCTAAGGAGACTATTGCTACCTCACTGGGGTCTTCCTCCACCTGTTCTATTATGTAGTGGAGCCTCCTATGATTTTCGCAAATGCTTCTGCCCGGGACATATCCAGTTTGGTCCAGGTGTATGAGTTTACTTATTACCCCCTTCAACCTGTTCGCCAGTACGGCAGTGAGGATATTACTATCCTGGTTTAGCATGGATATGGGTCTATACGACCCGCATTCTGTGCTTGGCTTGTCCTGCTTGAGGAGTGGAATAATCATCGCATCCCTCAGGGATTCTGGCAGTCTCCCTTTCTCAAATGCTTCGTTTAGCATCGCTAACAGTTGGGGGGAGCACTTCTTGTCTAAAGGATTTATAGAATTCACTAGGGAGCATGTCTGTCCCCGGGGCTTTACTCGTGGACATGTGTATTACCACTGTCTCTAATTCTTCTATTGTGATAGGGGCATCCATGTGCTCTCTGTCTTCCTCATTCAACTTTTGTAGTTCTATATCTTCTAGTGTTTCTTGGATCTCTTGCCCTGCAATTTCCCCCTACGTCTTCATAGAGGCGTTTATAGAATCTAAGGAATCCCTCGTTCACTCCCTCCTGGGTGTTCCAGACTTGGCCATCTTCTCCTGTTATCTCCCTGACCGCTAATCTTGGTGTCTCATTCTTGTATAGCCATATGAACCATTCCGGGTTTATCACCCCCTGCGTGCTGTCTTTCTATATATTTTCATAGCCTCTCCCAAAGACCTCCACACGCCTGTTGCAATTGGCTCCTCTGTTTGGCATCTTCCCGTGAGGTACTCTCTCTTATGTCCATAATTATTTCTAGTTTCTTTTCTCTCTCATGTAGCTCCCACTCTATGCCTCCCTGTAGCCCTTTAGATTTTGATATGACCGCACCCCTCACTACCACCTCAAAGGCTTCCCATAGGGTTCCCTCTGCCTCCACACTTCCTGTATTATTTTCGAAGTACCCGATTATCTCCTCCCTTAGGTCCTCTCGGAATGCTGTGTCTTTTAGTGCCTCGGCCCTGAGCCTCCACATTGGGATCCTGGCTCTAGGGGGGTGGTGTTGCCACCTCAGAACCAGGGGGGAGTGGTCCGATAATATTCTCGCCTTGTATTCTGAGCCCGTCATTTCCCCTACCAGTTCTGCCGCGGCGAACATATAGTCCAGTCTCTTGTATAAATCATGTGGGGCAGCGCAGTGTGAGTACTGCCTGCCATTCGGATGTTGCTGCCGCCATATGTCCTCCAGCCCGAAATCTTCCACAAGAGTTTGTAGAGTTTTCGCCGCAGGGGTGGGATTGTCTAGTTTAGTATCTGACCTATCTATTTTAGGGTTCAGCGTACAATTGAAGTCCCCATCCCATATGACCGCGCCTCCTATGTGGGGGCTAATTTTGCTATATAATGTCTTAAAGTAGGCCACTGTGTCCTAGTTATGGGCATACATATTTATGATGCACAGTTCCCTGTTCTCTAGTAACCCCCGAATCACTACCATCCTCCCATCCGGTTCTTCCGTGGCCTATAGCAATTGGAAGGGTACATGTGGCGCCACCCAGGTGATTACCTACCTGGCATATGCCGAATATGTTGCTCCTCTGGTAATCCCTCTCCAGCTTTTCTTAACCCCCTCTAGTTTTTCTTTTGTGAGGTGGGTCTCTTGCAATAGGGCTATGTCTATGTTTTGCCTTCTTAGGCACATCATCACCTTGTTTCTCTTCACATAGCTGTTGAGGCCTCTGACATTCCAAGTGATTATTCTAAGGTCTCCCATTGGCATTTATCCCCTCCCTCCCCCCTCCGTGTCCTTCTCTTTGAATATCTCGGCGTGGTTGTAAGCTCGTTCCCTGTCTAATTTTAACATAGATAACCATATACACTGCGATCTCTTGCAGCAACATGGTTTCTATATAGTTTGTGGGGTTTGAACCTTCCTCGCATTCTGGAAGCCCTACGATGTGTACATTGTTCCTGCGGGCCCGGCCTTTGGCCTCCTCAGCTCTGCTTTCCAAGTTTCCCACTTGTTGACACAATATGTGGATCTCTGAGGCATTCGCTTTGCAAGTAGTGATGTTTGACTGGACTTCTTTTTCTAACTTACTTGTACGTTCGGCTATCGCTTTGACGTTTTGTAGCAATAGGTTGACGTCCACTTGTACAGCGCCTATTTTAAATTCAAGTGAGGTCTTGAGATTTGCCATGGCTGCTTCCAGTTTAGTTTCCCGTGTGAACTTTAAGTCTGCTATTGCCTCTAGGATCTGCCTTTCACTTCTCGTCGGTCCAGTTTCCATCTGTGGGCTCCTTTCCTTGCTGCTGGTGCCCTTCGTCAGGTGGGATGACCTGGTGAATTCGTCCATGGTGGGTTGCTTCCCTTTCGTTTTGGGGAGTTTATATGCCATTTCCGCAGCTGACGGCGTGTGATTCTCTGGTCCAGTGGGGGCTGGATGTCTGTGCTGTGCTAGCTCAGCGCCTCTTGGCTGTGTGCCGAGGGGTAGGTGGTTGCTCCAGTGTTGACCAGAGTGCCTGTCCGAGTATTCCTCCTTCAGCGTGGTAAAGCGGTCCTCTGCACCTGAGTGAGGCCCCGGCTCTCTTCTTTGTTGCTGCAGCTGTGTGACCCTTGTGCTCTCCTATGCCACGATGACCCATTCGTCCACTCACGTTCTGGTGCAAGGTTCTGTCATTGGTTGCACCGGAGGAGGCTTGTCTCCTGGTGCCGGTGGGGCAATGTGTCTTCCCCGGGTATACATCGCCCACTATTGCCTCCCAACCTCTTGCCTCTGCTCATCTGCACTTCTTGTGATGCTGCTCTTCATGCGGGGCAGTGCATTTTGCTTCCTTCGTCGCTTGGACTGCGCCTTCCTTGTGTAGAAGCAGGTTACTGCTTCCCCGCTGCCATTGGCCTAGCCTTACTGATGGTGTTTTCTTATCCTGCTTGGCTTATTATTTTATTCTGCAGTCCTTCGCAGTGACGTCACTGGTGGGTTCTGGGCATACACTGCCTGTCTTCGCTACGAGCCCTACGAGTTCTGTGTTTTTATCCACCGCGAGCCTCGCATCTACACAGCGTCTCGCCCTGTGTTGTGGGTTTATTAAGCTTCCGATGATGCATGCAGGCTTTCGCTGCACTCCAACGCTTACACAGTGGTCTTGCTGGAGGCTTGGACTGCGCCTTCCTGTGCTTGCACGAGTGAAACTTATTGGTGTGCACGTTGTGTCCATTCAGATGTTATTGCAGAGTTCCACTGCGCTTCTTACAGTATGCCACCTTCCAACCTCACTACCGTCCTCCGTCACTGGTTTATGCCTGTGGTGACATCCTGGCGGCCGTGAATCCGATCAGTCTCCACTCACTCTCTTACTGCCATGTGCAACTTGGGATCACATTGTCTTCCCCTTTGTGCTCCATGTTTGCACCTATGTGCACGCGATCGTGTGTATCTTTCAGCTGCGCGCACCTCTGTCACTTGTTTCACCCTACGTGCACCTATAACAGCATGTGGCCTCTTTATTCGTGTGTGCTCGTTTGGGTGTGGCCCCCGTTAGAGTATGCCTCTGTTCTTCTGGTATGCACATGTGAGTGCAGCCCTCCGGGTGTGTCGTTCACAGGATCTCTCCCGCAGGGGTCCGCTTGAACATATTTTGGCAGGCGAACGCGCCAGCGAAGGTGGCATGGCGGGCGCCGGCCCTTAGTGGGAGTTGCCCAGCCGACCTCCTCCCCCACGACTCAAACAGGTCAGGAGTGGGGATGGGGGAGAAGCACATTATCCCACCCCCGGAAGCGGACGGGAGCACGTGAAACGTGAGGGGCGGGGCAGGGAACCGAGGGAGAAGCAGGCCCCATAAAGGCACTGGCTTTTCTAGACGCTAACACATTCTCCCTCGGTTTCCTGCCTCACCGGATCGTGGTTTTGTTTTGTTTAATTTTGTTTCCAGTGGGACGCCCGCCTGCCTGCCTTCAGAGGACTTCGTTTTGGTTCGAGTTGATCCTGCTGCCGTTCCGGGATGGAAGAGCTCCGGGTGCAGCGTTCGTGGAAGGAGGGTCCGTCCATTCGTGAGCGGAGCGAAGGAAGAAGGAGAGGATACGATGGAGCGTTGTGGCGAGGGGCGAAACACCAATGAGCCAGATCAGGGTAAAGAGTTGTCGGTCATACAAGAGTGCAGCCATGGCAAAGAGTAGGAGTGGGGAACAGGTAGTAAGCATATTCCTTGGTGCTACCATTAAGTACGGCCTTGGTTGGGTAATAATGATAATATAATATGGGGGCGGGGGACGGTGTGGAAGGATGAGTCAAGTTATGATATTACACATCCACCCCCGGGACTACATACACCGAAATGCAGTGGGCAAAAGCGCCAAGGCACAGGTATAATGTGGGTAAGGTAAGCGAATGAAGTGCCAATAAGGTGCCCAGCTGGCGAGTCTGTTTTGGTGGCCGTAATACGGTGGAAGTAACGGGCGGATGGGTGACGGGAAGTATGTGCTCAACGGGTCCAGTGGGGCTGGTCGGTGTTGTTGCAGCGGTCGCCCTACCGAAATTCTGGAGACCCCTGTGCGGCTATAGGTTAGGGGGCGAGTGAGGTGAAGCCACGCGGCCAATGGCGGCGAGGCAGTAGGCTGTACGGCAGGTACAAGTTTGTCACAAGTGTGGCATTGTACTATGAATTAGGTTTTTTCCCAGGAACGTGAACGTGGCGATTCGTTAAAGATATAATATATAAAATAATAAACGACGTTGAATCTATAGAGTATACTGCCAACAAGGATATGAGTAGGTAGTAACAAGGGGCTCTTAGATCAGAAGCCACGGGGAGTAGGAGATGTGCAACGGGACATCAAGGAGATATTTAAACAGTTAGTGCGCAATTTCGGGCTTTACTGGACACGGATTTGGGGTTTACTTGAAATCGCTGGCATCGAAGCAATTTGGGTGCTGGCGCCAGAGATAGGAAGGGGGAGGCGGAGAATACCACATCCTGGTAGATGGGTGGGGCAAATGGTGGGACACCCCACCGATCGCTTTTGGGGACCTCTTGGCGAACGGCGTTGGGCGCAGCATTCAAAGCAAGGGCGCGCTTAGGTCGGCAAATGGGAACGGGAAAATGCGCGCAATGGGAGTTGGAATTGCTGTTACAGGCAATATTGAGGGTTAGGAACAGCTGTTAGGAAGCGCTGGCAGCAAAGATGCCGAACCCTCGTAGGGGCAGTGTGAGAAGGGTAGAAGTTGGTATGCGGCAACGTAGGATCAAACAAGACCACGATGCCCAGGAAATTAGTGCCATGCCCAACTTCGAATTTTATGGGGATGTCAAACTGACAGTGAAGTCCTAATGGGGGAAGGGAGGGATGACTTCCAGATGTAGAGAATCGAATACAGGGGGGAGGGGTACGGGCAAGGAGTAGCTGCATGGTGAACGCGCACGCGCTAGGCAGCTAGCGAAAGCTAAGTGTCATGTCGGTTAGTAATTTCGCCACATATTTGTTGTTTTCGCCGCACGACGACGGGCGCTTGCTGCATGAACATTGCGGCCGGTGCTTAATCAAGCGGGGCCATGGTGCCGTAGGTTTTATGTCATCAGCGTGGGGCGCCGTGTCCCGCGCCTACGGTGGCTGAGGTGGACGGGAGTTAGTGTTGCGTCGCTGTCTGGGCGACCTGGGGGCAGGTTGGGGCACACGGGGCAGGTGTTTTCCGTGGGCCGGGGAGGGATCATGTCTGGTTTTGGGACAGTTGCAGGGGTGTGTCGGGGGAAGAGATGGGTCGACCGTTTCAGGCGGTAGGGTGTAGAGCATGGTGTAGGTGGCGGTGTGCGATGTGCGGGGCTGCAGAGGGCAGGTCTCTCGTGGGTCGGGGGTTTTGGGGGCGGATATTGCAGAGCACTGGGAGCCGTTGCTCGCCTCCACGGCGGCCCATGGACACATGGGCGCGGTGAAGGGGGCGCGGTGAGCGAAGGTTCCCCCACGCCGCGTGGCATGGAGGATGGCGGCTCGCTTCGGCAGCACATATACTAAAATTGGAACGATACAGAGAAGATTAGCATGGCCCCTGCGCAAGGATGACACGCAAATTCGTGAAGCGTTCCATATTTTTCAAATATGTTTTCAGCGAGATCATCGTATGATGACTTTCCCCCAGAAGTCTCTCTCGGTATTTTAATTTTATAACAATGGGTTCTTTTATAATCCGGGCAAATGGCAAGCAAGGTGTTGCCTAGGGATCTAGGCCCAATGAAGGACGCACACACGGAGAGATAGGAGGAACTTCTTTATTCTTTTACAACCAAGTAGGAACTGGCGCTTGCTGCGCACGTGCCCCATAACCCCCTTGCCCAGTCAAAACTCCGCCTTTCCAACGGAGGGGGCTCATGAGCGTTAACCCCTTGAGCCCCGGGTAACACTACCCCCGGACAATATGTCCAAACATCAACTTGACACTCTGTGTCCAAACAATAACTCAGCACTCTTCAACAAGTCTCATCAGCTTCTTTATGAGTCGTCTCGGCCTCTCACCTCGAGTCCCAAGATCTGGCTCCTCTTCAGTCGCTCCACTCTGGCCCATGTCCCCGGGATCTCCTTCCGGGGGAAACCACTCATCATCCCTCTGCATCCTCGGTTCTGGTGAGAGTGCCCTCTGAGGTCCTTCTGTGTTTTCTCTTCTTGCGTATTGCCCGAACTGCTGACAGTTTCTGGTGACGGTCCTATTCTGGTCTTCAGCCGTCACCATCGTACCTTTCACTGCAACAATCCTCATGGGGCTTGGAGCAAACCGCGGGTCTGTCTTTCTATTTATCGACTGTTGCACCAGAACTTCATCTCCTACCTGGAACTCCGGCGGCATCGCTCCTCTCCGTGCATCGGTACGGAGCCTCGCGTTTTCCTTTGCTGCCGCGTCTCTCTGGAGCAGATCATGGTCGGCCGGCTCTGCCTGCGCCGTACTTCTCGGGATGCGGGTTCGCACCTCATATCGGAACATGAGCTCGGCGGGCGTCTTATTTGTGACCTCATGAGGAGTGTTCCTGTAGTCTCTTAACAGGCGGCATAGCGCTTGATGTGTATCGACTGCGTCAAGCCGTGCCCTCTGTATAGTCTTCTTGATCGACGCCATGAAGCGCTCCACCATTCCATTTGCCTGGGGGTGGCGCGGTGTGATCTTCATGTGCCTGAACCCCAGGTGCTCTGCCAGTGTCCCAAACTCGTGCCCACAGAATGGTGGTCCGTTGTCGGACTTGACCCACTTGGGGATCCCCCACTCGCTAAAGACCTCTTCTATCGTCGCCGCCACTTGAGTGAATGCCGTGGAATTGACCACCTTGGCAATCGGGAACCTTGAGTGCTCATCTATGAAGAGTAAAATGTAGTCACCCGCTTCGGTCGGCCCGTAAAAATCCATGGCTACTCGTTCCCATGGGTGATCAGGTATTTGAGTATGTTGGAGTGGGGGCGGACGTTCTGCAGGGGCTGTGCACTGACAGGCGTGGCAGTTCCTTACCCACTCGTCAACGGCTGCATCCAGGAGAGGGAACCACACGTGGCACCTGAGCTGCTTCTTCGTGTTCTCGGCTCCTCTGTGACCTTCGTGCGCTATGCTGACCACCTCGCTCCTGAGTGTGGCGGGGATGACGATCCTGCACCCTCTGAGCAGGATATTATTGTCCTTCACCGCAAGTTCACCATGTACACGGGCTAGCCGTTCGATTTCTTGTTTGTTCACCCCCGGGTGAGCTAGGATGGCTCTGTGGTGATCTTTCCATTTGCTGGCCGTCGTGAGGCTAATCGCCAGGGCTGTCGTCGGGTCGGCTGCCGATGCGGCCGCTACCCTTTCAAGGGACAGCGCCGGAGGCAGCGCCTGGGCTGCCACATACTGCACATACGCGACGTCACCCTTCCGTGCGAGCGGGGCCCCTACGGGGTGTCGGGAGAGGTAGTCTGCGGGGTTGAGGTCGCCCCCCGGGCGGTGTACAATGTCATAATCATATTCCTGGAGGCGGATGCCCCACCTCTCAATCCTCGGTGGCATCTTGGTGTGCGGGTTCCCGAACAGTGATAGAAGTGCCTGGTGGTCGGTGATCAGCGTGAACCTTTTGCCGATTATGAAGTTGTGGAAGTGCTCACACGCCCAGACCGCTGCCAAGCACTCCTTCTCGGCCTGGGAGTAGGCTAGTTCAGGCGTCGACAGCGCTCGGCTCGCGTATGCAACCACGTGTCTGGGGTTAACATCCGCGCCACTGGTTTGGGCCAGGATGGCACCGAGGCCTACGGGGCTGGCATCCACTACCACCTCGGTGTGCCACAGTGGGTTGAAATACGCGAGACGGTGAGCCTCCGCAAGGGCTTGCTTGATGTCCGCGAAGGCCTGTTGGCAGGCCGGTGTCCATTCGAACGACGACTCCTTCTGCAGCAGTTTCCTCAGCGGGTCTGTGATCGAGGCGTAGTGGGGGATGTACCTCGCACAGTATCCTGCCATGCCGAGGAACGAGCGGACGTCCGCCACCTGCCGGGGCTCGCCGCGGTTGGTGATCGTCTCGACCTTCTCGGGGTCAGGCATCATGCCATCCTTGGAGAAGATGTGTCCAAAGAACTTGAGTTTCGTTTTACTGAACCAGCACTTCAAGATGTTAAGCGTGAGGCCGGCTCTCTGAAGGGCTTCGCAAGTGTCGTGTAGTGCCCTGTCATGGGCTTCCTTGGACGATCCAAAGACGAGAATGTCATCGCTGTAGTTGAGAGCCCCTTTTATAGGTCGGATGATCTGGCGTATTGCTTCCTGGAAAATCTCAGCGGCCGATGAGATTCCAAAGTTCAGTCTCCGGTATCTGAAGAGCCCATCGTGTGTCGCAAACGTGGTTATGGGCCGGGAATCAGGGTGGAGCTCCAACTGATGGTATCCCTGATTTAGGTCCAGTTTGGAGAACATTTGGGCACTGTTCAGCAGCACAATCATGTCCTCGATACATGGTCCCGGGTGTCTCTCCCGTTGAATCGCTGTGTTGGCCACCCTCATGTCCACACACAACCGGATCTTTCCCCCTTCCTTGGGTACCACCACAAGGGGGGACACCCACGACGTCGGCCCCGTCGCCGGTTCGATGATGCCGTCGCAGAGCAGTTGCTGGAGTGCCTCCGAAACTGTCTCCTGAAGATGGAAACCAACCCTTCTGGGATGTTGCGGCACTGGTCGTACGTCGGGGTCGATGTGGAGCCTGATGGGGGGGTCCCCGGAGCTTTCCTAGCCCCTCGCATAGCTTGGGGAAGGCACCCACGATGTCTTCTTGTGAGACGAGCGATTGAGTCTGATGAGAAGCTATCAATCCTACAGCGTTCCCCGGGCTGGGGTTGGCCGCTGCGGTGGTGATTACGTCTCCCACATTCACGTGGATCTCGATCAGCCCCAGATGCGACGCCGTGTGGTAGCTGAGGAGGCATCGACTCCTGGCGAGAGACCGTATCTCGTGAATGGTCGCATCCACTTGCCGCCCATTCAGGAGAAGGCATTGGGTGAATTGGCCCACCGTCTGTAACGGGGTGGCAGCTCCCCACTGGAAAATTCTGGAACGGGACGGATTAAGCTGTGGTGGGCACGGTATACGGTCTTGTTCACCCATGATGTTCACTGTGGCCCCGGAGTCAATCATAAATTGAAATTGGCAGTTCCCCATCTTGAGCGGGATTTGCGGGGCCTCCCTGGCCTCTTTGTTATCGAGTATAAGGTTCACAAACTTGTTGTGGTCGTATTGGTCCTGCGGTGCGTAGTAGGCCATCGCCTGGTCTTCTTGGTAGAGGGTCTCAGGCCTGTAGTCTGCAGGAGGGTTGTCATATTCGTCCGTGAAGTGTCTAGGCTGTTCAGCCTGGTCATACGGTGGGGCATATCCTGCCGCTTGGTATTCATCCATCGCTCGAACGTAGCGCCTCTGCCCGAGGCCCTGTTGGTATGGTCTTGGCTGACTGTACTGCAGGGGCTGCGGCCGGAAGAGCATTCTGGGGGCCGCCTGGGGTCGCATCGGGGGAAAAGGTACACCCTCCCTGCAGACGGAGTGAAAGTGTCCTTCTCTCCCGCAGTTGGTACATCGCTGGGACAGGGCTGGGCAGGACCCCGAATGGGGGAAGGACATCCCGCAGCGGTAGCACTGTCTTTGTAGACGCGGGGTGGACGTCGAAGAGGTTGTCGGCGGTCTGTATGGCTGAGGGCCCCTGTCGCCTTGACTGGGGGGGCAGTATGGCGGCCACAAGTTCCCCCGTGTCTGCTTTAGGGTTGTTGGAGTGTCCCATGGCTGAGGCCTGTGCATCCACTCTCTCATGGATGCGGGCAAGTTCGCTGACCTCGGGCATGGTGAGCGGTTTTTTGAGTAGCTGTTTCTTGAGTGCGGGGGAGAGGCACCCTTCGATCACCCTCAGCCGAATGGCTTCCTCTAGCGAGAACGCATCAAATTGGCAGTTCGCCCCTTTCACTCGTAGACGTGTGATGAATTCGTCGACAGTCTCTTGCGGGAGTTGGGTGCACTGGTTGAACAAATATCTTTCATAGTCCCGGTTGACCTCGATGATCAGCAGTTTGTCCAAAGCACCAATCAACTTGGGAAACGTATCTTGGTCTGCGGCCGGAATAGCCTTGACAACCGTTTTGATTCCCCCCCCCTACCAGGTTGAGGAAAATGTCTCTCATGTTGGGGGAGTCCCCGTCGCCGGATCCTCTCACGAAATGACGAAAATCATCCATCCAGTCGGTCCACCTGGGGCCTGTGGTGGCTTGAGGAGTCATGGTGAACGGCGGTGGCAGACGTAGTTGTATCGACTTCGCCACCCGCGGCAGTTGAGGAGAGCCCTGGCTGGACCCAGGGTTGGAGGTGCTCATGGCGCCTGGGAGACGAGGCCTGCACGTGCGTAGGCGATGTGTGCGGGCCTCGTGGCTTAAACCACGTGGCTTAAACCACGGTGCGGAGGGGCTGTAATTCAGACCGAGGCATATTGCTATGGCCGCCGCGCCACGTATTGTTTAATGGAAGGAAGTATGTTTCTGCGTGAAAGGAAGGCTGCATGTGATTTCTATTGGGATGGCCGCCGCGCCACGTGTGTTTAAGCAAGGGCAGTTTGTTTCTAGGTTGGAGGCAGCATGTGATTATATTGCCATAGCCGCCGCGCCACGTAGTGATTAAGGAAAGGAAGTTTGGGGGTCTTGATGCTTTACACGGTCACTGGGTTGGTTGATGAAGTATGCTGTCTGGGTAGTTACAAAGTGAAAATAAGTGCCATAAATCCCTTTTTCAGCATCACTTGACTGTGATTGGGGGGGTGAGGGTTAGAAGGAGTTTGTTACTGATTTAATATATTATTAGAAGAAGAATGGGGTCTCCCACTTACATGGGAAACAATAGCTGTGGCGCTGAGGCATTCCTTTTGTAAGTCACCTCTACAAAAAGCATTTTGTGTTGGATGAGCTAGCTCAGGGAGACTTGGTTGGGTGAGATACCCTTCTGGTAGTCGTATGGATTCGGCACCCCCTTATTACCTTAAAGGTACCTGGTTATTTCGATAATGACAAAACACACCTGTCCGAGGTGGGCGCAGCAATAATGTACTTAGAATGGAGGACGGCACTAATTAAATAAATAAATAAAAACGCAGGATGCACGTGATGGGGTACAGATCGAAGGGGCGTGGGTGGATGGATGGGGGTAAAGGGGGGCAATTCCTCCTCCTGCCCCCCTTTCCCCCCTTCCACCCCTTCCACCCTACCCGCTTCCCCCCACCCCCAAACACCCACACGCCAGAACAGAAGTGGAGGCGCGGAGGCATGCTAGAGCAAAACGAATACTAAGAGTGGAGTGTCCTGTGCAGGCTGAGGGGAACTCTCCGCCGCCTGCAGCCAGCAGAGAGTCTTGGAGGTGTCACAGGTCAATCCCTTTAGCGAAGCACTGGCAGACCCATAGGGGAATGATCAGCCAACAAGATTAGATTTACGGCGCCCCAGGAGTACTAGGCTCGGGGGAGGCCCTGGGAAAAAGGGGAGGGATGCAGGGGACTTGGGAGCCAATTCCAAGCCCAAAATTGCGGGGGGGGGGGTAAACGAATAACAAACTCACAAACAAAACCATCAAGGGAAGTCGGTCGGGGGGGAGCAAGAGGAGAATACGGGGAGCTCAGGTAACGGAGACAAAATAACAGCAAGGGGAAGTCTTCACGGAGGAGGGGGACATGAGGGGAGGGAGGTGGGGGATCCAAGATAGGGCGGCAAGGGAATAGAGGGAACAGGGGGGAGGAAGCCAGCCCCAAGGAATAAGGGGGGGCAAGGACAAAAAGCTGGGGGACAGGAGACGGGGTAGGGAAGAATAGGACTGGGAAGTCTGCCTCTGGGGGGAAATGGAGCTAGGATAGGGAGGGGCAGAAACGGCAGGGAGGGGGGCGTCTGGCGGGACCCGGAAAAACATGGGACCTGGTGAGAGGAGGAGTGAGGGAAGGAAGGAAGGAGAAGGGAGAGGGTACACGCTGGCAGGGGGGCACTGGGCCAGACTCCACAGGGAGGCCTGGGGGGAGAGGGACTGGGAGGATTTAGGGGCTCGGCAAGACGGAAGGGAGACCTGGGGGGGCAGCATAGATAGGATAGGGCTTCCGGTACAAGCGGCACTTGGGGGACGGAGAGGGGGACAGAGTAGAGTAGAAAGGACTCAAATAGACGGGCATCACAAAGCGATGATCATAGGAACCTGAACACTAGCGAGGCACCGGGTGGCTGCCGGTTTTACCTAGACCCAAAACCAGGACACGGTGCAAGTGTCAGGGGAGGGGGGGAAGGGATTCCCAGCAAAGACCTAGAGAAAAAGGGGGGCCTGGGGAAAAATGTCAATCATGGGAAATCTACAAATGGCCAGGGGTAGAGAGGGGTGAATAGCAAGGGCCAGGCTCAACCTGAGGCATCCACCGGACGAGGACGGTAAGGGAGAGGGGGGGGGGGCAAGGGATACCTAGGTAGCCACACACAAAGTAGTATACCTGTGGTGGTGAATTACGGATCGCCTGTAAGATAACTCCAAGAAAGACTTTATGCAAAATAAAGCTGCTGAGGCATTTTAATCTTCCAACTTTACAAAGTGTCTGAGTTGTTTCTTCCAACATGTGATGTATGACATATGCCGGGTTGCATGAGGGGAGGGAGGAGGGGGGGGGTGAGGGGCCAGGGCATGGAGGAGGGGGGGAAGACAAGGCACTGGGATGCTCATGCTAGGTGTTCTCCGCTCACCCGATCACATATTCAAATCATGCTCGTGGCATTCTTCAGCCCCTGCAGAGCTGTTTCTCGCACGCGGCAATGGTCTTTCAGGGGCACATCTCCTCAATGCGAGCAGGGTTCAAGCACTGCATATGGTGCCTTGCTTGGGGTTCTATCTTCTCTGTTACGGGCCCTGCCTTCCTCAATGGTTGCTCTGTGCTGCAGCCTGTCACGGGGTAGATGTCTGCTGCCTTATGTGCCGCTGTTTCAGTATCCAGCTGCTATCTGTGATTCAACGCTTGTTTGTCTCATCAGTCTGCCAAACTTTCAGTCACGCTGCAACTTTGTTACTCTCGCCTTCCATCCGCCACGCGTCCCCAGGATCATGCAGCACATCAGCTGTAAACAGTGCCGCTGATGACTTCTCCCAACAACGTTCCCCACCTTTGCTGGATAACCACACGGCTCTTCTGTTGTGCAATGAGGCCGAACGGAGGCTTATCCCATTGTTTTCAATTGGGCGCCATTTTGTATCAGTCTTTGTTCGGATCTTTGGAACTTCACACACTTGCAGCTTCACGTTACATGATTTGTATCACTCAGCTCCTTGGGCGCTGCATACTTAACATATTCCCATGACCTATGCTTCAAAGCAGCGTCACTCTGTAAGCTCTGGGAGTAGTTTCTTTGTAGGATTCATGCCGGATCGACAGGAGCACTGTCCTACTCCGTGGCCATGCAGCCACGCCCCTCCATGCTCATCAAGTTAGTGGTATGGGTGATAAACCCAGAGCTAAGGGGCTTGCCATCAACCCCTTCGACCTTTTGGTCCTCTTCCTTTTCGATGCATTCGATTCCCATCTTGTTGGGCCAAAGGATGTCCATAAAATTGCCAGCCGCACTGCAATCTATGAGGGCCAACGTATCGACCTTCTGCTGTTTGATCAGAAGCTGGATGGCCACCACCATCAGCCTGTTGTCTTCCATGCAAATCGTAGAGGACATGGACATGGACACGTAGGGACTGGAATAACCACCTAGGGCACTTGTCCCTGTTAGTTCTGAGGACACCCGTTTCCCGGGCGGCGAGAGGGGACCTTCGGACAGAAGATGCTGACCATATCCGCAATACATGCACAGGTTGTTCTCTCGGCATCACTTGCATTCCTCATTGGTCGAAGGGGCTCTGGCAGCACCTATCTGCATTGGTTCCTCTTTAGAGGATCGGCTTGTGGAAGAAGTTGGGGCTAGTGGCTCTGGGAAACACACCGGACTACGACCCTTCCTCCTTTCCGACCTTCTTTCCTAGAGGAGAAAATCAATCTGTAGCGTAGCGGACAACAACTCAGGAAATGAAGCAGGTCTTGGGTTCCGAGCCAATTTGTCCTTAAGTTCCTCCTGTAGGCTGCGTCTGAATATGGTGTACTGTGCGGACTCAGGCCACCGGTGTCTGCTGCCACACGTTTGAACTGTGAGATGTAGGTAAGCAAATCGGAGGAACCTTGTCTGATGTCAAGCTCTTCAATGGCAACCTGAGAGGACTCCTGTCTCTCAAAGGTTTGTTTGAAGAGGGTAGTAAAGGCCCCGTAGCCTTGCAAAACAGGGTTTACACTGGTCATAAGGGGGGGTTGCCCAGGCCAAGGCATTTTCCGTCAGGTTTGAGATCAAGGAACCTAAGCGATACTGATCCGAAGCATAGGTCTGAGGCCGGAAAGTAAAATGAATGATACAAGCCTCCATAAATTCTTTAAACTTCCTTGGCGACCCATCATATTTACCGGAAGCTAGATGCATCAGGTGGAGTTTGGTGCGTTGTTGGTCACGGGCTGTGACCATCTGTCGCAAGGTGTTATTTTCAGCCTTTAATGTTTGCACCTCTTGAGAAAGGTCTTGTACTGCGTTTATCAATTCCTGCACTTGTTCCACTGTAGCCATGTCGGAGTTAGGGTGGTGTTTCAATCTGTCAGGGCTACCACTCTCTTCCAGTTCCTCACTCAGTTCTGACAAGTCCCCTTCTCCTCACCTGAATCTTCTGATGAGGATGAACTGCTCTTGCCGTTTTTTATGGAAGAGATACGGCCTCCCTCAAGTAGAATCCACTTTGCTGCCTTAATGAAATGAGGCCAGCAGAGGACCCCTTCCCGAGGATACCAAAAGAAGAAAAAGCCAGTGGCAGAAAAAACCTCTTTTTGTAGATTGATCCTGTATGACGTCTGTGAGTGTACTTGTTGAAGGGATATGAAGACACCAGGAAAGTTCACTTGGTTCTTTCATGAACAAAAGATCACAATCCAATCAGTGGCAAACAACGTGGGAAAAGCTGAAGAGCGAGTAAGAATTGCAGCTGGCACACCTCACTCCTTTGGCCGGACAGCACAGCCAGTGTGATGGAAGGGGCAGTCCGTTACACAGCCGGGTCCGGTAGGCAGGCTGTAGCGAGCACCAGCCACCCCATACTCCGATACACCGCCAGCGCAGGCTAAGGCCTCATTACGACCCAGGCGGTAAGTTACCGCCTGGGCCGTGACTTTACCACCATGGCGTAAACTTACCGCCCCATTCCGAGGTCGGCGGGGCGGTAAGTCCCCAATCCCCATTTACCCTTCCCCATTCCCATTTTTGCCCCATAGGGCATAATGGGAGTGGGGAAGGCGTTAATTACGCCACCGTAAATTACGGTGGCGTAATTAACTCCATGGTCCCTTAGCGCCATGGATTTTAACACCTGCTAAAAGCAGGTGTTAAATCCGCCATGGCGCTAAGGGACCTCGTACTCAGGCGGTAAGGGTCGGCGCTGTTTACGCCGCCATAAACCCCTTACCGCCTGAGTCGTAATGAGGCCCGAGGCACTTACTGCAGTGTCGGAGCCAGATGGTAGGATTTGTGTAAACAGAAGAAAGACAGAACCAAGGGGAGAAGGACGGATACAGTGGAAATGGAAGGTGAAACGGAAGTGAAGGATAACTACAAGGGATAGGAAAACAAGGGATAGCAAAACAAGAGAGAGAAAGCAAGGCAGAGCGAGGGCGCCGCTAAGGAAGATAATGCCAATCCAAGGAAACGGGACGGGAACTGCAAAGCAGGGGACCGGAGCCGACAACAAAGTAAAGGGTAGAGCAAACGGGAGTGAAGAGAAACGGAAAGGCTAACACTGCAGAGGAAGTCAACAAGAAAGAGAGCACTTCTGAGCATTGGAACCATAGACAAACCGTACGGCAAAGGTTGCAACACTCAGAAGGAAGTAAGGGGAGGAGTTAAGAAAGGAAAAGGCAGAGGCCGCCAAAGATTAGAACGTAGAAGAATTAACGTGGATAACGTGTAGTGTCATTCTAAGGGCATCAGAACTTCCAGGAGTACCACAAACTCCAGGGCTGCAGGCGCGTGACAAGCACACCCGAAGACATGGTGGAGCCTGGTGGCCTCCCGCGAAGTGCAGCGTAAGCAACAACAATCACTGGAGAGCTGTCAGCAGCGCTGGTGGACTAGAGGGGTCTGACAGCAGCCCGAGTTCCTGCCTGGGTCAAGACCGCACCACAGCCTTGTGAAAACATCCAGAGAAGCCGAAGAAAGCTGGTGTGTTTACCTACAGAGAAAGGTATCCCTGGGGCGCTTCGTAAGGGACAATTGCAATTAAAAGACCATTGGGAAATCTGACTAAGGGCCTCATTACACGGAAGGCGGTAAACCATGGTTGCCGCCGGTACCATACCGGTACCACCATGGAGAAAAGGGGAATTACCACCCCATCCCAAGGTTGGTGGGGCGGTAATTCCCCCTTTCTCCATGGCCCTTCCCCCATTCCCATTTCTGCCCCATAGGGCATAATGGGAATGGGGAAGGAGTTAATTACAGTACCGCAAATTGCGGTACCGTAATTAGCACCAAGATCCCTTTGCGGGACCCAACTTTAACGGCTGGTCTACACCAGGCGTTAAGGTTGGGTCCCGCAAAGGGACCTCGTAGTAAGGCGGTAAGGGTTAACGGTCACCGGTACCCTTACCGGTGACCGTTAACCCTTACCGCCTTCTGTGTAATGAGGCCCTAAGTAGACAAGAAGGGTAAGTTGAGTACAATTCTCCTCACATGGGATACCAGTCTGGGGAAACCTGCAATCCACATTGCCACCAGCCTGTAAGAAAGGAAAAGAAGGGCAAACGTTACAATTCTCCTCACAAGGGATACCAGTTTGGGGAAATCTGGAACCCGCATTGCCACCAGCCAAAAGATTGTAAGAAAGAGAAAGGGCAGAAAGGGTGCAATTCTCCCCACGTGAGATACATGTTTGGGGAAACCTGCAACCCTTGCAATGCCACCAGCCAAATGATTGTTAGAAAGAAGAAGGACAGAAAGGGTTTAATTCTCCTAACAAGGGATACCAGTTTGGGGAAAACTGGAACCCATGTTGCCATTACCACAAGCAGAGAAACCATTAAGATTTGTGTGAAGTTGAAGTCCATTCCTGGCAGGCGAGTATACTGGGAAAGGAGCAGTTACAGTTGATTTCAAATAGCAAACTTTGTGGCTATAAAGAAGGTTGTGTGTGAAGTTAAAACCCGACACTGGCAGGTGAATACACTGTAAAGAAAGAGTTGTTTTCAAGAAGAGAACTTTGTTATCATAAAAGGGGTTTTGAGCAAAATTAAAACCATTGGAGAAACAGTGGCTGGATTTAAGGACAACTCTGGGATGTAGGCGGTGGTTTGAACATTGGGGCCTCAGTTCAAGGGTGTTTATTGAACTTCAACAAGGGTATGATAAACGCCTATCTAATCCTAAATCTACAGATGGGAGCAAGCTACGACCATCAAATAATAATAACGCAGTCCTAGTGGTGTTTTGTCAGAATAAAAGAGCTTATTCTAAAAAACCTATTGCCAATCCTTACCTCTAAATACAAATAGTGTGGGGGTAGTGTTTATGAAAAAGAAAGAAGTGTCCAGACAAATGATATGTCAGGATGTTCAGGCCATTGGCCTCCCGTCCCCACGTTTTCAGCGAGAGACAAGGCGGTTCACTCGAGCATAGCACAATCTCTGCCTTCTTTGGCACAAGGATACAGTTCAATCATGTCATGATCTCTGCTTCCAAAAGGTCAGGGTTTTCCCAACTCCCTTGGAAGCAGATCCATAACCCAGGTTCCGAGTGCCAACCAGTCCCAATTGGGACCTTTTGGACCCAGTCCTGGTGCCAGTGGCACCAGGCTCATAAATATGCCCAGTCCCAGCGCTGGAAGCGCCGGGCTCATAATGCTTGGGTGGACTTACCTGCAGCAGACCATGCTGCTTACTTGCCTGCCAGTTGAGTCTCTGATCCTCTTCTGTTTGGAACTACTTTTCCTGTTGGGTGGGGCAGAAGCCACTCCCTAGATTCAGAACACTGGAACTCTTCTGGAAAGCAGGAACTCTTTTCTTACCTAGGCGTGGCTGTGGAAGGAGACACCTAAGCACTACAGGAGGCTATTTAAACCACACCCGATGGATGAATCTTGCTTTGCGTTATTCTGCATCCTCAGCAGCAGAATGCTCATCGTGTCTTCTGCATCTGATCCTGGGCCTAAGGAAAAAGGCTTACCATCCTGAATCCAGTCTTCAGCAACACCTATAAAGACAAGAAAGAACAGGTTAGCATTACGGTCTTCAGTGACAGCTCTTCACTTACCTGGTCCATCGGCTGTCACCAACGCCTCGCGCTGCATTCCGGCATCTGAAAGACAAAGGCTTACCTACTCTTCGTGCGCTCCGGAGGTCTTCACACTGCATTCCGGCATCTGAAAGACAAAAGCTTACCAACTCTTCGCACGCTCCGGAGGCCTTCGGCGCTGCATCCCGCATCTGAAAGACAAAACAAGGTGCGTTTAAAGACATTGGGGAACTTTAATACTCACGTGCCATTACTCCTTTCCACATCTAACCCAGTGGGTATTCCGGCACCCTGCAGCCGCCCCGAACTTGTACCTGCAAAATAAAAAGACAGTTAGAGCGCATCGTGAAGCAGGCAACAAGCGCTTACTTACGTGCTTCCAGGCGCTTCTATTCATCACACGGGCTCCATCTTCAACTCACTTCAGCCCGCCATCCGCCATCGCCGGAACCCTGCAAAACAAGAGACAGCATTACTAAAGACTTTAAAGACATTAGAATTACTCGAAACTTACCGTTCGTGCAGTAAACGACCGACAGCAGTCCTCTGAAGTCAAGAGGCCTGCTCCCCTTATCCAGTGAAGAAACTGGTTACAGAACCCCGCCTCGAGGCAGATGGAGAGCATGGCGTTCACTTACCTAAGGTGAGAGCGTTAACCTTTGGGGTTCTACAGGAGAAGAGAAAGGGAAGAAGAGAGAGACATTCAATAACCCAGTTCATTAATCTCACATTTTCTATCTGCAGACATCTTACCCTTCGAGCCAGACATACAGTGCACAGAGGTCCAGCCCAAAGAGCCAGCCGTGTGTTACACATCACCTTTGAAGATACGGTATACGCCCAGTCAAGACCGGCGCCTCTACGGGAATCAGGTGAGCGTTACAAATCACTAGTATCAGGGTCGTCCGTGCCCAAGTCTCTTTGCGTATCAAAGTCTCTTGATTCAGGGTGCCTGATGTAACAAAACAAATGAAAAGTTCTTCTCCTCTTGCAAGTACTCAATTCAAGTGATTCACTCTTCACCCTGGATCCCCTCAAGCAGGCTCAGATCCCTTTCATACAACGATCGTCACTCTGAATCCCCTCAGCCATATCAGATCCTTCCTCTTACATAATTAGTCTCCCTCAGCCGGGTTTGGACGAATTTCAGTTAGCACCAACTATCGAAGACTTTTGAACGTGCACAGGGTTTGGCTTGGCCTGTTTTTTCATTTGCCACCTCTCAGTTGGATAACTAACAGAGACCTTCAAATGAGCATCCACAGGGCGCTGGACCACTCTGTTTACAGTATCTGCCTTGGCTTCAAAAGGACAGTTACTCATCTGGGGTTTAGTTATATTCATGTCTCTTACCTGTGAGAAACCTGACAGTGTCTCACTTGCTTGTCCCCGAGGATCTGTGATCCAGGTGACCAGGACACAGCCATCGCTATTGGATCCAGTTGCTGGGGGTGGACCAGTGCAGGATGAGCAGCTGGATGGGGGTCTTCGGGGAGTAGAGGTGGGACACTGAAGTTTCAGACGCGATATCCCCTTCCTTTTGACACCTTTTCCCCATCCTACCCAGTAGGATACTTAGAACCTCTACCCCCCTTTTTCAACACAAACACTTTTGCACTGCGTGAACGACAATGGACTAATACCCGAGCCGTTTCCCTGACATGTCCCAACAAAAGGGTCAGGCAGAGTCAGGCAATTGACAATAACTACACACACCTGACGGCTCTTTCCCTTCCCCACAGAGAGCCCGCTTTGAGCAAGGCCGAACGCACAAAGAAACAGCTATACAGGACCCGATGTTCAAATGGAGGAGAAAGGCCGTGAGACCTGGAGGAACGATGAGGAGGGAATTGCCCTTACACCTTTTCAACTCCGACATGTGACCAAAAGGGAAATTATAGGACCGGGAAGTCCAGCTGGCGTGTGGTGTGACTGGTGTCAACGGAGCCCTCCCGCGCTGCCAGCCAAAGTGGGGAGAAGCTCTTGCCGCCGTGGTGCCGTCTTTGACTCCCGAGACAAAAAGCTCCAAAAGTTCAGCATGACAGGTGAGTCGGAGAAGACTGATAGTAAGCCGAACTGTGCTGGGCCCTAGGTTGCACGCAGCAACATTGTTGAACAAAGAGCTTGTGTAATTGAACTTTAAAGAAACCATCGGAAAAGGTCCAGAAGCAGAGTTGTCCGGCGCCATGGGGCACTCATTCGAAGGACTCGGACTGGAGCCTCTTACTGTTGTGTTGTTTTTTGGAAACTATGAGCACCAAGAGGCCTAAGGAGAGGCCTGCGTGAAGTGTCAAAATGGTAATATGAGGGTTGAGCAAAACCCCTCGTACATTGGAAAGTCTTTGACACGTTGAAGAAAACTGAATGAACTGTGAAATTGGCAAATTGAACCCGACGGAGAGCTGCCTGTGAATTGGGCGTAAACAGTGATATACCTGTGAACATTGTGGTGACAAGTGTGAACGCAGCTGAAGGATGTTCACAGTGAACAGTTATTTAAAAAGACATTGAGACTTTTGAATGTTACGTTTTGAGTAAAAGGCTGTGGTGAACTCAACTGAGGGAGGCTAACATTGCAAGAAGGATCAAAGACCCTCTGAGGGGGATCCAAGGGGCAAAGAGCAATCGCCCAACGTGAAAGATTACCAGAGGAACTTTTGTTTGTTTATTGTTTATGGTCCAGCAGGCCTTCTAAGGCAAGAGACTTTGCGGAAAAGAGACTTGGCCCCAGAAGGTCCTGGCATTGTTGAAAGGAACTGTAACCTTGTGCTGGTGAGTCCCAGTAGTGTGCTGTGCTCAAGAGTCTCACCTTGTCCCGTGCTAAAAACTTGGGGAAGCGATACCCCAGCCATACCATCCTGACTTATTATTTGGTGAATACTTCTTTCTTTTCTTGTGAACATCATCCCCCATGAATTTTTTAACTTAGCGGTAAGGATTGGCAATAGAATTTTTTACTACAGGCCCTTTTTATTTGACAAGACGCCACTAGGACTGGACTGCCTTATTATTATTTAATGGTTGTAGCTTGCTTCCATCTTAGATTTAGGTTTAGATTAGGCATTTATCTTACCCATTATACAGTTTAATAAACACCCTTGAACTGTGATCACTTGTGTCTTTCCTGTTGCCACCAGGAGTTCCTTACATATGGTGTTAGATATGGGATGTGAATCAATTGAAACTAATTGGCGACCCCTACAATTTCAAAAACGTAGTCAGAGAGCTTCTAACCCTTCTGTTGCCACCAAGTAATCAATAGGTTTTGATATCTGTTGCAGCAGGGTAGCTACTATCCCCCCCTGGGAAAAGAGAAATGATTCCTACAGACTTGGTTTTAATACCCCCTCTGGGGTGTTACATAAGATTGGCCTCAAAGTCTGGCCTAGCGTGGAAGTTCAGTATAGATGTTTCAGCAAGCATCAGCGATCCCGACTTCCAGGGAGATGTAAAGGTTCTCTTACAGAATCATGGTGAAGTGCCCTTTGAAGTATGCCGTGGAGATCAAATTGCTGGAAAGGGCTTTATTTCCTCAGTTTAAAGAAAGTGAACCAGACGAAACAGAGAGAGGTACCTTAAGCTTTGGGGAAGCTGATAAACTTGCTAACATCAAAGAAAGAAAGGGAGAAGAGCCTACCATCTATCCAGACCTAGCCTTCGCTCAGTAAAATGATCAAGCTCTTGCAGAAGCTTTTCTACAAGCTATTCAAGAAGGAGTAGGTTGAAGAAAAGAAGCCCTTTTTATTCCTAAAACAAGGGTTACTTTATAGACGAGAGACATCTGCGGAAGGCTTAGTAAAAACACAGTTGGTAATACCCAAGAGCCACCGAAAAGTTGAACTGGAGATTGCACATTCCCATCTAAGAGGGGCCACTTAGCACAATTTTAAACCAAGGCACATATTAGTCGGACGTTTTATTGGCCAGGTATTCATGCCGACATAAAGACCTTTATCAAAATATGCAAAATATGTCAAAAGACCAGCACGCACTTCCCATTACCTGCCCTTCTGAACCCATTGGCAATCAAAAAAGTCCCTTTTTCAAGAATCGGAATGGACATAATTTGACCTTGAGAAACATCCAGACTAGGCAACAAATATGTCCTTGTGACCGTGGACTATGTGACCCGATATCCCGAAGCCTTCCCAATACGAAATAATACAACACAGCAAATCCTTAAAAACCACCTACCATAATTTTCCAGAGTCAGCTTTACTAAGGAAATACTAATCCACCAGGGTTCGAATTTCATCAGTAAGCTTATGGCAGAAGTCAAAGAGCTACTCCACATTACCACCATGCAAACTTCTGTTTACCATCCTCAAACTGATGGCTTGGTAGAAAGATTCAATAAAACTCAGAAGTTAATTCACGAAAACTGGCAGATAAGGAGGGGAAAGACTGGGACTGAATGATCACTTGGGCACTATTTGCAGTAAGGAAAACCCCTTGGGCCTCCACAGGTTTCTCTCCTTTTGAACTACTCTATGGCAGAGAGCCTAGAGATGTCCTGGACATGCTCTGGGAAACCTGGAAAAAAAGAGAAGAGGCTCCCGTTCTCATCTTGCAAACCACCACCAGAATGCGAGACCATATGAACGCTGGTTCCCAGGACCTTTCGCTAGGTGGATGCCCTTTCGAACTGATAAAATACTGCAGTGTCCATCGATGGTAACATGATTCCGAGATATCATCGACTTTGTATTCCAGGTCCTCGTCAACCGGCACAGGTGGAGGTGGTCTGTGTTTTCTCAGGTCAGGGGCCTCAACATAAGGCTTTAGCAAAGAGTTATGAAATACGAGATTAATTCTGGTCCAACCTACAGGTAAAGCAAATTTGAAAGTAACTGCGTTGATAAATTTCATGATCTGAAAAGGTCTGTAATATCTGGGTGTGAGTTTGGAGGTTGGCAGACAGGGCGGCAAATGACAGGAGTAAAGCCACACCAGGTCACCCTCTTTATACTCTGGTGTCTCAGCCCGTTTCAGGTCAGCAAAACGTTTGGTAGTAGCCTATGCCTTATGCAGATGTTCCAAGGCAGTTTTATGGGTAGTCTTTAACCAATCCGGGGTATCTTCCACTACAGGAACGATGGTACGATGACTAAAAGGTAGAGGTATCCAACAAGGAAGTACAATAAAAGGGGCTCATGTTTATCGAAGAATGTACAGTATTATTGTACGAAAACTCTGCTATGCGTAGCAAAGAAGCCCAATTGTCACAAGAGGGGGAAGCGAAGCATCTGAAATACTGCTCAATGGTTTGCTTAGTCCTTTGAGTCAGTCAAGCCGTTGGTTTCAGGATGGAAGCCAGAAGAGAGACAGTGCTTAGTCGCCAAGGTTTTATAAAAGGCAGCCCAGAATTTAGAGGTCTACTGTGTTCCTCAATCAGAAATTATCTTGGTGGGTATTCCGTGTAGACGAAAGAAGTGAAAAACAAAGGCATCACTCATCACCTTAGCTGTGGGAATTTTGCTGAAAGGAACAAAATGGGTGTCTAAAACACACAATAATGGAGGAGAGAAATCGACACTCTTCCCCCGAACCACAGAAGCCGAATGAATTCGACCCTTCCACCGTGGTTGACACAGGTGCCTGAAGTAGTACACAGGACACCACGTCAGCTAATGGGGGGAAGAGGAGTTAGGGGGAGGTTGTGGATGGGGAAGGGGAAGTTAGGAACACCAGAAAAAGGGTTAGGGCGATCCTAAGTTGGATAGGTGAGGGGGAAGCACCAGGGAAAAACCCTCCCTATCAGATACCTGTCTCCTGACACCTTAGTAACTACTGCACAGAACTGGACCGTACATAAACACACCTTAATACGTGTGAAACATGACACATAAACAAACACAGAGTATCATAACTCTCACACATGTAGTAGCAAGCGGAATGAACACAGGACAATGGGGGATCTCTCATGTATGAAGCAAAAAACACATGGCCCTTGGGGCAAACTTTAAGCAATACATAGACACATAAACTTCTCTTCTCTGTAATCCTGATCCAGGGAAAAGGAACGGAATTTAATTCACATGAAGGCTAGACCATGTAGTCTTATAATCACGAGTTAGCAGCACTCATTATTAGCAATACTGCCGACATAACAGTTCTGTGGTTTTCTCCCCAGCTGATTATGAATGGCAACCGTAGCACCCAAACTTTTGTCGTAGTAGATTGCCGTCATAAATACTCAATGCAGTTGAACGTACTTCATGAACTTAGCCCCCACCCCGCAATGCAGCAAGCACTTATCTGAGCTCCGAGAGCCCCGCGGGACTTCTCAGAGGGAAAGTAGAACGCCGTGATCAGCCGCCGGCCTGCCCGCTTGGTCCTGTGAAAGCGAACGCCTGCGGCTTCAGAGGTCAGCTTGGCAGAGTTTTGCGTCCATGGATTCCTGCAGCCCACCGCCATACTGCTCCAAACACCAACCGCACCCAAGAATAATAAGCCACACCTGTTCACGCGCCGTTGCTCCTTTATGCTGCCCGAAATCACTGCACCTGGCAACGCGCACGTGACAATGCGCCCGTGTCCCAGACTACATACTCCCACAGGCTGCTGGGAACTGTAGTCTCACCCCTGTATGTGCCATGCGCGTTTCAGAAGGCAAAGTTTGTCACTCCCTTGCGCTTCCAGCCCTTATTCCTCACAATGGGCCATCTTGGAAAACATCTCCACAGTTACCATAAGCACTGTGTTACTCCTTGAAGGTGGTAAGTCCACAACGAAATCCGTTGAGATAGTGTGCCAAGGCCAAGGTGGTAGTTCAGGTAGGGTTAGTTTGCCCACTGGCTTTCCTGGGGCGTATTTAGATTGCACACACACAGGACAGAAAACCACATATCGAGTGATATCCTTATTTTGTGAGGGCCACCAGAAGTATCTAGCTGTGCAATCTTTAGTAGCTCGTATACCACGGTGTCCCGCAATGAGGGAGTCATGACACAGGTTTAGGCCTTTCGTTTGTAAATCTTTAGTGGGAAGAGAGATGTGATGACCAAAAAACAGTGGACCATTATTGTTACTGAGTCCATGTGCTTGTATTTCTGTGTTAATAACATTAAATGTGGCTGTTTTTATCTGCTGAAAAAACGAATCTATGGCAGAGATAGTATTCTTGTGAGAAAACACCATGGTCTTTGTATCAGTGCGTCCATTAGAGGGCATGCAGGATCGAGACAAAGCATCTGCTACAATGTTCCTAGTGCTGGGAATATGAGGGAAGATTAAGGGCCTCATTACACGGACGGTGGTGGACCAAGGTGCTATTAGCACCTTGGTCCATGCCGGTAAAATACCGGCACCACCTTGGTGGAAAGGGGAATTACCGCCCTATTCCAAGGTTGGTTGGGCGGTAATTCCCCCTTCCCCCATTGCCCTTCCCCATTCCCATTTTTGCCCCATAGAGCATAATGGGAATGGGGAAGGTGCTAATTACGGCACTGCAAATTGCGGTACC
Organism: Ambystoma mexicanum; assembly: GCF_040938575.1. Lineage (NCBI taxonomy): Eukaryota > Metazoa > Chordata > Amphibia > Caudata > Ambystomatidae > Ambystoma > Ambystoma mexicanum. The sequence goes on from NC_090922.1 coordinate 1,106,368,558, forward strand.
GTAATTAGCTCCCTGGTCCCTTTGCGGGTTGGTTTTTAACGCCTGCAAAAAGCAGGCGTTAAATTCTCCAACCCGCAAAGGGACCTCGTAGTAAGGCGGTAAGGGTTTACCGGTACCGGTAAAATACCGGTACCGGTAAACCCTTACCGCCTACCGTGTAATGAGGCCCTAAATCATAATGATGGAAAAAGTGAGCTCAGCGGGCTTGTCAGCTGTTTCTGTACTCAAATTCCAACAAGTAATGAAGATTTCGATGGTCTGTGTGAATTAGGATTGGAAAAGAAGCTCCCATCAGAAGATGATGTCATTCTTGGCATGCTAACTTGATGGCTAAAGGTTCTTTCTCCAGAACAGAATAATTTCTTTCTGCTGAAGACAAGGGCCTCATTACGGGGTGGGTAGTAAGGGATTACCGGCAACGGTAAGGGCACTGGTGCCAGTAATCGCTTACCGCCCTACTTCGAGTTCCCTTTGCGGGTCCTCCCTTAACGGCTGGTTTTTCCAGGTGTTAAGGACAGGACCCGCAAAGGGACTTTAGAGCTAATAACGGTACTGCAATTTGCGGTACCGTTAGTAGCGCCTTCCCCATTCCCATTGAGCCCTATGGGGGCTCAAATGGGAATGGGGAAGGGCCCTGGTGAATGGGGATGGTGAAAGGCCAAGTCAGATTCTTTGGTCCAGAGAAATTTAGGGCGTAATTCATAGAATTCAGCACGCAAGTGTCGCACACGGCTGGCGCACAGTGTGCGCGTGTGACAGTCTGCGCCAGCCGCGTGCGCCAAAATCCATTTCCGCGCACAGCGTATTCATGGATTTCAACATCCATTACCAGCCGTGGCGCAGAGTGGCACAGCGACCCTGCAGCAGCGCCAGTTACGCCCCCAAACCCTCCCCGTGCGCCATGCACAGCGCACAAATCCCGTACACGGCGCACAGGCCAGTGGACCAGCATACATGCCCCCAACCACGAAAACGCCTGTTAAAACTGCCTGTGCACCCCTCTGAATACACGTATACCCCTGTGTGTGGAGTTTCACACGCGATTGTCCCTGTGTGAGCGGGGTACGTGGATTTCGGGGGTGCGCGGGAAGTTTCACACGCGATTGGCCCTGTGCGAGCGGGGTATGTGTATTACTGGGGTGCATGGGAAGTTTCACACGCGATTGGCCCTGTGCGAGCGGGGTACGTGGATTTCGGGGGTGCGCGGGAAGTTTCACACGCGATTGGCCCTGTGCGAGCGGGGTACGTGTATTATTGGGGTGCGCGGGAAGTTTCACACGCGATTGGCCCTGTGCGAGCGGGGTATGTGGATTTTGGGGGGGCGCAGGAAGTTTCACATGCGATTGGCCCTGTGCGAGTGGGGGACGTGTATTACTGGGGTGCGTTGGAAGTTTCACACGCGATTTGACCTGTGTGAGCGGGGTACGTGGATTTCGGGGGTGCGCGGGAAGTTTCACATGCAATTGTCCCTGTGCGAGTGGGGTACGTGGATTACGGGGGAGCGCGGGAAGTTTCACACGCGATTGGCCCTGTGCGAGCGCAGTACGTGGATACCGGGGGTGCGCGGGAAGTTTCACACGCGATTGGCCCTGTGCGAGCGGGGTACGTGGATTTCGGGGGTGCATGGGAAGTTTCACACGCGATTGGCCCTGTGCGAGCGGGGTACGTTGATTCCGGGGGTGCGCGGGAAGTTTCACACGTGAATTGGCAGTGTGGGTCCTCCCAGGTGTGCCCTCTACCCCCTCCACGGCCCCTGCAGGCAGCCCACACCACAGGGGACTACCCTGAATCCCTGGTCATGTCCTGCAGGCAGCCCATCCACCATGGGCATGCCCCCCAGCCAGCCCACATGTCACCTTGCACTAGTGATCACCAACTCATGTCCCCCAGCACCCCCACCCCACATCAGTGAGGGTCACCTGCCAGCAGGGCCCGACTCAGGTCCCCCCAGAACCCCAACCCCCATCAGTGAGGGTCAGGGCCCGACTCATGTCCCCCAGCACCCCCACCCCCCATCAGTGAGGGTCAGGGCCCGACTCATGTCCCCCAGCACCTCACCCCCCATCAGTGAGGGTCACCTGCCAGCAGGGCCTGACTCATGTCCCCCCAGCACCCCCACCCCCATCAGTGAGGGTCAGGGCCCGACTCATGTCCCCCAGCACCCCCACCCCCCATCAGTGAGGGTCACCTGCCAGCAGCGCCCGACTCGTGTCCCCCCAGCACCCCCACCCCCCATCAGTGAGGGTCACCTGCCAGCATGGCCCGACTCATGTCCCCCCAGCATCCCCAACCCCCATCAGTGAGGGTCAGGGCCCGACTCATGTCCCCCAGAACCCCACCCCCCATCAGTGAGGGTCACCTGCCAGCAGGACCCGACTCATGTCCCCCCAGCACCCCCAACCCCCATCAGTAAGGGTCAGGGCCCGACTCATGTCCCCCAGCACCCCCACCAGTGAGGGTCAGGGCCCGACTCATGTCCCCCAGCACCCCCACCCCCATCAGTGAGGGCCAGGGCCCGACTCATGTCTTCTTGCAACACGAAAGGAAGATGCACAATCATGGCCCTCATGTGCACCAAAATACCACTGCACGCCACCCCAGTCTTGACATGCAATGATTTCACCAATCCACCCCACACCGACATGCCTATGTCAGGACACAAGTCAAAGGTCAACCATTTACATCAACACATGTCCGTCACACAAACACACTGGTTGCCATAGATTGTGTAAAACCACAATTTCACATGCATGAACCCAATGAGCGAATCCCACAAATGGAATTAAAATATCTCAATGTATTATTAACAAAATCAATGTAATGAAATGAAAGGCCAAAAAATCAAACAAGCATGAAATGAAATGCATGTCCAAAAATATGAAAAATGAAATGTAGATGAAATCCAAAAAAAACCTGAAGAAAAATGGTCCAAAATCATTGTCCACAAAAAGAAATCCAAAGGAAATGTAAAATCAAAAATCCTTTGCCCCATGGTGAAATCCAAATAAAATGCACACATAAATCCAAAGAAAGTCCTGGAGGCGGTCCTCTTCCATGGCCCCGAGAGTTCGCAGGGACGATGCCATGTTGGACTCTAACTTCCTGCGAATGGCCTCGAGGCACTCGGCCCGCCTCAGTGCCCTCCGCATGGAGTTCTCCGCCCTGACCATCGTGAGCCGTGCCTCTTCTGCCCGCCGCCGCTCCGCATCTATACGCCGGCCCAACCGCAGCCACACAGAAGACACACCCATTCCAGGGTTCTCCTGCCCTCTGGCCGATGCCTGCCCCTCTGATGTCGATGGCCCAGAGCCATCATTGTTCCCACCTAGAGCCTGCTGCTGCTGTCCATGTGCCCTGTCTGATGATGATTGCACATCCTCCATCAGCTGGTCTCCAGTTGTTGTGGTGTCCACCCCTGCTGGACCGCCGACTCCCGACTGTGGCAGGGATGGGATCTCCACCAAGCTGGCTGTGTTGGTCAGGCCAGGTCCACAGGGGACCCTGGTGGAATCTGGACCAGAAGACGGCAGGGAGAACGACTGGTGCATAGTCTCCACAGAGGAGGAGAGGTCTGCGACACATGTAGGAACCCACCGACCAGGGCCCCTCCCAACAGTGCCATGTCACGACGCTGCTATTCGTGATGGCATGCGTGCTCCGCCCAGGAAGCACGCATGTCATCACGAATGTCACGTGTGCGCAACGCGACACCAACCAGGACGGAGCCCATACGGTCGTGGGACCCCTCGTCCGCAGGTAGTGGAGAGGCAGATGACGTGGCATTCCCCCATCCCCCCTACCTGCGGACGGGCCTGGGACGGGGCATCGCTGCTGGTGCATGGTGGTGTAGTCACAGGGTCAAGGACAGCGACATGCACAGGCCCTTCCGCGGTGACCTGTGCTGCCTCCTGACCCTGTACCAGTGGTACTACCCCCACCATGCCCCATGTGCGGCTCAGTAGTGGGCTCCTCCTCCTCTGTGGAGACCACCAACCTGGATGTCTCCACACCATCTTCCGCCATTGCAAGCTACAGCCGTAGTGGCAGACGCGGCACCAGGTCCCTCGCTCCCGGATGATGGAAATTCCTGGGAGGGTGCTTGGCCTTGCGTCGCCGCCCGGTGGAGGCATCCCCACTGCTTGGCTCCACAGCGCCGTCTCCGCCCTCTTCTTCACTTGACGCTGCGTAGAGGGAGACATAGAACACAAGCATCAGGGTACAGTACAATAGTCCCCTAGACAGGAAGTAATAACACATGAGTGGCTCTGTCAAATGTCACTTCCATCCTGTCCCTCCACAATACATGTAAGAATGCACTCAACACACATGCAGAAACAGGCACGGCGCCTGCAATCAACATCAGCATCCATGTACAAGGGCCTCTTTGCCTTCAAACTCACATGCATCATGGCTCACACTGATCCCATGCACACACATCACCGGAGGGTCATGCATTATGGCTTGTACACCACAGACACAGTGGATAGACACAGTGGATACAACGGTGAACGCACTGCATGAGTGAATCTACACATCATCACGGACATGTGTCATGCATCAATGGCGTTTCAAAGTCACACAGACACTTCTCAGACACACACATATGTGCACCATACATGTACATGAGAGCAGCACCCATCCCTCACCCCCCCTGCATGTGCAAAAACAGAGACAGGCATGCATTCATGTGTGCATTCCGCATACAGCTCCCCATGTTGCATTGGAACACATGCACCATCCATGTGGTTCACACATTACTGGTCTCACATGCATGACCATGATGTCCCTGCACACACCCATCCATACATGGCCTATGTCACACATACAGGCAAGTATCAGACTTCCAGCAAACTGCAAGATGCCCTATCTCACACAGCAATGCTTAGCCACTTACCGCTCAACTCCAGATGGGTCTGCCTCCGAAGGATCTGGGCGTAGAGCGCTGGGCCTACATGTTCCAGGACCCTCATCTGGATGTTGTTCATGCTGACCCAGCCCCCCTCCGTGAGGCGCCTGGCCTTGTAGAGGGTCCTGGACCTGAAGTCCTCCCAGCGCTTCCGGATGTGCTTGATGTTGCGGATTGCCACCCCCTCCGCGTTGATGGCAACCACTGCGTCCTCCCAGATCCTCTCCTGTCCTTCCTTGTTGGCGTGTGATGTTCCGAAGAGGGCATCATAATGCCCCAGGACATGCTCCATCAGGACACCAACTTCCTTCTCACTGAAGCTGGTGGCCCTCTGCCTCTCTGGCTGGGGGTCGCCAGTGGTCTCAGATGGTGTTTGCCCCGACATGGTGACCCCCCGAGGCAGGCGTGGGTGGGCAACTGGGTCCTGGGGCTGGGCTGTGGAGCGATGGTATCCCAGTCGGGAGTCTTCTGTTCCAGCAGGGGTGGACACAGCAACTGGACCCCTGCAGATGGTTGACGTGCAGGCACCAAATAGCAGGGCATGTGGTCAGCAGGCAGGCAGCAGCAGATGGCTGGTGGGAGCGTGCTCGGGGCTCTTAGGGGCAGGAAAATGGCCTTTTGGGCAGGAGCGTGGTCTTCCATGTGTTTTCGCATGGCCAGCTTGATACGGAGTGATTTGGCACGTGAAAAAAGTGCACGTCAGCATGAAATCCGAGGAAAGGCCTTTAGCGCGTAAGCGCGTAAGTGACGTTACACGTGCGGGCGTTCCCCACAACACAGGTGCATTGTGATTCAGCACGTGAGAAAACTGCACGTCATCCGTGCTATTGGAGGAAAGGGCCTTAGCGCGTAAGCACGTAAGTGACGTAGCATGTGTGGGCTGGCTTAAAAGATACGAGTATCACGCTATTTTCTTGTACATGCTTTTTGTGGCGAGCGAGCGGGTGTTTCTTGTACTTCTTGTCGGTTCACACGCGATTACTTCACAACATTTCCAGTTCGTACTCCCTGTTTCCTCAGACTGCGTTCTTTTCTTCTTTTGCCAACGTGCACAAGCGCATCTTTTTCGCTTTTTTTTCTAAGGCAGACGGTGAGTCACGCACGTATTTTCCAACTGTGGTTGCCCCTGTGTGTCGCATACCCCAGGCTGCGTGTAACACGCGTACGCTTATTTTTGTGTTTCTGGGTGCCACAGCATAGTGCGGGTTCATTTTTCCACGCACGTGGTCTACCATGGATTGTGTGCACGTGTACTTTTGTTTTTTGGGTGCCTGTGTGTTGCGTGACCCGTCATCTTCCCCCAGGGATCACATCCAGCCTTGCTAGAGCACTAGGGTACGAATTCCATCTAGTACCCTACCCCTTTCACCCGAATTGCCCAGGACAATTGTTTACTGCAACTCCCATATGCACAACAACATCAGTGCCATTGTTGGGAGGCGACCAAGCAGTAAGGGAGGCAAAGGTGGCTGACCTCCAAAAGGTGGGCGTGATGGGCGCGGTAGGGGACGTGGCCAGGATTTCCAGGGGCCCCTAGAGCCCCGTGTGTGGAGGACCAATCGGGGACACCTATGCCCCCCCAATGGTTGTGGGAAACGTAGCTGACACCATCCCAGCTCAGCCCTTGCTGGACCGGCCCATTTTGTCACCTGAACTGGCACAGGATGACTCCCAGGCTGACTTCCAGGTCAGCAAGTCTAATCCACGTGTGCCGGCCTGGTGACACGTTGCTGTCACCAGGCCACGTGGATCTGGGGCAGCAATGTCATCTGCTGCACCAAGTAGGCAGGGTGGGGAGGCTGCAGGGGCAGCTGCAGCTCAATCCACCCCAGCTCCGAGTCTACCAGCCAAGACAGTGTCGGTCCAGGTCCATCACACCAACGTTGGCCCTGCTGACATCACCCTGCAGCCAATGCCTGCACCAAGACCTATGGTCATTGTGCCTTTACAGGCTTCTAGTACCCAGTCCACCTGCGCTTCTGCCCCTACTGACCAGAGCAGTGTAAGCCACTCAGGATCTGCACCACCTTACAAGAGGAAGAAGAAGGGTGCTCTTGCACTACAGGCTGAGACCCCAGACACGGCTACACACTCCGGCACGTCAAGGAAGCCTAGCTTCAATGACGCCGAACTTGATGCACTTGTGGCCTATGTGTCGGCACATAGCCACGAAATGTTGGTGACTGCAGGCTGTAAGACTACACCTGGTCAATGTAGGGCCCACTGGCAGACCATCGCGGACCACATTAGTGCCCTTGGATTTGTGAGGCGCACAGCTGATGATTGCTACAAGCGGTGGAATGACCAGAAACGCAGAGCAAAGAACAAGCTGTCTTCAAATCATGCCTCTACTCTGTTGACTGGCGGTGGGTCTCCACCAGAGGACGACCAACTCACTGAACATGAGTCTGTTGCTGGAACCTTCGTCACAGAGGAACAGATCCAAGGCGTGGGAGACCTACCAGATTATGATGCATTGTCCGGTGAGTGCCCATGCAAGTGTGTGTAATCCATATGTATGTTTCTTGGGTGATGTGTAATGATTGAGTGCCTGGTGAGGGTGTGTACTCTTAAGTGGTATGGGTCACCCATGTGCTTCCTCCAAACCATTCACCAGCCTTGGGTTTTGGTGTGACAGTATCCCTTCAGACCACAGTAGCCAATTAGCGCCACATTACTGCAGTTGCCCTTGAACTGTCATCTTGCAACAACATTGTTCTAATTTTTCAGTGTTCATTCAGCCTGATTGTTTCAATCCTCCCATTGTTGCAAGCATTTTTCTGCCCTAATGCCACATATGTGACATGCTTCTGTCATAGATTACAACCCACATTGGCCCACATTTATTACCTTGTTATGGGAATGATTTGACCATTCAGGCTGATTGAGTAAGGGCCTGCCCACATTAATTTATGGTCCCTGTTTAAATGTTGAACATGACTGTTGTGTTCTCTCATGTTGAAGTGACCAACCATTGATGTATCCATCTGCCTGCCATCAATGTATTTTTGCACACTGGATGTGTTGCAGTGTGTGGCACATGCATATTTTGGCACAATATTTTGCATTTTTCTTCTCATCATGTCCATCTCACATGGATGGGTGACAGTGCTCATTCACTGACATATGGCTGTACTTGTCAAATGTACCATGGCTATGCTACGTGCCATCTGTGTGCTGGCATGTGCCGTGTATGTGGATTGACCATGCCACTCACAGGCGAATATGTGATGACAGTGCTATCCAACATGCAGCACATGTGTTCATTTTTCATCTTGGAGTCCTCAGTGTCTGCTTTTTGCCTCCCCTTCCAAATCATTGACAGTGCATGCATGCCAAGGTTTTGGTGATGTGGGACATGTGTTGTTCAAGTACTGGCTCTCTGGCTTGTCAGGCCTATGTATTTGCTATGGTGCTCATGCCTGTTTCCATTTGTTGTCTTTCATGTTTTTGCAGGTGATGACGCACTTGATGCTGTAGAAGTGGAGGAGATGGTGCAGACCCAGGAGGAATCTCAGGCACGACCGGGCACCAGTGGAGGATGTGGTGTGGTGGTGGGTGAAAACCCAATCCTCCTGCAGACCATACTGTCCAGGGGTGTCTCTGGGTGCACCTCCCCAGACCTCTATGATTCAGGTGCTGAATTGGATGATGAGATTTATGTGCTGTCGCAGGTGAGTGTTTCTGGAAGGGATGCTGTTCTGTCCAACCCACCTGCACCAGGGGTAGACCCCTCTATGGGGATGTCAGTGTTGGTAACTCTGCCTTTGGCGGTTACGATGCAGGGTCACACTCCACAACATCTGATCCTGTTCCTGGGCCAGCAGATCAGAGGGGGAATGCAGTCCTGCAGCCGCTGGCGGTGCCAGCACAGCAAGGTGCAGATCGCCTTGCCCCAAACAGGTGTGGTGCCCGCCGACGTGGTGGCCGTGCGCCACCAGGCAATACTGTATGGGAAAACTCCATGTACGATATAGGAGCACAACAGGGAGCATCGGTTGAAATGATGGCTCAGGCAATGGAGAAGGCGGCCACTTCCATTCTCCCCCCTGAAAAGCAGATGGAGCTCCAACAGCAGGCAACAGAGTCCATTTGCCAATCACACAGGGAGGACATGTTGGCGTCCAACAGGGAGCGACGGGCGGCACTGGAGACTCTGCGCGAAGCCATATCTGTAGAGTCTCAGGGCCACAGGGAAGCCCTGAGGTTAGAACTCCATTTCCTCAGGGAGAATCTGGTAGAACTTGAGGCTTCCCGAAATGTTAGGGCAGAACAGCAGCTGGAGCAGCTCACACGTTCGCTCTCAGCTGAGCTTCAGGCAACTCGTGAGGAGATCCGGGCATCATGCGAAGCCATGCGTGCAGAAATGCAGGCAACCCATGAGGTGCTGCATGGGGATCTCCGTACTATCATCCTCCAGAACGAGACCTTCTACACCCGCATGCTTGCTGCCATGGAGGACCATACCAAGGCTTTGCGTGGGCTGCCTCCCATAGCACCGCCCACCTCCTGATGTAGCAGCAGAGATTGAAGAGAGCAACAGCAGTTCTCCCACATTGGCGTAGCCGTGCAGGCCATGAGCCCGCAACATCCACGCAGGTGGGTGTTGGTGTGCACCCTGTCCTCGAACCTCCATGGCCATTTATTTATTTATTTACAGTGTGTTGCCTTGTGTGGCTCCCGTGGGCAATCACTGTGTATTCCAGCTGGGCACGTGCAGGCTTGTCCTGTGTTTGGGTTAGATGCTTGGGTTCCTGACACACACACCCCTCCTGCTTCCCCTTTCCATGGGCTTGCAAAGGGTGTGACCAAGTGACAGTGAGTTACACAGTGACATTGGGCTCCCATGAGCTGTGTGGGCAGTCTGTGGTCAAAACTGTTTGGACATCCCTCGTGGGGATTGTTGTTGTATTAAACACTGCATGGTGTATTGATATGTGCTTGTGCATCCATGTCTTCCCCCTTATTCACAGGTACCTTCTTCATGTCTTCACAAGGCCGTCTCCTTTGCAGATGCAGTTCATGTTGTATGCAGTACGCTGACACATTTGCCTGACAGCAACCCTCTGCAGATTGAAGGGGTCGATGTGCTGGCTTATTCAGGTTGTAAGATTTGCACTACTTTGTTTTTGTACTGTCATATTTTGGCCCTGATTCATCCTGTGTTGCTGTATTGTGTTGCTGGTATTTGTTCATGTGTGCTGTTTGTTATTGATTACTGGGAGCATATTGTCTGTGTGCTGTTTCCATTTGGGACAGTGCACTTTGTGACACGTGTGTCATGTGTTGTGCATTAATTTGTTTGGTTTCACATTGCATGACATGCCACGGTGTGTTGGGTAACTGAGATGGGGAGGGATTGGGTGACATGGCACTATTTTCATGTTGTATTTTGCAAGGGGGTAGTCATTCATGCAGCATAAATGTGTGCCTTTTTGTGACACAGCATTGGTTGTCTTTCAGTAGGTAGGGATGCACACAATGTAACACTTCCAGATGACCAATCTCAGGCTAGTATGGTTGTGACAGTTGACTGTCCCTTATGTCATCATCATTGATTGACAGCTGGTATGTGCCAGGGCTGTGTGCACTCCACAGGGGTGTGATTTTAGGTGAAGTAATTAGCCACCAGCTGCGTACGGGCTGCCTCACCACGTGCCCTTTCCCCTCCAATGCGCAGCGGCCGTGCATGTGGTTGGGGATGTGGGGGCATCACCATGTCCACCCGCAGGTCCCGGCATGTTGCAACGTTGTGGAGGACACATGCTGCCACTATGATCCTGCACACTACTGGGGGCGCGTATAGCAGCTGCCCACCAGAGCGGTCAAGGGATCGAAAGCGTGACTTGAGCACTCCGAATGTGCGCTCCACTATGCCCCGGGTTGCAATATGGGCTGTGTTGTATCTTACCTCGGGTGGTGTGGCGGGGTTCCGAATTGGCGTCATCATGTGGGTGCTCAGAGGGTAGGCACTGTCCCCTGGGCAGGTCATGATGGGTATCATTAGTGGGGTTGTGACATTACTCAGTATCTGACATGCATGCATGTGCAGAGGCATTTATACTCACCAAGCAGCCATGTATCGCCATGCCATCCAGCTTCTAGGTCCCGGTTTAGCGGTGACATTCTGAAAATGAAACTGTCATGGGTGGACCATGGATAGTTGGCATATACTGAGGTGATGATTCCCTTGGCATAACATACTACCTGCACGTTGATGGAATGCCAGTGCTTGCGGTTTCTATAGATGTGCTCACTTGCCATGGGAGGACGTAGAGCCACATGGGTGCAATCAATGGCACCTAGCACTTTGGGAAGTGTGCCACCCCGTAAAAGTCCTGGACGGCAGCCTGCCTTTCTGCAGGTGTTCTGGGCATGTATATGTGCCTGCGGACGGAAGAGCGTGCAGTCATGATGGCCAACACCTGGTGTAGGCAGCGTGACTGCGTGGCCTGTGACACCCCCCCCCACTATGGCACTTGTCCGCTGAAATGAACCAGTGGCCATGAAGTGCAGTACATTGAGCACAGGGTGGGTGATGTGAGGTCATCCTCCCACTCACTCACCAGGTCGAGTATTATGTGTGGTGGGAACCTGTACCTCCCATACACCTGGTCTTCAGGCATCCCAAAAAGGCTGGTCCTGGGTGTAAAAATTCTGGGCCTGGCCATCCTCCTCCTGCGGTGTACCACGACCACTGCTGCGAGGAATGGTATATTCATCGTAGCGTCTGAGCTTATTTGTTGTTTGTCTGCACTTTTATGCTGCGCGGGCCATGTACGCCTGCTTCCTGCTGGCTTACGTGTTTCCGGATTAGCGTGTCTTTTTTGGCACACGCGTTTCCCCTGTTTGATTCCATGAATTCATTTTGTAGGCGTGCGTGTGGGCGTTCCGCGCATTTGCCTCCTGTACTTCCCCTGTAACGCCCACATTTTCATGCGTTGTTCCCCATTCCGCGTGTTACGCCGCATGTTCCGCCTACTTTTGTTGTGTGTGCCGCACTATGTGCACTTTTGCTGTGCGCCTAGCGCACGCCGTTTGTTGACGTATACGCCCACGTGTGCCACGCAGGATTTTAGCGCACAGCCCAGGATTTACACGTGCATGGACTTGCGCTGGCGCTGCGATTCACCCGCTTTCGCACACTTGCGCGGTGCACAATAATTCCATGAATCGGCCTGTTAGTGTTCTTTTTTAACAAAGAAGTGATGGGAAGCACAACTTGAGAGAACGGAGGAATGAATTTCCTATAAAAATATGCCAAACCTAAACATATCTGTATATCCTTCACTGAGCGAGGGGGTCTGCCAGTCCAAGACAGATTTAACTTTCCGGGGGTCCATTGAAATCGCTTTGTTGGACAGAAAGCATCCCAACTATGCGACTTCCGTAAACCCAAACAGGCACTTTTCAGGATTAGCCTTCAAACTTCTGATACATGTGCCTGATGGTCTTCTTTCTTCTGAGAGAATATAAGGATATCATCCAAATAGAAGACTATAGAATAGAGCAATAAGTCAGCAGACATGTGATCCGCGAACTTTTGGAAAACCGAGGGTGCATTGGCTAACCCAAAAGGCATCACTTGACATGGAAAGTGGCCAAATGTAGTGCGAAATGCGGTTTTCCACTCATCTCCTTTATCCTGATTAGATGGTAGACCCCATGGAGATATAGTTTGAAGAACATTTTAGCCGTCTTCACTGCCTCCAGAATAACTTGGATCAAAGGAAGAGGATACTTGTCTTTTTTGGTTATATTATTCAATCCACGATAGTCGATGCATAGCGTCAATTCCATAGTGTCCTTTTCAGACACAAAAAACAAACAGGCTCTCGCGAAGGAGCAGGATTCCATTATTAGGCCATTAGCCAAATGTTCTTGTAAGTATGACCAGAGAGCATTTTTCTCCCCTGGAGAAAGGATAAACATCCGGTTAAAAGGGACCTCTGAATTGGGCACAAGATCAATAGCACAATCTTCAGGTCTGTATGGTGGTAGCGATTTGACAGTTTCTTTCTCAAATAAAGTAGAATATTCCTGGTATTCAACGGGAATCAAGCATTGAGCCAATGACGTAGAAGAGGCCTCCAAGGTAGGTAGAGAGAAATTAACGCAATAAGGATTTGAAGACAAACATGTCATAACACAATACTCTGACCCCGAAAACACAGTATGTGCTCTCCAATTAATGTAAGGGTTGTGCTCTTCCAACCATGGCATGCCCAATATAATCGGGCAACTGGTCGTTTGGCTAAGATCAAAGGTTTTTACTTCCTGATGATTATGTATAAAGAACCGTATGGGTGCAGTATTAGCCACAATTGGTCCCCCTTCGAAAGGTCGTCCATCAACTCATTGTACAGGCATAGCAACCGGTTTCTCCAGGATGGGAATGTGTCTTTCTGTATCCCAGGGCTGGTCCTTGAAGATACCAGCTGCTTCGCTGTCAACTAATGCAATGGTCTTGATACTGTGAAGTGAGGTTGTTCTCATAGTAATCCACAACACCAATATAGTGGAAGGACTGGATGTCGTCTTTCCAGTGTTACTGCAGGGATTGTGTGTTGTCTCCCGAAACGTCATCCCTCCTATGGTTGGTAGCTGACATTTCTCAAACGTTGAGAAGGGGTCAGAAGACAAAGACGTAACAAATGATCAGCTGAACCGCAGTACATTCATAAGGCCTTTAACCCTGCGACGTGTCCTTTCTTCACCAGTCAGCGGACCTCTTACTGTTCCAATTTGCATGGGTTCACTGGTCTCTGTCTCTTTGTGAACGGGTGGCAATGGGTTTCGAGTAATGCTAGTCTTCCTTTTCTTTTCTGACTTTCGTTCCTGAATCCGAAAATCGATCTCTAGAGCGAGTTTCACAAGTTCATCGAATGTCAGAGGATGAAGAACTCGAGCAATCTCATTTATCAGATTGCTGAGATTTATCAGCCTCACCAAAGCCTAATTTGCCTCTTTCTGTTTTATCTTGTTTGCTTTCTTTGAACTGAGGGACAAAGTGAACCCCGAGACCTGGGGTCCTTTAAGACGAGGTAGCAATACTTAGAGATGGATGGGGCTGCAGAACGTACTCATGCATAATCAAACCGGTTCAGGAAGTTGGCAAATCTTAGTGCTGTTTTATTAGCAAAAACAGGGAGTACAACAGACATCGACGTCGCACAAGCAATCTCAACATTTTACATGAAAAAACACACATTTATAGCAAAAATGTGTCATCATTGACCTCACCTACTTGGGGATGTGATAGGCTTACAGGGAACATCTAGGTATACGTTCCATACTGACGGGGTTGTAATTGGGTAGCTAATATCAGGTGGACAACTAAGCCCTCCTCTAATGCAATTCATCTTCATCGTCATAAAATACACGACGATTTATTGGTTGCGCAAACTATAGGGTTCTCTGATACGTGGCCCTCTACAATTCACTGGCACACTTGTACCTTTCTGGAATATTCCATGCAATCTGGTTATCCCAGGTGCTGGGAGGGTTGGCCTGGTCATGCCTCCCCACCCAACTAGCCCAACATCTATCATCACTCCTGCGGTCTGCCACTCAATTAGGCTTTGAACTTGGCCTTGTAGAGGCTCATTGTGCCTGAGAATTAAAGGGAGTGTGGCATGGTCTTATCTTCTGGTTTTGGTGTAGCTCGTCCCAAAGTCTATTTCTATCTGACCATGTGACTGGAAACCACGTTTTATTGAGTTTTTCATTGCATAAAATACTATTAAATGATGAACTCTTGACACCTTCAGTGTTTTTTCATTTCACCTCAAACAGAAGTTTGTTTCTTTCTCACGTTCATGTAGCTTCTTGACAGACAACCAGGCTCACAGTGACCCTGACTCTTGGTGCTGGGCCAGCCAGCCTTTCTTGGATTCTCCTTCGCCATCAGTTATTTTCCAACTGCGCTACACTCAAGCTCTGTCCATTCACAGCGTTTAAGTTTGCTAAAGTGTATTTTGGAACATCCAGATTCTATACAGTCCTATGTATATACATTGACGCATCGCCGCAATCTATTCATTACATAGCCAGCCTCAGGATTACTTTGTCTAATTATTCCGTTACAGCATCTGTACAGTTGTAAAATGACTTTGCATTTTCTTCAGTGTTTCTTCACACGAGCATCTTCATTTCGATTCTGAAATGTTGCTTAACTTTGGCACCTCCTCGTCAGACCTTAGAATGTTTATGTTCTTTCGTCTTTTGTCTCTTTTCTCGGTGCATTAGTTCTGCTTCGTATGATATCACCAGTATTTCTTCTCATTCATTTTCATACTTCTTCCTGGACTTTGTCCAGAAGACCATTACTTCTTTGTGTATGCATATAGGGTTTCCTCAATGGATACCTTGTCTCAAGAATTCTTTGCGGTATAGGCATCCTAACTGGTACTGCACGTGTCACAATTACTGGTTCCCAAAAAATAGGCAACATGGGGGCGTAGGTTCTGGTAGGGGTATTTGGCTTCTTCTCTACAAAAGCACTTTCCAAAATTCCCTGCGGAAATTGGTCTCCCCGACGTACCTCAAAGGGACTTCACCATGATTCTGTAAGAGAACCTTCATGTCTCCCCTGAAGTGAGGGTCAATAACGCCTGCTAAGACATCTATCCCAAACTTCCATGCTAAGCCCGATTTTGCGGCTAATCGTATGTAACACCCCCGGGGGGGTATCAAAACCAAGTCCGTAGGAATGATTCCTCTGTTATGCTCACCTGGTCTCTGCGTGGACATTGGGGCACAGTTGCAGCCCTCCCTGGAAGTGGATTGCCCTTGTAAGGCTTCTTCCTCTGCACATATGTTGTGGGCTGCACTGATTGTTGACACTGCTCCTGTGTGGCTACGAGAGATCATGAGAATGCGGCTATAAGACTGCTGTCACTCTCTAACCATTCTTTCCAGAATGTGGTGAGCATGCGCCGACCCATATAGTCTCACCTGTTGATTGATGATGACGAACTCTGCATCCTGCTTCTCAATGCATGGGCGCTTTTGATGGACCGAGTTCCTTCACTGGCCCAAGCGCGTGGCAGCCCATACCAGCTGTGGCTGGTAAGTGAAGGTAAGTGTCTTATGGCTTTTCAAATATTGTGATGTTGATTCTTGATTATAGTCTGTGGGCCTCATTACGACCCTGGCGGAAATGGAAAAATGATGGCGGAAATGCAATACCGCCATCGAACACCGCTCGTTGCGATTATGACCCGTCACCGTAAAGTACGATGCCATTAGCGACACCGCAGTGAACGGCAACGCTAACTGCACCAAGTACGCGCACGCGCGCCTTGCAAAACCGGAATCACCGCCATGGCGCAACGGTACGCGAATTCTGACCCTAGCGGACATGTACTGAACGCCATCAAGCACGTCGTAAAGTACCATTCCGCCATGGCGAGAAATACGGCATCGTGAACCAACCGTAAATGGCCCACTGAGTGCCTGTACTCCACTCCCTGGCCACATTGCACAACTCCTGGCAGGCGCAATGTACTCACACTATGCAACCAGTGAAATCTACAATTCACCCATGCATGCCAACGTAGAAAAGCATGCAGGGGCTCAAAGCGCCCCGTGAGTGGGCATCCATGTACGGCATGTCACCATAGCCGTACTGATGCAGCACAGGCATGTGAAGGTACAATACATCAAAAGGAAAATCAAGAACACATGACACAAAACAACAGTAGTCCCCCATCGCTTGCCACCAGCGCAAGGCAACATCCAAAACAGCATCCTGAGGGGGATTGCACCAGCCCTGTACTCTTGCCAGTAAACAAACCAACCATCAGCAGAAGCATGTACCACACAAGTTGGCAGAGTGACTGAGCAGCCAGGCTCATCCCAAGAGGGGCCGATGGGAGCTGCAGGGCACAGATGGCATCAATACAGAAGCTATTCCAATGGACATGACCCCAGTCCCCCTCCAACAAACGCACGCAAACACAGTCACCTGTGACCAGCCACATTCTGAACATCCCATCATTCCACCAATCGACCTGGCTGACAGGCACCAGTCGGCCAAAAGCCAATCCCCCGCCCCTGAACAGCACATCATGTAAACAGTCACAATGGCAGCCCCTATCCGTGACCAAACTGTGCTACGTAGGCAAACGCGGCCAGTACTGTACCACACAACTCAACTCAGAAGGCGGAACACAATGCAGATCATCTCGCAATACATACCGCCACAAATCGAAAATCGCCACATCACCTGCAAAGAACAACGCAACACGACAAATATCGGAATACAATTTAAATGCACATCCAAATGACAAAGGCCCCACAGCAATTTGCAAAATAACACCAAAACAACCATCATCACCGAGGGCTGCATCTGCAATAATTGACCAGCTTCCACTTGTGTGACGCCCTGTACCATCATGGCACACAGGGCCTACATCAACGTTCCAAAAGGCAACATGGAAGCGGCAAGAACCGCAGGTCCGTCCCATGAGGCAGGCACTAGTCGAGCTGAAAGGCCGAAATGTTGCACCTAGCCACCAGTACAGCGTAAGGGCATGTGGCCCATTGGCGATCGTCCCATAAGATCGAAATGGTGCTCCACTGATTCACCCGAAGCTGCAGGAGTCGAGAGTAAAAACCATCTGGAGGAGTGGCGTAGAGATGGCATCTGCAATAGGGCAGGAGATACCTGTCACCCAAAAGAAACACAAATTAACCGATTGCATTACGGGACTCATGATGCATTACAATCTTCATTCAACACACCAAATCCACACCCATATGCATGCTAGCCCACTCCAAAGGAATATACACACCCCTAAATCAGTATCGAATCATAACGAAATCAATCGAGGTAAATACACCATTGGCAACGTCGGTTACTGTGCATGCGTCCGTCAAGATAGAACCCATGACATGGGATTAGTAACGTGCCTAGACACAAGTGTATGAAGGCGCGTCGAGACAGGGAGGATCCGACAAGGGCAGATAGACGTAAGTCCCACTATGGCAGCCTTGCATCACATAGCGCAGGGGAAGGGGAGTGATTCAAAAAACCCATGTACATGGCAGACCCTAAACGGAATCATCAGTCCATGCATCCATTCATCATTCCCTCATCCCGCAATGAAAACGCATGAATATTCACTCACATAATATGTGAAACTTCCATCGCGTCTGTGCGTAATGCAGTCTGCAAAAACCACTGTGCTCCTGGCCGGATCTGTAGTGTTGTGAAGCAAGATGGATTTGGGAACGTCCTGCCTTATCGTCCACTACGCTATTGCGCATCCCATTCAATTCATATCATTCATTGCCTGCTCGTTATGGGCCATGTCCCAAGGACATTCTACAATAGAACGTTACATTTCCAGCCAGACCTGTGGGCGTATCCTCGCCGCTACTTCAAAACCAAAAATGCTGGCCTTCGAATTCCTCACTTGCAACATTACGTCGAAAAGGCTTCTGTGAACGCTTGCATTCACAATTACATCAATGTAGTGCGGCTGTGTGTCATAATGCTAACTGGCTGCAATCACAAATGGGACGCCACGCCCGTCGGTGAAGTACGTTACTGTGCTGCATGAGGGTCGGCCATCGATCGAGCCCTACATACCACTGACTCTTCACAGGTATGTAAGCGGCTGCAATCATAGCATGTGTAACAATGGGAGCATAGCATGAAAATCAGTCAAAGTACATCACACTGCCATCGGGATTTGATACATGATTCCAATCCCAAGATGCCATGCGGCCAAATGCAGCCTTACGTGCGGGACGTGCTCGGCCAGAAGGGATTGCATCTGCCACAGATTCATTCAATCAGCACAGGTGGAGGCCATACAGGCCGACAGCACATATATAGCAGACCCAAACCCCTCCCACAACCACTCCCACTCCAAAATGCTACCGGCAGGACTAGCGATGTTGGGCCTGGGGGACCAGATAGCACTGCAAGTGCTACAACTACAAGAAGACGACGAACAACAACAGGTACAACAACCGGGCGCACAGGGGAGACGGAGGAGAAGGAGGAGGAGGAGGGCAAGGCAGGGTCAGCAAGGCCCACAAGCACTGCCACTACCACCACGCAGGAGGCCCGCAATCCCACGCCTCCGAGCCGATCCGTTCAACCTCACTGCTGAGCAGATCCACACCCTCTACCGTTTGGACCGGGACACCATAATCGCCATTGTGGACATGACACATGCTGACCTCGTGAGCATGATAGATAGCCCAACCGCCATCCCACCCCTACTGAAGGTGGTGTCTGCACTCCACTTCCTGGCCACAGGCACCTACCAGCACACAGTGGGACAGTTGCATGGCATTTCACAGCCACTGTTCTCACGGACACTCTTCCAAGTGCACGATGCCCTCCTGAAGCACGCCAACGACCACATCACCCTACCACGCACGTACCAGGAGATTACCAACGCAAAAGTGGGATTCCATGCACTTGGCGGCATCCCGGGTTGCATTGGTGCCATCGACTGCACCCATGTTGAATTGGTTGTCCCACATGCCATGGAGGTCCAGTACCGCAACCGGAAACAATTTCATTCAATCAATGTGCAAATGGTGTGTGACTCCAACAAGATATTTACGCATTGTTGTGCCAGATTTCCAGGATCTACCCATGATTCTATGGTCCTGAGGAACACAAGAATACCACGCTACATGGAGCGACACGCAGGGCACAGATCCTGGCTACTCGGTGAGTCTCATTCCATGCATGACATCGTGGCCCATTTGATGCGTCAATGACCTTGCAGGAGGGGGGGGGGGCTACTTAGCACTATCATTCCACTGACACCCTTTATTCGTCTCATACAGGTGATGCCGGGTATCCACTGAAGAGATGGCTCCTTACACCAATCCGGAACCCACAGAACGAGCATGAGGAGGACTACAACCATGCCCACTCACGTACCCGTGTGGTCATTGAACAGGCATTCGGCCTACTGAAGGCTCGTTTCCGCAGCCTCAGCAGGTCTGGCGGGGCACTCATGTACAGCCATGAGAAGGTTTCTAAGATGGTCATGGCATGTGTCATGCTGCACAACATGTGCATACGTAGGAATGTGCCCATGCCCCCTGACGCTGTACTGCATGCACCTGAAGATGATGATGATGATGAGGGTGGGGATGTGGAGGCACCTCAAGGAGTCCATGAGGCACAGGATGCACGTGCAATCCGACAGAGCATCATAGATGCATGCTTCTAGCAACCACGCATGGTGCCTATTACACGGAAAGGGGACCTGTGGCACTGTGTGTGTGTAGTACAGGCACATTGTGGACTGTACGCCTATGAAGGCCTCGTACGCAAATATCAATGTCCACACATGTCATTGGATGATAATGAGATGCTGTATTGTTAATGTGATTTGATTTATACACCCTATGGACCCGCCACCCAGTGAAGCCCAACACACCCCCTCCACCCTACTACCTCCCCCCACAACACCAGTGTCCAAATATGCATGCTGTCCGTGGTTGGACGCTATTGCAAGCCCCCTCTACGGGTATCAGGGGCACCCCTGCCCGTGGAGCGCAGGTTCCTGCCAGATCTGCGTTGGGGGCTGCCCTGGACGGAACTTGCCACGGATGATGTCTCTGCCTGCTCGCGTCCATGCATGTCTCTGAGGGTTTGTGAGAGCTCCGAGAGCACACGGCGCACAGCAGCAAGTTCAGCACAAACGTCTTTGGACGTCGCATGCAGTTCCCCCCTCAGGCTCTCGGTGCTTTTCTCCATTTGTGCTCTCAGGCTCTCGGTGCTTTTCTCCATTTGTGCTCTCAGGCTCTCGGTGCTTTTCTCCATTTCTCCCCTGAGGCTCTCACTACTTTTCTCTATTTGTGCCCTGAGTGTCTCGGTGGATGTTTCCATGGCTGCCCTGGAACCCCCGCATTCATTTGCATGGTCCTTGAGTAGCGTGGACACTTCCTGCTGTTGCTCGATCAGCAGGTCGAGGGACTGTTGCCTCTGCTGGGCCATGGACATTTGCGGTGGTGTGACAGGGGGGCTGCTCAACACATGTTGCCTTGGCACAGGACTTGTGGGGGTTGGCCAGTCGTCGTCTTCAGGGTGCCCCTGCGTGGTTTCGTCATGGTGTAGGGGATGGAACATGCAGGGGGATTGGGAAAGGTCATGGATGGTACCTACGTCGCCAGCACTGTTTTCCGTGTCGGAGCATGCTGGCATGACAGCTGTGTCACCTATGGTGCTGCTACCACCAGAGGCAGTGCCATCAGATACGTTCTTTGGGGGGACCTGTGGTGCTGGGGTTGTGGACTTGCTGGCTGCTGGGGTGCCTGTTGCAGTCCCCTCCAGTGTGCTGCCACTTGATTCCTGCTGCTGCCGTGTCTTGATCCTTGCACCTGAGGTGGAGGCTCTTGGGACGTTGGTCCTGGCCCTCTTTGCAGGCGTGCTGGTAGGGGTGTCCTGCAGCTCGTCGTTGGTATCGGACCCTGTGGTGGAGTAAAGAGGGGCGAGCGTTAGTTATGGGTCTGTCGGATTTGGAATGGCAACGTATCAAATGCATTGGGGTGGTACATGAGGCTGATTTGGGACTGGGCCTTGGAGGTGGTCTCATTTTCGTGTGGATTGAGGATGCATTCATTTGGCTGCCTGCAGTTAGGGGGTGCATGCTGCACATGTAGGGGTTGTTTATGGCATCTTGATTGATTTGTTTATTCATTCTGACTTTTAGAGGGCGCTGTCAGGGCAAAGTATGTATTGCACTATGGGGTCACATGGTACTGCACATGTTCGTGGTTTGTGGATTTCGCATTGTTTCTCTTGGCCAACCTACCTGATTCTCCGGATGTCGGCACTCCTTTCTCCATCCCTCCGACTCCCTCTATGCTCTCCATTCCTATGGTGGAGGCGCAGATATCCTCCCAGGGGGTCAACTTGATGGGCGACTCTGAACCCCCCCCGGTAGCTGTGGCGATGTTCCTGTTCGCAGAAAGTATGCTGCGTACGCGGATCCGCAGGTCGTCCCACCGCTTGCGACATTGCTGTGGCGTGCGGGGTGTTGTCCCCACCGCACTTACGCGCTGTGCCACCAGGGCCCATATGGCCTTCTTGTTGGCAAGGGCCGTCCTGGTCATTTGACTGGAGAAGACGACGGCGGCATTTTCCTGGAGGGTCTCGGTGAGCACGGTCAGTTCCTCTCGGGAGAAGTGTACCTGCCGCTTGCGGTCACACGCTTTCTTGGCTACCTTTCCCATATTTATTTTTTTAACTGGGGTTGCTAACGGGTTGGGATGTGTGTCAGGGTCGGATTTTTAATGGTTGTGTTGGGATTCGGTTTTTATAGTTGTGCGGCGTGCTGTTTCCCGTTCCGGCCACATGCTTTTACTTCCGTTTCCGTATATTTACGGTGCCCGTAATTTGCGGTGCCCGCTCGTTACGGTGACCGCTCATTACGGTGACCGCTAAGATGGGTGGCGGTATTGCACCTGGTGCAGCGTACGGCGGCGGTAAGGGCCGTTTTGGGGTCATTTCCGCCATCGCAGCCTTTCGGATTCCGCCATGGCGTAATGCTCGTGCCCGATGGGTCGTAATTAGCCGCACTTTGCTCCTTCGTGCAATGGCGGAAACGCTATTTACGCTGTTGCGGTCCGGTCAGTCACTTTCCGCCAGGGTCGTAATGAGGGCCTGTGTCTCTTAATAATGTCTTTCCTTCGCTTTTCCCCAACAGATGGAATGCGGCCGAACAGTAGTTGCGGTGCATGAAGTGAGGCCAAATGGGAAGAAAATGGAGTCCACGATGCTCTGACTGAAGGTGAGTGTTGGTTTAAGGTTAAGCGTGAGGATTTGTCAAAGCGCAACCTTAAACGTAATGTCTTAGCAAATTCTAACCTTGTCTTCTCTTTTTCTCTTGCAGGTGCCATTTTCAGATCGATTGCTCTTAGTGTCACGAGGTCAGGCTGGAGTACTGCTTTCCGGAGGTCCGAATAAGGATGATGGATGCCAGAGTCAAAGATGATGCGTGCTGAAGAAAGCAGATTCCAAGATAAGTGCAGCGGATGGTAGCTGGTAGCAAGGTAAGATGCGCTCAGGCTGCAGCTGGTAGCAAGGTAAGATGCACTCAGGCTGTAGCTAGAAATAAGGTAAAATGCGCTTAGGCGGGGGTGAGCGTTACGCTGCAATAGCAGAATAACGTGAAGCGCATGCATGAGGGCTGAACGGGCTTATATAGCCTAGCTCTGGCCATGCCCATTAACCTTGACTAACAGGCCCCACACATCCACTCCTAAAGGATGCTTACACGTGCAGTCTGAATCTCCCCAGCAGCCACGCCCGACCGAATGCACGTGGAGCCTCTGCAGAGAAAACAAAGTATTTGCACCAAATAAAAATGTGCTAGTGCACATTTAATCAGGAGCCTGGCGCCAAAGGCATCAGGACTGAGTCCAGCTGGGCCCTACATACTGTATTGTCCCCAAGGGACAATAAAAGGTAGTGTTACCCGTGCTCTCGTTCCCTGATGGTGCGGGATCTGGGGTTCCGGGCCAATGGCCATGACATCCTCTTTTTCCAGCGTGTATAATAGCTTCCATACTGCTACAGATATCAAACCCTATTGATTCCTTGGTGGCGATGGAAGTGTTAGAAGCTCTTTGACTAGGTTTTTGAAATTGTAGGGTTCCCCAATTTGTTTCAATTGAGTCACATCCCATACCTAACACCATATGTAAGGAACTCATGATGGCAACAGCAAAGACAGACACAAGTGATCACCGTTCAAGGGTGTTTATTAAACTGCATGCAGGTTGAAAAAACGCCTAATCTAAGCCTCAATCTAAGCTGGGAGAAAGCATCAACCATCAAATGAAAATAAGGCAGTCCTAGTGGCGTTGTGTCAAATAAAAAAGGGCCTGTACTAAGAAACCTATTGCCAGACCTTACAACTAATACAAAAAAGGGTGTGGGATAGTTCTCAAGAAAAGAAAGAAGTGTTCACAAATAATATGTCAGGATACGGCAGCTTGGCTTCCTCATGTTTTGAGCGCAGGCAATGCCGAATTCTGGAGCACAGCACACTCTCGAGTTTCCGCAGCATGATACGACAGTTCCACTTGGAGCTATCAGGACCGTCGATGTCCAAGTCTAGTTTCTCTTGAAAGTCTCTTGCCTTCGAGGGCCTGACGTATTCAAATAACAAAAAAAAAGTACCTTCAACAATATGAAAGTTTGTTTCCTGGTTTCACCTAGGGTGTGGATTCTTCACCCCTTGGCCCCCCTCTTCTGGGCACTGACCCTCCTTTACTTTAAGCCTCCCTCCACCGGTTTCACTCTGGCTTTCCCTTCACGATTCTCAATGTCTATTTAAACATTTCCAGTGGACATCCCCCGGCCGGGTTCACTTTTGTAAACACACACTGTTTCTTGGGACTTTAGACTTTGCCCCATCTTTGTCAGCATCCATCTTCTTCCCAGCTCACTCTTGCCAACTTCACATTCAAAAATGTTTGCAGGATTCACTTCTCTTGCTTTCTCACTGTTCTTAGGTCAAAGGGTTTCGATTGTACAGGGGTTTTGCTTGACCTCGTGTATGACTACTTTGACCTATCTTGGCGGCTCTCCTACGGTCTTCTGGTACCTGTAGTTTAACTCAGCCGGGGATTGACCAGAGTTTCTTGGAGCAGTACCCACGTGGTGCCAGCCCTCTTTTGCAGCTGGCTTCCCCTTTACTATGTTACAGCTCTTTAAGATTTTTTCGCTTTGCGACTTTCATTCACCATAGCCCGGTTCTTATCGGTTCTCCCCTCGACTCACTGGCTGTGATGAACCTTTTGGTGTTCCTCCTTTCTGGTGTCAAGGCCAGAACCATGGAAGTAGGAGTCTCCCTCGCTCCAGTTTATCAGCGTCGATACGCTCTGTGTACCATTGACATCTGCTGCAGCATACTTGGGCTATTCTCCTCGGCCTTATGATTCTTTTAGCGGACGGTTTGCAGGGTTTTGTTAAAGAATGGAAAGGTGGCGTCTCTCCTCGTCAGCCTCTCGATGTTTGCTGCCTTTCTCCTCCTCTTCAACTGCCGGGTCTGGATAGCTGTCTCGTTGTGCGATCTGTCTTGCTCATACTGTGCGCTCTTGCTCCACCTTTTAACCATTTGGGGAAAGGAAAGACCCATCAGGAGTGTGTGATTCTGATCAATTGCCTGACTTTGACTGACCCTTATATTGAGACATGTCAGGTAAACAGCTCTGGTGTTAGTCTGTTCTCTGGTATGACATGCAAAAGTGTTTGTGTAGAAAAATGGAGGGGCAGTGGTTTTGAATGTCCTACATGGTAGGATGGGGAAAAGGTGTTGAAAGAAGGGGATTACGGCATCTCACCTGTCGGTGTCCCACTCACCGAGGACCCCCCATCCAGGTGATCCTCCCTCACTGGTCCACCCCCAGGAACTGGATCCAATAGCGATGGCCTTGTCCTGGTCAACTGGATGGAACAACAAAAATGAACCTGGGCGAAATGAGATCAGAACATCTGTACACATTTAAACAATACCAGGTCTTGTCAATATATATATATATTTATTTATAAACAATTTACACAAATATTTATTGTTCTCAACATCCCCATTTAAACACCACCATTCATTCCATCATTCATTCACACTCTCACTATACATGTCAATATTCCACACTTGTGGTACTCAGACCACCTAGAACCAATATATTAACATAAATTTCAACACCTCTTGGTGATTACAGTAAGTGTTAATACAAAAACAAATAGCGGAGTGGTTGCAACAGAACCATCTGTCTCCTGAAGAAGATCACTTATATTTACCGGCTTAAATTAGGGGCCTATTGTGACGACCGAAACATATGTTGAGTTACAGCAAATAAGCAGGATGCTATTTGTTTTTGTATTAACACTTACTGTAATCACCAAGAGGTGTTGAAATTTATGTTAATATATTGGTTCTAGGTGGTCTGAGTACCACAAGTGTGGAATATTGACATGTATAGTGAGAGTGTGAATGAATGATGGAATGAATGGTGGTGTTTAAATGGGGATGTTGAGAACAATAAATATTTGTGTAAATTGTTTATAAATAAATATATATATTTTTTGACAAGACCTGGTATTGTTTAAATGTGTACAGATGTTCTGATCTCATTTCGCCCAGGTTCATTTTTGTTGTTACATTATATTTAGCCTGAAGAACCTGTGGCAGTAAGGCAATCCCTACTTTGAAACTGGTCAACTGGATGACAGATCCCCGGGGACTAGCTAGGGAGACACCTTCAGGTTTCTCACATGATCTACCTCCCAACCGGGCACATCCCTTCGACGTTTGTCATCCTGTTGTTTGTTTCTGTGTTTGCTGGCTTTCAGGTTTTTGCAGGCCTTCTTGTGTGCTAGAAAAATATCATTTAACAGAGAACTTACAGATGGAACAGATGAAGGAGGATAGGTTGTGGCTGGTAGGGAACGAGGATTCATGTCGTAAGTGCAGTAGAAGGGGCTTACCCTGTAGCTGAATGCACCGCATTGTTATATGCAAATTCTGAGATAGGCAACATATTCACACAGTTACCTTGTTGAAGGTTTGTAAAGCACTTGATGTACTGTTCCATGGTTGAGTTGAGCGTTTCAGTTTGACCATTGGTCTGGGGATGATACCTCAAAGAGAGAGCCCTGTCAATACCCAGTAAACTGCATAGAGTGCTCCAGAAAACTGAAGTATATTGTGAGCAGTCGGAAGACCTGAGAGAGGGGTGAAGTGAGCAAGTTCGGAGAATGAGTCGATGGTGACCATGATAGCAGTCTTGCCTTGAGATGTAGGAAGGTTAACAACGAAATCCATGGAGATATGACTCCAAGGTCAAGAGGGAGTAGGACCTTATTCCAAAAACCTGATCGGTTTCCTGGTTCTGTATTTGGACTGGACACATATGGGACAAAAACCGTCGTACTCCTTGACATCTTTACAGATAGAAGGCCACCAGAAATACCTGCAAATGAGTTCCAAGGTAGTCGCATACCCCTTGTGACCAGCCACTTTGTTATTGTGGTACCATGCCTTGACTCTTTGCTGAAGGGAAGAAGTAGTGAGAAGAAGTCAGTCTTGATGAAACCATAGACCTTCCTTCTCCTTAAGATGAAACTTCCAGAAAAAGGGTTATTCATAGTCACTGATGCTTCCTTGACCTCCTTTAGAAAAGCTGAAGCGGTATACACAAAAGTATTCCTGCGAAAGAGGGTCTCCAGAGGTGTTAAATGTGCGTCTCCCTTCTGAAAACACTGGGAAAAGCCGTCAGCGAGGGTATTCAGGCTCCCAGGAATAAAAGTGATGGAGAGGTCGAATTGAGTAAAGTAGTGAGCCCAGCAAGCTTGTCTAGCATTGCGGCATTCCATTTGTTGAAGAATGCAGAGATTCTTTTGGTCAGTCCGTACCTCAAAAGGATGACGGGCCCCTTGAAGAAGATGACGCCACTCCTCACAAGCCAGCTTTATGGCCAGCAATTCTCTCTCAATGACAAATCAGTTGCATTCACTGGGATTGAAGGTTTTGGATAAGTATGCTATGGGATGTTCAGAACCCTTAACCGATTGCTTGAGCACTGCTCCCATGGCAGCTGCCAAAGTGTCAGCTTTGATAATGAAGGTGAGTGATTGATCGGGTTGTAACAAGATGGGAGCGGTACAAAAAATGTTCTTGAGTAGTCGGAAGGCTTCTTCGGCATCCTTACCCCACCTGAATGGTACATTCTTCATGAGAAGGTTGGTAATCGGGAGAATGATGTTCGAGAAACCGTGGATGAATTTACAATAAAAGTTGGCGAGTCCCAAGAACTGTTGAATGTCCTTGACTGAGGAAGGAGTAGGCCACCTGAGTAATGCAGTAATCTTACGCGGATCCATGGAGATACCTTGATGGGATAGGATGTATCCTAGGTAAGGTAAAGTAGTCACCAGGAAGACACACTTCTCTGGTTTGACCAAAAGGCTATGTGTTCTCAGGCAAAGAAGAACCTCAGTGAGTTGAGCCTGATGTGCTTGTTCGGAAGTGGAGGAGATCAGAATATCATCGAGATAAACTATAACCGAATGAAACACTAGATCAGAGAAGAGTCGGTCCATGAAACGTTGGAAGATCGTTGTGGCATTGACAAAGCCAATGGCATCACCCGGTATTCGTAATGGCCGTAAGGTATTTGTATTTGTATTTTATATAGCGCTTCTTACAAAAGCGCTTCACAGAGAACAGTTAGCAGTATGATAAAATCAGCACAATTGTGTTAGAAATCAACCAGTAACAATCAGACAGGTGACTGATATAAGTGACTTTTTAAGGAAGAGTGAAACATTGAATAGGAGGTTAAAGAGTGGAGAGATAGAGGAAGGAGGTTCCAGTGAAGAGGGGCACAGCAGTTGGAAAGATCGAAAGCGAGATTGTGCACAGGGGGCACGAGGAACAGTAAGTAGGTAAAGTCCAGCAGAGCGAAGAGGCAGAGGGGGAGAATAGAAGGAGAGAAGAGAAGCAAGGTAATCGGGGGCAAGACCATAGAGAGATTTGAATACTAGACAGAGGAAGTTGAATTTGAGCTGAGAGTGAAAAGAGAGCCATCCGAGAGAGTCAGGAAAGAAGAGATTGAGTCACAGTAGGAAAGGAAACAAAGTGAGCGAATAGAGGAGTGATAGATTGATTTAAGAGGGGGAAGGGGAGAACAAGGAAGACCAAAGAATAGAACAGAGCAGTAGAAAAGACTAGTGAGGAAACCAGGAGCTTGGTGGCATGAAAGGAGAGAAAAGGGTGAATTTTATGAATGGTATAGAGTTGAAAATGACAGGCGCATGAGGTGAGTGAGATATGATTGGAGAAGGAGAGTTTAGAGTCAAGGTAAAGAACGAGATCGCGAGCAGAAGGAGAAATCAAAAGATTAGAGGGAGGAAAAGGGATAGAAGGAGGAGGAGATGGGGGTGGAAGAACATAAGCAGGAAAGAAAAGGACTTTGGTCTTTCCGGCATTTAGGGTAAGAAAATGAGAAGTCATCAATGACGGTTATAGGTCAAAGTATCGAATCAAAAGGATCGAATGACAAACGGGTTGAATCAAAAGGACCGAAAACAAAAGGTTCGAAATTATTATTGTTTTTTTTAACTTTTTTTTTTTTTGGGGGGTCCCCACCCTAACCCCCATTTTTGTGGTAAAAACCACTTTTTTTACGTAAATGAAAACCCCAAAAAATATATGCAATTAAAAAAATGTTTTCGAACCTTTGGTTTTCGATCCTATTGACTCACCTTTTGCATTCGATCCTTTTGTATTCGATCCTTTAACTGGACACCATCCATGACTTAATGTCAGTGAGGCAGGATGAAAGGGTGAAATGGATATCAGGTGTAAAGAATGAGAAAGAGAGCAAGAGCTGAGTGTAATCCACGTAGAAGTGATGAGACGCTTCGTAGGAAGAGATAACGGGGGCAAGAAAGGAGGTGTCTAAGGAAAAAAGAAAAGGACTGAGAACAGACTCTTGTGGGACTCCATGATCGAGAGGGAGAGAAGGAGACATATTGCCGCCCCAGGATACTTCAAAAGTTCGATTAGATAGGTAAGATCAAACCAGGATAGT
The DNA here is from genome assembly GCF_040938575.1 of Ambystoma mexicanum. Lineage (NCBI taxonomy): Eukaryota > Metazoa > Chordata > Amphibia > Caudata > Ambystomatidae > Ambystoma > Ambystoma mexicanum. The sequence goes on from NC_090922.1 coordinate 1,106,398,049, forward strand.
ACAGCGCCACAAAAACCAAATGAGGAAAGGGAATCAAGAAGCAAAGAGTGGTCCACCGTATCAAAAGCAGTAGAAAGGTCGGGAAGAATAAGAACAGAACAATGTTTCAAGTAACGACCTGTGAGAAGAGAGTTGATTACAGAGGTCAAGGCGGTTTGAGTTGAGTAACGGGGACGTAAACCATTCTGAGTGGGTGGAAGAAGGGATAGATCAGAAACAAAAGATGAAATTTGTGAATAGACTATACGTTTGAGAAGCTTGGATAAAAAGGTAGGAGAGAAATTGGGCAAAAATTTGAGGCAAGAGAAGGATTTGCTGTGGGTTTCTTAAGAATAGGTATGATGGTCGCATGTTTAAAGGCCGATGGAAAAGTTGAGGTAGCGAGGCAGATACTGAAAAAGGAGGTGAGAATGTATACCAAAAGTGGATAGACTTTAGGAATGAGTAATGAGGGAATGGGATCACTGGGAGCAGCAATAGGGTGAGTTTTGGCCAGCAGACAGTCTACGTCAGAGTCAGATACAGGAGTGAAGTTAGAAACAGTAGTAGAGGGTACTGGGAAAGATAAGGAAGAAGGGTTAAATGAAGGAGATAATAAGATGCCCTGATATAGAGAATGTACTTTAGAGGAGAAGAAGTGAGCAAGATCCGAGGAAGGTGTTCGGAAAGCAGTCTTCCACTCATCACCGGCTTTGATGCGCAGCAGATGGTAGGCTCCGCATAGGTCCAGCTTAGAGTGGATGACAGCTCCCTGTACTGCTTTTATGATGTCCTTATTAAGTGGCATCGGATATCTGTCTTTGATGGTGACTTCTCCGTTCAGTGGTGTCTATTTTAGGTACAAAGAACAATGAGGCTCCTGCCAGAGATTTGGAGGGTCTGATGAGGCCGTTAAATAAATTGAAATTAAAGTACTCTCTGAGTGTCTTCTTCTCGGGAATGGACAGAGAGTACATGAGACCAAACAGGACCAATGCTCCGGGTAGAAGATCTATGGAACAGTCCTCAGGTCTATGAGGGGGTAGGTATTTCGGAATCCTATCCTCAAAGACATCTAGGAATTCCTGGTACTGGGGAGGAATACAATGGATGCCAAAACAGTGGTGCTGGACCTTGGCATCAGCCAAGCCCGCACTTCTATCACGTCCTGTTTGCCTCTCTTGACACAGTATTCTGAATTGAACTGTAGGATGTTGTTAACCCAGTCAATACAGGGATTGTGTAATCTAAACCAAGGCATGCCTAGAATGAAGGAAACATGAGCTGCCTGGAAAATGTCAAAACGGATAATGGTAAAATGCAGGGTTTCCTTATGGTCTTCAGTGGTCACAGCAAGTGAAGGGGAAGTCTGAGTTATCAGTCTGGTGCTTAAGGGTTGGCCGTCGATGCCTTCAACCCTTCAACTGCTTGGTTCTCCTGTCGTTGCAGCATGGGAATAGACTCCTTAGTGGCCCAGACTACATACATGAAATTTCCTTCCGGCAGCTTCACAGTCTATTAATGCCAATTTCTCAAGGGTATGCGATTCAACTTGCAAGCTGGTTTTAATTACCATCAGTCAGTTATCTACCTCAATGGTGAAGGATGAGGCGAAGAGAAAGGGACTTAGATCCTGACCCCGGCACTTGGTCCCTTCTAAGGCCGGGGTTTGTTGTTTCATGACCACATGGGGGAACCTCAGGACAGTCGCAGAGCATATGGGAGTTGGAACTGCAGTACATATAGAGCCCCTTTTCTCATCTCCTATTCCTTTCGGCAGAGGAGAGTGGTCCTCTGGCAGACCCTATTTGCATGGGCTCCTCCCTATGAGCGGTCTCAGATGTAGTGGGAGAAGGAGCTGTATTCAAAGGAGAATCTAAAGAGCCACTAAATCTCCTTCTTTCACGCCTTCTTTTGTTCAGTTGGTAGTCAATCTGAAGGTCTAAGGAGACCAGATCCAACAGAGTGTTGGGCCTACTAACTCTGGCAAGTTTGTCCTTGATGTCTTCACATAGTCCACGTCTGAAGATGGTGAACTGTGCCGATTCCATCCAGCCGGCTTCTGCAGCGGTGCGTTTAAAGGTGGAGACATAGGTTTGCAGATCCGTCTGACAATGAATGTGTAGTAAAGTCTCACAGGCAATGTAAGTTACCTCTGGTCTCTTGAAAGTCTGGCGTAGAAGAGCAAGGAACACTCCATGGTCTGGTAGGACTGGATTGGATGCGGTAACCAAAGGAGTTGCCCAGGCTAAAGCGTTCCCAGTCATGTTGGATATCATGAAACCCACCTGGGAATGGTTGCATGCATAGGTGGCAGACCTGAACGCGTTGATGAATACCTTCAGTCTTTTGGGTGTGCAATCATATTTACCGCAAGCCAACCCCATGGAAAGCAAGTCCATTGCGTGGACCTCTCTGGCAGTGACCAGTTGCTTCAATATGGCCTTTTCAGTCTTTAGGGTTTGTGCTTCCATGGTCAGACCCTGCACTACTGCAATCAGCTCTTGCACCTGTTCAGCAGTTGCCATAGCGATATCCAGGCATTGCAAACTGTCAACTTCTAGGCTCACTTCCTCCTCCTCACCTGAATCTTCCACCGGTAACGGGGATCGGGAAGCCCGATGATGTGTCTTCTGAGTCTTCTTCATCTTTTTTGTAGAAGTACGCCTCTCTGTGGAGAAAGGGCCTATCACGGAAAGAAGCCACTCTGACTGCCCAATAATTAGCCACTCAAAGGATCTCCCTGCGGAACAGCCAGAGATTGGGGAAAAAGCCTGCAATGGAAAAAAAACCTTGATGTTAAAGCTGCAAGATGTAGTTTTAGGAGTGCCAGAGGAAAGATGCAATGAAGGTAATCCTAAGGATACAGAGAATAGTAGTCCAAGAAAAACCAGGGGAGCCGAGGGAGTGTCTGAAGGAGTGATAGGAGGGGGAGACCGCTGCCAGAAAAGAAAACAAAACAAGGAAGAACTCAGGAACAAAAGGACAAAGGTAAGGATCCAAGCCCCTGCAAAAAGAAGACAAGCAGCAGGAAGGTGCCAGGAAGGAAAGAAAAGAAACAAAGGCAAAAGGAGGAGGAACAGAGGAAGCATAACAGTGTGCTTGTGAAAGGAATAACTAGGAGCATATGACGCAAAGAGAAAGAAGCAGGGTTGCAACGCGGCGAGTGCCGGTTGCAACAGACACAAATACAGCTGGAGGCAGCCATGATGAAAAAGACTAGACTGCTGCCAATAAAACAGAAAGAAACGTGGTGGCACGTTAATGGCGACAGAGCACCCAACGGCTTGTTAAGCGCCAGGAGGGGCGAGCAGTGACATCTTTCCTCTTACACAATTAGTCTCCCTCAGCCGGGCTTGGACCAATTTCAGTTTGCATTAAACTATCGAAGACTTTTGAATGTGCACAGGGTTTAGCTTGACCCGTTGCAGGACCACTTCGATCTAAAAATTCCATTTTCACAGTTGCCACCCAGTTGGATACCTAACTGAGACCTTCGAATGAGCACCAACATGGCGCCGGACCACTCAGTCTACGGTATCTTTCTTGGCCTCCAAAGTTCAGTCCGTCCTCTGTTTTCAATTATATTCATGTCGCTCATTACATACTTTTCACACACTGTTCTCTTTAGATTTTTCCATACAATGTTGCAGCTTGCAGCCTTAGTTCTAACACAGTCTGGTCTGGTATCAGTCTCTCCGACTCACCGGCTGTGCTGTCTTTACTGGCACTGCTTTGTTGTAGGAGCCAAGGACAGTATCACAGCTACAATCATTCCTCTCTGCCTTGGTTATCGACGCAGGAGAGCCCCGGGTACCTCCGACACACAATACAGGTTTCACCAGCTTTAGTCCCCGGTCTTAAGTTTCTTATTTTCCAAGGTTCACGAAAGTAACGGTCTGAAAAGGTCAAGGGCACTTCCCTCCTTGCAACCCTCTCTGGTCTTGCCGTTTTTCTCCTCGTATTAAACTGCCATCTTGGAACTGCTGCTTCCACGTGTGCTTTGTCTTGCTCAGAGTGTGCTTTCGTGCTCCGCCTTTTATCCATGTGGGGAAGTGTGATGGAAGGCGTGTGTGTAATGATCAGTAATTGCCTAACCATTGTATTGGGACATGTCAGGTATACGGCTCTGGTGTTAGTCCGTTTTCAGTCACAGTGATCTGACCGTGAGAAAGTGTTCATGACGGGAAAAGGGGGTTAAGTTCCTAAGTATCCTACCTGGTAGGATGGTGAAAAGGTGTTACAGTGAAGGGGATACCGCGTCTCACCATCCGGTGTCCCACTCCTGAAGACCCCTCAACCAGGTCATCCTCCCTCACTGGTCCACCCACAGGAACTGGATCCAAAAACGATGGCTGTGTCCTGGCCACCTGGATGACAGATCCCCGGGGACTAGTGGGTGAAACGCCTTCAGGTTTCCTACTCTTCACACTTTTCTTATTCAAGTAAACAACAATTGCCTTTGTCGGGATGGTTTGTCACAAGCTTTGGCTTCAAAAGGAATAGGATATTCCAACTCATCCTAGAGCAAGAACAGGTTTCACATTTGTCTTCTTCAAATAAAAAACAGTTGTCTCTATCAGGATGATTTGCCACAACTTTAATTTCAAAATAAATAGTATGTTCCAACTCCGCCTAAAGTAAGTACAGGTTTCACATTTGTTTTCTTCAAATAAACAATAACAATTATCTTCTTCAGGATGATTTGTCACAACTTTGATTTCAAAAGGAATAGTAAGTCCTGGCAGGTTTAATGAGTTGCCTTTGTTAGACCCACAGTTCAGCACTTCCATCAACTACACCTGGTTTACACTCAGACCAGGCATTCTACATCAGCAACTTGCCATACAGGTTTACTCGCCTGCCCGTTCAATACTTCACAAAAGAACAAAGTGTGCTTCAGTGGTAACTTCCAACTTAGAACAACAACTTCATAAAGTCTCATTGGTATTGCTTGTAAGTTTTTGTTTATACTGAAGTTTCCACACTGGGTTTTTGGGCCTTCCACCAACTCACATGCTTGCTTGCACAGTCCCTTGGTTCAATAGGTATAACTTTTGTTGTTTTGGAACAGTTTGGTATTTAGAATTGGTATTGCTGCTTCTTTCACTCACACACAAGTGAAACTGCCTGCCGTGAACACTGCAGATAGTTTCAGGGCGCTCCAGAGTCACTCAAAAGCTGTGAACTCACCGGGTAAATCGCTCGATCATGCTCCGCTTGGTGTTCACAGGTCTTCGTGTCATTGTGGCTCCTCGCGGTCAGGCAAACAGCCTCCTCTGGTCCACCTCTGCCCGTGTCGCTTGGAAATGGAGCTTGTTCTGCTCTGGAGAGGCTCAGGTGCGACCCAGTGTAAGGAAGGAATGGTGTCAAACAGTAGGACAGACACAAGTGATCACAGTCTAAGGGTGTTTATGGAACTTCAGTTGGGCTTGAAAAACATATATCTAATCCTAAATCTAAAGATAGGAGCAAGCTACGACCATCAAATAATAATAATGCAGTCTTAGTTGGGTCTGTCAAAATAAAAGGGCCTGTACTAAAAACCTATTGCCAATCCTTACCTCTAAATACAAATAGTGTGGGAAACAATTGTATGCAAAAGAAAACATTTCAAGAAATTATATGTAGGGGGGAAGGGGGGTGCTCGTGAGCCCGAGCAAGAGGGCCGCGGGCTGATGAGGCTCCGGAGCTGTGGAACATCTTTACACACAAACAATCCCTCACAATGCATAGATTGAGCAAGTGATAGACCTCAAGGCTGCAAAATCCTAAGAAGATCAGTCGATCCCATTTGGAACAAATATGGAGCACTGGTGCCAGAAATATGGGCTGATGCACAATGTGGGCCCTCAGTGACGACCGTCCACCTCTTTGCACACATGCAGGGACCCAGAACCAGGAACTGGAGATAACTGCAACTCAACCCAACATACATGTGACTATACTACTGGGCCGACACAGCCTCACCTCCTGACACATAAGACCTGCGGCAAATGAGCGGGCAAACGCCGGGATCCTCCCCCCTGTGGGGACACCGCCTGGGGAAAATGCCCAAATCACGGGATGCCCGTGTCGGTGTTGGATATTACATATAATGCAGGACATCGCAGCGGACTATCAGGTGCAACTGCTGACACGCATGGATCGAGTGTGGTGAAACCAGCGGCACCGTGCGGCCAGCCGGAATACCCTGACACCGGCTCACCCTGCAGGACCAGTGAATGCCGTTCGGCGGAGACCTCCCCATATCAGAAATCCCTAAGGGAAAGTAAACGGCTGCAATCGGCAGAGATACGTACTTTGGAGCACAGCGAAGGAGTGAAAAATCAACCCTGTACATCCTACAATGACGAAACCTCCCACGCCCTCTGCGGAGGCATGAAACTACCTGAAAGAGGGATGCCGGCATCAGGCAGCAGAACGCACATCACAGATAGCTAACCTGGCTACTACCAACACAAATTGTCCCTGGGAGAACATCCTATCGGCCACAATATAGACAATCCAATAACACAGGAAGCGGAGCATGTTGGGAGGTGAGTTTTGGTCACCACTAAGCCCAAAAAAGTAATCACAGCACCAGGAATCAAGCTCAACAGGGAACCCTGGGAAGTGGATAAAAACACCAACAGGCGAGGGACCACACCACTAATAAAACAGTCACAACAACATATCTGCCTGACCACTGCCACCACCTTCCCAACTCAGGGGCCATCACACCTCCAAGATACCAGGCACATCACAGAGGACCCCCACATGTCGCTGAGTGGAGTGCCTTGATCCGACCAGACGCAAGGAAACAGTGAGTAACAACACTCCCACATCAGGAGACTCAGCACGCTTCCTCACACCTTTCCCGGTGGCGCACTACAAACCCTGGCAAACTCTTGCGCACCAAGCTCACCCGGAGTGACATCTCTTCCTCCTTAACACAGCCAACACCGGCGTACACCAACTGTAGTGAATCATTGGGATAGACAATTACTCACACGTCTCACAGGCCGAGACTCCCAACAGCATACATCTCTAGAAAGAACCTCTCGAGAAGACAATAAAAGGCGACGACCCCCAAGCAGTTCACCTCACGTCGACGACCCCCAAGCAGATCACCTCACGTCTACGGCCACTAGGCCACTGAGAGAGACGCACAACATTCAATGGAAGCCTGATTGGACACGCCAAAAATACAGGCCTCCTAAGCAGATCCCCCCCACTACTATGCCAATACAGGAGTCCGATCACAAGTCAACAACAATAGTTAACCCACATCTAGACAAAAATCTCCACACGTCTGGGGGAATGTCACCATGAAGCAAACCAGAGATCAATGCACTGACGGAATCCTGCATAAAATAAGCAAATCATTGGATTATATATACTAAGCCCCACTAAATCCCAGGCAATAGAGAGAGTTCACGGATTAAGCGCTTTTTACGAACACAAATGAAGGATACCACAACTTAACAATGTTCGCCACCTGCGGCCAACAAGTGCCCTGGCAGGTGAACCCCCTCCATGGAACCACCACAATATGTGGGGAAGGGCAACGACCCTCTGGCCTACACCAGTAAACACCATATATGGGCTTGCTGGCCATGTATTAGGAAGGTGCTGAATGGTTGGCTCTCCCAGTGTTTCAGGTTATGCTTTAGTTTCAGCTTATGGTCATGTTTATATTTGTGTTTAAATTATGTTGCATTAGACAACTGGGGATTATGATCAATGACGTGCTCAATCTCCACAAACCTAATAAAGCAGTGCCCACACGTGGACACTGCACAGTTCGATGACAGAAACGCCCACACTAGCGCACAATGGCTCAACTCACACTGATAACCCTAAATATCTAGGGACTAGGACACCCAATAAAGCGTAGGCGCATGCTGAATCATATGAGCGACCTCCAAGGAGACATTATTATTCCTACAAGAAACTCACCTAAACAGAACTGAATCAGAAAAACTAAAACGTGGATGGGTAGGAATAGTAAGTAGCCCACTCACCATGCCAAGGGAAAAGGGGAGTCTCCCTCTTGATCCATAAACGGGTTCTGTTTCATATACAAAACATCAATAGTGATGAGGAGGGAAAGTATGTTTTGGTCCAGGGTCAGATACATCAACACCCCATCACATTACTAAAATTATATGTCCCTACGACTGACACGCCGTCCTTCTTCACGCATACCTTCACCACGTGCACAATATATGAAGAACATCACCATTGTGGGAGGGGATTTAAATGTTGCTCTAGACCCCATTAAAGATCGCCAGAACACCGCCTCCGGCAACCCCACCAACCTTAGAAAATGAATAACCCTCCAAGCACTGATGAACGACTTACGACTAAGAGACGTATGGCAGCATATACACAGCAACCACCAGGACTACACATTCTACTCCCACCGACACCACAGCTACTCGCGAATAGACTACTGGCTGACCACCACCAATACATACAACACATAGCCACGGACTGCACGATCCTCCCAACTACACTTTCAGATCATGCCCCTGTACTCCTGCGCATAACACTCCCAAACACCGCTCATAGAACCCCATCATGGTGCCTCAATTTACGCATGCTAAGATGATCTTGTCACACACCTACAGGAAGACTTGGATCTCTTCTGGAATCAAACCTCTACCCTGGATATTCACACCATAAGTGCTGGGGCTCCTTTAAAGCGTACTTTAGAGGCCAATGCATATCCCGATGGGCACACAAACTTAAAGCCTGGGGAAAGACAGAAGCCCAATTGATAGAAGCCCTTCGAAAAAAAATGGAACAATGACATAAACAGACTCCAACTCCAGAAACTGAGAGCAGAAATTAAGCAACTCTCCACCACAAAGGCACAAGAATCCTTTACAAGCTGGCCACAGGCATACTATCTTGAAAGCGAGCGACCACTGCGCATGATGGCACTAGCATTAAAACAGAGGCAGGCGGCACAAATGATTTTAACAGAGATGCCGGTAGGCAGCTACTGGTTGGAGACGACCGTATTAATGCTGATTTGAGGAATACTACCAAGAGCTTTATGCAGCACCCAACTCCCCCTCTAACCAGAACATGATAGCATTTCTTGAATCCATACCCATACCCCAAATATCCCCAGAACAGGTGGACGAGTTAGACTCCCCCATTACAGCCTCTGAAATAACGCAAGCGATCTCCTCGCTCTACCCACGGAAGGAGTTGGTGCAAGATGGGAACCTTATCGATCTCAATAAAGCTATGAGCGAGGCGATGGTACCCAAACTAAAGGTGGTATATGCAGAAGCAACAGACCAGGGACACTTGCCGCAATCGATGCTGGCAGTGAATATAATAGTCTTCCATAAAGGAGACCGAGAACCCAGAGATATGCAGCTCGTACCACCCGATATCACTGATTAGCTCGGATGCAAAAATACTAGCGAAATGCCTGCACAACGGATAGGAGGGACACTCCCACATTTGATCCATAAGGACCAAACATGGTTTATTCGCAATAGACATTCAAGCGATAACATTCGCTGACTGTTGCATATACTAACTGGGGACAGGGAACCGGAGGATATGATCTTTGACGTAGACACTGAAAAAGCTTTTGATAAGGTGCAATGGGAGTTAATGTTCCTCACACTATCCATATATGGCTTTCCCAACATCTCCGACGGCTGATCAAATTGCTGTATACGAACCCCATGGCCTCAGTGATTACAAATGGCATAGCTTTCCCGCCCCTTTACTCTCCAATCAGGAACACGCCATGGATGCCCATTATCGCCCCTCCTGTACGCACTCTCCATTGAACCACTAGCTATCAAACTACGTAATGACCCCAGTTGGACGGGCATTCACCAAGGCACGGAGTAACATTGCCTCTCCCTACATTCGGACGACCTACTCCTTTATATAAGCAAAGGTCCCATTACTCTTCCATCCATACAGACCCTACTACAAGATTTTGGCCCAGTGGCGGGTTACAAAATAAACTGGACCAAATCTGAGGTTCTACCCCTTAGGCAAGATATCCCCTGGGACCCCGGAGGAATCGCCCCATTCACACTTCAATTACATCATATTAAATATCTGGCGATTAACATTAGCGCTGCCCATGCTGAACTTCGGGATCTAAACTACCCACAGATCCCAGAGAAGATCGGATCAGATTAGCAAAGGTGGGATACACTGGTCCTTTCCCTGACTGGCAGGATTAATTCAGTAAAGATGAATTAACTACCCAAACTGATATACATCGCTATGATGCTACCTATAAGCCAACACCTAAAATGTTCAAGAAGCTCGACAAGGCTATCACCAAATTTATATGGAGAGGAAAAAAGGCGAGAATCCATCTCAGTATACTACAGGCAGCAAAAACTGACGGCGGACTGGCAGTACCATCATTAAAAGCTTACTAACAAGCAGATCAGGTTTTCTGGGTAAAATGCTGGCTGGACACAAGGGATAACAGCAGGTGGAGGGCCATGGAACTGGCCCTGATGACCCCGCTATCCCCCAAAGAAATTATGGCTATCTCTCCAACTAAACTTCTACCGCATCTCAAGCTACACCCGATTCTAGGACCAACGATCAGACAATGGCATCGGCATATGAACCGCACAAGGAATACTGGTACAAAAAGCACCATCGCGGTCGAGTATCCGGGCGGTTCTGTCATATGGGCTTAAGCAAAAAATACACCCCAGACAAGATACGGAATGGGCAAATGTGTGGAGTATGGACATTAGCGAGAGGGACAATATACTACAATTTCAAGCTGAACGCCATACAGTGGGTCTTGAACAGGGGGATTGGCTCCGTTACCATACAATAAAGACCACAATCGTAAAGCACACATTGAAGGAGACTTATCAAACCTCCCCTGTCCTTTGTGAACTAGAAATGGAACAACACCTCACTTCCTTCCCACACCTTCACACGTTTTGTAATATGTCTACACCCAATAACCTGGGTAGGAACTGCATCGTGGCAACAGCATGGTCAGAAGTCCTAGGTATACCAATTGACGCTGCACATATATACAAATACTTTATGGCTATCCGGTCAGTCTCTCTGAACCTCAAAAACAGGGAAATACAATTCAAAATTATACAACGCATATACTACACCCCAATGAAGCTCTATAAAATGTGCTTGTCCCCCACAGCGACATGCTGGAGAGGCTGTAAGAATCTTGGCACCATGGGTCATATGATGTGGTCGTGCCCTGCCCTTAACCCATTCTGGCACATGGTACATCAACAGCTCTCAGATATAGATGGAGCGGACATTGCGTATACCCCCAACACTATGCTATTCGGGGTAAACAAAGACGAATGGCACTTAGACGCACTGACGTACAGATTGATGGGACTAATGCTTTTCACGGTGCGTAAAATACTGATAACCCACTGGAAAACCAACACACCACTCACCACAATAGAATGGGCCACACTCCTCTCAAAAACATGTATGCTAAAATGCGCCGCCTTTAGACGGCAACCAAGAATGGACACTACAAGGAGTGAACGCTACTGGGAACTGATGGAACCATACTCACAACGTCTGCTGAAACCAAGAAACACATGAGCATGTCATAGAGGGTAGGGGTGGGAATGTGGCCAGTTCGGCCACAATGTTGTTGGAGAAAGGTTAAGATGTTAGATTTACTGTAATTTGCAAAGGCTGAAAATGGGGCCTGGCCCGATACTGTTAAATGATGTAAGTTTAATGTATATCTGTGACTATGCTCAAAATAAAAACTGAATTCACACAAAAAAAAGAAATTATATGTCAGGATGTACAAACTGTTGGCTTTCCTTCCCCACGTTTTTAGTATGGGACAAGGCAGCACACTTGAGCTTTGCACACTCTCTGATTTCTATAGCACGAGGATGCAGTTTAAAACTCCAGAATCAGGGCCTTCTGTGCCAAAGTCTCTTTGCCATTCAAAGTCTCGTATTTCAGAGGGCCTGATGTAACACGACAAACATTGAAGTTCCTTTCTCAAAAACAGGGAAATCCAATTCAAAATTATACAACGCATATACTACACCCCAGCCAAGCTCTATAAAATGGGCTTGTCCCCCATAGCGACATGCTGGAGAGGCTGTAACAATCTTGGCACCATGGGTCATATGATGTGGTTGTGCCCAGCCCTTAACCCATTCTGGCACATGGTACATCAACAGCTCTCAGACATAGATGGAGCGGACATTGCGTATACCCCCAACACTATGCTATTCGGGGTAAACAAAGACGAATGGCACTCAGACGCACTGATGTACAGATTGATGGAAGTAATGCTTTTCACGGTGCGTAAAATACTGATAACCCACTGGAAAACCAGCACACCACCACAGCAGAATGGGCCACACTCCTCTCAAAAACACGTATGCTAGAATGTGCCGCCATTAGACGGCAATCAAGAATGGCCACTACAAGGAGTGAATGCTACTGGGAACTGATGGAACCATACTCACAACGTCTGCTGAAACCAAGAAACACATGAGCATGTCATAGAGGGTGGGTAGGAGGGTGGGGAGGTGGCCAGTTTGGCCACAATGTTGTTGGGGAAAGGTTAAGATGTTTAAGATTTACTGTAATTTGCAAAGACTGAAAACGGGGCCTACCCCGATACTGTTAGATGAAGTAAGTTTAATGTATATGTGTGATTATGCTCAAAATAAAAACTGAATTTACACCAAAAAAAGAAATTATATGTCAGGATGTACAAACCGCTGGCTTCCCTTCCCCACGTTTTTACCACGGGACAAGGCAGCACATTCGAGCTTAGCACACTCTCTGATTTCTCTAGCACAAGGATGCAGTTTAAAAATCCAACATCAGGGCCTTCTGTGCCAAAGTCTCTTTGCTATTGAAAGTCTCCTATTTCAGAGGGCCTGGTTCCTTTCTTCTTAGGATTTCACATATACAACTTCTCGGGTGGTTTACTGCTCACGCTGGGTCCTCCTCCGCCGGGCTCAGACCCACTTTAACACAAAACCTTCAATTGGTCTTCCTCTGCCGGATCGGACCAAATGTATCTACTTTCCAAACTTTCTCTTCTTCATCAAAATCAAAGTCTTTTTACTGTGCGTGGGATTTTGCTCGACCCATCACAGGAGCACTTCGCTTCTCAATTACTCGTTTTCTTCTTGATATAATATTTTTCTCACTTTCACCTTTGCCACTTCTCAGCTGAATGAGTTTCAGAGACCTTCAATTGAGCACCCACGTGGTGCCGGACCACTCTGTCATAGGTATTGTATTCTTGCTTTTAAAGTTCAATCACTCATCAGCAGTTCAACTTTACTTGTGTTTCTTATAACATGCGTTTTAACAATGTTCGTTCCAGCGCTCGCCCCATCGCTCGCCATACATGCTTGCAACCTTGGCTTCAACATAGACCGGTCTTGTATCGGTCTCCCCAACTCACTGGCTGTGTTGATTTCATGGACGCTGCTTTGTTCTTGGAGCCAAGGACGCTACTACAGTAACTGCTGCTTCTCCGCGCCTTGATTATGAACGCGGGAGGGCTCCAGGTATCTCTGACACACAATGCAGGATTCTTCAGCCTGGTTTCCTGGTTTTATGCTTTCTATTCTCAAGGCTTCTGAAAAAGTAACGGTTACTTGTCGAAAAGGTCAAGGGAACTTCCCTCCTTGCAATCTACTTCTGTTTTGAATGGTATTGGGACACGTCAGGTATACTGCTCGGGTATTAGTCTGTTTTCTCCCTTTGCAGGCTTTTGGTGTGAAAGTGTTTGTGTTGTAAAAGGGGGTGGAGGGCAGAGTTCCTAAATATCCTACTTGGTAGGATGGGGTTAAGGTGTTATAGGGAAGGGGATACTGCATCTTGCCATCCGATGTCCCACTCCCACTCCCCGAAGACCCCTCTCCCAGGTGATCCTCCCGCACTGGTACACCCCCAGGAACTGGATGCAAAAGCGATGGTCGTGTCCTGGCCACCTGGATGACAGATCCCCAGGGACTAGTGGGTGAGACACCATCTGGTTTCTCACACCAGTCACCTGAAACTTTTAAAGAGGGCACACTTCCCTCGTTATTTCTGCTTCCTCTGCTTGACCTCTGCACGAGTCTTCAATGGGCAAGCGTCCTTTTCTCATGCTTGCCACTGTGCTACCTCTCCAACAGGGATAATGTGGGGCAAAGATCCTCTCAGGTCCTGCCACCGCTTTTGGCTTTACAGTGGTCCCAGTGCCTTTTCTCGACTGGAGTTTCACTTTCCTCTGCATACATGGCCCATTGTGCTTTCTCCTCTCCTGCTGCTTCTGCTGTTTTTTGCCATTCTACTGCCTGCGCATGAGGGGGTTTTTTAAGCCTCTCAGTCTCCCTCAGGTGTAGGTCGTTTACACTAATTAGCTGACTGCTCCTACAGCAGTATTAATCTGCATCCCTGCTCCTCTTCCCAGTACTGAGGGATTTATGGGACTTGAAGTACCTGCCAACAAAGTTAGTTTTCCTAACCTTTTCTGCTTTGATGATTTGATCTTCACTCTCTGCAATCTTTATTAAAGGAGTATCACACAAATTAGTCACCAGTCCTGTTTGGAAAAATGAATAAGGCTTTCTAGACTTTTGATGGTTATTATTTGCAAACTTCCTTCCATTGCCCCCTTTTGAGTTAGGGAAGTGTCTAGTCCTATGGGTTTGAGAATTAATTATATTCCTTTTTATACCTCAGGACTTCTGGCTGATTTCATCCACATTAAGATGTTCAACATGGAGGACAGCTATGTTATTGTGGCAACAAGCGATTATATACCTTGGCATCTGTGATATGTCTTCCCTAGAGGAAGGCAAATACTGTGTCTCACCCCACGGATTCATCTCACCTGCCCAAGCCTTTTCTCCTCCCAGGTGATCCTCCTGCAGAACACCACCCCCAAGGGCAGGATCAGGAAGTGTCCGCCTTTCTCTGGCCACCTCACAGGAGACTTTCGGCAGGGGTTTAGTGAGGGATCAGTTGGATGCATCACATAATGCACATGCATTATGGACCAGACACAGGTGAGTGTGTCAAATTTTGAATGTGACTATCGTTGGTACATAGTGCTACCATGCATGTGGCATTGTCGCCTCAGGTGAATGGTAGACTCTATTTTGTCACCCCGGCATGTGACATGGCGCTTGTTCAGCTTCTGTGCGGGAGCCATGTGTCTGTATGTGCGTGTTCGGTTTACTGATGTGGTACATTTTGGGGATGGGACTGGAATACTGCACTGCATTTGATGTCACGTGTGGATGTGTTGAATGGACGCATGTCAACTGCAATAATAATGACTGGACCATTGGTTTGGTGCATGTCAATGTGTTTAGTAATGTTTAATGAGAAATGTACGTATGCGGATGTGGCAACTTGTTCACATGTTCACATTGCGTCTCATCCCAGGACACAGCATCCACAGTTAGGACTTCTCTCCACTCACAGGCATTGTATGCTTTTGCACATTGAAAGTCACAAAAGACAAGTATTTGTGATAGATTACTTTTATTCACTGTAGAGAGTTTATTTGTGCAAATGTGTGCGGTACTGTACAAGTTGCAGTGTGGGAGGCGCATGCATGTGTGCGATGGTGCTGTATCATGAGACATCCATGGAGCCTGTGGAAGAGATGGAAACAATGGAAGAAGGACTGAGCTCCTCCTTTACCTGGACGTTACGTTCTAGCCTCGCTGGAACAGAGGCTATAATTAACTGTCAGGTGTGGCAACCGGTGCGTTGCAACTGATTTCTTTCCCAACGCTAGTTGACAGTGCTCCTGTCTCGTGTTACTCCTTGTTTTTCTACCCATTGCCTTTCCATTGTTTGTCTGCCTGCCTTTTATCGTACATTTTGCCACCACGCTTCCTGTGGGGAATATCTCTTCTTTATTTTGGACCTTTCCCTGCCCGCATTTTCTTGTTAATTTCCCAGCGTGTGTGTTTGTTATTTTGCTGGAGTCAGCAGACACCTGCGTTCGCTCTGGGGCTTTTTTTTTACTCAGCGAGCGGGGACTTGCCATCTGCAGTTCTTTTCAACACACGCTTTTCCAAGCAGCTGTCACTTCAACTCGTGCCCCCAGAGTTGTGTGCTTCCTCTGACCTGTGTAACCTCTCCTTCTGTCTATTTTACTTAACCTTGCTCACAGAGTTCTTGGAATCTTTTCCAAAGCTTAGACATTGCACCCAAGTGCATTCTGGTAAATGTAGTACTCTAAAGAAGTGGGATTCCAAGAAGGATTGCGAATTACCCATTCGCTGAGCAGTATTCCAAGAAGGATTGCGAATACTTATTTGAACAGACCAATGCACCTGAAACTACCCAGGGTTTTTCTGCTGCGGCTTTACCCTGATTTGGGGTGGGCTCCCCGGAGTCCCCGCTGCTGGGCGTATAGCCTTACTGGCAAAGTGGCCTCCGGGGGAGCTCGGCCCTATCTCTTCAAACAAAAGGGCAAGACGGTGAAAAAGAAGAACCCAAGAGCCTGGAGAGAGGAACCTGTGGAGACTTCTTCAGACGAGCCTTCGGAAGCCAACTCAGAAACCGCAGGTGAGGAGTGGGAGAGTGATACGGGTACAATTGTAGACACTAAACAGCAAGAACCTGAAAGATTGCAACGCCCAGAAAACATGGCAAGCCTTGAGCAATACCAGGAATTGGTTAATGCTGTTCAAGCCCTCACAGTGGAAGTACAGTCACTAAGAGCCGATAATACAGCTCTGCGACAACAGGTACAACAGAGAGAAGGTAACCGAGGAGATCTACCTCCCATTGCATTACCTTGTGGCAAGTTTGACGGCAATCCCCGAAGAATGAAGGAATTCTTGGATGCCTGTTTGGTACACTATACCTTTCGCCCGAAAACATATGAACTGGATAGGGCCAAGGTGGGATTTTTGATTTCTAACTTAGTGGGGAATGCGTTGGCATGGCCTACTCCACTAGTTACCAACTCTGACCCAGACCTTAATGATTACAGTCATTTTGTTCAACGCTTCCGGGATAGGTTTGAAAGACCCGAAGTTTTGTACTCTACTTTTGAGACTTTATTTGACATACGCCAAGGACCAGCTGATGTTCAAACCTATGTTACCAATTTCCAGAAGGTTGCTACAGAAGCAGGTTGGCCTGAGACGGCACAGCAAGCCATATTCCGTCGCGGTTTACATGACGATATCAAAGATGAATTAGCTTGTGTCGCCAGACCTTCTACTTTTCAGGAACTAGTCTCCTTAGTGCTGCAAATTGAGTTCCGTATGGCCAAAAGGAAGGCAGAAAGGAAGAGACCCAGACTTACTGTACCCATTCCTCACCACCCTCCCTTACCTGAAAAATGGTCTACAGATGAGCCTGTGCAGATTGGTATGGCCCGAGGCCCCCTCACCGCTAGCGAAAGAAAGAGGCGTAAGGATCTAGGACTGTGTATGTACTGTGGATCCGATACACATTTATTATGAGATTGTCCTGAAGTTCCACCTAGGAGACAGGGAAACGACAAACCCCGACCTTGAACAGGGAAAAGGGAGGGGTTTCGACAGTGAATCCCTGTGAAACTACTCAGCCAGCTATGATCAATAATTGCAGCCTGATGGTCATTAAGATCCACTTAGACTGGAAACAGGAAAGCCCGGTGGAATGTTTGGCAATGCTGGATTGCGGTGCCGCGGGCAATTTCATTGACGACAAATGGGCAACGGAACATAAAATCCCCAGGCGCCAAAAGATACGCCCAATACCCGTGGAAGGGGTTGACGGCACACCTCTAACTTCGGGTCCAATTGTTCATGAAACCCAGGAATTAAGAATCAGGATGGCGGCTCATCAAGAATACATGACTTTCGATTTAATACGTGCAGCTCATTTCGCGGTTATACTGGGAATCCCCTGGCTCAGACAGCACAACCCTTGTATTGATTGGAAACTGAACACAGTAGGATTCCAGTCTCAATATTGCGAGCAGAATTGTTTAGTACCGGTGGAAACACCTCCTCTGATACACGCGTCCCTTCAAGATACTTCCTGCAGTGTCAACACAGTACCGATACAATATCAGGAATTCTCTGATGTGTTTGCAGACACTCAACCACGAAGCCTTCCGCCCCATCGGAAGGAGGACTGTAGGATTGATCTTGTGCCGTATGCAGTGTTGCCATTTGGTAGGATGTTCCCGCTTTCCTTACCTGAAAAGGAAGCACTTAAAGAATATTTGGCAACCAATTTACAAAATGGCCTCATCAGAGAGTCATCCTCTTCAGCCGGAGCTTCTCTTTTTTTATTTCCAGGAAGGGAACTACAGAACTCAGACCCTGTATTGATTTCAGGGGCTTAAACAGCCTTACAGTACGGGATAGATATCCCATGCCCTTGATGAAAGACATCATAGAGGCTGTCCAAGGGGCTTGTGTATTTACAAAGCTTGATCTCCGAGGAGCCTATCATCTTCTAAGAGTTTGTGAAGGAGACGAATGGAAGACGGCATTTAGAACTCCTCTCGGCCACTATGAATACAGGGTCATGCCGTTTGGGCTGGTCAACGCTCCTGCACAGTTCCAGCGTTTTATGGATAAGATCTTTGCTGATATGCTGTATAATACAGTAGTGATTTATCTAGATGATATACTTGTTTATTCAACTTCCCTAACAGAACATTGTCATCATGTTAAGGAAGTTTTACGACGACTGCGACAACACAGTCTGCTAGCCAAGCCAGAGAAATGCGTTTTTGAGACAACCACAGTTCCTTACCTGGGGTTTATCCTTTCAGCTGACAAGGTGCAAATGGATCCAGCCAAGACTAAGGCCATCTCACATTGGCCTGTACCCACTTGTGTCAAGGACATACAGAGATTTCTGGGACTCTCAAACTTTTATAGAAAATTCATCCCAAATTTCTCCGACATAGTGCTCCCGATCACAAACCTACTCAAGAAAGGGGTTAAGTTTGTATGGGATCTGAAGGCAGAGCAGGCTTTCAGACAACTTAAAGAAGCATTTGTTTCAGCCCCTATTCTGAGGCAACCAGACCAATCCCAGCCTTTCATAGTCGAAACCGGCGCTTCAGGTGGCGCAATAGGAGCAGCTCTGTTGCAGCAAAAAGAGGACGGGTTGGAACATCCCATCGCATATTTTTCTAGAACACTCAGTTCCAGCGAACGGAATTATTCTGTACTTGAAAAGGAGCTTTTGGCTATAAGACAAGCCTGTGAAGAATGGAGGCATCTGCTTCAAGGAGCCGTTTACCCGTTCCAAGTACGTACCGATCATCGGAACCTAAAGGTCCTTCAGCAGATGGAGTGTCAAAATTCTAGACATGCAAGATGGGCTTACTTCTTTTCCCAGTTCGATTTTGGAATCACTTATTTGCCAGGAAAGGACAATCAATAGGCGGATGCATTATCCCGAAGCATGGGAGAAGATACAGAGGGATTTCAAGACCATGAAATCTTGCTTGCATGAAAAAGATTCATTAACACAGTAAATTCCTTCCTCCAACAAGTACAAACAGCTCAAAGGGAGCAAAGACAGCATACCAATCTAAGATTACTATACAAGGGTGACTACCTCTTCAAAGACAAATCCTTATATCTACCAACTCAGGAGTTACGTGATCTTGCTATGTCATGGTGTCACGACCTTCCCGCCGCTGGACATAAAGGACAGAAAGCTACCTTGGAACTGACTTCTCGTCATTTCTGGTGGCCTACGATCACCAAGGATGTTAAAAAGTATGTCACCACCTGCCCTACGTGTGCCCAAAACAAATATCCATACTGCAAGCCCTTGGGTCTGCTACAACAAGACCTTCCACTGGCAACACATTTCAACTGACTTCATAGTAGATTTACCCATTTCTCAAGGATACTCTGCTATCATGGTTACGGTGGACTCCTTCAGTAAACTGGCTCATTTTTCACCACTCAAAGGAACACCAACGGCTTCTACTACAGCCGAGGTATTTTTAAGAGATGTGGTTAGGTTACACAGACTTCCTAACACTATAGTCTCGGACAGAGGCACACAATTTACATCCAAATTCTGGGCAAGTCTGTGTAAATTGTTGGAGATAAAAAGATCCCTGTCCTCAGGATTCCACCCAGAGAGCAATGGACAGACCGAATGCCTAAATGCCACTTTGGAGCAATACATCAGATGCTTCTGTAATCAAGAACAGAATGACTGGTATCATCTTCTACCCCTGGCTGAATTTTCACATAATAACACAAGACATTCAACCATAGGTATGAGTCCATTTCATTGTACCTATGGATACAATCCAAAACACATACCACTGTTCGGACATGCCTCATCTAATGTTCCATCTGTGGAAACACTTCTGAACAATCTACGGAACCGACAAAAAGAAGCCCAGACCAATCTACAAAAGGCTCGTGAAGACTACAAGAGATGGTCTGACCAGAAGCGAAGACCTAACCCCACATGGGAAATTGGTACGAAGGTATGGCTGTCGACTAAGTTTCTACCCAGATGGGTACATCATGGCAAGTTCTCACCTAGATTCATTGGACCTTTTAAGATAACGGCGAAGATAAACCCAGTCGCCTTTCGTTTAGCTCTACCACCCAAACTGGGGAGAATCCATCCAGTATTCCACACATCTTTACTGAAGGCATATGTACCAGATCCTCATGCTAGAAAGATGAAGAAGGCGAATTACCAGCCCCTTGATCTGGATAAGGAATATGAGGTCTCTAGATTGCTCGATTCCAGATACAAGAATGGTACATTACAGTACTTTGTGTTGTGGAAAGGATACCCCATGTCAGAAAGCTCCTGGGAACCGATTCGCAACATATCAGCACCCAGACTCATACAAAGATTCCATCGGATGTATCCGGGTAAACCTGGAGGAAGGCCTTTGAGAAGGGGTCATACTGTCATGAAACACCCATGGAGCCTGTGGAAGAGATGGAAGCAATCGAAGAAGGACTGAGCTCCTCCTTTACCTGGACGTTACGTTCTAGCCTCGCTGGAACAGAGGCTATAATTAACTGTCAGGTGTGGCAAATGTAGTACTCTAAAGAAGTGGGATTCCAAGAAGGATTGCGAATTACCCATTCGCTGAGCAGTATTCCAAGAAGGATTGCGAATACTTATTTGAACAGACCAACGCACCTGAAACTACCCAGGGTTTTTCTGCTGCGGCTTTTCCCTGATTTGGGGTGGGCTCCCCGGAGTCCCCGCCGGGCGTATAGCCTTACTGGCAAAGTGGCCTCCGGGGGAGCTCGCCCTATCTCTTCAAACAAAAGGGCAAGACGGTGAAAAAGAAGAACCCAAGAGCCTGGAGAGAGAAACCTGTGGAGACTTCTTCAGACGAGCCTTCGGAAGCCGACTCAGAAACCGCAGGTGAGGAGTGGGAGAGTGATACGGGTACAATTGTAGACACTAAACAGCAAGAACCTGAAATGCTGTTCTCTGGGCTGTGTGGTGTGACGAATCGCGGGATTCAGTCACATCTCCCTGCCTTTCTTTGTGAGGCTAGGGAGGTGAGCCCACTATGCGATATTCCCCCTATGGGTGGCCGCTCACAGAGAAAGATTCCCCCTTTGGGGACAAGCACTCTTATTCCACAGAGGAACTCCCAAAATCCCTCACTTTTAGACCAACAGAAACCTCAAGGATTCTGTGATGAATTTAGCAGCATCGTCACTGATTCTTGGGAAGTTAGCAACTCTTATGAGGCCAGGGAGAGGCAGAAGCTAGCTGACTCTGACCTTGCCAGTGGCTATCTGTGGGAGGACCACATAGGGGAAGATAAACTCCAGTGAGGTAAGAGAATGCTAGATCTAAACAAACCTTCAGTTGTAACTCTTAATAACACCCAAAGACCTGCTCCACACTCCTGTATGGCTTATTGTAATGTAATACTGAATTGCCAGGTTTTTCTAACCAACAACATTATGGACCTCCCCCTGCCCCTTTTCTAGTACTGAGACGAGGAAGAAGGATGGAGTAATGAGGATGACCAGACACGGTAAACCAATGCCATGTTCTAGTAATTGAAAAATGCAAAGTTAGACCGGGACATTTAAAATGGTAACAGCCAAACAGAACGCGAGAGAGAGGCGGCGACTGCAGCTGCATCCGATATGTTCTGACGCTGTTTGGGACACCGGAGGTGAGCGGACTGCAGAACGCAGTACAGGACTGACAAATACCTCGTTCATGGAAGCTAAGCCGGAAGAAGTTTACTGCTTTCTTATCACAGGCAACTAGAGCTGCCAAATGCAGGAGGCAAAGCGGGAACGAAGTAGCTCACGGGATGCACTGCTAGTCAGTGGAACAAATGCCGAAGAGGACTGGGAACCGTGAGGAACACCAAAGCTCCCACCAAACCGTGGTAAGCCCTGGGAGAGTGCATGGGTTACCGAGGTGCTTCAGGGCGAATACTGCGTACTGCATACAAGGCAAGAGAGCCCAACTGAAAGAAGTGAAGTCATTAATACAGATACAGACATTGTTGAAAGCCCAAGTGAAAGCAGTGGATTTCATACAGATGCAAACATTGTTGAAAGCCCAAGTAAAGGCAGTGGAAAAGATAGATACGAACATTGTTGAGAGCCCAAGTAAAGGCAATAGAATGGATTCAGATACAAACATTGTTAAGAAAGAGACTTGGTGAACAAATACTGGAGAAATATTGTTTTGTGGGTACAAGAGAGAGTGAACAGAGGGTGGCAAAGCCCTGGCAGGATAGTGAAACAGGCATTGTGAGGAGTCAGAAATGAGAGGCGGACACAATGCAGTAGAGTTTTCAACATCAGATAACTTTATTAAAGGAAAAGGGTTGGATAAAGGCCTTCCTGTCCCTATCCTAAAAAGAGTTTCCCTACCTAGGAAACTAAAACTAAAGATCAGTCTGTGTCTTGTCAAAAACAGGGATGTCATTTCACCAAAATGCCAGGGGTAGCAGAAGTGACATCATACAACCCTTAACCCCTGATGACATCACAGGAAGTGATATCATTTGACCCCACCCTGAAGTGATATCGCGGGAAGCGATGGAACACGACCTTTCACCCGTTGACAAAGCAGGAAGTGGCATCACATAGCATTGTACACTACGAAAAATGGTTATAATATCACTATAATGTGATGATCATTTCATACAAGAATGGATCGCCATATGTATCATTAAGATCAGTGTGTATAGGCCCATATTACCAAATTACTGTGAATGCAAGCAGGCGACCATGACCAAATGACAATTATGTGTTATTATACAGCACTTATGCTTAAGCGCTTTATAAAGAAAAAATATACACTCAATATCACCCAACCTGTGTTGGTACTCATTTATAGACCTCAGAAGGATAAAAGGCTGAGTTGAGGCGTTTAAGAAAAGACTAAATCAGTGACTCACCCCCTGAAGTGTGCCTGAAATAAACCTTTAATGAGTCTGAAAATTATTGTATAGAATTCCAGAAAGACACTTTATTTGGTATTCCTATTCTTTTTTTTAGGGTCTGTGCTAAAACTGTTAGACTTGTGGCACTCCTGTTCTTATTTTTCTTCATTTTTTTAAGGGGTCTGAACAAGTAAGCCAGCCACTCCAGCAGTAAAGAGCCACATGGTGCTGGCCATAGCCCAGGAGCTTCAATTACAAAAAAAAAGAAAGAAAATTAATTTTTTTAATTTCTTTTTTAGAGGTCGCAAGGGAGACCACAGAGATTGCAAGGGAGACCTCAGAGGTCGCAGTTGCAGCCTCTGGTGACCCCTAAATGACGTCCCTGGTCAAAAGTATGTAAATTGTCCCTGTATCCAAAACATACCTGACCCTCATACTAGAAATTAACAACGAAGAAAAAAGTGTAAGGAAACGTGTCTCTGATCTACGTTTAGCCAAAAAGGGTTCAAATGTAAATTAAATAGTAAAATCCAAAAAAAATAGTTTATTCCAAGGAGATGCCCTTGGATCCAGAGGGACATCCCCTTCCCCTGGATTATTTCAGAAAGGATGGTGAAAGTGTCTTTTTCCAAACAATGTTTCCTTAAGGAGGGCAAGAATGTCTCTTCCATACAACAAGTTGTCAAAGCTGTCAAAAATGTCTCTTACACAACTGTTGCTTCAAGGATGACTTCCTGGTATACTCTCCTGCCAGGAATTCTTCAGTAGATTCTTTAGATCCCCTGGTATACTCTCCTGCCAATTATCATTTCACAATGTACTTTTTCTTTCATACACTTTTAGTGGATTCCCTGGTATAGTCCCCTGACAGGAATCCCCTTCTGGGGTTTATAAATCCCCTGGTATACTCTCCTGCCAGGTATCTTTCCCCCCAGAAAGGCTTACTGCCTGATATATTTCATTTATCAGGGCTTCCTTCAATGTTCTTTCTGTTTACGAGTATAACACAGTTGAACTTCTTTACTGTCTATACTTCATTGACTTTAGATTCAAGCTTCCCATATGGACATCACTCATATTGTATTGTGTTTTGTTATTTATATAGCACTCTTTCCCCATTTGTATGGCCTCAATGCGCTTTCTGGTTGGAACTGTCAAAACCAGACAATCTTTATCACAACCCCCTCTTTGCCTGAAGCCAATTTGCAGCCACACTTTCCTCAGAAGAGCACAGTCTGTAGGTGTATGAGAAAGCACCTAACAGACTAGGGGCTTGAGTGAAAAGGCAGGAGCAGCAGCAACAGAGCTAGAGGAAACAACAATAACAGCTGTTTACTACTTTGATCAAAAGTACCAACCGTATCCGACACCACCCCCTATTTCCCACTCTTACCTGCTCCGTGAAGAACAAGACCCGAAACCTACTTGGCCACAACGGAGGAAATGGAATGAAGAACCAGATAAAGAAGGTCCAGCAGAAGTCCTGTAATCCCAACAGAAAAGCATTGACAACAGTTTGTGTCGTACTTCAGAGCGGCCCGGTATTTAGTGAAAAGAGTGACCAAAGAAGAAAACAGGAGAGCATCCACAACAGTCACTCTTGTGTCCAAATGAAGCAATCCTCGTAATTCAGCAGAGCGTCCCAGGGTGCAGGTAAATGTGTCCGTGTATGGAGGTATGGAGGAGGGGGCAAAATAAACAAGGATAGAAGGAGTAAAGGAATGGAAATGAAAGAGAGGAGAATACAGGTAAGCAGCGGGTCCAAGCAGGAGCGGGAGGTACTTGGTTTTCAGAAGCGATAACGCTCAGTTGCAGAGTTCCGGGGTCACGACGCAACAAAACAGTAGGCAGTGGAAATCCAGGTAACATATGCCGTGTCAGGGGTAACAGGAATCAATCCGAAGGAGCCGAATACCAGAAATCAGGGACAGTTCGAATTGGGTAATCCGTAATAACAGGCCAAGGAGTCAGAATAGGTTCAAGAAACAGATACTACAAAACTGGCTGTAGAACTCAGTTAAGGAGCACCGTTCCGTGTGCGCAGCAAGAATAAGTAGTACTCGCATACAGACGTGAATGGAGGTCCGTGCGTATCACGTGACTGTAGCACCTGACTCGAGTACTAACACGGAATGCTGGATGCTGCAGTCAACACAGAACCGCAGTGTTTTCGGTGTTGAGCCAAAAGCCAAGGAATCTTCCAAGTGATTGGAGGGGCAATCGCAAGTCGTTGTGACTTTAAATAGGGTCGATTCACGAAAGTACCGCCCCACAAAGGGCACCGCTCCCTGGAATCTCGCAGGCGTGTTTGCCAAAAGGAGCGCAAATGTCGAGGAGCATGTAGATTGGAAGCCAGTTCCCAAGTCCTGTCTTCCAGTCCATAGCCTTTCCAATCAATCAAATATGCGCGCACCCCGTTCCTCACTCGGGTGTCCAAAATTGCGTTGACCTCATATTCTTCTTCTTCACCCTGCACTTTCAGTGGAGCTGGGCATACAGGGAGACAA
The DNA here is from genome assembly GCF_040938575.1 of Ambystoma mexicanum. NCBI lineage: Eukaryota > Metazoa > Chordata > Amphibia > Caudata > Ambystomatidae > Ambystoma > Ambystoma mexicanum. Next base: position 1,106,423,900 of record NC_090922.1, read on the forward strand.
GTGCCAGAAACATATGGACGGAGTAAGGAAACATGAAACACGGGGTGTACACGCCAAGTGGAAGGGATTCGTAGACGCACGGCAGCTGGATTGATGCAATGCGAAACCTCATAGGGGCCTAGATAGCATGGCAGAAGCTTCTTCCTGCCCCGAAGAGTAAGTTGTTTGGTTGATAACCATACCCGGTCACCTGGAGTGTAAACAGGGGCTGGAGAGCGATGTTTATCCGCTTGTTCCTTAGTGCGATGCTGGGCGGCTTGGAGGTGGAAAAGAACAGAGGTACGTATAGAGAGCAGTGAATCCCTCATTTTCATAGCAGCAGGAACCCGGTCTAAAGAAGGAAGGATGGCAGGAAGAGTGCTCGGGTGCAGGCCATACAAGGCGTAAAACGGAGAACACCCCACCGATGAATGTCTGGAATTGTTGTAGGCGAATTCAGCGATCCCCAACACAGACAACCAATCTGACTGATGTTGTAGACATAGACAGCGGAGGTACTGTTCCATGGTAGCATTAGTACGCTCCGTTTGACCGTCTGTCTGTGGATGATATGCTGAAGACAGACGAGCATCGATGCCCAGAGCAGTGGTTAATGCACGCCAGAATCGTGATGTAAATTGCGATCCCCTATCGGATATCACCACTGTGGGAAGTCCAAAAAAGCGGACTATATTGTCGAAGAACAGAGAGGCCAATAGGGAGGCAGATGGGATTCCTGGACACGGAATAAATCGAGCCATCTTGGTAAACTTGTCCACCACTACTAGGATTGCCGTCCTACCCTGAACCATAGGAAGATCCACTACAAAATCAAGCGTAACCATGTACCATGGGTGCGGAGGCAATGGCATATTCATCAGAAGACCGACTGGTTTACCTGGTTGTCGCTTGCATTGGGTACAGACGGCACACGTGGCAACATATAGATCGACTTCTTTTTTCATCCTGGGCCACCAACACCATCGGCTTAATAACTCATGAGTTTTGGTCCGGCCTGGATGTGCTACCAGTTTGGAATCATGGGACCATTCAAGAGACATTCTCCTTGTCTTGTTGTCTGGCAAATACAAGAGGCCATGAACATAGGGAAGACCCGACACCCGTGTAGCCCCCAATTCTTCAAGAGAGGAGACATGATCCTTGGCCCATCGCCGGACCAGATCCAACAGTGATAGAGAGGCTGCACAAACACAGACTACTGATCCAGTTGGCAAAATCCGTGTTACCGGTTTGTCGGGAGTACAATCAGTGCCAATCCGGGGCAAGGCATCTGCCTTCCCATGTAGGGGGCCAGGACGATAGGTCACAGTGAAATCGAACATTGTGAAGAAAAGGTGCCAGCGTATTTGTCGAGCATTGGTACACTTGGCCTGTGACAAAGCTTGCAAGTTTCTATGATCGGTATAAACGGTGACCGGATGTCGGGCACCCAAGAGATGATGCCTCCATTCCTTAAACGCAGACTGTATGGCCAAAAACTCTCTGTCCATTATTGTATAATTGCGTTCAACAGGGGACAACTTCCGGGAGAAAAATGCCACAGGGTGCAACTGTTGCGTAGAAGGGCAGATTTGTGAAAGGATAGCTCCTACAGCAGCAGCAGAGGCATCAGCTTCTACAATAAACGGGAGAGATGGGTTTGGATGTTGTAGAACAGGAGCTGTTGTAAAGGCCTCTTTCAAAGCTTGAAAGGCAAACTGTGCATCAAGAGTTCCATATAAAAGGAACGGTAGGGCTGGTAAGGCGTGTAAGGGGAGCTACGATTTCTGAAAAGGAAACAATGAATCTGCGAGAAAAGTTCGCAAAGCCCAAGAAGGATTGCAAGGCTTTTATAGAAGTAGGGACAGGCCACTTGAGTACTGCCTGGACTTTGGAAGCACACATATGGACTCCTTCTGCTGATATTTGGAACCCTAAGAATTCAACTGAGGATGCATGAAAAACGCACTTTTCCAGTTTTGCGTATAAGGAGTTTTCTCGTAAACGTTGCAAAACAGAGCAAACATGCTGAACGTGTTGAGACAAATTATCAGAGAAAATCAAGATATCGTCCAGGTATACCACTACATAACAATCCATCATGTCCCTGAAAATATCGTTGACAAAATGCTGGAAGGTGGCTGGGGCGTTACAAAGGCCGAAGGGCGTTACACAATATTCATATAGACCGAACTTGGTTTTAAACGTGGACTTCCACTCGTCCCCCTTTCGCATCCTGACCAAATTGTAAGCCCCTCTTAAATCCAACTTGGTAAAAATGGTGGAGGAGGTCATTTTGTCGAGCAGTTCGGATATCAAAGGCAGTGGATACTGAATTTTTATAGTGATTTTGTTTAGAGCTCTATAGTCCACACAGGGACGTAAATCCCCCTCTTTTCTGGGCACAAAAAAGATGGGGGACGCTGCAGGAGAGCGAGATGGCCGGATATGCCCCAGCCGTAGAGCATTGTCTACGTATTCTCGTAGATGGTCCTCTTCCTTTTGTGTCAGGGAATAAACCCTGCCATGTGGAATCACTGCCCCAGGGACCAAATCAATTGGGCAATCATAACTTCGGTGCAGAGGAAGTTTTTCAGATAACTTCTTGTCAAAGACATTGACATACTGCCTGTATATCGTAGGTAACTCCGGGGGTAGGTGTTTGTGACGTGGCATTAACCGAGGACACATTTGCGACCATAGCCAAGCAAAGCGAGAGCTCTGGAATAACCGGAGTGTCCAGACATCGCTTGCGGCAATGTTCGGAAGAGAATTGCACTGTTTGCTCGAACCAATCAATAACAGGATTATGTGTCTGCAACCAAGAAAGGCCAAGAATAATCCCGAATTGTGGAGCTGAAATAAGGTCAAACATAATGTACTCCGAGTGACCTTCAGCAGTTGAAATCCGAAGAGGCCCCGTCTGTTCCGTTATCTGACCTGATATCAGATGGGAACCATCAACGGCATGTACTTCTTCCGGGATCTCTTTGATTATAAGGGATAATCCATGGTGATTAGCCAGCTGGACGTCCATGTAATTCCCGCTTGCACCAGAATCGATCATGACAAGGCTGGAAAATGCCTCCAAACCAGGAGCAGAAAAGGACATATGAAGGTATACGTGAGAGGGAGAACAACTGACCCCTGAGCCTTGTATCTGCTGACTAGTCCTGCAGGCTCGAGTTAAGGACGAGTCTTGGCGTTTCCCACCAACTTAGCTGGCCTTTTGGGACAGACACGAATGTAGTGACCTGCCTGGCCACAATAAAAACAATGTGAAGCACGCGTCTTTCCCGTTCTGTCTTGGACAAAGGCCCTCTGATAGCCCCTATTTGCATGGGCTCTGCTTCACTTGAAGCGCTGGCAGTACCCGTGTCTGGTTTGCCGGAGGTGCGGAGTTCCAGGTGTCTGCGTTCTCCCCGTCTCTGCCGCTGTCTGGCAGCAACTTGTAAGACTAGGTCAACCAGTTCTGAAAAAACAGATGGTACTGCTGGTACTACTGCTAGGGCATCTTTAAGTTCGTTGGAAAGGCCCTTATAAAAGACAGCGGCTTTCTTTTGTTCTGGCCACGAGGTTTCAACCGCTAGCTGGTTAAAGCGAGCAAGATAGGTCACAAGGTCCATTTTTCCCTGAGTGATAGCCAGAAATTCAAGATCAGAGGCTTGCGCCTTGTGTCTCATGTCAAACAGCGCATCCATAGCTTGGATGACAGTGTTAAAGTTATACAACACCAGGTTGTCCCCCTCTAAAAGAGGGTTAGCCCAGACAGCTGCCGTCCCACCCAAATGGAACAGGACAAAGGCAGCTTTCGTTGTGGCATCTGGAAACGCCAGGGGTCAGAAAAGAAAATGCAAACGGCCCTGGTTTACGAAAGTGCGATACGTTTTAGGGTCTCCCATAAAATGTTCTGGTGGAGCAAGAGGAAAAGGCCCGGGCAATACCACTGGGGTCGAAGCAGGAGGGACAACTGGCGTTGTCGGGGGGCCTGCAACTGCTGCAGCCTCACCAAATTCCTCATCAGGAGGTAACGGTTGTACAAAGCTCTGTAACACGTCCATATGTTGGTTTAAAGTCGTATGGGCCGATGCTATATCTGCACGCAAGGCTGACAAGGCTTGCATGAGTGCCTGTACTGGATCTGGCCCCAGATCCATTTCACAGGATGATAATAGAGGCTCCTTAATCTGTCAAAACCAAACAATCTTTATCACAACCCCCTCTTTGCCTGAAGCAATTTGCAGCCAAACTTTCCTTACAAGAGCACAGTCTGTAGGAGTATGAGAAAGCACCTAACAGACTAGGGGCTTGTGTGAAAAGGCAGGAGCAGCAGCCCCTATTTCCCACTCTTACCTGCTCCGTGAAGAACAAGACCGAAACCTACTTGGCCACAACGGAGGAAATGGAATGAAGAACCAGATAAAGAAGGTCCAGCAGAAGTCCCGTAATCCCAACAGAAAAGGATTGACAACAGTTCGGGTCATACTGCAGAGCGTCCCGGTATTTAGTGAAAAGAGTGACCAAAGAAGAAAACAGGAGAGCATCCACAACAGTCACTCTTGTGTCCAATTGAAACAATCCTCGTAGTTCAGCAGAGCGTCCCAGGGTGCAGGTAAATGAGTCCGTGTATGGAGGCATGGAGGAGGGGGCAAAATAAACAAGGATAGAAGGATTAAAGGAATGCAGAGGAGAATACTGGTAAGCAACGGGTCCAAGCGGGAGCGGGAGGTACTTGACCAGGTTTTCAGAAGCAATAACGCTGAGTTGCAGAGTTACAGGGTCGCGACGTAACAAAACGGTAGGCAGTGGAAATCCAGGTAACGTATGCCATGTTAGGGGTAACAGGAATCAATCCGAAGGAGCCGAATACCAGAAATCAGGGACAGTTCAAATTGGGCAATCCGTACTAACAGGCCAAGGAGTTAAAACAGGTTCAAGAAACAGATACTACCAAACTGGCTGTATAACTCAGTTAAGGAGCACCGTTCCGTGTGCGCAGCAAGAATAAGTAGTACTCGCATACAGACGCAAATGGTGGTCTGTGCGTATCACGTGACCGTAGCGCCTGACTCGAGTACTAACACGGAATGCTGGATGCTGCAATCCACACAGAACCGCCATGTTATCGGCATTGAGCCAAACGCCAAGGAATCTTCTAAGTGATTGGAGGGGCAATCGCAAGTCTTCGTGACTTTAAATAGGGTCGATACACGACAGGAACGCACTCTGTGACCGTAGTCAATGTGCTGGAGGTTCTAAGAGTTTTAGTTTAGATGTTACTTGTGTGAATTTTTGGTGGGGGGGAACTGTCATTTACCTTACTCTTAGCATTGTACCCATAGGCTCATTACACTTACATTATCTTCCCTATCCTCAACATGGCCGCCGCTAATCCCATAGATAACTCACAGTGCATTCTACACCTGTAGCAGAGCAGAGCTACTTAAATCCCGCCTCTGCCGAAGCTCTCACTTCGCGTCTTCTCTGCTGACAGCGGATAACGCTTCCAGCGATCTCCTGACAGAACCAGTCAACAGAAGAAAACGAGTCAAAGGTATTAGTTCCATAGCAAAATCAACAGAATAGCAGAAAAACTGTAAGGACTTACCGAACCAAAGTTTTCCAAGAATTTTCCTCAGTCTCAGTCTGCAGTAACATTCAAAGTCTCTGCATCTTCTGTCAGAAACTCCGTCGCAGTTGCAGCACTTCTTCTCTCAGCAGCCTTTATCCGCGGTCACAGCGTATTCTTCCTAAAGTTTTCCTCAGCATTCCTGCATCCTTCCGAAGGTATTTTCTTCCACAGTTTCTCCGAAGACCTTCAAAACAAAGGTATTTAATGAATGAATTAACTTGTAAAAAGAAAAGAAAGAAGAAGTTTCATATGTGCTTACCTGAAGTCTCAGCAAGGCTTTTCTTCCCTTATTTTAACCGCACTTGTTTCTGAAGGCAGCTATTACTCAGTGTTTTTTCGATGAACTGATGTCAATTAATGTTTCTTTAAAAACAAGTATATCTGCAGCCGTACCACAGCCTCAGCCCTTGTTAGGGAGCCACGAACCTGCAAAGGATGGAAGGAAATTCTAGCAAGAGCGATCTCTCCAACGTAGGGACCATTCTAATCTGATGAACTATATATAATTATTATTTTCACCAAGAGACTTGCCCATGATAGCAAGAAGTTTTGGACAATATTTAAATAAAAAGCTTTGGACACCATTGCCCCCTCGGAATAAGTCACCTACCCAGTGCACCCCTGTAGAATACAGGATGGAGAGCTCCACAAAACAAAAGCATAGGTGAGAAGGGAAGGTTATTTCAAGGTACACTGTATCATAGTTTTCAGTTTGTGAATGGGGATTAAAATAGTGGTTTTGTTTTAATTGTTGTTTCCACAGAACTAGTGCCCAGAGTACAGGTCCTCAGCTGAAAAGGCATTACGCTCCCGCAGAGACTTAAGGTAAGCGTTACATATATGCTGCTAGATTGGATGAGCATATCCATAGCTGCATTCTATGGTGCGTGGATGTTTGGCCGTGCCTGCGGCCTGTGTCCACAGATGTGGTGCACTGTATACGATCCGAAGGCTTCCATATTGTTCGGCTGCAGCGATCTTTGTCCAGTGAGGACAAGGCAGATGTAATAGGCAGATAAAGAGATATGTTCTAGGTTTCACCATATAGTAGGTTTCACAGTATAATAGGCAGATATGGGGAACACACCTAGATTTGAGAGTCCTGTATATTGGGAGAGAGGCCTAGGTTTCACAGTACAATATTGGTACGGGAAAACATACCTAGGTTTGAGAGTCCTGTAGATTGGGGGAGAGAAGCCTAGGTTTCACAGTATAGTAGGTTTCACAGTTTAATAGACAGATATGGGGAACACACCTAGAATTGAGAGTCCTGTATAGTTGGAGAGATGCCTAGTTTTCACAATACAGTCGGTTACACAGTATAATAGGCATATAAGGTTGGGATTTGAGAACCCTGTATAGTAGGAGAGAGGCCTAGGTTTCACAGTACAATTTGGGTACTGGAGAACACACCTAGATTTAAGAGTCCTGTATAGTGGATAAGAGGCGCTGGTTGCAAAATACAATAGGTTTTGTAAACATTTTGTGTTGACGATGGATTTCCTAGTAAGTGTGATGGATATGATTGGTTGGTTTATTTCTTTACTGGTGGTGCTGATGTGCGGTGGGTTGGAATGTAGGGTGGTTATTAATATCAGTGAAAATTGTTCCTACCTTATCCGCTGATGCTGGTTGACGGCAGTCTGTTCCTCGTTGGCGTGTCTGGGCACTGCAGTCGGCTACTACTGCTGGTTCGCAGGTGGGATTATGCCTTTGCAACCACCTCATTGATGGCTGTTGTTGGGGGTGGTCGGAGAATGACATTGCACCCAGGGACTGAGGTGCGGGGGCACTGCTGGTCCTTTCTCTTGGGCTGAGTGTGTTGAGCAAAGATAAGGTGATGGGGCACATAGCGTCTGTTTGGTTGTATGTGTCACAGAGTGATTGAAGGTTAGTTGGTAGTTTCGGCTTGGTTTATGTTATTGGGGGTGTCATGGGGCAAGGTACCTATCATGGTGTCCCAGCACTGGGAAAGGATCAGAGACTAATGGCAGCCAGCACCATGAAGAAACATGCCTTTGTAAGTAGAATCCTGTCTTACAAAAGGCTTCTATGTCCTTTCTGCAGGAGAATTGGCCTACAGACTACATTTCCCAAGCACCCCGGGCCAAGAACTACTTATTACAGCCCACGTCGGGCTGGGCACATGCGCGCATGCACACAAGACCATCAAGAGCACGGGGCTTGTGCTCAGAACTCCAACCAGATAAGACGTGTTCTCCAGAGCTCCGAGCAAGGGGAAGCGCACGAGGGGCCACGCCCCACACATCCTCCACCCGGGCCCCTCGCCTCATTCAGATAAGTATCGCAAGCCACAGGCAGGCCAAGCAGACCTGGGGGAAGGCTTGCAGCGCTGTAGCGCACCGTAAAGAGTCAAGAGGTTTCACCAGCAGCTGCGGCCAGGGGCACGCGCAGGGGGCTCTGCCCGAGGTTCTCATGTCCCCCTGCTCCAGTAAAAGCTAAGTGTGAACGTCCTGACTACCAGTGCAGTAGTTTCCAGCAATCCAAATCACGCGCAGACTTTAGGAGCTGCACAGCGCGATAGCTGTGCATGTATTAACCCACTAACTGCTGCGAGTTGACCTATTGGAAGTGAATGCTCCTGATATTACGCGGCTTCCTGGAAAGCTACAATTCGATTTGTGTGAATTACAACCCGAGTTGTTGCTACGCAGAGGCCCTCATAGTAGAAATATTACTTGGGGCAATTACAGTTGCGGAGCCACGCGCGGCTGTAATCCGCTCGTGTAGGGCATAGTCTGGGCAGATGCATTTGCCTAACGATTTGAGCATGGCGCACCTTGAGCATGTCTAGGGTGCAATTAACCACTTGTGTGAGAGTGTATGAATGCAATGTTCGGTGTGTCATGTAACACCGAACATTGCATTGCATTCATCTCTTTTCAGCAATAACACTGCTCCGGATTCTGGACCTGAAAGTGCGCAGGCAGGAGGCCAGCACTCACCCCTTGAGATAAGTCTCTTTCTGGCTCTTAGCCCTTGTTGTTGGTATAGGGGGGGGAAATTGTGCATGCTGTGAATGTGCAAATGTTTTATTGTGTTATCCTATGTCCCCTTCCCTGTCCACCTCCCCTATCCTAGTCCTCTCACCGGTTACCCTTGCTTTGGAACCCATCCAACCAACGAGACCCTAACCCTCTTTCCCCGCCAGGGTCACGGAAGCTTGTGTAAGTCTTAACTTGCAGGCACCAAGACTGTGGAGGGGTAGGTTGGTTCGTGCCACTCCTGAGCCTGGAAGCTGGAGACCTGACAGAAGCACAAGCCCAAGTGTTACAGGCTCCCGAGTGGTACGACCCGACCAGTCATGGAGGAACTTACCAAGGTTCTGCAGAACCTGCAGGCTGAGCTCGCTGCCACTAGGCAAGATTACGCGGTGTTGGCCACCCAGGTGCACAGTTTGCCGCCCAAACCTCCCCCCTTCCCGGTGGAACTGCAACCCCCACTCCAGTCCAAGTTAATGTAACCCCTGAACACATGGTTCCGCTGGCTCCCCCAGAGAGGCATGGGGGGATCCGCAAAAATACCAAACCTTCATCACACAAGGTAAGCTTCATTTCTTGAACTAACCTGCAGCATTCAGATCAACCCAGGTAAGAACAGCCTTTGTTATATCGTATTTAACGGGGGACGCAGCGGCTTGGGCGAACCCATTAATACAAAGGGATGATGCAGTCTTGTATGTCTGGGATGACTTTCAAACAGAGTTTGGAAAATCTTTCAATCGTAGGGTGGTAGCAATGTGCAAAGAGCGGGAATTGCTAAGCCCACGCCAGGGAAATAAAGAACTGGTGACATATGTCACTCAATTTAACCGGCTAGTTGCAGAGGCTGAATGGCCTCGAGAAAAGCAAATGTCCCTTTTCTATCAAGGACTGAGAGATAAGCTTAAGGACCTCATCGCTCAGGTTGACCCTCAGCCACTCGATTGCCCAGCCATGATAGATTTGGCTTTGCAGTTAGATCACCGGCAGGCTGAACGCCAGGGGAACGCGGGGAATCGAGATCGAAAGCACGGCTAGACAAGTTTCGTAGTCCACACCCTACAGGTTCTGTAGAATGAACACTCGGAGATGAACCTATGCAAATAGGCTCGACCAAAGGTCCTCTCACCAAGGAGGAAAAGGAGTGTCGACGTAATGAGGGGATCTGTTTGTATTGCGGCTCAGCAGAACATTTTGTAAAGGAATGTGCCACGAAACCCAAGTCTCAGGGAAACGCTTCGGCTCGACAGTAGTAGGGGTGATACAGTCGAGCCGAGTGGCAGAAGTTACCCCAGCAGTTAAGTTTGCAAATTTTGCTCCACACATTACCTTGACTGGTACCCTAAGTTTTCTCAATCAAGAGATTTCAGTGGCCCTTTTATTAGACTCGGGGGCCACGGGCCATTTTATTGATATTACATATGCACGTAAATTAGGAGTACCTGTATGTCAGAAGACATCTCCCGAGGTAGTACGGGCGGTTGATGGCACTGCATTGAGTTCTGGACTTATTACGAAGTGTACCCAAACATTATCATTGTGCTGCCAACAACATCATTTGGAGAACATACAGTTTGATCTAATTGCAGCACCGCAATTTGGGATCATTTTAGGGTTACCCTGGTTTATTAAACATGATCCACAAGTGTATTGGTCTAAAGGACAAGTCTCCCTGGCCTCTCCGTATTGCTTGGCACATTGTATCGTTCCGGGGAAGGACGAAAAGCCCACTCAGAACCCTGTGCCTAGTTTTTGTGCTGCATCCACCGGGGACAGACCTGAGTACTGTGCCCTCGGAGTATTATGAGTATCAGGATGTATTTAGCAAACAAGCTGCTGAAACTCTGCCGCCTCATAGGCCATTTGATTGCCGAATTGATTTAGAGCCAGGGGCAGTTTTGACATGCAGTCGTATTTATGCCCTTACGGGAGCAGAAACCATTCATCTAAAAAAACTACATAGATACTAATTTAAAAAATGGATTTATTAGGCCGTCAAATTCACCTGTCTCGTCCCCGCTCTTCTTCATACCCAAAAAGACCAGGGACTTGAGAACTTGTATAGACTACCGCGGAATAAATCACATTACCATCAAAAAACGATATCCTTTACCCCTGATACCCGTTTTGCTGGATCAAGTGTGCAACGCTACAGTAAATACCAAGCTGGATCTCCGAGAGGCTTATCACCTGGTACGAGTGAGGACAGGTGACGAGTGGAAGACGGCATTTAGAACCAAATTTGGTCTATACGAGTATCAGGTGATGCCGTTTGGTTTGTGCAATGCCCCAGCTGCTTTTCAGCATTTTCTAGATGAGGTGTTACGGGGGTATTTGGATGTGTTCGCGGTGGTCTATATAGACGATATCTTAATATATTCCAGTAACATGCAGGAACATGTAAAGCATGTTAAGGCAGTACACAAGCGGTTACGAGAACACTACTTATTCGCAAAGATAGAGAAATGTGAATTCCACCGATCTACGGTGGAATTCCTAGGTTACTTCCTGACATCTTCTGATGTCCAGATGCACCAACGAAAAGCACAGACGGTTCTAGATTGGCCTGCTCCTACCACTGTAAAAGAGGTACAGGCATTCTTAGGATTTGCAAATTTTTATCGCCGGTTTATAAAAAACTTTTTAGAATTGGTCACGACCATCACCACATTACTAAAAAAGGGTAAGACATTTCAATAGGATGCGGCTGCAGAACGAGGATTTCAACAGTTAAAGCAAGCCTTCAACATGGCACCAGTTTTAAGGCATCCGGATTTAGCATTAGCTTTTATGATCGAGACTGATGCCTCTAGTTACGCTCTGGGAGCAGTCCTATCCCAACGTGACATGCAAACAGGCTTATTACATCCAGTTGCGTATTATTCTCGAATGTTACTTCCGGCTGAAATTAATTACACCATAGCAGACCGGGAGTTATTGGCAGTGAAGGCAGCCTTTGAGGAATGGCGTCATTACCTTCTGGGTGCCCACCACACTATAACTGTAATCACAGATCATCGGAACCTGCAGTTTATAAAAACCGCAAAAACTCTTAGTCCTCGCCAGTTAGGGTGCTCTATTTTGCTGATTTTGACTTCCTCCTAACCTGTCGTTTGGGCTCAGATAATAGAAAAGCTGGCCTGTTGTCTCGATACCCTGAAAACGAGACTAAAGAAGTCAAGGAGACACGTTCTATCGTACCTACTGCTCGTATTATCTGTGTTGTAGGTCGACCTAACATCTTTGAAGATGTGCGCCATGCTATGTCTACAGAGGAACTGCGAGATCGGTGCTCTCGAGGTTCACAACGAGGTCGCCCGTATCATGCTACTGCCTTGTATCTACCCACAGTGGCTCTCAGGGAAGAGGTTATGCAATGGTGCAATGACGCCCCTACTGAGGGCACCCTGGAATAGCCAAGACTCAACAGAATGTGGCACGTCATTATTGGTGGCCCACCTTACACCGTGAGGTACGGATCTATGTAACCAAGTGTGGCACTTGTAGTAGACAAAAGGCCAGCCATCAAAAACCTGCCGGCTTCTTACAACCATTGCCCACTCCGCCGACTCCTTGGCATACAGTTACTATGGATCTAATTGTGGATCTACCACCCATTCGAAAATACACTTCGATTTTAGTCGTGGTTGATTCACTAACCAAAATGAGTCATTTCATCCCTTGTAAGGGCGTCCCCACTGCCGGAGAACTGGAAGAATTATTCCTACAAAACATTGTACGACTACACGGATTACCCATGCGAGTCGTTACAGACCATGGGCCACAATTCACCTCACGCTTCTGGCGAGCCTTCTGCCAATTAATTGGCATGGAAGTGAGTTTGTCTTCAGGATACCATCCAGAAAGGGCAGACAGAGAAAGTGAATCAAGGTCTAGAGCAGTACCTTCGTTGTTATGCCACCACCTCCGAAACATCTTGGGTGGAATACGTTTGTTTGGCTGAAATTCCCTACAATAACACGGTACACTGCTCCACCGGATACACTCTGTAATATGGAGTGTATGGTCATCATCCCAGGGTTCTACCCACCGTTACTAATCCACCCCAGACAAACCTGCCTACATTATCAGGGTTGCATTCACATGCGTGTCAGGTTTGGTCACATATACAACAAAATTTAAACATTGGCAAACAGACCTATAAGGCCTTATCTGATAAAAAGAGACGTGATAGCCCCCAGTATAAACCAGGAGATCGAGTTTGGCAATCTACGTGCAACATTCAAATGACAGGGCCCCCATAAATTACAACACTGATTCATTAGTCCATTTACCATATCCACTGTGATCAATTCGGTGGCAGTAAGACTCGGTCTGCCCAGCCAAATGAAAATCCACCCTACCTTTCATGTTTCCTTGCTTAAACCTGCTTTACCCACTATCCGTACTGTAAAACCACCACCCATTGTGGTGCAAGGACACCCTGAGTATGAAGTACAAGCTATTTTAAATTCGCAACACTGTAAAGATGGGCTTTATTATCTCATAGATTGGGGGGGGTACGGTCCTGAAGATCGATCCTGGGAGCCTGCTCGGAATGTCCATGCACCAAGATTGGTTAAAACATTCCATCGTAACTATCCAGCCAAACCTAAACTCAGATCCTTCTGTGCGGGGGGGGAGTACTGTCATGGGCAAGGTACCTATCATGGTGTCCCAGCACTGGGAAAGGACCAGAGACTAATGGCAGCCAGCACCATGAAGAAACATGCCTTTGTAAGTAGAATCCTGCTTTACAAAAAGCTTCTATGTCCTTTCTGCAGGAGTATTGGCCTACAGACTACATTTCCCAAGCACCCCCGGGCCAAGAACTACTTATTACAGCCCACGTCGGGCGGGGCATGTGCGCGCGTGTGCACGAGACCATCAAGAGTACGGGGCTTGTGCTCAGAACTCCAACCAGAGAAGACGTGTTCTCCAGAGCTCCGAGCAAGGGGAAGCGCACGAGGGGCCACGCCCCACACATCCTCCACCCAGGCCCCTCGCCTCATTCAGATAAGTACCGCAAGCCACAGGCAGGCCAAGCAGGCAGGCCAAGCAGACCTGGGGGAAGGCGCGCAGCGCTGTAGCGCACCGTAGACAGTCAAGAGGTTTCACCAGCAGCTGCGGCCAGGGGCACGCGTAGGGGGCTCTGCCCGAGGTTCTCATGTGCCCCTGCTCCAGTAAAAGTTAACTGTGAACGTCCTGACCTACCAGTGCAGTAGTTTCCAGCAATCCAAATCACGCACAGACTTTAGGAGCTACGCAGCGCGATAGCTGTGCATGTATTAACCCACTAACTGCTGCGAGTTGACCTATTGGAAGTGAACGCTCCTGATATTATGCGGTTTCCTGGAAAGCTACAATTCGATTAGTGTGAATTACAACACGAGTTGTTGCTACGCAGAGGCCCTCATAGTAGAAATATTACTTGGGGCAATTACAGTTGCGGAGCCACGCGCGGCTGTAATCCGCTCGTGTAGGGCATAGTCTGGGCAGATGCATGTGCCTAACGATTTGAGCATGGCGCACCTTGAGCATGTCTAGGGTGCAATTAACCACTTGTGTGAGAGTGTATGAATGCATGTTTCGGTGTGTGATGTAACACGCAGATGGTAATTCCCACTCTCTTTTCAGCAATAACACTGCTCTGGATTCTGGACCTGAGAGTGCGCAGGTAGGAGGCCAGCACTCACCCCTTGAGATAAGTCTCTTTCTGGCTCTTAGCCCTTGTTATGGGTATAGGGGGGGAATTGTGCATGCTGTGAATGTGCAAATGTTTTATTGTGTTATCCTATGTCCCCTTCCCTGTCCACCTCCCCTATCCTAGTCCTCTCACCGGTTACCCTTGCTTCAGAACCCATCCAACCAACGAGACCCTAACCCTCTTTACCCGCCAGGGTCGCGGAAGCTTGTGTAAGTCTTAACTTGCAGGCACCAAGACCATGGAGGGTTAGGTTGGTTCGTGCCACTCCTGAGCCTGGAAGCTGGAGACCTGACAGGGGGGTTGCTTCGCCTGCTGACACCTGCACACACTGCCTGAGGTGCTGCTGTAGAAGCTGCCCTTTGACTTGGGGCCCTTAGCTGCAGGGGCTGCTGGGCAAGGGGCTGCCCTGGTCGGATCGTCTATTATGGGGACGGGGACCAATCAGGGTGCGTGGGAGGTGCTAGGCGGCAAGCCCAGGAGGCGGGACAAAGGTACGGTGGGAAGAGGGAGTCAGGAAACAAGCGCCTGGCTGCACGAGTGAAATTAAAGGCCAAAGTTGGCTCTGAGGGCAGGGGAAAGCGACGCTCACCTGATGCGTGCCATGGAAAAAGGCACAGGGAGCTCGCTTGCAGATCATAGACCCTTGTAGCTAATCACTCAAACAGACCAATCAGAGTCCGGGGACAGGCCCAGGAGGCGAGACAAAGGTACGGTGGGAAGAGGGAGTCGGGAAACAAGCACCGGGCCGCAGTGGTGAAATTAAAGGCCAAAGCTGACACTGTGGGCAGGGGAAAGCGACGCTCACCTGATGCCTGGCATGGAAAAAGACACAGGGAGCTCGCTTGCAGAGGGTTGGACCCTCGTCATGGCTAATGGCTCAAAGGGACCAATCAGAGTCCGGGCGCAGGCCCAGGAGGCGGGACAAAGGTACGGTGGGAAGAGGGAGTCGGGAAACAAGCGCCGGCCTGCAGGGGTGAAATTAAAGGCCAAAGTTGGCTCTGAGGGCAGGGAAAAGCGATGCTTCAGATGTAGTACCAGATGTATTGTGCAAACTGGCATGCCTTGCATTTGGTGCATTTGTAAAAACCTATATGCCGCTGATCCAAACAAGTTTCCTGTCCCCTAAGTCTCTCAGCATATAACGGGAGACTAAACAGTCTTTCAGGAAGTGGATTTTCTGTAAGTTATATTAACTCTTTCACCGATATTTTTTTGTTAGAATGTAGGAGAAGATTTCTATCAAGCCCCGTGCTTTTATGTAGGCTCGTTCAAGAATGGCCTTTGGTTATAAAAGTTCTGGGATGTGGTTCTGCATTCTCTGTCGTAACTTTCCACTTTGTACAGTTCCACCTTATTCTGGTGAACTCTCCATAATGTATACTCCACTTTAGCATAAGAGGATGGTTGCTGCTGGCAAAGAGCGGCAAATTGGAGCTAGCTGGTTTGCGATATAATTCCATAATTATCTCTCCTTGTTCTGGTTTTATGAACACATCCAGAAAGATTATAGATTCCCTGCTGTGCGTTTCTGTAAATTTGAGTTTCAGTTCATTGTTAGGAATTTGCACAAATTCCTTCCATTTCGTTTTCATTTCCATTCCACAAAATGAATAGGTCATTGATATAATGCAACCATAATATAATTTTCTCAGTATGGGGGCTGTTCTTGTCAGTCCAAACAATGAATTTTTCCCACCACCCCATGGTCAGATTGGCATAGGAAGGGGCGAAAGGTGGTGCCCATTGCTGTTCCTTGTAGTTGGACATAGAAATCATTGTTGAAGAGGAAGACATTGTTGGTAAGGCATGTGTCTATCATCTGTATAATCATCTCGCCATGGGACATGTAATTAAGTGTCAGGTCCCCAGGTGACAGAAGCTAACGGTTTAGGTACTCTTTGGTGGCATTAGCAATTGTTGTGGCTTGGGAGGGATGAATTGGTTGTGAATAATAAGAGTATCAGCCAGCTACTATTGTCCCAGTCCATGATGGACAATTTCCTGCAAAACAGTGATTGGCCTGGAGGCTATTGTGATGCAGTTTGAAACCTCAGGAGAGGTTCTAAACTGCCTTTCATTTAAGATCTGCACAAGAGAGGTCACAGCTTAGAAGAGATCCAGTTAAACAGTGAGAAACCACAGAAAAATCAATTTTCAAGTCAAGACAGAGGAGAACTTGGAAATATTCACTTGCTTGTTTCCCATCAGTATGTTGAATCAAAGTGTACAAAGACAATACATCCAATGTTGCTAGCATGAAGTTTGCGTCCCACTGGATACCATTGATTTTGCTCAGAAAATATTTTGTATCTTGGAGGAATGAAGGAAGTGTAAAAACCAAAGGCAGAAGAGTTTCATCAATGTATTTGGAGACCTTTTCCAGCAAGGCTCCATTTAGTGTCACTATTGGTCTACCCAGAGTTTTGGTAATGCACTTATGGAGCTTGGGAAAAAGGTAGATGGTAGGTATCACCGGGAACGTATTATCAATGAAGCTACAGTCATCATCAGAGAATACCTATATCAGTCCATTTCTTGAGTAGAGTTGTGAGCTTAATACTAATCTCTGCGGACAGGTCGTTTATTAATTTCTTGCAACACTGTCAGATAATTGTCATGTTGTTTCTAGGATATAGTCTCTTTGTTGTTTGTTTTTTTTTAAATTTGTCTTTTATTAGTTTTTGAAATAACAGTTTGACAATCATGTACAGGCATTTGCAACCGAACGGTCAAGTACAAAAAAAAAGATATCACATCGATAGCAAAACAGTGTGTAAAACATTTGGGATCTGATGCACATCGCATAAAGTTTGAGTAGGTTCATCAAACCCAACTACCCCTACCCTCCCCCAACCCCCCTTGCACATAGTACCGTCTGAAGGGCTGGAAGAGACCAGTATCTATCTCCGAACCAATATTAACTACCTGACATCAGGTACATAGACCTATTAGAACTTGCAAGTTTAACATAGCAGCGAGATTCAGCCATCAACTAAAATGTCTCCAAACATAATAACGCTTTGCACACATTTTTTATGTCACATATTAAGCCCGAAATTCCGACCATGCGTTCTCAACTGAGGTGCGATCTCCATGCAGGTTCGCCGTGAGGTTGTCCATTCTATATATATTCAAGGCAACACTCAGCCATTCGGTTTAATTAGGGAGACTTGCTCGCTTCCACACCATGGTGAGGCACGCACGAGGGGCCAGTAGTAAACCTAGAATAATTTTGGGCGCCTTCTTAATTGTGTCTTCCGTTTCAACCAAGCCAAACAAGATCAGAAGTGGGTGTATCTCTCTGTCATCATCATCCAGCTCCTTGATCCAGCGGTGGACCTCCGTCCAGTAAGCTTGGACCGCCTCACACCCCCACCACATATGCCAGTATTCGGCCCGTTTTCCACAGCCCCTACAGCAATGTGGGCTTATTCCTTGATACATTTTGGCCAGCCAGACCGGGTCATATTGCCACCTGTATAACAACTTGACGGCATGAAATTTATATTGGCAGGATATGGAAGATTTTGCTGTCCTTCTACAAATTTGGAGCCATAGCTTTTGCGGAATCTGCCTTCCCATGTCCGATTCCCACCTGTTCCTCAGTGTGTGTGATGGTGTGATATCAACCTCAATCAGCGCCGAGTACATTACACTTATCAAGCCCTTTGAACTCGTACATGTGTTGAGAATTCTTTCAAACAGGGTGAGATCCCTTTGTAATTGTTCTTTCCATATCGCCCTTGTCATCACCCCCTTGAGTCTGAGATATAGGAAAACCGAGAGCGGGCCTATGTCGAGCCCCTCCTGTAAATCCTGAATTGTAATAAAGGCACCATCTCTCCAGAGTTCACCAGCCCTCTCTAATCCCGCATCGTACCATGTCTCAAAGCTCCCTGGGTCTGGGATAGCGTCTCGGATCCCCGGTGACCATAGGTGTCCAAGGGTAGATGGCCAAGTTGTAACTTCGACCATTTTCTTGCCTGGTGTCCAGATTGCCCATATTGTTCTAATAATAGGGTGGTTTTCAACACTATTTCGCAATTGGGGCCCCGGAACCCATAGCCATTCGCATAGGATGAATGGTCGGAGGTGGTAGTTGTCTAGGGCTATCCACTGTGGCTCTGACTTTTGCCTGACGTGCGGGACAAGGACACGTAGTTGGGCTGCCCTATAGTATGCTTCTATATCCGGGAGGCCCACTCCTGCGTTGTCCTTCCGTAGCTGCAGCAAGGATCTGGGGACTCTCGGCTTCTGGCCCTGCCACAGGAAGGCTAAGAGGGTTTTTCTCATGCTATTAAAGTATTCTTTGGGAGAATCACCATTTTTATTGCATTTAAGATTTAATCGGCCCAGCCAGGAGATGGTGAGTCTGGACCACCTTTGGATGTCCTTTTGAAGGGAGAGCAATAGTGGGGGAAAGTTAGCCTCATAAAGGTAGTCAAGGTCTCGGGTCACATTAATACTCAGATATCGAAGCGTGGTGAGGCTGACCTTTACTCCTAAGGGAGCGAATCGGTCTGCCTCAGAGTCTCCACTTTTGTCAAGTGGAAGGAGGATCGACTTTCCAGTGTTGATTTTAAGGCCAGCCAGTTCCCCATATTCTTCGATTATGCTGATCGCGGCCGGGACAGAACTTAGGGTATCAGTTAGGTGCAGTGGTATATCATCCGCATAGAGGCCTAGTTTGTATTCACAATCTCCTACCATAATGCCTTTTACTCTAGCATCCTGCCTCAATCTCTGTGCCAACGGTTCAAGAGAGAGCACGAATAGTATTGCTGACAGTGGACAACCCTGCCTCGTTCCCCTTTCCAAAGGGAACCATCGCGAATAGCCCCCGTTTACTGTCACTGACGTTGTGAGAGATGTGTAGCCAGGGTGGAAATTGTGCCGCGCATGTTCCCCACCACCACAAGAGCCCTTCCCTCGTTATCCGTCCACGTGTCAAGAGTCGCCATCCGGAGACTTTTGCAAATAAGAATCCCCACTCCCCCTTTTTTTGTGATATTGGAGCACCAGAAAGAAGGACCCACCTCACGAGATGGAATAAGTTTCTCCTCGCCTCTGCGGTATCTTGCTTCTTGGAGAAATAGAATGTCTATGTTCGACCCCCTAAATTCTCTGGCCACCATGGAGCATTTTGTGGGGGAGTTCAGTCCCTTTACATTCAGTGTGCATATGCGTAGCGTATTGTTAGTGGATGCGAATGTGGGAGACATCGAGGGTTATGTGAATATATCAATGGCTGAATCGTCTGCTTCATGGCCCTTGACTTGATTGATAGGACGGGGCGTGATCCATCTTTCTCAGATTGGGACTCAACATGTCCTAGGGAGGCCAATCCAATGAGTGACCCGCCCAGTACGCCTTCAGTTGCTTCATAAACTTGCTTCGTGTTCTTCCGTCCCCCAGGTCTGCCTTCCAGTATACTACGTGTCGACCCATCCCATTAACCCACCCCTTCCCTCCTCCCCGTGCAGTCGGCGTCCGGTCCTTCCAGGTTAACATCACCCAGTCGGCCTCGGACCACCAATGGGAACCGCAAAACAAGCGGTCCTATCAAAGTATAAACCAATATAACAGTGAGCCCCCAACTTTGCACTCATAACATTCATCAAAACCAACTTGTAAATACGACTTCCAGTCTCGATCTTAGGCATCTGTCCAGTGTCTGACAGTAAGACAGGTGTTCGACCCTTATGCCGGGCATATCAGTGGCGCGCGCCGGAAGTCAGATCGACATCAAGTGAGCTAAGTTACTCCACCCACTGTTAGGTGACGCTCATGCTCCCAGCCCCCACCATGTTATCACCTCAGTGTTTCTTTTGCGTTACGCGGCATGATGTGAGAATCCATGCCTCAGATTAATGTTCCATATCCTGGGAGTTGTTCATCCTTTGGAATTTTCTGGATCCTTGAATTCTCCTTCGCCCTGGGCCCTTGGTGCGCCACTCACCCTCTTCCCTTTTTGACTCCGCAAGGGAGGAACCCTCCCACTGGGGACCCAATAGGTCGGCTATACAGTCAGTGATGTCCTTCTCCGAGCCGAGTCTCATCGCCGAGCCTTCCCATTCAAAGGTGAGGGAGAACGAGTAACCCCATCTGTATCTAACGCCTTTGTCCTTTAGCATCTTCGTGATCGGGGAACACTTCTTCCTCAGTGCCAGCGTGAGTGATGATAAATCCTGGTAGAGTGAAATATTGGAGTCTTCGAGTGAAAGTTGTGGGGTATTCCTGACCTTCTCCAGGATTCTTACTCTGTCAGCATAATTGTGAAATCGGGCCAGTACCGATCTCGGGCCTCCCGGTCTACCCCCAGCTCTGTGAATACGGTCAATTCTGGGTTCATCCACTGAATCATCCTTGAAGAGGAGCTTTAGAATCCTGTGTAGGGTCTGCTTTAGATCGAATTCAGTTTCACCTTCTCTCTCGGGAACACCAAAGACCCTTATGTTGTTGCGGCGTTCCCTGTTTTCAAGATCATCAACCTTGAGGCATATTTCCTCCTCTTTATGTTCTATCTCGGCGATGCAGTGATCCATTTGTGCCTCCAATGTGTTCAGAGAGGTTTGATTATGCTCAACCTGTTCCAGCCTGTCGTCCATTTTGTCCATCCTCTGTGTAATTTTGTCTATTTTGCTGCCAATGTCCGCTCTCATGCCTCTCATCTCGGTGAGTAGGTCAGCGACGTCCGTCTTGGTCGCAGCTGCATCAGACCCTGCCGTCGACATCGTGGACTCAGTGGAAGATCTTGAAGGTTCGATGGCTGGTGTGAACCTGTATTTTGCCAGTTTACCCTTAGTGTCCATGGAGGCTGGGTCTTAGATGGATTTAAGAGGGCTATGCTGTCGGGATGGTCATTTGAGGGTAATACGCGTGTGCGTGCGAGCTGTTATCCCACGGTGGCCAGTCAAGGCATCGAGGCGAAGAGCTTTTGAAAAGTCACTACCGACGAGCAGCGTTCCTCATAAGATCAAGCACCACTTGACTCCTTCTTGTACCTTGTTTCGTTTTATTCTGGTGGGGGTTCGCCCGTGGTGTAGCGTAACAGAAAACTCTGAGGATATGTCTCCAAGAAGAGGGGCAGTTAGACAGGGGCAATGTACGGCCCCCCTGGATTCGCCACGTGCGCTAAGACCACTCCAGGTGGAAGGCCGGGATCGCGTTCCCAAGTTCGGTGAGCTTGGGAGCGTGTATGTAGTCAGAGGAGGGCACACGCCCTGTCAAGCAGGGGCCCAACCCTCAATCCTTCGTCGCCTGAGGGGGTTCTGCAAGCGCCCCTTATCGCAAGGCGACCGTAGTTTGTTCATCCTAATATTCAGGCAGGAATTCCCATCCTCCAAAACCCCTCCCCAGTTGTGAGTGGCCTGTGCGCCCTGCCGATTTCTCCTTCTCAGGGGGGGAGTGCAAGGTGGCCCCTCAATATCGGATCACTTATGTTCAAGGCTACTCGAGGAGGCACACGCCCCAGGTATGGGGGCCCAACCCTCAGTCCTGGTGACCTTCCGATATGCCGGTGGATTTGGCGCAAGATCTGTTAGTGTGGCAGGGTTGAGGCACTTACTAGGCGGCGCCCTGAGTATGCTGATCCGAATGCGTGGTACCCGGCAAGTGCCGTTTCGAAGTGCTCACTGTCACTGGGGATTGCAGAATGTGGGGTCCATGTGTCAAGGTTTTCCCCCCTGTCTGTCCGTATGCTTTCCTTTAATCTAATCGTGTTTTCCTTTTCTTCCTTTGCCTCTCCTCCTTCCCCCCCCGACCTTACGGTAGTAGTGGGTGCCCACTTCAGAGGCCCCCACGAGGGGGGGGGTATCCTCGCCTTCGGGTGCCTGTAGACTCCTATTTCCCGTTCTGAACGGCACTGGACCCCGGCTCCGTGTCGGGGGGGGCGGCTTGCTCAATACGCGTGCTATTCCGCCTCTCAGCAGGAGCAGGGAGAGGGAGAGGAGGAAGTTCTGTTGCATCGGCGGACCGGTAGCGGGCCACCGAGGTGCGTGCCGCAGCGCAGGACAGTCCCTTGCCTGGTGGAGTCTTTCAGACAGGGGGTGAGGGGCGGCCGCCTACCTTATCTCGTCGGGTGGGGCCCTTCCAGGTCCCGCACGGGGACAGGGCTCAGCTCGCAACGCCCGACCCACACCGACGGGCCGCGACACGAACGAGGCCGAGCGAGGCTCCCTCAGCCATGTAGGGGCCGCCGCACAGATCAGTTCTCCCCTCAAGCGTGTGTTCAGGCACGGGGGTGCGCTTTCTGTTTGTTGCTGCGCACGTCGTGGCCAGGGCCTCAGAACGTCTATCTCGTTTTCTCGGCGAAGACTCCTCCGATTTTCTTCGGGTTTTTCCCCAGATGTGGGGGTCGCCTTCGGACGTGTCCTGCTCCGTAACCAGCTCTGGGGGGGGTCGTAAAAGTGGGGGCTCAGAGCCACTTTTGGGACATCAGGTGCGGAGCTCACACGAAGAGCAGGCTCATCCGTGCGCCCCCTGGTGGCCGATCGTCTCTTTGGTTTTGAATGGCAATATTCGTGCCTTCGTCTGAGGCCTTGATAATGCAGTTAGGAAGATTCTGCAATTCCTCCAAGGTTGCTCTTTCTTTTCTGGGGAGATTATTAGTAGCTGACTTTTCTGTAGCCTTACTTTTTTTAAATCATGGATGACCAAGTCTTGGAAGGCTTCGATGTGCCCACCTGGTTGAAACAAAGGATTACATTTGGATTTGTTTTTCAATTTACTTTTAATAGGCCCATCCAGAAAGGTTAATGGTATCCAACGTGAGTTCTGAAGTCATTGTGTCTTCGGAAACATCAATTTCAAGATGTGCAAGACCCAAAAGTGTATTCAAATCCTCAGTAACTACTTCAGTCTTACCAGTTTGTTTGATGCTGGGTTTAATTGTTGGAGGATAGAGAGTGAAAAACGTTTAATCTGATCTTGTGCATATAACTATCAAAATCAGTTCTGGTTGGAGCATAATCATGATAAGAAGTAGGACAGAAATGTAAGCCAAATTTTAGAACTTTAGCTTGTTCTTTAGTCAAAACATGATCTGAAAAATGTATGATACTGGTATCGACTTTGTCAACTACTTCCTCATTCTTAGACCAGAGTGTGTCTCTCTAACTGATTTGTCTGTATCTGATGTACTTGTTCTGCTGCCCCACCTAGTTTTCCTTTCAACCACAAAGCCCCGGCCCCTCCCTCTCCTTTTTTGTTGGTGTTTCTTTCATCTAGTCCCTACAGTAGCGGCCCTGTAGTTATGGTTAAGTTGCTGAACTCCTAGGAAGAACACTTTTTGGGTGGCTTATAACTTTACCCCCAATAGACAGTATATGGCCTCATCAGATTGATCCTGCAAAGTTTGGCGATGTTTCGCACAGGGGGGGCAAAGTTATAGGGGGGTCACAAAATGTGTGCTTTTTCCCATAGACGCAATGCAAAAAGAGTTTTGCTAACTCGGTCATCTCTCAAATCAACTTTGCCCCCTTCTCGAAGCATAGTAAAACTACATCATCAGCCAAACTATCTTATGAACTGCCCCTCACGCCACCATAGGAGCCAGTTCTTAAGATTCTGTTTAAATGCCCTACATACCAAAGAAATGTAATGGATACGGCATAATAGGGAAATCAGTGACAACAAATGTCGGTTTTGTGACACACAGGAGGTTGAATCCCTAAAGCATCTTGTAACCGAGTGTCCTATACTGATTTCTCAACGAGAACTCCACCTGTGCAAATTCAAGCCGTCTATCTATGATGCGGATGACTGGTGGGATCTTGTCGCTGCCGGCAGAAATATCTTTCATGCAGCTTAATCAACTTTTTGGACATGATCATGAAGGCTGTCCCAATCTGAGTTGACTTTTAGTATATTTACGATCCTGGCGAATTTTCGACTGTGGTCCTCCATATGAAGAAATTTGATTTGATTGATTCCACGGAAGAATGACATTTTTCAGTTTCCCTCAGGAACTTAGCTATAGATAGTGCTTGGGTGTATTCTACTCTGGTTCGTGGGAGGGTCTTGTCCATCAGGGGATCAGGGACCAGGTTGCCATCTCCGACTACGAAGAGGTAACCCTCTGTGAATGCCAGGACAGTTGGAAAGAAGGATGATAGAAACCTGTCCTGCATAGTATTCGGAATGGTAATGGGCTGTTCTCCCAGTCATCCCTTCAGCATAAGATACCTGCCCCCGGGGTCCTGCTTGACAGTTATTCCTGTGAGAGGTACATTATCACTTAGTAAGACTGCTACCCCTAACTTTTTTTTCTCAGATGTGGCAAAAAACATCTTTTTGAATCTCTTAAATCTCATGCGTTTTTCATCTACTTGTAGCAAATGTGTCTCCTGGAGGAGGACTATATCTCATGCCAATAGGTTGAGTTTGTGCTCCACTGACCGACGCTTCCCTGGAAAATTGAGGCCCTGGACATTACATGTGAGAATCTTAATGTCCCTCTCCTCAACCGCCCCCATGGAAGTCCTTAATGGATCTGGCTTTGCGTTGTGTCTCGTCCCCTCCCCTGTGTGGTCGTTGCGCGATGATGTTCAGATTAAGCATGTTGTACTGCCTCTGGATTTCAGTGTTGTAATCCCATTCACACCCAGCGTGGGAGCAGCAATTGCTGCCCTCACCACCCCAGTGGGCTTGTCTCCTTCCCAACCCTTTGGCCCCCCTCCCCAACCCAAAAACTCAAAAAGGTAAGAACATTCTACCCAACAAGGCAACTGGTGGCTCCAACACCAAGCTAATTTGGTCAACTGGGCCCAACACGTCAACAGCAGGAGATACTGAAAATGTACACTTGTGAGGCATTCTGGGATAACTATGAAACCCTTCACTGTTATGATCTAACCTTAATATCAGGCATTTTCATAGGTCGCTCAAGACCCACATCCTGCCCCCTCCCAAGCTGCCACCTCGTGAGCAGATTTGTAGTTCCCCGAGACGCCTCCCATTGATGATTAGAGGCTACGGTCGGGAGTTCACTGACCTTGATTGGCCCTCTGGTGCTTTGCTCTTTCAGTTTGGATCAGGCTTTTTGTGGGAGGGGCCAAAGATCCTGCTCTGTCTGCCAACTCTGGACCATATGGTAGCCTCCTGGTTCTTGGCAGGACCACGAGTGGCCCCACGCGCATCATTTTCCTCGCTCTCTCCCCTCACATCCATGAATCTTTCTGCTTCTTTTACGGAGTGGATCTGTTGCTGGGCTCCCTCCCACGAGAATTTCACCGAAGTTGGAAACCCCCAACGGTATTGGACCTTCCGCTCACGTAGCCATTCAGTCAGCAGCTTGAGAGATTTCCTCTTCTGAAGAGTGGCACTAGCCAGGTCCTGGTACAGGAGGATATTTGAGTCCTGGAAGGAGATTTGCTGCATTGACCTGGCCTCTCTCATAATCTCCTCCTTTACTCTGAAGAAGTGAATCCTGGCGAGGACATGCGGTGGTGCTGTGGAAGATTGTCTCCCTAGAGTCCTATATACCCGATCAATTTCCAGCAGGGAGTGATCTGGAAGCGTTATTATATCGGAACAGGTTGGCCACGCAGCCCTCCAGGTCAGAGTCGGTGACTGAGGTTGGGATACCTCTGAGGCGAATATTATTCCGTTGTAACCTATTTTCAGCTCCTTCCTGCTTCGCCTCCCGCACCTTGCACCTCGCTTCCAGGGCTGAGAGCCTGCCTTGCCCCTTTTCCCATTCGAAAGATTGGTTGCATATGGGATTCTCAATTTCAGCTGTCTGACTTTCCACCTCTCATACCCTTTTGTCCAGGGAGTTGATTTTCTTCATTACTTCTTCTGTCCCTTTATGGATTTCTTTTGTCAGGGCCGTAAGCAAGTCCTTCAGATCAGATTTTGTGGCTGATTGCTCTGACTCTGGGGTTTCGGGACCACGGACGGGGCTCAATGTGTGCTCCCCCTTTTTCACCTTCTCCGGATTGGTGTTGCTCATCTGTGTGGCTATATCCAATTGCTTGGACGACTTCCCGCTCTTCGCCATGGTTCCACTGGTGTGTAGGACTGCATAAGTACCAAAGACCGCCTGCTCTGTAGATTCCGTATGGAGGAAGTCCCCACCACCCTCCACTGCTAGCACCGCGCCATGGGCACAACACACTTCCACTCCCTTTGACACTTCGTGGGTTGCCCCGTGGGTGTGGGTCCATGTGGTCAGGATTTATAGCCTGTCTTCTGCCGGCGCTGGGAGAGTGTATATTCTGCGCTAGGGTTTCGGGGGACTCCACAAGGCTGGTGATCACCCCACCACTTGCTTGACCGGGTGTGGAGTCCTGCACTTTAGGCTAGGTTACCTGCGTGCCATCCCCTTGCTTTGCTTAATTGTGCTGTAAGTAGGTTGCCCCTGTTCAGGATGGGGCTTAGACCAGCTCCACCTCGGCCCTGTCAGTCCGCTCCAAACTTTGTAGTCTCTTCCAAACTGTTACCGACCTCACCACACCTCCCCCTGCGGGCTCAGTGCGTCAGTGCAGGCCTGCCTTGGATGGCGAACGAGGACTGCTGGTGACTCCTTTGCTGTCCGTGAACGATGCCCACTTAAAGTCAGCCCGTGCGGCTACTCAGGACACCAAATGTACTCACGGTTGGTGGGAGCTCCTGGTGCCCACTTGCACAAGTCCCTCTTTTAACCCACCCGGCGATGATGATTCAGGCCCCAGGGGGCCCACCACTGTGTCTGTCAGGGCGCTGCACAGTCTCCGGCAGTGGCGTGTATCCGTGGGAGGCCCGACTCTCCACATTTCAGGGCGTTTCGCACTGAGAGGAACGGGGGAGCAGTGTTGCAACAGCTGAAGGTTGGTGGATAAGGTGCTCTGCCCCCTCCGCCCCCTCTCGCCAGCTCTGTGTCTGCTGCCCACTGCAACAGAGCAACGGAGAGCCGCCTGGGAGGGGGTTGTGGGGAGCCCGCACTCCAAGCTGTTTCACGGCGGCCGAGGGAGGACCTGCCTGGAGCGATAGATGCAGGCTGAAGCCGGGTGTCATGAGGTGGTCGCGTTTATACGCGCCTGCTGTTCCTCACATGCTTAGGGTCCTGCTGTCCGCGGCATGTTAGGCGTAACAGTCTGCCTGCATATAATGGCTCCTTCGTCCTCTTCTCCTAAAGCCAAACCCAAAGCAACGAGTGGTGATGAATAATACGACTAAGATGAGCTGTGAGCAACAGAATAATCCTCCAGAGAGGAGCGGCCGCCATTTTCACCTCTGTAGAACACTGGGCTCGTTGATTTAAGCTACGGTTTATTCAAAAGTTCCGGCACTTTCCTGAATCATTTTGACAGTGATCCACGCTCCGCTCCTTCCTCATTCCCTTACATCATTTTCTGCAACATAATGGAGCGGAAAACCGCAGAATCTATGCTCGAAGTCTGGAAGCCATCAGGAGCTTTTAAGAAGCCATACCACACATGGCGGCTCCAAGCCACGCCCCCCCCAAATAAGAGACTTTTATTGGAAAAAGACTTTGGCGCAGAAAGCCCAGATATCTATGTTCTGAACTGCATCCTCATGCTAGAGAAGGCAGAGTGTGTGCAAAGCTCAAGTGTGCTAGCTTGTCCCGTGCTGAAAATGTGGGGAAGGGAAGCTAACTGCTCAACAATCCTGACATATTGTTTCTTGAACACTTTTCTTTTGCATACATCATTTCCCCACACTATTTCTTCTTAGAGGTAAGGATTGGCAATATTGTTTTTTAGTATAGGCCCTTTTATTTTGACAGAGCCTCCACTAGAACTGCATTATTATTTGCTGGTCGTAGC
This sequence comes from Ambystoma mexicanum, assembly GCF_040938575.1. Classification (NCBI taxonomy): domain Eukaryota; kingdom Metazoa; phylum Chordata; class Amphibia; order Caudata; family Ambystomatidae; genus Ambystoma; species Ambystoma mexicanum. The sequence goes on from NC_090922.1 coordinate 1,106,451,989, forward strand.
ATGCTCTCATCCTTAGATTTAGGGTTAGATAGATGTTCAACCAACCCATTGAAGTTCAATAAACACACTTGAACTGTGATCACTTGTGTCTGTCTTCACTGTTTGATACCATGCCTTCCTTACAAGACGCACAGGGTGAAACACTCTGTGAGTATAAAGGAGGGAACCGGAACCCTCAAACCAGGGCGCTCCTGCAGGCTGTTAGAGAGCAAATGTGAATGCCGAATGAATGAAAGATGATATGCAAAATATAGGAAACCCAAAGCAACGAGTGGTGATGAATAATACTACTAAGATTAGCTGTGAGCAACAGAATAAACGCTCTGAACTATTGAATACTGAACTAAATGAAAGCTTTTGACAAATCGATGAACAGATGACAAGTTTGTGTGAAGTACATATATTCAAAGCAAATAACTGGATTCCAAGATGGCCGCTGGCACAGTGTAGACGTGCCGACGGTGCTCTCCAGACCCCGGCGGTAAAAAGGGTGCCCCCCACCCTGCCAACGGGCCAGCAAGAAGCACAGAAAGGCCCCCACAGTGCAAGGACACTGCGGGAGGAAGGAACTGCTGGGCTGGGCACGCCAAGAGAAAGCGGCATCAGGGCTCGAAAAGCCCACCAGCAGACTGCGGCAGCCCCAAAAGTGGACCAGAGGGGAAGAACTACCCCGGCCAGCAAAAGACTTCAAAGCCACAGAGTGAGGAGCCGACTCCCATTGGGAGACGGGAGGCAAAGCAGAGAAACCCACCCACCAGCAGAAAACCCGGCAGCAGGGAGACACCATGTGATGGGCCCCGGCCTAGAGAGGAGGAGTGGCCAGGAGATGAGCAGGCCTTGCCCCGCACCCAAAGGGCAGCGGAGACAGCAACCATCAACCGGCATGGAGGCAGGGAAGCGGTGAGGCCCCCGGGAGCTGGGCATTGGAGCGAGGAGACACCCGGACGGGGGCTTGGAAGCCCGGGGAGTCCCGGACAGGAGCCAAAACTAAAGAGCACGGAGGGGCCTGCCTTCCCCCAGACCCAAGATTGCAGCAGCCCTCCCGCAGCCCCGGGAAGACCTTGCACTATTGTCAGAGCGACAGCAGCAGCGACGACACGGCGAGTGTGTGGGAGGAAGAAGAGGAGGAGCCGCACCAGCACGCAGCGTAGTGGGCCCGGGGGAGAGGGTGCCCACCCAGCAAGTACAGCGGCCCCGGAGCGGCCCTGCAAGACTAAACACGGGCCGACTCTAGAGACTGTGAAAAGGGGTCCCATCAGTGGTGGGAAGAAGAAGGAAGCCAAGGAAGGAGACCAGAGGAACAGCCCTGGAGAGGAGGAAGGGCGGAGGGACCTCCAAACTGGCACCGGAGCGCCTAAGGAAAGCGGAGGCGTCCGGGGGGAGACAGTACCGGCGGCTCTGAGGGGGAGCAGAGCAAAGCAGCAGCTCAGCCAGAGCCCCACACGAAGTAGCAGGAGAAGACAGTGAGTGCAGGGGCACTTGAACACCACCCGGGAGCAGGGGGATTCCCAAACTAGCGGGCACACAGAGGTACAGCTGGCAGAGATGGGGAAGAACTCAAGAGGACCCGAATAAGCAGCCCCCCTGCAAGCTCACCGGAGGGAAGTCACTGGGGCCACTGAGGAGGAGAAAGGAGTCTTCCTGAAGAGTGAAATGGGGGCAGAAAGATCTAGGGCCCCCTGGGGCCAGAGGCACTCATCTGCACAACACATCAACCTGGCGAATAGTCACCATTGGGCTGGTACAAAAAGCGTAGGCAGGTCTGGGTCAGGACCTGATAGGCGATGAGGGGAAGCTACCCGGGAGACCCGACTGGACAAGTCGAGAAGTAGAGGGAGGATCCCTTGCCGGCAGGAGGCTGACCGAGGTGGGGGCCAGGGGTGAACCCACAGAGAAGCAGGAGGAGTGAGGGAAGGGCCAGAGATCTAAACAGAAAAGGGTGCAACAACCATCAACCGGGGCTCCGGGGGCCTGGATAAGGACCCAGTGGGGACGAGAGAGAGACATGACTACGAAATCCAAGGGAAAATAAAGAATAATTCTTCCAAAAGAACATAAGTAATTTGTTCGCTCCAGAATTTAAGCGACATACTGGGTACCCTTCACTCCTTGTGGCTCAAACAGGACACTAGGGAAGGAGCCAAGAATGGCCAAGAAGGGGCGATGGACCGCACAAGGTGCGAAGGGGGCGGTCCCGATGTCGAAACAGGACTTTCTGGGGGAAGTGCACGCTCTGCAGGCCAACCTAGCCAAAACGTTCCAGGACCAATTCCAGCTTGTGCGGGCAGACCTGAACGAGGCCCTGGGGGAGATCAGACAGGATATACGACAATTGGGGAAAGGACTGACCTCCTAGAGAAGGGCCTACAGGAAATGGACAAGGAGACGACGGCCAACAGCAAGGCCATACAGAGACTAGCTGTAGCCACCCACAATCTGGAAATCCAAATGGAGGATATGGAAAACAGATCCTGCAGGATCAACATAAGAGTGAAAATGCTGCCGGAAACGGTAATGGACAAGGACCTGAAAGTGGAAATAGAAAGCATCTTTGCTGAGATCCTGGAAGAAGAGTCTTCAGACAAGATTGAACTGGGCCGCATATACAGAGTAGGAAGATTAGCCAAAGTCCCAGCAGTAAGACCAAGGGATGTGCTAGCTGCCTTCACTAGATACGCCCAAAAGGAAGCCGTCCTCCGGGCGGCAAGGAGACGGGATCCGATCATGTACAAGGGCCAACAGGTAAAACGCTATCAAGACCTGGCAAGCAGTACACTAGTAAACAGGAAGCAGATGGGCCCAATATTGAAGTTTCTCAACCAGAGAGGCATTCGATATAATTGGACATTCCCATTCGGCTTGGTGTTCGAGTGGGAAGGAATTCAGAAACGCATCACCTAGGTACAAGAATGAGCCGATATCCTTGCAAATAGATCTTGAGGAGACCTCCACACGGAACAGACTTCAAATAAGGGATCACAGACCCAGATCGAGACCCTGGGAGTAGTCAACGGTGGGGGAGAAAAGAAGGAGGGGCCTGAAGGGGAGTAGGCCACTACCGAAAGAGAGGAACAGAGAAACAGAGACGGGGATACAAGAAGAGCCCTAACCAAATTGGCAAGATAGGGGTGGTGGGCCTCTAAAGAGGAAAATGGAGTAAGAGGGGGAGGAGGGAGGAGCAACCATCTGGAATCAGGAAGGGCGAGGTTGCTCGAGGAAGGAGAGGAGAGGGGGCAGGTAGAGTGAGATCTTCCAGGGGGAGTGAGAGGGTGGGGGGGAGAAATGGGGAGGGAGTTGGGGTAGGGAGAGCGCTTGGGGGGACTTCAGGAAGTACAGAGGGATTGGGGGTCACCAGCATGTAAGGGACAAGATCGGAGCTACTACCATTCAAATAGCTAACGCATAAAGTTAGGGGGTTTAATTCCCCCCTTAAAAGGAAGAAACTAGAGTAGTTCACAAGGAAAGAGGGACCGGATGTCCTGGGGCTACAGGAAACTCACCTCTTGCATAAGGACCAGGGGTGGCTGAGATTGAGGGGATTCAACCAAATTTTACAAGCCTCCAGACAGAACAAAACCGGGGGAGTGGCCCTAGCCATTAAAAACACGTTTGACTTTAGAGTCACTGTTAAGCAGAATCCTGTGCAGTTCCCTTAGGGAGCACTACACAAGATTAGGACTACAGGTGAGAGCAATAAATCCGCTTTGGTATCAGTCTGTACCACAAAGATTTAGATGGTAGCTGTGGCTGAGCAGTCAGACTTATCTCAAGAGGGAGATGAGCAGTATTCAGGGTTTACACAATAGGCCCACTCGACTATGGAACAAGAAAACACTGACCAAAGCTTTGTATTAAAAAGTAGTTATATATTCATTTTATAAACATCTAATAAAACACATGTATCACAGTCATCAAGCAAGTTAAATTAAGTCAAAGGAACAATATACACACTCCCAAGTTAAATTGTAGACCAAGTGAACCAGAGTGAAAACTGAGCAAAATGGCACAGTGACAACTACACACAAGGGATCCTCTAACAATTCCTCACAAGGGAGGGAAAGCACAAGTTATATAGAAATAGTTTCTTACACACCCTAGCAACACTTCCCATCAGTTTGTGACCCAGTTTAAGCAAGACAGTGCATCAGTATAAGCAATACTTAAATGAAAACTGAGCAAAATGGCATTTCACAAGGTTTGAAAAATGGGAAGGAAAGGGTAGTTAAAAGAAACAGGTGCACCAAAACAGTTCTCGTGAGAATCAATCTAAAGAAGGCAGATCTAACAAATGTGACCAGGGTCAGTAGGCCTGTGCCAAAGTCAGTTGGTACAGAGCAAGGGCCAAGGAGCAAAATGTTCTTGTAGCTGCAGTCAAGTCTTTGGTTAACAAAGTGGAAAAGGGGGATGCAGAAGTTGAAAAGACAATGTTAAGAGAGAGAGGCGGCCAACCCAACAGGTAGGTAAAGGATTTAAAACACCTTTAGTGCTACTGCGAAGAAAGGGCGGCCTGGCGGAACAATGTACCTTTAAATGAAGAAGTGGCTCCTGCGGTGGCGGTTGTTCCTGGTAGTTCCTGCAGTTCGGGTGATCCAGCAGAGGAAGAGAGGCTCTCGTCATGGAGGAAGGTTTGAGTTACTGCACTACCCAGGGATGAAACCAGCTGCGGTGCTGCCCGACGAATAAAAGGTGCACTCCTTTAAATCGCGGTCCGGGTGGACTGGTGCCTGGCTATCCGGCCTCCGAGTACAGGATACAGGAGATTCGACCAACGCAGGTCCGGGAAGGCGATTGGCAAACTGGTTGGCCCCACCAGCTCAAGGGAAGAAGACTCTTGCAGGTGAAGATCTTCTCTCGTTGTGTGGAGAAAAGTGGTGAGACGCTGCAGCAGGGCTTCACCCGTGGTTCAGTCGTTGCAGATGTCTTTGGCTTCTCTCCTCTTCGGCTTCTTAGTTCCAGGGGCGACATCTTGCTCTTCCAGTCCTCAGGACCCTGCTTTTATGCAAAAAGATCCCCATTCATACAGCCTAGCTGTCACTCACACAGTGGAGTGGTCATCTTGGCGGGAGACCCTCCAGCCTATCAGGATAGAGTGCGACATGGGTTGCGGAGGCAACCCTGTCCAGGGGTCTTACTCCCCCTCCCACACAATGGATCCACCCCAGACTCAGTGGCGCCGAAAGGAGAGCTTCTCGGCAGAAGCCCGCCAAATGTACGAACCAAGGATCCCCGACCTGGGTTAGGAGTTTAGAGAAAGACACGAGAAAGAAGTTATATTAAAGTTCTGGCAAATAAAACCTACCGGAGTAAAGTTAATATTAAAATGCACCGGCTGTGTTAGAAGCTGTCAGAAAAAGTGGTACCCTCGAACAATGGGAAAATTCCATAGGGAAATATGCGCGGTCGAATATTTAGGGTAGTAACCACTGCCACCAGCCAGACTGTACAGTACCCTCTCGAAAAATTAACCTAGGGGAAAAACTATTAACCCCTTCCAATACCCCCATAGTAAGATGGGTTGTACTGGTTTAGTTCATAGGATTTGACTAGTAAAGTCAATGGGGACTTTACATGCCCTGGGAGACAGTAGTCAGTCGCAGGGTATGGAGTCTATGTTTGGGGGTCGCTACGACACCCCTGTGTCACTGCACTGAGGGTGCTGTGTAACACGTGTTAATAAAGATGGTTCCTATGGGGTTGAGAAAGATCCCATAGGCATTAAACACAAAAATAGCCTAGAACACACATAGCAAAAATGCCTAATAGTGGGAAAAAGAGTCTCACTCTTAGCAGGTAAAAAGAAACAAACCCTTCAAATCCAGCAGTGACTAGGTAAGGGAAATTAGCCATAGAATGAGAATTCTCCCTTACAGTCACGGAGACCTTAAGGGACAATGAGAGTAGGTACTTAATAGTCAGGGGGACGTACCTGGACCTCCCTTACACCATGGTAGTGGTGTACGCACCAAACTCCGGCCAGGAGCAGTTCCTGAGGCACGTCCTGGCGTTACTGGAAGAGAAAGCATGGGGTCACATCATCCTGATGAGGGATCTTAACATAACTTGGGACAGGGAGCGGGACAGGTCTGGGGGCTCTGGTAGGGGAGGGGGAGCAGTGATGTCAGCAGATCTAAGGGATAGGATCGGGAGGGCCAGGGCTGGACTGGGAACTAAAAGAGGCCCTGGAAATAATTACTGGGGACCAAAAGAGGCCCTGGAAATAAAGTTCAAAGTGGCCCTATATGACAAATTTTCAGCAACCCCAATGCTTTTCCTATGATAAAATTTGGAAATACCACAGAAAAGACCGGGAAATCTCCAGAGTTCCCTAAAGGCCAGTCCACCCCTGGGGAGGGCGAGACTACAGGACGCCTGGCGCGAGCTGAAGTGGGACGAGGAGGGCTATACTTTCTTATCGGAAGTTCATGGGTCACAGTCAAGAATTGACTACATCTGGGTCTCAACGGGCCTGGTGGGTCATATTCGGGATGCACAGACTGGTCCTGTTGGAATTGCAGACCACAAGACGGTAGCCATCCACATAAACTTGGGGCGCAAAGACAGAGAGGTGTGGGGTTGGAAATATCCGAAGTTCCTACTTAGGGATCCAGTAATTAGAGAGGAAAAGCAAGGGAAAATTAAGGGCTTCTCTATAGACAACAAGAGAGGGGACACGAGGGAGGATACAAGGTGGATGCTTTTAAAGCCATGCTCGGGGGAATTAATAGTGGCATCAGCGCAGAGGGTGAAACAAATGAAGGCAAAGGAGGAGCGACATGAGTCGGAAGTAGAGGCAGCAAGTCAAAAGGCTGGATAAATCCCGACCAGATCTTCCATGAGGGAATACAGGCGGGCAATAGGGCAACTAGAAGTCCTCTGAACTAAAAAGGCTGAGGGGGCACTGCTCTCCATCCGCCAAAAGTACTACGCCAAATCAAACAAGGCAGACGCACTTTTGGCGTGTTATTGAGGAGGGCGAGCTCGAAGAATGTGATCACAGCCTTGAAAACGGCAACAGGGGGTGGGGTACGTGGTCAGTGGACATACAAGAAATATTGACAGAATTGTATGAATCCAAATACACATCACAAAATCCCCAGCCCCATTTACAGGCGGACTTCCTGGAAAGGGTAAAGATGCAACAAATCGGGAGAGAGGCACAGGAGGCCCTCAACCGGGAGATCTCTGAGGATGAAGTGAGAAGGGTGATCGGAAATCTGCCGCCGAACAAGGCCCCGGGTCCAGACGGCTACACTGCAGCCTTCTATAAGACGTTTGCAACCGTTCTTACCCCACACCTGACATTCTTCTTGACCACATTCAGGTCAACAGGCAGGATAGCTCCATCCATGGAGGAAGCCAAGCTAACCCTTATCCTTAAGCCTAATAAGGACCCAGAGCAGAGGACATCCTACCAGCCCATTTAACTGATCAATGTAGACGCCAAGATATACACAAAGATCTTGGCAAACAGGCTGGAGACATACCTTCCGGGTTTTACACGAGGCAGGCAAATGGCAGATAAGATCAGGAGGGTAGCGCACCTGGTGGTAAAGGGACAAAAGATGGACACTGTTAGAACTCTCTGCCCTTCCAGTCTGTTAGCTGGGAAAGAAAGCACGGCGTCGCCAGTTGCTCACCGGCGCATCCATGATCAAAGACTTCAGCGCAAAACTAAAGTGTATCCTAGCAGTCGAGTGCTTCACTTACCGCGGATGCAGCGCGGTGCCTGGAAGGTAGCCTGGCAACACTGGCGTCCTCTACACTACAGGAGCACTCGCCCTGCTGTGACAGTATCACGCAAACCAAGTCACTTGATACAGTCTTCATAAGCTCCTCCCTGTACTAACACCGGCGCTTCTGAACTTTCGTCGGTGGCGTTTTGGATTCGATTCCTGTTTCCTGATCATAGTTTTTTCCTGGTCCTCCCGGTTTTGACTTCGGACTGCTTTGGCTGCTCTTTGGAATTTGCCTTTTGATCTTTTGCCTTCCTCCTTTTGAACTCGGACTGTCCCTGATTTTGCCTTGGATTCTGAATTGGTCTGCACTGCCCGCTCCCTGCTCGACATTGGCCTGACATTGGAAATTGCCTTGGATACTGATTTGGTCTGCTTTGCTCGCTCCCTGCATGACATTGGATTGTTATTGGACTTTGCCTTGGATTGCTTCCACGCTGCTACCTCACTTTGAATGATTTTGGCTTCGTTTTGGTTTTTGAACTTCCTTGCTTTCGCCCCTCACAAGTACACGGACTAGAGACTTCCGTGGTGTACGTTGTGGGTTGTTTGCTTCTTAAGCCTCGCAACTGAGGTTTCTACGAACTTCCTCTACCCATCCGGACCCTTGTTACCACTGGACAGGAGTCCAACACGGTAAGACTATAAAAGTAATTAGGGACTTTTAGTTATTCTGTTGATGCTTATTGATAAGTTACTCATTGCCGTATTCTTTGCTTAGACTGCAGGTGTCAGCATTACCAGCCGGTTAACTTCTTACCTGAGTTAGCAGGTTAGTGTTATTCCGTGTATGCTGTTTGTATTGGCCTTATTGTTTATGCAAAGTCTGATACTTGCCTTGTCTTCAGCTGGTGGTGTGTCCTCCTGAATACCGAGTCTACACTTCTACGGCGCCTGGGTCATCGGTCTCCTATCTTTCCAGTAATAGACCATTCTGGTTGTTATTTCTAATAGCCAGACAGGTACATTATTTGGAAGACTTCGTCATCTACACGACGAGGCAAGTCGCTCCATATCAAGTGCTCCCTTGGTCTGACAGATTCAGAAGCCTTTAATATGGATGCGAACGAGACCTTGACCACTATTTTGCAATTAGTGGCCGACCTTCGTAATGATATGCCTGCTGCCCATTCCGTCACCCAACGACGGATCGATGAGCTACAAGCAGGTATGCAATCCCCAGGCACACAACTACCACCGTCTGACATGGCATCTGGGTCAGGTGTAGGACCACCGGCACCAGGGGCTGGGCCAGTGTACATGACGGCACAATTCCCAGTGGCGCCTCCAGAACGATTCAACAGAGATCCTAAATCTTACAGGACCTTTTTGAATCAATGCAGGTTGCATTTCCTCTGTAGACCTGCTTCCTTTCCTGACTCTACAACTAAGGCCGCCTTTTTGCTTTCCCATTTGGGTGGTAGAGCGGCCGCCTGGGCTAACCCATTGCTAGAGGATGGCAGTCATTTGCTGTACAATTGTGACGCCTTGATAGAGGCAATGAGTCGTGTGTTTGATACACGATATGCTACTCAAGCTACAGATCTAGAGTTATTGGGCCTCAAGCAAGGGGAGATGCCTCTTCTTGCATATTTGGCCAAGTTCAATCAACTAGTGGCAGAGACCGGATGGCCTGAGGATAAGAAGGCATCCCTGTTTTACAAAGGCCTTTCGGAACCCCTGAAAGATACCCTGGCCACTGTTCCGGTTGTGCCAAATACCTTCCCTGAACTTCTTGATTTGGTATTACAAATCGATTCAAGACGAGCGGAAAGAAAAGGGGAAAAACGAGCTGTTCCTCCCACGTCCTTTTCACCCCCCGCTCCTACGCCTAGTCCTTCGGAACCTATGCAAATAGGTGTATTACGGGGACCTCTCTCCGCTGAGACGAGAGAACACAGGCGGAAGAACGGATTGTGTTTCTATTGCGGGGCCTCAGATCATCTTTTGCGTGTTTGTCCCAAGAAACCAGCTAAGAAGCAGGGAAACGCCAAAGCTCAGCAGTAGAAGGGGTCCAGCTGCCGGGCATTTCTTCTATGGACTCTAATTCTTCCATCCCTTATTACCTCTCGGTTACTCTCTCTTCTGACACAGGTGGTCCAAAAGAGGTCTTGGCCGTCCTAGACTCGGGGGCTACCGGCTGTTACATGGACGAAAATTATGCTCGAGAGTTGGGATTGCCTATTGTGATTAAACCTTTTCCTGAAACCGTGAGTGCTGTTGATGGGTCTTCATTGGTTTCAGGTCCCGTAACAGAGTGTACAGCCACGTTGATGATGACCACTAGCTCCGGGCATAATGAAAATATAACTTTTGATATCATTGCGGCTCCGCAGCTTAAGTGCATATTGGGACTGTCTTGGTTACGGTTATATAACCCCGTAATTGACTGGCAATCGGGGGAGGTGATGTTCCTTTCTGATCATTGCGAAAACAACTGCTTGGAAAGTACTCCCGACTCATCGAAACCTAGTCGCGCCTTGCTTGATACCGCTTCCATTGTGGGAGCTGTTATCAACACAGCTTTACCAAAAGAATATCAAGAATACAAGGACGTTTTTGATTCAGTTGCAGCAGACATTCTGCCACCCCACAGGACTTATGATTGTCCAATAGAACTGGTACCTGGGGCAAAGATACCATCCGGGCGAATATACTCTTTGACACCCAAAGAAGATTTAATCCTAAAAGACTATATTGAGAAATCCTTAGAAACTGGTTTCATTCGCCCATCAAAGCCCCCGGCAGCCTCTCCTTTATTTTTTGTCCCCAAAAGGGAGCGGGACCTACGCCCTTGTATTGATTATCGGGCTCTGAATGCGGTTACCATCAGAAATCAATATCCACTCCCGCTGATCTCTGTCTTATTGGATCAACTCGGAAGTTCAGTGGTGTTCACTAAACTGGACTTGCGTGGGGCATATAACCTAGTGTGAATACGAAAGGGAGATGAATGGAAGACCGCGTTCAAAACCAAATATGGGCTTTTTGAGTATTGCGTGATGCCTTTTGGGCTGTGCAACGCCCCGGCCACCTTTCAGTATTTCATCAATGAAGTGTTCCATGATATGCTGGACCGTTATCTGGTGGTTTATCTGGATGACATTTTGATCTATTCACCCTCTCTGGAAACACACATTTCACATGTAACCAGTGTATTGCAGCGATTAAGAGAAAACCACTTATTCGCCAAATTGGAAAAATGCATATTCCATGTACAGGAGGTGGAGTTCCTAGGTTACAACATTACCAACCATGGGGTGCAAATGAGTCCCTCTAAGGTATCAGCAGTGTTGCAATGGCCGACCCCTGTTACCTTGAAAGAGCTTCAGTCCTTTCTGGGGTTCTCTAACTTCTACCGACGCTTCATTAAGGATTTCTCATCCATTGCTGCCCCCCTCACGGTTTTGACCAGTTCCAAAAAGTCTTTTTGCTGGAATGGGGAAGCTCAAAAGGCGTTTGAAAGTCTTAAGACCTCATTTACTACTGCACCTGTACTCCAGCATCCCAATCCGGCAAAGCCTTACATTGTGGAAGCAGATGCCTCAGGTATTGCTCTTGGAGCGATACTGTCGCAATTATGCCCCGAGACAAACGGGCTTCACCCGGTTGCATATCACTCCAGGAAACTCACCTCATATGAAAGGAATTACACTATCACAGAACGAGAGTTGTTGGCAGTAAGAGATGCTTTCATGGTATGGAGGCACCATTTGCAGGGTACCTCAGAACCTGTCCAGGTTTTTACCGACCACAGAAATCTGCTTGCACTCCAGTCCGTTAAGTGTACTACAGCTCGGCATGCTCGCTGGCACGAGTTTTTCTCAATGTTTAATTTCACTATCTCGTATCACCCAGGAGCACTCCATTCTAAAGCTGATGCACTTTCTCGTAACCATGGTAGTCCTGAGCCCAGCAACATGGATGGGGTTCCACTTTTACCTAACCAGGTGGTATGTGGTTGTACCCTCCAACCGTTCTTTATAGACAAGCTTCGAGACTGGGTGGAGACATCTCCCACGGAAATAACCACTCTGGGGCTGGAGATAGTGCAGTCCCTCCCTTATAAAGATGGGAAGGTCTATCTACCCGATATTCTTACTAGACAACAGGCGATGCAATGGTGCCACGATTTGTCTATTGCCGCCCATCCGGGTATCCGGAAGACTCTGGATTTACTAAAACGTTGGTGTTGGTGGCCATGTATGGCAAAAGATGTTGCAGACCATTTGTCAAACTGTGCGGTTTGCGCCCAGTGCAAGTCCCTTCATGGCAAACCAGTAGGCTTGTTACGGCCTATGCCCATACCCGAACTGCCATGGACCATGATTTCCTTGGACTTTGTTGTGGAACTACCGCTGGTGGAAGGCTATGACACGATATGGGTTATCATTGACTATCTCACGAAGATGGCCTTGTTCGTTCCTTGCAAAGGAATCCCTACAGCTCCTATTCTGGCGAGCCTGTTTCTGAAGCATGTATTCAGGCGTTTTGGTCTTCCATCAATCATCATTACTGATCGGGGTTCACAATTCACTTCTCTCTTTTGGCAAGCGTTAACCTCTACCCTAGATATTGATGGTAGATACTCCAGTGCATATCACCCACAAACCGATGGGCAGACTGAACGCGTAAAGGCGACCATGGAGCAATACCTACGCTGTCTTATCAGTCAGCTTCAAGGTCCTTGGGTCTCGCTTCTGTCCTTTGCTGAATACGCCTATAATGACTCTATACATACTGCGACAGGTGTTTCTCCGTTCTTTGCTATGTACGGAATGAATCCTAGAGCCCTTCCTATACAGTTTTAGCTTCCACTGAATAACCCTGCAGCTCTGGCTTGTGTGAGGGATTTGTCTGAAACACGCAGAAAAGTTCGACAACATTTACTCAAGCTCAAGCAAAAATGAAAGAAACGGCGGACACTCATAGATCTCTGGCCCCGGAATACAAAATAGGTACCAAGGTGTGGTTGTCCACGCGTTACCTGCGAATACCAGGTCGCAAAGCTCTAACACCTAAGTTTGTAGGGCCGTACGTCATTTCGGAAGTCATTAATCCGGTGGCTATCCGGTTGAAGCTCCCATCTACCTGGAAAATCCATCCGGTGTTTCATGTTTCTCTTGTTAAACCTTGCCATCCTTCTACCAGGCTTCCATCTCGTCCACTTCCTATTAAAGTTCATGGTTCAGATGAATATGAAGTGAACGCTATTTTGGGCACACGGATACGCAGGGGTAGACGGTTTTACCTGGTGGATTGGAAGGGGTACGGTCCGGAAGATCGTACCTGGGAACCGGCATGTAATATACATGCTCCAGCTCTGGTGTCCCAGTTCTGGTCTGCCCGAAGGGTGAGGGCCTCTTTGGGGGAGGATACTGTTAGAACTCTCTGCCCTTCCAGTCTGTTAGCTGGGAAAGAAAGCACGGCGTCGCCAGTTGCTCACCGGCGCATCCATGATCAAAGACTTCAGCGCAAAACTAAAGTGTATCCTAGCAGTCGAGTGCTTCACTTACCGCGGATGCAGCGGGGTGCCTGGAAGGTAGCCTGGCAACGCTGGCATCCTCTACACTACAGGAGCACTCGCCCTGCTGTGACGGTATCACGCAAACCAAGTCACTTGATACAGTCTTCATAAGCTCCTCCCTGTACTAACACCGGCGCTTCTGAACTTTCTTCGGTGGCATTTTGGATTCGATTCCTGTTTCCTGATCATAGTTTTTTCCTGGTCCTCCCGGTTTTGACTTCGGACTGCTTTGGTTGCTCTTTGGAATTTGCCTTTTGATCTTTTGCCTTCCTCCTTTTGAACTCGGACTGTCCCTGATTTTGCCTTGGATTCTGAATTGGTCTGCACTGCCCGCTCCCTGCTCGACATTGGCCTGACATTGGAAATTACCTTGGATACTGATTTGGTCTGCTTTGCTCGCTCCCTGCATGACATTGGATTGTTATTGGACTTTGCCTTGGATTGCTTCCACGCTGCTACCTCACCTTGAATGATTTTGGCTTCGTTTTGGTTTTTTAACTTCCTTGCTTTCGTCCCTCACAAGTACACGGACTAGAGACTTCCGTGGTGTACGTTGTGGGTTGTTTGCTTCTTAAGCCTCGCAACTGAGGTTTCTATGAACTTCCTCTGCCCATCCGGACCCTTGTTACCACTGGACAGGAGTCCAACACGGTAAGACTATAAAAGTAATTAGGGACTTTTTATTCTGTTGATGCTTACTGATAAGTTACTCATTGCCGTATTCTTTGCTTAGACTGCAGGTGTCAGCATTACCAGCCGGTTAACTTCTTACCTGAGTTAGCAGGTTAGTGGTATTCCGTGTATGCTGTTTGTATTGGCCTTATTGTTTATGCAAAGTCTGATACTTGCCTTGTCTTCAGCTGGTGGTGTGTCCTCCTGAATACCGAGTCTACACTTCTACGGCGCCTGGGTCATCGGTCTCCTATCTTTCCAGTAATAGACCATTCTGGTTGTTATTTCTAATAGCCAGACAGGTACATTATTTGGAAGACTTCGTCATCTACACGACGAGGCAAGTCGCTCCATATCAAGTGCTCCCTTGGTCTGACAGATTCAGAAGCCTTTAATATGGATGCGAACGAGACCTTGACCACTATTTTGCAATTAGTGGCCGACCTTCGTAATGATATGACTGCTGCCCATCCCGTCACCCAACGACGGATCGATGAGCTACAAGCAGGTATGCAATCCCCAGGCACACAACTACCACCGTCTGACATGGCATCTGGGTCAGGTGTAGGACCACCGGCACCAGGGGCTGGGCCAGTGTACATGACGGCACAATTCCCAGTGGCGCCTCCAGAACGATTCAACAGAGATCCTAAATCTTACAGGACCTTTTTGAATCAATGCAGGTTGCATTTCCTCTGTAGACCTGCTTCCTTTCCTGACTCTACAACTAAGGCCGCCTTTTTGCTTTCCCATTTGGGTGGTAGAGCGGCCGCCTGGGCTAACCCATTGCTAGAGGATGGCAGTCATTTGCTGTACAATTGTGACGCCTTGATAGAGGCAATGAGTCGTGTGTTTGATACACGATATGCTACTCAAGCTACAGATCTAGAGTTATTGGGCCTCAAGCAAGGGGAGATGCCTCTTCTTGCATATTTGGCCAAGTTCAATCAACTAGTGGCAGAGACCGGATGGCCTGAGGATAAGAAGGCATCCCTGTTTTACAAAGGCCTTTCGGAACCCCTGAAAGACACCCTGGCCACTGTTCCGGTTGTGCCAAATACCTTCCCTGAACTTCTTGATTTGGTATTACAAATCGATTCAAGACGAGCGGAAAGAAAAGGGGAAAAACGAGCTGTTCCTCCCACGTCCTTTTCACCCCCTGCTCCTACGCCTAGTCCTTCGGAACCTATGCAAATAGGTGTATTACGGGGACCTCTCTCCGCTGAGACGAGAGAACACAGGCGGAAGAACAGATTGTGTTTCTATTGCGGGGCCTCAGATCATCTTTTGCGTGTTTGTCCCAAGAAACCAGCTAAGAAGCAGGGAAACGCCAAAGCTCAGCAGTAGAAGGGGTCCAGCTGCTGGGCATTTCTTCTATGGACTCTAATTCTTCCATCCCTTATTACCTCTCGGTTACTCTCTCTTCTGACACAGGTGGTCCAAAAGAGGTCTTGGCCGTCCTAGACTCGGGGGCTACCGGCTGTTACATGGACGAAAATTATGCTCGAGAGTTGGGATTGCCTATTGTGATTAAACCTTTTCCTGAAACCGTGAGTGCTGTTGATGGGTCTTCATTGGTTTCAGGTCCCGTAACAGAGTGTACAGCCACGTTGATGATGACCACTAGCTCCGGGCATAATGAAAATATAACTTTTGATATCATTGCGGCTCCGCAGCTTAAGTGCATATTGGGACTGTCTTGGTTACGGTTATATAACCCCGTAATTGACTGGCAATCGGGGGAGGTGATGTTCCTTTCTGATCATTGCGAAAACAACTGCTTGGAAAGTACTCCCGACTCATCGAAACCTAGTCGCGCCTTGCTTGATACCGCTTCCATTGTGGGAGCTGTTATCAACACAGCTTTACCAAAAGAATATCAAGAATACAAGGACGTTTTTGATTCAGTTGCAGCAGACATTTTGCCACCCCACAGGACTTATGATTGTCCAATAGAACTGGTACCTGGGGCAAAGATACCATCCGGGCGAATATACTCTTTGACACCCAAAGAAGATTTAATCCTAAAAGACTATATTGAGAAATCCTTAGAAACTGGTTTCATTCGCCCATCAAAGTCCCCGGCAGCCTCTCCTTTATTTTTTGTCCCCAAAAGGGAGCGGGACCTACGCCCTTGTATTGATTATCAGGCTCTGAATGCGGTTACCATCAGAAATCAATATCCACTCCCGCTGATCTCTGTCTTATTGGATCAACTCGGAAGTTCAGTGGTGTTCACTAAACTGGACTTGCGTGGGGCATATAACCTAGTGTGAATACGAAAGGGAGATGAATGGAAGACCGCGTTCAAAACCAAATATGGGCTTTTTGAGTATTGCGTGATGCCTTTTGGGCTGTGCAACGCCCCGGCCACCTTTCAGTATTTCATCAATGAAGTGTTCCATGATATGCTGGACCGTTATCTGGTGGTTTATCTGGATGACATTTTGATCTATTCACCCTCTCTGGAAACACACATTTCACATGTAACCAGTGTATTGCAGCGATTAAGAGAAAACCACTTATTCGCCAAATTGGAAAAATGCATATTCCATGTACAGGAGGTGGAGTTCCTAGGTTACAACATTACCAACCATGGGGTGCAAATGAGTCCCTCTAAGGTATCAGCAGTGTTGCAATGGCCGACCCCTGTTACCTTGAAAGAGCTTCAGTCCTTTCTGGGGTTCTCTAACTTCTACCGACGCTTCATTAAGGATTTCTCATCCATTGCTGCCCCCCTCACGGTTTTGACCAGTTCCAAAAAGTCTTTTTGCTGGAATGGGGAAGCTCAAAAGGCGTTTGAAAGTCTTAAGACCTCATTTGCTACTGCACCTGTACTCCAGCATCCCAATCCGGCAAAGCCTTACATTGTGGAAGCAGATGCCTCAGGTATTGCTCTTGGAGCGATACTGTCGCAATTATGCCCCGAGACAAACGGGCTTCACCCGGTTGCATATCATTCCAGGAAACTCACCTCATATGAAAGGAATTACACTATCACAGAACGAGAGTTGTTGGCAGTAAGAGATGCTTTCATGGTATGGAGGCACCATTTGCAGGGTACCTCAGAACCTGTCCAGGTTTTTACCGACCACAGAAATCTGCTTGCACTCCAGTCCGTTAAGTGTACTACAGCTCGGCATGCTCGCTGGCACGAGTTTTTCTCAATGTTTAATTTCACTATCTCGTATCACCCAGGAGCACTCCATTCTAAAGCTGATGCACTTTCTCGTAACCATGGTAGTCCTGAGCCCAGCAACATGGATGGGGTTCCACTTTTACCTAACCAGGTGGTATGTGGTTGTACCCTCCAACCGTTCTTTATAGACAAGCTTCGAGACTGGGTGGAGACATCTCCCACGGAAATAACCACTCTGGGGCTGGAGATAGTGCAGTCCCTCCCTTATAAAGATGGGAAGGTCTATCTACCCGATATTCTTACTAGACAACAGGCGATGCAATGGTGCCACGATTTGTCTATTGCCGCCCATCCGGGTATCCGGAAGACTCTGGATTTACTAAAACGTTGGTGTTGGTGGCCATGTATGGCAAAAGATGTTGCAGACCATTTGTCAAACTGTGCGGTTTGCGCCCAGTGCAAGTCCCTTCATGGCAAACCAGTAGGCTTGTTACGGCCTATGCCCATACCCGAACTGCCATGGACCATGATTTCCTTGGACTTTGTTGTGGAACTACCGCTGGTGGAAGGCTATGACACGATATGGGTTATCATTGACTATCTCACGAAGATGGCCTTGTTCGTTCCTTGCAAAGGAATCCCTACAGCTCCTATTCTGGCGAGCCTGTTTCTGAAGCATGTATTCAGGCGTTTTGGTCTTCCATCAATCATCATTACTGATCGGGGTTCACAATTCACTTCTCTCTTTTGGCAAGCGTTAACCTCTACCCTAGATATTGATGGTAGATACTCCAGTGCATATCACCCACAAACCGATGGGCAGACTGAACGCGTAAAGGCGACCATGGAGCAATACCTACGCTGTCTTATCAGTCAGCTTCAAGGTCCTTGGGTCTCGCTTCTGTCCTTTGCTGAATACGCCTATAATGACTCTATACATACTGCGACAGGTGTTTCTCCGTTCTTTGCTATGTACGGAATGAATCCTAGAGCCCTTCCTATACAGTTTTAGCTTCCACTGAATAACCCTGCAGCTCTGGCTTGTGTGAGGGATTTGTCTGAAACACGCAGAAAAGTTCGACAACATTTACTCAAGCTCAAGCAAAAATGAAAGAAACGGCGGACACTCATAGATCTCTGGCCCCGGAATACAAAATAGGTACCAAGGTGTGGTTGTCCACGCGTTACCTGCGAATACCAGGTCGCAAAGCTCTAACACCTAAGTTTGTAGGGCCGTACGTCATTTCGGAAGTCATTAATCCGGTGGCTATCCGGTTGAAGCTCCCATCTACCTGGAAAATCCATCCGGTGTTTCATGTTTCTCTTGTTAAACCTTGCCATCCTTCTACCAGGCTTCCATCTCGTCCACTTCCTATTAAAGTTCATGGTTCAGATGAATATGAAGTGAACGCTATTTTGGGCACACGGATACGCAGGGGTAGACGGTTTTACCTGGTGGATTGGAAGGGGTACGGTCCGGAAGATCGTACCTGGGAACCGGCATGTAATATACATGCTCCAGCTCTGGTGTCCCAGTTCTGGTCTGCCCGAAGGGTGAGGGCCTCTTTGGGGGAGGATACTGTTAGAACTCTCTGCCCTTCCAGTCTGTTAGCTGGGAAAGAAAGCACGGCGTCGCCAGTTGCTCACCGGCGCATCCATGATCAAAGACTTCAGCGCAAAACTAAAGTGTATCCTAGCAGTCGAGTGCTTCACTTACCGCGGATGCAGCGGGGTGCCTGGAAGGTAGCCTGGCAACGCTGGCATCCTCTACACTACAGGAGCACTCGCCCTGCTGTGACGGGATCACGCAAACCAAGTCACTTGATACAGTCTTCATAAGCTCCTCCCTGTACTAACACCGGCGCTTCTGAACTTTCTTCGGTGGCATTTTGGATTCGATTCCTGTTTCCTGATCATAGTTTTTTCCTGGTCCTCCCGGTTTTGACTTCGGACTGCTTTGGTTGCTCTTTGGAATTTGCCTTTTGATCTTTTGCCTTCCTCCTTTTGAACTCGGACTGTCCCTGATTTTGCCTTGGATTCTGAATTGGTCTGCACTGCCCGCTCCCTGCTCGACATTGGCCTGACATTGGAAATTACCTTGGATACTGATTTGGTCTGCTTTGCTCGCTCCCTGCATGACATTGGATTGTTATTGGACTTTGCCTTGGATTGCTTCCACGCTGCTACCTCACCTTGAATGATTTTGGCTTCGTTTTGGTTTTTGAACTTCCTTGCTTTCGTCCCTCACAAGTACACGGACTAGAGACTTCCGTGGTGTACGTTGTGGGTTGTTTGCTTCTTAAGCCTCGCAACTGAGGTTTCTATGAACTTCCTCTGCCCATCCGGACCCTTGTTACCACTGGACAGGAGTCCAACACGGTAAGACTATAAAAGTAATTAGGGACTTTTTATTCTGTTGATGCTTACTGATAAGTTACTCATTGCCGTATTCTTTGCTTAGACTGCAGGTGTCAGCATTACCAGCCGGTTAACTTCTTACCTGAGTTAGCAGGTTAGTGGTATTCCGTGTATGCTGTTTGTATTGGCCTTATTGTTTATGCAAAGTCTGATACTTGCCTTGTCTTCAGCTGGTGGTGTGTCCTCCTGAATACCGAGTCTACACTTCTACGGCGCCTGGGTCATCGGTCTCCTATCTTTCCAGTAATAGACCATTCTGGTTGTTATTTCTAATAGCCAGACAGGTACATTATTTGGAAGACTTCGTCATCTACACGACGAGGCAAGTCGCTCCATATCAAGTGCTCCCTTGGTCTGACAGATTCAGAAGCCTTTAATATGGATGCGAACGAGACCTTGACCACTATTTTGCAATTAGTGGCCGACCTTTGTAATGATATGACTGCTGCCCATTCCGTCACCCAACGACGGATCGATGAGCTACAAGCAGGTATGCAATCCCCAGGCACACAACTACCACCGTCTGACATGGCATCTGGGTCAGGTGTAGGACCACCGGCACCAGGGGCTGGGCCAGTGTACATGACGGCACAATTCCCAGTGGCGCCTCCAGAACGATTCAACAGAGATCCTAAATCTTACAGGACCTTTTTGAATCAATGCAGGTTGCATTTCCTCTGTAGACCTGCTTCCTTTCCTGACTCTACAACTAAGGCCGCCTTTTTGCTTTCCCATTTGGGTGGTAGAGCGGCCGCCTGGGCTAACCCATTGCTAGAGGATGGCAGTCATTTGCTGTACAATTGTGACGCCTTGATAGAGGCAATGAGTCGTGTGTTTGATACACGATATGCTACTCAAGCTACAGATCTAGAGTTATTGGGCCTCAAGCAAGGGGAGATGCCTCTTCTTGCATATTGCATATTTGGCCAAGTTCAATCAACTAGTGGCAGAGACCGGATGGCCTGAGGATAAGAAGGCATCCCTGTTTTACAAAGGCCTTTCGGAACCCCTGAAAGATACCCTGGCCACTGTTCCGGTGTGCCAAATACCTTCCCTGAACTTCTTGATTTGGTATTACAAATCGATTCAAGACGAGCGGAAAGAAAAGGGGAAAAACGAGCTGTTCCTCCCACGTCCTTTTCATCCCCCGCTCCTACGCCTAGTCCTTCGGAACCTATGCAAATAGGTGTATTACGGGGACCTCTCTCCGCTGAGACGAGAGAACACAGGCGGAAGAACGGATTGTGTTTCTATTGCGGGGCCTCAGATCATCTTTTGCGTGTTTGTCCCAAGAAACCAGCTAAGAAGCAGGGAAACGCCAAAGCTCGGCAGTAGAAGGGGTCCAGCTGCCGGGCCTTTCTTCTATGGACTCTAATTCTTCCATCCCTTATTACCTCTCGGTTACTCTCTCTTCTGACACAGGTGGTCCAAAAGAGGTCTTGGCCGTCCTAGACTCGGGGGCTACCGGCTGTTACATGGACGAAAATTATGCTCGAGAGTTGGGATTGTCTATTGTGATTAAACCTTTTCCTGAAACCGTGAGTGCTGTTGATGGGTCTTCATTGGTTTCAGGTCCCGTAACAGAGTGTACAGCCACGTTGATGATGACCACTAGCTCCGGGCATAATGAAAATATAACTTTTGATATCATTGCGGCTCCGCAGCTTAAGTGCATATTGGGACTGTCTTGGTTACGGTTATATAACCCCGTAATTGACTGGCAATCGGGGAAGGTGATGTTCCTTTCTGATCATTGCGAAAACAACTGCTTGGAAAGTACTCCCGACTCATCGAAACCTAGTCGCGCCTTGCTTGATACCGCTTCCATTGTGGGAGCTGTTATCAACACAGCTTTACCAAAAGAATATCAAGAATACAAGGACGTTTTTGATTCAGTTGCAGCAGACATTCTGCCACCCCACAGGACTTATGATTGTCCAATAGAACTGGTACCTGGGGCAAAGATACCATCCAGGCGAATATACTCTTTGACACCCAAAGAAGATTTAATCCTAAAAGACTATATTGAGAAATCCTTAGAAACTGGTTTCATTCGCCCATCAAAGCCCCCGGCAGCCTCTCCTTTATTTTTTGTCCCCAAAAGGGAGCGGGACCTACGCCCTTGTATTGATTATCGGGCTCTGAATGCGGTTACCATCAGAAATCAATATCCACTCCCGCTGATCTCTGTCTTATTGGATCAACTCGGAAGTTCAGTGGTGTTCACTAAACTGGACTTGCGTGGGGCATATAACCTAGTGTGAATACGAAAGGGAGATGAATGGAAGACCGCGTTCAAAACCAAATATGGGCTTTTTGAGTATTGCGTGATGCCTTTTGGGCTGTGCAACGCCCCGGCCACCTTTCAGTATTTCATCAATGAAGTGTTCCATGATATGCTGGACCGTTATCTGGTGGTTTATCTGGATGACATTTTGATCTATTCACCCTCTCTGGAAACACACATTTCACATGTAACCAGTGTATTGCAGCGATTAAGAGAAAACCACTTATTCGCCAAATTGGAAAAATGCATATTCCATGTACAGGAGGTGGAGTTCCTAGGTTACAACATTACCAACCATGGGGTGCAAATGAGTCCCTCTAAGGTATCAGCAGTGTTGCAATGGCCGACCCCTGTTACCTTGAAAGAGCTTCAGTCCTTTCTGGGGTTCTCTAACTTCTACCGACGCTTCATTAAGGATTTCTCATCCATTGCTGCCCCCCTCACGGTTTTGACCAGTTCCAAAAAGTCTTTTTGCTGGAATGGGGAAGCTCAAAAGGCGTTTGAAAGTCTTAAGACCTCATTTACTACTGCACCTGTACTCCAGCATCCCAATCCGGCAAAGCCTTACATTGTGGAAGCAGATGCCTCAGGTATTGCTCTTGGAGCGATACTGTCGCAATTATGCCCCGAGACAAACGGGCTTCACCCGGTTGCATATCACTCCAGGAAACTCACCTCATATGAAAGGAATTACACTATCACAGAACGAGAGTTGTTGGCAGTAAGAGATGCTTTCATGGTATGGAGGCACCATTTGCAGGGTACCTCAGAACCTGTCCAGGTTTTTACCGACCACAGAAATCTGCTTGCACTCCAGTCCGTTAAGTGTACTACAGCTCGGCATGCTCGCTGGCACGAGTTTTTCTCAATGTTTAATTTCACTATCTCGTATCACCCAGGAGCACTCCATTCTAAAGCTGATGCACTTTCTCGTAACCATGGTAGTCCTGAGCCCAGCAACATGGATGGGGTTCCACTTTTACCTAACCAGGTGGTATGTGGTTGTACCCTCCAACCGTTCTTTATAGACAAGCTTCGAGACTGGGTGGAGACATCTCCCACGGAAATAACCACTCTGGGGCTGGAGATAGTGCAGTCCCTCCCTTATAAAGATGGGAAGGTCTATCTACCCGATATTCTTACTAGACAACAGGCGATGCAATGGTGCCACGATTTGTCTATTGCCGCCCATCCGGGTATCCGGAAGACTCTGGATTTACTAAAACGTTGGTGTTGGTGGCCATGTATGGCAAAAGATGTTGCAGACCATTTGTCAAACTGTGCGGTTTGCGCCCAGTGCAAGTCCCTTCATGGCAAACCAGTAGGCTTGTTACGGCCTATGCCCATACCCGAACTGCCATGGACCATGATTTCCTTGGACTTTGTTGTGGAACTACCGCTGGTGGAAGGCTATGACACGATATGGGTTATCATTGACTATCTCACGAAGATGGCCTTGTTCGTTCCTTGCAAAGGAATCCCTACAGCTCCTATTCTGGCGAGCCTGTTTCTGAAGCATGTATTCAGGCGTTTTGGTCTTCCATCAATCATCATTACTGATCGGGGTTCACAATTCACTTCTCTCTTTTGGCAAGCGTTAACCTCTACCCTAGATATTGATGGTAGATACTCCAGTGCATATCACCCACAAACCGATGGGCAGACTGAACGCGTAAAGGCGACCATGGAGCAATACCTACGCTGTCTTATCAGTCAGCTTCAAGGTCCTTGGGTCTCGCTTCTGTCCTTTGCTGAATACGCCTATAATGACTCTATACATACTGCGACAGGTGTTTCTCCGTTCTTTGCTATGTACGGAATGAATCCTAGAGCCCTTCCTATACAGTTTTAGCTTCCACTGAATAACCCTGCAGCTCTGGCTTGTGTGAGGGATTTGTCTGAAACACGCAGAAAAGTTCGACAACATTTACTCAAGCTCAAGCAAAAATGAAAGAAACGGCGGACACTCATAGATCTCTGGCCCCGGAATACAAAATAGGTACCAAGGTGTGGTTGTCCACGCGTTACCTGCGAATACCAGGTCGCAAAGCTCTAACACCTAAGTTTGTAGGGCCGTACGTCATTTCGGAAGTCATTAATCCGGTGGCTATCCGGTTGAAGCTCCCATCTACCTGGAAAATCCATCCGGTGTTTCATGTTTCTCTTGTTAAACCTTGCCATCCTTCTACCAGGCTTCCATCTCGTCCACTTCCTATTAAAGTTCATGGTTCAGATGAATATGAAGTGAACGCTATTTTGGGCACACGGATACGCAGGGGTAGACGGTTTTACCTGGTGGATTGGAAGGGGTACGGTCCGGAAGATCGTACCTGGGAACCGGCATGTAATATACATGCTCCAGCTCTGGTGTCCCAGTTCTGGTCTGCCCGAAGGGTGAGGGCCTCTTTGGGGGAGGATACTGTTAGAACTCTCTGCCCTTCCAGTCTGTTAGCTGGGAAAGAAAGCACGGCGTCGCCAGTTGCTCACCGGCGCATCCATGATCAAAGACTTCAGCGCAAAACTAAAGTGTATCCTAGCAGTCGAGTGCTTCACTTACCGCGGATGCAGCGGGGTGCCTGGAAGGTAGCCTGGCAACGCTGGCATCCTCTACACTACAGGAGCACTCGCCCTGCTGTGACGGTATCACGCAAACCAAGTCACTTGATACAGTCTTCATAAGCTCCTCCCTGTACTAACACCGGCGCTTCTGAACTTTCTTCGGTGGCATTTTGGATTCGATTCCTGTTTCCTGATCATAGTTTTTTCCTGGTCCTCCCGGTTTTGACTTCGGACTGCTTTGGTTGCTCTTTGGAATTTGCCTTTTGATCTTTTGCCTTCCTCCTTTTGAACTCGGACTGTCCCTGAATTTGCCTTGGATTCTGAATTGGTCTGCACTGCCCGCTCCCTGCTCGACATTGGCCTGACATTGGAAATTACCTTGGATACTGATTTGGTCTGCTTTGCTCGCTCCCTGCATGACATTGGATTGTTATTGGACTTTGCCTTGGATTGCTTCCACGCTGCTACCTCACCTTGAATGATTTTGGCTTCGTTTTGGTTTTTGAACTTCCTTGCTTTCGTCCCTCACAAGTACACGGACTAGAGACTTCCGTGGTGTACGTTGTGGGTTGTTTGCTTCTTAAGCCTCGCAACTGAGGTTTCTACGAACTTCCTCTGCCCATCCGGACCCTTGTTACCACTGGACAGGAGTCCAACACGGTAAGACTATAAAAGTAATTAGGGACTTTTTATTCTGTTGATGCTTACTGATAAGTTACTCATTGCCGTATTCTTTGCTTAGACTGCAGGTGTCAGCATTACCAGCCGGTTAACTTCTTACCTGAGTTAGCAGGTTAGTGGTATTCCGTGTATGCTGTTTGTATTGGCCTTATTGTTTATGCAAAGTCTGATACTTGCCTTGTCTTCAGCTGGTGGTGTGTCCTCCTGAATACCGAGTCTACACTTCTACGGCGCCTGGGTCATCGGTCTCCTATCTTTCCAGTAATAGACCATTCTGGTTGTTATTTCTAATAGCCAGACAGGTACATTATTTGGAAGACTTCGTCATCTACACGACGAGGCAAGTCGCTCCATATCAAGTGCTCCCTTGGTCTGACAGATTCAGAAGCCTTTAATATGGATGCGAACGAGACCTTGACCACTATTTTGCAATTAGTGGCCGACCTTCGTAATGATATGACTGCTGCCCATTCCGTCACCCAACGACGGATCGATGAGCTACAAGCAGGTATGCAATCCCCAGGCACACAACTACCACCGTCTGACATGGCATCTGGGTCAGGTGTAGGACCACCGGCACCAGGGGCTGGGCCAGTGTACATGACGGCACAATTCCCAGTGGCGCCTCCAGAACGATTCAACAGAGATCCTAAATCTTACAGGACCTTTTTGAATCAATGCAGGTTGCATTTCCTCTGTAGACCTGCTTCCTTTCCTGACTCTACAACTAAGGCCGCCTTTTTGCTTTCCCATTTGGGTGGTAGAGCGGCCGCCTGGGCTAACCCATTGCTAGAGGATGGCAGTCATTTGCTGTACAATTGTGACGCCTTGATAGAGGCAATGAGTCGTGTGTTTGATACACAATATGCTACTCAAGCTACAGATCTAGAGTTATTGGGCCTCAAGCAAGGGGAGATGCCTCTTCTTGCATATTTGGCCAAGTTCAATCAACTAGTGGCAGAGACCGGATGGCCTGAGGATAAGAAGGCATCCCTGTTTTACAAAGGCCTTTCGGAACCCCTGAAAGATACCCTGGCCACTGTTCCGGTTGTGCCAAATACCTTCCCTGAACTTCTTGATTTGGTATTACAAATCGATTCAAGACGAGCGGAAAGAAAAGGGGAAAAACGAGCTGTTCCTCCCACGTCCTTTTCATCCCCCGCTCCTACGCCTAGTCCTTCGGAACCTATGCAAATAGGTGTATTACGGGGACCTCTCTCCGCTGAGACGAGAGAACACAGGCGGAAGAACGGATTGTGTTTCTATTGCGGGGCCTCAGATCATCTTTTGCGTGTTTGTCCCAAGAAACCAGCTAAGAAGCAGGGAAACGCCAAAGCTCGGCAGTAGAAGGGGTCCAGCTGCCGGGCCTTTCTTCTATGGACTCTAATTCTTCCATCCCTTATTACCTCTCGGTTACTCTCTCTTCTGACACAGGTGGTCCAAAAGAGGTCTTGGCCGTCCTAGACTCGGGGGCTACCGACTGTTACATGGACGAAAATTATGCTCGAGAGTTGGGATTGCCTATTGTGATTAAACCTTTTCCTGAAACCGTGAGTGCTGTTGATGGGTCTTCATTGGTTTCAGGTCCCGTAACAGAGTGTACAGCCACGTTGATGATGACCACTAGCTCCGGGCATAATGAAAATATAACTTTTGATATCATTGCGGCTCCGCAGCTTAAGTGCATATTGGGACTGTCTTGGTTACGGTTATATAACCCCGTAATTGACTGGCAATCGGGGGAGGTGATGTTCCTTTCTGATCATTGCGAAAACAACTGCTTGGAAAGTACTCCCGACTCATCGAAACCTAGTCGCGCCTTGCTTGATACCGCTTCCATTGTGGGAGCTGTTATCAACACAGCTTTACCAAAAGAATATCAAGAATACAAGGACGTTTTTGATTCAGTTGCAGCAGACATTCTGCCACCCCACAGGACTTATGATTGTCCAATAGAACTGGTACCTGGGGCAAAGATACCATCCAGGCGAATATACTCTTTGACACCCAAAGAAGATTTAATCCTAAAAGACTATATTGAGAAATCCTTAGAAACTGGTTTCATTCGCCCATCAAAGCCCCCGGCAGCCTCTCCTTTATTTTTTGTCCCCAAAAGGGAGCGGGACCTACGCCCTTGTATTGATTATCGGGCTCTGAATGCGGTTACCATCAGAAATCAATATCCACTCCCGCTGATCTCTGTCTTATTGGATCAACTCGGAAGTTCAGTGGTGTTCACTAAACTGGACTTGCGTGGGGCATATAACCTAGTGTGAATACGAAAGGGAGATGAATGGAAGACCGCGTTCAAAACCAAATATGGGCTTTTTGAGTATTGCGTGATGCCTTTTGGGCTGTGCAACGCCCCGGCCACCTTTCAGTATTTCATCAATGAAGTGTTCCATGATATGCTGGACCGTTATCTGGTGGTTTATCTGGATGACATTTTGATCTATTCACCCTCTCTGGAAACACACATTTCACATGTAACCAGTGTATTGCAGCGATTAAGAGAAAACCACTTATTCGCCAAATTGGAAAAATGCATATTCCATGTACAGGAGGTGGAGTTCCTAGGTTACAACATTACCAACCATGGGGTGCAAATGAGTCCCTCTAAGGTATCAGCAGTGTTGCAATGGCCGACCCCTGTTACCTTGAAAGAGCTTCAGTCCTTTCTGGGGTTCTCTAACTTCTACCGACGCTTCATTAAGGATTTCTCATCCATTGCTGCCCCCCTCACGGTTTTGACCAGTTCCAAAAAGTCTTTTTGCTGGAATGGGGAAGCTCAAAAGGCGTTTGAAAGTCTTAAGACCTCATTTACTACTGCACCTGTACTCCAGCATCCCAATCCGGCAAAGCCTTACATTGTGGAAGCAGATGCCTCAGGTATTGCTCTTGGAGCGATACTGTCGCAATTATGCCCCGAGACAAACGGGCTTCACCCGGTTGCATATCACTCCAGGAAACTCACCTCATATGAAAGGAATTACACTATCACAGAACGAGAGTTGTTGGCAGTAAGAGATGCTTTCATGGTATGGAGGCACCATTTGCAGGATACCTCAGAACCTGTCCAGGTTTTTACCGACCACAGAAATCTGCTTGCACTCCAGTCCGTTAAGTGTACTACAGCTCGGCATGCTCGCTGGCACGAGTTTTTCTCAATGTTTAATTTCACTATCTCGTATCACCCAGGAGCACTCCATTCTAAAGCTGATGCACTTTCTCGTAACCATGGTAGTCCTGAGCCCAGCAACATGGATGGGGTTCCACTTTTACCTAACCAGGTGGTATGTGGTTGTACCCTCCAACCATTCTTTATAGACAAGCTTCGAGACTGGGTGGAGACATCTCCCACGGAAATAACCACTCTGGGGCTGGAGATAGTGCAGTCCCTCCCTTATAAAGATGGGAAGGTCTATCTACCCGATATTCTTACTAGACAACAGGCGATGCAATGGTGCCACGATTTGTCTATTGCCGCCCATCCGGGTATCCGGAAGACTCTGGATTTACTAAAACGTTGGTGTTGGTGGCCATGTATGGCAAAAGATGTTGCAGACCATTTGTCAACCTGTGCGGTTTGTGCCCAGTGCAAGTCCCTTCATGGCAAACCAGTAGGCTTCTACGGCCTATGCCCATACCCGAACTGCCATGGACCATGATTTCCATGGACTTTGTTGTGGAACTACCGCTGGTGGAAGGCTATGACACGATATGGGTTATCATTGACTATCTCACGAAGATGGCCTTGTTCGTTCCTTGCAAAGGAATCCCTACAGCTCCTATTCTGGCGAGCCTGTTTCTGAAGCATGTATTCAGGCGTTTTGGTCTTCCATCAATCATCATTACTGATCGGGGTTCACAATTCACTTCTCTCTTTTGGCAAGCGTTAACCTCTACCCTAGATATTGATGGTAGATACTCCAGTGCATATCACCCACAAACCGATGGGCAGACTGAACGCGTAAAGGCGACCATGGAGCAATACCTACGCTGTCTTATCAGTCAGCTTCAAGGTCCTTGGGTCTCGCTTCTGTCCTTTGCTGAATACGCCTATAATGACTCTATACATACTGCGACAGGTGTTTCTCCGTTCTTTGCTATGTACGGAATGAATCCTAGAGCCCTTCCTATACAGTTTTAGCTTCCACTGAATAACCCTGCAGCTCTGGCTTGTGTGAGGGATTTGTCTGAAACACGCAGAAAAGTTCGACAACATTTACTCAAGCTCAAGCAAAAATGAAAGAAACGGCGGACACTCATAGATCTCTGGCCCCGGAATACAAAATAGGTACCAAGGTGTGGTTGTCCACGCGTTACCTGCGAATACCAGGTCGCAAAGCTCTAACACCTAAGTTTGTAGGGCCGTACGTCATTTCGGAAGTCATTAATCCGGTGGCTATCCGGTTGAAGCTCCCATCTACCTGGAAAATCCATCCGGTGTTTCATGTTTCTCTTGTTAAACCTTGCCATCCTTCTACCAGGCTTCCATCTCGTCCACTTCCTATTAAAGTTCATGGTTCAGATGAATATGAAGTGAATGCTATTTTGGGCACACGGATACGCAGGGGTAGACGGTTTTACCTGGTGGATTGGAAGGGGTACGGTCCGGAAGATCGTACCTGGGAACCGGCATGTAATATACATGCTCCAGCTCTGGTGTCCCAGTTCTGGTCTGCCCGAAGGGTGAGGGCCTCTTTGGGGGAGGATACTGTTAGAACTCTCTGCCCTTCCAGTCTGTTAGCTGGGAAAGAAAGCACGGCGTCGCCAGTTGCTCACCGGCGCATCCATGATCAAAGACTTCAGCGCAAAACTAAAGTGTATCCTAGCAGTCGAGTGCTTCACTTACCGCGGATGCAGCGGGGTGCCTGGAAGGTAGCCTGGCAACGCTGGCGTCCTCTACACTACAGGAGCACTCGCCCTGCTGTGACGGTATCACGCAAACCAAGTCACTTGATACAGTCTTCATAAGCTCCTCCCTGTACTAACACCGGCGCTTCTGAACTTTCTTCGGTGGCATTTTGGATTCGATTCCTGTTTCCTGATCATAGTTTTTTCCTGGTCCTCCCGGTTTTGACTTCGGACTGCTTTGGTTGCTCTTTGGAATTTGCCTTTTGATCTTTTGCCTTCCTCCTTTTGAACTCGGACTGTCCCTGATTTTGCCTTGGATTCTGAATTGGTCTCCACTGCCCGCTCCCTGCTCGACATTGGCCTGACATTGGAAATTACCTTGGATACTGATTTGGTCTGCTTTGCTCGCTCCCTGCATGACATTGGATTGTTATTGGACTTTGCCTTGGATTGCTTCCACGCTGCTACCTCACCTTGAATGATTTTGGCTTCGTTTTGGTTTTTGAACTTCCTTGCTTTCGTCCCTCACAAGTACACGGACTAGAGACTTCCGTGGTGTACGTTGTGGGTTGTTTGCTTCTTAAGCCTCGCAACTGAGGTTTCTACGAACTTCCTCTGCCCATCCGGACCCTTGTTACCACTGGACAGGAGTCCAACACGGTAAGACTATAAAAGTAATTAGGGACTTTTTATTCTGTTGATGCTTACTGATAAGTTACTCATTGCCGTATTCTTTGCTTAGACTGCAGGTGTCAGCATTACCAGCCGGTTAACTTCTTACCTGAGTTAGCAGGTTAGTGGTATTCCGTGTATGCTGTTTGTATTGGCCTTATTGTTTATGCAAAGTCTGATACTTGCCTTGTCTTCAGCTGGTGGTGTGTCCTCCTGAATACCGAGTCTACACTTCTACGGCGCCTGGGTCATCGGTCTCCTATCTTTCCAGTAATAGACCATTCTGGTTGTTATTTCTAATAGCCAGACAGGTACATTATTTGGAAGACTTCGTCATCTACACGACGAGGCAAGTCGCTCCATATCAAGTGCTCCCTTGGTCTGACAGATTCAGAAGCCTTTAATATGGATGCGAACGAGACCTTGACCACTATTTTGCAATTAGTGGCCGACCTTCGTAATGATATGACTGCTGCCCATTCCGTCACCCAACGACGGATCGATGAGCTACAAGCAGGTATGCAATCCCCAGGCACACAACTACCACCGTCTGACATGGCATCTGGGTCAGGTGTAGGACCACCGGCACCAGGGGCTGGGCCAGTGTACATGACGGCACAATTCCCAGTGGCGCCTCCAGAACGATTCAACAGAGATCCTAAATCTTACAGGACCTTTTTGAATCAATGCAGGTTGCATTTCCTCTGTAGACCTGCTTCCTTTCCTGACTCTACAACTAAGGCCGCCTTTTTGCTTTCCCATTTGGGTGGTAGAGCGGCCGCCTGGGCTAACCCATTGCTAGAGGATGGCAGTCATTTGCTGTACAATTGTGACGCCTTGATAGAGGCAATGAGTCGTGTGTTTGATACACGATATGCTACTCAAGCTGCAGATCTAGAGTTATTGGGCCTCAAGCAAGGGGAGATGCCTCTTCTTGCATATTTGGCCAAGTTCAATCAACTAGTGGCAGAGACCGGATGGCCTGAGGATAAGAAGGCATCCCTGTTTTACAAAGGCCTTTCGGAACCCCTGAAAGATACCCTGGCCACTGTTCCGGTTGTGCCAAATACCTTCCCTGAACTTCTTGATTTGGCATTACAAATCGATTCAAGACGTGCGGAAAGAAAAGGGGAAAAACGAGCTGTTCCTCCCACGTCCTTTTCATCCCCCGCTCCTACGCCTAGTCCTTCGGAACCTATGCAAATAGGTGTATTACGGGGACCTCTCTCCGCTAAGACGAGAGAACACAGGCGGAAGAACGGATTGTGTTTCTATTGCGGGGCCTCAGATCATCTTTTGCGTGTTTGTCCCAAGAAACCAGCTAAGAAGCAGGGAAACGCCAAAGCTCGGCAGTAGAAGGGGTCCAGCTGCCGGGCCTTTCTTCTATGGACTCTAATTCTTCCATACCTTATTACCTCTCGGTTACTCTCTCTTCTGACACAGGTGGTCCAAAAGAGGTCTTGGCCGTCCTAGACTCGGGGGCTACCGGCTGTTACATGGACGAAAATTATGCTCGAGAGTTGGGATTGCCTATTGTGATTAAACCTTTTCCTGAAACCGTGAGTGCTGTTGATGGGTCTTCATTGGTTTCAGGTCCCGTAACAGAGTGTACAGCCACGTTGATGATGACCACTAGCTCCGGGCATAATGAAAATATAACTTTTAATATCATTGCGGCTCCGCAGCTTAAGTGCATATTGGGACTGTCTTGGTTACGGTTATATAACCCCGTAATTGACTGGCAATCGGGGGAGGTGATGTTCCTTTCTGATCATTGCGAAAACAACTGCTTGGAAAGTACTCCCGACTCATCGAAACCTAGTCGCGCCTTGCTTGATACCGCTTCCATTGTGGGAGCTGTTATCAACACAGCTTTACCAAAAGAATATCAAGAATACAAGGACGTTTTTGATTCAGTTGCAGCAGACATTCTGCCACCCCACAGGACTTATGATTGTCCAATAGAACTGGTACCTGGGGCAAAGATACCATCCGGGCGAATATACTCTTTGACACCCAAAGAAGATTTAATCCTAAAAGACTATATTGAGAAATCCTTAGAAACTGGTTTCATTCGCCCATCAAAGTCCCCGGCAGCCTCTCCTTTATTTTTTGTCCCCAAAAGGGAGCGGGACCTATGCCCTTGTATTGATTATCGGGCTCTGAATGCGGTTACCATCAGAAATCAATATCCACTCCCGCTGATCTCTGTCTTATTGGATCAACTCGGAAGTTCAGTGGTGTTCACTAAACTGGACTTGCGTGGGGCATATAACCTAGTGTGAATACGAAAGGGAGATGAATGGAAGACCGCGTTCAAAACCAAATATGGGCTTTTTGAGTATTGCGTGATGCCTTTTGGGCTGTGCAACGCCCCGGCCACCTTTCAGTATTTCATCAATGAAGTGTTCCATGATATGCTGGACCGTTATCTGGTGGTTTATCTGGATGACATTTTGATCTATTCGCCCTCTCTGGAAACACACATTTCACATGTAACCAGTGTATTGCAGCGATTAAGAGAAAACCACTTATTCGCCAAATTGGAAAAATGCATATTCCATGTACAGGAGGTGGAGTTCCTAGGTTACAACATTACCAACCATGGGGTGCAAATGAGTCCCTCTACGGTATCAGCAGTGTTGCAATGGCCGACCCCTGTTACCTTGAAAGAGCTTCAGTCCTTTCTGGGGTTCTCTAACTTCTACCGACGCTTCATTAAGGATTTCTCATCCATTGCTGCCCCCCTCACGGTTTTGACCAGTTCCAAAAAGTCTTTTTGCTGGAATGGGGAAGCTCAAAAGGCGTTTGAAAGTCTTAAGACCTCATTTACTACTGCACCTGTACTCCAGCATCCCAATCCGGCAAAGCCTTACATTGTGGAAGCAGATGCCTCAGGTATTGCTCTTGGAGCGATACTGTCGCAATTATGCCCCGAGACAAACGGGCTTCACCCGGTTGCATATCACTCCAGGAAACTCACCTCATATGAAAGGAATTACACTATCACAGAACGAGAGTTGTTGGCAGTAAGAGATGCTTTCATGGTATGGAGGCACCATTTGCAGGGTACCTCAGAACCTGTCCAGGTTTTTACCGACCACAGAAATCTGCTTGCACTCCAGTCCGTTAAGTGTACTACAGCTCGGCATGCTCGCTGGCACGAGTTTTTCTCAATGTTTAATTTCACTATCTCGTATCACCCAGGAGCACTCCATTCTAAAGCTGATGCACTTTCTCGTAACCATGGTAGTCCTGAGCCCAGCAACATGGATGGGGTTCCACTTTTACCTAACCAGGTGGTATGTGGTTGTACACATAGACAAGCTTCGAGACTGGGTGGAGACATCTCCCACGGAAATAACCACTCTGGGGCTGGAGATAGTGCAGTCCCTCCCTTATAAAGATGGGAAGGTCTATCTACCCGATATTCTTACTAGACAACAGGCGATGCAATGGTGCCACGATTTGTCTATTGCCGCCCATCCGGGTATCCGGAAAACTCTGGATTTACTAAAACGTTGGTGTTGGTGGCCATGTATGGCAAAAGATGTTGCAGACCATTTGTCAACCTGTGCGGTTTGCGCCCAGTGCAAGTCCCTTCATGGCAAACCAGTAGGCTTGTTACGGCCTATGCCCATACCCGAACTGCCATGGACCATGATTTCCATGGACTTTGTTGTGGAACTACCGCTGGTGGAAGGCTATGACACAATATGGGTTATCATTGACTATCTCACGAAGATGGCCTTGTTCGTTCCTTGCAAAGGAATCCCTACAGCTCCTATTCTGGCGAGCCTGTTTCTGAAGCATGTATTCAGGCGTTTTGGTCTTCCATCAATCATCATTACTGATCGGGGTTCACAATTCACTTCTCTCTTTTGGCAAGCGTTAACCTCTACCCTAGATATTGATGGTAGATACTCCAGTGCATATCACCCACAAACCGATGGGCAGACTGAACGCGTAAACGCGACCATGGAGCAATACCTACGCTGTCTTATCAGTCAGCTTCAAGGTCCTTGGGTCTCGCTTCTGTCCTTTGCTGAATACGCCTATAATGACTCTATACATACTGCGACAGGTGTTTCTCCATTCTTTGCTATGTACGGAATGACTCCTAGAGCCCTTCCTATACAGTTTTAGCTTCCACTGAATAACCCTGCAGCTCTGGCTTGTGTGAGGGATTTGTCTGAAACACGCAGAAAAGTTCAACAACATTTACTCAAGCTCAAGCAAAAATGAAAGAAACGGCGGACACTCATAGATCTCTGGCCCCGGAATACAAAATAGGTACCAAGGTGTGGTTGTCCACGCGTTACCTGCGAATACCAGGTCGCAAAGCTCTAACACCTAAGTTTGTAGGGCCGTACGTCATTTCGGAAGTCATTAATCCGGTGGCTATCCGGTTGAAGCTCCCATCTACCTGGAAAATCCATCCGGTGTTTCATGTTTCTCTTGTTAAACCTTGCCATCCTTCTACCAGGCTTCCATCTCGTCCACTTCCTATTAAAGTTCATGGTTCAGATGAATATGAAGTGAATGCTATTTTGGGCACACGGATACGCAGGGGTAGACGGTTTTACCTGGTGGATTGGAAGGGGTACGGTCCGGAAGATCGTACCTGGGAACCGGCATGTAATATACATGCTCCAGCTCTGGTGTCCCAGTTCTGGTCTGCCCGAAGGGTGAGGGCCTCTTTGGGGGAGGATACTGTTAGAACTCTCTGCCCTTCCAGTCTGTTAGCTGGGAAAGAAAGCACGGCGTCGCCAGTTGCTCACCGGCGCATCCATGATCAAAGACTTCACCGCAAAACTAAAGTGTATCCTAGCAGTCGAGTGCCTCACTTACCGCGGATGGAGCGGGGTGCCTGGAAGGTAGCCTGGCAACGCTGGCGTCCTCTACACTACAGGAGCACTCGCCCTGCTGTGACGGTATCACGCAAACCAAGTCACTTGATACAGTCTTCATAAGCTCCTCCCTGTACTAACACCGGCGCTTCTGAACTTTCTTCGGTGGCATTTTGGATTCGATTCCTGTTTCCTGATCATAGTTTTTTCCTGGTCCTCCCGGTTTCGACTTCGGACTGCTTTGGTTGCTCTTTGGAATTTGCCTTTTGATCTTTTGCCTTCCTCCTTTTGAACTCGGACTGTCCCTGATTTTGCCTTGGATTCTGAATTGGTCTGCACTGCCCGCTCCCTGCTCGACATTGGCCTGACATTGGAAATTACCTTGGATACTGATTTGGTCTGCTTTGCTCGCTCCCTGCATGACATTGGATTGTTATTGGACTTTGCCTTGGATTGCTTCCACGCTGCTACCTCACCTTGAATGATTTTGGCTTCGTTTTGGTTTTTGAATTTCCTTGCTTTCGTCCCTCACAAGTACACGGACTAGAGACTTCCGTGGTGTACGTTGTGGGTTGTTTGCTTCTTAAGCCTCGCAACTGAGGTTTCTACGAACTTCCTCTGCCCATCCGGACCCTTGTTACCACTGGACAGGAGTCCAACACGGTAAGACTATAAAAGTAATTAGGGACTTTTAGTAATTCTGTTGATGCTTATTGATAAGTTACTCATTGCCGTATTCTTTGCTTAGACTGCAGGTGTCAGCATTACCAGCCGGTTAACTTCTTACCTGAGTTAGCAGGTTAGTGGTATTCCGTGTATGCTGTTTATATTGGCCTTATTGTTTATGCAAAGTCTGATACTTGCCTTGTCTTCAGCTGGTGGTGTGTCCTCCTGAATACCGAGTCTACACTTCTACGGCGCCTGGGTCATCGGTCTCCTATCTTTCCAGTAATAGACCATTCTGGTTGTTATTTCTAATAGCCAGACAGGTACATTATTTGGAAGACTTCGTCATCTACACGACGAGGCAAGTCGCTCCATATCAAGTGCTCCCTTGGTCTGACACACTCCTGCGGTCCTACTGGCCTTGGACGCAGAAAAAGCGTTCGACCGCGTGGCGTGGTCCTTCTTATTTCGGGAGATGCAGAAGATGGGCCTCGGAGGGGAGTACCTGACAATGGCCCAGGCGAACTATCAGATACCATCAGCGAGAGTGGCGGTGAATGGGACGCTGTCAACACCCTTTAAGCTGAGTAGAGGGACGAAACAAGGATGTCCGCTGTCCCCAATGCTTTATGCACTTTATCTGGATCCCCTCCTACAAGCTATAAGGGAGACGGAAGGGATACGGGGCACCCCGTTTGGGGGGGAACAGCAAAAGGTGGCAGCGTTCGTTGATGATATGCTGTTCACCCTGACGACACCATTAGAGTCCATCCAAGCGAGTAGAACCCTGCTGGAGGAATTCGGGCAGGTCTCAGGCCTGAAGGCAAATATCAGTAAATCTGAAATACTGAATTTAACCCTGAAGGCAAGGAAATGAGACGTTCTGAGGGCAAGCACCCCCTTTGTTTCGACCACAGGGGTAATTAGATATTTGGGGGTGAGAATCACGACAACCCTCGCGGGTTGGTGCGCGGCCAACTATCCCCCACTGTTGAAGGACATTAAGTGGGACTTTCACAGGTCGAGGAACCTCCGGGTCTTGTGGCTAGGTCAGCTGGCTGCAGTTAAAATGGTCACACTCCCACGGTTGTTGTACCTTTTCCAAGCGATACCCCAGGAGATACCAGCAGGACTCTTCAGGGAGTTAAAAGCCCTGACCAACACATTTCTATGGGAGGGAAAGAGAGCGAGAGTCAGTAGGAATCTGATGATGGCACCCAAACGGGAGGGGGGACTGGCGCTACCGAACTTCCAACAGTACTACGAGGCCGTGCAGTTACGGGTGAGTAGAGAACAGCTTCAGGAAAGGGAGAGAACGCAAGACAAGCAGTGGGTTAAAATGGCTAGGGCGGTAACGCACCACAAGCTAGCGGAAGTCCTGTGGCTACCTGTCATGCCCTCTCCACACTTAACTCCTTCCACAGCGTGCAGGCGGCGGAGCGGCTCACGGGTTCCTCCTGCTGCATTCATCCGGCCTCCGGGTGGACGCCACATTCAAGGACATCCCTGGCGCCGGTTCCCACGCTTCCGTTTGGGCTTGCCTTGGCGTTTGCAGGTGCGGAGAGGGTTCCATTCCCATGCTGGCCGCGCCATGCCACGAAGGAAGGTCACGTGACCCGTAAGTGGTCACATGACCAGGAAGTTGCAAGCAATGGGACGCCCAGAGCAGTCACGTGACCAGGAAGGAGTGGTCACGTGACCAGGAAGGAGTGGTCACGTGACCAGGAAGTCACCTGCAATTGGACCCGGAAGCACACAATAAAAAGGGGTGAGCCCTTTCATTCATTGCTTCTCAGCTGTGTTGACAGCGTGTAGCTACTCCTATGCTCTTGCTTCATAGTTTTTGACCCTTTTGGATTCTGGACCTCGTTATTCTTTTGGATTGCTCTTGGTTTTGGCGCTTGGATCAAATTAGGACTGCCTGCTCATTCTGCCTGGATTTTGGACTGCTTCTTGGATTGCTTTTGGATTTGCCTCCTTGGACTTGGTTTTTTGGTGAACTTCCTACCTGCACTGCTCAGACCTTTGGAACTGCTCTCAAAGATTGTCTCTTCCTATTCCTTTGAAACAAGTTTACCTTCCCTCTGGATGGATTTAAGCCTTTACTCCCAGACCCCTTGGACCCATTATGAGGCGGTTCCCTCCCTTTCCTCTGCACCAGCCCACCGGACCTTCAGGGGGAAACAGTTAGGTGCAAAGCATTCATTGGTCATCCCAAGGGTAGGTGCCTTCACTGTCCATTTGTTAATACTTGTATACCTTGTAACCATTAAGCTAACCCAGTCTTTTTCTGCAGCCACCTGGGACCCGGTGTTTCCTGTTTCTCCCACCTGTGACCCCAATAACCAGTCAGCGAGTTGTTTTTGCTCCTCTCTGACTGGTGCTTGGGGACGGAGGTATACTAATCCACGTGGACCTCAGTTCTTGACACTACCGTAACAATGCAGGCCAAAGCATCTATATGAGAGCCCCATAACCAAATTAGTTGCGGACAATGGGGACAAGCTGGTAAAAACCAAGGGGATAACAACCTTCCCGTCCCCCTTCATGCCCATTTTTAACAACAGGGACTTTACACCAGGGTTGGAGAAGGGGGCATTTAAGCAATGGCAGGACGGGGGATGCAGGAAGCTGGGAGACATGTTCCGAGGGGGGGAAATACTTTCCTTTGTGGACTGTAAAAGGGAGTTCATGGTGAAGGAGGGGGAAAGGCTCCGATATGCGCAAATAAGACATTGGGTACTGAATCCCGGGAATAAGGAGGCGGCAAACAGAGAAACAACGCAATTCAAAAAAGTCCTCCTATCTAACGACGGGTCTAAGGGGCTAATCTCCAATCTCTATAGGATATTGGACAATGCAAACATTAGGCAACAGTGGCCATATATGAGGAGATGGGAGAGGATCCTGAGAAGGGAGATAGGAAGGGAGGAGTGGGAGAGGTTATGGAGAAAGATTCCCAAATTGGCAAGAGCATCCCAGTTGCAAGAAACATGGTATAAGATCCTACTAGGCTGGCACTATACACCAGCCGTCTTCACAGGATACACCCGGGAACTGCAGGGGACTGCTGGAGGGGCTGCGAGATGGAAGGCACGGCAGAGCATATCTGGTGGAGGTGTCCGAAAATCAAATCTTTTTGGCAAGAGGTACAGAGGGCACAGGACCAAGCCTTCGGGCCAGGGCAGAATCGACCGCCGGAGCAGATACTACTGGGAATCAGAGAGGGCATCACAGGGGGGGAACCTAGAGCTCGAGAAAAAGAGAGGGTGATCCTAACGCTAGCAGCTATGACACTAATAGCACAGAGGTGGAAAAGCACGGAGGTACCCTTGATGCAAGACTGGCTGCGAAAGATATGGGAAATCATTGCACTTGAATGGGCAATGTATGCTATGAACAACAATGTCCACAACTTTGCAGAAGACTGTGGAGAAACTTTGGCATTTCTCAAAGATGACTTTCGGGTAATGTGGTGCCCCCAACGCTTAAAACTGTTGGAGCTATAATAAACTTCGGTGACAGACCCATGAAAGTAATGGGCCAGAGACTGAGCGGAAGTGCCTCACGGGGGCAGGCAGGGGCGGGGGAGTTTGTTGGAAAACGGTTTAACATGTTGTAAAATCATTAAAAAGACTTTACAAAAAAAAAGCAAATAACTAATCTTATGAAAAACATTAACTAATCTTATGGCAAACATTGAAAAACAAAGATTGAATATTACTGAAGAGTGTGAAACCAATGTGGTGAAGGAAAGAGTGCACCACGAAGTGAATTGTATGAAAGAGCACATTGTGGCAAAGTCCAGAGACTGTCAAAGAGGAAAACACATTGTGGCAAAGTTAAAAGGCTGGCAAGGAGAAGGCCACGTGAATCTGAACCAGAACACATGTGCAGTTACAGAAGGACCTGTGTAGGCAAGAAAGCCCAGGGTTACCAGTTGCGTGACCTGTAATGGGTTGACCGTGTGGTCTGACAAATGCGCCCCGACCGGGGATACCCTATCTGTGAAAGCCAAAGAAACATGCAGAGAGCAAAACCAAGTGTATGAAAGAGATTGCTGAAGTGAACCAGAATAAAGCAATATATATGAACTTTCAAGAAACCCGAACAAGTGTAAAGTTAAACCTGGAACTGATTTTGAATATTGAGAGACTGAGACTAAGCACAAGTTGGCAAGCTGAACAAGTTGGCAAGCTGAACAACCTGATGTCTTTGGGAAGGGAAAACTTGAGACCTTATGAACTTTGTGGTTATCTTGAGGAAGGGAACCTCGAGGCTTCTTTTTTGAACTCTGTTGTCTTCTTGGGGAAGGGACCCACGAGACTTTGTGGAACTGTCTTGAAATTGGGGAAGGGAACTGGAAAGTACGCCAGGAGCTGGAGGAAGCTCAGAACTTTATTTAGAACACTGTTTCTTTTGTTGCTGACATCCCTATGCATTGTTTAGCTTTAGTTGTGAGGGCAAGTATAGGTTTTGGACACAGACAGACTTTTAAGTTGAACTTACTGATTCAAACTATTCTTGGTTTCTTTAGGTGGAGAAATCCTGCCTTAGCATATGGCAAGTTAGGCCTTCA
Source organism: Ambystoma mexicanum (assembly GCF_040938575.1). Taxonomy (NCBI): domain Eukaryota; kingdom Metazoa; phylum Chordata; class Amphibia; order Caudata; family Ambystomatidae; genus Ambystoma; species Ambystoma mexicanum. Next base: position 1,106,492,629 of record NC_090922.1, read on the forward strand.
ACCATCCTGACATTTAAGTTAATAAACCATTTTTGTTTGAACTTTGAATCTGTTGTCTGTGTCTTGCTTCATGAAGCCTTCACAGCCGTCACACTAAGCAAAACACACAAATAAAATATATGGCAATACAAAATTAACCAACAATATTTGTACAGTGTTTGAATGACCTTTTCTTATCCTGGGTAATGACCCTACGTAAGGATTCAAAGTTGGCTTTTAGAATGTTCAACAAGGAAAACGAAAGGTTTTGAACCAGTTCTTGTTAGTTCCAAAATTCCAAAGTAAAAGTTCAACAAACACAATTCCACTGGTCACAAGTCTTGGTTCTTTGATGAAAGATCAACTTTCAACTTCCATAAAAGAAAATAGCACCAATGGTAACCCTGGTTATGACAATTTGATTCTACTTCCTTAAAGCTTGCCACAGTTTGAAAGAAAATGTAAGATTCCCACTGTCAATAATATGCAGTGCTTAATAAACAGTTCAGTGAGAAACTCAGGGGTGTTCTCCCATTTAGCCCTGAGAATCCTCTATTCGGGTGGCCAGGGGAGGGTCATTGCTTTTAGATTCCAAACCTGGGGGTGGACAAGCAAGGGAGGATCATCTGGGTAGGGGAGACCGGGCTGCTCTCAGGCGAATACCCTAGGGGAAACATAGTATTCCAAGGGGAAAATAGGTGGGGAAATCCCAGAAGCCTTTGTGGGTTATGCAGGCCCCATAATCCCTAATCCAAGAAAAAGACAGACAGATTGTCCCAGAGCAACCCTAGGGAAGGGAGGAAGCAAGGTGAGACAAAAACAGAATCTCAATTTCAACTTTTCTTTATCTTTTCCCCCTGCAGATCATAGGAGGGGTCATACGGGCCCATGTTCTCATATCCGGGTGGATAACATAGGGAATTTGTTAATACAAAGTGATTCATCCATCTCTTGTTTACCTTAGTAGGGCCAACGGCTCTTCCCCTACTCTTTACCAATCACCAATGTCAAGTTCAGTCTCACCCCATCTCCCCTTTCCCATTTCCATTAAATACTGAGACGAGGAAGCGGCAACTAAGATCAGTAAAGATTACCCATAGGAATAACATGGGGAAAGTAAGGGAAACCTACCATAGAAAGAACGCAACTTGTCCCACTAATAGAGTCAGGAAGGATCAGGCATTCCATAGTAACCATTCACACCTGACTCCACTTGACTGGTCTTTTTACTATAAAAGGTGTGGTCTGACACAAGTGTATGAGTGAGCAGGAGAACAAGTAGGAGAGCGAGTAGAAGAGCAAACAGGAGAGCGTGGCAGGAGGTGAGCCGAGACACCAGACTTGCCCAGGACCAGAGGCCAGAGACCGGGACGTTGAGATGTTGAGGAACTGCCGTATGAAAGGGCAGGTGCGTGGCGAGGGAGCCGTGTCTCTAGGGAGCCAAAAAGGGTCCCTGCATGGGAACCGAGAGGTGTGCTGGTGCCCTGCAGAACCTGTCCATGTGAATGCTCATTCCCCCCCTGGGCTGGTGAGATAGCCCAGGAGTGTCCGAGGGGCAGGCGATGAGACCCTGACCTCAGAACAAAGAGCCGATGTGAAGCAGCGGTGCAGAAGCCAGACCAGTGAGTCTGAATGCATTGCAGAGCCGGGTTGTGAAGAGCGCGATACAGAGACAAGGTAATGCCAGAAACACATAAGAAAGAGGACCTTGTTTGAAGTGGGCATTCCTTTAAGGCTGAAGGGAAGTCTTCAACAAAGATGCAAGTAACAGTATAACAGTGTAAGCGCGTTACGAACGTGTTTGTTGAGCAATGAAACGATATGAATGAAAGAGGGCCAGAGGGCCATGGAAAAGGTTCAAGAGGCACAAAAGGAAAGGGAAGTAAGAAAAGGGGTGCAAGTGACCCAAAAAGAGAGACACTAGTGCAAGAGTACACAAAAGCATGAAAGAAGTGTGCAATAGGCACAGCCAAGATAAAGAATAAAAGATAGTGCAAGTGTGCACAGAAAAAGGGAAGGAATACCAGAAAAGGGTGCAGGAAGCACCTGAATATTAAAAATGCAAAAGGAAGTGAAAGTAAAGGATCAAGAGAGGGGCAAAGGGTCAGAGTGGTCGCACTGAGGAAAAGCAAAGAGTCTAGCATTCTCGAAAGACTCTGACTCTACTCCATAAGAGAATGATATGCAGGAAAGATTGTTCATAAGAAAAGGCACATCCTGACCAACAGACTTTGTGTTTTGTGTTTCGAAAGCTGGAAGAGGCTTAAGCTTGGGGAAGGGAACCCTGATTGGCCTATTGAAGAAACTGACTTTGTGTTTTGTGTTGAAAGCTGGAAGAGGCCTGAGCTTGGGGAAGGGAACCCTCAGAGGCCTATTAAGAACTGTAGACTTGGTGTCTTATATTAAAAGCTGAAAGTGAACATGTTAGAAGTGGTGAAGGGAACTCCAAGGAACTCAAGGACATTGAAGGTGTGGAGAAGGCCATACAAACAGCCCTGGTGAGTGAACCCATCTTTGTGACATTGACCATATCGCACCTGGTGAGAAGACCACCTGAAACCAATCTTGGTTTTGCCATTTTTGTTGTACCCCTATCTTTCCTTTTCAAAAGACCTCCTATCACATTTTTGTACAGAGTGAGGGCAAGGATAGGTTTAGACACACACTGACATTTGCTTTGGACTATTAGACTACAACAGCCATTAGAAACATCAGTTAAGGGAATCATCTGTGAAAAACCTGAAAGTGTCTCACCCGCTAGTCCCTGGGGATCTGTCACCCAGGTGGCTAGGACACAGCCATCGCTTTTGGATCCAGTTCCTGGGGGTGGACTGGTGCGGGAGGTTCACCTGAATGGGGGGTCCTCAGGGAGTGGAAATGAGACACTGTAGGGTGAGACACAGTATCCCCTTCCCAGAAATATTTTCCACATCCTACCAGGTAGGATACATAGGAATTCAACACCCCCCCCCTTTTCTGACACAATCTCTTTCTCACTGACAGTTTACCGTGAGCGACAACAGGCTAACACCAGAGCCATATATCTGCCATGTCCCAAGACCATGGACAGGCAAGGTCAGGCAATTACGGATTATTACACACACCTGACTTCCCTCACACTTCCCCACATGGATAAAAGGTGGAGCATGAAAGCACACTCTGAGTGAGGCAAATCACATAGGAAACAGCAGTTCCAAGATGGCAATTTCATACAAGGAGGAAGACGGCGAGACCAGAGAGAGTGGCAAGGAGGGAGGCACCTGTGACATCTAAAGACCTTTACTTTAATGTGCCTTGGAAAGTAAGAAACCAAAGACCAGGAACTAAGGCTGATCAAAGCTGCACAGTGTTGCGGGGCTCTCCCGTGTCGATAACCAAGGCGTAGAGGAGCAATTTCTGACGTGTTACTGTCTGTTGGGGGAGAGGCAGTATATTATGTCCCCCTGCACCATTCCCGCATCAGGTAGATGATGTATGAACCAAGGGGGGAGACAGCTCCACCCCTTTTTTAATTATGTTCATCTCCTATCTGTGATAAGAATGCATAAACGCAATGTTACGGCGTTGTTACGCTCACCTGGTCTCTGCGGAGGCATTGGGGCACAGTTGCAGCCCTCCCTGAACTTGAATCACCCCTTTCAGGCCTCTCCCTCAGTAAAAGCTGTGAGTGGTGGTATGTGGTGATACTGCTCCTGTGTGGAGATAAGAGTGTGTGAGTGTGCTAATCTGTGATTTGTGTACCTCTCCAACCCTTCACCCCAAAGTACGGTTTCTGTGAGCATACGCCGGCTCATAAAGCTCACCAGTGAATTATGGAAGATAAGCTCTCTGTCCTGCTACTTCTGGCAGGGGCGCGTCTAATGGGATCTAGTTCTTTCACTGATCCCTGATAAGGATTAGTCCAGTCCAGCTGCGACTATGCTCCTCCTTATTATTGGTAAGTCCTTCTTGAGCTCTTGTGATGCTGTTCGTTCTGTTTAACGTCTTTATATGTTGCCCGCAATAATGTTGCTTTTCTGTTTTCTTCCCTTAGATGGAAATGCGTCCTCAATGCAGCTGTGAGACGCGAGACGTGGCCAGATGGAGGATGGATGCTACCGCAATGTTGGACAGCAGGTAAGTGATGGTTTAAGGAAAGCGCGAAGTTTGGTGAAGCGCAACCTTAAACTGACAGTTTTTTCAACCTTGTCTTCTGTTTTTCCTTGCAGGCGCTGCTGTTGACGATGGAGCGTGTCGTGCTGTGGTGCCAAGATGAAGATTTTGGCGTTCCGGAAAGTGTAAAGATGAATACTTGGTTTGTCGAAGAGATGTACAGATAAGAACAGCTTCTCCCAGTTGGTAAGTATGCTGTCAGGAAGCGGGATATCCAGGAAGCATGATCTTCAAAGGTAAGTCTGACCTCAGGCGACAGTGAGCGTTACGCTGCTTGAAAGTGCAGAATAACGCGAAGCGTCTGTCTTGAGGATCGGGGCAACTTGTATAGCTGAGATCGTAGGCAAGCCCATTAGGGCCGGCTTACCAGCCACCCCTGCCACTCCTAGAGAGTGAGCACGTGCAAAGGCAATCCATTAGCAGCCACACCCAAGAATACACTTGGGGCTGCTTAATGGATGGAAGGTTCAAGGTTAATGCATCCTGCTTGATGGATGGCAAGTTCAAGGTTAATGCATCTGAAGTGCTATGTCCATAATAAAAACTTTTTGGTGTTAAATGGATGTTCTTGTTTACTTTTGTTCATGAGCCTGGTGCCAAAGGCGCCAGGACAGTGTCCACCCAGGTCTCCTGTACATGTGTCAGGAATATGGGAGGGGGGGAGACGGAAGAGGTGTCAGAGGTCTCAGACAGCTTAAAGAACATGATTTAGGCTATAAACTACCTTTCCCAGCATCCTCCCGGGTAGTCAGTAGTTCTTGCCAGACGCGCATTTGGCTAGCTGACCGTAATTGGTAACAGTTTATCAAGGGCCAACGGCGCACGGCAGGTGTGGCTTGTTTTGTTCTGTGAGGCGAAGCCATGCCGGAGGATTGAGGAACTTCACCCGCGCCTGCCCATGCTTTTCCTCTCTTGAGCGGTCACTGTGGGAGCGGATAGCAGCGTGAGGAGGAGACGCGCAAATACTATGCCGGTGTTATATATTCTACGGAGCGGCATTCGGGGTTGTTCAGCAGCTGAAGGAGAACCCACGCTGCTGTCATGGCTACAACAGATTATGTCCGGGAAGCCTGATTAGCTTCCCGGACGAAAAGATAAGTGCGGAAGGGGTTTGGTATCAGTTGATGTTGTGGAATCATGTTTCTGTTCAATACGAGAAAGAACTCCTAATGTGGCGTGCCCATGTGTATGAACTCCTGGTTGCCATTTACTCGAGTACTAGTGCGGCTAACTTGATCACTCCAAAACGTGTCTAGGAGCACGCTACTTGGCTTGTCATTATTAGGGTCTGAAATACACGTTACCTGAGTATCAGTGTTGTTAACTCGATATCTCAGAGTGGGTGTTCACTGCATATTTATGAGTCTGAGCCAGGTCTATGACTATATGTTTTATGTTTTGTACATGTTGCTACTGCTTGCCCGGAGGGCCATGTCTCATGTGTTTTCATGTGGGAATGACATCCCAAAAGTCTGTTTCATTTTTGCTTGCTTATATGTGGTCCATGTAAGAAAATGACAACCTATGCCTGTATCAAGGGGTATTAGGAAGTGCAAGGTTTCTAGGGTGAGCATCACTAACCTGTATTAAGTGGTATTACTGGTGTGCTGTTTTACATGTTTTGGTCTATGTTATTACATGTAACATTAGACAGTGTAGGGTTTGTTCCCTGTTGCTTCCCCGGACCAATCCACCTTAGGCATTTCCTAAACCTCTCTCCGGTTTTCCTACATTCCCCTTCCCATCCACAACCTCTCCCTAACCCTCTTCCCCCCATTGGCTGCCACATGGTATCCTGTATTTAAAAATCAGGTATCTGTGCCAACCACGGGTGGAGGGTTGACTACATTCGGCTCCTGTGGTTCGGGGGAGAATGTTGACACACCTTCCCCCCATTATTGTATACTTGACATAATAAGCCACCCCCATATTGGGATACTCACCACCACCCGAGCCAAATGGAGGCGACAACTCCGGCCTTGGCCGACATGCTCAAGGCACTTCAGGATATTCAAGTAGAGTTAGTACAAGCAACTCAGGAATCTGATACTTTAAAAACAGGAGTACAGAGTTTGGTAGATCAGCGAACCCCATTGGAGGGGGCTAGTGCTGTGAGAGGTTCGCAGAATCAGAATCCCACAGTGATTGTCCAACCTCCTAGTAGTATACCCTTGGCAGCGCCCGAGCGCTTTTCAGGTGATCCTAGGAAGTACATGACATTCCTGACCCAGTGCCGGCTTCATTCCCTGTGTAAACCTACTGCGTTCGAATCCATTCAGGCTAGGACGGCCTTTGTCATTTCATATTTGACTGGGGATGCAGCGGCGTGGGCAATGCCATTGGTACAGAAAGATGACCCCTTGCTATACAATTGGGATGGTTTTCTAAGGGAATTTGGCAGGCTATTTGATCACCGAGAGGTTTCATTAGCTCAAGATAAGGAGTTGTCAGGATTACGACAGGGAGGTAGGGATTTAGTCACATATGTTACTGTTATGCTTGAACTAAAATGGCGCTGGTGCGCAGTGCATTCTGGGAGCGCTCAGAGCCATGAAGGATATTTACTTCATGCCGCAGTGAAAAACTGTTCACATTTTGCTGAGTGTTAGATTCACGGTGCTGAGGAAAACATGCTTTCCAAACCTGGTATGGGATCAAGGACATTTTTGCTGGGAAAGCTAACTTTGTTATGGTTTGTTACTGTTCTCCGCAGAGCGTGTTTTTAGAGGAGGGAGGCACTCTGCTCCTTGAGGGTGGCTGTCAATTGACGCAGCTGGCAACCGACGGCTGCTCATCAACTGCACAAGTGCCATTTCCAGAAGGTTAGAGAACTGCCACCCCTTTTTGGAGTGTGTATATATGCGGAAACCCGGAGGTGGTCAGGTGAGACTTCAGCCGGAGGAGGACGCTTACGTCCAGCACTCCTGTGAGCTGTGGTGCTCTCAGCCTGGCTGTTCCCGGGGTCTTCAAGCCGCTTCTGGGCGAGATGAGGAATCCAGTTACACTCACGGTGATGTATTTCCTTTTGAATTCTTTGCTTCTTCTGTGATTTATGTCTATATTATTTCTGTGAGTTATTTCTATGTTATCACTGGTTGCTTCTAAACTTTGAATAAATAGCCGTATAAGTGCTGATTATGTTCTAAGAGTGTGTGGTTGCGAGTTATTGCGTCTTTTTGCGTTCAAAGTATTGGCTCTATAATTGCATTGGTGATTTATGTTTTTCCGTGCACTCTGGGGTGAGCAATACAGTTACCCAGTTCAACAGGTTGGTAATTGAGACTGAGTGGCCAGTGGCCAAACAAATGGTGTTATTTTATCAGGGATTACGGGAGGAATCGAAGGGTGCAATTGCTCAAGTAGAGCCGCAACCAAGCACTTGCACAGCTATGATTAATTTAGCTTTGAGGTTGGATCATCGCATGAATGAAAGGAAAGGAGATAAAAAGAGACCGGAAACAGGCCCTTTTGTGCGTTTAGACAGGAGTAGAGGAAGGACAAGTGAAGTTGAACCGATGCAAATTGGTAGTATACGAGGACCCTTGTCAGCAGCTGAAAAGGAACAGCCTAAGGCTAATAAATTATGTCTCTATTGTGGACAAGCAGGACATTTCATACGTACATGTCCCAATACCCCACTGAAAAGTGGAGGAGGGGAGAGAGGTACAAAGGAAGCGGTAAAAGAGATGGGCCGGCCTTAAAGGGAACGCAGGTGACAGGCCCGATGGAGATAAAGTTCCCCAGATGGGTTGTGAACACAGTGGGGGGGGTAAGACTTCTCACTTATACATTTTGGTGACGTTATGCTTTGCATTAACTAAACAGGAGGTCCTGGCAATGGTGGATTCAGGGCTACGGGAAATTTTGTAGATATTACTCTGGCAGAGCAGTTAGAGTTGCCTTTGTTGGACAAAAACAAGGTAGAAGGAGTGCAATCAGTGGATGGTTCTCCTTTGGTATCAGGACCCATAAGAAAGCAGACCGAAGAATTGGAAATGATTTGTGGACATGGTCATAAAGAGGAAATTTTGTTTGACCTAATAGCAGCTCCTCAGTTTGGATTAATCCTGGGAATGCCCTGGTTGGTGCTGCATAATCCAAGGATTGATTGGGAAAGTCAGACAGTGTGGTTTGAGGATGTCAAGAGCATATTTTTTCAGAAGCAGGACCAGCGACTTGGTTAAGTGAAAAGAGGTCAGAAGATGTGATTGTTGAGGCAATGACAGAGGGCCTCATTAGAGGCTATTAGCGCCGTGGCTACCCCCTACCACCTTCTGGGTCCCGGTAGGCGGTATGGGGACTTACCGGGTCATTCCGACCATGGAGGACCCAGTAAATCCCCATGCCAATTACCATTCCCCATTCCCATTTGAGCCCCCATAGGGCTCAATGGGAATGGGGAAGGAGCAAATAACGGTACCGCTATTAGTGGTACCGTTATTTGCTCTGAAGTCCCTCAGTGGGTCCTGTCCTTAACATGTGGTCTCACCACACATTAAGGATGGATCCGCTGAGGGACCTTGTAGTAGGGTGGTAAGGGATTACCGGCACCGGTGCCCTTACAGGTGCTGGTAATCCCTTACCACATAACGTGTTATGAGGCCCAGAGGGTATTCCAGCTCAGTACAGGGAGTTTAGTGGAGTTTTTGACAAGAGAATTGCTGAACAATTACCTCCGCATAGACCCTATGATTGTGTTATTGATTTGGAAGAAGGAGCAAAATTGCCTTGCAGCAGAATTTATGCACTTACAGAACAGGAAAATCAGTATTTACGAGAAAATTTAGATGAGATGCTGGCTAGGGGTTTTATCAGGCATTCCACGTCCCCAGTCTCCTCACCTTTATTTTTTGTTCCCAAGAAAGAAGGGTCCTTACGTACTTGTATTGACTATCGGGCTTTAAATAAGGTAACGATAAAAAACAGATTTCCGTTGCCATTGATTTCAGTCCTTTTAGACCAAGTGAGGTCTGCCAAAGTATACACCAAATTGGATTTAAGGGGCGCTTACCATTTGATACGGGTCAAAGAGGGGGATGAGTGGAAAACAGCTTTTAGAACTAAGTTTGGATTGTTTGAATATCTGATAATGCCTTTTGGTTTATGTAACGCTTCTGCCGCTTTTCAGTTTTTTATGCAAGAAGTTTTGCAGGAATTCATTGATGTTTTTGTCATTGTTTATAATGACAATATTTTGATTTATTCTGAATCTCCAGAGCAGCATGTACGACATGTAAGAACAGTGTTGAAACGATTACAGGATTGTCACCTGTGTGTCAAATTGGAGAAATGTGCATTTCATGTGACAAAGGTGGAAATTTTAGGATTCATTTTGACTGATACAGGGATTGTGATGGATCCTAAGAAAGTGCAGGCAGTTAGAGACTGGCCCTCGCCACAATGCATCAAGGACATCCAATCTTTTCTAGGCTTTGCCAACTTTTATAGACGCTTTATCAGTAATTTCTCTAAAATTGTTACTCCAATTACACATTTGTTAAAAAAAGCGGTGAAATTTAATTGGAGTCCTGAAGCAGAAAAAGCATTTCAGGAGTTGAAGGTAGCTTTAACTACTGCGCCTGTGTTAAAACATCCTAACATTGAGAGGGCATTTCAAGTTGAAACAGATGCAAGTAATGTGGCGATAGGAGCCATTTTCGCGCAGAAAGATGAGGAGGGAGTATGGCATCCTGCAGCATTTTATTCCAGAAAATTGTCAGGGTGTGAGCAGAATTACTCCATAACTGATAAAGAGTTGTTGGCAATTCGGTCTGCATTCCTTGAGTGGCGACATTATTTGCTGGGAGCAAAGCAACAGGTGATGGTGGTAACTGATGACAAAAATCTGCAATACTTTAAAACAGCTCACACACTTAGTCCTAGACAATTGCGTTGGTCTCAGTATTTTAATGAATTTGATTTTGTGATTACTTTTAGGCCACGTAGCAAAAATGGAAAGGTGGATGCGCTTTCGAGGCAACAAAATTTGAACCATACAGTAGATGAAGTGAAAACTGTGATCTCACCAGACAAAATTGTTGGGGCCATTACCACACAGGTCACAAAACTGATCAAGAAAGCTTTAAACTCACGACAATTGTTAGAGTGGCAGAACAGTCATCTGGCATGAACTGTACGGGAAGGCTTGCCATATCATCAGAGGCGACTATATTTACCAATGAAAGAGTTACAAGACAAGGCGTTATATTGGTGTCATCAGTCTCCCTTAGCCGGACACGCAGGGTTGAGAAAAATCCAGACCATGTTGGAAAAATACTTCTGGTGGCCCACCTTAAGGTTGGATATGGAAAGATATGTGGCATTATGTGAGAATTGTGCACGTAACAAAGCAGAGCATGTTAAGAAAAGAGGGTTACTACAGCCATTGCCCACTCCTGAATAACCATGGACACACATTTCTATGGATTTTATCACTGATCTGCTGCCCGATAACCAATATGATACCATCTGGGTAGTGGTAGATTTTCTGTCAAAACAAGCTCACTTCATTCCTTGTGAGGGAATACCTGGTGCAGGGAGGTTGGCAGAGTTGTTCTTACAACATGTGGTAAGGCTGCATGGGTTGCCAAAAAGTATTGTCTCGGATAGAGGTTCACAATTTACATCCAGGTTTTGGCGTGCTTTCTGTCGAATGTTGGGAATCAACTGTGCGCTTTCCACCAGCTATCACCCCCAGACAGATGGCCAGACTGAAAGAGTGAATCAAATCCTTGAACAATATTTACGTGACTATTTGGGTGATGGCAGGAATTTGTGGGTGCAGGCTTTATGGCTGGCAGAGTTTACTTATAACAACACATATCATACTTCTTTGGGAATGGCACCTAATGAATGTTTATATGGTCATGAACAGAATATGTTACCGGAACATTTGCCGGAAATGGGGAATATGCCATTGTTACAGGAGCGCAAACAGTTGCTTCTTGAGATTAGATGGAGGGCACGGGAAAATCTGTAGAGAGCCAAGAGCCAGTACAAAGGGCAAGCTGACAGACATCGCCAGGAAGGTCCTCAATATAAAGTAGGGGACAGAGTGTGGTTATCTACTCGGAATTTGTCTTTAACAGGGTCACGAAAATTCCTACCTAGGTTCATTGGACCCTATGAGATTAGTAAATGTATCTCTGCAACTGCTATGAAATTGCGTTTACCTACATCTTTGCCTATACACCCGGTGTTCCATGTCTCTTTACTTAAACCTGCAGCTCCGGACATGATTACGAAGAGGCCTCCAGCTATCTTGAAAGAAGGCCAAGAAGTATTTTGGATGTAAAAAAAAGGAATCATCAGTTTTGGTATCTGATTGAGTGGAAAGGTTATGGACCAGAAGACTGTTCTTGGGAACCCGCAGATGCGGTACATGCTCCAAGGTTGGTCAAGCAATTTCATCAGCAACACCCGGACAAACCAGGCCCTTGGAAGGGCCCTGGGAGAGGAGGTAATGTCATGAATATGGGAGGGTGGATACGGAAGAGGTGTCAGAGGTCTCAGACAGCTTAAAAAACATGATTTAGGCTCCCTGCCCCTTACTTCATGACCATGACAGGCGTGTAGTCTGTACTCCATGTTGTGCCTTTCCAAACACCATCTTATTCTGGGCCCTTTGTCCCTCTCCTGAAATATCCCCTCTTCCTCTCCCAGCGCCGCGCACATCTAGCCCCCACCACCTCCACCCTCTATCAGCTCAGCGCAACACCTAATCTCACGGAAACTAAACCATTCATTTGTTGCCACTAGCAAGTATCGAGTACTGACAAGATGTGCTCATCCCAGAACATGAGACCAAGGCCTGCTCTGGCCCCAGCTCCCCATCCATCTCTGCCGACCGACTCATGCACTCTCCACCCCCTCCATGCCAAGTGTATCCATAGTGGACATATATTCTGGTAACACAAACATCGATCTCCAATGTGTTTGAAAACATGAGACCCCAGAGACCACAAATCAAAGATCGTCCCTTCTGATAAGGCACCTGGCAGAACGACCCCTAACCCAATGCCCCCATAAAATACATGGGTTAGAATGCCCCTATGTCATACCAATAGCCTGTTTTCATGTGATAGTTTATACCAGTCATTAATTCATGCATGCCAAAGTTTGTAAGTTAGTTTAGTTAGACAGCTTTCTTCATCTCTGAAAACCTTTGCCTGACCTTCACATCGTGGAGATGAGCCCAGCAGACACACGTGTGTCTAGAGCGACTGCAAAGTGGCAGCCAACCAGCATCTTGTATCCCATATAGTATCAACTGTTCTATATGTCACTCTCCAATCTGATGCAAGAATGTGTACCCTCTGTATGTCGTAATCAGTGATGCTGAATGCCTTTTTAATGTGCTGCTCATGTAATTTATGGCAGAGCGCTCTTGGGCAGCAGAGTTCTTTGCTTGCATTCTTTTACTTATATACCTTTTGTTTCCCTTGCTATTACTCTCCTCTTTTCATTCCTTAGTGGGATGTGTCCATTATGTTGTCTCTTGGGACATGTGCATGATAAGGTGCCAGACTTCCTTTGGTGACCCCTTGTGCGTGATAGTCCTTCAGGTACTTCCGTAACTGCGGCGAGATACGGGGCTTCCCGTGGAGGGCCATTACTACCTAGGGTTGGCAGACGTTCTACAAAAGTGTACGCTCCTGAGTTAGGACTGTGGGTCCCTGCTTTGCGAAAACCCAACTGCTCACCGGAGCTCGGCGGAGCCCGCTACGGGAAGGCCCCCTTGGGGTACACCGCAAACGGAGGCTCATGGATGAACACCAACACGTGAGTACTGACTGCAAGGGGAAAACAAAGAAGGGTATATCATTGGAAGATCTAATTGTAAGGGGAAAGGAACACGCATGGTTGGAGTGTGAGCGAGTGAGATGAGGATTTGAGAGATTGTATTCTTTTTGTATGGCCATTTTCTTTTGTATATACATGGAAAAAATAATTTGAAGAAGAGAAGTGATAAGGGAACCTAGCTCGGAAAAGAGATAGAAACCGGTGCCGGATTACACTGTCCCAACCAGTAGATTAACAGAGAATAAGAGAATAAGAGAATAAAAGAATAAGAGAACACGAGAACAAAGGAGGAGCCTCAGAGACGGAGAAGGATAGGTAGTGAATACTAGTTGCAGTTTTATGTTTTATTTTTTATAAAATTCTAGGGTATGGAAGAAGGTACAGGAGGGACAGAGGTTGTGTGCCTGAAGAGTGTGTGAAAGTGGGGTCAAAAGAATATTGGGTGGGGTGAAAAGAGGTGTATTAAGTGGTTAAATGTTTTGTATTGTTTAATTATTTGTTGGTTGTGTCTCGTCAAAACGTTTCGTAGGTCATTGTGTTTATGTGTATCACACAAAGAGAGAATAATATAGTGGGAGTTAAAGTAAGATATACATACTCCTGTGCTATCCCCAGGTTCGAACAGGTTATCAAGTGGGATAGGAAGGAAGGGAAATATTTTGATTAAAAATGGGGATAGATACCCCATTGTTGCACATTTGTAAAAACCTCCCCTTATATCAAGAGAAGATTAAGATGTATCATAATCAATGGTTGGCAGAATTGAAAGGGAAGGGAGCGACTAGTGTTTGGCATGAAGAGGGGTCCTTTGATAAGATATTATTAGAGCATGTTGCTACCCATTTAATAACTAAATACAAGGGAAAGAAACTACAAAATAGAAGGGAGGTTTTAGATTTGTGGAAAATGTTCGAGGAAACACCTGTCATACAAGGTAAAGAGAAAGACGGGAGTTCTACTGAAAAGGAAAACATTAAGGGAAACGGGGTAAAGGAGAATAAAGAGCCCAAAAAATGGTTCCCATTGTTAAAGCGGCCAGCCGAGGGGTACGTGCACCCAGTATACGTAACTGAGGCTAGTGTGCCCAGTATGCCAGCGGTGGCCCAACCCCCACCTTATGTCCAATTAACAATACCGTCTGCTCCCACAGGTCCGACAAATAGAGATTTAGAGAGGGTAATAACATCCACTTAAGCTGAATTGGCCCTTTTGCGAGCGTTATGTGAAATCCCTTTACCCTGACCAGGGGACATGCAACTGCCAGAACAACCGCTGCGAGAGAGCCAACCCCTGTTAACAGAAGACAAGTGGAAATCTGGGGACTTTCTTTTCAGAACAGACAGTACCCCCATTAAAACGGTATGGGTAGAACGAGAGGGGGAAGCGAACAGCGTGAGTTACGATACTGTGGTCTCAGAGAGGGATGAGGAATGTTGGGGTGATTTGGATGAGGATGAAGGAGGGGTTGCGGGAGGGATGCCACTACCGCAAATACACTGGTCCACCCCACGTAGCGGAAGAAGCAGCATGGGAGGGGAGGTTAACGAACAGGCTCGGGAGGATGGCATTGTCGAAAAAGAACACAGTGAAAGTGGGTAGAGAAAAAGTAAAGTCTAAATTACAGATGCCACTCATTCATAAGGGAGCGGGAAGGCCCCATTATGTACCCTGGGCGCTAATGGACAAAAACAATCTCCTTAAGGCCCTCCTGCCACTTTCTGGGGGTGCGGGGAAGTGGATTTATGCTTTTGAAAAGAACACAGCAGGGGCCCCACTAGCAATTGGGGATGTCAAAAGCCTTTTGGCAACAGCAGATGGTGATCAAGCAGACTCAGCATGGGTGAAGACAGGGTTCCCGGAAGTATTGCAGGGAAATAATGCGCATGATGGTGCGTCCTTTAACAATGTACGAGCGCAGGTATGGGATGCATTGAGGAGAACCTTCCCTGATACCCCCAATTTACACTCAATAATGCAATGTACTATGGGGGACGAGGAAGATGCTGCGCAGTATATTCTTCGGGTACAGGAGCTGTGGCAGGCGGAGACGGGCACATCTTGGGATCAATCCACCACCCTATTTTAATTTATTATAAAAAGAGCCCTCCCTAAGGGAGTACAGAAGGCACTTGATAAAATAGCTGGGATAGAAGCCAAGGGTTGGCCATAAATACAAAGCACCATGGTGCACCATTATAGGAGGATCAATGAAGGGGAAAAAGAAACGGCACAGCAGAGATTGGCCGAGGAGGCAAAGTTAATACAGAGTAAGTTAGTGAAGGTCGCGGCGGTTACGGCAATTTTCCCCCGGAACAACTAGGGGAAGAAAAGGAGGTGCCTGTAGCACTACAAGCTAGGAGGGCTGCGGCAGGGGCAAAT
Organism: Ambystoma mexicanum; assembly: GCF_040938575.1. Taxonomy (NCBI): domain Eukaryota; kingdom Metazoa; phylum Chordata; class Amphibia; order Caudata; family Ambystomatidae; genus Ambystoma; species Ambystoma mexicanum. The sequence continues at coordinate 1,106,507,941 of NC_090922.1, forward strand.
AATGGACAGGAACAGTGGGGCGGAGAACAATGTTACATGGGACCCCAGTGGAAAGGAAGGCCCGGTAGAGGAAGAGTTGGGTACCTAGGACAGCGAGGAGGAGGAGGATATGGCAGGCCAGCACCAGGGGAGGGGTGCCCCGGTACAGTGTTGGTCTTGTGGTAGGTGGGGGCATTTCGCGAGAGAATGTCGGAGTAGGCCCATGGGTAATTATCAGAACAATGGAAGGTATGGAAATGAACAGCAGTAGGGACACCCCCACTCAGGGAAATAATGAAAGTGACGGCCAAGTAGAGAGCAGGCCCCCACCCAGGTATAGTACGTTCAGACATCCACCACACTGCATGCAAAAACGCCCCACCCAACAGAACCAAATAACGCACACGCACGTAACTAGATTTGCCACTTGCACTAATGGCGCACCATCCCCATTCCAGGTAAAGTGTGTGCTTGGTGATAATGTTTACACATTCCCATGAACCAACACCTACCCCAACTAGGACAGCCCACAGAGAGCACTTGCGTATTCCATACTATAAACTACCTTACGACCAGGTGAGGAACCTCTGGTGGGGGCAGAGATAAGGAATAAACAGTTTATCTTTATGGTGGACTCAGGGGCAGAAAAAACATGTTTACATGAAGACAATTTTCCGCTTTCTGGTAAAAATCTCGAGATGCAAGATTTTCCTGGGGCAGTGGTCCCAGTCCCATACACATAAGAATTGGATGTCAGTATAGGGGATAAAACGGTGCGAGCACCCCTATTGTATCACAAAGAATCTCCCATAAACTTGGTAGGTCGAGATTTGCTAAGTAAGTTAAATATGACCATCACCTTTACTGAGAGAGGCATATTATGTTCCACCCCGGGGATGTGCACACTCCGAGCAATGTTAGTGATACAGACATTAGCAAACGATATAGCAGTACGAGGAATTCCCATAGCTGCCAACATATTCATCTACGGAATACAAGTGTTAGCTCAAGCAGTACCTGAGATAACACGAAAAGACTGGAAAGTACCTTTCCGATTTTGTCTTTCACCCGGTAGCTGCACCTGAAATAATGGCAGGCACAGTGATCTGCCTCGATTTGCAGGGAGTGCAAGTATCAGCCAGACGAATTGTGGCAATAGGATTAGATTCCCATGGGTGTGAGTGGAGAACAGTACTGTGCCTAGACCCCAGTATTCCACTAAGAGAATTAAATGACGAAGAGCTGTTCACTGACAGCGACACTGATGGGGAGATCATACTGGAAATATGTATGACATGTGATATTATAATACAAAACAGACAAGTGGCAAAACCCTCATGGCCGCTGTCGATGCACCGCCATCTTTTTGTGACACAGACTTGGAACACTTGCCACCATACTTGTGGACCACAAATCCCCATGATGTAGGGCTGTTAAAAGAAGTTACCCCATTGAAAATAAAACTAAAACCAGGTGCAGTTCTCCCAAGCGTAAAACAATATCCCTTGTCATGAGAAGCAGAGGAAGGGATACAAGCTACTATACATGCATTATTACAACCGGGTATCATCGTCCCCTCTAACTCCCCATGGAACACTGCAATTTATCCGATAAAAAAGGCAACGGGAGGGGCATGGCGTATGATCCAGGACCTGCGACCCCTTAATGATATTGTCCAAAAAGAGTTCCCTCTTGTCCCAAATCCAGCGTCCATTCTGTGCAGTATCCCAAAAGAAGCTACCCATTTCACAGTGTTGGATCTCAAAAATGTGTTCTTCTCAGTGCCCGTCTACCCAGAGTCCCAGTACCTCACTGCCTTCACAATAGGGGGAAGAAGATATGAATACTGCAGATTGCCCCAAGGGTACTGTGAGAGCCCAAGTATATTTAACCGAATACTCTGCGAAGATCTTGGCAATATTGTGGTACAGAGTACGATCATTCAGTACGTAGATGATCTCCTGGTATGTAGCACAGGAGAAGAACAGTGCAGGAAAGATTCCATTACTCTACTGACCCTATTGGCCCACAAGGGATACAAGGTTGATAAAAGTTAATTGCAATATTGCCTAGCAGAAGTGTTATATCTAGGCCAATTGATTTCAAAAGATGGGAAGAGAATACTACTGGACAGAGCAGCAGCAGTGCGGGCCACGGAGACGCTGCATACTGTAAGAGATATGCAAAAGTTTCTTGGCATCTGTAACTATTGCAGTGCATGGATTTTGGATTATGTGGCATACATGAGGTCGCTATTGGATGGCTTGAAAGAAGCACAAAAGGAAAACACCCCAATAAAATGGACACCTGAAAGGCACACAGCCTTCACAGCCCTAAAGGAACTCATTAGCACCGCCCCGTCTTAGCCACCCCTGATTATGAGCGGGAATTTTACTTGTTCTCGCACTCCAATGGGACACGCATGACTGCAGTATTGAGACAGAAAACTGCGTTACAGCACAAGCAACTAGCATATTACAGTAGCACACTTGATTCAGTAATGCAATGACATTTTGCATGCAAACAATCTCTCGCAGCAGCAGTATTTGCGCTAGAGAAAAGTGCCACGATTTTAATGGTTTGCTCCGTCACATTGTACGTTGAGCACTCTTTATTTGCCATTCTTGAATGATCAAAGTCCACTCTCACCACCCAAAGAGCATCAGCATATGAGATCATCATCTCTAGCCCAAATGTCCACGTGGTGTGATGTAAGACTGTAAACCCTGCAACATTTATCACAGAGCCATGCACAATACACGATATGCAGGAACATGACTGTTCCACATATGGAGGGGAAGGGGGATAACATCCCTAAAGCGAGAGAGAATGCACTAGAGGAGGGAGAAGTATACTTTGTGGATGGGTCAGCTTCAATATGCCCAAAGACAGATGAATAGCATGTCGGGGCAGCAGTCGTACAGTTGGAAGATGGGGAATATGAAATATATATACAAAAGCAATTACCAATGCACAGCACAGGCCACAGAACTGATTGCACTGATAGAAGCCCTGCATGCAGCAAAAGGATGCGCTGTAACAATATACTCAGACTCAGCATATGTAACCACCACAGCACATGCCGGTCCATCCTGTTGGAGGAGGAGGGGATTCAGAAGAGCAGACAGGTCCCCAGTACAACACACAGCATTACTTAATGAATTGGTTAAAGCACTAGCAGAACCTTCCGTAGTCACATTGGTGAAGTGCCAAGCACACACAAATAACAACAACGAAATATCACTTGGGAACGCAGCGGCGGATGCCACAGCCAAACAAGCAGCATATTTCCAAAACAAACAAATGACGAAATGTGTCCTGAAAGAGAAAGAGCAACCGCCAACAGAGGAGGGATATAATGCCTTACCGATTGCCCAATTAATTGAGTTACAGAAAAGAGCACTGCCACAAGAACAGGAATTATGGACAAAACAAGGGTGCACCCAATCACCCACTGATCTCCTGTGGAGACAAGAGAGTACAGGAAAAGTAGTACTGCCTGTAGAATTACTAATTATAGCATTTCAGCAATTGCATTTCCTTGCCCACACCTCTAAACAACATATCGCTGCTGATATCCAGGAAGATTGGTTCATACCAAACCTCCAAGAACATCTTACTAAAATGTTCATTGAATGCACAACCTGCCAAACGTTTAATTCAGGGATGACATTGAGAACAATATGTGGCACGTTGCCTCACCCCACAGGGCCTTTCCGTGAGCTGCACATTGATTATGAAGACATGGGAGAAAGATGTAATAGAGCAAGATACTTTGGTGGTGTGTCCTTTCTCGCGCTGGGTGGAAGCAGGACCATACGCCCACCCAGAGGCAAAGTGTGCAGCGAAATTCCTGGCGAGGGAAGTGTTCCCGCATTGGGCAGTATGCAATGCCATAAGATCTGACAACAGAACACGTTTTGTAAATGATCTTTTCAAAGAAGTACCAACATTATTAGGGATAAAACACAAAATGTATTTGATTTATCACCTGCAAGCTAACAGCATGGTAGAAAACTAAACGGCCTTCTTAAGAGCAAATTGTGTCACATATTGAAAAAGAATTGGGTCTACTGCTTGACTTTGGCCCTCTTCCAGCTGCGTACGCAACCCAGCAAGGACCACTACCTGTCCACCCCATGAGATTGTGACAGGTAGAAGAATGCAAACTCCCCTGTCACCAGTGAGACGCATGTCAGATGCACCTCGACCAGCAACTTTTCTGGAAGAGGAATTCAAAGAAACCTTGCTCAATTAACAAGGGCAGCACGATGTATTGCAAGGCAAACAGCACCGCCCTTCAGAAAAGAAAATGAAACTGATACAACAACTGCAGCCTCTGATAGCCACACAAAACCACTCTTGCCCGGTGAACTAGTGTATGTTCGCAGTTTTGTAAGGAGATGGAACTCACCAAGGTTCCATGGGCCATATGAGGTAATATATTGTACCCCTTTAGCAGTGAAAGTGAACGGGCTTAAGTATTGGGTGCACCTGTCAGATGTCAGGAAAGCACACGATAGCGTAGCAGCAGAGATATTGCAGGACAATGAAAAAGATGTGGTAGTGCAATAAAATAGCAAGTGATAAAAAAGCCAACAAGCAATACAAAAGATAATAGTATAAATAAGTATATAAAAAGAAAAGATACAGGTGTAAATAAATAATGACAACATGATGTGAAATTGTTTTTTTTTGTGAATGTGTATTCTTTCCATGTCTTTTTTTATTTTTTGTTGGTTAATTAATCCCCAAACCCGTTTGTGTTTTTGATTCGTTTCTGCAGGTGACACAATAGTGGAAATGACACACCTAACTACTGCAACACCCTAGATAGATATCAATAGGAGTAGAAGAAGTGCAACAAGGGCATACAATTAGGAGTGTGGGCTCTATTTCGTAGCAATTACTTTCAGTATAGTGATGTTAGCATTAATTATTTTTTGGGGAGTGTCTTTTATTATGAACGATAAAAGCCAATATGGGGGAGGTGGATACTTAATTAAAGAAGGGGTCACTTGTTATGGGACAGTGTCAAGTTAACATGGGACAATACAATGCTCCCCCATGCTGCTAAGAATATAACTGAACTTGCCTCAAAAACAGAAACCATTGTATTAAATGCCAATATGAATATGTTTTATGAAGATGATACCTTAGAACAACCAATCTCATACACCACAGCCTAGTGTAACTACCTCATGGTTGGCTCAAATGTATAATATATTCTCTACAGCTACGTTTCATGAATTGTCAAATACTCCTTATTGGCAACAAACAACTGACCTTAGTGGACTGGTCAAATCAAAATGATTCCCCTTGTACTGCCTTATGGTGTTCAATGCACGAAAAACATTCTGTATCTCTAACAAAGTGTGCAAACGGTCTTTAGGGTGGAAAAACACCCAAAAACAAAATAGTAGAAACAAAAGGCAAACAAGACAATATAAATATGATGCATACAGTGGGTTGGGTTTGGATACAATGGAAGAAATTCGACATCCAGGGCAATCAAACAGATGGTATTCTGACATGAGAGCCACAGGGCATCAGGCAACAAACGGGAGATGTTACGTTTGCTCCCTGATTCTGCATGCATCAGGAACGCCCAAGGTTTAAGTAACTCAAGAAACTCCCATTGTGGAACCACAATGTCTAATCCACCTTGCACTATGTAGGATAAAAGACACTTTCCAGGCACACACTATACGCATGAAGCTTCTGTCATGCGCGGGAGGCATACCAGCTCGCTTCCTATCAGACAGAACGTCCAAACCACTACAGACTGGGATATCAGCACTCCCACTCCTGACAAGTCCCCGACCAGCAGTAGCGCTAGACTCCCCAGGCTGCAGGCAGTTCAGGGCTTTAGATTACCTGTGGTGCTGGGGAAGCGGCGTTCCTTCTTGCAACGCAGGGGCATTGGTCATCCTCGCTGGAACCCCCGTTTCCATTGGCAACTTCCCTGGAGACTGCGATCGGGTAGGAGGACCCGATCGCATTGGCTTCCTGGTTACAGGACGCTTACCCGGTCACGTGTCTCGCCCCCTGCTCACGTGATCGGGAACCCCTGTGCATAAAGCCAGCCAGTTCTAAATGCTTGTTGCTTCTCAGCTGTTCTTCGTATCGCTGTTCAGCGTTTCGTCTCGGATTCAAGATTTACGTTACCCAACCTCGGCTTACGGATAACGGACTTCCTTGCTAACTCCTTTGTACTTCTGTCTCAACCCGCATTCTACTACTGTCATGAGGCCTACCCCCGGGCATCCGGATCAAGCCCATCAGCCCCGGGAGCAGGCATCCAGATAATTAATAAAACCCCAGCAGCCCCAGCTGGGGGCTTTCTGGGGTCAGTCCTGGCGCCTTAGGCGCCAGGCTCATAATAGAAATCAGTCCTGGCGCCATCGGCGCCAGGCTCATAGACTTTACTTACCTCATGCAGACCATGCTGCAAATGAATCCAAGCCAACGTGAGGCCTGGATGGGACTATTTCACTACAGGGACTATTTTTTACTCAGGTGTGGTTCTAGGGACTTCTTACCTGGAACTACTTTGGAGGCTATTTAAACCATGCCCGAACACCAGCACATGCTTCGCGTTATTCTGCATCCAGCAGCGTAACGCTCACCGTGCCTGCAGTCCGCATCCAGTCTTCAGCCACGCCCGTCTCGAATCCAGAGCTCCTAGCAATAGAAGAAAGAAGAAGGAAAGGTTAGAATACAGATATTATTTCAATCCTTACCTGAATTCCGGAATCATCACGTCTTCGAACTTGAAAAGGACATTATTCTACACGCGTTGCATCGCCAGCTGCAGCGCCGCGCCATACTCACCAGTCCTCACAGCATTTTTCGATCCAGCGCAGCCTCCATCATTTTCTTCACAGAATTCCACCATCTAGGGGACAAAAGAAACATGAGGTGAGCCGAGAGAGCAAACAAATACAACCTCTCCACCATAGACTTACCTGATTAACAACCGGAGGCATTATTCTGTAACAAACTGCAACTTCTTACGCCGTACCTGTAAGGAGAGAGAAACCAGCAATTTAAATACACGCATCTTTTACCGGACAGTGTTGGGTAATACAGACTCTTACCTGAACACCATCAGCTGCCACAAGACAATCTTCCCTTGGATCCAGCTGCAACACAAGAAAGGAATGTACAAGAGTGAACATCGGACATATTGAACTCTTTGAACTTTATACTTACGGGTTCTCGCCTGGAACCTCGCAGTCAATATTCATCTGGAACTCTTCCAACGCCTTCAAACCAGTGAAGTAACTGGTATCTACGTGCCCCTGCATTCCACGCAGGATGGAGAGCTCATCATTTAAAAACATAAGGTGAGCCTACTGAAAGTGAATATCGGTGGTGATTAGTGGGGAGAACAGTGGGGTGCCATTACTAGAATCCACGGGTGGCTAAATCCCTTTCTCCACTTGCAGGAGAATACTTCTACGGGTCAAGCAGACGAGATTAGGCGGTCCAGTCCAGTCTGTCATCTCTGCATTACGCTTCACGTTGGAGGAGGTCGCAGCTGTCTGGGTCTGATCGACGCCCCTGTGGGAGCCAGGTGAGCGTAACAACTACCTCGGCTCACGGATCACAGACTTCTTTGCTCGCTCCTTTTGGTACTACTACTTCAACCGGCACAGACCACACGGATTTTGACCTCTGGACAACGTATAGCGGACTGTCCTTGAAACACTCCCTGGTTTGTTGACTTTTCCCTGCTCACCTGGCATCGACCTCGGAATGCTTTTGGACTTGCTTTTGTCTTGCCCTAATCTGCCACGAATCACGTTCAAGCATTCAAGCCTTACCCTGTGCCACAAATCAACCAGGTGTTTGCAGTCGGCTTCAGGAACTTCACTGCACGCCCCCTGCACCACAAAACCGATACCAGGACAGTCTTACAGGACTTAGGTAAGAACACTTCAGTTATTTACTTGTGCCTGCATTTCTGTATACTGTGCCTGCTTGTGCTAAACTTGACTTCCTTCCCACAGTCTTGGGGTCTTCAGCGGCGCCTGGTTCCTGTGCAGACAACACCAACACCTGTGGCTTTAAGGCTCGCACAAAGATTGTATTCTATCTCTTTGTGGGGAACTTGGGGACAGAGGCCCTATTACTCTTCACGACACAGCAAGTCTGACAGACTGTGAAGCCAGTGTGTTCGTGTTGAGTATGGAGGCAGCAGCCGACGACCCCGTGGCTGCACTGGTGCAAGCAATTACAGTTCTCAGAGCAGACATGGCAGCCGCCAACACGGTTATCCACCAGCGGCTGGATTCCATCCAAAGTGCCCAATATCCCTTACCGACTGAAACTGAGTTTGGGGATATAGCGGCTCCACCCCAGTAGCTCCACCTGCTGCCCCCGCTGCCACGCCACAAGTCCCCGTCATTGTGCCCACTCCATTCCCATTGGCAGCTCCGGAGAGATTTCACGGTGACCCCCGAAAGTTTTGCACGTTCCTAAATCAATGCAAGTTACACTTTCTCTGTCGACCTCAGGCCTTTCCTGATTCCACAACCAAGGTGGCGTTCACACTATCCCATCTAGCTGGTACTGCTGCCGCCTGGGCCAATCCGTTACTCGAAAATGATAGCCTGGCCCTTTATGATTTTGAGTTACTTGTGACGGAAATGTCCCATGTATTTGATGCAAGACACAAGGCCCAGTCCAGGGATCTCAAACTCCTAGACTTAATCCAGGGGAAGGGCGCACTCATTGAATATATCACCAAGTTTAATCAGTTGGCTGTTGAGACCTCACGGCCCAATGCAAAGAAGGCAGTCGTTCCCTCCTTATCTACTCAACATAACGAATTGTTGGATATCGCCTTACAGATCGACGCAAGACGTTCTGAGCGCAGATCTGAGGCTGGTTTTGTTAATACGGCTCAGGCCTCTCCTTCCACGGAAACAGTCGGGGAACCCATGCAAATAGGGGGAATCCGAAGCCCAATTTCTCCTTTAGAAAGGGAGTATCGACGGACTGCTAATGCATGCTATTACTGTGGGTTAAATGGGCACTTTGTAAAGACCTGTCCCCGACGCCCCAAGATGAGGAACCTGGTTTTTCGGGATGCTCGAACCTAGACCCGAGGGCTGGGTCGAGCAATACTCCTGCACCCTCGGATATAGTCCCTGCCTTTGGGCGTGTCAGGCCAGTGGTTGTCCAAGCTACATTAGCCATCGACCCTGACATCGTCCATTCCGTCTCCATCATTATCGATTCCGGCGCCACAGGCAAATATGTAGACATCAAGTTGGTGGAATCCGTGAACCTCCCTTTGGTCAACAAACATCATCCTGAACCTGTACAGGCGGTGGATGGCACAGCCCTGATTTCTGGCCCAATTAGGCAGCAGACGGCTCCACTCACGCTCAACATACACAACACTCACCAAGAAACAATCACGTTTGACTTGATTACAATGCCACAGTTGGGCCTGATATTAGGCATTCCATGGCTGAAAGAACATAATCCATTGATAGATTGGAGGACGGGACAAGTCCATTTCGAGTCTGAGCTGGTTCAGAGCTACTGTCTCACCGCACCTGAGGGCACTGAGTCTCCGTCACAGGCTTTAGGAGCCATTGGTCAACTTACCTTGGGGGACAATGCTTCATTCCCCGCCGAGTCCCATCTAGTGGGGGAAACAGCAACGGGGGTTCCTGTTGAGTATCGAGATTTCCAGTCAGTTTTCGACCAGGGGTCATCTGAAGTCCTTCCCCCACACTGGCCTTACGATTGTCCTATTGATTTAGTCCCAGATTCCGTTATCCCCTCAGGCCGAATCTACTCGTTGTCTTCTTCGGAAGAGAAAGCCCTGAAAGAATACATCTTGAAGGCCATGAAAATTGGTCATATGAGCCCTTCCACGTCCCCAGCGGCTAGCCCTATATTTTTTGTCCCTAAGAAGGAGGGTGATTTGCGTCCTTGTGTGGACTACCGCCGCTTGAATTCCATAACCGTAAAGAATCGGTACCCGATACCCTTGATTACCCCCCTATTGGATCGATTGAGCCATGCCAGGTTGTGGAACCAAACTCGATCTCCGAGGTGCATATAACCTGATCAGGATTCGCCCCGGGGACGAATGGAAAACGGCATTTTGTACACGGTACGGCCTGTTTGAATATGTTGTCATGCCGTTCGGGCTGTGTAACGCCCCAGCCACATTCCAGCGCTTTATGAATGAGGTGTTCAACGATCTGCTAGGCGTATGCATTGCAGTCTACCTCAATGATATACTCATTTTTTCCCAGTCCATAAAGGAGCATGTGACACATGTTCGTGAGGTACTGTCTTGTCTTCGCCAACACGCCCTCTTTGCTAAACCCGAGAAATGCCAATTTCATACCGACCATGTGGAATTCCTGGGGTTCCATATCACCCCAGGAGGTTTGGCCATGAACCAGTCCAAAGTCCGAGCCGTCCTGGAGTGACCACGACCCATGTCCCTTAAGGCCTTGCAATCATTTCTGGGTTTCTCGAAATTCTACTGGTGGTTTATTCAGGGTTTTCCCTCCCTCGTGGTGCCACTTACAGCATTGACTAGTCCTAATGTCCCCTTTTTGTGGTTGGAGGAACATCAACGAGCTTTTGATGCACTGAAATCAGCGTTTACCACTGCCCCCGTTTTAAGGCATCCTGATCCAGAACTCCCCTTTATAGTCGAAGCGGATGCATCCTCTTTCGCTCTAGGCGCCGTGCCAACCCAACAATGCCCTTCCTCTGGTCTGCTTCATCCAGTAGCTTATCATTCTCGGAAATTCTCTCCTGCTGAAAGCCATTACACTGTGACTGAGAAAGAATTGCTGGCTATCAAGGACGCCTTTCAAGTCTGGCGACATCACTTGTTGGGTGCTAAACATCAGGTCACGGTGTTCACAGATCATAGGAACCTCCAGGATTTGGCTTCGCTCAAGTGCCTCAATAGTCGTTAGGTGCGGTGGCATTTGTTCTTCACAGCTTACGATTTTCAGATCAGGCATCGTTCTGGCTTGTCCCATGGGAAGGCTGACGCACTATCTCGTTCTCCCGGGGAGGGGTCTCTTTGCCCGTGTTCCCTGACACCTTGTTGGAACAACACGTCATCTGTCTTTGCACACCACCACAATCCCTTCTCTCCTCATCCGCATGTGGGTGTCACAACACCCTGACCAAGTCTCCGAGTGGGATCCAGTGATACATGAGGGGTTGCACCTTGTTCAAAACAAGTTATTCCTACCCACAACGGACACTCGCAATTTCGCTTTGGAGTGGTCTCACAACAGTGCTATTAATGGTCATCCAGGCCAAAAACGAACACTGGCAATCCTTAAGCGATGGTGTTGGTGGCCGTTCATGAAACGGGATGTGGAAGGTTATGTTAATACGTGTGCAATCTGTGCCCAATGCAAACATCGCCGTGGACGCCCATTCGGGCTATTACATCCGTTGCCCATTCCCCCTAGGCCGTGGCACACGATTACAATGGACTTTGTGACGGACCTCCCTCGAATCAAGGGTTACGACACCATATTGGTGGTGGTCGATTCCTTCTCCAAGGTGGCTCGCTTTGTCCCCTGCTCAGGCATTTCTTCGGCTCCTGTGTTAGCTGATCTCTTCTTTAAGGCAGTCCTTTGCCTCTTTGGTTTTCCTACGGTAATCATCTCGGACAGGGGGTCCCAGTTCACCTCTCTGTTCTGGCGAGCCCTTACTGGTCTCCTAGGGATCGATTCTAGGTTTTCCTCCGCCTATCATCCAGAAACAGACGGCCAGACCGAGAGGGCGAACCAGTCCATGGCACAGTACTTACGATGCCTCATCCTGCAGCACCAACAGTCATGGTACAAGATCTTACATCTCGCAGAATTTGCATATAATAATGCCCAACACTCGTCTACTGGTTTCTCTCCTTTCTATGTCCTCTACGGTCAGCACCCTCGCACCTTGCCTGTTCCTGATTACGCCTGTTCCGACTTACCCCGCTGCTGTGCCTTGTGCCCGTGATCTATCGACTGTTCATGCTCGTACACTTGCACATCTCCGGGAGGCTCAGGTGTCCACAAAGCTGCGGCTGATAAACGGAGGGTGGAGGCTCCTTCCTATTCTGTGGGTGACAGGGTTTGGCTTTCGTCCCGGCATTTCCGTCTGCCGGGTTGTCGAAAGTTGATGCCCCATTTCGTGGGTCCCTATAGGATTGCCAAGGTTATCAACCCGGTGGCTTTTCGCCTGGCGGTACCTCCCTCTTCGCACATTCACCCTGTGTTTCACTCTTCCCTCCTGAAAGTTTGTCCTGCTCATACTCGTCTGAGGGGTTCCCCTGGTCCTATCTCTGTGGGTAGTTCGGAGGAGTATGAGGTTGCAGAGATTCTGGGTTCCCATGTGGTCAGGGGAGGTCTCCAGTACTTGGTGGATTGGGTGGGTTATGGTCCAGAGGAGAGGTGTTGGGTCCCTGCGGCTGACGTCCATGCCCCTCGTCTGGTTTCTCATTTTCATTTGTCCCATCCGTCCTGCCCACGTGGACGTGGGCCATTAGAGGGGGGGCTCTGTCATGCGCGGGCGGCATTCCAGCTCACTTCCTATCAGACAGAACATCCAAACCACTACAAACCGGGATATCAGCACTCCCACTCCTGACAATTCCCTGACCAGCAGTAGCGCTAGACTCCCCAGGCTGCAGGCAGTTCAGGGCTTTAGATTACCTGTGGTGCAGGGGAAGTGGCGTTCCTTCTTGCAACGCAGGGGCATTGGTCATCCTCGCTGGAACCCCCGTTTCCATTGGCAACTTCCCTGGAGACTGCGATTGGGTAGGAGGACCCGATCGCATTGGCTTCCTGGTTACAGGACGCTTTCCCGGTCACGTGTCTCGCCCCCTGCTCACGTGATCGGGAACCGGCATGCATAAAGCCAGCCAGTTCGAAATGCTTGTTGCTTCACAGCTGTTCTTCGTATCGCTGTTCAGCATTTCGTCTCGGATTCAAGATTTACGTTACCCGACCTCGGCTTACGGATCACAGACTTCCTTGCTAACTCCTTTGTACTTCTGCTTCAACCTGCATTCTACTACCTCGGCTCACGGATCACAGACTTCTTTGCTCGCTCCTTTTGGTACTACTACTTCAACTGGCACAGACCACACAGATTTTGACCTCTGGACAACGTATACCGAACTGTCCTCGAAACACTCCCTGGTTTGTTGACTTTTCCCTGCTCACCTGGCATCGACCTCGGAGTGCTTTTGGACTTGCTTTTGCCTTGCCCTAATCTGCCACGAATCACGTTCAAGCATTCAAGCCTTACCCTGTGCCACAAATCAACCAGGTGTTTGCAGTCAGCATCAGGAACTTCACTGCGCGCCCCCTGCACCACAAAACCGATACCAGGACAGTCTTACAGTCTAAGTCTAAGTCCTTAAGTTAAGAACACTTCAGTTATTTACTTGTGCCTGTATTTCTGTATACTGTGCCTGCTTGTGCTAAACTTGCCTTCCTTCCCACAGTCTTGGGGTCTTCGGCGGTGCCTGGTTCCTGTGCAAACAACACCAACACCTGTGGCTTCAAGGCTCGCACAAAGAGTGTATTCTATCTCTTTGTGGGGAACTTGGGGACAGAGGCCCTATTACTCTTCATGACACAGCAAGTCTGACAGCTTCTCCCACCTGACTTCAGAATTTGTAAAAAAGGAATGCCACCTACAAAATGCTTCAAGGAACCCTTTCTGGCCCTAGAAGGAACAAGATTTGCAGAAAATAAATGGCAGCAGTCCACATTCATGTGAAAAGGAGAAGGGCGGCGGGGCCTGTCCGACAGCAGACTCAAATGGATGAATGACACGTGTGCACAAATATGGACTGACCACGACTCCAAACTAACATGGGTCACCGCCCTGGAAAAAGCAATACAAATAAACCATGAACAAAAATATGAACTTTGTTTACATGCAGAAGGAGATGGGGTCCAACACACATTGTAACAGGACCCTTGTTATTGCTGACCTGAAGAAAGGAACTGCAGTACTAATGGATCAATACTGGGTGTGCAGTAAACAAGCCTACCTCCACCTCCCGCCCGCATGGGGTGGTGACTGTGCTCTGGCAACTCTACATTCTGCACTGCTGGTGGTCTCTGAGAAACATATAGTAGGAGATACAACGCAACATGAATGGTCACAAGCACCCTACCAGAAAGATGAACTATCACCTCTTGTCAATGTGCTAACAGAAAACAGGCTGCAAGAAAAAGGGTCACAAAAAAGAGATCATCCAACTACATCTCTAAAGACACTTCTGTGCTCCTTTCATGCACCAGCCCTGGACGTTCTTGCACCGATGGAAATACTACTAACATGGATCTGATAGTTCTAGGTTGATGGTCTAGTTTTTATCCAACATGGCCGCCGGAACCTATAAACAACAATGCATTCTGGCGCTTGGCACATTGTATCAATTTTGTTACTTTCGCTGCCAGTCTCTTTCCCAGAGCGACTCGCTGTTCAGAGCATTTCCTCTGCTTATCCATTCCTTCCCTCCTTTCTGCATTTATTTCACCTTTATTTCCTCACGTTAGGTGCTTGCAGGTAAGGTAACGGTTGGTTCTGTTTCGCTGTTCTTTCATACACGTAGCGTTAACCATCTTTTGTGGCTGCTGCTATTTCCATTTAAGTGTCTATCTCGGCTACCCCTCTCAGCCTCTCCCGCTCTATATTATTGCCGCCTTACTGAGTATCGTGAGTCTTTCTACTTTTTTCTATTTCTTTCTCCATTCTGTCCCTTCGTTTTCTTACCTCCCTCTTCCTATACCGGTGTTCCAGTTCCTTCCCGTTTTGTTAGAACTTCTGGAGCCAGTTGGATTTCTACAGCTCCGCCCTCCAGTATAGTATCGGAAGAATCTTTGGACACTTTCCTGGTATCCTACCTCAAGGACAAATGGGAGATACTATCAAGCATTCACCACATCTGAAGACGGACTGTAAACATCTATCAGGGTTTTTTGCCTTTGGGCTTTTTCCCAGCATGAAGGGCGTGCTCCTCGGGTATCCCCAAGATCTGTAAAACATCCAGATCAAGGTGGCCACCAAGGGAGCACGTCCTTACTTACGTCAGAAAAAGGAGAAAAGGCCAGTGGAAAGAATAAGGACAAAGAAGAAGAAGGAAGCAGTAAAGTTGGAGGAGACACGGGAAGAATCAGGTGAGGAGGAGATAGGGGAAGAGGAGCCAAGTATTGACAGTATACAACACCCAAGTACACCTATGGCGTCTCCAGAACAGATTCAGGAGATGTGAAATGCCATACAAGGACTCAGAGTGAAGATGCAAACCCTGCATGCCGAGAACCTTCTTCTTCGTCAACAGGCTGTGGCCAGAACTGAGGGTAGAGATGATTTACCGCCTATGCCATTTTCGTATGGCAAACACAAAGGAAATCCCAAGACGATCAAGGAGTTCCTAGATGCATGTATGGTACATTTCTCCTTTAGGCCTCGAGCCTTCGAGTCTGGAAGGGCTCAGATTTGATTTATCATATCCAATTTAGCTGGAAGGGCCCTGGCCTGGGCAACCCCCCTGGTCAGGAACCGAACCAGGATCCTTTGGTTAATCATTATGTCCTGTTTGTACAAGGGTTCAAGGACTGATTTGAATGTCCAGAGGTCCAGTATACCAAGTATGAAGCCTTCCTCGATGTTAAGCAGGGCAATCAGGACCTACAAGCTTACATTGCGCAGTTCCAGAGCCCAGCAGTCTCCGCAAGTTGGCCAGACACAGCGCAAGGGACTATTTTCAGAAGGAGGTTAAACAAGGACCTAAAGGACGAACTGGCCCCGGTGGCTCCCCCTAACAGCTTTCGTGAGCTAGTTACCCTCGTCGCTGTCACGATGCCTGCCCCCAGGCATCCGGAACAGGTCCATCTGTCAAGCGATCAGGCACCCAAGAAGACACAGGAATTCCCAAAACCCCGCCTAGGGGCTATATGAGTTCAGTCCTGGCGCCGTCATATTGCCAACTTTAAACTATGCAGGTCATCCTGCAAAGAACTTATGTACAGGCCATCATGAGGCCATGAAGGGACAACTTTCCTTTAGGAACTATTTTGCTGCTTGGGTGTGGGACTGGAGCTTCTTACCTGGGAACTACTTTTTTGAGGCTATTTAAACCACGCCCAAAGAGCAGCACACGCTTCGCGTTATTCTGCATCTTAGCAACGTAACGCTCACCGTGTCTGCAGTCTATCATCCAGTCCACATCCACACCTGTCTTGTGTCCGGACCCGATCCTAGAGAAAAGGAAAGAAGAAGAGAAGGTTAGAACAAGGATATTTCCATTTGGTCATCATCTTTTCCTGGAGCAGCCGCACTTGTGGATAAAGGAAAAAGACATTAAAATAAACCGTGACGCTTTGCCAGCTGCAGCGCTGCGCCATACTCACCTGTCTTCGGAGTATCTCCACGACCCGGGGCAGCACCCGTTGAATCGCCGCCCAAAACATCAGCATCTGAAAAGACAAGAACAAACAAAAGGTGAGCGGGGTTCCGCCAAAGACATTCTTTTACTTACCGCAAGATACTTACTCAGAATTTTACCGCTCGAGGCAGCGCTGGTCACCATCCTATGTGAGACATTTTTTGGCAAGGCGCCGCACCTGCAAAGAAGATAGAGAACTATTGGTTAATTACATTGGGAACAATATTACTTGCTAGACAGTGCTTGGTACAAACTGACTCTTACCTAAGCTCTACCTTCATCCATCGAGGCAAACTCACTCCTTGGATCACGCTGCAAGGGAAAAGGTATGAAAGGAGCAAGAGCGAATTAACAGACATTTGAACTCTAAAAGAACTATACATTCTGTTTACACACTACTTACCTCAGAGTCATTGTTGTCTGGAACTCTGCCAAATACCTTCGAATCAGTGAAGTAACTGAACTTCTACGCGCCCCTGCACTCCACGCAGGATGGAGAGTTCATCCTTCCAAACAATAAGGTGAGACTTTATGAAGGGGAATACTGGATGTTTTCAGGGAAAATAGTGTTAGTGTAACCTCTCTACCACGGGTGGCTAATCCCCTTTACTGCTTTTAGGAAAATATTCTTGCGGGCCAGGCAGACAAAACTGAGTGGGCAAGTGCAGTCGATCCTCACTTCGTTACGAGTCACACTGGTGGAGACCGCAGCAGTCCAGCTTCGTTCGATGCCCCTGTGGAATCCAGGTGAGCATAACAGAACACAAAGCCCTACTACAAATCTCCACCCGGGCGTTATGGAGACCTCAGAGACTGACCAATTAGCCCAACTACTGGGAGAACTAAGGGCTGAAGTGCATTTCGCCCATCAAGAGACTAATGCTCTCAGGAGAGAACTGATTGTGGCAAAACAATGTACGGATGATCTCACCAGGCAATTACTTCAAGCTCAAGCTGGGCACAAACCTTTACCTGGACTCGGGGGAGCTTCTGCCCAAGCTCAATCAAGTAATCCAGTACAAGTAATTTTACCAGGGACAGTTTCTTTAGCACCGCCAGAACGCTTTGCGTGGGACCCAAAAAGGTTTGCCGTGTTTATGAATCAGTGCCGCCTGTATTTTTTATGTAGACCTGGAGCCTTTCCGAATGATCAAGCAAAGGTAGCCTTTGTACTATCGTATTTCAGCGGCAGTGCAGCTGATTGGTCTATTCAACTAGTCAACCAGGATGACCCTCTTCTTCGGGATTTTCAGGGTTTTCAACTAAGCATGGAAAGACTATTTGCCCGACATTCCCAAGGCCAAGCTTTGGATAACAAACTTTTGTCCTTGCGTCAGGGTAACCAGGATCTGCTGACCTACATCGCAACCTTCAATAGGTTGGTGGTAGAAACCGAATGGCCAGAGGTCAAGCGGATTACGCTATTTCATCATGGGCTACGAGGTGAACTAAAAGACGTTTTGGCACAAGTAGTGAACCCACCTCAAGATTGTGCTGAATACATAGACCTGGTTGTCCAGTTGGATCACAGACTTCAGAATAGGAAGGCTGATCGGGCTAGATTGTAGAATCGAGTATTGGCAAGACCTAAGGACAACGTCACCCCCAAAGGAACTGATGTATCTGAACCCATGCAAATTGGGGGGGGTTAAAGGACCTTTGACACAAAAAGAAAGGGACAAGAGGCGACAGTTACAATTGTGTTTGTATTGTGGAACCTCGGGGCATTTTTTACGGGATTGCCCAGTGAAACCACCTAAGAAGGTGGTAGGAGTCGCCGGCAAAATCAATATGGAATCAGAGCCGGGAAACGACCACGCCCGACAAGCGTAGAGGTCCGCTTGCCGAGCATGAAGAAGGACACTCAGACCTCACACCTAATTATACCAATGGTCCTTATAGATCAAAGGCAACCATCTCGTATGCACGCAGTGAGAGCATACATAGATAGCAGAGCCATAGGAAACTACATGGATCAAGAATTCGCTACAAGGATGAACCTGCCTCTTTGCAAAAAAACCACAACTGATGTAATCACCACCGTTGATGGGACCGAAATAGCTTCCAGTCAAGTAACTCATTCAACTATGGAGATGACACTGTTGGGTCAAGATGGGCATCGAGAGAGCATTGTGTTTGACTTAATCAAGGCCCCACAGTTCCAAATAATTCTGGGAATGCCATCGTTGGAAACTCATAATCCTTGTATTGACTGGCGAGAAAAGAGAGTGACCTTCTCGGATTGTGCACACACTTGTTACCCTGAAAGAACTTTGATCGAAAGACTGGCTACGGTCACGAATCCGATAACTCAGTTACCCCAGGAATACCATGAATTTCAGGATGTTTTCCAGAAAGACCAAGCAAACACGTTACCACCCCACAGATCATATGATTGCCAGATCGACCTCCTACCCGGCACTCAAATTCCATGCAGCAGAACCTACGCCCTCACTGAACCTGAAAATCTTCATTTACGGCAATATTTGGATCAATACCTCGCTAATGGCTTCATTCGCCCGTCAAAGTCTCCGGTAGCATCATCTTTATTCTTAGTCCCTAAAAAGGAAGGTGACCTTAGGACTTGTATTGACTATCGCGCATTAAACCAAATAACGGTAAAAAACCAATACCCGTTGCCCCTGATCCCAGAACTACTGGACCAAGTAAAGGATGCTCGTATCTACACTAAGTTGGACCTCCGAGGGGCGTATCATCTGGTACAAGTGAAAAAAGGCGATGAATGGAAGACTGCCTTCCGTACCAAATACGGTTTGTTCGAATACCAGGTGATGCCGTTCGGGCTTTGCAACGCACCGGCAGCCTTCCAGTATTTTATGAACGATGTCCTTCGCGAACTCATAGACATCTGTTTTGTTGTATACATAGACGACATCTTAGTATACTCTCCATCTGAATCAGACCATGTGAAGCACATTCGTGCTGTACTAAAAGAACTACACCAGCATAAATTATATGCAAAATTGGAAAAGTGCGTTTTTCATACTTCGGAAGTTGAATTCCTTGGATTTATCTTGACCCCAAATGAAGTTTGAATGGATTCACGAAAGGTGGATGCAATCCTCAAGTGGCCCTCACCTACCTCGATTAAAGGGGTACAGAGTATGCTTGGATTTGCGAACTTTTACCGCAGATTCATTCCTGATTTTTCACATCTTGTACACCCCATCACGGCTCTTTTGCAGAAAAATAAACGCTTCCAGTGGACAGAAGAAGCTGAAAAGGCCTTCCAAGACCTAAAACAGAAATTTACTTCAACTCCTGTTTTAAAGCACCCACGTCCAGAACTTCCATACGTGGTTGAAACTGATGCATCCAGCTTAGCCATGGGAGCTGTCCTTTCCCAAAAAGATCCTGAAACTGGTCAACTTCAACCGGTGGCGTTCTGGTCACGGAAATGTTCAGCACCAGAGTTAAACTATGCAGTTACTGACAAGGAACTACTGGCCATCAAGTCGGCATTCAAAGCCTGGCGGCATTATCTTCTCGGAGCTCGACACACCATCACCATAATCACGGATCAAAGGAACTTACAATATTTAAAGACAGCCAAGGCTCAATCGTCACGCCAACTTAGATGGGCCTTATTCTTTGCGGAATTTGATTTTGTGATTACTTACCGACCAGGTTGTCAAAATGGCAAAGCAGATGCCTTATCTCGTATTGGAATGGGAGAAGCATATTCAAATCCAGAACCAGTACCTATAATGTCGGAGAGAAAAATTCTTGGTATAACCACTCTACAGACTCTGGACGACATCCATAAAAAGATTCAACAGCTTTTCGACCCTGCAGCCTTACAAAGCTGGTTGAACAAAGGCAACGATTATTCAGTCACCGATCACCTACCATACTATCAAGGACGTCTTTACCTACCAAATAAAGAATTACAAGAACATGTTATCTCCAATTACCATGAGTTTTTGCTAGAAGGGCATCCTGGGATCGCTAAAACCGAGGCCAAGATCAAAAGACAATTCCGGTGGCCTATACTTGGCAGAAAGACATTAAGTCATTTGTACTGTCTTGCGGTATTTACACCCAAAATAAGACCCAGAAAAGGAAACCAGCAGGCCTATTACAACCTTTTGACATTCTGCCTACGCCTTGGCATACCTTATCCCTTGACTTTATTACTGACCTTCCCCCATGTAATGGGTATAACACCATCCTAGTTATAGTGGATCTTTTTTCCAAAATGGCTCACTTCATTCCATTAAAGGGTCTACCTTAAGCCTCGACCTTGGCCAAGGAATTTCTAGAACATATCGTCCGAATACATGGATTCCCCTCCGTATTGGTTTCTGACCGGGAAAGTCAGTTCATTTCTGAGTTTTGGAGGAAATGCTGTCAATTGACCCAAATCGATGTTAGACTATCAACCAGCCACCATCCTCAAACCGATGGTCAAACTGAGAGGACCAATCAGACACTAGAGTAATACCCAGGGTGCATGTTACACCATACCGAAGGCAATTGGAAAGAAGTTTTGTGGATATCCGAATATGCATACAACAACTCATTGCACTCAGGAACAGGACAAAGCCCATTTTATACTATATATGGGTGACATCCTCGAACCTCTGAACTCGATTCGCCCCAACACTTAGAGATGCCCGCCGTGAACCATCTACACGCCACTATTACACAAGCTTTTAAAAAGGCAACTGAACATTTGAAACAGGCTAAAGATAGATACAAGAAAACCGCAGATCAACATAGAAGCGAAGCTCCGAAATATCAGATAGGAGACCAAGTTTGGCTGGCTTCAACACACATACCTTTAAAGGGGACTCGAACCTTTAACCCCAGGTATTTGGGACCTTACACTATTAAAGCCATTATTAATCCTGTGGCCGTCAAATTGGAGTTACCGTCAAATATGCGAATTCACCCAGTCTTGCATGTTTCACTTCTAAAGCCAGTATAACCAAGGACAAGGCTAACTAAACCACCTAACCCCATCCTAATAGACGGGGAACCAGAATTTGAAGTAAAGAATATTTAGGAGTCAAAAATAGTCAAATCAAGATTTTTTTATCTGGTGGACTGGAAAGGTTATGGTCCACAAGAAAGGTCATGGGAACCAAGTGACAATATTCATGCACCTCGATTGGTGAAAAGGTTCCACCAGAATTTCCCAGACAAACCTGGACCAGTGAGGAGAACAGCCTTAGGAGGAGTCTTGGGGGGGGGGGAGTGCTGTCACGATGCCTGCCCCCAGACATCCAGAACAGGTCCATCTGTCCAGGGAACAGGCACCCAAGAAGACACACGAATTCCCAAAACCCCGCCTAGGGGCTATATGGGTTCAGTCCTGGCGCCATAGGCGCCAGACTCATATTGCAAACTTTAAACTATGCAGGTCATCCTGCAAAGAATTTATGTGCAGGCCATCATGAGGCCATGAAGGGACTACTTTCCTTTAGGAACTATTTTGCTGCTTGGGTGTGGTACTGGAACTTCTTACCTGGGAACTACTTTTTTGATGCTATTTAAACCACGCCCAAAGAGCAGCACACGCTTCGTGCTATTCTGCATTTTAGCAGCATAACGCCTAACCGTGTCTGCAGTCCAGCATCCAGTCTACAGCCACACCCGTCTTGTGTCCGGAGCCGATTCTAGAGAAAAGGAAAGAAGAAGAGAAGGTTAGAACAAGGAGATTTCCATTTGGTCATCATCTTTTCCTGGAGCAGCCGCACCTGTGGATAAAGGAAAAAGACATTAAAATAAACCGCGTCGCATTGCCAGCTGCAGCGCCGCGCCATACTCACCTGTCTTCGGAGCAACTCCACGACCCGGCGCAGCACCCGTTGAATCGCCTCCCGCATCTGAAAAGACAAGAACAAACAAAAGGTGAGCAGGGTTCCGCCAAAGACATTCTTTTACTTACCGCAAGATACTTACTCAGAATTTTACCGCTCGAGGCAGCACTGGTCACCATCCTATGTGAGACATTTTCGGCCAGGCGCCGCACCTGCAAAGAAGATAGAGAACTATTGGTTAATTACATTTGGAACAATATTACTTGCTAGACAGTGGGCCTCATTACAGGTCGGGCAGTCCAGAATTAACAGTGGCGGTAAACCCACCGCCACTGTTAATTCCGGATCGCCCGATCCTGAGTCCTGCAGGCGGGAGGTGATCTTCCCGCCAGGTCTGACCTGGCAGGTTGAACACCTCCCGACTGCAGGCGGATGGGGAAACACCAGCACCATCACAAGATGGTGCCGGTGTTTCCACTTCCCCATTCCCATTGAGTCCTATTGGACTCAATGGGAATGGGAATTTACACCATTCCGCCTCCGGGATTCCCAGGACACCAGGGTCGTAATGCCCTGGTATTTCCGGGAGTCACAGAGGCGGAATGGTAATATGAGTCCGGCGGTAACCAGGCGGTTTTACCGCCACAGTTACCGCTGGACTCGTAATGAGGCCCAGTGCTTGGTACAAACTGCCTCTTACCTAAGCGCTACCTTCATCCATCGAGCCAAACTCACTCCTTGGATCACGCTGCAAGGGAAAAGGTATGAAAGGAGCAAGAGTGAATTAACAGACATTTGAACTCTAAAAGAACTATACATTCGGTTTACACACTACTTACCTCGGAGTCATTGTTGTCTGGAACTTTTCCAAATACCTTCGAATCAGTGAAGTAACTGAACTTCTACGCGCCCCTGCACTCCACGCAGGATGGAGAGTTCATCCTTCCAAACAATAAGGTGAGACTTTATGAAGGGGAATACTGGAAGTTTTCAGGGAAAATAGTGTTAGTGTAACCTCTCTACCACGGGTGGCTAATCCCCTTTACTGCTTTCAAGAAAATATTCCTACGGGCCAGGCAGACAAAACTGAGTGGGCAAGTGCAGTCGATCATCACTTCGCTACGAGTCACACTGGTGGAGACCGCAGCAGTCCAGCTTCGTTCGACGCCCCTGTGGTGAGCTTAACAGTCCCTCAGATCGAATTCCGTCTTCAAGAGAGACGTTCGGAGCGAAGAAGAGGAAGAGGCTACATACCACGGTACAGCCCGCCGCAAGGACGAAGGGAACATTCAACACTAGAGGAACCTATGCAGATAGGATCTACTAGAGGGCCCTTAACCAACACTGAAAGGAAAAGAAGACAAGATCTGAACCTCTGTATGTACTGTGGATCCTCTAAACATGTACTCAAGGACTGTTCTGAAATTCCTTCCAAAGACAGGGAAACGATAGACCTCAGGTTTATGCAAGGGAGACCGTGGGGACAACTGCCCAAACCCTTGCAATCTTACCAGATCCAGCCAGGAAGGAATAGAAGGCAATCGTTTAATGGTATTGTGGGTCTCTTTTTCCTACAGTTTGAAGCAGAACATCTCTGTACTAGCCATGCTAGATTGTGGAGCTGCAGAAAATTTCATAGACGTGACCTGGGCCCAAGAGAATCAAATCCCACTCCAGAAGAAGACCAGACCTATCCCAGTTGAAGGGGTGGATGGCGCCCTTTATCTTCCGGACTTATTACTATGGAGACGGTTCCTATCTCATTAGGAATGGGACACCACATGGAGACCCTTAGCTTTGATGTCATCATGGCGGCACATTTACCTCTAATATTACCTCTAATATTAGATGTCTCCTAGTTACGATGTCATAACCCCAGAATAGATTGGACTGCTAACAAGCTAAGCTTTGATTCAGACTTTTGCGGGGTACATTGTATGAAAGGGCTCCAGGTTGAAATTCAATCCTGTATTACCGAAAGATCTTCCAACATCTCAGTTTCCTCTATACGGTGCAGTACCAGTCTTTTTCAAAGGTGTTTGAAGATGTAAACCCTAGACTCCTCCCACCTCACTGCAATGAAGACTGTAGCATAGACCTTAAGGAGGAGGTTTCTCTTCCATTTGGATGGATGTATCCCTTGTCCTTAGCAGAGAAGGCAGCTCTGAAGGATTATCTAGATGCCAACATGGAGAATGGACTGATGCGACCGTCAAAGTCTTCAGGGGGGGCTTCATGACTCAAAAGAATTATGCCCATGCATTGATTACAGGGGTTTAAATAGCATGACTGTCCGAGACCGGTACCCGATGCCCCTTATTCGACACATTCTCGAGGCAGTCAGGAATTCGAGAGTATTCACCAAACTCGACCTCCGTGGGGCCTACCATTTGTTAAGGATTAAGAGTGGGGACAAGTGGAAGACCGCATTCAGAACACCGCTGGGGTGTTCGAGTACTGTGTAATGTCATTCGGATTAGTGAACGCCCCGGCGGTATTTCAAAGATTTGTTGACAAGATCTTTGCAGACATTCTATATACATCCGTAGTGGTATATCTGGATGATATACTGATCTTCTCGCCTTCCTTGGAAGAACATTGAGCCTATGTTAGTGAGGTTCTACAGAGATTACTAGAGAATCATCTCTTTGCCAAGCAGGAGAAGTGCATCTTCGAAGCTTCCGAGGTTACATACCTCGGGTTTATCTTGTCTGCCAATGGGGTGCGAATGGATCCTAACAAGATCCAGGCGATAGACCGATGGCCAGATCCTTCTTCACTTAAGGAGGTGCAACGCTTCCTAGGTCTGGAAAATTTCTATCGCCGATTTATCCCAAAATTCTCAGACCTGGTTTTGCCTATCACCTCACTCCTCAAAAAGGGTGTGGTTTTTCACTGGGATACCGAAGCGCAGGAGGCATTCAAGAACCTTCAGAAACATTTCACCTCTGCTCCTGTTCTACTACAACCAGATCAGATGAAACCTTTTGTCCTGGAGACAGACGCCTCAGGAGGTGCCTTGGGAGCAGTCCTACTACAAGACGACGGTAAAGGGGAAATGCTTACTATTCCCGCAACTTGACGGTAAGCGAAAGAAATTATTCTGTGCTCGAGAGGGAGCTGTGGGCTATGCGAGCTGCCTGTCAAGAATGGAGACACCTTTTGCAAGGGGCTGCGCAACAGTTCACTATCCGTACGGATCATAGAAACTTGAAGGTACTCCAACAGATGGAGTGTAGCAACTCGAGGCACGTTCTCTGGGCATACTACTTTTCCAACTTCGACTTCCAGATCACCTATATACCTGGATCTCAGAACAGTGTTTCTGACGTCTTATCCCGAAGCTGCGTAGACGAGGAGAAACCAGAAATAAAGAAGGAAAGAATCCTACTGAAGCATCATTTTCACATGATAGCAAACCTTTTCCTACAGGAAGTTCATAGTGGATTGGAGGAATTCACACAAGAAGAAAGAGAAGCCTATCAATTAGAAGAGATCGACAGGCTTTGGTTTCCCCGGTCTGCACTATTTCTACCTACCTCAACTCTTCGGAGCCAAGCCAACAGCTTTTGTCATGATCTACCATTGGCTGGACATAAGGGCGAAAAGGCAATTTATGAGCTGATATCCATGAGTTTTTGGTGCCCATCGATGTGAAGGGACATCACCTCCTATGTTTCTACTTGCCCCATCTGTGCCATCAATAAAACACCCAGACAAAGACCACTAGTGCTCCTACATCAGGCCAAAACCCCCTCACATCCTTGGGAAGAACTTTCGATGGACTTTGTAGTAGACATAGCCACTTCAAATGGTAAAACAGCGATTCTGGTAACGATAGATTCTTATACCAAGCCAGCCCAATTTGTAGCTTTACAAGGAGCACCCTCAGCTTCTGAGATGGCTACCATATTCCTAAGAGAGATAATAAGACTACATGGCTTACCCCAAACAATAATCTCTGAGAGAGGAACACAATTTACCTCCAGGTTTTGGGACACTCTTTGTCATCAACTAGGAGTTCAAAGAGCTCTCTCTCAAATGTACCTATGGGTATCTGTGATGGGGAACCAATAGCGGCCAATACGGAACAAAACAAGAGGGAGGGGGATGAGACTATGATCACACCAGACCATATAATGACAAGTTTAAGAGACACACAGGAAACAGTAAAAGCCCAGACTACATGTCCCAGAATGCCCCACCAATCAACTATCACACCGGACAATACACATTTAAGAGACACAAGAGAAAAGACACAAACTACATATCCCTGAATGCCCCAACGGATACATAATCAAAACAAAAGCCAGAAAATGGGAATAGAAATCAGACAAGGAAGACGAAAAACCGCATTTCCATATAATGGGGGTTCCGGGCAGGCGGGGGTTAAATACAAGGCTAACTTCGTGAAGTTGAAGCTGGGAAGAGGTGAATTAGCCTCAGGTGTAAGGAGCCCAGGGCTGGGAACGCCTAACGCTAATTACTGGGGAGGAGACTCACCAGGGTTAAAAGCATCAGAAAACAGCTCAACTTGTCTCTCGTTTTGCAGGAGTGGAAGGAGGCTGACAGAGTGGACTCGGAATGGTACGAGGACAGTACCCCCTATCGGTGGGCCTATTAGAGAAAAAAGGATAACTCACCGGATTGTACCATACCGGACCTGTAGTCAAATCCGACTGCACAGCAGATGAAGACGCCTGAGTCCCAACGGCGTAAAAAGGAAAGTTTGTTCATTTACTGAATTCCAGCCGAGGCCAGTGTGGAACGGCTGGCTCCGAGCACCGTCCGCAGAGCTTGAACAAGAAAGCTCTGAACCATTTGGGAGTATTCAAGTCTGAATATTGCTGCTTCGAACAAAGAAAGGCTGCCATTCCTGTGTTCTCCATATTTGGAATTGCATTCAATTGTGGACAAGCAATATTGCAATACTTGAGTTTGTCTTTTTGGAGCAACCTGGAAGACCCTTTATTTTTTTTTTTTTGCTATGATCTTTAAGTGAAGTTAATTGGCTAAGGAGAAGTCCGGGTGCACAACCATTTAACCTCTGGTGAGCTGTAAGAATAACATACTATTGGTTAACTTACCTTCTTGTCTCTGGCTCACTACTTTACAGTGGTGGCAGCGGTGGGATTCACAGAGACACGTCTACCATGGGGGCAGTCATAAAGGCATTGGCTGAGGGGCAACAACAGTTACAACAACTAGTGCAGGTGCAAGGTCATCAGGCCCAAGCAGACCAACAAGCCCTGCAACAGGCTCTACAGGTACAAACTGCAGCCCAAGAGCAGGGCAGGGAAGCCCTGAGGATCCTGGGGGAATCGGTAGCGGCACAGAGGTCACATCCAGCCATACCGCTGACTGTGCTTCAAAAATACCAGACGGGAGACGATCCCAGTTTCTTCTTTGTAAATTTTGAAAGAATAGCTCGGGCAGCACAATGACCTCAGGACCAATGGTCTTTCTTTCTGGCGCCCCTTCTTATGGGAGTGATGCAAGGAGCCTATCAGGCGGCCAATCCTAATGGGGACACCCCATATGCCGACATGAAGAAGTCCGTACTGGAGAGGCTAGGAATGGACGATGAATCATATAGGCTCCAATTCCGTGAAACCAGACTAAAAACAGGCGAAAGCCCAAGGCAGCTGTTTTACCGAGTACAAGACCTAACAGAGAAAGGGTTACAGACCAACACAGCCACAAAGGGGCAAATAAAAGAGAAGATAATGCTTGAGCAGTTCATTGAAGCCTTACCAGGGCCCATCCAGAGGTGGGTTAAGCAACATCACCACTTGACCCTGTCGGAAGCTATTGATGTAGCCACGGCCTACCAAAAAGCTGGAATCCCTCTCAGTGTTACAACGATACCAGCACGGCACCACCATGATATTCCTTCCTTGCGCGGTAACAACCGAGGAGGCGCCCCGGAGCCGAGAACAAGACCTGAACTGAAAACTAATAACGGCTCCAACCTAATGAAAGGACAGACACCCCAATGCTTTGAATGTGGGGTATGGGGGCACATTGCCCGGTTTTGTGCCAAGAGAAACAAAACCGAACCCATGGAAATAGGGACCTTACAACCGCATGGAAATTGGAAGAAGCTACCCTATGTGAGAGAGGTAACAGTGGATGGACATCCACAACAAGCTATGATGGATAGCGGAAGTCGACAGACGGCCATACAACCACATGTGAGCGAACCTGATCCAGGACAGGTGAGATCTATTGACATTAAATGTGTACATGGGGATATTAAAGGGTACCCAACAAAAGAAGTGGTATTAGCGTAACAGGGGAAGGAACTACCGGTTAAAGTGGCCATTATCCCTACCCTGCCCGCTCCGGTCCTAATAGGAACAGACATTCCTGAGTTTGATCAATGGTTAAAGGAAGCCCCTTTTTCACAAACAGAGATAAGAGGAAGGGACATAAGGGGAAAACTCACAAAGAACCAGAAAGGGAAGAATAAACAGAGTGGGGGAAAAGAAGCGGTTATTGCCCTCATAGACTGGCGAGTGGGGGATCATCTGCAATCCTTCCGGACTGAATCAGGTCTAGACGAAACCCTAAAACGAGCCCGGGAACAAGCCTTAAAGAAAGAGGAAAACCCAGCTACCACTCCATACTTCAAGGAGAAACAAGGATTATATTATAGGGTGACCCGAGGAACAAATAACGAAGAAAAGGAACAACTGTTGGTTCCCCAGTCATATAGGAAGACGCTGATTCAGCTAGCACATGATCATTCCACGGGAGGTCACTTAGCAGAAAACATGACAGGGAAACGGGTGTTACAGAACTTTGACTGGCCTGGGATATACGCAGATATAG
Organism: Ambystoma mexicanum; assembly: GCF_040938575.1. Classification (NCBI taxonomy): domain Eukaryota; kingdom Metazoa; phylum Chordata; class Amphibia; order Caudata; family Ambystomatidae; genus Ambystoma; species Ambystoma mexicanum. The sequence continues at coordinate 1,106,537,002 of NC_090922.1, forward strand.
CTAAATATTGCCAGGAGTGTGTCATATGTCAGAAAACGAGCAACCACACACCAGCCCGAGTACCCATGCAACGAACGCCCCTGATCAAGGAGCCATTCTAGTGGATAGGAATGGACATAGTAGGGCCATTAGAACCCTCTAGTCGAGGATTTAGGTTCCTCCTATTAATAGTGGATTACGCCACTAGATACCCTGAGGCGTTCCCCTTAAGAGGTACCTCAGTTAAACAGGTGTGCGATGTACTATTACCCTTCTTTGCTAGGGTGGGAATACCCCTTGAGATCGTGACAGACCAAGGGAACAATTTCATGTCAGTTGTAATGAAGGAAGTGTGCAAAACCCTAGGTATACATCACCTAAAAACCTCAGTGTACCACCCACAGACAGATGGTTTGGTGGAAAGATATAATAAGACCATTAAACAGATGATAAAGAGAGCCACCAGCCCTAACTACTGGGGTGGGAATGGGTTTTACCATGGGTGCTAACGGTTCTAAGGGATACACCCCAATCGTTCACAGGGTATTCCCCTTTTGAGCTGTTATTCAGAAGACAACCCAAGTCGGTGCTGGGATTACTGAAGGACAATTGGGAACAACAAGAAAAAACATCCCTCATGGACTATGTTCACGACCTGAGGGAGCAATTGGGGAAACTGAGGGACTACCCTCAAGAAAATCTGGGTAGAGCCCAAGAAAGGCAAGAAAAGTATTATGACCAAGGAAGCAGACCCAGATCCTTGAAGATAGGTGACAAGGTACTGGTACTGCTGCCTACCCACACTAACAAACTGCTGGCCCAATGGCACGGGCCTTATCAGGTAACCAAAATCCTGGGACCAGTAAACTATGAGGTGGAACAACCGGAACAGAAAAACAAATATCAAAATTACCACATCAACCTACTCAAGCTGTGGAAAGAAGGAACCCAAAGTGTGCTGTGTTCAACCTTATTAGATATGTCCGTCCCAGAACAATTGGTCCCAAACCAAACTAGTAGCATACAGGATGTGCAATTGGGGGAACAATTGAATGAGAACCAAAGAACAGAATTGTTTGCTACATTGAACCCAGTATCCGAAACCTTTTCGGGTATACCAGGGCGAACACATTTGGCAACCCATGCCATACCAACCGAGGAAGGGAAAATGGTACGCCTTAGACCGTAAAAATTCCGGAGGCAAAACGAGGAGAGATCGCTAAAGAAATAGAAGAGATGCTGGCTCTAGGAACCATTGTACCCTCAAAAAGCGCCTGGTGTTCTCCAGTCATCTTAGTGCCAAAACCAGACGGCTCCACCAGGTTCTGTATGGACTTTAGGCAGCTGAATGCCATTTCGAGGTATGAAGCGTATCGAATGCCCAGAATTGATGAGCTCATAGAAAGGCTTGGTTCAGCCACATACTTGAGTACCCTTGACTTGACAAAAGGTTATTGGCAGATTCCCCTCGAACCAGCTGACCAGGAGAAAACAGCGTTTGCCACACCCCGGGGCCTGTTGCAATTCACGGTTTTACCCTTTGGGCTACATGGGGCTCCAGCTACTTTCCAAGCACTAATGGATAAAATACTGAGACCACATGAACGATATGAGGCTGTATATATAGACGACATTATAATTTTCAGTAAAACATGGAACAAACATTATTACATTTAACCCAAGTAATACAGGCGTTAAAAGAGGCCGGTTTACATATTAACCCAAAAAATCGAAACTGGCTGCCCAAACCACCAAATATCTGGGGTATGAGGTTGGAGGTGGAATCGTAACCCCATTGATAGACAAAATTCAAGGCATCCAAAAGTTGAGAATGCCGGAAGAAAAAAAAGAAATTCGAGCCTTTCTAGGATTCGTGGGGTACTACAGGAGGTTCCTGCCTTATTTCTCAACCATAGCAGCCCCCCTTACGGACGCTCTGAAAACAAACCGTCCTCTACAAATCTCCATTGAGGCAAAACAGGCTTTTCAAACGTTAATACAAATGATTTCCTCCAAACCCGTTCTACATTGTCCTAACTTTGCCAAAGAGTTCTATTTGCAAACAGATGCCTCAGGATGTGGATTGGGGGCAGTACTCTCACAGGGTACCGAACAAGACCTATGTCCTATAGCTTTCATCAGCAGGAAACTACTTCCATATGAGATCCCGTACTCTACTCTGAAAAGGAATGCCTAGCAATTAAGTGGGCAGTAGAGACACTAAGGTATTACCTACTGGGAAGGCGGTTCACCCTCTTTACTGATCATGCTCCACTGAAGTGGTTGGCAACTCAGAAAGACTCCAACCATAGAGTCCTACGGTGGTTTTTGACTTTACAACCATACCACTTCATAACAGTTCACAAACCTGGAAGGTATCAATTGGTGGCGGACTATCTATCCAGAGCCATTGACATGCCTGAACGGCATGAGTCTTTGCGGGGAGTATGTGATGGGGAACCAATAGCGGCCAATACGGAACAAAACAAGAGGGAGGGGGATGAGTCTATGATCACACCAGACCATATAATGACAAGTTTAAGAGACACGCGGGAACAAGTAAAAGCCCAGACTACATGTCCCAGAATGCCGCACCAATCAACTATCACACCGGACAATACACATTTAAGAGACACAAGAGAAAAGACACAAACTACATATCCCAGAATGCCCCAACGGATACATAATCAAAACAAAAGCCAGAAAATGGGAATAGAAATCAGACAAGGAAGACGAAAAACCACGTTTCCATATAATGGGGGTTCCGGGCAGGCGGGGGTTAAATACAAGGCTAACTCCGTGAAGTTGAAGCTGGGAAGAGGTGAATTAGCCTCAGGTGTAAGGAGCCGAGGGCTGGGAACGCCTAACGCTAATTACTGGGGAGGAGACTCACCGGGGTTAAGAGCATCAGAAAACAGCTCAACTTGTCTCTCGTTTTGCAGGAGTGGAAGGAGGCTGACAGAGTGGACTCGGAATGGTACGAGGACAGTACCCCATATCGGTGGGCGTATTAGAGAAAAAAAGAAAACTCACCGGAGTGTACCATACCGGACCTGTAGTCAAATCCGACTGCACAGCAGATGAAGACACCTGAGTCCCAACGGCGTAAAAAGGAAAATTTGTTTATTTACTGAATTCCAGCCGAGGCCAGTGTGGAACGGCTGGCTCCGAGCACGGGCCGCAGAGCTTGAACATGAAGGCTCTGAACCATTCGGGAGTATTCGAGTCTGAATATTGCTGCTTCGAACAAAGAAAGGCTGACATTCCTGTGTTCCCCATATTTGGAATTGCATTCAATTGTGGACAAGCAATATTCCAATACTTGAATTTGTCTTTTTGGAGCAACCTGGAAGACCTTTTATTTTGTTTTTTTTTGCTATGAACTTTAAGTGAAGTTAATTAGCTAAGGAGAAGTCCGGGTGCACAACCATTTAACCTCTGGTGAGCTGTAAGAATAAAATACTATTGGTTAACTTACCTAGTTGTCTCTGGCTCACTACTTTACAGTATCATCCGCACCACTTACCAGTAGTCCTATCTCCAAAGACTAAGACCTCCACTCCAGCCATAGAAGAGATGCTAACAGATCTCAGAGTCTCACACAAGGAAGCATTGCGGGCATTGGAAGACAGCAAGAGGAGATACAAGGCGTATGCCGACACCAAAAGAAGTCCTACATCATTATGGAAGCCGGGAGATCAAGTCTGGCTATCTACTCGGTATTTACCTCGTTGGACCCATATGGGTAATTTTGCAGCCAGATTTATTGGTCCATATCGCATTAAATCCAGAATCAACCCGGTTGCTTTCAAGCTACAACTACCCCGCGCCTTAAGGAGTATTCATCCGGTCTTTCATTCTTCGCTTCTCAAAGCTCATAAAGAAGATCCATTCAAAAGAACCCGAAGAAACCCGGTCACTGCCCCTTGCGATGAGCCGAAGGAGTACGAAGTGGCTAGATTGGTTGATTCTCGGTACAGAAGGGGAACTCTTCAATACCTAGTCCATTGGAAGGGTTATCCTATTGCTGAAAGAACGTGTGGAACCAAGATCCCATGTGCATGCCCCAAGACTTGTTCAACAATTCCACCGACTGTATCCAGGGAAGCCTGGAGGAAGCAGGTATCGAAGGGGGCATACTGTCATGCACCAGCCCTGGAAGTTATTGCACCGATGGAAATACTACTAAAATGGATCTGATAGTTCCAGGTTGACGGTCTAGTTTTTAATACAACATGGCCACCGGAACCAGTAAACAACAATGCATTCTGGCGCTCGGCGCGTTGTATCAATTTTGTTACGTTCGCTGCCAGTTTCTTTCCCAGAGCGATTCGCTGTTCAGAGCATTTCCTCTGCTTATCCTTTCCTTCCCTCCTTTCTGCGTTTATTTCACCTTTATTTCCTCACGTTAGGTGCTTACAGGTAAGGTAACGGTTGGTTCTGTTTCGCTGTTCTTTCATACACGTAGCGTTAACCATCTTTTGTGGCTGCTGCTATTTTGATTTAAGTGTCTATCTCGGCTACCCCTCTCAGCCTCTCCCACTCTATATTATTGCTGCCTTAGTGAGCATCGTGAGTCTTTCAACTTTTTTCTATTTCTTTCTCCATTCTGTCCGTTCGTTTTCTTACCTCCCTCTTCTTATACCGGTGTTGCAGTTCCTTCCCGTTTTGTTAGAACTTCTGGAGCCAGTTGGATTTCTACAGCTCCGCCCTCCAGTATAGTATCGGAAGAATCTTTGGACACTTTCCTGGTATCCTACCTCAAGGACAATTGGGAGATACTATCAAGCATTCACCACATCTGAAGACGGACTGCAAACATCTATCAGGGGTTTTTGCCTTTGGGCTTTTTCCCAGCACGAAGGGCGTGCTCCTCGGGTATCCCCAAGATCTGTAAAACATCCAGATCAAGGTGGCCACCGAGGGAGCACGTCCTTACTTACGTCAGAAAAGGAGGAAAGGCCAGTGGAAAGCATAAGGACGAAGAAGAAGAAGGAAGCAGTAAAGTTGGAGGAGACACGGGAAGAATCAGGTGAGGAGGACATAGGGTAGGAGGAGCCAAGTATTGACAGCTCCTAGCACAGATTCCTGCAGAATACAAGTTGTTCAACTCAGCTGAGACATTCTTCACTGATCCCAAGCATCCAGGCCCACGCAAATGCCAAATGGCTTCAAATCATCTGCTGGGAGCTCATACAACTGGCAAATGACACAGAAGAAGGGTTCAACATCAACAAGGTGGAGCTGAGAGCACTGAGACTAATGACAGTGCAGAACCAGTACGTGCTTGACCTGCTCACAGCCATGGAAGGAGGTGTTTGCCAAAAAATCGGGAGTGCATGTTATAAAAGTGGTGCATGACCTAGGAGTACGGATGAAAAAAGAAGGTGGTGTGCAACCAACAGACTGGTTCACCTCTGCATTCGAATGGGTACCTTCGTGGCTCGGTACTGTGATGAAGGTGCTGATATCAATCATCGTTTTCCTCCTGCTGATCTTTTGTGTGTGCCAATTAGGTATCCAATGTTGTACCAAAACGATTCCTAATTGTGCAATGATGATGGTGACAATTGGCAGCCAGAAAGGGACTGACAAAGGCCCGTGTGTTATGCAGGATGCACAGGTACAAATTGGGGAGAGCAGCAAGCCCAAATTTCATATGGTGGCCATATATAATACTGGGGACATAATTGACAACTTGTATCATACAACCACAAAAGAGCCACACGATTTGGAAAACCACAGGGAGGTGTGGGTGGATTTAGCTGAGGATGGGACTGTATATATATATGTCCTGTACTCCTGAAGAATATGCCCAAAGAGGAGACAGTTTAAGAAATGTCTGCCGAGCCCTAATACCAATCAAGGGTACCCCAGCCTGGGAAGAAGCAGAAAGAGTGGCAGAGGAACGTAGAAGAGAAGGGACTATGTATTTGTTACATTAGAAGTAACGAAAGAGGGGAATGTTCGGGGAAAGGCGGAATATTCTGCCCCCTGCACCATTCCCGCATCAAGTAGATGATGTACCAACCAAGGGGGGGAGACAGCTCTACCCGTTCTTTAATTATGTTCATCTCCTATCTGTGATAAGAATGCATATGCCATGTTACTGAGTGTAATCCTTACACCATTTTGTGCCTTTCCAAACGCCATTTTATTCTGGGCCCTTTGCCCCTCTCCTGAAATATCCACTCTCCCTCTCCCAGCGCCGCGCACAACTAGCCCCCACCACCTCCACCCTCTGTCAGCTCAGCGCAACTCCTGTTCTCACGGAAACAAAACCACTAGCAAGTTTCGAGTACTGACAAGATGCACTCATCCCAGAACGTGAGACCAAGACCTGCTCTGGCCCCAGCTCCCCATCCATCTCTGCTGACAAACTCATGCTCTCTCCACCCCCTCCATTCCAAGCCATAGCCCATTGAACATGTACCCCCATTCCCTTTGAACACATCTGGTCGCCAGTCTCTCCCCCAGGACCACCTAAATTCATCGACCATATACCTAATCCAGAGTGGCCATATATTCTGGCAACACATGATCGATCCCCAATGTGTTTGAAAACATGTGACCCCAGAGAACACAAATCAAAGATCGTCCCTTCTGATAAGGCACCTGACGGAATGACCCAATGCCCCCATAAAATACACAGGTTGGAATGCCCCTATCTCATACCAATAGCCTCTTTCCATGTGATAGTTTATACCAGTCATTAATTCATGCATGCCAAAGTTTGTAAGTTAGTTTAGTTAGACAGCTTTACATCATCTCTGAAGAACTTCGCCTGACCTTCACACCACGGAGATGAGCCCAGCAGACCCACGTGTGTTTAGAGCGACTGCAAAGTGGCAGCCAACCAGCAACTTGTATTCCATATATTATCAACTGTTCTATATGCCACTCTCCAATCCGATGCAAGAATGTATACCCAATGAGTGCCTTTTTAATGTCCTGCTCATGTAATTTATGGCAGAGCGCTCTCTGGCAGCAGAGTTCTTTGCTTGCAATTTTTTTTACTTATATACATTTTGTTTCCCTTGCAATTACTCTCCTCGTTTCATTCCCTAGTGGGATGTGTCCATTATTTTGTCTCTTTGGACAAGTGCATGATAAGGTGCCAGCCTTCATGTCCTCAGCTCCAACAACAAAGTGGCCTCAGAAAAAGCAGCAACGCCGATGAGTCAGAAAGACTAATACCAAACCAGCTTGTGTTTTGAACCAAGGTTGCAAGCAGCAATATTATACAAAGAGAACAGTGTGTGAGGCATTTTTAAAGAGCGACACAGATATGAATGACAACCAAAAGAAGTCATTGAATGTTATAATTGAACTTTGGAAGTTAAGAAAAGATACTTTACACAGAGTGGCCCGAAAGTCTCTGTTAGGTATCAAACTGATGCTAAGTGTAAGAAAAGGAATACTAAGATTGAAGTGGTCATGCAAAAGGACTTGCTAAATCCTGTGCACTTTTGAAAGTCTTCAATACTTTAAAGTACATGGCAATTGGTCCGAGCCCAGCTGAGGGAGACTAATTGACCAGCAGAAATGGATCTATGCCCAGCTGAAGGGGATCCGGTATGAACCGTGAGTCATCCAAAAAATAATTATCTGAACTTTTTATTTCGAAGGATTTGAGCCCGACTGATGGGGATCCAACGTTGATCTTTGATTTTGGAAGGGATCTGAGCCTGGCTGAGGGGAATCAGGGGTGAACACCCACATTGAATACTGGAAAAGGAAAATAACACTTTTGTTTTGTTTATCTACTAGACCCTCAGAGTTAAGAGACTTGCAAGAAGTAAAGCGACTTGAACACAGACGGTCTTCAACTGTAAAAATGGAACAGTAGCCTCGTGCTGCATAAGCCAGTGTATGTGCTTTGCTCGAGTGAACCGCCTTGTCCCGTGCTGAAAACTTGGGGAAGGGAGGCCAATGGCTCAAGTATTTTGTGAACGCATTTCTTTTTCATGAACATCGCCCCACATTATTTGTAAATTAGTAGTAAGGATTGGAAATAGTTTCTTTTAGCATAGGCCCTTTTATGTTGACACAACTACACTTGAACTGCATTATTATTATTTTTGATGGTTATAGCTTGCTCCCATCTGTAGATTTAGGTTTAGGTAGGCGTTCATCCCACCCTTGTGAAGGTTTAATAAACACTGTTGAACTGTGGTCACTTGTGTCTGTCTTACTGTTGATACCATGCCTTCCTTATACATCCCTTTAGAGTTAGGGCCAGTCTGGCATTCTACCAACCCAGGAACCTTAGTAAATATAGGTTAAAAATGTATACTTTTGAGTCTGTGTCTCTCTTGATACCATACCTGTCTCACAGTTCCAAACCATCTTCAGTTACAGTCTAAATAGCTACACTAGTGTATGTGTCAGGATGACTCCTTAGTGTTGCTGCTTCTACTTCAACAACCCCACTTCTACTGGCTTTAACTATGAGAATGTCCAGTTTTGTTCCACAGTATTTTACTTGATTCAGACTGCTGCAATATTGCATTCACTGATAATTGGATATACCACCATGTCTTTAGTATTTGAAACGACTACCAGAGTTTCAGTACTTTGAATGGTTAGACAGGCTTCGACAAGTTACACTCAAACTTCAACCTCTTCAGGTAAACAAGGCACTCTTCCTTTTGAACCTTCTTCAAAAGGGGAAGCCTCTTTGCCTCTTCTTGTCCTTCAGCCACAATAACAACCTTGATGTGCCTGTAAGACTTTCTTCTCTCTAGCTTCCGCAGTCTCTGGCACTACAGGTTGCGTCCACTTCAAAGTATTCTGTACAAGCAACCAGATCCCCTTCCCTAGCTTTACCTGCACCTGTCTGCCAACGATCAACTCAAGTAATTACCCAGACGCCTTGGTGCCACTCTCTTGGCTTCTGGCAATACTTGCATACTTGGATTTTAGACCATTCGATTGTTGACAACTTCACAGTGCAGCTGGATAGCTCTTCAACATTTAGAAAGGTGGGTTTCACTATTAACAGGGAATGCCTCTTGGCTTAATTAATGCTTGTTCTTTTCTTCAAAAGTGTAAACTCTTAATTTTGTAGGAATTAAAGATATGTCACTTCTAGAAACAGGATAAGATTCAGTCTTTTAGCCGAAAACACAATTGGGCACACACAACCTCTCTAAAGTAGCTTTCAAGGTTTAAAGATGAATAGAAAATGTTATTCACGTATAATGACAAAGGATCGAGTTCAGGCCTCTCATGGCAAACACAATTAGCAACACGCAACCTCTCTTTTATATAGTTTTCAGTCTTTACAAACTGTTAGGTATTCAGTAATGGTTTTACCAGCATTCCCTCTCCTTAGTTAGGGATATGCAGTCACACGTTTAGACAGCAACCGTCTTTAAATATTGAACAATGGATTTCAATAACGTTAGCTTCTCACGCAAGCAATACTTCTTTCATGTTACACAGAAGTGCTACATTTCCATTGTTAACAATAGTTTGAATGAAACAAACAACTTCTGCTCGCATAAAGTCATATGCAAGTCAATAAGGAGCTGGATACAGTTACTGGCAAGGGACGTGCAATGTGTTAGAATGCTGTGCCTCACTGACCGGCTTCTGAGGCATTTGATATGCGATTTGCACTGATTTCCTGACTTCCATTACAACTTCTACTGTTTCTGGCTCACTGGGGACTCACACCCTTCTCTTGAACAGGTGTCTTCAGTCCGGCCACTCGATTTGGGAATTGCATTTCCTCTCGAGACCCTTGGCTTGCCACTTGCTTCTTGCCTTACTCTTCTGCACGTCTAGAGCTTGGCATTCACGGCAATCAGGCTCACATGGGGAAAACTATTCTCCTAGACATCTTCCAGTGTGCAGCATCTGCACTTCAGACATTGGGGGAACAGGACTCTCTCAGAATTTGCAGTTAAAATCTGTTATGTCCACATTCCGGCCTCCCACCTGTTCTCCCACTTCTGTGTGGTTTGCCAGTCTTGTGCTTTTTCTCAGCGTCTACTGCTACAGACTGCACTCCAGGCACATTCCAGCTCCTTCCACTCCTTCCTTCCATCTGCACCCGAGGAGGCCTTTTATGCCTCCCAGGTTCAGCAATAAATTTCAGGTGTGGGCTACTAGCCTCAATTGCCTGACTACTACAATGGCTACTAGGCTTAATTGCCTGACTCTTACATACATACATACATCTGCATGCCTCTTCAGCCCGCTTCATTGTCTCAGTCCTTCTAGGATTCTGGGACTTGTAGTTGCTTTTAACAAAGTTAGTTTTTACAATATTTGAATTACCTGCAAGGGTAGATTTAATTCCTTAAACAAAGTTCGTTTTTCCAATATTCGAATTACCTGCACGGGTATTTAATCCCTTAAGGATTTTAAGAGAGGGGCCTTGAGAATTAGATGTTACAGAGGAAGATGGTTTAGCGCAGACAATATTTACATACTCCTTTACATTATACCCTCGGATTGAGGAAGGTGTTTAATTTGTGACACCTAAAAAGATATTTCTTTCGATAAAGTTTGTTTAGATTGCATAACCTTAGAGTTCATAACCTTAGATTTAATGTGAGGTTTAGGGTTATTAAAATGACAATAAGGTCGGGTGGAGCCCAAAAATTCCCTGATCACACGAGAGTGCTGGTCGAAATGAGGCAAGACAGTGAAGCTACTACAATGGCGGCCTCGAAAGAGGATGTTGAGCGGTCCATCCAGGTTTTTCCAGATAAACTTGCTGCTTCTTTGCAATAACAATTTGACAATGTCACTACTGAATTCAAATCTGCCCTATCAGACATACAAAAACATATCGCTTCTCTTGAGGAAAAGGACAGATAAGAATGAGCAGGCACTACAAGATTTAGCCCAAGAATCTACAAAATCGGAGGTGCTTCTTGAACAGCTGGCAAGGACAACATATAATGTGGAACAGCAATGTGAGGATCTGGAGAATAGATCAAGGAGGTCCAATATTCGTATACGGAATATTCTGGAATCAGTGACTGGCTCAGCCCTAAGTGAGGAAGTTACAGGTGTCTTTAAAGATGTACTAAATACCGATGCAGAAGCAACAATTCCCATAGACATAATCCATAGGGTCGGCCCAAAGCGTCAGGATACGGGCACCCCCCCAGGGACACAGTGGTGGCATTGGAAAACTACACACAGAAGGAACTCATTCTTAGGGAAGCCAGGAAAGCGACACAGATCACACTTAACAGGAATTAAATTCAACTATATCAGGACCTAGCCCCAAGAACGCTACAAAAAAGAAGAGATATGCACGAGATCCTGCAATGTCTACAAACCCAGAAGATACCATACAGATGGACTTTTCCCTTTGATCTTTTGTTCACTTGGTAGGGTAAACAACATCGGGTTACAACAGAGGACGCGGCCCGAATTTTGCGAATAGACCAGAAGGATAAACCAGGCCCCAGCACTGGGAAGCAACCCCACGCTTCCCGAGGACCAAGATACTGGGAATGGACAACTGTACACCGGTACCGGAAAAGGATTTAAAAAATCCCTCTACCAGCGGAGAAAACCCCAGAACCCTGAAGGATCAAGCTCTTACATGGCTACTGGCGTTAAGGAAAAATAAGGTACTTTTCCACAGATTAAAATTGTTATGGTATACAGCTGGGGCACAACAGAAGCTCATCTTGGAATTCATTAAAGACAGTAGTAATGAGGGTTTTAGGATAACCTGCATCTATCCCTGGTCTAAATGGTAGGCCATCTCTTAGGACGGAGTCCAAAGAGAGAGTAGCAAGGATGGTCTACACTGGGGAGAAGGGGAAATTGTTGGGGAAATGTTGGGGAAGGGAGGGTAAGGGTATAGGTAGGGAGTTGAGTGGGAATGTTGGCGGGGGTCGAGGGGAGGTTGTACACAGAACCAACAGCAAAGATTTAAAGTGAAGATGTTAGAACTGCATAGTCAAGTTAGTGATTTTGTAAACTGGCTTTACCTTCCATTGCTTGACACTTAATATAAGGGGGCTTAATACCCCCATAAAGAGGAGGAAATTGGAACAGTTACTCAACACTCATCAGACTGATCTTGTAGCTCTACAGGAAATACACATTAAATATCAGGACCGTCATAACTTGAAACTAAAGCAATACTCGGTAATTAGGCAGGCTAACACAAAGGGGAAGACAGTGGGGGTACTTATTGCTTTTAAGACAAATATGCAGTTTTCCATTGTGAAGGTGTAGGTGGATAAAAGTCGTTGACCTTATCTCTGGCATCTTTATATGCCCAAATACTGGCCAAGATGACTTTTTGAAGACAGCATTAGCCAACTTGGAACAGTTTGGTCGGGGTGAAATTATTTTGATGGGAAATCTGAATACTGCATGGGACCCCCTACCAGATAAATGTTCTAACACCACATATGCCCGTCCTTTACCTTCATTAGCCCTTAGACAGAAATGTGTTCAGTTGACACTTAAGGACACATGGCCTATTTTGAGGGGAGAGAGGAAAGGGCATATACATATTATTCCCACGTCCACAAATTATTTTCCAGGATAGATTACTTTTGGGCTTCGTTTGGGTTGATAGGAGGAGAGACACAAATTGAAACACACACAATCACCCTCTCAGGCCATGCCCTCCCTGACCATGGATGTTAACTTCCCTAATGTTGCTCCCATTCTTTGGAGCTGGACATTCCATTAGGAATTAATGTCAGACCAGGTGCTTTGTGACGAAATAGAATGGAAAATTGAGAAATATTTTGATTCTAATCTGGACGGGAAGGTGATTTTAGACATAGGGCCTCATTACACGGATGGCGGTAGGGATCTACCAGTACCGGTAAGATACCGGTACTGGTAAATCCCTACCGCCTTACTACGAGGTCCCTTTGCGGGTTGGGCATTTAACACCTGCTTTTTGCAGGCGTTAAAATCCAACCCGCTAAGGGACCTCGGAGCAAATTACGGCACCGCAAAATTGCGGTGCCGTAATTAGCGCCTTCCCCATTCCCATACAGCCCTATGGGGTAGAAATGGGAATGGGGAAGGGCAATGGCGGAAAGGGGATTTACCGCCCCTCCAACCTTGGAATGGGGCGGTAAATCCCCTTTCCGCCAAGGCGGTGCCGGTATTTTACCGGCATGAGCCATGGCGCTAATAGCGCCATGGCTCACCGCCTACCGGGTAATGAGGCCCATAGTCTGGGACGCGTTTAAAACGACCCTTTGGGGGGAACTTATCACGATACAGCCATATAATGGGAACCTTAGGCGTCAAATGGAAATAGATTTGGAGGCTGAAGTAAAGGAAACTCTAAAACAAATGGAACTAGACTCATCCCAGAAACTTTAAAGGAGATATTGGAATGCCTAGGGTAAATTGGATTTAACACATACAAAACAGGCAGAAAAAAGCCTTTTGTATTTAAAGCAGAGGATATATGTTAAGGCAAATAAAGCAGATAGAATGTTAGCTAGGCAATTAAAACAGAGAATAGCGTCCCAAACAATTCAAGGGGTGGAAGGTATATTGGGGAGGAAAGTAACAACGACGGAAGAAATTATAGCCTAGTTCCAAGCATATTACCATGCTTTATATGAGTTAGATTCTGTCGTGGATGAAATTGTCTATGGAACTCTCCTGTGACCCCTCCTCACCTGACTCTCCAGATGAAGTGTTCTGTGTCTGTCTCCTTCGTGAAGTTGCCTTCTTGGTCTTCTTCTTTACCTTCACCCTCTTGTCGTGTAGGTAAGGTCGGGCTCTGCTGGAGGCCACCTTGGCAGGATACAAGTTCATAACCAAAGGGGACCCCCAGAAAGCCCGCCTCAGATTCAGGGAAAACGCTTCTTCGGCGCCAAAAAACCCTGATTGACTCTGGCAGCTCTGGAGGACAACACCACGTCATCACGTTGAGCCAGGTAAGACGTGAGGCAGGCGGAGACTTGTCACAGTAACCTTGAAATCGGATAATGTCCCAGATGGAATCCGCCATGAGTATAATGTTGGTAAGTAGAATAGAAGGCAAGGAAAGAATGAAAAGGGTAGGGACAGCAAGCGTGAAAATGCCAGAATGGCTACAGAGCATGCAGGAGCACAGTAACAGGAGTAAGTACACGGTACACTCGTAAGAGCACCGTGAGGAGTGTGGAGACTAAGTTTGGGATAGCTGATCCAAACCCCAGTAAACCAGAGAGAGAGAGAGGGCAGCTAGAAGAATGGTTGGAAGAGAGCAGAAGCAGCACTCTGAGCGACAGGCGAGGAGCACCGAGAGGGAGCTGTGGCGAAAGAGAGCAGCCGCGCGGAAGGAAGGCGAAAAACTCTTGCTACTGGAAGGACAGCAAACTGTGAAAAACACAGAATGCCAACAGGAGCGAAGGAGCAATACAACGCACAGGACGCCAATTCTGTGCGTTGTTATAGAAACGCTGTGAGGCGGCGGCCATCTTGGTGGAAAGCTAGACCGCGCCTGACACTTCTAAAAGGCCATTAAGCCTTATGATAAGCAAAAGCCCATCAATGCCATACCTTCCAGGGCCGGGACATGACAGTATGACCCTTCCCCATCGGGGTCCCCCCTAGTTGGCTGGGATGTCTTCTATGGAAGATCTGCAAAAGTCAGGGTGCATGAAGGTGGTGTCTTGGTTCCCAAGTCCGTTCAGACACGGAATACCCTTTCCAATGTACCAGGTATTGTAAAGTACCTCGGTGGTATCTGGAATCCACGATATGAGATACCTCATATTCAGCCGGTTCCGATGGTGATGGAATCTTCTGTCGAACTCTGGCCCTGTGATATGGATCTGGAACAAATGGTTTCAGCAGAGAGGTATGGAATACCAGATGCACTCTTTTCATCTTCTGTGGAAGTCGTAATCTGTAAGCCACCGGGTTGATCTGTTCAGCAATGGGTTAGGGACCCAAGAATCGAGGAGCAAACTTGCCTAGGTGCAACCAACGAGGGAGAAATTTAGTTGATAGCCAGACCAAAGTACCGGGGGACCACTCAGGATTGGCTTGTCTGCCATGATCTGCTCCTTCCTTATTCTTCTTGCGACTTTCTTCCAGGGCTTTCATGGCTTCCTTCTGGGTAGAACGTATAGCTTCCAAGAGGCTGTCCACTGTTGGGGAATCTGAATAACCCTTCTTCATCCCAAGTACATGTGAAGGGTGGAAACCATAAGTACACAAGAAGGGACTCATCTTGATGGCAGAATGGTAGGTGTTATTGTATGAAAATTCTGCCGAAGGTAACAGTGAGAACCAGTTGTCTTGCTCCCAGTTACAGAAGCATCTGAGGTATTGTTTGAGCGTCGCATTCAACCTTTCTGTCTGGCCATTGATTTGGGAATGAAATCCAGATGAAAGCACCCTCTGTATACCCAGTTGATTGCACAAGGAGGCCCAGAACCGAGAGGTAAATTGTGACCCTCTATCCGAGAGCACTGTTCTGGGTAGTCCGTGGAGTCGAACTATCTCTCGGAGAAAGACAGCTGCCATTTCTGGAGCAGTGGGAAGCCTGGTGAGAGCTGTGAAATGAGCCATCTTACTAAAGGAGTACACTGTAACCATGATGGCACGGTGACCTTCCGACAGGGGGAGATCTACAATAAAATCAGTAGAAATGTGCTCCCAGGGCTGTGAAGAAATTGAAGGTTGCTGCAACTGATCCAACAGTTTGCCTGACTGAGACTTGCTGGCAGCGCAAACCGGACAGGAGGAAACGTATCGTCGTACATCTTTTGACGGAGTTGTCCACCAGAAAAGTCTCTTCAACAATTCCAGTGACTCATGGCACCACGTAAGTACCTGTGTCCATAGATTGTACGTTGGGATGAAAACAGCTGTCTTGTGGTACAATAACCCATCCTTCTGAAGCAAGTCGGGATTACTTCTGTCTTCGTTCTGGATCCCTTCTTGGATCGCTTGAAAAAACCTGGAAATTATAGATATAAACCTCTTATTTGCCAAAAGCAATTCCCTCCCACAATGGATTTCTTGGGTAACCTCCCAGCTTCTAGAAAGAGAATCTGCCAAGGTATTTTGGGAGCCTGGTATGTACGTGAGATGGAAATCAAACTGGGAGAAGTAGTACGCCCACCTGGCGTGGCGAGCGTTGACACATTCCATCTGTTGGAGTACCCAGAGGTTTCTATGGTCAGTTCTGATGATAAAAGGCTCTATGGATCCTTGAAGTAGATGCCTCATTACTCACAGGCTTTTTTAATGGCCAGTAGTTCTTTTTCCAACACTGAGTAATTCCTTTCACTGGGTGTCAGTGACCTGGAATAGTAGGCAATTGGATGTTCCAAACCGTCTTCTGTGTTTTGGAGCATGGCAGCCCCTATTGCACCATCTGAGGTGTCCGTCTCCAAAATAAAAGGACGCGTCTGATCCGGTTGGACCAAAATGGGAGCTGACGTAAATAACTTCATGAGATGTTGGAAGGCTTGGATCGCCGAAGAATCCATGTGAAACTTGACACTTTTCTTCAGTAAGGCAGTGAACGGGAGAACAATCTTGGAGAAGTGAGGAATAAAGCAGCGATAAAAATTTGGCAGACCCGAAAACCTCTGGACCTCCATGACACTCTTAGGTTCAGGCCATCGTAAGATTGCTTCTACCTTTCCAGGATCCATCCGGATACCTTCGCTGGACAAAATAAATCCTAGATATGAAACAGATTCAGCATGGAATTGACGCTTTTCAGGCTTCACAAAGAGTTGGTTCTCTTGAAGGTGCCTCAATACCTCTTTCACAACCTGAGTGTGTTCTGTAGGATCCGCAGAAAATATAAGGATGTCATCGAGGTATACAACAACAGACAGAAATAAAAGGTCTGAGAAGATCTTGTCCATATACTGAAAGATTGCTGGTGCATTGACCAGGCTGAATGGCATCACTTGGTATTCGAAGAGACCTAGGGGGGTCCTAAATGCGGTCTTCCATTCATCACCCTCCTTAATCCTAAGGAGGTGGTAAGCCCCCCCTAAGGTCCAGCTTGGTGAATATGGTAGAACCTTGTTCTGCCTCTAGGATATCTCTGATCAACAGCATGGGATACCTGTCCCGGAGGGTAATTCTCTTGAGACCCCTATAGTCGATGCAAGGCCTCAGTTCCAAGGTTCCCCTCTTGGGGATGAAGAATAATGAGGCTCCCCCGGATGATCGGGATTCACAAATGAGGCCATTTTCAAGGTTTTCCTCGAGGTACTCCTTGAGTACCTTCCTTTCAGGAAGGGATAGAGGAAACATCCTTCTGAAGGGTACTACTGCTCCCTCCTGCAACTCAATAGTGCAATCTTCGTGTTTGTGGGGTGGTGACAAGCGAGGAACCTTATCCTCAAACACTCCTGCAAAGGATTGATAGATTAGAGGAATACTCAATACCACCTTGGACAGTAGCGTGCTGTCCTGTCCCACCTGTTCTGCTTGTGAAGATTGACTGAAGCAATTCTCCTGACAAAAATCAAATTCAAAGCTTAAAGTGTTGAGGCACCAGTCTATGCGAGGATTGTGTCTCCTAAACCAGGGTATTCCCAGGATTATGGGAAAGTAAGCAGCTCTTATGACATCAAATCTAACCAATCTTGGTCCTTTCCCATTAGCACCGGTATGGGTTCTGTCTCCAACACTATGGGACCAGACATAAGAGGAGAGCCGTCAACTCCCTCCACCGGAATGGCTCGCTGTTTGTTCTGAACCGGTACCCCCTGTTCTCTTGCCCAGGCACCATCCACAAAGTTCCCTGCCGCTCCACTATCTAGCATGGCCAGGACCTCCACCGACTTCTTGGAAGTCTACTGTAGCTGAACAAGAAATACCATCAATCGGGAATCATCTGTTAATCCTGTTGCTTGAGTGTGGTTACAGGGGGCCTCATTACACGGAAGGCGGTAATGGTTAACGGCCACCGTTAATGGTAATGGTGACCGTTAACCATTACCGCCTTACTACGAGGTCCCTTAGCGGGTTGGTGCTTTAACGCCTGCTTTTTGCAGGCGTTAAAAACCAACCCGCTAAGGGACCTCGGAGCTAATTACGGCACCGCAAAATTGCGGTGCCGTAATTAGCGCCTTCCCCATTCCCATAGAGCCCTATGGGGCAGAAATGGGAATGGGGAAGGGCAATGGCGGAAGGGGGATTTACCGCCCCTCCAACCTTGGATTGGGGCGGTAAATCCCCTTTCCGCCAAGGCGGTGCCGGTATTTTACCGGCATGAGCCATGGCGCTAATAGCGCCATGGCTCACCGCCTTCCGTGTAATGAGGCCCAGGGTCTTCGGTTACCTCCCCCGATGTGGCCCCTGCACAGACTCAGGGGGGGGGTAGCGTTTCACTTCTTCCTGGGAGGCACATCCGGACAATTACGAAGCAGGTGTTTAGAGGACCCACAATACATACAGAGTCCCAATTCTCGCCTTCTCCTTCTTTCTTCGAGAGTGAGGGGGCCCCGAGCAGAACCAATCTGCATGGGCTCCTCAGATGTAAGCTCTGTCCTGACTACTTCCTTAGACGAAGGAGGGGGGGTCATGCAGGGGAGAGTATCCTCTTAGCCGCTTCTTCTCCATGCGTCTCTCATTTAGGCGGAATTCAATTTGTAGAGTCAGGGTTATCAGTTCCTGGAATGAACCAGGTCTGGGTACTCGTGCAAGCTCATCTTTGAGATCCTCATGAAGTACCCTTCTAAAGATGGTCTGTTGTGCCGAATCTGGCCAACCAGAATTGGTAGCCAACTTCTGGAATTTGGAGACATAAGTTTGGACGTTATAACCTCCTTGTCTGACATCGAGCATGGCTTCGTAAGAAGCAAAAACCACCTCAGGTCGGTCAAATCTTGCTTGGAATTGCTGTGAGAACTGGTCGAAATTCAGTAATGCTGGGTCATTATTGGTGACCAACGGAGTGGCCCAGGCCAATGCATTCCCAACCATATTGGAAATTAGGAATCCCACTTTAGCCTTACCAGTCTCAAAGGCCTTTGGTCTGAATGTGAAATATACCTTACAAGCATCCATAAATTCCTTCCAAGACCTGGGATTCCCGTCATACTTGCCAAATGACAACGGCATGGGAGGTAGATCACTTCTCTCCTCACTGCGCACGGCCACCTGGTGTCTCAAAGTAGTGTTCTCAGCCTGCATGTTCTGCATCTTTACTGTTAGACCTTGAATGGCTGCCACCAGTTCCTGATATTGTTCCAGGGAAGCCATAGAGGATTGTGGGCGTTGTATACTGTCGTGGCTGCAATTGTCTATGGCACTCTCTAGTGACCCCTCCTCACCTGACTCTCCAGATGAAGTGTTCTGTGTCTGTCTCTTTCGTGAAGTCGCCTTCTTGGTCTTCTTCTTTACCTTCACCCTCTTGTCGTGTAGGTATGGTCGTGCTCCGCTGGAGGCCACCTTGGTAGGATGCAAGTTCCTAACCAAAGGGGACCCCCAGAAAGCTCGCCTCAGATTCAGGGAAAAAGCTTCTTTAGCACCAAAAAACCCTGATTGACTCTGGCAGCTCTGGAGGACAACACCATGTTGAGCCAGGTAAGACATGAGGCAGGCGGAGACTTGTCACAGTAACCTTGAAATCAGATGGAATCCGCCGTGAATATAATGTTGGTAAGTAGAATAGAAGGCAAGGAAAGAACGAAAAGGGTAGGGACAGCAAGCGTGAAAATGCCAGAATGGTCACAAAGCGTGCAGGAGCACAGTAATAGGGGGAAGTATTTCACGGTACACTCGTAATAGCACCGTGAGGAGTGTGGAGACTAAATTTGGGATAGCTGATCCAAACCCCAGTAAACCGGAGAGAGAGGCAGGGCAGCTAGAAGAATGGTTGGAAGAGAGTGGAAGCAGCACTCCGAGCGACAGGCGAGGAGCACCGAGAGGGAGCTGTGGCGAAAGAGAGCAGCTGCGCCGAAGGAAGGCGAAAAACTCTCACTACTGGAAGGACGGCAAACTGTGAGAAACACTGAACGCCAACAGGAGCGAAGGAGCGATATAACGCACAGGACGCCAATTCTGTGCGTTGTTATAGAAAAGGCGGGAGGCGGGGGCCATCTTGGTGGAAGGCTAGACCGCTCCTGACGCTTCTAAAAGGCCATTAAGCCTTACGATAAGCAAAAGCCCATCGATGCCATACCTTCCAAGGCCAGCACATGACAGATTCTCCAGATCAGACCGCACAAAAAACTATCTGCAATCACTACAACTGGAGAAAATTTCGAAAGAAGATAGGGCAAATTTAGACAACGATATTACCCGAGAAGAAGTCCCATCAGTTATAATTAACCTTCATATAAACAAAGTCCCGGGACCCAACAGGTATATTGCCCCCTTTTATTAAATGTTCCGATCAACTTTGGCCCCAAAGCTAACAGATTTTTTGAACTCTTTTATTAGGATTAGCAAAATAACTTCAATGGAGTTCCTTGGCATACAAAAAAAACACCCCTTAATATTCATAGGAGTAAAATTATGCATTTAGTTGAAGAGATTTGGGATGGGGCGGTCAGAAGTTACGGTCTGACATCATTCCCATCACCTCTTACCCCAATATTCTCAAACCCTGAATTTACCCTGGGCTGTGATCCTCGGGCATTCTTGAAGTGGAAGCAAGAAGGATGCAATAAAATTAGGGATTTCTTCATTGGCAGGGACCTCAAAACATTCAACCAGTGTTAACTCGATTTTGGGTTGGGCGATAGAGAATACTATCTATATTATCTAGTACGCCACTGGATTTTAGCCCCCTGTGGCAATTAGGGAGCTGACTCTCTTTGAGAAATGTGTCAATGCCTACCCAGGCAACAAGGCTTTAATATCTAATCTTTACAACATTTTGAAAGGTCATCTCCCAACCTCCCCTTGCACTAAAAATCTAGATGGCAGCTAACACTCGGGGCACCGGTCACAGACAAAGAGTGGGAAGCGCAATGGAAGGACATACCTAAGTAAACCCGCTCTATACAATTGCAGGAATTCTGGGTGAAACTATTAACCCAGTGGCATTATACGCCTGCCGTTTGCATAAGATTAAATCCTCCTTGTCGGAGCAATGCTGGAGACAATGTGGTGCGATTAGGGACTGGGTTCATGTTTGGTGGCACTGTCCCGTATTAGTGGTCTATGGGGCAGAGATTGATCAACATATGCAACATTTGTTTGGTACGTTGAAACCGAAATTTATGAAGGCAAACCTGTTGTTGATATTTGATTCCACTTTGCGTAGTAATTCAAAGCAAAGATGTACAACATTTGTGGTGCTGCAGTTGGCTGCTTTATTGGGTATTGCTCAAAAGTGGAAATCCAAGGATCCTCCAATGGCGATCGAATGGTTTTATAGGATTTGGAACTTTGTAGCTTTGGAATGGACCACTTATGCAATTCAGGGTGAACAGACTACATTTTCCATTGGCTGGGCAGAGGTGCTTGAATTTTTACAATCAAGCTTTAATTTACAATATTGCCCCAAACATTTTGTATTCTTGATATCTGTTGAATATATATTTGTGAAATCTATACCATGCAAGGATTCAGGGGGGGTATCCAGCTGTGGGGTGGAGGGATGAAGATGGGTTTTTATTTTTGCCGTATAGTTTGTTTTCTTTTTCAAAAAATGGAAATAACTTAATAAATACAAATTATAGAAAAAAAAATTACTTCAATGGAAGAGGCTAAAATAATCCTAATTCTGAAGCCAGGCAAGGATTTAGGTAAATGCAGTTCATATCTCCCGATTGCGCTCATGAACATTGACGAAAAATATGTACAAAAATTCTTGCAAATCAGCTTGAGGGCCTTACGCCTCATCTCATCCATCCCGATCAGACGGGATTAATAAAAGGACAACAAACCTTTGACAACATACTGCAAATTTGTCATTTCATAGAAAATGTGGCTACAGAGGGGGGCGCAGCGGTCTTGGTGTCATTAGACGCAGAAAAAGCATTAGACCGCATGGAGTGGTCCTTCCTATTCAACACCTTACAAGCCATGGGTTTTGGTCCCAAATATTTAGCGATGGTAAAGGCTCATGATGTCCCTCCTTCTGTTAGACTGTCCATAAATGGTCATCTTTCCCCATGGGTCTCTCTCTGAAGAGGAACAAAACAGGTCTGTCTCCTCTCTCCTCTTCTTTATGCATTGAACCTAGAACCACTATTATCACGGCTTCGACAATCGAAACAAATAGAGGGCATATCCTTGGGGGGAGACACTCATAAATTGATGGCATATGCTGATGATATACTCCTCACGATCAGTAATTGAGGTATTTAATTACCTGCGGCACTTTCCCAATTGGAAAAGTTCAGCGGAGTAGCTCGTCTTAAAATCAATATCACAAAGTCTGACATTTTGAATCTGGGGCTTAAACATGGCAAATTATCTAAAGCAATAAAAGAGACACAGCTTCGTTGGACGCCAGGAGGCATTTGGAGCTTGGGAGTAAACATTACACATTCACTCGAGCAAATATATTCTGCCAATCACCGCCCCTATTAGTCCAAATCCAGAAACTTATCCAGTCCTGGAGCCCTTTAATAATTTCATGGCTTGGATGGAAAAATTCAATTAAGATGGTGATTTTACCCGAGGTATTGTACTTGTTTCAGGCTCTCACAATCCAAATCCCGTTTTGTTTCTTCTGTACGATGCATAAAACAATATCGAAGTATATATGGAAAAATAACCCCTCCCCCGTATTGCACTGAAGACATTAATGCTTCCCTAAAACAGAAGAGGGGTAGGCCTTTCTAATTTTAGAGAATATTATTGAGCAGCACATCTGCAAATTATAAAGTACTGTGTGAACGGGATGAACAGGAATAAGGGGAGGAAAGCCACCATGAGGAAAAGAAACAAATGCTGTGGAAACACCTCTGTGAGTGGGAAAGACAGATGGGAGGCCCCCAAGAGTGGAAACAGCAATCCCACCTTCCCGGGCTGGACCCAGCGTCGATTGGGGCCGAGGAGACGGGCGAGAATAACCCAGCGGTTCCCGTTCCCTTAACACATGGAGCCGAACTTATGCCGGAAAAACACAGTGAGAGCCAGGCGCTCCCAGCTCCTTTCGTTCAAAGCTGGTCGGGCTCCGAGATGAACACAGATAACGGGGAACCATCACGGGTGAATACAGAATGTCGTCCAGGGGGTTACGGGTCCTTGCACGCTCCCGTCTCCCGTTCAGCCATGGGTCTCATGGCGTCCCCCACAACCATACAAACAACAGATGGCGCCACAGTAAACAGGTCCCGGTACCGGTTTTCTACGTGTCACTCACCTGCAGATTTGGGAAGCAAAACTCCAGAGGGCTTGGTTGTGTCTTCGTGCAGGGAAGCAGAAGGGCCCCGCAGGGTTCCGGTGTAGGAGGGTGAAGCTGATGGAAGGACCGCGGGCAAAGAGGAAGGGGGCGGTGCTTAGAGGGATATTTATAGAAAAAGGGCCCAAGGCAGCCCTGATTGGTTCAAACAACCCCAACCCCTATATAAGGCTGAAACTGAGGACGGACTGTGTGTGATTTTCGGATTCTCTTTCAGAGCATCGGGAGAGAAGAAGAGAGAACTGCACCTGAGACGCTCTGGGCCTATGAGGACTAGGCGACAACTCTTCGTTGGTCATCCTTATCACAGGAGAAGAAAGAAGGCTATTTGAGTACTTCAGCCATCCATTTCTTTATTTTTTTTTTGTTCCTGAAAAAAGGCTATTTATTTTCTTCAATCCAGCTGCTGTCTGCATCATCGTTACACAATTTGGTGGCAGCGGTGGGATTAGGCAGCACGCCATGGAGGGAATTATTAAGACCCTGGCCGAAGGTCAACAGCAACTCCAGCAGATTATCCAGGTCCAGTCCCACCAGGCACAGACGGACCGTCAAACCTTACAACAAACACTCCAGCTGCAAGCAGCCAATCAAGATGCGCTGAAGAAAGTCACGGACGCCATGGCAACAAGCAGAGGGTCCCCCATGGCTCCTACGGCAGTGCTACAGAAATTCCAACCCGGTGAAGATCCATGCTATTTCTTCAGCAACTTTGAACGAGTTGCTCGCAACGCCCAATGGCCCGTTGAAACGTGGGGACACTATATAGCCCCCTTGCTGACTGGAAGTATGCAAGGAGCATACCAAGCTGCCAATCCAGCAGGGCACACAGCGTATGCCGAAATAAAAAGGGCCATACTGGAACGTATGGGTATGGATGAAGAAGCGTATCGGATCAGACTCAGAGAGACAAAATTGAGAACAGGGGAGACACCCAGACAGTTGTACTATCGCATCCAAGATCTGACTGAAAAATGGCTCAAACCATCCAGTAGCAGTGTCCAGGACATAGTAGATAAAGTCAAGTTGGAACAGTTCATGGAGGCTCTCCCCTCTTCAATGCAACATTGGGTAAGACAACACCACAGACCCACGCTGGCGGAAGCCATAGATATCGCTTCGGCTTTCCAGAAGGCAGGATCAGTTTGTATGCCTCCACCAGACCTCCCATCTACAAGAAACTCCAACCACAAAACCCAGGGTATAGGGGAACAAAGAACACCAAGAATGGAGTCAAAGGCTACACCATGGCCAACCTTAAGCCGACAGCCGCAATGTTTCGATTGTGGAGATTGGGGGCATATAGCGAGGTTTTGCCCCAAGAAACCTAAACCTGCAGAACCAATGGAAATCGGATTCATCCAAGGAAGAGAGTAACGGAGAAGTCGAGACCCCTATTACCTGGATGTTCGGGTGGATGGTACTCCCCGACAGGCCCTACTCGACAGCGGAAGTGAACAAACGGCAGTCAGACCGGAAGTAAGTGGGTAAGGGCATGGGTTGGAAACAACCATTCCTATAAAGTGTGTTCATGGGGATACAAAGGCGTATCCGTCCAAAGAAGTCACCATAGAAGTAAAAGGGGTCGGGTCTAAGATGAGGGTCGCCATTATGCCTCACTTGCCAACACCGGTACTGCTAGGGATAGACCTGCCGTCCTTTCGGGACTGTGTAAAGGATGCAGAATGGTTGAAGACAGCTCCCTTTTCGCAAATAGAATTTGAACCTGCAGTTACCAGGTCCCCAAGGAAAAGTAGGAGAGAAGTGAGAAGGGGAAAAAGACAATGGGCAGAAGAAAAGAAGTTTACGGGGGTCATAGACTGGTTACCAGATGGGAAAAAGCCTACTTTCCGAAGTGAGTTAAGTACCAATCCCACATTAAGAGCTGCCTGGGACCAGGCCATTGTCCCATCTGAAAAAGGTACCACATATCCTTGGTTTAAATCATCCAGGGGTCTACTGTATCGGGTAACCAAAGACAAAGGAAACCTTGAAGTTGAACAGTTGTTAGTACCAATGGGTTTTAGACCAACCGTAGTGAAACTGGCACATGATGATAGAACTGGGGGTCATTTAGCAAGAGACAAAACTCAAGAAAAAATCTTAAAAAGGTTCTATTGGCCAGGAATCTATCGGGATGTGACCAAATTCTGCGAAGAATCTGTAGTCTGCCAGAAAACCAATCCTCGAATACCTCCCAAGGCCCCCTTGCAACCTCTACCCCTAATACGGGAACCTTTCTTCCGTATCGGAATGGATATAGTTGGACCCTTGGAGCCTAACAGCCATGGACACCAGTATATATTAGTCATTGTTGACTATGCCACAAGATACCCTGAAGCCTTCCCCATGAGAGGTATAAGTGCAAAACAAGTCTGTAACCTGCTTGTTCCTTTCTTTGCCCGTGTGGGATTACCATCCGAAATTATTACCCACCAGGGAAGGAATTTTGTGTCTGGGGTGATGCAGAAAGTATGTCAACAACTGAACATCAGACAGATACGTACCACGGTTTATCATCCACAGACAGATGGTCTGGTGCAACGATATAACAAGACAATTAAACAGATGCTAAAAAAAGTAACTGAACCTACGGGCACTAATTGGGATCAAGCATTACCATGGGTACTTATGGTTTTAATAGACACCCCTCAGTCCTGCACCGGGTTCTCCCCGTTCGAATTATTGTTTGGACACAGGCCTCGAACAGTGCTGGATGTAGCCAAATGCGAATGGGGAGATCAGGAGGAAGAAATCCAGCTTACTGACTATGTCATTAATCTTCAAGACAACCTAACCAAGTTAAGAGAATTGTCCAGGGAGAATCTAGGCCGCTCACAGAAATATCAGGAAAAATATTACAACCGCTCTACCCGGGTGCAAACTTTCCAAAAAGGAGACAAAGTACTAGTACTGTTACCCACTTTGTACAATAAAATGTTGGCTCAGTGGAGGGACCCTTATATAGTGGTAGCTGTGCTTGGCCCTGTTAATTATCTAATAGAACAGCCAGACAGGAGAGAAAAGACCAAAAATTATCACGTAAACCTCCTGAAGGCATGGAAGGAACCCAGTAAATTGTCAACAGAGATAAACGCACTGTCAAGGGAGGGGCCATCCAGCAAGTCGGAACCAACAGCGCTTCAGACCTTGCAGTGGGGTCCTAACTTAACAGAAGAGAAGAAGAAAGAATTAATGGAAGTTCTTAACCCTTAAAGTAATGTTTTCTCTTTCTACCCTGGAAGAACCTCCCTAGTAGAACATCGAATAGAGACTCTAACGAACCAATATGTCAGAATAAGACCTTACCGGCTTCCGGAAACAAAAAGGGCAGTAGTACAAGCAGAAATTGAAGAGATGTTGAAATTGGGAGTCATTGAAAAATCCACTAGTCATTGGTCTTCCAAAATAGTGCTGGACCCTAAACCGGATGGATCCACGCGGTTTTGCATGGATTATCGAAAACTCAATGACTCTCTACATACCAAACATATCCCATGCCTCGCATAAATGAATTGTTGGAAAAGCTGGGAGCAGCTCAATATCTCAAAACAACAGACCTTACCAAGGGTTATTGGCAGATACCTTTAAGAGAGAAAGACAAGGTGAAAACAGCTTTTTCCACACCATCGGGGTTGTACCAGTTTACGGTCTTGCCTATTGGACTACATGGGGCTCCAGCCACGTTCTAGTCATTGATGAACCAAGTGCTGAGGTTGCATAATGCCTATTGTTCTGCATACTTAGATGACATTATAGTATTCAGCAATAATTGGAAGGAACATCTAGTACATCTAGAAAGTGTCATCAAGGAGTTAGACAGGACAGGCTTAAAAATCAACCCAAAAAAAACGACAATAGGAGCCCAACAAACCCGGTATCTGGGATATCTAATTGGGGGTGGAAAAATCCGACCTCAACTAGACAAGGTGAAAGCAATACTAAAGTTACCCATGCCAAGCAACAGGAAGCAGATTAGGGCCTTCTTGGGGTTCGTGGGATACTATAGGAGATTTATTCCCCTGTTTTCCACCATAGCCACACCCTTGACAGAAGCTTTGAAAAGTACCTACACCAAGTCCATACACACGGACCAAGAAGCCCTTGCGGCGTTTAGCCACCTAAAGAAATCTATTTCGGTTCTCCCGGTGTTGTGTTGCCCCGATTTCAAGAAGGAGTTCTTCCTACAGACTGATGCCTCGGGTGTTGGTTTAGGTGCAGTTCTTTCACAGGGTGTGGAGGAAGATTTGTAGCCAGTGGCATTTATAAGCCAAAAACTACTACCACATGAAGAGCCCTATTCCACTGTGGAAAAGGAGTGTTTAGCAATTAAATGGGCTATATAAACCTTGAGATATTATCTATTGGGTCGTACATTTACTGGCCCTCATTACGACCCTGGCGGAAAGTAACTGACCTGACCGCCATAGCGTAAATAGCGTTTCCGCCATTGCACGACGGAGTAAAGTGCGGCTAATTCTGACCCATCGGGCACGAGCACTACGCCATGGCGGAAGTGCAAAGTCCGCGATGACGGAAATGTCCCCAAAACGCCCCTCACCGCCGTCGTACGGCGCCCTAGGTGCAATTCCGCCACCCATCATAGCGGTCACCATAATGAGCGGCAATCGGAAAATACGGTGACCGTAAATATACGGAAACGGAAGCAAAAACATGGTCCCGGAACGGGAAACAGCACGCCGTACACCTATAAAATCAGAATTCCCACACAACCATTAAAAATACTACCCTGAGACACATCCCAACCCGTCATCCACCCTAGTGAAAACAATAACAATGGGAAAAGTAGCGAAAAAAGCGTGCGACCGCAAGCGGCAGGTCCACTTCTCCCGTGAGGAACTCACCGTGCTCACAGAGACCCTCCAGGAGAATGCTGCCGTCGTCTTCTCGACGCAAATGACCAGGACGGCACTTGCGAACAAGAAGGCCATATGGGCCCTGGTGGCACAGCGGGTAAGTGCGGTGGGGACCGCACCCCGCAACCCACAGCAATGCAGAAAGCGATGGGACGACTTGCGGATACGCGTACGGAGCATACTATCCGCCAACCGTAACATTGCCACAGCTACCGGGGGAGGATCGGAATCACCCATCAAGTTGACCCCCTGGGAAGAAATCTGTGCCTCCACCATTGGAATGGAGACTATAGAGGGAGTCGGAGGGATGGAGAAAGGAGTGCAGACATCCGAAGAATCAGGTAGGTGTCCCAAATAAAACAATGCTAAATCCACAATGTCCAATCATGTGAAGTACCATGTGTCCACATAGTGCAACAGAAACACATGTCCAGGAGAACGTCCACATGCATTGGCCTGATAGCGCACTTTAAAAGACACATTAAATAAATAAATAAATAAAAATCCTAAAAACACCCTCTACACGTGCGGCAGGCACACCCTAACTGCAGGCTGCAAAACAACTGCATCCTCAATCCACACAAAAATGAAACCACCTCCAAGGCCCTGACCCAAATCACCCTCAGGTACCACCCCAATGCATGTGATACATTGCCATTCCAATTTCCACAGACCCATTAATAACGCTCGCCCTCCTTTACTCCACCACAGGGTCCGATTCAAACGACGAGCTCCAGGACACCCCTACCAGCACACCTACAAAGAGGGCCAAGACCAACGGCCAAAGACCCTCCACCTCAGCTGCACGGATCAAGACACGGCAGCAGCACAAATCAAGTGGCAGCACACAGGAGGGGACTTCAACAGGCACCCCAGCAGCCAGCATGCCCACAACAGCACCACCACAGGTCCCCCCAATGGATGCCACAGAAGGCACTGCTTCTGGTGGCAGCAGCACCATAGGTGACACTGCATTAATGGCAGCATGCTCCGACACAGAAAACGGTGATGTCGATGTAGGATCCATCGATGACCTGTCTCAATCCCCCTGTTTGTTTCATCCCGTACACCATGAGGATACCACGCAGGGGCACCCACAAGACGACGACTGGCCATCCCCCACAAGCCCTGTGTCAAGGCAACATGAGGTGATCAGCCCCTCTGTGACACCACCGCAAATGGCCATGGCCCAGCAGAGGCAACAGTCCCTCGACCAGGTGATCGTGCAACAGCAGCAACTGGCCACACTCCTCAAGGACCATGCTGATGAATGTGGGGGTACTAAGGCAGCCATAGAAACATCTACTGAGACACTTAGGGCAGAAATGGAGAGAAGTACAGAGACACTAAGGGCACAAATGGAGAGAAGCACCGAGAGCCTGAGAGTACAAATGGAGAGAAGCACCGAGAGCCTGAGGGGGGAACTGCATGCGACGTCCAAAGACGTATGTGCTGAACTTGCCGCTGTGCGCCGTGTGCTCACTGAGCTCTCACAAACCCTTAGGGACATGCATGGACGTGAGCAGGCAGAGACATCATCCGTTGCAAGTTCCGTCCAGGGCAGCCCCCAACGTAGATCTGGGAGGAACCTGCGCTCCACAGGCAGGGGTGCCCCTGATAGCCGGAGAGGGGGCTTGCAATAGCGTCTGCCCACTGACAATGAGCATCTTTGGACACTGGTGTTCGGGGGGGAGGTAGGAGGGTGGAGGGGGTGTGTTGGGCTTACTTGGGTGGCGGGTCGATGGGGTGTGTAACATAATTTCACATATGCTATAAACATTTCACAATCATCCAATGAGATGTGTGGACATTGATCTTTGTGTACGAGGCAATTATAGGCGTACAGTCCATATTGTGCATGTTCCAGACACACACAGTGCCACAAGTCCCGTGTCCATGTATCAGCCACCAGGCGTGAGTGCTAGAAGCATGAATCTATGATAATCTGATGAATTTCACGGCCCTCCTGTGCCTCGCGGACTCCTTGAGGTGCTGCCACATCCCCACCCTCATCATGACCATATTCAGGTGCTTGCAGTTCTGCGTCAGGGGGCATGGGCACATTTCTACGTACGCACATGTTGTGTAGCATGACACATGCCATGACCATCTTTGCAACCTTCTCATGGCGGTACAGGAGTGCCCCGCCAGACCTGCTGAGGCAGCGGAAACGACCCTTCAGTAGGCCGAATGCCTGTTCTATGACTACACAGGTACGTGAGTGGGCATGGTTGTAGTCCTCCTCATGCTGGTTCTGTGGGTTCCGGAGTGGTGTAAGGAGCCATCTCTTCAGTGGATACCCGGCATCACCTGTATGTGGACAATAAAGGATATTTGTGGAATGACATTGCTACGTACGCATCCCCCACCCCTTCCTGCCAGGTCATTGCCGCATCACATACCCCACATTATCATGCATGAAATGAGACTCACCGAGTAGCCAGGATCTGTTCCCTGCGTGTCGCTCCATGTAGCGTGGTATTGTAGAGTTCCGCAAGACCATAGAATCATGGGTTGATCCAGGAAATCGGGCACAACAATGTGTAATGATCCTGTTGGAGTCACACACCATTTGTACATTAAGAGAATGATATTGTTTTCGGTTGCGGTACTGGGCCTCCATGGCATGTGGGACAACCAATTCCACATGGGTGCAGTCGATGGCACCAATGCAACCCGGTATGCCGGCAAGTGCATGGAATCCCACTTTTGTGTTCGTAATTTCCTGCTCCGAGCGTGGTAGAGAGATGTAGTCGTCTGCGTGCTTCAGGAGGGCATCGAGCACTTGTAATAGTGTCCGTGACAACAGTGGCTGTGAAATGCCATGCAACTGTCCGACTGTGTGCTGGTAGGTGCCTGTGGCCAGGAAGTGGAGTACAGACACCACCTTCAGTAGGGGTGGGATGGCGGTTGGGCTATCTATCATGCTGACAAGGTCAGCGTGTGTCATGTCCACAATGGCGGTTATGGTGTCCCGGTCCAAACGGTAGAGGGTGTGGATCTGCTCATCAGTGAGGTTGAACGGATGTGCCCGGAGGCGTGGGATTGCGGGCTGCCTGCGTGGTGGTAGTGGCTGTGCTGGTGGGCCTTGCTGGCCCTGCCTTGCCCTCCTCCTCCTCCTGCGTCTCCTCTGTACGGCCGGTTGTTGTAGTAGTTGGTGTTCGTCTTCTTCTTGAAGTTGGAGTACTTTCAGTGCTATCAGGTCCCCCAGGCCCAACGTCGCTATTCCTGCCGGTAGCATTTTGGAGTGGGTGTGGTTGTGGGAGGGGGTTGGGTGTGCAATTTATGTGTTTTCAGGCTGTATAGCCTCCACCTGTGGTGATTCATTCCACCTGTGCAAGCTGCAATCCCCTTTGGGCGAGCACGTCCCGCACACAACGCTGCAATTCGACGCATGGCATCTTGCTATTACAATCATGTATTTAATCCCGATGGCAGTGAAATATTGGTTCATATGTTCATTCTGCTATGGTTCCATTGTTTCACATACTATCTGTGCAGTCGCGAACAAACTTGTGAAGGGTCAGTGGAATGTAGTACTCGATTAACGGTGGACCCTCATGCAGCACTGTACCGCGGTTCACCGACGGGCGGGGCGTCCCATTTGTGAGTGAAGCCAGTTGCCATTTTCACACACTGCCGCACTACATGGATGGATTTGTGATTTCAAGCGGTCACAGATGCCTTTTCGACATGATGTTGCAAATGAGGAATTCGAAGGACAGCGCTTTCGGTTTCCAGCTAGCGGCGAGGAGACGCCCACAGGTCTGACTGCAGATATAAAGTTCTATTGTTTAATGTCCTTGGGACAGGGACCATGGCGAGAATGCAATGATTGATATGAATAGTACGGGATGCGCAATAGCGTAGTGGACGATAAGGCAGGACGTTCCCAAATACATGTTACTTCACAACACTAGAATTCCAGGCTGGAGCACAGTGGATTTTGCAGACTGCATTACGCACAGACTCAATGGAAATTTCACATGTTATGTGAGTAAATAATCAGGCATTTTCATACCGGGATGAGGGAATGATGTATGGATGCATGGACAGATGATTTAATAGAGAGTTTGCCATGTACATGGCTTTTTGGAATCTATCCACTTCCCCTGCGCTATGTGATGCAGGGCTGCCATAGTGGGACCATCGTCTATCTGCCCTTGTTGAACCCTCCCTGTCTCGACGCGCCTTCAAACTCTTGTGTCTATGCACGTTACTAATCCCATCTAATGGATTCTGTTTTAACAGACGCATGCACACAAACACTCGTTTGTAATAGTGTTTTCACCTCGATTTATATAGTTATGATTCGCAAGTGATTTTTGGGTGGGAATAATCCTTTTGAGTGGGCTAGCATGCATATGGCTGTGGATTTAGTGTGATCATTGAAGTGAGTAATTCAAATGAAGTTCTGATGCCCATACTATTCTTTTTCATTTCATTTGGGTGACAGGTATCTCCTCCCCTTTTGCCGCTGCCATCTGTATGCCACTCCTGCAGATGGCTTTTACTCCCGACACCTGCTGCTTCGTGTTAATCAGTGGAGCACCATTACGATCTTATGGGACGATCGCCAATGGCCCACATGCCCTTACGCAGTACTAGTGGCTAGGAGCAACATATCGACCTTTCAGCTGGACTAGTGCCTACCTAATGGGACGGCCCTGCGGTTCTAGGCGCTTCCATGTTGCCTTTTTGAACGTGAATGT
Organism: Ambystoma mexicanum; assembly: GCF_040938575.1. Lineage (NCBI taxonomy): Eukaryota > Metazoa > Chordata > Amphibia > Caudata > Ambystomatidae > Ambystoma > Ambystoma mexicanum. Next base: position 1,106,569,860 of record NC_090922.1, read on the forward strand.
AGCCCCTGTGTACCATGAAGGAACAGGGCGTCACACAAGAAGAAGCTGGTCATTTATTGCGGATGCAGCCCACAATAATGAAATATATTTTGGAGTTCATGACCTAATAGCTGTATGGGCTTGGTGATTTTGTTGTGCATTAAATTTTGATTATGATATTGACCGTGTAGCGTTATTCTTTGCAAGTAATGTAGCATATTCCTATTTGTGGAGCGATGTATTGTGAGAAGATCTGCTTTGGGTTCCGGCTTCTGAGTATAGTTGCGTGGTACTGTACTGGGCGCGTTTGCCTACGAAGCCTAGTGAGGTCAAGGATAGGGGCTGCCATTATGACTGTTTTAATGATGTCATGCTCAGGGGCGGGGGATTAGCTTTTGTGTAACAGATGCCGGTCAGCCAGGTGGATTGGTGGAATGATGTGATTATCAGAATATGGCTGGTCACAGGTGCCTGTGTTTGCGTGCGTTTCTTGGAGGGAGACTGAGGTCATGTCCATTGGAATAGCTTCTGTATTCGTGCCATCTGTGCCCTGCAGCTCCCATTGGCCCCTCTTGAGATGAGCCTGGCTGCTCAGTCACTCTGCCAACTTGTGTGGTACATGCTTATGCTGATGGTTGGTTTGTTTACTGGCAGGAGTACAGGGCTGGTGCAGTCTCACTCAGGATACTGCTTTGAATGTTGCCTTACACTGGTGTCAAGCGATGGGGGGCCTGTTTTTGTTTGTCTCATATTTCAGTTCATGTTGCTGTACTTGAACCTTCACATGCCTGTGCTGCATCAGTACGGCAATGGTGCCATGGCAAATATGGATGGCCACTCACAAGGCACTTGGAGCCCCTACATTCATTTGTTCGTTGGCATGCATGGGTGACTTGTACATTTCACTGGTTGCATTGTGTGACTTCATTCAACCTACGAGGAGTTGTGCAATGTGGCCAGGGAGTGCTGTACAGGCACTCAGTAGGGCCTTTTACGGTTGGTTCGCGATGCCGTACTTCTCACCATGGCGGAATGGTACTTTCCGCCATGCTTGATGACGTTAGGTAAATGTCCGCTAGGGTCAGAATTCGCGTACCGTTGCGCCATGGTGGTAATTACGGTTTCGCATGGCGCGCGTGCGCGTACTTGGTGCAGTTAGCGTTGGCGTTCACTACGGTGTCGCTAATGGCATCGTACTTTACGGTGACGGGTCATAATCGCACCGAGCGCTATTCGATGGCGGTATTGCATTTCCGCCATCGTTTTTCGATTTCCGCCAGGGTCATAATGAGGGTGTTCTGATCTTAGTGATCCGCCTTGATGGTCGTGCAGCTATAAACTACCTCCGTCCCCAAGTACCGCTCGAGCAGGTAAAGTATACTGCCCTAGCAATCTTTGAGGCCACAGGTGATGAGTGGCGTCGTCAGTCGGATACCCGGAACACCGGAAGGACCCCTGAGTGCTGTAAGGCAAAGGTTAGGATCAGGTATACTATGAACAATAATGGCAGTTCAAGCAAACAAGGAAAAAATGGCAAAGCTTACCCTGGGGATGATAGGACAGGTAGTAAGCCTGAACAGACAACGAGGGAAGACCGACAGCAGGCTGGGATGTACAGCACTTCCTCCAACTCACACCGATAGCCACATCGTGACCAGATAGCAAGTCCATCCAAGGTCCAGGTGGTGAACCCCAAATGACTCAGGAGACAAAACGTGATCGCCAGGAGCGTGGGTAGAAGTTCGCCAAAACAGAAGGGTAATCCAGAGCAATTCCAGGGCCAGAAAAAGGGTGGTCAAGAGTTCCAAGGGTCCAGAAGATGCGTCGAAACAAAAAGGGCAATCCAAGACAAGTCCAAGTAGCGGTCCGTGGTCGAGTTCCAAAGAGTTACAAGAAGAACGAGGGTAATGCCGAACAGGTCTCTGGTGGAAACAGCTGTGAAGCACTGAGTGTTTCCTCTCAGCTCTTTTTGAACGAAAGGTAGATCACGTGACAGGGCACGTGACCGCACAGAGGCGTCACGTGATGGACGGACGCCATCAGTGATTGGTGTTCGTCCGATGTGGACGCCAGCGTCGGCTACAGGCGATCCCGTGACCAGTCACGTGATCGTCTGAGCGAGACGCGATCAGGTTCCCCCGTGCGTGGAAGCTGGAGCCGCCGACGCCGGAACCGTCGGGCATGTATGAGACGCCATGGCAAGCGCCAGCACGGAAATGGGCGGAAAGAGGAGGTTCTGCCCCCTCGGACATCCCGCCTGCCGTGTCTTCCCCGTTGGTGTGGGTGGTGGGTATGGGAACGAATGGTGCCTGGTGAGTGACGGGAGGAGGGCAGGACCGGGGACGTGACAGAGGGCCACTGTCTTTACAGACCATGCGCCGCTACAGTGGTTGGCGATACAAAAAGATTCAAACCAGCGGGTACTGAGGTGGTTCCTTACCCTACAAGCCTTTTGCTTCAGGACTATACGTAAACCGGCCTCATTCCAGGTGGTCCCGGATTATCTCTCCAGAAGCATGGATTGACCCGAATGGCTCGAATCTTCGGTGGGAGTTTGTGAACGGGATGAACAGAAAGAAGGGGAGGAAAGCCACCATGAGGAAAAGAAACAAATGCTGTGGAAACACCTCCATGAGGGGGAAAGACAGATGGGAGGCCCCCAGAGTGGAAACAGCAATCCCACCTTCCCGGGCTGGACCCAGCGTTGATTGGGGCTGAGGAGACGGGCGAGAATAACCCAGCGGTTCCCGTTCCCTTAACACATGGAGCCGAACTTATGCCGGAAAAACACAGTGCGAGCCGGGCGGTCCCCGCTCCTTTCGTTCAAAGCTGGTCGGGCTCCGAGATGAACACAGATAACGGGGAACCGTCACGGGTGAATACAGAATGTCGTCCAGGGGGTTACAGGCCCTTGCATGCTCCCGTCTCCCGTTCAGCCATGGGTCTCGTGGCATCCCCCACAACCATACAAACAACAGATGCCGCCACAGTAAACATTCCCGGTACCCGTTTTCCACGTGTCACTTACCTGCAGATTTGGTAAGCGAAACTCCAGAGGGCTTGGTTGTGTCTTCGTGCAGGAAAGCAGAAGGGCCCCGCAGGGTTCCGGTGTTGGAGGGTGAAGCTGATGGAAGGACCGCGGGCAAAGAGGAAGGGGGCGGGGCTTGGAGGGATATTTATAGAAAAAGGGCCCAAGGCAGCCCTGATTGGTTCAAACAACCCCAACCCCTATATAAGGCTGAAACTGAAGATGGACTGTGTGTGATTTTCGGATTCTCTTTCAGAGCATCGGGAGAGAAGGAGAGAGAACTGCACCTGAGACGCTCTGGGTCTACGAGGACTAGGCGACAACTCTTCGTTGGACATCCTTATCACAGGAGAAGAAAGAAGGCTATTTGAGTACTTGTGCCATCCATTTCTTTATTCATTTTTTTGTTCCTGGATAAAGGCTATTTATTTTCTTCAATCCAGCTGCTGTCTGCATCATAGTGAAGACACACATAAAGGTGGAAACAGATGGAAAAGGCTATATTGGGTCCTATAATGGGAGATAAATAATGGCTATCTCGACCAGATGGACCTTAGAATATACATCACAGTGTGATTACCTGGGTGGTGGAGGACATTTGGGACCAGACTATCCGTCAACATAGCTTTACTTCATTTCCCTCCCCCTTCACCCTTTGTTCGTTAATCCACAGTTCACCCCAGGAATATCTGTTGGCTCCTTTCCTGAATGGAAACGAGAGGGCTGTATAAAGTTTTGTGACATGTTCTGGGGGCAAGAGATTAAGTCCTTTGCTTTATGTAAAGAGGAGTTGGCCCTCCAGGAAAGTAAACGCTTCCAATACTTTCAAGTTCACCATTGGTTGCTGGCACCACCCAATAAATCAGCGGCTTTAAGACCATTTACACCATTTTAGCAATTTGTAACCTCAGGGGATAAACATTTGATTTCCAGATTATATAAACTCTTAACTGATGAACCCCCACCAAGTGCTCTTACATTTCAACTGGCCTGGGCAAAGACCCTGGGGTTTATGCCTACAGAGGAATCATAGTCCCGTTTATGGTTAGATATCCCAAGAATGACAAGATCCATACAGATCAGGGAATTTTGGTTCAAATTAATGTATCAATGGCATTATACCCCTGAAAGATTACATAAAAGGTCTACATCAACTCCGGTCTCTTGTTGGAGGGGCTGTGGGCGGAGAGGTGATTGGTTACATATATGGTTGTCATGTCCTAAACTGTGCCAATTCTGGGAGGAAGTGCAGGAAAATATGGAGGTAATGTTTGGTTTCAAGGCAGAAAGATCACTTGGGGAAAGTCTTTTGGGCCTGGTACAACAAGATAACGGACTGTGGCCGAAATACAAGAGGAAGGCATTTTACATCCTTCAACTGGCGACTTTACTGACAATAGCTCAGAAATGCAAATCTAAGGACCTTCCAAACATAAAAGACTGATATCCTAAACTATGGAATTTTGTAACTTTGGAGTGGGTCACATACACGATTCAAGTGGATTAGGCCAAATTTTAAATCTAATGGACACCGATTTTGAACTTCCTTCACTGAGACTTTATGAAACAACACTGCCCTCATATGGGAGGGTGTGAGGGCAAAGGTAGGAGGGTAGGGAGAGATAAGGGGCTTTGGGAGGGCAGGGGAGGGGTTATGTTATGTTTATTTTATTTTATATTATGTATATTTGAAAATTCAATTAAAAGACATGGAAGAAAATTACAATAAGCCATTACCTCTTTGGGTACACTGGGAAAAGTCTTCCTGTCAGAGAGAAAATACTGTGTCTCATCCCACAGAATTACTTCACCACCCTGGTCCCTGTCTCTTCCCAGGTGATCCTCCTGCAGTAAACCAGCCACAGGATTGGGATCAGAAAGCGTCTGCCTTCTCCTGGCCCCCTGAGAGGCGACTTTAGGCAGGGTTTCAGTGAGGCATCCGTAGGATTCTTCACAATACCCTTCCCCTTCCCCTGATGATCCGGCCTCCTGCTGTAGGGTTATTGGTTTGATAAGAACCAATAGCCTCCCCCATATAAGGAAGAGGTTCTTTAGTTTGGGTTTCCCAATCCCAAAAAGGGTCTGTTGATGGGAATCCTTCCTTTTCCCATGAATGGATTAGAGAATATGGAAGGGATGGTTTCTAATAATTGTGATGAATCCCATGGACTCCTCATGAAAACCCTACCTAAAATCTCCTCTCTGGTGGCCAGGGAAATGCAGATGCTTCCTGATCCTGACTCTGGGCACAGTGTTAGCCAGGAGGATCACCTTTGATGAGAAGAGTCCCAGGGAAACATGTGTACTTTATAGGATGAGACGCAGCACTATGTGTCTCATCCTATGTGAAGGCATTATGAAGCAAGACACAGACAACAGATTCAATGTTAAAAATAAAGTGTTTTTTTTAACTCAAATGCCAGGATCACTAAAGGTCTAACTTGCCCTATGCTAAGGTGGGATTTCCCCACCTGCACAAAACTAGGGACAGTCTGAGTCCGAAAGTTCATCTTAAAGGTCTGTCTGTGTCCAAACCCTATTCTTGCCCTCACAACTAAAGCTGAACGATGTGTAGGGATGTCAACAATAAAATAAGTGATGAAAACAAAGTAGTTCTGAGCTTCTTCCAGCTCCTAGCTTCCTTTTCAGCTTACCTCCCCCAAGTTCAAGAAAATTCAATAAAAGTCTTAAGATTACCTTTCCCAGGTTCAAACAGTTCCACAAATCCTTGGGGTTCCCTTCCCCAAGTTCAAGGCAATGGGCCTCATTACGACCCAGGCGGTAAGGGGTTTATGGCAGCGTAAACAGCGTCGACCCTTACCGCCTGATTCCGAGGTCCCTTAGCGCCATGGAGGATTTAACACCTGCTTTTAGCAGGTGTTAAAATCCATGGCGCTAAGGGACCTTGTTGTTAATTACGCCACCATAATTTACGGTGGCGTAATTAACGCCTTCCCCACTCCCATTATGCCCTATGGGGCAAAAATGGGAATGGGGAAGGGTAAATGGGGATTGGGGACTTACCGCCCCGCCAACCCCGGAATGGGGCGCTAAGTCCGCCAACCACCATGGCGTAAACATAGTTTACGCCATGGTGGTAAAGGTACGACCCACGCGGTAACTTACCGCCTAGGTCGTAATGAGGCCCAATATCATTCCAAAGAAAAGGCTCTTGAGGGGTCCATCCTCAAGACAACATCAAAGTTCATCAAGTCTCAGTGTTCCCTTTCCCAAGACTTCAACTTGTCAACTTGGTTTCAGTCTTTCAACTTTTAACCCAACTCCAAATCCACTGGACACTACTGGATTGAATTAATTTCCACATTGTCTTTAGCTTTCACATTTGTGGATTCCCTGGTTTGGGCGCGGTTATCAGACCACGCGGTACACCCACTACAGGTCGTGCAACCAGGAACTCAAGGTTCTTCATCCCACAAAGGTTCTTCTGTATTTGCCCCTGTGCACAGACTCTTAGTTTCTTCCTTGTCAACCTTTTGGCTTTATATGAAAGCTCACACTCTTTTTGGTTCTCCTGGTTAGCCTCTTGGCTTTGCCACAATGTGTTGTGAAAGGGGATTCTGGTGCCCATTCGCATCGTCTCCGCTCATACCCCCGAATTGCACTGTCTTTTCATCAACATTTGGCAGCTCCGTTTCTTCGGCACTGGCGGTTGTCCTGTTGACGAGCCACAGCCATCTCACGCGTAGGTTCGATTCACTCTGCGCGGGGCACTCACGTGACCATGTCAGCTGTTACACGCAACAACTGTCGTCTTGCGCGAAAGTACAAATAATGTCATGACCCGCTGTCGGGTGCTTCTGATTGATTCCGTTCTGCCTTAGCGCCTCTATACTTCTTTTCGTTGATCTCTCGTGCCGAACTTCAGCCTGCCTTACCGACCCGTCTTTGCCTCCCGATTCTGTTCATGGTCTACCAGCACATCCAGGTATTTCCTATCCGTACCGAGTGTTTAGTCTCTTCTCTGTTTCACGACTCTGTGGCAGCTCAATTTCACTTACATGTGTGGGTACTCCTCTACTTGTGTTTCACAGATATAACTTTGGACTTCTTTGATTTACAAGTGCACTCAGGACGCCCTGCAGTTACGGTGTGCACCAAGCCCAGCTCTAGAGTTACACTCGTTTTGACCGGGTTAGCTTCCTATACTAACCATTCCTGTTAATTATTTTGTACAGGTCGTTGTTCCCATTACCCTCCTCCCTCATCCGGGACACTTAGGAGTTCATATTCCCTTAATATTACGACATCTGGTAAGAAGGTTTTTGGTTGATCTTCATTCAGTATAAGCTAGGGACTCCATGCTCAGAAGAGTGAGTGTTCATGTCTTAACCCTTAAGTACTAGGAAACGGCATACCTGGTCACTTATTCCAAGCCCTGTTTTCTACCCAGCCCATCAAATCGGGTTAATAGTCATATCACGAAGTTACATTCTGTTTTATTGTTGGTTACCACTAACCCTGTTCTTGTTCTTTCCTTGCAGCTTGGGTCCTTAGCAGTGTTGCTACCCGCTCTTTCGCTTGATCAATCCCTCTGTCTGGTCTTACTTGGCTACACAAGAGGGGTGTATCGAGAGGAAGAGTTCCCTCGAGTGAGGAGGCCTGGGTTAAGGAATACCCAAGGCTCTTCTTTTTTTTTTTTTTTAAATTTGTTTTTATTGACAATTGACAAATTAGGTTGGGCCTAACGGCCGACCCAACCGGCAAAAACCGCAAAATGAACCACATTGTCAGTAACATGGTTAAGTTACCTTAACTCCCTTCCCCATTTCCCCCCTCCCGTCCCACCCCCCCAAACGATTAACATGCCAAGTTTAGAGGTGTTGCTAATAGTTATAACATAGGGGAGGACGCTTGCGTACCACATGGTTGTTAAGAGCATTCCTTGAAACAGTGGGGTACAACCGGGAAACCGTTAGGCAAGGGCCAGACCGAGACTTTGAGGGGTATGAAGGAATGTGCCATGTTCTCTCCCGTTCAATCTCCCATTTACAGGCGCATGGAAACACAGTCATTATGCAGTAGAACTGCAGTCCATTCTTGTGCAAAATCAGACATGGTATCATTTGCTATTGCAGTGAGTTTTTCATATGTAAAAATCACCCTGAGTTTGCAGAGCCATTCCTCTTTGGAGGGGGCCGAGACACTCTTCCATTTTTGGGCTAGCGCCAACCTCCCTGCTCGCAGCATGGCACCGATGACCTTGGGGTAAACATTTACTTCCGACTCCGGCATGGGGATGCCCAGTAGGCTTTCCAGCGGGTGCAGAGACGGACCAAACCCCTCAATATCTTTGATCCAGCTAAGTAATTCCGTCCAGTAAACCTGTATAACCGGGCAGCTCCACCACATATGAAACCAGGTTCCCCTTTGGTGACATCCCCTAGGGCAGAAGGGGGACACATCCCGAAACATCCCCTAGGGCAGAAGGGGGACACATCCCGAAACATCCTGGACAACAGGGCCGGGGGGCGATGCCAAGAGTGGAGGATTTTAAAGCTGTGTTCCATGGCAGCCGTGTACAGGGAACCCGTAAAGATGCATTTAAAAACCGCCCTCCAAGTGTGATCATCCAGTGTCATCCCCAACCTCTCTTCCCATACGGGATTGAAGCACCTCGAAAAAGGTCTCGGGTATCACAGCGGGAAGAGCTGTGAAAAGATAGAGTAGGCGTGGCAGGATATTCATCTTCACCGTGACCATGCGCCCCAGCCAAGAAAGCGTGAGGGGTGCCCATCTTTTAAGATCGCTACTGACCTGAGCGAGGATCCCCGGGAAGTTGCACTGGTATAGTTGTGATAAATCTCTGGGGATGGTGGTGCCCAGGTATCTAGTGGATTTTCGTTCAATTTTGACCCCCAGAATATCCTCTTTGCTCCCGATGTCTTGGTCCCCCGCGCCCATAGGCATGATACTTGATTTAGATGTGTTCTCAGCCCAGAGAAGGAGCCAAAATAATGTATGAGATCAAACAACCGCGGTAGGGATTTTGGAATATTGGTTAAATAACTCAGTATGTCGTCTGCAAATAGGGAAAGTTTAAAGTCACACTCACAGCACTGTATTCCTGTGATTTCCGAGTCGTTCCTGACCGCTATGGCCAGGGGCTCCATTGCCAGGGCATACAATAGAGGCGACAGGGGACAGCCTTGCCGGGTGCCTCTGGAAAGGGAAAAGGGCTCTGAGGTACCCCCGTTAACCAACACTCTCGCCGAGGGCGAGTTGTATAGTGTCGCGGCCCACCCACAAAAGTTTTCTCCCAGACCCATCTTCCGGAGAACCTTGCCCATGTAAGGCCACTCGACACGGTCAAAGGCCTTTTCTGAGTCTAGCGAGAGGAGGTACCCCTCCACTCCCTGTCTAGATGCCTTGTGCATAAGGTCGAGGGTTTTCCTAATATTATCTGACCCCTGGCGCCCCGGGATGAAGCCCACTTGATCCCCATGCACTAGGGTTGGGAGGTGCTTTGCTAGTCTATTTGCCGGAGTTTGGCCAGTATTTTAACGTCGGTATTAAGGAGTGATATGGGGCGATACGATTGGCAATAAGCGGGATCCTTGCCCTCTTTAGGTAGGACTACAATTAAAGCTGACATCATCGTGGGTGGGAGAGTACCTTGGTTCAGTGCAGCATTGAACATCTTAGCCAAGAATGGGGCAAGTGTAGACCTATAGGTCTTGTAAAACTTGACTGTGAAGCCATCATCTCCCGGGGCAGTGCCGCTCTTTAAAGAAGTTATAGTATCTATTACTTCTTCAGGAGAAATGGGTATTTCTAGCGCCTCGGCTTTGTCGGGGAGGAGGCCCGGGACCGGGAGGGAATCCAAGAATCTGTCAATGTCCCTCCCATCCCCCGAATATTCTGTGCAATATAGTTTTTCATAATATAGCCTGAATTGTTCTGCTATTTTGGAGTCCCTCGCGGTTGAGTCCCCTTCCGGGGTGTGGGTTGAATTTACCCTCCTGCTTTTCCTAAGTTCACGGAGTCTCCAGGCCAATATCTTATCAGCCTTTTCCCCCTTTTCCATGTACTTTTGTTTCAAAAATGAGAGCTTCCTTTCCATTTGTCCCACCTGAAGGTCGGCCAGCCTGTCTCGCAGCCCCTGCAATTCCTCCCACTGCCCAGGAAACATCTGTGTTTTCAACTTCCCTCCCGGTTGAATAGCCTCTATCTTGTCCTTAAGCACCTTCTCTTCGCGGTCCCTCTCCCTCTTTCTCCCCGCCCCAATGCCTATAAGGGTGCCTCTAATAGTTGCCTTAAATGCCTCCCATACTCCCATGGTGCCAACCTCCCCGTTGTCGTTAAGGGTAAAGTAGTCTTCTATGGCTGTTAGGAGGGTTTGGCGTATCTCCCTGTCCTGCAGGAGAAGGTCGTTACAGCTCCACCTGGATCCGGCTGCCGGGGGAGGGGGAAGGCCAATCCTAATCTTTACCATATCATGGTCCGTCCAAGGGACGGTCTCTACTCCTGAGCTCGAGACCTTTCCCTGCAGCGAGGAATCTACAAGGATGTAGTCTATACGTGAAAAAACAGCATGTGGCTTTGAATAGAATGTGTAACCAGGGTGCCGACCTTTCTTAGGTGTACAAGTATCACATAAACCCAGTTCCCCATTCACTTCCAGAAAGGTCAGCGCCAGCTTTTTGTAGTGACAGATGTTAGGGCAAGGATTCACGGATTTCCTATCCCTCTCGGGACAAAGCACCATATTGAAATCCCCCCCCCCCACCAGAAGGGTACCCTCAGCGAATGCCATTATTTTCCCTTTCATACTCTCCCAGAAGGTGTCCTGCGCTTCATTTGGGGCGTATATGCAAACCAAGGTGAACAAACAGCCTCGTACATCTCCCTTTACCATGAGATACCGCCCCTCAGGGTCTGTCTTTGAGGCTTTAAACCCAAAAAGGGCCCCGGGGGACACCAGTAGAGCTACTCCTCTTTTCTTTGCCTGGGTAGAAGCCATATACACCTGATCTATTGTTTTAGCCTTGAGCTTAGGCTCCTTCCCCCAAACCCAATGAGTCTCCTGCACGAAGAGGAAGTGTAGCCTCATCCTCACAAATTCCCTTATAAGTAATGACCTCTTTGTAGGCGAGTTAAATCCACGGACATTCAGTGTCCCCACTGTCAAGGATTGGAGTGAATCATCCATTAAAATGCGGATCGAGGCTCATAACTCCATTTTCAACACAGCAAGCGTTATTACTCCCCCAATGCTTAAGCAACCCATGGGCGGCTCGAGACAGCCCCTGGGGTGCAAGAGAATCCCTAAAACTTGGTGCACCATAACTGTACCCCCAACAACCTAACTCCCCCTCCTCCGCCCCCTCCCCCCTTCCCCCTAATCGCCTGGTTGTGTCGTGGCATCGTCCAGAAACCCCGACCAGGCCACCAATGTCTCCCCCCTCCGGGCTCATTAACTCTACATAAACAACAACTCGAGCCCCACCCCACCCGCAGGGTCAATGCGATTCATGAATTGAAACATCACCCTCCCTTCACAGTGTCAATTGTGGAGTTAAACGTCGGGCTCCATTAGCGCTTTTCAGCTACCCTTATGGTCTGGCGACGCTGGGGCCACTATCCTGAATTTCCTTTGGCCTCGAACTCTGTGCCTTTCTTTTGGAGCTTTATTCCCTTTTGGGCCCGTCGGGGCACGCTCCTGGTCTCGGTCTCCCAGCTCCGTGTTTGCATTGTCTAATAGTTCGCCGGATACTCTCTGGATATCGCCTTCAGTGATCAAGGCGTATTTATAGCCCTCGATCTCGAAAGAGAGTGAAAATGGGTACCCCCACCTGTATCGGACTCCCTTGGATTGGAGCATTTTTGTCAGCGGGGAGCAAAGGCGACGTCTTGCAAGGGTGAAGGCCAACAGGTCTTGATACACCGAGATCTGGGCCCCTTCCCATTCCACTGGGCCCTTTTTGCGAGCCAGTCCGAGGATCCTGCTTTTTTCAGAGAAGTAGTGAAAGCGGACCAAGACAGATCTGGGGCCTCTGGAGGATGCCCCCGCTCTGTGGGCCCTGTCGATGGTAGGTTCGTTGGTGTTGGCCCCTCAAATAGCACTCTTATTACCTCGTTAACGGCCTTGATAATGTCTGCTTGCGTTTCACCGTCGTGTTCCGGGAAGCCTAGGAAGCGCAAGTTACAGCGGCGTTCCCTATTCACCAAGTCGTCAATTTTTAAGGAACATTTCTCTTCTCTTCTATCGAGCTCGGACAGGCGCATGTCAAATTGTGTCTCGAAGATGTCGCTCGAGGCTGTAGTGTTCTCCAATGCCTGGACCCTGTCATCGATATTGTCCACCTTGTTGTCTAGGGTGTCCAGTCTTAGGGTAATATCTGCCCTGAAGCCTCTGATTTCCTCCAATAGGGCCGCCATACCCCTGGTGACCGTGCTTGCATCCGCGGATTCCTGTTGCGTTTGGGCCGCCATTTCAGGGGCTGTCAGGGGCTCGGGAGGCGGGCGGCAAAACTTCTGTAAGGATTCTCTCCAGGTCATAGGCTCTCCCTGGGTTCCTCTGTTCCCCGGGGGCTACCCCCAGATGTTTGTGGGTGATGCGGCCTGCTTATCACCCTCGTGGGGGGGGGCCCTGTCTGCCTTGGGGCAAAAGGGCAGGGACGCAGCCCCGGAAGTTTCATCTCCACAGGGATCCCCCCACACCTCTCGATCCTCAAATGGTTCGACTTCCCTCCCTTCGAAGCCATGACAGTGTTTGTTGCCCCCGGGGGTGTTCGCGTGAAGGAGAAGTCTCAGGGTCCTTAGCCTGTCCTTCCGCGTGGCCTACTGGGGGTGCTCTCTTTCAGCCGGGCCTCGTATGCCCCTTGAGCACGGCTGGGGAGTGCGCTGCACGGGGGAAGCCTCGTTGCCCCAGGCCCCTTCGGGGTTCGCCTGCATGCCGGGGACTCACCCCCGCCTTTCTCCTGCTTCCCCCTTTGGTAGTCTCACTCTCCCGGGGGTTGCCTAGCCCCGGACCGGACCTCCTTACCTCCCTGTGGGAGTTCGCATGTGGCACGTTCTGGCCTGCGAGAGGCACCGCCTGTCTCCTGCGCCGCCGCCTGGACCTTATATTCACCCTTCACGGGCTCGCCGGGATCCGCTCTCTCCTTTCTCCTTTCTTTTTTTTTAGCGAGGCCCTCCGCTTTTCCGGTGCGTCCACCTCCCGCACCCGGGTCAGCCGCGTCTGCCCCAGGGTCGCCCCGCCACCAGGTGGTTCAGGGCCGCGGCGGGAACTGCCGGCCGGGGGTCGCCAGGGCCCTCTACAGGCCTCACTTGGGCCCGGGCTCGCCTTAGATTTCCGCGAAGCCGCGGGGCCGCAGGGGGGAGAGGCTTCTATCCTTCGAAACTCGAGGGTTCCGATCTCCGGCTCCGCACCACGTCGGAGGCTCAAATTTGAACCAGGGGTGCCCGGCACCTTCGTACTGGTGGGGGTGGTGTCGGCTCTTCACTCCGGGGGTGTCGGGGGGGGCTCAGGTCCCTCGATCAGTGCCCTGCTGGGGAGACGAGCCGAGATGCGTCAGTCCATCTCTGCGCCCCCTGGTGGATCTGACCCCAGGCTCTTCTATCAAGCTGAACGGGTCAGGAAGACGGTTGGTCGTCGTTGGGCTCCACCTCCCTGATAGTCGGTGAGTGACAGAATCAGAAGCCTGCTATGGATGTATCTGACACCTTGACCGCATTAATGCAGATGGTCACAGATCTTCGATCCGACATGACTGCGGCTCATGATGCACTCCGACAAAGGAAGGATGTTTTACAAAACCTGACCCGACCTACTACCCAAGCTGATGAATCCCTGGGGGCTACTGCCTCTTCATCTGGCTACCCCCTACCTAGGCAAGATGTCATGAATGGCCGGGTTCGACCCTTCTGGACTTCATGGTACTTGATGCACCGCGGCATTAACTCTGCAACCCATCCAAAATGGCCACCGACACAGAACTGCTGCAGTCTAGCCTTTGCGTGCACTCGCCAGCTTCCTAGAAAACTGGCACGCCCCTGCGGCTTCCTGCGTCTCACCTCTACCCCTACGAGTTACTAGACGTGTTCGAGTTCACTCTCTGTTTATCGTACATTCTACCTTCCTTTCACTCCTGGAACCCCCCCATTCTATTCCTTACCTTCTTTATCTGCCTTCCTGGATTAATTGACATTGTTCCTGGATATTCGAACGCTACCGGCTTGACAGCCAGCTTCCACGCTGGAACCCGAGGACTCGCGTTTCAGCTTATACAAGTCACGGTCGGTGAAAAAGAAAGAAGCCACATCCCGGAAGAACGCCAACAAGGATAAAAAGGTGAGAAAGAAGGGAGCTTCTGACAGATTGAGATGCCCGGAACCTGATACGGAAACTGTTATGGAAGCGGCAGTCCAAGACCTCATGAGTGGTATGCAAGAATTAACTAATGGGTTTCAAAATCTTAAAGCCGAAAATGCAGCCTTAAAACAGCTGGTCAAATCCCGGGATTCCGCAGTCAAGGAAAGCGTTCTACTTGGCGGAGTTGTGGATAAGTATGATGGATCTTCTAGGTCCCTACGTTCCTTCCTTGATTCATGCTTAGTGCACTTCACTTTCAAACCCTACTATTTTTCTACACCACGAGCAAAGGTTGGATTCATGATATCCCACTAAACGGGTAATGCATTAACCTGGGCTACTCCCTTGGTTAATTCTGGAGATCAGCTTTTGGATGACTACGAAGGATTTGTGGATGCCCTAAAAGCCATGTTCGATTGACCTGAGCTCGTCTACAGCGCACAAGAAAGACTTCTTGAATTTAAACAAGGGAGTCAGGACATGCTCTCTTACGTCACTCGCTTCAAGCAGCTAGCCAAAGAAGCAGATTGGTCGCAAGATGCCAGTTTCACTCTCTTCAGAAGAGGTTTAAATGATGAAGTTAAGGCCCTTATGGATCTTTCCTTGCAGATAGATTTCAGGATCCAGGAGAGAAAGGCTGAAAAAAGAAAGGCGAAAACCTCCCCAAAGACAGATCATTGCTCCACAAACCCCTGATCCGGAACCCATGCAACTAGGTGCCTTTAGGGGGCCAATTTCTCCACAAGAAAGGCTCTGCAGAATCGATACTGGTCTCTGCATGTACTGTGCCTCTGACAAACATTTGGTTAGAGAATGTCCTATAGCACCACCCCGGCTTTCGCCAAACGCCAGCTTCCAATCCTAAACGGAGCACAGCTTTGGGAGAGAAATACCTGCTCCGCATCCATTCCTTCCTTTAATACTCCTGGACAGAACACCTTAGTACTCCTACAAACTGTACTGACAACTACAGAGAATCAATCCTTTCCCATCCTGGCTCTCATGGATTGCGGTGCCATGGGGATCTGTATTGATCATGAATGGGCCACCGCTCATGGGATTCCGAGAGAGCTCAAAGAAGTGATACAACCCATGGAGGGAATCGACGGAAGACCTTTGTCTTCAGTTCCTATTACTCACCAAACAAAGGAAACTACAATTGTCAATAAACAACCACCAGGAAAGAATACGGTTTGACATCATAAAGGCTGCCCACTATCCCATGGTACTAGGCATGCCGTGGTTACAGAAGCACAACGCTTACATCAATTGGACAGCATGTTCCTTGTTCCTTGGCTCTGAGTTTTGTATGTCACACTGTTTATGTCAGGACACATCCTCTCTGGTAAAATATCTGAACCATGAACCATACTCCTTGAGCGTGTCCAACATTATCCAAGTACCAGAAACTTACCAGGCATTTTCTGATGTGTTTTCAACAGACATTGTTCAAGCTCTTCCGCCCCACTGACCTGAGGATTGCTCCATTGAAACAGACTCTTCCGCGGTGATTCCATTTGGGAGAATGTTTATATTATCCAAGCCTGAAAAGAAGGCCCTACGTGAGTATCTGGATACCAATTTAGCAAATGGAACCATCCGGGCTTTAACGTCTGCCGCAGGCGCGTCCTTGTTTTTTGTTCCAAAGAGTTACGACCTTGTTTGGATTACCGTGGTCTTAATTAATGTACCCTCAAGGACCGTTATCCATTACCACTCATTTCAGATATTCTGGAGGCCGTTCGAGGAGCTGTTATATTCACCAAACTCGACCTTAGGGGTGCTTACCATCTCATTAGAATTAAGAAGGGTGATGAATGGAAGACGGCCTTTAGAACTCCCTTCGGCCACTTTGAGTATTTGGTCATGCCCTTCGGTCTGGCCAACGCTCCTGCGGTATTCCAACGATTCATGGACAGAGTGTTCTTGGATATGTTGTTCCTTTTTGTTATTGTATACCTGGATGACATATTGATTTATTCTAAAGACCCTCAGATTCATGAAGAGCATGTTGAGGCAGTTCTACAGCGATTACGAGAAAACAAACTCCTGGCCAAACCTGAAAAATGTTTATTCTATACTCAAACCGTTCACTACCTGGGTTTTGTGCTCAGTCCTAAAGGAATTGGAATGGACCCTGGTAAATAAGTTTTCATAATCTCGTGGCCGGCGCCTACCACTGTGAAGCAAATACAATCCTTCCTGGGACTTGCAAACTTTTACAGAAAATTAATTCTTACATTTTCTGCAATTGCACAACCCATCGTGGCACTTTTAAAGAATAATACACCATTTGTTTGGTCTACAGAACAAGAGAAGGCCTTCCAAAATCTAAAAAGAAAGTTCACTGAAGGTCCTATCCTAGCCCAACCCGACATAGATCGAATCTTCCTGGTGGAAACCAATGCTTCTGACTATGTTATTGGGGCAGTCCTAAAACAAGAATTTGAGGACAAGATGGAACATCAAATTGCCTATTTATCCCGTACTTTGACCCAAAGTGAATGTCATTACTCGGTCCTGGAGAAAGAGCTTTTGGCCATCCGACAAGCATTCACTGATTGGCGTCATTTACTCCTGGGAGCTAAATATCTAGTGCAAGTACGAACAGATCATCGGAATTCACAAGTATTACAATCCCTGGAGTGCAGAAACAGCCGCCAGGCCCGTTGGGCCTTCTTTTTTGCACAGTACCAGTTTCAGATCAACCACTTTCCCGGAATCAATAACATCGTAGCTGACGCCTTGTCCAGACGCCCTGACTACGAATCTGTAGAGGTCGGGCATTTCCCAAGATGTTTCCAAAAGCTGTGTTTGTGGCACAAGTTAATTGCCTCCTGGAAGACATCCATGCCCATACTCCTTCCTCAGATCTCTGGAAGGAATACACCCACCCTAAGCACCAGAAGAGCACATATTTCTGAATTTAGACGGAAACACAAATGGCTCTTCAACCAGGAAAAAATTAACCTTAAATCCGCCTCTCTCATCTACAAATGTTTAAACAATAAAGTCCCTTGTTTCCTAACAGAACGATTTACCAGAAAAAACTCCATTAAACCAACAAGAACAGTCAGCCCCAACTGCCTTCTAGTGCCCAGATTTAAACTGTCAACCATTGGAGGGTCCAGCTTCCCAGTTAGGGCAGCCAAATTGTGGAACTCCCTACCTCTCGCACTTAGATCTGACCAAACGTTCTACAAATTCAGAAAAAACACAATAAAATGGCTTACTGAGAATGATATGTAACCCGCATTCTCCCCACGTACTTACTTAGTTTACCTGCATGTAATGTACCTGATAGTGATTTGCCATTATGAAACGTCAGCTATTTGATGACCTGTTGTCTATATACCGTTTGCACATGTACTGCCTTACACTCATCCTGGTGAGCCTAAGAAAATAGTTTTTACCATGGTCTGTAAAATTGTAACTTCTGTAACTAAGCTGTAAGCCTTCTTTTCACATGCGCCCTGCTACCTCAGGGTCCGGCGCGCACAATAAATAAATAAACAAACAAACAAACCCAGAATAATCATTGGAACTTGAATACTAAGGATGGTTATCTCTTCAAGGATCAACGACTGGTCATCCCTACACAAGGACTGAGAAATAAAGTCATGAATCTCTGTCATGATACCTTTCATTCAGGACATCGAGGCATCACTACTACCCTTCAGCTCATACAGAGACAATTTTGGTGGCCAAGAATGATCACTGACATAAAGGCCTACATTCAATCCTGTGCTGTGTGCAGTCAAAACAAACACAACAATAGAAAACCTGCCAGTCTTCTGCATCAACTTACATTACCAACACGTCCTTGGGAGTTCATCGCTACAGATTTTATTGTGGAATTACCACCATCCCGGGGATATACAACCATAATGGTTACAATTGACTTGTTTACCCATACAGCTCATTTCACACCACTGTTCAAATTGCCCTCTTCACTTTAACTTGCCGGGATATTTATTGAACACATATTCAGACTTCATGGATTACAATCCAAGATCATCTCCGACAGAGGTCCCCAGTACATATCGCAGTTCTGGAAACACCACTGTCAAATACTAGGTATTCATCGAGCATAGTCTTCAGGATATCATCCTCAAACCAACAGGATCACAGAAAGAACCAACCAGACTTTAGAGCAATATCTCCGCTGTTCTGCTAGCAAGGTCCAGGATGATTGGTCACTATTGATTCCGGTAGCTGAATTCGCTTAGAACAATTCAGATCATTCGGCCATCAAGACAAGTCCTTTTTTCTGCATTCAAGGATTCCATCCTTCGGTTTTACCATCAATTTTGCCACATCCTACCCTGGTACCTGCAGTTGATTCCTGGATTGAAAAATTGGTGAACGGCCACAAGGATGCTAAAGAACACTTGGAAAAGGCCAGGATAGCTGTTAAACGATATGCAGACGCTAAGCGAAGACCTAGCCCTTCTTATTCAATAGGGGACGAAGTCTGGCTATCCTCCAGACTCCTTCCTCGATATCTACGGCCTAACAAACTGGCTCCCAAGTATGACGGACCCTTCACCATCAAAGAAATCATTAACCCAGTGGCATATCGACTTCAGCTCCCAGACGCCTGGAAACTAATTCATCCGGTCTTTCACACCTCCTTATTGAAGCCATATGTACAGTCCAATCAGACAGTTCCTAGACCTAATCCTGTGCTCATCAACGATCAGGTCGAATTTGAGGTCTCCAGGATATGTGATATAGGCGAGGCCAACTACAATACTTGGTGGAGTGGAAAGGCTATCCCCCTAGTGAGCGTACATGGGAACCAGTTTCTAACATGAATGCTCCTCGTCTACGACAAAGGTTTCATCAAATACACCCAGACAAACCAGGTGGGTCCGGGCTCAGGAGGAGGCATGCTGTCATGAATGGCCGGGTTCCACCCTTCTGAACTTCATGGTCCTTGATGCACCGCAGCATTAACTCTGCAACCCATCCAAAATGGCCGCCGACACAGAACTGCAGCGGTCTAGCCTTTGTGTGCACTCTCCAGCTTCCTAGAAAACCAGCATGCCCCCGCGGCTCCGCGTGCCTCCACTCTACCCCTACGAGTTACTATTCATGTTCGCTCTCTGTTTATCGTGCATTCTACCGTCCTTCACTCCTGGAACCCCCGCCCTTCTATTCCATACCTTTGTTATCTGCCTTCCTGGATTAATTGACATTGTTCCTGGATATTCGAACGCTACCGGCTTGGCAGCCGGCTTCAACGCTGGAACCCGAAGCGTTCCAGCTTATACAAGTCACGGTCGGTGAAAAAGAAAGAAGCCACATCCCGGAAGAACGCCAACAAGGATAAAAAGATGAGACCTGGTAATTGCCCTTTCATGGGCGCCAAAACACCATTATAAACATGCCAGTGCATCCGACATGCTGTGCTCGTGGGTGCCTTTCTTTCCGCCGTAGTTCCTGGACCGGCAAACTTATAATGAGGCCTATTGTGTTCAATTTAATTACAGCACCACAGTACAAAGTTATTCTGGGCTTCCCTTGACATTTCAGTTCTTTATGAACGACGTTTTCAGCGATATCCTCGACGAGTTCGTGGTGGTTTACCTGGATAATATATATTGATTTATTCACCTTCTTATGACAGCCATGTGACACACGTCAAGACCTCTTTGCAACGACTAAGGGAACATCGTCTATACGTAAAGGCCGGGAAATGCGTTTTTCATTCCTCAGAGTTCCTTGGGTATGACCTGTCTCCCCAGGGAATTAGGATGTGTCACTCCAAAGTGAAGGCTATTCTTGATTGGTCTGTTCTGGATTCCCTCAAATCATTACAGTCTTTTCTTGGCTTCTTGAATTTTTATTGCAGGTTCATTCATTCCTTCCCGGCGGTTGTCGCTCGTTTGACCGGTCTAACTAGCACCAAACGTGCCTTTTTGTGATCTCCAGAGGCGCGAAAGGCGTTCGAGGCCCTAAAGAAAGCCTTGGTTTTGGTTTCAATACTACAACACCCCGACACAGAGCTCCCGTTCTTGGTTGAAGCTGAAGCTTCCAGCTTTGCCGTGGGGCTTTGCCAGAGGTGTCCTGGTTCCAACGAAAACCACCCTGTGGCCTATTACTCAAGAAAACTGACTTCCTAAGAGAGGAATTATACAGTGACAGAATGCAAATTATTGGCCATAAAGGATGCCTTCTCCGAATGGCGTCACCACTTATTGGGTGCGCGACATGAGGTCACTGTATATTCCGATCATCGCAGTTTATTAGCATTTCGGACTATGAAGTGCATCTCCACCAGACAAGCTCGCTGGCACCTGTTTTTCTCTCAGTTCAACTTACGGATAACCTAACGCCCGGCTCGCTCCCATGCGCGCGCTGATGCATTGTCATGTTCATGTTCAGAGCCACGTTCGACTGGCCCGTCCGTCCCGTTGCTTCTGCCCAACTGGGTTGCCTATGCTTGCACTCCTCTGCCTTCTCTTAAAAAGTTCTTGCAGGAATAGGTTTCGGATAACCCGGAGGAGGTTGCTAACATGAACCTGAACTTAGTCTTAGGTCTTCCCTACATCCAGGGAAAATTGTATATTCCACCCGGGGAGGCTCGATCCCAGGCTTTAAGCTGGTCACACGATTCCTTGGTTGCTGTCCATCCTGGCCAGCAGAAGACGCTGGAACCCCTACGCCAGTGGTCTGGGTGGCTGTTATGCTTGAACTAAAATGGCGCTGGTGCGCGGTGTATTCTGGGAGCGTTCAGAGCCATGATGGATATTTACTTCATGCTGCAGTGAAAAGCTGCACACATTTTGCTGAGTTTTAGATTCACAGTGCTGAGAAAAACATGCTTTCCAAACCTGGTATGCGGTCAAGGACATTTCTACTGGGAAAGCTAACTTTGTTATGGTTTGCTACTATTCTCCATGGAGCGTGTTTTTAGAGAAGGGAGGCACTCCGCTTCTTGGGGGTAGCTCTCGATTGACCCAGCTGGCAACAGACGGCTGCTCATCGACTGCGCAAGTGCAATTTCCAGAAGGTTCGAGAATTGACTCCCCTTTGTGGAGTGTGTATATATGCGGAAACCCAGAGGTGGTCAGGTGAGACTTCAGCCGGAGAAGGATGCTTAAATCCGGCACTCCTGTGAGCTGTGGTGCTCTCGGCCTGGCTGTTCCCGGGGTCTTCCAGCCGCTTCTGGGCGAGATGAGGAATCCTGTTACGCTCACGGTGATGTATTTCCTTTTGAATTATTTGCTTCTTCTGTGATTTATGTCCATATTATTTTTGTGAGTTGTTTCTATGTACTTCTAAGCTTTGAATAAATAGCCGTATAAGAGCTGATTATCTTCTAAGAGTGTGTGGTTGTGAGTTATTGCGTCTGTCTACGTTCAAATTATTTGCTCTGTAATTGCATTGGTGATTTATGTTTTTTCCGTGCACTTTGGGGAGAGCAATACATGTTTGGCGTCACGAACAGGATACTTGTGATGAGTTGTTCCGAGTATTCAAGAATCTGTTCAAACGTAGATAGGATTTGGTTGTCTTGTAAGTGAAGTTTTTGAGTAGTGAAGTTTTTTTTTCATTTTTCGGTGTGTGAGTGCCTGTGGGAGTGATTGCAGCGTGGAGAGAAAAAATATATAGATACAATGAGGTTTTGTTTTGTTTGCGATAATGGCCCCTAATGGCCCTATTAGCACCATGGTCCATGCCGGATTTTGCCATGGTGGATGGTGGAATTACCGCCCCATTCCAAGGTGAGTGGGGCGGTAATTCCCCATTCACCATTTGCCCTTCCCCATTCCCATTTTTGCCCCATAGGGCATAATGGGGATAGGGAAGGCGCTAATTACGGCACCATAAATTACGGTGCCGTAATTAGCACCAAGGTCGCTTAGCGCCTTCGACTTTAATGCCTGCAAAAAGCAGGCGTTAAAGTGTGAATCAGGCATTAAGGGTTAACGGCACCGACGGCGCCGTTAAACCCTTAACGCCTGACTTGTAATGAGGGCCAATGAGTACTTTGTTCAGGAAGAAGAGCGTTACCGCTGGAGGTGACTGTTCTGATGTTGTTATTCCAGGCTGGACTAAGAGTCCATATGATAAATGGCCGCAGTCAGAGTAGCCCGGTATAAGTATAGGAAAAGACGGGGAGGGGTCAACAAAAGAAAGGTGGCAACTGTAATCGCTACCACTGGGGTGGACTGGGATCCGGATAAGTGGGATGGTGATATTTTTGATTCGACCAGTCTAGAAAGTAGTTCCGCAAATGAGTCTGACCCCAAAATGGAAGTGAAACAGAAAACAGTGGCGGCTAAGCTCGTTAGAAGACGGTGTGCCGGACCCCACCCGCAGAATCCTGCTGGCGGAATGGTGGATTTAACCACGCTGGAGGATTACACACAACAGGAGGTTGGGGAAATGATTACCCGTTTAAGGCAAAAATCAGGGGAAGCTTTATTGACATGGATGGTGAGATTACTAGATGGGGGTGCTGCAGGGTTATTGGTAGATTCTACGGATTCACAGCGTTTTTTACCCCTGTCAATTGACACCAATGCACAGGAGATCTTAAGGGCAGGACCGCCCCCTAATGCAAATGGTCAAGATACTCAGGTGTCTTTGTTGCACCTGGTAGCCCAAGCATGTAACCGTAAATACCCTATTACCACAGATTGGCCTAGTGAAGAAACGAAGTGGTATACATTGAGAGAAGAGAGCATGCTTTGAAAGAGGCTATTCACATAGATGCTTCTGATCACATGGGAGCCATGCCGCTCTCAGTTTCAACTCGAAACATGGTGATTAGAACTGCGCCACCCGCATACAAAAGTGTCATTATGACTTTGCTCGAAGGTATGATGGGCAAGGCTACTGATGAGTAGCAGATGCCATTCGACAACTTGCAGATTTAGGGGAGTGGGATAAGAGCGATAACAACCCACGGGAGAGAGAGGAGTGTAGTGAGAGAAGAACCGAAGGCAGGCGGCAAGATAGCAGAGACTCCCGAGTGTCCCGAAAAGACATTGGCTTTGTTAATAGATGGTGTGCCATACGAAGAAATTGATGGCATTGAAACCCGAGTAATGTATGAATTATACAAAAAACGAGGACTTGCCGCCAAAGAGCACTATAAACAGGTTAAGAAACAGGTAGTTACCACGCCACAGGGGGACACCTCACCTTCTGCTCCCCCTGTGGAAGAACAAGATGAAGGGTCTATGGGGACACCTTCCCCGTACCAGCCAACATACGCTGATTTGAGAAAGGTGATGAGTGCGATGTTAGAGGCGGAGTCGAGCCACACTCATTCAAAGTTTGACTAGGGCTTCGGCCAAGCTCCGGCAGCGTCTGCCCGCATAAAAGTGGATAGGCGGCCTCATGTCGATGTTAAGATTTTTTGGGGGCCAGGAAATACACAAGGGGTGCGAGCATTGATAGACACCGGGGCGGAGGCCTCTTTGATTTATGGTAATCCAACACGATTTAAAGGCAAACAGTTTACTTTTACAGGTTTAGGGGGAAAGGAAACACCCGTAGTACAAACGAAAGTGGAGATGAAAATAGGCAATTTGAATAGGCAGAAATACCAAGTATTGATTGTCCCGATGCCTGAATATATAATTGGCTTTGACATTTTGGAAGAGTTAACCTTGGGACTTGGCGGTAAAACGTACCAGTTTGGGGTGAGTGCATTGATCTGTACACCCATTTCCATAGGCAAATTGAAGATGCCCCCAGTGCAAGTGCCAGTGGCAACCAAGCGGGTAGCAATGAAACAATACCGCATTCCTGGGGGGCACAAGGACATTTCAGACACCATCAAAGAGTACGTGGAGGCGGGTGTATTACGACCTATTACCACCACATGGAACAATCCTCTCTGGCCTATTAAAAAGGGAGATGGATAGTGGAGGATGACGATGGATTACAGGGAGTTGAATAAACACACTCCTCCCTTAGTGCCCGCAGTCCCAGATGCCATTACCTTGATTGAAAATGTCCAAAAGTTTGAGGGTACTTGGTATGCAGTAATGGATTTACCCAATGCATTTTTCTCCGTGTCAATTGCTGAAGAGTGTCAAGAGCAGCTTGCATTTTCGTGGAGTGGACGTCAGTACACTTTCACGAGGCTACCTATGGGGTACATACACAGCCCGACTATCTGTCACCGGCTGGTGGCAGAGCACTTAGACAAGATACCGTGTAAACCTGACATACAAATCTCTCATTACATTGATGATATTTTGATCCAGGGCAAGGATGAGTACAGTGTGCAAAGCCAGTTAGATATCATTATGGAAGGATTGAAGAAGGAAGGGTGGGAGATTAACCCGAGTAAAATTCAAGGTCCAGCTGAAACAGTGATATTCCTAGGGATTCAGTGGCATAATGGGCATCGAGAAATGGTGCAGAAGGCCCGACAGAAAATACTTGAGTTCACCACTTCAATGAACAAAAAGCAAGCTCAACAGTTTATAGGGCTGTTTGGGTTTTGGAGACAGCACATTGCACATTTAGGGCAGATATTGGCCCCCCTCTACAAGGTGACATGAAAGAAATATGAGTTTCAGTGGGGGGAGGAGCAGCAGAAACCCTTTGAGATGGCGAAAGACACTGTGCAACAGGTGCTTGATTTATGGCCATTGAAGGAAGGCGAAGTGGAATTAAATGTGTCTGTACAAGACAATTATGCTAACTGGAGTGTGTGGCAGAAACAAGACAGGAAACGTGTGCCATTGGGATTTTGGAGTCGTAAGTTGCCCAATGCTGGTAACTCATACACTCCGTTTGAGAAGCAATTGCTGGTGTGTTATTGGGCTCTTGTTGATACCGAGCAGATGACGGTGGGCCATGATGTATTCATGAGACCAGAAATACCAATCATGCAGTGGGTACTGAGCTCTCCTAAAACGCATAGAATAGGACAAGCTCAAGAAGCCAGCATGATTAAGTGGAAATGGTATATTCAAGACTGAGCCAAATCAGGAAAGGGTGGAGTGGCAAAATTACATGAGCAAGTAGCCAACATACCGCCCTCAGATTACATACCACCGGAAGTGCCTGAAAAACGTGAGTCTCCCGTGAAATGGGGAGTACCTTACAGCGATTTGACCGTGGAGCAAACAGAGCATGCTTGGTTCATGGATGGTTCAGCTCGATATGTGGGAACTGAGCGGTATTGGAAAGCAGTGTCATACAATCCCATAGCAAAAAAAATGTTGACAACGGCAGGGAGTTTACCAAGCATTGAAACAAGAGACCCCTGGTCAATGTTATGTGTACACAGATTCATGGTCAGTGGTGAATGGTCAGTGTGGTTGCCGACTTGGCACAAGAAAGGGTGGAAGATTCATTCAAAAGAGTTGTGGGGAAAAGAACTGTGGCAAGATATTTCAGAAATGTTGTTACAGAGTGAAGTCACTGTATATCATGTGGACGCGCATTGTGCCACAGACTCATTAGAACGTTGGTTTAATTCTGTTGCAGACGAACACACCAAGATTTCATCTGTGGATGCAGAGGCTCATGAAGACGAATTGGAGGGTTTGGCCAAATGGGCCCATCAGAAATGTGGGCACCTTGGAGAAAAGGCTATTATCAGGTGGGCACAAGCTCGAGAAATCAGTCTTCCTTTAGAAGTAGTGAAAACAATCATTTTGCAATGCCCAGTGTGCCAACACCAACTGCATAGACCTATCCCTCAGATTGTTCGAGGCACATTGAGAAGAGGAAAATTACCAGGTCAAATTTGGCAAATTGATTATATCGGTCCCATGCCAATCAGTAGACGTTGTCAGTATGCATGCACTATCGTGGATACATACTCAGGATAGTTGATGGTTTTGCCGTGCAAACGTGCAACACAACTAAACACCATCAGGTTGTTAGATCAGATCATACTACATTATGGAGTGCCTTTGCAGATTCAAAGTGACAATGGGTCACATTTCAAAGGCAAATTAATCCAGGAGTTTTGTCAGGAAAAGAGCATTGAGTGGTTGTAACAGTTGCGCAAATCTGGAGACGGCAGTTTGGCAGGCTGGCGTGATCGTGTGTTTGATGCGGTACAAGTATTAAACAATAGACCTGTGTATGAACATGAAACTCCTTTGATGCGATTAATGACACCTACTTTACAGGTTCAACCCAATTCAGTCAGAGAAACATTATTGTACTGGGAATGTATTTCCTTTTGAATTCTTTGCTTCTTCTGTGATTTATATCCATATTATTTTTGTGAGTTGTTTCAATGTACTTCTAAGCTTTGAATAAATAGCCGTATAAGAGCTGATTATCTTCTAAGAGTGTGTGGTTATGAGTTATTGTGTCTGTCTACGTTCAAAGTATTTGCTCTTTAATTGCATTGGTGATTTATGTTTTTTCGTGCACTTTGGTGAGAGCAATACAGTGGCCTTCGATGTCCCGAGATGTCATCGAACATATCGCCTTGTGCACTATCTGTGCTCAGGCCAAAACCTCTCATGGCATACCTATGGGTTTACTGTAACCGCTACCCATACCGTACCAACCCTGGCACATGATTTCAATGGACTTTATTGTGGAATTACTAAAGATACAGGGGTTTGATACAGTATGGGTGGTGGTGGATTACTTCACTAAGACGGCGCGCTTAATCCCTTGTGCTGGTCTCCCAACCGCTCCTCTCTGGATAGGGCTGTTTCTGAAAAACGTCTATAGGTTCTATGGACTTCCCTCGATCATTGTCTCGGATAGGGGCACTCAATTTACTTCCCACTTCTGGAGGGCCCTCAGTGCTTCTTTTGGGATTGATGACAGATTCTCTTCTTCCAACCATCCACAAAGTGATGACCAGACCTAACGCTTGAACGCAACATTGGAACAATATTTTAGATGTTTATATCTACAGTTCCAGAAGTCATGGCTGGAGGTACTGCATTCTGCTGAGTATGCGTACAACAGTTAATTGCACATAGCTATGGGGGCTCTCCGTTCTATTCAATGTATGATTTTCATCCTCGCTCTCTTCTGCTCAAGCCTATTCCTCCTACAAGCAACCCTGCCACATTTGCCTGTTTCAAAGGACTGGCCTCCCGGCATAAAGACATCCGTTCTCATCTACTGAGGGTTCAGGAGCGGGCCAAGCGTTCCGCAGATGTTCATCGCTCCCCGGCACCTAGATATCAGGTGGGCATGCGCGTTTAGCTGTCCGCCCGTTATCTGCGCATACCTGATAAGCAGTCACTCATCCCACGTTTCGTTGGTCCTTATACCATTTCGGCACTTGTCAACCCTGTGGCAGTGTGTCTTGTTCTACCTAACTCCTGGAGGATCCATGCAATCGTCCACATATCCTTACTCAAACCCTGTCACCCTGGGACACGCTTTCCTGCTCGTCCTTCCTCGATTACGGTGGATGGGGACAACGAGTATGAGGTGGCAGCTATCCTAGATGTTCGCATGAAGAAAGGTGTCCCCTTTTACCTCGTGGACTGGAAGGGATATGGTCTGGAGGATAGGACATGGGAGCCCTTGTCCAACATACATGCTCCCACATTACTGCATGGCTTTCATGCCTCCAGGGGGGTTGCAATGCCTTTGTGGGTGGATAATGTTGTTCTCTCGAGTGGGGAGGCCTGGGTTAAGGAATAACCCAGGCTCTTCTATCAAGCTGAATGGGTCAGGAAAATGGTTGGTCGTTGTTGGGCTCCACCTCCCTGATAGTCGGTGAGTGACACAATGTATCATATATCCTCTGTCACTCTTTGGCCTTGTCATCCTGTATTCATGCACAAAGTTCACTTTGTGGTGGTTTGATTTCTTCCTCACCTTTCTGTCATGCTCGTTCGCAAAACTTCTACACTTGCTTTCTTATTTTGTATGTTATTTTCAAAAGGGTGTTTTCATATTTATTTTTCATCAGATCGTAGCTTTGGCCATAATGTTTTCATTCAGTTCGGTATTCAATATTCATGATGATTCATTTTGCTGCTTAATTTTCCCTGAACCTGTGGCGCCGGCTTAATTTCAACGTGCACATACCGTTTGTTTCATTCAGCATTCCATTTGGTTCATTCAGCATTTCTCACTGACACGCAGCCCCTAGGAGTGCCCAGCTTCGAGTGACATTCCCCTTCCGTCACCGGTTCTCTGCGTTCCCGGTCGGGCAGGTGCGTCAATTCACTTGTGCTCCACCGGCTGGCTTTCCGGTCACTGCAAGCTCCTGCTCGCACATCTGAGGCTTCTCCCCACTCGCCAGCAGCTCTGCTTCCCTTCTGTGGATGCAAGAAGTGAGTCTCCTTCTGTTTTTTGTCTTTCCTTTTATTTCTTATGCACAGAGCAGTATGATTCATTGGTACAGAACCTGGTACATACTACAAAACCCCAAGAAGCCCCTCAACGTCCCTACCAAACATGACCAAGTTCAACACATCTCCTGATTTCATTCTTTTCCCGGTCCTCGCTTTTTGTTCAGTCCTATGACTCTTTTCTCCGCTGCATGGCGTCTCTCTGATTCAGGGGGGTTTCAAATCTGGCGAAGATTGCAGTTAATTTAACAACTGGTTCCAATCCACCAACACCCTCTCCTCCAACATTGGGTCTCGGGTACGTTGCAGGATATCCAATTCCGCCATTCCCTACCTTCGTATATCTCCCAACCATTGCTGTATAGATGGGCCCTGGGGCTTCTTCCAAGCTATGGCTACCCTCCTTTTGGCTAATATCAACATGAATTGGGCCAGTTGTTTCTGCACTTTATGCCGTTTCCCGCTAGGCAATAGTCCCCATATACACACTTTTGGGGTGCATTTAAAACTGGAGCCCGACAGCCCATTGATCTTGGACACCACTGATGGCCAGACACTCACAATCACCAAACACTCCAACATCATGTGCCAGATCCCTGCCGGCCCAGCCCCACATTTTGGGCAATCTGTATTCCGGGTATTATTCATTGCATGTAGTTTTACGGGGGGTTACATACACACTGTGTAGGACATTGAACTGTATCAGTTGGAACCTGGCATTCCTTGAACCCTTTTGGATCAGCTACGACATTGCCCCCCAGTCTGTCTCAGAGATCTGTGCCCCTGCATCCTTTTCCCACTTGCCCTTGACTGCCAACTATTCCAATGGAAATAACTCCAGAAGTGCGTGATAAATTCCTGAGGTCCAGGCCCTCCCCTCCCCTGCGTCAGCAGCACCTGCATTAATGCATTTGTGGTGGGCTCCACCGGGATTCCTGCCCATATTTTCGCAAAGCGTTTAATCATTGTCCCATAGGCTAGGAATTGTCATTTAAAGATCCCATATCATTGTCTCCATTCTTTAAACAGCATCACCTTCCCCTCTTCGAACATAGCCCCCACCGCATCACATCCTTTCTCCATCAATCCCGAGAACCCCATTCTTTGTACTACCGACCAAAGTCCTGAATCTGCGATACACAATAAGCTTGCGCTATAAAGCCCAAACATCTGCCTGTTTAGCAACAGCTTCTTCCAAATCTCCCGCACTACCCGGAACACTATCGTGCCCCCCTTCTCCCTAATGGTTCCCCACAGCGGCTCCACTCCATCCTGATGGATTGGTAAAGCTCCCAATAATCCCGCCAGATACTCCCCCTGGTATCCCTCCACATCAGTACCACTTGGCGCTGTGCTGCCATAAAGTACCACTCGTAATTTGGTAGGTTAAGACCCCCCTCTTGGCGTGGATGCCGCAAAGTTGCTTGCAATACCCTCTTCCTCCCTGACTTCCACGGTAGCTCCAGCTCCCCGACCTGTCTGTCCAGTATCTTGAAGAAGACTTGCTTAATGGTATATGGTGTAGAGGATGTTGGTAAAATAGTAAAGGAGTCTCGTTAGGATGATCATTTTGCACAGTCTCACTCTGCCCATCAGTGACAACAGTAATTTCTTCCAGAACTGAATCCCCTATTCCTGACAATGCCCTCCCTGTATTATACACAAATATCTCTTCGATGTTATGGAGCACTTGGATGCCCAGGTATGACTCCCCTTTCCACCTGAGACCCCAATTTGGGAGGGTGGTAAGATCTCGGTTACATAAGCCCCCCCAGCGGGAACAACGATGACTTCTCTCTATTAATGTGGAAGCCAGATAATTATGGACATTGCTAAGTATTTCCAGTAGGATCGGTAAATTGTCTAACAGGTTCCCTAAGTATAGCAGTAAGTCATCTGCATATAAAAAGAACACATGTCGTCCTCCTCCCGCCAGGATGCCCGTCTCCCACATCTCTACCCTGAGAAACCTTGCTAATGGTTCCAGTACCACTGAGAACAGTATTGGAGAGACCGGGCAGCCTTGCCGCGTCCCTCTACTTAACATCCATCGTTGCAACACCCACTCATTCGTCATCACTTTAGCCATTGGTCTATTGTATAGAAAACGCAGCCACCCGCACATAAAGTCCTTCAGCCTGTAGGCTCTCAGCACCCAAAACAACCATTCCCATTCCAGAGAATCAAAAGCCTTGATGGCATTGAACAAAGCCAATGCCATGTCTTCCCAAGATTCCTGAACCTTATCCATCACATGATGCAGGCGGTGGAGATTCATTGTCGTATTTCGTCCCCCTATGAATCCACACTGGTCCGGGTGTACCAGTCACGGAGCCACCCCCGATAGTCGGGTAGCCAATACCCAGAATTTTCACGTCAACATTTAGCAAGGAGATTGGGCGATAGGATGCGCACTCAAGTGGGTTTTTCGCTCCTTTAATAGGACCATTATCACAGCCTCTTGCATGGAGTCTGGGAGAATCACTATCTCAAAGGCCTCGTCATAGGCCTTCTTAAGTCTGGGGACCACTAATTCCTCAAATCTACTATAGAATTTCACCGGGAATCCATCACCTCCCGGGGCTATGCCTCTCCCTATCGTCCGTAGCACCTTCCGCATTTCTGTTTCCTCAATGAGCTCATCTAGTATCTCCCGGACATCGGTCGCCAGCACCGGCAACTGCACCATATATGGGAGTTCCTGTGCATCCTCATCTGAGTACATCCCTGCACTCGTATACAGGGTTTGATAGTAATGTTCGAAGGCTTTATTTATCCCCGCCTGAGTGGCGATCAATTCCCCCGATTCCCCTCTAATTTGAGTAATGTGTGCCAAGGTTTTTTCCTGCCGGATCAGCCAAGTAAATAGTCGCCCGCCTTATCTCCCTCTCCGTGAATCCTCCCATCCTTCTGCTTTCCCTCGAATTTGATAAGTGAATCCTGTGCTTCCCGATAAGATGCCAGAGTGTCCACTAATTCCTTTCCACTACCCCATTCCGCCTCCATCTCTTGTTCAAGGTTTGTTATCTCCCCTTCCAGTTTCCATAGCTGCCCCGCAGAGTCTTCCTGGTCCCTGTTGATGTGGCTATAAATATTCCCCCAATTGTGACCTTAAAGGCCTCCCAGAGGGTCTCCCACCCTTCCACCAAGCCTTGATTGATTTTAAAAAAACATGTTATCTCTTCCTTCAATGCCCCCCTAAATGCCCCCTCTTCCAAAGCTGTGGCTGAGAGTCTCCAGGAATTCGATACTGACTTCCGACGTATCCCTCCCATGGTCGTCACCAAGGAAGAGTGATCCGACAGGATCCTTCCTAAGTATTCCGTCCCACTGAATCTACTGAAATGTTCTGCCCCAACACATACATAGTCCAGTCGTGAATAAGTTGCATGTGCCCCAGAGAAGTAAGAGTCGCCGCGATCCTGTCCATGAGACACCCTCCACAGCTCCACCAAGTCCCAGTTCCCCACCATCTTCTGTAATGATGAGGCTGCATGATATGATATGATATGATCGTTTATTTATATAGCTCCTATACACAATATGTTTCAAAGCGCTTCAAGGCAAGGGAGGGAACAAGGGAAAATACAATGACATTCTTACAGGCCATGAACAGTAAGGATGTGAAATTAACTATCGTACTCGGCCTGACAACATTTCAGATAGTGCAAGAGCTAAGACATAAATAAGGAAGGGAGGGCGAGAGTGGGAAGGAAATTGAAACAGACAGGTGACTACCATACTAGGCCTGACAAGATTTCTGGTAGAGCCGGAGAAAAACAAGAGGTGAGGGAGAGGGGTGCAGAAAGGTAGGGGAGGAACAAAACAAGCGACTATCATACTAGGCCTGATGACATTTCAGATAGTACTGGAGGGGTGCTGGGGAGGCAAAATCTGGTAAGGGGAGGGAGGAAGAGACAGACGAGGTTTCTATCATACTAGGGGCCTCATTACGAGGTTGGAGGCAGCCATGGAGCTATCAGCTCCATGGCTGCCTCCAAAACCCTTCCGACTCCGCCCTGGTGAATGGAGCAATTACCGGTCCATTCCGAGGTCGGAGGGACCGGTAATTCCCCATTCACCAGGGCCATTCCCCGTTCTCATTTGAGCCCCCATAGGGCTCAATGGGAATGGGGAAGGCGCTAATAACGGTACCGCAAATTGCTGTACCGTTATTAGCTCTAGAGTCCCTTTGCGGGTCCCGTCCTTAACGCCTGCAAAAACCAGGCATTAAGGAAGGACCTGCAAAGGGAACTCGTAGTAGGAAGGTAAGGGATTACCGGCACCGGTGCCCTTACCGGTGCCGGTAATTCCTTACCTCCCACCTCGTAATGAGGCCCTAGGTCCAGGGACAATTCTGATAGAGGAAGTGCATAGAAGAAAATAAGGGGCAGAGATAGGAAAAGGGAGAAGGGA
This sequence comes from Ambystoma mexicanum, assembly GCF_040938575.1. NCBI lineage: Eukaryota > Metazoa > Chordata > Amphibia > Caudata > Ambystomatidae > Ambystoma > Ambystoma mexicanum. The sequence goes on from NC_090922.1 coordinate 1,106,602,885, forward strand.
AAGGAAGAGAGAACAGAGAGTTAGCAGTCAAAAGAGTGGAGAAGCAAGAGGGGTGAGTGAATACAATTGCAGAAGTCAGTAGTAACACATAGGGCCTCATTACGACCCTGTCGGTCCCGTAATGAATGGTGCCGGTACGGGACTGGAACCGTTCATTACGGGATGCCTGATTACGAGGTCCCCTAGCGGGGCCCAGGACAGACGTCTGGTAAAACCAGACGTCCTTTCCGGGTCCTGCAAGGGGACCAAGGAGCTAATAACGTTATTAGCTCCATCCCCATTCCCATTGAGCCCTATGGGGGCTCAAATGGGAATGGGGAATGGTTTTGTGCATGAGGAATTACCGGGTCCTCCAAGGTCGAAATGACCCGGTAATTCCTCATTCACGGAACCCGGTATTGGAACCCGGTATGGAGGCAGCCATGCCCTTATTAAGGGTATGGCTGCCTCCATACTCATAATGAGGCCCATAATGTTGCAAGCCAGGATACAAGATGAAGATGGGAACAACATTATTCAGGGCCACCATGAGTACAAGATGCAAAGGAAGTCCAGCATGAGAGTTGAGAAAGGGTGACGCACCGTGAATCAATGAAGTCCATAAAAGTAAAATTCAGTATTTGCCACAAGACAGTGATGGTAAAACCAGAATGTATCAGGACAGACTCATGCAGAAGTAGGCTTGAGGGGAGTGAGGGGGAGCAGGGAGAAGCCTGCTTATGTAGCCCTGATGTCCCTGTGCTATCCAAGCTAGAGTTTAGAAGACAATTAAAATCTACCCCCCCATATGAACAATCCCTCTCGATAGCCTCCCACCAATTGCATAACTGATGCAAAATAATCTTTATCATCTATGTTGGGAGCATAGGAGTTGACCACACAGATGTCCCTTCCCTCTAGTATCTCCTGAAGTTCCACTGTCCTTCCTACCTCATCTGTGATCACCTTGCCTACCTGTAAAGGCATCCCCGCTGCCACCTAAATCAACACCCCTCTGGCAAATTTTGAGAAAGATATACCCACTACCATTCCCCCCCATCAGCTTCTGAGCTGATCTAGATCTCTGGGTACCATGTGGGATTCTTGTATCAGTGCTAGCTGCACCCCGTGATGTTTTTAAAAAGCCCTACTCACTGACATTTCAATTTTTTACCCAACCCCTGGATGTTCCAGGTTCCAATAATTTTTTAAGCCTTCACCCCTCCATCCCTGCTTTGGTTCCTCATTTCCCTCATTCTGTGTCTTCCCGTTCTATTACCCCTCCGTTTTGTGTATATCATCTCGATCTGCTCATTCAGTTTACTTATGGACAATAACCAACTAGGCAACCGTGACCAACTTGTTTGCACCCCCAACTCTCCCCACACCCTACCCCCCTACTGTTCTCCCATTCCCCCAATTCTCATAATTTCCTCCTCTCCTCTTGCCATCCCTCCCGCCACCCTGTGACCCTCATTTCTAAGCCCTACCCCCCAAGCCCCTAACTTCCCCACCAGGGTCCGGTTCTCTCCTTCCCGTAACTCTTGACCTCTGATCCAGCCTCCCCCACCTCGTTCCCCCTTCACCGTGGGTGAACGGTCATTGGTCTAAAACTGGGGGGCTCCCCACTGCCCCTGTTCCCACCTGTCTTCTCAACATCTCTCACTCCTTCTTTGCTGATATCTTAGCCGACCCCTCAGAGTTCTTGTATACCACTAGCTTTCAGCCCAACCTCCACCAAGTGCCCCTTTAGTCTCCTGGTAGTGACATATCGGACCCCTTTCTGTTCTGTGGATCCGAGCCTTACAGTGTTGTGTCCAACTAATCCCATACCTTCTGGGGGGACGTGAAAAACCGTGATTTCCCATCCGTTATGACCTTCAATTTGGCTGGAAAAAACAACATATACTTCATATTAAGGTCTCTGAGTCGCCACCTTACTGCAGCATACGTTCTCCTTTGCCATTGCACCTCTAGTGTAAAGTCCAGGAACATGCGCAGTCTCGAATCCCCCATTTCGCAGAACCACAGCTTGTGGGATTCTTACAAAATGGCTTCCCTGTCTCTGAAATTCATGACCTTTGCCCCAATCACTTTTGGCGGACCTCCAGTGGGGGAGCTTTACCGGGTTCTCTATGAGCCCTTTCGACTGTAAAGAATTTCAACAGTCCCTTCACTCTTATCACATTTAGGATGAGATTTCCTTCGACAAGCTCCACGCTGGGTCCTTCTTCTCTTTCCGGTATCCCGACCAGGCGGATGTTGCAGCACCTGGATTGTCCCTCTGCATCCTCTAGATTCCAAATTCCTGGTTGGCCCTACCAGGCCCGTCACTTGATTTTTAAGTTGTTGGAGATCCTCTTCCAAGGAGCTCACTCTCTGTTCTACATCTGTGACCCTCTCATACACCTTCTGAAGGTCTGCTCTCACCAGGGACACATCCACACCCACCTCTTTAATGCTCCCTTCCAGGGAAGTTCTTGTGACTTGGATTGCCGCCATCAGTGCATCCAGAGTCACTCCTCCTGCACCGCCTTCAGTTGTGCCTTCCGCCCCACGTTCCGTCCCTTTGTATTTTTGTAGCCTGCTCTTCGGGTCCACATACTTTTTCAATTTTTTGCTGCCCCTTCACCATTCTTGCTACGCCCAGTTTGTGGTATTGTGCCTTCAGGGGACCCTCCTGTTTCTGTTTTGTACCCTTACCCGCCTTTGTTACTGATACACGTGCTCAGCTGCCAGGAGTCTGTGCATTACTTTACTCCCTTCCCCTATGGCAATCACAGTGCCGGGCGCTGCTTATGAGGAAATTACTGCCGCTGTCGGTGTGGCGCTCATGTCCCTACTCCAGGGGATCTCCCCCACCTCCACTGTCTGCGCTGTTCTAGTACCTGTGACCATGTGGGGGAAGTGTCAGCTGTTAGTCCACGGCTGCTTGGCTCCCAGCCGCCTCCACCCTTCTCCTAGCAGCTGCAAAATCTATCTAGCCAGGGGGTGAGGTGCAGCGCCTAAGTCCACTCTAGCCCCCTTCAATCTCCTACCTCCCCCATTCCCTCTCACCTCTTGTCACCCGTCCTTGTAGGGCGGGCCTATAGCCGTTGTGTCTTCTCCCAGGATACGGGTACGGCAATGTATTGCCTCGTTTTTCCCCAGTCCAATTCAAAGATCTTTGTGGAGCGTGATTACTCTCACGCTACTCATCGGTCGGGTCAGAGCTTCAAAGTAATGCAATCTGAGCCCCCCGCCACAATATCACACGGCCATCCTCTCCGTTCACCGTATGGGCATGTGGGACTCCTATTGGCCAGGTCCTGCTGTCCTGTTGCGCCACCACACCTCCTTCTTATCAGTGGTGTCTCACTTATTACATTAGGGCTCCAGCCCTGCTACTCTCCCCCTTCAGCCACCATCCCTGTCCTGCCGGGTGTCTGCCTCCCCGCTGGCCTGGGTGGAGGTGATAGTTTTCGGAGCAGGGTGCTGCCAGAAGAATGGAGCACCGGGGCTAGTTGTCCACTGATCATGAGTCAGATGTCCGTTTACTGGTCAGCCGGGCCGGAACTCTGCAATGGTCCAATCTAAGCCCCAGCCACAAATCACAGGGTTGGCCTCTCCGTTTTTTGTAGGGGCATGCAGGCTCCCAGTCACCCGGATCCTGTCATTCTGTCGTAACTCTGAATCCGCACGTTAGTGGCACCTCACTTTCTCCTATGGAGCTCCGGACACGTTGCTCTCCCCCTGTGGCTGCCGGTCTGTCTCGCAGGGTGTCTGGCTCTTCGCTGATCTGGCTAGGGCAATACTTGCCAGAACAGAGTGCTGTCAGAATAGTGGCTGCACTGGGTCCAGTCACCCGTCGACCACGAGCCGGCTGCCAGTCTGTTAATTAGTCCCAGTGGCCATTTTAGAATGCCGGTTTGTTTTCTCAACAAGGAACGCTCGTCCGGTCCCCAGAATTCCGAGACCGCTTCCCATCACTCAATCACCTCAGAAGCTGCACCAGCCTTTCCGCAGTCAGTATCCCACTTATAGTCTGCTTTCTCACGTCCGAAATAGGATATCAATTTAGGATTTCAACAGGCAGTCCGGGAGCCTCAGAGAGCTACGTGCTCATACTCTGGCTGCTGGCCATGCCCCCTCCTTCTGTCTCCATTGCTCACAGCTTCAGATGCCCATTCTGAACCACAGAGGCTCCCACACCTGTGGAATTCTGCCGGCCCAACTCGCCCTGGGCTCCACAGTTCTTCTGGGTCGTCTGCCGGTGTCATGGCTTACAGGCCCTCCACGGCTGCCTCCTTACAAAAAGGGTTCCCAGCTGGATTCCCCAAAACAGGCCTCCCTGTTGGTCTCTGTGTTGCTGGGTTCCTCCCTTATTACCTGCAACCACTTGACAGGTTGCAGGTGTGCGTATTCAATTAGCACTGCCTGACTACAATTATTGGGACATGCCTGACCGTTGCAGTACTTTACAGGCATCTTCCTAGTCTTAGTACTAGAGTGGTGAAATGATCCATTGGTGTTCACTACTCCTAGTCGCCTCTTCCTCGCCCCAGTACTGTATTAGGTTGAATGAGGATAATTGAGGGGAGTTGTAAAAAAGCCGGGGGAGGGTTATGTTCATTCTCACAGGGAAAAGGCAATACCATTTTTCACCTGTCTTACCCTTAAACCATCTCTTCTTCACACTCTTCCTGGTGCTTTTAGATTGGTAACATCTCCTAGCATTTGCTTAGTCAGTGGGACAGGTGTAGCAATACCCTATAACTGCGTCTGGGATAGTGAGTGCCCTCTGAAATGGAAATGCGGGATACCGCGTCTCACCCAAGGATCCTCCACCCAGGTGATCCTCCCTTGCTTCTCCGCCCGCAAGGGTCTTTGAAAACTACCAATCCGAAAATGAAAAAACTCAATCATCTGTGAAACCGAATATACCTTTTTATTCTTGTGATACTCCTTTTAGGAATATACTTGAGGAGAAAAAGGAATTTGGTGGGGAAAATCTCATTAAAAGAACTAACTTTTGTGATAGTGACTTCAAGCTCAAGAATTCCCAGAGTACTGGGACAAGGAAGAGGGCTGCAGAGGCACAGGGTTGCAGAGTGCAGCCCATTGGGATTAATGACCGACACTTGAGGATGGCTGAGAGGCATTTAAGGCCCCCTCAGATGCAGGCCATTAGATTAGGAACCAGCATGAGATTGAGGTGTAAGGGGGCCGAGGTAGCAGCAGGAGAGAAGTAGCAGCAGTAGTGGGTGGAGGAGGTTTTCACTCTCCATGAAGCAGCAGAAGAAATCGTGAACCTTAATGCCGGGACCAGAGTGCCGAGAGAAGCTGATGCCGGTTCTGAGAGAGTCATGTAGTTCAGAGATTTCAGCTGCAGAGGTCTTGCAGTGGACTGCGCACTTGTTTCTAACTTTTCCCAACAAGCAGCGTTCAGCGGTTACAGACAAGCACAGAGACGCTGTGGAGATTCCAGCTGGAGAGTCTGCGAAGCGGAATGACACCCGCCTGTGACTTTCCCCAATGTGCAGCATTTAATGGTGGCAGGCGAGCATAAGAACGCTGGGTAAGCCACAAGGACTCAGAGACACGGGACACCATGCAGGAGAAGTTGCTGGGCCCCGTCGGTGAATTGAACGAAATAGGCTGGGAGCAGCAAAGTACTTGGACGCAAACTTTACAGCTGAGTTTGCTGTGTAATTGTGACCCTGGAGTGCTCCGTCGTTACTGATTGCAGTAACCCAGTCACATTATTTAATTCTGACCTAATGTAAAACTGATTACTGACTTTAACCAATACCAAGCTGATATAAACAAAGACAGTTGGCAAACAAAACCCCAAAGATGTAATCTGAAGGAGGTGGTTGCTACATGGTGGGGGTTAAGAAGAAACGATCATACAAAGGGGCAATATATAAAGAAGAGAACCCAACCCATCATTGCCAAAGCCAAGCGGGACATACACTAAGACACTTGGCAAATACACGGGGCTACGTAAGTCAAGGGAATACATCTAAAAATAACAATGTGTATGAGGAAGATTGCCCAGAAGTAGAGAATATCTTAAACCAACATTGTCAAAGAAGTGTGAAGAAGAGGAAGAGTTGTAGTCAGCATTTGGTTAATCATACAAAGGTGAAACAAGATTGGCAGGAGGGCTGCCCTTCTGTTAGACGAGGATCAGGAGGAAGGAAGGTTAGCCTATTCTTGTGTCCCCTCACGAGAGTATTACATTTAAAGTTGTGAAGCAGAAGTTACTTATTTATTTTTATCAATTTTTATTTATTGCTTTTTCATAAGCATGAATTCAAAACATTGAAAGTATTCCCTCCCCCCACCCACCAACAGTCTCAACATTGGATGCGGTGTAGCATGTTCAACATTTAAGTCTCTAGGATCATGTGTTCTTCCAGTTCAGAGTATGTGTTTTAAATAACAAGAATACTGCGTAAATGTTTAGTCTTGAATTACATTTGTTCTCTATCATCAGTAAAATCGTCAATGGCATCCAAGTGTCCATATATTTTGTATAAGAGCCGTGGGATAGTGCAGTTATCTTTTCCATGGCCATCACCCCCTCATAGTCTTTCCCACCACATGGCCACTATCAGTCCTTGTTTGCTTTTCCAAGTGTGAGCCGAAGTTATTCTAGCAGCACTTAACATGTGGGTAATGAGGTGAGCTTTCGACCCGGATTTTGCATAGCACCCCTCAACCGCCTCCCCCAGTAAAACCACCATCGGATCAAATGGTAGTTGTGCCCCTGTCATCTCTTTGATGTGGCTTAAGATCTCCCTCCAGTATATTTCGGCTATTGGACAGGACCACCACATATGTATTTAGTCACCAGGTTGACCACAGCCTCTCCAGCAGGATATGGGGTAATCTGGATTAATGGAATGCATACGCGCAAGTGTCATGTATCATCTCAGACATAGTTTGTATGCCGCTTCTTTGATAGAAGTGCATTTGTAGCTTTTAGCGGCTCTTTGACATATTTGGTTCAAGGATTCACTAAAGATTGGCCTCCCTACGTCTGCCTCCCATCTTTGTATATATAGGAGGGATTCCCCAGGGTCTACTGTTCCCATTAAGCTATATAGTTTTGAAACCCCTTTCCCGGGTTGGCCTTCTTTTATCGTGAGCTCTAGTCCCACCGGGTCCCGAGTTGCCTCCTCCCAATCCTTCCTGTTAGTAATCCAATGTCTTAATTGGACATAATGGAACCTCTCAATTTCAGGTATGTTAAATTTAGCCTTGCATCTTTCAAAGGTTAGGGGCGTATCCTCTTCGTAAAGGCCTCTTATTGTCAGTGTTTTCTCACTTCCTCCCCAATGCACCCAGAAGTCAGGCCGCATTCCGTGGGTGAAGTCTGCATTATGGGCTATTGGTGTCAAGGGTCCCCCTCCAACCTTCACCTTTCTATACATAACACCTTGTCCCAGTACCATAGGGTGGCCTTGGTAGATTCAAGTAACACACATTCTTTATTTCTGTGACGTTCAGCTAAGAAGGGGAGGCTATCTAGGGGGGCTCTAGTTGTTTACTTTTCGAGGGCCACCCAACTGGTTTGATTGTTTCTGGAAGACCATTGTAACATGGGAGCTATCTGCCCTGCCCATAGGTATCTGCGTATTTCGGGGACTCCCAACCCTCGCAATATTTTTGGTCTAAGCAGGACCTTTCTCAGGACCCTCGGTTTTTTCCTTTTCCAAATAAATGCATTATTTCTTTTTGTAGTTTTTGAATTGCTGGAGTTGGGATTCGTATTGGTAGGGCTCTTACTGTGTAGAGGAACCTGGGGAGCAGGGTCATCTTCACGGCTGTTTTCCTTGCCAGCCATGATAGTTCTTGCACCTCCCAACGTTTTAGGTCCCCGGCTAGCTCTTTCAGTAGTTCTGGGATGTTAACCTCATATAGTTTTCCGTATGTGGAGGTTAACTGGACTCCTAAGTATTTTATCGCTCTCTGTTCCCATTTCAGCAGATACCTGTCTTCCCACTCTGTAGCTTGCTCCGGTCTCTCAGTAATATTGTGCGCACTGGATTTACCATAATTGATATGGAATCCGGAAACCCCCGCAAACTCTTCAATAAGTCTAATGCTTTGGGTAGTGAATGTGTTGTGTCTCTGAGGAACATGAGAATATCATCCGCATAGAGAGCTATTTTTTGGGACCCTCCAGCGCCTGCCTCTACCCCTGAAGCAGAAGTTATTTTTAATTAAAACCTTTGACGTTGACCCTTTCCACAAAAGTACTTGGAGGTAGTAGTTGGGCCTGGCAACTGTTACGCTCACCTAGTCTCTCTGGGGGTGTTGGGGCATGTTTGGAGCCCTCCCTCGACTTGGCTTCTCTGGATCGCCTCCCTCTCCCGATTGCTGCAGAGCCTGCTGTTCTCGAAGCTGGTATTGCCCCTGAGAGACGATGAGAGCTAATAAGAATAGCGTGGGGGTGTTGTGACTTCCCTCGACCCTCATGTGCCAAAATGAAGTGTGCAAGCGTTTTCCCATGCAAGCTTACCTGTTGTGGTGTAATGTTGAGCTATCCGTCCTGCTTATCGTAGCAGGGGCGCGTAGAGCAGACTGAGTTGCTTCACTGGTCCGTGGAAGTGTTGATCCAGACCGGCTGCGACCAATCCACTTAGATGGTAAGTCTTTTGGTTGTGATTATAGTTTGTTTATTATAATGTCTTTGTCTTGTTTAATAATAATTCCTGCAATGTCTAATCTCATCCCTATAGGTGTGAAGAAGCAGATCGGAGTCGTGGAGCGAATCCGGGGAGTTCCTTGAGCCTGATGGAACTGGTAAATTGGCCTTTATAATGGAACTCTAGGCACTGGTATGGCGGCCAAGCGTTCGCTATTGTTATGAATTCTAACCTGTTGTTCTCTCTTTTCTCTTGCAGGAGAAGGCCGACGGTGAAGAACAAAGTCCGGATGCTCGATGCAGCTACGTGGTTGCAGGGTGAAGACGTTGCAAAGAAAAGGAACGAAGTGGAGCTCCGGTTAGCTGGACGCTCGGATCAGGTGAGAAGAAGGCCCCGACTCCGGTAGTGATGCGATGCAGGTAAGGGGCGCGCACAGCGATGGAGCAGCTGGGAGCAGGTAGGAGCGCCTTCGGCCATGGAGTTGCTGGATTCAGGTAAGAGGCGCTCACAGCAATGGAGTAGCTGCAATCAGGTAAGAGGCGCGTATAGCGGTGGAGCGGCTGGAAGAAGGTAATAAGCGCCCTCACGGGGGGAGATGCTGGAATCAGGTAAGATGTCTTCAGAGATGAAGCAGCTGGAATCAAGTGGATGCGCAGGTAAGAAGAGCGGTAAGCGTTATGCTGCAAAAGCAGAACAAAAAGCAGAAGCATGTGGATGGGTTGGCCTTATATAGGCTGGCCCCTCCCTTTAACCCCGCCTATTGGCTACACCTTGCCCCACCCAGGGACTCCTGCACGTGCCGTCCAATGTTGTTCTATGGCCACGCCCGGCCCTGCTGCACGTGCCTTAGGCACAGAGTGTGCTAGGCACACTTTTACATGAGCCTGGTGCTAGAGGCGCCAGGACCGGGTCCATTTGGACCCTGGGGATGAGGGAGGACTGGCCCTTAGTTCTGTGGCCATGACAGCAAGGGAGTATACCAGGTCTTGGAACATTGTGCCAATTGGTTCTGTGTGGGCAAGAGAGGATACCCGTATAGCGAACTGCAGTGGTTTGTCTTAGCTGGCAGGAGAATATACTAGACCAAGAGCATTTGTAGCCATTATTGTGGAAGTGGTATACCTGGCATGAGAGTAAGCCAGGTAAAAGCTTGTAAAGTACTGTGGTGGGGTAAAACATATGACAATATCCTTTAATTTTGAAGCTGACGAAGTTTTGAAATGTACTTAATGGATGTCTGTTTTGATAAAGCAGTTTTGAAATTGAAGTGGTGCTAAACATCCTGACAAAGACATTTGCTTTAAAGTTAAAGAAGTTACGAATATTCATTGTTGATGACAAGAAGGCGTATCAAGAACTTGACTATAAGTAGACGGAGGAAGGTGTTGTTATACTATTGTGAACTATCCTTTGTGGAAAATCTGAGGGTCTTTCCCTCCCTACTCCCGGGGGATCTTCTACACACGTGGCCAGAAGAGGGCCATCGCTATTGGATCCCGACCCTGGGGTGGACGAGCGAGGGAGGATCACCTTGAGGAGGGATTGCCTGAAGGCACGATATGGTACCCCCCTTTTTCCAATAACCCACTACCGACATTCCCTCCTATTACATGGCCGCAGACGGTCCACATTTCCCTTTGACAAAACCTCCCTGCTCTGCTAAAACACGGCGAAAACCAACAGAGGCAATTTTTAATTTCTATCAATGTCCCATTAAAAAGGACAGGCAAAGTCAGGCACTGAATACCAAAGGAACACACCTGAGGACTGTTAGCACATCACAGGTGTATAGAAGGAGTGAGCCAAAGAAACAGGAGGAGCCCGAGGAGGTCCACACGTTGGAGTACAAGAGCACAGGTGAACTGGGACGCCCAGAGAACCTGAGACTGCTGGGAGAGAACACAGGGCCGAGACGCTGAGAGCCTATGGTGTAAATGGGCTAATGGAAGCATGGTGAGGGATCGGTGTCTCCAAGGAGCCAGAAGGGGGTTAAGTGCATAGCTGTTCTCCAGAGTGAAGTCGATGGACGGGTGCTTGTTATCTTGGGCCAGCGAAGCCTCCCAGGAGAGTTGGAGGGGCTGGGGAGGAACCCTTGGTCTTCAGTCAAAGAGACCTCAACAGTGATGTTAAAGAAATCACAACCGGTGAGTTCAAAGTCAGAGTGGAACTCGGTTGATGATAGCAGCAAACCGCGAGGGATACAATGTTGCAAGAAGTAAGATCATTACAAGGACGAGCGTAGGATAAGAACCGCGCTGAAGAGGAAAGCTTTGATTGTCTGCTGGGAAAGTTTAAAGATGAGAGAAACAAAGTAGCAAACGTTTGCGTGTACGTTAACCCGTGGTGAAAGGAGCTCTGGTGAACAGTGACATTGTGCACAGAAGTGAAGGTCACGGAGAGAGCGAATATGGAAGCAGGTGAAGGGAGCTATGCTCAAGGGAAAAGGCACGCCGATACCCTATGAAAACTTGCTCATGAACTGTAAAAAGGTGCTGTGCACACGATATTGAGAAAAGCTGAAGTTGAACTGTGAAAAGGTGCCGGGGGCACGCTGATGAAAGTAAGGCATGATTTAATTGTAAAAAGGTGCCAGGGGCATGATGAGAAGAGAAAACTGAAAGTGCGGCTCAAGCATCACAGTGGTTCCACACAGGGCCGGAAGTACTGTGTGGTCATCGAAAGTCTCTGATACGTTGAACTGCTGAATAACTGTGCGAGGAGAACCAAGGTGTCACGAGTGGTCCGGCCTCGGGTTGAGGACTACTGGGCGTTGTTGAAAGGCTCTGATACCCCAATACATCAACTTTATTCCTGTTGTGAACTGTGAAAGTCTTGTGAATTAATGATAAGTAGCAGATTTCCTGGGGAGAGGTGACACAGAGGAATTGTTACCTAAAGGAACTTTGAACTTGTTTGTGCAACCAGAACTGTTTGCACTTTGTAAAAATAACTTTATGCAGTGCCTTTGAAAGCCAAGGAATGCATTCTGAATTCCAAGTGGCTCAAGACTTGGGGAAGGGAGCTGTGGACCAGCTCCAATACTATCCTGACCTTTACTTTGAAGCACCCTTTTTATTTAGTCCAATCCCATACACATTATTGTATTAGAGAGGTTGAGGGCAAGCATAGGTTTAGCACAGGCACTTTTTGTTTTGACTAACTTGACTGACTTTGGACTTATATTTTAGTTGATGGTCGAGACTATTCCCATTAAAGACGTAAGGCAAGTTAGTCTCCAAACCCCTTTCTTTAAAAAATAAATGTTTTCCTAAACTTGAATCATTGTGTTTCTTTCATGATAACAATGCCTGTCGCACATATGGTGTCAGCAGGGCGATGCAGCTCAATCGAAACAGGTTGACCCTAAAATATGAAAAACTAAGTAGAAGAGCCTCCAATCCAACTGTGGCCACAAAAGTGTCCATTTGATTTTATATTTGCAGTAGCAGGGAGGTAATAATCCCTCTAGGGAAAAGAGAATTAATACCCACAGATCTTTTCCTTGTACCACCCCCTGGATTTTTCATAAGACTAGCCCCAAAATCAGGACTGGCTTGGAAATTTGGACTTCATGTTTTGGCTGGAGTTATTGACACAGACTTTCGAGGAGATATTAAAGTCCTATTAAAGACTCACGGGGAGACTGAGTTTAAGATCCAATGAGGGAACGAGATAACCCAAGGAATACTCGAAAGGGCCATGGTTCCCATCTTGAAAGAAGAGGCTGACAAGGGAGAAACAGAGAGGGATGTACTGGGTTTTGGTGAGGCCGATGAAATAGCTGTCCCACACATATCCTCACAACCTAGGGATGAGGAACCTGACATTCTCCCTGACTTAGCTTTTGCCCATAGGAACAATCCTTGTTACGCTCACCTGGCTCCCACAGGGATGTCGGTCGGATCCAGATGGCTCCGGTCTCCACCAACGTGATGCGTAGTGCAGAGATGACTGACTGGACTGGCCCTCCTAATCTTGTCTGCGTGACCCGTAGAAGTTTTCTCCTGCAAGTGGAGAGATGGATTTAGCCACCCGTGAATTCAAGTGATGGCACCCCCGACAGTCCTCCCAACTAATCACCACCGAAGTGCCCTCTCAGTAATCTCACCATATATTCTTGAAAGATGAGCACTCCATCCTGCATGGATTGCAGGGGTGCGTTGATGCCAGTTACTTCACTGGTTTGAAGGCGTGGGAGAGTTCCGGAGAGTATTGACTCTGAGGTTCCTGGCAAGGTCCAGTAAGTATCAAGTTCATAGATTTCAATATGTCCGATGTTGCACTCTTGTCTCCCCTTCCTTCCTTGTCTTGCAGCTGAGATTGTGAGAAAATGCCCTTGTGGCAGCTGGTGGCACTCAGGTAAGAGTCTGTATTACCTGACGCTGTCCAGTAAATGTTGCACATGTTTTACGTGTTGTTTTCTCTCTCTTTGCAGGTGCGGCACATGAAGATGTGGAGAGTTATAGAATAATGCCTCCGGTGGTAAATCAGGTAAGTCTATGGTAATAAGAGTTATATTTGTTGGTTTTCTCGGCTCACCTTGTTGTTTTCTTTTGTCCCTCAGGTGCCGGAGTTCGGCGAAGAAATGATGGAGGCAGCGCCAAATCAAAAGATGCTGCGAGGACTGGTGAGTATGGCGCGGCGCTGCAGCTGGAGATGCGACGCGTACATAAATGATGTTCTTTCCAGGTCCAGAGGCGAGATGGATCCGGAATCAGGTGAGAAATTTGAAAATAGTTAATTTCTAACCTTGTCCTTTTCTTTCCTCTTTGTTTTAGGAGCTCCAGATTCGAGGGGGGCGTGGCAGAAGACTGGATGCAGACTGCAGGCACGGTGAGCGTTACGCTGCTGGATGCAGAATAACGCGAAGGCTGTGCTGTTGTTCGGGTGTGGTTTAAATAGCCTACAAAATAGTTCCAGGTAAGAAGTTCCCTAGAACCACGCCCGAGTACAAAATAGTCCCTGTAATAAAATAGTCCCATCCAGGCCTCATGTTGGTTTGGACTCACTAGCAACATGGTCTGCATGAGGTAAGTAAAGTCTATGAGCCTGGCGCCTATGGCGCCAGGACTGATTTCTATGATGAGCCTGGCGCCTAAGGCGCCAGGACTGAACCCAAACAGCCCCCAGCCGGGGCTGTTGGGGTTTTAATAAGTATCTGGATGCCTGCTCCCGGAGCTGATGCGCTTGGTCCTGATGCCCGGGGGTAGGCATCATGACATCGTTTGTTGGCTGAGGCATTTCTACAAGTGTTACCTGAGCAGGAGGGACAGGAGAGGGTAGGTCCCTTCTTCTTTCTAAAACAGGGATTGTTCTACAGAAAAGAAACCACAGGATAAGGAATAGCAAAAACTCAGCTGGTGGTTCCCAAAAGCCATAAAACTGTAGTATTCGAGATCGCCCACTCGCATCTTACGGGAGGTTATTTGGGGCAGACAAAAACTCATGCCCATATAAGGAATATGTTCTATTGGCTGGGAATTCACTCAGACATAAAAACCTATGTACAATCCTGTGATATGTGCCAGAGAACTAGTACACGCATGCCACCACCTGCACCATTGAATCCACTTCCCATTGTTGAAATTCCTTTTTCTCGAATAGGAATGGATATCATTGGTCCTCTTGAGACCTCTAAATTAGGAAACAAATTTGTACTAGTGATTGTAGACCATGCCACCTGATACCCTGCGGCTTTCCGCATGAGAAACAACACTACACAACAAATATTAAAACACTTGCTTCCATTCTTCTCCTGAGTAGGATTCCCAAGAGAAATTTGACCGCCTAGGGTACAAACTTTATGAGTAAACTGATGGGAAAGGTAAAATAACTATTACATATCTCCACCTTAAAAACCTCTGTTTCCCACAAATGGATGGCCTTGTGGAACCTTTCAATAAGACTCTGAAAGCCATACTTAGAAAGTTAGTGAGTGAGGATGGGAAAAACTGGGATCAAATGATTCCTTGTGCCCTCTTTGCCATCAGAAAAACTCCTCAAAGTTCCACTGTATTTTCCTCTTTCAAATTGAGAACCCCACAATGTCTTGGACATGCTCAGGGAGACCTGAGAGGAGAGGGAGGAGGCCCCAATACCACTCTCAAAAACTGCCCACAAGATAGGAAAACATATGGCAACCGTCAGAAGCCTGGTAAAGACTCATATGGAGAAGGCCCAAACCCAAACGGAAAAACATCTATGATAAGAAGGTATCCATTACTTTTCTATTGGACAGAAGGTATTAATACTCTTACCAACGTCTGACAACAAGTTGGTTTCCAAGTGGCATGGACCTTATACAGTGACGGAACAAACAGGCCTGTGCAATTATAGAATACCTCAGCCTGACCATTGTTTAAAATCTCAAATCTACCATGTCAATTTATTAAAAGAGTGGAGGGAAAATCCTTCCCAATCTAATGCCACAATCCTATCTTGCTTAATACCAGGTGAAGATGACAATCATTCCTTAATTCCACCAAACTCACGAATAAACAAAAAGAAAATCTCAGAGATCTCATAAACCAATTCCCTGATGTATTCTGTAATAGACCAGGATAAGTTAGGAATACCTTTCATCATATTCGTACCCCAAAAGGCAAGGTGGTGAATTTAAAATCATACCGACTGCCAGAAACCTGCAAAGAAATTGTTAATAAGGAAGTAGAGATGATGCTCAAAGAGAGCATCATTGAGCCTTCCTCTAGTCCATTGTCTCGGGAGGATAGCTTAGGGGCAACATGCTTGCCTTGGAAGCAAGACGAAATGGGGCAATACAGGTAGGATCCTCGGGTCCGTGCTTAGAAACCTCTGGGTATTAAGCGCGTTATAATTATATAATCATATCATATCATATGATATCATATCATATCATATCATATCATATCATGGTGGTCCTCTCTGTAAGGAAATCATGGTGGCAACAGCAAAGACAGACACAAGTGATCACAGTTCAAGGGTGTACATTAAACGGTATATGCAAGGTGGAATATAACGCCTAATCTAAACCTAAAGCTAAAATGGGAGCAAGTTGACCATCAAATGATAATAAGGCAGTCCTTCTGGAATTGTGTCAAAATAAAAGGGCCTATGCTAAGAAAAACTTATTTCCAATCCTTACTCTAAATACAAAAAGTAGTGTGGGATAATGTTCTTAATGAAGAAAGAAGTATTCACAAATAATAAGTCAAGGTGTGATTGCCAGGGATCTCTCTTACCCACGTTTTGAGCATGGGACAAGACGGATCTCCTGAACACAGCACACACTCAAGCTTTCCCAGCACGACAGTTCAGTACCGGCTATCAGGTCTTGCCTTCGAGTGCCTGATGTATTCAACAAACAAACAAAAAGTTATTTTCCCAATATACGTGGCGTGGTGGCTTCACCCCTGGGTCCACCTCTTCCGGGCAGAGACCCCTCACAAATCGTATTCAATAAAACAAATAAATAACTATTTTCTCATTGAACTTTGGGTGGTGACTTTTGACCCCTGGATCTCCCTCGGCCGTGCTCGGACCCAACTGACAAGGGAGACAATTCACTTCCACTGGTCTTCCAATACTTCTTGCATGCATACATCTTAATGTCTTTTTTTTTATTTAAATTTTATTGGTTTTGAGACATAAGGGTAATATGTATGATTACAGTCATGTTATATTCACATGCATACATCGGTACAGTGTTGAAATTAAACTAAATTAAAATAGTTATCACAATTAACTTCTCTTACCCTTTACATTAGGTGTTCCTAGTCTCTTCCTTCCCTCCCTCCCCATGACGGTTTGGCGTATTTATCCATTTTGTTGGCGGGAATTTAGTCTGAGCTTGGTGCAAACAGGGATGTTGTTCTCAGATGGTTAGCATGTGTTCATTTGGGGCGACTGGACTGGCCGAGTCTGAGCTGTTGGACGGGGTCCGGGTCTCATATCCGGGTGACGTTTACTGCGGTTCCGTGTCTTGCGAGGTTGTTTGTCTACGGCTTGGGATGTGCATGTTGGCAAAGTCGCACCAGGTTTCCTCATGTCGGGCTGTCTTTCCATGAAGGGCCGCTGTGATTTTCTCCATCATGTATATGTTTGTTGTGATGGTGGTCCACTCCTTTTTGACTGGGAGACGCAGGGATTTCCATTTAGTGACAACGCTGGCTTGCGCCACCAGTAGGAGTCGGGGTGCCAGCCCCTTTATCCTGATCAGTTAATCTTCCTCTTCTTCTAGGCCGAATACGATCAGGAGGGGGGATAGTTCCCTCTCAATATCGTCTGTTTCCATCCGAGGACTTCGTTCTAGTATATTTGGACTTTAGGGCAGTCCCACCACATGTGCCAGTAGTTGGCCTCCATTCCACATTGCCTCCAGCATTTCGGACTGTTGGTTTGGTACATTTTCGATAGCCTGTGAGGATCGTATTGCCATCTGTGGAGTAGTTTTATAGCGTGTAGTTTTTATTGCGCGGAGATGGATATTCGGGGTGGTGTTTCGCAAATTGTGGCCCATGCCTGTTCAAATTCTCTGTTGAAATCTCTCTCCCATTTCCCTTTATGGCAGTGATCCTCGTTTTGGTCTTTGCTGATCAGGGCACTGTACATACGCGCAATCAAGCCTTTGTTTGTGGAGGTTGTGTCGAGGATTTTCTGGGGGAGTTCTCTCCGTATCTTGGTTTTCCATTCCCGTTTGGATAAGACTCCCTTCAAACGGAGGTAGAGGAAAATCGGGATTGGGTGCAATTGGAGGGCGTCTTCCAGCTCTGTGATCGCAATGAATTTATCATCTCTCCATAGTTGTCCGACCCTTTCGAGTCCTGCGTCGAACCATGTTTGGTATCTGGAGTGCTCTGGGATTTCTTCTCTGATCCATTGGGCCCAGAGGTGGCTCAAGGGGGATGGCCATGTAGTCACTCCCATCATCCCTTTTCCCTCTTTCCATACATTCCAGATAGTCCCCAGTATTGGGTGGTTGCGTAGTTTCCTTGTGAGTTGTGGTCTGGGGACCCATAACCACTCTGATAGCATTGCAGGGGTCAGATTGTCGTTGTCCAGCTGGATCCATTGCAGATCCTTCCTATCTCTGAGGTGGGGGATGAGGATTCTGAACTGTGCTGCCTGATAGTATCGTTCAATATCAGGAAGGCCTACCCCTCCCTGGTCTTTGGGTAGTATGAGAGTTTCATAGGGTATTCTGGGATTCTTTCCTTCCCATAGCAAACCAGTTATCGCCCCTTTCACCTGTTTGAAGAAGTCACGGGTAGTAATTGGAAGGGATATAGGAAGCGTGGGAGATTAGCCATCTTGATGGCGTTCAGGCATCCCATCCAGGAGATCGTGAGGGGTTGACATTTTGTGAGGTCTGCCTTGAAGGCGGCAAGGAGATGGGGGAAGTTGGCCTTGTATATGTCGGTGATGTCTCTCGTCAGGTTGACGCCCAGGTATCAGAGTGTGGGACCTCCAATGGTAAGACCAAGTTGCTTGAATTGCGTTCTTTGGCTTATGGTGGGTTCACGTAACGGGAAGAGGATTGATTTATTTCTATTCATTTTAAAGCCTGACAATGCGCCGTATTGTTCTATAAGGTGGATCGCATTGGGGATTGATGTCATCGGGTTTTGCACATGGAGCAGTATATCATCGGCGTACAGGGCCAGCTTATATTCCCTTCCGCTCACATGGAACCCTTCAACGCCTTTGTTTGTTCTAAGCGTTTGCGCCAATGGCTCCAGTGATAGTGCGAAAACTATTGCTGAGAGGGGGCATCCCTGTCTCGCCCCTCTGCTCAGGGAGAACCAACGAGAGTACTGGGAGTTTACTGCAACCGAGACTGGAGGCGAGGTGTATACAGCCTTGATTCCGCGTCAGAGGGTAGGAACGAGGCCTAATTTTGCTAATGTTGCTTCCAGAAAGCACCATTCTACCCTATCGAATGCTTTCTCAGCATCAATCGAAAATAATACAGGTGTGTTTGGCATTTTCTTGGCTTTGCGTATAAGGTGGAGGGTCTTGCGAGTCGAGTCTGCGCCCTGTCTTCCAAGAATGAATCCCACCTGGTCATTGTGAATTATGGTGGGCATATGCGTTTCCAACCGTGTGGTGAGGACCCTCGTGTAGATTTTGGCGTCCGTGTTTAAAAGGGAGATAGGGCGATAAGAAGCGCCTTGTTTGGGGTCTTTTCCTTCCTTAGGGATGACTGTAATCAATGCGTCGGAGAAGGATGCTGGTCCGGAACCGGTTTGGAGGATATGGTTGAAGAGCTCGACCATAGCTGGGAGGAGGGTGTCGCTGAGGTTTTGTAGAACCCCGCTGTATAGCCGTCGTTTCCGGGGGCTTTTCCTGTTGGGAGCCTTTTGATTGCGTCTGCTATTTCCTAGCCCAAGATGGGGTCATCTAGAGCTTGTGCAGTGTCTCGTTGTAGGCTGGGGATAGTTATCGTGTTCATGTATTCTGTGATTTCACTCTCGTCTGTTGAGATTTCCGAGGTGTACAATTTCTCGTAGAAGTCGGCGAAGGCTTCGCGGACATCGGCGGGGTGGGCCCTGTGAGGAGCTGTTTTGTCCTGTATTGTTGACACCCATCTATCCTCTCGCTGTCCACGGAGCCTAGCTGGGAGCAGCGCGTCGGCTTTGTCTCCTTTTTCATAATGTTTCTTTTTTAAGTACTTGAGTTTGCGCACAATCTGGTCTGTTTCTAGTTGTCGCAGTTCCTCATTCTTGCTGGCTGCCTCCTCTATTTTCTGACTTCTATCAGTGTTGGTGGATTGAGTGCTGAGGTCTAGTTGGGTTATTTTGTTCCTTACCTTGCTTTCTATGAGTTGGCGCTCTCTCTTTCGTGCTGCTCTTTCTTGGATTAATACTCCTCTCCATGTGGCTTTCCCTGCCTCCCATACCGTGTTTATCGAGACTTCGCCGGTGTTGCTCAGCTCAAAATACTGGCCGATCTCCCTCTCAAGGCGTTCATGAAATACCAGGTCTTTCCAGAGCGTTTTGTTGCAGCGCCACTTTGAACTTCTGTGGGGGAGCGCCATACGACTAAGGGTGACTGTGACCATGTCGTGGTCTGACCATGTTATAGGTGATATTTCAGATGAGGACATCGCCTCTGTCAGTTCTGGTGTGAGGTATACATAATCAGTTCTGGTGTATGTGGCGTGCGGCGCTGAGTAGAATGTGAATGTTGTTTGCTGCAGGTGCATGTGGCGCCATGCATCTTTTAGTTTATAGGGGGGTCATTACAACCCAGGCGCTAATTGCGCCAACTTTACCACCATGGTGTAAACTATGTTTACACCAATGTGGATGGCGGATTTACCACCCCATTCCAAGGTGAGTGGGGCGGTAAATCCCCATTTCCCATTTTCCCTTCCCCATTCCCATTTTTGCCCCATAGGGCATAATGGGAGTGGGGAAGGCGCTAATTACGCCACCGTAAATTACGGTGGCGTAATTAGCATCATGGCAGGTTAGCGCCATGGATTTTAACGGCTGCTAAAAGCAGCCGTTAAAATCAGAATAGGCGTTAAGGGTTAACGACGGCGTTAACCCTTAACGCCTGGGTCGTAATGAGGCCCTAGGTGTCCATCATTTCGAGTATTGCAGATTGACCAGCTTCTGGTGGGATATTCGCCTGTGGGTTTCCAGCTTGTCTGTCCAGGGTTGGGTCGGCCCACATGTTGAGGTCACCTCCGAGGATCACTTTGCCTTCTACCTCAATCTTGACTTTGGGGACTATGTGTTGTAGGAACCTGGACTGTCCCGAGTTGTGGGTGTACATGGATGCGAGCGTGATGGTGGTGCCATGTGTCTTGGCTACCAACACTAGCGCTCTGCCACTTACATCAGCCCAAGTTTTTTTGACTTCAAATTGTATTCCCTTTGCGATCAGGATGCCGACGCCTGCTTTCCTAAGTGGGCTCGAGCCCCAATGTTTGGTGCCTATCTTGGCGTTTAAGACCCTTTTTTCTTCCCCTTTGGAGTATTTGGTTTCTTGTAGAAAGAACATATCGAGCTTTGCTCTTTCGAATTCTCTGGCCACGAGTGACCTTTTGGTGGGGGAGTTAAGCCCCTTGACGTTCAGTGTCCCGATTTTGATTATGGCTGGCCTGTCACTTACCGTGCTGTGTTTATTCGTCATTGATATAAGTTCTAGGTTTGTCTGCCGGGTCCCATCTTTTGCTTCTGGGTGCCAACGATATCGGGGTGTTCCGCTGAATATGCCTGACCGTCTTGTGCTCTGAAGTCTTTGTTTTCCCTGCCCCCTCCGCCCAGGAGAATACAACGCAGTATCCCCTACCCTCTGCACCCTTTGTTTATCCTTCCCCCTGTCAACGAGGTCTTGCATGAGTACTTAGTGGCATCCAATTCGGACTGGGTAGTAACTGTCAGTCCAATGCCGGACCACTGGTGGGAACCATTACTGCACGGTCCTGTTCACACATAAAACCGAGTTTACATTTTGAACCCCCCTGCCCCCTTTCTTCCCCCAACAAATATAACTTCACTAAAACTTGTAAGAGAAAAATTATTTTGATACATGCAGGGGGGTCTCGTCGACAATTCTGGCCTCATGCTGAAGGTGCATGGATGGCATGGGTCGTGACGGATGCCTCTGTTGTATCACTGAATTTCGGGCCTCTCAGGCGCAGGCCACATGATGATGCTCTCACTTGTCGCTGTCCAGAGTGTTGTTGCCTCTTCTGTACTTTCCTGAGCCTTTCACTCTCTTTCTCCTTGGGCCCTGAAGTTCCCATCTCTGTTTATTCTGTTTGGGTCCTTCGCAATCTCCTTCCTTTGGGCCTGTTCCGAGAAGTTTGGCGATGCAGTCGCAGATTTCTTCTTCAGATCTCAGCTGTATCCTTCTGCTGCTGTGTTCAAAGCTAAGGGAGAAAGGGTATCCCCACCTATATTATGTGCTCTGTTCTTTGATCCATTTTGTGAGAGGGCCACAGAGGCGTCTCAGCGCTAGGGTGAGTGAGGATAAGTCCTGAAAGATGGTTATCTGGGCACCTCTGAGGGTAACGGGGCCTCCTGATCTAGCCTTCTCCAGAATCCTGGCTCTGTCCTGGTATCGGTGGAATCTGGCTAGGACAGATCATCCTCCGGCTCTATGTATTCTCTCTGTTTTAGGCTCATCGATATCCTCGTCCGCCGTCAGGATCTTGATGATGTTGTGAATGGTTTTTTTCAGGTCTTCTTCTGATTCACCTTCGTGCTCTGGAATGCCAAAAAAAGTAGGTTGTTTCTCCTCTCGTGTTTTTCTAAATCGTCCATTTTTAGGCAAAATTCCTCTTCTCTCCTCTCAATTTCGCATATTCTGAGGTCCATTTGGGTTTCGAGAGTATCTATGGAGGCTTGATTACTCTCGACTCCTTCTAGTCTTTCTTCGATGTTGTCCATTCTCTGTGTTATTTTGTCTATTTTTCTGCCTAAATTGCCTCCCATGTTTTTAATTTCGTTGAGCAGGGCCGCAATGTCGCCTTTGGTGGCAGCTGCGCCTGGTTCTGAGGTCTCCATTGTCTCTGTGGTCCGATATCTGGGGTCGGCGGGGTTAGAGTGTAGGCGTATCTGGCCAGTTTTGCCTTAGCGCTCATGGGGTGGTGACTGTGGCAGAGGAGGCACACGCCCCGGGGTCGGGGGCCCAACCCTCTGGACTGCAGTGCTCATCGGTGGTTTCAGAATGGTTCCGGTTGGAGGGCAAAGTCGAGTCCCTGTATCACCAGGCGGCAGGGGGTGGTACATTGAGCACGTTGGTTGGGCGGGCACACTGTTAGGGTTCTCAGTCGCGGTGAGCTGGTGCTTTAGTTTTCCTAGTCCTTGCATGTGTGGCTCTGGTCCACAGGGGCTAGGCGCTGGTGTTTGTTCTGGGCAGCCTTGTGTATACTTTGTTGATAGCTGCTCTGTTTCGGGCGATTGCCGGTTCCCAATGATCAGTGTGGAAATAGGGCAGAGCACTATGTTCTGCGATTGAAATGGGGCCCTTGGGGTGCTCCGGTGTCGTGATGTGTGGGTCACAGGGCGGGTGACCCTTCCTTCCTCTTTTGGGCAGATAGCTCACTTGGGCCTGTTACTAGGTGTACGTTTATCAGCTCTTGCGGTATTATTGGTCGCCTAAGGGGCCAGGCACTTGGGCCTCTGTGGAGCTTTAGGCAGTTTATGTGGTCTGGTGCACCTGGATATCTTGACACATTGTGCAGTGGGGCACACAAAGGGGTTTTTGGATACAGACTCTGGACTCTGTTGAGGTTTACAGTACTGTAAGTGCCCTTTATGTTGTTGGCGATCGGGACAAGGTGTTTGGCAAATTCAAGCTCCTCCTGAGGTTGGGCCAGGTGTGCTGTGTGCAGGAGTGTTATAAGTTAATTTGTGGGCGTTCAGGGGCCCAGCTCCTGTTGTATTGGTATTGGGACGCTGTCAGCCTCATGCTGCGAGTATTCAGTGTGCTGGGGTGTCTCTGGGGTCTTGTGGGCTTGCACGCCCCTCCTGCTCCTCTATTCTCTTGGTGGTGCGCTTGGACTGCCATCCCCGTGCCGGCAAGACAGCTTGTGCAGTTCACGGTCCCCAGCGGGTGGAGGGGAGCGGCGAAGCGTTGTGCCTGGGACCGCATGCGGGGTTGGGGGGGCCCCTCCGTCGGAGGTTTCCACGGCGGTGTGCGGCGGCCCCCAGTACTGGGCCGCTCCGTTGGCGATAAGGGGGGGGCGCTCACCTTCTCTGGGCGTGCTCTGCTTCTTCTGAGCTCACCGGCTGATGCCACCCGCAGCACTGGTTAGTCAGGGGTCTGCCTCTGGTTGCTGCGTAGGCTCTCCGGGGCTCCATGTCTCTTTAGGGCAGACCCGTGCCAGCCCCTCTTTACCTTCAGATAACTTTGCCTTCCTGGCTCTGATTTTGGCCGGGTTCTTTGCCAGTGAGGGGGGGGGGGTCTTCCGCCCGCTGCTCCTTTGTTTTGGATTCTGGGGGATCACAAGACAGGGGCTCAATTTGCGTCAAGGACCATCGGCCACAGATCTCACATGGAGGTGGAACTCATCTGTGCACCCCCTGGTGGCCAACCTCCTTAATGTCTTTTTAAACAGTTCTTCGGGCTTCGCCCCGATTGTCGTCTTCCCTCTGCTGGGTTCACTCTCGCCAACTTTTACAGACAGTTCATTGTGGACACCCCTTGGTTGGGTTAATTTCGATCAACATACTATTCTGGTTGTCAGCTTCCCTCTGTCGGGTTCACTCTTGCCAACCTTTACGAAGCACACGGTTCAAGTGCTCAATTCACCAAGCGGGATTCATTTCCCTTTCTTTCACAATCATCTGTCGGTCAAAGACATTTTACAGTACAGAGGATTTTACAAGACCCCTGTATGACCACTTTGACCTCTTCTCGCCCTTTCCGGCGGCATTCTGGTTACAGTAGTCTCTACCATCGAGTAACCACCTAGAGTTTCCTGCGAAAGCACCCACGTGGTGCTGAACGCCTCTGTTGCTGGTTTTCCCCCTCTATCACAAATCTTTACTCCTTTCAAATTTCACATTAGCTACTTTTCGTTCAACACAGTTCGGCTTCTTATTGATTCTCCCCTCGACTCAATGACTGTGATTAACCACCTGGCTTTCCTTCTCTTTGGAGTCAATGTACCACTGAGACAAGCATCTCTCTCCGGTCTTGTGTATCGTTGGCAACTGCTGCAATACACGCTGGCTATTGTTCTCGGTCTTATGTTTCCCTTATGTTTCCATGGAGGTTTCACATGTTTTGGTCGGAAAGGGCAAGGTCGCTTCTTTCCTTGTCACCCTCTCGGTATGCACCGTCTTTCTCCTCTTGAACTGCCTTGTCGAATTATCTCTCCTGTTGTTCAGTCTGCCTTGCTTGTCCTGTGCTTTTGTGTTCCACCTTTTATCCCTGTGGGGAAGGGGAAGGGAAAGGGCCGTCAGGTGTGTGTGATCCTGGTCAATTGCCTGACTTTACCTGACCCTTGTATTGGGACATTTCAGGTAAACGGCTCTGGCGTTAGTCTGTTGTCTTTCAAGTTATGCGAAAATATTTATATTGGAAAAGGGGGGGCAGTGTTTTGGAATATCCTACGTGGTAGGATTGGGAAAAGGTGTTGAAAGAAGAGGGATACTGCGTCTCACCCGTTGGTGTCCCACTCCCACTCCCCTAGGACCTCCCCATCCAGGTGATCTTCCCTCACTGGTTCACCCACAGGAACTGGATCCAATGCCGATGGCTGTGTCGTGGCCACATGGATGACAGATCCCTGGGGACTAACTAGGGAGACAGCGACAGGTTTCTCACATCTCCCATCGTTTCGGTGGCTATGATCTCAGCTGGAAGTACTGCATAGACTTCAGATAACTCCCTTTCAGCTTTTGATGCCCACTTTATGCCTTGCATAGGTGACTTGATGGACAAATTTGGGAGTGCAGTATACCTGTCAACTTTGTATCTTATGAAAGGCTATTCGCAGGTCCCCTTATACGGACCTAACAAAGAGAAAAACGTTTTTTGCATACCCAAGGTATTGTTCCACCTTAAGGTTTTACCATTCGGTCTGCCTGGTGCTCCAGCAACGTTCCAGAGGTTAATGGACCGGATTTTAAGACCCTGTTCAGATTTCTGTACAGCATACATTGATGATAAAGTCATCTATAGTCAGACCTGGAAGGATCATCTATATCATTTGTATATCATTATGGGGGCCTTGAGGCAAGCTGGGCAAACAGCAAATCCCCAGAACTGTAAATTGGCACAACCTGCTGTGTCTTTCCCTACCTACTCCCGGGGGATCTTCTACAAAGGTGACCAGGGGAGGGCCTTCGCTATTGGATCCGGACCCTGGCGTTGGACAAGAGAGGGAGGATCACCTGGGTGGAGGGTCTTTTGGGATTGGGGAGGGATTGCCCAAAGGCATGTGTAAGGAACTCATGGTGGCAACAGCAAAGAGAGACACAAGAGATCACACTTCAAGGGTGTTTATTGAACTACAAATGCAGGGTGGAAAAACGCCTACCCTAAACCTAAATCTAAGTTTGGAGCAAGTATCGACCATCAAATGAAAAATAAGGCAGCCCTAGTGGTGTTGTGTCAAAATAAAAGGGCCTATACTAAGAAAATCCTATTACCAATTCCTTGCAATTAATTACAGAAAGAGTGCGGGATAGGGTAGCAATAAAGAAAGAAGCGTTCTCAAATCATACGTCAGGATGTGATTGCCAGGGATCTCCCTTCCCCACGTTTTCAGTATGGGATAAGGTGGCACCTTGGAGCATAGCACACGCTCAGGCTTTCTTAGCACGAGCCGACAGTTCTGTTCCAGCTGGCAAAGCACACGCTCAAGCTTTCTCAACATGAGCCGACAATTCCGTTCCAGCTATCAGGTTCTTCGATGGTAAAGTCTCTTTTCAATAAAAAGTCTCTTGCCTTCTGGGCCTGATGCTCTCAACAAACAAACACAAGAGTTCTGTTCTACAAATACTTTGGGTGATGGTTTCACATCTGGGTCCCCCTCTTCTGGGCGCAGACCCCTCAGAAATTGTTGTCAGGAATGGCACTCTGTCAAGAGTGGCACATGGTACCCAGGTAGATTTTGGGTGGCTGTGCCGAAGTAAGGTAGCAGATAAGCACACACAGCAGGGAGTTAAACAAGAAAGAAGAGTAGGAAACTGTAGCTGTGAGCCAAAAGGGGCAAAAGATACAAAGGTACAAACAAACTGGATTCCCTCTTGGGGTGTAAAGGGAAAGAGTGTTCCACGAACCTTAGGAAACTCCAGCCTTCTGCACAGATTGCTATAACAGAGGCCCACGCTGTATGCTCATGGCTGGGAACAACAGCAGTGGGTGTCTGTAACACTGAAAACGCGACAAGGGAAGGGGCAGAGGTTGCCTGCCGGAAACCAACAGGCAAGCTCTGTACAAAGGGATTACATAAGACACATGAGAGGACAAGAACAGATATATCCAGCGAAAAGGAAGTCAATGAGCAAACTAGCAGAAGGAAATGAAGGAAAGGCAGTTAGACTGAAGTAGATAACCTAAGATGGAGTACAGAGGACTCAAGGAAGAGAACAATGGAGCAGCAGTCAGGAAAACAGAAGGGCTGCAAAGTAGGAAGCAGGTCTGCAGTCAAGAGTGGGACAAGGTGCAGGCAATATGTAGTGGACTGCGGAGGACTGTAGTAGGCTGCAAGGCAGGGAGTCCAGAAGAACAGGACAGAGAGAGATTAGTAGGAGGCGACAGACAGAGAGCCCAAAAGAATAGGGCCGCGAGGTAGGGAGCCCAGAGGAGCAGGGCTGTAGGCAGCTAAGTGAAAAACAGGCTGTACTGCAGAGGAGTGTAGCAAGCCGCAAGGCAGGGAGTCCAGAGGACACGGGCTGTAGGCAGCGGAGGGAGCAGGCTGCAAAGAAGGAGCCCAGAGGACAGGGGCTGTAGGCAGCGAAGAGGTGCAGGCTGCAAGGCAGGGAGCCCAGAGGACAAGGACTGTAGGCAGCCGGAGTGAGGCAGGCTGCAGGGCAGGAAGCCCAGAGGACAAGGTCTTGGAGACAGCAGAGGGTTGCAGGCTGTAGGGCAGGGGGCCCAGAGGACTAGGACTGTAGGCAGCTGGAGTGAGGCAGGCTGCAGGGCAGGAAGCCCAGAAGACAAGGACTGTAGGCAGCCAGAGTGAGGCAGGCTGTAAGGCAAGGAGCCCAGAAGAGCAAGGCAGCAAGGAGAGAGCCCAGAGGAGCAGGGCCGCTGGCTGTAGAGGGCTGCAGAGGACTGTAACCAGGTGCATTATGGTAAATGTAGTTAATTGAATAAAATAAGAAAGAACCAAAGTTGAGCAAATGGAAATAAAAGACCAAGGCGTGAAAAGGAGTTGTTCAAGGAGTATTCGGAGGATAAATGAGTACCAAGTAGTCCATGATGGTTGCCAATGCGTGTGCCAGCGGTGTGGGCATGACAATTGTATTCAACAAATTCACAAGACAGTTCCTTTCTCAGTGAACTTTGGGTGACAGCTTCCACTCCTGGATCTCCCTCGACTGGGTTCGGATGCCAAATGACAAAGGGGACACTACCCTTGCCCTTATCTTGCAATACTTCCTGCTTTCACAAATCTTAATGTCTTTTTAAACAGATTTTCAGGCTTTGCTCTTCGTTGATGGTTTCCCTCTGCCGGGTTCACTGTTGCTGACTGTTACAAACAATTAATCACAGGACTTTAGACTTCACCTCTACTCATTAGCAGCCCACTGCTGGGTTCGCTCTTGCTAATCTTTTACGAAATACAGTTCATGTACTAATTTTCACCAAGCGGGATTCACTTCCCATTGCTTTTGTAATCATCTGTCAGTCAAAGACTTTCAATGGTACTGAGGATTTTATAAGACCCCTGTGTGACCACTTTGACCATTCTTCTCATCTTCCCAAGACTTCTGGTTACGGTAGTCTTTACCATTGAGTAGTTGCCCAAAGTTTCCTGTGTGAGCACCCGCATGTGCCAGACTCCTCTTTTGCTGGTTTCCCCCCTCCTACGTTATTAGTATTGCTTGCTTTTCAAAGTTTAATTTAGCCTTAGGCTACACTCCCCTCGACTCACCGGCTGTGATGAACTGCTTGTCTTCCTTCCTCCTTTGAGTCAAGGTTGGTACCACAGATAAAAGCGTCTCACCCTGACTTGGCAATCAGCGGAGGAGGGTCTTGTGTACCATTGACATCTGCTGCAACACACGTTGGCTATTGTTCACAGACTTATTATTCCCTCTGCAGCTGTTCCACACGGCTTGGTTGGAAAGGGAAAGGTTGACTCTCTCCTTGTCACCCTCTCAGCCTGCACTGTCTTTCTTCTGCTCTTGAACGGCCGTGCTGAGTTAGCTCTTATGTCGTGCAGACTGCCTTGCTCGTATTGTGCTCTCTTGCTCCACCTTTTATCCCTGTGGGGAAAGGAAATGACCGTCAGGTGTGTCTGATTTTGGTCAACTGCCTGACTTTGCCTGACTTTAAAGTTGGGACATGTCAGGTAAACAGCTTTGAACTTAGTCTGTGGTCTTTCGTGGTGTATAAAAGTGCTTGTGTCAGAAAAGGGGGGGCAGAGTATCTGTGTATCGTACATGATAAGATGGAAAAAGGGTATTATAATACGGGGGTTGGTTGGGTAACTAGGAAGGACGAGGTGGATAGGCTTTGTGGAATGAATGAAAATGACCAGAGGTTTTATCGTGACCTGGATGGGGGGAATTGTGGGACTGGTATTGTGTTGTTAATGTAATATATCAGGGTTTCACGAAAGAATAATCAGAGGGACGAGAAGAATAAGTGTTGGGAGTATTCGGGTAGAAAACGGGAATGCAGGGATTCTGGGAGATGTGGTTTTCAAGTATAATGGGGTCTATGTTCACAGTTGGTTTACCAGAGGTGTGAGAGTGGTTGGGTTTTATTATGAGAGCTTCTTCGGGTGGAAGGGAGGTTTATGTGGAATACCCAAAGAAAATCTCAGGGACTTCGTCCTGCTCTCCGTCTTCCGCGATGTAGTATCGTGTCTCACCTGGGGCATTTCCCCGAGCCTAATCCTGGACCCCCTATCCAGGTGATTCTCCCTCATTCGTCCACCCCCAGGGTTGGGATCTGAGAGTGTCAGCCCTGACCTGGCCCCCCGAATAAGGGTTTCCCGAGCTCTACTTGGGAGAATACCCTCAGGTTTCTCACACATGGTAACCCACCCTTTTCCAAGAACCCCCTATCTGTTATTTCCTCCTGTTACCTGACCGCAGACAAAACCTCCCTGCTCTGCTAAAACATAGCAAAAACCAGCAAAAGCACTTTTTTCATTTCTATCAATGTCCCATTAACAAGGACAGGCAAAGTCAGGCACTGAATACTGAACGAACACAACTGAAGACTGTTGGCACACCACAGGTGTATAAAAGGAGTGAGCCAAAGAAACAGGAGGAGCGAGCTGGAGCCCGAGGAGGTCCACGAGTTGGAGTACGAGACCACGGCCAACTGAGACACCCAGAAAACTCGAGAACTGCTTGGAGAGAACTGAGTGCTGAGACGCTGAGAGCCTATGGTGTAAAAGGGTTAACGTAAGCATGGCGAGGGAGCCAGAGGGGGGTTAAGTGCAAAGCTTTTCTCCAGAATGAAGTCTGTGGATGGACGTTCGTTATCCTGGGCCAGCTTAAGCCGCCCAGGAGAGTTGGAGCGGCTGGCAAGCTTCATTCGATGAGACCGCAACAGTGACATTAAAGACATCACAACCAGTGAGTTTAAAGCCACAGGGGAACCTGGGTTGATGATAGCAGGAAAGCGTGTGGGATCAAATGCTGCAAGAAGTGTGATAGTTACATGGACAAGCGCAGGATAAGAAGCATGCTGAAGAGGAAAGCTTTGATTGTCCGCTGTGAAAGTTGAAAGATGAGAGAAACAAAGTAGCGAACGTTCGTGTGTATGTTAACACGTGGTGAAACGAGCTCTAATAAACAGTGACATTGTGCACAGAAGTGAAGTTCAAATAGAGAGCGAAAATGGAACCAAGTGAAGGGGGCTAAGCTTGAGGGAAAAGGCATGCCGAGACCCTGTGAAAACTTGGTTATGAACTGTAAAAAGGTGCAGTGCGTACGATATTGAGAAAAGCTGAAGTTGAACTGTAAAAAGGTGCTGGGGGCACGCTGATGAAAGTAAGCCAAGATTTAACTGCAAAAAAGGTGACGGGGGATGATGCGAAGAGAAAACTAACAGAGAGGCCTAAGTATCAGAGTGCTCCCATGCAGGGCTGGAACTACTGTTTGTTCATCGAAAGTCTCTGATACGTTGAGCAGCTGAATAACTGTGAGGAGAGCCAAGGTGTCAGAATAGTCCTTCCTGGTGCTGAGGAATATTGGGTGTTGTCGAAAGGCTCTGATACCCCAATACACCAACCTGTTGTGAACTGTGAAAGTCTTGTAAATGAATGATAAGTAGCAGACTTCCTGAGGAAAGGTGACACAGAGGAATTGTTACCTAAACAAACTTTGAACTTGTGCAACCAGAACTGTTTGAACTTTGTAAAAAGAACTTCATGCCGTGCCTTTGAAAGCCAAGGAATGCATGCTGAATCCCACGTGTCTCAAGACTTGGGGAAGGGAGCTGTCGACCAGCTCCAATACTATCCTGACCTTTACTTTGAAGCACCCTTTTTATATAGTCCAATCATATGCACATTATTGTATTAGCGAGTGTGAGGGCATGCATAGTTTAACACAGACACTTTCAGGCCGATTCATGGAATAATTAGCGCGGCGCAAGTGGGCAAAAACGTGCGAATTGCAGTGGAATAGCGAAAATCGCAGTGCAAGTGCGAAAATCGCATGAAAAGCAGCGCACATCGATTCATGGAAGGCCGTGCGCGAGAAAACCATCGGATGTGCGATAAAAAAGTGTGCGGCGCACGTTGGCGCACAGGCCATCTAACTGCGTGCGCCCGGTCACAGCGAAAATCGCACAGGCCACAGCGAAAATCGCACATAGCGCGGCGCACGCAACAAAAGTAGGCGGAACACGGGGCGTAACACTCGGAATGGAGAACAACTTGCCAAAACGTGGGCGTCACGGGGGAAGTACAGGGTACAAGTGCGCGGAACGCCCACACGCTCGCCTACAACACGTATTCATGGAATAGAATAGGGCAAAAAAGCACACGCTCAAACCAGCGCACAGGCACAAACACGACTGCCACAAGAAAGCAGGCGGTAGCGTCTCTGCGCCTGGAAGAAATGTGCTCCAAAAGGTGCGCCAACAAATAGCACCTATATACAGCCATGATGAATGTCCTATACTGTGGCCCTCCAGGACAAATGACGTGCAAAGGGGTACCCACAAACACGGACACCCGCTGACAAAAAATACGTGTGCGTGTATACCGGGGTGCGCGGGAAG
The DNA here is from genome assembly GCF_040938575.1 of Ambystoma mexicanum. Taxonomy (NCBI): domain Eukaryota; kingdom Metazoa; phylum Chordata; class Amphibia; order Caudata; family Ambystomatidae; genus Ambystoma; species Ambystoma mexicanum. The sequence continues at coordinate 1,106,634,366 of NC_090922.1, forward strand.
TCTCACACGCGATTTCGGCAGGGTACGTGTATTTCAGGGGTGCGCGGGAAGTTCCACACGCGATTGGCCCAGTGCGAGCAGGGTACGTGTATTTCAGGGGTGCGCGGGAAGATCCAAACACGATTTCAGCAGGGTATGTGTATTCCAGGGGTGCGTGGGAAGTTCCACACGCGATTTCAGCAGGGTACGGGTATTTCAGGGGTGCGCGGTAAGTTCCACACGCGATTGGCCCAGTGCGAGCAGGGTACGTGTATTCCATGGGTGCGCGGGAAGTTCCACACGCGATTTCGGCAGGGTACATGTATTTCAGGGGTGCGCGGGAAGTTACACAAGCGATTGGCCCAGTGCGAGCAGGGTACGTGTATTTCAGGGGTGCGGGGGAAGTTCCACACGCGATTTCAGCAGGGTATGTGTATTTCAGGGGTTCTGGGGAGTACTACACGTGAATTGGCCGTGTGGGTCCTCCCAGGTGTACGCTCCACAACCTCCACGGCCCCTGCAGGCAGCCCACACCACGGGGGACTACCCTGCACCCCTGCTCATGTCCCGCAGGCAGCCCATCCACCATGGGCATGCCCCCCAGCCAACCCACATGTCACCTTGCACTACTGATCAACAATGCATGTCTCCCACCACCCCCACCCCCAGCATCCAGGGGCAGCCTCCACCAGGCCCCCACTCATGTCTCCCACCACCCCCACCCCCCAGCAGTGCAGGGGCACCCTCCACCAGGCCCCCACTCATGTCTCCCACCACCCCCACCACCCAGCAGTGCAGGGGCAGCCTCCACCAGGCCCCCACTCATGTCTCCCAGTCCCCCACCCCCCCACCCCCCAGCAGTGCAGGGGCAGCCTCCACCAGGCCCCCACCCATGTCTCCCACCACCCCCAGCCACCAGGGGCACCCTCCACCAGGCCCCACTCATGTCCCCCTGCACCCCCACCCCCCAGCATCCAGGGGCACCCTCCACCAGGCCCCCATCATGTCTCCCACCACCCCCACCCCCCAGCAGTGCAGGGGCACCCTCCACCAGACCCCCACTCATGTCTCCCACCACCCCCACCCCCAGCCACCAGGGGCACCCTCCACCAGGCCCCCACTCATGTCTCCCACCACCCCCACCCCCCTGCCACATGGGCAGCCCCCACCAGGCCCCGACTCATGTCTCCCACCACCCCCACCCCCCAGCAGTGCAGGGGCAACCTCCACCAGGCCCCCACTCATGTCTCCCACCACCCCCACCCCCCAGCCACCAGGGGCACCCTCCACCAGGCCCCCACTCATGTCTCCCACCACCCCCACCCCCCTGCCACCATGGGCAGCCCCCACCAGGCCCCCACTCATGTCTCCCACCACCCCCACCCCCCGGCAGTGCAGGGGCACCCTCCACCAGGCCCCCACTCATGTCTCCCACCACCCCCACCCCCCAGCAGTGCAGGGGCAGCCCCCACCAGGCCCCCACTCATGTCTCCCACCACCCCCACCCCCCTGCCACCATGGGCAGCCCCCACCAGGCCCCCACTCAAGTCTACCACCACCCCCACCACCCAGCAGTGCAGGGGCACCCTCCACCAGGCCCCCACTGCTGTCTCCCACCACCCCCACCCCCCAGCAGTGCAGGGGCAGCCCCACCAGGCCCCCACTCATGTCTCCCACCACCCCCACCCCCCAGCAGTGCAGGGGCACCCTCCACCAGGCCCCCACCCATGTCCCCCTGCACCTCTACCCCCCAGCAGTGCAGGGGCAGCCCCCACCAGGCCCCCACTGATGTCTCCCACCACCCCCACCCCCCTGCCACCATGGGCAGCCCCCACCAGGCCCCCACTCATGTCTCCCACCACCCCCACCCCCCTGCCACCATGGGCAGCCCCCACCAGGCCCCCACTCATGTCTCCCACCACCCCCACCCCCCAGCAGTGCAGGGGCAACCTCCACCAGGCCCCCACTCATGTCTCCCACCACCCCCACCCCCCAGCAGTGCAGGGGCAGCCCCCACCAGGCCCCCACTGATGTCTCCCACCACCCCCACCCCCCTGCCACCATGGGCAGCCCCCACCAGGCCCTCACTCATGTCTCCCACCACCCCCACCCCCCAGCAGTGCAGGGGCACCCTCCACCAGGCCCCCACTCATGTCTCCCACCACCCCCACCACCCAGCAGTGCAGGGGCAGCCTCCACCAGGCCCCCACCCATGACTCCCACCACCCCCACCCCCCAGCAGAGCAGGGGCACCCTCCACCAGGCCCCCACCCATGCCCCCCTGCACCCCCACCCCCCAGCAGTGCAGGGACAGCCTCCACCAGGCCCCCACTCATGTCTCCCATCACCCCCAGCCCCCTGCCACCATGGGCAGCCCCCACCAGGCCCCCACTCATGTTTCCCACCACCCCCACCCCCCAGCAGTGCAGGGGCACCCTCCACCAGGCCCCCACTCATGTCTCCCACCACCCCCACCACCCAGCAGTGCAGGGGCAGCCTCCACCAGGCCCCCACTCATGTCTCCCACCACCCCCATCCCCCAGCAGTGCAGGGGCACCCTCCACCAGGCCCCCACCCATGTCTCCCACCACCCCCACCCCCCAGCCACCAGGGGCACCCTCCACCAGGCCCCCACTCATGTCCCCCTGCACCCTCACCCCCCAGCATCCAGGGGCACCCTCCACCAGGCCCCCACCCATGTCTCCCACCACCCCATCCCCCAGCAGTGCAGGGGCAGCCTCCACCAGGCCCCAACTCATGTCCCCCTGCACCCCCACCCCCCAGCATCCAGGGGCACCCTCCACCAGGCCCCCACCCATGTCTCCCACCACCCCCACCCCCCAGCAGTGCAGGGGCACCCTCCACCAGGCCCCCACTCATGTCTCCCACCACCCCACCCCCCAGCCACCAGGGGCACCCTCCACCAGGCCCCCACCCATGTCCCCCTGCACCCCCACCCCCCAGCAGTGCAGGGGCAGCCTCCACCAGGCCCCCACTCATGTCTCCCACCACCCCCACCCTCCAGCAGTGCAGGGGCAGCCCCCATTAGGCCCCCACTCATGTCTCCCACCACCCCCATCCCCCAGCAGTGCAGGGGCACCCTCCACCAGGCCCCCACCCATGTCCCCCTGCACCCCCACCCCCCAGCAGTGCAGGGGCAGCCTCCACCAGGCCCCCACTCATGTCTCCCACCCCCCCACCCCCCCGGAAGTGCAGGGGCAGCCTCCACCAGGCCCCCACCCATGTCTCCCACCACCCCCACCCCCCAGCCACCAGGGGCACCCTCCACCAGGCCCCCACTCATGTCCCCCTGCACCCCCACCCCCCAGCATCCAGGGGCACCCTCCACCAGGCCCCCACTCATGTCTCCCACCACCCCCACCCCCCAGCAGTGCAGGGGCACCCTCCACCAGACCCCCACTCATGTCTCCCACCACCCCCACCCCCAGCCACCAGGGGCACCCTCCACCAGGCCCCCACTCATGTCTCCCACCACCCCCACCCCCCTGCCACCATGGGCAGCCCCCACCAGGCCCCCACTCATGTCTCCCACCACCCCCACCCCCCAGCAGTGCAGGGGCAACCTCCACCAGGCCCCCACTCATGTCTCCCACCACCGCCACCCCCCAGCCACCAGGGGCACCCTCCACCAGGCCCCCACTGATGTCTCCCACCACCCCCACCCCCCTGCCACAATGGGCAGCCCCCACCAGGCCCCCACTCATGTCTCCCACCACCCCCACCCCCCAGCAGTGCAGGGGCACCCTCCACCAGGCCCCCACTCATGTCTCCCACCACCCCCACCCCCCAGCAGTGCAGGGGCACCCTCCACCAGACCCCCACTCATGTCTCCCACCACCCCCACCCCCAGCCACCAGGGGCACCCTCCACCAGGCCCCCACTCATGTCTCCCACCACCCCACCCCCCAGCCACCAGGGGCACCCTCCACCAGGCCCCCACCCATGTCCCCCTGCACCCCCACCCCCCAGCAGTGCAGGGGCAGCCTCCACCAGGCCCCCACTCATGTCTCCCACCACCCCCACCCTCCAGCAGTGCAGGGGCAGCCCCCATTAGGCCCCCACTCATGTCTCCCACCACCCCCACCCCCCAGCAGTGCAGGGGCACCCTCCACCAGGCCCCCACCCATGTCCCCCTGCACCCCCACCCCCCAGCAGTGCAGGGGCAGCCTCCACCAGGCCCCCACTCATGTCTCCCACCCCCCCACCCCCCCGGAAGTGCAGGGGCAGCCTCCACCAGGCCCCCACCCATGTCTCCCACCACCCCCACCCCCCAGCCACCAGGGGCACCCTCCACCAGGCCCCCACTCATGTCCCCCTGCACCCCCACCCCCCAGCATCCAGGGGCACCCTCCACCAGGCCCCCACTCATGTCTCCCACCGCCCCCACCCCCCAGCAGTGCAGGGGCACCCTCCACCAGACCCCCACTCATGTCTCCCACCACCCCCACCCCCAGCCACCAGGGGCACCCTCCACCAGGCCCCCACTCATGTCTCCCACCACCCCCACCCCCCTGCCACCATGGGCAGCCCCCACCAGGCCCCCACTCATGTCTCCCACCACCCCCACCCCCCAGCAGTGCAGGGGCAACCTCCACCAGGCCCCCACTCATGTCTCCCACCACCCCCACCCCCCAGCCACCAGGGGCACCCTCCACCAGGCCCCCACTGATGTCTCCCACCACCCCCACCCCCCTGCCACAATGGGCAGCCCCCACCAGGCCCCCACTCATGTCTCCCACCACCCCCACCCCCCAGCAGTGCAGGGGCACCCTCCACCAGGCCCCCACTCATGTCTCCCACCACCCCCACCCCCCTGCCACCATGGGCAGCCCCCACCAGGCCCCCACTCAAGTCTACCACCACCCCCACCCCCCAGCAGTGCAGGGGCACCCTCCACCAGGCCCCCACCCATGTCTCCCACCACCCCCACCCCCCAGCATTGCAGGGGCAGCCTCCACCAGGCCCCCACTCATGTCCCCCTGCACCCCCACCCCCCAGCATCCAGGGGCACCCTCCACCAGGCCCCCACCCATGTCTCCCACCACCCCCACCCCCCAGCAGTGCAGGGGCACCCTCCACCAGGCCCCCACTCATGTCTCCCACCACCCCCACCCCCCAGCAGTGCAGGGGCAGCCCCCACCAGGCCCCCACTCATGTCTCCCACCACCCCCACCCCTCAGCAGTGCAGGGGCACCCTCCACCAGGCCCCCACTCATGTCCCCCTGCACCCCCACCCCCCAGCAGTGCAGGGGCAGCCTCCACCAGGCCCCCACCCATGTCTCCCACCACCCCCACCCCCCAGCAGTGCAGGGGCAGCCTCCACCAGGCCCCCACTCATGTCCCCCTGCAGCCCCAGCCCCCAGCATCCAGGGGCACCCTCCACCAGGCCCGCCACCCATGTCTCCCACCACCCCCACCTCCCTGCCACCATGGGGAGCCCCCACTAGGCCCCCACTCATTTCTCCCACCACCCCCACCCCCCAGCAGTGCAGGGGCACCCTCCACCAGGCCCCCACCCATGTCTCCCACCACCCCCACCACCCAGCAGTGCAGGGGCACCCTCCACCAGGCCCCCACTGCTGTCTCCCACCACCCCCACCCCCCAGCAGTGCAGGGGCAGCCCCCACCAGGCCCCCACTCATGTCTCCCACCACCCCCACCCCCCAGCAGTGCAGGGGCACCCTCCACCAGGCCCCCACCCATGTCCCCCTGCACCCCCACCCCCCAGCAGTGCAGGGGCAGCCCCCACCAGGCCCCCACTGATGTCTCCCACCACCCCCACCCCCCTGCCACCATGGGCAGCCCCCACCAGGCCCCCACTCATGTCTCCCACCACCCCCACCCCCCAGCCACCAGGGGCACCCTCCACCAGGCCCCCACCCATGTCCCCCTGCACCCCCACCCCCCAGCAGTGCAGGGGCAGCCTCCACCAGGCCCCCACTCATGTCTCCCACCACCCCCACCCTCCAGCAGTGCAGGGGCAGCCCCCATTAGGCCCCCACTCATGTCTCCCACCACCCCCACCCCCCAGCAGTGCAGGGGCACCCTCCACCAGGCCCCCACCCATGTCCCCCTGCACCCCCACCCCCCAGCAGTGCAGGGGCAGCCTCCACCAGGCCCCCACTCATGTCTCCCACCCCCCCACCCCCCCGGAAGTGCAGGGGCAGCCTCCACCAGGCCCCCACCCATGTCTCCCACCACCCCCACCCCCCAGCCACCAGGGGCACCCTCCACCAGGCCCCCACTCATGTCCCCCTGCACCCCCACCCCCCAGCATCCAGGGGCACCCTCCACCAGGCCCCCACTCATGTCTCCCACCACCCCCACCCCCCAGCAGTGCAGGGGCACCCTCCACCAGACCCCCACTCATGTCTCCCACCACCCCCACCCCCAGCCACCAGGGGCACCCTCCACCAGGCCCCCACTCATGTCTCCCACCACCCCCACCCCCCTGCCACCATGGGCAGCCCCCACCAGGCCCCCACTCATGTCTCCCACCACCCCCACCCCCCAGCAGTGCAGGGGCAACCTCCACCAGGCCCCCACTCATGTCTCCCACCACCCCCACCCCCCAGCCACCAGGGGCACCCTCCACCAGGCCCCCACTGATGTCTCCCACCACCCCCACCCCCCTGCCACCATGGGCAGCCCCCACCAGGCCCCCACTCATGTCTCCCACCACCCCCACCCCCCAGCAGTGCAGGGGCACCCTCCACCAGGCCCCCACTCATGTCTCCCACCACCCCCACCCCCCTGCCACCATGGGCAGCCCCCACCAGGCCCCCACTCAAGTCTACCACCACCCCCACCCCCCAGCAGTGCAGGGGCACCCTCCACCAGGCCCCCACCCATGTCTCCCACCACCCCCACCCCCCAGCATTGCAGGGGCAGCCTCCACCAGGCCCCCACTCATGTCCCCCTGCACCCCCACCCCCCAGCATCCAGGGGCACCCTCCACCAGGCCCCCACCCATGTCTCCCACCACCCCCACCCCCCAGCAGTGCAGGGGCACCCTCCACCAGGCCCCCACTCATGTCTCCCACCACCCCCACCCCCCAGCAGTGCAGGGGCAGCCCCACCAGGCCCCCACTCATGTCTCCCACCACCCCCACCCCTCAGCAGTGCAGGGGCACCCTCCACCAGGCCCCCACTCATGTCCCCCTGCACCCCCACCCCCCAGCAGTGCAGGGGCAGCCTCCACCAGGCCCCCACCCATGTCTCCCACCACCCCCACCCCCCAGCAGTGCAGGGGCAGCCTCCACCAGGCCCCCACTCATGTCCCCCTGCAGCCCCACCCCCCAGCATCCAGGGGCACCCTCCACCAGGCCCGCCACCCATGTCTCCCACCACCCCCACCTCCCTGCCACCATGGGGAGCCCCCACTAGGCCCCCACTCATGTCTCCCACCACCCCCACCCCCCAGCAGTGCAGGGGCACCCTCCACCAGGCCCCCACCCATGTCTCCCACCACCCCCACCACCCAGCAGTGCAGGGGCACCCTCCACCAGGCCCCCACTGCTGTCTCCCACCACCCCCAGCCCCCAGCAGTGCAGGGGCAGCCCCCACCAGGCCCCCACTCATGTCTCCCACCACCCCCACCCCCCAGCAGTGCAGGGGCACCCTCCACCAGACCCCCACCCATGTCCCCCTGCACCCCCACCCCCCAGCAGTGCAGGGGCAGCCCCCACCAGGCCCCCACTGATGTCTCCCACCACCCCCACCCCCCTGCCACCATGGGCAGCCCCCACCAGGCCCCCACTCATGTCTCCCACCACCCCCACCCCACTGCCACCATGGGCAGCCCCCACCAGGCCCCCACTCATGTCTCCCACCACCCCCACCCCCCAGCAGTGCAGGGGCACCCTCCACCAGGCCCCACTCATGTCTCCCACCCCCCCCCACCCCCCAGCAGTTCAGGGGCAGCCCCCACCATGCCCCCACTGATGTCTCCCACCACCCCCACCCCCCTGCCACCATGGGCAGCCCCCACCAGGCCCCCACTCATGTCTCCCACCACCCCCACCCCCCAGCAGTGCAGGGGCACCCTCCACCAGGCCCCCACTCATGTCTCCCACCACCCCCACCACCCAGCAGTGCAGGGGCAAGCCTCCACCAGGCCCCCACCCATGACTCCCACCACCCCCACCCCCCAGCAGAGCAGGGGCACCCTCCACCAGGCCCCCACCCATGCCCCCCTGCACCCCCACCCCCAGCAGTGCAGTGCAGGGGCAGCCTCCACCAGGCCCCCACTCATGTCTCCCATCACCCCCACCCCCCTGCCACCATGGGCAGCCCCCACCAGGCCCCCACTCATGTCTCCCACCACCCCCGCCCCCCAGCAGTGCAGGGGCACCCTCCACCAGGCCCCCACTCATGTCTCCCACCACCCCCACCACCCAGCAGTGCAGGGGCAGCCTCCACCAGGCCCCCACTCATGTCTCCCACCACCCCCATCCCCCAGCAGTGCAGGGGCACCCTCCACCAGGCCCCCACCCATGTCTCCCACCACCCCCACCCCCCAGCCACCAGGGGCACCCTCCACCAGGCCCCCACTCATGTCCCCCTGCACCCCCACCCCCCAGCATCCAGGGGCAGCCTCCACCAGGCCCCCACCCATGTCTCCCACCACCCCCACCCCCCAGCAGTGCAGGGGCAGCCTCCACCAGGCCCCCACTCATGTCTCCCAGTCCCCCACCCCCCCACCCCCCAGCAGTGCAGGGGCAGCCTCCACCAGGCCCCCACCCATGTCTCCCACCACCCCCAGCCACCAGGGGCACCCTCCACCAGGCCCCACTCATGTCCCCCTGCACCCCCACCCCCCAGCATCCAGGGGCACCCTCCACCAGGCCCCCATCATGTCTCCCACCACCCCACCCCCCAGCAGTGCAGGGGCACCCTCCACCAGACCCCCACTCATGTCTCCCACCACCCCCACCCCCAGCCACCAGGGGCACCCTCCACCAGGCCCCCACTCATGTCTCCCACCACCCCACCCCCCTGCCACATGGGCAGCCCCCCACCAGGCCCCGACTCATGTCTCCCACCACCCCCACCCCCCAGCAGTGCAGGGGCAACCTCCACCAGGCCCCCACTCATGTCTCCCACCACCCCCACCCCCCAGCCACCAGGGGCACCCTCCACCAGGCCCCCACTCATGTCTCCCACCACCCCCACCCCCCTGCCACCATGGGCAGCCCCCACCAGGCCCCCACTCATGTCTCCCACCACCCCCACCCCCCAGCAGTGCAGGGGCACCCTCCACCAGGCCCCCACTCATGTCTCCCACCACCCCCACCCCCCAGCAGTGCAGGGGCAGCCCCCACCAGGCCCCACTCATGTCTCCCACCACCCCCACCCCCCTGCCACCATGGGCAGCCCCCACCAGGCCCCCACTCAAGTCTACCACCACCCCCACCACCCAGCAGTGCAGGGGCACCCTCCACCAGGCCCCCACTGCTGTCTCCCACCACCCCCACCCCCCAGCAGTGCAGGGGCAGCCCCACCAGGCCCCCACTCATGTCTCCCACCACCCCCACCCCCCAGCAGTGCAGGGGCAGCCTCCACCAGGCCCCCACCCATGTCTCCCACCACCCCCAGCCACCAGGGGCACCCTCCACCAGGCCCCACTCATGTCCCCCTGCACCCCCACCCCCCAGCATCCAGGGGCACCCTCCACCAGGCCCCCATCATGTCTCCCACCACCCCCCACCCCCCAGCAGTGCAGGGGCACCCTCCACCAGACCCCCACTCATGTCTCCCACCACCCCCACCCCCAGCCACCAGGGGCACCCTCCACCAGGCCCCCACTCATGTCTCCCACCACCCCCACCCCCTGCCACATGGGCAGCCCCCACCAGGCCCCGACTCATGTCTCCCACCACCCCCACCCCCCAGCAGTGCAGGGGCAACCTCCACCAGGCCCCCACTCATGTCTCCCACCACCCCCACCCCCCAGCCACCAGGGGCACCCTCCACCAGGCCCCCACTCATGTCTCCCACCACCCCCACCCCCCTGCCACCATGGGCAGCCCCCACCAGGCCCCCACTCATGTCTCCCACCACCCCCACCCCCCAGCAGTGCAGGGGCACCCTCCACCAGGCCCCCACTCATGTCTCCCACCACCCCCACCCCCCAGCAGTGCAGGGGCAGCCCCCACCAGGCCCCCACTCATGTCTCCCACCACCCCCCACCCCCTGCCACCATGGGCAGCCCCCACCAGGCCCCCACTCAAGTCTACCACCACCCCCACCACCCAGCAGTGCAGGGGCACCCTCCACCAGGCCCCCACTGCTGTCTCCCACCACCCCCACCCCCCAGCAGTGCAGGGGCAGCCCCACCAGGCCCCCACTCATGTCTCCCACCACCCCCACCCCCCAGCAGTGCAGGGGCACCCTCCACCAGGCCCCCACCCATGTCCCCCTGCACCTCCACCCCCAGCAGTGCAGGGGCAGCCCCCACCAGGCCCCCACTGATGTCTCCCACCACCCCCACCCCCCTGCCACCATGGGCAGCCCCCACCAGGCCCCCACTCATGTCTCCCACCACCCCCACCCCCCTGCCACCATGGGCAGCCCCCACCAGGCCCCCACACATGTCTCCCACCACCCCACCCCCCAGCAGTGCAGGGGCAACCTCCACCAGGCCCCCACTCATGTCTCCCACCACCCCCACCCCCCAGCAGTGCAGGGGCAGCCCCCACCAGGCCCCCACTGATGTCTCCCACCACCCCCACCCCCCTGCCACGCCACCATGGGCAGCCCCCACCGGGCCCTCACTCATGTCTCCCACCACCCCCACCCCCCAGCAGTGCAGGGGCACCCTCCACCAGGCCCCCACTCATGTCTCCCACCACCCCCACCACCCAGCAGTGCAGGGGCAGCCTCCACCAGGCCCCACCCATGACTCCCACCACCCCCACCCCCCAGCAGAGCAGGGGCACCCTCCACCAGGCCCCCACCCATGCCCCCCTGCACCCCCACCCCCCAGCAGTGCAGGGACAGCCTCCACCAGGCCCCCACTCATGTCTCCCATCACCCCCACCCCCCTGCCACCATGGGCAGCCCCCACCAGGCCCCCACTCATGTTTCCCACCACCCCCACCCCCCAGCAGTGCAGGGGCACCCTCCACCAGGCCCCCACTCATGTCTCCCACCACCCCCACCACCCAGCAGTGCAGGGGCAGCCTCCACCAGGCCCCCACTCATGTCTCCCACCACCCCCATCCCCCAGCAGTGCAGGGGCACCCTCCACCAGGCCCCCACCCATGTCTCCCACCACCCCCACCCCCCAGCCACCAGGGGCACCCTCCACCAGGCCCCCACTCATGTCCCCCTGCACCCTCACCCCCCAGCATCCAGGGGCACCCTCCACCAGGCCCCCACCCATGTCTCCCACCACCCCACCCCCCAGCAGTGCAGGGGCAGCCTCCACCAGGCCCCCACTCATGTCCCCCTGCACCCCCCCACCCCCCAGCATCCAGGGGCACCCTCCACCAGGCCCCCACCCATGTCTCCCACCACCCCCACCACCCAGCAGTGCAGGGGCACCCTCCACCAGGCCCCCACTCATGTCTCCCACCACCCCCACCCCCCAGCCACCAGGGGCACCCTCCACCAGGCCCCCACCCATGTCCCCCTGCACCCCCACCCCCCAGCAGTGCAGGGGCAGCCTCCACCAGGCCCCCACTCATGTCTCCCACCACCCCCACCCCCCAGCAGTGCAGGGGCAGCCCCCATTAGGCCCCCACCCATGTCCCCCTGCACCCCCACCCCCCAGCAGTGCAGGGGCAGCCTCCACCAGGCCCCCACTCATGTCTCCCACCCCCCCACCCCCCCGGAAGTGCAGGGCAGCCTCCACCAGGCCCCCACCCATGTCTCCCACCACCCCCACCCCCCAGCCACCACGGGCACCCTCCACCAGGCCCCCACTCATGTCCCCCTGCACCCCCACCCCCCAGCATCCAGGGGCACCCTCCACCAGGCCCCCACTCATGTCTCCCACCACCCCCACCCCCCAGCAGTGCAGGGGCACCCTCCACCAGACCCCCACTCATGTCTCCCACCACCCCCACCCCCAGCCACCAGGGGCACCCTCCACCAGGCCCCCACTCATGTCTCCCACCACCCCCACCCCCCTGCCACCATGGGCAGCCCCCACCAGGCCCCCACTCATGTCTCCCACCACCCCCACCCCCCAGCAGTGCAGGGGCAACCTCCACCAGGCCCCCACTCATGTCTCCCACCACCCCCACCCCCCAGCCACCAGGGGCACCCTCCACCAGGCCCCCACTGATGTCTCCCACCACCCCCACCCCCCTGCCACCATGGGCAGCCCCCACCAGGCCCCCACTCATGTCTCCCACCACCCCACCCCCCAGCAGTGCAGGGGCACCCTCCACCAGGCCCCCACTCATGTCTCCCACCACCCCCACCCCCCTGCCACCATGGGCAGCCCCCACCAGGCCCCCACTCAAGTCTACCACCACCCCCACCCCACAGCAGTGCAGGGACACCCTCCACCAGGCCCCCACCCATGTCTCCCACCACCCCCACCCCCCAGCATTGCAGGGGCAGCCTCCACCAGGCCCCCACTCATGTCCCCCTGCACCCCCACCCCCCAGCATCCAGGGGCACCCTCCACCAGGCCCCCACCCATGTCTCCCACCACCCCCACCCCCCAGCAGTGCAGGGGCACCCTCCACCAGGCCCCCACTCATGTCTCCCACCACCCCACCCCCCAGCAGTGCAGGGGCAGCCCCCACCAGGCCC